>NW_026775579.1:52655445-57455445 GCF_030987335.1 Cornus florida | reverse complement strand
GGATAGGTCTAGTCAACTAGGAAATTATCCGGTGCGGTGCAACACAATAAAACATAGCGTACCAACCAACCAGAAGACGCCACATCATCAAGAGAGTCATCAAGCGCGTGAGAGCGCGTGAGTGCACGTGATGACATGTGGCAGCTTGGGGCGGTGCGTGGAGGCGCGTGCAGTGAGTCTAGGCGCGTGTGACGGCACGTGGGGGCGCGTGGGGGGGTGTTTGAGGTCCCTGGAAGTTCTAGTGTGGTCCCGTGAATTACCAAAATTTATTTTAAGCTGGTAAGGTTGAAAAAACAACCATTAGAGGACGTGTTTGTGGTGTCTTGAGAGGCATAGAGTAGGTCTAGGGTATTTCATCGGTGTTAATTTATTAAATTAATAATTAGAGATGGAAGGATGTATGCATATATGTATTGACATACATACATACATATATACATACATACACACACACACATATATATATATATAATTTTAATAATACGGGTTTTTGTAAAAGCGATTTATACATATATTTATTATAAATGATATATGTGTAGATGTATATGCTATTTAAAATAGTTTGATGGTATATCTTAATAAGCTGGTTGTTACATTAAATGGTATGCTTATAATATGCATGGAAGGTTTAGGTATGATTTGGCTTATGGCTAAATTGGTGTTAAAATTTGATATATGGTTGAATTGTAAGCATGGATGAATTGCCAAAGGCTTAAATAGATAACCTTATTATTTATGAATAAATTTCATAAATGGAAAGCATGGATGAATTGCTATTTAAAAGTATAAATAAATATACCTAAGGAAGTATGGTTGAATTGCTAATATATAAATGGATATATTTATAATGGCAAAGTTGAGTTGCCATTTCATAATTAAATTATTATGTGTTAGATGATTAAAATTTCATCTGTGAGTATTGCATGTATAGGTTGAGTTTGGACTAGAATAATCTAGTACTTATAGGTTAGTGCATTATTTTATTTATATTAATAGAATAATGTTAGTGTGACATGGATGATTTGGCAAGGTTTAGATTTTAGTTATGTGATTTCAATAACTAGAAATCACTATTGGGTTTTGGATTTAATGTATTCGTCCTTTAATTGTAATTTATTTCTTAAATGATTAAATTATTGTCTAGGATGGAATCAAGGAATTCGTGTGCTTCTTTTAAAAGAAACATATATTGGCAGATTAGTGTAGGTATGATTAGTAATTAATCATTGGTTAATGATTTAGCAATTTAATGAACCTATTAACATATTGAATTGTTGTATTACATATATAAGTATTTATATATATATATATATATATATATATATATATATATATATATATTCATAGCATAATATATTAAAGTTAAATCCTTATTTGGGATGGTTTTGGTAGATATGATGTGTTTATTAGTTTTCAGAGGCTTGATAGAGAGAGCTTGCTCGTAGGGTTTAACTTACGATTTATTTTTTCAGTTATTAGAAGTTCAAGTCTCAAAGTTGAGGATCCGCAGCTGGAGGACTTGTCCACTCTTTTGGTTTATTTAAAAGTAGGATATTATTATTTTTTCTTTTGTTATTAGTATTTAACAATGAACTTCTGGATTATAGATTTTGGTTTAAGGGGTTCTTGAGTTACAGGATTCCCGAGTTGTAACAATTTGGGAGTTATTAAGGGATTTACTATTTATTAGTTTCTTCAGCGTTTTATTTTATTCTATATTTCATTTTGTAATCTGTGCTTGTTTAAATACTTTAATTATTTTGATATTCCTTAATTTTGTGCGCAGATTTGATCAACCCATGCTCCGAAATTAGGGGGTATCACACCAACCCAACCCCAACCCAGGAATTTTGAAATTTGGGCTTTAAATTCACAAATCGGGCTCATGTTTGGGTTGGGTTTTGTCAAAACCCAGACATATTCGGGTTGGGCTAGGGCTCAACCCGAACCCAACCCAAAACCAAAAATAAAATAATTTTTTTTCTCCTTTCTCTCATCTCTCTCCTTTCTCTTTCTTTCTTTGCCGCCGTCCCATCTGTTGCCGCCGCCATCCCTCGCCCTTAGCCGTTGATCTACCAACGTTGCCGTCACTTCCAAAAATTAAAACAAAACCCATACATACAAGTTAGCAGTTGCAGAGAGAGGGGGACAAGCTTAAGAGTTGAGAGACAGCGGCTGAAGCTTGCGAATGGCGAACCCGAACTGAAACAGCGAGCAATGGAAACTGATATAGGTTTTGATTTTTTGAACAACCTAAAATGATATGCTGATATGGGTTTTGAACTTCTAATTCTTGTAAACAGATATATAAAATGAAATACATGGGTTTTGAACTTCTGGTTCTTGTAGATTTTGTAGTTTGAGTCTAGAACGAGAATAGAGATGAAGGCGATTGGGGAGGCCGAAATGATTTGCCCTAAAAATATTTTATTTTTTAATAATAATATAATCATATATATATATATAAATTCCCAAAAAAAATAAATAAATAAACTCAACCCGTTAACCTGACCTAACCGAAAATATTCGGTCTGAGTTATGACCATAACCCAAGTTGGGTACAATTCGGGCTGGCCCAACCCAACCCAATTTCGGGTTGAGGGTGGGTTGGGACTGGGCTGGGTTGGCCAGCCCAACTTTCAGCCTTACCTGCAATTGGTAAACACTCTACTCTTGCTGAGTTCATCATCATCCCGGGTCAGATTATTGGCCCTCTGCCTGAAACTTTATCTCAATTGAACAACGTACGGTTTCTTGCGGTAAGTAAGAATTTCATCTCCAGCGAGATTCCAGTGACCCTAGGTTGGCTTCGTACTCTACAAATCCTCGATCTCAGTTACAAGTTTTGCTCTACAATACCAAACTCGCTCATTGTCGCCATCAAATTTTTATTCTCCGGTTTCAAATTGTCTCTGAAATTGTAAATGGCAATTTTATATATTTATTTATTTATTTTGGTCGGATTTGAGAAGTTAAAATTAAAGAAAGGTTTGATCTTCAAGCACGAATTTTTGATTGTAAGTCTTGGTTGGATATGTATATATTATGTTGATGTATGTATATGTAAACTACTTCAGAAAATTAACTTGACTAGTAATTTCTAATTTCAAATTTCACAAAATCTAATCTCATGCTAATTTTGACTAGTCTTCGAAAATGCCATTATGAATGGGTTGTTTT
This sequence comes from Cornus florida, assembly GCF_030987335.1. Taxonomy (NCBI): domain Eukaryota; kingdom Viridiplantae; phylum Streptophyta; class Magnoliopsida; order Cornales; family Cornaceae; genus Cornus; species Cornus florida. The sequence goes on along the minus strand of NW_026775579.1, from coordinate 57,452,265 downwards.
TATTTTTGATTAACTTGATATTACTTTGATATATTGGTTTAACAATTTCTTATTAAATTTAATGTAAGAAATTATATATATAAGACTTTCTAATTACAATAATATTCCAATATCATTCAAGGCTGTAATTAGCATGCAATTTTTGTTTAATTAGATTAAATTAAATTATATTTGAATATTATTTTTAAAAGAAATGGTAGTCTCTGTCCACCATTATTTAGATTTCAATAATTTCATATTATTTTTGAATCGCATAGTATAAGGAAAGGTGGGTCGGTTTTATGCGTGTGTAAAACAAACTATAACTTCCTATGCTTAACAAAATATATTACAAGGTCATGAAGTTTAAAAGCAGTGAAGACCATCCATAAAGATGTTTTAAGAAACAGAGAACCAAGGTCCAAAACAAAAAAGATGAGCTGTGTGTAAGAGGGCTTGCAAATTGTGCTTATACTGAAAGTGGTACAAGAGTCATGCTAAAGGGTAAATTTATCATTATATAAAAATATATGTCACGCGACTCAAGGTTAAGTCAGAAAGTGGCCGGAGGTCTCTGCCAGGGGAGTGAATTGCTCACTTTTGGACACACAAATACAAATTACCCTATTTTTGAATAATAACACCCCCTTATAAGATTTGCAATCCAAACAGAGCATAAAATCATGTGAAAAGTCTACTTTACCCTTCATTGTTTAATTAATTTTAATTATAAAATATCAAAATAATTAAATAACTAAATTACTCATGCCTCTCTCTCTAAATTACCCTCTGCCTCTCCCTTTCCCCCCTCTCTCTCTATATCCGATGCCGTCGCCACCTATCGTCCGTTGCGTAACCACTACCGCCACCACCACCCAGATCTCCCCAGTTTCTATGGACGATGCAATACGGAGCTCCACTGCTCCATCTCCTCAACCACAACCACCACCATCATCTCCTCCTCAACCACAACTGCGGCCATCATCTCCCTCCTCAACCACAACCGTTGCTACCATCGACCTCGATCTGAATCTTTTGCAGGATGTGTTTTAGGACCCCGATCCGAATCTTCAACGTGTCGAGGATGTCTCGATCGCCACCATCGTAGAAGAGAAGATGTTGCCCTTGTAATTGATGGCGTCGAGCGATGGTAGTTGGAGACTGTTGAGGCCCTCTTCAAACTGGTACATGTTAACCAAAATACCAATCTTTAGCATAATCGGAAAAACTTGAATTTATCAGGCAATAGTCGAATGTACATATGGTTCCTTTGGCTTTCAAATGTAAAAAGATTATAGTAAATGAAATGAAATGATGTTTAGATAAACTGCAATCCTTTTACACGGCTGCAACAAAAGTCAGTTCTGAGATGAGAATGAGACTATAACTTGAACCCATAAATTTGGGAGAGAATTGGATAACCAACTTGCTCTTCAGTAGGAAAGACATATACATGAACCATAATCTTATTTGTAAATTTGGTCAAAATCTTATCTGTACAAATCAAAGGGGTATTTTAGTCAATAAAAAGGGTTATATTTGTCAATTTTATACCGAAGGGTAATATAGTCAATTCATCATTGTAAGGGTGTCTTTGCCCATTTTATCAAGTGTAAGGGAGTGTCATTATCCAAAAATAGGATAACTTGTATCTGTGTCCTTTTGGCAAACCTCAGGAGTGTTATTGTGCTTTACCCTTTATATTTTTAAATTTTTATTAAATCCATCTATTATAATTATTTTTGAACTTCTTATCTTGTATTTCTATTCGCTATCATCTACGAATGAGACAAATTAAACCTAAGGGGTGTTGCTATACTTTACCTTTTATATTTTTCAACCTAAGGGGTGTTTTTGTACTTTACCTTTTATATTTTTGAATTTTCATTCAATCCATCTATTAATAACTGAAATTACTAATCCAAAGATAGAATCTGTAACGACCCAAAATTTTCAACCCGGTGCGTTAGCGATGACCCGAAAATTGACCCGATAACGGATCCAGATGCGGAAGCAAAAGAAATAAGACAATGGTCTCTCAAGGCATAACACACCTCTAAGACCCTAAGATGACCTTCCATTAGGTCACGGAACTCAAGGAAAAGCGAGTGAATAAACGAGAGTTAAAATGGGCAAAATTCACTAATGAAGGGCAAAATGATCAATTCAAGATTAGAAAGGGAAAATTGACTCTAAACAAGTCAAACAAGGTGAATACAACCTAATCTAATTATTTCACAACATTCTAAGAGGTTCTAAGAACTTTGGACTATAATCCCACAAAAATGCCCCTTCCCGGTTTAAGTAAAAACTGACACCCTCTCACTAAAACATGAATAACTTTCAATTTGATTTGAATCTAAGAATGGCATTGATACCGTTGGAAATCTGACTCAAAATCCATGAATTTAGGCTCAAGAATCACCCCATTTGTGTTAGAAATGAAGGAGATATGATCATTTGAAATCAGAACATCCATGCTGAAACAAAATTTGAAGAGCTGCGCAAATGAGGGCTATTTCAGTCGACCAAAATAGAGGTGGTGTGAGTTTCGGTCGACCGAAACTCACAAAATACTTTATGAACAGTGATTTTTAAGGGTTGCTTGGTTCGGTAGGCCGAAATAGGCCATCGGTCGACCGAACTGGAGTTTCGGTCGACCGAAACTCCTCGAATGGCTGCTGAAGGACCTGTTATAAGTGTGAAATGTTGAGGCTTCACCCAAGCCTCAAACCCCAACATGAAATTGGTCCAAAAACATGATTTTAAGCTATGTAAGCATGCTCGCAAGTGTACTTTATATATTGAAACATGCTACAATGGCCCATGGCCTTATTACAATTCATTTACAAAATTTGACATGCTAAACCTCCAAAGTTGATAAAAATACATTTTTTAAACGAAATGAAGCACCGAATGAATACAAGTACAAATATAAACTTGTTTGGCCCTTGGACTCATGTCATACATATCAAATACCTTACAAAAAGTGTACTTATGTACACATTACATATTTAGAACAAAAATACAAGTTTTGACATATAAACTACAAAAAGGCACCAAGGTCCCTGTACTTGAAAAATGATACTCCAAGTCCACAAAACTTCCATAGCATAGTATGCATCCCAAATCAAGGTCCCTGTACTTGAAAAATGTCCCCACTACGTGGGTGAGTAACATAAAGCTACTCGTAGGAGATTAGCATGCATCGACCTAGCATTTTACAATTATATCACCTTAAGGTGAAACATGTTAAAGGGACTCATGCCACCTAACGTCTATGTCAGAGTGAGACTCATGGAGCATCCTAAGCTACTCATGCAATTTAAAGTGAACAACGGCATACAAGTATACATGCTCAAGTATACTAAATAATGTAAAACATGTTATACGACATACAAACATACGTTTCCAAGTATACTAAACCATATTAAGACAAGTCACACAATGTCTAAGCATATTACCCAAGTATACATTTCATTTGGAAATCTCGTAAATCAATACACGAACACAAGTATACTAAGCTAAACAAAATGCACATAAGACAAGTATACATGGCACAAATATACTGAATGAAAGTTAAACTCACGGAGCAAGTATACAAGTTCAAGTATACTAAATAAGAATCAAATATCCAATGCAAGCATTAATTCTCAAGCTACAAGTAATCTATGATTAATAACTTGAAATTAAATGTAAAATCAAAGAGTGGAAAAACTAGGACATGTGGTCGCTAGACCAAGCAGGTATTTTTGGGTAATTATGACCCACAAAGTACCACATAGTGCACACTTATGATTTAGAAGACTCTTGTCTCCGTACTAGAGCCAAACCCTAGCCATCACATAAATTATGTCCTCACAAGCTTTCGAAAACCAATAAGTTCAAAACTTATGCAAAATCAAATGCAAGTTACCATATTCCATGCACAAAAATTGTTGAATCCACACAATTCATGTCTTAGAATTCAAGTCTAAATAGCATATGACATGTCATGTTCTCAATATGCAATTTATATATAAGACAAGAATATTTTACAACAATTGAGCCACATTACCATCCTAAACCACAAGTGCAAAATAAGTTCTAATTTAGTATCAAGCTTTCAAGGTAAACAATTGTAATATTCTAACAAGCTATATACCTACACAAGATATATTTAAACAAGCTATTCCAGACAATGATATCACATATCATGCTAAGTCAAATTACCATCTTTAGAGGCCACAAATACTAATTCTATGACAACTTAGTAGCATGCTCACAAGGTAATTAAACATATTACATTTTAAGAGATTATCAATCTAACATGAAAAGTCTCTAGATTTCAAATCAATTCCAACTAGGCTCAAATTAATATATGTTAAAGGTTATAACATGGTCTTCACATATATTATACACAAAAGCAATTTAAGCGACGACAACACTTAAGATAAAATTAATTAAGCTAATTAATTAATTTCTTCTAGATTTTCAAACATATCTAAATGTCCTCAATTTAATATATGTTGAAGAACTCACCAAGGCCTACTTTAATATCACATTACAAGTTGATTTCATGCTTGATACAACTATATAAATTAATCTTTCACAAAAGATAAATATTAAATAAATTTTACAATTATCATTAAAATGCTCCCAATTTATTATATGTCAACAAGTATACCAAGGCCTAATTTACTAGCATGCCACAATTTAATTCTAAGCAACATACATCCATGTGAATTAAATCTTAAACATAGAAAATAATTAAATTAAATTCTTAAACTTGAACAAGGTATGCTTACAAGTTGTATATACTCATATAACAATCAATACAACATTAATATAAGCTTAAGACATCTCCTACCTCAATTTGAGATGAAAATCTCAAAGGCCCACCGAAATGAAACCACTCCGAATCCGACAAAACTCCTACGTTTTGTCAGGGACAACACGATCTACATGAACCCACAAGAAGCCCCATCAAAATCACAACTTAACTTCAAACCCGAACTCAAGAAACGGTCAGAAATAGGTTCTAACAAGGGTGAAAGATGCGCGTCGTCAAGACAAGCGTTAAACGCTGAGGCACTACGATGTTTCACTCGAGGGAAGTGGCCGAAAAAAGAAGAAGAAACATGGAAGCCCCTTGGCAGCCATGGCTGCCGGCCAAGAGTGAGGAGAGAGTAAAGAAAATCTGACTTTTCCTCTTTGAGTCCCCTATTTATAGAAAATCTCAAAAAGTGCCCCGCCGGGTCCGAAAAAGTGGTTTTTGAGCAAACGCGCTTAAACGGAAAAACTATGTAAACAAAAAAGATTCTAAATGAGAAAATATGAACAACGGAAGAAACGGCATTAAAAACTGAGTCCCGAGCAGAGAGATATGCCCCGAAACAAGTTCGGCGGTAACTAGGTCCAGAAATCTTGAAACTGGAGAAAAATGACCAGAAGGAAATTCTATGAGTACACGACTCGACGAAATGTGAAAATGAATCCCGTACAAGGATCCAAACTCCAGACGAGATATTTTGCAATAACTTTCGTTAATTGCATAATGACCACTGCAAAAAGGGTTAACTACGAAACTGCCCCTAAATGAAAATATCTTCTAAAAGATATTTTCTTAGATACCCCTGAAATAAAATATCTTCAAAAGATATTTATGAAAAACACCCCAAGAAAAGAAAAAGATTCTAAAGAATTGTGCATCCATACCCCTATGGACACTGGGAGCAACCAGAATACTTTTCTGCAAAAGTAAAGATACGTATGTCATGGAAACCACTTAGGATGAGATACGTGAAGTCAAAAACTAACTCTGAATACAAGGAGTGAGGTTATGTCAACAAAGTGACAAATGGGGAAAAGACAAAATAGGGAAGAGGACAAAATAGGGAAAAGGACGAAAAGTGAATAGTGTTGAAAAACGAAAAATGTGGAAATGACTCGGTTCTCAAAGGAAGTTGTCAATCTAAAGAAAAGAGTCTCAGAAACCATTTCTGAGCACTCGAGACGACACTACGCGACGAGAAACTGAACTCAGAAAAGAAGTTTCAGCGAAAAAAAAAAATTCATCCGTTAAATTCTGAGGAAAAAAAAGAAGAAGGAAACGACTGGGTCATTACAAAATCCTACGTCAATGACACCGGAAGCATGAGCAACAGTTAATCCTTCTACTAACGAGGACCTGAAAAATATAACGATTATGGATCAAAACCTACAACAATCCTTTCTACGACAACCCAAACAAAGATAGGAGAAAACTACACATTTATAGCTAACTCATGCAATAACTACATAGTCGATAAGTATATAAATATACACATTAAAAACTCTCACTGAATTAAGGAAGACTTAACCATGTAGTGAGTATCTCATTTAAATTGCTCACAAAGGTGGTTACGGGTCCTCCTTCTACTAGGGCACACACATCCCTAATAAAGTCACCCGTCTCAGTTGGCAATATATGCCTACATCCTAACCATTGATCCCAAGACCTCGAGCTTGTATTATAGTACACAAAATATCATTATAGATATAATTAACCATATCCTGACAATGGTTAACAGATAACAACCATACCCATTGTGATACCCCTCGATTCTAGAGCCACGGGTGATCAAGTCTGAGCACAGATCCGAGGGATACCAGACAATTAATATGTAAATAAGTACAGAATATTAAAATTAAATAAGAATAAAATAATAAGCTGAAAAGAATTCTAATTATAAAATCCTCAAAATTTATAAATTTATATAAATTCCAAACTTTCTAATATCTGTACAATTTGGGAGTCCATCTAGTGGACCCTTATCCAAATTCCACACTGAAAAGGAAACAACTGTAATAAAATCTAAAGTGAAACATAGAAAGCAGACCTACGTAGTCGGAGGAGTGAGTAACTGTATCTACTTTGCGCGATCAAGCTCTAACCCTGGAAATGACGAACACCTGAAAAATAAGGGAGTGGGCCAGGCCCACAAGCAAGTCTTATCCTACTACAATCTATACGAAAACCCGATATGTAAATACATCCTAGATAGCTCAATAATAACTAAAGTAATCCATATAGATATAAGTACACACTACAGGATGCTTACTAGAGTATAGTGTAGTCTCAGCCTGAATAGAATGGAATATGCAAATTGTACGTAACGTGGTCATGTATACCTAAACCTACCAGAGAACAGCAACTATGTCCAGTTATCCATCCTAGGCGATATACACACCCTAACCATGATCCTGAGACTCAAGCTCATATCACGGCACCATAAAGATATATATATATATATATATATAATCCGTTCAAGTTATGACATTCAAATGCTTATTGACCTGTTATATATATAAGTAGAACTTAACTTTTATAGTTAATCCACCTTACATTAGAATTGGTAGGGCTTAGTGTTTTGAACTAATCCATCCCCAGAATAGGTAGGTCTTAGTGTTTTGATCTAAGCCATCCCTAATATGCCACCGTCCCATACCGGTGCATGTACATACATATAAGTAGGACTTAACTTTTATAGTTAATCCAACTTATTCCAGAATAGGTATGACTTAGTGTTTTGAACTAATCTGTCCCTAGTATGCCACCGTCCCATACCATTGCATACACACACAACCAATCCAACAATTGACAAAACAGTACAAGCAGTTCATCAATTATAATCCAAAACAATATAATAATAATTAGAATCAGAATCGTTACTAAACACATTATAGTGAAATTCTTAAACGTAAATTTTATAACAATCCATAAATCCAACAATTGATGCAATCTAAACCGTTAAAACATCAATTAACTCCATATAAGCATACTACAGTTTCAGTTAATCAATTATGCTTATTTCAGTGCTTAAACATGATTAATACTGTTTAATCATACATACACAAAATGCTAGCATTATAGTAAGCAATTAAGTCCTCCAAACAGTCCAGAAATTGATACCGTTTTTAATAAATTAAATATCAATTTAATCCAAACCAAGCCTAGTTAGTTACCGGTATTCCATCACCCTTATAACACTGTTGAAATATGATTAAATATTATTAAATCATATGCGAAATATTTGGTAAGTTTCAATAAGCAAACAACTTAACAAAACAGTGTCAACATGTAAGTTTTTCTTTATCTTCATATTGCTTCATTCTTTAATACACTAATGTGATAATGCTTCCTAATATTTTCATAGGTCCATCACAATTAATTACATCCTTCAGTGCAGTTTAAACGGATTAAAAATACTCCGGACAGCTCAAATAGCCCCTAAAAAGACCAAAACTGTGCGTTTCGGGCGAGAGCAGGTTCTCATAAGTTGAGAGCCTGCTCCATTAACTTGGGAGCCTGCTCTAAGGAGTTGGGAGCAGGCTCCATACTCCTTGGAGCTGGCTCCATCAATGAGTGAGCTGGCTTCCTCCTTTTGGGAACCTGCTCTCTCACTCCCTGAAGCCGTTATGTGTTTCGACTTCGTCTTTCTCGCCTCCGACTATACTCAGGGCCTCTGTAATGTTTTACATACTTTTTCTAGTGTTCATTCAACATCCTAGATTAATTATAAGACATCAACATGCATCAACGATCTTGATAAGCGCTGAATACTGTATATTCAAGCGCCCTAAATTACATTAACAAAGTCCATTAATTGATTATTTTATGTAGATTAACTCCATTTGCATGTTTTTGTACATTTTCAGGTTAAAGTGCAAAAAGGAAGCAAAAATGATGCCTTGTGGAATTTTGAACAAAAAGGGTGCCAATTCTGAAATTCTGGCAGCAGTAGAACCTGACTTTTGTCGCCATTTTTGACCTAGCAAACTCAAGAACTGGACTTCTATCATAACATGAAATATATATAGCTCTGAATTAGCTTTCTAAATCTTCAAACGGTTCATCATTCGGAGCTCGGAGCAGAGAGTTATGGCCTTGTTACCAGAGGTACGCAGAACTGCCTGGCAGCACTGAAGTACTGCCTTTCTCCCCATTTTCGACAAACCAGACTTGAGAATTGGGTCTTCATCAAAACATGAAGTTTTTAAAGCTCTGAATCAAATCTCCAAATCTTCAAACAGATCATCATTCGGAGTTCGGAGCACAAAGTTATGGTTATTCTTCCACAGTGGGTCAGAGATGGGCAAGAATTGCATGTTGCTCATTACACTAATTTAGAGTGCTCGAGACTACCCTTCGAGTGCTCGAATTTTAGGCAGATTTCACTCAGAAATGGCTTAATTTCAGCCACTTGCATATTGGTTTCCTCAATGCTATCTTCCTTCTTTATAAAGTGGTTGGAGGTATTCCTTGGAGGAGAGAGAGCCTTGACTTGAGCTTGATAAGAGAGAGGGAGGACCACACAAAATCATTATCCTATATTCTAGCAAGATAGAGGAGAGAGAAGAGAGCAAGGAAGAGGGTGTTCTTGAGTGCTACAGTAGGTGCACGAAAATGGAGTCTTGGATGGAGCTTCTTCCTTCTTCTAGCTTAGCAATGGGTAACTAACTCTTTCTCTAGGGAGGTGATGAAGTCCCTCCCTTGTAAGCATGTCCTAGGATAGTCTATTTTGGGGATTTGCCATGTATATTTTATGGTCTTTTCATAACCAAGAGCACCTCATTTGTTGTAATGAATGTTGATACATATATGGATGATTTTTTTAAGTTGATTATCTTGTTTTAGATGATGTCTTAGAGTAATCATGTTGCTTGAGTTTTCATGGTGAGAGTGGAAGCAAGGTTATGAAATGGTTTTCAAGGCATGTTGATTTTGAAACTTGATATTCCATTGCTTATGTACCTCCTTTGATGGACTATGCTTGATTCTTACCTTCATGTGCTTCATCATTTGATTGAATGCTTGATGGTCTTTTGCTTAAGTTAATGTATTTGATACTACACCCTAGTCTAGGTAGTCCAAATGTGTTGTCTTTTGATAGACCATTCTTGTTTTAATCTCATGAACTTTTTATTGGTTATGAAGCAACTATGTGTTGCTACATAATTCTTTATCATTACTTATATAGTGTTTATCCCCAATTTAGTCTTGATTTAGCATGTATTTAGGGCGTAAGTGGATTCACTTCCCTAGTTTCCCCCTTTTTTTTTTTATCTCTAACTCTCATTTACTAGCATTCTTGTTTTATGCACACTTCAATTATTAGCTTAGTGACAAATCAATCAACAACTCCTTATTACACCTTATCATTCTAAGAACAATTCTAGACACTTAGGTTGCCATAGATTAGCGCAGTCCCAGTGGTTCGACTTACCCGACCAATAGCCCTATTTTACAATGATTCGTGCTATTGCGAAGGTTGATGTTTAATTGACCAACCGATCAATTTTTGGCGCCGTTGCCGGGGACTTGCATACGGTTTAGCGACCAAAGTTCTAGGGTTAATTTTAGTTTGATTGTTAATATCGTGTTTTGTGAATATTCCTTGTGTGTTTTAATCATCTTTGTGTTGCAAGTGAGATTCTAGAAACTCAAGGCTTGCCTAGGGAAAATTGAGAAAATTGTAAGTCTAGAGGACTTCCGGTAAGTTTTTCAAGGTTCTAGTCTTTCAAATTGTGAATATCTTGCATGTGTTTAACTTAGTGTTATTTAGCTTATGAAGTCCTTGTCGAGGCTATTATTTTGTTTTAATTTCGTGTACAAGCATCGGTCCTTGTCGTGGCCATTTATTTTTGTCTTGATAATTGAGGAGAAAGGGAACATCGTATGTGGAGTATTGATGATGAATTGTGTTGTTGAATATATGCTTTGTTGTTGATGTTTGGCCGCAGGTCACTCTCTCTACCCACACTTGACTCGCCTATTGATATAAATTCACTTGAAAGAACTCTTAGACGGAACCTTAGGGAACCCACTCTTACAAGGGATCTTGAAACTGAATTCAATACAATGGGGGATAACGTAGGAAATCCGGGGAATGAAAGGGCTGAAATTCCTAATGTAGAACCAATGACTCTTAGAGATCATTTCATCCCTACCACCTATGCTTCTCCTTCTTGCATAGTAATGCCAAACATCGATGCAGCTCAATATGAGATCAAATCAAGCACCATCCAAATGCTTCCATCATTTCATGGCTTTGATAATGAAGATCCATATAAACATCTTGATGAGTTCCTTGAAATATGTTCGACCATCCGGTTGAGAGGTTTTCCGGACAATGCACTCCATCTCCATCTTTTCCTATTCTCCCTAAAGGATAGGGCAAAATATTGGTTGAACTCCCTCGCTCCCAATTCCATTACTTCTTGGGCTCAATTGCAACAAGAATTCCTTAAGAAGTATTATCCAGTGAGTAAAACTAACCAAATGAGGCGTTCCATTCTAAGCTTTTCTCAAGTTGATGGAGAACAACTCCATGAGACTTGGGAAAGGCTACAAGATCTTCTTCGGAAATGTCCTCATCATTTGATCCCAAAATGGCAATTAGTGCAAGCTTTCTATGCCGGCTTGACCGAAACCCATAGATTCATGGTTGATTCTTCTTATGGTGGGATGTTCATGTCCAAGAATGCGGATGAGGCTTGGACCCTACTTGAGAATTTAAGCGAAAATTCACTTCAACATAATTCTCGTAGGGCTCCGACCTCAACCATTGCAAAGAACACCAACCCTTGTCAACCAAAATCAATAAGGGAGGAATCATCTCAAGTGGATGCCATCGCTCATAAATTCTACCAATTGATGGCACCACATCTTCCTCCTTCATTGTCTCAAAATTCGGCAAGTTCAGTTTGTGCTTCATGTACTAGTCCATTCCATCTCTCGGAAGATTGCCCGACACCGGAGCAATTTCCCAATCCCAACCAAAAGCAAGCTAATGCCATGTTCTCGTGGCCCGGGAACAATCCATATTCCAACACCTACAATCCGGGTTGGCGAGATCATCCGAATTTCTCGTGGTGGCAACAAGCCCCACAAAATTCCCAATTCCAAAACCAAGGGTGGCAAAATCAGCCCTCTTCTCAATATTAAGGTAGACCTTTCCAAGCCTCTTCAAGTTACCGTCCTCCTTACAATCCAAATGTCTCCAATCAACCTCCTGTGTGTCCAACTGACGAGATAGTAGCTGCAACCAAGCAAATGATGGAATCATTAAATAAGCAAATAATGGATGCCAACAAGCAACTCTTGACATCCTTGCAGCCTACTCTCCAAATGGTTCACTCTCATACTCAACCCATAGCTAATCTCGAAAATCAAGTGGGCCAAATAGCTAACTCGGTGAATCAATTGCTTCAAAAGGACAAGGGCAAGCTTCCCTCTCAACCTTTTGAAAATCCTAGAGGAATGCATGTGATTGATCAAACCCCTCCTCCGAGTGGGCCGACTCATGAACAAGTTCAAGCTATCACCACCCTTCGGAGTGGTAGAGTGGTTGACAACAAGGTTGATGGAGACACAAGTGAAAAAAAACCCTCCTTTGAAAAATCCAAATCCAAGCTCTTCAAATCCAAATTTAAGCTCTTCTAATCCAAATTCTTGTCCAAATACCATTCACGAAAATCCCACACATGTCACCCCAAATGTGGAAACTACTTATGAGCCAAAAGCTCCGTTTCCTCAACGTCTTCAAGAGTCGACACATTTTGGGAACAAGAATTGTAAAATTCAAGGCATGTGGGAAGTTTTCAAGTAAGTGAAGATTAACTTGCCCCTCTTGGATGCTATCAAGCAAATCCATCCCTATGCAAAATTTCTCAAAGATTTGTGCACTCAAAAGCGCACTTCTAAAAATCATTTGCCAAAAAAAGTGAGGTTGACTGAAAATGTTAGTGCTATCATTCAGCACAGCACTCCTCTGAAGTATAAGGATCCGGATGCCCCCACAATCTCTTGCGTCATTGGTGACAGCAAAATCAAGAGGGCCCTCCTTGACTTAGGAGCTAGTGTGAATTTAATTCCATATTCAGTCTACCTACAACTTGGTTTGGGAGATCTTAAGCCGACTTCCGTGGTTTTGCAACTTGCCGATAGATCGGTCAAGCATCCACGAGGCATTATTGAGGATGCTATCATCAAAGTGGACAAATTCTACTTCCCGGTAGATTTTGTGGTTCTTGATACGGAACCGGTCCATGACCTAAAAAAGCACATTCCCTTGATCCTTGGTAGGCCATTTTTAGCCACGGATAATGCATCAATTAATTGCCGAACCGGGGTGATGGACATTGCTTTTGGAAACATGCAAGTCAAACTCTACATCTTTCATGCAACTCAACATCCCTCCAATGAGGATGATTGTTTTCTTGTGGATGTCATTGATGAAGTGGTCGAAGAATCTCTCCCCTTCATTCTAAGCAAAGATCCTCTTGAAACTTGCATGTCCCATTTTGACTTCTCAAACTTTGATGTTGATCAAGCCATTCAAGAAGTCAATTCCTTGCTTGATATTAATGCTATCATGGATGTACCTCCTTGGAAAATTCCAAAAGAACCACTTCCCCAACTTTCCACTACTCCTCCGGTCCCATCATTGTTATCTCCGCCACAACTTGAGCTTAAGCTGCTCCCGGCCCATCTCAAGTATGTGTTCCTTGGTCCAAAGCAAACCCTTCCGGTCATCATTGCCTCGGACCTTCAAAAAGACCAAGAGACCAACCTTTTAGTGGTGCTCCAAGAGCATAAAGAAGCTATTGGTTGGATAGTGGCAGATTTGAAAGGAATTGACCCCTCCATTTGTATGCACCGCATTCATATGGAGGATGACGCAAAGCCTACTAGAGAGGTCCAGCGTCGGTTAAATCCAAATATGAAGGAAGTGGTCATGAAAGAGGTGATCAAATTGTTAGATGCGGGAATCATCTACCCTATCTCTGATAGCAAGTGGGTGAGCCCCACACAAGTTATCTCCAAGAAATCTGGGACTACCACCGGGTGGCGTGTGTGCATTGATTACCGGAAACTCAATTCGTCAACTAGGAAGGATCATTTTTCACTTCCATTCATAGATCAAATCCTAGAAAGGTTAGCCGGCCAAAGCTTCTATTGTTTTCTTGATGGTTATTCCGGCTATAACCAAGTGGCAATCGCCCCCCAAGATCAAGAGAAAACAACATTCACATGTCCCTTTGGTACTTTTGCCTATAGACGCATGCCTTTTGGTCTATGCAATGCGCCGGCAATGTTCCAAAGGTGCATGATGTCCATATTCTCCGATATGGTTGAAACGTTCTTGGAAGTTTTCATGAACGATTTTTCCGTATTTGGCTCCTCCTTTGACTCGTGTCTCAAAAATTTATCTCTTGTGCTCCAATGATGCAAAGAGACGAATCTCATTCTAAGTTGGGAGAAAAGCCACTTCATGGTCCAAGAAGGCATTGTTTTAGGACATGTCATTTCTAAGCGGGGAATTGAGGTAGACAAGGCGAAAGTTGAGTTAATCTCTAATCTTCCTCCTCCGAATTCAGTCCATCAAATTCGTTCTTTTCTTGGCCATGCCGGATTCTATTGTCGCTTCATCAAAGATTTTAGCAAAATCTCACGGCCCTTGTGTAATCTCTTAACCAAGAATGTTCCGTTCAATTTTGATGACGCTTGTATGGAAGCTTTCATCAAACTTCGCACTCTCCTCTCATCCACCCCAATCATGAAACCCCCTAATTGGTCTCTTCCCTTTGAGATCATGTGTGATGCATCCGACTATGCATTAGGGGTGGTTTTGGGCCAACATGTGGATAAACTTCCGCATGTCATTTATTACGCTAGTAAAACTCTCTGCGATGCCCAATTGAACTACACCACCACTGAAAAATAATTGCTAGCTGTGGTGTACGCCTTGGATAAATTTTGCTCTTATCTTCTTGGCTCCAAGGTCATCGTCTTTTCGGATCATGCCGCTCTTAGGCATTTGTTAGCGAAAAAAGAGACAAAACCCCGTTTAATTCGATGGATCCTCTTACTTCAAGAGTTTGACATTGACATTCGAGACAAAAAAGGGACCGACAATGTTGTCGCCGATCATCTCTCTCGCTTGCTTATTGAGAAATCTTCAGAATTCGCAGCCATCCGTGATTCCTTTCCGGATGAGCAACTTCTTCAAGTTTTACATTCTACTCTTCCATGGTTTGCGGATATTGTCAATTATCTTGCGGTTGGCAAAATTCCAGCTCATTGGTCCAAATAAGAGAGGGACCGGTTTTTCTCCCAAGTCAAGCATTTCTTTTGGGAAGATCCAGAACTATTCAAGTATTGCCCGGACTAAATCATCCGGCGATGCATTCCTGAAACCGAGGCCACAAGCATTCTAAATTTTTGCCATACTCTTGCTTGTGGAGGCCATTTCAGTGCCAAAAAGACCGCTAACAAAGTTCTTCAAAGCGGATTCTTTTGGCCTACCTTGTTTCGGGATGCATACAATTTTTGCAAATCGTGTGAACGATGTCAAAAACTTGGATCCATGTCCCGAAGAGATATGATGGCCCTTACCAACATTTTAATTGTTGAAATTTTTGATGTGTGGGGGATTGACTTCATGGGACCATTTCCATCTTCTTATGGCTATGAGTACATCCTTGTAGCGGTGGATTATGTGTCTAAATGGGTTGAAGCCAAGGCTACCAAAACCGATGATCATAAAGTCGTGATCCATTTCATTCAGTCTCACATCTTTAGTCATTTTGGTACGCCCCGAGCAATCATTAGTGATGGTGGATCTCATTTCTGAAATCGTTATCTCAAATCCGTCCTTGCTAAGTATTCAGTCATTCATAAGGTTGCTACACCTTACCACCCTCAAACGAGTGGTCAAGTAGAGATTTTTAATCGGGAAATTAAGCACATTTTGGAAAAAAACGGTTAGACCGGACCGCAAAGATTGGTCATTAAGGCTAAACGATGCGCTTTGGGCTTACCGGACAGCTTATAAGACACCCATTGGCATGTCGCCATATCGACTTGTCTTTGGCAAAGCATGTCATCTCCCGGTAGAATTAAAGCACCGTGCTTATTGGGCCATAAAAAGGTTCAATTTTGATCTCAAACAAACCGGCTCTAATAGTGCGTTGCAATTAAATGAACTTGAGGAATTGCGTAATGACGCGTACGAAAGTGCAAAAATCTACAAGGCAAAGACTAAAGCTTTTCATGACAAACACATCATCAAGAAGTCTTTTGCCCCGGGATAAAAGGTTTGGCTTTTCAATTCCCGCTTGAAACTCTTTCCCGGTAAACTTCGGTCAAGATGGGATGGTCCATACATTGTCACTACCGTCTTTCCTCATGGAGCAATCGAACTTCGTGATCCTGCAAGTGGATCACTCTTCAAGGTAAATGGCCAACGGCTTAAGCCTTGCATTAATGGCACAATCCTAACCCGAAAAGTTGAGGAAGTCCTCTTGACGGATCCAATTTATGAGGATTAATGCCTGCTCTAGCTTTGTCTAGCTATCGACATTAAATTTAGCAACTCAAGGGAAGCAATTCTTTCAATTTCCAACCTTCCTTCTCTTTGAAATTGCTCGTGCCTTGCAAATTTTCTGGGAAACGGTTTAGAAAAGCCAAAAATTTGATTTTTCTTAGACCTTCTCAACTTTAATTTTCATTCCCGGAAGTCTCCATCGCTTTCTAGCAATTTCATTAGATTTTTCAAATGCGACTCATGTGCATATTTTCTCATTTTTAATGAAAAGTTTGAAAATTTTCTTAAAATTCTTCATGCATTTGAGATGTTTAAAAAATTGAAAAATTGCAAGGTTTCAAAACAAAACTTTCAAAATTTCCCATGCATTGGAATGGAATGAATTTGCAAGTTTAAAATTTTCTCCAGAAATTTCATTCATGCATTGTGTGATGTTGCAAAGGTTTGCAAATTTTCTTACATCCACCCATGCTTTGTGTGATATTCTGAAAGTTGGCAATTTTTCCATGCATTAGAAATTGCAAAGTTTGAAAAGTTAAAAAAAAAAGAAAAAAAAAAAGGAGGGGGGGGGGGGGGATTTCATTCATTGAAATATTTAATTTTATTTAATTTTATCTTACTTTATTTTGTTATTATTTTTATTTTTATTTTTATTTTTATTTTATTTATTTATTATTATTTTGATTTATTTTATCATGCATGCATAAGAATGATCAATCTATAGGTTACAATGTTGCATGCATGCATGCCTGCATTGCATTCATGCATTCTTTCATGAGTTCATGCATTCAACTTTCATCACGTGATCTAACTTCAATATTGTATGGCACTACATTTGCATGCATACAAACATTTTGAAACCGTGGCACAATCCATCAGCATCCTTGCATGCCTTCACAACTTGCTGCATTGCGTGCATAGGTGTCAATGTTGCTTAAATCCTCATTTTTGGAGTGCACAAGCTCAGTCAATGTTGCTTAAATCCTCATGCAAGCGCCTTGCATTCAAATTGGCTGTAACTCACAGGCATTGCACCAGCCATGCCAATCCATCAAATGCCTTCATCTCTCTCACTCCTTGCTTCAGTCCTCACAGCCGAGCTCACCCCCTAGCCTACTGAGCCATTTTCGAGCACTCTATATTCTAGTTTGAGTGCTCGAATTTCATGCACCAACCCACCCAACTCACTGCTCTCAGTTCGAGCACTCGCCGAGCCTATTTGGAGTGCTCGAACTCCACCATCTTTCTCTCTCAATAGCCAACCCCAACATACCGAACCTACTGGCTCCATTTCGAGCACTCGAGCTCCCCCTAGCGAGTGCTTGAACACCTCAAACCACACATCCCGAGCCCTCGCAACCCTCATCTCCAGCAACCATGCATCCTTCTACACCCCAACACCATCCCAACTCTCTGCAACCCACTTCTCAACTCACCTATGCTTGCACCACCTCACCACCTCTTGCAACACAACAACAACCCACTTCCTCAACCATGTATGCCTCCACAAACCCACCATCCAACACCATACAACACTACCACCTTTCGGTTTCCACCCACAACCTTCATGCATGCATGCAAGCCTCATGCATGCATGCAACCTCAAACTTCCCTCACCAACTCTCTATCTCTCCACCACACAACCAAACCCAACCCTCTCCACCAACTCACTGCTGAGTGCTCAAGCACTTTCAAGCAACCCCACCTTCAAGCCCACAATGCATGAATCACCATGCATCCAACCGAGTCTCACCCATCAACCAAACCCCCTCTCATGCATGCATCCTCCCAACACCCTCCCAACCTCATCACCTTCCCTCTCTCTCTCTCGGCAACTCCCATGCATGAATCCAAAACCAACCAACCTCCACCTTTTCTCTCTCTTCAACAACCCACTTCCTCACTCATGCATGCCCATCAACTTCCACCACCTCAACCCACAAACTAACCTCTCAGCAACCCCTCATCATCCTCAACCATGCTTGCCCTCCATGGCCATCTTCCCAACACAATCCCAACCATTCACATCAACACCATGCAACCACCATGCATGCCACCATCTTGCTCTCGGCATCTCCAACATAACACCATCCCCAACCCCTCCTCAACCATGCATGCACCCAAACACACCTC
This sequence comes from Cornus florida, assembly GCF_030987335.1. Lineage (NCBI taxonomy): Eukaryota > Viridiplantae > Streptophyta > Magnoliopsida > Cornales > Cornaceae > Cornus > Cornus florida. Next base: position 57,433,801 of record NW_026775579.1, on the reverse strand, counting down.
ACCACCATCATCAAACCAACCCACTCCATGCCACCCCTCACCTCAACCCAAACACACCGCAGCCAACTATACCTCTCACAACCCTATCCAACCATCTTCCCTCATCTCCACCATCCAACACCACCTTGCATGCACCTTATCCACACTAACCTAAACCAAACCATCTCTGCTTGTTTCTAGAGCACTCGAAGCCAAGCTTCGAGTGCTCGTCATTGCCCAAGATCTCTCACCCAAGCCAACCGAGCCCACTGCCCCATTCTAGAGCACTCGAAGTCCAACTTCGAGTGCTCGAACCAAGCTTACCCCCCCCTCCTCTTTTAAAAACCAACTCCCCCCAACCACAACCAAGCTCTCGGCACCCAACCTTCCCTTTTCTCTCACAAATCACCCCCATCACTTCACATCTCGGCTTCCCAACATCCCACCACCCTTCACACTCAACCAACTCCACACTATCATCCTCACCATCCCAACCTCACCCCCTCATGCACACCATCACCTCTCTCATTCACCAATCAACCTTCACCCCAACCCAACCACCTCTCGGCCTTCCTCTTCCATCACCATGCAACCAACTTTCTCTCTCTACCCAAACCACCCAACCTCACCATCCTCTTCACCTCTAGGCAAATTCCAACCATCCCCACCACTTAATCCAACGACCATAGGGCCTGTGGATCTCCATTGTTAGGTGAGTTTCTTCCTTCTCTTCCGCTTTCACATTTTTGGTATAAAAGGAGGATGGGCTTGCATGTAATGAAGATTTGTGATTGTTTGGGAGTAGTTATTGCAATTGCAGGGCCAAAAATTTTTGGGTTTCATCATCCATCCCACTCATTTTCACCTTCTCCTTTTTGTGGTGCACGCCAGGTGTTCGCTAAAAGTCCTCAACCAAGTCCACCTCTCTAAATGTCTCGTGCCGGTCCTTCTCGCCCTCCTAGACCCTCTGCGGGTGCCCGTGCTGTCCATCGTGAGCGACCACGTGATCCTTGGGATCGCAAACAACTCAACTACGAGCTTTCTTTTCCGCTCACGGATGCCTTTGACATTCTACCCACTACTTCGTGGGCTGTAGCCGAATTGACTAACCGGCGTCTACACAACATTTGCGCACCCCTTGCTAGGGTTGCCTACCCCCGTGTAGTGCGCCTCTTCTACCAGAATCTCCAATGCCACCCATTTCTCTCACTACATCCATTGATGGCACCACCTATGCTTTCACTATGACTGACATCATTCAGGTTTCTGGTTGCCCCATTGAGTGCCCCGATGATATTGTCAATCGTGAGAATCTCCCTTTATATGAGGAGCCTGATACATTAACTGTGGAGCAGGTTGTCGCTGCCATTGGCAATGTTGACGATCCTAATAGGCCCCGGTCTTTTATCCGCAAAACCAATCTTCCGGAACGCCTCTGGTTCGTTGACACTGTTTTCAAGCACAATGTCTGCCCTTTGGTGCATAGCACCGAGCGTAGGGGCCTCATTTTGCAAGCCTTATATGCCATGGACCAAGGCCAATGGTTCTCCATCCCGAAGCTCATTTGGACCACATTTATGAAGTTTTGGCATGACGCTCATAATGCACGGGTTCCACGAGTTAAAAATCAGAAATTGCCTTTGCCATTTTTCATCACTCGGCTCCTTCAGCACAAGGGTTTCATTGTTCCTCCCCATGAACCAAAAGGCGAAAAGATTAAAATTTTTACCCAGCGCCGGTGGATCAATGTTCTTAGCCATTCTAGTACCCCTCAGCCTGCTGCCCCCCTGTTCATCCAAGCTCCACCTCCTCCTCCTTCTGAGGATGCTTCCACAGCAACAGCCGCTGCAAGGGTAGAGCCTCCGGTCGACTCTCCGCAGGACCAGGCTTCATCCGGGCTAGCATTGCCGGTATTCATGAGCGGATGGATTGTTTTGAGAATTCTTTATCCGCGTACACTCGGACTATGTGTGAGACTTCTTCACGTGCCGAAGAAGATCGTCGTCTTGCTACTGAAGACCGTAGTGTCGCCGCTGAGGAACGTCGTTTTGCTTCCGCCGAACGGCGTAAGACTCAATCTCTCCTCCATTCCATCCTCGCCCGTTTACCTTCTGGACCGTAGCTTGTTGCGAGTGTTGGACCTTATCTTTTTGTTTCATATGTAAATATTTCTCTTGTACCTTTTGTTTTCCTTTTGAACTGTAAGAATTTGCTATGTATAGGTTGCTCTAGTAAACATGATCCCTGTACAGCTTTTTTTGTAATCATGTAAACTCTTTTTGAAATGCAAATTCTCTCTTTTCTGTTAACTTTATGTACATTATTTTTCTGTATTTATGCTTATGCTATTAATGCTTTTTGTGGTTGCTTCTTTTTGTTCTTCGCCATACTATCCAGGTGGCGCAGTTTATTTCAAGTTTGGGGGTTTTGTTTCACCATGCCGTTTCCTCCCCCTGGGTATTTTTGTTACTTTTTATACTCTTTGTCATTTTTGTCTTTAACTTACATCCATGTCCCACATTGAGGACACTGTGTCGTTCAAGTTTGGGGGTGCATCAAAGCATTCTTGGCATAGTTTTGGTATCATATTTTTGTAAAGCAATGATAGTGTAACTTGGAATGTGTCGGAGACAAAGCATATGTTTAATACCTTATGTATAGAAGCAATTGAGAAATTTTTGAAAATAAAGAAATTTGAATTTGAAGTGATCATGCAAATACAATGTAGTCTGTATAAATGCCTCAATTAGATTCTTGCTGGATTTACACTTTTATAAGCTTCACAATGCACAGATGCACATTGGAAACTTAATTGTGAGGCATGCAACTTGATCAACCTTGACCTTGGCCTAGTTAATCTGATTTGATGAACCTGATAGATGAATATCTTTGGCATGATTTAAGTTGGACTTAAAAATAAAAAAAAATAAAAAAAATGAGAAAGAAAGAAAAAAATGACCAGTTGACGTTCGTAGCCTTTCCAACTCGAGCTATTAAGCCCTAGGAGTGTCTCTACACTTAGCACCCTAAAGCCGTCTGGTTTGGGAGTTGTTGGCCTAACGCTTGCTACAAGGGTTGGTTAGAAAGCTTAAGGGACTTAAACATTGCACGGTCATTCAAAAAATAAACTGGTAATAAACATGGTTCGTTGGAGTTCATAGCCTTTCCAACTTGAGCTATTAAGCCCTTTAGAGTGTCTCTACACTTAACACCCTAAAGCCATCTGGTTTGGGAGTTGTTGGCCTAACGCTTGCTACATAAGTTGGTTAGAAAGATTAAGGAACTTCAGTATTGCACAACCATTCTATTTTTCGCTTATGAGTTACAATAAATTGTCAACAGGCAACAAAAGTTGTCTTGAAAATAAAATCATGCCTCAGGGACTTCATGTAAAGGGGAATTCATTGATTTGAAAACTTGTGCCTTGGAATTGGAAAAGAAAGTAAAAGCCGCATGTTGAGAATTCAATTCACTTTCACTGGAGTTTGAGTATTTCCATTTAAGAGATGACAATTGAATTATTTATATGGACTATGATGTCGATGCATGCATGTTGAAATGGTTTTTGCCAATTTTTGTATCAATGCTTCATATATGCAAGGTAGTCTTCCCAATGATCCCGTCTCCAGCTCTTTATCTGTTTCAAGTTGTATTTGAGCTATGTTTATGTTTATTTTTGCCATGGTGGATATTTTTGTAATAGCATTCCCATGTTTTTCATTCCATTGAGCTTTGCATTTTGGTTTTGCTAAGGGACTAGCAAAATGTAAGTTTGGGGGTGTGATAAGCGCTGAATACTGTATATTCAAGCGCCCTAAATTACATTAACAAAGTCCATTAATTGATTATTTTATGTAGATTAACTCCATTTGCATGTTTTTGTACATTTTCAGGTTAAAGTGCAAAAAGGAAGCAAAAATGATGCCTTGTGGAATTTTGAACAAAAAGGGTGCCAATTCTGAAATTCTGGCAGCAGTGAAACCTGACTTTTGTTGCCATTTTTGACCTAGCAAACTCAAGAACTGGACTTCCATCATAACATGAAAGAGCTTTGTAAATCAATAGCTTTCTAAATCTTCAAACGGTTCGTCATTCGGAGCTCGGAGCAGAGAGTTATGGCCTTGTTACCAGAGGTGCGCAGAACTGCCTGGCAGCACTGAAGTGCTGCCTTTCTCTCCATTTTCGACCAACCAGACTTGAGAATTGGGTCTTCATCAAAACATGAAGTTTTTAAAGCTCTGAATTAGCTCTCCAAATCTTCAAACAGATCATCATTCAGAGTTCGGAGCACAAAGTTATGGTTATTCTTCCACAGTGGGTCAGAGATGGGCAAGAATTGCATGTTGTTCATTACACTAATTTAGAGTGCTCGATACCACCCTTCAAGTGCTCGAAATTCAGGCAGATTGCACTCGGAAATGGCTCAATTTCAGCCACTTGCACATTGGTTTCCTCAATGCCATCTTCCTTCTTTATGAAGTGGTTAGAGGTGTTCCTTGGAGAAGAGAGAGCCTTGACTTGAGCTTGATAAAAGAGAGGGAGGACCACACAAAATCATTATCCTATATTCTAGCAAGATAGAGGAGAGAGAAGAGAGCAAGGAAGAGGGTGTTCTTGAGTGCTACAGTAGGTGTACGAAAATGGAGTCTTAGATGGAGCTTCTTCCTTCTTCTAGCTTAGCAATGGGTAACTAACTCTTTCTCTAGGGAGGTGATGAAGTCCCTCCCTTATAAGCATGTCCTAGGATAGTCTATTTTGGGGATTTGCCATGTATATTTTATGGTCTTTTCATAACCAAGAGCACCTCATTTGTTGTAATGAATGTTGATACATATATGGATGATTTTTTTAAGTTGATTATCTTGTTTTAGATGATGTCTTAGAGTAATCATGTTGCTTGAGTTTTCATAGTGAGAGTGGAAGCAAGGTTATGAAATGGTTTTCAAGGCATGTTGATTTTGAAACTTGATATTCCATTGCTTAGGTACCTCATTTGATGGACTATGCTTGATTCTTACGTTCATATGCTTCATCATTTGATTGAATGCTTGATGGTCTTTTGCTTAAGTTAATGTATTTGATACTACACCCTAGTCTAGGTAGTCCAAATGTGTTGTCTTTTGATAGACCATTCTTGTTTTAATCGCATGAACTTTTTATTGGTTATGAAGCAACTATGTGTTGCTACATAATTCTTGATTATTACTTATATAGTGTTTATCCCCAATTTAGTCTTGATTTAGCATGTATTTAGGGCGTAGGTGGATTCACTTCCCTAGTTTCCCCTTTTTTTATCTCTAACTCTCATTTACTAGCATTCTTGTTTTATGCACACTTCAATTACTAGCTTAGTGACAAACCAATCAACAATTCCTTATTACACCTTATCATTCTAAGAACAATTCTAGACACTTAGGTTGCCATAGACTAGCACAGTCCCAGTGGTTTGACTTACCCGACCAATAGCCCTATTTTACAATGATTCGTGCTATTGCGAAGGTTGATGTTTAATTGACCAACCGATCAGATCTCAATTAAACAAAGCGTACACTCAAAGACAGCAAAAACCAGTTAATAGAACTTTAAGAATTTACAAACTAGTTTAATTCAACGAGTTTAAATATAGTTTAAACATGCATAAAAGATTTGTTTTAGCATTAATTAAACCCCTGGAGTCTACCTAAGCATGCACAGAACACAGGTTTAGGGGAAAGAGTTATAACAAAGACTTGTCTTTAGGTTTCCGTTCAAAACCTTAAACCGTTGTCTTTAATAATTCCAGCGACCTTACTGCTTTCACCGACCACTATTGCTCCTAGTTTAACCCACGAGCAAGCCAATTTCCCCTACTTGGTTCAATCTTAGTCTAAGCCAAACACTAATCTTCCTCTCTCTATTTCTCTTTGTTTCTCTGTATGCGTGAACAAGGTTTACAAACCCTTGGCAGACGTATAAAGGTATATATATAAGCTTATACAAATACCAACCCTAATTCTAATTATATTGAGAGAAGGAAATGAAAACTAACCTACTTACAAAATCAAGTCGGCTATATCCGTGAAGAAAATAAAACCCTAAAACATTTAATTCACTAATCCACATAAGCATATAACAAGGAAAACAAATAATTAAAACAAACAATTAAACAAAATATTTAAATAAAATAAAGAATATAATTAATTCAATTCAAAAAACAACAAGTACAATTAAATATACACCTAAATAAAACAGTTCATTTAAATAACATAATTCACAATTAATTCAAATAAACAAGCAAATAAACAATTCAATAATTAAAAAAAAATGCAATTAAACAATACTTAAAATGCCGAGACTATCATTTTAAAATTAGGGGTATTACATTCTTTCCCCCAAACAAAAGGAATTCCGTTCTCGGAATTCGCTCTTACCTTCTTCCATTATGTTAGGAAACTGCGAGCGAATGACATCCTCCCGTTCTTAAGTAGACTCAGCCTCATTGTGATGACTCTACCGAACATGCACTAAAGGGATAACCTTATTACGAAAGATTTGATCCCGACGGTCTAGAATACGACACGATGACTCAAATATGTTGCATCCGGCGGTAACTCGATCTCCCTACCATCGATATGCTGATACCGATCCTCATCTGAATCTCCAATGCACGAGTACGACGATCTGCGTAACTCTTCTGCCGACTCTGGGCAGTACGCATGTGATCCCTAATAAGAACAATCTTCTCAGAGGTATCTTTACTGAACTAAGGACCCAAAAATTTGTTCTCACCAACCTCCATCTGACAGAAAGGCGACCGACACAGTCGGCCGTACAATGCCCCAAATGGCACCATACTAATAGTCTTCTTGAAACTATTGTTATACGCAAACTCCACAAGTGGCAAATAATCCTCCCAATGGCTCTTGCAATCAAGAACACACGAATGAAACATATCCTCCACGATCTGATTAACCCTCTCAGTCTGTTTATCAGTTTGAGGATTATAAGCAGTGCTAAGATGCAATTCTATACCCAAAGCCTGCTAAAAACTCTTCCAAAATCCTGACACAAAGCTCGAATCCCTATCCGATATAATAGACAACAGAATGTCGTGCAACTTTACAATCTCTGCAATGTAAAGTCTCGCCAACTGCTTCAAAGTGAAGTTAATGCAAATAAGCAAGAAATGAGTTGATTTAGTCAATCTATCAACCCTAAATGGAATTGTGATCCTTCAAGAAATTAGGTAATCCCTCCACAAAATCCATAAAAATGCTCTCCCATTTCCACTCCAGTATAGGTAGTGGCTATAGAGCTCTTGGCGGCCGCTAATGATCAATCTTGACCATCTGACAAGTACTACATCGAGAGACAAAATATATATATATATAGCAGTGTCCTTTTTCATACCTGCCCACCAAGACTGCCGCTTAATATCCTGATACAACTTGTCTCCACCTGGATGAACAGAAAACTCAGAGTGGTGAGTCTCAGTCATCACATCCTTCCTCAAATCATCAGCAGAAGGTACCCCCAACCGTCCCTTGTACCTTAAACCTCCATCAGCTCCAACATAGTAAAATGGGACCTCCCCAGAAGCTATCTCTGTAATTTTGTCAATACACTGCTAATCCGTGAGCTGCGCCTTCAAAACTTTATGAATAATAGAAGGCGTAACTACCATGCAAGCCATAAAAGCATCCAACAACGCATCTACCGTCTTCAAAGCATTCCACTTAGTAGTGAATAGAGTAGAAAGACTAGCAACAAGTCGGCGACGGAGTGCATCTGCCACCACATTCACTTTCCCTGGATGGTACTATATAGAGAAATGGTAGTCTTTCACAAACTTTAACCATTGGCGCTGTCTCATATTCAGCTCTTGCTGAGTGAACAAATAATGTAAACTCTTGTGATCACTAAATAATCTGAAGGATTCTCCCAACAGATAATGCCTATAAATGCATAAAGCAAAGACCACAACTGCCAACTCCAAATAATGTGTTAGATTATTAAGCTCATGAGGCTTAAGCTTCCGAGATCCATACGAAATCGGTCACTCCTCTTGCATCAAAACACATCCAAGACTCTGCAAAGAAGCATTTGTGTAGACAAAATACTCAATCCCGCTCTGTGGAGTAGACAGTACCGGTGCAAAAGTCAACTTGCGCTTTAGCTCATCAAAAGCTTTCTGACAGTGTTCATCCTATACAAACCATACACCTTTCTTAGTTAGGTAAGTGAGCGGTTCCGCTATTTTTGAGAACCCCTGGATAAACCTATGATAATTTCTTGCCAATTCGAGGAAACTCCGAATCTAGGTTGTCCCCACACAACCACCGCTGAAACCTTGGCTGGATCCACCGCTATTCCCCTTTCTGACACTACGTAACCCAGAAACTTCACTTCCCGCTGCCAAAATTCATACTTCTTGAACTTGGTATATAACTAGTGCTCATAAAGCATCTGCACAACTATGCATAAATGTTTAGTAAGATCGTCCTCTGACTTTGAATAAATCAAAATTTCATCTATAAAGACAATGACAAACTGATCTACATAAGCCCTGAAAACTCTGTTCATTAAGTCCATGAAAACCGCATATGTGTTAGTCAGTTCGAAAGGCATGACACGAAACTCATAAGACCCATATCTAGTGAGAAACGCTGTCCTCGAAACGTCTTACTCCCTAATCCGCAGTTGATGATACCCAAAACGCAGATCAATCTTAGAGAAGTATGTAGCTCCCCTCAACTGATCAAAAAGATCATCGATCCTGGGCAATGGATACTTATTCTGAATAGTAACCTTGTTCAACTCCCTGTAATCTATACATAGGCGAAACGAACCATCCTTCTTCTTTATAAATAGCACTGGTGCTCCCCAGGGTGAAGTACTCCTGCGAATAAAACCCTGGCTAAGTAATTGCTGAATCTGATCCCTCAGTTCTCGCATCGCCACTGGTGCCATCTTGTATGTTGTTCCAGCAATAGGCGCAGTGCTTGGAGCTAAGTCAATCCCAAAGTCTATCTCGCGACTAGGTGGCAACCCTGGAATCTCCTGAAATACATCCGGAAAGTCCTGTACAATTGGTATACTATCCAATGATATAGTAATCCCCTCATCTGTTTCCTCTTCCATATGGAACAAAGAAATGCTAGTAACCCCGTTAGAATGTGGCATAGCGATAACTTACCTATCTTGTCTGGGTATGGTGAACACATTAATCCTATCAAAACATTTAACTTGGGCATGGTAGTGCAATAACCAATCCATCCCAAGTAACATAGCATAAGTATGCATATCCAGGGCCAATAGATTGGTTAGAAATCTGAGTCTACCAATATCTAGTGTCACAGGCCCATCACTCTCATGTAAAATGGCAACATCGCCTAAAGGTGTTGAAACACCATGAGATCTGTGACGGCCCAAGTTTTTCAACCCGATGCGTCAGTAATGAACCGAAAGATGACCCGATAACGGATCCGAAATGCGGAAGCAAAAGACAAAACAATGATCTCTAGAGATACAACATGACTCTAAGACACCATTATGACCCTCAATGAGGTCACGGAACCCAAAGGAATCAAGTGGGGAAACAACGTTTCAAAAACGAACAAGATTGAACCTAGGGGCAAAATTGTCATTTTCAGCTTAAAAGTGGGTGCCACCAAGCACACCATTGGAAAGACAACAAAAAATTAATGAATTACTCAAGAATCGCTTAATTCGGAGTCCGGATGAAGAAGATATGGCTTACGGAAGAAGAAGGGGCAAAACGGTCCAAAAGAGGGCAACCAAGAACATTTAACCGGTTAGGAGACCTTCCTAACTGGTTAGGAAGCCAAAAATCACGAGAAAGACACTACCCATACACATGTAACCGGTTACGAAACCCCTCGTAACCGTTTACATATGAAGGAGGCAGAATGGGCAGCCCAAAAACCTGGCAGCAGGGGTTTTTCTGGGAAAAATGGAAATTTGAGGGCCAAGATGACATTTTCTGGAAAAACTCAAAGAAGAAATCCCCCTCAAAATTGAGTTTTCTACATGACTCGTGAGAAAAATCAAAAAATATGCAATGTGAAATTCCCAAAATGCCTTCCCAAGAAAACTGGTCCAGAGGGTCCAAAAAGCTGCTAAATTTAAAAACTAAGAGTTGAACTTCGGATGCGATTTCCAATGCCAAGATGGCATTTTCTGGAAAAACACGAAAAGAAACCCCCCCTAAAATCATATTTTCTATTCAACGATGTGAAGAACGGAATTTATTTCCCAAAGAAAATTCCCAAAATATCCTTAGGTCAGAAAATGCAACAAAAGTGTAAAATGAGTTCGTAGGAGGCTCATTTCACCAAAGAAGAAGTTTTTCCCGGAAACGACCATGCACGCAAATGTAACTTACCTAGTAAGATGTGCTACAATGGTCCATGGCCCAAAAATATGGCTGATGCAAAATATGACCCCCCAACGGCCAAAATGCCAAAAATGAAGTTTGGAACGAAAACTCGGAATTCAAAACCAAGAGATGGTTTCAAAATGCCGCTTGGCCCTTGGCCACACTTCATACATGGTGAATGAATGCTAATGGAAGAATCAAAATGGAATTCCCACACCCAATGCAAACATGGTGAATCAAAAACTCAATATTTTACAATACTTTCATAATATTCCATGAAGTCAAAATTTACATAGGACACAGTTTACATGTCATTGGCCTCCAGCCTCATCTCATACATGTCAAATACATCGTAAAAAGTGTACTCATGTACACATTACATATAAGGAATCAAATGTACACATGTTAACATATAAGACTACAATTGGCATTCCAAGCCAACCTTCACAAAAGTGGAAGTCTCCAAGTCCACAAACCATCCAAGCATAATAAAGACCTCAACTTTGATTCTTGCACCTGAAATATGCCCCAGTATCGTGGGGGTGAGTAACATAAAGCTACTCGTAGGAAATGAGCATGCATCGACCTACGTTTTACAAGTTGCATGATTTAATCATTGTGGTTCATTCCACCTAACGTTTATGTCAAAGGTGAGACTCAAGGAGCATCCTAGCTACCTAAGATCATTTCTAGCATCAATCACCCATTCATGCAATTTTAGCAACATAGGTTCATACTTACACAAAGCAACAACATAGGAGCATGCTTACACAAAGCAACAACATATAGATTCTCAAGGTTATCAACTTGAAGTCTAAAATGCAACATCAACTAAATATAACAATTTGGCATAATTTGAATATCTAATTCCACACATCAAGACATAGATTCTCTAGGTTATCAACTAGAAATCTAAAAGTGTGAAATCAACTAAATATATCAATTTAGTATGGATGTACTTAACAACATCAAAATCACCAATAGCCAAAACCACAAGTTAACAAGGTAAACATGATTGTCAACTTAGAATTGAATGCGAAAACAAACAGTGGAATACTTGGACATCACGCTCGGAATTCTGCCTAGACCTCAATGGTTATTCCGGGCACCAACCCGCAGGGAAGACCACCCTAAGTGCGCACTATCTCAATAACTTAGAGGACTCACATCCCCGTACTAGAGCCAAACCCTAGCCATCTTAACTCAACAATGTTCCAAGATTCCAAAATAAGCCAAATAAGTTCATAACTTATACATATTACTATGTCAAAATCACCAATAGCCAAAACCACAAGTTAACAAGGTAAACATGATTGTCAACTTGGAATTGAATGTGAAAACAAACAGTGGAATACTTGGACATCACGCTCGGAATTCTGCCGAGACCTCAATGGTTATTCCGGGCACCAACCAGCAGGGAAGACCACCCTAAGTGCGCACTATCTCAATGACTTAGAGGACTCACGTCCCCGTACTAGAGCCAAACCCTAGCCATCTTAACTCAACAATGTTCCAAGATTCCAAAATAAGCCAAATAAGTTCATAACTTATACATATTACTATTACATAGTAACAAGTTAGCAATATAACTCTCAATTGTGCATAATAAGCATTTCATATCCATAATGCTACGAAATCACAAGCCAATAATATATTCATATTAGAAACATACTCTTATGAATATAAACTTAATAACAATGCTCTTCGATGCATATAACACAATCTAGTGAATACATCACAAGTCTAAATCCATGCTCTTAAAATAGAAACGACTTCTAAAACATGATTAGATCCATGGATACACAAGATAGAATTTAATTACATCAAAATAATTAAACTCTCTAGATTTCAAATCATTTCCAATTGGCCCCAATTTAATATATGCTAATAGACATATCATGGTCATTACATATATTCATACAAAAGCTTAATTAGGCCTATGAAACCACAAAATTAGATTTTGATTAATTCTCTTAATTAAAGTCTCTAAATTTTTAAACTCAACCAAATGCTCTCAAATTAAAGTATGTTAACAAACATGCCAAAACTTAATTTAGAAGCATAACACAACTCAATTCCATGCAAGGTATGGCCATGAACTTAAATCTTTCACAAAAGATAAATATTAATTAAAAAGAGCAATTCTTATTTAATTAATCCCAAATTAATATATGTTAACCAACATATTAAAATAAGATTTTCTACCATGCCACAATTCAAAACCAAGTTTCTCATCATCATGAAAATTAAATCTTATACAAAGAATTAAATATTTCAAATTTCCTAGATTTGATACAAGGCATGCATATAGGTTGTATAAATATGGAAAACACACAATACAACACATATAAATTCCTAAAACATTCCCTACCTCCATTTGATATGAAATCTCAAATCCCCACCAAAATAAATCGGCTCCGAATCCGACGAAACTCCTAGGTTTTGTCGAGGACAACACCACGAACATAAATCCCAAGGAAGCCCCATCAAAAACACAACTTGACTTCAAACCCGAACTCAAGAAATGGCCAAAACGAGATTCCAATCGGTTGGAATCGAAGGCCTCGCCGAGGGGAACAATAAACACAAATGCATCACTATTTTTTAATGAAGGGAAGAAGTCCAAAAGAGGAGAGAGAAGATGGCAGCCATGGATAGATCTTGGATCGGCCATGAGAGAGGAGAGAGAGAGAAAAATCTGATTTTTCTTTCTAAGACCTCCTATTTATAGAAAAACTCAAAAAGTGCCTCGAACGGGCCCCGCCGGATCTGGAAAAGTAAAATTCGTGCAGACGTACTCAAATGGCAAAAATCCGTGAACAAAAAAGATTTAAAATGAGATAATATGAACAACGGAAGAAACAGCGTCAAAAACTGAGTCTCGAGCAGAGAGTTATGCCCAAAACAAGTTTGGCGCAAATTGGGACCAGAAACCCTGAAACTGGAAAACATCGTCCAGGAGGAAATTCTAAGAGTCCGCGACTCGACGAAATGTGAAAATGAATCCCGTACGAAGATCCAGGCTCAAATCAAGGCATTGAGTAATAACTTTCATTAATTGCACAATAACCCCTCCAAAAAGTGAAAATTGCGAAACTGCCCCAGAATGAAAATATCTTCCAAAAGATATTTTCTTAGATACCCCTGAAATAAAATATCTTTAAAAGATATTTATGAAAAACACCCCAAGAAAAGAAAAAGTTTCCAAAGAACTTTGCATTTATGCCCCTATGGACACTGGGAGCAACCAGAGTACTTTCTCACGAAAGTAAAGATACGTATCTCATAGAAATCATTGAGAATGAAGATACGCGAAGTCAGAAACCAACTCTGAACACAAGAAGTGTGGTTACGCAAACAAAGTGCCAAACAAGGAAAAAACAAAATAGAGAAAAAGACGGAATAGGGAAAAGGACGAAAAGTGAATAGTGTCAAAAAACGAAAAATGTGGAAATGACTCGGTCCTCAAAGGAAGTTGTCAATTCAAAGAAAAGAGTCTCAGAAATCACTCCAGAGCACTCGAGACGACACTAATCGACAAGAAACCAAACTCAGAAGGGAAAAGACAACAGAAAAAAATTATCCGAAAAAAAATCCGGGTCATTTCAAGATCTATCAACATACTTGTGTCCACTAAACTATAAAATCCAAAACTCTTGAATACTCCATAGAGCAAAACACATAAGGTAAGACAACATGCTCCGAAATCTACTCACTTTTAGATTATCGCTCCATCTTGGGAATTCTTCCCTCGAAATCAAACTTACTTTACTGATTTACACAAGTTCTTTTATAAATTCCTTGGTAATCGTCCTGTCTCAACACAATGTACTCATAAGCAAATATTTGTTTGCTTATCCAAATACCAACCATTCCACTGTGATAATCATTAATTATCGCGACAATCCCATTCCAAAATAGTTTAATAAAACCATTAATGTAACTATCACCAAAATGCTCTTATAAAACACAATAAAGATAACCAAAACCGCTAGTTCACTTTATTAAGAACTTATTTAAATCATACACCTCCAAAAGAATAATTGTAAAATATTCTTTAACAAAATACTAGTGTACATGATCAAATCCGTACCACACTTTTATTAAAATCTCTACTACTACTAGTAACTAAAAATCACTCTTAAAAGAGCCACCCTCCTTGTGGTCCGATACCCTCCTACTTGGATGGCCTGATATCTCCTTGTTTAGGACACTGCTTGGAAGTGTGGCCATACTCTCCACAAGTATAGCAAGTACCCCTAAAAGTACCAAACGGCCTCCTCTGCTGGTTAGACTGTAGCTGATCCTGTCCTGCCTGTGGTCCCCCATTATGTTGTCTCTGAGCTAACCTAGGACATTGGTTGGATGTATGTCCATCCTCTCCGCAGCCAAAACAATGAACCTTGACCACATTCTGCACCATTGGTACTGCTTCAAGTGTCCGAACTTGTGACTGATTCTGAAGTGTAGTTGCTACGCTTGCAGCTATAGCCTGAGCAATGACATAAACTACCTGAGGAGAAAACTCTGGACTCCTGCCTTGATTGTAGCCCCAATCCTGAGACCCCTGAGTCTGCTGTACATCCTTTTGCTCGGTGCACAACTGACCTCCTTCCCCCTGCTTATTCTCCTGAAACCTAGGCAGTTGCTGCCTTCTTCCATTTGCTGACGCCATAGGCAATCTTGCTGCCTACGTGCCGCTCTCCTTTGTCGACTGTTGTTCCGTCTGATTCTAGTGTTAACCATTCTGTTAACACAGAAAGACAGACATCAGTACGTTTTAAACCGAACCATAAAGGAATATAACGAATCCTAAACTTAAGCTCTAAACAATAGAGTATGCTACGCATAAGCCTTATATAATAGAATCCTAGAGGAGTGCTCTGATACCAACTGTGATACCCCTCGATTCTAGAGCCACATGTGATCAAGTCCGAGCACAGATCCGAGGGATACCAAACAATTAATATGTAAATAAGCATAGAATACTAAAATGAAATAAGAATAAAATAATAAGCTGAAAAGAATTCTAATTATAAAATCCTCAAAATTTATAAATTTATATAAATTCCAAACTTTCCAATATCTGTACAACTCAGGAATCCATCTAGTGGACCCCTATCCAAATTTCACACTGAAAAGAAACAACTGTAATAAAATCTAAAGCGAAACATAGAAAGTAATCCTACGTAGTTAGAGGAGTGAGTGACTGTATCTGCTTTGCACGATTAAGCTCTGACCCTGGAAGTGACGAACACCTGAAAAATAAGGGAGTGGGTCAGGCCCACATGTAAGTCCTGTCCTACTACAATCCATACAGAAACCTGATACGCAGATACATCCTAGATAGCTCAGAAATAACTAAAGTAGTCCATATAGATATAAGCACACACTATAGGACGCTCACCAGACTATAGTGTAGTCTCAGCCTGAATAGAAGGTAACATGCAAATTGCACGTAACGTGGTCATGTATACCTAGACCTACCAAAGAATAGCAACTATGTCCAGTTATCCATCCTAGGCGATATACGCACCCTAACCATGATCCTGAGACTCAAGCTCATATCACGGCATCATAAAGATATATATATATATAATCCGTTCAAGGTACGACATTCAAATGTTTATTGACCTGTCATATATATAAGTATGACTTAACTTTTATAGTTAATCCACCTTACATCAGAATAGGTAGAACTTGGTGTTTTGAACTAATCCATCCCCAAAATAGGTAAGTTTTAGTGTTTTGAACTAAGCCATCCCTAATATGCCACTGTCCCATACCAGTGGATATACATACATATAAGTAGGATTTAACTTTTATATTTAATTCAACTTATTCCAGAATAGGTAGGACTTAGTATTTTGAACTAATCCATCCCTAGTATGCCACCGTCCCATACCGGTGCATACACACACAACTAATCCAACAATTGACAAAATTATATTTTAAGGTTTTAAATTATATTTTATCTGATGATTTTTAATTATCAAAATTGATTATTTAATTTTGATTGGAGACTTTTACCTAATTAGAGATATGGTAATGATATTTCAGTTTGAAATGATTAAATTTGGGTTATTGGTATTTTGCAACTTTAGCATTTGTTTTAGTGGATTAGTTTAATTAATTATTTATTTATTAAGTTAGTGGAGTTCTTTACAGGAATGTTAAAATGTGATGGGTGATATATTGTTATACAAATTGTATATGAATGGTGAGATGGTTAATGGTGAGGATGAAACCAACTGCCAGCCGAAAGTGGGTTTGATGAAGATATGAAATTGAAATTGAAATTGAAATGGCTTTTGCGGATCCCACCTAAGGATATTTAAGGAGTATGAATTTAGTTTGTTGTATAATATGTTTTGTGCCAAAAGGAGATGCACCAGCCAAGTATGGGAAGAGAAAAAAAATGAAATAGGAATGTTGTTTGGGCGCGGGTCCCACTTGGTTGATATTAATGGTTGGTTTTGTTTTTTTTTTTTGGTTGCATTTTATATATGTAGTGAATTGTGGAAGGAAGCATAAAGGGAAGTAGATAGTGCCGAAATTGAAAGAGAAGAGTGATAATGGTGATTTTGGCGGGACCCATCTAATAGGTTGAATTGATTTTGTGGTCCGATATATATATATATATATATCATCTGTTGAAGGAATAAGGTAGGGAGATGCACCCACCCGAAAATGGGAAAGGATTTGTTATGATAGTGTCGCGGGTCCCACTTGTTGTATTGTGTGGCCAAAGTTCTTTCTTGGTTCACTCACGTGGCCTTGTATTTGGGGCTGATTTTTGTTGTCTATTAAGTGATATGTTGAATGAAAAGAAAGACTAAGAGATAAGAAAAAGTAAAGATTGAATGGATGGCGGGACCCAATAGATTTTTGGTCTATGATTGAACTGATAATTGTTTTCGTGTCAGTGGAAACAGGTGAGCTGTATTTGATATTTGTATAGAGAGCAGTTGTGTGAATTTTGTCCGTTGAATTGCCTATATAATTTAGTATCTGTTTTGTGACTTTGGTGAAGAAACACAGAAGGAAAAAAATTAAAGAAATACAGGGAGAGTTTTGAGGTGCACACATACAGTGCCGAGGTGCACACAGAGAGGGCCGAGAGTTTGGATATTGGTGCTCATATGAATTATTATTTTACAGTGTAGGGTTCTTTATACCTTGAATTGCCTGAGTGATTTTTATCTCAATAGTTGTTTAATGTTATTTTGTTAAAATTGCATTATGTATTTTTGTTTAAAATCATATGTATTATTTTGAGAATCTAATTTTCATGAAACTCCTTGAGATTCTTGTTATGGTTTTTTCTACTGGGACTTCCCCCGTCTCACCCCTCTACAGTTTCAGGTACCGAGGATGAGCTTGGATTGATAGTAGCGAGCTAAGTGGAAGAGTTGGTGTTGAGGAATTAATTTAATTTATTTAGAGATGTTGTATGTTTTTATTTGAGGAAATTGATTCTGTATCAATAAAGAGAGTATTTCTTTTCGAGATCCTGGATGTAATTTTGATGTATTTTGATTTGAACAAATCGAGGATTTTATTTAGAAATTTTCGGGTCGTTACAACAGCAGTTCATCAATTATAATCCAGAACAATATAATAATAATCAGAATCGTTACTGAATACATTATAGTGAAATTCTTAAACGTAAATTTCATAACAATCTATAAATCCAACAATTGATGCAATATAAACCGTTAAAACATCAATTAACTCCATATAAGCATACTACAGTTTCAGTTAATCAATTATACTTATTTTAGTGCTTAAATATGATTAATACTGTTTAATCATACATACACAAAATGCTAGCATTATATTAAGCAATTAAGTCCTCCAAACAGTCCAGAAATTGATACCGTTTTTAATAAATTAAATATCAATTTAATCCAAACCAAGCCTAGTTAATTGCCGGTATTCCATCACCCTTATAACACTATTGAAATATGATTAAATATTATTAAATCATATGCGAAAGATTTGGTAAGTTTCAGTAAGCAAACAACTTAACAAACAGTGCTCAACATATAAACTTTTCTTTATCTTTATATTGCTTCATTATTTAATACACTAATGTGATAATACTTCCTAATATTTTCATAGGTCCATCACAATTAATTACATCCTTCAGTGCAATTTAAACGGATTAAAAATACTCCGGACAGCCCAAACAACCCCTAAAAAGACCAAAACTGTGTGTTTTGGGCGAGATCAGGCTCTTATAAGTTGAGAGCCTGCTCCATTAACTTGGGAGTCTGCTCTAAGGAGTTGGAAGTAGGCTCCATACTCCTTGGAGCCGGCTCCATCAATGAGAGAGCTAGCTCCCTCCTTTTGGGAGCCTGCTCTCTCACTCCCTAAAGCCGTTATGTGTTTTTACTTCGTCTTTCTTGCCTCCGGCTATACTCAGGGCCTCTGTAATGTTTTATATACTTGTTCTAGTGTTCATTCAACATCCCAGATTAATTATAAGATATCGACATGCATCAACGATCTCAATTAAACAAAGCGTACACTCAAAGACAACAAAAACCTGTTAATAGAACTTTAAGAATTTGCAAATTAGTTTAATTCAACAAGTTTAAATATAGTTTAAACATGCATAAAAGATTTGTTTTAGCATTAATTAAACCCCTGGAGTCTACCTAGGCATGCACAGAACACAGGTTTAGGGGAAAGAGTTAGAACAGAGACTTGCCTTTACGTTTCCGTTCAATACCTTAAACCGTCGTCATTAATAATTCCGGCCACCTTACTGCTTTTACCGACCACTGTTGCTCCTAGTTCAACCCACGAGCAAGCCAATTTCCCCTCCTTGGTTCAGTCTTAGTCTAAGCCAAACCCTAATCTTCCTCTCTCAATTTCTCTCTGTATGCGTGAACAAGGTTTACAAACCCTTGGTAGACGTATAAAGGTATATATATAGGCTTATACAAATACCAACCCTAATTCTAATTATATTGAGAGAATGAAAGGAAAACTAACCTACTTACAAAATCAAGTCGGCTACATCCGTGAAGAAAATAAAACCTTAAAACTATTAAAACATTTAATTCACTAATCCACATAAGCATATAACAAGGAAAACAAATAATTAAAATAAACAATTAAACAAAACATTTAAAAAAAAAAAAAAAAGAATACAATTAATTCAATTCAAAAGAACAACAAGTACAATTAAATATACACCTAAATAAAATAATTCATTTAAATAACATAATTCACAATTAATTCAAATAAACAATTAAATAATTTAAAAAAAATACAATTAAACAATACTTAAAATGCCGAGACTATCCTTTTAAAATTAGGAGTATTACACCCATATCCTAACAGTAGGCTGAAAGTTATAAAAATATAAAATAGCCATATATTCCAACAATGACATGTCATCCATATCCTGACAATGACTGGTCTCCTGCAAATCGACTTCACAATTCCCCAATTATTTAACCATCTTTTTAAATTTCATTGTCTTCTTCACAACTTTCAAACGAATCAAACCCATCTTCTCTAATTTTCATTGTCTTCTTTGCCGTCTTTTTCGCAAGCTTCAAATTCATTATCGATGCACCAAGAGAAAGAGAGAGAGCTAACCTTGATGTCATCTGTAGAGTCCAAGGACGATGCTGTGAAAGATTTCCATGGTAGATACTTGTACGACTGTGTTGTTGCCGAAATGTGGCTGTGTTGTTGCCAAAACGTGGCTACGTTTTAAGGTTTCTATCTAACCCTTAGAATGATATAAATCCCTTTAACATGTACCCAATGGGTGAGATGATAACATGATTTGGGTTACTGGGCTTAGTTAATTAAATGGACTCTGCATGTTAACTAGGCTTCAAACTGAAATACATATTTGGCCGATGAAATATGAATTTGGGCTATACTAGTATATACGGGTTGGGTTTTAAAATATTATAATTTAAATATAATATATTTTTATATAAACGAGGCTGTTCACGAGCTGAGCTTAACATTGTTCGAGCTCGGCTCGTTTACTAAACAAGCTTGAAAAATGAGCTCGAACTCGGCTCATTTACTAAACGAACGAGCCCGAGCTGTTCATGAATAACTTGGTTAATTTGCAGCTCTAGTAGTGCTGCATATCCACTAATTTATACCCATGTCACTTTCCATCTAGATCCAATGTGGGACAAACTTTCCATTGTAATATTATCCCCCACCCGAACTCGTAACGCTCTAGTTATGGTCGGGCTATCCTATCTATTCGGGTAACACAACCGGACTCCTTTCGGAATGGGCACTTTGCGTGGCAAAGAATTAAGGACTGATCTGTCTCTGATATCAACTGCAACGGGTAGGCGTTTACTCATTTACCCAAAAACTTAAGCTATTAGTACTGCTGCATACCCAGCCATTTATATCCATATCACTTCCCATCCTGATCCGATATGGGATAAGCCTTCCCTTGTAACAAGTGTCCACTAGTGTGATACCCCCTGATTTTTAGGCCGTGGGTTGATCAAGTCCAAGCCCAAAAGCCAAGGGATATCAAACAATTAATATTTTAAATCGAACACAGAATACAAAATAATAATAATAATAATAAAAATAAAAATAATAAAATAATATCGTTGAAAGGAAAACTACTAAATGAATAAATAAAATAATATCCTCTGAATAAAATCCATTAAACCTCCAAATGAATATAACTCAGGAGTCCTTCAATATGGACCCCTAATAAAATCTCATAACTGCAAAATAATTAAAATGTCTAATAACTAAAATCACTAATCCAAAGATAGAATCCTACGTCGACGATACCGGAAGAGTGATGATGCCAAGTCTCTGATCTGCACGAACAACAGTTAATCCTGCTACTAACGAGGACCTAAAAAATATAATAATAGTGAGTCAAAACCTACAACAATCCTTCTACGACAACCCAAACAGAGACCGGAGAAAACTACATATTTATAACTAACTCATGCAATAAGTAAATAGTTGATAATTATATAAATATACACACTAAAGACTCTCACTGAATTAAGGTAGACTCAACTGTGTAATGAGTATCTCATGTAAATCGCACACAAAAGTGGTCATGAATCATCCTTCTATCAGGGCACACGCATCCCTAATCAAGCTACCCATCTCAATTGACAAAATACACCTACATCCTAATCACTGATCCTAAGACCTCAAACTTGTATCATAGTACACATAACATCATTATAGATATAATTAACCATATCCTGACAATAGTTAACCGATAACAACCATATCCATATCCTAACAATAGACTGAAAGTTATAAAAATATAAAATAGCCATATTCCAACAAATGCACGTCATTCATATCCTGACAATGACATGAAATAAAATTAGTTTAAACTTATTAACCAGCTCATCCACGTAATACAAAACAAAATCATATCTTGACAATAACATAAATATAATCAAATCCTGACATTGGTCCTCAAACAAATCCAAACATATATATATATAATTAGTTTAAACTTATTAGCCAGCTCATCCACGTAATACAAAACAAAATCATATCTTGACAATAACATAAATATAATCAAATCCTGACATTGGTCCTCAAACAAATCCAAACATATATATAGGACCAATGTCAGGATTTGATTATATTTATGTTATTGTCAAGATATGATTTTGTTTTGTATTACGTGGATGAGCTATATATATATATATATATATATATATCATATTTTAAGATTATAAAATAAAACAATATAACATATAATTTCATATTATCAAATCAAAAAATAACTTATAATTTATTTAAATTTCCTCCAACATTTATTCCACATAAATTGAATCTTAAATAATTTATTATTGGTTTAGTGTAGATATTTCACAAACAGGCACTAAGGTACCTGTTCGTCAAAGATATACCACCGCCTAAACCATTTTTACCTTCAAACGTGTCCTTATTTTTTCTAACACATATCACAAACACTTTTACTCTCTCACACACAACACTTTTACTCTCCTCTCTCATCGGCTTTCGCGATTTTTGTCTCACGATCTCGATTTCGATCCTCTCTCGAGCTGACACATCTGATCAACTTCTTCTCTCTCAGGCACTCTCTCTCCTCGATTCCATTCCAATGGCATCGATCATTGCGGAAATGTCTGGTATGTTTTGTTTTTGCCCTAAATTTTGATTTCCTTTGTTTAACGTATTGTTCCTAAAAATGTTTTGGATTCAAGGTATTATATGTGGCATTTGTTAAGATCTTCATACCTATCAGCATATTTAGTCTTGTCTAGTGTTTCTTACCTTTTAATAGTTGCATGTCATTGAGTATTTGTATTACTCTTACTGGAGATGTGTAGGAAGTTTTGGTTACTAGGTTAGAAAAATTGAATTCTCTAAAAACCTCAACTAATACCAAGTACACCCTCGCTGAACTTGTCGCTCTATCAAGTCTGTAAAAACTCCATATATATATATATATATATATATATATTTATTGGAGTATTTACCCAGTTACACATTCATTTGGAGAGGGGAAGGGGACAGATTCATTTTGTACACAGCCCTTTCCTCTGAGTTTAGTTAAGAGAAAAAAAACATACAGCCCTCATTAGAGAATAATGCAATCACATATCTTAATTGACTAGGATGTTTTATTATACGTTCATTTATTTATTCTCCATAATTGAAAAACAAAAACTACATAACACAACTGATTCAAATATTGACTTCATTTTCTTCCTTTAATTTTTTTGACAACCAAACATAGCATTAGAAAAATGTCTTAATTGCTTATATAAATGACCACTTACGCCTCTATCTCGCCTCCAACACAGACGTAGAAACACGATTTACCGAACAATCTTCTGACTTATTCTGTACAGGTAAAGTTGGTGCATTTCGAGTTCTTCTTCCAGTATAAAATGCTGGTTGTTTTGGATCAGGTAAACACATAGTTTCATTTGTAAGCATAGCAATAAGATCTGACATGGTGGGTCTGTCCACGGCACATTCTTGTACACATAGTAGACCAACATGAATATATCTTAGCATTTGAGTTTCAGGACAAGAGAAGTTCAACGACGGATCCATTAGCTCAACACTGATACCTTTCTTCCACAAATCCCATACCTGCAATAATGTTGAATTTTAATGTAATACATGACTTGAATCAATATATATATATATATATATAAATGGGAAACTCATGCAGCCAAATTGAAATGTTAGATGAGAATCAGATTTATTGTGATACTTTACGTGTTCTATAAGGCTTAAAGGGCCAGGCAAATGAGAAAAACTGGTATTCTTCTTGCCACTCACAATCTCTAACAGTAGGACTCCAAAACTGTAGACATCAGACTTCACTGAAAAAATACCGTTCATGGCATATTCAGGGGACATATAACCACTGCACAGAGTAATTAAGAAAATGTACATATTTAGAAGGCATATATTGTATAAGACTCTATCAGAATCAAATCCTTGTACTTACTATGTACCGACAACCCTATTTGTATTTGCTTCATTTTCATTGTCCAAAAATTCTAGCCACGCCACACTTGGACCAGTAGAATTGTCAAATAAGCACACTTTCAGTTCCTGATCCCATGTTGTAAAATGGGTATGATAATAATTCAGAAAACCAGAATTGATGGAAGAGATCTGGATTACATCCTCCAGAACCCACGCCACACTTGGACCAGTAGAATTGTCTTTATAATCGTAAGTAAAGTACTTCTCATTCTCATTGGTGACAAACTTGTATACAAACTTATTTGTGTCCCATGTCAGCCCAGATGCATTTGCGAAACTCCCGTTTATCCAGGGACCACTAGTCCAATAAACACGGTCGCGCCGCCACATAACCAATTCGGGGCTGCTGCTGCCTCCATCCACGCCCAGTTTGAAAGCCCCCGGAGCAGGAACTTGGTCGCTTAACCATGAAGTAAGAAACCAGGTTTGGTTAGTCCTTAGGTTCATGCCCAGCTTCATTCCAGGCAGGAAGATGTTTGTAGGGTAATCAAAACTCTGCCACAACACCCGTCCAAAGCTGTTGCTTCCGTTGCTACTATAAACTTGTCGCACCACTAAATTCCCGGAAACAAGCAGGGTGGCTGCAGTTGTTACTACATTTTTATTACTACAACTTATATTTATTGGTTGCCCCCCGCTATAACTCAATCTCAATATGCCATCGCTATCCATTCTAACAACTGAGTAATCAGGAACTGGATTTTCCAGATTGGCCACCCAAACTAGTTTTTCTGGACTTCTCACGTACCATATTCCCAAGTAATTATAATATACAGTGGAGAAACCAAATTGAAATAATCCCCATTCAGAAGTTAGGACATCCTTACACTGGAGTTGTTGGCCTTGACTCAACGTATCGGGTTGTGCTTCACTGAGAAGAAGAAGATACGGAGATATCGCTAACGATATACAAAGGCAATGCACAAGTAGAAGGATGAGCCTCTCCTGCAGAGCCATGATTTACAGATAGTCCCCAAACTTTAGTTCACACTCTCTGTTTTCTTGTTGGAGAATAATTAGGGTGGGAAAACCAAAGACTCGGTTGAAGTAGCTAGTCTTGCTAAAAATGTGTATAATGCCGGTCAAAATCCAACAACACTTTTGAGCAGCAAAGCACACGGCTCCACATTGGTGGTCCACCCACAAGATGAAAAAAATTTGGCCCTGACCATCTAATATGAAAAAGAAATTGTGGCTCCAAATTAATCTATCAATGGAGTGGATAGTTGTTAATACATAAACTCGTGCATGATATAAGTAGTGTTAAATAAGTATATAGTATATTGTAGTGTAATATATTATATATTTATATAATTTAAATTGAATCGGATTATTTATAATTCATATTCGATTTATTAAGTTAACATGTTATCGGATTATTGAATTTTTTTTATTTAATCTATATTCAAATATTTGGACAGAATACTAATAATAATTCATTGGCAGGTCAATGTAGTTTTTTGGTGTTAATAAAATTAAAAATAATAATATCTGGTGGTATTTATTGTTAGGGAAATAAACAAATTTGTGGTCAAGTGAAATTGTTTGTTTTTTTAATTTAAAAAAAAAAAAAACACAACACTACTGTGGGATTTTTATAAAAAAATTTTTTTTAGTACAAATGAACGTTAATATGTTATAAACAATTCTTGACTCAACGTATCCTTTCCTGGCCCTGGAGGCGTTGGCTTGCCTATAATCCATATTCAATTGATTAAGTTAATATGTTATCGAATTATTGAATTTTTTATTCAACATATATTTGAATATATGGACATAATACTAATCATAATTCAATTCATTGGCAGGTCAATGTAGCTTATCGGTGTTACTAAAATTAAAAATAATAATTTCTTGTGGTTTTTATTGTTAGGGAAAAAAACAAATTAGTGGCCAAGGGAAATTGTTTGTTTTTAAAAATAAAAAAAAAAACACAACACTATTGTATAATTTTATTTTATTTTTTATTTTTTTTAGTACAAATGAACTTTTATCAACAATTCAAAGTAGTGCTTGGTGCTCCCTATTATGAAATTATATTCAGTGTGTTTGTAATAAGTTGGAATTTAACTATAAATTAAAATATCTGATGGGTAGGTACTTTCTATTAATCACTTATGTGTTTCAATTATAAATACACGTATCTTCTAACTAATGTTTGCTAAATTAAAATAAAAAAAGTTATATTATTATTATTATTATTTTTAGTAATTAGTGATATTATTCTCCACTCCACTTGCAAAATACTAGTTCAACACTACTAAAATTTGGGTCTTTAGCGTGTTGAACAGAGAGAATGGTACAAACACGTCGCTTAACAAAGACAAAAATGTTGGCGTGGAAATGTGGGTCTTTATGTTGAAAATTATGCAATTAATTTCCTTAGACACAAATTCAGCAAAAATACTTGTCCATTTAAGTCTTTGATGTAGATTTCTTTCCATGTACAACATGGTTTAAATTCTAATTATTTGGATGCATGTGAGGTTTGAACACGAGAATTGAGTTAATGAAGGCCTAGGGGGAAACGTGCCCCTCCTGAGTTGGCCAACACTCTATAATATATGTTGTACTTTTTTAAATTATTTTTATGTATATGAAAAAAATTATACCGTGCCCACCCTTAAATTTTGTGATTCCTAAAATTATCTCTTTTATTTTCTCTTCTACTCTTCAAATTTCTTAAATTTTCTTAATGGAAAAAGTCAATAATAATATACTAGTTGAACACTATTATTACTATTGAAATTTGGGTATTTAGCGTGTTGAACAGAGAGAATGGTACAAACACGTCGCTTAGCAAAGACAAGTAAGTTGATGTGGAAATGTGGGTCTTTATGTTGAAAATTATGCAATTAATTTCCTTGGACACAAATTCAGGCAAAAATACTTGTCCAATTAAGTACTTGATGTAGATTTCTTTCTATGAACACTGTGTTTTCAATTTTAATTAGGGAAAAAATCACATAACTCCTGTACTAATGTTTTCGTCCAAAATGCTTTCACTAAAATTAAACTCCTTTTGAACCATAGACCGTAATGCCCCATTTTCGCTCAAATCCATTAAGTGTATATGAAATGACAAATATACCCCCTATAATATAATATGAAATTTAAATACGAAATAAATGTTATTTTGCACATCGTGGGCCCGCCATCTCCGCCGTGGGAAACGTCCCCAGCCATATTCTCGACTTCATTTATTACTTTTTGTGATTTGTTTCACTCTAATTTTAATTAAATAATTTGAAAATCAATCAAAAGACCCAGACTGATCAAACATACAAACCGTGTATTTATTCTACCCTGGTGATACAACTGCTCATTCACAGAAAAAAGCTACTGTACTCTCTCTTCAGAATAGGCAAATGGATCTCTCTATAGTATTATAAAACTAATTTATGTTTCTAGTAAAGTATTGGTTGTGGGTGTGAAAATGGAGTTGGCTCCAATTAATCGGTTGGGCTATCATTCGAATGACACCAGTGAGGGATTAGTAAATGCAATATGTCTATAATAAAAGAAATTCGAATCTGATCATGTCTGTAGCAGAGGATGGAGAATTTGATGATTAGCCCAATCTTAAAAGCCATCAAGTTCATGGACCAGAATCACGACAACATGAGTAGCAAGACGACTTTGGAAACGTTCTCTATCAGCGAACCCATTTTGGAAACGCCGGCGATAAGAATTGCTGGAATTTCAACCGGAATCGGCGAGTTGGGGTATCCTTTGGCAGCGGATATTCAGGCGGAGACGGAGTCCGATCAATTTGGGGTGTTTCTAGCTACTCACAAGAGGAGTAAACAGAGGGAAAATGTTGCCGGAGTCGCACAAGGAGGTCCAGATCGAAATTTTAACTTGACCGGGTTGGTGATTGTGGCAACGCCGCCGCAGAAGGAAGGGTTTACAATAATACTTTGGTTCTTACCTTACCGGCGGTGAAGTTGTCAAATTCGTCCTTGAGCTTCTGTTGCAACTCATCGGAGTCGACGGAGAGGACGATGGCGCCCCAATTGGCGCCGTAGAGGACAGAAGTAGGGCGGACGTAAAAGAGGATCACGCCGTCCCTAGGGCGGAGGTAGTTTTGTACCTCCCACTTGAGGGCGAAGGTACTCTCATTGCTGAGGTCGACGATGGCGGTGATGCGGCGGTGGGCTCCGGCGGTACACACGCTTATATATATATATATATATATATATATATATCTATACTATTATTAAATGTGCAAAGTGTTTCACTGTTTCAGTATTTCAGTATTTCAGTATTTATTTATTTATATAAAAAATTATTTATTAATTGATATAAAAATAGTTTTTGTAAAAATAGTTTCTATAAAACTTTAAAAATTACCTAATAAAATCAATCACATTCTATATAAAACTCTTATTTTTAGTTATTTTTTATAGATAATTTTAGTTTCTATAAAACTCTAAAAATTACCTAATAAAATCAATCACATTATATATAAAACTCTTATTTTTAGTTATTTTTTATAGATAATTATCACAATATAACCTGCCCGGCCTAATTATGATTATGTCATTATCAGAAAAGGACACATGTCATTATCATATTCATCCAAGATGCCTATAAATAGAGGCATGAAGGAAGGAGGAAGGGGTACAGAAATTGAGAATTCTAGAAATCCAGAATTTCAGAGTAAAATACAGAAGCTCTGCCAAAGAGTTTTAGTATTTCAGTATTCATTTATTTATATAAAAAATATCTCTATAATGCTACCTTGGATTCCAACCTATTCCTCCAAAGAGTTTCAGTATTTCAGTATTCATTTATTTATATAAAAAATATCTTGGATTCCAACCTATTCCTCCAAATGTCATCATCCAATGCATCAAAGTGTTTGCACAACAAGTGGACCAATGAGAGTGTGACACTTGTCACAGTTTTCAAAAATTGCAAAAAGTTCCTTTTTGAAAATATCTTTCAAATTTAAACTTTATGTAGCTGGTAATGATCTTGAGCGACCTACCCAGCAGAACAACTCAAAAGATTCAACAGTTGGTGAAGACATGCTCATACGCTCTGCACCCATCCTAAACCGCAATGCATTTTCCTCCATTTATTTGAGAAATCAAGTAAATACAAGGGATTGTCGTTGAGGCCGTTATTTTGATCGGAGCAAAGTTCAATTTAGTCACCCTTTGGATTTCAATTTTTGGGCTAAAAATGGGGTTTTCTTCATTTCTTGAGGTAAGGGTGCTCTAATCAACAATCAATTTCTAAAGTGCAAGATAGAAAGTCAAATGTAACGAATTTAAGTGGAATTTGTAGATGCTATAATTATAAACAATTCAAAGTTGTTAGTAAAACCAATTCAACTGCATTAAAGAAACGAAAGAACCTTGATTCCGTTTGGTTGCCTAGACAATGCACGAAGATAAAAGAAATTCAAACTACGAATCTTGAATTCTTTGCTTGTTATTTGGGAGCGTGTACACATAATTAAAGCCAACACACGACAATTTGAGCAGTTGAGTGCATCAACTCAATTTAACGAGTAAAATAAATGTATCAACTCATCTTTTAAAGAATCAAGAACGACAGAAAACAAATTATTCGTTCTTTTCTCTGCTTTCTCGGAAACCAAAAGGGAAATTGAAAATGAGAGAAAAAGAGAGAAATATTTTACTTGCAGATCGGAGAGCGGTGGAGAAGAGGGAGTGTTGATGGAGCGATTATCTTCTTGGTATCGACATCGCGTGACAATGTGTTCGGCGAGAGGGTGTACGAAGAAGAGAGCGAGATCGACGAACAGAGAGCCATTAGCCGCCGCTAGAATTGAACTACAACAAGAGAAAGAAACAGTTGTTGTTCAGCGTGTATTATTTTGGCAGCTTAGATCAAAACCTGGGTGACCACAGTACTCGGGTCGGTTCCCTCCCCAGAAAGGATAGCTCATGTTAGGAAGGTTTCCACACTGCCTACAATTAACAATGACGCAATCCACAATTGCATATATCCTGTACCCGAACATTTAATTAAGAGGGCTAAAGGCCATTTTGGCCATCATTTTTCCTCTCTCCCGAGGATAGGGGAAGAGGTATTTTAGGAAATTTTTTTTTTTTTTGATAAGCACGTGTTGGTCACGCTTTACAACCCAAACGGCATGTTAACGGATTTGAACAAAAATAGGACAATGTGATGACGGTTTATAGTTGAAGGGGGAGTTTGATTTTAGTGGGGGTATTTTGGACGAACACGGGGTTATGTGATATTTCTCTCTCTCTCTATATATATATATATTTTATTACTATAACTAATTTTAACTCAGCTCAAAAAAAAATTTACTTTTAGTATTTGTCTACTCAATTGACAATTTCTCCATATGCCCTTTCTTTTAAAATTGATATCAAATTAAAAACACACCCTCTCTGATTATATATATATATATATATATATATATATATATATATATATATAATCTCACCAAGCATTTACAAATATAATTTTAACGATTAAGAACGTTCATGTCTATCCATCGTCAAACTATTCAGTATTCACTATGTTATGGTTTCACTCACAACTCTTTTCATGAATCTTTTTATTTGAAGCGGCTATTAATATTTATATTTTTTCCCTAAGTAAGGTAACCAAATAATAATTTTTATATATTCACTCAATGCAGATGTATTATGAACCTTTTTGGTCTCCTTATATTGTATTTTCATTTGAATCAACTACTGAGGGGCTTAATCAACTGTTGTTAATTATTACTGTTAGATGATACTATTACAGGGTTAGGGTTATCATGTGATGATCTTGTGGTTGTTCATGTCCCACTCTTCATCACATGCTGCATAGGTCGTCTGATGAGTCTTCAGATGCTTCAGGATCCGAAATTGAGATCTATTATGAATTTTTTTGAATTTCTTATTTTTGTGTTTTTATTGCACTCTTCCAGGTTACGTCAGTGGAAAACAACGAACTGTGTTTGTATGGGCACTAAAATACTGTCCAACAAATCTGTTCACAAGAGACTTTAATACGATAGTTACTGTAGCCCTTGCTTGGCTTACAACTTCCAAAACAATTTTCAAGAACAGTTTTTAGAGAATCAGAATAGAAAATAGTTTTTAATTTAAAAATCTGCTTGGTTGAGAAAACTATAAAACAATTTTCAAAAAAAAAAAAATTCATAAATATGCTTGTTGTATCCACTACAAATAAAATTTTGAACTATATATATATATATATATATATATATACATACATACATACATACATATATATATAATGTAAATCACTCTTTTATTTATTTATTTTTTAAGATGCTAACTACTAATGCAATAAATTTGTACATATATAAAAAAGAAAAAGAAAAATATTATTAATATATATATATATATATATATATATATATATATATATATAGTGGTAAATAAGTATATAGTATATTGTAGTCTAATATATTATATATATATATATATATATATATATAAAATTTAAATTGAATCGGATTGCATATAATCCATATTTGATTTATTAAGCTAACATGTTATCAGATTATTGAATTTTTTATTCAATCTATATTCAGATATTTGGACAGAATACTAATCATAATTCAATTCATTGGCAGGTCAATGTAGCTCTTTGGTGTTAATAAAATTAAAAATAATAATTTCTGTGGTTTTTATTGTTAGGGAAAAAAACAAATTAGTGGCCAAGTGAAATTGTTTGTTTTTTTAATTTTTTTTTTTTAAGAAAACAACACAGCACTACTGTGGGTTTTTTATAAATTTTTATTTTTAGTACAAAGGAACTTTTATCAACAATTCAAAGTAGTGCTACCTATTATGAAATTATATTCAGTGTGTTTGTAATAAGCTGGAATTTAACTATAAATTAAAATATCTGATGGGTAGGTACTTTCTATTAATCATTTATGTGTTCCAATTATAAATACACACATCTTCTAACTAATTTTTGTTAAATTAAATCTAAAAATTAAAATTAAAAGATTTGTATAAATATTATTATTTCAGTAATTAATTAGTGATATTATTCTCAACTCACATGCAAAATAGTTGAACACTGGAAATGTGGGTATTTATTGTGTTGAACAGAGGTAATGGTACAAACAAGTTGCTTAACAAAGACAAAAAGGTAGACTGGGAAATGTGGGTCTTTATGTTGAAAATTATGCAATTAATTTTCAAGGACACAAAGTCAGCAAAATACTTGTTCAATTAAGTCCAATTATAAATATATACATCGCTTAGGGCTCATTTGGCATGCGCTTTATTTTAACGCATTTTGTTTTTTATTAAAACAGAAACAGTATTTTTGCTGTAGTAGTGTTTCGGGAAAAAATCGAAAACATGTTTTGAAATGATGTTTTGCTGTGGAAATGTTGATTTTGGACCATGAAAAGTTGTCAAATCAAGAAAAAATTACTTTTGAGTGTTTTGGTTTTGGATCACTGTTCAAAAATAGTAGAAACAAAACGCATGCCAAACGGACCTTAACAAAGACAAAAGGTTGACGTGGAAATGTGGGACTTTAGCTTGTTGAACAGAGAGAATGGTACAAACACAAAGACAAAAAGGTTGACATGGAAATGTGGGTCTTTATGTTGAAAATTATGCAATTAATTTTGACTCAAAGTCGGCAAAGATATTTGCCCAATTAAGTCCTTGATTTTTATAAATTGATTTGATTTTATTTGGTGTTGATTGAAAGTTATTTTCTTTCCATGGACAACTATATCTTTCTTATATAAATAGTGTCTCCTGGATGTAAAGAAATTTATTACAAAATAAAAGAAATTTTCTTCATCATTTTTCTTTTAATTTTTCACTATTAACATTCTTTTGGTTCAACGCCTATTTTCTCAGTGACGGTTACACTTTATTGTGTTGAATAGAGAGAATGGTACAAACAAGAGGCGTGCGACAACGGAAAAGAGAGAGTTGGGAGTTTCTTATAATCTTGTTCCAGGAACTTCCACTGATACAATTATTATATATATTTCTTTACCTTTTTTTAATATGCTTTGTTTGGTTGATTAGCAGCATAATTACGATTCATTTCAGTATTCACTATGTTATGGTTTCACTCACAACTCTTTTCATGAATCTTTTTATTTGAAGCGGCTATTAATATTTATATTTTTTCCCTAAGTAAGGTAACCAAATAATAATTTTTATATATTCACTCAATGCAGATGTATTATGAACCTTTTTGGTCTCCTTATATTGTATTTTCATTTGAATCAACTACTGAGGATCTTAATGAACTGTTGTTAATTATTACTCTTAGATGATAATATTAGAGGGTTCGTTAGGGTTATCATGTGATGATCTTGTGGTTGTTCATGTGTAGGCTCTGCAACTCGAGCGGATTGGACAAATTTGAGGTGTAACTTGAGCCAACTTACCATATGAAATACTAAACCCAAGCCAAACGTTAACCGTATCATCAATCTTAACTACTCAATCCTAGCCCAATTCATCTTTCTACTTTAAAATTCGGGCTTACAACTCGGGCTTAGATTCTGGGTAAAAATTCGAGTTACTCACCTGACTAATTCTTATATCAAAAATTTAATATGATCTTGAATTAGTTTTAGATTAAATTATTCTTAAACAAGAAAAAGTTTAAAGACTTTTTTGTAAATTTTTAATAAATTGCAAACAAATTTTTTAAAAATTAATTCTCCTAAATGTTAACATACACTAAGTTAAGATTTAACAAAATGGAAAGAAAAAAAGTAATTACTGTTTAAATATTATATATAATGTAAAAATATATATGAAAATAATATTAGAATTCAAGTTCGGGTTGGCTCGGTTGTTAGCACTTTAATCGGAACCCAACCCTAATTAAATTCGGGTTGAGATTTTTCAACCCAAATCCAATTCTAATTGTAAAATAATTACCAAGCTCGTGAAAAATCAAGCTAAGCTCGGGTTGGCTACAGTTTATCCAACCCAAATTGCATCCCTATTCATGTCTCAGTCTTCATCACATGTTGCATAGGTCGTCTGATGAGTCTTCAGGTGCTTCACAATTCCAAATAGAGATCTATTTTGAAACTTTTTGAATTTCTTATTTTGTGTTTCTATTTGCTACTCTTCCGGTTACGTCAGTAGAAAACAACGAACTCTGTTTGTATGGGCATTGAAACACTGTCCAACAAGTACCTTCACAAGAGATTTTAATACAAGAGTTACTGTGGCCTTACTTGGTTTGCATCTTCTAAAACAATTTTTAAGAATAGTTTTTTAGAGAATCAAAATAAAAAATAGATTTCAATTTTTCAATTTAAAAATCTGCTTAGTTGCGAAAATTATAAAACAAATTTTTTTTTTTAGAAGGGTAAGAATCTACAACATACTGACTTGGACCAATACTAAATGAACATGTGATCTTTAATTACCAAATTAAAGATGGTGGGTAGATATTCACTTATCAAATTAGAGATAGTGATTTGATTACCATCTATAATTTGATAATTAAAATTAGTCGTATCCATTTATTATTGATCCACATCAGCGGTGAGTATATTGTAAATTCTTGTTGAGGCCTTAAGTATCATTCATTAAAATAAGAAGTATCTATTTATTATTAATCAACATCAGCTTATAAATCCTCAAGGACCTTAACTATTATTCTTTATAAATTCCCAAAACTTGAATTTTTATTATTATTATTATTATTATTATTTATGACTATTCTGTTAGTAAGATTTTGAAATTTGCAAACAAAAAATTGCCCATACCTTTTCACCATTATTATTCATTTTTTTTTTTGGAAACAGCAAAAGAAATGTTATTCGATTATTTTTTTCATTTATAATTATGTTTTGCAACCTTAGATTAATGCATAAAAGGTACCCAAGATTGGAAATTTGAAAGGGTTCCTCGTTACCAAAATAATAATATAATAAAATCATTGCAAAGAAATTCTTTATTATTTTGTTTTGGTTTATTTTTTTAACAAATATTTTGTTTTGGCTTGACAGTGACAACAAGAAACCACTAAATCATCGGTATAATATAGAAAAATATAATAACATCTAAGAACATAGATTGGCAGATAATTTAGATTTAAGGTTTAATAAATTAGTATGATTTTTAAAATTATACAGACCAATTAGCAGTAAGAGATTATGAGGATTTTTTCCCTCAAAGAATCAAGCAACTGCCATTATATTGAAACTCGGAGACACAAAATATCAAAAACCATAAAATAAAAATAAATAAATAAATAAAAAGGACATCTGAGAATTTTTTTCACTGGTTACAATTGTTGCTACCTGCAAGTACAACAATGACCTTCTTGCATACAGTCAAAAACTCATTCAGGAACACAGATGACCACTATTTCACCACCTGTTGAACAAAAGACGTGATCGACTGCACCAAAAGAACAAAATGTATTTTTCAGTTAGGAAATCGAAAACCAGAGGGTGCATCAACAAATTTTCATGTATCCAAATCGATTTAACATAATCCAACGCAATACCAGAAAGCATTTCTAAATATCATAAAGACATTTCAGCATCAAGGATAGTTTTTCATATTTGTTTCTTTTTGTAAAATCAGTCGACATTTTTCACAAATTTTACGAGATAAGGACTCACTAAACTTAAAATGAGAAGTCAGCGCATTACTATGAATTTCAAGTTGCTGATCAACCACGAAAAATTATTTACCTCAAACAGATCAAATGGCTTGTCATGCTTGTCGACCCACAACACTAGTACTCATGGGGTACGGGGCAAATGTGTGACATTCTGGTTGGACATGCACCTAACAAACATTATCGAATAGTTCAAGTTTACTATATAATTGTACATTATGAGATTTACTCAATAAAGAAAATATATATATATTTAGCAGCACTACCGTGTCCTTGGTTTAGGGTATTTCAGAAATCAGATGCTTTGAGAAAGTTACAAACACTTGATATATGTATCCAAATCCATTTAACATAATCCAACGCAATACCAGAAAGCATTCCTAAATATCATAAAGACAT
The DNA here is from genome assembly GCF_030987335.1 of Cornus florida. NCBI lineage: Eukaryota > Viridiplantae > Streptophyta > Magnoliopsida > Cornales > Cornaceae > Cornus > Cornus florida. The sequence continues at coordinate 57,397,914 of NW_026775579.1, read as the reverse complement.
TTCAGTCATCAAGGAAAGTTTTTCATATTTGTTTCTTTTTGTAAATTCAGGAAAAAGATAATTGGATCTGAGATAAGGACTCACTAAACTTAAAATGAGAAATCAGCGCACTACTATGAATTTCAAGTTGCTGATCAACCACGAAAAATTATTTACCTCAAACAGATCAAATGGCTTGTCATGCTTGTCGACACCATCCTTCTCGACGCCATCCTTCATGACAACGCCATCCTTCTCGTCACCATCCACCTTGCTTGTATCATCAGGGAGAATGCTGAACAATAGTGCTCTCCATCCAATAAGTAAAAAAGCAGTGCTTCCCAGGGTTACTAGGATAAAGCTAGGTGGCGGAATATGGCCTACTGTTGCTGCCCTTATCGTCATTCCCACCTGCCAAGAAAAGGCAAAATAAAATAAAATAAAATGATTTCATAAACAACCAAAGTTAAGGAAATTGTTAGACGGATTAAAAATTAAAATAGACTTTGCTAAAATGCAAAAAATAAAAAAAATAAAAATTAAGTGCCATCTCCCAACTCATGCTCACACAAATTCATGTGTTCAGAGATCAATTGTGAAACTTCTATGGCTATAGATCAGAAATTTCCAAGTGTGCCGTCTGTTTTTCTGTTTCCTCGACATACTTCTACAATGTCGACGCTGAAATTTTTATGGCTATAGATTATGCCGTCTGTTTTTCTCTTTCCTAGGCATGACTCTACAATGACACCACAATTTTAGGGTTTGCAAATCTGTACAACAATGAACTTGTTGCATACATTCAAAAAAGACAAGGAAGTATTGGTGCTTGATACCAACAAAGATGCTGTATAAGGTACCATCAAAACAAAATCACTTACAATGCAAGTGTAAGTTAACAAGATGGATAGATTTCAGATATCAACATTAGACAAAAATGTCGACTAAATGAGCACGACAAGGAAACCTCGGGAGGAAGTGAAAATCATAGCATTGTGGCACCTAAAGCAGCAGCTGACAAGTGTTAAGCATTCACATATTTCACAATTCAAAGAAACCATTATGTCAATGATCTACCATTACAAGGTTTGTCAACCATTATTGAATCATTCTTGGACTTATATCCAACAACAAATAGGACTCAAATAACTTAATAAAAATTACAACTGCATAAAGTTTTAAACACTGACATTGCCAAAATTCATGACACAAAGTCCTAACAGATGAACTAGAAACGAAGCCCCCCCGAGAAGACAACATTACACTGGTGGAAAACCAAATAAGAAAAGCCACCAAGGTGAACTGGGAAAAAAAAAAAAAAAAGCCACCAAGGTGGTTCAGCCATGTGCACCACCAATGAAGTCTTAGAGAAAATACAAGTCTTACATGTAGATGCTAAAAAATACAAAAAAGTTTTCACAAGTTGTTGGAAGATACTAGTGTTTTATTGTATCTCTCCACAATTACGAGCAAAAGAAACAAAAAGGAAAAACTAAGAATGAACATCAAAACCAGATACTAGTGTTTTATTGTATCTCTCAACATTCATGTGCTTATGAGAAAATGATGATAATATTGGATAATCACATTTTCTCTTAAGGAAAAGTTTAAGTTATGAATTTTCTCAGAAGCAACACCAGCTTGGGTGAGAATTTCGGCATTATACTTAGCAAGTAAGAAATACAATTTTGTTGAAAAATGTATCAACATGAGGATAAGGATACAAATTACTGCACATCAACAAAGCGTGCACTTAGAAAAGGGTACTCAAAACTATTAAATCTCATTCTAATAAAGAAAATTCACTCAGTTTTCAAGACCATGAAGCAACATGATCTACATAAAGCAGTAGAGCATTGAAAGGCCAAGAAGTTCCCCTAATATCAAAAAAATTGTTAAATAATTATGCAGAATCTCTCATATTGTACGATTAACTATCCAATATTGGTCACCTTATTTATCTCACTGCTGTTCAATTTTCAGATTTTTATGGAGATATCCAAAAAGTGACAAGACTTATCCTGTAACTAGTCTGATGGTGTAAACTTTCACTCAATGTTTTTGTTTCGTTGGTATAAATGCTGTAAATTTTCAGCAATGCATGGCAACTAGCTGAACTGAAAACAAATTATTAGGTAAGCATCAACTATCGTGATCAAAAGAGGATTAGCTGCTTGACCAAGAGTGCATTTAAAACAGAAAAATCAAACTCCTGACATGCCAACATAGAAACCCCTTTACAGTTCAAACTATAAATTTAAGCCCACAAATCTATTATCAATATCTACAACTTACTATTGTTCAGCCATCAACCCATGAGCTTGGAAATTCAGCATAGTGAAGGGTAAAAACTCATCATCAACATTCTTGCCTTTATCCCATATGGATGGGGTCGGCCGCATGAATTCTCTTTTTCCATTCTTTCTATTATACACCATGTCTACTCTTAAATTCAAAATTTTTAAGTCATTTTTAATTATTTCATCCCATGTAAGCTTTGGCCGGCCTCTTTGTCTTTCATGCTTATAATCCTGGCATTGTTATATAATATTGTTTGTAACATTATGCATCAATCAAATAACAAAATAAAGCATGTCAATACATGTTAAATATTAATAAAATTGATAAATGCAAATAATTTTAAAATAAAAATTAAAAACAAAAGCTAGATGAACTTACTGGAATACCCAAAGACCAAGATTTGGCAGCAGCAATAACAGCCTTAGAGAAACCATTCATTCCTCGGCCATCCTCCCCATAATCCCCAAGGAAATAAGCACCCAAAATCCATCCTGTTGAATACCAAATGCCAAATCTACGCATTCAGAGTTTTCGAGAAACAAGAACTACAATACAATTCATCAAATTTATGCCCAAAAAAAAAAAAAATCAAACAACAATCACACACATATACCAGGTATAAAAGGGTCAGTGATGCCTAGGGTTTGAGTGTCAAAAACAGAAAACCCAGCTCAACCTTCCGATTGCGGAGAAAAAAAGTAAAGCCAACACGTCCCCACCAGCAAGCAGAGCCACCCATCTGACATACAAAAACCAAAAGCATAATTTTGGCCACATATCCATACATATACGTGTGTATTTACATAGCTTGATGATCAGTATTGTCGTTGTTGTTTGTGTGAGTAACAAACAAAACAAACAGTGTTGATGTTGGCCACCAATTTCGGTGTTTCGAAAAGCCAAACGATTATATGTATACACAAAAAAAAAACATGCGTGTGTGTGAAGCGGATGAGAATCGAGTTTCAATCACAGTTGCTATGTTCTGTGGGACCAGTAGAACACCAATCTTGTTGTGGCCGCAAAGAATCACAAGCAGGGTGTCAAATTAAAGTCAGGATTCTTCCATTTTCTGTCCCCAACATTTAAAATGAACTACATATTCTAGTACAGTGTCAAAAAAAAAACATGACAGTAGAGTGAGGTTTTGTGAATGAAACCCTAAAAAATATGAATCATTTCGTTGTGAATCAGATATGTTTGTGTTCGCGCGGTTTTTGTTCCCTCGCCGGTCGATGGACTCTTCGCGGGCGTGCCAGAGTATTTGTACAAAATACCCAAAATATGTAATTGAACACCAGTTTATCCCTTTTTCCGATGGCTGACTCTCAGGCGATTGTGTGGGAGAGAGACTAGTAAGAACTCCCAGCAAGGTTCTTTTATGCCTTATTTGTAGCAAGGACTTTTTAGAGTGTCTAAAGAAATGCAACGGTTGATGAATGTTTGAATGGATGGAATGGCCGAGTGAAGACAGGCGGCAAGAACTTAATCGATCGCCGGCCGAACGTGATGGCGAGAACTTAATCAATCGCCATCAGCCAAACACAATGGTAAGAATTTAATCGATCGCCACTGAAACGTGATAGCAAGAATTTAATCAATTGCCATCAGCCAAGTAATGACAAAAATTTAATCAATTGTCACTACGATTCAATGGCAAAAATTTAATCAATTGCCATTGAATTGAAAGCCTAACTAAAATTGCGTAATTAAAATTGGCATAATTGAAATTGAAAGAAAGTAAATGGCTGAATCGAAATAGTTGACGATGATCTAATCAATTGCCATTAAATTGAAATAAAGAAATTGATAGGAAAATGACGTAGAGTCAATTGAAAACATTTTTAGTTGAAATGCATGTTTTGTGGTGGTGCTGGACGAATTGGAAATGGAATACAATACTTCTATTTATAGAAGTTCTATCTCAACTTATTTTCCTAAGTTATTGCTAGAATATCTCTTTGCTCCTTGATTTTCTTCACTTTATTACTCAAACTAAACCACGTTCCAGTAGTCTTTTGCGTCTCTTCTCTTCTTGCTTCAATAGGAAAGTCCTTGCTAAAATCTCTCCTTGATCCAGTCAAATGCAAGTTGTCGAGAAATATGCTGAAAAGTTGATGGAAAGTTGCTAACTTTTAGCAACACCTTTCCTTAAGTTAGGCTGAAAACTTCCCTTAAATGACTGGAAGACCATTCATAACTTTTGCCCAAATTATCCCTCACGTGACGACCTCTCCTTTGAATTCCTTATTCCTTTGCAACGAAATTCCTATTTCATAGGAATCTCATTCCAACTAAATCTCTTCTATCCAAACTGAAATAATATATTTGAATTAACTCAAATATTAATTACCAAATTTCAGCAACAACCTTATTGGATAAGGTGGCTAAATTCCTAGATTTTCTCCTCTTATTTCTCAATTGGCCGACTTTTCTTGAAACCATACTAAACAAGTGTCGGCCCATCGCTGGTCCACGTCACCACTGAGGTGGCTGCCAAGTTTTGGTGCCAACAGTTTGATCCTAAACTACTACTGCTAACATGTGTTAAGACTTTGATAAACCAGATGAGTAGAGTAACTGATGCTGAAAGTATTTAAACACATCTTTGAGACATAGAAATGACACACCTTTGATTGATTGTTGTTTGAAGGCCGACCCAGAGGTTCTTGATGTATGTATGTATGTATGTACGAATTGAAAAGTTGAGGAGTGAATCAGCAGTAACTTCCGCTCCAATTTTGTCATCAAAGATCAAAATTGAAACCCTAGAAATCGACCAATGTAAACCCTGTGAGCAAGTCTAACTTGTAGCCAGTAAAGGTATATTTAGGGAGACTTACTGTGCACCGGTTCATCTTGTGACCTGGTGGCTTACGGTCTTAAAATTGAGCTATCGGTTGGATAAACTATGAAGGAAAAGAAAGAGAATGATAGTATTCATGTTGAAATTGTGTGAACTAACTTGAGGATTTTAATAAGGATTGAAATTTGATCGACTTGGAAAGAAATTTCCATTTTCTTTGTAAGGCTTCACAAAACATATACAAGATATGTATACAGAGACAATGTAATATGGTAAAAAATCATGGATTTAAACTAATTTTCTGTTGATAAATGCTGGGTGATGGGTGATGTGGCGAAGAGATCGTTCCACGTAGGTCAGGAATGCTGAGGTTAGTGTCTGAGTGGGAACTCAAGCTATACCAAGGATTATTCATTGGTGAAGATTAAAAGAAGGAAGACAGTTGCTCAGTACTTCTTTAACTCGAGGTCTGGTAGTAGGTTTTGTGATTTTTGTTGTCTTGTCCTTAACTTCTGATTTATATGCCTATTTATACTTAGTTAGTTCTGGATCTGAGAGGGTAACCTCCTTTTGTCCAGTGGGCAGAGGGACTTCCTCCTGACTGATGGAACGTCAGGAGGGTGGCCCAAGGCAACATGTGCCTTGGGTCTGGTGATGCAATAATTATTCTGTGCATAGGTTATTTCAGTGTATTTAATGCGCTGAGTGACTCTTACCTTCCCGGACCTTGGGTTCAAGTACTACTGAGCGTTTCCTCCCCTTGTTATAGGCCTTAGGATCAGAAAGGAAACGGGGGGAGGTAGACATATTTCCTTCCACCCCCCCCCCCCCCCCCTTTTCCCTTCTTCTTCATAAGGCAATACCTTGAATTCCAGCCTCCCATCCACTACGACTCAGATTCCGATGCCAGGGGAAGAGGGGAAGGCTCCGAGATTTTGCCTTCTTTGGCCTCGCGTTCCCCCAACTTCCAAGCTCCTCGAGCTTCCCACAGCGGGCAGCTTAGGGAGATCAGCCAGTAGAACCCTCGGGCCCCTATCTCGAGTACTGCGGGAAACGATGGGGCACCGCCAAAACAGGAGAGTGGGGGGTAGCGACCCCCTCCTTTTATGAGCTCAGGTGCTCACATACCAAGCCCTAATAACTCGAAGTTCTTAGGGCTTCCAGAGTAAAGTCGGGTGGGACCCAGTATGGCCCATCAGTGCTGACTAGTCAGGTAACATTATTATTCAGTAGGGACACGTGACATTCCTTGTGGCAGTGATTATTGACATTATGATTCAGTAGGGACACGTGACGTCCCTTGTGGCAGTGACTATCAACATTTTGCCCCCTACTCGAGGTCCCCTTTGGGGGGGGGGGGGGGTCGAGCAATCAGAGGGGAGACGCTTGATTAATATTCATGGGGACATCATTTTTTGTGGGGGAACGTGTCAGCCTCTGATTGGCTATTCACGCTGCACGGTGGGTAATGGGTTATTACTACTTGCAACGCCTCGGGTTGCGTATTGCATCACTTTACCTACCAGACTTTTATTAGTCACATCGCTTCATTACTCGAGACGCTTCGAATTCCGCACCACGCCGCTTCATCTGCCAAACTCTAAAAGTCTCCTCATTTCCTCTTGCTATATAAATTCATTACTTAAGCATTTTTTCCAAAACTCACAAGTTTTTTGAGAGGGAGAGATGAGAGGAACTTGAAGTACCCAAGAAGAATTTCAAGGCTACCCTAGTTCCAGTCTCGCTTGCGATTCCCCTTTCCCTTGTATCTTTCCAGATTTGCAAGTGCTATGTCTCACATTTCCCGTATCGATGTCCCTGAGGTTCCTCCTCTATCCCAGTGGAGGGTTGCTAGGCTTTTTGGCCCAGGCGATACCTTTTGGGCTGACTCAGAGGAGCTCCATGAAGATGATGAAGTTCAGGGTGCCTCGCTTCTTCTTGAGGGGGAGCCATACTCCACCGAGGGCTCACCCGTGCCCCCTAGCTCGGTTTTTAGGTTCAGAATCGAGTGTGGTGACTTTCCTTACTCCAATCTCACCTTTATTAGCCAGACAGGCTCTGGTGCAGGTTGGAATTTATGGACAGATGCCATTTTAACTAATGAAACATTCCTCCTTCTTTTGGAGGCAGCGAGAGTCACAGATGCAGTACACAATACCCGTCAGCTGGCTGTTAACAGGGACACCACCGCCCTATCCCTTTTGTTTTCGCGCTGGAGCAAGGCTACCCATACATTTGTCACCTCATGGGGTGAGTTCACCCCTACCCTTGAAGACGTCGTTCAATTTATGTGACTAAACATGTTTGGCGCCCATGATCCCAACTCTTGGTCTCTTTCCCCAGAAGAAAAGGAGGAAGCTAGCGTTCTCCGTGGGCCCTCACTGCTACTTCGAAAATTGCTACCAAGTTCCAAAATGATGGGATTTGCGAGGAGTTCCCAGAGACAAGGAACAAGTGCACCTTCATTTTAGTACTTTGCTACTACTTCTTGGATGTCCCCCCCTCCTGAGTTCCCAGATGAGAAACCCCTCAATGGTCCAAAAAGTAGGGACCCCCTTCGCTTTGTTTCTTTCATCTTATTATGGTTTTCTTGATTCATCTTTCCCGGCCCTCCAGATGATTGGCCAAGCCCTGACTTGATTCCTCTGGCTATCCATCTCTCCCATGGCAAGAGTATCCCTCTATCGCCTTTATTTCTTCGGATCTTATATCATGAGTTGGACAGGGTCCATGATCATATGGAGGAATGCGCTGGTCGCCTCAACGTTGTTTCTCTTATTTGCACAATTTTTCTTCAAATGTTCCTCTACAAACATTTTCTGAAGCACACCTCACGTCCTAACTAGTCAGTCGAGGATGACTTTAAGAGGTCCGCAAGATGGCATAAGCATCAGCCAAAGAAAAAACTTGTTGAGTTCATTGATAGACCGAGCTACTTCGTGGCTTGCCCCTACTTCCATGGTCCTTGCCTCAACTTTTATATCCCAGAGATTGTGAGGAAGGTCTCAGGGGATGTTCTTAATTGCGTTTCATCCTTAGTCAATTTTGCCTTGATCTCAGAGGGTTATCTTCCTGCTCTTATCCTCCTAACACTGGGGTGGGCAAGACTTATAATCCGCACAGGGTGGCTCACCAGTTTGGCTAGGACCAGGGGCTCCCTCGTGACTATGGTCGAGGCACCCAATAGAATCAGGATACTTACAGGGTTGGCCTTTCCCACTTTCTTGACCCAAATTGTGGGGAACTCATAGGGGGGCGCTAGCTTCTTTGTGTCCCAACCCGCGTGAGGGAAGGCCGTTGGGGTAAGGGTTCAAAAGCCTACTGGAAGGGCATACTTCGTGTTTTCAAGTTGTTTATCCAAAGTCCCCCTGAACCAACTCCGATTCGCCCCTTAATGAGGGGAGATAGCGCCTTTTGTCATCCGAAGAAGAAAAAGGGGGTATCTCCTTCCCGAGGAAAGAAGTGTGATACTAAGGAGCTCGTCCCCCTCTTTTCAGCCAAGGTTGATCCAAGCACGGCTCAGCCAACTCAGCCCCTTAGTTCGAAACGGAAGGCTGGGGAAGATGTCTCCTCCTTTATCCCTTATTTTTTCCAAGTGAAGCAAGGTAACCCCCATACTCTTTGATTAGTTTATAACATCACTTGCCCTTTGTCCTGTTTTAACTCTTTCTTGTGCTCTTTTTGTACCAGGTCGTTTCTACTGCTTCTTCTGCTAAGGGACCCAAAACTTTACCGAGGGCTTCCATTCCTACCAAAGAATCTAGTGTTCTGTCGAGGGGCCTTCAACTAGTTGTCCGTACAAGAGTAGGTAGTGGCACTCAGTCCCCATTTTCGCCAATTGGGGATAAAACTTCTTCAGCTGTGGGGGAGGGGGGTGGTTTAGAGGTTCCTCTCAACCCTCTTCATACCTTTGCTAGTGTCATTCTAGATCCTGTCCATGCCACGAGGGAGGTACTTGCTTCCGATTTAAATACTGAGAATTTGCCCCCTACTCACTCAGGGTATAGGATAGGAAATGAACTTGTTCCCCTAGCTCAAGGCCTAGGTCGCCTCACTGAGGAAGGGGAGATTGATACAAGGGCTAGCGGCCCCGCGACTGAGTTCCCTTCTAACCCGGAGGGTAGCTCCCATGCTAGCTAAGGTGAATCTTTTCTCCATCCTTCCTTGCTCGAGGCGCCTTGATAATGGTTTGTGTTTTCTGAGATGCGCTTTTGTCATGCAGGAGGAGGGCGAGATACGTGGTGACGAGGAAACCTGTGGTGATTGACTTTGGCACCTCAGATCAAGGGGATGAGGGTACTGTCAGTGGCTCACGTTCTCCAGCCTAAGAGGCTCACGTGGGAGGCAATAGTGCCTTTGATGATTTTGAGCAGGAGACAGAGGAGGCTCGGCATGCCCTCCTTTCTCCAGGCGTCAGCGAATCCTCAGGTGGCCTAAGTCCCCAAAGGTCAGAAGATGCATATTGCGGCGGAGGCTTGAAAAATAAAGGAAATGATAACCCGGAAGATGATACTCGAGTAGTCACCCCTCCTAGCGCCCCTCTGGGACCTTATTCCCCCATAGTTGCCCCCCTTTCTTTAGAGGGTAGCGCGATAGAGCGTTCACAGGTCCCTGGCGAGCGCCAAAAAGTGCGCATTTAAACCCCTTAAGCTTGAGTATTCTAGAACCTTTATCTATCTTATTTTTCTGTCTTAGTCTAATTTCATGTTATTACCCTTTTCAGGCGTTTATCCCCAAAATAAGTCAATTCAGCCAAATTAGAGCATAAAAGAAGGTATCTCAAGCTGAATGGAAGAAAGGAGCAAAAAGGAGCAAAGTGGTGGAAAAACAGCAAGCTTCGATTGATCTGACATATCTTCGATCGATCTCACAGTGATCGATCCAGCCTCATCGAGATGGATCAAACCCCTTGTCCTTATCCTTAAAAATTCCCATTTTGGATCGATCTCACAATTCCTTCAATCGATCGAACTTCCTTGATCTTATCCACACCTACCACTTTTGTCTTTTTCCTAAAATATCCTAAAATATCTCAAAGATTTGTCGTATTCTAAAAAGGCACCGCCAAGGTTAATCGATTTGGTCAAAATTCGATGGATCTGGCTAGAGTTCGATCGATCTCATTGGAATTCGATCGATCGAACCTCCTCAAATTCGAGATAGAACAAAGTCCAGCTCATTAAAAGATGACTCGTGGTGTAATCATTGAAAGGGCCCTAGTGCACGAGACCTGACCATTGGGTGTGACATTTGAGCTACCTATATAAAGATTTTAAGCCATTTTACATCATATGTTGAATCATACAACAATAGAGAGCTTGGAGAGAAAGATTAGAGGAGGCTGGAGATTAGAGACTCACACCATTTTGGGAATTCTTCCATTCATCTAAGGTTTCCACCAAGGAGAAGAAGATCAATTCTACCATGGAGATAGCCCTTGAGGGTTGGTTGGCTACATTAATGAGTGGCTAAACATCTTCTTGGGGCTAGAGTTAGCCCTAAGCATGCCTTCTAGACCTTGATGCTTTGTATTTTGAGGGAATTTATGTTATAATCTTGTCTTGACATTTGATTTATATATGAATCTTGTTTTTATAATGATTTGTGTTGATTAATACTTCCAATTGATCATTTCATTATATTCATATGTCTATGTATGCTAGAGTAGATGTTCATGTGTTTATCTCTTGGTTTTGTGATATTGATGCATGTCTATGTGTGTTGATGCGACGAAGCTAGAGATTGGCAAGGCATAGTGCTTTAATGGAATACTCTTGTGGCTTGTTTGATGGTTCATACTCATTTCTTGATGGATTGTGCCTCTCCCTTAGTTTAATTAGTTTAATTTCCATGTCTTTAGCTTAGTTGTAGTGTAATTGTTTTAATTTAATAGATGGGAGGACAATTTATGCTTGTTGTTTGATGTTCCATGCTTATGAATTCAATTAGTACAAATCTCTAGTTTGTGGATATGTTTGATTGTGAGCTTAAAGGAAGGATTAATGGCTTAGTTTGATATATTGTACTATTCATTAAGTTGTCTAGATAATGTGTAATACCCCTAGTTTAAAAGGATATTCCTGGGTTTTTAATACTGTTATTTAACTGTATTTTATTTGATTATGTGTGATTAGTTGAATTAATTGATTAATTTGACTGTTTAATAGGAATTATTTGTTTAATTGATTAAGTGTTTTAATTAGTTACTTGACTTAATTGTCTTATTTAAATGTTAATTTTTTTTTAAAAAATTGCTTGATTATTTGAGTTAACTGTTTTAATTATTTATTTGGCTTTAATTTCATTAAATTGTGTTATTTGGTTAATTACCTGATAGAATTATTATTAATTAATTGTTTTCATTTTTGAATTTATTTACTTATCGTAAGTTAGGTTTAAAATTTACATGGGTAGCCGACGTTGATTATAACCTAGGTACCTATGGGCCGAGTTATATCTTTATGGACTTAGGGTTATCAGGATTCACCTATAAATATAAGCATACTGGGGTTAGGGTTTTAGAAAACATAAAGCTACGTCTGTATTACTAAGGGCTACTAAGAAACGAAGCGTGAACTTAGGAAATTGGCAGAGCAGTTCAAGGAAGACTACATAAACTGTGGAATTAGAGTTTCAAAGTCTGAAACTCAAGGCAAGTCTTGTTCTTCTCTATCTCTTTAATCTGTGTTCTGTGCATATTTAGGAAGACTCCAGGAATTAAACTAAGGCTTAATTATAACCTTTATGCATGTTTAATTAATGTTTAAACTCATGAAATTTAACCTGTTCTTGGTTGTTTCAGAAAGATAGTAAAGAAACTGTAGTTCTGTAACCTTGCTCCGTTATGTAGTGTTTCATTTTCAATTTAAGTTTGATGGTATACCATTGTTTTATAATCAATCTGGAACTGAATTAGACCTTAGAACATGCACTAAAAGTTTACTACAAGAACTAGTACTCACAGAAATCAGAGAAGACGTTGAAACGGATGAAGCTGCTAAGGGGAAAAGGGAATAGGCTCTGAAAAACCCTTAGAGCCGGCTCCTAGAAGGTAGAGCCGGCTCTAGGATGTTGTGGAGCCGGCTCTAATGAGCCTAGAGCCGGCTCTGAAGAAAAGAAGAGCAGGCTCTTTTAATTTCTAGAGCCTGCTCTCTCTTAAACTGTCCAGAAATTGCATTTTGTGGTCCGTTTGGCTGGGATTTAATTTTTTTAAAATTAATTGAAAGCTACTGAAGGTTGTGACTTAAGTTTTAAGACTTATAAAAGTGTTGGGGAACATGCCTACATTCAAATAATGAGGATGGAATTAATCCGAGCTTAGATAGAAAACTGGTAGGAGGATGAATGGAAATTAAATTTCTGTTGTTTATTGATTTTGGAATTTTGCTTCCTTTGTCAAATCTTAAACTGCTAATCATGTTTATGTTGTGATACAAGCATATAGAAGTATAGTCAAATGTATGCATGGATGGAATTAACTGATCGTGTAAACGGGATATAGATTGCATCAGTTATGGTAATGGTTGGATAAGTAAATTGCATGTCTTCGTTTGTAATTTAACGGACTGTAATTTGGATTTCTTGGTTTAATACTGTTTAAATTATATTTACACAGTTTTCTAAGCATAGTAAATTCTTGGAATTAGCTATGTTTGGTTGGAAGTAAATTGATATAACAAATCAGTTAATTTTATCAATTAGTGGACTTGTTGCATGATGTAAATGCTATGTTTTATAAATAACAAATTTAATGGTTGGAATATAATTTCTAGGCCTGGACTGAATGCCTAAGTTTTATAATTCTGGATTAATTTGGTTTGTGCATAATTTGGGAGTTGGGTTGATGACTATCTAGTACTGTTTTATCAACTCTGTTAACTGGAGGATGGTATGTACCGGTATGGGACGGTGACATACTAGGTATGGACTAATTCCAACATTAAGTCCTATCTAATTTGGGTCAAGGTATGGATTAATCATAAAGGTTAAGGCCATCATCTACATGTGTCATATCAGTTGTGAATTGAATGACCTACTAGGATTTCAGGATGGATTTGTTATACATATATCAGACCACTACACAGATGGATGGTATACTGTATTAGGAGGAGTACGGACTTTATATATATATCATATGGTGCCGTGGAATGAGCTTGAGTCTCATGACCATGGTTAGGGCGAGTATATCGCCTAGGATGGATAATTGGACATAGGTGTTGTTCCCTGGTAGGTCTAGGTACTCATGCCCACCCTAGGGTGCGTATTCGCATGTTGCCTTCTATTCAGGTTGAGACAAACCTACTGGACTAGCAAGCGTCCTATAGTGTGTACTATATACATATATGGACTACTCTAGATATTATTGAGTCTTCCTATGATATATCTGCGTATCGGATTACTGTTTGGATTGTAGTAGATCAGGACTTGCATGTGGGCCTGACCCACTTCTTTATTTTTCAGGTGCTCATCAGTTTCAGGGTTAGAGTTTGGACGTGCAGAGCAGATATAGCTATTCATTCCTCCGATTATGTAGGAATCTTCTCTATGTTAGCTTTGGATTTTATTTTTATTATTTCAGTATCTTTCGGAGAATTTTAATAATGGATGGATTCCTGAGTTGTAAACTTATGAAGTTTTGGATTTTTGGATTTCAATATTTATATCTTAAGGATTTTCAGTTAGCACTCTTCCAGCTTATTATTTTTATTTCTTATTTTATCTTATATTCTGTGTTCGGTTACATATTAATTGTTTGACATCCCTCGGGTTTGGGCCTGGGCCTGATCAACCCGTGTCTCGGATCCGAGGGGTATCACACAATGTATGCTCAATTTGCCATCCATGCTTATTGATTCAATCACTCACACATATAAGTGTTGCAACATGTATTTCCCCTCATTCACTACATTTTGAGTGTCTAGAAAGGTGATGTTTAGTGGTGACCTCTAAGTCCCAAGACCTCTCTATATTGTTCACTATCCTTTATTTACTTTAATTGCTTAGTATTGAATTTGTTTACATTATAGTTTAATTAACCAATCCAACTATCTTTTGATCACTTGACCTACTAATCCAACCTTGTTTCCATTTCAAATACGCACCCAATCCCTTGGGACGATCTTTACTCACCCTAGCTATATTAGTAATTAGATGTAGTAGTGGCATTTTATAAATTTAAAACTTGGCCACACTATTATTTTGCACAAATTTGGAGTGTTGCGACGACGCGCACCAAGTTTTTGGCGCCGTTGCCGGGGATTGATTTGGCAACGCCGTATTTTGGAAACAATTAGGAATTAGTACTCTTTTGATCATGTTCTTATTTTATTTTTTAGTTACTTATTGTGTTTGTTCTTGATTGGCTAGGTGCATTGAGCAAAGGAAGTCAAGCAAAGGAGTGTTAAAAAGTAAGGAGCTAAACTAAGCATAAAAGGGCTAAAATCTAAAAATTGCAAGGCATAGCAAAAAATTAAAAATTGAAAAACAACTTGAAGTTGCTTAAGGACCCTTTGTGAGATCTTTCTAACTCAATCTCTAGTTAAATCATCGGCTCGCGTGGAGGCATGTTTTTACTTTCTTAGATAGATCCTGAGCCCGTGTGGAGGCAATTTACTTTTCTTTGCATATTGTTCAAAGTATGGGAGTATAAGATCATTGTATGTGGAGGACTGTTGATTATTGATTTGTTGCGAAAGAGAAGTGATTATTACTTGCTTGTTTCTTGTTTTTGTTTTGTTTGTGCATGCATGGTCGTAGGTCATTAAATCATACTCTTATCCCTCCTAATTTAAATCTTGAATCCATTGTTTGTAATCCTAAGGGAAGAGGTAGCTCTCACCACTCCATTTTTCCATTGGAGGAGCAAAATAATTGTCACGCCCCAAATTTATAAGACATGATAAATTATGATGTAAAAAGAAATTGGGACAGCAATCCTTGATGGACCAAAATTATGCGCAGTGCCCAATCAAAAATTTGTATAAAATTCGATTTTAATTGAAACATGGCAAACGAAAATGATTTGAAAACTAGACTAAAAGGGTAATGTGACACTACAATTCCCAGCAACTTAAGCTTTGCCGATAAAATCAGTTTTTGGAAAGAAAATGACTGTCTAAGAATGCTGAAAATAAAGTGTTTCGGAAAACTTCATTCGTTTGAAAAATATCCAAAGCTAAGAAAAATTCAAATAAATTCGTTTTTATAAAGTAGACTTAGGGACGTATAAAACTGGAAATTTTGATAAAGATCCGGTCTCAAGATGTTGGTCAAATAATTCATTTAAAATCTGATTTCCAGCAGATGTAAAATTCGGACAGCTAGTACTCTCGAATTTTTAGAAAAATATCTGTTGATCCAAAAATTACAAAATTTTATGGAGAAATACTAGATGCATAAAGGAAGTTGTGGTAAAAATTTGAAAGTATTTGGATCAATACGGTTCCTTAGATATTTTTTTTGAATTTTAGTAAAATTGAAAGAAAAATGAATTTCTTGCAACAAAACAATTTCCGATTCCCCATCATCAATTCTATCATTCAAACCAACAAAGAACACTAGAAAGAAGTCTCTAGATATCCATTTACATATAAGCAGATATAATTACACACCAAGGTCTTTATACAGATGGGTAGAAACTTAGTCAATTCACAAAAACTACATTGGCATACACATAAAAGAGGGTACAACTAACACCCGACATACATTAACACCATAGCATGCTTTACACCCAAAGCCAACTATATACAACACCAAAATCAAATATATACAATAGAAGAGCATGCTAACATTTTTGAACCAGCACAAAAAGTGAAATTTCTACAACCTGCTACAGGAGTCACACTACAACTACTATAATAAAAGCCAAAATAAAACTGATCATGCTATCAGCTTAATTTCATCAAGCAAAATAGGCTTCTATCCAAAAATATATCCCAGTGCAAAAGCAAGACATGGACCACAATTAGCATCCCCACGTCCACCATCTCGGTTGACGGTACCTGAAAATTGTTAGGAGTGAGACAACGCCCAGTAGGAAAATTCTAATGATGCCTCAATGAGGTTTTGTGCATATGTTGGACTTTTGAAAAAATATATTTTGATTATAGACTATGCTATATATATCAGAATCTTATATTTTCATGTAAAAGAACAGACAAAACTCATAGTGAACTAACAAAATATTCTAGAATTTTGTTAAAAAAAAAATCATTTTATTTTCTTTGGTACCATTCATCGAACACCTTCAACTCATCCCGGAGTGTCCCACACTGTCACTCCCACACCAATCAGTGTGTTAACAACTCCCAAATACCCAAACAAGGGTCTACCGCTGCGGGTTTTGGGACTTTCACCCTAGGGTAGCTCGTACCCTCTTTTCCCTTCCGAGACTTCACGCATCCAGTCTTAATTCACGCAAGGAAATCTGTTCTCATGATGTTTGATGTACCAACTTAAAGGTTCAAACTTGAAGGAAGTCTACTCAATGTATTTCTTATGCACAAACTAGTAAACATCTCACTTTTACACAATATGCATAAAGGAATTTTACAAACCTTAACTGGAAGTACCTTTCTTTACAAATAATTAAAAAAAGAAAACTCAATTTTTAACATGATATAGACAAATGCTTATTTCAATCTTTCAAAGAGGAACAATCAGAATCTATGCATATTAGTAAACATGACCTTCAAAAGTTCTAAGTATCACAACTAGAGAACAATATTTCATGAGCTTATAGCCATAGTAATTTCAAAATAATATATAGGACTATCAAAGAAATTATAGAGAATGAAAATCTCCCAAGTCTGCAAAATTAGAGAATCCCTACCAATTACATAGATGAATAAACTGCGATGGATAAATCCCTAGCCTTTCTTGGCCTCCCTTTTTCTTCTTCTCTTCCTTGCTCAATTTTCCCCTTTCTGTTAGTTTCTTTTGATAATTTTACATGCAGATAAAATAGGTGGAGAGGCCTAAGCTTGGTGTCTTGGTGTCAATCTTAGAATACAAACGTGTCATTAGAATGCTAGGAATAATGACAGGTGTTTCCCACTAATATATAAATCTTGTGCAATTGTAAGTTTCCCCCACCATCTAATTTAAATACAGAGGAACAACAATATTGCCCCACAATTTCCTATAATAGTGAACCCGCACAACTTAGCTAACTAATTGCGTCATTGGCCCACCCGTCTACCTAAACAAGGAAAATAACACAACACCACTATAGAGAGAAAAAAAAATTCAGCATAGTAGAAATAAAACAACTTAACTTACATAGAATAGAAAAATAAAATTTGATGCATTTTAATATTAAGGATAAAGAAAAATAAATAAATTCATAGGGCAGCAAGAGAAAAAAAAAAAAAGAATAATAATAATAATAATTGCAAAGAAAATTAATTTACTTAAGAATATAAAGAACCTAATAAAAACTCAAGATGTCACATTCTTCTCCCCTAAAAAAAAATTTCGTCCTCGAAATTTCATAATGCAAACCTGATTCGTGAAAGAGATGAGGAAATCTATCTCGCATATCAGACTCTAACTCCCACGTTGCCTCTTCTACTCCGTAGTGTCGCCACAAAACTTCACAAGTGGAATAGTCTTATTACGGAGAACCTTTGCTTTCCAATCCAATACTTGAATAGGTTGTTCAAGGTAAGAAGCATCTTCTTGCAAATGCAAATCATGCCACTCGACAACATGTGAGGAATCCGGATGGTACTTCCTAAGCATTGACACATAGAACACGTCGTGAACATGAGCGAACGTAGGTGGTAGAGCTAATCGATACGCTTGTGTTCCTACCTTTTGAACAATCTTGAATGGTCCTATGAATCTTGGAGCGAGTTTGCCTTTCTTTCCAAATCTGAAAATGCCTTTATATGGAGCGACCTTGAGAAAAACAAAGTCCCTGACTTCGAATTCTAGTGGCCTCCTCCTTTTATGGACGTAGCTCTTTTGCCGATCTTGGGCTGCATGTAGCCTTTCCCGAATTACTTTAATCTTTTTAGTGGTTTGCTGCACTAACTCAGGTCCCACAAGGAGAACTTCTTCTTTTTCAGCCCAACATAAGGGAGAGCGGCAAGGCCTACCATAAAGAGCCTCGTATGGAGCTATACCGATGCTTGACTGGTAGCTATTATTGTAGGCGAATTCCACTAATGGTAAGTGCTCACTCCAGCTACCCTTGAAGTCCAAAGAACACGCTCTTAACATATCCTCAAGGATTTGAATAACTCTCTCCGATTACCCGTCAGTTTGAGGATGAAAAGCAGTGCTAAGGTCTAATTTTGTGCCCATAGCATTTTGCAATCCCTTCCAAAATTTGGAGGTGAAACGGGGATCACGGTCAGATACAATGGACAAGGGAATGCCATGGAGACACACGATGTTCTGGACGTAAAGCTTACTCAAAGCTTTAAGTGAATCCGTGGCACGAACCGGAAGAAAATGGGCTGATTTGGTGAGTCTATCCACAATGACCGTACTGAGTCATAGCCACCTCGAGTCTTGGGCAACCCAGTCACAAAGTCCATGGTGATACAGTCCCACTTCCACCCAGCAACGGGAAGAGGTTGAAGCAGGCCAGTAGGTCGTTGATGCTCCGCTTTAATTTGTTGACAAGTTAGGCACTTGGCCATGTATTCTGCCACATCATTCTTCATGCCTTTCCACCAGAAATTTCGGCGCAAATCTCGATACATTTTTGTGTTTCCAGGGTGAATCGTGAATTTCGAGCGATGGGCTTCATCTAGGACTTATTTTCTAATGTTAGGCTCATTTGGTACCATGAGACGTTGCTTGAAACGTAAACCTCCGTCGGTGAACAAGGACCATTCCAGCATATCATTATTGCTGAAAATTTGTTTTCGAATAGCCTCCAACTCCATATCTTGTCGTTGTGCCTCAATGACATGTTGAAGTAGTGTGGGTCGAGCTACCAAAGAAAATGCATAAGCTTTCTCATTCCTTTCGCCTAATTGTAGATTGTACTCTTCTAAAACGCTGCATGTCCTCCACGCTTGGATGGCATAATTGTAAGTTATAGCTTGGCGTTTTCGGCTTAGAGCATCGGCAACCACATTGGCCTTTCTTGGATGGTGATGAAGCGCAAAGTCGTAATCTTCAAGATACTCCAGCCATCCTCTTTGTCAGTTGTTCAATTCTTTTTGGGTGAACAAGTACTTTAAGCTCTTATGATCGGAGTACACCTCAAATTTGGAGCCGTAAAGATAACATCGCCACAACTTGAGTGCAAAAATGACCGCAGCCAATTCTAAGTCATGGGTTAGGTAACGTCGCTCATGTGGCTCTAGTTGGCATGAACCATAAGCCACAATTCTGCCTTATTGCATGAGAACACACCCAAGGCCAATTGAGGAAGCGTCGCTGTAGACAACATATTTGTCTTCATTATTGGGGATGACGAGAACGGGTGCCGTTGTTAACCTGCATTACAGCTCTTGAAATGCTATTTCACATTTCTTAATCCACTCATACTTGACCCATTTTCTTGTCAGTTGTATTAATGGCATTGCAATCCGGGAGAAATTTTCTACAAAACGACGGTAGTACCCTGCTAGTCCGAGGAAACTTCGAATTTCTGTAACATTCTTCGGCCTTTCCCAACTTAGAATAGCCTCAACTTTGGATGGATCTACGGAGATGCCATTTTTGGACATTACATGGCCCAAAAATTTTACTTCTGTCATCCAGAATTCACATTTTTCTCGCTTAGCGTACAACTAATTTTCCCAAAGAAGTTGCAAGACCACTCTCAAGTGCTTTTCATGCTCTTCTTGGCTTTTGGAATAGATCAATATGTCATCTATAAAAACAATGACAAATTAATCTAAATATGGTTGGAAGATGCGATTCATTAAACCCATGAATGCTGCCGGGGCATTGGTCAATCCAAAATGCATGACAAGGAACTCAAAGGGGCCATATCGAGTTCGGAACACTGTTTTTTGTATGTCTTCTTCTTTTACTCGCAGCTGGTGGTACCCAGATCGTAGATCAATTTTTGAGAAGAAACTAGAGCCCTGAAGTTGATCAAATAATTCATCTATTCGTGGCAGCGGGTACTTGTTCTTTATTGTTACCCGATTAAGCTTCCGGTAGTCGATGCAAAGCCACAATGAACCGTCGTGCTTTTTGGCAAAAAGAACCGGAGCACCCCAAGGTGAAGAGCTAAGTCGGATAAACCCTTTCTCCTGGAGTTCTTGTATTTGCTTCTTGAGTTCTTGAAGCTCAGCTGGTGCCATTCGGTAAGGAGAAACAGAAATAGGAGCAATTTCGGGGTACAATTCAATGGAGAAGTCTACTTCCCGCTTGGGTGGTAATCCAGGTAACTCAGAAGGAAAAACATCTTCAAATTTACTTATCATTAGCATTAGACAGATTGCGCTAAAGAACTTGGCTTCCCACAAATGGAAGCTAGAAAGCAAAGGAAATTTCGGCTCCTTCGCTTTAGCATAAGCATTTTGGAAGAAGACAATGGTGGAAGGATTTGCACGTCTCCTCGAAAACAAAAGGTAATTCCATTTTCTTCCTGGAAGGTCACCCTTTTATAATAACAATCCACTATGGCTTGGTGAGAGGATAACCAGTCCATTCTGAGTATGACGTCAAACTCATTCATGTCAAACAAGATCAAGTTATGAACCAAAGAGTAACCCGCAATGGAAATAGTACAAGACTTGCAAACTAAAATACTCTTGGTAAGTTCCCCTACGATCTAAAGGAAGCCCCAAAGATAATGCAAAAGATTCAGAAATGAAGGAATGGGATGAACCAGTGTCGAACAAGACACGAGCCCAGGTGTGGAAAATCAGAATAGTACCTTCAACAACTGCATTGCTAGCTTGCCCTTCGGCTTCATTTGGTGTGATACAAAATACCCTTCCTTGTGGCTTGGAAGCTTGGTCTGCAATTTTCCTTTTGTAAGTTGGGCGAGGCTGATTTGTGGTTGTTGCCGATGGAAGATAAGAGTACCCCGAGCGTGGCTGTGATTGTTGAGACATTTGAGAGTGACTAGGAACTTGGGACTGAGCTTAATCATTTTTTGGGGCTGAATGTAGAGATGGACAATTCCGTTTGAAATGCCCTTTCTTTCCACAGTAATAACACTCATCAGAAGCTCTATTGGAGTTGCCTTGAAAACTTTCCCCACTTGAATCTTGTACACCCTTTTGTCTTTTGTTGTTGGAGGGACGACGATGCTGATTTTTATGCGAATCTCGGGACCTTTCTTAAATTTTCTGAAAATCCTCTTTTTCACGTTCCACACTCATGGCACTGTCTACCATATCAGAATACTTCCGGATGTGTAGAGCCACTAATTTTTCTCGGATGGTGGGTCGGAGTCCCCTCTCAAACTTTAAGGCCTTCATCTCCTCCGTAGCTATCAAACATTGCCCAAACCGGCTCAATTCCATAAACTTAGCATCATATTCAGCAACCGTCATATTACGTTGAGTAAGATGAAGAAATTCCTGTAGCTTGGCTTCACGAACCACATCTCGAAAATATTGAGCATAAAAGAGTTCTTCAAAGGTTGTCCAGTTCATACTTTCAAGATCATGTCTAATCTTCACGGTGTCCCACCAGTGATCGGCCTCATCAAATAAGAGTGACGAGGCAATGGCTACTTTGAATTCTTCGGGCGTGGATGTCACCTCAAAAAGCTTTTTGATTTCTTTAAGCCATTTCTCAGCTTCACCCTTGTTTCCTCTAAAATTTGGAGGTTTGAGCCTCCGAAACTCCGCGAGACACTTTATCTTCTTTTCAGCTATTGTCAACTCCCTAACTGGATTGGGAGCCTGGTTCATTTGGACTTGCCATCTCATAAGTCCAGTGAGATCTTCTAAGGCTTGGAACACCCTTGCAAGCCTCTCATCATTTGTAAGTTGTTCATTTGAATTAGCACTGGCAGCTTCTCTAGACATCATGAACTAGAAAACACACTTTAAAAATCAAGTTAAATCATATTGTATATAACATCTATAACATAAGCACATGTGCATAAATTTTTTTTTTTGACATAATGTTACAATTTAAAGTCACTCATCACATACCATCTAACTTTATAGCATAGGAATATATGCAATTAAAAGGGCACACATTTAACACTTTAAAGCACATAATCAACAAGTTATGATCATTTATCACATAGCATGGTACAATGCAACTTGTTCATAACATCAACAGTCAAAGATCACAAAAATTCTCCCTAGGAACTACAGCCTAGGCTCTGATACCAAACTGTCACGCCCCAAATTTATAAGACGTGATAAATTATGATGTAAAAAGAAATTGGGACAGCAATCCTTGTTGGACCAAAATTATGCGCAGTGCCCAATCAAAAATTCGTATAAAATTCGATTTTAATCAAAACAGGGCAAACAAAAATGATTTGAAAACTAGACTAAAATGGTAATGTGACACTACAATTCCCAACAACTTAAGCTTTGCCAATAAAATCAGTTTTTGGAAAGAAAATGGCTGTCTAAGAATGCTGAAAATAAAGTGTTTCAGAAAACTTCATTCGTTTGAAAAATATCCAAAGCTAAGAAAAATTCAAATAAATTCATTTTTATAAAGTAGACTTAGGGATGTATAAAACTAGAAATTTTGATAAAGATCCGGTCTCAAGATGTTGGTCAAATAATTCATTTAAAATCTGATTTCCAGCAGATGTAAAATTCGGACAGCTAGTACTCTTGAATTTTTAGAAAAATATCTGTTGATCCAAAAATTATAAAATTTTATGGCGAAATACTAGATGCATAAAGGAAGTTGTGGTAAAAATTTGAAAGTATTTGGATTAATACAGCTCCTTAGAGAATTTTTTTGAATTTAAGTAAAATTGAAAGAAAAATGAATTTCCTGCAACAAAACAATTTCCGATTCCCCATCATCAATTCTATCATTCAAACCCACAAAGAACACTAGCAAGAAATCTCTAGATATCCATTTACATATAAGCAGATATAATTACACACCAAGGCCTTTATACAGATGGATAGAAACTTAGTCAATTCACAAAAACTACATTGGCATACACATAAAAGAGGGTACAACTAATACCCTGACATACATTAACACCTTAGCATGCTTTACACCCAAAACCATCTTGTGAAAGTTTTGTGGCGACACCACGGAGTAGAAGAGGCAACGTGGGAGTTAGAGTCTGATATGCGAGATAGATTTCCTCATCTCTTTCACGAATCAGGTTTGCATTATGAAATTTCGAGGACGAATTTTTTTTTTAGGGATGGAGAATGTGACATCTTGAGTTTTTATTAGGTTCTTTATATTCTTAAGTAAATTAATTTTCTTTGCAATTATTATTATTATTATTATTATTTTTTCTCTTGCTGCCACATGAATTTATTTATTTTTCTTTATCCTTAATATTAAAATGCATCAAATTTTATTTTTCTATTCTATGTAAGTTAAGTTGTTTTATTTCTATTATGCTGAATTTTTTTTTTCTCCACAGTGGTGTTGTGTTATTTTCCTTGTTTAGGTAGAGGGGTGGGCCAATGACGTAATTAGTTAGCTAAGTTGTGCGGGTTCACTATTATAGGAAATTGTGGGGCAATATTGTTGTTCCTCTGTATTTAAATTAGATGGTGGGGGAAACTTACAATTGCACAAGATTTATATATTAGTGGGAAACACCTGTCATTATACCTAGCATTCTAATGACACGTTTGTGTTCTAAGATTGACACCAAGACACCAAGCTTAGGCCTCTCCACCTATCTGCATGTAAAATTATGAAAAGAAACTAACAGAAAGGGGAAAATCGAGCAAGGAAGAGAAGAAGAAAAAAGGAGGCCAAGAAAGGCTAGGGATTTATCCATCGCTGTTTATTCATCTATGTAATTGGTAGGGATTATCTAATTTTGCTGACTTGGGAGATTTTCATTCTCTATAATTTCTTTGATAGTCCTATATATTATTTTGAAATTACTATGGCTGTAAGCTCATGAAATATTGTTCTCTAGTTGTGATACATAGAACTTTTGAAGGTCATGTTTACTAATATGCATAGATTCTGATTTTTCCTCTTTGAAAGATTGAAATAAGCATTTGTCTATATCATGTTAAAAACTGAGTTTTCTTTTTTTAATTATTTGTAAAGAAAGGTACTTCCAGTTAAGGTTTGTAAAATTCCTTTATGTATATTGTGTAAAAGTGAGATGTCTTAATTCCCTCCCTAAGGTGGTTTTCAAAACAAGTATGTGCCACCTCCAATGCAAAGCCAAGGTTCCTAAGGTTTTAGATCTTCTTTTCAATCATCACATGGAAATCAATTTACTAACTCTCATTTTCGTAATCAATCGTTGTATTCTCAAGGAAACTCAAGGAGTCCCGCTTTTGAAGAGAAAGTGTTGACCGCTTTGGGTACTTTGGAGGCAAACACTCAATTGCTTCATTCTCATTCCCAATCCATTGCTAAGCTAGAAACCCAAGTCGGACAAATAGCTAGTACTTTGAATGCTAAAGAGAAAGGGGAGATGCCTCTAAATGCCCTACCAAAGCAACAATTTCTTGTGGAAACCAATTCCTCATCGGAAGGTCACACAATTGAGCATGTTAATGATGTGACAACCTTGAGGAGTGGGAGAATTGTTGACAACCAAGTAGGAGAATCTAATGAAGAGAGTGAACCGGTGCAACCCAAAGTTGACACCTGTCCCATTTCATAATTTATTCCTCCTTCATTGCATGTGCATAATCATTTTGTTGAGAAAGTTGTGAAGAATGATTTGAAATATGATTTGAACAATGATTTGAAAAATTCTTGTGTTGAAAATGTTTTGAAGAAAGACTTTGAAAAGGCTTTTGAGCCTAAAGCTCTATTTCCGGATGCCTTGAAAGGATCAATTTCTCTTGACAAACAAAAGACCAAGACTAATGAAATCATTGAAGTATTTCGGCAAGTGAAAATCAATCTTCCCCTTTTGGATGCAATTAAACAAATTCTGGCTTATGCCAAGTTCTTGAAAGATCTTTACACCCAAAAAGGGAAGAACAAAAGCCAAACACCAAGGAAAGTGGTCTTAATCGAGCAAGTAAGCTCAATCTTACAACACAACATTCTCCTAATATTTAATCGGACCTACTACTTCTTGCATCATTGGTGACCATGTCATTAATTGGACTTTTTCTAGATTTAAGACCAAGTGTTAATCTTTTTCCTTATTCGGTGTATGTTAAATTGGGCTTAGGAGACTTGAAACCGACGTCGATAGTTTTGCAACTTGCCAACCGATCCATCAAAAAGCCCCAGGGTATCATTGAGGATGTGTTGATTAAAATTGATAAATTCTTCTTTCCCGTCGATTTCGTTGTCATTGACATGGAACCGGTCCCAAATCCCAAGAGTCAAAGTCCCGTTATCCTTGGCCATCCATTCTTGGCAACCGCTAATGCCAACATCAATTGTAGGACGGGGATAATGAAAATCTCATTTGGGCATATGAAGGTGAAGTTGAACATCTTTAATCCAACCCCGAGCTAAACAGACAAGCATAAAGAAGTGTGTGTTGTGGAAAAATGCATTGCCAATGAATTTGATGAAGCTGAGTCTTTACTTGATGTTGAACATTCCCATGGTTTGCTTCCAAAGGAGAGTTCACCAAGTGTTCCAAGGGCATGGAAGCCCAAAAATTGCATTGACAAAGGACCATTAATCTCATTTGAGTCAAATCCAACAAGTTCTCTAGGGAACCATTTGTTGGGTGGGATTCAAAGTGCCATTCACCCCGTCAAGGAGGGGATGCACAACAAGATTTTTGATCTGGGCTAAAAGAGCCCAACGTCTTGTTAGAGACATTAAAGACTAGTGCTTCTTATGGTTTACAACTTTATTCCTCCCCTATTTCTATTTTACCTTTCATTTCTTGCGTCGTCTAGATATATTCTGGGTTCATACACATTGCTAGGAACTTTGATTGAGTATGCATGCATTTTCACTTTCTAATTAAGCATTTTGTGCCTATTTGATCGATCTAGGAAGAGGTTCGATCGATCGAACATCATACCTGCATCCAATCATCTCTCTGTTCTATTGTGCGAGAATTTTCTGCATATTTCAGCTCTCTATGTATCGTGCGAAGTTCCTTTCTAATCGATCTGAGAATTCCAAGATCGATCGAGTTCTTCCTTAGATCGATCTTCAGCCCATACTTAGAAAAAAATTGGAACCCAAGAAAAAGGCCTCTTTGTGCATGGTTCAAACTTGTATGCAAGTTTTCACCTGTTGGATCGATCGAAGTTCCTTCCAGATCGATCTTTAATCAATCAATCCGTGTTTCTTTTGTTGACTTTGACTGCTTTTTGAATTTTGCATTTCATTTAAAAAAAAAAAAAACCAAAAATATTTTATTTTATTTTCAAAATTCAAAAATCCAAAAAAATATTTTTCTTATATTTATATTTATTTTTTCCATTTTAAATTCAAAAATCCAAAAAGAATTTTATTTTATTTTATTTTATTTTTATTTTCAAAAATCCAAAAATATTTTTAATTTTAATTTTTTAAAATTCAAAAATTTTCAAAAATACTTGTCGTTTTGTGAGGTTAGATCGATCTGAGTCCCTTTTAGATCGATCTTTGTTTGATCGATCTGAGTTATTTCATGATCGATCGAACATGTCAAAGATCGTTTTTAAAAATAGAAGTCAAGGGTCATTTGGGTCGATTTCAAGATCGATCTCAGACCCCATTTATCTCTCCCGCCACTGTTCATCATCTTCCCAACCTCCGGCGATTTCTTCGAGCTTCTAAACTCCCTTCCTTGCTTCAGATTCCTCTCTCGGTCTCCATTTCACTCATTCAATTTGGTAAGTTTGGGTTTTATTTTCAATTTTGAGATTTAATCTTATGTTTTAGATGTTCCCATGTTCAATCTATGCCCTTCCATGATTGATTGTTTTCATTTTTGAGTTGATAAAGCATGTATATATAAGTATATATAGATATATATATATATATTTGCATTTTTTCGTTCCGATTTCGATTTAGGGGGTCACGTGCCTATTTAAGTGACCAATAGTGACTTGTTGATCTATTGAAGGACCCACGAGCTTGCTCGGGTATCCCTCGTGTTGTCCATGTCATAGATCTGTGACTTTTCGTATTTCTGCAGAGTTCGATCGATCGAATGTTTCTCTGATCGATCAGAGAAAGATCGATCTCACCTTTTCCAGATCGATCCAACTTGGATCGATCTCATCTTTTTCCTGATCGATCGAATTTCCACACTTTGCATTTTTGTATCTCTACACCTTCCATAGTGTTCATGCTAGTTTATTTATGCCCAATACTTGTGTTTTCCACATTGGATGCATTTCATACTTATACTATTTAGCATGCTTCACTTATCTGAACATTCACTGTCTATACCTGGTTACATTATCACTTGCATAGATTCATGTAAATTCATCTAAGTTGTCTATCTTAAATTGACATGCATGTTTCTATTTGTTGTACTTCAAGTATATATTTTATACTTGTTACTGACTCCAGTTGCAAGTGTTTCTTTCTTTTGCAGGCCATGGCTCGAGTAAAGACTATTGCTCGCCGGCAGTATCATCGCCGAGTACATCACCGTGTTGAGGAACCAGCACAGCCTGAGCAGTTTAAGGAACCAGAGAAGATAGCTCCAGTTTAGTCTAAGCACTCCAACTCTCATGCATCCGCTTCCTCATAATCTTTATCATCAAATGAGGTTGAATACATACCATCCCCCTCACCGCCACCGGCACATCCAGGCCAGATTCGAGATAGACCTATTTGGAGATACTCATGCCTTTCAGTGGCGCATGAGTCTATCTTTGACACTACCTTTTTCTCTCGGTCGATTATGACCAAGGCAGCTTATGATGAGATTATCCGGTGAGGCATTTCAGCCATTCTTGCCCCGATTGCATACCCTGTTTACCGACGACTCAGACAGTTGTTCTTCCAGAACCTCCGGCCGGCCCCGAGTAACTTAGCTAAGCTACGTACTACCATTGATGGCCACCCTATCAGCATTACAGTTGAGTCTTTGGCCACTTCTTCTTGGTGCCTGCACGACTGCCCTCCTGATCTTGCTTATCCTATTCTGAGGAGGCCTTCTAATGCAGACATGGCCATGGCCCTGATTGGCCCATATAGTTATGGCGAGACATTCGCTACCAGGACTTATTTGCCGGACGATCTATGGTTCATTGATTCAGTTCTCTACAGAAATGTATTTATGGCGGGCCATAAGATCCAGTGGCGTTCAGACTTTCTAGCTACTCTCTACGCTTTCTACATAGGCCATTGGTTTTCTGTTCCGGCACTCTGCTGGAGTGTCATGATGAGACTTTACTCCAGCTATATTAGCAAGACTAAGCCCGGGCGAGCCACTTTCCTTCCCTTCAGACATCTTATTATTAAGATTCTTTGGGATCAACATTATTCTTTTCACCTGGATGAGCATCCAGAGGCAGGAATTTGCCGCTATGGTAAGAAGGATTGGAACAAGAGCTATAACACTCTTGTAAAGAGTCTAGAGAATGAGGCCGTCCTGGCAGCAGAGGAGGCAGGGGAGGCTGAGATAGCAGAGATGCAGCATCAGGCAGCAGCAGCAGATGCTCCAGCAAACCCACAGGTGGCTGCAGAGGTATATATGGATATAGATCTGGAGCGAGAGCCTCCAGCAGAGTCACCACATCATTCTTCAACAGGGTTGCCACTACATCCCTAGGAGCAGAGTCAGGATGTACATCAGTCTCACGATCCAGTCTTCCCTGACACTCCAACTCAGACACCTGGCCTCGAAGAGCGTATCCAGACATTGGAGGATGTAGTAGTCTCTCTCAGAGCTAATGTGGCATCTCTCCGCTCAGACGTACTAGCTGTGCTGCAGGATTTATTCGGAGATATTCGGGGATCATGCCCTGCGAGACCAACCTCATCTGCTTGACCTTTATCTCTCTACCCTCATTTATACATCTGTGATACTTTACTGTTATTTTGATACTGTTATTATATTTTTGCGGCCAGTCTGTTGGCCCAGATACTGTGATGTACTTTATATTGTTTTTATCTGTTTTATCTTATGCAAGATACTTTTGGATGTCCAATTGCTATATTGATATATCTATCTGTACTTGACTCCATTATCAGGTGCATTCCGGTGACTTCAGTGAGAGAGTGCTGCCCAAAATATTTCAGGACCATCCTTATTCCTCTCTTCTTAATTCATTTATTATCCCATTTACATTTGCATGTCCACTGTGCACTATTATTATACCCTTTGTTATCTTATATTTTATCCCAATGCCATCTTTTCAGGAACACAGTCAATCCCAAGTTTGGGGGGGTTATACCACCCACTTTGGATATATCCCAGCCATTCTTTGCCATAGCTGTACTGGTATACTCTTTCCTTTGTTCTCTTTACACATTGAGAACACTGTGCCATTTAAGTTTGGGGGTAATGGGTGTTATTTGCAGTGTTTATTTTTAATTCAAAATTTTGAGCATGATTTGTGTATTTGAGGGATTTTCTATGATTGGTCTATGACTAGCTATGATTTTGATCTTTTGAGTACTATATTGCTTAAAATTTAAAAATTGTTTGACTTGAGGGTCCAATACTCCTTGTATGCCTTGTGGATGCCATTTAGGAGTAAATTTTTCGAAAGATTGATATCTTGCTTGCACTTGTGGTCCATATCATCCTGATTTTGTGATTATTTTGAGATTCACTCTAGGATTCTACACTAGCACAGACGCACACTAGTATTCATTTGTGGGGTACATACTTTGTTGATTATTGAATTGGTTATATCCCAATTGAGCTAGTCGTGCATTGAAAGCTTTCAATCTTGATAAAGGTGGATAACAAACCATTTTCATTGAATAGCCGGGATTCTAGCCTCATCAAGTACTGAATTTCTCGCACCAAAATGTGGAGGCCCAAACTCTAGGTTAATAATTAAACTTAAAAAAAGAAGAAGTTATAAAAGCAAAAAAAAAAAAAAAAGTGAGGACTTCTCCCAAAAGGTGAGAAGTGGGAAAAGATTAGATGGAGGTTGTCTAGATTTGTAACCTAGTTAACTTGAGCTTGTAAGTCCTTAGGGGTGTTTGAACACCTAGTGCCTTAAAGCCGTCCAGTTTGGGAGTCAATGACCTAACGCTCGACCTCATGGATCACTAGAAAGCTTAATAGATCAACACATTACACTATGCTTCCATCTTTAATCCTAAGGATTAAAAAAATAATAATAAAAAATGAGTGAAAAGAATAAGTGCACCTAGATCAATAAAGTTTTAATAAAAGGTCCACTCTTTGTCCTGATGATCGGTACTAGATTTGTGTGTTAGTTTGAGGGTAAGGATGTGATCATTTCTTTAGTTGGCTTAGATAACAACATATTCGATACCGGTCCACTCAAAAAAGATTCTAGAGTTGTTTTGATTTGCATGATCATTTTTTTGATGTGTAGAGGACCATACTTGCTTACTTGATGTTGAGATTTTGGAAAATTGCTTGGAAATGGTTGAAAAATTGCATACTTGAAGTAGTTTTCTCCCAATGCTTGTTTGCAATATTGGTGCCTCTTTTGTGAGAATAAGCTTAAAATTTGTGGGTATCATTTCTGGAAACCTTCACGAGACTTCACTCGTCCACTAGGGGTAACCTAGGGGTTTAAAAGGCTTGTTGCATATGCTAAATGCAATCATGTTCCCTACGAAAGTGGTGTTATCTGGGTATCATTCTTGGAAACCTTCACGAGACTTCACTCGTCCACTAAGGGTAACCTAGGGATTTAAAAGGCTTGTTGCATATGCTAAATGCAATCGTGTTCCCTACAAAAGTGGCGTTATCTATTTATTGCTCTCTAGTTCATAGTTGTATAGTTGTTTATTTCATTCATTTACTTTGTAGTTCATTGCTAGGGACTAGCAATATTTAAGTTTGGGGGTGTGATGAGCGCTGAAAAGTACGCATTCATGTTATTGCCCATGGCGTTTATCCCTAAAATAAGTCAGTTCAGCCAAATTAGAGTATAAAAGAAGTTATCTCAAGTTGAATGGAAGAAAAGAGCAAAAAGAAGCAAAGTGGTGGAAAAAAAGCAGGCTTCGATCGATCTGACATATCTTCGATTGATCTCACAGTGATCGATCCAACCTCATCGAGATGGATCAAACCCCTTGTCCATATCTTCAAGAATTTCCATCTTTGATCGATCTCAGAATTCCTTCGATCGATCGAACTTTCTTGATCTTATCCACACCTACCATTTTTGTCTTTTTCCCAAAATATCTCAAAGACTTATCGTATTCCAAAAAGGCACCGCCAAGGGTGATCGATCTGGTTAAAATTCGATGGATCTGGCCAGAGTTTGATCAATCGAACCTCCTCAATTTGAGATAAAACAGTGTCCAGCTCATTAAAAGATGGCTCGTGGTGCAATCATTGAAAGGGCCCTAGTGCACGAGACCTGACCATTGGGTGTGACACTTGAGCTACCTATATAAAGATTTTGAGCCATTTTACATCATATATTGAATCATACAACAATAGAGAGCTTAGAGAGAAATATTAGAGGAGGCTAGAGATTAGAGACTCACACCATTTTGGGAGCTCTTCCATTCATCTAGGGTTTCTACCAAGGAGAAGAAGATCAATTCTACCATGGAGATAGCCCTTGAGGGTTGGTTGGCTACATTAATGAGTGGCTAAACATCTTCTTGGGGTTAGAGTTAGCCCTAAGCATGCTTTCTAGACCTTGATGCTTTGTATTTTGAGGGGATTTATGTTATAATCTTGTCTTGACATTTGATTTATATATGAATCTTGTTTTTACAATGATTTGTGTTGATTAATACTTCCAATTGATCATTTTATTCTATTCATATGTCTATGTATGCTAGAGTAAATGTTCATGTGTTTATCTCTTGGTTTTGTGATATTGATGCATGTCTATGTGTGTTGATGCTATGAATCTAGAGACTGACAAGGCATAATGCTTTAAGGGAATACTCTTGTGGCTTGTTTGATAGTTCATACTCATTTCTTGATGGATTGTGCATCTCCCTTAGTTTAATTAGTTTAATTTCCATGTCTTTAGCTTAGTTGTAGTGTAGTTACTTTAATTTCATAGATGGGAAGACAATCTATGCTTGTTGTTTGATATTCTATGCTTATGAATTCAAGTAGTATAAATCTCTAGTTTGTGGATATGTTTAATTATGAGCTTAGAGGAAGGATTATTGGTTTAGTTTGATATATTATGCTATTCATTAGGTTGTCTAGACAATGTATGCTCAATTTGTCATCCACACTTATTGATTCAATCACTCACGCACATAAGTGTTGTAACATGTATTTCCCCTCATTCACTACATTTTGAATGTCTAGAAAGGTGATGTTTAGTGGTGACCTCTAAGTCCCATGACCTCTCTATCTTGTTCTCTATCCTTTATTTACTTTAATTGCTTAGTAGTGAATTTGTTTACATTATAGTTTAATTAACCAATCCAACTATCTTTTGATCACTCGACCTACTAATCCAACCTTGTTTCCATTTCAAATACGCACCCAATCCCTTGGGACGATCCCTACTCACCCTAACTATATTAGTAATTAGAGGTAGTAGTGGCATTTTATAAATTTAAAACTTGGTCACACTATTATTTTACACAAATTTGGAGTGTTGCGATGACGCGCGCCAGTCCTCATCCTTTGGGGTGACGCGATGATACCACCATCCTAAGTGCAGGTGTTGGAGGAGATCAAGGCTTAGTGCCCCAGTAGCTTCGAAGGCTTTGATCGTGCTGCAGAGTTTTTTCTCACATTTGTGTACAGGTCCCTATTTCGTTTAGTGCAGACTCTTCGCGAAGGTAGAGAGCGGCGCCTCGAGGATAAAGACCTCGAATTCCTAGAGCGCGCTACGGGTGATCTCAAAAGGGCTTAGGTGGAGGTGGGCTGGATGGAGGAGCTTATTACCAGGGTTAGGATCTATGCGGACCGAGAGAAGCAATTGGTTGACGTGAAAGTCCTTTGTATCCGCCTCAGCGAGGAGGAGAAAATACTAGAATCGGAGGAGGATCGCCTGAAGAAGTTACAAGAGCAACTGGAGGAGCATCGTCAAAGTGTGGCTTCTCTTAAGAAGGAGCTGGACTGGCAGCTTTCTTTGTTAGGTTTCGCGAGCCTGAATCTGCAAGGTCTACCGTAGTGGTACTTTATTATTTCTATTGTCACTTGCACTTTTTTTGCTTGTAACCATAATTCGTACTTAATGTAAGACTTTGTGTAAAAATGAGTTTTTGATTACATAGTTTAATGCCAGTTGTTTTCTTTTCTTTTTTTTTTTTTTTTTGCCTTTCCATTCAATGATGCATAATAAGCAAAGAGAGTAGAATAGAGGTCACAACCAGTAAGGAAATAAGGAGTCCTTCGAACCCCTGTTCATGATTTTATTAGAAAAAAGATAGGATTTCAGTACCCTTTTACAGGTTAAAAGTTCAGGGGGGATGGGGACAGATATAAAAGGTGTTAGTACTACTTTCAGGCGTAATACTTTTTAACCAGGGAAGGGAACAGATACAAAAGATGTTAGTACTACTTTCTGGCGTAGTACTTTTTTAACCACTTGGTGTTCAACATACCCATGGTCTTCCTGCTTCCCATTCTGCCTATCTCATAATAGCCACTGTCGCTTGTTGCCCTGATTTCAAAAGGACCCTCCCACTTGGAAGTGAACTTAGGTGCTACGATATTTTTCATGACATATGGTGCAGCCTTCAGGACTAGGTCTCCTTCCTAAAATACTTGAGGTTTGACCATTGCATTATACGCCAGAGCGACCCTTTTCTGGTAGACTCCCAACTTGACTCGAGCCTGCTCTCTCTTTTCTCCCAACCTTTCCAGCTCTCCGATTCTTGGATCGAAGTTAACTTCACTTCTTGTTGCTAAGCTGGCAGAAGGAATGGCGATCTCCACCAGGAGCACTGCTTCTGTCCCATAGACCAAAGAAAATGGAGTTGCAGCAGTGGGGGTCCTGATAGTAGTTCGGTAGGCCCATAGCGTGAAGGGTAGTTGCTCTGACCACTTGTCCCGATTTTCCTTTAGTGTAATACCCCTAGTTTTAAAAGGGTTATAACTGGAATTTTAATATTTAGTTTATTGTTTTTATTATTTATTTTATTTGCTTTTGGAACTTCTGTGGCTAGGTGTTTTTCTGAATTAAAGTAAGTGTTAGGTGAATTTAAATGTTTGTGACTTAAATTGATTTATTAATTGTTTTATTTTTATTTGATTTAATGGTTAATTGTATTTGACGTTGCCTTATTTGGCTATTTGTTCTATTTAATTTAATTGTATTTTTATTTTTCTGTAATTGAATTAAATTCATTTTAAATGGATTAAATGTTGTGTAATTTAAACGATTTAAAGGAGTTTAACTTATTAATGAATTAAATTATAATGTTAAATTAGGATTGTAGTCTGGTATCTCACGCCGACTAGAATTAGGGTTTTGTTTCAATCGTGGAGTAGGATTTGGCTTAGGATTTCTTGGTGCTTATATATATAACAGTGTGTTACCTTAGGGTTGGTAGCAAACACATACCCTATTTACGTTCAGAATTATAGAGAGAAAACAGAGAGGAACAGAGAGAGATTGTGAGAAACAAACAGAGCCACTTTGGTGAGGGTTTGGTCGTGGCTTGAAAGATGGACGTAGGAGAAGGGAAGATGGAGCAATAGGAGATTTAACAGTGAATTGGATCGCCAGAAAAACTTAGAATGACGGCAACAGAGTTTTGAATCCAAAACTGTAAAGGCAAGTTCTTTCCTTTCTCTCTCCCGTTGCCTGTATTCTGTGCATCCTTAGACTGTCTCTAGGGTTTTAATTGATCAATAATTAATTATACATGTTTGTTATATGCTAAATCAGATGTCTATATGTGTGGAATTATTCTGTTAAAGTTCTTGTACCTCTGGTTTGCAGTTTGGAGTGGAAGCATGTTTAATCGGTTAAAGTTTTAAACACTATAATTGAATTAAACTATTATGAAAAAGTCATGGGGATGTTAATGGGATGTTATAAGACCTTAGGTTCAGTTTTAAAGAGGAGCAGAGGGGTTGGAATGGAACTGTAGTTGCAAGATTGTATTTGTTCGTAAAAGCGTGTTAAGACGATTGTTATTTTTGTTGTTGTTTTAATTCCTACTGTTATAACAAACTGAGGGATGCTACTGGGTGTTAATTAAACTCCTAAGATCAGTTTTAAAGACCAACAGAGTGTTAGGAATAGACCAGAGGTGAAGAGGACGGACTGAAACAAAGCAGAAACAAACTGAAGCTCGCAGAAGGGGAAAGAGACGGCTCCCCCATGAGTAGAGCCTGCTCTAGAGGAAGTAGAGCAGGCTCTACCTCTAAAAGAGGCGGCTCTAGGCAGGTTAGAGCCTGCTCCACTTATTTAGAGAAGGCTCTGTGATCATATTTGTGTTCTGGGGCTGTTTGTGTGTTGTTTGGTTTGATAGTGGTTTTTCTGAGCTATGTTTGGGTTAGGAAGATGGATTTATATATTAATTCAAGAAATATTAAAGCCCTAGGATGCATTAATTTATTTATATGCTAAGTTTTTAAACCGTAGGAAAATCTAAGGCAAGACGCAGGCAGTTTACGGACTTAGCGGATCGAAAGGACTTAATTGTGCAAACTGCGTCTAGAAATTAAAAAGAGTTGGAACACGGATTCCAAGAATTATATTATGTTATACTAGAGCCATTTTTAATAAATTAAGGTCTTTAGACTCAGGGGTTTAATCGTGGTAAGGTATACAACAATGCAGGTTGTTAACGGATGAAAGAAGTTTAATTGTTTTTTTTTAGTTTAGCAATTTAACGGAGTATGTATATATTTGTAACTCTTGCTGTGGTTGTATGCTAGGATCACTCAATTAATAAGTTTAGTCTATGCATATCCTGGATGTTAATTGTTAAAATACTAAATACTTTTCTACAAT
This sequence comes from Cornus florida, assembly GCF_030987335.1. Classification (NCBI taxonomy): domain Eukaryota; kingdom Viridiplantae; phylum Streptophyta; class Magnoliopsida; order Cornales; family Cornaceae; genus Cornus; species Cornus florida. The sequence continues at coordinate 57,361,785 of NW_026775579.1, read as the reverse complement.
GCATGAATTTAAGCTTGGAATTTTAAATTGCTGTAATATTAAGCATTACACTGTAATTATTTGGATTAGGGTTTGGACTTTAATTGTTGGACTTGTACTTAGGCTCTGCCAATCTAATTAGACGTTGGCTTGGAATTAATTAAAGAAATAAATGTATATTTTCTGTCAATTACCTGGATGGATGCTGGAATTTAACTTAACGAATTTGTAAACTTTGTCTCGTTTAATTACATGGATGGATTCTGGATTTTTAGTTGATGACTTATTTAAATTATGTGTTTATCAACTATATGAATACTGTGGGCTTTATTTGATGTACTGCCTAAATGTTGCATCATTTACGGATCATTTGCATGTATGCACCGGTATGGGACGGTGTCATACGGAGGGATGGATTAGGTCACAACGCTAATTCCTACCCATTCATACATACGGAATGGATTAGCTAAAACAGTTAAATCCTACATGGTTTCATGTCCTGTCAACTAACACAGTTGAACGACATACTGGATGATTGTTTATATTTCTGTATTAGGAAGGATAGGGTTTTAACTAAAACGTTTAAATCCTAATTTTATGTCATGTCATGACAACGAACAATTGAGCGGCACTACATTGGTTTGGATGGGAATTTATATAAATAAATTATGGTACCATGATCTGAGCTTGAGTTTCATAGTCGACGGTTAGGGTGCGTATATGCAGTAGGATGCGTAGCTAGCTATGTTAGTTGAGGTATACCCTGTTAGGCTTAGGTAGTCATGCCTACTTAGGTGCGTATTGTATGTTGCCTTCTATTCAGGTTGAGACCCTCAGTATAGTTTAGTGAGAGTCCTGTAGTGTGGTTATATGTATATATCTATTTACGGACTATATAGATATGGTTGAGACATCTAGGATGTATCTGCGTATCGGGTCTCTGTTTGGATTGTAGTTAGGATAGAACTTGTTCGTGGACCTGACTAACAATTATTTTTTAGGTAACGGACGGTTCCAGGTCTTAAATCTTGTTCATGCTGAGCAGAGACGACTTCTCATTCTTCCGACGACGTAGGCGGTTCCTGTATGGTTTAGCATTGGATTCTTTTGCGGTGGTTTATTCCTCAGTAATGATTTTATTAGAGGTCCACCAGATGTATTCCAGAGTTGTATTAGAAATGGAGAATTTGGATGTATTAGAATAATTCTTTATTAATTTAATTTTATTCTGAGGTTTCACTATTTGGTTTATCATTCTAGTTTCTTTTCAGCAAATTTTTATTTATTCCTGTTTCCTTAATTGTATTCTGTGTTCGTTTATTGCTAATTGGTTTGATATCCTCGGCTAATCAGGCATGGGCCTGGCCAACCCACATCCGGAAATCTGGGGGTATCACATTTAGTGTCCTGTTGAGTATGCGGATGAAGGTTTTGTTGGTTGCTTTAGCCTACCCATTCCCCTTAGGATTGATGAGCACTAAAAAGTGCGCAATTAAACCCCTTAAGCTTAGGTATTCTAGGACTTTTATCTATCTTACTTTTCTATTTTAGACTAATTTCATGTTATTGCCCTTTTCAGGCACTTATCCCAAAAATAAGTTAATTCAGCCAAATAAGAGCATTAAAGAAGCTAACTAAAGCTGGATGGAAGAAATGAGCAAAGTGGAAGCAGAATGAAACAAAGTGTGGAAATTAACAAATTCAATCGATCTCAACATCACTTCGATTGATCGAAGCAACATCGATCTGGACACTTCAAGATGGATCCAAGCCCTTGTCCTTATCCAAAAGATTCCACAATGTTCGATCGATCCAACCATTCTTAGATCGATCGAACATATTTGATCTTATCCACACCTACCACCCCAACTACCACTTTTGTCTTTTTCCCAAAATATCCCAAAATATCTCAGAGATTTGTCTTTATTCAAAAAGGCGCCGCCAAGGATGGATCGATCTTTGTAGCATTTGATAGATCTCAGCACAGTTCGATCGATCTCAGAATAGTTCGATCGATCGAACCTCCTCAAGTTTGAAAAAAAATAAGTTCCAGCTCATTAAAAGTTGGCTCATGGTGCAATCATTGTAAGGACCCTAGTGCACGAATCCAGGCCATTGGGTGTGACACTTGACCTACCTATATAAGGATTTTGAGCCTCTTTTACATCATATCTCATATATATCTCATACATCTCTCATACATATCTTATATATCATCATATAGAAAAGAAACATTCTTAGAGAGGAAGATAAGCTAGAGACACATTCTTAGAAGTTCTTCCATTCTTTTAGGGTTTCCATCAAGAAGAAGGTCATTCCTACCATGGAGATAGCCCTTGAGGGTTGGATGACTACTTCAATGAGTGGCTAAACATCTTCTTAGGGCTAGAGTTAGCTCTAAACATGCTTTCTAGACTCTAATGCTTTGTATTTTGAGGGGATTTGTGTTGTAATCTTGTCTTGACACTTATTTTATATATGAATCTTGCTTATTCAATGATTTGTGTGGTTTAATACTTTTAATTGATCATTTCATTCTATCCATATGTCTATATATGCTAGAATAGATGTTCATCTTTAGTTTTTGTGTTATTGATGCATGTCTATGTGTGTTGATACTATGGATCTAGAGATTGTCAAGGCATAGTGCTTAATGGAATACTGTTGTGGTTTATTTGATGGTTCATTCTCATGTTTTGATGGATTGTGCCTCTCCCTTAGTTTCTCTAGTTTAATTTTCATGCCCTTAGCTTAGTTGTAGTGTAGTTGCCTTAGTTGTTAGATAGGAGGACAATCCATACTTGTTGTTTAATGTTCTATGCTTATGAATGTAAGTAGTATTATTCTCTAATCAGGTGATGTGTTTGGATTGTGAGCTTAAAGGAAGGATTAATGGCTTAATTTTATGTATTGTGCTATTCACTAGGTTGCTTAGATAATATATGCTTAATTAGTCATCCATACTTGTTGAAACAATCAATCACACATTCTCAAATTGCAACACATGTTTTCCCTCATTAATTATGCATTGAATGTCTAGAATGGTGATGCTTAGTGGTGACCTCTAGACCCCAAGACCTCACTCTCTTGTTTTCTCTAAATTTCATTTAAATTGCTCATTTTACATTAAACTTGTTTAGTTTAATTCATAGTCTAATCAATCAAACACACCACCTTTTGATCACTCGACCTACTAACCCTATACATTGCTTCCATTGCAAGCACGCCTAAAAATCCCTTGGGATGATCCCTACTCACCCTAGCTATCTTTTTAGTTAAAGGTAGTAGTGGCATTTATAAATTTAAAACTTGGCCACACTATTTTGCACAAATTTAGTTGTACATCGACGACGCACACCAAGTTTTTGGTGCCATTAGCCGAGGATTCAAATTGACAACGCTGTGTTCTGGAAACAAATAGGAATTAGTACTCTTTTGATTGTACTTTTACTTTATTTTGCTTTTATTAGTTATTGTGTTTGTTCATATTTGGCTAGGTGGATTGAGTAGAGGAAGTTGAGAAAAGGAGAATTGAAAGCAAGGAAGCCAAGTGAAGCTAAGCAAAAGTACAAAAAGGAGCTAAAATCTAAAAATTTGCAAAGCATAGCAAGGATTGAAACTTAAAATATATTGAAGTTGCTTAAGGACCCTTTGTGAGATCTTTCTAACTCAATCTCTAGTTAAATCATCGGCCCGCGTGGTGGCAAGTTTTTTAATTTTTAGATAAATCGTGAGCCCGTGTGGAGGCAATTTACTTTTCCTTGCATGTTGTTCAAGCATGAGAGTATGGGAACAATGTATGTGGAGAATATTTGTTGATTGATTTATTGTAGGGGCGAAGTGATTGTAATTTGCTTGTTATTTGTTTAGCTAGTGTATGCATAGTCGTAAGTCATTAAATCCTACTCTTGTCCCTCCTAATTTGCATCTTGAATTGGTTGTTCGTAATCCTAGGGGAAGAGGTAGTTCTCATCACTCCATTTTACCAATGGAGGAATTGAATGACAACCATGTGGAGGACCTTGGTCACATAGACCAACATGGCATCCTCTACCCTAATGTGCATCATGAAAATAATCAAGTACCATTAGGCATGCCTAGACCATTCATTCCACCATTACAACAAGGCCAAGTTCCATTGGGAATGCCTCGGCCAATTTTTGCTCCACAACCTCCCATTATGCAAAGCAATCAAAGTGTCCGAGTTGCACCGCCAGTTGTGAATCCTCCCATTACTTTAAGAGACCATTATGTGCCTAATGAATATAATGCACCCACTTACATTCAATTACCCCCATTTAGAGCACATCACTATAAGATTAAACCAGAAACCATTCAAATGCTTCCCAACTATCATGGACTTCCAAGCGAAGAACCTTATAAGCATTTAGATGAGTTTCTTGAAGTGTATTCGACCGTGAAATACACGGACATGCCGGAAGAGGTTTTAAGAATTAAAATTTTTCCTTTCACCCTTAAAGACAAGGTAAAATATTGGTTTAAAAATCTTACGCCTTTTTTGATAACTTCTTGGGCAGAAATGCAACAAGAGTTCTTGAAGAAATACTATCCGGTTTCTAAGACCAATGCCATGAGGACTTCTATTTGTGAATTTTCTCAAGGGGATGGGGAAATGTTTCATAAGGCATGGGAAAGGTTTAATGACTTGCTTAGGAAATGCCTACATACCTAAGTGGCAATTAGTTCAATATTTCTTTAAAAGTTTACTAGATAGTCACAAGGGTATGGTTAATGCATCTATGGGTGGTTCTTACCTTGATAAGCACGAGGATGATGTGTGGTAATTGTACAAAAGCATGAGTGAAAATTCAATGCATAGATCTTTATCCTCTAAAAATGGTAGAAATCTAGGTGGAAGGAAGAATGTTGGCTTATATCAAGTTGACAATTCCAATGACATAGCCGCCGAGATAAAATCCTTATCTCTAAGGTTTGATCAATTTTTTATTAACCAAACTTCGGCGAATCAAGTATCTTCCTCCCCTGATCATGTTCATCATCGTGCATCTAATGAATCTTGCATGACTTGTTCAAGTGTTTTACATTCTACTTCCAATTGCCCCCATGGACATGTGCCAAGTGAAAACCATGAGCAATTCAATGCTACATTTGTTAACCAAGGGAATAATCCCTATGGAATGCATTACAATTCAAGTTGGAAAAACCATCCAAATTTCTCTTGGAAAAGCCAAGGGGAAGGCTCAAACCCTCCCCAAGGTGGTTTTCAAAATAAGTATGTTCCACCTCCAATGCAAGGCCAAGGTTCCTAAGGTTTTAGATCATCATCATTTCAATTACATGGTAATCAATTATCTAATTCTCATTTTCCTAATCAATCGTCATATTCTCAAGGAAATTCTAGGAGTCCCGCTTTTGAGGAGAAAGTGTTGACCGCTCTAGGCACTCTAGAGGTGAACACTCAATTACTTTATTCCCATTCTCAATCTATTGCTAAGCTAGAAACCTAAGTAGGGCAAATAACTAGTACTTTGAATGCAAGAGAGAAAGGGAAGATGCCTTTGAATGCACCACCAAAGCAACAATGTGTTGTGGAGACTCATTCCTCATCGGAAGGTCACATAGTCGAACATGTCAATACAATGACAACCTTGAGAAGTGGGAGAATTTTGGACAACCAAGTGAGTATGTCCAATAAAGAGAGTGAACCGATGCAACCAAAAGTTGACACCCATCCCGTTTCACATCCTATTCTTCCTTCATTGCATGTGCATGACCCCTTTGTTGAAAAGTAATGGAAAATGATTTGAACAAAGCTTTGAAAGATGATTTGAAAAATTCTTCAAAGAAAAATTCTGAAAAAGCTTTTGAGCCTAAAGCTCCATTTTCGGATGCCTTGAAAGGATCCATTTCTGTTGACAAACAAAAGACCAAGACTAATGAAATCATTAATGTGTTTAGGCAAGTGAAGATCAATCTTTTGCTTTTGGATGCAATAAAGCAAATTCCAGCTTATGCCAAATTTTTTAAAGATCTTTGCACCCAAAAAAGGAAGAACAAAAGCCAAGCACCAAGAAAAGTGGTCTTGACCGAGCAAGTGAGCTCCATTTTACAACATAACACTCTCCCAAAGTTTAAGGACCCCGGTTCACCTACTACTTCTTGCATCATTGGTGACCATGTCATTAATCCGGCTCTTCTAGACTTAGGAGCAAGTGTCAACCTTCTTCCATATTCAGTGTATGTCAAATTGGGCTTAGGAGACTTGAAACCGACATCGGTGGTTTTACAACTTGCCGACCGATCCATCAAAAAGCCCCGGGGTATCATTGAGGATGTTTTGATTAAGATTGATAAGTTCTTCTTCCCAGTTGATTTCATTGTCATAGACACGGAACCGGTTTCGAACCCCAAGAGCCAAATTTCCGTTATCCTTGGTCGTCCCTTCTTGGCAACCGCAAATGCCAACATAAATTATAGGATAAGGATAATGAAAATCTCATTTAGGCATATGAAGGTTGTGATACCCCTCGGATCCGAAACACGGGTTAATTAGGCCCAAACCCAAACCCGAGGGAAATATCGAACAATTAATATTTTAAAATGAACACGGAATACAAAAAATGAAAGAAGAAATAAATAATTAAAAGCTGAAAGAAATCTAAGTTTAAAAATCCTTGAATAAATAAAATTAAAACGCAGAAATCCAATCCTCCATAAAACCTCCAATAATTGAACAACTCAGGAATCCATCTCCAGTGGACCCCTAATAAAAATCCAAACTGAAATGAAACTACTAAAAGAACATTCAAAATAAACCATGGAGAGAAGTCCTACGTTATTGGAAGAGTGAGTGATAGTCTTTGCTCAGCACGATCAGGTCTAAAACTGGAACTGGTGAATACCTGAAAAATAGAAGTGGGTCAGGCCCACGAACAAGTTTCATCTTACTGTAATCCAACAGAGACTCGATACGCATATACATCCTAACCAACTCAACAATAACTATGTAGTCCGTACACACACACACACACACACACACACACATATATATATATATATCCACACTATAGGACTCTCGCTGGACTATGATGAGGGTCTCAACTTGAGTAGAAGGCAACATGCAAAACACACCTGAGTGGGCATGACTACCTAAGCCTAACAGGGTATACCTCAACCAACATAGCCAGTTACGCATCATACTGCATATACGCTCCTTAACCGTCGACTCTAAGACTCAAGCTCATATCGCGGTACCATAAAAATATATTTAAAGTCCTATCCTATCCATCCATAAGAAATCCAGTAAGCCACTCAGTTTGTTCTACTGCTCTGACTTACATATCCATAGCAAGTAATCCAGTTAGTCATTCAACTTTGTTTCAGCTGATCTGACTTAAATATAACTAGGATTTATTTTATAATCCATTCCCTTATTCCGTATAGGTAGGATTTAGTATTTTGAAACTAATCCGTCCCTAGTATGCCACCGTCCCATACCGGTGCATACAATTTATCCATCCAGTAGTTGATAATACAGATAACGAAAGTAAATATCAACTAATCCATATATCCAACAATTGATACTAAAAATAATAATGTAAGCATCAATAAGCATAGTAAAATTATATACATAAACATGCTTAGTTCATACTGCTCCACAAGATCCGATAAATTGATAAATTTAAATCATAATACCACTACACATCAACTCATCCCCAAAGAGCATAATTGAAATACATGATCATAGTATGTTGCGATACAAGCTTCAATTATATAAACCTTCACAGAAAAATTGCTAACAAAAATGACTAAGTAATTTAAATCTTCCAACTCCAAAACAGTGTACTAATTTGTTTAAACCATATACTATTCAAGTGACGATAATAATTAGATTATTAACATGCTTCCTAGAGCCTTAATATGTCTTTAAGCATCATCTATACTTCCCACATACAGCCCTAAACCCAACTGGAACCACAGAAACCCAACCATTGTAGCCAAAACTTACTGGAAACGAAAGAAAAATAAAAATCTAACAAGGAGCTGGCTCCCAAAACATGTGGAGCTGCCTCCACCCTCTTGGAGCCGCCTCCAACAAAGTGTGGAGCCGGCTCTACTTCAATGGAGCCGCCTCTATTGAAGGGTGGAGCCGCCTCTACTCTTCCCAGCCTCCGTCTTCTCCGACGCCGGCTATTTTTTTGACTTTCTGATCATCTGTCCCCCATTCCTAAAGCTCCTAGGTGTCTAATACTAGGTCCAGTGTGTTCCCAAAATTAATTAAACCCTTAATACATCAACCAACATCAATTAAAAAACAATTTATGCAAGAATAATTTAAACCGGAACAATTACCCATTCATGAATGTACTGTTTCAAGTGATCACCCAAGCGAACCAGATTAATTTTAATGTTTTCCCAAGGTGTTCCAGCACTGATTAAATCTTTTATTCATTAATTGACATCAATTAAAACATGAAGTAAATCAGGAGTTACACAAGAAAGAATTTAAAGCAAACAATAACCAACTTGTAAACACGTCCAGTTTTAAGCATCTCAGACATGCAATCCAGTTTAATTTTATTCTTTATTTAGTCCTAGAGTTGTATTAGTCGTGTACAGGACTCGAGCCAAAGGGAGAGAGTTAGGAATAGAACTTACCTTTGAGATTTGATTCAAAATCTCAGCGTCGTCTTCCTAAGGTTTCCGGTGAACGTTCTGTTTTCTCTCTCTGTCTTCTCCTAGGTTCAACCGTCGAACAACACCCCTTTAATCCCTCCTTGGTTCAGCCTTAGTCCTAGCTAAACCCTAACCAAAGTACTCTGCTTCTCTCTGTTTCTCTCCGTCGCTCTGTATACATGAATAGAGTTTTTTGATTTCTAAACCCTAAGCAAACGTATACTGCTATATATATAGGTTTAGGAAAACCACAAACCCTAATTCTAATTATAATCCAAGAAGGAAAAAAAACAATTAATTTTGCAACTAAGTCGGTTACCCAAATTAAAAGAAAATTAAACTCTAATTAAACAATTACAGCAAACAAATAACTAAACTTCCATATAAGCATACATTAATGACAGAAAATAATTAAAACAAATATGTAATTAAATAATTCAAATAAATAAAATAAATACTGCTATTAACTCAATTAAATAACAACAATTAAAACAAATAAACAAATAGCCAAATAAACACATAAAAAAGCAAAAATTACAATAAAACCATAAAATAAACTGCCGAGACTATCCTTTTAAAATTAGGGGTATTACAAAGGTGAAGTTGAACATCTTTAATCCGACCCCGAATTCCATAGATAAGCATGAAGAAGTGTGTGTTGTTGAAAAATGCATTGCCAATGAATTTGATAAAGTTAAGTCTCTACTTGATATTGAACATTCCCATGGTTTGCTTACCAAAAAGGATTCAAAGAAAGTTGTTTCAAAAGCAAAGTTTGAAAAGGCATGGAAGCCCAAGAGTTGTTTTGATCAAGGACCATCAATGTCTTTTGATTTAAATCCAACAAGTTCCTTAAAGAACTATTTGTTGGATGAGGTTCAAAGTGTTTATCACCCCGTCAAGGAGGGGATGCATAACAAGATATTTGATCCGGGCTAAACGAGCCCAACGTCTTGCTAAAGACGTTAAAGACTAGCAAATGTTTTGTAGGGTTTACAACCCTATTCCTCCCTCATTTCTATTTTACCTTTCATTTCTTGCGTCGTTTAGATATATTATGGGTTTATACACATTGCTAGGAACTGTGATTGAGAATGCATGCACTTTCATTCTGAAAATAGGCATTTTGCACTTGTTCGATCGATTTCAAAGGATGTTCGATCGATCAAACATTCATTCCTACATCAAACCTGCATATTTCACCTCTTTGAGTATCAAGCGAACTTTAGTTCAAATCAATCTGAGTACTCAAAGATCGATTGAAAATTTCCTCAAATCGATCTTCAGTTCCAACACTTAGAAAATTTTTGAACCCTGCATAAAACAGCTCTTTGTCTGATCGTTCGAACTTGTCTGCAGGTTTTTATCTATTCGATCTATCGAAGCATTTTCCAGATTGATCTTAGAATGATTGATCTGTATTTCGTTGTTGACTTTGACTTTGACTACATTTTTTTATTTTAAATGTTTATTTTATTTTATTTTAATTCAAAAATATTTTAATTTCAAATATTTTCAAAAAAAATAAAAAAAAATCCAAAAATATGTTTTACAAGGTTAGATCGATCTCAGTTCTTTTCATATCGGTCTATGTTCAATCGATCGAAGATATTTCCAGATTGATCGAACATGTCAGAGGCAGTTTTTAAAAATAGAAACTCTAGGGTCATTTGATCGATTTGCACATCGATCTCGACCCTTATCATCTCCCACCGCTGCAACCTACTTTCCCAACCTCCGGTGAGCCTTTAGTGACCTTCCACAAGCTTCGAAACTTCATCTTCCATCTCAGATCTCATCTCTCTCTCTCAGACCACTTCTTTTATTGAGATTTGGTAAGTTTGAGTTGCATTTTTGCATTTTGAGTTTCAATCTTCATGTTTTAGATGTTTTCCATGTTAGATCTGAGCTCCTATGATTAATTTCTTGCCATATTTGATCTTTGAAACATGTGTATATATATATGTGTGTATATATTTTTGTATTTATTTTGAGTTTGATTCGATTTTGGGGGTCACGTGCCTATACAAGTGATCAATATTGTGTTGTTGAGATGTAGATGGGCCACAAGCTTGCTTGGGTACCCCCCGTGTCATCCACATCATGGTTCTGTGACTTTTCAAATTTCCCAAAGCAGTTCGATCGATCGAAGTTTTCTCAGATCGATTTGAGAAAGATCGATCAAACTTACTCCTGATCGATTAGAGAGAGATTGATCTCATATTTTCCTGATCGATCGAAATTCACAGATTTGCATATGTACACTTCACACACCATCTATAGTGTTCATGCTAGTTTATTGATGCCCAATGCCTGTGTTTTCCACATTGGATGCTTTCCATACTTACACTATTTAGCATGCTTCACTTAGTTACTGTTTACCTAGTTGCATTATCTCTTACATAGATTTATGTCCATTGCTCTGAGTTGTCTATCTTACTTGATATACATGTTTCTATATACTACGCTTCAATTCTTTATTTATTTGATTGCTAACTTTGTGTGATACCCCTCGAATCCGAGACACGGGTTGATCAGGCCCAGTCCCAAACCCGAGGGATATCGAATAATTAAAGTATTTTAAATCGAACACGGAATACAAAGTGAAATACGAAATAATATAATAAGCTGAAAGAAACTAAAAGAAAATCCTTGTATCATAATTAATCAAATCCGATAATCCAAAACTCCATAAGTTTACAACTCGGGAATCCATCCATTGGACCCCTTATTAAAATTCTCAAACCAAAACTGAAATAATAGAAATAAAATCCAAAGCTAACATAGAGAAGATTCTTACATAATCGGAGGAATGAATATTTGTATCTGCTCTGCACGTCCAAGCTCTAACCCTGGAACTAACGAACACCTGAAAAATAAAGAAGTGGGTCAGGCCCACATGCAAGTCCTGATCTACTACAATCCAAACAGTAATCCGATATGCAGATACATCCTAGGAAGACGCAATAATATCTAGAGTAGTCCATATATGTATATAGTATACACTATAAGACGCTCGCTAGTCCTGTAGGTCTGTCTCAGCCTGAATAGAAGGCAACATGCAAATACGCACCCTAAGGTGGGCATGAGTACCTAAACCTACCAGGGAATAACACCTATGTCTAGTTATCCATCCTAGGCGATATATGCGCCCTAACCATGGTCATGAGACTCAAATTCATACCACGACACCATATAACATATATATAAAGTCCGTACTCCTCCTAATACAAAATACCATCCATCTGTGTAGTGGTCTGATATATGTATAACAAATCCATCCTGAAACCATAGTAGGTCATTCAATTCTCAATTGATATGACACAAATAAGTGATGGACTTAACTTATATGATTAATCCATACCTTAATCCAAGTTAGGTAGAACTTAGTGTTTGAACTAGTCCATACCTAGTATATCACCGTCCTATACACATACAATGATAATATAGTAATTAAATAGTCATCGACTATACTCCAGAATATGCACAAAATAAATTTAATGCATATACATATAACGGACATTCAATATAGAGCCAAAAATCCAATTCTAGTAATGTAATCTGCTATATTAAATTCAAGCATTTACATCCTCCAACATAGTCCATGAATTGATACAGTTAACAGAAATTTAAGTATCAATTATACCCAAGCTAAGCATAGGAACTTTTAGTTAATTCACTATACTTATAATACTATGAAAATATGAATTATATATATAGTTAAATCATATATAACAACCTTGCTAAGCCCCAGTATATAAACCTAGCAAATCGTCCAATACAATCCATGAATTGGTACAATTTAATAACAATTTAAGTACCAAATAAATCCATACTAGGTATAGTTGATTTTATTTAATTCACCATACCTATAACACTGGGAAAAATATGTTTATACTCAATTAAATCATATAATAAAATCCTACTAAGTTCCAGTACACAAAATTTGCAAACCAGTGAGCAACACCTTAGTTTTTCTTTAACATTGTATTACCTCATCCCTTAATCCAACTACAAACTAATGTTTCACCATTATTTTTACAGGTCTACAGTAGTCATCCCTATCCTTTAAACCAATTTAAACTGATCAAAACACCCCACGTAGTCAAACAGTGCCCAAAAAAACAAAACTGGGAGACTGTAGGTGAGAGCAGGCTCTTGAAAAATGCAGAGCCTGCTCTTCTTCAACAAGAGCCGGCTCCAACACCTTAGGACCCGGCTCCTAGTAAGGTAGAGCTGGCTCCACACCTTAGGGAGCCGACTCTAAGGGTAGGAAGAGGCGGCTCCTCCTCCTTTGGAGCCTTCTCTTCTCTCCTTAGATGCCGTAGCCCGTTCCTGCATTGTCTTCTCCAAGTCCGGTGATTAACAATGTAAGGCCCCGAAACAAAAATTTATTTCATTAGCTTAATTTAATTTTAAGTTGACATGATTTATATATGAATATTTTATGAGGTGGGTTGTTTTGTGTTAAAGCTTATTAATTTAAGTAGTAAGTAGTAGCAGCCAAGTGAATGAAAAAAAAATAATAATAATAAATAAATAAATAGGCAAAATTGTTACATGTTGGTATGGATGATGTCATATGTGGTGGGCATTTGTTGACTGTAAATAGTGAAAATTGTAAGAATTGATGAGTACCTTTAAGTATATATTATAATATTTAATTCTTTTGTATTCAAAACTTATTTTTCTATGTTGGTGACTAAAGTTGGAGCTGCCAGCACAAGGATTCACACACACACCACGTGTACATAGAGATAGATATAACTTGTAGACATGCAAAGTTATTTATATGAAGCGAAATTAGGGATCAATTATGGGGTTGTTTACTGGCAGCAAGAAAAATTAAACCAAAAAGAGAAGAAACATCAATAGCTTTGTACGGCCAAGGAGAAAGGGGAAAAGAAAAGGGATTTCAGACACATTACTACGTACAGGTAGAGGGTTTTTTTTTTTATTATTGGAAAATTTTCTAATTGGAAGTTTTTTCAATCAAATTCCTTAAGAATGAATTATTGAGTTGGGTTGGGTAAATTTTATTTATCTTATTGTCTTTCTCTTAATTGAGTTATTAATCTCTATAAAGTGAGATAAATCTGTTGGGCATGTGTAAATTAGATATATCTTGATACCTATAATATATAATTAATCATGGTAAGAGAGGAGATTGGGAAGTTGGTTATGGAAGTTTTGTTTGAATGAGAAAACAAAAAAATTTAGTCCTGTGGCCATTGTACTGAACCCACAAAAAAATAATTAAAAGAGGAAATCCTTGGGCGGAAGTGGCTGAAGGGAGAGTGAGGAGGAAAGAGAAAGAAAGAGAGAGGGAGAAAATTTAGAAGGAAGGGGATGAAACTGCTATTTGGAATTTTGGTTAAGTGTACTCAAGATACAAAATTTTCTATTGTAGGTTTATTGTTTGGTATTTTCATGGATAACTTGGTTAAGTGGTTCTACACAAACTTTATCTATTTTATTGATTTTACTTGATTCAAGTATTCTATTAGATGGGTTTAAATAATTGATACTGCTGGAATTGTTGAGATAAAGTTAATATAATATTTAGAATTAGAATTTGTACTATAATTGTGTATGGAATTGAGAAACTGATAAGTATTATTTATTTTTTCTTTAGAAATGGGTATGACGTAGTTATAATTTTGTTCAGGCAAGGAGACGGAAGGGACCACATCGACAGTACTGAAGACAAAATATAATTTGAAAAGTAGCCAAGGTGGGTGTACTCACTTGAAGTTTATACTTGGATGTGTTTAATTGAAGTATTGAAGTTGTTTATGTGAATTGAATATGAATATATATAATTTGATTATAATATATAAGGTCCATACTCTGGCCTGGAAGGAGAGTAATATATTATATAAGGTCCATGCTCTGGCCTGGAAGAAGAGTACTACATTAAATAAGGTTCATACTCTGGCCAAGAAGGAGAGTACTATATTTAAATAAGGTCCATACTCTGGCTTAGAAGGAGAGTACTATATTTTAAATGTCTGTAAAGCTGGAAATTATATGTTATGAAGTTAAATTGAAGTTATCAGATAATATTTGTTTATATTACTCTGATGTCGTAGTGTTGCATTCACTGGGCTTTAAGCTCACTCCTTCCATATCTATATTTTTAGGTACAAGGTTGGGTCGCAACTGCCAGGTCTAGAATTTTGAGTGGGAATGGGGAAAAGAACAATGGAACGTCTTTTGTTTAAAATGTAAATATTGTAGTAGACTTTAATAGTGTGACTTATCGTTAACATTTTAGTTTATCAGAATTGACATAACAGGTCTATATTTTGTTTTAAAATTGTAAATGGTTAAATAGGTACTCTAATGTAGGATGACGTCATGGTTGAATGAGGTTAATACAGATGGTTAGATGCATTCCAATTTGTTCAATTTATTAAATAGTGTAAATTGGGTTGGGGTGTGTCAAACAAAGCCTCTGCAATGTTTTTAAATCCTTGTTCTAGGTTCCAACTCAGTCCTAGGTACATTTTACACCACTGACATTCGACCATAACATGTATTGAACCCAACCTTTTGAAGCAACGACTACAGAAACTCAGTTAGGAAATTTTAGCGATTCAAAACAGATTTATTCAATGAAATCGTATGCTGTTCTTAATACTTAATTCAGGGTTTAATCTTAGACCTAGATTAATTACCAGTCATCAATACGTATTCATGATCTCAATTTAATCAAAACTTAAACATAAACACCGAGAAGAACAAATCACAGAAAACATCAAGGTTTATGCAAATCACTTATTTCAATGAGATTAATAAAATTCATACATGCATACAAGACTTGATATCATGTTTGTTTAATCCATTTTTAGCCTTTAATTAATCCCTGGAGTCTAACAAGGCATACACAGAACACGAATTAAAGGGAAAGTGAAGAACAAGACTTGCCTTTGAGAGTTTGAATTAAAAACTCTAACTGTCGTCTCTATCAACTTCGGCAACGTCAACTTGTTGTTATTAACCTCTACCGCTCCTAGTTAAATCCAGAACTCCTCCTTGAATCCCTCCCTTAATCTCATAAGGTTCTCTCTGTAAATTACTCAAGCTCCCTCTCTATTTCTCTGCCCTCACAACTCTCTGTATGACTCTGTTACGTGAATAGGGTTAACGAACCCTTGACAGACGTATGCTTATATTTATAGGTTTTACGTGAAACCCTAAATTAAATCCTAAACCAACTATATGTTAGCTCCAATCCTAGACACGATGTAAAATGTAAAATCTTAATTACCAAAACAGTGAAAACCTAAGCACGTAATTAATTAAACTTGAGAAATACATTTAAATTAATGTAACAAACCAAAAATACAAATTAAGCAATTAATTAAAGAAAATACAATTTAATTGAATTAAAATAAAGTAAATCAAATAAGCAAATAATTAATTAATTAAAACAAGAAAATAAATGTATTAAAAATGCACATAAATAATTAAAACAAATTCCAAAACTGTCCTTTAAAATTAGGGGTATTACACTTTGCAAGTGTTTTGTTCTTTTGCAGGCCATAGCACGGGTTAAGACAGTCGCCCGTCGACAGTATTTGAGGAGGGTACGACAGCGAGTAAAGGAGCCCACAGAGCCCTCTCATGCTCAAGATCCAGTTCCAGATCCAGCTCCAGAGCAGGCTGAGCAGCCTGAGCAGTTATAGGGGTATATAGAGCTAGCTCTGGCTTAGTCTGATCGCTCTACCTCTACTGCTTTTGAATCTTTATCCCATCCTGATGAGGATGAATACATATTTTCTCCTTCTCCACCACCGGCATAGCCTGGCCAGGTCTGAGGCTGACCTGTCTGGAAGTTCAAACGTCTTTCTGTATCCTATGAATTAGTATTTGATATATCTTTCTTCTCCCGGTCAGTCTTGACCCGGACAACTTTCGATGACATCAAGCAGCGCGGCATTCTAGCCATTCTGGCACTAGTTACTTATCCAGTGTTCCCGCGGCTTATTCGGATGTTCTTCCAGAACCTTCAGCCAACCCCAGGTAATTCGTCAGAGCTGCAGACTACTATTGATGGATATCCTATCCGCATCACCATTGACACTCTGGCTACATCTTCTAGGTGCCCCCATATCTGCCCTCTAGGACTTGATTATCCTGTTCTGAGGAGGCCCTCTGATGTAGACATGGTCGTTGCCCTTACTGGCCATTATGCAACTGGCGAGACTTTTGCCACCAGGACTTATCTACCCGACGACCTATGGTTCTTCGATTCGGTCTTTTATCGAAGTGTATGTATGGCGGGGCATAAAATCTAACAACGTTCTGACTTCTTGGCAGCCCTATATGCTTTCTACACCGGGCAGTGGTTCTCCATTTCGGCACTGTACTGAGGTGTCATGATGAAGCTATACACAAACTACATTAGCAAGACAAAGCCCAAGCGGGCTAAGTATCTTCCATTTGCTCATCTCATCACACAGATTCTGCGAGACCGTTGCTACCCTTTCCACCCACATGAGCGTTTCGAGTCCGGGGCTTACCACTACAGTAAGAAGGACTGGAACAAAAGCTACAATGCTCTTATCAAGAACCTAGAGGAGGACGCTATACTAGCAGCAAAGGAGGCTGCAGAGGCTGAGGAGGCGGAGATGGCAGCAGCAGCAGTAGACAATCTGGCAAACTCACCGGCGGCTACAGTACATATAGAGATCAACCTAGAACAGCAGCCTCCAGCAGAAGAGCTACCACATCATTCTCCCGTCAGGTCGCTTTTACATGTCCCAGAGCCTAATCAGGATAAGCATCATTCTCACGACCCAGTCATACCTATTGCTCTGCACAGACACCCGGCCTAGGAGAGCGTATACAGACCTTAGAGGATGTCGTTGTCTCTCTTCGGTCCGATGTGGCTTTTCTTAACACTGATATGGTATCTCTCCACTCAGATGTCATGGCTGCACTGCACGATATATCCAGAGATATCCAGGGATCACGCCCTGCTCGCCCTACCTCCTCTACTTGATCTCTCTATTTCTCTATTTTCATTTTATATATCTGTGATATTACTGTTACATTGTTATTGCTTTAATATTTTTGCAGCCAGTCTATTGGCCCAGACACTGTGATACGCTGTACATTATTTCTTTGTATGCATGATATTTTTGGATGTCTGGATTTTATATTGATATATCTGTCTGTGATTGACTCCATTTATCAAGTGCATCCCAGTGACGTCAGTGAGAGAGAGTACTGCCCAAATTTTTTTCAGGACCACCCTTATTCCTCTCTACGTAGTTCATTTCTTATCCCATTTACACTTGCATGTCCACTGTGCACTATTATTATCCCTTTTGTTATCTGATGAGTTTTATCCAAGTGCCATCTTTTCAGGACCACAGTTAATTCCAAGTTTGGGGGGGTTATACCACCCACTTTGGATATTTGCGTCCCAGCTATTCTTTACCTTAGTTGCACTGGTATACTCTTTCCTTTGTTCTCTTTGCACATTGAGGACACTGTGCCATTGAAGTTTGGGGGTAATGGTGTTAATTGCAGTGTTTGTATTCAATTCAAAATTTTAAGCATGACTTGTGTATCTGGGGGATTTTCTATGATTGGTCCATATCTAGCTGTGATTTTGATCTTTTGAGGACTATATTGCTTAAAATTTAAAAAGTGCTTGACTTGAGAGTCCAATACTCCTTGTATGCCTTGTAGATGCCATTTAGAAGTAAATTTTTCGAAAGATTGATATCATGCTTGCATTTGTGGTCCACATCATCCTGATTTTGTGATTGTTTTGAGATTCACTCTAGGATTCTACACTAGCACAGGCGCACGCTAACATTCATTTGTGGGGTACATGCTTTGTTGACTATTGAATTGGTTATATCCTAATTGGGTTAGTAGTGCATTGAAAGCTTTCATTTTGATAAAGGTGGATAAGAAACCCTTTTTCATTGAGCAGCCGGGATTCTAGCCTCATCAAGCATTGAATTTTTCGCGCCGAAAGGTGGAGGGCCTAAACTCTAGGTTAATAATTGAACTTAAAAATAATAATAATAATAATAATAAAAGCAATAAAGCAATAAAAAAAAGTGAGGACTTCTCCCAAAAGGTGACAAGTGGAAAATAATTAGATGGAGGTTGTTTTGATTTGTAACCTAGTTGATTTGAGCTTGTAAGTCCTTAGGGGTGTTTGAACACCTAATGCCCTAAAGCCGTTTGGTTTGCGAGTCATTGACCTAACGCTCAACCTCATGGATCGCTAGAAAGCTTAATAGATCAATACATTGCATCATGCTTCCATCTTTGATCATTAGGATTAGCAAAAAAAAAAAAAAAATTCGAGCGAAAAGAATAAGCGCACCTAGATGAATAAAGCTTTAATAAAAGGTCCACTCTTTGTTTTGATGATCGGTACTAAATTTGTGTGCTAGTTTGAGGGTAAAGATGTGATCATTTCTTTAGTTGGCTTAGATAGCAACATATTTGATGCCGGTCCACTTAAAAAGAATTCTAGAATTATTTTGATTTGCATGATCATTTTCTTGATGTGTGGAGGACCATACTTGCTTGCTTGATGTTGAGATTTTGAGAGATTGTTTGGAAATGGTTGAAAAATTGCATACTTGAGGTAGCTTTCTCTTAATGCTTGTTTGCAATATTGGTGCATCTTTAGTGAGAAAGAGCTTAATGTTTGTGGGTATCATTTCTGGAAACCCTCACGAGACTTCACTCATCCACTATGGGTAACCTAGGGGTTTAAAAGGCTTGTTGCATATGCTAAATGCAATCATATTCCCTACGAAAGTGGCGTTATCCATTTATTGCTTTTTAGTTCATACTTGTATAGTCGTTCATTTCATTCATTTACTTCGTAGTTCATTGCTAGGGACTAGCAATATTTAAGTTTGGGGGTGTAATAAGCACTGAAAAGTGCGCAATTAAACCCCTTAAGCTTTAGGTATTGTAGGACCTTTATCTATCTTACTTTTTCGTTTTAGACTAATTTCATGTTATTGCTCTTTTCAGGCATTTATCCCAAAAATAAGTTAATTCAGCCAAATAAGAGCATTAAAGAAGTTAACTCAAGCTAGATGGAAAAAAAAAAAAAAAGCAAAGTGGAAGCAGAATGAAGCAAAGTGTGGAAATCAGCAAGTTCGATCGATCTCAACATCACTTCGATCGATCGAAACAACATCGATCTGGACACTTCAAGATGGATCCAAGCCTTTGTCCTTATCCAAAAGATTCCACAATGTTCGTTCGATCCAACCATTCTTAGATCGATCGAACATATTTGATCTTATCCACACCTACCACCCCACCTATCACTTTTGTCTCTTTTCCAAAATATCCCAAAATATCTCAGAGATTTGTCTTTATTCAAAAAGGCGTTGCCAAGGATGGATCGATCTCTGCAACATTCGACGGATCTCAGCACAATTCGATCAATCTCAGAATAGTTCGATCGATCGAACCTCCTCATGTAATGACCCGGTCATTTCATTTCTTTCCCTTTCTTCAAATTTTGCGGATAAATTTTTTCCATTGTCTTTTCCTTTTCGGGTTCGATTTCCCGCCTCTTAGTGTCATTTCGAGTGCTCGGAAATAGTTTCTGAGACTCTTTCCTTTGGATTGACAACTTCCTTTGAGGACCGAGTCATTTCCACATTTTTTATTTTTTAACAATATTCATTTTTTCGTCTTTTCCCTTTTTCGTCCTTTAGTCATTTTTCATTTTGCCTTGCTTAACCTCACTTTTTATGCTCGGATTTGATTCCGGCTTGGCATACATTCATGATATTTCATTTCTATGATATCTACATTTTTACTTTTATAGAAAAACATATTGGATGTTTACTTTTCTTGTAAAGTGCATGAAAGCATAACTTTTTGGTAATTAACCTAAACTTGAGGGGTTTTAGTGTAATTATGCAAAGTAATTATTTTTCGTTTTAGGGACCATTTTGTAATTTAATTTGAAAGATATTTTCAAAAAGGACTTGTTTGCAATTTTCGAAAAGTGTGACAAGTGTCACACTCTCATTGGTCCACTTGTTGACTTTTTTGCGGAAACACTTTGATGCCTTGGATGATGACATGTGGAGGGTGGAGATTCACCCACTTGTTGGCATAAGATTGGTATACTTGTTGGCATGGATGGTTGACAAGTGTATGTTTAATATTAAGTCTTGGAAGTTTACATAGGATAGTGACAAGTGTAGGCTTGAGATTAAGCCTAGGAATGAACCATAGATTTATGACAAGTGTAGATTCACCATTTAGTCTTGCATTGTATGTGTGTGAGATGTAGTGTAAGAGCACATAGTGAGTGGAGGATTTCTAGCCCTTCCATTCACTATTTTACACTTTATCATTTTCATTTTCACTTGTCTTCAAGAACCATAACCTAGCCACCATTGGAGAAAAGCTTGGTTAATAGCTTTCTTCTTCATTTTGGCCTCCTTCCACTCACCTTAGACATAAAACCTTGGAAGACAAAAGCTTCCTTTCACTCCCCTTTTCATTAACCCTAAACTTGTTTTCCATTTTGAGTTTGGTTGCTTGGATTATAGAGATTCAATTATCTATTGAGGTAGGGGTGGTTGTATGTTTATCTTCTTTGGGTTTTATATATATTGAAGCTTAATAGATATTGATTACCTGCCTTTTTAAATTCTTGTACTAGCATGTAAATAAAGATTTTATATGCTTGACTTAGGATTTGTGGATTAAAGCATGTATGTGACTATTAAATTGTATAGGTAGGCTATTGTCTAATAAATTGCCTAATACTTATGATTCCATTGAGATTTTATTATAGATATCTTGAGATTACATTTATGATGTTAAGTAATATAGATTTCATTGAAAGCTTAGTATGAAAATCTTGTGTGTGGCACTTAAAATTACTTGTAGGTAGATTACTATATTTCATGATTTGCAATTATGGCCTATATTGATAGTAAATTGATATAACATAATGTGTAATATCATTAACTTGCCACTTTAGACATGTAACCTTAAGACATGGATTGTGTGGTTTTACCCTACTTGTGCTTGGTAGGTAGTTTCATGCATTGAGATTGCATAGATGTCATGAACTTGTTGATTTTTGGAAGCTTGTAAGGATATGAGATGTTGATGGCTAGGGTTTGGCTCTAGTACGGAGGATAGGAATTCTCCTAAGTCATAGTGCGCACTAGGTAGTACCTTGTGGGTCGTAATTACCCAAAATAAATTATATGGTCTCGTGGCCACATATCCTAGTCTTTCCATTATTTGATTTGTATTATATTCCAAGTTGTAAATCATGGATTTCTTGTAGCTTGTGATTTGGTGATTTTAGTTTTAATGCGGTTAGTGTACTTATTCATGTATACTTGAATGCTATGTGGTTGTCATTTCAAATATTTGTATAGCTTGAGATGATCCCTTAGAGTACCTTGAAAACATAGACATTAGGTGGAATGCACCCTTGTGATGATCTATGTTTGGTTCACATTATACTTGAAACTATAGGGTATGCGCATGCACCACATCCTACGAGTAACTTGATTACTCACCCTACTTGTGTAGGTTATTTTACAGGTAAGGAGACAATAATTGTGGATGCTCATCATCCATAGGGGCTCATGAGCACTTGAAGCATTTTTGTATATGGACATGCACTTGTTTAGCATGTTTTATCTTTTAGATGTTATATTTTGTATGCCATGGATGTATGGTATTTTAGAAGCTAAGATGGCTTCCTTTTTGTAATAAGTATCTAAGTACATTTGGAAGTGTTCATTTTACATGTATGACATGAGGCCAAGGGCCATTAACTTGAAAGGTTACAAGTATGTTTCCTCTAAAACTCAAGTATTTCCATTATAGCTTATTTATGAGAAATAGAGGCTTTGTATGATAAAACATGTTAATGGAATGTAAAGAGGCTTTAGGCCATGTTGGTACATCTATTTTATCATATTGCATGCATTTGCATACTCACTTTGGCAAACAACACCATCCTTGATGAAACAAAAACTCTAAGTAGCATTTTTAGGGAGTTTTACCCTATTCTGTTCCAGGGGCATTTCGGGTATTTCACAATGCGTTTTTTTCATTTTTCCTCACAAATTCACATAGAAAACTCAATTTTTGGGAGGGGGGGGGGGAGGGGTTCTTCTTTGTGTTTTTTCAGAAAATGTCATCTTGGCCCTTAAAAATCCATATTTGTCCGAAAAATCCTTGCTGCCAAGTTTTACAGATTTTTAGTGCAAATATACTTGGTACTATTCATCAACTCTTTTTTTAAAAGTGTGATGACCGATCTGAAACTTCCGGGGGTCTTGTGGGTGTATTTTAAGATTGCATTTTCAATTTAGGAAATTTAAAAACCTCCTGAAGCCCTATTTCCTTTCTTTGGGCAGTAGCTCGGAGAAATTTTTACCCCATTGACCAGATTTTCTTGGGGGCATTCTGGGCATTTTACAATGCATTTTTTTTGTTTCCATCTACAATCGGGGTAGGAAACTTGATTTTAGGGGGGGTTTCTACTTTGAGTTTTTCCAGAAAAGTCCGTTTAGATGCCCCTTTTTACTCTCAGTTGCAGCAGTAGTGGGTTGATGGCACTGTAGCTATCACGGCCTTCGTCGGGCCGCCGCGACATCGATTTTGTTTTTGACCTTTCTCCCTCATCCGGACTCCAAATCAAGTGAATTTTTTTTTGAAATTGATTAATTTTTCATTGTCTATCCAACAGTGTGCTTGATTGCACCTAGATACTTCTGGATAATTACCAGTTTACCCTTTTAGCTTTATTGCTCGTTTTTCTTTGTTTTGTCGTTTCTCCTTCGTCCGGAATCCGAATAATAAAATTATTGAGTCCATCATGATTGGTTTTTCATTGTATTCCCAATGGTGTGCTCGATAGCACTTGAATCCATTATTTTGCAAAATGACCATTTTGCCCCAGGTTCTTTTTTGTCCGTTTTTGAAACGACACTTCCACATTTGTTTTCCTTTGGGTTCCATGACCTCTTTGAGGATCACATTGGTGTCTTAGAGACGCATTGTATTTCTAGAGACCGTTGTTTCACCTTTCGCTTTCGCATTTCGAATCCGTTATCGGTCATCTTTTGGTCATCACTAACGCACCGGGTTTACAAAACTTGTGCCGTCACACCTCAAGTCCGGAAAAAAATAAGTTTCAGCTCATTAAAAGTTGGCTCATGGTGCAATCATTGCAAGGACCCTAGTGCACGAATCCAGACCATTGGGTATGACACTTGACCTACCTATATAAGGATTTTGAGCCTTTTTTACATCATATCTCATACATATCTCATACATCTCTCATACATATCTCATATATCATCATATAGAAAAGAAACAGTCTTAGAGAGGAAGAAAAGAGAAAAGGAGAAGCTAGAGACGCATTCTTGGGAGTTCTTCCTTTTTTCTAGGGTTTCCATCAAGAAGGAGGTCATTCCTACCATGGAGATAGCCCTTGAAGGTTGGATGGCTACTTTAATGAGTGGCTAAACATCTTCTTGGGGCTAGAGTTAGCCATAAGCATGTTTTCTAGACTCTAATGCTTTGTATTTTGAGGGGATTTGTGTTGTAATCTTGTCTTGACACTTATTTTATATATGAATCTTGTTTATTCAATGATTTGTGTGGTTTAATACTTCCAATTGATCATTTCATTCTATCCATATGTAAATGTATGCTAGAATAGATGTTCACGTGTTTATCTCTAGTTTTTGTGTTATTGATGCATGTCTATGTGTGTTGATTCTATGGATCTAGAGATTGTCAAGGCATAGTGCTTAATGGAATACTATTGTGGTTTATTTGATGGTTCATACTCATGTCTTGATAGATTGTGCCTCTCCCTTAGTTTCTCTAGTTTAATTTTCATGCCCTTAGCTTAGTTGTAGTGTAGTTGCCTTAGTTGTTAGATGGGAGGACAATCCATACTTGTTGTTTGATGTTCTATGCTTATGAATGCAAGTAGTATTATTCTCTAATCAGGTGATGTGTTTGGATTGTGAGCTTAAAGGAAGGATTAATGGCTTAATTTTATGTATTGTGCCATTCACTAGGTTGCTTAGACAATATATGCTTAATTAGTCATCCATACTTGTTGAAACAATCAATCACACATTCTCAAATTGCAACACATGTTTTCCCTCATTAATTATGCATTGAATGTCTAGAATGGTGATGCTTAGTGGTGACCTCTAGACCCCAAGACCTCACTCTCTTGTTTTCTCTAAATTTCATTTAAATTGCTCATTTTACATTAAACTTGTTTAGTTTAATTCATAGTCTAATCAATCAAACACACCACCTTTTGATCACTCGACCTACTAACCCTATACATTGCTTCCATTGCAAGCACGCCTAAAAATCCCTTGGGATGATCCCTACTCACCCTAGCTATCTTTTTAGTTAGAGGTAGTAATGGCATTTATAAATTTAAAATTTGGCCACACTATTTTGCACAAATTTGGTTGTACATCGACGACACACACCAAGGATAGTAGCGGATTGACTTGTGATGAGTTATTTGGTAAGTTCCCAGGAAGCGGCAGACACGACTGTTCACAAAAGGATTTTCATTATTCGATAGTATGACCCGAACCAGCATATAATGTTTTCCTTAATAAAATTGGCCACAACCTACCCCGTGGCCTTTTATAGAGCCTCCGCCTCTACCCACTTCGTGTACAATTCGGTAGTAACCAAAATC
The DNA here is from genome assembly GCF_030987335.1 of Cornus florida. Taxonomy (NCBI): domain Eukaryota; kingdom Viridiplantae; phylum Streptophyta; class Magnoliopsida; order Cornales; family Cornaceae; genus Cornus; species Cornus florida. Next base: position 57,336,413 of record NW_026775579.1, on the reverse strand, counting down.
CATTTCTTCTTCTTTGACTTAGGAGAGATTGGGCCTATGAGATGCATTGCCCATGTATGGAATGGCCAGGGGGTACTTAACGAATGCAGCTCTACCACTGGTGCGTGGATGGAGTGGTTATGGACTTGACACTCACGACACTTCTGCACGAGACTTTTGTTATCCGTCTGCATTGTGGGCCAGTAGTAGCCGAGGCGATTAAGGCGATCATATAACTTGCGCCACCCCTGATACTCATCTTCGTGTGCTTGCTTCAAAACTTCACCCACCTCATTGCTATTTAAACAGCACTTAGGTATTTTATCAAGCCCCCGTTTTACCAGCTTGCCTTCACTGATAAAAAATCGTGATGCTTCCCTTCTTATCAAGGCGGCTTCGCTTGGGTCTCGGGGGAGGGTCTGGTGCTTCAAATAATCCAAGAATTTCTGCTTCCAATACTCTTGTTATAGGGCCACGCATTTGGGGACTTCGTGGTACTTTTGACAAGTTGGTCAAGCTTTCTACAAGGCCCCTGCATCATTTGACATGGAGGGCCAACAATAGCCTTGCCTTTGCACCCTCCGATATAAACAGATTGAATTGTCTCCACATGTACTATCATGGATCTCCTTGACTTTCCTTTCAGCCTCTTCAAGGCCAATGCATCTTGCCAAAGTGCTACCCGGGGCTTTGTGATAGAGCTCCCCTAAATAGATTGTGAAATCTTTTAGAATAGTAAGGGGGATACTACCCTTTTCGCCCTTTAGTTGCAGTTTGAATTCCCTTCTCCAATCCTCCTTTCCTTTCGAGTCAGTGAAATCTTTATTATGGAGGGACAACCTATCCCTCTTCTGGATCCTTATGTCGAACGAGTCACCAGGAAAAGACATCTTTGAGGTTAGAGTGGCTAGTGCATCCGGGTGCCGATTGGATGACCTCGGGGTGTGTGAAATATATAGTTCGTCAAAGCATGAGCTTAACTTCTTGATGGCGGTTCGGTATGCTGCTAGAGCAGGTTCTTTGATAGCATAGGTCCCGTTTAGCTATCTCACTACTATGTTCGAATCCCCCTGAACCCGCAAACGTCGGATCCTAGCCTCCCGAGCTACTAGTAGACCCAACATTAGGGCTTCGTACTCCCCAGTATTATTAGAGCACCCAAAGGTTAACTTATATGAGAAACTCTTTCCTACGCCGTCCTCAGAGGTCAACATAATCCCAGCTCCCCCTCCTGTTGATGTGGACTATCTGTCGAAGGACAAGGTCCAAACTGAGTTCTCCGCTGCGCAACAAGCAAATTCTAGCTCTTCGTAGGGAAACTTTTCTGGTACAGGCTCGAGCTCCCTTGCTGGGAATTGGGCCATTAGGTCTGCCAAGGCCTGGCTGCGGATGGATGTTGGTGTGACGCATTGAATATCAAATTCGGATAAGATCAGCAGCCATCGAGCAACTCGCCCAAAAATGAGTGGCCGAGTTAAGAGGTACTTTAACGGGTTACATCTTGTGACAATGTGTATTGTATGTGCTAGAAAGTAATGGCAAAACTTCTTTGTTGTGAATGCGAGCGACAAGCAATGTAGTTCAATGGGCAAGTATCTGACTTCCGCATCATATACCATTCTGCAGACATAGTAAACAGCCACTCAACACCATCTTTTTCTTGGGCCAAGAGGGCCCCTATAGAGTGTTGGGTCGACGTGATGTAGAGTCACGGGGGGATGCACGGCTGGGGGGCATCATTGTAGCTAGTGACGATAGTAAATTCTTTACTCGCTCAAATGAGCCCTGATGCTCCTTGCCCCATTCAAACTTCACCCCCCCTCCTCTTTCACCAAGGACCCTGTTGCCTAAGTAATGACCCTAGAGGGGGGTGAATAGGGTCATTGGCAAACTATAGAACTTTTTCGATTTAGCTACTCTAAGCTTCTTTTACTTGTCTCTTTAGTTTAGAGCCAAATATGATTCTTTGTGCTGAATGCTCTTCTAGTAAGTTTTAGTGTAGAAATTGCATAATGTGTAGAATGCAAAGCAATGATCTTACTACACTTGAGTGGTTGCTTTAACAAATGAATTCTTTCTAGCTTCAATGCATTCAATTTCAATTAACCATTTAGAACTAACATTTGCACAATATTGATGTGAGTAATATTCAAGGTGAAAAAGTCACGAAACACATTATTATAGAGTTTACAACAAATATATCAAACACTTGGTATGCTTATAAACTCTAAATGTGAAGGATGTGTTGAATATGCATTTTGTCAAACACTTGGTGTGCAACATAATTTTAGCTATATAAAAGGCTAATAGAGAATATATACTCTAAGCTAAAATCAATCAAACAATCAACCTACTCCAAGCATTCATCTCATCCTCCTCATATATTCAAATTAATATGTCCATCTCATAGCATTCATAAATAAAGTATTAAGATTATGAAATGGAAAATGTTAAGGAAATAAAGAGAGTAAGCGTTGGAGAAATTACAAACCAAAGGACACGCGATGTACATGGTTCGGCACAACCTCGGCCTACGTCCATGCCTTGAGAAAACCTCTCAAGGATTCCACTATGGCTCCTCCTTACGGGTGGAGAGCAAACCTTTACATGTTCTTGCTTGTGGGTGAAGAACCGACCTTGTAATGAGGCCATATTGCTTCTCCTTCTTTTAATGGCTAAGAAGGAACCATTGCTCACTCTTGTGGGTGGAGAGCTCTACAAAATCCTCTCATTAGAGAGACACTTTCTTTCTTTTACGGGTTGAGAAAGAGAACCCTTACAATAGCTTAAACAAGCTTTCCCTTGCCAAGAGCACCTCTTGGTCTTCTTCTCTCAAGAATGGATATATAATAAAGCTCACAATGAATGTCTCTCAAATAGACAAATATACAAATCAAAACTCTCATACTTAGAGTTACAAATGAAATAATCAAATGAAAGCTCAACTCTAAGTTTGCAAGATGAATCACATGAATGATATGCAATATATTTCAATAGTGATTCCTTGTATGGACTACTAGAGCAAAAGCTCCACAAGGAGAGGGAGGAACTAGAGCAAAAACTCTGTAGAAGTTCCTTTTAAAAGCCTCAACTCGAAACCAGAAAACCCTAACTCTATTAATAGACATTTGATATACAATATAGCTGTTGGGCACTCAGTTCTAGGTGAAATAGCCGTTTGAGTTTGAATTCGCGCAGGTTCGGTCAACCGAAATGAAACACCCTTGTGTTTCGGTCGTCCGAAATGGTTTTAAGCTTCGTTCATCAGTACTCTTGGTTCGGTAAACCGAAGTAACACCCTTCCTGTTTCAGTCGACCGAAATGGTTTCACCATTCTCAGCATCTTTGTTTCGGTAGACCAAAGTGATTTGGTGCTCTATTTCGGTAGACCGAAATAGAACTGATGCATCATCCTCAGTATCTCTGTTTCGGTAGACCGAAGTGAGTTGGTCTTGTATTTCGGTAGACCAAAATAGAACTGATGCTTCAGAAAATGTTCTAAGTTAACAGAATAGACAGTGCTCTACAGGACATCTGCACAGACCTTATTTTCATTGAAAACATTTAAGTAAATGTCTTTACTTTAATTTATATGTCCATTTACTTTAAGTTTACAATATAAATAAGGAAGTACCCCCCCATTTGGATTCAATAAAAAATACCAGAAAATTGAAATCCAACTAAATCAAAATATAGAAATTCAGTTTTAGTACAAATTTGGATTTCTGACTGTTTTGGTAAAAATGAATCCTTGTGTAGACCAATGTAGACTTGGTCAAAAATTCTGATAAAATCAGGTTAGGCTAGTTGAAGTATAAAGAGTTATTATCGGGAAAAATTATTTTGAAATAATCATTATTTCAAAAATCCATTTTTCACACTTAGACAAAAACACAGTTTTTCATGACGCGCATTCTGGGGTTCTAATGTCCGTTACCAACTCATGGTAATGAAGGCTTCTCATGCCTTAATTGTTGACCAATATGAAATATATGATAAAGTGCATGGTCTTAGCATTTCTAGCACAAGTGATGAGTTCTTTCAAAACTTATGCAAGCTTGAACTAACTCACTCGTTAGCAAAGACTCCATGTGTAATTATATATGAATGAAGTGCATAGTCTATTGCTAATGGATATAGGAGCATATGAATGATGATATGATATGCATGGTCCTATAGAGATGAGCTTTCAAATGAAGTTATTTCAAAAATAATTTTACAATTTAAGTTGCACTCACCAAGTTATCTACCCCTTTCTTCAAGCTTTGTTCATGATCTTTTAGGCTTTGAGGTATTCTTGCTTTCTTCCTTTCTTTAAGTTGCTTTCTTGATCATTGATGTCCAAGTTGTCTTTGGATGGACTTTACATTTGGTTCCTTGCAACTTCATGTCTTCTTTGTTATCCATAGATGTGATCTTGAGTAATGGAATACTTGGAATGATCTTTCGTGCTCTTCATTGAGGTCATCTTTTGAATGTGAATAATCTATATAACACTCAATGTAAATATTAGTCCTTAAACATCATTAATGGTTTGTTATCATCAAAACCTCTAGATTGTCCTTGGATGGAATCCTTAAGGTCAACAATCTCCCCCTTTTTGATGATGACAAAACATTGATGTGTTCATAAGCAAGTGGAGTAGCAATTGAAAAGTGCTCCCCTTATCAAAGTGCGTTCAATGAACATAATGTTATAAAATAGCATGCTTGTACATTCTTCATGAACTTTAGACATAAACATGTTTTTAAGATCATTTTACTCTTTAAGAGATTTCTACAAATCTCCCCCTGTCAAAGATGTGTTCATTAAAAGATATATATCATTCATTTGACATGTAAGCGAGATAATGATATATATAACATCAAGCATTTGAATCACACCACACATATTTTTCCCCCTTTGTCATCTCAAAAAGGTGGGAGGCCTAGACAACTTCATTTAAAATTTATCATTAAGGATAGTGAAGTGATGGCATCAAGAATTGGCAATATAGTGGTAATGACTATAATATGCTTTAGAGTGCAACATATAAGCAATTATATCATAAGATACCAATTTCATTGATATCATGAGTTCAATAGATCATTAAGGTTCATGGCATGTACAAAAGTATACATAAGACATAAACCACAAAATGGAGCATAAACTCAAATAGGCAAAAGTATACAAAAGTATACACAGTGAAGCATAACAAAAATAAAAATGAAGTATGAACTAGAATAAACCAAAAGGCAAAAACCTTGTAAGGCAAATCTAGGAATTTAAGTGTGCTTCAATCCTAATAGAGTTTTCCCATTTGATATTTTCAAGAAGAAGGGAAAATCATCAAAATCATGAAAGCTCATGGGTATGAATATGATGACCAACAAGTCATTTTGTAGCATGCTTGACAATTTCCAAAATAAGTCAATTAAGGATAACAAGTCATGCAATGAACATTTATAAGAGATTATCAATAATCTCCCCTTAAGAGTGTGCTTCCATTTATATCATATATTAAGTATTGGAGATATGCTAGATAATGTAATAAAACAATGATATATGAAATGAGCCATTGATGCCAAGGATCTTCTTTTTGTAAGCATATGATTGAATGATCAAAATCACATATGGCATGTAAAGTATAAGACATATGCAAGTAGTGTCACTACTCAAGTTATATGCAATAAATTTCTAATTATGCAAAAGCATATTTTCTTGGACATGTATGATTAGAAATAATTGATACATGATTGTATATGTGAATTGGCTCAATATTTCTCTTTGCACATATCTTTCAAGAGGTGATGTCAAAGTATCTCATGAAGTGTATAGAAAAAGGTCTTGATACCAATATGTCTTCTTTAAGAGATGTGGTGAGAGATTGGCTACATGATTCTTTATGTGGATGAGCTCAATATCTCTTTTAGACACATTCTTTAAGAGTTGATCAAGAAATATCACATGAATTTCTAAAGTGCTAAAAATGGATACATCAAAGTAAAATAACACTTGATATCACATTTGCCATCTAAGCTAGAACAGAGTGTCTTTTGAATGTCATATTCCCAAGACTAAAAAAGTCAAATAGATATATGAAATTTAAGTTCATGACACTTGAGGAGTTTAAATTCTAGAAGAAATCATGTTTTACTCATCATGCTAATTTCAATTTACATGCTAGAGATAAGCTTCTTTGCACAAATCTTAAATGTTGATTCAATGATATTATATAAGTTCAATCAACATAATTTCATGAATGGTTTTGAAAACACATATATATCAATTTGGTCAAAAACCATCAATCTTGAGAAAATCACTAAGCCTTTCAAGGAAAGCTCTAGGAGCTTATTTTAATCACATAAGGCCAAGGATAATTTTAAACATATAGTTCAAAGTCTTATACATTTCAATTCTGGGTGATTTTTCTTCATAGATTTTAAAAATGAAGTCAATTAAAAATCATTTCATACAAAAACATGTAGCATTTTTATTACTTCAATTGAAAGTCATATTTGCACAAAGACATGTATTCAATTTCTTCTTTTTGGTGTAACCTTTGGGAGTAGTCTAACTTAGTTGCAAATGATACTCAAGATACATATAATGATGTGATCACATGGTAAAGGAACATGGTTAAAAGTATACCAACTTTTAATAAATAATTAGTTCCTTTAATTAGCACAAAGAAATATTCACCATTAAATGATCAAATTATTTAACTCTTGGGAAGACATTAGAAATTCAAATTCTTGTTTTTCATGGGATGGCTCTTCCAATAAGATTTGTTCATTTAGGTATTCAAAGTAGGACCTATATGATTTATCATTTCTCAAGTCCATCTAAACCTTTTTAAGTTGAACAACTTCATTTTCTATATGCATGGAGGTGACACAATAAAGTATGGATAAAACATTTAAGATCACAAAAGCATATAGATGACTTTTTAAACATTGCTACTTTAATAGATTTGATAAGGTTCAAATGAATTAGCATTGACGGTCTACATGAGATAATGTATGTTTTCCTTTGATGGCATATCTTCCAAAAAGCAAATCTTTCACAAAGATTGGTCATATTTTAATCTAAAGATTATTTGAAAGATAAAGAATCATTTCATGTTAGCATGTTCATAACTCATATGCCAAAACACACTATTTGCATGTAAAATATCAAAATCTATACCGTAGACATTTTTATATCTATTAGCAACAAGTAGCATATCAAGAGCGTCATGCTTAGAATTTCATGATTGAATTCTTCATATAAAAGCAAATTAATGAGAAAGGAATTCTTTACCTATGGTGCTAACTTCATTAGCTTGGGAGATGTTTCTCAATGTGATGCATCCTTTCCACTTTGTGAGTGAGAAGAATTCTTGGCATGATATCTCTTTTGTGCTTTAGGCACCAACTTGAGAATCCACTTGTCCTTAAGTGAATATCATTTCTATACCTACAAAGCACACTCAAGTAGCATTCTTTGGTACCCAATTCCTTCTGGGTCCATATAGGTTAGCATATATTGATAAGGTTCCTTTTAGAATTAAATTCAATAAAATGCACAAGTGAGTTACTCCACACAATCAACATACTTCAATTTAAATTGAATCTTAAGTGATCTTAGCATGCAAACATTTGTCAATTCAAAGAATAGATATGCTCACGGTTACATACACCTCAATGACCCAAAATGAAATAAATAAGAAACACAATTTCATTTATGGATCATAACAAAAATACCATGTGCATTATCCATGATAGAATTTAGAATTGACAAAATGAGCAAAATTCTTCCTAAATGGGCATGGACAAATAAGGTGCCCAAATTTGAAATCCTTAAAGGATTCAACAATTATAAGTAAGATACATTTCTCTTCATAATCAAATTTACATTTCAAGGAATGATAGCACATTGAAAAGTAATGTTTCTCTAGAGACCTACACTTTTCAAAGAAAATTTGATCTAATTCTAAGTGTAGCAATCCAAAAGCAATAACAAGATTGTAGTGCATGAGTAAAACTATTTTCAATCAATAAATGATGCATTAAACACAAAATTGCATACTCAATGAAAACTTGTACCAAGTAAACAAGAATCCCATAATACATGAATATAACATATCATGATCTAGAGTCATCTTTTGTGAAATGTGTATCACTTATGGTCTTTTGGGTACAATGAAATCATTTACAAAGACTCTCCATATATAATGATCTAAGGCTAGGAGATAAATTTTAATTTAGCCTTTTAATGATCATAATTGGTTCCAACGTACCATGGAGGTTAAAGGTAATGAAACCCTTAGTAAGATTAGTTCCTAAAGAGTTTGCCATGGATCAACTCTAAGCCGATTAAAGCCAATAATTAGAGACGAGGCTCTGATACCAATTGTTGCCCAAGTCATGACCCTAGAGGGGGGGTGAATAGGGTCATTGGCAAACTATGGAACTTTTTCGGTTTAGCTACTCTAAGCTTCTTTTACTTGTCTCTTTAGTTTGGAGCCATATATGATTCTTTGTGATGAACGCTCTTCTAGTGAGTTTTAGTGTAGAAATTGCATAATGTGTAGAATGCAAAGCAATGATCTTACTACACTTGAGTGGTTGCTTTAACAAATGAATTCTTTCTAGCTTCAATGCATTCAATTTCAATTAACCATTTAGAACTAGCATTTGCACAATATTGATGTGAGTAATATTCAAGGTGAAAAGGTCACGAAACACATTATTATAGAGTTTACAACAAATATATCAAACACTTGGTATGCTTATAAACTCTAAATGTGAAGGATGTGTTGAATATGCATTTTGTCAAACACTTGGTGTGCAACATAATTTTAGCTATATAAAAGGCTAATAGAGAACATATACTCTAAGCTAAAATCAATTAAACAATCAACCTACTCCAAGCATTCATCTCATCCTCCTCATATATTCAAATTAACATGTCCATCTCATAGCATTCATAAATAAAGTATTAAGATTATGAAATGGAAAATGTTAAGGAAATAAAGAGAGTAAGAGTTAGAGAAATTGCAAACCAAAGGATACGCGATGTACATGGTTCGGCACAACCTCGGCCTATGTCCATGCCTTGAGAAAACCTCTCAAGGATTCCACTATGGCTCCTCCTTACGGGTGGAGAGCAAACATTTACATGTTCTTGCTTGCGGGTGAAGAACCGACCTTGTAATGAGGCCATATTGCTTCTCCTTCTTTTGATGGCTAAGAAGGAACCATTGCTCACTCTTGTAGGTGGAGAGCTTTACAAAATCCTCTCATTAGAGAGACATCTTCTTTCTTTTACGGGTTGAGAAAGAGAACACTTACAATAGCTTAAACAAGCTTTCCCTTGCCAAGAACACCTCTTGGTCTTCTTCTCTCAAGAATGGATATATAATGAAGCTCACAATGAATGTCTCTCAAATAGACAAATATACAAATCAAAGCTCTCATACTTAGAGTTATAAATGAAATAATCAAATGAAAGCTTAACTCTAAGTTTGCAAGATGAATCAAATGAATGATATGCAATATATTTCAATGGTGATTCCTTGTATGGACTACTAGAGCAAAAGCTCCACAAGGAGAGGGAGGAACTAGAGCAAAAACTCTGTAGAAGTTCCTTTTAAAAGCCTCAACTCGAAACCAGAAAACCCTAACTCTATTTATAGACATTTGATATACAATATAGCTGTTGGGCACTCAGTTCTAGGTGAAATAGCCGTTTAAGTTTGAATTCGCGCTGGTTCGGTCAACCGAAATGAAACACCCTTGTGTTTCGGTCGTCCGAAATGGTTTTAAGCTTCGTTCATCAGTACTCTTGGTTCGGTAAACCGAAGTAACACCCTTCCTGTTTCAGTCGACCGAAATGGTTTCACCATTCTCAGCATCTTTGTTTCGGTAGACCGAAGTGATTTTGTGCTCTATTTCGGTAGACCGAAATAGAACTGATGCATCATCCTCAGTATCTCTGTTTCGGTAGACCGAAGTGAGTTGGTCTTGTATTTCGGTAGACCGAAATAGAACTGATGCTTCAAAAAATGTTCTAAGTTAACAGATTAGACAGTGCTCTACAGGACATCTGCACAGGCCTTATTTTCATTAAAAACATTTAAGTAAATGTCTTTACTTTAATTTATATGTCCATTTACTTTAAGTTTACAATATAAATAAGGAAGTACCCCCCATTTGGATTCAATAAAAAATACTAGAAAATTGAAATCCAACTAAATCAAAATGTAGAAATTCAGTTTTAGCACAAATTTGGATTTCTGACTGTTTTGGTAAAAATGAATCCTTGTGTAGACCAATGTAGACTTGGTCAAAAATTCTGATAAAATCAGGTTAGGCTAGTTAAAGTATAAAAAGTTATTACCGGGAAAAATTATTTTGAAATAATCATTATTTCAAAAATCCATTTTTCACACTTAACCAAAAACACAGTTTTTCATGACGCGCATTCTGGGGTCCTAATGTCCGTTACCAACTCATGGTAATGAAGGCTTCTCATGCCTTAATTATTGACCAATATGAATTATATGATAAAGTGCATGGTCTTAGCATTTCTAGCACAAGTGATAAGTTCTTTCAAAGCTTATGCAAGCTTGAACTAACTCACTCGTTAGCAAAAACTCCATATGCAATTATATATGAATGAAGTGCATAGTCTATTGCTAATGGATATAAGAGCATATGAATGATGATATGATATGCATGATCTTATAGAGATGAGCTTTCAAATGAAGTTATTTCAAAAATAATTTTACAATTTAAGTTGCACTCACCAAGCTATCTACCCCTTTCTTCAAGCTTTGTTCATGATCTTTTAGGCTTTGAGGTATTCTTGCTTTCTTCCTTTCTTTAAGTTGCTTTCTTGATCATTGATGTCCAAGTTGTCTTTGGATAGACTTTACATTTGGTTCCTTGCAACTTTATGTCTTCTTTGTTATCCATAGATGTGATCTTGAGTAATGGAATACTTAGAATGATCTTTCGTGCTCTTTATTGAGGTCATCTTTTGAATGTGAATAATCTATATAACACTCAATGTAAACATTAGTCCTTAAACATCATTAATGATTTGTTATCATCAAAACCTCTAGATTGTCATTGGATGGAATCCTTAAGGTCAACAGACCCAAATGAATGGGTAACTTCCGCCAAAGCTGGTATGAAGCGGTGAAGGTAAGAGACTTTTTCCACGAAGCTCTTCAACTGTTTGAGGGAGGAGGGTGGTGGCATGTCAATGATTGCCCGGGCCTTAGCTTCCTCAATGTCAATACCCTGTCGATGTACTACAAAGCCCAAGAACTTCCCTGCCTCTACCCCAAAGGCGCATTTTAATGTGTTCATCCGCAGCTTGTATTTTTGACATTTTTCAAATACCCTTCTCAAATCTGCCAGGTGATTCTCTTTATATCATGACTTTACAACCAAATCATCCACATAATCCTCCACATTCTAATGCAATATGTCATGGAAAATAGCAGTCATGGCGCGTTGGTAGGTAGCCCTGGCATTTTCAAACCAAAAGGCTTAACTACATAATGGAAATTTCCCATCGGGGTGCGAAAAGCTGTCTTCTCTGCATCGCTCTACAACATTCTAATCTGATTATACCCACTATAACCATCCATGAATGAAAACATCTCATGCCCAGAAGTTGAATCAATCAATGTGTCAATAATTGGCAGAGAGAAGTCATCATTTGAGCAAGCTGAATTAAGATCCCGAAAATCAACGCAAACTCTGATCCTCCCATCCTTCTTCTTAATAGGCACAATGTTGGCTAACCATATGGGGTGATGTATTGGCTTGATGAAACCTGCTTGTAGGAGCTTCTGAACCTCCTCCTTGATCTGTAATTCGAGTTCTAGGTGAAAGCTTCTTTGTGTCTGTTTTATCAGCCGAGTGCCGGGCTGAACATTCAAGTGATGTGCCACTATCCGCGGATCCAACCCTGGCATCTCATCATACGCCCAAGCAAAGACATCCACAAATTCTTTAAGTAATGCTACCAATGCGGCCTTCTCCAGTTCTCCTAAGTTTCGGGAAATATAGGATAGACAAGGCCGACCATCAATAGACAAGTTCACTTCCTCCAAATCGGTCTGACATAGGCGAGCGGAGTTGGGTTGCATCAACTCGCGCTCCTTTTCTAGTACAAGTGGTTGCACCAAGCATGCCTTAACACGGGGGTACGGCCTCACTTGAGGCTTTAACCCCCCCCCCCCCCAACACCGTCATAAGTGGTAAACAACTCTCCCACTCGACAACCTTGTTCTCTTGCAGGTAAAGGTTTTGTTGGTCGCAAGGGAAATACTTAATGGTACTTCGCGTGCCAGGGGTAGCCTGCCTCGAGATTTGGCTTTAAGTTCCTCCCATTTGGGTAGAAGAATGGATCGTGGGGGTGGCAACTCCTTTTCTTCATTCTCAAAGTGGTCGAAGAATCTTGCCTCCACCATATGCGCCTCTTCCTCAGCAAAGGGATTCTCGGAGCATCTGACCGTGGTTTGCCTTCCGTTCCAGAAACCTTTCATACACTGATGGTAAAAAGATGGTACGATCCCGAACTTGTGCATCCAGCTCCTTCCCATGAGGAGGTGGTACAATGTATCAGCCCGAATGACATAAAACTTGACCTGGCCCTTGAACTTCCCAATTACAAGCTTTGTTATGACATGCCCCTCTGTTTTTTTGGAGATCACTTCCAAACCCTGCGATTTCTATCGGTCTGCGAATTAGTTTGTCGACAGGCAGACCACGTCTTTGAAAGACTACAAGTGACATTACGTTTAAAGAAGAGCCATTATCTAAAAAGGCTCGTTTGAGCTCTACTCTATTGAGCAATGCAGTCACATAAAGCAGTCGGTTATGAGGGGTTGGGATGCACTTGTCTTCTTCAGAGAATGTCAGAGTTTCGCCAGTTACCTCCTATGGTTCCAACAATACAGGTGCCGGCGCAAATCATTTGAGGTCTTTTTCTGTGGCAAGGAGAAGTGCCCAAGCGAGTTTCTTTTGGGCGAGTGGGGAAAAACCCATCTCCCGAAAGATTCTTTTAACGTGAGGCGCCTTTAAGAGCCGAAGGGCACATAGCTGGCTATCTTCAATCAGAGCCACCTGGTGCTCCTTGTATTTGACTTCTTCCTTATCCGGTTCCCCTATCACTATCATCGCTGTCCCTCTTTTGTGCAAAGGGAAAGGCTCTTCCCTGACATCTCTCGGAGGGATGATAAGGTCCCAACTGGATATTTGCCGTTGGAAAGTGTTGCGCAGTGCCCAACAATCAGACGTGGGGTAACGGGTATGGCGATGATACATGCAGTACCTTGGGTGAGCTTGCTCTTCGGGGGTAGGTTCCCTAACTACTTCGGGCAGAATGATATCTCCATGCTGAATCGATTTTTTCAATATTGCCACTACTTCCTCCAGGGAACAGGGGAAAGGCAGCGGTATCTCATCGAGATTCCTCCCCTTAGATGCCCGGGATAAACCAGCTCCTTTCTTATTAAATGGTACATCCGCAGTAGAAACAAGGGGCGGCACTTTCCCTTGTTATCTTTCGGGGCAGGGCTTGGTCCTATGACCGCGAGGTTACTGGCTAAGTTATGAGCTGCCTCTATCAAATCTGCAAAGGTGGGTAACTTCAGATTGACAAGATGAATTTGATATCCTCTATGCATTCCTTGGATACATATCTTGGCGAGCTCCTCTTCTTCATTCGTCTCATAAAACTCCATCGCTTTGTCATGGAACCTATGGACATAACTCAGTAAGTCCTCGCCATAGGCCTAGACCTCCTTAGTCAATAAGAGCGTGGTAATCCTTTCCTCTGCTTGAAAAAACTTGGCATGAAACAGAGTCGCCAACTGTCCCTAAGTGGTGAGGGACCATGCCTCCAGATTCACATACCATTTGTACGCCTTGTCAGTAAACATTTTGGAAAACTCTCTGAGTCGAAGGAAATGGTCATTTCCAAATGGTCCTAAGGCTTTAATGAACTGCATGACATGCTCTCATGGGTTCCCCTTTCTTCCATTAAACTTGTTGAACTTCGGCGCTATATACCCCGGGGGGTAGGGGATAAGTGCCACAGCCTGAGAATATGGGGGCTCGAGCGTTACATCTTGTAGGAATCTGGTTCATTCAAATCGCAACATTGCCTGTACATTTGCTATAGTGACGAATTGCGACATCAGCGCAGGCTTAGGGGGGTACAGAGATCCCTCTGGGTTTTCACCCCTGCGGGGCACTTCCTGCTGGTATGAGTAGCTCGAAGACAATCTAGGGGGGCTTGTTTGAGGGGTGCCAAACAAGGCTCGCTGTGCAGAGATTGGGGGGGTCCATCATCCCCTAGAGGTACCGACGGCGATGGTGCCCCTTTCCTCGGTTGCTCGACGACGAGGAGGAGCAGAATGCTCTAGAATAACCTAGCTCCTTTCTGATTCGCTGTAGAACTCCCCCCCATCGGGGTACTCCTCTGGTGGCTATGTCTTGCAAGACCGCCACCATCTCCCTTTGAGTGTCCTCCAGCTTCTCTATCCTGAAGGAAAAGGAGCTGTGAGCCTCAACTAAAGCGTCTGGGAAGAGGATTCTTGTCCCCCAAAGATCTGTTTCTGGGACACTACTCATGACTGCCTCCTCGCTGTTGCCCACGAGTACAGGTCCATTCTGTGAGGGGAGGCTAACCTCTTGGATGCCCGACATACGCGAAATGCTCATCCCTAGTGAAGTTACCAAAATATTTATAGATGCTGGGTGATAAGTCGAGGAAATCATTCCACATAGGTCAAGAATGCTAAGGTTAGTGTCTGAATGGGAACTCAACCTATACCAAGGATTCTTCACAAGTGAAGATTAATAGAAGGAAGGTAGTTGCTCAATACTTCTTTAACTCGAGGTCCAGTAGTAGGTCTTTATGATTTTTGTTTTCTTGTCCTTAACTTCTAATTTCTATGTTTATTTATACTAGTTGCTTTCGGATAATGCCCCCCGGTCGCGGGGGGGAAACCTCCCCTTGACTTTTGGTCTAAGGGGGCTAGCCTCCTCTTGACCATTGGTTCTGAGAGGGTAACCTCCTTTTATCCAATGGGCAAAGGGATTTCCTCCTGACTGATGGAACGTCAGGAAGGTGGCCCAAGGCAATGTGCCCCTCGGGTCAGATGATGCAATGATTATTCTATGCATAGGTCATGTCAGTGCATTTAATGCGCCGAGTGACTCCTACCTTCCCGGACCTTAGGTGCAAGTACTACTGAGCATATCCTCTCCTTGATATAGGCCTTAGGCTTTTTCCATTCTTCTCCATAGGGCAGTACCTTGAATTCCAGCCTCCCATCCACTACGACTCAGATTCCCATGCCAGGGGAAGAGGGGAAGGTTCCGAGGTTCTGCCTTCTTCGGCCTTGCGTTCCCCCAACTTCCAAGCTCCTCGAGCTTCCCACAACGGGCGGCTCAGGGGGATCAACCAGTATAACCCCCTCGGGCCCTATCTCGAGTACTGCGGGAAACGAGGGGCTTTTAAGTTAAGGCAGGGCCCATTCGACTGGAGCGGGGCGCCGCCAAACTAGGAGAGTGAGGGGTAGCGACCCCCTCCTCTTATGAGCCTAGGTGCTCACATACCAGGCCCTAATAGCTAGAGGTTCTTAGGGCTTCCAGAGTAAAGTCAGGTGGGACCCAGTATGGCCCATTCAGTGCTGACTAGTCAGGTAACATTATTATTCCGTAGAGACACGTGGCGTCCCTTGTGGCAGTGATTATTGACATTATGATTCAATAGGGACACGTGGCGTCCCTTGTGGCAGTGACTATCAACATATACATACACAAATATATATATATATATATGTGTGTGTGTGTGTGTGTGTGTGTGTATATATATATATATATCCAAAGTTCATATTTTTTTGTATATGCACCTGTTTCAAAACTTGGGTTCATAAAAAAAATAAAAATAAAAAGAGTAAGAGGCTCAAGCTATGGCTTCAATTGTTGATTTATACTTGCAAAGGTATAATACTATACTTCTATCTAACAGAGAAATATATGGAAAATTAGCAGAATTTTGCCCATATATATAGATTAATTTATGGAACCACGAGGCTCAAATTTCAGTTGTAATTGGTGGATGGTTGGTGATAGTGGTTGTGGTGGCTCATATTCGAGGTGAGAAGATTGAAGAGAGGGAAGAGGTGAAAGAAGGTGATCCGGCGGCGGCGCTAGTGTGATCAATGCGAAAATTATGTTTAGGAGTTGGACAAGTATCAGCACTATCATAGAGGGCAGTGTTGACCAATAGAAGTGAATGATTTGGGTGCATTTTCTCAAATAATCTGCTGTAATGATAATGCAGTTTATAGTAGAAATGCATTACAAAGTTACTGCAGCTGTTCATCATAGGCACAAATGTCATCGATTGGCTAGAATTGAGGTAGCTTTACGCAACCTAGGATCGCGTTTGTTTGAGGAACTACATTCGGGTCTAACAATAAGTGTGATGAAGTCCAGATTCTATAGCAAATAAGCTTTCCAGTTTTTTTCATGAATGGGAGGTGAATGCCATAACATTTTTTTTTTTTTGGTTTTAATTATGGAGGGTAATTTTGAGATTATGAATATTCTACTTAACTCACTCTCTTTTCTCTCCAATTCTTGTCATTTTAGGAAGGATTGCATATGAGGGATTTGGAGGGATAGCTATCCCTCCAAATCTCTCCCAATTCTTGTCATTTTAGGAGAAGCTCCCCAAAATTGAGAAGACCCTATTTGTATCTCAAGATGCTTGTTTATGATTTGTCTTTCACTGCATGATGTGGTACTTTGATTTACCCAGAAGTCTTGAAGTTCCTGGTAGTATGGAACAATGTCGATGTTTGGTTGATTTTGTTATCTGAAGCTTTTTTAAATGACGTAACGCGAGGGTTTGATTGCTCGCTAGTGAAAACCATTTGAGACTTTTAAATGACCCAGCGTGATGCTAGGGTTTGATTGCTCGTTGGTGAGAACCATTTGAGGCTTTTTAAATGACCTAGCGCTATGCTAAGGTTTGATTGCTCGTTGGCGAGAACCCAGCGCGATGCTAGGGTTTGATTGCTCTTTGGTGAGGATCATTCAAGGCTTTTAAATGACCCAGTACAGTGACATAGTGCAGCGCTAGGGTTTGTTTGTGTAACGACAAGGCCTTTTAATTCTTTTAGCGAATAAAAATAGTGTCAAGGAGTGTTTTTAATGTAAAATGCCTATTATTCTTCACCCGTGTTTTAGTACACGTGGCATGGTTTAGTACATGTGGCGTGGTTTAGTTGTGAGCCACTCCTACACACAACTAAATTATATTAGTTTTATTAGGAAATTTAGAAGGAAAAGATTGAATTGATTTATATTTCCATTTAATACATAAATGAATGTATCAATCTATGTTTTAAAATTAACACATAACTTGCAATCTATTCTGATTTCATTTCAATTTTTCATGGATCTCAAATAACTCATTTCGCTGTTATGCCCAGAAATAATCCTTGTGCTTGATTCTGTTCAAGCAAAACCCACAAATAAAACCTAAAAATCTGTTCTCTGCTCAATAATCCGTTTCTCTGTTCGAATGGATGGACTCCAAATAAAAACACACAAACAAAACCCATAAACAAAACCCACAAATAACCAGTTTCTCTATTCTCTGCTTGATTTTCACTATAATGCAATATAATTGTTGGAGATCGTCATAAGAGGAGGGTACTCTTAGAAAATTTCTTTTATTTTCAGGAAAAAAAAAAAAAAAATTTATTGAAAAGAGGAGATCGATGATTAGTTCCTCTTGATTTCTCTCTTTTGTGTAACTGTATATTATTGCATAAAAACCTCTGGTACCAACCAATAAATAAATACTGAGAACCTTGTAACCTAATGATATCTTCTCTACTTATCAAAGTGAATGGTGGATGGTAGAAGGTTAGGGTCTCCAAATGAGCATAGTGGATGTTTGAGTGGTGTGTGTGAGTTTTTTGCCAATGAAAAAAAAAATCAATAAATAAATCATCAAAGGAAAAGTCGAAAATTTGAGCCTTAGTGAATATCAGTTTAAATATTTCCTAGCAAATTATGAGAAAGGGGGACTCAAACATGGTGCTTACTTTTTGTGTTAATTTCTATTTGATACTCTTTTTGAGGTTGAAATCAATCCAAAACGGATTCTCTCCATTTGTTTGGACGTAAAAAATATTTTTTTTATTTTTTGGTATTTGGATATTTTACGAAGAAAAAAATATTAAAACTTAACAAAAATAATTTATCAATCCGATAGACCCGACCTCAATCTCAATATAGACCTTAGAAAATATTTTTTTTATTTTCTGATGTTTGGTTGTCATAAAATATTTACGACGAAAAAAAAAATATTAAAATTTAACAAAAAATAATTTATCCATTAATTTTCGACAAATTATTCTACATGCCCCGTCCAATGGACTCGACCTCAATCTCGACGTAGACCTTTGCTAAACACCGACAAAGTAAAAATAAAAAAATATTTTACCTAAAAAAATATATATATTTTCCAAAAAGAATATTTTACAACACAAAGCATTTGTTTTTATTTTGTTTCTTTTTTTTTTTTAGTAACTCCAAACATTTCAACTCAAATTTGGTGCTTTGATTTCGCTCATTTTTATTTTTCATGAATTTTTTTTATCAGAAACCACAGTTAGTATTTTAAAATTTTCACCCAATGCAAATGCATATTTTTTTTGTTCATAAAGTGTTGAAGGATAAATCATTTACTTAACATATTAACTTACCCATCATTTTTTGACAAATTATTTTGCATTTTTTGACAAATTATTTTGCATATTTCGTTAAATGAATTTGACCTAAACCTTTACTAAATACCAAAAAAATAAATAAAATAAAAAAATTAGAAATATTATTTTACCAAAAAAGAAAAAAAATCTTATTTTGGGTGTTTGGTTGTCGTGCTCATGGAATGTTCATATTCCTGGCATTACTATACAAATAATATTGTTTGTAACATTATGCATTAATCAAATAACAAAATAAAGCATTTCAGTACATGTTGAACACTAATAAATTTGATGAGTGCAAAGATTTTAAATTTTAAACAACCTATGATGAAAATATTATAAAAATAAAAATAAAAATAAAAAATAAAAAATAAAAAAGAATAAGACGAATTTACTAGAATACCACGGACCAAGATTTGGACAAACAAACAATCACACGACTGACATACAAAACCCAAAAGTATAATTTAAACCACATATACATACATAAAAATATATTTTTTTCATAAGGTAACACTGGTTCATTTAGGAACACAGATGACCACTATTTCACCACCCGTTGAACAACAGATGTGATCGAAAAATACTTGCTAGGGAGTAATTCTGATCCTTTATAAATAAAAACGAAAAATACTTGCTTGGGAGCTGAGAGTGGTCTCAGGCTTTACTTCACTGTGATGTTCGTGGAATATTTTTTTCTAATGCCTTCCACTGATTTTGGAGTTCTTGAACAAAAGATGTAATCGACTGCACCAAAAGAAAAAAATATATTTTTAAGTTAGGAAATCGAAAACCAGAGGGTTCATCAACAAATTTTCATCTATGCTGAATATCCTAGGCCTATGTCAGACACACAACACTAGTACTCATGGGGTACGGGGCAAATGTGTGACATTCTGGTTGGTCATGCACCTAACAAACATTATCGAATAATTCAAGTTTACTATATAATTGTACATTATGAGATTTACTCAATAAAGAAAAAATATATATATTTAGCAGCACTACCGTGTCCTTGGTTTAGGGTATTTCAGAAATCAGATGCTTTGAGAAAGTTACAAACACTTGATATATGTATCCAAATCCATTTAACATAATCCAACGCAATACCAGAAAGCATTCCTAAATATCATAAAGACATTTCAGTCATCAAGGAAAGTTTTTCATATTTGTTTCTTTTTGTAAATTCAGGAAAAAGATAATTGGATCTGAGATAAGGACTCACTAAACTTAAAATGAGAAATCAGCGCACTACTATGAATTTCAAGTTGCTGATCAACCACGAAAAATTATTTACCTCAAACAGATCAAATGGCTTGTCATGCTTGTCGACACCATCCTTCTCGACGCCATCCTTCATGACAACGCCATCCTTCTCGTCACCATCCACCTTGCTTTTATCATCAGGGAGAATGCTGAACAATAGTGCTCTCCATCCAATAAGTAAAAAAGCAGTGCTTCCCAGGGTTACTAGGATAAAGCTAGGTGGCGGAATATGGCCTACTGTTGCTGCCCTTATCGTCATTCCCACCTGCCAAGAAAAGGCAAAATAAAATAAAATAAAATGATTTCATAAACAACCAAAGTTAAGGAAATTGTTAGACGGATTAAAAATTAAAATAGACTTTGCTAAAATGCAAAAAATAAAAAAAATAAAAATTAAGTGCCATCTCCCAACTCATGCTCACACAAATTCATGTGTTCAGAGATCAATTGTGAAACTTCTATGGCTATAGATCAGAAATTTCCAAGTATGCCGTCTGTTTTTCTGTTTCCTCGACATATTTCTACAATGACGCTGAAATTTTTATGGCTATAGATTATGCCGTCTGTTTTTCTCTTTCCTAGGCATGACTCTACAATGACACCACAACTTTAGGGTTTGCAAATCTGTACAACAATGAACTTGTTGCATACAGTCAAAAAATACAAGGACATTGACACAAGTATTGGTGCTTGATACCAACAAAGATGTTGTATTAGGTACCATCAAAACAAAATCACTTACCATGCAAGTGTTAGTTAACGAGATGGATAGATTTCAGATATCAACATTAGACAAAAATGTCCACTAAATGAGCACGACAAGGAAACCTCGGGAGGAAGTGAAAATCATAGCATTGTGGCACCTAAAGCAGCAGCTGACAAGTGTTAAGCATTCACATATTTCACAATTCAAGGAAACCATTGTGTCAATGATCTACCATTACAAGGTTTGTCAACCATTATTGAATCATTCTTGGACTTATATCCAACAACAAATAGGACTCAAATAACTTAATGAAAATTACAACGGCATAAAGTTTTAAACACTGAAATTGCCAAAACTCATGACACAAAGTCCTAACAGATGAACTAGAAACGAAGCCCCCTGAGAAGACAACATAACACTGGTGGAAAACCAAATAAGAGAAGCCACCAAGGTGGTTCAGCCATGTGCACCACCAATGAAGTCTTAGAGAAAATAGAAGTCTTACATGTAGATGCTAATAAATACAAAAAAGTTTTCACATGTTGTTGGAAGATACTAGTGTTTTATTGTATCTCTCAACAATTACGAGCAAAAGAAACGTAAAGGAAAAACTAAGAATGAACATCAAAACCAGATACTAGTGTTTTATTGTATCTCTCAACATTCATGTGCTTCTAAGAAAATGACGATATATTGGATAATCACATTTTCTCTTAAGGAAAAGTTTAAGTTATGAATTTTCTCATAAGCAACACCAATATCAAAAAAAATGTTATATAATTATACTGAATCTCTCATATTGTACGATTAACTATCCAATATTGGTCACCTTATTTATCTCACTGCTGTTCAATTTTCAGATTTTTATGGAGATATCCAAAAAGTGACAAGACTTATACTGTAACTAGTCTGATGGTGTAAACTTTCACTCAATGTTTTTGTTTCATTGGTATAAATGCTGTAAATTTTCAGCAATGCATGGAAACTAGCTGAACTGAAAACAAATTATTAGGTAAGCATCAACTATCGTGATCAAAAAGAGGATTAGCTGCTTGACCAAGGGTGCATTTAAAGCAGAAAAATCAAACTCTTGACACGCCAACATAGAAACCCCTTTACAGTTCAAACTATGAATTTAAGCCCACAAATATATTATCAATATCTACAACTTACTATTGTTCAGCCATCAACCCATGAGCTTGGAAATTCAGCTTAGTGAAGGGTAAAAACTGATCATCATCATTCTTGCCTTTATCCCATATGGATGGGGTCGGCCGCATGAATTCTCTTTTTCCATTCTTTCTATTATACACCATGTCTACTCTTAAATTCAAATTTTTTAAGTCGTTTTTAATTATTTCATCCCATGTAAGCTTTGGCCGGCCTCTTTGTCTTTCATGCTTATAAATCTGGCATTGTTATATAATATTGTTTGTAACATTATGCATCAATCAAATAACAAAATAAAGCATTTCAATACATGTTGAATATTAATAAAATTGATAAATGTAAATAATTTTAAAATAAAAATTAAAAACAAAAGCTAGATGAACTTACTGGAATACCCAAAGACCAAGATTTGGTAGCAGTAATAACAGCCTTAGAGAAACCATTCATTCCTCGGCCATCCTCCCCATAACCCCCAAGGAAATAAGCACCCAAAATCCATCCTGTTGAATACCAAATGCCAATTCTAGACATTCAGAGTTTTCGAGAAACAAGAACTATAATACAATTCATCAAATTTATGCCCAAAAAATATATATATATCAAAGAACAATCACGCACATATACCAGCTATAAAAGGGTCAGCGATGCCTAGGGTTTGAGTGTCAAAAACAGAAAACCCATAGCTGAACCTTCCGATTGCGGAGAAAAAAAGTAAAGCCAACACATCCCCACCAGCAAGCAGAGCCACCCATCTGACATACAAAAACCAAAAGCATAATTTTGGCCACATATCCATACATATACGTGTGTATTTATATAACTTGATGATCAGTATTGTCGTTGTTGTTTGTGTAAGTAACAAACAAAACAAACAGTGTTGATGTTGGCCACCAATTTCGGTGTTTCGAAAAGCCAAACGATTATATGTATATACAAAAAAACATGTGTATGTGTGAAGCGGATGAGAATCGAGTTTCAATCACAGTTGCTATGTTCTGTGGGACCAGTAGAACACCAATCTTGTTGTGGCCGCAAAGAATCACAAGCACGGTGTCAAATTAAAGTCAGGATTCTTCCATTTTCTGTCCCCAACATTTAAAATGAACTACAAATTCTATACAGTGTCAAAAAAAATGACAGTAGAGTGAGGTTTTGTGAATTAAACCCTAAAAAATATGAATCATTTCGTTGGTGAATCAGATACGTTTGATCCTAAACTACTACTGCTAACATGTCTCAAGACTTTGATGAATCAGATGAGTAGAGTAACTGATGCTGAAAGTATTTAAACACGTCTTTGAGACATAGAAATGACACACCTTTGATTGATTGCTGTTTGAAGGCCAACCCAGATGTTCTTGATGTATGTATGTACATACGAATTGAAAAGTTGAGGAGTGAATCAGTAGTAATTTCCGCTCCAATTTTGTCATCAAAGATCAAAATTGAAACCCTAGAAATCGACCAATGTAAACCCTGTGAGCAAGTCTAACTTGTAGCCAGTAAAGTATATTTAGGGAGACTAACTGAGCACCGGTTGATCCTGTGGCCTGGTGGCTTTGGACCTTGAAATTGAGCGATCGGCCCAGAGAGAGTGATTAATGGAAATAAGAGGCATTTCAAAATACCTCCTCTTTGCCAAAATTTATTCTTAAATGAAAAATCTATTTTCTTTCACTTTAAATATTTAGTTTTTTATTTTCAATGTAATGGATAAATCGATGTTATGTTTGGCAATGTCATTTTTATACCTAGCGGTAGTCAAGTTGATTATGGCTATGTCATTTAGAGTATTAAATGTGATGTAAAGTCTCTGCTTTGCCTTTACCGTGTGTGTCCACCATCTCAGTAACCTGGTTCGTTTAAAAAGCATTTTCTAATTCCTTATCAACCAAACCAAATCCTTTTATAGTTCCTTGTGGGGAGAAGCTTCCCAAAATCGAGAAGACCCTATTAGTATCTCGAGATGCTTTTTTATGATTTGTCTTTCGCTCCATGGTGTGGTACTTTGATTTACCTAGAAGTCTTGAAGTTCATGGTAGTATAGAATAATGTCGATGTTTGGTTGATTTTGTTATCTGAAGCTTTTTTAAATGATGTAACGTGAGGGTTTGATTGCTCACTGGTGAAAACAATTGGAGATTTTTAAATTATCCAGCGTGACGCTAATCATGATAGGATTTGATTGCTCGTTGATGAGAACCATTCGGAGCTTTTTAAATGACTTAGTGCTATGCTAAGGTTTGATTGCTCATTAGCGAGAATCCAACGCGATGCTATCGTTTGATTGCTCATTGGTGAGGATCATTCGAAGCTTGTAAATGACCCAGTACAGTGACCTAGAGCAGTGCTAAGATTTGTTTGTGTAACAACACGGCCTTTTAATTCTTTTAGCAAATAAAAAAAGTTTCAAGGAGTGCCTTTAATGTAGAATGCCTATTATTCTTCACCTGTGTTTTAGTACACGTGGCGTGATTTAGTTGTGAGCCACTCCTACACACAACTAAATTATGTTAGTTTTATTAGGAAATTTAGAAGGAAAATATTGAATTGATTTCTATTTATCAAAAACCTTCCAATTAATACATAAACGAATGTATCAATCTATGTTTTAAAATTGACATATAACTTGCAATCTATTCTGATTTTATTTCAATTTTTCATGGATTACAAATAACTCATTTCGCTGTTATGCCCAGAAATAATTCTTCTGCTTGATTCTATTCAAGCAAAACCCACAAATAAAACCTAAAAATTTGTTCTCTGCTCGATAATCCGTTTCCCTGTTCGAATGGATGGACTTCAAATAAAAACACACAAACAAAACCCACAAATAACCAGTTTCTTCGTTCTCTGCTTGATTTTCACTATAATACAATATAATTGTTGGAGATCGTCATAAGAGGAGGGTGACTCTTAGAAAATTTCTTCTATTTTCAGGAAAAAAAAAAAAAAAAAAAAACCCAAATTTATTGAAGAGAGGAGATCGGTGATTAGTTCCTCTTGATTTCTATCTTTTGTATAATTGTATATTATTGCATAAAAACCTCTGGTACTAACCAATAAATAAATATTAAGGGCATTATAGTCTAATGGTATCTTCCCTACTTTTCAAAATGGATGGTGGAAGGTTATGGTCTCCAAACGAGTATAGTGAGTGTGTGAATTTTTTATTAATAAAAAAAAAAATTAATAAATAAATCATAAAAAACAAAAAGTCAAAAATTCAAGCTAAGTGAATATTAGTTTAAATATTTCCTAGCAAATTCCCACGTTCGTTTCTTAGCAAAATACTTACCTTAAGATTTGTTTTGGTAATAAACCCCTCTCAACTATTTAAACTGATGGTTGTTTAAGTGGTTATATTTTGGACAAAAATACCCCCCACTTTCGTTTCTTGGCAAAATACTTTCCTTAAGATTTGTTTTAGCAATAAAAACCTCTCAACTATTTAAACTTTGTTTAAGGGGTTATATTTTGGACAAAAATACCCCTTAAACAGTTAGCTTCTTCAACAATTTTACTCTCTCTCTAACACCATGAAAGGCTTCGAATCTGAGATAGTACTGCACGACCTCTTCATCAGTGGGGTGGAATCGGAAACCGGGAGCGAGCGACGTCGCCGATGGCGATGTAACTGCCACAGATTCATGAGCCATGACGATTGACGACACAGAACCACAAATACACAATTGATATCAAATGGGTCTGCAAAAATTAGGGTTTTTAAGGAGAGGATGGTAGAGATTATAGAATTTAGAGCCCAATATCACATCTTTAGCCAATTACTACTATCATTTTTAAACAGAAGAAGACAAGGGTTCAAGTGAAAGAATTCAAAATCAAGGGCATCTTGATTTGGAACGAATTTGAAATATACACATCCGAAAAAGAGGGCTTTTCTCACTCTTCTCTCTCTCTCTACACACACTCTGCAACTGCGACCTAGTAGAAAAACGATCCAAGAAGCGATAAAATTTAATAAATTTGGAAAGCTGTCAATTAAAAAGGTGCGAAAAGAGAAAAATTAAAGATTGATTGTGTTTTCACCACCAAAATATGTTATTTAGTGATATTTTCTCTTCTTCAATATAATGAAAGGTAAATGGTTTGAGGTTCCCAACATTCTAACACTTCGAATTGATTTAATTTTTAAAAAGAAGAACAATTGGAATTAATTTGTTATTACATTTTTCCGCTAATTAATCTTGACATTAAACATCATTTTTTCCGTTTTTGTTCCAACAATCTGTGTTGCTCATAATCTAATATATATACATGTAATCAGAGGTACGTTCAATTTCTTGCACTATCAGTCTTCTATGTAAACGTTACATAGATTATTCTAAATAATCTACATATATGTTTTTATATGTTTATGTATAGAAATGTGCTTCTGTATCTCACAAATGGGTCTGCAAAAATTAGGGTTTATAAGGAGAGGGATGCTTGAAGAGGACGACGACGATGGTGGTGGTAAAGGCGTGTTTGGATTAAAAGTGAAGCAATCAATTGCCCAACGGTTAAGAAGCTAAATTTGTATTATAATGGATGGAGGTGGTTGTGGTGGGATGGAAGAGATTAAGAGGTTAGAGAGAAAAGGTAAAACTATTGAAGAGGGTATCTGTTTAAGGGGTATTTTTGTCTAAAATATAATCACTTAAACAACCATCACTTAAAATTAGGGTGCAACTTGGGTTCGGTAATCCAAACCCAACCCGAGCCTTGTTCGATTTTTTACGGGTATGGGCAATTATTTTTACAATTAGAGTTGGACTTGAATTGAAAAATCTCAATCGAAATTTAATTAGGGTTGACTTGAGTCGAAGTACTAGCAACCCAAACCAATTCGAACCCGAATTATAATATTATTTTTATATATATTTTTACTTTTAAATACATTATATATATGATATTTAAATTATGATTACTTTTTTTCTTTTCAACTTGTTTTGTTAAATCTTAACTTATTATATATTAACATGTAGGAGGATTTTCTAAAATTTTGTTTGTAATTTATTAAAAATCTAAAAAAAAAATTTCTTATTTAGGAGTAATTTAATCTAAAACTAGTTAAAGATCATATTAAATTTTCGGTGTAAAGATTAGCCATATAAGTAACCCGAGGTTTTTATCTGAAATCTAAGTCCGAGTTGCAAGCCCGAATTTAAAAGTAGAAGGATGGGTTGAGCTTAGGTGAAATAGTTAAGGTTGAGGATAGAGTTAGGGACAATTATGAAAAAAAAAAAAAAAAAAAAAAAAGGATAGAGTTAGGGTTGTGCTTAGGTTTAACATTTCATATGATGGGTTGGGCTCAAGTTATACTTCAAATCCGTCCAACTCGTCCGAATTGTAACTCTAGTTAAAATACCCCCTCTAATAATTGAGGGGAACTTTTTGCTAAAACAATTCATAAGGAGGGTTTTGTGTAATTCGCTCGTTTCTATTTAATACTCTTTTGAGGTTGAAATCAATTCAAAACGGATTCTTTCTAAGTTTGTTTTTTTTTTTTTGGAACTCCAAATATTTCAACTCAAGTTTGGTGCCATGATTTCGCTCACATTTTTTTTTTTTTTTTTTTCATGAATTTTTTTTATCCGAAGCCACAGTTAATATTTTTAAATTTTCATTCAATGCAAATGTATTATGGTTTTGTTTTTTTTTGTTGTTGTTTTATCTTCTTCTTATCTTGTGCTTTTATTTGCATAAAGAGTTGAGGGATAAATCATTTACTTAGCATATTAACTTACCCATCATTTTTTGACAAATTATTTTGCATGTTTTGTTTCATGAATTCAACCTAATCCTTTGCTAAATACCAAAAAAAAAAAAAAATTGTTAAAAAAATTATTTAACCAAAAAAGGAAAAATCTTATTTTGGGTGTTTGGTTGTCGTGCTCATGGAATGTTCATATTCCTGGCATTACTATACAATAATATTGTTTGTAACATTATGCATTAATCAAAGATTTTAAATTTTAAAGAACCTTTGATGAAAAACGAAAAATAAAAAATAAAAAATAAAAAAGAAAAAAGAAAAAAGAAAAAAAGAATAAGATGAATTTACTAGAATACCACGGAGCAAGATTTGGACAAACAAACAATCACACGACTGACATACAAAACCCAAAAGTATAATTTGAACCACATATACATACATAAAAATATATATTTTTTCATAATGTAACACTGGTTCATCAGTCTGCTGGTTTAGGGCTTCAACTTATTTGATTTCTTCAAAAGCTACGGAGAGGTATTCTAAAATACCTCTCCTTTTTATCTATATTTATTATGGAAAAAATACTCTTTGCTATATCACACACAATCATTGCAAATCTTTACACAAACAAAATTGGAACTTAGACATTGAGTGAGTATTAAATAATCATGGTGAGTGGATTGGATCAGATTCAATAGATTTTTAAATTGCCAAAACTTGAATTTTTTTTTTTTTTTTTAAGAGGCATTGAAAAAATAAAATAAATTAAGTTAAAATTTGAACGACTTTACACAATTAGGGTGAAAATTAGAGTTAATAGGTCGTGGTGCCTTGTTCTGTTAGTAAAATTTTGAAATTTGCAAACAAAAAATTGCTCATATCTTTTCACTATTATTATTCAATTTTTTTGTAAACAGCAAAAGAAATGTTATTCGATTATTTTTTTCATTTATTATTATGTTTTGCAACCTTATATTAATGCATAAAAGGTACCCAAGATTGGAAATTTGAAAGGGCTCCTCGTTACCAAAATAATAATATAATAAAATCATTGCATAGAAATCCTTTATTATTTTGTTTTGGTTTATTTTTTTAAGAAATATTTTGTTTTGGATTGACAGTGACCTGTAAATCATTAGTATAATATAGAAGAATATAATAACATCTAAGAACATAGATGTGCAGATAATTTAGATTAAGGTTTAATAAATTGGTATGATTTTTAAAATTATACAGACCAATTAGCAGTAAAGAGATTATGAGGATTTTTTCCCTCAAAGAATCAAGCAACTGCCATTATATTGAAACTCGGAGACACAAAATATCAAAAACCATAAAATAAAAATAAATAAATAAATAAAAAGGGCATCTGAGAATTTTTTTCACTGGTTACAATTGTTGCTACCTGCAAGTACAACAATGACCTTGCATTTAGGAACACAGATGACCACCCGTTGAACAAAAGATGTGATAGAAAAATACTTGCTTGGGAGTTGAGAGTGGTCTCATGCTTTACTTCACTGTGATGTTTGTGGCATGTGGTCTGGGCTTCCATTGATTTTGGAGTTCTTGAACAAAAGATGTCATCGACTGCACCAAAAGAACAAAATTTTCATGTATGCTGAATATCCTAGGCCTATGTCAGACACACAACACGAGCACTCATGGGGTACGGGGCAAATGTGTGACATTCCAGTTGGACATGCACGTAACAAACATTATCTAATAATTCAAGTTTACTATATAATCGTACATTATGAGATTTACTCAATAAAGAAAAAAAATATATATTTAGAAGTACTACCGTGTCCTTGGTTTAGGGTATTTCAGAAATCAGATGCTTTGAGAGAGATACAAACACTTGATATATGTATCCAAATCCATTTAACATAATCCAACGCAATACCAGAAAGCATTTCTAAATATCCTTAAGACATTTCAGTCATCAAGGATAGTTTTTCATAATTGTTTCTTTTGTAAAATCAGGAAAAAGATAATTGGATCTGAGATAACGACTCACTAAACTTAAAATGAGAAGTCAGCGCATT
The DNA here is from genome assembly GCF_030987335.1 of Cornus florida. Lineage (NCBI taxonomy): Eukaryota > Viridiplantae > Streptophyta > Magnoliopsida > Cornales > Cornaceae > Cornus > Cornus florida. Next base: position 57,306,744 of record NW_026775579.1, on the reverse strand, counting down.
ACTATGAATTTCAAGTTGCTGATCAATCACGAAAAATTATTTACCTCAAACAGATCAAATGGCTTGTCATGCTTGTCGACGCCATCCTTTTTGCTTTTATCATCAGGGAGAATGCTGAACAATAGTGCTCTCCATCCAATAAGTAAAAAAGCAGTGCTTCCCAGGGTTACTAGGATAAAGCTAGGTGGCGGAATATGGCCTACTGTTGCTGCCCTTATCGTCATTCCCACCTGCCAAGAAAAGGCAAATAGAGAAAAAAAAAAGTAGATTTCATTTTTTTTTTTTTGATAAGTAAAAAAAAAAAAAAAAAAAGTAGATTTCATAGACACCCAAAGTTCAGGAAATTGTTAGACGGATTAAAAATTAAAATAGACTTTGCTAAAATGCCAAAATTAAAAAAAAAAAGTTAAGTGCCATCTCCCAACTCATGCTCACACAAATTCATGTGTCCAGAGATCAATTGTGAAACTTTTATGGCTATAGATCAGAAATTTCCAAGTATGCCGTCTGTTTTTCTCTTTCCTCGACATAATTCTACAATGACGCTGAAATTTTTATGGCTATAGATTATGCCGTCTGTTTTTCTCTTTCCTAGGCATGACTCTACAATGACACCACAAAACAAAATCACTTACAATGCAAGTGTTAGTTAACGAGATGGATAGATTTCAGATATCAACATTAGACAAAAATGTTGACTAAATGAGCACGACAAGGAGACCTCGGGAGGAAGTGAAAATCATAGCATTGTGGCACCTAAAGCAGCAGCTGACAAGTGTTAAGCATTCACATATTTCACAATTCAAAGATATCATTATGTCAATGATCTATCATTACAAGGTTTGTCAACCATTATTGAATCATTCTTGGACTTATATCCAACAACAAATAGGACTCAAATAACTTAATAAAAATTACAACTGCATAAAGTTTTAATTACAACTGCATACAGTTTTAATAACTTAATAAATGAGCACGACAAGGAAACCTCGGGAGGAAGTGAAAATCATAGCATTGTGGCACCTAAAGCAGCAGCTGACAAGTGTTAAGCATTCACATATTTCACAATTCAAAGATATCATTATGTCAATGATCTACCATTACAAGGTTTGTCAACCATTATTGAATCAATCTTGGACTTATATCCAACAACAAATAGGACTCAAATAACTTAATAAAAATTACAACTGCATAAAGTTTTAAACACTGAAATTGCCAAAACTCATGACACAAAGTCCTAACAGATGAACTAGAAACGACGCCCCCTGAAGACAACATAACACTGGTGGAAAACCAAATAAGAGAAGCCACCAAGGTGGTTCAGCCATGTGCACCACCAATGAAGTCTTAGAGAAAATACAACTCTTACATGTAGATGCTAATAAATACAAAAAAGTTTTCACAAGTTGTTGGAAGATACTAGTGTTTTATTGTATCTCTCAACAATTACAAGCAAAAGAAACATAAAGGAAAAACAAGGAATGAACATCAAAACCAGATACTAGTGTTTTATTGTATCTCTCAACATTCATGTACTTCTGAGAAAATGACGATATATTGGATAATCACATTTTCCCTTAAGGAAAAGTTTAAGTTATGAATTTTCTCAGAATCAACACCAGCTTGGGTGAGAATTTCGGCGTTATACTTAGCTTGTAAGAAATACAATTTTGTAGAAAAATGTATCAACATGATGATAAGGATACAAATTACTGCACATCAACAAAGCGTGCACCTAGAAAAGGGTACTCAAACCTATTAAATCTCATTCTAATAAAGAAAATTCACTCAGTTTTCAAGACCATGAAGCAACATGATCTACATAAAGCAGTAGAGCATCGAAAGGCCAAGAAGTTCCCCTAATATCAAAAAAATTGCTATATAATTATACTGAATCTCTCATATCGTACGATTAACTATCCAATATTGGTCACCTTATTTATCTCACTGCTGTTCAATTTTCAGATTTTTATGGAGATATCCAAAAAGTGACAAGACTTAACTTGTAACTAGTCTGATGGTGTAGACTTTCACTCAATGTTTTTGTTTCGTTGGTATAAATGCTGTAAATTTTCAGCAATGCATGGCAACTAGCTGAACTGAAAACAAATTATTAGGTAAGCATCAACTATCGTGATCAAAAAGAGGATTAGCTGCTTGACCAAGAGTGCATTTAAAACAGAAAAATCAAACTCTTGACACGCCAACATAGAAACCCCTTTACAGTTCAAACTATAAATTTAAGCCCACAAATCTATTATCAATATCTACAACTTACTATTGTTCAGCCAACAACCCATGAGCTTGGAAATTCAGCTTAGTGAAGGGAAAAAACTCAACATCATCATTCTTGCCATTATCCCATATGGCCACATGAATTCTCTTTTTCCATTCTTTCTTTTATACACCATGTCTACTCTCAAATTCAAATTTTTTAAGTCGTTTTTAATTATTTCATCCCATGTAAGCTTTGGCCGGCCTCTTTGTCTTTCATGCTTATAATCCTGGCATTGTTATATGATATTGTTTGTAACATTATGCATCAATCAAATAACAAAATAAAGCATTTCAATACATGTTGAAAATTAATAAAATTGATAAATGCAAATAATTTTAAAATAAAAATTAAAAACAAAAGCTAGATGAACTTACTGGAATACCCAAAGACCAAGATTTGGTAGCAGTAATAACAGCCTTAGAGAAACCATTCATTCCTCCTCCATCCTCCCCATAACCCCCAAGGAAATAAGCACCCAAAATCCATCCTGTTGAATACCAAATGCCAATTCTAGACATTCAGAGTTTTCGAGAAACAAGAACTACAATACAATTCATCAAATTTATGCCCAAAAAAATAAAAATAAAACAACAATCACACACATATACCAGCTATAAAAGGGTCAGCGATGCCTAGGGTTTGAGTGTCAAAAACAGAAAACCCATAGCTGAACCTTCCAATTGCGGAGAAAAAAAGTAAAGCCAACACATCCCCACCAGCAAGCAGAGCCACCCATCTGACATACCAAAACCAAAAGCATAATTTTGGCCACATATCCATACATATACGTGTGTATTTATATATCTTGATGATCAGCATTGTCGTTGTTGTTTGTGTGAGTAACAAACAAAACAAACTGTGTTGATGTTGGCCACCAATTTCGGAGTTTCGAAAAGCCAAACGATTATATGTATATACAAAAAACATGAGTGTGAGTGTGAAGCGGATGAGAATCGAGTTTCAATCACAGTTGCTATGTTCTGTGGGACCAGTAGAACACCAATCTTGTTGTGGCCGCAAAGAATCACAAGCAGGGTGTCAAATTAAAGTCAGGATTCTTCCATTTTCTGTCCCCAACATTTAAAATGGAACTACAAATTCTAGTAGTGTCAAAAAAATGACAGTAGAGTGAGGTTTTGTGAATTAAACCCTAAAAAATATGAATCATTTCGTTGGTGAATCAGACATGTTTGATCCTAAACTACTACTGCTAACATGTCTCGAGACTTTGATGAATCAGATGAGTAAAGTAACTGATGCTGAAAGTATTTAAACACATCTTTGAGACATAGAAATGACACACCTTTTGATTGATTGCTGTTTGAAGGTCGCCCCAGATGTTCTTGATGTATGTATGTATATACGAATTGAAAAGTTGAGGAGTGAATCAGTAGTAATTTCCGCTCAAATTTTGTCATCAAAGATCAAAATTGAAACCCTAGAAATCGACCAATGTAGACCATGTGACCAAGTCTAAAGTACATATAGGGAGGGTAACCGAGCACCGGTTCACCCTGTGGCCTGGTGGCTTGTGGCCTTGTCACATAGCTATCGGCCCGGGTTCGAGACTGGTGTTGAGAGAGAGAGATTGATGGAGAAAAGAGGTATTTCAAAATACCTCCCTTTTGCCATAATTTATTCTTAAATGAAAATCTATTTTCTTTCACTTTAAATATTTAGTTTTTTTATTTTCAATGTAATGGATAAATCCGATGTTTTGTTTGGGAGATTTAAATATTTATTTTTTATTTTTAATTCAATGGATAAATTTGAAGTGATGTTTGGAAGTATCAAATTAAGTTTGGGACGGGAGCAACACAGTGAAATAGGATTAGGGGTGGCTAATTGGCAGGGTTGAATATGGGTTATATTCTCCAATTTGGGGCTTTTGCTTTGTGTCTCGTTATTGTTTTGTCATCCTTTAGTGACGATTTTGCATAGAATCAGAAAATTCGAATCTGGGGTTTGGTTCAATGCGCTGTAGTGTTCTCATTTTAATTCTTATTATTAATTAAAGGGATGTCAAACATAAATGATTTGTTGTGTTAGATATTTGATAATATTTTCACTCCCATTCATCAAGCTATATTATTTCATTAGTTTGAATAGCAATGACGTGAATGCAAACACACATTAGGCAGGGTCGAATATGGGTTGTGCAACTCGCTTGTAACAGGTTAAATATGAGTTAGGTAAAAATGGTCCGGGTCAACCCGTTTTATGGAAGAAAAAAAAAAGTTATTATTTTGGATAATCTCATTACTGTTATATAAATATTAATTAACATAAACAAAAATATCAAAATAAAGAACTTTGAGAGAGAGAGAGAGAGAGAGAGGGAGAGGACATAATGTAGAGAGAGAATGCTTTCTTTATTTCTTTTTACTTTTTTTATACATCTCGAATACACACCAATACGAGCATATATATATATATATATAAAAGGCACTTGCGATGCACATGATGAATGTTTTGTAACTTATTTTATTATTTGCTAAATTATTTTATTAAATAATTACATATTCTACCTATTTTTTTAGTTGTTTTAATAATGATTTTAAACTCTTTTATTTTAATTCATTTTATTTATAGAAACTCTTTTATTTTAATTCATTTTATATCAATTAGTAAATATTTTTTATATTAATAAATAAATACTGAAATACTGAAACTCTTTATGTTTTATTTATAAATCTCTGCATGTATAATGATATAGGTTTTTATATTAATACTGAAATACTAAATTTTGAAATTGGTGGTCGATTTTGAGTTTTGTAAATTACTAAATTCTTTTTGATTTTATATTAATACTGAAATATTTATATTTTATTTTTTTATTAATTAGGAAATATTTTATTATTTTAATAGGCTGACCCAAAGAATTTTGTATTACATTTGATCTTAGCCAAAAGGCCTAGAAATTTTAGCTAAAATGCCAAGAAAGGTATGATTAATATTTCTTTATGTCTATAGTTTTATAATAAGCTTCAATGTAATCCTTTATAACTCAAAACCAATGTGGGACAAGAAAAATGAATTTTATTAGGTAATTTATAATTTGAATTAAACTCTTTAAATTAATTTTTATGAATTTTATTAGGTAATTTGTAATTTGAATTAAACTCTTTAAATAATTTTTAGGTAATTTGAAATATATTTCGTGTTAGAGTTTTAATATATATTTTATTTGAAATTTATTAGGTAATAATTTTTAGACTGAATTATATATAGAGAGAGTATAAATTTTTTTAGAAACAACAACAGATAAAATAGGTAATTTGAATTTTATTAGGTAATAATTTTTAGAGTTTTATAGAAACTCTTTTTTTTTTAGAGTTTATATAATTTCAAATATATTTCGTGTTAGAGTTTTAATAAATATTTTATTTGAATTTTATTAGGTAATAATTTTTAGAGTTTCTATAATTTGAAATGTATTTCATGTTAAAGTTTTAATAAATATTTTATTTGAATTTTGTTAGGTAATAATTTTTATATTTTATTTTAATTTTATTAGGTAATAATTTTTAGAGTTTCTATAATTTGAAATATATTTCGTGTTAGAGTTCTATAATTTGAAATATATTTCGACTTGGTGTTTTAATAAATATTGTAATTGAATTTTATTAGGTAATAATTTTTAAAGTTTTTATAATTTGAAATGTATTTCGTGTTAGAGTTTTAATAAATATTTTATTTGAATTTTATTAGGTAATAAAAAGACAGAAACTCTTTGCATATTTAATAATAGTATAATATAGACTGAAACTCTCTATTAGCCAAAAGGTAGCCAAAAACCGAAAAAGATTAACCAAAAGCCCAACTCAAAATATTTTAGTACTACACTTGATCTTAACCAAAAGGCCGAGAAAGGTGTGATTAATATTTCTTAAGGTCTATATTTTTATAAGAGACTTTCATGTAATCATTTATAACTCAAAACTAATGTGGGACAAGAAAAATGAATTTTATTAGGTAATTTGTAATTTGAATTAAACTATTTAAATTAATTTGTAATTTAATAATAGTATAGACTGAAACTCTCTTTAGCCAAAAGGTGGAGAAATGTGTGATTAATATTTTTTTAGGCCTATAGTTTTATAAGAGACTTTTATGTAATCATTTATAACTCAAAACCAATATGGGACAAAAATAATAATTTTTATTAGGTAATTTGTAATTTGAATTAAACTCTTTAAATATTTTTTAGGTAATTTTTTTTATATAAAAACTTTTTTTTGTATTAGTAAATAAATACTGAAATACTGAAACTCTCTTAGCCGAAAGGCCGAGAAAGGTTAGTTAAAAGACCGACCCAAAAAAATTTAGTACTATACTTGATCTTAGTCAAAAGTTTAGTACTATACTTGATCTTAGTCAAAAGGCCGAAAAAGGTTAGCCAAAAAGACCGAGAAATGTGTGATTAATATTTCTTTAGGTTTATAGTTTTATAAGAGGTTTCTATGTAATCCTTTATAATTCAAAACCAATGTGGGACAAGAAAAATGAATTTTATTAGGTAATTTGTAATTTGAATTAAACTCTTTAAATAATTTTTAGGTAATTTTTTTTTATGGCCAAAAGGTCGAGAAAGGTTAGCCAAAAGGCCGTCTTGAAAAAATTTAGTACTACACTTGATCTTACCATAAAAGCCGAGAAAGGTTAGCCAAAAGGCCAAGAAAGGTGTGATTAATATTTCTTTAGGTCTACAGTTTTATAAGAGGCTTCCATGTAATTCTTTATAACTCAAAACCAATGTGGGACAAGAAAAATGAATTTTATTAGGTAATTTGTAATTTGAATTAAACTCTTTAAATTAATTATATTTTTTTATACTAATAAATAAATACTAAAATACTCTCTTAGCCAAAAGGCCAAGAAAGGTTATAACTAAAAGGCCGACCCAAAAAAAATTTAGTACTACACTTAATCTAAGCCAAAAGGCCGAGAAATGTGTGATTAATATTTCTTTATGTCTATAGTTTTATAAGAGGTTTCCATATAATCCTTTATAACTCAAAACCAATGTGGGACAAGAAAAATGAATTTTATTAAGTAATTTGAATTAAACTCTTTAAATTAATTTGTAATTTACTAATGGTATATACTGAAAGATTGAGACTCTCTTAGCCAAAAGGCCGAGAAAGATGTGATTAATATTTCGTTAGGTCTATAGTTTTATAAGCGGTTTGTATGTAATCCTTTATAACTCAAAACCAATGTGGGACAAGAAAAATAAATTTTATTAGGTAATTTATAATTTGAATTAAACTCTTTAAATTAATTTTTATAAATTTTATTAGGTAATTTTTAATTTGAATTAAACTCTTTAAATAATTTTATTAGGTAAATTTTTTTTATAGCCAAAGGGCCGAGAAAGGTTAGCCAAAAGGCTGACCCAAAAAAATTTAGTGCTAGAAAGGTTAGTCAAAAGGCCGATAAAGGTGTGATTAAATTTCTTTAGATTTATAGTTTTATAAAAAGCTTCCATGTAATCCTTTATAACTCAAAACCAATGCAGGACAAGAAAAATGAATTTTATTAGGTAATTTGTAATTTGAATTAAACTCTTTAAATTAATTTGTAATTTAATAATGGTATATACTGAAAGACTGAAACTCTCTTAGCCAAAAGTCCGAGAAAGGTTAGCCAAAAGGCCAACCCAAAAAAATTTAGTACTACACTTGATCTTAGCCAAAAGGACGAGAAAGGTTAGCGAAAAGGGCGAGAAATGTGTGATTAATATTTTTTAAGTCTATAGTTCTATAAGAGGTTTCCCTGTAATCATTTATAACTCAAAACCAATATGGGACAAGAAAAATGAATTTTATTAGGTAATTTAAAATTTGAATTAAACTCTTTAAATAATTTTTAGGCAATTTTTTTTTTTTTTTTAAGGAATAAATAAGTACTGAAATACTGAAACTTTTTATTCAAAAGGCCGAGAAAGGATAGCCAAAAGGCCAAAAAAGGTTAGGCAAAAAGTAGGCCCAAAAAAATTTAGTACTACACTTGATCTTAGCCAAAAGGTCGAGAAAGGTTAGCCAAAAGGCTGAGAAATGTGTGATTAATAGTTTTTAAGTCTATAATTTTATAAGAGGCTTCCATGTAATCCTTTATAACTCAAACCAATGTGGGACTAGAAAAATGAATTTTATTAGGTAATTTGTAATTTGAATTAAACTCTTTAAATTAATTTGTAATTTAATAATAGTATATACTGAAAGACTGAAACTTTCTTTAGGCAAAAGGCCGAGAAAGGTTAGCAAAAAGACCAGCCCAAAAAAATTTAGTACTACACTTGATCTTAGCTAAAAGGCCGAGAAAGGTGTGATTAATATTTCTTTAGGTCTATAGTTTTATAAAAGGCTTCCATGTAATCTTTTATAACTCAAAATCAATGTGGGACAAGAAAAATGAATTTTATTATGTAATTTGTAATTTGAATAAAACTCTTTAAATTAATCTTTATGAATTTTATTAGGTAATTTGTAATTCAAATTAAACTCTTTAAATAATTTTTTGGCAATTTTTTTTATAAAAATTCTTTTTTTTTTTTTTTAATTTTAATAAATAAATACTGAAATACTCTCTTAGCCAAAATGCCGAGAAAGGATAGCCAAAAGGCCGACCTAAAAAAATTTAGTACTATACTTTATCTTAGCCAAAAGGCCAAGAAAGGTGTGATTAATATTTCTTTAAGTGTATAGTTTTATAAGAGGCTTTTATGTAATTCTTTATAACTTAAAACTAATGTAGGACAAGAAAAATGAATTTTATTAGGTAATTTGTAATTTAATAATAATATATATTGAAAGACTGATACTCTCTTAGCCAAAAGACTAAGAAAGGTTAGCCAAAAGGCCGACCAAAAAAATTTTAGTACTACATTTGATAGTAGCCAAAAAGGCCGAAAAAGGTTAGCCAAAAGGCCGAGAAAGGTGTGATTAATATTTCTTTAGGTCTATAGTTTTATAAGAGGCTTCCATGTAATCCTTTATAACTCAAAACCAATGTGGGACAAGAAAAATGAATTTTATTAGGTAATTTGTAATTTGAATTAAATTCTTTAAATTAATTTTTATGAATTTTATTAGATAATTTGTAATTTGAATTAAACTCTTTAAATAATTTTTAAATAATTTTTTTATATATATATATTTTTATTTTAATAAATAAATACTGAATATTGAAATACTGAAATACTGAAAGATTGAAACTCTTTGCACATTTAATAATTTAATAATAGTATAGACATAGATATAATCATAAGCCAAGCTTACAAAGTAAGCTAAGGAAACAACTTTCTTATATATATTTAATGTGTTCACACCTACAACATTATATATACAATAAACCTAGGGAGGCGATATCCGTACTCCACTTTTCAACATTTGCATTACAAGTTTAAATGAAATGACAATTCTAACCTTGCCTTTACAAGTAAATAATTTTTACTTTTTAACTGAGACAACTGCATTTTCATACTTTCTCCCCTTATCTCTAATCTTTAGTATTTTAATTGAATAATTTTTTTTAAGAGACCAAAAAAAAAAAAAAAAAAAATTGTTATGTTGAATAAATTGCCTCTTTTGGCAGAATACAAATATAAAAAGTAACCATTTAAAAAATTATCTCTTAACATGAAGAAAAAAAAATCCCAAAAAAATATATTTATTAAATAAATTATCTCTGTTGTCAAGATCCTAAAAAAATAATAATAATAAAAAGTACAAAAGGAAGATGATTAAAAAAAATTATCTATATTGAATAAATTATCTCTTTTGATAAGACCAAAAAAAAAATAATAATAATAATAAGAGGTTATTTTTATGGAATTAATTATTTCTTTTGACAGGACCCGTAAAAAATTACCAAAAAATAAATTTACCTCTTTGTTGAATAAATATTTCTTTCGATTGTACCAAAAAAATAAAAAAAAAAGTCACTGTGGAATAAATTATCCTTTTTGACTGTCAAAAATAAAATTATTAGTATAAAATAAATTATTTTCTTTGAGCTCCGGCAAAAAACAAAAAGAAAGGGAAAAAAAAAATAGTAAGGAGAGTAAAGAAGGTAAAATAAAAATAAAAAAAATAAAAAAGTTGAATAAAGGGTTGTTATGACATTATAAATTAAGGAATTGTGCATTAATGAATTCAAGACTTTCTTGTCATTTCCTTTAAAAGAAAATGATAAATGTAGTGTAATTGGAGAAAAGTGGAGTTTGAATATTGTCTCCCTAAACCTATACACATAATTTAAACCAGCGTACCAAATTCTCTCAATAGTGGGCCACGCTACTAATTTTATTTCTTCCAAATTTCATAAATAGTGGATCCCACACCATATATATATATATATATATATATATATATATATTATATGAAATCACCTGTTAAGCTTTTTATAGAATAAATAATTAAATGAATAAATCAGGTTGTCCACCTTTGAAATACAAATGTAAACATAGGTTTCTTTTGAATTTTAGAGAGAGATAGAATTTGAATCGTGTGAGAGAATTTTAGAAACGAAGAGGTGCATTTGAGTCAAATAGAGGTTGTGAAACTGAGTCTCTTATACAATGGGTAAAATATGGGTCAAAAGGGTGGCCTATATTCAACCCATTTAACCTTCTCTAAAAATGGGTTGAATATGGGTCACTCATTTTGACTTATATTTTAAAATGTTTTACCCATATCCATTTTAATGCGGGCAAATATGAATTGGTGTGTCATGACCCATTTTGTCACCCCAAAATAACATAAAGCTTTCGCTTGAACCTTCCTTCATGGATTTACATGGCATTCTCTCTCTCCAAGCATCTACAAATTTAAACTTGGCAAATAGGCACATATCATGTCATTACTTGTCCATACATCCACCATGTTTGGTTTTGCTCACAAATTTTTTCAGAATATTTTCTTTTTCTACATCTGAATCAACTATTAATATTTTAAAATTTTCCCACTCGGCTCAAATGTATTATGATTCTTTTTGGTCTTGTTTTAATTTGCATCAAAGTACTAAGGGGCTTAATTAACTGTTCTTTATTAGCACAAAGGGATTAATTAAATATTTGCTTTTGGGTTGTGATTAAATGGGATTAGAATCTCCTAATTCTTTATAATTTTATTGAAAGTGAGTTGCTTCCAAAGTTATAGTATCTATCAATAAATGAATAACTAGTTAACACCAAACCTCCTTGTGTCTTCTTGGGTAACATTTTGCGTTACAAGCTGGTAAGCCAAGGTTCAAGTCTTGCTACCTGATGAAGATGAAGAGAGGTATTTAATAGTACTAGAAAAGGTATTCTAAAATACCTCATTTTTTAAAATTATAGTAGTATATATGTGCGTGCGTGCGTGTGGGGGTGGGGGGGTCACCGAGTGAAAATATCATAGCATATAGAGTGTATAACCCTTATACATTCTAAAAAGTTTCTAACATCCAATTTTGGGTCTAACAATGACCTGAATGCTGAAAAGACCTAAGTGTCCATCTATAACTGAATAAAAATAGATAAAAAGCTAATTAAATGTGAAATAACTAAAATATCTTCTTCTTTATATATATATATATATATATATATATATATATATAATATAGGGTAGTGGGCAAAAAATATTCTTATGGCATGCATATAGAATATATAACTCCCTATACATTCTAAAAACTCCTTAACATTCAATTTTTGTGTAAAAAATGACCTGAATGCTAAATATACTAAAGGGGTTATGAGCAAAAAACACCCATATGGTATGCATTAAAGTGTATAACCCCTTACACGTTCTAAAAAATCCCTAATATTTAATTTTGGAGCAAACAGCGACTTTACTGCTGAAAAGACTAAAGTGGCCCTCTATAATTGAATAAAAAAATAAGTAAAAAAATTAATTTAATATGAAATGACTAAAGTGTCCCTCTTTTCGGTTCAGTGTGTCTATATATGAAGGCATTATTGGAAGACATACGTGCATTTTTAGAATTTTATATCTTAAAAATGTCAAGTGCATTAATTTTTAACAAAATAGTGACATCAAGCCCTTCTTTACTCGATCATTTTTTAAAAGTTCAAACTTAACAAAGTTATATACACAACATGAACAATAGGAGTGTTATTTGCTCAAAATGTAAACATTATGAGTGTTTTTCTCACTTTGCTCAAGACTAAAATATTCCTCTATAACTGAATAAATAATATAAAGAAAAAAACTAATTAAATGTGACAAGTATATATATATATATATATATATGTAAGGGCATTATTGGAAGAAAGAAAGGTATTTTTGAAATTTGCTATCTTAAAAATGTCATGTATAATGCACATGACTAAATTTTTAAAGAAATAATGACCTCAAACCTTTCTTTGCCACATTTTTTCAAACTTAACGGACTTATATACTTAAAATAAAGGATAGGGGTGTTATTTGCCCAAAATATAAACATTAGGGGTGTTTTTCTCACTTATCCCTATATAAGCAAAGAGAGGCAGATAATGGAAAGGCGAGCACGAGACCCCAAAATCAGTAGGACAAATGGTAATGATAAGTAGTAATAGCCGCAAAAACTTCTCCACTTCTCGAAGGCAGTTATAATTCCTTATATGAATCAAATTCATAAAAGGAATCGGGGGCAAAGTGTGGAGGGAAAAACCCCCACCAATCATAACACACCACATGGCAGCAAAAGAGTAACCCGTGACTAAACTAAAGCATCCAGAGGCCCATTGTCAGTTGGAGGCCCAACAATAGGAGCCATATGCATATGTTAGTTCAGCCCAATTAAATAAAGGAATCTTTACTTGACATAAAAGCCAAATGGGTAGCCCAATCTCGACAGGACCATAAGTCCATAACGCTTGCATAATGGTATGCACACGATCAATAGGTATAAACACCCACGTCCGGGAATAAAAGCTAGGAAACGGCTCCATGTAAATCTCTGAAAAAAGCTTATAAATAGAAGCCTAAATGAGAATGAAAAGGCATCGAATTCCCACCATTGTCATTCTCTTCAAAAATTGCTATCTCATCAATATTCTGCACACTTTGTAATACCCCTAATTTTAGAAATGATATAATTGGAATTTAATTTTTTTTTCTTATGCATTTTAATGGAATATGTGACTGTGTGCTTACGTGATTTATTTAAATTAATGGTTGTATGAAATTATTTATGATGTGTTTGTTTAATTGTTTAAATTGATTTATTTGTTTTAAATTGAAATTATAGGTTTATGTGGTATTTGCTTAATTGGTTACTTGAGTAATTATTTGAATTGATTTATTTGTTTTAAATTGAAGTTATATGTTTAAATTGATTTAATTATTTAATTGAAATTAAATATTTATTTTTATGTCAAGGAGTTGGGCTTGGATAGTAGTAATGGGCCAACGGTTTTGGGTTATATGGTTTACTTGGATAGGGGATTAAATGGGTACTACACATGGATGGTTCTACATATATATTTGGTTATATATGTGTATAAGGGTTAGTTTAGTTATTAATTATTATTAATGATTAAATTAGTGTCATTTTTCATTATATGTATAATGTGGTTTTATGGTTTCATATTTTTATTAAATTGCCGACTTATACATATAGTTAGTTTATTTGTTATTTTCTTTTCTTTTGCGGTTGTGTCTCTTCATTAATTAGAATTAGGTTTTCCTATACACCTATAAATATATCGTTTTAACTCTGCCTAGGGTTTAAAAAAAAAAAAAAAACACAGACTCTATTCACGTATACAGAGGGTTCATGTATACAGAGAGGGTTGAGAGAAAATTAAGTGAGGAGAATTAGGGTTTGGCTAGGGACAAGGGTTGAACTAAGGAGAGGTGATTGACGCTTACTTATGGGTTTGAACCAGAGCAGTAGAAGGTTGACGGTAGTTAGAAGTCGTCGGAAAAATAGAGACGACGGTGCAAGGTTTCAAACTGAAACCTAAATGCAAGTTTTATATCTAACTCTTTCCCTTAGGCTTTGTGTTCTTTACATGCCTAAATAATTCCAGGATTAGTTGAATGATAAATTTATCTGTCATGCATGTTAAAAATCTGATCATAATAGTATATGTGCTAATAAATTTCTAATTGCTTGAATTTACGATTTCTTGCATGATTGTCTGTTAAAAGTACTGTTAGTAATACATTATAGACTTAAATACTTGCTGGGACTTAGCTAGGACTGCTAGGAACCCTAACAGAGAGGGACTGGATGTGAGGTAGTTGCCGGAGGAGTGGAAGACGAAGCAGAGGAGGGAGAGAGCCGACTCCCATGGAGTAGAGGCGGCTCCCCTTAGTGGGGAGCCGGCTCTTTGTTGTTGGGAGGCGGCTCCCTAACCAAGGGAGCCGGCTCCCTTGGTCAGGGAGCCGGCTCCTCCAATGAAACTTGATATTTTTTCATTTTTGGCGAGTTGTTTTGCTACGGTGCTTGGATTTTGAAGTTTCCAGGTTCAATTAAGAGCTATACTGGGGTTTTTCAGTGATGTCTAGGGCCTTATTAAAACTCAAGAAGGCTTGTTAATGCATAATAAACCAACTAATGTTTATAGCTTGAACATGATATAATTTTTAAGTAAATTGGTATACTGTTTTTGGAGGTAGAGGATTTAAATTGCTTAACCTTATTTGTAGCAGTTTTTCTGCGTATGGATTTATAGTTTATTCATGTTTCAGTGGTAAAGTATAAATATGCTAGATTACATAATTATAATATGCTTACTGTGGATAAATTGATGTTTACATATGTTATTTGTATTATCAATTCTTGGATGATTGTGGAGTGGTATAAAAATAAGCCTGTTCAATTACATGTTTTTATTTTGCTTATTATGGATCAGTTGTTGTTTACAATTAGTATCTGTATTGTCAATGGTTTGGATTTTAAATTGATGAACTGCTTATTCTGTTTTATCAATTAGTGGATTTTGTGGATTATATGCACCGGTATGGGACGGTGGCATATTAGGTACGGGTTAGATCAAAATGTTAACTCCTACCTATTCTGGATTTTAATTGTTGAACTGCTTTATCTGTTCTATCAATTATATGGATTTATGTGGATTATATGCACTAATATGGGACGGTGTCATATTAGGTTTGGATTAGATCAAAACGTTAACTCCTACCCATTCTGGATTAAGGAAATGGATTTAATTATAACATTTAAATCCTAATTAAATGTCGTGTCTTGGCAACGAACAGTTGAACAGCACTACATTGGTTTTGGATGGAATTTATATATATAATTATGGTACCTCGATATGAGCTTAAGTCTCAGAGTCGATGGTTAGGGAGCATATAAGTAGTGGGATGCATAGCTGGTTATGATGGTTTGAGGTGTACCCTGCTAGGTCTAAGTACTCATACCCATTTTAGGTGCGTTTTGTATATTGCCTACTAGTCAGGTTGAGACTGGCCTGTAGTCCAGTGAGAGTCCTTTAGTGTGGATATATATATATATATATTTATGGATTATATAGATATTACTGAGTTGTTTAGGATGTACATGCGTATCGGGTCTTTGCTTAGATAGTAGTAGTATAGAACTTGCTCGTGGGCCTGACCCACTCTTATTTTTCAGGTATCGGGCGGTTCCAGTCTTAGAGTTTGATCGAGCTGAGTAGAGAAGGTCACTCATTCTGCCAATTACGTAGGACTGCTAGTTATGTTTCAGTTTTGCCTTTGGATTTTGTTTTAGTTGTTTACATTTCAGTTTGAGTTTTTATTAGGGGTCCACTAGAGATGGATTCCCGAGTTGTCTTTGTAATGGATGATGGGATATACCAGAATATTCTCTTATTTATAAAAGTTTATTCTGAGGTTTTCATTAGTGGATTTTCGTTTTAGTTTTCTTTCAGCAAATTTTATTTATTCCTATTTATCAGATTTGTATTCTGTGTTCGATTATTACCTTTTGTTTTTGATATCTTCAGGTATTCGGGCGTAGGCCTGGCCAACCCGCATCTGAAAATCCGGGGGTATCACACACTTCTTCTTAATTTATTTCTTTAAGTGTTTGGGTATAAAAATTTACACCTACACCTTCCATTATAGACTTGGGAGCAAGAGAAAGCAGATCATCAACACTTATTTGTTTTTGCAAAATCTCGTCCCTAGGTGGCCACATCCCTGGGCTAAACCCATCAGTGTCTCCGGGTCCTCGGCTCTAGAATCTCCTATGGTAATAGGGGAGCCATCAGCCTTTAGCATCTCAGGGAACCATCTTTTGGCCGAACCAGCAAAATCGCCCCCAGCAACATTAGTGGAACCTAGGACTAAGGCACCTTTGCCACCAAAGGCCCCGGCCATAAGCTTGGAGTGCTTGGAGGGAGGATCATCCCTCACAGAAGGACGCTTGTTCCCCTGCCCAGATTGAACCCCCTTCTGTTTTTGAGAAGGGGAAAACTTACTAGCCTCAATTAGAGAATTCTTCCTCTCCTGCAGAAGCTTGGTAGCAGTCTCCCTCTCTTTCCTGGTCGTACGAAGTTTTGGGGGAGGGAATTCCATTATAGATTGGGAAAGAAGAAGAGGGGCAGGTGAACCAAGATTAGCTTCGGTATCAGAGACCTCGAGGTCAATAGGTTCCTAGGGATTCTGAATAACCACATAAACGTCCCTAAAAATTGCCTCAAGAAGAGAAGAAGAGAGCAAGACCCGTGCTGAGGGAACGTCGCCCCAAACGTGCAATCGCAAATACTCGAATCGGATATCTATAAATTTCAAAGGAAAAAAGTCAACATTATGGCCTAAGAAGTCATAAATATAGCAAAAATGTTTCACGGCACAGGCAAAGCAAGAAGACTCACCCGAATCATCAAATGCGGGAACAGATGGGGTATGAAAGCTCGTTTGGATAAAAAAATCCCGAGCAGAAGAAGAGCACCATGCCCCTTTGACCTTAACAATTTTATCTTTCCACTCTTTATCAGAAGTGTTAAGATGAGTAAAAGGAGCTCTACCCATCCTAGAGTGAAAATGAAGCCAACCCTCATCACCTTTTAATCTATTAAGGGTATAATAGAAGAGAAGATCAGCAAGATTCAAGGTCAAACCCCTAACCTTATTCAGAACAAGAAGGCAAGAGAGAATACGAAAAAAGTTAGGGTTAATCTAAAGAGGAGCCAAATCCAACGCCGATAGAACCCGAAGATAGAAAGGGTTAAGGGGAAATCGAAAGGCAGGGAAATGTAAAGACGAAAAAAGCATTTCACCCTCTTCCAAACCCTCACCGGTACTAAAATTCAGATTATGATCATATTTCTTAAGGGCAACATTCAAAGGAACACGATTATGCTTTCTCAACTATGCAATAGAGAAAGGCTTCTTCTCTACAATATCGGGGGGAAGTACAATCGGCCATTTAACATCACCACTTGAACTCGCCACCGGCGTCACCGACTCGGAATTGGATGCACAAACGCTATGGGTCCGTTCGCTACTCACTTGACTCATAATGAAAGAAAGGGAATAAGAAAGTAACTAACCTTAGCGGATGGGAAGAAGATTATATGGCATCAGAAAGACTCTTTGTAATGACTCGGTCATTTTACTTCCTTTCTTTTTTTGGTAATTTTCTTTTTTTTGTCTTTTCCCTATTTCGTCCTTTTCTCGTTTTTCATTTTTCCTTACATAACCTCACTTTTTGTGCTCGGATTTGACTCCGGCCTTGCATACATCCATGATATTTAAATTCCATGATATCTAGATTTTTACTTTTGTAGAAAAACATGTTAATTGTTTACTTTCCTTGTAAAGGGCATGGATGCATGACTTTTTGGTGAATATTCATAACTTGAAGGGGTTTTGTGTAATTAAGTAAAGTAATTATTTTTCGTCTTAGGGACCATTTTGCAATTTAATTTGGGAGATATTTTGGAAAATGACCTTTTAGCAATTTTTCGAAAGTGTGACAAGTGTCACACTCCCATGGTGCCACTTGTTGGCATTGGGGTGGACGGACTTGGAAGCATGATCTCTTGACACATGGAGGGTGGAGATTTACTCATTTGTTGGCCTAGGATAGGAGCACTTGTTGGCATGGATGGTTGACAAGTGGAGGCTCAATGTTAAGTCTTGAAAGTTTACATAAGATGGTGACAAGTGTAGGCTTCACAATTGGTCTTGCAATTGTGTGTGTGTGAGAGGTAGTGCAAGAGCACATAGTGAGTGAAGAATCCCACCACATTTAGCTTAGGGTTGCATTTCATTTTCATTTCATCTCTTTCCTCTCAAACCCTAACCTAGCCACCATTGAAGGAAAAACTAGGTTTAAGGCTTTAGGCTTCATTTTGGTGCCCTTCCACTCACCTTAGAACCAAAAACTTGGAATACTTTATCTTCCTCACACCCTCCTCTACAAAACCCTAGATTGGTTTACCATTTTAAGCTTGGTTGCTTTGGATTATAGAGATTCAATTCTCTATTGTGGTAGGGGTGGTTGTATGTTTATCCTCTTTGGGTTTTATATATATTGGGGCTATATATATATTGATTATGTGATACCCCCGGATTTTCGGATGCGGGTTGGCCAGGCCCACGCCCGATTACTCGAGGATATCTAACCAATTAGTAATAAACAAACACAGAATACAATTAAGGAAACTAGAATAAATAAAAATTTGCTGAAAAGAAACTAGAATGATAATCCAAATACTAAAACTTCAGAATAAAATTAAATCAATAAAGAATTATTCCGATACATCCAAATTCTCCATTTCTAATATAACTCGAAAATTCATCTAGTGGACCCCTAAAAACTCCAACAGTGAAATCATCAACTGAAAAACTCCACTGCTAAATCATGAAGAAGCTTCTACGTCGTCGGAAGAATGAGAAGCCGTCTCTGCTTAGCATGAACAAGATCTAAGATCTAGAACCGTCCGTTACCTGAAAAATAATAGTGGGTCAGGCCCACGAACAAGTTCTATCCTAACTACAATCCAAACAGAGACCCGATACGCAAATACATCCTAGATGTCTCAACCATATCTATATAGTCCGTAATAGATAAATATATATCCACACTACAGGACTCTCACTAAACTATGCTGAGGGTCTCGACCTGAATAGAAGGTAACATGCAATACGCACCTGAGTGGGCATGACTACCTAAGCCTAACAGGGTATACCTCAACCAATATAGCTAGCTACGCATCCTACTGCATATACGCATCCTAACCATCGACTATGAGACTCAAGCTCAGATCTCGGTACCATAATTTATATATATAAATTCCCATCCAAACCAATGTAGTGCCGCTCAACAGTTCGTTGCCATGACACGATATAAAATTAGGATTTAAATGTTTTAATTAAATCCCTATCCCAATTATATATATAAGTTCCTTCCAAGGACAATGTTGTGCCGATTAACAATTCATTGCTCAAGACACAACATGTAAACAGGATTTAAACGTTTTAGTTAAAACCCTATCCTTCCTAATACAGAAATATAAACAATCATCTAGTATGTCGTTCAACTGTTTTAGTTGACAGGATATGAAACCATGTAGGATTTAACTATTTTAGTTAATCCATTCCATATGTATGAATGGGTAGGAATTAGCGTTGTGACCCAATCCATCCCTCCGTATGACACCGTCCTATACCGGTGCATACATACAAATGATCCGTAAATGATGCAACATTATAAGCAGTACATCAAATAAAATCCACATTATCCATATAGTTGATAAACACAGAATTTAAACAAGTCACCAACTAAAAATCCAGAATCCATCCATGTAATTAAACGAGACAAAGTTTACTAATTCGTCAAGTTATATTCCAGCATCCATCCAGGTCATTGACAGAAAATACATATTTAATTCTTGAATTAATTCCAAGCCAACATCCAATTAGATTGACAGAACCTAAGTACTAGTTCAGCAATTTAAGTCCAAACTCTAATCCAAATAATTGCAATGTAGTGCTTAAAATTACCGCAACTAAAGTTCCAAGCTTAAATCCATGCATTGTAGAAAAGTATTATATATTTCAACAATTAACATCTAGGATATGCATAGATCACACTTGTTAATTAAATGATACTAGCATGCACCTACAACCAGATTTATAAATATATACATACTCCATTAAATTGCTAAAGCCAAATTAAGCAATGAAACCTCTTTCATCCGTTAACAACCTGCACTGCTGTATACCTTCCTACGGTTAAATCCCTGAGTACAAAGACATTAATTTATTAAAAATGGCTCTAATATAGCATGATATAATGTTTGGAATCCATGTTCCAACTCTTTTTAATTTATAGACCCAGTTTGCACAATTAAATCCTTTCGGTCCGCTAAGTCCGTAAACTGCCTGTAACTTGCTTCAGATTTTCCCACGGTTTAAACCATTAGCATATAAATAAATTAAAACACCCTAGGCCTTTAACACTCCATGAATCAATGTTTAAAACCATCACATTAACCCAAACACAATGGCACAAAACACAGTTTGAACCAACAACACACAAACAAGCTTTAGTACACACTTAGGATTACAGAGCCTTCTCCAAAATAAGTTGAAAAGGCTTAATCTACCTACAGCCGGCTCTCCCACAAGGGGGTGCCGGCTCTCCCACAAGGGGGTGCCGGCTCTCCTTGCCTAGAGCCGGCTCTCTCCCCTTTGAGAGCCTCGACTTTGTTCCTTCTTTGTTTCCGACGATTTGCTCCATCTCCGACCCTTTTCTACCCCTCTGTTGCTTCTTAAATCTAATCTTAAGAGTCCTAGAACCATCCAATAACATCCCAATGCCTTGTACATAATAGTTCAATTCAATTATAGTGTTTAGAACCTTAACCGATTAACCATGCTTTTAACGCAGAATAAAACACAGAAAATACTAGAACTATAACAGAACAATTTCATGCATATAGATATCTGAATTGGCATATAACAAGCATGTAAACTTTAATTAGTAATCCATTAAAACCCTAGAGACAGTCTAAGGATGCATAGAACACAGGCAACAGGAGAAAGTAAGGAAAGAACTTGCCTCTGTAAGTTTGGTTTGCCATCCTCTGTCCAGAATTTTCGGCGATCTCTTGACTGTCGTCCACTCCATTGCTGCCCTAAGTTCAATCCCATGAGCAGCACCCCTTAACTCATGACCAAAACCCCCATTACCTCATCTGTTTTCCTCACCATCTCTCTTTGTTCCCTCTCTGTTCTCTTTGTATTATACAGTACGTATATAGGGTTCTAAACCCTTTGAAGACACATAACAATATACATATAGGCACTAAGAAACCCTAAGCCCAATCCTAATCCCCGATGAAAAAACCCTAATTCCAGTCAGCCTTAGTTAACGTAAATTTTAAAACCATTTAATGTAATTAAATAATTAAAACAAACCATAAATTTAAATCATTACCACAAATCAATTGAATAAAGGAATGCAATTAATTTAAATACTACCAATTGCAATTAAATTAAATACTACCAATTAAATCATATAAATAAAGTAAATCAGGGAATGAAATTAAATTAAATAACCAAACAACTCAGTTAAATAAAACAATGAATTAAAACAATTTGACACATAAGCACATAGAATAAAATTTAAATTCCAATCTTATCCTTTTGAAAACTAGGGGTTTTACAGATTACATACTTCTTCAATTCTTGTATTTGCATATAAAGAGAGATTTGATATACTTGACTTAGGATTTCTAGATTTAAAGCATGTATATGAGTATTAAGTTATATAGGTAGATTATTGTTTAATGATATACCTAATACTTGTGGTTTCATTGAGGGCTTTTAATGAATATCTTGGAATTGCACTTAAGTTGTTAAGTAATATAGATTTTATTGAAAATTAGTATGAAAAACCTTGTATGTGGTACTTGTAATTATTTGAAGGCAGATTACAATATTGCACGATTAGCAATAATAGCCTACATTGATAGTAAGTTGATGTAACAAAATGTGTAGTATGATTAACTTGTCACTTTAGACATGTAATCATAGGGGCATGGTTTGTATGGTTTCACCTACTTGTGCTTGGTAGGTAGTTTCATGCATTAAAATTATATGAATGTCATGGACTTGCTGATTTTTGGAAGCTTGTAAGGATATGAAATGTTTGATGGCTAGGGTTTGGCTCTAATACGGAGGGTAAGAATTCTCTTAAGTCATAGTGCGCACTAGGTTGTACCTTGTGGGTTGTAATTACCCGAAATAACTTGTATGCTCTCATGGCCACATATCATAGTCTTTCTATTATTTGATTTCGCATTCCTTTCCAAGTTGTAAATTATGGATTTTGTAGCTTGTGATTTGGTAATCTTAGTTTAAATGTGGTTAGTGTACTTGTTTATGTATACTTGGATGCTATGTATTTATCATTTCAATAATTGTATAGCTTGAGATGATCCCTTAGAGTACCATGGAAACATAGATGTTAGGTGGAATGTACCCTTGTGATGGTCTATGTTTGGTTCACATTATACATGAAACTATAGGGTATGCGCATGCACCACATCCTACGAGTAACTTGATTACTCACCCTAGTTGTTTGGGTTATTTTGCAGGTAAAGAAACCTTGTTTTGGGATGCACAACATCCCTAGACATGGCTTGGTCGCATTTGATTACCTTTTGTGTAACTTTGTATGCATGCACTTGTTTAGCATGCCTTGTTTTATTCTCTTTGTAAACCATGGATGTATGGTATATTGAAGCTTGTTTAATTTCCTTGGAAATGTGTAATATGTTATATTTGGAATCTTTTTGAAGGGGAAAATGGAATTGGGACTTGTAATCTTCTTGGTAGAGTCCCAATGTCATTTTCACCTTAGTCATATGTAATGAGGCTTTAAAGCCATCTTTTACTTATTTCCTTTTATTGATTGAATTGCACCCTTAATTATGTTGTACACACTTGCAAATGATCATTTATGTTAATCTACGTTTTGGAGACTTGTATTTCATTTTTGGGTGTTAAAGGAATCATTCTTGAACAATTAAAGTGCTTGTATAAGGTCAAAAATGAACTTGCAGCAGACAACAGCATCTGCTGCAATTTTTTTCCCCTTATTCCCAGGATCGAGCCGGCTTAATTGCCAAATGAGCCATCTCTCTCCCTAACTCAGCCGACTAAGTTCCCAAAAGAGTCGACTTAGTTCACCTAGGCATCATTTTCATCATTTTGCATGCTCTCGGCCCAACTCAGCTGACTCAGTTGCTAAAGGAGCCGACTGAGTTCGTTCGCACCTCATTTCTTTCATTTTTGGTGCTCTCGGTCTAACTTAGCTGGCTCAGTTCATAACTCAGTTGACTAAGTTGGGCTGTAGCGATGACCTATCTTCAAATGGTCATAACTTGCTTATTTTAGATCCAAATTAGGCGATTCTTAAACCTAAACTCAAGAGCTCGAAGTCAGCTTTCTAATGGTACCAACCACACACTCAAAATTCAACCATAGTGAGAGTTATAATGTTTTTAGTGAGATAGGGTCATGGTATCTCTATATCGGAGGACGCCGCTTGTCCTTTTGTAACGACCCGCTCCACCACATGGTATGATATTGTCCGCTTTGGGCCTGAGCCCGCACGGTTTTGCTCTTGGGCTTCACCCCAAAAGGCCTCATACCAATTGCAGATGATGCACTTACATATAAGCACTTTACCTTTCCTCTACCCAGGCGATGTGGGACTTGTGCACCCGTAGCTCGCCAGTGTGGTAGCCTGACAGTGTCTCTTGCACCCGCCCATGGCACACCCGCCCACAAGGTCATCATAATCCACCCCCCTTGGAGGCCCGACGTCCTCGTCGACACACTTCCGGTTGGGTCAGGCTCTGATACCATTTGTAACGACCCACTCCACCACATGGTATGATATTGTCCGCTTTGGGCCTGAGCCCTCACGGTTTTGCTCTTGGGCTTTACCCCAAAAGGCCTCACACCAATTGGAGATGATGCACTTACATATAAGCACTTCACCTTTCCTCTACCCAGGCGATGTGGGACTTATGCACTCGTAACTTGCCAGTGTGGTAGCCTGACAGTGTCTCTTGCACCCGCCCACAAGGTCATCACAATCCACCCCCCTTGGAGGCCCGACGTCCCCGTCGGCACACTTCCGGCGGGGTCAGGCTCTGATAACATTTGTAACGACCTGCTCCACCAAATGGTATGATATTGTCCGCTTTGAGCCTGAGCCCTCACGGTTTTGCTCTTGGGCTTCACCCCAAAAGGCCACATACCAATTGGAGATGACACACTTACATATAAGCACTTCACCTTTCCTCTACCCAGGCGATGTGGGACTGTGCACCAGTAGCTCGCCAGTGTGGTAGCCTGACAGTGTCTCTCGCACCCGCCCACGGCACACCCGCCCACAAGGTCATCACAATCCACTAGTTTCAAAAGGATATAATTGGGATTTAATTTTTATATTTTTGAATTTGAGGTGCTTATGTGGTTATGTGTTTAGATGATTTTATGGTTTGTGTTGAATTTAATTAAAGGTGTGTTTAACTAATTTGTTTAAATTACATTTTTGTTTTAATTATTGTATTTAAATTGGGTGGTTTGTTTAGTGATGTTATTTAAGAGTATTTTTATTTATTTTAATTGAATTTCTTGTTTTAATTGTTTTAAATTG
Organism: Cornus florida; assembly: GCF_030987335.1. Classification (NCBI taxonomy): domain Eukaryota; kingdom Viridiplantae; phylum Streptophyta; class Magnoliopsida; order Cornales; family Cornaceae; genus Cornus; species Cornus florida. Next base: position 57,281,840 of record NW_026775579.1, on the reverse strand, counting down.
GTTATTGGTTTATTAGTTTTTTTTTAAAAATGATTTAATTGGATTAAATTAGAAGTTATTGATTATAATGTGAACTTAGGGTTATATTCTTTTACATATTACGTTTTGACCGACCGGGGTTATTTAGGGTTTCTGTCTCTAATTACAATTGGACCTAGGTTTTAGTATTTCCTATATATATACTGTTATAATTCTGTATGAGGGTGGTAGAACTCTGTTTCACGAACAGTGAGTTTTTGAGAGAAAACAGAGAGAATGAGCATTAGGGTTTTGGCCAAGAACCAAGGTTGAACCAAGGAGAGGAAGAAGAGGTGTTGCTCGTGGGTTGAACCTAGGGCAACAAAGGAGTGGACGACAGTCGAGAGGTCGCCGGAAAGTCTGGACAGAGAACGATTAAAGGTTTCAAACCAAAACTACAGAGGCAAGTTCTCTCATTTCTCTCTCCCGTTGGCCTGTGTTCTGTGCATCCTAGATATCTTTAGGATTTTAATCGGATATTAAAGGGATCTTACATACTTTATATAGGTTAAATTAAGTAGCTATATGTGTTGAAATTAAATTGAAATCATTCTGGAAAGTTTGGGTCAGTGGTTGATTTGTAAGCATGTTTGAATCGGTAATAGTTTATATGGTTCTTTTTAATGCAAATTGTTTTAACTAAATAACTGGAATGATCTAAGATGAAATTTAGACCCTTAGGTTCAGTTTTAATAAAGAACAGAGGAGGTGGAAGCGGCCGGAGACGATGCAGAAGGCCGTAGATGTGGCAGAAACGCAGACTGTTCTCAGAGAGGGAGAGAGCCGGCTCCATAGAAGAGGGAGTCGGCTCCCCCCCAAGAGTGGAGCCGCTTCTAGGGAAAGTGGAGCAGGCTCCACCCTTCTAGAGCCGGCTCCAATAAATTTTGGAGCCTGCTCCATCATTTTTTGGAGCTTGCTCAACTAGTTTAAGAGCAGGCTCCCCTTTATGCGTGAAATCTGATGGTTTGGGCACTGTTTGGAACTTTAAATTGTCGCAAGGACTGAAATAAAATTTTTAAGAGTAATTTCAAGGGGTTTTAAACTCTCTAATTGGGAAATTTGGTTTATAGAGCAATTAGAATAAACAGTGTAAAAATAAGCAACTTTGCACGCTGCAAACGAGTAGGAAGGACTAATTTGTTAAATCTTGTTTTAAAAATTTAACGGATTGTAGTGTAGACTCCAAACATTATAATGGGTTGTTTTAGAGCCTAATATTCACAATTAGTGTCCTTGTGCTCATGGATTTAACCGTAGAGAAGTATACAACGGTGTAGGCTGCTAACGGATGAAGGGGGTTTAATTGCCTAAATTAGTTTTAGCAATTTAACGGAATATGTATATATTTATAAATCTTGTTGGGGTGGCATGCTAAGATCATTTAATTAACAAGTTTGATCTAGGCATATCCTGGATGTTAATTGTTGAAATACTAAATACTTTTCTGGAATGCATGGACTTAAGCTTGTAATCTTAATTGCGGTAACATTAAGCATTTCACTGCAATTACTTGGATTAGGGTTTGGACTTAAATTGCTGAACTAGTACTTAGGCTCTGTCAATCTAATTGGATGTTGGCCTGGAATTAATTGAAGAATTAAATATATATTTTCTGTCAATTACATGGATGAATGCTGGAATTTAACTTGACGAATTAGTAAACTTTGTCTCGTTTGATTACATGGATGGATTCTGGATTTGTAGTTGATGACTTGTTTAAATTCTGTGTTTATCAACTATATGGATAATGTGGACTTTATTTGATGTACTGCTTATAATGTTGCATCATTTACAGATCATTTGCATATATGCACCGGTATGGGACGGTGGCATACGGAAGGATGGATTAGGTCACAACGCTAATTCCTACCTATTCATACATACGGAATGGATTAACTAAAAACAGTTAAATCCTACATGGTTTCATGTCCTGTCAACTAAAACAGTTGAACGACATGCTAGATGGTTGTTTATATTTCTGCGTTAGGATGAATAGGGTTTTAACTAAAACATTTAAATCCTAATTTTATGTCGTGTCATGGCAATGAATCAGTTGAGCGGCACTACATTGGTTTGGATGGGAGTTTATATATATAAATTATGGTACCGCGATTTGAGCTTGAGTCTCATAGTCGACGGTTAGGGTGCGTATATGCAGTAGGATGCGTAGCTAGCTATGTTGGTTGAGGTATACCCTGTTAGGCTTAGGTAGTCATGCCCACTCAGGTGCGTATTGCATGTTACCTTCTAATCAGGTTGAGACCCTCAGCATAGTTAGTGAGAGTCCTGTAGTGTGGATATATATTTATCTATTACGGACTATATAGATATGATTGAGATGTCTAGGATGTATCTGTGTATCGGGTCTCTGTTTGGATTGTAGTTAGGATAGAACTTGTTCGTGGGCCTGACCCACTATTATTTTTCAGGTAACGGACGGTTCTAGGTCTTGGAGCTTGTTCGTGCTGAGCAGAGACGTCTACTCATTCTACCGACGATGTAGGAGGTTCTTCATGGTTTAGCAATGGACTTCTTTTTAGTTGTTCGCTTTCTAGTATTGGCTTTTGATTAGGGGTCCACCAGATGGATTCCCGAGTTGTATTAGAAATGGAGAATTTGGATGTATCAGAATAATTCTTTATTAATTTAATTTTATTCTAAGATTTCAGTATTTGGTTTATCGTTCTAGTTTCTTTTCAGCAAATTATTATTTATTCCTGTTTCCTTAACTGTATTTTGTGTTCGTTTATTACTAATTTGTTTGATATCCTCGGGTAGTCGGGCGTGGGCCTGGCCAACCCGTATCTGGAAATCCGGGGGTATCACACCTATCCTCATATCTTTATCATCCGGACTCCAAATCAAGTGATTATTGAGTCTATCTTTATTGATTTTTCGTTGTGTTTCTAATGGTATGCACGGTGCACCCATTTTAGTTTGAAATGACCATTTTACCCTTGGTTCATTCCTTAAAGGGTTTTGAAGCCCTAGTTCCGGTTTTTCTTCCGCTGAGTCATGGGACTCCTCTGAAAGTCGTTCTTGTGTCTTAGGGATAAAATAAATCTCTATAGACTTGTTCATGGTTAGCTTCCACATTTTGGATCTGTTTCGGGTCATCATAGGACACACTGGGTTTGTAAATCCAGGGTCGTCACACTCGTGCTTAGAATCAAGAACAAGACTACAGATGTAGATGTCCAAGTAACAAGGGCACAGCATATATAGACAAAATGAAGCAGATAACAAAAAGGCAAGCGCGAGACCCCAAAAATCAGGAGCACAAATGTTAATAATAAGCAGTAACAGTCGTAAAAATTTCTCCACTTCCTGAAAACAGTTACTATTCTATATATGAATTAAATTTATAAAAGGAATCGAGGGCAAAGTGTGGAGGGAAAAATCCCCACCAACCATAACATACCACGTGGCAATAAAGTGCAGTCCATTGCAAACTAAAACCACTCAGAAGCCTACCATCAATTGGGAGCCCAATAATAAAAACCACATACATGTCAAGTTGGCCCGTTTAATAGAGGAAGCTCTGCTTGACATAAAAATGGTCAGCCCGATCACAGTGAGCCCATAAGTCCATAACGCCTGCCATAAAATAAATAAGCACACGATCAGTATGCATAAATACCCACGTCCAGAAAAATGCCAGAAAATAGCTCCATGTAATTCTCTGAACAAAGCTTATAAATAGAGTATGAATGAGAATGGAAAATCATCAAATTCCCATCATTGTTCTTTTCTTCAAAATTGTCTATTGTTTCCTCTGTATTTCGCATATTTCTTTCCGATTTATTTCTTTAAGTGCTCAAGTGTGAGAAATTGCACCTACACACACTATATATATATATATATATATATATACACTGCCATGATGAGGGCTGAATATTGCATATTCGAGCCCCTAAATATATATATATATTAAGGCTTAAAGTGATACTTCTATCCATTATTAGACTAACTTATGTTTAATGTGTGTTTATAGGTACTTTCACAGAGAAACGGGTAAAACCGGGACTGTATGATAATATCGAAGCTTATGGAGTCGTTGCCGATCATTCAGAGTAAGCCAAGAGCTTAAATGGTGAAGTTTGGAAGAAGTCAGAATCCAAAGCTCGAGCCCAAGTCTTGAGGCTTGAGCCTTACAAGTCAAAGAAGAAAAGTCAACAAGGCATTAAAGCATGACCCTTGTACCTTCGAGCTCGAGCCCTAACTAAAAGTACTCGAGCTTTGACCCTCAAGCTCGAGCATAAGGCATTGGAATTTGAAGAGTTAATTTCTAAGCTCCCAGACCTCGTGCCTAACCTCAAGGATCAAGCACCATTACCCAAAGCTCGAGCCTTGAGTACCTAAAGCTCGAGCCTGGTACTTAGTGCTCGAGCCCATAAAGCTTGGATCGAGTAATGTTAAAAGAGATGAAGCCAGAGAATATTCTAAGTGTTGAAGAAAAAGATGTTTCGGAAAATAGTTGAAGAAATTTGGTTAAGTGTCAAAGTGAAAATTGAGCACTAATCCAAAGAAGCTCGAGCCTGAACCTTAAAGCTCGAGCTCTTTTTCCTAAAGCTCGAGCCTTCCATGACATGTCAGATTTAAGTTACAGGAAGGTTATCTTTTCAAGCCGTATCTCAGTCCAGATAGGTCAGAAGACCTAAAAGCCCACCAAGCCTTTATTTTCTTATATAAAAAGGTGCAAGCCTTGATAAAAGAGGTCCCTTTTTCTCGTATTATTTTAGGAGGCTGATACTGTGGTGGTGGCTTTTAGGGTTCCTATAACCTCAGAAGGTGAAGATCCTAAGAAGAGAAGTGCTGTCCGTGACGATAGAGACGACTCTAACACAGATGACATCCGGCATCATCATAAGTAGCTAATTCATCTCTTAGGGCACTGATGTAACCCAATCTAGTATTATGGTTTGATTGTTCTTAACTCTAGAATATTTTTAATGTATATTATGTTTTTGATTATATGACTATGAGCAATTGAGACAATTCACTTCGATTTAATGTTTTAAATAGATTGCAAATTGTTATTACCTTGTCTTAGATATAACTGCTTGTTTTCTATTCTCAACCTATCTTATTGGACGGTATCTAGTGGAGCCCTGCCAGACATAAGAATAGAAGTCATATAATGGTGTTCCAACGTTTTTATAAAAGAATGTTTTCATAGTCTATGCTTGGGAAAGATGGATTATTTACAAAGTAGTTAAAGTAGGTAAGTGGATAGTCCATACTAACTGCAGATAGGTTATAGTTAATTAAATTTTATAAAACATCTTTCTTTAAAACCCGAATTGAATGAATGTTATTGAGTTCAATTCATTTAAAATATAATTTTTTAAATCCCCAAAGTTGAAACAATTAACCATAATATTATGATTGTGGTGAAGTCAAAGCCCTAAGACCTTTCTCTCTCTCATCACTTTAGCTTAATTTTAGTTTAATCCCAGTTTAATTTCAGTTTTTGATCATGACAATCAATCAAACAATTTTACCAATTACCTATAAACCATAGAATTAATTAAAAGCCAAATATAAATACTCATCTCCCTGTGGGTTCGACCCTTTCTAGATAGTGCTATTCTACAAGGATTCGTCCTATTGCGAGTGGTAAAATAAATAAAACAAACAAAATTTTGGCGCCGTTGCCGGGGAGATTTGTTATTTAGTTTAGTTTTTAATTAGTTTATTTTGGTTTACCAGTCTTCAGACTTTCTGATATCTCACCTTAATTCTTTTTCTTTTCAGGTACAGGAAATTAGCAGTGAGGACAAAGACGCTTAAGGGATAAAAGTTTCAGTTTATTAAACCTTCTGTGAGTTTTTACTGTTTTCTTTTACTTGGGAAATTTTATTTTTGTCACTTTTAGGATTAGTGGAATTAATGCATGTTAACTCGTCAAACTCGGTCAAAACCTTTAATGCATGATCCTGAAATTGAGAGAACTCTTAGTCAGCTAAGAAAACCTAAAAAGCATCTGAATAATATAAGAAGTTCCTCTGATAATATGACTGAACATCGTAATGCACCGGGTAATGGCAATGGTAATGGTAATGGTAATGGTAATGGAGGATAGGTTCCACTTGTCCCTCCACAACTATAATTGAGGGACTATTTCATTCCTACCATATATACTTCTCCTTTGTGCTTTGTATTTCTAGATGCTGATGCAACCCATTGTGAGATCAAACGTACTATGATCCAAATGCTTCCTACCTTACATGGGTATGCAACAAAGGATCCATATATGCATTTGGATGTATTTTTGGAATTGTGTTCAACTACCAAGTTTACCACTCTTACCAATGATTCATTCAGGATGCGACTTTTCCAATTTTCTCTCAAGGACAAAGCAAGAACTTGGTTGCATTCCTTTCCACCAAATTCCATATCTACATGGGAGATGTTGCAACAAGAGTTCTTAAAAAAGTACTACACAGCAGGTAAAACCTGTCAAATGAGAAGAAAAATCATGGCATATTCCCAAATCCCGGGAAAACAGTTCCATGATGCATGGGAAAGATATAATGATCTTCTAAGAAAGTGTCCACACCATGATATTGCTCAATGGCACTTAATACAGATTTTCTATGATAGTCTTTCTGATTCTTATAGAAACATGGTTGATAGATCTAATAATGGAGCTTTTTTGCGTAAGAGTCCAGCTGATGCTTGGGAACTGTTTGAGGTCCTAAGTAAAAATTCAATGCAACATGCATCTTCCTCTAGGTCTAGGTCTTCACTTGGAATGCATATAGTTGAAAAGGTCTTTGAGGTAGACAAATTGTAATACCCCTAATCTTAAAAGGATAGTCTTGGCATTTTAATTATAGGTTTATTGCATTTTAATTGCTTAGTTGATTATTTGCCTATTTGTTTATTTGTTGATTTTTTTTCTTTAATTGAATTGTTTGTTTATTTTAATTGTATTTTTACTTTCTTTAATTGAATTAATGGTTTTGAATTGGTTAAATGATTTATTTGTTTTAATCTGCTTTATTTGGGTTAATTTTTAATTAATTGTATAATGTGTTGCTTGGTTTAAATTGAGTAAAATATAATTAGGATTTTTATATTCTTTTAGGTAGTCACGTATTGCGTAGCTAACTTAGATTGTAAATTTAATTATTTTTCTGTTCCTTCTCGGTTCATAATTAGAATTCGGGTTATGTTTTCCTAAGCCTATAAATACATTATACATCTGCTAGGGTAAAAAAAAAAAAAAAACCTATTCACGTATTAACAGGCAAAGAGAAACAGAGAAAGAAACTTGAGAGAATTATAGAGAGATTCAAGGAGGAAGGAACAGATTGCTTCTGGGTTGAATTAAGAGTGACGGAGGTGTAGAACGGCAGTCTAGGAAGTTGTCGAAAAACTTAGAGACGGTGGTTTAAGGTTTCAAAACTGAAACTGAAGGCAAGTTCCTATTCTAACTCCTTCCCTTAAACCTGTGTTCTGTGCATGCTTAGGTAGACTCTAGGGTTTAAATGAATGTTAAAACATATCTTTTATGCATGTTTGAACTATATTTAATTGCTTTGATTTAAACTGGTCAGGGGTTGATTGAAGTTTCTAAATGAATCTTGTTTCCGTTGATTTTAAGCTTTGTTTAATTTATGTCGTTAATGCATAATAGTGTCTTATAATTAATTTGGGACATTGATTGAACCCTAGAACGCTTAATAAAAACATTACAGAGGCTCTGCATATCGCCGGAGAAGAAGAAGACGAACGAAAAACAGGTTACGGCTCTTAAGGGAGAGAGAGCTGGTTCCCTAAAGGAGGGAGCCAGCTCCCTCACTGTCAGAGCCGGCTCCCATGGAAGGAGCCAGATCTCAAGAGGGGAGAGCTGGTTCTCAACTTTTGAGAGCCTACACTCGCCCTAAATCGCATAGAAATTGGTTTGGGGCTCTGTTTGGGCTATCTAGGGTATTCTTAAGCTATTTAAATTGCACTGAATGTTGTAAATAACTGCTATGGACCTATATAAATACTAGGAAGCATTATTACATTAATGTATTAAGGAATGGAGTAACATGAAGTTAAAGAAAAACTTACATATGGAATATTGTTTCGTCGATTTATTTGCTTACTGAAACTTAGTAAATCTTTTGTATATGATTTAATAATGTTTAATCATATTTCAACAGTGTTATAAGTGTAGTGGATTATCTAAAAAGATTAAATTGAAGTTTTGAATTTATTGTAAACTGCATCAATTTATGAACTGTTTGGAGGATTTAAATGCTTAGCTTTAGTTTAGCAATTCCCAGGATTGGAACATGATTTTTAGGTCTTTTAATGAATGCCTAATATGGTCATATATGTATTAAATTTTATTTATGCATATCTTGGAGTATAGTTGATGAGTACTTATTACTGTTTTATCAATTATGTTATTTGGAAAATTGTATGCATCGGTATGGGACTGTGGCATACTAAGGATGGATTAGTTTAAACACTAAGTCCTACCTATTCTGGATTGAGGTATGGATTAACCATAAAGGTTAAGTCCTACTCATATTGGTGTCAGGTTAATAACAATTGAATGACATACTTTAGTTTCTGGATGGATTTTTATACACATGTCAGGCCACTATACCAGATGGATGATATTTTGTATTAGGCTTATACGGACTTTATATATTTATGATTATGGTGCCATGATATGAGCTTGAGTCTCAGGATCATGGTTAGGGTGCGTATATCGCCTAGGATGGATAACTGGACATAGTTGCTATTCCCTGGTAGGTCAAGGTACACATGACCACGTTATGTGCGATTTGTATGGTATCTCTACTCAGGCTGAGATAGACCTATTGGGCTAGTGAGCGTCCTATAGTATGTATTTATACATATATGACTACTTTAGTTATTATTGAGTTATCTAGGATGTATCTGCGTATTGGGTTTCTGTATGGATTGTAGTAGCATAAAACTTGCATGCGGGCCTGACCCACTCTTATATTTTTTCTAGGTGTTTGTCAGTTCCAGGCTTAGAGCTTGATCGTGCTAAGCAGATACAGTCACTCATTCCTCCGACTACATACGACTGCTTTCTTTGTTTAGCTTTGGATTTTTATTTCAGTTGTTTCTGTTTCAGTTTGGGATATTATTAGGGGTCCACTGGATGGATTCCCGAGTTGTTAATTAATGGAGGTTTTGGATTATTGGATTTCAATTATGTTTTTGAGGATTTTTAATTTAGAATTCTTTCAGCGTTTATTATTTAATTCCTATTATTCTTTTGTATTTTGTGTTCAATTACATATTAATTATTTGGTATCCCTCGGATCTGTGCTTGGACTTGATTACCCGTGGCTCTAGAATCAAGGGGTATCACAGTTGGTATCAGAGCATTCCAAATTCAGTGTCTCTAGGATTCTATCATTTAAGAGTTCCGCGTAGCGTTTTCTCTTGTTTAGAGCTTAAGTTTAGGCTTCATTGTATTCCTTTACGGTTCGGTTTAAATCGTACTGATGTCTGTCTTTCAATGTTAATAGAATGGTTAATGCTAGAACTAGACGGAACAAACAGCGACGAAGGGAAGCTGCCCATAGGCAGCAAGATCTCCTACAGCGTCCGCAAATTGAGGAAGAGTAGTAAATGCCTAGGTTTCAGGATGATGATGGTCAGTTCTACGAGGAGCAGGAGGAAGTTCAGCAGACTCAGGATCAAGGATGAGATCCAGAGTATCCTCCTCATATCAATGACCTCATTGCTTGAGCTATAGAAGTAGGTGTGACAGCTGTACTTCGGAATCAACCATAGGTTCAGCAGGCACATTAACCAGCACTAGTGGTTCAGACTGATCCTTGGGAAAAGGCTAGGAGTTTTTTCACAATAGGGAGCCCACTTGAGTTCATAGGCTCCACCGATGCGAAAGCAGCTCATTAGTGGAAGAAGGATATCGAGTGACATCTTCGATTGGTTCAGTACACGGAGGTTCAAAAGTAGATGCTTGCTATATTCAAACTGGTTGGAGATGCACTACAGTGGTGGGAGTCAGTTACCATCATAGAGGAGAGGACTTTATTGACCTATGATCAGTTCAGTGCTCACTTTGATGAGAAGTACTTTCCTTATGCAGTCAGGGAAGCTATGAAGACAGAGTTCCTTAATCTGCAATAGGGGAACATGACAGTGGCAGAGTATGAGTAGTAGTTCACGCGCTTATCTCTTTTTGCTCCAAAGGAGGTGGATATAGAGGAAAAGAAGCGTAATAGTTTCGTTAAAGGACTTATGTGGTCTATTAAGTGATCTATTACCGGTAGTCCAGCTTATACTACATATGCTTAGGTGGTAGACGCTGCTTTACAGCAGTATCAGTTGACTGTGGACTTCAAACAGGCTAAAGGTGAGAAGCTGGGTGATAGAGACTCTGCTAATCAGTCAACTGAGAAAGGAAATGGCAATGGACACCGATAGAATGACAAAGGCAAATTCCATGGACAACAATCTTGGAAGAAGCACAAGGGTGGTGCAGATGCTCGCAGGGATGGGGCACCTATTCTGAGGCAGCAGAATAGGGGACCACAGGCAGGACAGGGTCAGCCACCGGTTAACCGACTATACTTGTGGAGAGTATGGTCATACTTCCAGGCAGTGTCCTAAAGCAGTCAGGGATAGGGACAACATGTGCAGCAGGGACAGAGGGCACCAGTACCTTTACCCGCTCCACAGGTTCCACGGATTCAGGGATAGACATATCCGGCATTACTAGTACCGCCACAGCCTCAGGGACAGGCACCGCAGCAGTTGTATTACGGCAGGGTTTTCAACCCCATGCCACAGGATATTTAGGCACCTCAGGCTGTTGAGGGTATGTTTCGTATACATAATACAAATGGTCGTGTTTTATTTGATACGGGTGTTACACACTTATTTGTAGCTAGATCTTTTGTTGCTTAATCTGGGATGATGACGCGGGTATGTGATAGACCTCAGGATATTTCTATACCTTTAGGCAATACTGCAATCTTATATGAGACTGATGGGCCTGTGACACTAGATATTGGTAGACTCAAATTTCTAGCCAATCTATTGGTCCTGGACATGTACACTTATGATGTGATACTTGGGATGGATTGGTTATCTCACTACTATGCCCAAGTTAATTGTTATGATAGGTCTATTGTGTTCACCATACCTGGTCAGGATATGTACGTCATTGCTATGCCATGGTTTAACAGGGTCACTAGCACTTATTTGTTTCATATGGAGGAGGAAACAGAGGAGGGGATTACTGTGTCATTGGATAGCATACCAATTATTTCTGGATGTTTTTAAGGAGATTCCAGGGTTGCCACCTAGTCGCGTGATAGACTTTGTGATTGACTTGGCTTCAGGCACTACGCCTATTACTAGGGCACCATACAAGATGGCACCAGTGGAGATGAGAGAGCTGAGGGATCAGATTCAACAATTACTCAGTCAGGGTTTTATTCATAGGAGTACTTCACCCTGGGGAGTACCAGTTCTGTTTGTGAAGAAGAAGGATGGTTCGCTTTGCCTGTGTATAGATTACAGGGAGTTGAACAAGGTTACTATTCATAACAAGTACCATTTGCTTAGGATTGATGATCTTTTTGATCAGTTGAAGGGAGCTACATACTTCTCTAAGATTGATCTGTGTTTTGGATATCATCAACTTCGGGTTAAGGAACAAGATGTTTCGAGGACAGCGTTGCTCACTAGATATGGTTTTTATGAGTTTCGTGCCATGCCTTTCGGACTGACTAAAGCACCAACAGTTTTTATGGACTTAATGAACAGAGTCTTCCGGGCTTACTTAGATCAATTTGTCATTATCTTCATAGATGACATTTTGATTTATGAAAAGTTAGAGGACGATTATGCTAGACATCTTCGCATAGTCTTGCAGACGCTTCGTGAGCACCAGTTTTATGCCAAGTTTGAGAAGTATGAATTTTGGCAGCGGGAAGTGAAGTTTTTGGGTCACGTGGTGTCAGAAAGGGGAATAGCGGTAGATCCAGCCAAGGTTCCAGCAATGGTTGAGTGGGGACAGCCTACTTCACATACTGAGATTCAGAGTTTTCTTAGATTGGTAGGATATTATCGTAGGTTCATCCAGGGGTTCTCAAAGATAGCGGGACCACTCACTTGTCTGATTAAAAAAGGGTGTACGGTTCGTGTGGGATGAACACTGTCAGAAAGCTTTTGATGAGCTAAAATGCAAGTTGACTTCTGCAACGGTTCTGTTTATTCCACAGAGCAGGATTGAGTATCTTGTCTTCACAGATGCTTCGTTGCAAGGTTTTGGGTGTGTTTTGATGCAAGAGGAACGACCAATTTCATATGGTTCTCGTAAACTTAAGCCTCATAAGCTTAATTATCTAACACATGATTTGGAATTGGCAGCTATGGTCTTTGCCTTACGCATTTAGAGGCATTATCTGTTGGGAAAATCTTTCAGGTTATTTAGTGATCACAAGAGTGTATAGTATTTGTTCACTCAGCGGGAGCTGAATATGAGACAGCATCGATGGTTGGAGTTTGTGAAAGACTATCATTTCTCTATACAGTACCATCCAGGGAAAGCGAATGTGGTGGCAGATGCACTTAGTTGCCAACCCGCTTCGAGTCTTTCTGCTTTATTCACCACTGAGTGGAATGCTTTGAAGACGGTGGATGAGTTATCGGATGCTTTCATGGCTTGCATGGTAGTTACACCTTCTATTATGCACAAAGTTTTGAAGGCGTAACTTACAAATCAGCAGTGCATTAACAAAGTTGCAGAGATTACTTCTGGGGAGGTCCCATTTTACTATGTTGGGACTGATGGAGGTTTGAGGTACAATGGACGTATAGTAGTACCTTCTGCGGACGATTTGAGGAAGGATGTGATGACTGAGACTCACCACTCTGAGTTTTCTGTTCATCCAGGAGGAGACAAAATGTATCAGGATATGAAGCGGCAGTTTTGGTGGGCAAGCATGAAAAAGGACATTGCTATTTTTGTCTCTCAGTGTAGTACTTGTCAGATGGTCAAGATTGATCATCAGAGGCTGTCAGGAGCTCTACAGCCACTACCGATACTGAAGTGGAAATGGGAGAGCATTTCTATGGATTTCATGGAGGGATTGCCTAATTCCTTTAAGGATTATAATTCTATTTGGTTCATCATGGATAGGTTGACTAAATCAGCTCATTTCTTGCCAATTTGCACTGACTTCACTTTGGAACAGTTGGCGAGACTTTACATTACAGAGATTGTAAAGTTACATGGCATTCCGTTGTCTATTATATTAGACCGGGATTCAAAATTTGTGTCAGGATTTTGAAAGAGTTTTCAGCAGGCTTTGGGTATAGAGTTACATCTTAGCACTGCTTATCATCCTAAGACTGATGGACAGACCGAGAGAGTTAATCAGATCATGGAGGATATGCTTCGTTCGTGTGTTCTTGATTTGAAGGGCCACTGGGAGAATTATTTGCCACTTGTGGAGTTTGCATATAATAATAGTTTTTAGAAGACTATTAGTATGGCACCATTTGAGGCGTTAAACGACCGACCGTGTCGATCTCCTATTTGTTGGATGGAGGTTGGCGAGAGCATATTTTTGGGTCCTGAGTTCATTAAGGATACTTCTGAGAAGATTGCTCTTATTAGGGATCGTATGCGTACTGCCCAGAGTCGGCAGAAGAGTTATTCCGATTGTCGCACTGGTGCTTTGAAGTTTCAGGTTAGGGATCGGGTTTTACTCAAAGTGTCTCCTATGAAAGGAGTAATATGCTTTGGGAAGAAAGGGAAGTTGTCACCGCGGTTTGTCGGTCCATTCATGATTACGGATTGAGTTGGCGCTGTCGCTTATCAGTTGGCACTTCCGGATAATTTGGATCGCGTACACAATGTGTTCCATGTTTCCATGTTACAGAAATTTCTGCGAGATGAGGATTGATATCAGCATATCGATGTTGGGGAGATTGAGTTGCAGCCGGATGCAACATATTGGGAGCCACCGTGTTGTATTGTTGACTGTCGGGATCAAATTCTTCGTAATAAGTTTATCCCTTTAATGCGTGTTCAGTGGAGTCATCATAATGAGGCTGAGTCTACTTGGGACCGGGAGGATGTCATTCGCTCGCAGTTTCCTGAAATATTGGAAGAAGGTAAGAGCGAATTCCAAGGCTAAAATTCCTTTTGTTAGGGGGAAAGAATGTAATACCCCTAATCTTAAAAGGATAGTCTTGGCATTTTAATTATAGTTTTATTGCATTTTAATTGCTTAGTTGATTATTTACTTATTTGTTTATTTGTTGTTTTTTTTTTCTTTCTTTAACTGAATTGTTTGTTTATTTTCATTGTATTTTTACTTTCTTTAATTGAATTAATAGTTTTGAATTGGTTAAATGATTTATTTGTTTTAATCTGTTTTATTTGGGTTAATTTTTAATTAATTGTATGATGTGTTGCTTGGTTTAAATTGAGTAAAATATAATTAGGGTTTTTATATTCTTTTAGGTAGTCACGTATTGGGTAGCCGACTTAAATTGTAAATTTAATTATTTTTCTGTTCCTTCTCGGTTCATAATTAGAATTAGGGTTATGTTTTCCTAAGCCTATAAGTACATTATACGTCTGCTAGGGTAAAAAACAAAAAAAAAAAAAAAAAAAAAAAAAAAAAAAAAAAAATCCCTATTCACGTATTGAGAGGCAGAGAGAAACAGAAAAAGAAACTTGAGAAAATAACAAAGAGGTTCAAGGAGGAAGGAACGGATTGCTTCTGGGTTGAACCAAGAGCAACGGAGGTGTAGAATGGCAGTCTAGGAAGTTGTCGAAAAACTCAGAGACGGTGGTTTAAGGTTTCAAAGCTGAAACTGAAGGTGATAAGCGCCAAATATTGTATATTCAAGCGTCCTAAATTGCATTAGTAAAGTCCGTTGTATGTTAATTTATGTAGATTATCTTCATTTCTATTTTTTATGCATTTTCAGGTTCCTTGGCCCAAAAGGAGCAAAAATAAGGTGTTGTGGATTTTTGATCAACAATGTGCTCAAAAGCTGAATTTCAGGCAGCAGTGGAACTCGATTTTGATTGCCACTTTTGACCTAGAAAGCTCAAGATCTGGACTTCCATTATAAAATGGCATATTTAGAGCTCTGAATTATCTTTCTAAATCTTCAAACTGTTTGTCATTCGGAGCTCGGAGCAGAGAGTTATGGCCTTGTTACCAGAGGTGCGCAGAACTGCCTGGCAGCAATGAAATTCTGCCTTGATCTTCATTTTCGACCAACCATTCTTGAGAATTGGATCTCCACCAAAACATAAAGTATTTAAAGCTCTGAATTAGCTTTCCAAATCTTCAAACGGTTCATCATTCGAAGTTTGGAACACAAAGTTATGGCCATTTCATCAAAGTAGGTCCGGGCGGAGCAAATGGAGAATAGGCATTCTGCCCAATTTTTGAGTGCTCGAGGCCCAAATTTGAGCACTCGAATTTAGGGCAGTTTGTCTCCGAAAAATCACTATTTCAGCCACTTGTTTCTTGGTTCCTTCAATTTCTGATTTCCTTCTTTATGAGGTGGTTGGAGATGTTCCTGGGGGGGGGGGGAGAGAGCCTAGTTTGGTGGTAGATAAGAGGGATAAGAGCCACACATCTCCTAAGGGAGTTTTGGATGAGATTTTGGAGAGCGAAGAGAGCAAGGAGATAGAGTTCTTCAAGCTTGAAGAAGGGAGCACGAAATGGAAGAGGTCTTCAAGCTTCTTCCTTCTTCCATTGCTCCTATGGGTAACTAAATCTTCTCTAGGGAGGTGATGAAGCCCCTCCCTTGTAAGCATGTTCTAGTGTAGATTTTACTTTTGGGATTTCAATGTATTATTGTTGGTGATTTTATGATCTAGAGCATCATATGTGTTGTAATGAATTCTAATGTCTATACATGATTATTTTGAGCTATTCATCTTGTCTTAGATGGTTTCTCTTCCTAATCATATTGCTTGCATTTCCATAGTGACAATGGAAGTTAGATCATGGAATGGTTTTAATGGCATGGAGTTTGAGAACTTTGATAAATCATTGCTTAGGATGCCCTTTGATGGTTTATACTTGATTCTTAACTTTGTGTGCTCTCATCATTTAATTAAGGGCTTGATAATCTTTGGCTTAGGGAGCATGTTGAAGACTACACCCTAGTTTAGGTAGTTCAAGCATGTGAATCTTTGATGGATTATTCTTGTTTTTGATTTAATGAACCTCTTGAGGATAGTATAGAAACCAAGGGTTGTTATGTGTCATGACCATCATTTATGTTGATTTCCCAATTTAATCTCAATCTAGTATGTGTATAGGGTTGGAGCGGATTCATTTCCCTAGTTTTTCTCTACTTGTATTTCATCTCTTTTTAATTCTTGCAACCTACTAGTTTATGCATATTTGAATTCCTAGTTTAGTGACCATCAAACAAACCCTTATTACCCCTTATCATTCTAAGAACAATTCTAAACACTTAGGTTGCCATAGACTAGCGTAGTCCCAGTGGTTCGACTTACCCGACCAATAGCCCTATTTTACAATGATTCGTGCTATTGCGAAGGTTGATGTTAGTTGAACAACCGATCAATTTTTGGCACCGTTGCCAGGGATTGCAAACGGTTTAGCGACCAAAGTTCTAGGGTTAATTTTAGTTTGATTGTGAATATTGTGTCTTGTGAATATTTCTTGTGTGTTTTGACCATCTCAATGTTTTAAGTGTTGTAAGATTTTAGGGACTCGAAGCTCGCCGGGGGAATGCTAGCAAATTGTAAGTTTAGAGGACCCCAGGTAAGTCTCGTGACTTCTAGTTTCGAGTTGTGAATTTTGTGCATGTGTTAAGCTTAGAAGTAGTTAATTTATTTGCAAGCCCTTGTTGAGGCTCTTATCCTGTTTAAATTTCGTGTTCAAGCATCGGTCCTTGTCGTGGCCAATTTAATTTTTGTCTTGGTAATTGAAGAGAGAGGGAATATCATATGTGGAGGTTATGGTGATGAAGTGTTGTGTTGATTGCTTTGTGTGTTGTTGAATTACTCCTAGATGGAGAATAATTATCTCCTAACTCAATTCTACACACCACATGCGTTTTGTGCTTTTTGCTCTAGTAATACACATCATACAAGAGATTGTCTTCCAATGAGACAATTCTCGGATTTCTATCTAGAGCAACCAAATGCAAATTTCTCTGAACCAGGTAGTGATCCATACTTCAATGGTTATAACTTGGGTTCAGGAGATCATCAAAACTTCTTGTGGCTTGACATAGGAAATTCAGCCCCACAATCTCTTGGGCAACATTTTCACTCCAATTTTCAACCCAATGATCATTATTTCCAGCCCTCTTCTTCTTCTTTTCTACCGTCTCCATTGGATGAGTTAATAGCTGCCAACGAACAAATGATGGAGTCTATGCATACGCAAATGATGGAGTCCAACAAGCAAATGTTGGATGACATTGTTAGCATGCAATCCACCGCCTATTCTCATTCCCAATCTAGAGTTGATTTAGATGACCAAATAGCCCAAATTCAACAAATGGTTGATGTTCTAAATCAGGAAAAGGAATAAGAATTTCCAATTGAACTTGTGGTCAATCCAAAAGAGAATTCTATGAATGATGAGTTTACTTCTAGTAATTTTCATCACGAGAATGTTCAAGTGGTTACCGCATGTGAAAATGAAGAAATAGTGGGTGAAGATCAAATTGTAGCCACACAAAAAATTGAAGAATTTGTGGTTCAAAATGAGGAAATTAATGATGATAAGATTGTATCCTATAAAAATCCAGCACAACCCCTACATAATCCCTTGCTTGATGCACCTCCTTTAATGGAGGATCCTCTAAAAACATGCTTAGCTCATTTTAATTATGAGGATTTTAATGTTGACAATTCCATTTCGGAGGTGAATTCTTTGCTTAATATTCATCCACCTATTCATTCTCTTCCTTGGTCAACATCAAATGTATCTCTTTCTTGGGAGCTTGCATCTCATCCTATTCCCTCACTTGAGTTGTCTCAAGTTGTTGAGCCCGAACCGCCGGATAAGTGTGAGGAGGATGTTGAAATTTTGAAGGATAAGTTGTCGAGCATTCCCGTGCTCAATATGACCCTTCAAAAGCCTTTGCTAGGTGCACCCTCACCTACTCCATCTTCCTATAATCCAACTAAGCCCCATAATCCAAAGTTCTTCATTGAGGATGAAGAGTGGGTTGAGGTCTTTCCGTTACCTCTTTTCCACTTTTGTCTTCAAAGTCTTCCTCCGCTTTTAAAAGAATTATCCTATCTGGGGAAATATGACTCTCTAGAGAGACATGGTATAGGGTAAGGAGGACCAACTTGATCTCGGTGCGTCTAGATATCGACGTTAAATTTAGCACCCGTGGGGAGCAATTCTTTCTACTTCAAGGCTTCCCTGTCTTTTCAATTGCTCGTGCCTTGAAATTTTCTGGAAAACGGTTTAGAAAAGCCAAAAGTTTAATTTTTCTGGCAAGCTCTTTAATTGTGTTCCACAATTTTAGCATGGCTTCTTAAACCTTCTCAATTCTAATTTCCATTCCCGGAAGTTTCCATTGCCTTCAAGCAATTTCATTGGCTTTGGAATGCTACTCATGTGCATAAACTCTCATTTTTATTGCATTCTTAAAAATTTTCTCAAAAATTTTCAATGAATTGTGTAAGGTTGCAAAAGCTTGAAGTTATGTGGAAAGGTTTGAAAATTTTCCCAAATTGTTGCAAAGTTTGAAAATTTTTCATGCATTGGAGTGATTGTTGCACAATTCTTGCAACAAGTTGAAAATTTTCTCAAAATTTCCCATGCATTGGAATGAGGTTGACAAGTTTGCAAAAATTATCCAAGCATTAGAGAAAAGTTGCCAAGTTTAAAATTTTTTCTAAATTCATCCAAGCATTGGCGCACAATTGCAAAGTTTGAAGAATTTTCAAAAATTAATCCATGCATTGGATTGACATTGCAAGTTTTAAAAATCTTCCATGAATTGTGTGATGTTGTATTGAAGAGATGTTCAAAAGTTCCAAAATTTTCAAATTCATTCAAAATCTGGAAATTTTCCAAAGATGATGCAATTTGAAAATTTTCTTCAGTTCATTCAAGCATTATGAGACACAATTTGAAAATTTCCAGAAATTCTTCCATTGCATGGGAATGACATGCAAAGTTTTTTGTGTCCAAGTCGCCAACTTGCAAAATTCCTGGAATGATGTTGCAAATCCATCAAAATGCATGAAAATGCATGCAATAGTGCTCACTATCTCCCATAGAATGAGATTGCAAATGCAAATGCATTGAATGATGTTGCACATGAATCAAATTGCATCCAATGCATGCAACAGTAACCACTGATAATGTATTTAGATTGCATGCATTCTTTCATCTCCAAGCCACTGACTTTCCATGCATGGACTCTATTTTGAACAGCTTCCATTTCCATGTTGCTCACATTACACATTCCATTGCAATGACTTCATTTTCGAGCCTACTGATCCAATTTCGAGCAATCTACCGTCCCTGTTGAGTGCTCGCTAATGCCTCCAATCTTGCATGCCCACAGTCCTAATTTAGAGCACTCTACTACCAAGCTTCAAGTGCTCGCTGATGCCCTTCAAATTCAGCTCTTCATGTGCAGCTACCGTCTCCATTTCGAGCACTCGAATTCCAATTTCGAGTGCTCGAACCTCCATTCCAAACATCCCAAGCACACTGCCTCACATTTGAGCACTTGAAGGCCAATCCAGAGTGCTCGAAACTTCTACAAAAACAATTCCGAGGCTCTGCTTGTTTTTGGAGCACTCGAAGCTAAATTTAGAGTGCTCGAACTCACCTTCTCTATCTCATCAACCCACTTCTAGCTTCATCTTCCTCACACCACCTCTCACCCATCTCACAACCTTCCCTCATCTTCCTCTTTCTCTTAACCCACACCACCCCACCATTCCAAACCCACAACCCAACACCCCCATAATCTCACAGCAACCAACTCCACGACACCCATGCAAATCATCAAACCTCTCCTCTCGGTCACTCCCCACACACAACTCCTCAACCACCATGCTCGACCACATCATGCCAACCCACTTCCCTCAAACCCAACCTCATCTTAAACCCACCATCACCACCCTCCATTTCCTGCAACCTACCCAAACAACACAACTCAGCCTCAAGCCATTCCCAAACCCCTCTCTATCCCATCCACACACCAAACAACTAACCTACCTTCTTAACCATCCACCACTCTCCACCCCAACTTGCAAACCATGCAGCTTAACCTCCTCCAACAACCCTGCATCCCAATGCACCATCCCAAAAACCAGCCTTCTTCCTCTTGGTTTCAACCCAAACCCTCAACCATGCAAGCTAACTCCAACACAATCCCACCACAACCACCCAATCCTCACAGCAACCCACCCACAAACCCACCATGCATCACCATGCATGCACACACTCAACCAACCCACCCACTTAGCTCTCGGCATCCCTTCCTATCTCTTCACCTCACAACCCAACTGACCATCCCAACAACCATCTCAAACCTTCCCATTATCCCATCTCTCGACTTCTCTCTCTACCCACTTCCAACCCAGCCACTAACAAAACCAACCCACGACCTCTCTCTCTCCAACAAACCAACCACCACAACCCAACACAACCACGCAGCCAACCTCCTCTCTCTCTCTCTCTCTCTAAACGACCCTGCAATCCAACCTTGCAGCACCACCTTCCCCTCCTGCAACCTACCCCACTCAACCCCTCGGCATCCCCTTCATCACTCAACCAACACACCCCCATCTTCCACCACAATCATCCCTCTCGGCCTCACATCACCTCTAACCCTCATCTCAATATCGGCAACCTCCACCCAACACCATCCCAACTCAAAACCCACTTCCACAACCCAACCCTCCCCACCATGCAACTTCAGCATCAAACCAACCCAACCTCCTCCTACCTCCCCCACCTCACCACCATCATCAAACCACCCTCAAACCCACACCCCCATCACCCTAACCAAACCTCTCTCTCGGCATCTTGCCTGCACCAACCATACCAACCAAACACCTCTCACCCTCCTGCATGAACCACCATGCACACTCATCATCACCTTCCCCAACACAATTCCTCTCGGCATTCACCACAACCCTCCTCTCGGCTTCCACCATCCTCAACCCCAAACCAATCACCCCACCACCTTATGCATGCACCTCCATCCTCCTTCCTAATTCCATCTTTCCCTTCTCTCCATTCTTCTCTCAAGGTATGCTTTCTCATCCTTTTTATTTTTTTCTTTTTGTTATATTGTTGTTATCCTTTTGAGGAGTATGGGCATGGAAATTGTGGAGTTTGGGTGTGATTGTTGTTATGCTCTAAGTTAGAGAGCATTTTATCTAAAAAATTTTTTTGGGTTTTCATCACTCTAATCAACCTTTGGCCCTCTTCCTTTTTGTCATGCACACTACCTGTTTGACACAATGCCTGAACCAGCTTCATCTCTCTAACTGGCCCCATTCTTGGCATTGTTTTGTTATCCATTGTAACCTTATGACTAATGTGTGCTAATTTATGTTTTGTTTGGATTTTTACTAGACTTCATGTTTGTGTTATTCATTCTCTTTTAGTTTTTCATTCCGAAACCTATGCTTTTACCTGTGTGTATTAGTGCTGTTTTGGCAGGTCTTCGGGTCCAAGTTTGGGGGACGCATTTGTGCATTCACATAAATGGACACCTTTGCATTCGTCACTCCACTTGGTAATATTGTTCTTTTCCCCCTTTTTTTTGCTCTTATTTTGGTATGCTTGTCTTCACACCTTGAGGACAATGTGTCATTTAAGTTTGGGGGTGCATTTATGCATTTTTGGTTTCATAATTTTTGCTAAGCAATGATAGTATAACTTGACACTTGTCGGAGATGAAACATATGTTTAATACCTTGTGTATAGAAGCAATTGAAATTTTTGAAAATAAAGTAAAATTTGAGTTGAAATGATCATGTAGATTCAAATTAGTCTGTATAAATGTCTCAATTAAATTCTCGCTGGATTTGACACTCTTTTAAGCTTCACAATGCACATTGGAAACTTAACTGTGAGGCATGCAACTTAATCGACCTTGACCTTGGCCTAGTTAATCTGATTTGATGAACCTAATAGATGAATATCTTTGGCATGATTTAAGTTGTCTAAAACAAAAAAAAAAAAAAAGAGAAAGAAAGAAAATAATGACCAGTTGACGTTCGTAGCCTTTCCAACTCGAGCTATTAAGCCCTAGGAGTGTCTCTACACTTAGCACCCTAAAGCCGTCTGGTTTGGGAGTTGTTGGCCTAATGCTTGCTACAGGGGTTGGCTAGAAAGCTTAAAGGACTTAAACATTGCACGGTCATTCAAAAAAAAAAACTTGTAATAAGCATGGTTTGCTGGAGTTCGTAGCCTTTCCAACTTGAGCTATTAAGCCCTTTGGAGTGTCTCTACACTTAACAACCTAAAGCTATCTGGTTTGGGAGCTGTTGGCCTAACGCTTGCTACATAGGTTGGTTAGATAGCTTAAGGGACTTCAGCATTGCACAACCATCTATGTTTCGCTTATGAGTTACAATAAATTGTCAACAAGCAACAAAAGTTATCTTGTAAATAAAATCATGCCTTAGGGACCTCATTTAAAGGGGAATTCAATGATTTGAAAACTTGTGCTTGGAAATTGGAAAAGAAAGTAAAAGCCGCATGTTGAGAATCCAATCCACTTTCACTGAAGTTAGAGTTGATTTCCATTTAAGAGATGACAATTGAGTTATTTATATGGACTATGATGTTGATACATGCATGTTGAAATGTGTTTAGTATCAATGCTTCATATATGCAAGGTAGTCTTCCTAATGACCCCATCTCCAGCTCTTTTTCTGTTTCAAGTTATTTTTGAGCTATGTATATATCTCATTTTACCATGGATGATATTTTTATAGTAGCATGCCCATGGTTGTCTTTTCATTAAGTTTTTCATTATAGTTTTGCTAAGGGACTAGCAAAATGTAAGTTTGGGGGTGTGATAAGCGCCGAATATTGTATATTCAAGCGCCCTAAATTGCATTAGTAAAGTCCGTTGTATGTTAATTTATGTAGATTATCTTCATTTCTATGTTTTTATGCATTTTTAGGTTCCTTGGCCCAAAAGGAGCAAAAATAAGGTGTTGTGAATTTTTGATCAACAATGTGCTCAAAAGCTGAATTTCAGGCAGCAGTGGAACTCGATTTTGATTACCACTTTTGACCCAGAAAGCTCAAGATCTGGACTTCCATTATAAAATGGCATATTTAGAGCTCTGAATTAGCTTTCTAAATCTTTAAATAGTTTGTCATTCGAAGCTTGGAGCAGAGAGTTATGGCCTTGTTACCAGAGGTGCGCAGAACTGCCTGGCAGCAATGAAATTCTGCCTTGATCTTCATTTTCGACCAATAATTCTTGAGAATTGGATCTCCACCAAAACATGAAGTATTTAAAGCTCCAAATCTTCAAACGGTTCATCATTCGAAGTTCGGAGCGCAAAGTTATGGCCATTTCATCAAAGTAGGTCTGGGCGGAGCAAATAGAGAATAGGCATTCTGCCCAATTTTCGAGTGCTCAAGGCCCAAATTCGAGCACTCGAATTTAGGACAGTTTGTCTCCGAAAAATCACTATTTCAGCCACTTGTTTCTTGGTTCCTTCATTTTTTGATTTCCTTCTTTATGAGGTGGTTGGAGATGTTCCTAGGGGGGGGGAGAGAGCCTAGTTTGGTGGTAGATAAGAGGGATAAGAGCCACACATCTCCTAAGGGAGTTTTGGATGAGATTTTGGGGAGAGAAGAGAGCAAGGAGATAGAGTTCTTCAAGTTTGAAGAAGGGAGCACGAAATGGAGGAGGTCTTCAAGCTTCTTCCTTCTTCCATTGCTCCTATGGGTAACTAAATCTTCTCTAGGGAGGTGATGAAGCCCCTCCATTGTAAGCATGTTCTAGTGTAGATTTTACTTTTGGGATTTCAATGTATTATTGTTGGTGATTTTATGATCTAGAGCATCATATGTATTGTAATGAATTCTAATGTCTATACATGATTATTTTGAGCTATTCATCTTGTCTTAGATGGTTTCTCTTCCTAATCATATTGCTTGCATTTCCATAGTGACAATGGAAGTTAGATCATGGAATGGTTTTAATGGCATGGAGTTTAAGAACTTTGATAAATCATTGCTTAGGATGCCCTTTGATGGTTTATACTTGATTCTTAATTTTGTGTGCTCTCATCATTTAATTAAGGGCTTGATAATCTTTGGCTTAGGGAGCATGTTGAAGACTACACCCTAGTTTAGGTAGTTCAAGCATGTGAATCTTTGATGGATTATTCTTGTTTTTGATTTAATGAACCTCTTGAGAATAGTATAGAAACCAAGGGTTGTTATGTGTCATGACCATCATTTATGTTGATTTTCCCAATTTAATCTCAATCTAGAATGTGTATAGGGTTGGAGCGGATTCATTTCCCTAGTTTTTCTCTACTTGTATTTCATATTTTTTTTAATTCTTGCAACCTACTAGTTTATGCATCTTTGAATTCCTAGTTTAGTGACCATCAAACAAACCCTTATTACCCCTTATCATTCTAAGAACAATTCTAAACACTTAGGTTGCCATAGACTAGCGCAGTCCCAGTGGTTCAACTTACCCGACCAATAGCCTTATTTTACAATGATTCGTGCTATTGCGAAGGTTGATGTTAGTTGATCAACCGATCAGAAGGCAAGTTCCTATTCTAACTCCTTCCCTTAAACCTGTGTTCTTTGCATACCTAGGTAAACTCCAGGGTTTAAATGAATGTTAAAACATATCTTTTATGCATGTTTGAACTGTATTTAATTGCTTTGATTTAAACTGGTTAGGGGTTGATTGAAGTTTCTAAATGAATCTTGTTGCCGTTGGTTTTAAGCTTTGTTTAATTTATGTCGTTAATGCATAATAGTGTCTTATAATTAATTTGGGACATTGATTGAACCCTAGAACGCTTAATAAAAACATTACTGAGGCTCTGAATATCGTCGGAGGCGAAGAAGACGAACGAAAAACAGGTTATGGCTCTTAAGGGAGAGAGAGCCGGCTCCCTAAAGGAGGGAGCCAGCTCCCTCACTGTCAGAGCCGGCTCCCACATGGAGGGATCCAGTTCCCAGCTCCTTAGAGTCAGCTCCCAAGGGTGGGGAGCTGGCTCTCTAGAGGGGAGAGCTGGCTCTCAACTTTTGAGAGCCTGCTCTTGCTCTGAAACGCACATAAATTGGTTTAGGGCTCTGTTTAGGCTATCTGGGGTATTCTTAAGCTGTTTAAATTGCACTGAATGTTGTAAATAACTGCTATAGACCTATATAAATACTGGAAAGCATTATCATGAAGTTAAAGAAAAGCCTGTATGTGGAATATTATTTTGTCGATTTATTTGCTTACTGAAACTTAGCAAATCTTTTGTATATGATTTAATAATGTTTAATCATATTTCAACAGTGTTATAAGTGTAGTGGATTATCTGAAAATAGCTATGCTTGGATTGGATTAAATTGATATTTTGAATTTATTGTAAACTGCATTAATTTATGGACTGTTTGGAGGATTTAAATGCTTGGATTTATTTTAGCAATTCATAGGATTGGAACATGATTTTTAGGTCTTATAATGAATACCTAATATGGTCATATATGTATTAAATTTTATTTCTGCATATCTTGGAGGATTGTATGCACTGATATGGGATGGTGGCATACTTGGGATGGATTAGTTTAAACACTAAGTCTTACCTATTTTGGATTGAGGTATGGATTAACCATAAAGGTTAAGTCCTACTAATATTGGTGTCAGGTCAATAAACAATTGAATGACATACTTTGGTTTCTGGATGGATTTTTATACATATGTCAAGCCACTATACCAGATGGATGATATTTTGTATTAGGCTTATACGAACTTTATATATTTATGATTATGGTGATATGAACTTGAGTCTCAGGATTATGGTTAGGGTGCGTATATCGCCTAGGATGGATAACTGGACATAGTTGTTGTTCCCTGGTAAGTCTAGGTACACATGACCACGTTATGTGCGATTTACGTGGTATCTCTACTCAGGCTGAGACAGACCTATTGGGCTAGTGAGCGTCCTATAGTGTGTATTTATACATATATGGACTACTTTAGTTATTGTTGAGCTATCTATGATGTATTTGCGTATCAGGGTTTCTGTATGGATTGTAGTAGGATAGAATTTGCATGTGGGCCTGACCCACTCTTATATTTTTTCTAGGTATTTGTCAGTTCTAGGCTTAGAGCTTGATTTTGCTGAGCAAATCTAGTCACTCATTCCTCCGACTACGTAGGACTGCTTTCTTTATTTAGCTTTGGATTTTTATTTCAGTTATTTCCATTTCAGTTTGAGATATTATTAGGGGTCCACTGGATGGATTCCTGAGTTGTTAATTAATGGAGGTTTTAGATTATTGGATTTTAATTATGTTTTTGAGGATTTTTAATTTAGAATTCTTTCAGCGTTTATTATTTAATTCCTATTATTCTTTTGTATTCTGTGTTCAATTACATATTAATTGTTTGGTATCTTTCGGATCTGTGCTCGGACTTGAAAATCCGTGACTTTAGAATCGAGGGGTATCACACAAATCTAATGAGTTAGTCGTTCAAACTACAACAAAAGTGACTTTTAGCGACGTTTTTTTTCGTCACAAAAAGCTAACTTTTCATTGCTAAAATTTTTTAGTGACGAAAAATCATTCGTCAATATTTTGTTGCTATATAATCGTCTCGGTTGATCGATAGTGACGAAAATTTCGTCACTATTGCCTTCGCTTTTAGTGACAAAAAAATTTGCGTCGCTATTGCATGACTTTTAGTGATCATACTTTTCGTCACATCTGCTTGCCTTTTGGTGACGAAAATGTGACAAACATTTTCGTCACTATTGCACGACTTTTAGCAACCATATTTTTCGTCACATCTGTTTACCTTTTATTGACTAAAATGTTTGTCACATTTTCATCACTATTGCATAACTTTTAGCGACGATACTTTTTGTCACACCTGTTTGCCATTTAGTGACTAAAATGTATGTCACATTTTATTGGGCATTAGCAACGAAAGTTTTCGTCACTAACTTACCCAATGACAAGTGTCTTTTGTTGCTAAAAACCAATTTTTGCATGCTTTCTAAACTTTTTATCCTTTTTGCTAATATTAAAAAAAAAAATTCCAAATAACAACACAGGTCCACACATTTCAAACTCTACATAGCAACACAAATTTAAACATAATATTAAATTTTATTATGAAGTACATAATAATTCTGAGTTCAAATAAAAAATTAACATAAATTTAAATAAATTTCTACATTTGTTCAATTCTAAGTCAAAATATAAACTAAAATTCCAATTGTCTAATACAAATTAAAGACTAAACTAAAACATAAAAGCAAACTCCCAACTCTCCCTCTATGGCAGCACCTCAAAGTTCTTCGTATGGAATCTCATCACTTTAGTTCGTCGTTGTCATAAGTACTTCGTTTTCTTTATGTCATCCCAATTAATCACTCTACAA
Source organism: Cornus florida (assembly GCF_030987335.1). NCBI lineage: Eukaryota > Viridiplantae > Streptophyta > Magnoliopsida > Cornales > Cornaceae > Cornus > Cornus florida. The sequence continues at coordinate 57,254,198 of NW_026775579.1, read as the reverse complement.
ACCAAAAAAGATAAAGGTCATTAGAATATTGTGTACAATTTGTAAGATTACCTAAACTTTTTTTTTCTTCTAATTATATGCAATTTAATGGATGAAAAGAAAAAAAATGTAGCATTGCATAAACTGACTATAAGATAAACATGCTCAAATTTCATTTCTCTTTATACACGATAATTAAAGTAAAATGCTTTCAGCTTTGTTGGTATATTACTCAACTTTTATGCAAAAAAATACTACAATACGTAATATCATATTCTCCAAGACTGTTACATGCATTTATAAAAAAATATCACATCTAATGAAAATCAACAAATTTAAAACTTACCAACTTCAGCATTAATTCCTGGTCCAAAGAATGAAGCAATTTTTTTCCTAAGAAACAATTGAAGGTGTAAATATCAGTACACCCTTAAAGAGAACTTTAAACATAAATTATAATTTTAAAAATAAAAAATAAAAACTCCTCATTAATGAAGCAATTATGGCTTATGCATTTTTACAATATTATATCAACTCAATTACCATAATGTTGCGTACAAGAAAATGTGCTATAGGTTATATTATAAGTGAACCCCTAGTACCAACAAAACAAGGTAGGCAATCCTTACCCCCATAAAACACTCCAACAATTTAAGAAGTAACTCTCTTAACAAGACAAACTACCTGCAAAATAAATTGTATCCCTGGTAAAAAATATTGATAAAAAAATAATTATAAAAATTGAATTAATTCTAAGATAGCTAACTTACCATAAATTATCCTTCCAAAAACCATATCCAATGTGAAACAAGAGAGTTTTCAAAAATTTTGAGAGAAAGAGGGGCATAAGGAATATTGATGCATCATCCCAAAAATATTAAAGTTCAATATTAAAAAACAAGAAACTGCAAGAAAGTATTCAAAGTCCTAAAATATTTATCTTAATTAATTTTAAAAAGATGTCCTAGAACTCTAACTATATTAATTTTGGGGTGCAGTGGAAGGCTGCCCAATATTTGCAATAAAAGTAAGCATTGCCTCCTTCACTTTTTCTTGAATTTGTTGCTGCATTTCTTCCTTCATCCCTTGCACCTCTTGTCTCATCTCTTCCATATTATTTTCTGCTTTATCGGCCCTGACATTAGTTGCATCCACATCTTTTTGAGTAGCACAGATTGACAAAGTTGGCATATCCCCATTAGGCCCATGTAAAAATGAACACTTATTCCCTAGCACTTCAAGCATTATTTCTTCTTCTTTCTCGTGGGTTATTACTTCTCCAATTTCAATTGCAACTTTTTTCATTTATAGCATTCTAGCCTGTATGTTCAGAAGTAGAGTTATCATCCTAAATGTGCACCATCCTTTAATTTAAATAAAAACTAAAACATTAACAATGAAGACATTCTTACATAATTCTTCTTAGCCTCTTCATCAATAGATTCCCCATTTTCCTTGATATGTGATTTTGCATAGAATTCAATCACACTTCTATCTTCCCCACTTTCATTATTAAGCTGTGATATATAAGCAAGTAAAATGAACAAACTGGGCTATAAAAACCTTAACAAACATTCGGATAAGGAACAAAAGCCAGCGAGAACTCAAACAAAATTGCAAACATATTCATATCTACATACATATAATTTTCATTACTAAACATTATACACATATACACAATATATACATATATATATATATATATATATATATATATATATATATGTTGGATTTTAGAACATATACATATATAACTTATTATATCAAATTAATCATCTACAAAACTCATTAAAGTTGAAACTAAAATAGTTTTGAATAACTTCACACATTTTAGTTTAGTTGATACATAAAACATATTATTTTAAATGGAGACACCAAATTATTACGGCGTTGAATATTTCAACTATACAAGTATAACTAATTTGAAAAATTAATGCATAAAGAAGTAAAATAGTACTAAAATGTGATTTGAATAGTTCCATTTGTCATTACCATCTCATCCAGGTACTGATCATACGCTTTTGAGCCACCATAATTCTTAGTCTTCACCTTATCCCTATTCTTTTTGTTTGTCTCACTGCGATTTTGCATGATAATAATCAAAAAACAAGTATATCAACATATTTGTGTGTGTAATTCAAACTCAATCCATAATTACAACGTTGTAAGTATATTATTTCATTACCACACACTTCTCAGAATTGTATCTATCGCACAATAGATTCCAATGCTCGTTAGGAACACCTACAAATGGGTTACGCCGGGCAAGCTCAGCATTTTTAAAGCCATCATAGTAATTCTTTATTTTGTATCTGCGGGCCTTCAAGCACTTGTTGAACTGATGATCGAATGCTCGTCTATGATGGTGTTCACCAACATTAGATCTAAATTTTTTCTAAAGGAATGAAAACAATAAATTTAGTTATCCAAACAGATAAGAAAAAGTATTATCTATTAGTTGGACTTTGTTAATTTGTAAAGGATAAACATATATTTAGCGAAACATAAGTTACTAACTTACTACCTAGAAAACATATCAAATTAAACATTGTCAATTAACTACTAATTCTTGAAATTAACAAAAGAGATTGGAATGAGAGCAGTTTTGTACGAATGAAAGTATTACCTTAAATCTATAATACATAGCATCCTTATCAGAAGTTCAATGTTTGAAGCTGCTAGATGCGCATGCTCTTCCTTTCATGAAGGGGTTTTAAGAGCACAGGGGTTTGTTTTTAGCCTTGCTGCTGAATACAAACTATTCAATTAAAATTAGTTAAAGTAATGGTAAAAAAAACGTTAATATTGATTTAGAGCCAATGAAACCAAAGCAGCCCGGTAGCAGTCAAAGGAAGGGAAAAAAGAAGACCTTAATTCAGAGACAAATACACTTGATAACAATAAGCTAATAAGAAGAGAGAGAGCGAGATGACAAAATGGGAGTAGAAAAAAATATATAATTATTTTTAAAAAAATGAGAGAGAGCAGAGAGAAAACTTAAAAACAAATGACAAGAGGTAGGTAGGAGAAGAGAACATGTAATTAATTATTTTAATGGAGAGAGAGAAGGGAGAACAATATATACAAACAAGGCCCAAGGCCAAACCCAGAAAACTGGAATCTATAACATGTGACCTACCTTGTTTGTATATATTGTTCTTCTATAACAACAATGACGTTAAGTTTTGATAGTATTTTGTTGGTGGACTCTAGGCAATCACCTATTGGTGATTTGTGGGGCTGAACCCACTTTTACAAGTCCAGGATTCTCCTTGAGATTATTGTTGGTTGATCTTAGGCACCATATATTCTAGAAGGAATATTCTCCACTTTTTTATTTTTTTTTTTTATTTTTAAGAATCCATGAAGGAAGTATCCTTAAATTTTAATGGGATTGTGGTTTTCGATTGTAGATGGATAATAATTACTACAATAGCAGATAACTAAAAACCATAGTATGGGTTATTTAGTATTGAAAAAGGTATGATAAATTGAAACTTATATCTAAGGGGAAATTTAATAGATTCAAAGTTACAGATTCCCTATTGACTGGATAAACTGTAGGTGGGAATAGCTAAAAGTTTTTCTTTTAAGGAATTAAAAGTTAAATTACAAGTGGATGCAAGTGGATGCGAGTTGAAGAATCACTGGAACCTATAACAGGCGACATACCTTGTTTGTATATCGACAACCTCTCTTATCTTCCATTGGGTCACACCAACCCTTGCAAATTGAAGCTAGCTTGCTTCTTCTTCCTTGGGCTACACAAGCCTTTACAAATGAATATCAAATTTGTTGTATTCAAATATATCTCTCAAAGATTGATATGCAAATCAAGGTTCACAACTAGAGTAGATATGAATATAAATGAAGCTTAATACTCTATGAATGAAATGAATGATAGAGGATGATATAAGTGAAGAATATAAACTCTTATAATCTCTCAAGTGTATGATAGAGCACAAACTCTATAAAAATTCAAGCAAGAGTAAAAGTCCTTTGAATTCTTAATTGAATCTCTCAAAATAGTATATGAGTCAATGAGAGAGATGAGGAGAAAATATGAGAACAAAAGCTCTCTTTAATGCAATGTAATGTCTCTCAAAATGATATGTATATATTGCAAACCAACCTTCTATATATATAGAAATATGAAGCTCAATATAGCTGTTAGAGGTGGTTGGAGAACATTAAATGTAAAAATTCCCGTTGGATTTCAAATTCCAAGAAGGAGCCAGCTCTACCTAAAAGAGGAGGCTGCTCCATTGCATTCAAAAGGCGGCTCCACACTTAGTGGAGGCGGCTCTTCTTCAGTAAAGGCGGCACCTAAAAATGGGAGGCGGCTTTTTTCAAGAAAAAAATGTTTTACGAACCAAAATTAAGCTACTAAAGTGAAATGAGCAGGCTCTACTCTTCATGGAGGCGGCTCTACTCTAGTGGAGCCGGCTCTACTCTAGTAGAGGGGGCTCTACTTTCAATGGAGGCGGCTCTATTGCTGTGCATAACTTCAAATGGACATAACTTAGTCCATTTAACTCTAAATGAGGTGAAATTTAAGTCTAAATTCATTGCCTTGAAGTCAGCTTTCTATTGCCACTGGCCTTACTCAAAAACTCCAACCATGGAAATGGTTATGGCCATTTTAGTGCAACCTGGTCAGAAATTTCACAGACCAAAAACATGCATTTTGTGATGCTCATATCTCATTCAATTCAAATCTTTTTTAGGTGAAATTTGAGTCTAAACTCAAGGGCTCGAAGTCACCTTTCTAATTCCACTAGCCTTATTTCAAAAATCCAACTACAAAAATAGTTATAGCAATTTTAGGACAGGCCGGTTTGAAAATTTTATAGGCTAAAAATTACTTCTTATAAGATAGCCATCTTTCTAGCACCTAGGACTTTGACGTATGGTTCAATTTAGTTTAAGTCCAGTTTCTAAGGATCTAGGGACATATAAAGATGATAAATATCAAGTGCATTATGTCTTAGAGTTATTTACCAAATCATGGTAACTAAGGCTTTAAAGATGAAAGATTAAGTTTAATGTCTTACTTTTACTTTCTAGAGACCAAAATAAATCTTATGATTAATGTGCATGGTCCTAACATTTCTAGCTTAAGTTATGAGTTCTTTTAAAGCTTATGCAAGCTTGAACAAACTCTTTCTTAGCAAAGACTTCATATGTCAATATATATGAATGAAGTGCATAGTCTATTGCTAATGGATATAGGAGCATATGAATAATGTAATGATATGCATGATCCTATAAAGATGATTTTCAAATGGATTCATAAATACTTTGACATTGAATCCTAAACACTCACCATCCTATCTATCCCTTTATTCATGTTTTGGCTATGATCTTTAAGCTTTGAGGTATTCTTGCTTTCTTTTTTCCTTTTAGTTACTTTATTGTTCATTGTACTTTTTTGTTCATTGTAGTCCAAGCTATCTTTGGATGAACATTGCATTTTGTTCCTTGCAATTTCAACTCTTCTTTGTATCCATTTCTTTCGTTGATGTGATCTTGAATAATGGAATACTTGGAATGATCTTTAGTGCTTCATTGAGGTCATTCTTTGAATGTGAATAATCTATATAACACTTAATGTAAACATTAGTCTTTAAACATCATTTGTTATCATCAAAACAACTAGATTGTCATTGGATGAAATCCTTAAAGTCAACAATCTCCCCCTTTTTGATGATGACAACATTAATGTGTTCATAAGCAAATTAAATGGCATTTGAAAAATTCTCCCCCTATCAAAGTGCATTCATTGAACATAATGCTATAAAACAACATGCTTTCTATATCATAAATCATTTTAAAGATAAACATGCATTTAAGATCATTTAACACATCACATATCTCTCCCTCTTTGTCATCTCAAAAAGGTGAGAGGCCTAGACAACTTCATTAAGTATTTATCGTTTAGCATAGTGAAGTAATTGAAATGAAGAATTGGCAATAGTATTAATGACTATAATGTGCTTTGGAATGAAACATGTAAGCAATTATATCATAAGAAACCAATTTCATTGATAGCATGAGTTCAATAGATCATTAAGATTCATAGCATATATAAAAGTATACATAAGACATAAACCAAGAATGAAATATAAACTCAAAAGAAAGAAGTATGTAAAAGTGTACATAATAAAGCATAAAAGAAAATAAACATGAAGCATGGATTAGAGTAAGCCAAAAGGCAACAGCCTTTGTAAAGGCAACAGCCTTTGTAGAGGCAAATCTAAGAAATTAAGTGAGCTTCAATCCTAATATTATTTTCCTATTTGATATTATCATGAAGGAGGGAAAAATCATCAAAATCATGAAGGCTAGAAAGAATGAATGTAATGACCAACAAGTCATTTTGTAGCATTCCTGACAATTTCCAAAATAAATCAATTAGGCATAACTAGTCATGCAATAAACATTCATAAGAGATTGTCAATAATCTCCCCCTATCAACATGCTTCCATTTACATCATATATCATTCAATTATTATCCAACTAATGGAATAATGAAGTAATGATAGGTAAAGTATGGTTTAAGATATATCATGAAGTAAGTCATACTCAAAAACCCTTAATTCATTAATGGAAATGATAAGATGGATCATTTGAAATTCATGGGTTTTCCAAAGCTAACAAATCATAAAAACAAGTGTGAGATGTTACAACCAAGATTTGTAAATGCAAGTATGTGCATAATATATCTCATGATACTAACATATCTTATATTTTTTATAAAAAATTTGATACGCTCAAGGAGTAATCATCTTAAATTACATGTTATTTAAGTTTCGAGATGATTAAATAGGGATTGGAGCATGGGAAGTTAGAGAGAGTGAGATGACATTGTCACACATAAGAGCAAAAATGACCAAAATAATTAAAAATAAGGCCTTCATACCAAAAGATCTTCCTTTTATAAAAATATGCATATTTGTATATGATTAAGTGCTCAAAATGCTTTGAAGAACATATATGACATGAAAAGCATATATTATATGTATGTAGTGGCACTACACTTAGTCATATGTGATGAACTCCTAATTATGCAAAAACATAATTTCTTGGATATATATCATTAGAGATATTTGGCTACATGATTTTCCATGTGGATGAGCTCAATATTTCTCTTATACATATATCTCAAGAGGTGATGTCAACGTATCTCATGAAATTCTAAAGTGCTAAAAATAGATACATAAAATAAAATAGCACTTGTTATATCACATTAGTCATCTGAACTAGAACAAAGTGTTTCTTTGAATGACATATTCCCGAGAATAAAGTGTCAAATAAAGATAAGAAATTTAATTTTCATAACACTAAAGAAGATTCAATTCTTAGAAGGAATCAAGTTTACTTACCATGCTAATTTTAATTCATTTTGCATGCTAGAGGTAAACTTCTTGGCACAAAACATGAATGTTGATTCAAAGATAATATAATTCTTACAAGTTTAATCACCATAATATCCTCAATGGTTTTGAAAATACATATGTATCAACTTTGGTCAAAACCCATCATCCATGAGATAACCACTAAGCCTTTTGAAAAGAGCTCTAGGAGCTTCTTTTTAACTGCATAGGCTATAGATCATTCTAAACATGTAGTTCAAAATATATACAATTTAAATTCGGATGGTTTATTTTTAGAGACCTTTGAATTTAAAGTCACTTAAAAATGCATGTGATAAAAATCATTTCATGCAAAAACATGTAGCAATTTTGTTCCTTTAATCAAAATCACATGTGCACAAAGTCATTCAATTAATTCCTTCTTCAAGGTTGAAAACTTTGAGAGATATTCTAACCTAGTTGCCAATGATGACACATGTTGACTATCATGATGTGAATGAAAAGAAACATAGATAAAAGTTTACAACTATAAGAGAGAATTAGTTCTTTTGTCTAGCACATATAGAATGTTCTCCAATGAATGATCACTTAAATGGTGGTGAACACTTTAACTCTTAGGAAAGCAATATAAATTCACATTCTTCATTTTAATTAGATGACTCTTCCAATGAGATTTATTCCTTTAGGTATTCAAGATAGGACCTATATGATTTATCATTTTTCAAGTCCATCTAAACCTTTTCAAGTTGAACAACCTCATTTTCTATATACATGGAAGTGACACAATTAAGTATAGATAAAACATTTAAGATCACAAAAGCATATAGATGACTTTTTATACATTGCTACTTTAATACATTTGATAAGGTTCACATGAAATAGCATTGATGGTCTACATTAGATAATGTGTGCTTTCATTTTATGGCATAACTTCTAATAAATCTTTCACAAAGATTGGGCATAGTTAATCTAAAGATCATTTGAAAGATAGAGAATCGTTTCATGTTAGCATGTTCATAACTCATATGCCAAAACAAACTACTTTTATGCAAAATATCAAAATATAAACATTTTTACATCTATTAGGAACAAGTAGCATATCAAGAGCGTCATGCTTAGAATTTCATGATTGAATTCTTTATATAAAAGCATATTAATGAGAAAAGAATTGTTTACCGATGGTATTAACTTCATTAGCTTGGAAGTTGTTTTTTAATGTGATGCATCCATTCCATTTTGCGAGTGAGAGGAATTCTTGGCATGATATTTCTTTTGTGCTCTAGGCACCAATTTAAGAATCCACTTGTCCTTGAGTGAAAATGATTTAAAACCTATAAAACATACTCAAGTGGCATTCTTGATATCCAATTCTTTTTAAAAAATATTTTGTTTTGGATTGACAGTGACAAGAAGAAACCTGTAAATCATCGGTATAGTATAGAAGAATATAATAACATCTAAGAACATAGATGTGTAGATAATTTAGATTAAGGTTTAATAAATTAGTGCGATTTTTAAAATTATACAGAGCAATTAGCAGTAAGAGATTATGAGGATTTTTTTTCCCTCAAAGAATCAAGCAACTGCCATTATATTGAAACTAGGAGACACAAAATATCAAAAACCATAAAATAAAAATAAATAAATAAATAAAAAGGACATCTGAGAATTTTTTTCACTGGTTACAATTGTTGCTGCCTGCAAGTACAAGGAGTGTTTGGTTACAGAAACCGCAAAAAATCATTTACGAGGGCTAATGTTCCAAGCACACAGATGACCACTATTTCACCACCCATTGAACAAAAGATGTGATCGACTGCACCAAAAGAACAAAATATATTTTTCAGTTAGGAAATCGAAAACCAGAGGGTTCATCAACAAATTTTCATGTATGCTGAATATCCTCGGCCTATGTCAGACACACAACACGAGTACTCATGGGGGTATGGGGCAAATGTGTGACATTCTGGTTCGACATGCACCTAACAAACATTATCTAATAATTCAAGTTTACTATATAATCGTACATTATGAGATTTACTAAAAAAAGAAAAAATATATATATATTTAGCAATACTACCGTGTCCTTGGTTTAGGGAATTTCAGAAATCGGATGCTTTGAGAGAGATACAAACACTCGATACATGTATCCAAATCCATTTTACATAATCTAACGGAATACCAGAAAGCATTTCTAAATATCATAAAGACATTTCAGTCATCAAGGATAGTTTTTCATATTTGTTTCTTTTTGTAAAATCAGGAAAAAGATAATTGGATCTGAGATAAGGACTCACTAAACTTGAAATGAGAAGTCAACGCATTACTATGAATTCCAAGTTGCTGATCAAATGGCTTTTATCATCAGATTCATCACCCTTCTTGCTTTTATCATCAGATTCATCAGGGAGAATGCTGAACAATAGTGCTGCTCTCCATCCAATAAGTAAAAAAGCAGTGCTTCCCATGGTTGCTAGGATAAAGCTAGGTGGCGGAATATGGCCTACTGTTGCTGCCCTTATTGTCATTCCCACCTGCCAAGAAAAGGCAAATAGAGAAAGAAAAAAAAGGGTTTGATAAATAACCAAAGTTTAGGAAATTGTTAGACGGATTAAAAATTAAAATAGACTTGCTATAATGCAAAAAAACAAAGGTGTCTACTAAAGTTGACACGAATTCACATATCAGAAATTAATCATGAAACTTTTTGGCTATAGATCAGAAATTTCCAGGTATGTCATCTGTTTTCTCTTTCCTCAACATGATTTACAATGACACCACATTTTAGGGTTTGCAAATCTGTATCACCTTGTTGCATACAGTCAAAAAATACAAGGACATTGACACTAGTGTTGGTGCTTGATACCAACAAAGATGCTGTATAAGGTACCATCAAAACAAAATCACTTACAATGCAAGGGTTAGTTAACGAGATGGATAGATTTCAGATATCAACTTTAGACAAAAATGTCAACTAAATGAGCAGGACAAGGAAACCTCGGGAGGAAGTGAAAATTATAACATTGCGGCACCTAAAGCAGCAGCTGACAAGTGTTAAGCGTTCACATATTTCACAATGGTAAAAGATACTAAACAGAAGCACCCTCATTTCATATGCCTCCCCTCCCCTATCTCATATGTCCTTCCATTCTATTCACAACTGCAAAAAGTTTTAAACACTGAAATTGCCAAAACTCATGACAAAAAGTCGTAACAGATGAACTAGAAATGAAGCCCCAGAGAAGACGACATAACACTGGTGGAAAACCAAATAAGAGAAGCCACCAAGGAGGTTCAGCCATGTGCACCACCAATGAAGTCTTAGAGAAAATACAAGTCTTGCATGTAGATGCTAATAAATACAAAAAAGTTTTGACAAGTTGTTGGAAGATACTAGTGTTTTATTGTATCTCTCAACAATTACGAGCAAAAGAAACATAAAGGAAAAACTAAGAATGAACATCAAAACCAGATACTAGTGTTTTATTGTATCTCTCAACATTCATGTGCTTCTGAGAAAATGATGATATATTGGACAATCACATTTTCTCTTAAGGAAAAGTTTAAGTTATGAATTTTCTCAGAAGCAACACCAGCTTGGGTGAGAATTTCGGTGTTATACTTAGCTTGTAAGAAATACAATTTTGTTGAAAAACGTGTCAATATAAGGATAAGGATACACATTACTGCACATGAACAAAGCATGCACCTAGAAAAGGGTACTCAAACCTATTAAATCTCATTCTAATAAAGAAAATTCACTCAGTTTTCAAGACCATGAAGCAACATGATCTACATAAAGCACTAGAGCATCGAAAGGCCAAGAAGTTCCCCTAATATCAAAAAAATTGTTTTATAATTATACTGAATCTCTCATATTGTTCGATTAACTATCCAATATTGGTCACCTTATTTATCTCACTGCTGTTCAATTTTCAGATTTTTATGGAGATATCAGAAAGTGACAAGACTAATCCTGTAACTAGTCTGATGGTGTAAACTTTCACTCAATGTTTTTGTTTCGTTGGTATAAATGCTGTAAATTTTCAGCAATGCATGGCAACTAGCTGAACTGAAAACAAATTATTGGGTAAGCATCAACTATCGTTATCAAAAAGAGGATTAGCTGCTTGACCAAGAGTGCATTTAAAACAGAAAATCAAACTCTTGACACTCCAACATAGAAACCCCTTTACAGTCCTTGATGCAAGTTCAAACTATAAATTTAAGCCCACAAATCTATTATCAATATCTACAACTTACTATTGTTCAGCCATCAACCCATGAGCTTGGAAATTCAGCTTAGTGAAGGGTAAAAATTCATCATCATCATTCTTGCCTTTATCCCATATGGATGGGGCCGGCCGCATGAATTCTCTTTTTCCATTCTTTCTATTATACACCATGTCTACTCTTAAATTCAAAATTTTTAAGTCATTTTTAATTATTTCATCCCATGTAAGCTTTGGCCGGCCTCTTTGTCTTTCATGCTTATAATCCTGGCATTGTTATATAATATTGTTTGTAACATTAAGCATCAATCAAATAACAAAATAAAGCATTTCAATACATGTTGAATATTAATAAAATTGATAAATGCAAATAATTTTAAAATAAAAATTATAAACAAAAGCTAGATGAACTTACTGAAATACCCAAAGAACAAGATTTGGCAGCAGCAATAACAGCCTTAGAGAAACCATTCATTCCTCGGCCATCCTCCCCCATAACCCCCAAGGAAATAAGCACCCAAAATCCATCCTGTTGAATACCAAATGCCAATTCTAGACATTCAGAGTTTCCGAGAAACAAGAACTACAATACAATTCATCAAATTTATGCCCCAAAAAAAAAAATCAAACAACAATCACACACATATACCAGCTATAAAAGGGCCATCCATGCCTAGGGTTTGAGTGTCAAAAACAGAAAACCCATAGCTGAACCTTCCGATTGCGGAGAAAAAAGTAAAGCCAACACATCCCCACCAGCAAGCAGAGCCACACATCTGACATGCAAAAACCAAAAGCATAATTTTGGCCACATATCCATACATATACATGTGTATTTATATAACTTGCTGATCAGCATTGTCGTTCTTGTTTGTGTGAGTAACAAACAAAACAAACAGTGTTGATGTTGACCATCAATTTCGGTGTTTCGAAAAGCCAAACGATTATATGTATATACAAAAAACATGTGTGTGTGTGTGAAGCGGATGAGAATCGAGTTTCAATCACAGTTGCTATGTTCTGTGGGACCAGTAGAACACCAATCTTGTTGTGGCCGCAAAGAATCACAAGCAGGGTGTCAAATTAAAGTCAGGATTCTTCCATTTTCTGTCCCCAACATTTAAAATGAACTACAAATTCTAGTACAGTGTCAAAAAAATGACAGTAGAGTGAGGTTTTGTGAATTAAACCCTAAAAAATATGAATCATTTCGTTTTTGATCCTAAACTACTACTGCTAACATGTCTCAAGACTTTGATGAATCAGATGAGTAGAGTAACTGATGCTGAAAGTATTTAAACACATCTTTGAGACACAGAAATGGCACACCTTTGATTGATTGCTGTTTGAAGGCCGACCCAGATGTTCTTGATGTATGTATGTATGTATATACGAATTGAAAAGTTGAGGAGTGAATCAGTAGTAATTTCCGCTCCAATTTTGTCATCAAAGATCAAAATTGAAACCCTAGAAATCGACCAATGTAAATCCTGTGAGCAAGTCTAACTTGTAGCCAGTAAAGTATATTTAGGGAGAGTAACTGAGCACCGGTTGATCCTGTGGCCTGGTGGCTTATAGACTTAACAATGAGCTGTTGGCCCGGGTTCGAGACTGGTGTTCAAAGAGAGAGAGAGAGAGAATTGATGGAAACAGAGGTATTTCAAAATACCTCCCTTTTGCCAAAATTTATTCTTAAATGAAAATCTATTTTCTTTCACTTATTTAGTTTTTGATTTTTAATTCAATGGATAAATTTGATGCTATGTTTGGGGGTATCAAATTAAGTTTGGGACGGGGTATCAAATTAAGTTTGGGACGGGAACAACACAATAAAATAGCATTAGGGGTGGCAAATGGGCGGGTCGAATATGGGTTGTGACTCATATTCAACTCGCTTATAACGGGTTAAATATGGGTTGGGTTAAATTGGGTCAGGTTAACTCGTCATTACTCGCCAACCCGTTTTAAAGAAGAAAAAAAAGTTATTATTTTGGATAATCTCATTATTGTTATATAAATATTAATTGACATAAACAAAAATATCAAAACAAAGAACTTTGAAAGAGAGGACACAATGTAGAGGGAGCTTTTTTTATTTCCTTTTGTTTTTTTCTATACATCTCGGATACACACCAATACTCATATATATATATATATATATATATATATATATATATATATATATAGCTAAGCCAAGCTTACAAAGCAAGCTAAGGAAACAACTTGCTTATATATATTTAATGTATTCACACCTACAACATTTATATATACAATAAACCTATACACGTAATTCAAACCAGCGTACCAAACTCTCTCAATAGTGGGCCACGCTACTAATCCATTTCTTCTAAATTTTTATAAATAGTGGACCCTACACCATATATATATATATATATAACAATTATTATAGTTTTTTTTATTTTAGATTGATAAAAGCTTGTAACAATATGTATAGATAATTGTAAATCCTCTAATTTATATTGGAAATTCTTTAAATTTATATTATTCTATTTTGTGACTAGACATCCATGAAAGTAAGATATTATTTATATATATATATATATATATATATATATATATATATGAAATCATCTGTTAAGCTTTTTATAGAATAAATAATTAAATGAATAAATCAGGTCATCCTACTTTGAAATACAGATGTAAACATAGGTTTCTTTCGAATTTTAGAGAGATGGAGAGAGAATTTGGAATCGTGTGAGAGAATTTTATAAAGAAAGAGGTGAATTTGAGTCAAATAGAGGTTGTGAAACTAAGTCTCTTGTATAATGGGTGAAATATAGATGACCTATATTCAACCCATTTAAACCTCTATAAAAATGAGTTAAATATGGGTCACCCATTTTTACCCATATTTTAAAATGGTTCACTCACATTCATTTTAAAGCGGGCGAATATGAACAGGTTGGTGGGTCATGACCCATTTTTGCTACCCCTAAATAGTATAAAGATTTGGCTTGAACTTTCCTCGATGGATTTACATGGCATTCTCTCTCCCCAAGCATCTACAAATTTAAATTTGGCGAATAGGCATATCATGTCATTACTTGTCCATCTATCCACCATGTTTGGTTTCACTCACGAAATTTTTCAAGATATTTTCTTTTTCTACATCTGATCGACTGTTAATATTTTAACATTTTCCCACTCGGCTAAAATTAATTATGATTCTTTTGGTCTTGTTTTAATTTGCATCAAAGTACTACGGGCTTAATTAACTGTTTTTTATTAGCACAAAGGGATTAATTAAATATTTGCTTTTGGATTGCGATTAAATGGGATTAGAATCTCTTAATTCTTCGTAATTTTATTTAAAGTGAGCTGCTTCCAAAGTTACAGTATCGAACAATAAATGAACAACTTGTTAACACCAAACCTCCTTGTGTCTTCTTAGGTATCATTTTGTGTTACAATCTGGCCGGCCAAAGGTTTAAGGCTTGGTACCGATGAAGAATGAAGAGAGATGTGATACCCCCAGATTTCAGGATGCGGGTTGGCCAGGCCCACGCCCGATTACCCGAGGATATCAAACCAATTAGTAATAAACGAACACATAATACAATTAAGGAAACAGGAATAAATAAAAATTTGCTGAGAAGAAACTAGAATGATAATCCAAATACTGAAATTTCAGAATAAAATTAAATTAATAAAGAATTATTCTGAAACATCCAAATTCTCCATTTCTAATACAACTCGGGAATGCATCTGGTGGACCCCTAAAAACTCCAACACTGAAATCATCAACTGAAGAACTCCACTGCTAAATCATGAAGAAGCTCCTACGTCGTCGGGAGAATGAGAAGCCGTCTCTACTTAGCACGAACAAGATCTAAGACCTAGAACCGTCCGTTACCTGAAAAATAATAGTGGGTCAGGCCCACGAACAAGTTCTATCCTAACTACAATCCAAACAGAGACCTGATACGCAGATACATCCTAGATGTCCCAACCACATCTATATAGTCCGTAATAGATAAATATATATCCACACTACAGGACTCTCACTAAACTATGCTGAGGGTCTCAACCTGCATAGAAGGCAACATGCAATACGTACCTGAGTGGGCATGACTACCTAAGCCTAACAGGGTATACCTCAACCAACATAACTAGCTACGCATCCTACTGCATATACGTTCCCTAACCGTCGTCTATGAGACTCAAGCTAATGTCACGGTAGCATAACAATATATATAAAATCCGGTCACATTCATCCATAAGAAATCCAGTAAGTTGTTCGGCATATTCAACCGCACCGACTCATATATATATAAGGAGGATTTTATTTAACAACCCGTACCTTTATTCCAAAATAGGTAGGACTGAGTATTTTGAATCAGTCTGTCCCTAGTATGCCACCGTCACATACCGGTGCATACAATCCACAAAATCCATATAATTGATTGAACAGGTAAAACTATTCACCAATTAAAATTCATATGGTAGGAATTAGCGTTTTGAGCTAAACCATACCTAGTATGTCACCGTCCTATATCGGTGCATACTATCCTCCATATCCGTGAAAATTACAACAATTAAATAATAGTTTAGCAATTTACAGTCTATAACCATTCCAAATAATTGCAGAAGAGTATTTCAGCAATTTTAAATCCAAAACTATATAAATTACAGACTATGAATAATAGAACAGCAATTTTAATATCAAAAACCATAATCCAGATTAATTGCAGAATAATTTATATAATATTTCAGCAATTAAGGTTCAAAACCATACTCCAGTTAATTGTAAAATAATATATCAGATTTCAACAATTAACATCCAAAACATGATCCAGTTTAAAAACCATAATCCAAATAATTGCAGAGTAGTGTTTAATATTATGGCAATTAAAATCCCAAACTCAAATCCATGTATTGTAGGGAAATATTATATATTTCAACAACTAACATCTAGGATATGCATAGATCACACTTGTTAATTAAATGATACTAGCATGCACCTACAACCAAATTTATAAATATATACATACTCCATTAAATTGCTAAACTAAATTAAGCAATTAAACTTCTTCCATCCGTTAACAACCTGCACTACTGTATACATTCCTACAGTTAAATCCATGAGTTCAGAGACATTAATTTATCAAGTGTAGCTCTAACGTAGCATGGTACAATGATTATAATCCATGTTCTATCCCTTTTTAATTTCTAGACACCGTTTGCACCATTAAATTCTTTCGGTTCGTCAAGTTCGTAAACTGTTGCGACTTGCCCTAGATTTTTCCTACAGTTTAAAACCTTAGCATCTAAATAATTTTATACATCCTAGGGCATTAATATTCCATGATTTAGTGTTTAAAACCATCACAATAACCTAAACACAGTTCTGAAACCCACAGTTCAACCAAACAAGCCCCAACTGCTTCAGAACACTTAAAGGATCACAGAGCCTGCTCTTAGAATCAAAGAGCAGGCTCTAACCTGCCTAGAGCCGGCTCTCCCACAAGGGGGAGCCGGCTCTCCTTGCCTAGAGTCGGCTCTCTCCATGGGAGAGCCGGCTCTCTCCCCTTTGAGAGCCTCGTGTTGTTCCTTCGCCGTTTCTGACGATCTGCTCCATCTCCGACCATTTCCTACCCATCTGTTGCTTCTTAAATCTAGTCTTAAGAGTCCCAAAAACATCTCATAACATCCCTAGGCGTTGTTCACAATAATTCAATTCCATTACAGTGTTTAAAAAACCTTAACCGATTAAACATGCTTCCACTCTAAACTGGAAACCAGAGGTACAAGAACTATAACAGATTTAATTCCACATATACAGACATCTGATATAGCATATAACAAACATATATAAATTAATTAATCATCAATTAAAACCCTAGAGACAGTCTAAGGATGCACAGAACACAGGCAACGGGAGAGAGAAAGGAAAGAACTTGCCTTGAGTTTCAGATTTGAAACTCTAATTTCACTGTCTCTGAATGTGCCGTTACTGGTTTAGACTACAGTTCCATCTCTGTTGCTCTTGGTTTCGCCTATGAGCAACCTTTCCTTCCTCCTCCATGGTCCAACCTAGCTTTCCCCTCCTTGACAGACCTTTACGATGCTCTGTTTTTCCAACCCCTAACCAACGTGATCACTGTATTTATAAACGTAACACACTAAACCCTAATCCTTGTTTAATTAGAGCTACAACCCTAACATAAACCTTAGTCGGCCCATATAATAATCTAGGTTATAATATACACGGCTGCCTATACTTGAATAGTTTTCCAAAGCTATAACTGTTACTTAAATATACTACCATGATGTTTACAGGAATCCTATTAAAACAGTGAATTAAATTTCAACAGTGAATTAAATTAAAACAAATAAACAAGTAAGCCAATGAATTAAATAAAACACAATACTATTAAATTAAAACAAATAAACAAGAAATCCAATTAATTAAATAATACAAAACACTAATACAAAACACTGCATTTAAACAATTAATTAAAAACACTTAAGCACACACACACAACTAAAATACAATCAAATAAAATAATTAATTGCCAATTATATCCTTTTGAAACTAGGGATATTACAAGAGATGAGGTATTCTAAAATACCTCAATGTGTGTGTGTGTATGGTGGGGGGGGGAGGAGGGGGTCACGAGCGAAAAATATCATAGCATATAGAGTGTATAACCCCCTGTACATTCTAAAAAGTTTCTAACATCCAAATTTGGGTCAAACAATGACCTGAATGCTGAAAAGACTAAAGTGTCACTCTATAACTAAATAAAAATAGGTAAAAAACTAATTAATTATGAAATGATTAAAATGTCGTCTTCTTTTATATATATAATATAGGGTAGTGGGCGTAAAATATTTTTATGGTATGCATATAGAGTATATAACTCTATACATTCTAAAAACTTCTTAACATTCAATTTTGGTGCAAACAATAACCTGAATTCTAAAAATACTAAAGAGGTCGTGAGCAAAAAACACCCATATGGTATGCATTAGAGTGTATAACCCTCTATACGTTCTAAAAAATTCGTAATATTTAATTTTTGAGCAAACAATTATTTGACTACTGAAAAAACTAAAGTGTCCCTCTATAATTGAATAAAAAAATAAGTAAAAAATTAATTTAATATGAAATGACTAAAGTGTTCCTCTTTTCGGTTCAGTGTGTCTATATATAATTGTAATTCTTGTTGAGTAAGGAGTTTAGTTTTGGACTCTATAAATAGTTATAGAGACGTTTAGCCCGTAAGGGCAATCTCACGAGGGTAGGGATGGCAATGGGGCGGTTTGGGGCGGGTTTCCCATTCCCCATCCCCGCCCTCGTTTAATTTTGGTGCCTCCGAAATCGCCCCATAACCAATTAATTTTTTACCTCTAATCCCCATAAAGCCCCCGCGCCCGCCCCACTTGCCCCGCCCCCGCCCCATCCCCCGGCCCATAACAGATTATATTTTTAGGGCAACTCAAGTTAGCCTCCCCAGTCGCCTCCATCTCTATTCTCGTTCTCAACTCTAAACTTGCCCTATCTCTCTCTCTCTCTATGCAACTGCAAACTACAAAATCTACAAGAATCAGAAAGTCAAAACCCATATATTTTAGTTTATCTATTGTCTGCAAGAATCAAAAGTTCAAAACCCATATCGGCATATCATTTCAGATTGTTCAAGAATCAAAAAATCAAAACTTTGAACTTGCCCTCTCTCTCTCTGCAACTACAAACTACAAAATCTACACTCTCCAACGACTCATCCGGATCTGGTCTGACTCGATTCGATCTCGACAGATCACCCACCAACTCGCCGCCTCCCAAACTCACCCAATAGTCTCCAGATTCACAGTCAAACCAACCAAAAAGTTTGGACATCACAATTCCTAACTTCTTCAAGTGTCCAATCTCACTAGACGTCATGAAATCCTCTATGACTCTCCACGGCGGAGTCACCTACGACCGCTTTAGCATCCAACGATGGCTCGACGACGGCGAACTCACCCAACAGCCTCCAGACCTCGTCCCTATCCACATTCTCCAACGACTCATCAGGATCTAATATGGTCTGACCTCGTCCCCAAAATTAAATGGTGGATGTATTCTGGGTTTGAGAGAGAGAAAGCTTAGAGAGAAACACGGCTAACATGGTCGATGTATTCTGGGTTTGAAAGGGAGAGAGAGCTCAGAGAGAGACAGCTCAGAGAGAGACACAGCTGCAGCTGCTAAGTGTAGGGTTTGAAACTTAAGTGTAGGGTTTCCAATATATATATACATATATAGTGAAGGTTAATTTGGTAAATATATTAACATGGCAGGGTAAATTAGTAATTTGAAATATTAAACGGGGCGGTTATGGGGCGAGGATCTTAGTCCCCCGCCCCGCAACTGGCCGGGTTTTTTTTTAACCCCCATCCCCACCCCATTTAAGTAATTGGTTGTCCAAACTCGCTTTAAATGGGGCGGGGGCGGGGCGGTTCCCCACCGGGTTGGCGATTTTTGCCACCCCTACACGAGGGTGCGAGTCCAATGGGTAAAGAGGGTTTACATTATTGTAATATCTATAGGTGATTATATTGGAATCTCCTCATGGAGGTAACCCTGAGTTTGGGTGAACCATGTAAAAATCTTGTGTCATTCTATGATTGTTTCTCAAGTGATTTTGTTCTGTAAATCTCCAAAAATTTTGTATTATTTTGTGATTGTTTCTCAAGTGATTTGGTTCTGTAAATCTTTGTTTTACTTCCGTTATGCCCAACAAGTGGTATCAAAGCCGATGATTCGGCTGGGATTGATGTTAAGAAGATATAGAAAATATAAGAAATCTCAAAACATCTTGCTCAGTCACGATGGTCGTCAGGGTTCGTTCTCTCAGCCCAAAAAAGAGATGGTCATTTTGCTCTCAGCTAAGGTTTGCTCATAACCTTAAAGAAGAGTGTGTTCGTTCTCTCAATGTATTAATATTTGAAAGCTGATTTTTAGGTTGCAAAAAAATCCTTAGACACTCCAATGTATTATCTAAATAAATAGATGGCAAAAAAGACCAATAACATATTTGAACCATGAAAAAAATAATATGCTCGTGGTGTTTGACAAATTGGTCAGTAAGATCCCCATACTAGACTTAGTAAATGTGTTGAAATATGGGTTCTTGGCTTAACATTAACCTTTTGTGCACCCTGTTTCCGTTGTTATCATAGTCTATTCCATTAATGAGCAAAACCCTCTCCTCCAAAGGTTCAATACCCATGTCCTCCCTAGGTTCAATACCCATATCAAACTATTTGGATTCTTTCTTATTTTGTTGTTGATTTGATCTTGCTAAATCTGGACTATAGTTTTTACTTTTCATATTACACTCTTTTCTAGGGGTGGGACATAGATGGGAATAACCCGAGCAACCCAATTCTCCCCGCCGGATGAAATTTTTACGAGCGTGGACAAGGTACTTAGGACTATGGGATTGAGACTGGGTTTAAAATTTAAAACCTTGGCATATACCCCTTTATTTTTTCTTTTCTTTCGTTTTTTTTCTTTTGCAATGTTATTTATTAGTAGGATATTACCATTTGGGATGACTCGAGAAACCTGAAAAACCAATGTAACCCATGCGATATGGGGCGGGTTGAGATGTCATCGGTTCCTCAGGACTTGGGCTTGGCATGAACAGAGGTGTTAGAATTGTGGGTTTGGCCTGGGCTAACCCCCTTGGCCCGCCCACCTGCCTAAATTTACTATTTTTTAGATTTTTTAATGATTGAGTATAGTGGTGACTTTTGTTGGATAAAAACAACATATAGATTAAAAAAAGACCTAGAAAATGAGGAGGCATACAAAGATACAGTTTAATATATGTGATTTAGGTTATTCCAGTCATTGCATTGAGGTTAAAATAAAAATAAAGTGCAGCGCCTAAGATTTTTTTGGGGCGTTAATATCATCGTCCTTAATATTTTATAGGCAAAAGTGCCAAATATCCCTAGAATTTTTAGTAAATGAACAAAAAAAACCTGAACTAAAAAATTGAGCAACTCAGTTGTAGTACTTCTAAAAGCAAGCACTTCACCCCCTTCATCGCCGGAATCCACTTTCTGTTCAGACATGATTGTGCAATTACAAAAATACCCCATCTAATTAACATTTAAAAAAAAAAAAAAGCATGCATATTGCAAATTTCCCTAAATACCCTTAAAGGGTTAAACGGGTGGTTTCCAAATTGCAGAGTACAGTAGTATAATCATTGCGCTTCCCTGATCACAGTAGTACAATATCTCTCTCTAACTCCTGAAAGCTCTTTACACCCATTTTCCACCAAAAATTGGTAGCTTTGCCGGGTACAGTAGTAAAATCTCTCTCTACCTCCATTAAAGCTCTTTACACCCATTTCTCACCAAAAATTCATAGCTCATAATTTTCTCTCCTGTAGTTGAAGATTCAAGTATACTAAATCATATTCGAGATGAAGTAGGTGTTGAGAAAGAAAGCGATTTTGATTATAGGTTTAGTTTACTTGTTATCTCTTCTTCAATTTATTCTATTCACAAAAGCAATTTTGGACCCTCATTGATTTCTTGGCACTACAATCCATTCGAAATGCCCTAGAAGACATGTCAGGATCTGACTTCTTCTCCATGTGGGATTTCACGACGGAGCCATGCGACTTCTCCGGCGTGTATTGCGACGGCGACAGGGTCATCACTTTGAATCTCAGTGACCCGAGGGTCAGTTCGCCCGGTCAGGTATTGCGACGGCGACAGGGTCATCACTTTGAATCTCGGTGACTCGAGGGCCAGTTCGCCCAGTCTGACCGGACGACTTGATCCTGCAATTGGTAAACTCTCTGCTCTCTCTGAGTTCATCGTTGTCCTGGGTCAGATTATCGGCCCTCCGCCTGAAACTTTATCTCAGTTGAACAACGTACGGTTTCTTGCGGTAAGCAGGAATTTCATCTCTGTCGAGATTCCAGCGACCCTAGGTCAGCTTCGTACTCTACGAATCCTCGATCTCAGTTACAATTTTTGCTCTACGATACCAAACTCACTCATGGCCGCCATCAATTTTTTATTCTCCGGTTTCAAATTGTCTATGAAATTGTAAATGATAATTTTATATATTTATTTATGTATTTATTTTTGTTGGATTTGAGAAGTTGAAATTAAAGAAGGGTTTGATCTTCAAACACGAACTTTTGATTGTAAGTCTTGGTTAGATATGTATAATACTATATGCAAACTACTTCAGGAAATTAACTTCACTAATTTCTATATATATATTAATTTCATGCTAATTTTGACCAGTCTTCGAATATGCCATTATGAATGGGTTGTTTTTATTTTTGATTTACTTGATATTACTTTGATATATTGGTTTAACAATTCTTATTAAATTTAATGTAAGAAATATATATAGGACTTTCTAATTACAATAATATTCCAATTTCATTCAAGGCTGTAATTAGCATGCAATTTTTATTCAATTAGATTAAATTATATTATATTTGAATATTATTTTTAAAACAAAAGGTAGTCTCTGTCCACCATTATTCAGATTTCAATAATTTCATATTATTTTTGAATCGCATAGTATAAGGAAAGGTGGGTCGGTTTTATGCGGGTGTAAAACAAACTATAACTTCCTCTGCTTAACAAAATAGATTACAAGGTCATGAAGTTTGAATACAGTGAAGAACATCCATAGAGCTGTTGTAAGAGACAGAGAACCAAGGTCCAAAACAAAAAAGATGAACTGTGTGTGATAGGGCTTGCAAGTTGGGTCATATAGTGAAAGGGGTACAAGAGTCATGCTAAAGGGTAAATTCGTCATTATATAAAAATATATGTAACGTGACTCAAGGTTAGGTCAGATAGTGGCCGGAGGTCTCAGCTAGGGGAGTGAAGTGCTCACTCTTGGACACATAGGTACAAATTGTCTATTTTTGGACAATAAACTAAGATTTGCAATTCAAATAGAACCTAAAATTACGTGAAAAATTCACTTTACCCTTCATTGTTTAATTAATTTTAATTATAAAATATCAAAATAATTAAATAACTAAATTACCCATGCCTCCCCCCAGGCCCTCTCTCTCTCTCTCTCTCTCTATATATATATATATATATACCACCGCCACCACCCAGATCTTGCCAGCTTCTATGGACAATGCAACACAGCAGTGACCGTCGCCACCATCGACTCCGATCTGAATCTTTTTCAGGATGTGTTTTGGGACCCCGATCTGAATCTTCAATGCGTCGAGGACGTCTCGATCGCCATCGTCGTCAAAGAAAAGATGTTGCCCTTGTAATTGATGGCGTCGAGCGATGGTAGTCGGTGACTGTTGAGGCCCTCTTCAAACTAGTACATGTTAACCAAAATACCAATCTTCAGCATAATGGGAAAAACTTGAATTTATCAGACAATATTCGGATTTACATATGGCTCCTTTGGCTTTCAAATGTAAAAAGATTATAGTAAATGAAATGAAATGATGTTTAGATAAACTGCAATCCTTTTACAAGGCTACAACAAAAGTCAATTCTGATGTGAGAATGAGACTATAACTTGAACCCACAAACTTGGGAGAGATTTGGATAACCAACTTGCTCTTCAGTAGGAAAGACGTATACATGAACCTTAATCTTATCTGTAAATTTGGTTAAAATCTTATATGTACAAATCAAATGGGTATTTTAGTCAATAAAAAGGGTTATAATTGTCAATTTAATACCAAAGGGTAATATAGTCAATTCATCATTGTAAGGGTGTTTTTGTCCATTTTATCAAGTGTGAGGAAGTGTCAATGTCCAAAAATAAAATAACTTGTATCTATATGTCCTTTTGACAAATCTCAAAATGTTACTATATTTTACTTTTTATATTTTTAAATTTTCATTAAATCCATCTATTATACGTAGTAATTATTTTGGACTTCTTATAATTTAAGAAAGGATTTTTCTTGTTCCACCCTTCCCAAACATCTACAAATTTAAATTTGGCCAACAGGAACATATCATGTTATTACATGTATGTTATTACTTATCTAAATATCCACTATGTTTAGTTTCTTTCAGTGAAATTTTTTTTTCAAAATTATATATATATATATACACACATATATATATGAAGCGGTTAATATTTAAAAATTTCCATCTCAAAGCAGATGTATTGTGATTCTTTTGGGTATTCTTATCTTGTGTTTCCATTTGCATCAAGTACTATAAGAGGCTTTAATTAAAAGTTCTTAATTAGTACAAAGGGTTAAAACGTTTGCCTTTGGGTTGTGATTAAATGGAATTAGAATCTCCTAATTCTTCATAATTTTATTCAATGTGAGCGGCTTCCAAAGTTATAGTATCTTTAATAAATAATCCATTTACACCGAGCTCCTTGTGTCTTCTTTGGTAACACACACCAGGTTCCAAACTGTCGGCCAAGGTTCAAGGCTTGGTAGAGATGGTGAAGATGATGAGAGTAAGAGGTATTCTAAAATACCTCCTTTTTTATTATTTTTTGTTAGTAAGTTTTTTATATTATTTGTTTTGCAATTTTCCCTTGTTGCTCATATATACAAAAACCCCTAAAAACTAGATTACAGGGTGTGTTAAATTTAAGGTAACATAGATATGCAAATGATTTGTGTGTGTGTGTAATGATTTTCAGACTTATAAAGAGTAGGGGATTCTAAGCTTCTTTCCAAGCAGTAAGAGAGTCCAGCAACTTCCATTATATTGAAACTTAGACAAAATACTGTAAACCATAAAATAAAAATAAATAAATAATAAATACAAAATAAAAAAACAAAAACGACATCTAAGAATTTTTTATTTTCACTGGTTACAATTGTTGCCTGCAAGTACAAGGAGTGTTTGGATACAGAAACTGCAAAACTTCATTTCGGAGAGCTAATGGTCCAAGCCAAACAGATGATCACTATTTCACCACCTTCGGATTAAAGATGTGAGCAACTGCACCAAAAGAACAATGTATATATACTGTCAACTAGATTTATTTGTAAATGGTATGCATCTTCCCTAAGAATTAGAGTGAAAATTTATTTTACAAGTGTTAAAAAAATCACAATGCTCCATTTAGAAGCTCGTGAGGGAAGGAAACGAACAAAAATTTAAAAATAATGTAGTAGCGGCAGTTGAAATAAATTAAGAATCAACATCTATATCTGCCTTCACATCAATCATATGGAACACAAAAATAAATTAAATGCTAATTTATGTCAAATAATTTCCTATGTCATACAGATCTCAGCAAAGCATCTTTCATCATTAAGCACGGTAACAGAAGCGAAAACGAAAGGGTTCATTAAGAAATTCTAACGGATGCTGAATATCCTCGAACTATGTCACATATCATCATATGTACTCATGGGTGTGGGATGATGTGTGACTTTCTAGTTGGAAATGCGCCTATTAAACATTATCTTATAATTCGAATTTACTATATAATTATACATTACAAGATTTACTTAAAAAAGATGGAAGTATTTATAATGAATGTTCAAAAAAGAAAACATGTACAACTATTTAGCAGTACTAGCGGGTCCTAGGTTTTGGGTATTTCAACCTCGAAGGAGGTTATTGAGTTTCAGTACCACGGAATAGAACAGTTTGGAAGGGCTAAGAGTTTGGCTTGCTTGTCCTCCGTCCTCCAGGCACAGGTCACTTTCGAACTGGTAAGAGAAGAAACGGTGTTGGAAAACAATTATCCCAATACAGGGACAGAAAGAACCATCAGAAAATGGTTTATGTTTATTACTATTTCTAAATTTTTCTTGTCTATTTTTTTATCTTATTATTATTTTTTGGATTCTTCCATTTTTGAGTCCTATTCTTTTTTTGTAAGAAAACTGTCCTTCAAACATCAAACGCGGAATTTAGTTACAGTTCAATCGGTGGAGAGCACGTTTCAGTCCACCCCACCTTTTTATGATTCATACATCTCTTAGTAACCTTCATCACCTTCTTGCGTAGTTGAAATGGAAACTGATTCCCCAAATTAGGCTTGATTTTCCTCATTCTGAAGATAAAAGTAGTTATTCTGAATGAGGAAAATCAAGCCTAATTTGGGGAATCAGTTTCCATTTCAACTACTCAAGAAGTTGACAAAGGTTATTAAGAAACTTATGAATCATTAAAAAATGGACTAAAACCTGCTCTCCACGATTGAACTGTAACTAAATTCCATGTTTGATGTATGAAGGACAGTTTTCTTACAAAAGAATAGGACTCAAAAACAGAAAATCCAGATAATAATAAGAATAAATAAGTTACAAAAATAGAAAAGAAAAACTTATAAATAGTAGTAATAAACATCACCATTTTATAATGGTTCTCTTTGTCCCTGTAATGGGTAATCGGCTTCCAACACCATTTCTTCTCTTATCAAGTCGAATTGTGACCTGTTTCTGGGACAGGCAAGCCGCATTCTCAGCCCACTGAAATCCGATGCTTAGAGACATGCAAACACTTGACACATGTATCCAAATACGCCTAACATACTCCCTCCGTCCCAAAATAGTTGTCCATCTTTCCATTTTGGGATGTCCCAAAAAACATGTCCTTTTCCAAAATTGAATGTACTATTTTTTATAACATTCCCAAACTATCCTTTTAACTAAACAACTGCACTAATTACGGAGCACTATTTTGTCTTTTAGTAAGGGCATATTTGAAACTTCACTCTTATCAATACAATAAAAAACTATTAAAATTCCACTACCATAAAAAGTTGGATTCCCCATGGAGAACATGTATAGTGGGACAAAGGAAGTAAAGGATTTATACATTAAAGTTACACCCTCTCTAACCAGAAAGCAATTCTAAATATCTGAAAGACATTCCAGTCATCAAGGAAGGATAGTATATCATTTTTTTTTCCTTTGGTAAAGTCGGAAAAAATATAAAAGTATCTGAGATGAGGAGTCACTAGACTTAAAATGAGAAGCCAATACACTACTATGAATTTCAAGTTGATGATCAAGTAAGAAAATTTTCTTTACCTCAAACAGCTCAAATGGACTGCCACGCCTGTAGTCATCATCCTTCTTGCTTTTGTCACTAGGGAGAATGCTGGACAATAGTGCTCTCCATCCAATAAGTAGAAAAGCAGTGCTTCCCATGGTTACTAGGATAAAGTTAGGTGGCGGAATATGGCCTATTGTTGCTGCCCTTATCGTCATTCCCACCTGCCAAGAAAAGGCAAATAGAGAAAGAAAAAAATAGATTCATAAATAACCAAAGTTAAAGAAATTGTTAGACGGATTACAAATTAAAATAGACTCAGCTAAAATGCAAAAAAATGTGCCTACTCAAGCTCACACAAATTCACATGTTCAGAAATCAACCGTGAAACTTTCAAGGCTATAGATCAGAAATTTCATAGTATGCTGTCTGTTTATCTCTTTTCTCTACATGATTCTACAACGATACGCCATTTTTAGGTTTTGCACATCTGCACAACAATGACCTTGTTGCATACAAAGATGCTGTATAAGGTACCATCAAAACAAAATCACCTACAATGCAAGTGTTAGTTAATGAGATGCATAGATTTCTGATAACACTGTTAGACAAAAATGTCAACTAAATGAGCACGACAAGGAAACCTCAGGAGGAAAGGAAACTTGTAACATTGTGGCACCTAAAGCAGTAACTGACAAGTGTTAAGTGTTCACATATTTCACACTGGTAAAAGATACTAAACAGAAGCACCCTCAATTCATATGCCTCCCCTCCTCTATCTCATATGTCCTTCCATATTTTGTAACTTCTCATTCTTTCCTTAACAAGTTCATGGAAAGAAACCATTATGTCATTAATCTAACATTACAAGGTTTGTAAACCAACTGGTCTAGATAATCTCAACCTTTACTAGTTGTGCCAGAAACACCATGAAATATTGAAATCCTCATATCAAAGATTCAAAATCAGATTTTAGGACAACTATAAGCAATCTGATTCAATCTTATAATTAAGCTTGCACAAATCACCATACAAAAATGCTTGTGGAATTATCAATATCAATAATTAATCAATTGAAGGCCTTGAAGCTATAATGCTGTATGAGGATATACGTCAAGCGTAGGATCCATTAGATATTTCCTAAATGGCATCAATATCTTGCAAATTGGAAACAGTCGTAAATTTGAAATAATGTATCTAACATTATTGACAAATTGCAATAAAATAAAATAAAAATTCCATTAATCCAAACTTGAGTCAACTTTTACTGTAAGCATAAACTTTATGCATCCATTTAATTCCTTGGTTATACTCTCAACAAAGATTGAAGGAAACATTACCCACAACATTAAAAATGGAAGACAAAATGTAAAAGCAATTGAGAATTTTCTGTCCTCCATGTTTTACTGATCCATCATTGGAAATACTTGCAGAAAGATGACTGTGATAAGCAACCATCCCCTGTGATAAAAAATATGCAGGCAAAAGAGGATTACATGAAATGAGAGTGTGAAAAAGACACATGATAAGCTAACAAAAGATCTTATGAGTTGTGCAGCAGTCCAGCTGGGTTCTCATATGTGAAACAAACCTAGGGGGGGGGGGGGGGGGGGGGGGGGGGGGGGTGAATAGGTTGCTTTTGCTCTAGTTTAGTTTTTATTTTTAAAACCAACGATAGGAATTCTTGAGTCATATTTATTATTTTTGTGTTAGTTTCTTTTTAATTGTGTTTTTATTGGTTTCCATCAGTAAACTAATGATTATCAATTTTTAAGCAAACCATTCAAACAACTAAAAGTAATAAGCAAGCACAGAGATACAAAATTCTTTATGTAGAAAACCCAAACAAGGAAAAACCACAGAGAATAGGTCCTGAGCTAAACACTCCACTATGTAGAAGAAATACAACAACCAAATTATACTAATCCAAGGATGTAAACTCTGGCACTAGAATTACTAGCAGAACCTCCGACGTACAGCGCTCTTAGCCACCCACCTCTTGGAATCACAACCAACTATTATCTACTTTGATGCAATCGCTAATCAAAATCTGTTTCTTCTTCAGTAGTGCTTGCTAGCCCAGTACTTATAGCCATTGTGAAGCCACACAAAAGTTTTTGCTAAAAATCTTCAAATTCAGTCTGATTCAAGACCGTGAAGTAACATGATTCACATAAAGCAGTGAAACATCGAAAGACCAAGAATCTCCACTAGTATCAAGAAATTTGTCATAGAAATAAATTGCATCTCATATTGCACAACTAACAATGCAATATTGATTACCTTATTTATCTCACTGTTATTCATATTTCAAATATTTATGGAGATATCAGAAAGTGACGAGACGTATCCTGTAAGACTGCGTGTAACTAGTCTGATATTCAGCGAGGTGTAAATTTTAACCCAAATCTTTTTTTCCCGGGTGCAAATGCTGTAAATATCCAGCAATGCATGGCAACTAGCTGAACTAAAACAGATTATTAAACCATCAACTATCATGATCAAGAGGAAGATTAGCTGCTTGATCAAGAGTACACTTAAAAATGAACAACCAAACTCTTGCAACGCCAACATATAAACCCATTATAGTCCTTGATGCAAGTTAAAATTATAAATTCAAGCACACCAATCCATAATCGATATCTACAACCTACTATTGTTCAACCATCAAACCATGAGCTAGGAAATTCAGTAAAGTGAAGTGTAGAAATTCAACTTGACAATTCCATGCTCAGATTGCTGGCATTTTTTTCCCCTAGCTCATATTGCTGGTTATATAACCATATTGTTCGTAACATTATGAATTAATCAAATAAGAAAATAAAGAATTTGAATACATGTTGAATACTAATAAAATTAATAAGTGCAAGGAATTTAAATTTTAAAGAACATTTGATGAACTTACTGGAATACCCACGGACCAAGATTTGGCAGCAGCAATAACAGCCTTAGAGAAACCATTCATTCCTCGGCCGTCCTCCCCAAACCCCCCAAGGAAATAAGCACCCAAAAACCATCCTGTTAAATGCCAAATGCCCAGAAACAAGAACAACAATTCAGCTCCAAATCATCAAATTTATGCCCAATAAAAAAAGAAAAGGAACATAGAACAATCACACACATATACCAGCTACAAAAGGGTCAGCCGTTCTTAGGGTTTCAGTGTCAAAAACAGAAAAACCATGGCTGAACCTTCCGATTGCAGAGAACAGAAGCAAAGCTAACACATCCCCACCAGCAAGCAGAGCCACACGACTGAACATACAAAACCCAATAGCATAATTTGAACCACATATTCATATATATATATATATATATATATATATATATATATATATTTGTAGCAATAGAGATGAAATTGAGAGTTGGGTGGAATGAAAAAGCGTACCCCCACTTGTTGATAAGAGAAGACGAATTGGGTTTGTCGAACTGAATAACACCTTCCAAGGGAACACTTTCTTGGCCGACGAATGAAACCGACTTGTCAGAGTTGAAAGGAGGGTTAGATTTGTCGGTGGTGGCAGGAGGAGCGCCGCCACCGGCGTCGGCGTTTGCAACAACGGTGAGGGAATTGAGGCATCTTTTGGTTATGGGAAAGAACTTGGAACGGCGATTGGAGAACAATGTTGGATTTGGGTTGCTGAATTGCACACTTGCAGAGGCTGATAGAGCTACTCCTCCTCTAATCGGAGCTTGGCCGAGCAGAGGCATCGCATGGTTCATCAGCATTGGTGGTGGTGTTGTTCGTGTGAGTTACAAACCAAAACTGACCGGGTCGGTGTTAGCCACCAATTTCGGTGTTTCCAAAAGCCATATGCACACACATTACACACACGTGTGTGTTAAGCGGATGAGAATACGCTCTGTGGGACCACTGGACCAATCTTGTTTTCAAGAGTTGGATGTTTTCAATGAACTACTCAAAAATAAAAATAAAAAATAAATAAAAAAATGAACTACTCGTCTCAAATTAAATATTAACATTTTTTTATTTATTTATTGTCTTAAATAGAAAATGACTTATTTGTTGAAAAGTCAAAAGTGGTCTCAAATTAAAGGTCTGTTTGGCTGGACTTTCTGTAATTTCAAAACGGGCTTCTAAACCCAGAAAATCCTTTGTCAATAATAAAGAGTCATTTGGTAAATTTTTTAAAAACGAACTTTTAAAAAGTCTAATTAACCAAAGCCAATAAAACATACTTTTTGGTCGACTTCCTCGCAAGCTACATACTTTTTCCAAGTAATAAATATAAAATTCATATATTGTCAATTATTTAACCTATTTTCTTTTCTGAATTTCATTGCAAACTTTTATCTTTCTCTTTCTGTATCATCTTCTTCGTTAGTTTTTTTATCCAAAAAATTAAAAAATAATACTAAGTAAAATTTTATAGAACTTTATTAAAAAATATATTGTTGAAAAAAAATTCAACAAAGGAAGAACAAAGAGATTGAAGAGTTTTAGAAAAAATTACTATTAACTTCTATTTGACTTCAAAGTCGGAAGAGTTTCAAGATTTATGAACTCTCATCCAAAATTCAACCCTCTTTTTTAAATGAGATATTTTTTTGTTTCATTTTCTTTTTCCATCTCTTTCAACTCTATCATGTAGTCGAGAGAGAGAGAGAAAAAAAAAAAAACAACAACAACAACAACTTTCTAGCATGTAGATTGGGTTGGGTTAAATTTGTATACCAGATCTTCACTATGCCAATTAATCGTTGCTGCATCATTGGCAATTTCACTCTATCACTTTAATTATGATTTTCTTTTTTCTTCCCTTCTTTGTACATTTCAATTCAATTCAACTATTTGCTATTATTCATGATCTATTAAGGATATAATTGTCAAGTTAAATTATGTTAATAGTTAAAAGAGCTTCAAAAAATTTAACAACCAAATAACTTTTTTATTTTAAATTCTTTTCGTAAGCCGATTTAGTGGAAGGGGTGCAAGTATTAACATTTTCATAGAAATTTATTTATCCATCTAAATTCAAATTTCTATTTTATCTCGTCCTTTTTAATTTTACGTGTTATGGTGGAGGCCACGCTCAATTTGCTTCCTGTCAATTAATAGGGATTTTATTTCTCAACTTATAGCATGAATTTCTAAATTTCAAATACATAGTTTTAAATTTTGGATAGAGAATAATGTATTAAATCCTTTAAAGATTTAAGTGCGGCCTAATAAAACTGAAAATTAAGTATTAAAATTTTATTATGAAAATGCTTTGCGGTTTGAATTATTTTTTGAAAACTTTTGATTTGATAACCCCTACACTTTTGATTTTGATAACCCCCAAAAATTCGAACTTTTGATTTTTGGTCGGATTATGAAAATGCTTTGGGGCATAATAAATTTAGATTCTAACCATTGGGCATGAAAAGGTTTCAATTCCTGGATGAGTTTTTGCCTGCTTAATTAGTTCAATATAGAGCCAATATCTTACCTGGTTAGATAACCATTAGGCTATGTTTGGATGGAGGATTTAGCAAGAAAAATAATAAATCATTTTCGCACTTATTTGCTTATCATAGAAAATAAGGTGACAAATAAAACATGACAGAAAACATACGAGCAAGTAAAGAAGAAAAATCTAATTTTAAATCATTTTCTGTATATATATATATATACATTTCCTCCAAATGAAAGGTTCGTGTTCAAATGCCAAATAGGACAAATAATGGATGTGAATGCGTCTCACCAGCCCAAAATAAGGAAAAAGTCAAGAAACACACCATGCCCTTGTTAAACTGTGTCTTAGGTTCAATTACTTTTAAGTTTGATTTTTTAAAAAAACAATAAATAAATTAATTAATTAATTAATGACAAGTAACTAATTCGAAAGCAAAAAAATCTAAGTTGCACAGAGTGGAAACGGGAACTGGAGCGGGAGCAAAAGCACGAGCGGAGAGCCGCACCCATTTGTTTTCTATAGTGACACTCCTTTTGTTATTGGCCTCCAAGCATGGCTACACACACTGTAAGAGATATTTTTTGGTAGGGGAAATTGCCCCTTGAACCCCTTACCTCCAACAGTGGAATCAAATCAACAAACTTTTATGCACATAGGTAATAGCCTTGTACCAACTACTTAATTAGCTGATTAGGTCAATTCAGTTCTACCAAATGTCCACCTACAACTGAAAAGAACATGCACAAAAATGTCTTCTACCATGCAAAGATTCAAAACCAATTTCCAAACTAACAACAGGACACATCAGCCCACAAGGAACATTTTCTAATTCATGGTTCAGAAGTACGGATGACAACATTAATGTAATCAATCCACATTTTCTAACTGAATTTTCCGAGGCAAAAATTGAAGGGGAAAATAAATGGATGCAAATTAGAACAGGCAAACTTCTTATAATCTAAAGAGTTTCCAACTGACAAGAGTTCGAACCAAGCCTGGCCGCAACGCGGGAGATGACTTTGTTAAATGAAAGGCATGCATACCAGAAATGAGAAAGAAGAGCATCAACCACTGGGAAGAACCAATTTGGCTTTTCAACTAGTTCCAAATCCAAGTCTCAATGAAACAAACCTATAATACTAATGGTGTAGGTAAAAAGTAACAATAGAGCTCCAAAAAAAAAAAAAAAATTACTACTAGAAGTTTGCACCAAAGGCAAACAAGAAAATCGTAACAATCATGGGAACAATAGATAACCCAAAAGGAAGTATACCGCCAGCATAGCCATGCAAGAACACAAAAAATAGAAGGGTAAATTCAAAGAATGAATAATTTGACACTGAAACCTAACCCCCAACCCAACAACAACTATTGACGATGGTGACGATGGTACCAAGCGGACGGTACAAGCAAATTTTCCTGTTGAATAGACAAAATATAGGCAAGGTCAACAGAAGGGCAAACAACCATGCTAACAGTGAAAGAGTATCTTTAAGAACTATGTGACAGATCGGAAAACTAAGAACATGGGAAGTTGGCAACTAATAATATTGAAGCACCAAAATTGGGAATTATTTTAACAAGGTTAAAATGCAGTGAATACCCAAAGAAAACAACATTTTGTTTCTATTAATGACCATGAATTTTCCTTGGGTGCAAGCTCATAACCTAAATTTCCATTCATATGCACTGAAGTTATAAAAGCACAGTAAAAAACAAAAGTGAACCCAAACAATTATATTATAGAAGTCTGAATCGTGTACCCATAGTTATTGAAACTAGATATGACACATAGCTAGCAACATCGTTGTAATAAAGAAAAAGAGAATTGATAGACAGGACATTTGACCAATGATGGTAAAGCAGCCCTAACAACATTAGTGTAGAGAATTTACAAACCTGCCAGTGCCCATAAAAGGGGTGCAAGTAGTCAACTAGAATTACCAATCGTGTAAGGCATAAATCGGCCATCAATACCTCTTTGGTTCTGTTTGCTAGCGGCAGTACCCCAGCTTCCATCCAAACTACAAGAACAGACATTTACATTTCCTCCATTGATCTGAGCTACAACCTGTGCATCACCACCATAAATTTGACTCAATTATTCATTCGCTCCCATACCCATAATCCCATTGTATCCATTCGCAGCAGAAGGCATTACTCCAACCCCACCATTCAAGTACGGAGTCGGAGGGTATACAGAAGCAGTGCTGCCATAAGGCATTGGATTTCCCCCAACACCAATTACTGAATGGCCATTCCAAGGACTCCCAGGCACAACTGCAGGCACCCTATAACCAATTCCACCAAATCCTCCAGCAAAGTACCCACCACCAAAGAAGCTTGTTCCATAAGGATATCCTGCAGTAACACCATATGGTGAAGGAGGCCCATAACCTGGAAGAATACCATATCTGCTATAAATCGGGTAACTCCCAGTAGGGTAACTGTCAAAGGTAGACCCTCTTCCTAAACCCAGTCTTGCTGCATAACCATTGTTACTAAAGTAATTTCCCTCTTTTGGCACAGCCCTCTTGACCTCAACAACTTTGCCACTTAAGTCATGGAAGGAGTTATTCTGCATAACATCCTCGACAGCATCCTCGGAATCAAACGTGATAAACCCAAAACCCCTAGGCCGCTTGGTCATACTGTCATGCATTATAACTACATCAGTAATTCTACCAAACTTCTCAAAGTAACTCTTGAACTCATCCTCAGTTAGACTAGGCGGTAAACCCCCTACAAAAATTTTCTGTGTCCTAAACTGCCCGTTCCTCCTACCATTACTTCTATTGTTGCTACTAAATCCTCTATTCAGTTGTTGATTTTGCTGTTGCTCTTTTCTAGATGTTGCTTTTTTCACTTCTACCTATAAAAACATTGCAAATAGAAGAAAATTCAAACAACCCAAAAGATAATAATAGTAATAATTAATTAATTAAAATTAAAAAAAGCACAATTTTTATATCTCATTTTTTAAAATAAAAAATTTGGGAGGGGGGTTAACAAGAAAGAAAGAAATATTTATCACTGATTTCTTGGAAAGAAACCCCCAAAAAAATGAAATTCCATAAAAAAATAAAAAAATTCTATATGGATTTTCTCCCTGCAACCTTTACACACAGATGAAAAATTAGAAAAAATAAAATTAAACATTAAATTTAGAAGAAGGGAAAAAAACAAGCAAAGGTGCCAATTTTACAAGAATTTAATTAATAAATAAATATTTTCAGATAGAGGGGCGTTCAAGCATACCTAGAAAATTCCAAAAAAAAAAAGAAGAAGAAAACCCAGAAATTAAAAGCATAAAAAGAGTACAAAAATCATGTTATAATTATATATCATCAGAAGTAAGAATGAGAGTGTCATACGAACAAGAACAGACCGTTCTCTCAAGAATGACATGGGTGTCTTGAAGGGCTTTGTCAACTGCAGATGCGTCTGAAAAGGAAACAAAGCCGAAACCTCTAGGGACTCGGGTGTTGCGATCTTTGCGGATCTCAGAGCAAACCACAACGCCATACTTGCCGAAGTGATCGGTCAATGTGTCTGCAGTTGTCTCCCTGGAGATTCCTCCCACGAACAGCTTGTTCTGATCAGACTCCACCATTATGGAACCCAATCAATCGACAAAACCCACAAAAAAAAAAAAAAAAAAAAAAAAAAAAAGGGAAACCTAATTACAGAGAGAAATGTAAGAATGTTCGAAACCCTAGCAATAATGAAGAGCCAAAAACCCCTAAAAGCTAGGGTTTCTTGACAAACCCTGGAAGAACTCACTCTCTTTATCAAACTCTCTACTCTGAAGTAACTTTTTAAATGTGGAATTTTTGTTGGTATTGAGATAGATATACTCCTATAGATATCTAAATCGAATAAAGTCCTCAACATATCCAACGACTTTAGGGCTGCCACGTCATCACCAGTTGAGCATTGTAGAGAGAAATATGGCCAATCAACGCGGTTGTGTTGTCCCACTTAATGTCATCCTACTATCATTTTTTTTAATTAATTTCTATAATAAAAAATTTAATTTTTCCTTTTAGAACAAAGTAACACCCCTTGAGGCTTACCATAATGACAAACATATACAAGTTGGCTATTTTTCGAATAATGACACCCTTACAGTTTGAAAATTTTGACAAAAACACCCTATAGCCACCTGTTACATATGATACATAGAGAATTGACCAATTTTTTCTTTGACTGTTTAGTTGACCTTTCTAACTTTACAACTTAATGAATTGGACCAATCTACCCAGTAACGGAGCAGGATGTAAGGTAAGGAGGGCAAAAATGAATTTTGGGTGGCAATAGTGCATTTTTTAAGTAATTTTAGGAGGATAAATATAATATTTCATAAGTATATTATTGAAAATGAACAATTATAAGGGTATAATGCTAAAACAAAAAAAATAAATAAATAAAATCACTGGGGACAATTGCCCTCACTGCCTTTAATGTGGATCCGTCCCTAAATCTACCCATCATTAACATTTGATGCAAAAAAGTGGAGAACCAACGAGTGGCCTAGCAGTACCAAACCCCTACTTTTCAAAGGGATGTAAGGAATTCGAATTTCGGTGAAGCCATGTGTATGAGTACCAATTGAAAAAAAAAAAAAAATGTGGAGAGGAAAAATCTACACAACAATGAATAAAAAAATTATAGAAAATTCATTTGAAATCGAAACAGAGCAAACGAAAATGTTTTGAAAAATAGACTCGTGGAAGTAGAAAATTAAATATTTTGGTGATGATCCATGTCCAGAAGGCCATCAAATAAATAAATTAAAAACAGCAACTGTTGTGGAATTTTTATAAAAATATCTGTTTGGCCAAAAATTATAAAAAAATTCAGAGTAACTAGACATACAGAGGAACCTTTGGTAAAAGTTTCATATCAATATTACAATACCTTAGAGAAAATAATGAATTTCAGCACAATGAATTGGTGTCATTTTGTGACTCATATTTACTCGAGTGTAATTTAGATATTTCAACATGTATGATATTTTACAATAAAACTTATTTTACTATTAAGGAGCAATTTCATCTTTTTGAACCATTTAAAGCCTTATTTTGAATATAATTCTGTCAGGGGTTGTCATTGTCTAAAAAATAACCAACTTGTATATGTTTGTCCTTATGACAAATTTCACGGGATACTATTGTACTTTACCCTTCTTTTTATTAGCCATTGATACAAGCACAT
This sequence comes from Cornus florida, assembly GCF_030987335.1. Classification (NCBI taxonomy): domain Eukaryota; kingdom Viridiplantae; phylum Streptophyta; class Magnoliopsida; order Cornales; family Cornaceae; genus Cornus; species Cornus florida. The sequence continues at coordinate 57,216,014 of NW_026775579.1, read as the reverse complement.
GTCCTTTTCATTTTATTTTATTTTTTTTAATGAGTGTTCAATGTCCTTTTTATTTTATTTTTTTTAACGAGTGTTCAATAAAAGACTGAACACTTTAGCATCCCTATTTTTTTTATTTAATAAAGATATTTAATAAGAATAATAATGTTTGTCATTATTTTTACCTTAATCTCCGCGGTTACACCTAATTTTTCTCTCACATTCTTATTAGGAACTCTATCTCTTCTAGTCACGTCACTCAGCAATCTTAATATTTTCATTTTCACTATATGAGAGCATTGTTCTTGTTTTTTCTTAATTCACTGCATGAAAGCATTGTTCTTGTTTTTTTTTTATGACTCAATACTCCCATCCGCTCCGTATGTTATAGTTGGTTTAATGACAATTCTATAGAAATTTTCATTTAGTCTATGTGTTATTATTTTATTACAATAAATAAATAAAATCATTAGTTTATTCCCATTATGTCCAACAGCCTCCAATCGTAGTAGTTGTATCTCTATCTATTTCTCCAACCCCTTATATTATCGATTACAGATAACGAAAGTCACGTTTTGAATAACTATTTAGTTTTGAATTGTTACCGTCACATATTTTATTAAATTTACTCTCAATATACACGATGTTAGTACCACTAGTTATCAATCTTTTCGATTCTAAAGCATCTTTCCACCATTCCAATTTTCTTTTGAAATTCTTTTGTTATCTTGCATCTGTCTTTTTACTTGAAATGTTTATCTAGCCAAATAAGTTGATATTTGAGAACAAAACTGATAAGGGCATTTTTCTTTTCTTTTTTTACTACGGCTCCATTTATTTTGAGGTAAAATAATAATTAAAAAAATTTATTCTAAATTATGACATGGTAATATTTTTTTTTTTTGTCCTAAAAAGAGTTTCTTTTGGAAAAGTGCAACTATTCAATTTGTGAGTCACGATTCCCTAAAAGTGACACCTTTTTTTTTCGAAGTCTTTAAAGATGGCAACTTAGCGGTAATTACTTGTTTTTCAAAATAAAAAGTTAAGAGTTCAAATCTTCACGAGAAGAAATAACTGTTTGTGTTATTTGGCCATAAAACTACTTGTTGAACATCTGCATACTTTGATGTCATTAGGAATTGGGATTTGTATTTGCAAAAAATATCGAATGTTTCAAATTGTCACTGAATGGTCTTAAAGGCTTGTTTGGGATTTGAATCAACAAGAATTCATTTCCAAGGTTACCAATCTTAAACCAAACTTGCTAAATCTGTGGCAGATCCAAAATGATGCGGTTTATGACAAATATAGCCACATGCAAAGAAATGGATGCCCACTGTATTAATCTGTTTTAGATATATGTTCTTATTAGTGGTTGAAATATCAACATCTCCCCAACATTCACTTGACAGAGAACTTCGCATATACCTATATATATATATATATTAGGTATGGCGATGTGGTCAGAGTGATAAAAGAATCAGGTTAAAAATGTTTCTCACCCTATTGATCTTCGGTTCGATTCCCCCCTTCCCCCAACTGACTACTAACTATTGTCAAGATAATGTATATCTGATCAATTAGAGAAGGGAATTCAAACACAGACACATCCGCTCAGGCTCAAGGAGCTGAACGCTCTACCAACGCCATAAGGTAATGCCCTATATATCAATGTATTAACCATCCTGATATCTTGGAAAGTAAATTAATATTTTGCAGATCAGATAACAAACTTAATGTACAATAATTGAAAAACTAGAGCACTAAAGAAAGTGATTGAATTTAATAAACCTCTTAAAGTAGTTTTAACATAATTCAATCATGTCTGTAACAATCTCATTGACTATATCATCTAAAATGGAATCTACAATCTGCATACTAATTTCCCTAATATGGAATTCAAAATCACTCCATTCTTCAATTGAATCAAAGAAATCAAAGTTGAGTAGTAGGGTTGTGTTGGTTTCTTCAGATTGTTTGCTCCATGTCACTACACTCTCAGAAAGTAGCTTGCCAAGCTCCTCAGGCCCTAGCACTTCCCGGAGGCGTCGTCGCCGCCTTCTCTTCCTCCATACATGTGTGACGTCCACTGCCTCCCTCACACAGTCAAAGAGAAGCTGGTTTTTTTGCTGCAACACCCTCATGGATTTAAGGTACTGAGGTGAAGTGTGGACAAGTAAGTCCACATCTTCTACTTTCGTGGACTTTCTAAGTTTAGAAGTTGATGAAGCCACTGGTCTCATTACTTTGGCTTTGTGTTTTTCTGTTCATCCAAACAGAGTAATGGATTAAAAATCTAAAAATTGAAATATATATATATATAATAAGGTTTTAACAAAAAGAGACTAACTTCTTTTGTTATGAGCTAATAAACCACCATCCAAGTTTATTGATTTGTGGACTGAAAGAGAGCCATTAGTTTGGCTTCCTATCTGCATCAATCTGTTAGCTTTGTGAGTAACTAACCAAATTGAATGAATAATTTGTATGGAAAAATCAATGGCAAATAATAAAAGAATTAAAGTTTACCGCGTTTTCGTGATCTCTTGGAACAATATTGCAGGACTGGCAGGTGTCTGCAGTGTCCAATATGTTATCTCTTTCTGACGAATTTGGCGCCTCTTCTGCGTCACTCTCTGAGCAGGAATCGAACACTGTCGTGCTGCTAGCAGAGGAGAATCTATCCGATTCTTCGCCGTCTCGGTAGCTCATCTGGCTCTGGATCTCAGTGACGCTAAAATCCCCATCTCCACTCACAGAATTCTTGATTCTGTGGCTGTGTATGGACACAAGCTTGTTGAACAAAGCTCTCACAGTCTTGGAACAGTTGGGAAGCACTTTCCTTCCTCTCTTTAGGCCAGAAGTTGCTGACCTCTTCAACAACCTGTTGGAATTGCAAGACCAGCAGCTAAAGCTGACCTCTTCTAGGACAAAGGGTTCTTGTTGCTCTCGGAGAAGTTCCGAGAGCTGTTTGGCTACTACAACTGGTTTGGAAGCCATTCCGAAGCTGCAAAAATTGAAGGTTTTTGAGCTAGTTTTATAGAATGTTACGATCTTACGTAGAATCCCGATCCTGACAATAAGGATGGCTTGTTGAGAAGGCGTATTAATTGGGATACACAAAGTATATATGTCAGATTTGGGACTGAAAAAAAAGGGTGGAAACAGAGAGAGAAGATTAAAGGGAACTTGAACAGGGATAAAGTTTAAAGGTAAAGGGGAAAGAGAAATGAATGATATGAACATTACATTGAAAATGGGAGACAAAGGAATAGAAGTCACCTAACGTTTGATGCCCCATATAGGCCATAGCATCTTTTTGTAATTCATTAAATAGCTTCAACAGTTTTGAAGCTATGTAACCTAGAGATTGTTTGATCTCTGTAATGCATTTAATTAAATTGTTTTTATATTTAAAATGGTCCACATAGTTTTTTATTTTTTTATTTTATTTTTTTTGTCTTGTTATGAAAGTACTCAATAATCAAAAATTGAATGTCCATTTCTGCATGAAATATTGATTGGCTTCAGCCTCATGATTTAAACCTCCTTAAAAGAAGGGTCATGGTAATGGCAAGCAACTTTTCTCTCCATCCGCTCTACTTATTTTATTTTTTTTTATTTTTTAAATACATAGACATGATTACCCTTTTAAAAACATAAAATAATTTTTAAATCAATGTTTTAATCCAATCCACTTTTATATTCATCCACTTCACTTGTTTTATTATATTTTATTTTTTCAAATACAGAGACATAATTACCTTATAAAAAACAAAAATTAATTTTTAAACCAATTTTTAAAACCAATCCACTATTATCTTCATCCACTTCACTTGTTTTATTTTATTTTATTTTTATAAATAGGGACATAAATGCCCTTTAAAGAGCAAAAAAATAATTTTTAAATCAATTTTCTAAACCAATGATAGCAGAAAGGTTTTATTTTATCCCTTTGATGCATTGGATAAATCCTTGTCTGTATTCAATCTACTGATACTTACGATATCCACTCCGACTTGAAAAATAAGTTCAAATAGTATTGTTCTTAAAAATAATTTCACACCGTCCAATTATTAGAGAAGTACTCGAGTGTTGAAAAAAAAAAAAAAAAATTAGAGTGTGAATGTCATCTCCCTTGTCGAATATATATCTACACTTAACTTTGTTCCTCAATCAAAATAAATTTGAAATCAATGATTATCATCCATTTTCTCATAATTAAATACTGTGTTTGATTACTATATGTTCAATTGTATATTTGCATCGACATTGACCACAAATTCTGCTTTCATGTCCTGTCGTTATCTAATTATGATTATTAAGATATGATTGCAGAGGTTAAATTTCACATTGTCCCAGAGCACGTAAAATCTTGGTCTTAAATCTCTCTACCAACTATCAAGAACTGATGTAAAATTTGATATATTTAAAAGTGGAAATTTTATTTTCAAGGTGTATTATGATTCTATTGGCGGAATAAAATTGATTATTTATTTATTTATTTATTACCATTTTTATTTAAAAAATAATGTAATAATCTTCGTTTCTGTTTCTGGACAAAGAATACTACTATTTTTGGGGCACTTATGATAGTCTCATCTTACACGTGACATATCAATTTATGGTTTGCTGTCCATCACCAAAATTAAAATTTACTGAGGACTATATAACAAGAAGACAGATATATGATTGATTAATCTCCTGTCACTATCTGATCTTTGTCAATGTGGCAATGTCTCTAACCACCCAAAATAGCATTTAGTGTTCACACTTTGGACTTTGAAAGCATATGTTTTTGTTAGGGGTAATGAAAATTATGTATCTTAATGAATTTGTGAAGGGAATCTTGTGTCTTGTTTTTATGTCGGTAATACATAATTAGTGTAACGCACTATATCATAGTACAACATATATACAAAAAAGTAATAGTTATTGCATAAGCGATGTAATAACACATAATACGAGTCAAGATGCTTGGAATTATTTGGTTTAGTTTGGACAGAAAGTTACCTTAGTTTGGATAGAATGTTACCGCAAGTCTTTCTTCTATCTCTTTTTTCTTTTTCTTTTTCTTTTTTTCTTTTTTTCAATTCATTTTCATCTTTCAATTGTCATACTAACAGTCAAACAGTGAGGACCTTTTGCAACAACACAAATTCATGAATTTATTCACAAAGTAATTTTGAATTTCAATTTTTCCAAATAGAGGCCTTGTCCATGATAGAATCTAAAACTCATGAATTTTGAATATTTAACTTAAATTTGATCAACAGAAATTATTTGACTTTTTCACCCATTGAATATAAATAGATCAACTTGCATTCTTAAATAACTAGACAGACAATGAATTTGTGTGTGTGTAGAGGTTGCCTTCAGTTCTTCTCCATTTTATGATAATGGGGTCATGAGCTGAACACGTATATACGCGTTAGGTTAATGTCTTGAACATGTTTACAAAAATGGCACATCAATCACGACCAAAAACCATATTGACAACCTGTAATGTCATTGCCTTCAAATTTCATAGTCTTCAACCAACTTTCACAAAAAACAAAACCATCTAAATTAAGCATACTCATCATTTCGAAAGAGAGTACTAAAAAGAACTAGATATCTTCATTTTCTTTGAAAAAAAACAAATATGGAGAAACCAAACTATCCAAACAATCCAAGTTTAAGGTTTGAATATTCACATTATGTGGCACATTAATACATAAAAAAATAAATAAATAAATAAATAAAGCAATACTGCAAGGTACACCAACTTTTGATTCTTCCCTGGTAAATCTAAATTTATATGTAATTAATATAATAAACATGTAATAAATATAATAAACATCTAACGGTGCAATTCAATTTTAAAATTCTGAATTCCTATCCTTTATACCTTCCACCAGCAACAAATATATAGATCAAAATATTTAATTGCCACAATCGTATCAGATGATTTGCAGAGTTTGAATTACAATTCATACTTCCAACTAATACTTATAAAAAAAATCCAATATGGAGATGTCAAGTGATCAAATATACATAAATTCATTTAAATACATCACAAACTGCATCAACAAATACCAAGAGATTTCCAGTAAATTGCAGAACTTACACTGCATCATAATGTGTGGATCAAATATACATAAATTCATATAAATACATCACAAACAGCAACAACAAATACCAGGAGGTTTCCAGTGAATTGCAGAACTTACACTGCATCAAGAGGCAACCATTTCTAATATCCAAGAGATTTGGGTATTGAAACCGGATTCTGTGCTTTCAAGTTCTCAACTTTAGCTCGAAACTCACTGTGGAATGACTCGAGTGACCTCTGACGACAAGCAAATGCGACGCTGAACTTTTTGATGTCTTCTTCTAGGTCTTTTCTTTTCTGTACTTCATCATCCAAATCCTGCAAAACCTTTTTCTTTTCATTAGTAACTAGTGACAGCCTTTGAGATGAACTAGAGACTGTTTGAAGCAGAGAGTCTTTTTCTTCTTTCAAGAGATGGAACTCCCTTTCTAAGCTATGATATCTTTCTTTAGAAACCTCGAGAAGCTCTTTATTGTTATCCAACTCTTCTGTCAAGCTTTGACATTTTTCCTTGATTGTGTTAAGTTCATCTACGAATTTCGCCTTCCAGTGAGCGATTTCTCCTCCCAATGTGCATTCCTATACCACATTCGGGACACTACTGTTAAAATAGAACATATACATGCAAATGTCTCCTTGATGGGAGAAATTGAAGAATTACATATTGATAGTTTGTCACCAGAAAGCTACCTTATACTCGCTGCTGTATACCGGATTTCCAACATGTTCATCCTTGAGAGCTGGTGCTTCTGATAGGACTATGGATGTAATTGTGCTGTTCAAGTTGTCGCCAACTTTCTTGCATTGCTCTTGAATTAGAGAATTGTTCATTGTCGAAGTTTTGGGGCCGTCCATAGCCAGTGAGAGATGAGTTTCCAAAGATGAGAAAAGATGTGAACCAATCTCACTTGTGCTAGAGAGTGATTTTGCTGTTGCAGATTTCTCATCAGCGACAAAACTCTGTTACAGTTACAAACCAAATGTCAGTAAACATTATTTTGTTGAACTCTTTCTCAGCGAAGAAGAGTAAAAGATGTTGCACAGGTTTCACCTGCAAAATTGACAAAACATCCTTGTATACATCTTTGCAGTAGGCCACGGATTCACACAATTGTCGAGGAACTTCTCGGATTAGTAGTGCCTCTTGTTGAAGTTCAGATATCTCTGCCATCAGTTGAGTGTTATGTAGTATTTGTTCGGTGTGATTTTTCTGTAGAACATACATCAATGTATAAGCTTTAAGTCCATGTAACAGAAAATATAAACATGGATGTCTAGAATGGTAGAAGAATGGGAAACAATCGAAAAACAAACATATACAATCTAAAAATTAACATTTAGTTTCACAGTTGAGATATGTTAGAGTAAAAGATATATAATCTTTACTCTAAAAAAAAATAAAAAAGAAAAAGAAAGAAAGAAAGAAAGAAAGATATTCTAGAAGATATTAAAAATAATTAATAATGAACTAATTAAACATGTAAGAGTAGGACGTATAAAAATAATCGTGTGAGAATGGAACAGTGGCTTTTTAAGGTATGGACAACGATTCCCATAGTAACACATGCTTATAATTCATAATTTCTAACATACAAATGATGCAAGCAACAGATATAGCAGATTGTACAGCCACAAAACAGTCTGGTTTAACATACTTGGATCTAAATGTTATTCTTTGAACTTTTAATTAACATCTACTGCAATTAAAGAATTAGTCATGCATACATTTCATGGTCCAAAGAACATAAGATTGAATGATAGACTCTATAATACCACCAAACCAAAAGAAAAATAAATAAATAAAAAGAATTTTATAACAGCCAAATTTAAGTACTATAAACTGCAATGATCCAAAGAATCAGTATTCTTTATTTAAAAAAAATTAAAATTAAAATAATGCCGTGCAAAATCTATGTTGGTATGATTTGTGGTTCTTTTGATCATTTAAGGATTACTGCCAATGGAATATGGTTTGACAAACCAACAGAAAAGGGTTATTTGAAACAATTCATTGATTTTTAAAAATTAATGGCTTAAAAAAGGGAAAGAAAAATATACAGTTCACTGTAACTGTAGGTAGACCTTTTCTCCTGTGACTCTCAAGGGAAGTGGATCCTCTTCGGTACACACCTAAACAATGTACTTTGTTGTGCATCAAAACGACGTCATTTTGAGAATGCAGCACCCATTACTTTGAGATATTCTCAAAGTAATGGATGCTGCATTCTCAAAGTAATGGGTGTTGCATTCTCAAATTTATGGGTGCCGCATCCTCGAATATTGGTGTTACATTCCCCAAAACGATATTGTTTTGATGCGGAACAAAATAAAATAAAGGTGTGTGTACTGGAGAGGATCCAGATGTCTCTCACTTATCAAATAATAAATAATTCAGCAACTCCATTATCTGTTTGAACTTTTATAGTAGTGTAAATTACGTTTCAAATAAGGGAGACTTAAAATGAGCTCTAACTACATTTAACTTGCTACATTTTCATAATGAAAATTATAGAAACTAAGTAAATTAAAAAAAAAATCTTTTAAAGTAAGAAATCTTATTTCTCTCATTTCCTTTTCACTTTTAGATAAAAAAAATTTCATGTCTATCCCAGGTTGGAAACCGTTACTGGGGTTGGCGGTTGCTAAAGAGTGTTGATGATCAAATCATCATGAAAGCTATAGCTAATTGCCCTAGGTGCAGCAAACTGCTCTTTTGAGGACTAGTTCATTACTATGTTAGCGTCATTTCATTGTGATGGAGATGAATAAGTCATTCTATAAATACATATCAATAAGAGCAATGAGTGGCTTAATGATTTGTCTTTCATAACAGGAAATGTACTACAACTACAACCAAAATTCTTATACGCAGTTTTTGAGTTATGACATGTCTCATTTTGCCTATATTATAAAATAATTAGTTAGCAACTTCACATATAACAGCGTTACACTGATTGTATACAATGTAAAACATGGTTTAAAGTACTGGCCATTATGGCTGGGCCAGGTCACAATGGACTTGGTCAGAGTCAATTCTGTTACTGCCCGATCTATCACTGTGAATGAAAATCACAAGGGACTCTATCGGGACTTGAAGCACCCTGAAGCAACTCAAAGAGACTCGACCAAGACTCAGAGGTACTCAGTTAATTTTAAGAGGAAATTGGCCGAGTCAGCACTTTAGCTGGCAAACTAGAGCCTGCCCAATTTTTTGCAGTCTCTCTTTCTCTAAGCCTTCTCTCCCTCTAAATTCATTCTACATCCTAAATATGCTAATTGAATCTAATAAAAGATAAGATCTTGGCCTAAATATTGGATCAACCCAATTCATGCTTCCAAGCACAATGAGTTCAGAAAGTTAAAAAGAACCTTGACCAAATTAAGCATTTAAAATCTTGAAGAAACAAAGAATAGCAAATTAAAAATATAAGAATAGACTAACCTCAAGTTCATCCTTTTCTTTAATAGTATGTTCCAACTGTCTCTTGAGATTCTGGACCTCTTGTTTGTAATTCTCAATGGAGCAACCCTGACAAGAAGCAAATCTTCCAATTAACACATACACACCCAAAGTGATGTTGCAACAAAATGTCCGTTTACAAATATTTCACTACAAAATCATGCACTGCGGATTCTAAGTTCAGTCCATACTATATAAGTTTTGATATCTCTATAATTCACAAAGCCAACCAACCAACGGTTTTATTAAATTTAAAAGAATCAAAGTAAGAAAATGTCATTATAGAACATCATCTCAAATGTCTGTCAAATAGAGTCCAAAAACAGATTAAAAGATTCAAAATTGTTTAGCTCTTCAATTAGTTCATTACTATGGAAGTGCAGAAAAGAACACCTCAACACAAGTAAAACAAGTAAACTGTACTGGGAAAACAAAATAACTATAATTCTCTAATGATAAATACATGTATTCATTTAAAAATTGTCTAGAGAGTAGATTTTCATATTTCTCCTTTTCTAATTATTATGCGTGAAGGTATTATAATTGAAAAAAATCAACTATTTCAAATGGACCAAAAATTAATGTAGAAAAAGTACTCACAGGAGTTCCATCACCTGATGGAAAGGAATGAACTTTCCTTGCTGGAGTCATCTGAATTGAATCAAGGTCAGCTATGTAGCCTTTGTTCATTTTCATCCACGTGTCTTCATCAGCAATATTGCTAAATGTATCTGGAAGAGGGCTACACTCTTGCTGCCGAGAGGAAATTGATCGTTTGACAACAAAGGCATTGGGAACTGCTTTAAAACAAGGGGTTCTAAAACCATCTTCCTGGAATACGCTATGACTGTCAAAGCTTTCTTTCTTGAGGCTTTGCCTTACAAATTCCTGGTCCTTTAAGTACATAATATGAAATCAGCTTGACATATCTTAAAATAAAATTATCCTAGCAAGTCAAAGATGACTATTCAGTCTGGTAAAATTAAGTCAAAAGATTGATCCGAGTGATTTACTATAAATAAATTTTAATAAAAAAAATTTACCCTATAATCTTCATACAATTCTCTTTCAACAGTAGATGTGTGTCTCAAGATTTGTATATATACAGGACCAAAAAACAGAGATTCATATCACAGCTATTTCCTGTTAAGTATAATAGTTTCAATTAAATCTATAGTCAACAAAACAAGAGAAACATAAATTACAATTACTACATTTCAATGTTCTCAATTTGTGGCCAGGATAAACATTTACGACAAGTCCAATTGTGTAAAATGTTCTTGTCAAGATAATTTTAGTCAGAAACATATTTGAAGTGTTTACAATTGTCAACGAAAACAATAACTTTGTTGTAATTCAGAAAAATATTGATCAGAGAAATTAGTAAATTCTGATATACGGTATATAGAAACAGGTTTGGTTTAAAAATTTCCAAATTCCAATTGATCATGCAGTTATTCAAAGAATATATGCCACAAAATACAGCAGAATGGCAAAAATGAGCTACATTGGCCAAATCAAGCAATTGGGCTAATGTTTAAATAAATGTAGTTAGAATATAAATTTATAAAATGCTTGTGAGACAGGGGATGTTAGGTACTGTTCTATCCATAAAATAACAGTCAATCAGATTAGGGCAAAGATGGTTAATCAGACAGCATTTAACACAAGGAATGCCCAACAAACCAAAGCTATCAAACAAAAATTCATACATATTGCATTAAAAGTTCTACAGTTTTACCTGGATGGAGGTGGTACTTCTATCAGAATCTGATGTAGTGACAAGACTACTGAGATTGTTAATTTTCATCTGCTGATCCTTTATACATTGATCCCGTTCTTTATGTGATTTCCTCTCCTCCTCCAGTTCCATAGCAAGCTTCTCACGCTCTAGTTCATACTGAGAATTGAATAGTAAGAAAATAAATGCATGTAATGAAAAGGCAGACTTGACTTGTTATTGATGCACAAGATACTGGCCCTTCAACATAAGCAACAAAAGAACAATCTACCTTGAGCATGTCATTTCGCAGCTTCAGGATCTCCTGCTCCAGCACCTCAGCACGAGATCCCTAAACAAAAACTCTACCACATTTTATTGGTTCTTAGCCTCATTTGTGTAAAGTAAAAAAGATACAATCATCACCTGAAGTTTTTTACGCAGTTCCTCTATCTCTAGTGTCTGTCGCTTCAACAAGGCAGCATCTGTCAAAATCTACAATAAATTCAACCATGATTAGTCATACCATCACATTAAAATGAAAGAAGCAACCATAAAAATAAAATTAACTCCAAAATAATCATTGCTGCATGAGGGAAGTTGCCTAATCATTATAGTACAACTACTTATAACCCATATATATATATATATATATATATATATATATATACGCTATACAAGAAATGATACTTAAAAATATGATCTGCTTTATATACCTATTCAATAATCAAACTACAAGAAGGTATATCTGGTTATCATATTTTAAATATATAATGTGTTGAAAAGGGAACATGAGTTTTGAGCCCCACACGTCAAGTTTAAATCTCAGAGCATATATTATGCCCAGCATCATGTGAATGCATTTCAAAACATTTAAGAAAATTTGAGACAAGATTCCCTCAATTGCTTTCCTATGCTGGAGAACAAAAGTTGCAATATAATTCAAAACAACTAGAAATTTTTGGAAGCCATTTCAATTTGTTGAGGACTCACAACAATTTACATCGTAATTGAAGTTAAGACCAGCATTGAATCACCTGCAAGGCTGCAAGTTGCTGCTAAGTAAAATTTAGAATAAATCACATCTAGGATTTTACATTTCTTCTCATTTAAATTTGTGAATTGACCAATCGTAAATTAGTAACAGAAGGAAAGTACTAAATATCCAAAATTTAAACACATTGCACATTACACTCCCATGCCTTGTAAATGTATCAGTTATACCTCCTACACCTGATTCTAGAAAAGAAATATACATCAAACTAGAAACCACATACAAGCCACAGTTGAAATATTGTATATCAAGATATAAATGGAATTCAAACATCTTAATATCATTAAAGGGAAAAATTGGTAAATGCTACTAAACAAAAATCAGTAACAAACCTCGTTCACTTTAACACAATTGGTAATGCGTTTAGCTCTGCTAGCAAACTGGAGAGTTCCCTTTGTTTCCTCTATGTGAACCTAGATATATTAGACATGTACTAATTTCAAAGCCCAATACTAAACTTGATGTAAGATCCTTATTCAAAAGTACATATGAATGTGTGTATAAATATATAATGGACTACCTCTTCAGGGGCTACAGTGCAAATTATTGAGGTTTTGGCATTACCACCAAGTGCAGGTTGAAGTATTCGAGTGAGCTTACTGTCACGATAAGGAATGTGTCCCCTGCATTTGTAATTTAATCCATTAATGCACGGCTCTTATCCATACTATTAAATGGGGATAGGAAGATACCTTTGCTTTGCACCGTCACTTAGTTTGTTAATCACATTGCCAAGAATCATTAAGCTCTTGTTGATGTGCTTCCCTTCTTTTAAACGAACTCCCCCAGCTCCAGTCTTAGCAATCCGTTCAGACCCTGCTAAATCTACCAAATTCTAGTTCCAGACAGAAAACATAGCATCAATGAAAATATAAGCAGAATCAAACATCTAAAGGTTGAAATGTCAACTTCTAAACAATTGTGAGAAAAATACTAACCAAGACAGAAACACGTATAGCATCGTCTGGACTTGGATAATTACCAGAAGAATTGATATCCTTTCCCTTGCTCTCAATTACCTGGTATAGGAAAAATAAATTGAATTAATTTTTTTTAATGGATATTACTACCATTTATATATATATATAGTAGAAATTCAGAAAAATGAACAGATTCCACATGTAGCAGCATTTCCATCAGACATCAAGAGCATACCATCCTAAATATAGTGTGAGATCTACTACTTCGAACGTTCATGTTGGTCTCACCAAAGTGCCTGTTAACTGTAAGATGCAACTTTCCAAATTTATGTAAGCATTCAACTTAAAAAAGTGTACAACACCACTAAGGCCCATTCTCATTAGGAGTCGAACCTTCTCCAGACTGGATGAGCTTAAGCACTTGTTCAGCACAATTCACAATTTCCTCCCTGAGTCCTGCAACAAATATCCCACGCTGGAAACAAGAAATATCAGCTTTTCATACATTCCAGAAAAACTATTGCAAAAGTGTCCAAGTTATCTGTCGATAGCTCACTTCCAAACTCTCATGGATCTGCAGTTTCTGGTTCTCTACAGCAAAAAGATCATTAATTTCTTCATTGTATATTTCCATGTAGGAAACTCGAATCAGGAACTCTCTGTCATTTGTCTGAGACATCAAAGAAAAAGTGGTGAAACTAGAATTCCTAGAAATTAAGCACATTTACATCAACTATAACATAACCTTAGGTGAAAAATTATTATAATTAAAATAATAGTAGTGATGATAATGATGGAATATTGATAGCTATAATAATACCATCTGAATTTTTCCAAATATATCTTTTACAGCCCGATGGATAATTCCTGGATCATTTTCAGAACCGTTCATCGTAAAAGTCTTGCCACTGCTGGTTTGTCCGTATGCAAATGCAGTTCCTTCATATATCTCAGTGATTAGCTTTGAATCAATATGAAGGCACTCAGAAATAAAGATATGGCATATAGAAATCAAACTGATACAATTATTCAGGAAAAAAAAAAAACTAACACAATCAAAGCAGGACTTACAATGAACATTTTGTAAATGTTAGTTGATGACAACGAAAAACTATTTAGTTCAACTTCAACATAGGTGTATACCAAGAATATCTATACAGAGCTATGATGTACCTTTAGACAACAACCTATTCATTATAGGAAGAGAAGAAGATGAAAGAATGAGACTGAACAGAACCTCGCCAACTGCAAGGATTTCTCCTCTAAATAAATTGCCTCAAGAAATGAATGGAAAAACTTTCCACTTAAAGGAAGCACTAAGCCTTATGTTGACTTTTACAGTTGAACATCCTTTAAGGAGCCAGTGATCCCAGAAATGAAATCAACACTGAACCAACTAAAATCCCTAACTAAAATGAAATCAATGCTTTTACGAGAAAATCTCTTGGGTGAAAACCGAAGTAGTAAAAAAAAAAATTTAAATACAACTCTATATGGTTGGAGGTTTTACACAAGGTGAGCCAATTCCCTAAGAAAAACGGCAACTGAGAATCAATAGTCAAGAAGTGTCAGTAAAATCTCTAGGAATTCATAAACCTGGATCAAATCTTGCCTTCACCTGGGTCGAGAGAGTATGGGCACATAAAGGGCTGCCCAATTGAGTAGCGAGCCACATGACCAAAACAAAAAGGTCAGAGCCACTTTCCGTCACTGTGGGAAATTGAGACGTTTGTATTGACAAAGTTCATGTACTGTTGTGCTGGAAGTTTGAAACAACAAAATGAAAGGGAAAAAAAGAAGAAGATAGGAACTTAGGCCAAATAGAGCTTCAATAAAACAGGGCAACCCCAGATTTCCAAGTAATTAGACTAAACTTGTTGTCCGGTTTGGTTGCAGAGAAACGATAGAATAGCTACACCAACACCGAAAACAAACCAGAAGAGAAGATGCCAACTTTAGAGTTTCTGTTTTTCAATTTTTGACCAAAAGAAACTCTCCACTCTACTCAAGTCAACCGAGCTTACAACTATTATATATATATATATATATATATATATATATATATATATATGCACACACATATGTGTACATATGTAAACTTAACTTGGGACAAAAAACAAACAATTCGCAAAAATTTGGAAAAGCAAAGAGTAGAAAAGGCGCACCATTGAAACCCTCAACGGCGGCATGAATAATGTCCTTTGTAAGAAGCTCGTAAACCCTAGAATTTGTGCAATCCTGATCGAATACATGATCTGCAAATACAAACATTGAACAAGCAACTCAAAAACGATATCTTGAACAAACCAAATGAGATCAAAGAATATATATATTAATATATATATATATATATATATATATATATATATATAATTTGTAGAGAGAGAGCAGTGAATGGATAGAATACCAAAAGCATAAGAAAGTCCAGAAATAGGAGTGCCGAGAGACTTATGAAGAGAAATGCGGTTGTCTTCAACCTTCCAGTAAGTTCCATTGGAGGTCTCTTCGCTGACCGGGGGTCTCACTCTCACTGCTACACATACCTTCTCCATCTCTCTCTATCTATGTCTATATCTCTCACACACACACAGAGACACGATAAACTCTCCCTCTCTCTCACACACTCTCTCTAGCGATCGGGCGACAGATGACAGATCTATATTTCGATTGGTGATCGGCGGGCTCTTTTAGGCGTTTGTGGTTTGAAAATGGCGACTTTACGAAATTACCCCTGACGCACATATCAGGGGACTGGCCCATAGGCTTTCCTGTGAGGCCAGGTCCACTACAAGGTAGAGGCAAAAGGCCCACCATTGAAATAGACTACTCAATGGAAGAAATTTGTGTACCAATTATTTATTTTTTTTTATGTAAGTACAACCACATCTTCTGAGGCTTAACAAAAAAATAGATAAATTAAAGTTATTTATTTTTGGACAAGGACACTCCTTCAAGTTTAAAAAATGGAAAAGAGACCATGACAATGATAAATTGACTTTATTACCCTTTAATATAAAATTAATATTTTAATTGACTTAACTACCCTTGAATCAAATCCAAACCCTCTCTTTGTAGCTAGATCAGAGTGTCACTTTGTCAAATTCAATTATCTTCTCTTTCTCGTCTATTCTGAAATTTCAGATCTCTCTGTATTATATACACAAAAACAATTATTCCTTTATACACACATATAGATATAGTATAGTATCTGTATACTGATTAACCATAGCACAAACTATTTTGGTGATTGGTGGTGCTAGGTGTATCGGAAGTCACACGGTGCTTCAACTATTGCTAGGTGGATACAAGGTTGTGGTGGTCAACAATCTCGATAACTTTTCCCCAATCGCAATCAAGCGAGCTTAAGAACACGCCGGCAAACATGGCCCTAACCTAAAGTTTCATTAGGTTTGGCACAACTCTAATTTCGTAAGGTTCGGCACAACTCTAATTTTAATTGATTCAAATACCCTTGGATCAAACCCAAACCCAAACTTTTTCCCTTTCTGACACTGACGCCGAAGATAAGGAGAACAATACAGAGAAAAGTGGTGTGGGTAGGTGTGGTGGCGGCGGCGGCGGACGACTCCTGTGCCTGCCCCACCAGTGTTGGTGGTAGTGTTGTAATGTGTATAATATATATATATACAGTAAATATACGACTATATATATAGGCAGGCTCTCATGCAATTCAAAATAACGGACTTTTTAACTGACCAAAACTCAATTAGTCAATTACCTTTATTATTTTATTAGACTTAACCATAGTTAATAATATTAACGTTAATAGTCAATTTATCATAGTTAGTCAATACATTTATTCAATCTATCTCCTCCTTAATCTATTCCATCCTCCTTGTAATCTCAACCATTACCCATCTTCCTTACAATCTCAATCACTACCGCCATATCCATACCATCATAGCCACCATCTTGACCACTACAACCCCAACACAACTACATATTTATTCTCCAAAATTGGACTCCTAGGCTAAATTTCAATAATATTAAAATACTTTGTTACCCATATATACACAAATTAAGATTCTTTATAAGTCTGAATAAATAAATAAAACTTGAGAATCAGTCTTTTCACGTCTTTGATTTACTGTTGGGTGGCTTAGTTTTGGTGCTACTCTATATGAGTGATGACATCTAGGTAGGATCAACTTCTTTTCATTGTCTTCTGGTAAATAAAAATTTATTATAGTAATAGTTAGTTCTCTAAATTAAAAATTAAATTTACCAACCAAAAAAATAAATAAAACATAACTTGTAAATTGATTGAAAGACCGTAAATTCATAGAATCAAGAACTCCAACTCATTAAAGTCATATAACATCTGATCAGACTCCTTTTTCTCTTTGATGAGTCTGTCATCTACTGCTAGCTTGATTGCTTTTGCTGCTCTAGTAGTCTTGGAGTCCCATTTTGGAGAATGAATATGGTAGTGGTTGAGATTGCAAAGAAGATGAAGAGATTTAGGAGGAGAGAGATTGAATAAAAGTATTGACTAACTATGGTAAATTGACTATTAAAATTAACATTATTAACTATGGTTAAGTTTGATATAGTAATAAAGTATAATTAACTAATTGAGTTTTGGTCCGTTGAAAAGTCCGTTGTTTTGGATCGCATGAGAGCCTTCCTATACATACATATATATATATATATATATATATATATATATATATATATATATATATATACTCGTATATGTTAGCAGATAGAGAAAAAATGAATAAGGCCTATTGCATGCGTCATTTTGCAAGGTCTGATATTTTTTAATATATTTGAATTTAATATTGAGGGGATAATTTTATCTTTTTATATGATTTAAGACCTTGTTTAGATAGAATTTTAGGAAGGAGAGTGTCACTGTCCAAAAAATGAGTAACTTTCATCTGTGTGTCCTTTTGTCAAATCTTAGAGTGTAACTGTACTTTACCTTACTTTTTAATACATTTTTTTCTATTCAAACTAGGGAGAGGTGAAGACTTGAAAATGGGACTCGAATATGAGCACATTCACTCGGAGAGGTGGACTCTCCAGCAACTAAACGACTAGATAATTGCCCTCATACTTATTAATCTTGGTACATCTTATATCTTACTAGCATAGTTAGTGATGACAAACTAGCTTCGTGGTTTGCATATGGATTTATTTTCAATAGTTGTGCCTATCACTTCAACAATGAGTTCTTTACTAATTTTATCCTTGGTCTATTTTACTATTACGAGGGAATTGCATAAAACTTCTCTTGACTTGAAGTATATTTTGCAATAAACTCTCTTTTAATTTAATTTAATTAATTAATTAATTAAATTTTTTTTTTTTTTCCAAAATCCCTCCTCCAACTAACTGAGAAGAGTTACTTTTATTAAGATACTCCCACCAAATCAAGGGGATTTTATGCAATTCAACCAATTATATATAATATTTGTCAAAAAAAAAAATCCCATAGTTAGTTGGAGGGTGTTTTTGATAATAAAAAAATTTAAAGAAAGATTTACTGATAATCTAGTACTGATTTCTTAGTAAGATCGTGACTACAATTTCAAATTTTACATTTCTGAACGCAACATAGCTCCCGAACACAATATTAATATATTTGCAACTTCAACAACTAATTTTTTTCGAAAAACCACGTCAGATTTGTGGGTCCCAAACAAAGGAGTCTAATGCACCATAATTTTTTAACCAAACAATCCATAATATTCTCTCTATATATATTAATATATATATAGATTTTTTTTTGGAAAATTAATATATATATAGATATGTACATACTATATACAGATGCATAGTTGAACCAATACTCCATTCATTTATGAAGCTGCTGAGCCTAAAAAGATTAGCTCGAGCTTAGGAGATTAATTGGCCCTTAACTGAGAGAGAGAATTGAGTTAGGGTTTGATAACTTAGTTAGGGTTTATGTAAAACACGGAGTACTTATTGAAGCTGCATGGTGATCAAAATTTGATGTAAGCAGCTCAGTCTCTGCTGCAGACCCAAGTACTCAGTACTGAGCTGGTCGGTCTCTCTTTCTATGAGACCACACTGATGTGAAACCAAGCCCAACCGGTTCTTTAGTTCCCGGTTCTCTATTCCAAGACGGTTCACCTGCTTCGTTAGGTTCTCTACATGCCTCTTCTTTCGCCACCTAGACCGCCGGGCCGATTCCCGGTTCGATATCATCCGACGTCGCTTCCTCTCTTCAACTGAATAAGCCGACCGGTTTGTGTCTGAACCGGAGTTGGAATCAACTGGGTGTCCTGCTTGGAACAGGGATAGGAGTCCCTGTATTTCATCTTCCGTGAAACTTGATTCGAAAACCGGGAGATGGAAGTGAACCGGGGTTCAGGAGAAAACATGGTTAGACCGAACCGGAGGGTGGAATGGAGGAGAAAGGGGGAAGGAAAGAAGAGGAGGAGATCGGTATTTATGGAGGAGGAAGAGGAGAGACACGTGGGGTCCACTTAATTAGGAAGTTTGGAAAAGTGAGGGCATTTTCGTCCTTTAGCAGATTTGAAGTATAATTTATATTTTATAGGATACAAGCCAAAGCAGTTGTGTGAATTCAGGTAGCAAGCATGTGGGGTTGGCTGGGTGGGGTCTTTTTGAGTGATTAGATTAATCACCACGAATAAACTATGAAACAGTAATTAACAAAACAGAATACCTGTTAGGTTTTTTATAATCCAAAAGTTTAAAATGAAAAGGTATATTTATTTTATAGACAATTTCATTAAGATGTGGGACCCTGTCACAAACATTTTTCTATATCCCTGTTAGGTTTTTTAGTTTTTAGTTTGGCTTTTAGCAAGTTACATATATATAAACCTGTATAGTGGATAGTGGACACTAACATGGGTGAATACTTTTCTGTGCTGCACTTTTGACATTAGAATTGGGAGAATAAAGTGAAAAATGGCATCTCACAGTCCAACCTGCATTTTCTATGTTTCAACTTATCAGTAGGCTCCATGTGGTTCCAGTTATCCTAAAATTTGAGTTGAATTCTTGATTGGACCACCTTCAAATTGCATCTTTTGTTGTTGATTTGTTTTGTTTTTACCAACAGTTGATCTATTGTGATTTGAAAGTCACAATTGTGATTTGTGATTTGAATGTTTCGAAATTGAAATATTCTCTGACCATTTGTCATTTGAAGGTCACAAGTTCAAAACCAGAACAGTCTAAGCTCATTGTGACTCGAAGGTCATAGGTTGGAAACCGGTGATTTGAAGGTCATGCGTTCGAAATCAAACCAGTCTCTACATATAGAGATAACGCCGCGTACATCTGATACCCTCCAGACCTCGTAATGATAGGAGCCTCGTGCACTAAACTAGCAAATGGTTTGAGAATACCTGCAATAACAATCTCTCTTCTTTATTTTTTCAGGCAATTGCATCAGCATACTACTTCAGAAAGAAGAATGCAATTGACCATGTAAGAGCATCTCCAATGCACCTTTCATTTGGGCTGCTAAACTCAAAATTTGAGAGAGGTGTAAAAAATGGGTTCTCCAATGGGCTTTTATTTGGGCTCTCAAATTTTGAGAATGCCAAATTTTTTCTCAAATCTAGGAGCTGCCAATTTTTTTAGCAGGACTTCTCTCTCTCTCTCTCTGTACGACGTCGTTTGGAACGGCTTTGAGACTGTCCATTACGTTCCGCCCCTCTTCCGACTGGTTGCGTCAACGATCTCTCTCTCCCTCTTATCTGCAATGACAAGTTTGTTGCCAATTCCAAAATCTGACTTCAATCTTGAACTTTTGATTCTTGTAAACAGATAGATAAACTGAAATATATGGGTTTTGAACTTCTGATTCTTGTAGATTTTGTAGTTTGCAGTTGCAGAGAGAGAGAGAGAGAGAGAGAGAGAGTTCTATGGTTTATAAGTGGCGGCGGTGGCAGAGAAGGCGAACGGAGCACTGATTTTCCAATGGTGATGGCAATAGATTCGAGTGAGGGCTTGATCAGACTGGGGATTTTTCCAGGCCTTGATCTTCGATGTAATCAAAGGCTCGAACAAGCTCGTCCACAAAATCGAACTCAGAATTCCCCCCAATTTGATGGTAATCATCGTGAATATTCTAATTGATGCGAGTGAAATTAACGAATTAAATCAGATTGAGTGTGAATTGGGGAATAGATCCCACATCGTTAAACAGAAAATTCTAATTCGTATACACCCAGATTGAGAGAAGAGGTTTATATATGTATATATATATATATATATATATAAATATATATATATATATATATATATATGCATGTATATGGATAAATATTATATATAGCAACCCATATTAAGAGACGAGGGTGGTGGTTGTGGGGGTGGTGGTTACGGCGGTGAGTGAAGAGAGAGAAAGAAAGATGAGGTGACTCTTGTATGTGTGGCTTTATGTGGTGACAGTTGATCGCCGGAGAAGATGGTGGAGGCGGTGGTGGCCGGAGGAAATGGAGAGGAGGGGGTAATACGTATGTAATATGTATATGTGTATGTGTGGGTAAGGGCAAGTTTAGAGTCAAGAACGAGAATAAAGATGGAGGTGATTGGGAAGGCTGAAATGATTTGCCCTAAAAATATTATGTGGAACATAATCCAATGAATGGTTAAGATGGCAAGGTAGTTTCGAAATCAACGATCAGAGTTTAAATAGAATTGGAAAGCTAGAAGTAGATTGGACTTGGCTCAATAGAGGGTGAGACTTGGTAAAATATAGCATTTTGGATGAAATGCACCATTGGAGCCAAATTGTTAAAATATAATATTTTGACACTGTAATTCCTCTCAAAATATAAATTTGGCAGCCCGAAATAACATTTAGCATTGGAGATGCTCTAACATATCAACAAGCTATTAAATGTGTCTTCACACAACAGACAACTCAGCTTTATTCAATGCGTGACATCAACAGCACAAAAACCTGGCGATGACATATTTTGATTTTGAGCAATCGTCAATTCAACTAATAAACAATAAAACAATGACTCTAAAAATGACTAAAAGACTTGAGACAACAGAACTGACATATTTGACTAACCATTTACAATATTGCCAACACAATTACAGCCCTTGTACATAACTTAACCCCAACACCCAAATTTATGCGCGAGCTTTTGGTAAAATTTAATATATACACATAGCCTCGGCTGCTTTAATATGGCGGGCAGGAGCTCCATTACCGATTAACAAATACTCTTATTTCATGCTTTCTTCTTGAATGTGCGATAGATGAGTACTCAATGCTGTCTTGTTACTCAGTAATGTATTTCTTCTATAAGTTCACTGGAGGACTTCCCTGAGTTTGGCAAACAAAAGACAGATCAGTTCTCTTATGACGAACATATAAACACGGTCTCAAGAGTGATCAACCATCCACGGGCATATAGGTAAGAATTAACTGACTAGTTCACTTTACACAAGTGACTTGTCCGATGTTCAGCAGTAAAAACTCACCTTAAACAAAAGATCATGTGCAATATTCTCCCAGGGTAATGACACGGACATTAAACAGCACTTAAGGGGAAACATCTCTTCATCAGAACTTCGGGTGGCTCCAGCAGCTGCATAGGCATGTTTTGCCGCCACAGATGCAACAGATGCTGCTCTACGAACAATTGTACCGAACCCAAATCCCCCCTTGGACATCTGCGTCGATGAAGCTCCTAATTCTTCCTTGCTTTGATCTGATATGTTAACATCAAGAAGTTTCAGTAAATGACAATCTTTGCAGTTTGCAGACAACAAAATTCATAGAATGACTCGGGCAGAAAAGTTTTGTTTATGACGATAATTCACAAGTTCAATCAGGACTCTAGAAATAAAATACATTTGCCGCAGAAAGCAGAGAATTCAAAATATAAACCTCTGGAGGTCTATTAGAAGTACAAGCCCACCCTTAAGGAGAGTTTAGATTTATATTGACAATAAATCTGTGGGGAAAAAATTCTACAAAACTTTTAAGCCGAAAGTTAATATGTTGCACAACCACAATATCCAATAGAATCAAATAATTTATAAATATCTATGTTCACTTGCAAGAAATACAACTGGATAATGCCACAGCATCCTGTTTCTTGATAAGACACTTGCATATTAAGCAAGAGTTCCCAGCAGTTAATAAAGAAGCTCTGGGGGTGGCATTAGTTCATATCAAAAGCCACTAGACTTGGTTTCAGATATGTGCACACGGTGTCATTATAAGATAATGCCCGCAATCATAGTAGCTCATTGACTTGTTTTCATGATCAAGGCATTTATACTCGTACAAATCAGCAGAATAGAATGATAAGGACGGGAAAAACAAAACTGGCCTCTAAATCAGTTGTCATATTAACAGGTGAGTAGAAAAATAACAATCAAGTTACCAAACCAGGGAATGACCATTAACCTAGAGTTACATTCCCTAAAGACTAATTTTACTGGTCTGCTGCTGCACAAGTCATGTCAGAAGCCATGTACATCTTTGTTGTGACACAAAGGTAGAGAGCTTCCTACTAACACGTTCCGCAAAATTATAATTGGTAATTTCAAATAGTTCAGTAAAAATAAATCGTCAGATGTATGTTGTGAATTTAAACCATATGACAAATTTTCTTAATTTGATAATGAGATATACTACCTATACGAATAACTACATCAGTTTATGATGTTCCACAACTGTAGAAATTAATGATAAAGCTGTTTATGATTAGGTTTTTTGGAGAGGTAAGGTTGTGTAAAAACTTCTAGATTTAGGGTTTTAAAGGGAAGAAGGAAGTTTATGATGTGTGTAAATGAAAAAGGTTCAGATTAGGGTTTTTAAAAGGAAAAAGAGTTTGTGAAGTGTGAATGAAGAAGGACCAGATTTGGCATGGTTTAGAAATGATTGGTTGTAGGACTTAAACTAATTTAGAGTTTTAGACATTAAAGGCCAAAAGATAACGAAAATATTGGGGCTTATTAGGCCAAGGATGGAAAGATTTGAGGATGATATATAGACTGTTGTGAAACTGTATACAATTCGAATACAGAAACTTAAAAGAAGGAAAATAAGGAAATACTGTCTCAAGAACCACCTGAAGATAAGGTCGCATCAAACATCATATAAAGATTCAAAAGCTTCTCTCGAACTCCCAATATTCAACTCCTTGAATAGAAAAACTTAAGGTCTGCTGGAGTACCCCCTAACTGTATTAAGAGAACTTCAAAATAGGAATTTTTGATTCTTTGTCTACCAAGACTATTCACGACCCACTAAAGACTACATATATAGAACCAATAACATAAATCGACACAATATATGGTCCATAAACCATTACTACAGCCTATTTCCAAACACTAAAAATTTATAAAAATAATCCCAAAAAAAAAAAAAAAAAATACCAGCAGCATAGTGACCTAAAACCATTCACCAAAAAATAAAAATAAATAAGACTAGTATTAAAGCTAAACATCAATAAGTAAGCTTCAAATCAAGCTCCATATCACATTCCCAACTTGACCTTTTCTTGTTAGAATGCAGTGCATCATTTTTGGGTGGAGTGTGGTGGGAAGGTGGAACAAGTGATGAGTTCCACGATCACTATTTGAATTTAAATTGCTGAATATAACTAAGATCACTGCACAGAAAAGGAAAAAAAATACATTGTTCCTGTCACTGGGCGCCACCAGGTGTTTAAATTTCGGAGGAGAGAGCTTCAATTCTTATCTTCAAATATGGATCAGTTACAATTTATGTATAGTGAAAGTATTATAACCATGAAATTAAAATAAATAAATAACACAACCTTTTATAACATCACTAAATCAACAGATATAATCTAATTTACCTACAACACCTGAAACAGCTACTTCAACTTCCCCACGTCCTCCAGGACCCTTCATGTAAATCCTGTCTCTTTTCCCAGGGTACTGACCAAGTGACAACAGGCTCCCAAATCCAGATTTCCCAGCTGCAACGTGGAGGAAAATAGAAAAATAGATAATTACACCATATTTCGGGTAATATGTACTTCACATTTAAGCAGAGTGCACACAAACTTCAGAAAATGACAGTTAAAAACTTAAAGCAAGCTCTTCAATTAAAAAATGAGAACCAGAAACTCAGAAAGTTCATTTCCATGAACTGTGAACTTTTGGATTAATCATTACAAACTACACCAGTTCATCACGGTGTAACTTTAGTTAGGTAAGTTGCCAAGTTTTAGATTAAACAAGGGTCAAGAAAAACTGTAATTCACCAAAAAAATATTTCCATCCAGTATTTTAGAGAAGAAAATTTCATTAGATGAAGCAAAATCATTGGTAAAAAAAGCAATCATGAACAGATCCACATATCTCAATTTTTTTGAGTATGATAAAAAAATATATATATATTTTTTTGAAACAGAGATTGATACATGGCTATAAACAAGCTCTAGAAAGAAAGAAGGGGGAGGGAGGGAGCATTAGGTAGGGAGAAAAGTTCCAAGAAAGAAAGAATGTCATTAAAATTAAGTTAAACACTCTCTGGCAATCACTACACTCAGAGTCTAGATGAATGGATTAGCAGTCCGAGAAGTTAGACACACTTCTGTAATACATAGTAAGATGTTACTTAGTTGCAAAGCATATCTCTTGGGTAAAATGACAGATCATGAGAGACTTCAGAAGGAAGAAACAATAGTGAAACATCAACTTCAGTATTCAACTTTTTAGCACTGGGACTAAATGCGAACTAATTCACCTATCAAATGACTACAAATTCATTTTAAGTAATAAAAACCACACACTCTGCTTAAATAAAATAAGCCTTGAAAGGAGTGTGTTCCTTATTTCAATTTCTTATTTTATTTACCAGTCACTATCTCAGAAAATTATAGCATAGGATTCCCAGAAATTGTAGTCAATGACTTGCCCCAACTATAAGCAGCTTTGGGTGGATTCACAATCTCAATCAGTATGTACTCCTTAATGAACTGTTGAATAATCATTACTACGATACTACAATTCGTACAAGCAAACTAAGTAGAAACAATATTTACAAATTTTGAATCTCTTAACATGACATCTACTAATCCATCATTTAACATGAGGGGAAAATACAATACATCCCAAATAAAAGAACATAAAAACTATTTCTATTCTTTAAAATGAAAAATTACATAAATTGGGTCTGAGTAATAGATATAATTACCATCGTATGCTTCTCGAACCATTTGATAGCTGACAAATCCCGAAAAAAGAGTGATCTGCAACCACAGAAGACAAAAATGTCAAAGATTATAGCAAATTTCATAGCCCCCCATCCCTCCCCCTCCAGGGAAAAGAGACTAAAATATCAAGATAATAGCAATTTCCATAACCTCCCATCCCTCCCCCTCCAGGGAAGAGAGAGAGAGAAGGAAATGTATATAAAAAAAAGTTTCCAATTATCGTTTTAAGAAATCATTTAATTAGTAATCCAATTTCAGATTCTCAACATAAGTAAAAAATGATAGATTATTTTCCTACAACATTACAATACAACATAAATTATCAAAAGACAAGCTACTCAAATCTCACCCATCTGTAGCAAAAGTAAGAAGAAATATAAAATATATGCTATTATTAGCAACATCCTCGAGCATGGGAGAGTTCAAGTCTCAAAGCAGTCATTATTAGCAAAGTACTGCTAAATGTTAGGCTTGTGTTAGATCTTCCCTTCCTAACATCTTGCGAAGGTGAGACATTAACTTGGTAATGTACTTTTTTTTATTACCAACACCCTCAGGTTTCCAAGTTATGTATCAAACATCCTCAATGATATTGAATGGTATATAAGAAAAATCCCTTTATTTTGACAAAAATAAAAATTAAGCCACAATTTTAAAGAATGTTACAAAGGAACAAAATTGCAACCACAAATTCAAGACAAAACAAATATAAGGAAAAGCTAAAAGAATAAATTGTGGATCTTGTGGTTTCACTACTTGGTAAGATAAGGCAAAGCAAATAATGATGTGGCTGCACACACACACACACACACACACACAGCTGCTACTCAAACAATGATACACAGTCAACTAATATATACTTTATGCATGCTGAATTGTAATCATTGACATGGCATTCCATCCATTTCAGAAGACAACAATCAGATATTTCAATTTCAGTTGCCACTAATTTTCTGTAGAGAGTGATAAAAAGAAACACAGTACAGCAATTTATAGCTCACTCAACTAGAAAAACATTAGTTCACTTATAGCATGGTTTGGAAATTTAGCTCAGCAACTAAGAACTCAGCCAGATCAGAAGCAAGCA
This sequence comes from Cornus florida, assembly GCF_030987335.1. Lineage (NCBI taxonomy): Eukaryota > Viridiplantae > Streptophyta > Magnoliopsida > Cornales > Cornaceae > Cornus > Cornus florida. The sequence continues at coordinate 57,188,510 of NW_026775579.1, read as the reverse complement.
CTGGTAATTATCATAAGTAATGGCCATATCAAACCTTAGTGTTATTTGTCTTTCCAGAATCAGTGTTGATTTTAGAAGAAGAAATATCACTAGAACTGCACACTCGTGTCTTTTCACTAGGAAATGCTGCCCCATCATGTGCATTTAGAAGTACACAGTAGCAGTGATCGGGTTCTGTCAAGACCTACAAAATAAAAGTTCTAAAATGATAAATAAAAAATGCATAACCGAGTACATAATCCAAACATGTAAATAGAAACATTGTATAGTTGACCCCATTAATCTCCAATCCATCCTTTCAGTGATGAACCATGAATAAGACACTTTGGAAAATATCTACTTTTCATTAATTTTATTCTTAAAAAGTTGCTGCAAGTAAAATGTGCCAAATAAATCTGACAGACACCCGAGTAATTTTCGAATGAGAATAGACCAACATATGACATGTTCTTCAAATCGGAAGAAAATAAATGTTGAAGTCGTGTTTCTCCAGTTAGTCAACTAATTAAGTGTAACAGTGCATAAATCACTTTCATTTTCCGTTTCTTTAATATACATTCAATTTTAGACTTCGCATATGAATTAAAAAAAAAAAAAAAAAAATCGGTTTTTTTTTCTGAAAAAATCAAAATATTTCTCAAAAAAATCAATCCCAAAATCCAATTGTATCATTTTGCAGTTGATTCTGTTTAATAAAAACATTTCAAGGCACAGAATATCCAATGAGTAGTTTTTGTCCCACCTTCCTACAATCTCTCTGAATGCTCAAGAGCATTTGTGTGTGTGAGAGAGAGAGAGATGGAGTGAGATAGAGAGAACGTTTTTGGAATAGATAATTGCTGTTAGTGCTGACAAAGGAGATAGTGAAATTGTTGGCACTATGATATATTTGTTCCCCAGTGATATTTGAGTTGATCAGACTGACTTTCAAGCAAGCTGCTCCGAAACAAACTAAAAGGTGTGTGCCGCACTCACGAAGGACTATCAGCGATATACTGGAGGAAGGTGGGGATGACGTCAATTCCGCATGACCCTTATGGGCTGGGCCTCCGATCGTCTTATATGGGGTCCTCCAACCCCGCCTTAGTCCAACACAAGGTGCTCGATGTCTCAAAAGGCGCACACTTTGGTGGATTCATTTTGAATTTCATTTTTGAGCTGTCGATAGAATGAAATCTTTTCTGATACAATCTAAGTGAGTGTTCTCCTTTGGCCGATTCTACCACAACGTCGATGATGGTGGCCATGATGACAATTTCTATTAACAAATGGAAGATGGTGGTGCAATGGAATGTCGGTAACAATAGAGAAGTTGGAGGTAGGCAAAATTAGGTTTGAGTATGAGTGCAATTAGACTGCTGGATTCTCCTCCTATCTCCACCTTCCCCCGTCTTTATTATTTAAGTTGAATCCTCTGTTCTCAAATTTCTCCAAATTTTGTAATAGTAAGTAGTGATGATACAAAGAAGTTCCAGAAAAACATTCGACCGAAAGCAGAAAAGAGATGAAGATGATATTGATGACGAGAGAGAGAGAGAGAGAGAGAGAGAGATGGTTGAAATTTCTTGTACAACTGATGTAGGACAAGAGAGCAGCCTTAAATAGCTAAGAACTCAAAGAATTCAGAGTCTGAAAGTTCAAGAACTAGGGCAGAAATTTGGAGGTTTGATAGTAGAAATGTAGAAAACCAAAGGGGAAGTGGTTGTTAATTAAAATAAACAGAGCTATGGTTCAAAATATTAGTAGAGAGAAAGGATTGAAAACAACAAAAACCTACTGGAATCACACCAACAGGTCCAGGTATCACACTTAGAGAAGGCCTCACACCCTTCACAAATTGTGAATCACTCACAAAGAAATCTCAAAGATATTTTTATTCATTCCTTGACTGACTCAGCAAGTTTACATCATACCCTTCTTATAGCAACTTATGACCCTCAGATTACCCCATGATTAAGGTAATCAAAAGTTGACTCTATAGCATAATAAAAGTAATCACTCCGTAATTGAGGTAATCAATATTTGACTCTAGCATAATAAAAGTATTTACTATGGACGGATGTAATTTGATCGAAATTGATGCAAGCTACCATAATTATGCAATTTGACCAAATCCCCCTAATTATGCAAGACTCCAAGTGGACCCATCGTCTAGCATGTGCCAAATTAAGGTTTGAGCCTTAGAACCCTCCTTGCCACGCCTTTTATATACCTTAAAAGGCTGCTGCCACTGTTCTCTATCAATTCTCCCTGGCTTGGAAAAACTCGACCCCGGCGAGGTAAATGCATGAAATTGTTCATAGAGGTCTAGAGCTAGATGTTGGAACTCACTGTCGCTAATCCATCTACAATCAGAAAGTGGCCGTCCTTTCCACTTAACGAGGAATTTTTGATAACCGCCAGCCCTTGTTGAAACAAGTTGATGATCAACAACATCTTCTATTTCCTCCTTTACATGTGGGGCTGGGGGAAGGCGAGTGGTAGGATCAACAAGAAATGGATCAGCAAAATGGCCTGAATGCAAGGTGAGATCTTCAATGTTGAAGACTTTACTGATACCCATCTCTTCTGGTAGGTCAAGAACATAAGCATTGGAGCTAATTTTCTTGAGAACTTTGTATGGGCTAGCACTCTTTGCGTGAAGCTTCTTATAAGCACCTTTAGGATATCGTTCCGGTCTTATTCGCACCATAACCATATCTCCTTCCTCAAATTCAGTAATCTTCCTCCGCAAATTAGCTTGTGTTTTGTAAGTCTCATTGCTCAGTGCAATCTTCCTTCGAACTTCTGCATGGATGTCTCTGATATGCTTATTAAAAGCATCAGCTTCAGCACTAGGGCGTGCCACAATTGGTAAAGGAACTAAGTCAATTGGTTTCCGAGGACATAAACCTGTCACAATCTCAAACAGGCTTCGCCCTGTGGATCTGTTTACAGAACTGTTGTAGGCAAATTCAGCCATAGGAAGAATCTGGTCCCAGCTACTAATATGGTCACCAACAAGACAGCGAAGCAAATCACCCAAGCTGCGATTAATAACCTCAGTTTGGCCGTCAGTTTGGGGGTGAAAAGAAGAGGAAAACTACAGCCTTGTATTCAGCATCTTCCATAATGTGCGCCAAAAATTACTTATAAATTTTGTATCTCGATCAGAAACAATGGTGTTTGGCAATCCATGAAGCCGAACAACTTCTTGAAAGAAAAGCTTGGCAATGTGGACAGCATCGGATGTCTTGGAACAAGGAATGAAGTGTGCCATTTTTGAAAAACGATCCACAACAACAAATAAAGCATCATGACTGCGACTTGTTTTAGGCAACCCAAGAACAAAGTCCATGCTTAAATCTTGCCACGGCTCATGAGGGACTGGGAGTGGCGTATATAAACCTGTATTTTTCTTTCTTCCCTTGGATATTTGACAAGTTCTGCAATGAGAAACAATTTTGGCCACATCCCGTTTCAAACTTGGCCAAAAAAAATGATCTTCCACCATGGCAATGGTCTTATCTCTTCCAAAATGACCTGCTGCCCCACTAGCATGCAACTCCCATATCACATGTTCACGAAGAGACGTCTTAGGCAAACAAAGTTGAGTTCCTTTGAAGAGATAACCATCATGTACCGAATAATCAGGATATGTACCCTGCTGTCCAGCTATCAAATCAGCATGTATGATGCTAAAGTCCGTGCAAGATAAGAAATCTCGTTTAAGCATATCGAAACCAAGAACTTGAACAGCCATGGAGGCAAGAATATGAACAACTCGGCTAAGTGCATCGGCTGCCTTGTTCTCAACACCAGCTTTATGTTTGATGACAAATGAGTACTCTTGCAAGAATGAAACCCACTTCCCATGTCGGTGGCATTTGAGGGCCTCGTGATCAGAATACAAAACGAACTCCCTAAAAAGAAGGTAATGACGCCAGTAGCGAAGTGCTTGAATCACAGCGTAAAATTCTCTGTCATAAGTGGAATACCTTTGCTTTGCTTCATTAAGTTTCTCACTAAAATATGTAACCGGATGTCCTTCTTGACTGAGTACGCCTCCAATTCCGACTTGTGAAGCATCACATGCAACTTCAAACACTTTTGAGAAGTCTGGAAGGCGTAAAATAGGAGTTGCAGTCATTCTTTTCTTCACTTCTTCGAAAGCCTCTGCTGCTGCCTTTGTCCAAACAAACTGGCTGTTCTTCATACAATTGGTGATAGGGGCCATTATTGTGCTGAAATTTCTAATAAATCGCCGATAGAATGAAGCTAGCCCATGAAAACTCTGTGCTTCCTGCAATGTGCTGGGAATTGGCCAATCTAGAATTGCTTTCACTTTATCAGGATCAGCTTCTACCCCTTTGGAAGAAACAACAAAGCCCAAAAACACCACACTCGGCAACATGAAGGAACACTTCTTCAAGTTCATGTAAAGCTCTTGGCGGAGAACTCTCATAACTTGTTGAAGGTGGGAAATATGTTCCTCCCTCGTTTTGCTGTAGATTAAAATATCGTCTAAGTAAACAACCAGAAAACGACCAATAAAGGGCCGCAATATCTGAGTCATGAAGCGCATGAATGTCCTAGGGGCATTGGAAAGACCAAATGGCATAACAAGCCACTCGTAGAGTCCATCTTTTGTCTTGAAAGCTGTCTTCCATTATCCCCGGGCCTTATGCGAATTTGATGGTAGCCACTTTTCAGATCTATCTTTGAAAATATACAAGAACCAGCCACCATGTCTAGCAAATCATCGATTCGAGGAATAGGAAACCGATACTTGATTGTAATCTTGTTGATGGCGCGACTGTCAATACACATGCGCCAACTACCATCCTTCTTTGGTGTGAGCAAAGCTGGGACAACACAAGGACTTAAGCTTTTCCCGGATAAATCCTTTGGACAGCAGCTCATTAACTTGCCTCAGAAGCTCGGCATGCTCGCTTGGATTCAAACGATAAGCTGGAAGGTTAGGCAATGGAGATCCCGGTACCAAGTCGATCGCATGCTGGATATTACGTAGAGGAGGGAGTTCATTAGGGAGATCTTCAGGAGATAAATCTGAGAAATCTGACAGCAAATTGGCGACCTCTGATGGCATTGAAGAATCATGAACAGCAGCAGTTTCTTTGATTTCCCTTGCTACAACAGCATATACAACACCCATCTCTTTACTTTCCAATTGAAACCTCTTCTTGGAAAGGAGATTGAGGGGCTTTTTCTTGTTTTTCGCATCATCTACAGCCTGTCCACCTTTATATTTCTCCATTTCAGCTGAGGACATACGCTTCAAAATAATTTGCTTGTTGTTAAACAAGAAAGTGTATGTATTCTCCTTCCCACAATGATACACATCTCGATCATAAATCCAAGGCCGCCCAAGAAGAATATGTGTCACTTTCATGGGAATTACATCACACCAAACAGAATCATTATAAGCTCCACAAGAGAAAGAAACGAGACTACGTTGAGTTACCGGAATAGAAGTACTATCTATCCACGCCACTTTGAATGGTTGTGGATGTGGTTGGACTGAAAGCTTGAGGCGCTCAACAATGGCTGCAGACACAACATTCATGCAACTTCCGCCATCAATAATGACCTTTCGAGCTTGATTTCCACAACGAACTAGCATTTGAAAAATAGATGTGCGCCGCCAATCTTCATCTTCAACTTTAGGGGCTGCAAGGATGTGCCTCATAACGGAGATTGATGGAACATCTTCATCCTCTTCTAAATCATCAGGGTTGTAGATCCCATAGTCAAACATGTTCCCATTGTCCTCTCCCCCATGTTCTTCAGGCTCTTCTTCAGGCATTATCCCAATGTGTAAATTTTTCTTTGGACATTGGTATGCCATGTGACCTGTTTCTCCACATTTGAAGCACTTGTTACTCCTTCCACTACCTTTGTTGGCCACAATACTCTTCCCTTTAGGATCAGCCATGTTAGAAAAGGGCAGTTTTGATCCAGCATTTCCACCAGTCGGCTGCGTTGGTACTGATTGTGTGCTGCGATTTCCATCACTGGACTTCTTGGGTGCTGCATCCCAGGTTTGATATCCAGATCTTCGAGCCGTTTGATAACTCAAGTATTCCTCCATGTCCAGTGCAACCTGAAAAGCATGTTCAACACCATATAATGACTGGCGAAGCAATTCCCTTCTGATATCAGACCTTAGACCAGCCTTGAATCTTGCAAGTGTTTGCCGCGGGTCTTCCACAACTTGACTTCTAGTCTTTAACTCATCAAATCTTTGCATATATTCTGCGACTGACAGGCTGCCCTGCTTTAAATTGATAAGTTGATCACACAGTTTGTCATGGTAATTGGCCGGCATGTATTTCTCTCGAAGCTTTGCCTTCATTTCTTGTCATGTGCTGATTAGTGGTTGTCCCAGCCTCCTAATATCCCCTTCAACACCAGTCCACCATATTTTTGCTAGGCCCACAAGCTTCATTCTAGCAAATCTCACTCTACGATCATCATTCATATCATACCAATTAAAATATTCTTCAATCGAAGCAAGCCAATCCGAAAATATAGTAGGATCAACCTTACCTTCAAAATCTGGCACCTCCATTTTAATTTTCTTTGTGATATCCCCAGCGTTATCATGTGGCACATGATAATTCATTCCCAACAGATTTCTCGAAAACTCGAACATTTGGTGTGGTGGTGGATCAGCCCTCACATTCTGCCTTTGCTGCATATTTAAAGGATGTTGTTGCTCTCGACCACTGCCATCATTTGTACTGGATGCAGCAGGAGCAAAATTGTTAATAGGCTGACACATTCGAGCTTCTAACTCATTGAATCGGACATTCAACCCATTGAGCTGCTCCACAAGCTTAGATATCAGCTCATCTTGCTGATTAATACCCGATCTTTCATTTCCTGATTGTGTCGACATGATGTCAACTCAAGCTCTGATACCAAAAACTGATGTAGGACAAGAGAGCAGCCTTAAATAGCTAAGAACTCAAAGAATTCAGAGTCTGAAAGTTCAAGAACTAGGGCAGAAATTTGGAGGTTTGATAGTAGAAATGTAGAAAACCAAAGGAGAAGTGGTTATTAATTAAAATAAACAGAGCTATGGTTCAAAATATTAGTAGAGAGAAAGGATTGAAAACAACAAAAACCTACTGGAATCACACCAACAGGTCCAGGTATCACACCTAGAGAAGGCCTCACACCTTCACAAATTGTGAATCACTCACAAAGAAATCTCAAAGATATTTTTATTCATTCCTTGACTGACTCAGCAAGTTTACATCATACCCTTCTTATAGCAACTTATGACCCTCAGATTATCCCATGATTAAGGTAATCAAAAGTTGACTCTATAGCATAATAAAAGTAATCACCCCGTAATTGAGGTAATCAATATTTGACTCTAGCATAATAAAAGTAATTACTATGGACGGATATAATTTGATGGAAATTGATGCAAGCTACCATAATTATGCAATTTGACCAAATCCCCCTAATTATGCAAGACTCCAAGTGGACCCATCGTCTAGCATGTGCCAAATTAAGGTTTGAGCCTTAGAACCCTCCTTGCCACGCCTTTTATATACCTTAAAAGGCTGCTGCCACTGTTCTCTATCAACAACTCTACCCCAACCCAACCCCCTTTCCCTCCACCGGCAAAGTCCACAAGAGAAAAGGAAATCATGAGAAAAGATATGCATGAGAAGAACAACACTGCTGCTTTTTACTGATCCTACCTGGAATCAGCTTTTATTGTTATATGAGTACTCTGTGCAGTTTAATAAATTCAAAACAAGACAGTTTTTCCTAAGTTGCATGAGCTGTGCTAATAAAAGGAGTGTCTTCCATGCACTTAATATTGAGCAGACTAAGCTATGCTTGCTGGATTGTGAATTGATCAAAACTACTTGAAAATATGGCAAACAGGCTAGTTACATGAAACTTGCTATATTTTAAACATCATTCTCAGGTGACTTGTGAAGCCATCAAAATTGTAAATGTCAAAACTTAAAAGCCCAATCACAAAAAGAAAATCAATTATTATTATTATTATTATTTTTTGGTTATATCAGTACTCTGTGCACTCTTTTTGGGCCCGGTCCTAGTAGTGTGGGCTTGTTACCAAACGAGGCATTTAAAGTGTTGCATGCTTGCCAAACCTCCAGTCTAGCAGGGTGCCCATTTCTGACCCACTTCCTCACTCAAATTGGTGTGCACCCAACCCATTACAAAAACAAAGTCGAATTAAGCTAAAAGGACCAGATACAAGTTACTTCTATACATAATACATGTTAAAGAATAAACATATTACCACTGCATCAAATGTGGAATCAAAGTCATCAACTGCAAAACATATATCTGGATAGGCAGGTGTTGTTTCTACTTCCTGTATACGTATCAGTGACGCTGTCAAATAAATGTGAGGAAATAAAAACAATAAAGGAACTCTAGTCTTGTTGATAGCAGAACACTTGCCTTCGTTGAGTCCAAGTGGAAATCAACACGACTTGGGGATGCATAAACAGTCTTCACAACCTGGAGAGGAACCCATGGCCATACTTCAAACAATCATTGATGCACTCAGTTTTGCATCCAATTTAATCAAGCAACTAGGAGACAACAATAAACAAATAAATTGATGCAGATGTTGGTGCCACATATAGATGAGGTTTGACATAGAGTTGAGAAAAAAAAAAAAAAAAAAAAATTCCTTAAATGTGATAAACAACTGCCAACATGTCCTGAAAAGAACAAGTTACCCATTCCAACATGGAAAATGGTGCTTAAATAGAAAGAATATAAACAGTTTCCAAATTAAATCAGATACATCTTTTTTTTTTTTTTTTTTTATAAGTTAAATCAAATACATCATATTTGGCAGAACAAACTCAAAGTCATTAAATAAGCATCAATAACCTGAGGAAGAAGAAGGTCGTGTAAATGTGCAAGAAACCAAGGTATGACAGGTCACAGGTGGTACAAAAACAGACACCAAATTGATCAATCGGTGCATCTATTAAGTACAATACTTTCCCTTACAACAAATTTCACAAGCACCATTTAAGAAATATATTGGGCAAGTATGGTATGGGAGTTAGATTAATGAGTCATGTATTGGAAAATTCCGAAACAAAATTAAGGTTGCAAGATTAAACAACATTTCTTGTCTCAACCAACAAAACCTTGCCTGAATAGCATATCCTCCACCTCCCTTCGGAAAGGTTGAGGCCAAGCCCTAGTGGGGCATGTCTGTGTGTGTAAATTTACCTATTAAGTACAATACTTTCCCTTACAACAAATTTCGCAAGCACCATTTAAGAAATATATTGGGCAAGCATGGTATGGGAGTTAGATTAATGAGTTATGTATTGGAAAATTCCAAAACAAAATTAAGGTTGTAAGATTAAACCACATTTCTTGTCTCAACCAACAAAACCTTGCCTGAATAGCATATCCTCCACCTCCCTTCGGAAAGGTTGAGGCCAAGCCCTAGTGGGGCACGTCTGTGTGTGTAAATTTACCTATCAACCGCTAATGATATCAAAAGTGCAGAAGTTGAAGCATAAAGAAGAACGTGTCGAAAATTCATCAAACTCAATCACATATTTAGATTAAGGTAGCGAATACAAGAATCTAGAGATTGGAATTATTCACTAGATAGTTGGACCTCCCATGACCCTGGTTTGAATCTTTAGAAGGCTTGAATCAATATTCAATCGAACTTGTGTTGGATTGATTAAAATTCTGAACGGATTTTAAAATTGAAAAATAGAGAGCTTGGATCGATAGAACATCACTCAATCCAATGAGCTACGATCGATTGATCCAGATGGGCTTATCCTCGAAGGTCCCATGAGTTAGTTAGACCAATCAAACTTGCCAAAGATTCAATCGAATGGTGCTAAATTGTTTTGGAACTTTCGAAAATCAAAAAAAATTTAATTGATTTAATTTTCTTATAAGGACTACTATATTGGCTATAAATATGGGGCTATCGCCAGTGTAGGGCATGCCTTTTACTTATTGAGAGATTTTATATATCTTTTAGAGAGAGCTTTGTGAACCAATATAGGGTTTATATAGAACACCATACTCTATGTGATTAAGCAAATCAAAGCAAGGAGCACATCAGAGACTATCATCCAATCAATCAACTGAGTGTTTTTGTGAAAAATAAGAATTTGACCAACCATGGAGAAAAAACTTGTTAATGAGCAAGTTTGTCAATCATCATCAGCATAGTTCAAGGAGTACAATGTTAGGATACAAATAATATCAAACTAGCTTATCAAGGACATATTTTCACAACTCTGAGAGCTGAATGCAGTGTTTCAGATCAAATATGATCATAACTTACTATTAGATGTAACTCCAAACAAAGCAAACGGTAAAATAAATTAATTCACAAAGGTGTGAGAGCCTGCAAGAGAGTGTAGTCTTGCTACCGTGAACACAGGATTAAACTCATTTGATGTGAAGTGTAGTTGCAGTACAGCCTTCTGAGGATCCCAAAACCTTAATCGCGGCAGCCAACTTGGTCTAATCAGAAAAGGTCGCTTGCACATTACATATCACAAGGCAGTTAGTCACAACATGCTTCTTCCAGCTACAAAAATGGAGTAGGTAGGAAGACAACTTAACCACGTATTGAGACATATCTTATCTAATTTATCTCACATCACCCCTCAAGTCCAAGGATTCTGAAGAGTGATAAAATCCAGTAAGGATTTATTACAACGACACATTTCCAATTGATATTGGCTATAGCACTTCAACTTATGGAGGTCAGAGTCAGACCAAAGAAACAAACAAGAGAAAATCCTAATACTTTATATTTGAAGTTCTAATTTTACTAAATTTCTTTCAAGATTTACTTTTCATATTGTAACATTACTCTTCATGATACTGTAAAATAGTATTCATACTCCTGTAGCAGATACTGATACCGAAGCAGTGTTTCTTTAGTTCATCTTTCAATTATTATATCATGGAGGGTTCGAACTAATAGAAATTAAATCCTAATTAGGGATTTGTCCTAGATTCTATAAATAGTATGTAGACTTCTACCAAGTGACCACTTGGGCTTGTTTGATTGCTTTTGTTCTTTATTTTTTTGTTTGAATGATAGTGATTCCTTAGCTGATTTATTGGCTTAAATTTGTGCTTGTTTGATATCTTCCCTTGTATACTCACAAATTTTTAGAGAAGGTACCATGGACTCCCACTCATTTCTTAGTCATAAGGTAATAAGGGAAGTCCGTCAACCACCAATAGATGAGAAGGATGACAATGAGGAGTTCCAGAGTTGCAGAGTCTTGGTTTTATGACCATCATAATACCAAGTAAAAATGCCAATAATAATTTGAGTAAAATTTTTTAACACCAAAAACATTTAATATTTATAGTCCCCCTAAAAACCTGTACCTCCTACTCTTGTACAACCTGTAATTAACTGTTTTAAGACACGTGACCAGAAGTATAAATGAGCAAGAATGTCAGAGCACATGCATAAATTTCAGTGCATCCTTTCCTATATAAGCTTGCTTCTTGATTACCTTATTAAATTTCTGCTTATGTTTTTCATTTTCTTCTTTAAATTTCCCTGCTATATGCTGGAGTAGATGTTTATAACATTTTAAAACACAGAAGAAAAGGATGAGAAATAACATAAAACACATCTTCCCATCTGGTATTTTTAGATATATTAACTACTAAAATCACATAGTAAACTGCAGATACCTTGTATATAGAAGACAATGGTTTGTCATGGCCAGTCTGATGATTTCGAAGGACCTGGTGACTGAAAACACAACATTTTTCTGCTTACAAAAATGGAGTTACGAAGCCACACAAAAGAGAGAAAAAAAATTAATGGCAGAGTATTGCACAGCATAACCAATAAATATTTCTTTTCTTTCTGATGATTTAAAAGAAAAAGTTATCATAAAAAATAAATAAAAAAAGAAGAAGAAAAGGATGACATCCAAAAGTCATATAGTATTCAGAAAGAACATTCAAAATTAGCATGCACAAAGGTAGGGCGTAAGCAAGATAAATATCATATATATTGAACTCCTTTTATATTTATGAATATTATCATTTAACATCTTTTTCAACCTAAAAAAAACAATGTTACATTACCCTTTTTTTTATGGTGCAGATGCTAGACCCCTCAAACTAAGATAAAACCATGAAGGGAATATCATGCCAACTCTCAGAATTTTTAAAAACCCACAACTTTAATTATAACAGACCTCAGAACATTTACATGCATTGCTTCCAAAACCCCCTCCTCTTCACTTATATTCATAATTATTAACACACACACACACACACAGGTAGTGCAATTAACCAATCAGTTGCCATATTCCAAAGTTATTGCAAATACTTTCATAACAACAATTTATAATACTTTCTTCCTGACGTGCATTCCCCACTCAATGTTATTATGAAACATCTCTGGCTTATTCCCTATAATCATAATTATCCCAAACACCAAACATTCCTTGGAAGTGTTCAATATAAAGCTACAGTTGCTCTAAAATCAAAGCTTGATTATCTCAACCTTTCTCCATTCAGAGTTAAAAAAAGGAGGAACCTTGTAAATTCTTGGATGACAATAGACTTGAGCACAAATTTTCTCCAACAAAACCAAATGAACCATCAAAGTAGGTCCAAAGACCTTTTATTAGAGTACACAATCTTACAGCATGTACACGGCTTGAATGGGATCTTGCTGCCTCAACCAAAGATCAGAGATTCATAGAAGATTGGATCAGAGATCTTATTTTATGTTAACAAAAAAATCAAGCGGAAAAGGAAGGAAAATTCTAGTCTAGTTAAAATGTGGTTTCCAATATTAGGGGTATAAAATCTCAGTAGCAGTTGAAAAGTGCCCTGAAATCTAAAACAAGCATGAATGATTAGCTTCGGATACTGGATGTATCAAGTTTATTAGATAAAGAACAAGGACTATGATCTAGGAGTATAACAGAAGGCTTGCATGCCAAACTTCAAAATTCATGGCTCTCTGACTTGCTAAATTAGAACTAGAGAACTTAGTTTGCACTCTACTTTTTAAAGCAATCTGAGATCCCTATAAGTTATCTCATAAAGAACCTGGCACTGCATACTTATCTTTCTTGTCTGGGGCAGCCTTCAAACCCTGAATAAGGGTACCATGCCATAAATAAGAGTAAACAACCCAAACATGCACATCAACATGATTGCTCAGCAAAGAAAGAAGGTAAAAGAATGTACAAGTGTACATCATGGCACCCTTATTGGCTCCTTTGGTGTATGATTTTACTTTGCTAAAACAATGAGATAAAATGACACACATGTAGAAAACAAAAGGTTGTCATGAGCAAGTACAAATACATTATGCAACAGAAAAGAAAAGGTAATCTACCTGCAAATTGCTACTGTTACGCTGAATGAGGTGTGGGCAATTAAGTTCAAGTAAAACGAGCGCCTCCAATCCACATCTACTGAATTCTCATCTACTAACTTATCCAACTGGTGAAAAAGTATAAAACATAGTGATCTTAATGAACAGTAGAGGTTAGCTTACATTACAATCACTATGCAAAGGTATCATAAAATCAATTATTAAATTAATGTATCATTTTCAACAATTTTATCAAAAACTTAAAAAGTGAATATATTTCAACTAATATTAAACCAGAAAAAATTCGATGAAAACAGTGCTAAGAGCAGAATTAATGCATCCAAGATATAGGCATACGAGTGCTGACAATAACATACAATTAGAGGCGGAACTCTTATGGTACTTGAGGTTCGGGGACTGTCTCCCCATGTATTTTGTAAACTTCCTAATTAAAAAATAATTAACATGCCCCAAACAACCCCCCCCCCCCCCCCCCGGGGCGCGCGCACGCAAACACACCTACATTTTTGTCACAACCCGCCCAAATGCGTTTACACAGTTGGGAGGCGTCCACACATATAAGTGCCAAGAACCTCTCCCCCCCGGCGATGTGGAACGTCACAATCACCCCCTCTAGGAGGCCTGGAGTGACTCTCATCGCTCCCCCTATCTCCAGCTAGGGATTGGCTCTGATACCATCTATCACAACCCGCCCAGCATGTATAAATATTGTCCACTTTGCACACTCTCCGTACTCACAGTTTTCAAAGCACATCTACATAATTGGGAGGTGTCCCCGCACATAAGTGCCAAGAACCTCTCCCTCCCCGGTGATGTGGACGTCACACTTACCTTCCCCAAGAGAGAGAGAAGTGAAACCTTAAGAGTATGCCTTCCTATATTGTGAGCTTGTGAATAGGTGGAGGAAAAAAATTTGGTCTCCCAAATTTCCATAAAACCCTTTTGATATTGCCTTCCCATAAATAGTAAATTCAAAAACATCAAAAAAAAATGTCCCTCAATGTTTGTAACGAACCTTAATTTGAGCTCTTTCATGCTTTTACCTTTGGAAGCCAACTTTGAAGGGAAAGGTCAAAAAACCCAAACATACCCAATCCTTCTTGTACTCATTTTTTGCCGTCAAAATCCAAAAATTTTGAAAATTCAATTGGAATTTACACCCTTTTGTCCTTAACTAGAAATCTTATTAGGTATCACAGACATTTTAACATATTATCAGCCAATTGGATTTTATCCGTGTGTTTTTATGGAAGAAACAGAGTACTACTGTTTCCTATATTAGTTAATATTTTTTTATAATATTTGTTGAAAACATATCTAATTATGATAGTAAACACATTATCCATCATGAATCAAAGTAAACTAGTGACATGTACACACTGTCAGAGTAATTAACTAAGCTAGAGTTGTAAGATAAGGGAGGCAAGGTCACTCTGATTAAGAGCACTCTCTCTTGCCTTCCCACTTATTTTATCTCTCTTTTTCAGATTCCTTCTTCAGTAGCAGAGAAGATTGAGAGGTTGCAGCGTAATTTTCTGTGGGGGTGTAGAGGTGAAGAGTTTAAGATCAGGTTTGCAGGCCAATTCGGAATGGTGGGTTGGGTCTCCGTAGATTGGTGCCTTTTAATAAGGCCTTGGGAAATGGTTGTGGAGGTTTGGGGTGGAGAGAAATTGGTTTTGGAGGAGGGTTGTGGCTTGTCGTTTTGGGAAGATGAGAGGAAGGTGGAGTTCTCTGGAAGTAAGGGAACCTCAGGGGGTGGGGGTCTGGAAATTTATTCGGAAGGGTTGGGATGATTTTTCCAAACACATTCGGTTTCGTCTTAGAGATGGGAGTAGGATTTATATTTGAGAGGATGTGTGGTGTGGTGATGTTTCTCTCGCCCTCGCTTTTCCTCAGCTTTACAGGATTGTTTCGGATAGGCAGGCCATGGTGGTTAACTGTTATCATCTTGATATTAGAAGATTGGTTTGGGATGTTCGATTCGGGCGTTTCTTTCAGGACTGGGAGATCGAGGAGGCCATTCGTTTCTTGGAGCTGTTGTATTGCTAGAGGATTGTGGAGGAGGATTCAAATCGTTGGTCATGGGTTGGAAACTCCCAAGGGCGGTTTGAGGTGAGGTCTTTCTTCAGGTGTCTCTCGTTTGATCCTGGAGTTCATTTCCCTTAGAAGTCTGTTTGGCGTTCTAAGGCTCCTCTTAAGGTGGCTTTCTTTGTGTGGACTTCGGTTCTGAGAAGGATCTTAACTCAGGATAATTTGAGAAGGAGAAGCCAGGTGGTGGTCAATCGTTGTTATATGTGTCTTCGTGATGAGGAATCAGTGGATCACCTTCTCATTCATTGCTCTTTGGCTAGAGAGTGTTGGGATTTGATGCTTGGCTTATTTGGTTTTTCTTGGGTTATGCCAGGTTCCGCTAGAGGGTTGATTGAGACGTGGAGAGGTTGCCCTGTAGGGGCTCATTGTCAGGATGCGTGGAGGGCTACGCCGCTTTGTGTGTGGTAGTGTATTTGGCTTAAAAGGAATAGGAGATATTTTGAAGGAAAGGCGATGTTGATTTCGGTGCTTAAATTCTCAATTCTTTCCACTCTTTTTTGTTGGGTTTCAGGGAGAGATCATAGTTCGTTGGAGGAGATTGTTGACTTTTTGGTCTCCTTGAAGGCTTGAGGCCTTTGTGGTCTTTTGTATTTTTCTTGGGATCTGCTCCCTTTTTTAGCGATTTTTAATAAAATTTTATTCAACAAAAAAAAAAAAAAAAAAAAAAAAAAAGAAGATAATCACATCAATGAATCAAGTAATTCAGTTCTCAACATGTGAAGTTATTTCAACATATAAAAGCTAAAAGCTTTAACTGGTATTCATGCTGCGATTACCTTAGGTGCCCACCTGCGTACAAAGTAAGGAGAATTGCCTTCCATATTATCATTGAAACCATATCCATGCAAACTCTGCAACAACGTTAATTCGTCAAATATGGTTTACAAGAAAAAATATGAATAACAAAAATGAAATACCATTCAATATATAATTATGTGCAATCATAAACAGAGACCATGGAATTACTACATCATGCATCCGAAAAAAGAAAAGAGCATACCATTTTTCTGACAAAGAAAATTAGATCATCATCCTGGCGTCCCCTTGACTCCTTACCACAAATGAAATATAGATTCATGATGTCGTGCCAAAAACGTTGATTCATTTCAACATCTGAAGCATCTTGCTCATCTACTATGGTTTTCCCTAATAACTTTGAGTGCTTCTTCACCATAGTCAACAACTCATGCCTGTCAAACAAACAGTTCAGAAAAACAAAAATAAATAAAAAATAACATCTAAAAAAGGAAAGAAAAAAAAAATTTTAAAATAATAATAATAATTCACCAATAAACAGTGCTTTTAATTTAGCCCAATTAGCAATCATGAATACTCATCTTTATTAGAAAGAAATTTATTCTATGACAATGATAGATTGTTATATTTACAAATTTGATAAATAACATCACAATTGCAATTCACATACACTGAATTTATTCAGAGATGAATTGAAAACGAGAATGGAATAGAACGAATTCGTACCTATTAGGAGTCTCTCCACTATCGTTTAGCATGACTTCTTGGGCGTTTGTTCGGTCTGCTACGTTCGAGTTCAATGGATTTCAGAGCAATCGTAGGGGTTTCTGTGATCAATCTGTACTGGTTTTAGGGCTTATGCATAGAAACTATCGAAATCAGAAGAGAGACGACAAGAGGTCCTAGCTCACCAACTGTCAAATACACGTTGTTTTGCAGAGTGGAAAATCCTAACACGAGAGTGCCACACGGTGAGCTGCCGCACTTGCTTTTACCTTAAAATTGTGAATAGCAAAGCCACAAAGTGGTAGCGGTTGCCAAAGAAAAAAAGATAAAATGGTGTTTTTTAATTACTCAATTCAGCATAAATTCTGAATGTACTTACCTCTTATCCAATTCGCATTTTTAATATGCTGAAAATAGGAATCCGTAAAATTTTAAATGACACCTTTAATACGCTGAAAATAGATTTAGAATTCGTTTGGTTAACCGGAAATTACTGATAGAAAGTGAAAGGAAAAAAATAGTAAAGTGAAAGAAGAAAAAATTATATTTCTATTATGTATTTGATTAGTATGATTTTTTTGTAAAACTTTTATGAAGAAATGTTGTTTCATTAGTTTGGTTAGCAAAAAAAGTGAAAAAAAAATGATTTATATGTCAAAACTATTCTTAAGAATTCAATACTAACCAATATACATCATGCAACAAGTGTAATAAAAAATATAAATAATTGTTTTATGAATAAAAATATATGTGCATGCATATATATATATATATATATATATATATATATATATATAGTCCTAATTTAAAGATTTAGAAAATTGTAACTTAATTAAGAGTTCTAATTTAAAGGGTTAGAAAGTTATAATATAATTAGGAGTCCTAATTTATAAAAAAAGAAGTCTGCTCCTTTTGTGAGTCTAAGAAAGGAAGATAAATAACTGACAAAGGTATAATTAGAAAATAACATATAATGATACAATTTTCACGGATAACTAAAATTTTCACGTGTTTTATAGAAAAAACATTTTGAGGAAAATGAACCAGTTACGAGAATATCACTTTCCTAAAAATTTTCCTTTTCATGCTAACTAAACTACAAAACAATTTAAAAAATTTCCGTTTCTTTTCCTTTCTAATTAGTTGACGCTAACCAAACAAACCCTTATAATAAGATAAAATTTTAAATAACAGATAAGATACATTATCTATTGCTGAATGTTAAAATTAAAAAAAAAAAAAAAAAAATTAAAATTCTCATTACTTAATTTTCAATTTTATCAAACAACACCGGGTGTTGTATGATTATTCAATTCGATAATTACTCAATTCAATGCTTAATTCTAAATGTATTCAGCACTTATCCAATTAAGTGTGTTTGATAACACACATTTAATATTGTTGAAAATGGTAAGCATCACTTAGCCCTGTTTGATACTACTATTCGGCACTTAACACAAAATACGATTTTTTTAAATCAGGCCAAATTTTTAAGTGACCCAAACCTTACTTAACGCCAAAAACAGAAATAATTGATTTTAAGTTTTAAAATATTTTATTAATGACAAATTTGCCCTCAAATATTATTTATTTAGGAGGTTCACCTACACTTGTCTGTACTCCCTCCTATAAAATACCAACATTTTTTTTTTGTCACATCCCAAATTAAATCTATGGGCCCTTTGCATTCTATTCCCTCCTTGGGTTGATTATGTATTTTTGTTTTTAGTTTACTCCCATTTCTCATAAATTTCAAATAATAATATAAATACAAATAATATTCAACAAGATATATATATATATATATATATATATATATATATATACTGCATGGTTCACTCAAATTTATAATCAACAGTCATATAATGTCTCTCTTACCATTGTTATGATGCAAAACTATTGTATAAATAAAAATTGAATGATTTGTGCGTAAATTCTTCTTTTCATAAATATTTTATTTTCATAAGTTATTTATTTTATATTTTGATTTTGGAATTTTTATAATTAGTTTTGACACTAACATTTATTGCTAAATTGATATATTTCTTTGCTAAAATTCATTAATTTATATTTGTGTTATAATATGTAAAAGACATTCAAGACAAAAATGTAATATATACAACATTCAGATTTCAGCTTTTACAATTATCAAACAATCTTAATGAATTCAACATTTAAAATTAATACAATATCAAACAAGTTTTTAGATTAATACATTCAACACTTAAAATTTAAGTGCTTAAAATTCAGTACTTGAAATTTTCACGCTTAATTTTCACTTTATCAAACAGCACATTAAAATGAGGTAAAATTTTAAATGACCGAGACATCACTTATCACTAAATGTTGAACACTGAAAATTCAAAAGAAAATAAAAAAATATTTATTTTTTAATTACCACTTAAAAACTTCGGTACTTTAAAATTCAGCTCTTAAAAATTTCAATACTTAATTTTCAATTTTATCAAACAACATCAGTGTTGAATGATTATTCAATTCAGTACTTAATTCTGAATAGATTAAGTGCTTATTCAATTAAATGCATTTGATAACGTAATTTATATCACTAAAAATGGTAAGCGCCACTTAAAATAGAATAAAATTTTAAGTGATAGGAACATCATTTATCATTGAATGCTAAACACTGTAAATTCATAAAAATATCAAAAAAATATTTATTATTTATTTTTTAATTAACACTCAAAAACTTCAATACTTAAAATTTTCAGTTTTATCAACCTATTAGCTAAGTCACACAAGTGAGAACAGAAGGAGTAGATATTTAGCGTGTTCGGTTCATCATGCGTCAGACACATCATAGCCATCGGTGCATAACATGCGCGGAAACAAACTGCTCTGATGATTCAGTACATGGTGCACCGGACACACCGAATATATTATCGTTATAACTCGTTATATAACCTGAGTCTAACAATATTTAAAATTAAGTTATTTATTAAATCAGCTTAAAATTAAATTCATATATCTAATAAATAAGTCGGAACTAAATTTTAAGCAAGTTCGTATAGCGTTATTTATGAACAAGTTGATTCATTTGTAACCTTAATTCTAGAATTTGAAATCAGATGATAAACTTAATATTTTATTGTCCCTGCCCCATTCCAGATTCCAAAATATATACTTTCTCACATTTGTATGAGTTGGACATTTCAAGTTCTCTCGTGACAAACTGTCCTACAATAATTGTATATATGGTTATCCAAACTCCTTTTATTCCATTTTTTATTAAATTTTTTCAATTATGGTTGACGTAGTTACAACTATGGCTATCACAGCAAATCTGTTATATTTTTTTTAAACGGATTAAAATAAAATAAATATATATATATGATTTTTAAACTTTATTCTTATTTCTTTGTATTTAATTAAAAACAAAAATTCTTCTTTCTAAGTCAGATTGTTACCAAGAGTTAGAAAGAATAAAATAACATAAAAAAATCAGAGATTTATAACTTTTTTTTTAAAACAAACAAACAAACAAAGGTGTTAATAAAAAAAGAAAGAATCATCTTGTAAAAGAATTATAATATAAAAGATTGTTATATGAAAACAAGCCTTTTTTTAAATGAGTTTCATAGAACAGGTCTCATAAATTATCTACCAAATAAGTTTTTGTACAATATTCTGATTTTCAATTCTCAAAAAATAAAGGAAAAAAAAATCTCAAAAAATAAAAAATTATTATTAGAAAACTAAACCAAACATGCCCTTAGATTTGGTGTAGTTATAATTCTGAAAACTACATTTTCAGATAACTAAGGGCATGTTTGTGACGACCCTGGTTTTTCAAGCCAGTGCGTCCTGTAATGAACCGAAGATTGGCCCGATAACGGATTCAGATGCGGAAGCAAAAAACAAGATAACGGTCTCCAAAGGCAGAACACACCTCTAAGACCCTAAGATGACCTTCCATGAGGTCACGGAACCCAAAGGAATAAAGTGCGGAAGCAAGACATAAACAAGTCAATAGAGATGTACTTCATCCCTAAGACACGAGAGTGGTATTCCGAAGAGTCCCGTGACTCAACGGAAGCGAGACCAAAGTTAGGGTTTCAAAACCCTCCAAGGAATGGACCAAGGGCAAATGGTCATTCTAAACTGAAATGGGTGCTACCGTGTACACCATTAGAAAGATACCGAAAAATTAATGAAGTTAGACTCAAGAATCACTTGATTTGGAGTCCGGACGAAGAAGATGATCAAAGCAAAAGAAAGAAAGGTTCAGAGACATGGACGAGCGCATATCTAAAGCCCAAGCACCGAGCGCTCGTTTGGCACTCATTAAGGCTGAGCGCTCGTTCGGCACTCATCAAGGTTGAACACCGTTCGACACTCATCAAGGTTGAGCACCAGTTCGGCATTCATCAAGGCTGGGCACTCGCTCGGTACTCATTAAGGTTGGCATTCGGACTTACATGGTCAGGCGTTCTGACGGAAAGGTCAAGCGTTCTGACCTATGGTCAAACATTCGAACTTATGACCAAGCGTTCGGACTTGAAAGGTCAGGCGCTCTGACCTACATGGTCAAGCGTTCTGACAAAAGGTTCAAGCGTTCAGACTTACATGGTCAGGCATTTTGACTGCCGAATGACAAAACAGAGAGCAATAATCAGCCGAACGACGAAACAGAAAACAACAAATTAGCTGAACGACAAAACAGAAAGCAACAAAAGTGTAATATCCCTAATTTTAAAAGGATAATCTCGGTATTTAATTAATGGTTTTATTGCATTTTATTTGATTACTTGCTATTTGTTTAATTGTTTATTTATTTGATTGTTTACTTGGTTATTTATTTGAACTAATTGTTTAGATTGTGTAATTACTTGTTTATTTTTATTAATTGTTTATTTGCTAAATTGTGTAATTATTTAATTGAGTTATCTGTTTATTTTTATTTTTATGTCTATGTGGCATTTTAATTAAATTGATTATAATTGATTGTGTATCTTTACGGTGTATGGTTTTATTATTTTGTATGTAGTCGCCGTTGGGATTAGGTTATAATCTAAGGTTTATATATACTGTTATATCAGAATTAGGGTTAAGATGCCTATATATATATTTTCTGTTTACGTCTGCTAGGGTAGAATAAAAACCCTATTCATGTAGTGAGAAGCAGAGAGAAGCAGAGAGAGGGACTTGAGAGATTTACAGAGAGGTTCAAGGAGGAAAGAACGAATTGCTTCTGGGTTGAACCAAGAGCAACGGAGGTGTAGAACGGCAGTCTAGGAAGTTATCGAAAAACTCAGAGACGGTGGTTTAGAGTTTCAAAATTGAAACTGAAGGCAAGATTCTATTCTAACTCCTTCCCTTAAACCTGTGTTCTGTGCATGCCTAGGTAGACTCCAAGGTTTAAATTAATGTTAAAACATATCTTTTATGCATGTTTGAACTGTATTTAAATGCTTTGAATTAAACTGGTTTGGGGTTGATTGAAGTTTCTAATTGAATCTTGCTGCCATTGGTTTTAAGCTTTGTTTAATTTATATCGTTGATGCATAACAATGTCTTATAATTAATTTGAGACATTGATTGAACCCTAGAACAAGTAATAAAAACATTACAGAGGCTCTGAACATCGCTGGAGGCGAAGAAGATGAAGGAATATCGGACGACGGCTCTTAAGGGAGAAAGAGTCAGCTCCCAAAAGGAGGGAGCCAGCTCCTTCAAGGTAAGAGCCGGCTCCCTCCCAGCTCCTTAGAGCCGGCTCCCAAGGGTGGGGAGCTAGCTCCCATGTGTTGGGAGCAGGCTCTCAACTTGTGAGAGCTTTCTCTCACCCTGAAACGCACCAAAACTATTTTTAGGGTCTATTTGGGTTGTCTGGGGTTTTTTTAAAGCTGTTTAAATTGCACTGAATGATGTAAATAACTGCTATGAACTTATAAAAATATTGGGAAGCATTATTACATTATTATATTAGGGAATGGAGCAACATGAAGTTACAGAAAAGCCTGCATGTTGAATATTGTTTTGTTGATTTATTTTCTTACTGAAACTTAGCAAATCTTTTGTATATGATTTAATAATGTTTAATCATATTTCAATAGTGTTGTAAGTATAGTGGATTATCTGTAATTAACTATGCTTGGATTTGATTAAATTGATAATTAATTTGTTGTAAACTGTATCAATTTATGGACTGTTTGGAGGATTTAATTGCTTAGTTGTATCTTAGCAATTTACAGGATTGGAACATGATTTTTAGGTCTTATAATGAATGCCTAATATGGTCATATATGTATTAAACTTTATTTATGCATATCTTGGAGTATGGTTGATGGGTACTTATTACTGTTTTATCAATTATGCTATTTGGAGGATTGTATGCACCGGTATGAGACAATGGCATACTAGGGATGGATTAGTTCAAACACTAAATCCTACCTATTCTGGATTGAGGTATGGATTAACCATGAAGGTTAAGTCCTAATCATATTAGTGTTAGGTCAATAAACAATTGAATGGCATACTTTGCCTTCTGGATGGATTTTTATACATATGTCAGGCCACTATACTAGATGGATGATATTTTGTATTAGGTTTATACAGACTTTATATATTTATGATTATGGTGTCATAATATGAGCTTGAGTCTCAGGATAATGGTTAGGGTGCGTATATCGCCTAGGATGGATAACTGGACATAGTTGTTGTTCCCTGATAGGTCTAGGTACACATGACTACGTTTTGTGCGATTTGCATGGTATCTCTACTCAGGCTGAGACAGACCTATTAGGTTAGTGAGCGTCCTATAGTGTGTATGTATACATATATAGACTACTTTAGTTATTGTTGAGCTATCTAGGATATATCTGCGTATCGGGTTTTTGTATGGATTGTAGTAGGATAGAACTTGCATGTGGGCCTGACCCACTCTCTTATTTTCAGGTGTTCGTCAGTTTCAGGGTTAGAGCTTGATCGTGCTGAGCAGATACAGTCACTCATTCCTCCGACTACATAGGATTGCTTTCCATGTTTAGGTTTGGATTTTGTTTCAGTTGTTTAGTTTGGGATTTTGATAGGGGTCCACTAGATGGATTCCCGAATAGAGGTTTTGGATTATTGGATTTTAATTATAATAATTTTGAGGATTTTTAATTTAGAATTCTTTCAGCTTTATTATTTTATTCTTATTTTACTTTTGTATTATATGCTTATTTACATATTAATTGTTTGGTATCTCTCGGATCTGTACTCGGACTTGATCATCCGTGGCTCTAGAATCGAGGGGTATCACAAAAAGCTACTGCTACAATGCATGGGGAGATGCTAGTTCCAACCTTAAGGCTATACATGCATTCCAAATGATCCAAAACAAGTTTAAAAATATACTTGTGAACTTTAAAATTAATGGCACTTGGCCTCATGTTATACATACAAAATGAATGTCAAAAAGTGTGCTTAGACACACATTACATACTCGAAATTGAAAATGACATGTTAAACCAAACATTACATAACAACTTCAAAAGAGAAGATAAACATGCTAACACTTGCATGTGAACAAGAATACAGTTAAAAGAACTTCAATTCTACATATCACCCAAGGAAATTGCAAATCCCCAAATCTTGAATCCTGTACCTGAAAAATGTCCCCGGTAACTTTGGGGTGAGTAACATAAAGCTATTCGTAGGAGATGAGTATGCATAGACCTAGCATTTTACAATAATATTACCTTAAGGTGAAACATGTTAATAGAGCTCATGCCACCTAACGTCTATGTCAAATTGAGACTCAGGGATCATCCTAAGTTACATAAGTAATTGAAATGAGATACACGACATGTAAGCATACCGGTTACAAGTGTACGAAACGAAGATGAAAACATGCGAAGCAAGTATACAAAACATAGGTATACTAAATGGGATCGAAAACACACAAAGTAAGTATACAAGACACGAGTCTACTAAATGGAATCTAGATACAAGAAGTAAGTGCACAGTTTCGAGTATGCTAAATGAGATCTAAATATACGAAGTAAGCATAATGTCTATGCAATTAAATAAGGTAGGAAATACTTTATATAACACGACAAAGATAAGGCGTGAAATCAAGGATAATGCATAATATCTATGCAATGAAACAAGGTTGGAACATTTCACATAACACGACAAGTTTTAAATCTTCAAGGAATAGCAACTTGAAATTTAAAGAGTGAAATCAACTAATGTGGGTACTCGGATATCGCCCAGATTAAAACTGTACTCTTGGGATCACTTTAGGGCTACTAACTCATGGGTACCTTCTTCTAGTGCGCACTATAATGTAGGGAGCTCTCTATCTCCCGTACTAGAACCAAGTCCTAGCCATGTCAAATCTTGATTGATATCACCGAGTTTCCACAATCAACAAGTTATGTAAGTCAAGATAGTATCAAGATACAAATAATGCATTAACCACATTTCATGCACAACCAAGATTTTGGAAACACACAAGTCATGCCCTAAGTTCTCAACTATAATGGCATGTGAAATGTCAAGAAATCATAGTATACATTTATATAGACTACAATCAAGATATATAGCACAAGGAATCCATTGATGTAAATGTACCACAAGTATAAGATGAATGATTTAATTATTTACTAAACAACACATGAGTAATTAAACCATTCCAAGACAATTGTGCAAGTTCATTAAGTACATTAGTGAAACCAATATACAAGAGGTCATGATGCTTGATAAAAAGATAAAAGTCCATGAAATACAAGTCCGATTCATAAGTTTGACAAGAGTTCAATATCAAGGCATGATTAACTCGATGAGAGCATAAAAAGGGAATTTAATCTATTTAAGGGATTAAATTCTCAAGATTACAAGGCAAGTCCAAATATTCTACGAACAAGATATGTCAAGGATCATGTCAATGACAAATTCAATATCAAGTTACAAGTTCATTTCGTACAAGACACAACCATGTGAATTAAATTCCATACAAATGAAATAATTAAATATAAGTCTCAAAACTTATCTGATTATTCTCTATTTGATACACGTGAGGGAACTTGTCAAGGAAATCAAGAATATTAAGTTAGAAACTTAATCAAGTCCATGGAACCATTGAATAGATTTTTAATTAATTCACTTAATTAAAATCTCTAGATTTTGAAACTCATCCAAATGATCTCAAATTAAAGTATGTTATAAAACATATCAAAACTTGATTTAATAGCATAATACGAGAAATTTCTATGCAAGATACAACCATGATAATTAAACCTTCATACAAGAAAAATAATAAATAAAAGATTTCAAAACCTAATCAAATATTTTCGATTTAATATATGTGAAAGTACACGGCATGCTCATCAATAATATCAAGTCAGAAATCCAATGAAGTGAATAGTACACTTGGAATAAATTAATTAATCAAATTAATTAGTTATCTCTAGATCTTAAAATATCTCCGAATGCTCTCAAATTCACATATGTTGAAGAGTATGCTAGGGCCTACTATAATATGATATCATATATTGATTTCAAGCTAGATATGGCCACATGAATTAAATTTTCATTCAAGAAAAATATTAAATAAAAATTTCAATACATGTCAAAATGCTCTCAATTTAATATATGTCAATGATCATATCAAGGTGTAATTTAATATCATGCCACATGTTTAAACCAAGCTATAACCAACTGGGAGAATCAAACCTCATACAAGAAAAATAAATAATAAAGTTTCTAGATTTGATATCAAGGCATGTAAATAAGTTGTATAAGTATCAATAGCATGTAATATATCAAAAATAATAACCTACAACATCCCTTACCTCAATTTGAGATGAAAATCTCAATTCCCCACCGAAAGAAAAGTGCTCCGAATCCGACGATACTCCAAGATTATGTCGGGGACAACGAGAGGAACAACTTTAACCTTTGAGGCACCATGAAAATCCAAACCCGAGCTTGAAACCCAAACTCAAAGGTGGTCGGAAATAGACTCTAATAAGGGGGAAAGGTGCGCGCCGTCAAGACCTTCGATAAATGCTAAGGCACTATGATATTTATCACGAGGGAAGAGGGCTGAAATGAAGGAAGAAGAGGGGCAACCATGACTGCCATGGATAGCTGGCCAAGAGAGGGGAAAGAGATGATGAAAAAGTGATTTTTCATCTTAAGTTACCCTATTTATAGAAAAACCCTAAAAATGGCCTAAAAAGGATCAGGTCCGAAAAAGTGGAATTTGAGCAGACGCTCTCAAATGGCAAAACTTTGTGAACAAAAAAGAACCAAAATGAGAAAATATGAATAACAAAAGAAACGACATTGAAAACTGAATCCCGAGTAGAGAGATATGCCCCGAACAAGTTCGACAGCAACTAGGATCAGAAATCCCTAAAACTGGGGAAAACGTCCGGAAGGAAATTCTAAGAGTACCCGACTCGACAAAATGTGAAAATGAATCTCGTACGAGGATCCAGGATCAAAATAAGGCATTTTTGCAATAATTTTCGTTAATTGCACAATGGCCCCTCCAAAAAGGGTTAACTGCAAAATTGGCCCAAAAATAAAATATCTTCTAAAAATATTTTCTTAAAAAACCCTAAAATAAAATATCTTCAAAATATATTTATAAAAAACACTCCAAGAAAAGAAAATGTTTCCGAAGAAATTATGCATCCATGCCCTTATGGACATTGGGAGCAACCAGAATACTTTTCTACAAAAGTAAGAATACGTACTTCATGGCAACCACATCAAATGAAAATATGTGAAGTCAAAAACTAACTCTAAGCACGAAAAGTGAGATTGTGCCAAAAAGTGACAAACGGGAAAAAAGACAAAAGTGAATAGTGTCCAAAAAGCGAAAATGTGGAAATGACTCGATCTTTAAAGGAAGTTGTCAATCCAAGGGAAAGAGTCTCGGAAACCATTTCCAAGCACTCGAGACGACACCCAATGACGAGAAATAGAACTCGGAAAAGAAAATTAAACGAAAAAAAATTTATCCGTAAAATTTGACAAAAAGGAAAGGAGGGAAAATGACCGAGTCATTACATGTTTAGTTGGCATTTTGTTTCTTTCTGTTTTTGTTTTTGGTTGGGTTCTGTACTAGTACTTTTTTTTTATAAAAAATATGTATTGTATAGTGTCGAAATGCTTCATGAATAGGAGCTAAAAATCAAAACACCAAATTTATTAATTTTTTCATGTTTTCGCATTCTAATAACGGGTTCTACAGTGATAAATAGTACATTTTTTTTATAAAAAAAACTATCAAATAACTTTTTAAAACTAGTCATTATATTTTTCAAACTAGCAACACTTTTTTATTAAACATGTTTTCATGTTTTTGCTTTCAAATATCTTGCAACAAATAAACGTTACCAAACATATTTTCAATTACTATTCAAAACACTCTACAACAAAAACATTATTTTATTTTGAGTTAAAATAAAAAGGGCAATACTTACTTACTCATCGGTGAGTAAGTAACTTATACTCACCACGTATGTGGCGCAATGTTAAATTGACAAATGTTCTTATATTTAAAATAATTAGAAATAAATAATTTGATAGCTATTGGGTTAAACCCAAATGGATCCGAATCAAATTCTAATTCTCTCTCATCTCCCTCTTTCTCACACTTTTGTCACGTGGAAGCCCTAATCTCATTCGTTCTTGTTCCTCTCCCCTTCTCTCTGGCTTATATTTTTATAGAGTTGGAGGATATGCAAAATCTGCAAATTGAAGTCCGATAAACAGCAGTGGAATAACAAGAGATTGAATGATACCATCATCAAAAAATCGGACACGATACGCAATTAAGAGAAGATTATATTTATTCACAGAAGTGTATACCCAGCCATCAACATATTTAGCCTTTCCGTCCAAGTGGTAATATACATCATCCTCGTTGTCCTTTTTGACGAGCTGCCACTCCTCCATTGAATTCATACTCCCGACTCTATAACAATAGAATTGAGTTTTGCTATCAGGCGGA
The DNA here is from genome assembly GCF_030987335.1 of Cornus florida. Classification (NCBI taxonomy): domain Eukaryota; kingdom Viridiplantae; phylum Streptophyta; class Magnoliopsida; order Cornales; family Cornaceae; genus Cornus; species Cornus florida. The sequence continues at coordinate 57,159,573 of NW_026775579.1, read as the reverse complement.
CTTCGATTTGTATCTTCAATTGAGATGAGAATACAGTGCTTGATGATCGCGTAATTGAGGACAGTTATGGGTAATTTTTCCTCCTAACCCTGAACTTGATGAGGTAATAAAGAAGAATCTCACTCTTGATCATCATCATAATTAATAGTAGTGTGAACGAGAGAGAGAGAAGGGGAGAGGAACAGAACGGATGAGATTAGGGTTTCCATAGGATGGAAGCGTGAGAAAGAGGAAAAGGAGAGAGAATTATAATTTGATTAAGATCCATTTGGGTTTAACCCATATAACTATCAAATTATTTATTTTGAATTATTTTAAATACAAGAGCACTTGTCAGTTTATCATTGCGCCACATACGTGATGAGTATAATTTTCCTACTCACGGTGAGTAGTCAAGTATTGTCCAAATAAAAATGCAACATGTTTCCAATTACCAAATAAGCCTAAATGATGTTATCTAAAATGCTTATAATTATTTTTCCATTGAACTATTTAAAAAAATATATTGTGATACTCTCTAATTTCAGAGACATGAGTAGATCAAGTTCACACTAAAAAATCAGGAGATATCAAAACAATTAATATTTAACAAGCACAGATTACAAGAAGAATAAAATATAAATAAATAATACGCTGAGAAGGAAATTCTAATAAATAATAAATTCCATTAATTAACTTCTAATTAAACTCCATGATAAAAAATATATCCTCTTAAATTACAACTCGAGAATCCCGTACGTCAAGGACCCCTAAACCATAATCTAGTATTCGACAAATCCATAACAATAACATAAAGTTTAGTAAATAAATAATATCCTACTTTGAAATAAATACAAAGAGTGGATGATAAATAAAGTCCTTAAGTTACGGATCCTCAACCTTGAGACTTGAACTTCTAAGAGCTTGAAAAATATAAACAATGGTGTGTCAAACCCACAACCAAGTTCCTTTTACTAAGCCTCAGAAAACTGATAAATAATCCATCTCTAACCAAAAATCATACTATTAAAGTTTTATCCATTAATATAAGATGATATATAGTAATACATATACAACAACCTGATTAGGCAAATTCTTCATGTCTAAAGTAATGCATATAGTAATTTAATAGTACACCCACAACCATAATAAGTGTAACATCCTTTCTTAGAACTATATTCTATAAGTTCCCAACATTAAACAAAAATAACCATTATTATCATTTTTACAAATTTAAATATAATGGCCACTCGTCTATACCTTTAAGAGTAGGTTTTCGTCTATACTATATATTAGCAAATTGTTCACGCTTCCAATGTATGTATTTTGTGCATATAATTAAATAGGCAATCATTCTATGCCTTGGCATCTTAACCATGCCTCCAATTAACCACATACCAAGACCACTCGACCAAGTCGAGGTATAAGTGAGACTACGTTTATTAGTCAGCCCACGTGGTTCCACAATCCATTACCATTATCATTGATGAACTAAGAGGTGGGGTAAGTTGGTTCTTGTATAAATTTTTCTTCTTTACTTCTTCAATACAATGTAACAAAGATGATGACAGATTCAACAAGCTTACACTTATAAGTACTCAATGTATTTACAAGAAAAACCCTCTCAATAGGGAAAAACCTTAGTTCTTGGTCTTAACCAATAAAATCTCCACTAGTTATATGCAAGTAGTTACACACTCAGTTGTCTCACTCTCTACACATACTCTTTTACAAGATGAAACATTAGCTTTCACAATCTCTACACACACACTATCACCACTAAGTACACTCTACACTCCCCCTGTCCTAAGCAACCCTGCTTGGACCCTACAAGCTCTCACAGCTCCCCAAATACATATAAAAAGGTATATTACAACAATACTCAAGCTATTAAATAAGATTAGAATGAATAATCAGCTCAAAGTATCAATACAAATATACTACCTTTATTCTGCTAAAACTATGGTTTAAGGGGTAAAATAGAAATTTCGTGTCCCACAAACTCAGAGATGAAATGCACAGCCTTGTATTTTCGTTACAGACATGCTTAGATGATAATCAAGATGAATATAACATGAATACACAACTACAACTAATATACAAGCTTAGTTTTGCAGAACCTTTAAGAACTAGGGTTTCACAAAGTCAAATTTTGTATTGGACTTATTTTTATGCAAACCTTAACTTCAACAGCCTTGATTCAACTATAGAAATTTGCTCAGATGATAATAATGCAACTCATAGTAAGATATAGTGATATTAAGTTTAGATCAACAAGTTAAACCAGCAAATAAGGCTAATTCACAGGTCTAAGATATCAAAATCAAATGCAGCTAAAAGATGGTCACAAACATACTTTCTGCAAATGTAAAATAATAAGTTACACTTACCTCAACCTTGTCTCAGCATTACATGTAATACCTCTAATTTTTTGAGCATTTAATTTATTATTTTAATTGCATTTTAATTATTTTATTTGGTTAATTGTTCTTATTAAATTATTACCTGGCTATTTGATTTAAATTGATTAATTAGATTATGTTAAATTATTTAATGTGCTTTACTTGTTATTATGTGTTTATGTGCAAATTGATTGTTTAATTAATTGGTTAATTTTATTTTAATTTAATCATGGTTTGGGTTTGGAGTTATTTGATATTTTGGCCCAAAGAAATGGGTTTGGGTTTATTGGAGAAGGCCTAGTTAAATTATATAGAATTATGGCCCATGGGAAGATATATGTATTAATATATATGTAATTATATGTTTATGTTATTTAAATATATATATGCATATATCACGTGGATAATGATTTGGTAAATTATTATTATTTTTATTATTAATATTTTTTTTTAAAGTTAGTCTTAGGTTAGGATTTGTGGGTTAATATATATAGATGTTGTAGTCAGAAGAAGAGAGGTTTTACATATACGTGAGTTACAAAATAGGCAGAGATCTAGAGAGAGAGAGAGAGAAGGAATAAGAAGGTGACCGGAGATAACTTGGAGGTTGCCGATATTGGAGAAGAAGATCGGAGAGTTTATATAGTTGATTTTCAATTTAAAAATCATAAGTCAAGTTCTTTATCTATCTCTTCCCATTTGAATCTATGATCTCTCCATCACATGCTAGACTTTAGGAATTAAATTAGAGAATTAAATGGATCAATTAATTGCTATGCATGAATTGAATTGAAAGATTTCATGTTTATATGTATTTATTTTTTAACTTGATGGATCGTGTTGACGATTAAAGCTTGATTGATGAAGGAGTATCTCTAATATGCCCTCGTAAGATGGTGCTCCCATCGGAGACATCAATCTTGGACCGAAGATACAGAAGTCGCTGCCTGGACATTGGTTTTGTGAGAGCATCCGCGAATTGGTCCTTTGTTGAAACATGGGAGACACAAAATTCACCGCTAGTAACCTTGTCACGAACAAAGTGAAAATCAATAGTGATGTGCCTCATCCTAAAGTGAAACGCGGGGTTGGCGCATAAATATGTGGTTCCCACATTGTCACAGTAAATAGCAGGTTGTTGTGGGAATGTAACACGAAGTTCCTTTAGTAAGGATTGAATCCATGCTAATTCAGCTGATGTTGCTACAACTGCTCGGTACTTAGCTTCTATTGAGGAATGAGCAATAGAACGTTGTTTATTGGAGCTCCACGAAATTGGATTATGACCCAGAAAAATAACATATGCATTGGTGGAGGTATGATCATCTTTATTCCCTGCCCAATCGGCATCCGAGAAGGCATGAAGATGTAGTGGATAGTCATTTTTGAGAAGCATACCATGAGACATCACACCCTTGAGGTATCGAAGAAGACATTTGGCAACAACTCAATGAAGAGCAGTGGGCTTGTGCATAAATTGCGAGAGCTTATTTACTGTGAATGCAATGTTCGGATGGGTGATTGACAAAAATTGAAGACTGCTGACGACCCGTCTATACTTAGTGGCGTCGGAGAGGTTGGAACCGGCAGTAATAGTGAGAGATGAGCTTGTGGATGGGGCGTCTGAACCTCTTTTTTCTCAAGTATGGTAGTTCTATCAAGGAAATCTTGTATATATTTGTGTTGAGACAAAAGAAGACCCTGACGAGTAGGAACGACCTCGACACCGAGAAAATAGTTAGGAGCCCCAAGATCTTTGATAGAGAATTTATCAGAAAGCTGAGCATTAAGGTTGTGAATCATGGATGTATTGGTACCCGTCACAATTAAATCATCAACATATACTAACAAGCAAATCAAAGTTCCATCATGAGAGTATATGAACAGTGATGTATCCAAATGAGAATTTGAAAAACCTACTGATAATAAAAAATCCTTGAGTTCAATGTGCCATGCTCATGGTTCCTGTTTGAGTCCGTATAGAGCTTAGCACAATTTACAGACATGTCTTGGAAATGTGAGATTAATAAAACCAGGTGGTTGAGACATGTAGACTTCCTCAGTGAGATGCCCATTAAGAAAGACATTGTTTACATCAAGTTGGCGAAGTGGCCAGCTACGAGAAAGTGCAAGATAAAGAACAACCCGAATCGTCGTTGGCATGACAACGGGACTAAATGTATCTATATAATTAATTCGAGGGCGCTGATGAAAGCCCTTTGCTACAAGATGAGCTTTGTAGCGTGAAATTGAACTATCGAAATTTCGTTTAACACGGAATACCCATTTGTAACCAATAAGATTCAGAGTTGGACGAAAGAGAACTAGTTCCCAAGTGCTGTTCCGGATAAGTGCATCAAACTCCTCTGACATAGAAGCTTTCCATTTAGGAATTTTCATTGCTTATGAGACACATGAGGGTTCAAGTGATGCACTGGGAGAGTGAGTAGTAGTCACAAAGAACTTCTTCAGTTTGTGTATGTTATTTTGCGAACGGGTGACCATGGTGTGGCTTCGCGTAGGCTGAAGAGATGGTTCCATGGTAGGAAGAGCTGTAATAGTAATAGGGTCATCAAAATTCTCACGTGAGAGAGGAATTTCACATAGGGAGAAACCACCCAAAGGGATTGACTGAGTCGATGAGCTGGGCATCTTATGCATAGAATTGGAAATTGAGGATGTGGTTGGCGAGATTTCTGGGGAGGAAATCTAGCTAGAAATGGAAGGCGTAAGAGAATTAGGGATTGGAATTTGATAGATGGGAGGTGTGGTAATTGCATGGGAGGTCCACATGGAGAGATTCGTGAATTAACATGTGTAAAGTTTTGGTCAAGAGAAAAATATGGAAAAATTGTCGCTATAAAATTAACGTGTCTGAAAACAAAGATACGGTTGGTAGTGGGACCTAGACACTTATATGCACTTTGTGTAATAGAGTACCAAAAGAACACACAAGGCCGAGAACAAGGTTCAAGTTTGTTGTTAGTGTAAGGCTTTAACTAAGGGTAACATAAGCATCCAAAAACACGTAATGTGGTATAATTTGGTGAATAACTAAACAATTTTTTAAATAGAGATTAGAGAGACAAATTTGGTGTTGGTATGCGATTAATTAGATAGACGGTGGTGAGAAATGCATTGGACCAGTGTAAGCAAACAAATATTTGCTTATAGATAAGTTGTGTTGTGATGGGATGATTACCAATGCGTTTATGAAAGAAACTTGTGGGAATCAATTCTGTAAGATGGATTGTAGAGAAGATAGTTTAGCACCTTCAAGGGTAGTTGCTATACTGGTGGAGAGCATGGAAACACTTCTAGGCAATGTCTTAAAGCAGGACAGGGATAGGGACAGCATGTATAGCAGGGACAGAGGGCACTATTATCTTTACCCGCTCCACAGATTCCACGGATTCAGGGACAGACATATCCGGCTTTACCAGCACCGCAATAGTTGCATTAGCCGCAGGATGTTCTAGCACCTCAGGCTGTTGATGGTATGTTTCTTATTCATGCTACACAGGGTCGTGTTTTATTGGATACGAGTGCTACATATTCATTCGTGTCTAAATCTTTTGTTGCATTATCTGGGATGATGACACGAGTATGCGATAGACCTCATGGTATATCTACACCTTTACAAGAGAGTGATGGCCTTGTGACATTAGATACTGGTAGACTCAGATTTCTAGCCAATTTATTGGTCCTGGACATACACACTTATGATGTGATACTTGGGATGGGTTGGTTATCTCACTACCATGCCCAAGTTAATTGTTATGATAGGTCTATTTTTTTCACTATACCTGGTCAGGATATGTACGTCGTCACTATGCCACATTCTAACGGGGTTGCTAGCACTTATTTATTCTATGTGGAGAAGGAAACGGAGGAGGAGATTACTGTGTCATTGGATAGCATATCAATTATACATGAATTTTAGGATGTTTTTCAAGAGATTCCAGGGTTGCCACCTAGTCGAGAGATAGACTTTGTGATTGATTTAGCACCAGGCACTACGTTTATTGTTAGAGCACCATACAGGATGACACCAGTGGAGATGAGAGAGCTGAGGGATTAGATTCAGTAATTACTCAGCCAAGGTTTTATACGTAGGAGTACTTCACCCTAAGGAGCACCAGTTTTGTTTGTGGAGAAGAATGATGGTTCACTTTGCCTGTGTATAGATTACAGGGAGTTGAATAAGGTGACTATTTGAAATAAGTACCCTTTGCTCAAAATTGATGATCTTTTTGATCAGTTGAAGGGAGCTACATACTTCTCTAAGATTGATCTGCATTCTGGATTTCATCAACTTTGGGTTAGGGAGCAGGATGTTCATAGGATAACATTTTTCACTAGATATAGTTTTTATGAGTTTCGTGTCATGCCTTTCGGATTGACTAACGCACCAACAATCTTCATGGATATAATGAACAGAGTCTTCAGGGCTTACTTAGATCAATTTGTCATCGTCTTCATTGATGATATATTGATTTATTCTAAGTCAGAGGATGATTATGCCAGACATCTTCGCACAGTGTTGTAAATGCTTCGTGAACACTAGTTATATGTTAAGTTCAAGAAATGTGAATTTTGGCAATGGGAAGTGAAGTTTCTGGGTTACATAGTGTCAGAAAGGGGAATAGCGGTAGATTCAGCCAAGGTTTCAGTAGTGATAGAGTAGGGACAACCTACTTCACCTACCGAGATTCGGAGTTTCCTCGGATTGGCAGGATATTATCGTAGGTTCATCCAGGGTTTCTCGAAGATAGCGGGACCACTCACTCACTTAACTAAGAAGGGGGTACAGTTCGTGTGGGATGAACACTGTCAGAAAGCTTTTGATGAGCTAAAGAATAAGTTGAACTCTGCATCGGTTCTGTCTACTCCACAGAGTGGGATAGAGTATCTTGTCTACACAAATGCTTCTTTACAAGGTCTTGGGTGTGTTTTGATGTAGGAAGAACTACCAATTTCGTATGGATCTCGTAAACTTAAGCCTCATGAGCTTAATTATCTAACACATGATTTGGAGTTAATAACTGTGGTCTTTGCCTTACGTATTTAGAGGCATTATCTGTTGGGCAAGTCCTTCAGCTTATTTAGTGATCACAAGAGTCTGCAGTATTTGTTCACTCAGCGGGAGTTAAATATGAGACAGAGCCGGTGGTTAGAGTTTGTGAAAGACTATCATTTCTCTATACAATACCATCCGGGGAAAGCGAATGTGGTGGCAGATGCACTCAGTCGTCGACCCTATGCGAGTCTTTCTGCTTTGTTCACCATTGAGTGGAATGTTTTAAAGACCGTTGATGAGTTGTCTGATACTTTTATGGCTTATATGGTAGTTACACCTTCTATCATGCACAAGAACTTGAAGGCACAACTCATAGATCAGCAGTGCATTGACAAAGTTGCAGAGATAGCTTCTGGGGAGGTTCCATTTTCCTATGTTGGGATTGATGGAGGTTTGCGGTACAAAGGGCATTTAGTAGTCCCTTCTGCTGATGATTTAAGGAATGATGGGATGACTGAGACTCATCATTCTGAGTTTTCTGTTCATCCAGGAGGAAACAAAATGTATTAGGATATGAAACGACAGTTTTGGTGGGCAGGTATGAAAAGGGATATTACTATTGATGTCTCTCAGTGTAGTATTTTTCAGATGGTCAAGATTGATCATTAGAGGCCGTTAGGATCTCTACAGCCACTACCTATACCAGAGTGGAAGTGGGAAAGCATTTCTATGGATTTTGTGGAGGGATTGCCCAATTCATTCAAGGATCACAATTCCATATGGGTCATCGTTGATAGGTTGACTAAGTCAACTTATTTCTTGCCTATTCGTACTGATTTTACTTCGGAACAGTTGGCGCGACTTTACATTACAGAGATTGTAAAGTTACATGGCATTTCGTTATCTATTATATCGGACAAGGATTCAAGCTTTGTGTCAGGATTTTGGAAGAGTTTTTAGTAGGCTTTGGGAACAGAGTTGCATCTTAGTACTGTTTATCATCCTCAGACTGATGGACAGACCGAGAGGGTTAATTAGATCGTGAAGGATATGCTTCGTTCTTGTGTTCTTGAATTCAAGGGCCACTAAGAGAATTATTTGCCACTTGTAGAGTTTGCGTATAATAATAGCTTCCAAAGGACTATTGGTATCGTACGATTTGAGGCATTGTATGGTCGACCGTGTCGATCTCTTGTTTGTTGGATGGAGGTTGGAGAGAGCAGATTTTTGGGTCCTGAGTTCATTAAAGATACTTCTGAGAAGATTACTCTTATTAGGGATCGCATGCGCACTACCCAGAGTATGCAGAAGAGTTATGCCGATCGTCTACCCAAAGTATGCAGAAGAGTTATGCCGATCGTCATACTCGTGCATTGGAGTTTCAGGTTGGAGATCAGGTTCTACTTAAAGTGTCTCCTATGAAAGGAGTGATGCGCTTTGGGAAGAAAGGGAAGTTGTCACCGTTGTTTGTCGGTCCATTCATGATTACGGATCAAGTTGGCACTGTAGCTTATCGGTTAACACTTTCGGATCATTTGGATTGTGTGCGTAATGTGTTCCATGTTTCCATGTTGGTGAAATTTCTGTGAGATGAGGATCGGTATCAGCATATCGATGTTGGTGAGATTAAGTTACAGCCGGATGCAACATATATAAAGCCACCATGTCGTATTGTCGATCGTAGGGATCAGATTCTTCGCAATAAGGTTATACCTTTAGTGCGAGTTCAGTGGAGTCACCATAATGAGGCTGAGTCTACTTGGGAGCGGGAGGATGTCATTCGCTCGCAGTTTCCTAAAATAATGGAAGAAGGTAAGAGCGAATTCCGAGGATGAAATTCTTTTTATTAGGGGGGAAGAATGTAATACCCCTAATTTTAAAAGGATAATCTCGACATTTCTTTTATGGTTTTATTGCAATTTTATATTCATTATTTGTTTATTTGACTATTTGTTTAATTGAAATTATATGTTAAATTTATTGATTTGTTTAATTGAAATTATATGCTTATGTGGACTTGAATTAAATGTTTAAATTAAGATGTTTATTTTATTTCAAGGAGTTGGGCTTGGATAGTAGTAATGGACCAACAGTTTTGGGTCACATGGATTTTTTGGATAGGGGATTAAATGAGTACGGTTATTATACATGGGTAGTTATACATATATATATGGGTATATATGTATATAGGATTCTGTTAATTATGAATTATAATTCGTAGTGATATTCAGTATATGATATATATTATATAAATATAATGGTTTACACACACACACACACACACACATACATATATATATATATATATATATATATATATATATATATATATATATATATATATATATATCACGATGGATTAGGGTGCCGACATATATTAGATGTATTTATTTTATTTTTTTTCTCCTTTTCCTTAGGTAATTAGAATTAGGTTAAATTAAGTTTGTCTATAAATATATCGTATTAAGTCTGCCTAGGGTTCAAAACACAAACCCTATTCACGTACAGAGAGGTTTGAGAGAACTGAGGGATTAAGTTAGGGTTTCGGCCATAGGTTGAAGGTTGGACCAAGGAGGAAGGAAGGTGATTGCTTGTGGGTTGAACCAAGAGCAACAGAGGTGTTTAACAGCAGTTAAGGAGTTGTCAGAAAAATCAGAGATGGTGGTTCAAGGTTTCAAACTGAAACTCAAGCAAGTTCTATATCTTATTTCTTCCCGTAGACCTGTGTTCTGTTTATGCCTAGATAATCTTCAGGATTAAATCGGACTTTAAAACTGAACTTATATGCATATTAACTCAGAGTTTGAACTGTATTATCTGATGTTAATTGAAATTGACGTATCTCATAAATTATTTCATTCTATGTACTCTAAATTGTTGTTTATGATGCATATTGTGTTTTTAAGTATTTCTGGAATAAATTCGGGTGTAGATTAAACTCTTAGGAACCCTAACAAAAAGTTACAGAGGTGTTTAAATGTTGTTAGAGGCGAAGAAGATGATGGTTAACAGCTTATGGCTCTCTAGGGGAGAGAGCAGGCTCCACAAGGTGTAGAGCCAACTCCACAAGGTGTAGAGTCGGCTGCCCATGGGGGAGAGGCGGCTCCTCTGCTGGCAGTGCACCTGCGGGTGTTTATTTGGTATTTTTGGAACTACAGGGGGTAAAAAGTGATTCTGGACTTTAGTGGGGGGTTTTAAATGATTTAAATAAACATATTAAAGTCCCAGAATTGTTAATCCATGCTATTACGCTGAAATTTGGACCTCATGAAATTTAAATATTTATTTGCATGCTGTTAATGGTTAGGGAAGATTTAATTGCTGATTGTCGTTCTAGCAAGTTAAATGGCTTAGTATGATATTACTCTTGTATAAATCAATATAAGGTGCTCAGTTTAGTATCTGATTCCATTATATCATGCTTTGGATTTTAATTGATGAACTGTTTACTTCTGTTCTGTCAATTATATGGATTTTGTGGATTGTATGCACTGGTATGGGACGGTGGCATATTAGGGACGGATTAGTTCAAAATACTAAATTCTACCTACTCTAGAATAAGGGAATTGATTAACTATAATGTTAAATCCTACTTATATGTCATGTCAAGACAACGAACAATTGAGCGGCACTATTTTGGTTTTGGATGGATTTATATATATATAATTATGGTACCACGATATGAGCTTGAGTCTCAGGATCGATGGTAAGGGAACGTATATGCAGTGGGATGCATGGCTGGCTATGATGGTAGAGGTATACCTTGTTAGGTCTAGGTACTCATGCCCATTTTAGGTGCGTTTTGCATGTTGCCTACTAGTCAGGTTGACACCGCCTTATAGTCCAGTGAGAGTCCCTTAGTGTGGAAATATATATATTTATGGACTAGTTAGTTATTGTTAAGTTGTTTAGGATGTATCTACATATCGGGTCTCTGTTTGGATTGTAGTTAGAGTAAAATTTGTTCGTGGGCCTGACCCATTATTATTTTTCTCAGGTGTTCAACAGTCAGTCTTAGAGCTTGATCGTGCTAAGTAGAGACAATCACTCACTCCTCCGACTACGTAGGACTATTACTTATGTTTTAGTTTTGGTTTTCTTATTTAGTTCAGGTATTTATTTTCCAGCTGGGATATTATTAGGGGTCCACTAGATGGATTCCCGAGTTCTAATAATATTAGAGGTTTTGGCAATGTTGGATTTTATAACTTTTGAGGATTTATTATTTAGAATTCTTTCAGCTTGATTATTTATTCTTCAATTCTTTTGTACTCATGCTTGTTTATATACTTAATTGTTTGGTATCCCTCAGATCTGTGCTCGGACTTGATGATGAATGCTGAAAAGTGCACTTTTAAACCCCTTAAGCTTGAGTATTCTAGGACCTTTATCTATCTTATTTTCCCGTTTTAGTAGTTATTTGTGTTTTTGTCTATTTTAGGTCAATAATGTTAAAATAGGCTAAAAATGGTTTCTTAAAGCTTTTTTGGAGTCAAATTAAGTCTTGGTGAGGATCCGGAGCAAAAGGAGGCTGATTTGGAGCAAAAAGAGGCTGATCCTGAAAAGCTGCCAAGTGAGATCGATCATGAGATCAATCGTAGAAAGTGAGATCGATCAAAGTTGGATCGATCGAAAATCAAAGTTGGATCGATCGAACTTTTCTCTGATCGATCGAACTTTTGCTAGCAGCGAGCTGTCTTATTCCTGTGCGCGCCCAAAAGTCCACCTACCACATAGTACGGGATTAGATATTTTTGGGGCTATATTTCTGACTTAGTGACTAAGAAAAGGACCTTCTATATAAAGGGAAGTGACCCATTTTGTAAAGGAGCTTTTAATTATTTTACTTTTACATTGTAATTTTAGTTTCTCTCTCTAGAAAGTTAGAGATTAGGGTTAGAAGAAAAGGGGGAAATGGAGGCACATCTTAAGGTCCATCTCTAGACCACTCTCTTTCTCCATCTCTAGAGCTTCAAAGAAGAAGAAGAAGAAGAAAAAGAAGAAGAAGAAGAGGAAGAAGAAGATGGAGCCATATTTGGAGCTTGATTTCATGACCACATCTACCTCCTCCATGATTGGCTAGATCTACATTTAGGGCTTAGATGAGCCCTAAGTCTTGTGTAATCTAAACCCTTGTATTTCTATTTTTGGGGATTTATATATATTGTTGTGATTAGTGTTCTAGCCTTGTGAATTTAATGAATCTTGATATATTTCTATGATTTCTATGGTTTAATTCTTCCTATTAATTCTCTAGTTTATTTACATGTCTATGTGTAATTAAATTGGGAATTATTTCTTATATGATTCATATGGATTAATTCTTTCTATTGATTCTCTATTTGATTACATATTGTCTTATATGTGATTATTTGGGAATTAATCTCTACACTAGATTCTCTATGTTGGTTACATGTCAATGTGTGATTAATTAAGGATTTAGTGATGGCTAAGCATGGATTTTCATTGAATGGGTTTATCAATTAATTTGATGGTTTATACTTATGCTTGATGGGTTGTTCTACAATTTAATTCATGCTTGTAGGTAGGTAGACAATCCATGCTTGCTTAGATATTCCATGGCTTATTATTGCAAATTCCATGATTCTCTAGATTGATGTGTGCTACAATTGTTGTTACTTAGATGGGTCATGCTTAAAATTGATGGGTTGTGCTACACTTAGTTTAGGTAGACAATTCAAACATAAATTAGATGGTCCATGCTTAATATTGCAATTGGTAATCGCATTCTATTCATAATAATGTATTCCCCATTAATGGAATGCAAGTGGTTAATTACATGAGCTTAGTGGTGATTCCAACAACCTAAGACCTCTCTTCATATCTCTTAAATCCCTATCTCTAACTAGTTTACTTTACTTGTATTTGAATTTCATTGCACCTTAGTTTAATCAAACCAATCTCTCTCTTTGCAATCTTGTGATACATTAGAGTCAAAGTTAAATTCCAACACGAATAATCCCTTAGGACGATCCCTACTCACTCTTGCTACGCTAGTAGTAGTGGTGGTAGTGATTTTTATAAATTTAAATTTGACCTAAAAAGCTTTTATTGAATCGCACATTTACTACATTATTTTGACGTATATCAAGTGGCCTCGTCACTTGATTACCCGTGGCTCTAGAATCGAGGGGTTTCACAACTTATGACCACCTCATATGCAATTTTTTATGAGATACCCACTATACCTACGGTTGAGACTGCCGTATAGTCCAGTGAAAGTTTATAGTGTGTATATAGATATATCTATCGGCTATATAGCTATTGCATAAGTTTGGCTAGGGATGCATCATTTTTCAGTTCTCTGATTGAGTTGTAATAGAAAGAGCTTATTCGTAGGTCTGACCCACACTTTTATTTTTTAGGTCCACGTCAGTTCCAGACTTAGAGTTCGTACGTATTGACGAGGCCGCTTGTGAACGCCAAAATAATGTAGTGAATGTGTGGTTTAAGAAAAGCCTTTTAAGTCAAAATTAAATTTATAAAAACCACTACCACCACTACTACTAACGTAGCAAGAGTGAGTAGAGATCGTCCCAAGGGATTATACGTGTTGGAATTTAACTTCAACTCTAGCGTATCAAAAGATTGCAAAGAGAGATATTGGTTTGATTACACTAAGGTGCAATGAAATTAAAAAGCAAGTAAAGTAAACTAGTGAAAGATAGGGATTTAAGAGATATGAAGAGAGGTCTTAGGTTGTTGGAATCACCACTAAGCTCATGTAATTAACCACTTGCTTTCCATTAATGGGGAATACATTGTTGTGAACAAAATGTGACTACCAATTGCAATATTAAGCATGGACCATCAAATTCATGCATGAATTGTCTACCTAACCAACAAATAAACTAAATGTAGAACAACCCATCAAATCTAAGCATGACCCATCAAACTAGTCATAATTGTAGCACACATCAATCTAGAGAATCATGGAATTTGCAATAATAAGCCATAGAATATCAAATCAAGTATATATTATCTACCTACCTACAAACATGAATTAAATTGTAGAACAACCCATCAAACATAAGAATAATCCATCAAATTAATTGACAAACCCATCCAATGAAAATCCATGCTTAGCCATCATCAAATCCTTAATCAATCACACATAGACATGCAACTAATATAGAGAATCTAGTGTAGAGATTAATTCCCAAATAATCACATATAAGACAACATGTAATCAAATAGAGAATCAATAAAAAGAATTAATCCATAGGAATCATGTAAGAAATAATTCCCAATTTAATCACACATAGACATGTAAATAAATTAGAGAATTAATAGGAAGAATTAAACCATAGAAATCATAAAAATATACCAAGATTCATTAAATTCACAAGGCTTGAACACTAATCACAACAATATATATAAATCCCCAAAAATAAAAATACAAGTGTTTAGATTACACAAGACTTAGGGCTCATCTAAGCCCTGAGTGTAGATCTAACCAATCATGGAGGAGGTAGATGTGGTCATGAAACCCTTAAGGGTAAGCTCCAGACATGGCTCCATCTTCTTCTTCTTCTTCTTTGAAGCTCTAGAGAGAGAGAGACAGTGGATCTAGAGATGGGTCTTTGAGATGTGCCTCCACTTCCCTCTTTTCTTCTAACCCTAATCTCTAACTTTTTTAGAGAAAGAAAGTCAAATTATAATCTAAAAATAAAATGATAAAAAACTTCTTTACAAAATGGGTCACTTCCCTTTATATAGAAGGTCCTTTTCTTAGTCACTAAGTCAGGAATATAGTTCTAAAAATATCTAATCCCGTACTATGTGATAGGTGGACTTTTGGGCGCGCATGGGAATAAGATAGTTCGCTGCTAGCAAAAGTTTGATCGATCAGAGAAAAAGTTCGATCGATCAGAGAAAAGTTCGCTCGATCCAACTTTGATTTCCGATTGATCCAACTTTGATCGATCTCAGAAAAAGTGATCGATCTCAGAAAAAGTTAGATCGATCCAACTTGGCAGATTTTTAGCATCAGCCTTGATGAGTGCTGAAAAGTGCATATTTAAACCCCTTAAGCTTAGGCATTCTAGTACCTTTATCTATCTTACTTTACCGTTTTAGATTGATTTCGTATTATTTCTATTTTCAGGCACTTATCCCGAAAATAAGCTAACTCAGCCAAATAAGAGCAGAAATGAAGCAATTCTGGGATGAATCAAAGAAAGGAGCCAAGTGGAAGCAAAAGGAAGAAAAATGTGGAAATCAGTATCTTCAATCGATCTCAGATCAAAGTTCGATCGATCCAACATGATCGATCTCAGCACTTCAAGATGAATCAGAGCCATGATAACATTTTTAGAGATCTCAAAAGTTCGATCGATCCAACATCATTTTTCAATCGATCGAACTGCCTTGTCCTTATCTAAATGATTGATCTTATCTAGTTGTACCACCCTACTAACCACTTTTGTCCTTTTTCCAAAAATATCTTCAAAATATCTCAGATTTGTCTTTATCCAAAAAGCGCCACCATTGAGGATCGATCCAACTTCAGTTCGATAAATCTCAACCATGTTCGATCGATCCAAGTCCAAGGTTCGATAGATCGAACTTTCTTCAGTGCGAAAAAGTTAAATCTCCAGCTCACAAAAAGTTGTCCTTTATCCAATCATTGGGGAATATTTTGTGCACGACCCCAGCTCATTTTGGGGGTCATTTGACCTACCTATATAAGGATAAGGATTACTTTTTATATCATATCACCTCATACAACCTCATATGATATTATCTCATACCTTGTAAGAACTCTTGGAGAGCAAGCTTAGAGGAGGAGGAGGCTAGAGACACCATTGGAGACTCTTCATCAACCAAGGAGCAAATCTCTACTGTGCAGTTAGCCCTTGAGGGTTGGAGAAGCACTACAATGAGTGGCTAGACATCTTCTTGGGGCTAGAGTTAGCCCCAAGCATGCTTTTTACATCTTAATTTTGTGTATTATTAAGGGATTAGTGTTGTAATACATGTTTTGGCACTTATATATATATAGATCTTGTTTATTCAATGATTTATATGGTTTAATGCTTTCAATTGATCATTTCATTCTATCCATATGTCTATGTATGCTAGAATAGATGTTCATGTGTTTGTCTTTACTTCTTGTGTTATTGATACATGTCTATGTGTATTAATGCTATAGATTAAGAGATTGTCAAAACATTGTGCTTAAAGGAATGCTCTTGTAATTTTCTAAATGGTTCATGCTCATTTCTTGATGGATTGTGCCTCTCCCTTAGCTTAATTAGTTTAATTTCATGTCATTAGCTTAATTGTAGTGTAGTGGTAGCATAGTTGTTAGATGGGAGGACAATCCATGCTTGTTGTTTGATGTTCTATACTTTTGAATGCAAGTAGCATATGTCTCTAACCTTGTGGTGTATTTGGCTTGTGAGCTCAATGAAATGATTAATGACTTGTTAGATATATTGTGCTTTTTACATGCTATTTAGACAATATATACTTAATTGCTAGATATATTGTGCTTTTCACATGTTGATTAGACAATGTATGCTTAATTGGTCACCCTTGCTAATTGAATCAACCAAACACACACGCACACATCAATATTGTAACACACATTTCCCTCATTAGTCACTTGTTAAGGGTGTAGAAAAGTATTGTTTGGTGGTGACCTCTAAACCCCAAAATCTCTCTCTCTCTTACTTACTTTTTATTGCATTTCATTGTTTAGTTTAATTTGCTCTCTAGTTTAATCAACTAACCAACTATTTGTTTGATCACTCGACCTACTAACCTTAATAGCGATTCCATAACCAAGTACGACTCCAATCCCTTGGGACGATCCTTACTCACCCTAACTATATTTTTAGTGAAGGTAGTAGTGGCTTCTATAAATGTAAAACTTGGCCCTCACCTAAATTGCACACTTGTTAAGCTTGTTGTGGTGTAGGACGACATAGCCACCACCAAGTTTTTGGCGCCGTTATCGGGGATCTGGCAACGTCGTATTTGTAGAATTCATTAGGAATTAGTACTCTTTTGATTGTGTCTTTACTTTGTTTTTATTTTTCTTTTTGATTACTTATTGTGTTTGTTCATCTTTGATAAGGAGCATTGAGTTAGGAGGCAAGCAAGGGAGCCACCAAGCAAAGGAACTAAGCAAGCAAGGAAAAATGCTAAAAGTTTAATTTTTTTTTTTTGTTAAGCTAAGCTATAAATTTGGAGTTGAAGTGCTATAGGACCTTTGTGAGCTTTTTCTTACTCAATCCCTTAGTTAAATCGTGAGCCTGCGTGGAGGCATTTTTAATTGTTCTTTGCATCATTGTTGTTAAAGCAAATGAAGTATGGGTTAAGTGTTTGTGGTGGAAGTTTCATTGAATTGTTGTGAAGTTGAAGTGTTTATTCATTCATTGTGTTTATGTGTTTTTACATTGTGCATGCATGGCCGTAGATCACTAACACCAACTCTTGTCCCTCTTGATTTGCATCTTGAATCCGTAGTTAGAAATCCTAGGGGAAGAGGAAGTTCTAGTTCTATCCGATCCATTATATCAATGGAAGGCCATAATGAAGAGCATGTAGAGGACCTTGGTCATATAGACCAACAATGTATCCTCCATCCAAATGTGCATCATGAGAACATACAAGCACCATTAGACATGCCTAGGCCATTCATTCACCAACCACAACAACAACAAGGCCAAGTTCCATTTGGAATGCCAAGGCCAATGTATGCTCCACAACCTCCCATCATTCAAGGAAATCAAAATCAAGGTGCCCACGTTGCATCTCAAATTGCTAATCCTCCACTTGCTTTAAGAGATCACTATGTGCCTAATGAATATAATGCACCCACATGCATTCAATTGCCACCATTTAGAGCACATCACTATGAAATTAAGCCACAAACCATTCAAATGCTTCCTAACTATCATGGACTTCCAAGTAAAGAACTTTACAAGCATTTGGATGAGTTTCTTGAAGTATGTTCCACCGTAAAATATACGGACATGCCGGAAGAGGTCTTAAGACTCAAACTTTTTCCATTCACCTTAAAAGACAAGGCAAAATATTGGTTTAACAATCTTAGGCCTTTTTCAATTACTTCTTGGGCAGAAATGCAAAAAAAGTTCTTAAAGAAGTACTATCCGGTTTCTAAGACCAATGTTATGATAACCTCAATTCGAGAATTTTCACATGGGGATGGAGAAACGTTTTATGAGGCATGGGAACGCTTTAATGAATTGCTTAGGAAGTGTCCACATCATGACATGCCCAAATGGCAATTAGTTCAATATTTTTTTGAGAGCTTATCGGACAATTACAAAGGCATGGTTGATGCTTCCATGGGTGGCTCATATATTGATAGGCATGAGGATGACGTGGCGTCTTTATGAGAGTATGAGTGAAAATTCTTTGCATAGAACATTATCATCCAAGAATGGTAGAAATTCACAAGGTAGGAAGAGTGTTGGCTTACATTAAGTTGACCATTCAAATGAAATAGCCGCCGAAATGAAGTCTTTATCTTAAAGGTTTGATCAATTTTTGATTAACCAAAATTCGGCAAACCAAGTATCTTCCTTCCCTAACCATTCTCATCGTGCGTCAAATGAAACATGTATGACTTGTTCTAGTGTTCTTCATTCTACTTCTCATTGTCCTCACGTACAAGTGCAAAATGAACCTAATGAACAAGTCAATGCAGCTTTTGTGAACCAAGGGAACAATCCTTATGGTACTCATTATAATCCAAGTTGGAGAAATCATTCGAATTTCTCTTGGAAAAACCAAGGAGAGGGCTCAAACCCTTCCCAAGGCGGTTTTCAAGGGAAGTACATTCCACCTCCACTTCAAAACTAAGGATCCCAAGGTTATAGACCTTACCAATCACAAGGGAATCAAATTGCTAACTCTCATTTTCCCAACCAATCTTATTCCCAAGGAAATGCTAGAAGTCCCGCCTTTGAAGAAAAAGTTTTGAATGCTTTGGGCATTCTTGAGGCTAACACATAATTGCTTCATTCCCACTCTCAATCCATTGCGAAGCTAGAAACCCAAGTAGGGCAAATAGCAAGCACTCTTAATGTAAGAGAGAAGGGAAAGATGCCTATTAATGCCTCACCTAAGTAACAATGTGTTATGGAAACCCATTCCTCATAGGAAGGCCACACCATTGAGCATGTTAATGCGGTGACTACCTTACGGAGTGGTAGGATTGTAGACAATCAAGTTGAAATGTCCAATGAAGAGGGGAACCGGTGCAACCTCAAGTTGTCACCCTTCCCGTTTCACATCCCATTCCTCCTTCATTACATATACATGATCTTGTGAATGAGAAAGCTTCAAAATGTGATTTGAAAAATAATTTTGAAAATGATTTGCCGAAAAATGAATTTGAAAAGGTTTTGTTGAAAAATAATTTGAAACAAAATGATTTGAAAAATTCACGTGTTGAAGAGACTTCAAAGAAAAATTCTGAAAAAGTGTTTGAGCCAAAAGTTCCATTTCCGGATGCCCTAAAAGGATCCATTTCAAAAGACGAGTAAAAGGCAAAAACCAATGAAATCATGGAAATGTTTAGGCAAGTGAAAGTCAATCTTCCACTTTTGGATGCAATCAAGCAAATTATGGCTTATGCCAAATTCTTGAAAGACTTGTGCACCCAAAAGCGAAAGAATAAGAGCCAAGCACCAAGAAAGTGGTTTTGACCAAGCAAGTAAGCTCAATTTTGCAACATTACACTTTACCAAAGTTTAAGGACCCCGGTTCACCTACTACTTCATGCATCATTGGTGATCATATCATTAATCGAGCGCTTCTTGACTTAGGAGCAAGTGTTAACCTTCTTCCATACTCGGTTTATGTCAAATTGGGCCTAGGTGAATTGAAACCGACGTCGGTAGTTTTACAACTTGCCGATCGATCCACTAAGAAGCCTAGGGGTATAATTGAGGATGTTTTGATAAAGATTGACAAATTCTTCTTCCCCGTTGATTTCATTGTCATTGACACGGAACCGGTCCCCAATCCTAAAAGCCAAATTCTCGTTATCCTTGGCCGTCGTTTTTTGGCAACCGCTAATGCCAACATCAATTGTAGGATGGGGATAATGAAGATCTCATTTGGCCACATGAAGGTGAAGTTGAATATCTTTAATCCCACACCCAATTCATTTGACAAACATAAAGGAGAGGTTAATGTTGTAGATAAATGTCATGATCTTCAATTTCAAAGAAGTGAGCTTTTGTGTAAGACCAAAACTTCAAAGGGATCATCTTAAACCTTGCATTCTCAAAGTGTTGTTTCAAATTCTTACTTTGAAAGGGCATGGAAGCCCAAAGGTTGTGATTGCATTGACAAGGAATCCAAAGTTTCTTTTGAGCTTAATCCAACAAGTTCTTCAAATAACCATTTGTTGGGTGGAGTTCAAAGCATCTATCACCCCAATAAGAAGGGGATGCATTACAAGATCTTTGATCCGGGCTAAAAGAGCCCAATGTCTTGCTAGAGACGTTAAAGACTAGCAAAAACATTTCGTAGGGTGCCAAAACCCTATTCCTCCCTCATTTCTATCTTAAATTTCATTTCTTACGAAGTCTAGATACTTGTTTTTGGTTCATATGCATTGCTAGGAACTGTGATTAGGATTGCATGAATTTTTATGTTGTGATTGAGCATTTTGCATAAGTTCGATCGATCTCAAATGAGAGTTCAATCGATCGAACTTCCACCTGCATCCAACACTTAGAAAAATTTTCCACCTGCATCCAAATCACCTCTCTGTCCCATCGTTCGAACTTTTTCTCAGATCGATCAGAAGACGTTAGATCGATCCAACTTCAAAGTTTGATCGATCTCATGCTCCAACACTTAGAAAATTTTGAGCCTGCATCAACCTGCATATTTCAGCTCTATTTCTCATCGATCGAAAACATTTCAAGATCGATCTGAAGTTCTTCAATCGATCCAACTTCAAAGTTCGATCGATCTGCAAGTTCCAACACTTAACCAAATTTCTGAACCAAAAACCTGCATATATTTGCTCTCTGTCTGATCGATCGAACATTTTGTTCAGATCGATCTCAGTTCTTCAATTCTATATTCTGACATTTGTTTGACTTTATTTGACTTTTTAATTTTCAAAAATCCAAAAATATTTATTTTATTTTATTTTACTTTATTTTATTTTATTTTCCAAAAAGAAAAGAGATTTTATTTTATTTTATTTACTTAATTTTTTAAAATAATAATAAAAAATAAAATATATAAAAAAAAGAAGAAAAAGATTTTTACTTTATTTATTTCAAAAATCCAAAAAAGATTTTATTTTCTTTATTTTATTTTATTCTATTTTTCAAAAAAATCCAAAAATATTTTTATTTTATTTTATTTTATTTTTCAAAAACTCTAAAAATATTTTTTAATGTTCAATTTCAATTTTAATTCTTAATTTTAGTTTTAATTTTTCAAAAATTTCAAAAAACACTTTGATAAGAGATCATCAAAGTTCGATCGATCTGAAATCTCAGTTCGATCGATCTGAAATCTCAGTTCGGTCGATCGAACTAATCGGGAAAAGTTTTTAAAAATAGACCTAGAGGGTCTCAAGATCGGTTCATTAGATCGATCCAACCCTCCAAACCCTTATCCCTCATTCCTATCACCACTGCACTCACTCATCATCATCATCTTCTCCGGCGAATCTCTGGCAAGATCCAAACTTTGATTTTCTCTCTCTCCTCTCGGATTTTAATCTCCATTTTCCTCTCATTTTCTTTCGCGACTAGAGGTAAGATCCGAGCCACATCTCATGTTAAGCCTCCACTTGTTCAATACATGTTTTAAATGTTGAATCCATGATATTTTGTTGATGATATCCTCCATTGATGAGCTTGAAGCATGTTATGTATATATGTATATAGATATGTATATATGGTTGTATATTTTTGAGTTTTGAATTGATTATGGGAGTATGGGCTTTGTAAAGTGGCTAGAATTGATTGAATTGTTGTGTTGATGGGCCCGCGACATTGTTCGTGTGGCCCCTGTGCTTCCAAAGTCACAGATCTATGACCTTTCGATCAGTTCTCACCTTCGCACAGTTCGATCGATCGAACTTATATCTCAGATTGATCTTGAGAGATCGATCGAACTCATATCTCAGATCGATCGAAGTTTTGAGATTGATCTCAAACCTTTTTATGATCGATCGAACTTCACAGATCTCATATACACACTTCATTCATCATTATTTTGTTCATACTACCTCATATATGCCTAATGTCTGTGATATTCCACATTGGATGCATTTCATACTTACATTGTTTAGCATGTTTCATATCCTGTCACTTGCATAGATTCATGTCATCTATATGTTTTGTCTATCTTATTTGACATGCATGTTTTTATTTTGTACTTTTAATTCTTTATTCTGGCACTGACTTCCCTGTAAGTTTTTAAATTATTTTTCAGGCTATGACTAAGCGCAAGACTGTTGCCAAGAGGCAACACGGGCCTCAGAGACATATCAGACTGAGGATAGAGGAGCCAGCAGAGCCCTCTCATGCACAAGAGGAGCGTTTACAGCTTACTCCACCTCAGTCACCTGCTCAGGCGGCTGAGGATGATCATATTCCATCCACTTCTGCGGCTTAGCTTGCGTTTACACCATCACCATCTCCATCACATGTTGGAGCTGAGCATTCACCATTACCATCTTCACCACACAAGCCAGCTCCACCAGCTCGAGAGCGTAATAGGTCTGTGTCTAGATATGCGCATATAGTAGTGGACCATAAGTCAGTGTTCGACACAGATTTCTTTTCCAGATCGGTGCTGACCTGATTAGCTTACCATGATATTATCCAGAGGGGCCTTGTAGCTATTCTTGCCCCAGTTACAGAGCCTGTCTACCCGCGGCTGGTACGGATGTTCTTCCAGAACCTCCGACAGTCACTGCGTACCACAGCAGAGCTGGTCACTACTATAGATCGCCATCAGATTACTATTATTGTGGACTCGCTAGCCCGATCATGCCATTGTCCACACCGATGCCCTTCGGAGCTACAAGAGCTATATCCGAGGCTATACAGGCCTTCTTATGCCGACATGACAGTATTTCTTATAGGTCACCATGCCGATGGCGAGACTTTCGCCACCCACACCTTTCTTCCAGATGACCTATGGTTCTTTGATTCCATCTGTTTCGGAATATATATATGGCCAGGCATAAGATTTAGCGGCGAGGTGACTATTTGACAGCCCTTTATGCATTTTATACAGGCCACTGGGTATCTATCCCCGCGCTCATCTGGAGCGTGATAAGGAAGTTCTTCGACGAGTATATCAGCAAGGAGAAGCCCAAAAGGGTTAAGTCTCTCCCTTTTGGCCACCTCATCACCCAGATATTGATCGACCAGCGCTACCCTTTTCATCCTCGGGAGCACCTTGAGAAAGGTTCCTGTCACTTCTTGAAGAAGGACTGGGACAAGAGCTACAATGCTATCACCACTAGACTACAGGACCACACAGTAGTGGCTGTAGAGGAGCTCGAGGTTGAGGAGGCTGAGGCAGAAACAGCAGATCCCGCAACGGACGATGTACCAGTAGGTCCAGCTGCCGAGCACATAGACATCGATTTGGAGTGACCTGTAGATGACGCAGAACAGCACTCTCCAGCCGGGCCGCCAATACACGAGGAGAAGCAGACTCAGGATCTTTCTTCTGATTCATCCATACTTGAGGCTCCTAGTCAGACCCCCGGCTTTGGAGAGCGTCTTCAGGCTCTTGAGGATGCAGTGGTTGCTATCAGAGCTGATACTGCTACCATTCGAGTCGATGCTGTAGCCCACCGAACTAATTTTGCTACATTCCGCACGGATGTCATGACTGCACTCCAAGACTTATCTCGCGATATCCGCGGAGCTCGCCCTGCCTTGTCCTCTTGAGATTCCCAGTTCTTCTATTTTTTCATATTACACCTCTGCGCTCTATACTTCATTTTTGTCACTGTATATTATTTGCAGCCGGTCTGTCGGCTTTGATCTTTTGATGTACTCTATACTCTATTTTCTTTATATATGATTTTGTTATGGATGTCATCTATTATATTCTTATATCTGTATGCTTGACTTCATCAGATGCATCATAGTGACTACAGTGAGAGAGAATGCTACACAATTTTTAGGACCACCCTTATACCTCTCTCATTGTTTTATTTCATTTACACTTACATATCCACTGTGCACTGATTATTCCTTTTTGTTATCTGATGAGTTTATCCGAGTGCCAAATTTCATGACCACAGTTAATCCCAAGTTTGGGGGGGCCATGCCACCAACTTCGGATACTTCAGTCCCGATCATTCTATGCCTTAATTGCACCGGTATACTCTTTCCTTTTGTTCTCTTTGCACATTGAGGAAATTGTACCGTTTAAGTTTGGGGGTAACGGTGTAGGTTACAGTGTTTGCTTTTAAATTCAAAATTTGAGTATGACTTATGTATTTGAGAGATTTTCTATAATTGGTCCATATCTAGCTATGATTTTGATCTTTTGAGGACTATATTACTTAAAATTTAAAACTTGGTTGACTTGAGAGTCCAATACTCCTTATATGCCTTATGGATGCCATTTAGGAGTAATTTTTTTCGAAAGATTGATATCTTGCTTGCACTTGTGGTCCACATCATCTTAATTTTGTGATTGTTTTGAGATTCACTCTAGGATTCTACACTAGCACAGGCGCACACTAGCATTCATTTGTGGGGTACATGCTTTGTTGATTATTGAATTTGTTATATCCTAATTGAGCTAGTAGTGCATTAAAAGTTTTCATTCTTGATAAAGGTGGATAATAACCCCCTTTTCACTAAGTAGCAGGGATTCTAGCCTCATCAAGCACTGAACGTCTCGCGCCGAAAGGTGGAGGGCCCAAACTCTAGGTTAATAGTCGAACTTAAAAAAAAAAAAAAAGCAAGTTGCAAAAGCAATAAAAAGTGAGGACTTCCCCAAATGGTGAGAAGTGAGAAATGATTAGATGGAGGTTGTTTTAATTTGTAGCCTAGTTGATTTGAGTTTGTAAGTCCGTAGGGGTGTTTAAACACCTAATGCCCTAAAGCTGTCTGGTTTGGGAGTCATTGACATAACGCTCGACCTCATGAATCGCTAGAAAGCTTAATAGATCAACACATTGCACCATGCTTCCAACTTTGATCCTATTTTTTTTTTTTTTTTTTTTTTTTTTAAAAATCGAGTGAAAAGAATAAGCGCACCTAGATCAATAAGCTTTAATAAAATGTCCACTTTTGGTCTTGATGATCGGTACTAGATTTGTGTGCTAGTTTGAGGGTAAGATGTGATTAATTCTTTAGTTGGCTAAGATAGCAACACATTTGATGCCGGTCCACTTAAAAAGGATTCTAAAGTTATTTTGATTTGCATGATCATTTTCTTGATTTGTGGAGGATCATATTTGCTTGCTTGATGTTGAGATTTTGGGAGATTGCTTAGAAATATTTGAAAAATTGCATATTTGAGGTAGTTTTCTCCCAATGCTTGTTTGCAATATTGGTGCCTCTTTTGAAAGAATGAGCTTAATGTTTGTGGGTACCATTTCTGGAAACCCTCACGAGACTTCACTTGTCCACTAGGGGTAACCTAGGGGTTTAAAAGGCTTGTTACATATGCTAAGTGCAATCGTGTTCCCTACGAAAGTGGCGTTATCCATTTATCGTTTTCTAGTTCATACTTGTATAGTTGTTCATTTTATTCCTTTACTTTTTAGTTCATTGCTAGGGACTAGCAATATTTAAGTTTGGGGGTGTGATGAGCGCTGAAAAGTGCGTATTTAAACCCCTTAAGCTTAGGCATTGTAGTACCTTTATCTATCTTACTTTACCGTTTTAGATTGATTTCGTATTATTTTCATTTTCAGGCACTTATCCCGAAAATAAGCTAACTCAGCCAAATAAGAGCAGAAATGAAGCAATTCTGGGATGAATCAAAGAAAGGAGCCAAGTGGAAGCAAAAGGAAGAAAAAGGTGAAAATCAACATCTTCGATCGATCTCAAATCAAAGTTCGATCGATCTAACATGATCGATCTCAGCACTTCAAGATAGATCAGAGCTATGATGACATTTTTAGAGATCTCCAAAGTTCGATCGATCCAACATCATTTTTCGATCGATCAAACTACCTTGTCCTTATCCAAATGATTATTTTTATCTAGTTGTACCACCCTACCAACCACTTTTGTCTTTTTCCCAAAAATATCTTCAAAATATCTCATATTTGTCTTTATCCAAAAAGCGCCACCATTGAGGATTGATCCAACTTCAGTTCGATAGACCTCAGCCATGTTCGATCGATCCAAGTCTAAGGTTTGATTGATTGAACTTCCTCCAGTGCGAAAAAGTTAAATCTCCAGCTCACAAAAAGTTGTCCTTTATCCAATCATTGGGGAATATTTTGTGCACGACCCCAGCTCATTTTGGGTGTCAATTGACCTACCTATATAAGGATAAGGATTACTTTTTATATCATATCACCTCATACAACCTCATATGATATCATCTCATACCTTGTAAAAACTCTTGGAGAGCAAGCTTAGAGGAGGAGGAGGCTAGAGACACCATTGGAGACTCTTTATCAACCAAGGAACAAATCTCTACCATGGAGTTAGCCCTTGAGGGTTGGAGAAACACTACTATGAGTGGCTAGACATCCTCTTTGGTCTAGAGTTAGCCCCAAGCATGCTTTCTACATCTTGATTTTGTGTATTATTGAGGGATTAGTGTTGTAATACATGTTTTGACATTTATATATATATAGATCTTGTTTATTCAATAATTTATATGGTTTAATGCTTCCAATTGATCATTTCATTTTATTCATATGTCTATGTATGTTAGAATAGATGTTCATGTGTTTGTCTCTATTTCTTGTGTTATTGATGCATGTCTATGTGTATTAATACTATAGATCTAGAGACTGTCAAAACATTGTGCTTAAAAGAATGCTCTTGTAATTTTCTAGATGGTTCATGCTCATTTCTTGATGGATTGTGCCTATCCCTTAACTTAATTAGTTTAATTTCATGTTATTAGCTTAATTGTCGTGTAGTGATAGCATAGTTGTTAGATGGGAGGACAATCCATGCTTGTTGTTTGATGTTCCATACTTTTGAATGCAAGTAGCATATGTCTTTAAACTTGTGGTATAGTTGGCTTGTGAGCTTAATGAAAGGATTAATGACTTGCTAGATATATTGTGTTTTTCACATGCTATTTAGACAATATATACTTAATTGCTAGATATATTGTACTTTTCACATGTTGATTATACAATGTATGCTTAATTGGTCACCCTTGCTAATTGAATCAACCAAACACATACACACATCCATATTGCAACACACATTTCCCTCATTAGTCACTTGTTAAGGGTGTAGAAAAGTATTATTTGGTGGTGACCTCTAAACTCCAAGATTTCTCTCTCTCTTACTTACTCTTTATTACATTTCATTATTTAGTTTAATTTGCTCTCTAGTTTAATCAACCAACCAACTATTTGTTTAATCACTCGACCTACTAACCCTAATAGCGATTCCACAACCAAATACGACTCCAATCCTTTGGGACGATCCCTGCTCACCCTAACTATATTTTTAGTGAAGGTAGTAGTGGCTTCTATAAATGTAAAACTTGGCCCTCACCAAAATTGCACACTTGTTAAGCTTGTTGTGGTGTAGGACGACGTAGCCACCACCAAGCTTTTTTTTGCTCCAAATCAAGCTCTTTTTGCTCCGGATCATCACTAAGACTTAGTTTGACTCCAAAACGGCCTTAAGAAACCATTTTTACCCATTTTAACATTATTGACCTGAAATAGACAAAAATACAAATAAGTACTAAAATGGAAAAATAAGATAGATAAAGGTCCTAGAATACTCAAGTTTAAGGGTTTAAATGCTCACTTTTCAGCGCTCATCACGTAAGTACTAAAATGGAAAAATAAGATAGATAAAGGTCCTAGAATACTCAAGTTTAAGGGTTTAAATGCTCACTTTTCAGCGCTCATCACGTACTGATCAGAGAGCTTTCACATTCACTACTATGGACATTCGATGTAGGATATTATCTTAGACTTTATTTATTTATTATTTAGACGTTATTATTATTATCCTAGTGTTGGGTTTTATTTAGGGGTCCGTGTTTTATAGATTCCCAAGTTGTACGTTATAGAATTTTATTTAAGGTTACTTATGGAGGATCATTATTATGGGAATATTCCTTGGATATTATTATTAGAGGAGTTTATTTATTTATTATTTAGTTTTCTTTTCAGTGATTATTTATTTATTTTTATTTATCCTCTTGTATTTTGTGTTCGTTTATTACTAATTGTTTTGATATCCCCTGGTCTTCGGGTGCGGACCTGATCAACCCGCGTTCGAAAATTGGGGGTATCATAGATGGTGGTGTCGATGGCAGCTAGTGGTGTGAATAGGTCATCGATGGTACGTTGGTGATAGTTGTGGGGTTGATGTTGCGGTGGTGAGTGGAGAGAGAAATGGGCGGCCTATGGTAGAGGTGGCGATGGTGGTTAGTGCTGGCGATGACGAGGCCGCTTGTATACGTCAAAATAATGTAGTGAATGTGCGATTCAAGAAAAGCCTTTTTGGTCAAATTTAAATTTATAAAAACCACTACCACCACTACTACTAACTTAGCAAGAGTGAGTAGGGATCGTCCCAAGGGATTATACGTGTTGGAAGTTAACTTCGACTCTAATGTATCAACTGATTGCAAAGAGAGATTGGTTGATTAAACTAAGATGCAAGGAAATTAAAATGCAATTAAAATAAACTAGTGAGAGATATGGATTTAAGAGATATGAAGGAAGGTCTTAGGGTGTTGGAATCACCACTAAGCTCATGTAATTACCCACTTGCTTTCCATTAATGGGGAATACATTGTTGTGAACAAAATGTGACTGCCAATTGCAATATTAAGCGTGGACCATCAAATTCATGTATGAATTGTTTACCTAACCAATAAATAAACTAAGTGTAGAACAACCCATCAAATCTAAGCATGACCCATCAAACTAGTCACAATTGTAGCACACATCAATCTAGAGAATCATGGAATTTGCAATATTAAGTTATGTAATATTAAATCAAGTATAGATTGTCTACCTAGCTACAAGCATGTATTAATTTGTAGAATAGCCCATCAAGCATAAATATAATCCATCAAACTAGTTTACAAACCTATTCAATGAAAACCCATGCTTAGTCATCACTAAATCCTTAATTAATCACACATAGACATGCAACCAACATAAAGAAACTAGTGTAAAGATCAATTCCCAAATAATCACACATATGACAACATGTAATCAAATAGAGAATCAATAGAAAGAATTAATCCATATGAATCATGTAAGAAATAATTCCTAATTTAATCACACATAGACATGTAAATAAACTAGAGAATTAATAGAAAGAATTAAACCATAAAAATCATAGAAATATACCAAGATTCATTAAATTCACAAAGTTAGAACACTAATCACAACAATATATATAAATCCCCAAAAATAAAAATACAAGAGTTTAGATTACACAAGACTTATGGCTCATCCAAGCCCTAAGTGTAGATCTACCCAATCATGAAGGAGATGGATGTGGTCATGAAACCCTCAAGGGCAAGCTCTAAACATGGCTCCATCTTCTTCTTCTTCTTCTTTTAAGCTCTAGAGAGAGAGTGTGTGTGGATCTAGAGATGGGTTTTTGAGATGTGCCTCCACTTCCCTCTTTTCTTCTAACCCTAATCTCTAACTTTTCTAGAGAGAGAAAATAAAATTACAATGTAAAAATAAAATGATGAAAAAGGTCTCTTACAAAATGGTTCAATTCCCTTTAAATACAAGGTCCTTTTCTTATTCACTAAGTCAGAAATATAGCCCCAAAAATATCTAATCCCGTAACTTTTTGGTAAGTAGAGATCGGGCACGCTGGAATAAGACAGCTCATTGCCAACACATTTTCGATCGATCAGACTTTTCTTCGATCGATCAGAGTTGGTTTGATCGATCCAACTTTTCTCAGATCGATCAGACTTTTCTTAGATTTATCAGACTTTTCTCAGATCTATCCAACTTTGCAGTTTTTCAGCATCAGCCTCATTTTGCTCCAAATCAGTCTTCTTTTGCTCCAAATTCTCACAAAGACTTAGTTTGACTCCAAAAAGGCCTTAAGAAGCCATTTTTAGCTCGTTTTAACTTTATTGACTTAAAAAGGGAAATAACACGAAATTAGTTTAAAATGGAAAAATAAGATAGATAAAGGTCCTAGAACACTCAAACTTAAGGGGTTTAAATGCCCACTTTTCAGTGCTCATCACACCCCCAAACTTAAATATTGTTATTCCCTAGTAATGAACTACGAAGTAAAGAAAGAAATGAATAACTATACAACTATGAACTAGAAAGTAATAAATGGATAACACCACTTTCGTAGGGAACACGATTGCATTTAGCATATGCAACAAGCCTTTTAAACCCCTAGTGGACGAGTGAAGTCTCGTGAGGGTTTCTAGAATTGATATCCATAAACATTAAGCTCATTCTCACACAAGAGGTACCAATATTTCAAACAAGTATTGGGAGAAAACTATCTCAAGTATGCAATTTTTTAACCATCTCCAAGCAATCTCCCAAAATTTTAACATTAAACAAGCAAATATGGTCCTCCACACATCAAGAAAATGATCATGCAAATCAAAACAACATTAGAATCCTTTTTGAGTGGATCGGCATCAATTATGTTGCTATCTAAGCCAATTAAAGAAATGATCATATCCTTACCCTCAAACTAACACACAAATCTAGTCCCGATCATCAAAACAAAGAGTGGACCTTTTATTAAAGCTTTATTAAACTAGGTGCGCTTATTCTTTTCACTCGATTTTTTTTTTTTCTTTTATAACTATCCTATAGGATCAAAGATGGAAGTATGGTGCAATGTAGTGATCTATTAAGCTTTCTAGCGATCCATGAGGTCGAGCGTTAGGTCAATGACTCCCAAACCGGACGACTTTAGGGCACTAGGTGTTCAAACACCCCTAAGGACTTACAAGCTCAAATCAACTAGGCTATAAGTCAAAATAACCTCCATTTAATCATTTCCCACTTCTCACCTTTTAGGAGAAGTCCTCACTTTTTATTGCTTTTGCAACTTCTTCTTCTTTTTATTTTTATTTTTATTTTTAAGCAAGTTCAACTATTAACCTAGAGTTTGGGCCCTCTACCTTTCGGCGCGAGAAATTCAGTGCTTGATGAGGCTAGAATCCCGGTTACTCAATGAAAAGGGTTTGTTATCCACCTTTATCAAGAATAAAAGCTTTCAATGCACTACTAGCCCAATTGGGATATAACCAATTCAATAATCAACAAAGCATGTACCCCACAAATGAATGCTAGTTTGCATCTGTGCTAGTGTAGAATCCTAGAGTGAATCTCAAAACAATCACAAAATCAGGATGATGTGGACCACAAGTGCAAGCAAGATATCAATCTTTCGAAAAATTTACTCCTAAATGGCATCCACAAGGCATACAAGGAGTATTGGACTCTCAAGTCAAGCAATTTTTAAATTCTAATCAATATAGTCCTCAAAAGATCAAAATCATCGCTCAAATGGATCCCAAATCTCAATCATGCAATTAAGTCTCAACTTAAGTAGAATGCAACAAAGTCACCTTACCCCCAAACTTAAACCGCACATTGTCCTCAATGTGCAATGAGAACAATGGAAAAGATGGAAAGAGTATACCGTGGTGGCAAAGACATGAAGCCCGGTAGTGATCCATTGGGAAAGAGTGCACCCCCAAACTTGGAATCAACAATCTATTTGAATAACCACACTATCAAACTCACATCAAATATCAAATGAGATAAGAATAATTAAATCATGCATTCTAAGATAATATAGCACAATATGAAAGAGAAATATGAGATAAAGTCCAATATAAATCATAAAGTATGCATGACTACACAAAAGGGCACAATAGTGAATTTTTTTTATATTTTTCATTTAATGAAAGCAAGTATATATAAAATGCAAGAAAAATAAAGAATAAAATGCATGAACAAAATAAAAGAAAAAGAAAAATAAAGAAGGTAAAATGCAATGAAAGAATATGTACAATGTAAGAAATGAAAAACAAAAAGTAAGAAAGGATACAAGAACAAAAAAAAAAAAAATGAAAATAAAAACTCTTTTTATTTTTTTTTTTTTTTTTTTATGACATAACAAGTATGTACACACACACAATAAAATGCAAAAGAAATAAAAATGCAATAAATGAAAATGCAATGAAATAAAGAATACAATTTATTATTATTATTATTTTTTTATTATATATATATATATATATTTATAAAAGTATGTACAATGAAACAACATGCACAATGATTGCTAAGTTTAATGTCTCTAGCAAGACGGAATACCACTTTGAAAGAATTTTTTTTTTTTTTTTGTAATTATTTTTTAGACAAAACAAGTATGTACACAAATAAAAATAAAAAAGGAAGTAAATAAAAAAAATAAATAAAATACAAGAAGTAAAAATGCATAGAAATAAAGAATGCAAAGAAATTATTTTATTTTATTTTTTATTTTTTCAAAATAGAAAAGTAACTAAATAAGATAAAAAAAAAAAATGATAAAAGTAAAAGAAAATGAAAAAAAAAATTAAAAAAAAATAGAAAAAGCAAAAAGTTAAAAAGTCAAAAGGGCAAAGTTGTGATCGATCTTGACTTGGATCGATCACACCTTGATCGATCTTAATACTCGCACGATGGGACAAAGGGCATGAAATTTGCAGAGCTTATAAAAGTGAGATCAATAATTGGGGTATCCAGATCGATCGAAGAGTGTTGGATCGATCGGAGAAATAGTTCGAACGATACACAGAGACCTGAAATATGCAGAGAATCTTCGAACGATGGAACAGAGAGATGAGAATATGCAGAGATGGTGTTCGATTGATCGAATGTCTCTTGTGATCGATCGAACTGGCACCAAATGCCTCATTCTGTGATGAAAGTGCAGAAAATCATATGCTAGGCCCCAATGATGGTAACAAGAATAGAGATTGAAAAATGGATGGAAAAATGTACACAAGAACGAAAAATAAAAAGAAATGAGGGAGGAATAGAGTTTTGAAACTCTACAAATACTACTGTTTAACGTCTCTAACAAGACGTTGGGTCAACTCATTAATCAAAAGAATCAAAAATCGGATATGAAACATCCTTATTGATCCTCTTTTCACTTTTCTCATTTAATGTCCCACTTACAACAATGAAATCATCCTCCAAAAGAATACCTCTTTATTGTGTTCTTGAAACACATTCAAATGATCATCCACTTTGATAATTGGTAAGGCATTGTCTTTCAGAGACTCATTTGGATTAATAAGAAACACCTTTTCTTCATCCCTTTTTTCTTCCTCAAAAATCACAATCTCCCTACCTTCCAAGTTAGCTACGGAGTCCATTAGAGAGGTCACTTCATTTTTGGTGCTTTTAAGGTCAAAACCACAATTTTTATATATTTCAAAAAGACATGTCTCAAGAGGGTCATTGGAGATAATAGAAGGAAGGCCCTCTTCAACAAGTTCCTCCTCCTCTTCTCCTACCTCAAGTGTGGTCATCGTCTCCTCACTCTCTAAAGTAGTAATGGTGGAGATAAAATCATAATCAAAACAAAAAAAGTCCTCATTAATCATATTATGCTCAATTGGATTAGCCACTAACTCACTTGCCACTTCTTCCTTTATACAAGATAGAGTGCTAGGCATTAACTCACTTGTTTCATCCTCCTCTTCACTCTCATCATCCTCATCTATATACATTGAAGTTCTTGCCATTTTTTTATTTGCCTCTTCCTCCTCCTCTTGACGAGAAAGAGTACTTGCAATTTGCTCAACTTGAGCTTCTAACTTGGCTAACATTTGAGAACGAGAATTAATAAGTGGAGCTTGTGAAATATGCACATCAAGTAAAGCTAACACTTTTTCATCAAATTCGGGTGAATACCTAGAAGGTGGTGGATTTGGTTCTTCATAAAATGGTGGGGGAAGGGAATAATCGTAAGGAGGATAATGAGAATAGTCAAGCCCATAATAAGATGATGCATGTTGAAATGAATTGGACTCAATCTCATAAGGATCAAAATATGGTGGAGGGACATAAGGTGAAGGGAAGGAATTTTCCCTCAAACTTGGATCAAATAATGGCTCCATCCACATTCAAAATCTAAATGCAACAAATAATGGCCTCCACATGGGCCGATGCTTGGACAAAAATTAAACCAATGAATTTAGCCTCAACAAGGACTATCACAAGCATGCAAAGAAGTGAAATAATTAAACTACGAGATTTTCAAGAAATCCTCACAAAGGTCCTTAAGCAACTTCAAACTCCAATGCTAGCTTTAAGTTCTAATGATTGCTTTAAAATCCAATGTTTGCCTTTCTTGTAGTCAAGTACCTAATTAAACAAATAATATCAAGAATAAGAAAAGAATATACAATGGAAAATAAAATAAAAATAGAAGCAATCTAATGAACATTATTGTCTAGTTTAATTCCAACAAAACCATTAATCCCCGGCAACGGCACCAAAATTTGACGAGGCCGCTTGTATACGTCAAAATAATGTAGTGAATGTACGGTTCAAGAAAAGCCTTTTAGGTCAAATTTAAATTTATGAAAATCACTACCACTACTACCACCAAGGGATTATACGTGTTGGAAGTTAACTTCAACTCTAATGTATCAATTGATTGCAAAAAGAGATTGGTTGATTAAACTAAGATGCAAGGAATTAAAATGCAATTAAAATAAACTAGTGAGAGATAGAGATTTAAGAGATATGAAGGAAGGTCTTAGGGTGTTGGAATCACCACTAAGTTCATGTAATTAACCACTTGCTTTCCATTAATGGGGAATACATTGTTGTGAACAAAATGTGACTACCAATTGCAATATTAAGCATGGACCATTAAATTTATGAATGAATTGTCTACCTAACCAACAAATTAACTAAGTGTAGAACAACCCATCAAATCTAAGCATGACCCATCAAACTAGTCACAATTGTAGCATACATCAATCTAGAGAATCATGGAATTTGCAATAATAAGCCATGGAATATCAAATCAAGTATAGATTGTCTATCTACCTACAAGCATGAATTAAATTGTAGAACAACCCATCAAGCATAAGTATTATCCATCAAATTAGTTTACAAACTCATTCAATGAAAACTCATACTTAGCCATCACTAAATCCTTAATTAATCACACATAGACGTGCAACCAACATAGAGAAACTAGTGTAAAGATCAATTCCCAAATAATCACACATATGACAACATGTAATCAAATAGAGAATCAATAGAAATAATTAATCCATATGAATCATGCAAGAAATAATTCCTAATTTAATCACACAGAGACATGTAAATACACTAGAGAATTAATAGGAAAAATTAAACCAAAAAAATCATAGAAATATACCAAGATTCATTAAATTCATAAGGCTAGAATACTAATCACAACAATATATATAAATCTCCAAAAATAAAAATACAAGGGTTTAGATTACACAAGACTTAGGGCTCGTCTAAGCCCTAAGTGTAGATCTAGCCAATCATAGAGGAGGTGGATGTGGTCATGAAACCCTCAAGGGAAAGTTCCAAACATGGCTCCATCTTCTTCCTCTTCTTCTTCTTTTAAGCTCTAGAGAGAGAGAGTGTGTGTGTGTGGATCTAGAGATGGGTTCTTGGATGTGCCTCCACTTTCTTCTTTTCTTTTAACCCTAATCTCTAACTTTTCTAGAGAGAGAAAATGAAATTACAATGTAAAAATAAAATGATGAAAAAGCTCTCTTACAAAATGGTTCAATTCCCTTTAAATACAAAGTCATTTTCTTAGTCACTAAGTTAAAAATATAGCCCCAAAAATATATAATCTCGTAACTTTTTGGTAGGTAGAGATCGGGCGCGCGAGAATAAGACAGCTCACTGCCAACATATTTTCGATCGATCAGACTTTTCTTCGATCGATCGAACTTTTCTCAGATCGATCAGACTTTTCTCAGATCTATCGGACTTTTCTCAGATCTATCCAACTTGGCACTTTTTCAGCATCAGCCTCCTTTTGCTCCAAATCAGTCTCCTTTTGCTCCAAATCAGTCTCCTTTTGCTCTAAATTCTCACAAAGACTTAGTTTGACTCCAAAAAAGCCTTAAGAAGCCATTTTTAGCTCGTTTTAACTTTATTGACCTAAAAAGGGAAATAACACGTGTGACGACCCTAGTTTTTAGGCCAGCGTGTTCTATGATGAACCGAAGATTGACCTGATAACGGATCCGATATGCAGAAGCGAAAACAGAAAACAAAACTCTAAGAAGTCAAAATGACCTTCCATGAGGTCGTGGAACTCAATGAGAACTGACGCGGAAGCAAAAGACCAAAAATATGACAAATAAGTCCCCAGGGGCAAAATAGTCATTTCTGAAAACTGTGGAATCAGGTGCCACCGAGCACACCACTGGAAGGATAACGAAAAACTAATCAAGATGGACTCAAGAATCACTTGATTCGGAGTCCAGATGAAGAAAATATGAAACTCCAAAGTTTCATAAAAATCACATTTTTGGGTTTGAAATTAATGCAGTAAGGGTACTTTGCAAGGGGTAAAATGGTCTTTTTTTGACAAAACTGAATGTAACTGAGCATACCATTAGATAGACTAGGAAAAATTAAAGAATTTAGACTCAAGAATCACTTGATTTGGAGTCCGGACGAATAAGATATGAAATATCAAAGTTTCATACAAACCAACTTTTGGGTTTAAAATCAGTGTGGCAAGGGTACTTTACAATGGGTAAATTTAAGATATAATTTGATGCAATCGTGTATACTGTTATATAGACCAGCAAAAACTAATAAACTTTGACTTAAAAATCACTTGATTTGGAGTCGGGACGAAGAAGATATGAAGCCTCAAAGTTTAAAAAAAAACAACTTTCTGGGTTCAAATCTGGGCAGGACCTGCACAGATTTTTGGACTTCAAATGTGGTTTTGAGGGCTTAAATCACATTTTTTGGCAAAAAGTTGTGAACAAACCCCCTCCAAAATCATGTTTTCTACATGACCATGTTAAGAGAAGATTTTATTTTAGAAGTGAAATACCCGAAATGCCTCTTAGATCAGCACTTTTTCCCGAAAAACCTGGAATGACCAGATTTTCCAGATCTGCGAGTTATTTTCAGCATCAAGATGATTTTTTTTGTAAAAACATGAAGAAGAAACCCCTCCTAAAATCATATTTTCTACTTGGAACAGGAACAAAAATGAAAAATAAACACTATAAAGTACCCAGAATGCCCCTAGATCAGAAAAGGGCAAGAGGATTAAAAAGCTGCTATATGCATAACAGAAAGCTGAACTTTGCATGGGATTTCCAGCACCAAGGCGACATTTTCTGGAGAAACATGAAGAAGAAACCCCCCCTAAAATCACGTTTTCTAAGTGACCATGTCAAGAACGGAATTTATTTCCTAAAGAAAAACCCCAAAGTGCCCTAAAATCAGATTATACAACAAAAACGCAAAATGAAATCGTAGGAGGCTCAAAACACAAACGATAAGGTTTTGCCCGGAAACGACCATGCACGCAAACGTAACTTACCTATTTGGACGTGCTACAATGGTCCACGACTTAAAAATACCACCGATACAAAATCCGACCCCCCAACGGGCAAAAAGGCAAAAATGGAACTTGAAATGAAAACTCGGAATCCAAAAATACAAAACGGGGTCAAATGACCGTTTGCCCTTGGCCACACTTCATACAAGATTAATAAGACCCTATGAAAGAATGAAAATGGAATTTCCACACCCGATGCAACCATAGTGAAGCAATGACTTGCGATTTTTCAAGGTTTTCATAATATTTCATGAAGTTAAAAAGTTGTATAGAATACAATACACATGTCATTGGCCTCTGGCCTCATCTTATACATGTCAAATACATTGAAAGGAATGCACTTATGTACACATTACATACATGGAATCAAAGAATACAAATTTTACATATAAGTCTACAAAATGACATTTCATACTAACATTTGCATGAAATGGAAACTTGAAAGCTATACGACATCCAAGGAATGCTAGGCGTCACGAACCAAGTCTTCGTACCTGAAATATGCCCCAGTATCGTAGGGGTGAGTAACATAAAGATACTCGTAGGAGATGAGCATGCATCGACCTAGCATTTTACAAATTTATCACCTTAAGGTGAAACATGTTAAAGGGGCTTATGCCATCTAACGTCTATGTCTAAGTGAGACTCGGGGGGCATCCTAAGCTACCTTAGAGTCTAAGCAACAAGAATCATGATATACATATGTGTATGAAACGAATCATGGTTGGGATAATCCAAAGAACACGACAAAAAGAATGCTTGAGCATAGATTAACATGAATTGCATTTTCAATACAATTGAACTAGGTCTAGAGTAATCCATACAACACGACAAAAGCATATTTGAATACAAGTTAACAAGAATCACATTATCCATGCAATTCAACAATAAAAGAGCATGTTATACAATGCAACAAGGTTTAAGTTCTCAAAGCCATCAACTTAGAATCTAAAGCACAAAATAATAGTAGTAGTTCATGCCACCTAACGTCTATGTTATAAATGAATCAATAGGATCAATCCTAAGCTTTATTAGAACGTCAAAACACGATTTTCAATCTCGATGCAATTTAACCAACATTGAAACTTCCAATACAACGCATAAAACACAATTTCGCAAAGTTAACATCCTGTAACTTAAAATGAAACGACAAATAAGAAACAACAAGTTACAACATCATCTAGTTATCAACTTGAAAATGAAATGCGAAATCAAACAAAGTGGGTACTCGGACGTCACGCCGGATCAGACCGACAACATAGTTACTTTAGGGTTAATAGCTCATGGGTAACCTCCCTATGTGCGCACTAGACTATATAGAGGGACTATCCCCCGTACTAGAATCACGTCCTAGCCATAGTCAAACAACGACATCCCCAAGTTTCCAAAATCAACAAGTTGTGTAACAATACATATATCAACAGGAATATGCAAGATAATCAACTATCTACCCAACACAACCAAATTTGGAAACCTATACAATACATGCTCTAAATCCACAACTAATATGCTAGGATGAATGTCGAATCTTCAGTGTGCGATTCGTTACACGTTATGCATGAATGATGTTAAATATGAAGTGTGCAAATCATTACGCAAGATAACAATATATTCAATATTGAAAACATAAGCTTATGAGTTTAAATTCAACAACAAGGTAGAACTTTAATTAAATCATACTAATTTAAATCCCAAGGTTCTAAAACAATTTCAAATAGTCCCAAATTAATACATGCAAGTAAACAAGTCATGATCAATACAAATATCAAGTTAAAACATTAATTAAGCTAATGGGACCACAAAATAGATTTTAATTAATTCTTTTAATTAAAATCTCTAGATTTTCAAACTTAACCAAATACTCTCAATTTAACATATCTTAGAGAATATGTTAAGGACTAATGTAATATCACATTACAAGTTTATTTCATTCAATTTACGACCATGTGAATTTAACTTTCACTAAAGTTAAATATAAATTAAAAGTTATAATTCTCATGTAATTAATCCCAATTTAATATATGTGAATAACTATACCTAGGCTTAATTTTCTAGCATGCCACAATACAATTCCAAGTTGTATATCACCATGAGGATTAAATCTTAAACATGGAATTTAATTAAATAAAAGGTTTCAAAACCTAACCGAATATTCTAAATCAAATATATGTGAAGCTATATGGCATGTAAGTCAAGAATATCAAGTCGGAATTCCAATAGAGTGAATAGTGCACTCGGGGCAAATTAATAATTACTAACTTTCAAAACACCTCCAATCACTTTCAAATTCAACTATGTTGGAGAGCATGCTAAGGCCTAATTTAATATGCTAACACATATTGATTTTAAGCTAGTTAAGGCTATGTAAATTAATCTTTCACCTAAGATAAATATTAAATAAAATCTTTAATACTTATTCAAATGTTCCAATTTTAATACACGACAATGAGCATATCAAGGGGTAATATAAAATTATGCTACATGTTTAAACCAAGTCATGGGCAACCGGGAAAATTAGATCTCGTACAAGAAAAATAAATAATAAAATCTCTAAATTTTATATTTAATCATGCAATCAAGTTGTATAAGCATCACAAGCATGCTATATAACAAGAATTTAAACCTAGAACATCTCCTATCTCAATTTGAGATGAAAATCCCAAAGGCCCACCAAAATAAAAGTGCTCCGAATTCGACGATACCGAGAGGTTTTATCAGGGACAACACCGTGAACAAGAATCCACAAGAAGTCCCATGAAAATCCAAACTTGACTTCAAAGCCAAACTCAAAAAATTGTCAAAAATGAATTCTAATAAGGAATAATGGTAGAGCATGACGAGGGGAGCGATAAACGTAAAGGCCGAAGAGATTTCACTTAGGAAATCAAGTGGAGGAGAAGGTCAAAGGGTGGTAGCCAAGGAGCTTCCATGGCTGCCGGCCAAGAGGTGGAGAAGAAGAGTGAAAATCGGACTTTTCACTTTAGGGCATCCTATTTATAGTAAGTCTCAAAAACTGCCCTGAAAGGGCCCCGTCGGGTCAGGAAAAGTGGATTTTGAGCAGACGCACTAAAACGGCAAAAATCTATGAATAAAAAAGATTCAAAATGAGAAAATATGAACAATGGAAGAAACAGCGTCAAAAATTGAGTCCCGAGCAGAAAGTTATGCCCT
This sequence comes from Cornus florida, assembly GCF_030987335.1. Taxonomy (NCBI): domain Eukaryota; kingdom Viridiplantae; phylum Streptophyta; class Magnoliopsida; order Cornales; family Cornaceae; genus Cornus; species Cornus florida. The sequence goes on along the minus strand of NW_026775579.1, from coordinate 57,118,213 downwards.
GAACAAGTTCGGCGACAACCAGGTCCAAAAACTCTGAAACTGGAGAAAAACGACCAGAACGGAATTCTAAGAATCCATGACTTGACGAAATGTGAAAATGAATCACGTACGAGGATCCAGGCTCTAGACGAGACATTTTGTAATAACTTTCGTTAATTGCACAATGACCCCTACAAAAAGGGTTAACTGCGAAACTGCCCCAGAATGGAAATATCTTCCAAAAGATATTTTCTTAGATACCCCTGGAATAAAATATCTTCAAAATATATTTACGAAAAACACCCCAAGAAATGAAAAAGATTCTAAAGAATTGAGCATCCATGCCCCTGTGGGCACCGGGAGCAACAAGAGTGCTTTCTTGCAAAAGTGAAGATGTGTATTTCGAGGAAACCACTCAAGATGAAGACACGTGAAGTCAAAAACTAACTCCGAGCACAAAAAGTGAGGTTGTGCCAAAAACTGACAAATGGAGATAAGACAAAATAGGAAAAATGACATAATAGGGAAAAAACGAAATAGCGCATAGTGTCCAAAAATGAAAAATGCGAAAAATAACTCGGTCCTCAAAGAAAGTTGTCAATTCACATGAAAGAGTCTCAGAAACCAATTCCGAGCACTCGAGATGACACTAAGCAACACGAAACAGAGCTCAGAAAGGAAAATTAAACGAAAAAATTTCATTCGTAAAATTTCAGGAAAAAGGAAAGGAAGGCAAATGACCGAGTCGTTACAACACGAAATTAGTCTAAAGCAGAAAAATAAGATAGATAAAGGTCCTAGAACACTCAAGCTTAAGGGGTTTAAATGCGCACTTTTCAGCACTCATCAGGCGACACCCCCTTCTAAAGAGTTGAGCTCTCTTTTCTCCTTCATCATCTTCTATGGTGTTAAGGGGAAACAAAATTCTTTTGCAGAGGGCTATTTTCGTCAATTCACATTGCTATTATTCTGTGAATAAAATTTAATTAATAATTCAAAGGCATTTATGTCATTTAAAATTTTAGAGGTGTCATTGTCCTGCCATTGAGTGGAATTGACCAAAACCTCATAAGGTGCCAGTTAAATTAACCCTAAATATAATTCATTAATATAATCGTTCAAATGCCCAACATACCCACTCATGTGTATATGTATATGTATGTGTATATATATATATGTGTGTGTGTGTGTGTGTGTGTGTGTGTGGAATTTATAACAAACACAGATACTTATATGCATAATGAAGACGGATAAAAATCCTCTTCAGTGCCACAGGGAATGTATCCCAGCTGGTGACTGATCTACAGTTTTAGTAACGCTACATCGTATAAGTAGGGATGGGTTAAAATTTGTTACTGCATCAAGTATAATACTTTATACAAAATATCAAATATCAGCAGACGATGCTTTTTCTTTCTTTCCTCCCAAAACCCTAAATTCTTAGCATTATCTTATCAATATGTGTTTGAATTATTTGTTGTTAATATTATATCTTTGGTTTTGCTATTGATTGGTGGGAAAACAATCTCCACGGTTTTTGAATTGGATAACTTCATCCAAGCATGACAAAACTATATATATGTATACATAAACACATATTGATGTACATAAATCAGTTTATACCAATATTCACTATACATCCCAACTTTCTCCTTAACAACATCCCAACAATCTCTTTCTCTTGTTTGGGATACATGTTAAGAAAATGTTGGGATGTTGGTCTTGCATTATAACATTTTCTTAATGTACATTCCAACTTTCTCCTTACTAGCATCCTAACATTTTTTTAATAAACATCCCAAACAAAATAAAAAGATGAATAGTGTAATGTTGGTAAGGAGAAAGTTGGGATGTAGGTTAGGAAAATATTGTAATATACAATTTGTACCAAGATATATTTATTTTGGTCTTGCATCACAACATTTGTACCAAGATATGTTTATTTTGATCTTACATCACAATATTTTCTTAACGTACATCTCAACTTTTTCTGTACTAGCATCCCAACATTTTTCTAACGTATATCCCAAACATGATAAAGAGATGAATAGTGTGATGTTGGTAAGGAGAAAGTTGGGATATTGATAAGAGGAAAGTTGGAATGTAAGGTAGGAAAATATTGTGATATATAATTTGTACCAAGATATATTTATGTATTTGTACAATAAGTAAGATATTGGTAAGGTGAAAGTTGAGATGTAAGTTAAGGAAATGTTGTGATATACAAGAAGTTGTAAGTTAGGAAAATGTTTGTGTAAAGAGAGATTGTAGAGAGAGAGAAAAAAAAAGAGAGTAAGAAGTTGGTTTGGTTTTGATTTGGTCCCGTATATATTCATGTGTGTATGTATATACAAAAGTTTTTCTTTTTAATTTTTTATCTTATGTATTTTTACTTTTCTAATTTACTATACGTCCTGTAGAATAGGAGAGGATTTCGGTCCGGGAAGGCTAGGGATTCCCAAATGGTTTGATTGGTTACTTTTCGAAAGAAGATTAAATGCTTCACCTGAGTTGGTGGTAATTGTAAAAGATGCTGAAACTACTTCTTTCTTTTTTCTTTTTGAGACAAGCTAGTGATGCTGAAACAACTTTTTCTCTTTTTTGCATTTCAAGTTTGTTGAATTATTCTTATGTTCTAATTAATTTATAGTCACGAATAAAATACTGCAACACTTCTTTTGGTCTATTTAACGAAGTAAACACAACTTCAAGCTAAAAAGTATTGCATGTCACCAGGAGAGGGAGAGAGAGAGTTATGGGAGAATTTTAAATAGGTTCGATGTATAAATATTTGAATTTAAATGATATATTTGATTTGTGGGTGATTATGTTTATTTAGCAATACAATGGACTGAATATCACCATATTGAAAGAAATATATATATTTTTTTTAAATAAAAATTTATGCAGGGTTGTATTGAGTTACAATCAATAAAACAAATAGACATTCAAACTCATCCTTTTGATGGTCCTTTTAGCATATGAAAAGTAAAAGAAACATGAGCTAGTGGTCGATATGATGACAACATCATTCAAATTCTTAGAAAAAGTGATTTTTTGAATGTCTAAAGCACCTTTAAAGCATCCTAATTACTTTCTCTATATTGTCCACAAAAATAATGGATTACATAGGAAATGTATTAATTAGTTCCAATCGGTGTTTCAGAGATTGAACAAAGGGTACAAAAAAAAAATTTTAAATGTAAATTAATAAAAAATACTTTGACATGCACCTATGGATAGATTAGATCGTTATTTGGCGAAAAATTGCAATAAAATTGATATATACCCTATATTAACCAAACATTATTTCGCCTTTCAAAAAACAAACATTATTTACCATGTTTGGGGAAAAAAAAAAAAAAAAAAACTTTCAATCCACGTTGAATTAAAAGTTAACCCATCACTTTTCTTAGGTTACGCCAACCTTCTGGCCTATTATCAATATTCATTTTTTCCACAAACCTACAAACTTGATATCTCATATTTAAGAAGCTTACTAAAATATTAACTTGCAAATTTTGGATGTAAGAATAAAATACATATCTATGATACATATTTACATATATATGTGCATGAGAATAGAAATATTTTAGATACGTGCTTTGAAAACTTAATATTTTAATTAGATGGTTGTTAACACAATATTTAATAAATAAAAAAAAAAAATTCAAGTTCAAACACCATCGTGGACCATCTAAATGTAGATAGTGATTAGGGTACATGCGATATATATAAGATGAAAAATTAACCAGAAAATATAACGTTTTTTTTTTTTTTTTTTTTTTTTTTTTTTTTTTTTTTTTTTTCCTTATAAACCAACAAACACCATAACTTATTTCTAAAGACACTATTATTACATTATCAATTTCAACTTCATTATCACTTAGTCTTCAAGACGTCAACCAAAGCTCCTCCTTTCCTTTTCTTTTCCTTTCCTCCTCCGGCTACCAGTGGCGCCACCACCACTATCACGTCGGAAATTCCCGTCGTTGGAGATCAATGGCAAGTCATGAGCATCATCATCGGTGGCAATACGGATGCAAGAACATCGTTCCAAAGATGAAAAAAAAGCACTTGCAACACCATTGATGAGCCACATGGCCATGCCATCGAGCTTTCCACTGCTCGGAGAGCCATGGCTTGAGGAGGACCGCACCCTGGGCTCGCCCGAATTGGCTCTTAGACTAAAGCTGCTTCTGCAACTCGTAGTTGTAGAGGTGGAAGCTGCCATGAATTAGAGACATCAAGTAGTGACCATAGAAAGTGGTTGAGAAGTTTTTAAGGCTTTAAGAAGCTCTTTATATTATTGGTGATTATGAGGCTAATTTTCACCAATGCCCCTTGATTTTGTGCAAAATTACAAACATTTATCAACAATTAATCTTAAATTTATCCCTAGCCAAAAAGTAGAAAATAAGTATAAATTTATGTGACTTTAGAAATTGATTCCACAGATCTTCCGTGCCTTTTTGTTGTATAGTGTGCTTTATGAGCCAGATAACTACTAAATAAACATCTTTTAATGTAAAGATAAGACTGCATAAATTTCATAATTATAAAACACTCATGCACTAACTTCGAATATACGAATATTTATGTGTACTTAGTTTTATCTTATTAGTTATTACATTTCTTTCTACTTAATCTATAATCATGATTTTGAATGAAAGAAAAAAAAAATTATATGTATCACTTACCATTTTCTGTCTCTTTCGTATTTTGCTAATTATATCTTGAATTTATAAATCAAAATATTTGAAAACCTTTAACATTTTGGAATAAGATTATCAAATACCACCTCCGTCTTAAGTCACATGTAGCGCGAGCGGGAGCGGGAGCGGGAGCGAGAGTAAATTCGAAAGTGGGAGCGTAAGAACGGCATAATTAAGTCATAAGCCGTAAGAATTTGAACTCGAGTGCGCGCGGAGCGTGAGAACGGGGGTGTGCTCGGAGCGTAAGAGCGACACATGTTGAGAATGATTATGTGACTTAGGCTCCATCCCATATTAGTTGTTTATTTTAAAAATTTTGACTTATAATTTTTGTAAGTCAAAGTTAGTAGACATCTCATATGAGATATAGATAATATATAAGTATATAAAAGGAATATGATTAAAAATGACCTCAAATATATCAAAAATAAAAAAATAGTAGTGCGTCAAAATTTTCGAAATGAACAACGAATATATAAAAAGGAGGTGGAATACAACAACTTGTTGATATTCAGTACAACTCTGCCTTCTAAAAAATATGTGTCCATATCTTTTGAAGATTATTTTTTAGAAAGCCGAGCAAATTATATACTATGTGTTGGGGATAATTACAGATGGGCTGTAAAGAGCCTAACGGGCAATGGAAAAAGCCCAAGCCGAACAAGCACACCAAATCAAACAGTTGGCAATGGGCCCTAAAACCGGCCGTGTTTTCATAGCAATTCCAAAAGGGGCGGGTCCGCCGGGTGGAGATTTCAAAAACCCTAATTTGTGACTAATATTTCACATTCACTCTCTTCCCCTACATTTCTCACTTCACTATCAGTACCAATTTTAGACTCTGATCAATCAATCTTCTCTCTTGGTATTCGTACAGTTAATATAATTCCATTGGATCCATGGCCTTAAAATTGAATTCCGATGTTTGTGTTTGGAGGACTGCTTCTTTGGGTCATCTCAATCTCAACAGGGGGAGGCAATTAGGGTATTTTCTTCCGGGCAACGGCGGCGGCGGCGGCGGTGGTTGTGTCAAACAACTTATATCCTCCTCCTCCTATAACCCATCAAGTTGGTCTCTTCTTTCACACAGAACAGCAATAAACTCTTCTTCTTTTAATTCTTGTTGGACTACTTTTGCTTCAGACCTAGAGGATTCCATAAATCCCCGCCGTAATCATCCACCCAAGCTCATGTCACGTCGAGGTACTGCAGAAGGAAGACCTGCAAAATCTGATCCAATTTATGCCAATCGATTAGTTAACATGTTGGTTAACCGTATTCTGAAACACGGGAAAAAATCATTGGCTTATCAAATTCTCTATCGAGTCCTGAAAAAGATACAACAAAAGACGGAAACAAATCCACTCTCTGTTTTACGTCAAGCAATACGTAACTCCCGGTGTAACAGTAAAAGTAAGACGTGTAGGTGGATCGACTCATCAAGTTCCCATTGAAATAGGATCCACACAAGGAAAAGCACTAGCTATTCGTTGGTTATTAGCTGCATCCCGGAAACGTCATGGACGAAATATGGTTTCCAAATTAAGTTCCGAATTAGTGAATGCTGCCAAAGGGAGTGGCGATGCCATACGCAAAAAGGAAGAGACTCATAAAATGGCAGAGGCAAATAGAGCTTTTGCACATTTTCGTTAATCCATAGACAGTGTCTATATAGACACATGGATCCAATGAGGTGATTGCAGGCCTTGCCAAGGAGTGGATTTTGTGAAATTGGTACGGTTACAAAATTAAGTAGAGCTTTAGAGAACGTGGGTTTTGGAGAATATATCACTTTAATTCATAAGTTGTCTTTGGATGGGATTGTGTTCTCTTCTAATTGGGTTAAACTGTGCCCATTTTTTGCTAGCAGAAGAGGAACGGCTTTAATTGTTGCAAGTGCTATATTGGGTGCTCTGTCTTGCTGATTGTGCTTGTCTGAAAGTTTTGAGGACCATCAGGTTCAGTTCCCGGATGATATTTGTTTTTTTTTGTTTTTTGGGAATTTTGATAGAAAATTTAAAATGTGTTCTGTGGGAATTAGTGCCGATATAATGTATTAGGTGTGAAATTTTGATGCTACCATGTTAGATATATAGACAATCATACACAATACATATATGTGTGTGTGTGTGTGTATATATATATATCAGAATTTGCCTTTTCCTCTGGATATCCTAGTCTAGGTGATTTATTGTTTTCATGTTTCTTGTGTGTTACAATGTGAGGCATTTATTCTGAAAGTTGCTATCCCATTATTGCTTCATATCTTTATCTTCAATTCAAAGTATTGGAGGTGTGAAAAACTAATTGATTATTAGATAAAAGATATGAAACAATATTGAAGATGTTGAATAATTTATGTTTCTGCCCTTCTTTCATTTTGGTTTCTAGTGTGACATGATGTGGGAAGAGTTCAAATTTCTTTATGGCTCCCTTCTTCCCAGCAACGGGCTTCACATTGGAGTGTGATTCTAATTCAGTGAATATCTTAATAGCACGTTCAAATGATTTAGAACACTCTGTCCATCTTCACACGAAGCTCTTATGGTTTGAAGCAAAAATTTAGCTTCCGTCATCTATCCATCCTGTTCATGTCCATCAAGCAGATTGCCATATTGCACTGCTGCATGTTATCGGCTTAATAAAGGAGTAAGTAAAAACTTATTCACTCGCTCTAGGTTATTTTTAATATAAACTTCCATATCCATTCATAGCGCAACTCACAGTTTGTTCATGAACAAGCTCGTTTCAGGGCTCGTTTTGTTTGCTAAAGGCTGCTTGATGAATTTCCAAGAAGTTGCCAAAGGTATCTGCAAGGAGGGAGAAGCCTCTTCAATCAGCAGATATACTTTGCTCCTCCTTTGCCAACTCAATATATATCTTTCAGTTAGTATTTTTTTTGCTTCTTTGCTGCTTGAGGCCAAAGGTAAACAGATCTCTGCAATTTGAGATGTCATTAGATGCATTTAAGACTATTTTCAGTTGCATGGAATTGAAATTCGTATAATTAGAAATGCAAATTCTACAGGTTTTAAGGAAAGTTTTTAATGAGATGTGAAATTTTGGGTCGTACTTTCTTTTGCTTTACTCCAATTTTTGGGTCTTACTTTCTTTTGCTTTACTCCATCTTCACAATATCTGCTAAGGAAATCTTTTTCTCGGCAACTGATAGACAATATACCTGAATTAGGTCCCAATGAATCCATTTTTGTCACAAGTGCTAACTCAGCCGCATTCATTATGCTTTTTGATACCTTTTATCTTCCAAATCCACATCAAGCCCATTTGTGGCCTCTTGTTTCGATTTTCTTATTATTTTTTAAAAATTGATTGATTATTTTTTGATATTTTCTTGTCAAATAATTATCACTTTAAAAGTAAATATAGTAAAACTTAGTGGATAGGTGTAACGGTGGTGTTTCGCAATCCGACCTAAAAACCTAAGCTATTAAGTGGGGCTAATACCCCGCCCATATATACCCAATCACTACTCCATCCGGATCCGATGTAGAACAAGTTTTCTCTTGTTACATTCTCCTCTACCTAAACTTGTAACACCTTCATTGCGGCTCGGGCCATCCTGCCTACCCGGACGCCCTCTGGGCCGGATGCTTGGCATAATACCAGATCAAGAACCGAACCTGGCGTTGATACAAACTGTAACGAATGGGTGCTTCGCAATCCAATCCAAAAACCTAAGCTATTAGGTGGGGTAATCACGCCCATATAGACCCAATCACTCTACTATCCGAATCTGATGTGAGACAAGTTCACTCTAAGTAAGTGAGAAATGGGATAATGAATGACTCAAATTAGAGCTTTGATTTTCATTTAAAAACATTTTCAAAAGCTAAACACTAAAAAAATTTCTTGAAAATATTTTACGGACTTTTGCCAAATACCAAAACATAAAAAATAAAAAACATTTTAAACGAAAAAGTTTAACGTAGAAAACATTTTACAAAAAAATTTTTTTACATCCTAACAAATGGAATTGTATACATACACGAAGCTTTACTAAGAATTCTACAAAGGCCTTTTTCTACTCTACAACTATATGAATAACTAAAAACTTGCTAAAAAGAAGAAGAAAGACTTAATACAACACTAATGCTATAAGACCGAGCATAAGTTAGTAAATATTTTTAACAATTCTTAAGTCACGTAACTATTTCTTGTAAAGTACAAAGGCACCCTTAAAGTTTGGAATCATATACAACTTAGTAAATTTTTGAACCATGACAACTCTTGTCAAAATTTTTAATTCAAACAAACCCTTAAAATTTTATATAAACATTTAAATTTTGGACTCTTGATATTTTAATTATAAAATTAAACAACTAGATGAAAATCATTAATGAAAAGATTCCATTTTATAAATAATAAAAAAATATTGATATTGCACAAAATTTATATAATGTAATGAAAAGAAATCAAGATATAATTAATTTTTGTGACGGATATATCGAAAAAAAACAAGTATTACTCTGTTTTTCTTTAAGACCAATTGTAGTAATAGCTTTTGCCTAGACCAAAATGTCTGAACACGTGTCAAGAACTAGTTGGTCAATGCAATGGAAGATGAACGAATATTAGAAAAAGGTCGTTGGACTCAAGTAGTCCACCCAATAGTATCCTGACACGACCACAAGCATTGCTAAATTCTGGCACATATGACCATCCCTCCCTTTCTCCTCTTCCACTAAAAATTTACTTCACCATTTATTGTTCTCTCTCTCTCTCTCAACTCTAAAGAACAATCTACTGAAGCAATTGAAGAAACATGTTTAAACTAGGGGAGGCCACAAATCAAATCAGATTAGGCATCAATCCTAATTCGATCCGCTCACAATGGATTGAGAGATTTTGAAACCTCACTAATTCATTAGTCCACGAATCGGATTTGTGAAATGACGGATCGGATTGGATCCAATCCGCAAACTGGATCGAGAAGCCAAGAAGAGAGGTGAGGCGACCAGGTTTCGTTTTGATGAGAGAGACAGCAGCAGATCAGAAGAAGTGAAGAAGAGAGGTGAGGCGGCTAGGTTTTGATTTAGTGAAGGAGACGGCAGTAGATTAGAAGAAGAGAGGATTGGTGGCTAGGTTTTGATTTGGTGAAGGAGATGGCAGAACAGAAGAAGAGAGGTGAGGCAACCACTTTTCTTTTTGCTCTCTTTAGTTCTTTGAGTTCTTTTCTTTCATATTTGGCTAGGTTTATGTTTTGATTAAATGAAAAGTCGGTGGTCCACTGGTCCTAACTCCCACTCCTAGAGTAATAAATAATTAAATATTATAAAACTAATTGTATGACACTTACCAAAAAAAAAAAAAAACAGAAAAAGTAATGTATGTTAGGAGTTCATATATATGCTAGTTACAAAAAAGTAAAGATATTACGACCAATCCGTAAATGAATCCGATCTGTGACAAATCCGTAAAATATATATATTTTACGGATTGGTCGCGGATCGGATTCACGGATCGGATCCACAAATCACGGATTTTTTGCCCACCCCTAGTTTAAACTCAACACCCTATTCATGATAACTCTCTTCCTCTTCTTCACACTAACGTACGCCGCTCGTCTTGAGCCTTCTCTAGTGGGTGCAAAATCTCCTCCTGTCTAACAGTAACTAGTTTTCTCCTTTTGGAAATAAGTGGTTGTGAAAGTGCCACTGAGTAACTAATTTTTCACCACTCTTCTTTAAGTTGTATTCCATATATATATAAACTTTAAACATTATTTTCAAAATATGGTGCAAGTTATTTTAATAGAGAAGGTGGGTCCGGTTTAATATTATTTAACTCTCAATTTTGTGTTCTAGGTCGTCTTCTTCGCTCTCCTTGGTCTCTGATATTTTATTTTGGGAGTTTTAGTAAAATTCCTTTGATTATCATCAAATTTGTTCCCTTTGTCTGAACAATTGTTGGTTCATTCTAAATTCATATTGTTTACGTGGTTTAATTTGAATTTCTGTGATAACAGTTAATTTTCTTCACTTTGTCTAAAAATTGTTGGTTCATTGATTCATAATTTGTTGCTTTGGAATTGAAGAAGAAGCTTGGTATGTGTTGGTGTTCTTCTCTCTATCTTTTCGTGTCTATTTTCGATCCTTCTCCTACTCAATTATATACTGCAATTACTCTCTTTAGTAGAATTTTGTTAGGATTTTACGTATAACTTAAGCACGAAATAAAATACGTACTACTTGGGATTTATACTTATAACATAAATATGAAACAAACTATGTATTGTTTGGGATGCTATGTAGATTATAATTTGAACTAGTGTTTCTCCGATTAGAGTCAATGACTATCATCCAGTATGATTATAGTGATTATAATTTGAACTTTGAACTAGTGTTTCTCCGGTTAGAGTCAACGACTATCATCCAGTAAGATTATGTTAGGATGCTGCGAACAACTTATATTGGCTTAAATTATAAACTGCTTGGATGTTATGCACAAAAGTATTTGCATATCATTCTGTAGAATTATGTTAGGATTATGTGTAATGTTTCGTACAACTTATATTGATTTAAATTACAATCTGCTTGGGATGTTATACATTACAGAACATATTCGAAATTACTCAGTAAATCTTTGTATTTACTTTAAACCCTAAACCCAAACAACTTACACATAAAACAAACAAATAAACGGAGGATTACTTTCTTTTTTCTAGATATCGTCCACTTATCTTCCTTCATTCTTAGTAATTATTTTCCTTTTTCTGCTATTGATTTCTTCTGGAAATAAAAGGTTTTGTTTGGAAATAAAATAAATTTTTTTGGAAACAATGTCTGCTCTTCTCTGTGCTTTGGTGTTGCTTGTTAATTTGGAATTAAATGACCTACGTAAATGAAGAAAGAACAAATTCTAGTATTTTTTGGAAACAAATCAATATTATCAACTATCCCATCTCGTTAGCTGGCAATTCAGAAGAGAGGGAAGGAGATGACGGTGATGTATATACACAATATATATGGCTTTAGTTTCCGTATATAAAAAATTACAAAATTTTTACCTTCTACAATTATACTGTTTATTTACTCCACCGGATGGAACCGAATTACTGTGAGACCGAAGAGGATTCTAATCCTCTTTAGTGACAGCCCCGTCTCGGATAGGTCCACTTCATTCATCATATCAACTTTTTTTTATTATTTAAATTTCCAAAATTTTATTTCTAATTGAAAGATGATTTTTACACCGAGTAGATGCAGTGAATTATTAAATCTACTGCTTTTAATTGGTCATTTATATAACAAATAAGGGTGAAAAAAAAAAAGTGTATCTAAGAAAAAAAAAAAAACATGAAAACCATCATCACTTTCACTCTCTCTATTAAATTAAGAATAATGCTTGTCTCAGGCTGCATAAGTAGCAATGTCTTTTTGATGCTAACATGGACCAATAAAAATATGACATGTGTCAAAATTTTTTTAAAATAACTAATAAAAATTGTTCGGATCTTTTTGCGGATCATCTAAAAGGAATGATTTTTTTTTTCCCCTCATGCGTTTAAGATTTCTATTGAAAACCCTTCATATTGCAATCCATTACAGAAGAAGCTAAACAATTAGCCCAAATATGGTAAATTAGCCACAATTATAAGACTCCAATTATCAATTGAGTTTAAGGAAATCAATTTGGCTTCAGATTGTAACAGGTGGTGAGAAATCTCAAAATTTTGGATGTTATTAGAGTTATGCGTATATATTAATTGGTTGGTCTCTTGAGTTATTTTGGAGATAGAGTTGCAATCGAGATGGCAGACAACTAATGTGGCGGCTTGAATCATCTCTAAAGATTAGGGTGTGGGAATGGAGGAGGTGGCAAGCAGTGGAGGTGGTGGAGGTCAGTTGGTGAAAAAGAGGATTAATATTAGGGTTTCAGAATTGGGGATGGTGGGAATCAATAGGGATTTGGTGGAAAGAGAGAAAGAATCGCGAGTTAAAGAGAGGGAGAGCCCGCTACCAGGTCTCACACACACGTAAGAGAAAATTTTCTTCCTTTTTGGATAATCCGTAAAAAGATCCGAATTATTCAGGTTTAATTATTTAATTTTTTTTAACACATGTCATGTTTTTATTGATCCATATTAATATCAGAAAGAGAGCCCTGCTTATGCAGCCTAAGGCAAGTTTTTTCCTTAAATTATTATGCCTACAAAGTGAAAAGCTATAGTGAAATTTTACATCATAAATAACTTTTCTTTCCATGATAATTTCGAATTGAATATAATTCACCGAAAAATGTCATTTTACGAGAGAAAAACAAAATCTCATAGGAAATTATTTGTTTTAGAGTATTTAATGACATATATTTACGGTATGTCTATATATTCCCAACTAGTACTTCGATCAATTTTCGTTTGTATAACATAAAATTTACAAGGGAATAGACCTTTAGAAAAAGATAGGCATACAATAAAATAACAAAAAAGAAAGATGGATACTTTATTGAGAAATGTGTGAAGCTGCATTTACAAATCAGACCAGGAGTTACACACTTAGTCACTTTAGGGTAATGTAATATACCAATTTACTATAGAGACTATAGAGGGATTTTAAAGTATTTTGCCTTTTATGTTTCTTTTACCTCTATTTAAAAAAATTAATTATACAGGGTAGTTTGGTAAATGTACAATAATATTAGATGAAAAATTGTCAGAGGTTAAATGCAGGGGTTTAAGTTGTGCACTTTTGAAATTACATAGATCGACTTGGTCACTTTTATATGAAGGAGATATTGTGCTTATTTGGTGAAACTTCAAGAATTTTTTTTGCACTCTTGCCTTTTTTTATATAATCTTTTTTCCTAATTTGACATGTGCAACACTACAAGGGCAAGTTTGGGAAACAATGTGTAGCTTTGTATTTATTATTATTATTATTTTAAAAAGAATGTGATTTTAATGTAATTTTAATATATTAAAAGTTAATTAAAAAATAATAAAAAATAAAATAAGAAACATCTAAATCTTATTCTTGTCATATTAGTGTCCTATTTATTTTATTTTTTTGAAACAAACAAATTAATAACTAAATAAAACAAGAAGGGCAATTATTAAAAAAAGGGACCGCTGTAATATTGAATAATTGCAAATTTGCAAGCAAGAGCGCAAAGATGGTGCATGTAGTACCAATGAGGTTTAGTAGCTGTCTTATTAATTTTTAAAAAATTGCATTAATTTCTTACTTATCATGAAATTAATTTCACGATAAGCATCAAACAAATAATTTTGTTTGACCAGACATGAACAGCATGGATTGAAAGTATGTTTGACCATTTATTGTTTAGACACTTGGTTTTTTAATGATAAAATGAAATATTTAAGTTCATTAATGAAAGGATTTCATTTTATGAAATTAAATAAAATTTGACTGGTCTCACTTACTCTTTTAATTCACAACATTAAATAGTACGATAAAAATAAATCCATGTGTAATTAAATTTTGTGGTGAATATCTCGTCTTCCTTTGGTTACATGAAAATCAATAACCAAAAATTAAAGTAAAAAAATGAAGCAAATCAAAGGAATTGTTTATTTGCATGCAATTTTTTTAAAAAAATTTATGAGGATTACCCTCCATCTCATATTAAATTTTCATATTTAAAAATAAATCCATTTGTAATTAAATTTTGTGGTGAATATCCCGTCTTCCTTTGGTTAAATGGAAATCAATAACCAAAAATTAAAGTAAAAAAAAATGAAGCAAATAAAAATAATTGTTTATTTGCATGCAATTTTTTCAAAAAAAATAATGAGAATTACCCTCCATCTCATATTAAATTTTCATATATTTTTTAAGTTGTCCCTAAATACTTATACGACTTGAAAAGTCAAAGCAAATAAAATCAATCATTGCAAAATTAGTCTTTAAAATTTTAAAAATCTCCCAATTTGATAATATACCTATTTAAATTTGAAAAGATAATTTGGTAATCTTATGAAAAGACAACGCATTAATTGCAGTCATTATTGTAAGTTAATATTATGAAAAATTTTAAATTTTAAATTTTTTTGTTTTCTTGTTAGTTCCTTCTAACCATACCGTTTACTTTTTATTTTTAGTATTTATATATATATATCTAAAAGACTAATTATAGTAGCTGTTTATTACTCGTAGTAATTAGTTATTAGTTATGAGAACTGTCCGACACGTGTCAATAACCAGTTGGCCAATGCCACGGAATAACAAGAAAAAGGGGTGTATTTGAGTTAAGTAGTCGTACCAATAGTATTTTGACACGACATCAAGCACAGCTAAGTTTGGGCGCATATGATCATTCCTCTCTTTCTCCTCTTCCTCTATAAATTCCACTTCCACCCCATCTGCTGAGCCAGACAAGAACATTCTGGTGAAGCAATTGGACAAACATTAAACATGTCTAAACTCAACACCCTGTTCATGGTAGCCCTCCTCCTCTTCTTCACGCTAACGTGTGCCGCTCGTCCTGAGCCTTCTCTGGCCACAACCCAGATTGGGGTAAGTCCACTTCGTTCATTCTATCAACTTTTTTTAAAAAAATAAAAATCACAAATTTATATCTAATTATATATATATATGTGTCTGTGTGTATCTATAGGTTGATGGGGCAGAGAACATTGAGGCTGATGAAGCATGTGAAGGTATGGAGAAGGAAGAATGCTTGATGAGGAGAACTCTGGTGGCTCATACTGATTATATCTATACCCAGGAGCACAAACCATGAATATTTGTGTTCCTAACAAAAATTATGCTATAGTTATACTATGTTGAGTCAATTAATATTATAAATATTAATAAATAAATAAATAAATAGATATATAAATGTTTGTATGTGGTTTGAGCCTTCTTATGAATGTGTTTTCATGTGAGTTGTGATGTAGTTGGATTGGGTTATATATATATATATATATATATATATATATTTATGTTGAAGTTGTTTCATGAATATTTGTTGCTAATGGGAGAGTATTACAATGGGCGGGACAGGCGACCGCACGTGCTCGGCCTCAACATGTAATTTAGTTATCAAAACTCTATTCCTATTTGGATAATCATTTATGATTATAATATCAATATATAAATATACAGAGCTATATCACCAATAGACTTCCATCACATGTCATGGCATACCAAAGATATAGTCTAGTCTATTGGTGGTATAGCTCTGCCAGAAATATTTTAGTACTTTTGCTATATTGATGACATGGTATTATAAATTAATTAAATATTGTTACGTAGTATGATTTATTAAATTAATGCTCCTCCCTCCCGAGCACTTTAGTGTAGGAAATGGACTTCACAATTGCAAAATTTTTGCGGCCCAGACCGCCTGCCTAAAAACGTTCGAAATTCTGAAACATTTCACAAGCTGCCTCATTGTGCAGTGCCTCGAGAAAAATTTGCATAGCTAGCATACCCTCAATAATAATGATTTTTGTAATCAATCACTAAATTTATGTTATATATGATCAATAACTAGAGGAGGTGAACAGCATGACCTACACAGAGAGTATTTTAAGACGTAGAATCATAAAATTGAAGCCGGTCTACTTTAAGAGATTTAGTATTTTCATGCGATTTTTTTATACTTCCATTCTAATTGAGTTTTTTTTTACTAATATTGTACATGCATTATATTTAATACAAACTTTATGTGTAGTTAATTTAATTTAATGACACATCATGTGACATAATTATAATGATTCTTAGTCTGAGTATTTAAAATAATTTGCTTGACTTATAAGTTTGAACTAATCATGTATATAAAATATAAGAAAGTGGACTCTTCATTTTTGTATATTTAATAAAAATAACCAATCAAATAATGTAAGTCAAGTAATTTTTTTTTTTTGAGAATTTGCTTCAAATATCACTACTCATCAAACAATGTTATTATGAAAACCCAACAATGCTATGATGAAAACCCTCCCACAATAAGCTCTCCCATTAGCAATTGAAAATGAGAATTCACATATAAACGACGAATTAATAATAGTTTTCAAAAAGAGTTTTGAGCAAGTCTACTAAACCTCCCTTCGAAAGGAAGAGTGTTAAATTTTTTTTCCTTTTCGTAGAGGCCAAGAGATTGGATCTAGCCGTAAGAAGAATGCTTGATATAAATAATCACTTCTTGCTCTTCGACAACTTCAGTCACTACGAACAACCCAAAGGATCTTAGAGTGTCTAGGGTTGGGCCAGAAGGGTCTCAGGGTCTCTTAACGCTATGAAAACATTCATGTTAACTAATATCCTTATAATTGTTGGAGGAAAAAGTAAGCAATATAGGCCGGCTTAGAACAATTTGAGGCCCAAGGCAAAAAATTTAAATAAGGGACCATACTTAGATCTCATCGGCGAGGATGTACACCATCCCGCTCTAAACTAATAACAAATGAACATGCCCCTCTGTAATAACTAAATCAAAGCTATGGGATTTGCCTAGGGGTGGTAAACGGGCGGGTTGGGTCGTATTTGGGTAGGATCACATATGAGTTGGTCAAATATGGGTTGTAACCCCATATTCAACCCATTTGTAGTGGGTTAAATATGGATCGAGTCAAAATGGGGCGGGTCAACCCGTCATGACCTACCAACTCGTTTTAGAAAAAAGAAATGTTATTATTTTGGATAATCTCATTATTATAGTTTTTTATTTTATTTTATTTTTTTTTAGATGGATAAAAGCTTGTAAAAATATATATGTATCAATAATTGTAAATCTTCCAATTTATTTTGAAAATTCTTTAAATTTATATTATTTTATTTTTTGACTAGACATGCATGAAGGTAAGATATATATATATATATATGAAATCATCTATTAAGCTTTTTACAGAATAGATAATTAAATAAATAAATCAGGTATTCCTATTTATATAATACACACGAATACATTGTATATGTGTTGTAGATGTAGCAGAGCAATATTATAGTACTACAAAGAATTTTAGAGAGACAAAGAGGATGATGAGAGGGAATCTTAGAGAGAATTTTAGAGAGAGGATGGGAGAGAGAGAGAATTTGGGATCGTGTGAGAGAATTTTAGAAAGTAAAAAGAGGTGAATTTGAGTCAAATAGATAATGTAAAATTGTATCTCTTATATAATGAGTGAAACATGGGTCAAAATAGGTGACCTATATATGGGTGACCCATATTTTTAAATGGTTCACCCATATTCATTTTTAAACGGGTGGATATGGGTGGGTTGGCAGGTCATGACCTATTTTGCCACCCCTAGACTTGCCCACCATCTCTTATTTAGTAAGTGAATATGTAATGCATTATATTTAACTTGGCAACTAAAGAAGATGGTTCATTTGTTATTGGTTCAAATCAGCGGTTAGCAATTTTTTTTAATAGAGTACTGCTATTTCATCCGATTTAAAAAAAAAAAAACTGATATATTACGATTTCTACGTGGATGTTATTGTATGGGCTACTTTAAAATCTAAATATATCAATACAACTATTAACAAAAAATGAAAGATCTTTCTCTCTCTACCCAAATAAAATAATAATGCATCCTCTCTCCACATTATCTCGTAAAACGCTGTGAAACTGCAATAACATCTCTTTTCCAACCGACCATCAAAATTATTTTCTGAACAGGCAATACAAAGAAAGAAAA
This sequence comes from Cornus florida, assembly GCF_030987335.1. NCBI lineage: Eukaryota > Viridiplantae > Streptophyta > Magnoliopsida > Cornales > Cornaceae > Cornus > Cornus florida. The sequence goes on along the minus strand of NW_026775579.1, from coordinate 57,099,892 downwards.
AAAAATAGGCAATACAATGAATCCCGATATTCCCTGAAACATAATCAAGAATATGCATTGATCCCTACAGATCAAATGAGTGCTTAATCTTTACTATTACGTCTTTTTATTCCTCATGATTTTTTCTTTTTTATTTATTTATTTAATGATTATTCAGATGACAGAGGAGAAAAAAATTCCTTTGGAGGCTCTCACTGGAAAAAGAATTTTGTAAAGATATATATATATATATATATATATATATATATATATATATATATGGTGAAGAAAACGAGAAACTAAAAAGGTATTTTTATTTGAAAAATATAGTGCATTTAATCTGTGATAAAAGAGATTTAGAACAGCCATTTGTGTATTGCCACGTCTGTAACGACCCGCTCCACCACATGGTATGATATTGTCCGCTTTAGGTCTGAGCCCGCACGGTTTTGCTCTTGGGCTTTATTCCAAAAGGCCTTATTCCAATTGGAGATGACACACTTACATATAAACACTTTACCTTTCCTCTACCCAGGCAATGTGGGATTGTGTACCCGTAGCTCGCCAGTGTGGTAGCTTGACAGTGTCTCTCACACCCGCCCACGGCACACCCGCCCACAAGGTCATCACAATCCACCCCCCTTGGAGGCCTGACGTCCTCGTCGGCACACTTCCGGCTGGGTCAGGCTCTGATACCATTTTTAACGACCCACTCCACCACATAGTATGATATTGTCCGCTTTGGGCCTGAGTCCGCACGGTTTTGCTCTTGGACTTCACCCCAAAATGCTTCATACCAATTGGAGATGATGCATTTACATATAAACACTTCACCTTTCCTCTACCTAGGCGATGTGGGACTTGTGCACCCATAACTCACCAGTGTGGAAGCTTGTTAGTGTCTCTCGCACCCGCCCACGGAATACCCGCCCCCAAGGTCATCACAATCCACCCCCTTGGAGGCCCGACGTCCCCATCGGTACACTTTTGGCTGGGTTAGGCTCTGATACCATTTGTAATGACCCACTCCACCACATGGTATGATATTGTCCGCTTTGGGCCTGAGCCTGCACGGTTTTGCTATTGGGCTTTACCCCAAAAGGCCTCATACCAATTAGAATGACACACCTACATATAAGCACTTCACCTTTCCTCTACCTAGGCAAAGTGGGACTGTGCACCCGTAGCTCGCCAGTGTGGTAGCCTAACAGTATCTCTCGCACCCGCCCACAGCACACCTGCCAACAAGGTCATTACAATTGGGCGGGTGTGCCGTGAGCGGGTGCGAGAGACACTGTCAGGCTACCACACTGGTGAACTACGGGTGCACAGTCCCACATCGCCTGGGTAGAGGAAAGGTGAAGTGCTTATATGTAAGTGTGTCATCTCCAATTAATATGAGGCCTTTTAGGATAAAGCCAAAGAGCAAAACCGTGCGGGTTCAGGCCCAAAGCGGACAATATCATACCATGTGGTGGAGTGGGTCGTTACAACGTCAAAGTCGATTTTTCTGTCGATATGAAAGTGTCGTCAAAATTACCAATGGGTCGGTGGCCTAGCGGTATCAAGCCCATACTTCCTAAAGGGAGGTCAAGGGTTCAAGCCTCAGTGGAGGTATGTGTGCGTGAGCACCAACTAAAAAAAAAAAAGTGTCGTCAAAATTATCATTTTCCTTTTTTATAATATTAACAAACTCACTGGGAACATTAATACGTACTAAAGCAAAACAAAAACATATAAAAGTGATACTCTATCCATCACAAAATTCTTATCCAACTTTCTATTTTGGATGTTCCAAAATGTGATACCCCTCAGATCCGAGACATGGATTGATCAGGCCCATACCCAAACCCGAGGGAAATCAAACAATTAAAGTATTTTAAAACGAACACAGATAAAAAAAAAAAAAATGAAATAAGAATAACTATTAAAAGCTGAACAGAATACTAATATAAAATCCTCAATAGCCTGATAAAACTTAATAAAATCCAACTTCCAAAACTTCCATGAATTACAACTCGGGAATCCATCTAGTGGACCCCTAAATAAAAAATCTCAACTGAAACGTAAACAACTGACATAAAACCAAATACTAAAATATGGAATGACATCCTACGTCGTCGGTGGAATGAATGATAATCCCTGCACAGCACGATCGAGCCTAAGACTGGAACCGTCCGATACCTGAAAAATAAGAGTGGGTCAGGCCCACGAACAAGTTCTAATCTAACTGCAATCCATACAGTGACCCGATACGCAGATACACCTAAATACCTCACAATATCTATCTAGTCCATACATAAATATATCCACATTAGAGGACCTTCACTGGACTATAATGGGGTCTCAACCTGAGTAGAAGGCAACATGCAAAAACGCACCCAAAGGTGGGCATGAATACCTAGACCTAACAGGGTACACCTCAACCATCATATCCAGCTATGCATCCCAATGCATATACGCTCCCTAACCAACGACTCTGAGACTCATGCCCATATCGTGGTGCCATATCATATATATAAAGTCCGTCTAACCCACGGTATGCCATTTTATTGTTTATTGAATTGACATAAGAATTTCAATCCAGTTTAGTCATTCAACTTAATCAGTCGATCTGACTTAAACACAACCAACATTTAATCCAGGTAGTCATTCAACTTAATCAGTCGATCCGACTACACACAAACACAATTAATCCAGATAGTCTTTCAACTTAATCAGTCGATCTGACTAAACAAGGTTTAGGATTCAACATTTTACAATCCTTCCCTTAAATCCACTAGGTTAGGTTTATGCGTTTTGAGCTAAACCATCCCTAGTATGACACCGTCCCATACCGGTTTATACCATCCTCCATAACCATGTAATTGACATAATCTATTAATTCAGCAATTAAAATTCCACATATATATATAATCGTTTAGCGATTTATAATCCAAAACCAATATCCAAGTATTTGCAATTAAATCTAAGCATTTAAACCATATAGTTGTAAGGAATGATTTCATAATTCAACAACTAACATCCAGACATGCATAGATCAAATCTAATATATCATTGACTATATCATGCATTTAAAATCCATTCCATAATCATATTATAGTCCAATAAATTGTTAAAATTATTCTAAACAATTTAGTTCCTTCCATCCGGTAACAGCGTACTAAGTTGTGTACTTATACTCTATTTTATTCCTTTCAACACAGGGCCGTACACTAATCCATAAGTCTGATTTATTAACTAAAAGACTTCTCCATGCATCTAAAACTTAATTTAGAATCATGTTTTAGCATCCTAAATTTTCAAATTAAAACTAGACAATTTATTACCTTCCGGCCGTCAACCGCATAGAAAGTTCACTAATTTTCTACTGTTTGTCCCATAGACTTAGAGGTCAATTTTAATCAATTTATGGTCTTAATGAAACCCAAAATAAACTATCTAATCCCTCTGTAAATTCCCAGAGGTTTCAAAACAATTCCAATGCTCCAACAGTAGCAGGTAATTCGTAAATAAATAAATAAAAAAAAAATCAAAAATGAAATTACAAGAGAGCCTGCTCAATTTTTGGAAAGAGCAGGCTCTTTTAGAGCCTTGAGCCGGCTCCATTACTTCATGGAGCCGGCTCTTTACCTAGAAAAGATGAGGGAGCCAGCTCCCTCATTCCATGGAGCCGGCTCTCTCCCCTTCTAAGAGCCGTCTCCAACCTTTGCAATTCCTGCGACTCTCTGCTTTGCTTCCGGTCACTTTCCACCTCTACCAGCCTTTCTGTTTGGCTTTAACACTGATTCTAAGAGTCTTCTTAACCCCCATTAACATCTCCATGGTTGGTTTAAAGTAAATAAAAGCAAGCACGGCAAACCAAGTTACAACAGAACTGATCATGCTTTAAGGAACAAAACTGGAACAGATAAGAACGAATGTATTTCAGACCAATTTCTCAGTCAACAGATAGTGTAAGTTTAGCATATAATAATCACGCAAGATCAATTTAAGACTCAATTAATTCCCTAGAGTCTAAAATTACAACCGAACTAACAAGCTTTTCCAAGAAAATTGAAAACAGAGATGTACAAATTCTGTAATAGATTTGATTACAACCTAAACAGATCATTAGTATCATACCATTAACATGTAAGTTTTTAATTTATAATTTATTTAACCCTAGAGGCTATCTAAGTGCCCAGAACACAAGCCAACGGGAAGGAGGAAGAAAAGAACTTGCCTTTGATTTCAGTTATGAAATCCCGGCGTCGTGTCTACTGTTCCGGCAATACGAACCACTGTAAAGCCTCCTCTGGTTCTAGTAAACCTACCACCACACCTCCTTTGTCCTTCCTTCTCCTAGGTCTGAGCCTGAAGCCTCTGTCAGAAACCTCACAAACTTGCTCTGCTCTCTCAAAACCTTACTCTGTATCTCTCTGTGTTTTGCAGAACTAACACTTTGTTTTTCCCCCAAACCCTAAACCAACGTGATCACTGTATTTATAGGCGTAAACACTAAACCCTAATCCTTGTTTAATTACAGCCCTATCGTATAACTCCAGTCGATCGGCCCATATAGCAGTCTATGTTAAGATACTTACGTAACTTCTTAGGGAACCCTAGTTAAGTAACGGATCATTTAATACTACAAATTACTCAATTAATATAAAAACACAATTAATCAAATAATTTAAAACACTTAAAATAATTACTTCAAAAATCATCAGTTAATAAATAAATAAATAAAACAAATAATCAATTAAATAAACAAAATTAACAAATAAACAAGTAAAAATGCAATTTAAACAATACATTAAATACCAGGAATATCCTTTTAAATCTAGGGGTATTACATTCTTCCCTCCTAATAAAAGGAATTCCGTCCTCGGAATTCGCTCTGATCTTCTTCCAAAATTTCTGGAAACTACCAGCGAATGACATCCTTCCATTTCCTCCTCTCTATAGAACAAACAAGTGCTGGGGCCCCATTAGAACGTGGCACAGCGACTACCTACATATCCTGACCATGTATGGTGAACACAATAGGCCTCTTAGTAACAAAAACTTGAGCATGGTGATGCGATAAGTATCCCGTCAAATATGTGCATGTCCAAGACCATTAGATTAGCTAGAAATCTGAGTCTACCAATATCTAGTGTCACAGACAAATCATTCCCAAATAAAATGGCAACATTGCCTAAAGGTGTAGAAATACCCCGAGGTCTAGTGCATTCCCTCGTCCCCATCCCAGATAAAAATAAAAGACCGGGATATAAACGAGTGTGGGGCACTCGTAACAAACAAAACACGTCCTAGTAAACATGAATAGGAAACTTACCCTCAACAGCCTGAGGTGCCTGCATATCCTGTGGCATGGGGTTGTACACCCTGCCATAATGTAACTGCTGCGGTGCCTGTCCCTGAGGCTGCGGCGGTGCTGGTAAAGCTGGATAAGTCTGTCCCTGAATCCGTGGAACCTGTGGAGTGGGTAAAGGTACTGGCGCCCCTGCCCCTGCTGCATATGCTGCCCCTGTCCCTGTCCTGCTTTAGGACACTGCCTGGAGGTATGACCATACTCTCCACAAGTGTAGCAACTACCTTGGAAAGTACCAAATGGCCTCCTCTGTCTGTTAGCCTGTGGCTGACCTTGTCCAGTCTGTGGTCCCCCATTCTGCTGCCCATGAATAGGTGACACATCCCTGTTATCATCTGAACCACTCTTGTGTTTCTTCCAAGGCTGCTGTCCCTGGAACTTGCCCTTGTCATTCTGTCTATGATCATTTCCATTTCCCTCCTCAACTGACTGATTAGCAGAGTCTTTATCACCCCGCTTCTCACCCTTGGCCTGTCTGATGTCCACTGTTAGCTGATACTGCTGCAAAGCGGCGTCTACCACCTGAGCATAGGTAGTGCAAGCTGGACTGCCTATAATAGCTCGCTTAATTGACCACATCAGTCCCTTCATAAAACTATTGCGCTTTTTCTCTTCCGTATCCACCTCCTCCGGAGCAAACAGAGATAAGCGTGTGAACTGCTGCTCATACTCTGCCACCGTCATGTTCCCTTGTTGCAGATTGAGGAACTCCGTCTTCATAGCTGCCCTGACTGCATAAGGGAAATACTTCTCATCAAAGCGTACACTGAACTGCTCGTAAGTCAATTCCATTCTCTCTTCTGCGGTGGTAACTGATTCCCACCACTGTAATGCATCTCCGACTAGCTTGAAGGTAGCAAGCATCTGCTTCTGAACCTCCGTGCACTGAACCAACCGAAGATGTCGTTCGATGTCCCGTTTCCACTGGTGAGCTACTTTCGCATCGGTGGAGCCTGAGAACTCAGGTGGACTCCCCTTTGTGAAAGAACTCCTGGCCTTCTCCCAAGTATCAGTCTGAACAACCGGTGCTGGTAACGGTGCCGGCTGTACCTGAGGCTGATTCCGAAGTGCAACTGTTACTCCTGCTTCTATAGCCCGAGCAACAAGGTCATTGATGTGAGGAGGAAACTCTGGATCTCTGACCTGATCCTGAGCCTGTTGAACCACCCCCTGCTCCTCCTGAAACTAACCCATTTCCTCCTGAAACTCAGGCCTTAGCTGCCCTTCCTGCATCTGCTGTTGCCGTAGGAGAAACTGTTGTTTCCTACGTGCCTCTTTCTTTTGCCTGCTGTTCTGTCCTCCTCTCCTAGCGTTAACCATCTGTCAACACGGAAAGACAGACCTCAGTACAATCAAAACGGACCGTAAAGGAATACAATGAATCCTAAATTTAAGCTCTAATAAAGAGTAAACGCTACACGGAAGTCTTAATACGAAACACTTTAGAGACACTTGAACCTGGAGTGCTCTGATACCAACTGTGATACCCCTCAGATCCGAGACATGGGTTGATCAGGCCTATACCCAAACCCGAGGGAAATCAAACAATTAAAGTATTTTAAAACGAACACAGACGAAAAAAAAAATGAAATAAGAATAACTATTAAAAGCTGAACAGAATACTAATATAAAATCCTCAATAGCCTGATAAAACTTAATAAAATCCAACTTCCAAAACTTCCATGAATTACAACTCGGGAATCCATCTAGTGGACCCCTAAATAAAAAATCTCAACTGAAACGTAAACAACTGACATAAAACCAAATACTAAAATATGGAATGACATCCTACGTCGTCGGTGGAATGAATGATAATCCCTGCACAGCACGATCGAGCCTAAGACTGGAACCGTCCGATACCTGAAAAATAAGAGTGGGTCAGGCCCACGAACAAGTTCTAATCTAACTGCAATCCATACAGTGACCCGATACGCAGATACACCTAAATACCTCACAATATCTATCTAGTCCATACATAAATATATCCACATTAGAGGACCTTCACTGGACTATAATGGGGTCTCAACCTGAGTAGAAGGCAACATGCAAAAACGCACCCAAAGGTGGGCATGAATACCTAGACCTAACAGGGTACACCTCAACCATCATATCCAGCTATGCATCCCAATGCATATACGCTCCCTAACCAACGACTCTGAGACTCATGCCCATATCGTGGTGCCATATCATATATATAAAGTCCGTCTAACCCACGGTATGCCATTTTATTGTTTATTGAATTGACATAAGAATTTCAATCCAGTTTAGTCATTCAACTTAATCAGTCGATCTGACTTAAACACAACCAACATTTAATCCAGGTAGTCATTCAACTTAATCAGTCGATCCGACTACACACAAACACAATTAATCCAGATAGTCTTTCAACTTAATCAGTCGATTTGACTAAACAAGGTTTAGGATTCAACATTTTACAATCCTTCCCTTAAATCCAATAGGTTAGGTTTATACGTTTTGAGCTAAACCATCCATAGTATGACACCGTCCCATATTGGTTCATACCATCCTCCACAACCATGTAATTGACATAATCTATTAATTCAGCAATTAAAATTTCACATATATATATAATCGTTTAGCGATTTATAATCCAAAACCAATATCCAAGTATTTGCAACTAAATTCAAGCATTTAAACCATATAGTTGTAAGGAATGATTTCATAATTCAACAACTAACATCCAGACATGCATAGATCAAATCTAATATATCATTGACTCTATCATGCATTTAAAATCCATTCCATAATCATATTATAGTCCAATAAATTGTTAAAATTATTCTAAACAATTTAGTTCCTTCCATCCGGTAACAGCGTACTAAGTTGCGTACTTGTACTCTGTTTTATTCCTTTCAACACAGGGCCGTACACTAATCCATAAGTCTGATTTATTAACTAAAAGACTTCTCCATGCATCTAAAACTTAATTTAGAATCATGTTTTAGCATCCTAAATTTTCAAATTAAAACTAGACAATTTATTACCTTCCGGCCGTCAACCGCATAGAAAGTTCACTAATTTTCTACTGTTTGTCCCATAGACTTAGAGGTCAATTTTAATCAATTTATGGTCTTAATGAAACCCAAAATAAACTATCTAATCCCTCTGTAAATTCCCAGAGGTTTCAAAACAATTCCAATGCTCCAACAGTAGCATGTAATTCGTAAATAAATAAATAAAAAAAATCAAAAATGAAATTACAAGAGAGCCTGCTCAATTTTTGGAAAGAGCAGGCTCTTTTAGAGCCTTGAGCCGGCTCCATTACTTCATGGAGCCGGCTCTTTACCTAGAAAAGATGAGGGAGCCGGCTCCCTCATTCCATGGAGCTGGCTCTCTCCCCTTCTAAGAGCCGTCTCCAACCTTTGCAATTCCTGCGACTCTCTGCTTTGTTTCCGGTCACTTTTCACCTCTACCAGCCTTTCTGTTTGGCTTTAACACTGATTCTAAGAGTCTTCTTAACCCCCATTAACATCTCCATGGTTGGTTTAAAGTAAATAAAAGCAAGCACAGCAAACCAAGTTACAACAGAACTGATCATGCTTTAAGGAACAAAACTGGAACAGATAAGAACGAATGTATTTCAAACCAATTTCTCAGTCAACAGATAGTGCAAGTTTAGCATATAATAATCATGCAAGATCAATTTAAGACTCAATTAATTCCCTAGAGTCTAAAATTACAACCGGACTAACAAGCTTTTCCAAGAAAATTGAAAACAGAGATGTACAAATTCTGTAATAGATTTGATTACAACCTAAACAGATTATTAGTATCATACCATTAACATGTAAGTTTTTAATTTATAATTTATTTAACCCTAGAGACTATCTAGGTGCACAGAACACAAGCTAACGGGAAGGAGGAAGAAAAGAACTTGCCTTTGATTTCAGTTATGAAATCCCGGCGTCGTGTCTACTGTTCCGGCAATACGAACCACTGTAAAGCCTCCTTTGGTTCTAGTAAACCCACCACCACACCTCCTTTGTCCTTCCTTCTCCTAGGTCCGACCCTGAAGCCTCAGTCAGAAACCTCACAAACTTGCTCTGCTCTCTCAAAACCTTACTCTGTATCTCTCTGTGTTTTGCAGAAATAACACTTTGTTTTTCCCCCAAACCCTAAACCAACGTGATCACTGTATTTATAGGCGTAAACACTAAACCCTAATCCTTGTTTAATTACAGCCCTATCGTATAACTCCAGTCGATCGGCCCATATAGCAGTCTATGTTAAGATACTCACGTAACTTCTTAAGGAACCCTAGTTAAGTAACGGATCATTTAATACTACAATTACTCAATTAATATAAAAACACAATTAATCAAATAATTTAAAACACTTAAAATAATTAATTCAAAAATCATCAGTTAATAAATAAATAAATAAAACAAATAATCAATTAAATAAACAAAATTAACAAATAAATAAGTAAAAATGCAATTTAAACAATACATTAAATACCAGGAATATCCTTTTAAATCTAGGGGTATTACACAAAACACATGTCCTATTCCAAAATTGAATGTACTATTTTTTATATCATTCCCAAACTATCCTTTTGACATTAACTGGTGCACTGATTAATGCTCTGTTTGATAAGAAGGAATGAAGATGCACTACAACAAATTTGGTCTTTGGCAATAAAAGAGTTTGTAGCTAAAAATGCATATTTTGTTGTGAAAAAATTATCGCGACAAAATTTTTTTTGTCGCCAGGTCATCGGTCAAAATATGTTTTTCGTGACAAATTTTGATTTGTCGCTAGAGGTAAGATATGTCGCGACAAATTATTTTTCATCACAAAATAAGTAAAAATTGCAACAAACATTCGTCGTAAAATATTCAAAATTGTCTTCTTATACCCTCTAAGACTTATAAAATTTGTTGCTATTCATTACTATTTTGTGACAAAAAGAATTTTTGTTACTATATGTATACTCTTTTGTGACATAAATTGTCATTATAAGATATTTTATTATGACAAAATATTTTGTCACAGTATATGTCCCATGTTACTTTATTGTGACAAAAAATTTTGTCACAATATATATACCATGTTGTGACAAAATTATTGTCACTATAAGTTATTTTTATTGTGACAAAATATTTTGTCGCAATATACATGCCATGTTGCGACAAAACTATTGTCGCTATAAGCTATTTTTATTGTGACAAAAACATTTGTCGCAATACAAATACCATGTTGCGACAAATATATTGTCACTGTAAACTATTTTATTGTGACAAAATAACATGTTTTGCGACTAATACAATAATATAATTTTGTTTTCACTTATTTGAAATTTGGAAGCTATAACTTAAATTAAAATAATGATAAACTAAACAATCTAAACTAAAAGACAAGCATCTCACTCAAAATTAATATATTTGACAATCAAACATAGAAGATAAAACACATTCCATTAAGAATTTAGATATTAAAATGTGCAAATCTTCCAAAATCAAAAAATGATAATTTCAGCATATATCAAAATGCTAATATTCGAATCCAATATTACACAATGCTAATCGTATACACGTATCAAAATGCCAAAAGAATTCTAAATCCATAAGGGGAGCCAGATTGCAATCAATGTGAAACCTGTAAAATAATAATAATAAAAAGAAAAAAAGAGTAAAAATGAGATTAGAATTTGAGCACTGAAATAAATTTTTTAAAGAGTATTTTAGAAAACTTAATATCCTGGTGAGAACAAGATTTTCCTTCGGAATTAAGTGACTTAGTTTTTCTTATCATATCAAGCAATTTATAGACAAATGAAGAGTTGAACAACGAGACTGTATAATGTGTAAGAATTTTTAACTATCAAATTTATTGCCCTTTTTTTTTTTTTTTTTTTTTTTTTTTGTGCAAAATTAACTTCTATGTAGATAATGCAGGAATTAGAGTTATTGTAACAAATTATGAAGCATTTTAATATAAAGCATTTTAGAAATGGAGTTCTAAAATACTTTATAATTGGAGTTATTGCAAGTTCATATATAGTAATGAACAATATCTATTACAATTCAATATAAGAATATTTAAGGACCAATATATACATAAGAATAATAGAAGGCTTGCAACAATAATTATAAAATAAGTATCCTTAATTCTCCCCTCTTGAATCCATTCATCCGGGATTTTAAAATGAAATGATCCCTTTCCCGAATACTTTTCATTTGTACATGATTACTATCGAAGAAACAAAAATTCATTTTTTAATAAGAGAAACAAATGTGGTGCCTTTCAAGGTGAGAGTACAACAATCAATAGATTGTTTTCATTTGTCATGATTGTTACAGTTCCATGTTCCATGCTCTCTGTTTCTTGAGTATGATCCATGCTTTATGATTAAACGATGTCAAAATGGTAATACAGGAGAAAGTATTAGCAACATTAAAGGAAATGGAAATTAACAAGCTTTTACACAAGAGAAAGTATTAGCAACATTAAAGTCAACTATGAACCTGACTACAACCATCAGAATTAAAATATCTGAGAAAATTCACGTACTCATTTAGGATGGAGCTATGTTGTTCCCCATGCGAAAGAAGAGATTGATATTATCCTGCAAATGTTTGATAGTGTGTGCAAATTAAATGTTTGGGACAAACCGAGGCTGTTCAGAATTAAATAATACATAGAAAAGCTCAGTAATTCACATGTCGTGTGGAAAATTATGTGGTAGATTGTTCAAGATCGCGTATAATAGTAGGAAAAAAAAATGTGGAGAAAGAAATAGTTCCATTAAAAGAAAAAAGGACGAAATGAATTTGTTCTCAAATTCTCTGCAGTTAGGCACATTCATATTGTTTCAGGACCTATGAGGTACGTTCAAATTGCACGTTTAAGCATTACAGAAGTACAGATGAGATCACGTACAAAGCTTAAAAATGTGTTCCCTAAATTTGTTTCAAACAGTCATCATGCTTGCTTTTCTTACCAAGTTAATTGGTTTGCGATGTGAGTGAAGTCCAATCACAGTTCTTTCTTTGTAGTGAATAATTAATAGAATTGGAAAAAGAAACGAAATGAAATTACCAAGGATATACAACATAGCTCAAGGACATGAACAATTAATAATAGCATTCAAGATTTCAAAAATTCAGAATAGACTGGGAGTATCTTTTTGTAACACTTTCCTTTCTTTCCTAAACTCCTAGTTTCTGAATTCCAAACAAAGCTCAATCATACAGAAGCAAAGTACTGTAAAACAACAGCATGACTTCTTATTCCCAAGTAATATTAAACAATATTAAGTACTCGTCTAATCAAACTTAAGGAATAAAAAAAAAAAGGGATTATTCTTGGTCATCAATTAACAACAATTTTTATAAACTAGTAAATATTAAACTGATTCTTCAACAAACAAGTGCAAATACGCATGTTCATGACCCGATCCAAGCACATGACAATAATTATCAAAGCAACAATCATAACAATTCAGTATAACCATACACAAGATCAATTCTGACCTGGATGCCTATAATTGTGATTTTGAAGGGAAAAAAAGGCACTAAAATTTCATGTAATGAAAATAAAAAAAATCTTCTTAAAAAGGATAAAAACCTTAGTACCCCAAGAAAAGTAAAATTTTGGAGTTATAAATTTATTCTATGATCAATATTACTTATTTCAATAAGTACATAATAACAATTCTATATCAAAATATATGAATAATTGAGTTTCAGAATTTCAGTTTATTAATTTATTTAACAATATAGTAGTAGGAAATGTTGAAATTAAATAAAAAAATCTAATTAGAGAAGGAAATATATAAGATTAAAAAATAAAGTACTGAAATTAAATAAAAGAAAATATAATTTGGGATGGAAATATATAAAGTTAAAAAATTTATTTATTTAATTCAATAAAATGAAATCTAATTAAAGAATGAAATAGTAATTAATAATAATAATATAGTAGTAGGCAATATCGAAATTCAACAATTGAAAATTTAATTAAAGAAGAAAATATTTAATATTAAAAAATTTATTTAATAATATAGTATAATAGGAAATAATAAAAATAAATATTTATTTATTTTCATTATTATTATATAGTAGTATAAAATCTAATTAGAGAATGGAATATATATTATTAAAAAAATTACTTAATTAATTCAATAAAGCAAATCTAATTGGAGGAAAAATCCTAATTAAATAAAATATAATATAATTAGATAAGGAAATATATAATTTATTTCAATAAATACATAACATCAATTCTATATTAAAATATACCAATAATATTCTACATTGAGAATTCTACATACAAAAATATTTTATATCTATTTTTAATAATTTATTTTAAATTTTATAATGTTATTTATTTCAATAAATAATATATTTTTATATAATAAATAATAATGCAAAATTATTCAATATTACAGCGGTGCCTTTTTTAATAATTGCCCTTCTTGTTTTATTTAGTTATTAATTTTTTTGTTTTAAAAGAAAAAAGAAGAATGTGATTTTAATGCAAATTTAATATTTTAAGACTTAATTAAAAAATAATAAAAAATAAAATAAGAAACATCTAAATCTTATTTTTTGTCATTCATATTGGTGTCTTTTCTTTATTTTATGATTTGTATCTGGCTTAACTTTTTGCCTCTATATTACAGTTGGCTTGACTTTTGTGCCTTTAAAATGATATATGATATCCTTATCATGATATAAATAAATAAATAAATAAAAAATCATATTCGTGTACTATTTTTTTTTTAAAAAAAAACAAACAAATTAATAACTAAATAAAATAAGAAGGGCAATTATTAAAAAAGGCACCGCTGTAATATTGAATATTATATATATACAAGAAAGGGAGAGTACAATTGCAAATTTGCTAGCAAGAGCGTAAAGATGGTGCATCTAATGCCAATGAGGTTTAGCAGCTGTCTTATTAATTTTTAAAAAATTGCATTAATTTCTTACTTATATTGAAATTAATTTCGCGATTAGCATCAAACAAATAATTTTGTTTGACCATTTGACATGAACAACATGGATTGAAAGTATGTTTGACCATTTATTGTTTAGGCACTTGGTTTTTTAATGATAAAATGAAATAGTTAAGTTCATTAATGAAAGGATTTCATTTTATGAAATTAAATAAAATTTGACCGGTCTCAATTACTCTTTTAATTACTCTTTAAATTTTTAAAAATCTTCCAATTTGATAATCTTATAAAGAGACAATGCATTAATTGCAGTCATTATTGTAAGTTAATATTTTGAAAATTTTTAAATTTTAAATTTTAAATTTTTTTTCTTTTTTTGTTATTTCCTTCTAACCATACCGTTTAATTTATATATATATATATATATATATAAAAGACTAATTATAGTAGCGGTTTATTAGTTATTAGGGGAAGGGTGAGACTAAAATGCCCGAACACGTGTCAACAACCAGTTTGCCAATGCCACGGAATAACAAGAAAATGGTATTGAGTTAAGTTGTCCTACCAATAGTATTTTGACACGACATCAAGCACAGCTAAGTTTGGGCGCATATGATCATTCCTCTCTTTCTCCACTTCCTCTATAAATTCCACTTCCACCCCATCCGCTGAACAAGACAAGTACATTCTGGTGAAGCAATTGGACAAACATCAAACATGTCTAAACTCAACACCCTGTTCATGGTAGCCCTCCTCCTCTTCTTCACGCTAACGTGTGCCGCTCGTCCTGAGCCTTCTCTGGCCACAACCCAGATTGGGGTAAGTTCACTTCATTCATCCTATCAACTTTTTATTTTTAAAAATCACAAATTTATATCTAATTATATATATGTGTGTGTGTGTGTATAGGTTAGTGGGGCAGAGAACATTGAGGCTGATGAAGCATGTGAAGGTGTGCAGAAGGAAGAATGCCTGATGAGGAGGACTCTGGTGGCTCATACTGATTATATCTATACCCAGGAGCACAAACCATGAATACTTGTGTTCCTAGCAAAAATTATGCTATAGTTATACCATGTTGAGTCAATTAATATTACAAATAGTAATAAATAAATAAATAAATATATATCTATATATATATATATATATATATATAAATGTTTGTATGTGGTTTGAGCCTTCTCATGAATATGTTTTCATGTGAATTGTGATCTAGTTGGATGAATTGTGATCTAGTTGGATTGGGTTATATATATATATATATGATCTCCTTTACCATTTTTCTAAATCAAGCTAGCAATTAATGCTAAGGCCAAATATTTGTCCCAGTTTCAAATAAAATTGGGAGCAACCAAAAAAACAGTTATAAAAGCCGATTGGTGCGTAGGGTAGGTTATGTTAGTAAAAACTTAAGATATATATATATATATACACATATATATTATACTAGATAACACCACGTGCTATAACTTAGTTATATTTTTAGATAGTAAAATAGTTCAAAAGAGGGGGAAAAAAAAAAAAAAGAAACAGAATGGAGAAAGAAAAATATAAAAATAAAATTAAAATAACTGACAGTAACTTGCAAATAAGTGCTTAATTAATTTTATTTATTTATTTAAAATTCTATAGCTAAACAAATTCAAAACTTTAAGTTATCATTCATCTATCCGTCACTAAGTCAATCCTTTTGTCACTTTTCATCATTTTCAAAGTTCTTTTATACAAAATCTTATATAAACTAATAAAGTTGTTGACATATAGTCTGAATTTGTTTTCCAAACCATTAAAGTTTTTGTGAAAGGAACAGATATTAGTGGCTAAGAATATATGAAAGAGATGATATAGAGTAAGAATTACGAATTATTTATAAATAGAATCTATAATTATCTACCCTCTCGTTTCTCTAAAAGTGTTTGCTGATAAAAGTGTCTTTACGCTCAGTATAACACTTATCTTTTCATGATGAAAAATTCCATATTTCACTTTCAACACACTTTTCTTTTTATCCTATAACTTCTTCTAACACTCTAAATAGGCACGTTACTTCTTCATATCAATAAATTTCAAAACATGGAATTAATACACAGCAATAGATTGAAATTCAGAGACAACTAAAATTGGTCCGTATGTAAGAGGGTAATAGATTTTTGTGAAATGAAAGAATATGAGAGGCTTAAAAAAATAGATGAAATAGATTGTATAGTCAATGTTACAATTTATTTATAAATAAAATCTTTAACTTTCAACCATCATCTCGTTTAATAATACACTAATTTCAGTAAAATTGAATAACATTATGTATAAGAATGTTACGAGCTTTTTATTCCAATGTGGTTGAATAAACATAACTTTTAGTTTTAAATTTAGACAGCGTTTATTAATTTATTAATTAATATTTGGTACCTTCTGATTGAGGAACTTCATCAACATTGGATGATGAAGATGGGATTGCAGATTTGGTTTTTAAGAGAGTAATCTCCAAGTCCATCTTAGTCTGACGAGACTTTAATTGACGAATTTCCTCTTTTAAAAGATTAATCTCCATTTTCAGATCAGGGAGATTAGCAGGACGAGAATTTTGTCCTTGGTGTTCTAATCTACTTAGAACTTCTTTCATGCTGTAATGATTTTCTGCTCGCAGAAAATCTGGATTATCCGTATCCTCTGTAGATCTTGCCAAAGCAGAACCTATTTCAAAGACTTTCATCTTGATTTGAGGATCCTGGATATGATCTATAAGATCCAGTAAGGATTGTTGAGTTGAAGTCAAAACATTTAAGCTTAGCCCATTCATCTCAACAATTGCCTTGTAGTAATCATCATGAGAAGGATTACAGGAACATCTAGGGTTTTCAATCTCTGCTTCAGAGGAAGAAGAAGATTGTAATTCCATGACAACATCTCCGTAATCACTTGATGATTCTGGTTCAGAAGAACTAGTATTAAGTAACAATTTACTTAATTGAAGTCTCAGTTCCTCTTCTATGTGAAGACTACTGAGCTTCTCCTTAGTTCTGCATTTGTTTGCATAGTGGCCAATGCGTCCACATTTGAAACATTTAGCCTCAGCCTTGGACTTTCCTTTACCCTTTGCTTTAGGAATATATTTCCTTTTAGGCTTAGTATACTGTCTTGAATTATCCTTTTCCTTTGAATAATTCTTTCTTTTGGAATACTTCCTTTTATAAGGTTTTTCAACCTTATTTCTTTTCCTAGGTTTAGGATAAGATAAGGGAGTCTGATAGGCAAATTGATCACAAAATTCACCTACTTCCTTTCTACCAGTTAATCTTTGGGACTTTAACTGGGATTGTAACTTCAGATCATTACAGAGAGCTAGACCTTCCTGGATTACAATGTTGACTAATCCACCATAGGTATAGTTTCTGTAAGGGATAGAGATACCATTATTCATATCTCTAAGCTTTTTCCTGATTCTTTCAGCAAAAAAGGTTAGTAAACCATCTACAAATTTGGCTTTCCAGTGCTCATGATTTGCATCATTGAGTTGGAGAACCTTTGCCAAGAATACATCTTTATAGCATGATGGCTTAAATTCTTATTGTTAATGCTTTTAGGTGCTGGTAGCATGATTATTATCGTTATTATGTAATGAACAATATGACTACTATTCTGTCTGCATTATGTTTATCCCAGATTCAATTATGGGTCGTCCAAAAGTCGCGTTGGAATGTTTAACCCGTTTTTGCATTAGATTGCTGCACAGGGTATTGTTTCCAGTAAATCGTTGACAGACGAGTAATAGAATCTCTCTTAAGCAGAACGACGACAGAATAGTACCTTACTGTTCACTACATAATATTGATAATATTTATACTATGCAAACCTTAAAGTATTAACAATAATTAACAGCCATGTTACAACCCTCTTCGTCCTCCTCTTCAGGACTACAGGATAACCAGGATTCAGAACTGGTAAAAAATACTGAAGTAGTGGAATGGACCAATGTTCAAAATCAATTGAACAAATGGACTATCCCTCCAGTAAGTGCAAAAAGCATTTACAAAATCGGAATGCTTAATTTAGCTGATCTATGGACTATTAAGACCATGGAACAGACCATGCAATTAAGCACCAAGGATACAATAATTAAGTTATTGTCATCTCGTGACCTTCAGAGGTACATGCATAAATATAAGTACATCCATATAGGTTTAATTCAAATTGCTTTTAAACCTTTAACCTTGTTAGGTATGGATGCCTGCATTCAAGCAACCCTAAGGGATGCTCGATGTCTGAAATTTCACCCTTCTTTGATGGGTGCACTGGAAACCAGTCTATGTCATGGACCGGTTTACTTTGATGTCTATCCTAGTCTGAATTTATCTTTAACAGATAAAAATATCCATGAGGCAGTTAGTCTTCGGGTACAGACTTATGGATATGATTACTTACCTGGATCGGAAGTGATAAGTGTTATTTATCGCATCCATTACAAAGTACTTGATACTATGTGTCCCAAGGCCATACGTAAAGACTCTAAAGGAGTAACAGCGTTATGGGATACTAACATGTACACCTTAAATGTTGCCACAAAAAGGATGATTCCTTGGAGTGAGATAACATTTCCTGAACACTGGACGATTTCTAATGCCGTCCCAGCACAGCCAATTGCTAATCATAGCTTAGACTGTGTTATTCAGGACCAAGATGGTGATGTTTTTCTGAACTTCAGAAAATCCATCGATCTATCCAGATCGACATCATCTAAAGGAAGTCATCTTCCTTATCGTGTTTCTTGTCCTCCTTCTCGACATTCGATCTCATCAGATTATCGTAAGGAAGGACTCCCTGAAGCAGTTGATTCCAAGCTCAAGCTGAAAGGAATACAACAATCTCCGAATCAAATTCCAAGAGGAGTTTACGAGAAAGCACCTATAGGTATGTCTCGTCGCCAATTTGGAATTGAATTTAGCCCAACTCCATCTGAAATGGGAATCGGAAACGAATCTGTTAAGGATCAATTTGAAGATCCAACAGACATAAATGATCCTCAGGAATACTAGTTTTAATGGATTTTGTCCCTGATAGAATGGCCATTAATGCTGAATTTCAACAGGATCAATATAAAGAATTCAGAAGTTGGTATTTCAAAAGTTTTGACCAAAATCAGTTACAACTTTTCAAAACCCAATTTTATGAATTTCTACAAGAACGCAAAATGGTTATACCTTTTGTTTCTTGGTTTTACATGACCAATCATTCTCTTGTTAATATTAACATTTTGGATGATTTCCTCAAACCCTGGACCACATCTGAAGATAAGGTTTTCCACTCTGTCCATCCTCCCCCTGATCATCTAGTTCTTAAAAGAATTGACCCGGACAGTGGTTCTAAAGTGGAAACCAAGGCTTATAGCCAACCGAAAGTAATTGATCCAACTAGTACTGCTACTAGAAAGGACATTACTCACGTTTACAAGCAGAACAATTATACCAATGTTTGCTTACAAACGATAGGGTCTCAGCTTGGGAGAATTAAAACAGGACTAGACACGGTATTAAATACAATTAATACTAAGTGCATTTCTGACAAACCTTCTCCTCCAGAAGCTTCCTTATCCAAAGCATTGGTGAAACCTGCAATTGAAGTTCAAGGCTTCAATCTGACACATCCTAAGAAGAATGAAGAATTTCTTACTCTTCTTACTCAGAAAATTCAAGGACTTAAAATTCAGACTTTATCCCATGATGAATCTGAAATTGGTTCTGATTCTGAGAATGTGTTACCTCATATTGAGGAAGTTCTAAAAGATCTTACTCAGTTACCTGAGTTCAACAGAATTGTCTACGATAAGAATATCCACTCGAATACAGCCCCTGCTCCGAGTCGATATTATTATCCCAGACCCACACCTCAAGATATCTTGTATGAAGAAGATTATTTTCATACACAGAAATCTTTTCATGGGAAGACCATTTATGAATGGAACATAGATGGCAAATCTGATTATCAGATTTACGAGGTTATTCATCAAATTCTGATGTATAGCCAAGTTTGTAAAATCAACAACAATACTGACCCAACCATTGCTAAGTTTGTCGTTGCTGGTTTTACAGGAATCCTTAAAGGATGGTGGGATAATGTTCTCACTGACATTCAGAAAGCTGAAATCTTTGCTGCTACCAAGATTGTTAAAGATGAAGCTACTCAACAATCAGGCCCTGCTCCTGATGCGGTTTACACACTCATTACCACCATTATCCAACATTTTGTTGGCCCTGAAGGTGCTAATAGTGAACGAAGTCGTGAACTTCTACAGAATCTAAGATGTCCATCTTTAACTCATTTCCGGTGGTATAAAGATGTATTCTTGGCAAAGGTTCTCCAACTCAATGATGCAAATCATGAGCACTGGAAAGCCAAATTTGTAGATGGTTTACCAACCTTTTTTGCTGAAAGAATCAGGAAAAAGCTTAGAGATATGAATAATGGTATCTCTATCCCTTACAGAAACTATACCTATGGTGGATTAGTCAACATTGTAATCCAGGAAGGTCTAGCTCTCTGTAATGATCTGAAGTTACAATCCCAGTTAAAGTCCCAAAGATTAACTGGTAGAAAGGAAGTAGGTGAATTTTGTGATCAATTTGCCTATCAGACTCCCTTATCTTATCCTAAACCTAGGAAAAGAAATAAGGTTGAAAAACCTTATAAAAGGAAGTATTCCAAAAGAAAGAATTATTCAAAGGAAAAGGATAATTCAAGACAGTATACTAAGCCTAAAAGGAAATATATTCCTAAAGCAAAGGGTAAAGGAAAGCCCAAGGCTGAGGCTAAATGTTTCAAATGTGGACGCATTGGCCACTATGCAAACAAATGCAGAACTAAGGAGAAGCTCAGTAGTCTTCACATAGAAGAGGAACTGAGACTTCAATTAAGTAAATTGTTACTTAATACTAGTTCTTCTGAACCAGAATCATCAAGTGATTACGGAGATGTTGTCATGGAATTACAATCTTCTTCTTCCTCTGAAGCAGAGATTGAAAACCCTAGATGTTCCTGTAATCCTTCTCATGATGATTACTACAAGGCAATTGTTGAGATGAATGGGCTAAGCTTAAATGTTTTGACTTCAACTCAACAATCCTTACTGGATCTTATAGATCATATCCAGGATCCTCAAATCAAGATGAAAGTCTTTGAAATAGGTTCTGCTTTGGCAAGATCTACAGAGGATACGGATAATCCAGATTTTCTGCGAGCAGAAAATCATTACAGCATGAAAGAAGTTCTAAGCAGATTAGAACACCAAGGACAAAATTCTCGTCCTGCTAATCTCCCTGATCTGAAAATGGAGATTAATCTTTTAAAAGAGGAAATTCGTCAATTAAAGTCTCGTCAGACTAAGATGGACTTGGAGATTACTCTCTTAAAAACCAAATCTGCAATCCCATCTTCATCATCCAATGTTGATGAAGTTCCTCAATCAGAAGGTACCAATTATCTTCAACTCTTGAATCAAGTTACTTACCAAAAATGGTATATTACTATCAATTTGGTAATTAATCAAGAGTACACAATCACTAATGCAATTGCCTTAGTTGATAGTGGTGCAGACATGAACTGCATACAAGAAGGCTTGGTTCCTACTCAATACTTTGAGAAAACCACTCAAGGTCTTACCAGTGCAAGTGGTGGTAAGATGCAGATTAAGTATAAGCTTAATCATGTTTTCATTTGTAAAGAAGGTATTTGTCTCCCATCTACTTTCTTACTCATCAGAAACTTGGCACAACAAGTTATTTTGGGCACTCCTTTTTTAGCTTTGATTATGCCAATTGAGAAAATTGATTCTCATGGGATATGCTCTACTTTACATAGTCAGTCAATAACTTTTCAGTTCTTGACCCCACCAGTAAATAAGCATATCAATGCCCTTAAAGATAACATTATCTTTAAGGAAAAGCAACTGAATTATTTGCAACAGGAGGTATCCTCCTTAGCAATTAATCAAAGATTGGTACAACCCAAAGAGCAATAGAAAATTGAGTCACTACGGCAACACTTTCTAAAAGAAATCTGTAGTGAGATTCCTAATGCTTTTTGGGCCAGAAAGAAGCATATTGTTTCTTTACCCTATGTAAAGGGGTTTACCGATAGCATGATTCCTTCTAAAGCTAGTCCCAGCCACATGAAAGCTGACTACTTGGAATTATGTAAGACTGAAATCAGCTCTTTAATGGCTAAAAAGCTTGTCACTACTAGCTACTCCCCCTGGAGTTGCAGAGCTTTTTATGTCAATAAAAATGCTGAAAAGGAACGAGGAATTCCTCGATTGGTTATTGATTATCGACCACTTAATCTTACTTTAAGTTGGATCCGATACCCAATTCCCAACATCAAAGATCTTTTAGATAGGTTACAATCTGCTGTAATCTTTTCTAAATTTGATCTTAAATCTGGATATTACCAGGTACAAATCACCGAAGAAGACAGGTACAAAACAGCCTTTTGCGTACCTTTCGGACAGTATGAATGGACAGTAATGCCATTTGGGTTAAAAAATGCTCCTTCAGAATTTCAACATATTTTGAATGACATATTTAATCCTTTTACTGAATTTTCTATTGTTTATATTGATGATATTCTCATATTCTCAAAATCAATAGATCAGCATTATAAACACTTGAAAATTTTCAAAGATGTTATTTACCGAAGTAGTTTAGTAGTTTCGGCTCCTAAACTAAAACTGTTTTTAACCAAGGTCAGATTTCTTGGTCATGAAATTTGTGATGGGAAAATTAGACCTATTGATCGCAGTATTGAGTTTGCTTTTAAATTTCCAGATGAAATCAAGGATAAAACTCAACTTCAAAGATTTTTGGGTAGTTTGAATTATATTCGAAGTCACTACAAAAATCTTGCACAGGATACAGCAATTTTGTACACCAGGTTAAGGAAATCTCCTTCCCCATGGACGTTGGCTCACACCAAGGCAGTCCAGAAGATTAAACTCAGAGCCAAACAAATTCCTTGCTTAGCTCTAGCCAATTCTTCATGGTTCAAAATTGTGGAAACAGATGCCTCCAACATTGGATACGGTGGTATTCTTAAACAGAAAAATCCAAACACAGGAACAGAGGAGCTTGTTCGCTTCACTTCAGGAACTTAGAAAAATGCACAATTAAATTATTCAACCATAAAAAAGGAAATTCTTTCTTTGGTTAAATGCATTTATAAATTCCAAGATGATTTAATCAATCAGAAATTCTTGTTACGCATTGATTGTAGTGCTGCTAAACAAGTACTGGAAAAAGATGTAAAGAATTTAGTTTCCAAACAGATATTTGCTGGTTGGCAAGCTGATTTATCTGCTTTTGATTTTTCTATTGAATATATTAAAGGCAGTTCTAATTCTTTACCTGATTTTCTAACTCGGGAATTTTTGCAGGGTTCATGAATCAGCCCCCCCATGGGCAGGGCCGGGGTCATACTCCAAAGGCTCGTGGCAAAAACAAGGCTAAGGCCAAAGTGGTTATACCACTCACTGATGATCAGTTTCCATATCTGGAGCATGTTGCTGATTTGCTCAAAACTCCTTCTAAAGGAAGCAGTAGTTCTCAGCAACAACAACAGAAACCAACCATGAAAGAGGTTCTTGAACAAGAAACTCCATGGATACCTAATCAAAGGTATATTCAAACAGTATTGGTACTGGATTCTCAAGATGAGCAATGGATGCCAGATCCTTGGGAAGTAAAATCCAGATATTTCCAAACTCAACAATATGCTGCACCGGATGGTCGCCATAGATATATCTATGAAGCCATTCTTACTGAAACTTCCTCTGTGGAGATCAACCACACGAAGCAATTTCCGAATTCCAAAGATAGTCCTCTTACTTATAGTAAAGCTATCTTTAAGAGGCTTATACGGCCTAGTGACTGGGGATTAAATCCCAATTTACCAAGGAAAATATCCTATGGTCACAGTTACAATTATTGGGATTATATCTCAGTATGGACATATTCGTTCTTTTATCAAAATCCGAAGCATAGGCATTCTTGGTTCTTCAAGATATGTCCTCAATCAGTTAAGACTGATTTCCCAAACTGGGTTATACCCTGGTGGGCTATATTTGGCCCTGATCTGGATATGTTGCCCGAATCAATCAGCAAATTATATTTGCCCTGGCAACAATTTCATCCTCAATTAAGAGGACAGGATAATATTCCTGTAGGGAAATCCACCCTATTATTCTTTACTGAATTTGGAATCCCTTGGATTTGGAAATGGGATTTCCAATGTGGTTATACCACTGACAAGTTACCGGTCCTCCAGAGGATCTTTTATTACCGATGGTGGTCAGGCATGACTCAAGAACCTATCCAAGCCCTCCTCCATCAGATCAGAAAGAAAACAATGGAATATATGGATAAGATTCCAAAGTTAACTATTCCGGAACCAGAAATCTTTAACCCCTTTGAACTTGTTAAAGATATGATCCGAAAACAACAACCATTAATTACCGAAGCAGATTTAATGGTTAAATGCATGGATTTTATGAGGAATAAATTTGTTAAATCCTTTGAATCCTCCACCCCTACAGTAAGAGATGATGCATCCATGGTATCAGTCTCTAGCCAGACCAGTCAAGATGGAAATCAGTTTTCTTGTCTTGCAGGTTATGCTCAGGATCCCAATGAAGATCTTAATTCTGAAGATGAGATTTCCATAGCAGATTATTGGGATTCTCTCACAGGACATTTGAAGGACAAGATGAATCCATCCAAAAAGTAAAGATTCCTCTTATCCTGCCGACATAAGAAGACAAAGAACTTTTCTCAAAAGTCTTTGATTCAACAGTAATTCCTTTATCAGATGTCTACTTTCCATCAGATAAGGAGACAGCACTTAGTGGTGGGCCGACCGACTGCATTATTCCAGCACACGATCCCATGCACTATGCGGACTTCAAATTGTTAATTTCAAGTCCATTTTATGTATAAATAGAAGGAAATGTTTCCTTCAATGTATCTTTTCAATTTTCCTTTTCTCTCTACTGTAATATTTCTCTATACAAGCTTGAAGTTTAATAAAGAAAGTTTTCTGTAAGTCTGTTCAACACTTGTTTAAATTTTGTTAATTATCGTTATTATCGCGATCCGTATCTATTTTAATTGTTAAAGAGAGTGACTTTTAGTCTGTAAAGCTTCTTAACACTTAGGAAGGAATTAAGAAAATAACTTTTGCATTGCTTGATGCATGATAGAGTTTTAAATTTAATCAATCATGTTTTGCCTTAACAGTAATAGAATTCAGAATGAAAAAGAGTATTAGTTTATGATACTTTCCTGAAAAAAAATGTGACTTTCAGTAATACAAATGATTAAAGAACTGAAATACGATTTTTTTTATTTTTTATTTTTTTATTTTTTTTGAAGAATAGGATGTATTGGGATGAAAGAAATTTTTTTTTTTTTTTTTTTCCTTTTTCAGAAGGTATGAAAAAAAAATAAAAAAAATCGTTAATGGAAGATGATATCCATGATTTTTTTTTTTTTTTTTAAATCATTTGAAGTAAATAGAAATCGGTTTATGATGATATATACACACACATATATGTATATGTAATACACATATTACGAATAAAATAATATTAAACTAGTTGAACTAAATGCCATTTTATTCTAAATGTAACTATAAAGAATTTCTTAATTTCTCGTCTCTTAAAAAAATTAAACAAGAAAGGAATACAGAATTATGTAGAAATTAAAGGAACCCGTACAGAACAATAAACACATTATATACCCAGAGAATGAAAAATTTTCAATTAAACATGATCATAATGTAGTTGGACCAAAACACTTAGTCATAGTAGAATATAAATAGTACAAATAAAACATTATAAAATAATAACAGTCCAGTAAAATATCAATAAAAGCATATTAACATAAAAGAGAGTAAGAAACTTCTGACATGTTGGAAAGTCATGACTATGAAAGGCTCCAAAATTGTCACGTTCACTGAAGAACATTTACCAAGTCTTCCATTATCATGTTGCCCACACATATATATATATGTGTGTGTGTGTGTGTGTGTGTGTGTATAATGAGATAATATATTGGCTGCAAAAAATAAACAAAGAGGAAGATGTAAAACTTATATTTTACTCATTGAATTACTATGCTATTTATAGAATATTACACACCTATTCATGAAAGGATATATCTGTTGAAGTATAAGAAGTTTTTGCCTTAACATTTTTGTAAACCAATTTGATGCACACTAATCAAAGATGTGTCTCCAACAAAAGGGTTTTCAAAGGTACGTGACCGTGAATAAAACATTTAATAATTTTTTGCACAAGAATTTTTACATAAAAAGATGGAAAGAGAGAGAGAGCAAGATAGTAATTTAGTCTACCTTTTTTATAAGATTGAATCGACATATACTTTCAAATAGTTTTGAGGAAACAAAGCACGTATCTTTTTTTTTTATGTATAAAAAAAATAAATACAAAATAATTTAAATTGAAAGTTGATATATTTTAACCGATAAGTAACTCTTTATGAAAGAAAAAGGTTTGTAATATAGAAGTGTTTTAATTTGAAAGAAATTCTTTATAAAAGAAGACACTTATACAAAGCAAAGTATACAAAACAGAAGACGTGTCTGGAGTTTTATTTTGTTTTATTTTTTCTTTTTTTCTTTTTCTTTCTTTTGCAAACAGGTGCTAAGTAGTTAAGAAGATTATTTTTCTAAATTTTTATTTTTCTTATTAGAAAAAAATGTATTGACAGGAATATAAAAAACCGTTGAATTCCTAAGCGGTGTAACCTTTAAAAATCAAAAAGGTGTATAACAATGTAAATTGAAAACTTGAGTAATATTGCATTGAAATCCTAAATGGGGCAACCATTAGAAATCAAAAGGTACATAACAACGTAAAACCTGAAAAGGCATGTAATAATAAAAATTAAGTGTTTAAAAAAATATATAAATATTATAAATTGAATACACTTTTATAGGGTATATAGATATATGTTTGTATGTGGTTTGAGCCTTCTTATGAAAAGCAACCAAAAAAAAAAAAAAGAAAAGAAAGTAAAAGCGGATTGATGAGTAGGTCAGGTTACTTTAGGCTTTGTTTGGATATGTAGGAGATCGAGAAAAGAAAACAAATGAAAATATTAGTTTGGATAAAATAAAATAAAATAAAATAAAGGATATTAATAATCTCTATTTATGTTTGGATAGATAGAAAAAAAATGAAATGAAATGAAATGATAGTATTCTTGTTTGTATATGATATAGGGGAGAAAAGAAGAGAAAAAATAATAACTAAATTACTATCATATTGTGAAACCCCTCGGATCCGAAACACGGGTTGATCAGGCCCAGACCCAAACCTGGGGGATATCGAACAATTAATATGTTATAACGAACATAGAATACTAAATGAAATAAGAATTAAAATTTAAGAGCTGAAAGAAACTAAAATAAAATTCCCAAATAATAAAGATTAAATAATCCAACTCCAAAGCCTCCAAAGGTACAACTCGGGAATCCATCTCTAGTGGACCCCTAAAAATAATCCAAACAGTAATAAAAATAACTGATAAGACATCTAGAAGTAAGTTACGAAGAGAAGTCCTACATCGTCGGTAGAGTGGATAGAAATCTCTGCTCAGCACGAACACCTCTAAGTCTGGAACTATCGTGTACCTGAAAAATAGAAGTGGGTTGGGCCCACGCGCAAGTTCTATACTACTACAACCCAAACAGAGGCCCGATATGCATGTACATCTTAAACAATCCAACAATAGCTAATAATCCGTAAGTATATATATATAATCACACTAAAGGACTCTCACTGGCCTACAGGCCAGTCTCAACTTGAATAGAGGTAACATGCTAAAACGCACACGAAGTGGGCATGTGTATCTAACCTAAACAGGGTACACCTCCAACTATCGTAGCCAGCTATGCATCCCAATGCATATACGCTCCCTAACCAACGACTCTGAGATTCAGGCTTATATCGTGGCACCATAAAATATATAATTAAATTCCATTCCAAAATCCATAGTAGTGCCGCCGCTCAACTATATGTTGCCTTTACACTAAAAATAAAATAGGATTAAACTTTTAGTTAATCCATTCCTTAATCCATAGTAGGTAGGACTTAGCATTTTTGAACTAATCCCCCTAGTATGACACCGTCCCATATCGGTGCATACAATCCATCCATCCAGTGTTGATAATGTATATGACAGTAAACATTTCAATATCAACTAATCAACCAATCTATAACAAGTATAACACTATCCATCCAATTGCTGATAATATCATTGACATTAACACATATCAATATCAACATATCCAATCATAGGCATAACAAGGATCTATAATTAGCATGCTTGTTTCAATACATTCAAGACTTAATTCTCTAACAAATATAAATATCCGAGAATAAATGTAACCATTCTGTAATCCACAATAAGCATAATAATAATTAGAACAGAATTAACATGCTTACTAATAACGACTCCGCAACATCCCATAAGTTGATATAAATAATTCTTTGAAAAAATATCAACTAGTTTAACCTTAAGCATCAACCGAAATTATATTAATTGACATGCTTAATCTCAGAACATTGTTACATGATTTAAACATTAAATTCCTAATTCAATTGCTAATTAAAAATAAATAAGCAATCTGAATCATTTATATCAAAGCTGTCACACAAGCTTATTTAAGTGTTCCAGACTGTTCCTACCTTAGCCTCTTATGATGCTTTAAGTATTTCCATGTCTTCTTAGAATTTATCAAGGGTTTATTCATTACAAAATACCCCTAGAACCATTCTTAAACATTCTAGAACTTCAAAATTCCAAATACAATAGCCTAAGTTCGCAAGAAAATCACATAAAAAAAATAAAAACTGAAAATCCTTGGAGGAGCCGGCTCCACACAAAGTGGAGCTGCCTCCAATGATGGTGGAGCCACCTCCACTAATTCCTAGAGCCAGCTGCACTTATGGTGGAGCCTGCTTTGTGTTTTGGTGACCCAGTTCTTCCTTTGTGCGTCGTCTCCTTCCACTCCGGCAGTATTAGACTGCTTTGTTCTTCTAAACCAACTTCATTACTGATTAAAACTAAGCCCCAAGGTGCTCTAAAGTTATTTAAATTCATTACTTGTTAACCAAAAACAATTAGAACAAGAACAAACAAAAGCAGTCAAAAACGGAAGGAAAAACATATATAAGAACAAATACTGTTATGAAACAATTAATTGTGCAACCAAATTAATTTAACTTTAACTCTTCCTGGAACTGAATTAGGGATGCAAAGAACACGAAGCCTAAGGGATTGAGTTAGATATAAAACTTGCCTGTGAGATTCAGTTCAAAAATCTCAACGTCCTTCCTCTAAGTGTTTCCAGAAATCCTTCAGTTTTGTCCCAAACTTCTCTATACGCTTGTTGCTTCCAGTATGCCGTGAATAGGGTTTTAAAACCCTAGACAGATGCTCATTACATATATTTATAGATTTTCACAAAACCACAATCCATGTCTAATTCGGCCCATAAGCAAACCTAGGATGTACAATGTCGGCTGCCTATGAAAACTATAAACCCCATGAAAATATATTCACGTTGCAAACTAACTAAAACCAACTAAATGTAATTTAACTAATCCAATTTAATTTAATTTTAACTTAAAGCAATTAAATCCATAAGTAAGACAATTAAATAAAATAAATCAATTAAATAAATTAACTCAATTAAATGTAAGTAACTTAAACAAGTCATCAAACGCAACAATTAAATCCATAACTAATCCAATTAAAAATAATTTAACTTAAAACAATTAAAATCAAAGAAATAAACAAAAGCAATTTTAAACAATAATTTAAATACAAAGAAATAAACAAAAGCAATTTTAAACAATAATTTAAATACCAGGACTATCCTTTTAAAATTAGGGGTATTACACATATCCTTTTAAATAGAAGGGATATGAATGGAATAATAATTTTTTTCTTTTTAATTGTTTAGGGCAGTTTCAGAATTATGAAAATACTACTTAAACAATATCCTTTCTCTCCTTATTTTCTTATTTTTGGAAAGATAGAAAATGAGGGATAATGAGGGATAACTATTTCTCTCTATCTTTTCCTATCCTTTCTTTTATCTCATTTTAAATTACCCAAACGTATTTATGTTGCATTTGGTGTGCAGTAATATTGGAACCAAACCGAACCAAACTATGAGAAGATGGTTTGATTCGGTTCGGTTCTACAGTTCTTGGTTTTATAATTCAGTCTAATATACAAATGAAATTAAAAATATATATTATAATTTCCATTATAATATAGATTTTTATTATATATTATGATATATAGTTATTGGTTAAAAGGCTAATTTTATTATTTTATTATTTATATATAATACAAAATATATAAATAATTTATAAAATAGTTCGGTTCGGTCTTGTAAAACTTCAAACTGTAACTGAACCATTTATAAACGATTCTATGATTTTGGGAACTAGAACCGAGCTGAGCGGTAAAAAAATCAAACCAAACCTATCTGTCCGATTCAATTTTTTGTGCATCCGTAATAGCAGTCATATTTGTGTCCTACTTTTTAAAATAATTGCCATATTAATTTAGCATGAACCAAAAATGGTATGTACATATAGAGCCAATGAGGTTTTTATTAATTTCCCAAAAATTGCATTAATTTCAAACTTACCTTGAAATTAATCTCACGATAAACATGAAGCATCACACAAATAATTTATTGACACAACTTCACAGGAAAATGATAATTTTGACAACCCTTTCATACCGACAAAAAAAACCTACTTTGACATGGTAATACACTCATTTAATGTGTAAGGGTCATTGCATATTCTTGATTATGTTTCAGGGAATATCGGGATTCATTGTATTGCTTAGTTATTTTCTTTGTCTTGCTGGGTCAGAAAGTAATTTTGATGGTCGGTCGAAAAAGATTTGTTATTGCAGTTTCACGGCGTTCCACGAGAGGATGTGGAAAGAGGATGCATTATTGCTTTATTTGGGTAGAGAGATAAAATGATCTTCCCGGGATTTAATTATGTATTGCCTGGTTCTTTTCTTTATATTGCCTATTCAGGAAGTAATTTTGATGGTCGGTCGGAAAAGAGATGTTATTGCGATTTCACGGCGTTCCACGAGAGGATGTGGAGAGAGGATGCATTATTGCTTTATTTGAGTAAAAAGAGAAAAAAGGATCTTCCAACTTTTGTTAACAAGTGCCTTTATATATTTAGATTTTAAAGTGGCCCATACAGTGACATCCACGTAGAAGTCATAATATATCGGGTTTTTTTTATTTTTTTTATTTTTTAAGTAAGGCGAAATAATAGTACTCATACTTCACATAAACAACATGGATTGAAAGTATTATTTAATTTTTAGACACTTGGTTTTTTAATGATAAAATAAAACACAGCTAGATCAAGTCCATTAATAAATAATAAGAGGATTTCATTTTATGAAATTAAATAAAATTTGACTAAACTCCAATCCCAAATATTCTTTAATAATATGATAAAAATAAATCCATGTGTAATTAATTTTTGTGGAAAGTATAACCATTTTTGAATGTACCGAAAATAAACCGGCCTATATATGGCTCGATCCATTGGGTTCAGAGCTTGGAAGGGTCGTCAATCCACCCACAGGACAGCCCGACAGGCCCAATGCTTGTTCAAACCATCTCCAGGCCCAACTTCCTCACTGTGATGAAGAAGTCCTCCTTTCATAACGGCTCGAATAAAAGGCCCAATGAAGATGAGCCCAGCGGGGAAGGTTCTGAGAGAGGTTTTTAGGGCAAATATATACTTATATAAATAGAGGCTAGAGAGAAAAAATAGGTGGATGGAGTGAAGTGTATTGAAATTTCTTTCTGAAAATAGAGAGCAATTTGTGGTACATTCATCTGGCGCCGTCTATGGGAAACGAGAAAGAAAACTCATCGATTTTCACATATGGAAGGTTTGATCCGATCAATTTCCAGTGAGGAATGTGAGATCTGGTCAATTTTCGCATAAGGAAGGTCAGATCTGATCGATTTTCACATATGGAAGGTTTGATCTGATCGATTTTTAGCGAGTAAGGTTAGATCTGATTGATTTCTAGTGAGGAAGGTGAGATCCAGTTGATTTTCACGTAAGGAAGGTCAAATCTGATCGATTTTCACGTATGGAAGGTTTGATTTGATCGATTTTCAGCAAGGAAGGTTAGATATGATCGGTTTTCAGCAAAAAAGGTGAGATTCGATTGATTTTCAGTAATAGATGACCCAGCTCCATTCAGGAACAATGATTATAGGAGAAAGCTCCCATCAGCAGGAGGACGAGTAGCGGGCGAAGCTCGATGAGTTAATGAACATGATTGAAACCTTAAGGCGAGAGAACGCAGAGCTAAGAGCCGTATTGGAACGAAGAGATGTTCCGCTGATTCCTCGACCACCACCAGTAGACGAGAGGGTGGTGTCATCGAACGTCGACCTTCAGGTAGAGAGAGCAGGATCCGTTCATATGGATCCGAATCATGGAGAGCTCAGACAGGACGACGAGATCGAGCGTGATGAGAGTGATCCTACATGGTGTAAGGAGTCAATTGCAGGCAAGTCATTCGATACTATGCTTTAGTCAACGACGATCGCACCGGACCGAAGGAGCACCAGGAAAAGACAGATCGAGCAGAATGAGGCCCTTCGCACGTCAGCTCGGACGGCCAATTCACCATTTACAAACGAGATCTTGAATGCACCGAAGCCAAGGAAGTTTTCCATGCCGGTATTCACTCTGTTTGACGGGACGAAAGACCCGATCGAGCATGTTTACCATATTCAGTTGAAGATGGCATTGGACACAGGAGACGACGCCCTGATGTGCAAAGTCTTCCCGATAAGCCTCACTGGACTAACACTTAATTGGTTCAAGCATTTGCCAAGAGAATCGGTTGGGAGTTTTCGAGATATTTGTGACCAGTTTATAGGCTAGTACTTTGGCAATAAGCATTTGGCTAAGGACATATCGTGCCTATTCACCATACGGCAGCAAGAGGGTGAGTGCCTTCAAGCTTCCCTCACTCGTTTCAACCTTGAGAAGAGCATGGTGATCGAATGCCACCCTCCCTCAGCAGTACAGGCATTCAAGCTGACCATGATACGAGGGATTTCGTTCCACACGAGCCTCATTGTGCAGATCCCAAAAACTATGGATGATTTGAATACTAGAGTAGAAGGCTTCGTGCGTTTGGAAGAAGATGAAGCTGTCAACACAAACCGTGGAACGTAACGTTTCTGAAGAGGTATTACCAATAGAGTAAAATTGCCAATTAAGTTTCAATTTCAATGTCTATTAGAAATATGTTCCTTTATGTAAGTGCAAGTGAACTGGTCAAACAAAATCTATAAAAAAAAAGGGTTTTTTTTTTTTAAAGAAGAAGTCTGAGCCGAACACCAAAACTTGCACAAATACAATTAAGTCAGTGGCAAGTGGCATTCTAGCCAAGCGCCAAGCACTTAACCAAGTAAGTGGCAAGTGACATTATGAGCCGAACACCAAAAATTTGCACAAATACAAATAAGTCAGTGGAAAATGGCATTCTAACCGAGCGCTAAATACTTAACCAAGTAAGTGGCAAGTGGCACTGTGAGCCGAACACCAAAACTTGCACAAATACAAATAAGTCAGTGACAAGTGGCATTCTAGCTGAGTGCCAAACACTTAACCAAGTAAGTGGCAAGTGGCACTATGAGCCGAATGCCAAAAACTTACACAAATACAAACAAATTAGTGGCAAGTGGCATCTAGCTGAGCGCCAAACACTTAACCAAATAAGTGGCAAGTGGCACTATGAGCCGAACACCAAAAACTTGCACAAATACAAACAAATCAGTGGCAAGTGGCATTCTAACTGAGCGCCAAGTACTTAACCAAGTAAGTGGTAAGTGACACTATTAGCCGAATGCCAAAAACTTGCACAAATATAAATAAGTTAGTGGCAAGTGACATTCTAGCCGAGCGCCAAAAACTTTACCAAGTAAGCGGCAAGTGGCATTATGAGCCGAAAGTAGGGGTGGCAAAACTCGACACGACCCACCAACACGACACGAGATAAATGGGTTTAGGTTGACCATAATTGGGTTCCGGTCATAAAGAGGTTGATACGATTAACCCGTTTAATTAATCGTGTCGTGTTCGGGTTGTGGGGCTCAACCCATGTAACCCTTTTATACCCATTTAACTAAACGTGTCATAATCGTATCAATATGACCCGTGTAACCCGTTACCTATATTTAGACCCAATTAATAGGGATATTTAGGTCATTTTATCTTAACCCTATTAATTATAAGTCAGCTCTTAATTTGTTTGCACTTCCCAAATTTTTTTTTTTTCTTTAAGATGTTGTAGAATTCAATTTCCCATTCACACGGTTCACCTCTTCAGTTGCTCTCAGACACTCTTACCCATACCTTAACCTTACATCTCCCTCTTCAGTCTCCATTTCAAAGCCACATATATTATAAAGCCATATATATTATAAATGGTGGAAGAAGATCTATCTCCATATGTATCCCACAGCCTAGGCCGAAAGAAGAAGACAATCTTCAAACAACCTCTGATCACCGAAAATATAGAAGACACGTAATTAATTTCTCACCCTCTCTTCTTCATATTTCTTCCTTCCTCATCATATGTTCATACCTCTTGAGTTTTTTCAGATTCATGTAATAGAAACCTTAACCCTCGTTTCCTAATTTAGTTTTTTTTTTTTCCTTGTTGGTTTTCCTGTTGCGTAAAATCAGATTTGTGAAACTTAGAGAAAATATCAACAAGTGAGAAAACAATTCTATGTTTTTCTGGATTTAGGGATGGGTTGCTCTTCAAAACCTAGGTCTGGTTCAAAGCATGAAATAGATCCCACCCCTGTCATATCAGCATTTTCTCTTTATTTGTCTTATAAATCCATTTATTCAGTTGGAGAGGTCTGGATCAGACTTTTTTTTTTTTTTTTTTTTTGTTTATTCTATTACATATTTCTTTGTTGTGATTCCCTTTTTTTTTTTTTTTTTTTTTTTTCATGTTTCACTGAATATATATTTTAATTAGATATGGTTCTAAAGTTATGTATATATTATTTTAATATTTTTCCAAGGTACATATTAGAACTTTAGATAGGGTTCTAAAGTCGGTAATAATGAGATTCCAAAATTTTCATTCTATTTTCTTACAAATTTTCAGTAGCTGAATAGAGCTTTTATAATGTGTATTTAGTTTACTTTCCATTACAAACATGTTGCATACTATCATATTTTTATTTGCTATTTATTATGGATATTTTTTATTAGGTGTTATTGTGTGTGATTTTTTTTTTCCTTTTGTAATACGTAGATGGATTCTCGAAATGCTGAGCAAGTTAGGAAGTGCAAACGAACACTCACATCATCAGTTTGGGTGCACTTTGATATACTTCTGATGGATGAAGACAGCAAGAAAAAATGCAAATGTAAGAAGTGCGGGGCTGTGTATATTGCTGATAGCCGGTATGGTACTTGTAACTTGAAGCGACATATGGTCTCTTGTATTAAAAGGGATGCGCTGACATAGGTCAGTTACTTATATCTCCAGTTACTTTTATTCAGCTGAAAATATTTTTTTGTTGGATGTTTTAATATAAATACAATGAAGCTTCAAGTTGATGACTTGACTCAAAATGTTATGCAACCAAATATCAACAATGATGACCGTCCTTCAGCCCAATCTTTCAACAGTGTTTGTATGACCAAAAATTAAAAATTCAGTAGGTAGTTATACTCTTCTTTTGGTGGTGGTGCTAGTTTGCTAGAAATTGAAAATTTAAAGGTTTTAAAGAAAATATTTTGGCTTCTACTTTACAATTCAAGTTATTGTTTTGTCATTGTTGTAAATGGTAGGCAGTGTCTGTCAAGCAAAGCTAATGTTTAGATATAAATTTGAAATGGGGTTTTAGAGTCGAGTACAAGAAGATATTTGTTAAATTCCTAGTTACTCCATCCAAGTATGTAAAAATGAATTAATTATAGCAAGTGTGACATTTTGATTTTAAGCTGACATTTTATTATATTCATATCAATATATCAAATTATATTGTGTTTTTGTGTGCTTTAGCAAGTCATGTTCCTTGGTATTCAAACTTTGAATAAATTTTCATGTGGTTGTTGTAGTTTGGTGGAAAAATCATATTTTAATTATTTTGCTTATTTATGCCATCAAGCCTGCATCATTATCTATTTAAAATCAAATGAAAATCTAGCTTATTCACTTCTTTGCCTTACAGGTATTTTTATCAAAGAGTTGGTCTTCCTTTCTCAAGTTGCTGCTGCTTTAGTTTTTTTTGGCTTCTTTTTGTATGCAACAGAATGATGACATCCGAAAGACTTTTAAGAGAAGTGATGAGCTAGACACATCATGAAGACAAAGATGATAATTTTTTTTCTTTTGTTTTTTTTTTAGTTCCTTTGCATTGTACTTGGCTTTTGGGGGGTTGATGTTTTTCTTTTTCTTTTGAATATTTGGGCTTTGTAATAACTCTCTAAATTTTTGTCTTTTAATTTACTATCGTATGGACTAGTTAGTAATTTGGCTGGATTCTAAGTTTTTTTCCTAATAATTATTGTTTAATTGAGTAAATAGATCATTAAACGGGATAAAAGACCATTTAAGTTAAACAGGTCTTTAAATTAGTTGGGTTGTGTTGTGTGTTACACGAACCATTTATTAAACGGGTTACACGTGTCGTGTCATGTCACCCGTTTAATAAACAGGTCGTTTTCGTGTTGAGGGTTCTTGACACGATTATTAAATGGGTCATGTTCGGGTTAACTTATTTAGTAGAATACACCTAGATTAACACGACACGATTACAACCCGTGAACACGAATTGCCACCCCTAGCCGAAAGCCAAAAATCTGCACAAATACAAATAAGTCAGTGGCAAGTGGCATTTTAGCTGAGCACCAAATGCTAACCAAGTAAGTGGAGAGCGACACTATTAGCCGAACGCCAAAAACTTGCACAAATACAATTCAACACATTTGCAAGTGATACTCTAGCCTAACGCCAAAACACTTATTAGCCAAACGACAGATGCTTGTGAAATTAGCCGAACGGAAAACACTTGTGAAATTTGCAAGTTAAAAATGGAAGTAGAACAGAGCCCAAGAAAAAATTCTTCATATACTTTCATTTAGAAGAACAAGGGTAGGCATTCTCAACCTTACAAAAATCAAATTCAGAATAAAGCAAAAACAAAAACAAATTACTGATCTATTCCGTTCTTTTGTCCCGCCGGGCTGATCTAGCATCACCCCGAACGTCATCCATTGTCTCATCTCCTCAGGATTGGGAATCAATCTAAACAATATCCTTAAGCGTCCGAGCCTAACTGTCAACAGTTTGGGCGGATGGGGAAACAAAAGGCCCAATAGCGGCACTCAGAGGTTAAACTGCAAAAACAGGAGGAATGGCCCCAGAGGTCACAATCTCTTTACACTCCCTAAAGATAAGCTCGGTTGGATTAAGGGATGGGTCGGTGTAATTGCTTGGTGGGTCAATCTTAAGATCACTGTCACAATCATCCGGACCGGTGTAAGAGCTCGTCTTCCCTTTGGGAGGGAAACGATTTGTGAAACCATCTCTAAACCCTTGAGCATATCTGAGAGCTCCAGCCCGGGAGAAACGAGTATACAAGGCCTTTATCCCACCTTCAACCTTGCTCATTATGCCCAGGAGAGCCATGCAGTCATCCGAGGATTTCTTTTCAAGTGCCGACCGGTCAGCCCGCTTAGTCGCCAGGGCGCTCTGGGGATTATCCCTCTCAGTCTGCAGAGCATCCCTCTCAGTCCGCAGGACATCCCTCTTTTTCAGTAGAGCAACCAACTCGAGCTCCAACTGTATTTGCCTGGCATTAGCCTTCCTCAGGTCAATGTTCACAGCCTTGATCCCAGCAGAGAAGTTGCGGACGTTCTTGTCTGCAATCTCAAGTTGCCTCTGCATGGTGATCATCCCAAATAGGGTATGTATGCAAACACATA
Organism: Cornus florida; assembly: GCF_030987335.1. Taxonomy (NCBI): domain Eukaryota; kingdom Viridiplantae; phylum Streptophyta; class Magnoliopsida; order Cornales; family Cornaceae; genus Cornus; species Cornus florida. The sequence continues at coordinate 57,061,519 of NW_026775579.1, read as the reverse complement.
AAAACTGTTATTCCCAATATGAGCTAACAAAGTTAGAATAATGAAAAGAAAGAGAAGAGATTAGAAAGGGTCAAACAGCAAGTCACCTCCATGGCAGAAATAGGGAACCGGTTGTATATGTCCCTCTGGCCCATCTCTTTTTAGACTTTTACATCCTGTAGAGTCCATATGTTTTTGTAATATGCAAGAGTGGTTGGACCATCCTTGAACACGGTGTTACTGGGGGAAATAACCAATCCATCCACTTGCACGTACCTGGGGGTCCACGGAATCACTATCAGAGAGGGAGATGAAGTCCTCTCTGCTTCCTCGGTTTTACCGCCAGAAGAGGCACTTCTTGTTGCGAATTGGGCTCGGTCGCCCCAAAAATCTGAACCCTTTGTGTTAAGTGAACGTCGTCCATATCAGACCAGACCCCTCATCCGGCAGGGGTCACTTTCCTTTCCCCTTCTCCGAGGCAGATTCTAAGACAGGTGGAGAATTTTTGGTGCTGGGAGCAACGTTTGCAAGGCCAGACTTGACAACTTGAAAGAGAAAGTATGGAACAACATCCCTTCGTCCTTCGAGCTATTTACACCAGAATCCTTCAACAACATAGCATTCTTAAGGATTTGCATGGATGAGGAACATATTAAGAGTTTTAAAAAAGAACAGTTTCGTTGACTGAGGCGTTAGAGAAATAAAGAGGCTTCAGTTTTCAAAGCATTGATCTCAGCACTAACCGTCTGCTTCCCCATGTCATCGTATTGAGCCGTCACATCATGATTACATCCCCTTGTTAATCTCACCCTAATTAATTAGGGAACAGGTGAGGGTACCGAAAATAAACTGGCTGTAATACCTCTAATTTTACAAGGACAATTCTGAAATTTAATTATTGTATTTAATTGCATTTTATTTAATTATATGTAATTTTATTGAATTATTTTTAATTGGTGTAATTATTTAAGTTTTTTTTTGAATTACTTGTTGTATTATTGTTATTTACTTGTGTTTTATTTTCTTTAAATTAAATGGTTTTCTTTTTATATTATGTGGTTAGTTATTTTTAATCTCATGTGTATTTAATCAGATTTTATTTTAAAATGGATTAAATTAATTACGTGAATTGACTTAGGGTTTTATGTTTTACATCGTGTCTAGGATTGGAGTCGACATATAGTTGGTTTAGGATTTAATTTAGGGTTTTACGTAAAACCTATAAATATAAACATACGTCTGTCAAGGGTTTGTTGTAACACCCCTAATTTTAAACGGATAGTCTCGGTATTTATTTATTTGTTTTAATTGTATTTTTAATTATTTAATTGATTATTTGACTAATTGTTTATGTGTTTAATTGAATTATGTATTACTTGATTATTTGATTATGTGTCTATGTATTATTTGTATTTGCATATGTGTTAATTGTTTAATTAGATTATGTGCTTAAATGGTGTTTTGATTAATTGTAAATTAAAAGTTTTCTTTTCTTTTATTATTTTCTTCTTTTTTTTTTCTTTTATGGTTATGGTTAGTAGTAATGGGCCAACCAATTAGGTCCAATGGACTACTTGGATAGGAGGTTGGATGTGTATGTATTATTACCCATGCATAGTTGTGTATGTATATATATAGATATATATTATATACATATATAAAAAGGAAAGTAATTTATTAATTACTTTTATGGTAACTTGGGTAATAATTTTTAATCTGATGTATATGTTTTATATTTAAATAATAAAAATATACATAGATTTGATACGTGTTATGTTTTAAGTTACTTTATAATATTATGGTAACTTAAGTATTATTAGATAATCCATTAATAAATAATGGAATGTGCATAATTTATTTATTTAATAAACATATACATAAATTATATACGTAACATATTTTACTTACCTTTTTAATATATATAAAAGGGAAAGTAATTTATTAATTACTTTTATGGTAACTTGGGTAGTAATATTTAATCTGATGTATATGTTTTATATTTAAATAATAAAAATATACGTAGATTTGATGCGTGTTATGTTTTAAGTTACTTTATAATATTATGGTAACTTAAGTATTACTGGATAATCCATTAATAAATAATAGAATGCGTATAATTTATTTATGTAATAAACATATACATAAATTATATACGTAACATATTTTACTTACCTTTTTAATATATATAAAAGGGAAAGTAATTTATTAATAATTTTTATGGTAACTTAGGTTATAATATTTAATCTGATGTATATGTTTTATATTTAAATAATAAAAATATATGTAGATTTAATACGTGTTATGTTTTAAGTTACTTTATAATATTATGATAACTTAAGTATTATTGGATAATCCATTAATAAATAATGGGATGTGTATAATTTATTTATTTAATAAAGATATACATAAATTATATACGTAACATATTTTACTTACCTTTTTAATATTTTAATATTTATTTTTTTTAAGTTGACCTAGATTGGGAAAAGGGTTAGGGTTATTTTATTTAGCCTATAAATATATAGCTATAGGTTGTAAAAGGGGGTTGAAAATATTCACGTGATATATTCTAGAGAGAGAGAGTTAGAGAGGGAAGGAGGAAAATGAAGGAAGGAGGAAAAAAAACCCTGTAGAGAGAAATCAAGGAAGAAGAAGTTTAACTTTCGATCTAAAAGTTTAAGGCAATTTCTTATTCTATCTCTTTCCCTTTAATTTGTGTTTCTGTACATGCCTAGAAAATTCCAGGATTTATTAAACACATAAAATTAAATAATTATGCGTGTTTAATTGGATTAGAACATAGGTTTTATGAATTTGGTTCATATCTATTCTTGTGTTATAAATTAATAAATGCATGATTTTGATTTGATTTTCGGTGTGAATTTTTACATGTTTAAATTATATATTTTTCATATCTGTGGAATGATGGAATGTAGAAACATGCCTAGGATTCCTGAACATTAAATAGGAATTAGGTTTGGGTTTAAATAAATTTAAATAGACTCAATCATAATGATGCTTGCTATTTGAATATTTTAAACAAACGAATGAAATTAATCTTTTAATATGTTTTAGTAATTGAGATTAAATGTGTACGATGAATTGGATATAGAGAATGCTTATTTGACGGTATAATAAAATATTATCATATGTATAAGATTCAGTTTATGTAGGACATATGATATATGAAGTTTAAATAAATAATAAGTCATTCCTATTTTGTGATAACTTAATATCATATTATCATAGTTATTTTTGAATTGTTTGATGTATTTCCTTAATCATTACATTAATTGTTGGATTGTGTGGTTTAATGCACAGGTATGGGACGGTGGCATTCTAGGGACGGATTAACTTATCAGTTAAGTCCTACCTATTTTATATAAGGGAATGGATTAACTAAAATGTTAAGTCCTACTTATATTCAAGTCAGGTTAGCTGAATAAGTTGAATGACTTATGGAGGATTAATTTAGTATATAAGGGAATTGATTAACTAAAATGTTAAATTCTACTTATATTCAAGTCAGGTCAGCTGAACAAGTTGAATGACTTATGGAGGATTAATTTATACTGAATAGGATGGTTACTAGATTATATATATATAAGTATGGTGCCATGATATGAGCTTGAGTCTCAAGATCAGTGGTTAGGGTGCGTATATCGCTAGGGATGTGTAGCTAGATATAGTGTAGTTGTGTACCCTGGTAGGTCTAGGTACTCATGCCCACTATATGTAAGTTTTGCATGTTGCCTACTATTCAGGTTGAGGCAACCCTATAGTCTAGTGAGGTTCCTTTAGTGTGTATATATATATATACGGACTACTAGTTACTGTTGGATTGACTAGGATATATATGTGTATCGGATCTCTGCTTGGACTGTAGTAGAGTAGAACTTCTTTGTGAGCCTAACCCACCATTATTTTTCAGGTGTTCGTCAGGAGTAGAGGTTGTTCGTACTGAGCGGGGATCAGTCTACTTCATTCTTCCAATGCTACATAGGAGTTCCTTTATGATTTAGTTTCCTGATTTAGACAGTTATTGCTGTCATTTGTTTAGTTTGGATTTTCTAGGGGTCCACATAGTATGGATTCCCGAGTTATATTTTGGAGGATCAGTTGTATCAGAAGAGTTTATTAATTAATGGAAATATATTCTGAGGTTTATTATTAGATTATCATTTTAGTTTCTTGTCAGCATTGTATTTATTCTTTTTTATTCTTTTGTACTCTGTGTTCGTTTATTGCCGATTTTGTTTTTGATATCCTCGGATATTCGGGCGTGGGCCTGGCCAACCCGTATTCGAGAATCCGAGGGTATCACAGTTGGTATCAGAGCACTCCAGGTTCAAGTATCCTTAGGAGTGTCTTTCGTTATGTGACTTCCGCGTTGCTTCTCTTAAAACTTAGAGCCCGTATTAGGATTCGTTGTACTCTATTTACGGTTTGTTAGGAGGAGCTGATGTTAATTATATTCTGTAGTCATAGAATGGTTGGCACTAGGAAAAGGATGGGTTCAAGGCGAAAGCGATAAAGACCCAAAGGAGTAAAGGAGTACGTTATCGATTTCGTTGCCAAAAGGCAGAGTTAGGGATCGATGGTTTAGGTTCATTTGGCGTTACTTTAAAAGTATAAGCCAAGGAAGAATTTAGGTGTACGTAATAGGTCACCGCATATCGGGGCCAATGCGACTTCAGTTGATCTCAAAAAGGAGACAAGCGAGGAGTAGGAGCCGAAAAGGATCATAATGGAGGAGATTTATGTGCATCTAATAGAGAGGGTACTAAATCTTGAAGATAGATGATCGCGCGAGGTGATCTGAATTGCTAATAGTATGGCGAATGTTATTAGTAGAATTGGGGTTGATCAATCTATAAATAATTAAGTTTTCTTATCATCTCTAAAAGAGGTATATAAGAAGTATTGTTCAGGAGTTTGGGGATCGGATGTCTTCTTATAAGAATGAAATACATAATTTTTAAATCACATACAAGAGGGCATTGGTATTATGTTGTGACATTCTAATTCGCTTTAAAAAGCCAAGTTAGACAGTTTACATTCCGCATATAAGAAGGATGAGAATTAAGACCTTGGTATTTGCTTAGGCAAATATTTGTGTTTTTAATCTATGTTTTAAAGGATATGTTTCGAGATTGGATGATTATTTATGAAACTATAAAAGGAAATTTTGAAAAAATCTAGTAAGGTTGATTTCAAAGGAGACTTTCTTTTTTTTAGAAAAAATGATATCCTAAGTAGGAGTATATCTTGTTTTATTATATTTATCATACGTGTTTTAATTTTTTTTTTTTTTTTTTTGTTAATTACTCGGGATTTGGTATGTGGTTTAGTTGGGGACACAAGTGTGTGATCAGCTAACTATTGTTTTAATAACATGGACTAATAGCGCTATTTATGCTAGATTTGTGAGCATATGGTCGTAGAATTTGGTAGATACACATAAATCTAGCCAATCTATTGGACCTGGACATGTGTCATTATGGTGTGTTTTGGGATAGGATAATTAAACCATCACTACGAGTCAAACAATCTAGAACGATTAGTTTGATATACTTCACGTTAGGTATGGATTCGTATCATATTACAACGCCATAATATTGGTGGTTGTTAATGTTTCGGTATGCGTGAGGTAGTGGTAAATAAAGATCACTGTAACGTCATGATGATATATCAGATGTGCTAGATTTGCTGAATATCTTCTTGAAAATTTCAGAAGTTGTTACCAAGTCGGAATGAGGATTTAGTACTGGATTAAGTATTTATTAGAATGACACCGAGTGAGGATAGGAGACTGAATAAATATTCATCAGTAAATTCTTAATCAAGAATTTATTCAAGAGGGTGTGTCATTAGGAGGAATTTGCCGGTGTTGCACATGGAGGAGGAAACTAAGTCTCTTCATTTCCATAAATAATATGGAATTATTTTTTTTAGTCACAATTTGCAACAATTAGCTGTTGCAATGAAATTGATGACTTATGTAGAAGATGGAAATATTTCATATTCTTTTAAAGTTAGACAAAGAAGTTGGATTGTCATTAACTTGTCTTAAAGAAACAGGGTGTGTCAAAGATAAGATGGTGAGACTAAACACTTATATAAAGATGAGGTGCATGGTATGTATGGAAATGTCGTAGTTTGTTGACTTTTATTGAGTTAAAGTAATAGTTGACTATTGATAAATGGAATTACCGATTGACTTTCAATATCGGTAAGTTTATCACAGATCAGTGGTGGATAGATTTAGTTGCAGAATTCGCTTTTAAAGATACTCCAATTTAAACAACGGGTACGGACGAAAACTGGTGGTACCGGATTAACAGTACTTTCTGCAGACAAATTGGATGGAGGATGCAAGGACTGAGTTTCACAACTCTTAGTTCTTTATTTATCCTAGTGGAAATATGATGCTTCACGGTATAAAGCAGATGTTTGGAGGACAGGCAGGAGGGGGGACATAGTGATTTTGTCTCCCATTGTAATTTTTATTAGATAGTCGAGATGGACCATCAGAGATCACTAGATCATTTACAGCTATTCCTTATATTGAAGTGGAAGTGAGAGAGCATTTTTCACGGATTTAGTTGAGGGATTGCTGACTTCGTACAAGGGTCAGGATTCTGGATGGGATATTGGTTGACTGATAAGTTAGGTCAGCTTAGTTCTTGTCTATTTCGAACTGGTAGGACTTTAGTTCATATGAATAGAATGGATCACGAGACGGTTTAGATAGATAGAAGTGGTAATTCACACTTTATATCAAGTTCCGTCTGGTGGAAGCAATTATGGAAGTGGATGCTCTTAACAACCGATAAGATATTTAAATCTTTTCGGTTCGTTGATGAGTTATCCGTTGAATGTATAGCAGGTGTAATAATAACACTTGTTATTACCAAGGTAGTTCAGGAGGTCAATTTTAAATATTAGAGCTGACCCTAGAGAAGGAGTTTAAGGTACTGGAAGAGAGTTAGTAGTTTCTGTAAATAGTGATATGACGGTCGGGCGACTGAGATGGAAATTTATAATTTTTCTTGGTACACCTAAATGGTTAGAAGGTACATTTTTTTTTTTTAAAAGTCAGTTTTGGTGAACAAACGTGTATATAATTGCCCTAAGTGTAAAACCTACTACAAAGGTGAAAAGTTGATCATCGGATATCATAGGAATCTTTAGCCACTTCCTATAACAAATATGGAAGTTGAACTAAACAGGAGTGCGGTCAGTGGGAAGGATCGACATTGATTTGGAATTTCAATTTTTCATATGGAATCCGAGTGGTGGATTGAGAAAAATCGCTTGAGGACATAAATTTGAGTAATGCTTATTTTAAAATTTCATAGTAGTTCTATAGTTCAGTGACAGCGGTGTTATAGCATGTGGATGTCCATATTAGTGGATGCAAAGTGCTATTTTAAATGAGCTTTATGAAGATTTTGGAGCAGCAGCTCTACTTCATATCTATAGACGGGGGAATTAATCGAGAGATTAAATTAGACCATACAGGATATGTTTAAGGCGTATATCCTAGATTTTCATGAACAGTTGGAAGTGTTTACTTCACTTGTCGGAATTTTATCTGTGATATTGTTGGCACAAGGAGGTTAGTGTGATAACTTTAGAGGTTTTGTATCTTTCACAATGTATACCTCTCATTTGTTGGTTGGAAATGGAAGTAAAGGTTGTACAATCAGACCTCGACTTCATTTAAAAATATGCCTGAAAGAGATACTTCCCTTTGTATTGAATTGCGCGCGGTTGGGAAGCGATAGTGGGATGTTGTAAATAGAGTTTTTCTATCAGGGAGTAGTTTGCTTGTTCTGTTTTCTATGTAGGAAGAACAGCGATTTTTGGAGAAATGTCAATTTTACTTATTACATTGACTTTTAGAGGATTGTGTTTCGCAATTGAGGCAGTCGCCTTTGAATTAGCGTTACCAAATTATTAGGGCTGGGTGCATAGGAGTTTGTGCGTATATTCTATGGCACTTGGAGGTATGTAGATCATTCTCTTGTCGACATGGGAGGATTACGTTGATACAACCTACGTATCGTATGATTATTGTGTTTCTTAAAATATAGGAACCCTGTATACCACTTGGTATATTAGAGTTAAATGGAGCCCTTATAGTGCGGTTGCGTCTACTTGGGAATATGATGATGTTTTTCGCTTACAGTTTCCAAGCATAATGGAAGAAAGTAAGGGCGAATTCCGAGGACGGAATTCATTTTGTTAGGGGAGAAGAATGTAATACTCATAATTTTAAAATGATAGTTTTGGTATTTATTTATTTATTTTAATTGTATTTTTAATTATTTAATTGATTATTTGACTAATTGCTTATGTGTTTAATTGAATTATGTATTACTTGATTATTTGATTATGTATTTATGTATTATTTATATTTGCCTATGTGTTAATTGTTTAATTAGATTATGTGCTTAAATGGTATTTTGATTAATTGTAAATTAAACGTTTTCTTTTCTTTTATTATTTTCTTTTTTTTTTCTTTTATGGTTATGGTTAGTAGTAATGGGCCAACCAATTGGGTCCAATGGACTACTTGAATAGGAGGTTGGATGTGTATGGATTATTACCTATAGATAGTTGTGCATGTATATATATAGATATATATTATATACATATATAAAAAGGAAAGTAATTTATTAATTACTTTTACGGTAACTTGGGTAATAATTTTTAATCTGATGTATATGTTTTATATTTAAATAATAAAAATATACATAGATTTGATATGTGTTATATTTTAAGTTACTTTATAATATTATGGTAACTTAAGTATTATTGGATAATCCATTAATAAATAATGGAATGTGCATAATTTATTTATTTAATAAACATATACATAAATCATATACGTAACATATTTTACTTACCTTTTTAATATATATAAAAGGGAAAGTAATTTATTAATTACTTTTATGGTAACTTGGGTAGTAATATTTAATCTGATGTATATGTTTTATATTTAAATAATAAAAATATACGTAGATTTGATGCGTGTTATATTTTAAGTTACTTTATAATATTATGGTAATTTAAGTATTACTGGATAATCCATTAATAAATAATAGAATGCGTATAATTTATTTATTTAATAAACATATACATAAATTATATACGTAACATATTTTACTTACCTTTTAAATATATATAAAAGGGAAAGTAATTTATTAATTATTTTTATGGTAACTTAGGTAATAATATTTAATCTGATGTATATGTTTTATATTTAAATAATAAAAATATATGTAGATTTAATACGTGTTATGTTTTAAGTTACTTTATAATATTATGATAACTTAAGTATTATTGGATAATCCATTAATAAATAATGGGATGTGTATAATTTATTTATTTAATAAAGATATACATAAATTATATACGTAACATATTTTACTTACCTTTTTAATATTTTAATATTTATTTTTTTTAAGTTAACTTGGATTGGGAAAAAGGTTAGGGTTATTTTATTTAGCCTATAAATATATAGTTATAGGTTGTAAAAGGGGGTTAGAAATATTCACGTGATATATTCTAGAGAGAGAGAGTTAGAGAGGGAAGGAGGAAAATGAAAGAAGGAGAAAAAAAAATCATGTAGAGAGAAGATCAAGGAAGAAGAAATTTAACTTTCGATCCGAAAGTTTAAGGCAATTTCTTCTTCTATCTCTTTCCCTTTGATTCGTGTTTCTGTACATGCTTAGGAAATTCCAGAATTTATTAAACACATAAAATTAAATAATTATGCGTGTTTAATTGGATTAGGACATAGGCTTTATGAATTTGGTTCATATCTGTTCTTGTGTTATGAATTGATAAATGCATGATTTTGATTTGATTTCCGGTGTGAATTTTTACATGTTTAAATTATGTATTTTTCATATCTGTGGAATGATGGAACGTAGAAACATGCTTAGGATTCCTGAACATTAAATAGGAACTAGGTTTGGGTTTAAATAAATTTAAATAGACTCAATCATAATGATGCTTGCTATTTGAATGTTTTAAACAAACGAATGAATTTAATCTTTTAATATGTTTTAGCAATTGAGATTCAATGTGTAGGATGAATTGGATATGGAGAATACTTATTTGACAGTATAATAAAATATCATCATATGTATAAGATTCAGTTTATGTAGGATATATGATATAGGAAGCTTAAATAAATAATAAGTCATTCCTATTTTGTAATAACTTGATATCATATTATCATAGTTATTTCTGGATTGTTTGATGTATTTCCTTAATCGTTACATTAATTGTTAGATTGTGTGGTTTAATGCACCGGTATGGGACGTTGGCATTCTAGGGACGGATTAACTTATCAGTTAAATCCTACCTATTTTATATAAGGGAATGGATTAACTAAAATGTTAAGTCCTACTTATATTCAAGTCAGGTCAGCTGAACAAGTTGAATGACTTATGGAGGGGCAATTTATTATATAAGGGAATTGATTAACTAAAATGTTAAGTTTTACTTATATTCAAGTCAGGTCAGCTGAACAATTTGAATGACTTATGGAGGATTAATTTATACTGAATAGGATGATTACTAGATTTTATATATATAAGTATGGTGCCATGATATGAGCTTGAGTCTCAGGATCAGTGGTTAGGGTGCGTATATCGCCAAGGATGTGTAGGTAAATATAGTGTAGTTGTGTACTCTGGTAGGTCTAGGTACTCATGCTCACTATATGTGAGTTTTACATGTTGCCTACTATTTAGGTTGAGACAACCCTATAGTCTAGTGAGGTTCCTTTAGTGTGTATATATATATATACGGATTAGTAGTTATTGTTGGATTGACTAGGATGTATACGTGTATCGGATCTCTGCTTGGACTATAGTAGAGTGGAACTTGTTTATGGGCCTGACCCACCATTATTTTTCAGGTGTTCGTCAGGAGTAGAGGTTGTTCGTGCTGAGCGGGGATCAGTCTACTTCATTCTTACGATGCTACATAGGAGTTCCTTTATGATTCAGTTTCCTGATTTAAACAGTTATTGCTGTCATTTGTTTAGTTTGGATTTTCTAGAGGTCCACACAGTATGGATTCCCGAGTTGTATTTTGGAGGATCAGTTGTATCAGAAGAGTTTATTAATTAATGGAAATATATTCTGAGATTTATTATTAGATTATCATTTTAGTTTCCTGTCAGCATTGTATTTATTCTTTTTTATTCTTTTGTACTCTGTGTTCGTTTATTGCCGATTTTGTTTTTGATATCCTCGGGTATTCGGGCGTGGGCTTGGCCAACCCACATTCGGGAATCCGAGGGTATCACATTTGTTAACCCTATTCACGTAATAGAGTCATACAGAGAGTTGTGAAGGCAGAGAAACAGAGAGGGAGTTTGAGTAATTTACAGAGAGAACCTTAGGAGATTTAAGGGAGGGATTCAAGGAGGAGTTTTGGATTTAAATAGGAGCGGCAGAGGTTGATAACAACAAGTTGACGTTGCCGAAGTTGATAGAGACGACAGTTAGAGATTTTAATTCAAACTCTCAAAGATAAGTCTCTGTTCTTCTCTCTCCCGTTAATTCGTGTTCTGTGCATGCCTAGTTAAGACTCCAGGGATTAATCAAAGATTAAAAGATATGAAACGAATGTTATGATTCATCTAATATGCATGTTTAAATCAGTTTTTAGTTCCATTGAATTAATCTGTTTTAGTGTTGCTTAAAAGTTTTAACTGAAATCTTGTTGCGGATTGTTTTAAATCTTGTGTTAAATTCTTGTTGTGAATATATATTTATGCTTGAGGATTAGTCTGAGACATTAAACGAACCCTTGAATAAGTAATTAAGACAATATTTAATTTCACCAAATTAATCTGTTATGGGTTGCTTAAAATTTCAGACTAAGGTTCTGTGATCGTTGCTTCTAAACCTATGTTCTATGCATGTTATCATTGAATATCAGTGGTTTAATATGTACCTAGGACTGAGTTTGAACCTAGAATAAAGATTTAAAAACATCACAGAGGCTCTGTTAATCACCGGAGTTGGAGAAGAAGACACAGAAACGGTCGACGGTATCTAAGGGAGTGAGAGCAGGCTCTAAAAGGGGACAAAGCCGGCTCTGTAACCCTTAGAGCCGGCTCCCTAAGGTTGGAGCCGGCTCTTGGCAGCCTTAGAGCCGGCTCTTAGAGCCATAGAGCCGGCTCAATCAAATAAAAGAGCAGGCTCAATTTTTTTTTAAAGCATGCTCTTGCCCAGTTTTGCATACTGTAAGGTTTTGGTGCGTGATTTGGACTGTATAGTGTTTTGGCATGTCTTCTAAACTGTACTAAACGTGTTTTGGGACTGTAATAGACTTATAAAACTATGGAAAGCATTAATCTGTAATTTGATTAAATCATGGAGTAACACACAGTTAAAGAAAACTGGTATATTTGCACACTGTTTTGCTAGTTTATGTTTCGGAACTTTGCAAAGTTTTTAATATATGATTTAATGATATATATAAATCATGTGTTTACAGTGTTTTAAGTATGGTGATTTAATTAAACTCAACTATACTTAGGTTGGATTTAATTGGTACTCAAATTGTTATTAAATTGTACCAATTCATGGATTTTATTGAAGGATTTGCTAGGTTTATATACTGGAGCTTAGCAATGTTGTTATATATGATTTAACTATATATATAATTCATATTTTCATAGTATTATAAGTATAGTGAATTAACTAAAAGTTCCTATACTTAGCTTGGATATAATTGATACTTAAATTTCTGTTAACTGTATCAATTCATGGATTATGTTGGAGGATGCAAATGCTTGAATTTAATATAGCAGTTTACATTACTGGAATTGGATTTTTGGCTCTATATTGAATGTCTGTTATATGTATATGCGTTAAATCTATTTTGTGCATATTCTGGAGTATAGTCGATGACTATTGAATTACTATATTATCAACTGCGTTAACTGGAGGATTGCATGTACCGGTATGGGACAGTGACATACTAGGTATGGACTAGTTCAAACACTAAATTCTACCTAACTTGGATTAAGGTATGGATTAATCATATAGGTTAAGTCCATCACCTACTTGTGTCATATCAATTGAGAATTGAATAACCTACTATGGTTTCAGGATGGATATGTTATACATATATTAGACCACTACACAGATGGATGGTATTTTGTATTAGGAGGAGTACGGACTTTATATATATATATATTATATGGTGCCATGGTATGAGCTTGAGTCTCATGACCATGGTTAGGGCGCGTATATCGCCTAGGATAGATAACTGGACATAGGTGTTGTTCCTTGGTAGGTCTAGGTACTCATGCCAACCTTAGGGTGCGTATTTGCATGTTACCTTTTATTCAGGTTGAGACAGACCTACTGGACTAGCGAGCGTCCAATAGTGTGTACTATATACATATATGAACTACTCTAGATATTATTGAGTCGTCCTAGGATGTATCTGCGTATCGGATTACTGTTTGGATTATAGTAGATCAGGACTTGCATGTAGGCCTGGCCCACTTCTTTATTTTTCAGATGTTCGTCAGTTCCAGGGTTAGGATTTGGAAGTGCAGAGTAGATACAGATATTCATTCCTCCGATTATGTATGAATCTTCTCTATGTTAGCTTTGGATTTTATTTCTATTATTTCAGTTTTGGTTTGAGAATTTTAATAAGGGATCCAATGGATGGATTCCCGAGGTGTAAACTTATGGAGTTTTGGATTATCGGATTTGATTAATTATGATACAAGGATTTTCTTTTAGTTTCTTTCAGTTTATTATATTATTTCGTATTTCACTTTGTATTCCGTGTTCGATTTAAAATACCTTAATTCTTTGATATCCCTCGGGTTTGGGCCTGGGCCTGGGCCTGATCAACCCGTATCTCGGATTCGAGGGGTATCACACTGGCCTATATATGGCCCGATCTATTGGGTTCAGAGCTTGGAAGGGTCATTAATCCACCCACATGATAGCCCGATACGCCCAATGCTTGTTCAAACCATCTCCAGGCCCAACTTCCTCACTGTGATGAGGAAGTTCTCCTTTCATAACTGCCCGAATAAAAGGCCCACTGAAGATGAGCCCAGCGGGGAAGGTTCTGAGAGAGGTTCTCAGGGCAAATGTACACTTCTATAAATAAAGGCTAGAGAGAAAAAACAAGGGTATGGAGTAAAGTGTATTGAAATTTCTTTCTGAAAATAGAGAGCAATTTGTGGTACATTCAATTTTATTTCTAGATTTCGTTTGGTTAGATGAAAATTAATAGCAAAAAATAAAAATAAAAGAAAATAAAGCAAATAAAAGGAATGTCTATTTCATTATTATGCAATTTTTTTAATGAAAAATTATGAGAAGTTATTATTTTATAATTTGAATAGTATATAATTTATCGTAAGAGAGAGAGACTCATTATTGTAAGTTCATAAATTTTTTTGTGTTTTTGTAGAATAATTAATAAAAATTTTAATTTTATTTTATTGTTATTTCTACCTAACAATTCCCTTTTTTTTTTTTTAATTTTAAAAAAGACTAATTACAGTAGTGGGTTATTAGTTATTAGTTATTACGAGTATGGTGAGACTAAAATGTCCAAACACGTGTCAACAACCACGGTCAATTTCACGAAAGAGGAAGGAATATGAGAAAAAGCTAGTTGAATTAAGTAGTTCTACCAATAATAGTTTGACACGACCACAAGCACAGCTAAGTCTTGGCGCATATGATCATCCCTCTCTTCTCCTCTCCATCTATAAATTCACTTCCACCCGAGTCTCCCTTCATTCTCATCCCAATCTGCCGAACCAGACAAGAACATTCTGGTGAAGCAATTGGACAAACATGTCTAAGCTCAACACCCTGCTCCTGATAGCCCTCCTCCTCTTCTTCGCGCTAACGTGCGCCGCCGCTCGTCCCGAGCCTTCTCTGGTGACACCCCAGATTGGGGTAAGTCCATTTCATTCATCATATCCACTTATTTATTTTTAAAATTAAAGAATCACAAATTATTCCTAATTATATATATATGTATGTGTGTATTATGTATAGGTTAATGGGGCAGAGAGCATTGAGGCTGATGAAGCATGTGAAGGTGTGGAGAAGGAAGAGTGCTTGATGAGGAGGACTCTGGTGGCTCATACTGATTATATCTATACCCAGAAGCACAAACCATGAAGAATATTTGTGTTCCTAGCAAAAATTATGCTATATAGGGAGCTGAGTACTAGATATGTTTGGTCAATATATTACTATTATAAATAGTAATAAATAAACAAATATAAATGTTTGTATATGAATGTGTTTTCATGTGAGTTGTGATCTAGTTGGATTTGGTTATATATATTTATATATATATATACACACGATCTCCTTTAGCATTTTTCTAAATCAAGCTAGCAATGTTAAGGCCAAATATTATTCCCATTTTCAGGATATACCAACAGGCAATCATTATAATATTAAATTGGTTTATACATACATCCATACATATATACATATATATATATATCAGTAAATATACTGTATTTGAATGAATTTATGCCACCTACAATACGACAGTTTCAACTCCCCAAGTATCTTTCAGAAGTTGATGTTTGACATGGGCTGATTATGTTTAGTTCAAATTCTTGAACTTTCGGTTATTCGTCTATCAGCACAAATCCTTCCTGACATCTTTTACACTGGTTAAAGGGTATATAAAAAAAATAATAAAAAATAATAATAATAATAATAATAATAAAAAAAAACACACACACACACACACAGCTAGCAATGTCTAGTGGATTAATTCTATCACACCAACACCAAGTATCTGATAATTTGCTGCAGCAAAGTCTATTCGGTAACTGGTAATTAGCAAAGTCTATACTGATAAAGAATGTATGGATTCTCAAGAAGAGAGCCGGTCAACTGAAACCGGTAGACACGCTGTTCTTATCAAGCAGTGTTAGAGTATTTCGGTTCCAAGTGGCAAAAAGGAGCAATCCACCAATCTCGGTTCAAGTCGGAGTGGCAGGGTTGGTGAGGCTTTCCTGAATTTCAACCTAGTTTATGTACCAGCAAGAGTAGTGGTTCAAGTACAGAAGTATATGCAAGCAATGCCACCAAACATATTAAAGATAATAATAACAATAACAAAAGTAAAACCTTTTTTTTCTCCTCGAAAGTGCAAGCAAAAGCACACCAACCATATATTTTGCCCAAACTGGGCTCGAACACTCAACCTCCGCTTTGGGGAAAGGAGAGCTTATACCATATAGGCTAGTGCCTATTAGTAATAAAAGTAAAACTTGTTCATCATCTGAAATAAATAAAAAAAATTGCAGTTGCTGCTATTGGGATCGACACTTCTGATAAGATAATTCTGGCAGGACAATATCACATAGTTAATTAACACAAATTAAGATCAAAATTTTCCATTCAGGCTAATCACATCACTATCTTCTTTGCCCCCTGGGACCTTCATGTCCCTCTACCTCCTTGTCGAATAAAGGGAATCAGAGTCAAAGATGGATTTGACAAATTGTCGCGACATGAACAGTAATGACCAGGAACAGTAATGACAGATAATTCAAAATTCATGAACGCAGATGATTTAAGTCATTATCAAAAAACGCATGATAGTAATGCTAAGCTCACCATGTAACCATGTTAAGAATTAATCATCCAACCCGCGTTCTTTATAGTGCTTCTTGCAATGGTCAAAATACCTCTCCAAATTCTCTCTCTTTTCTCTCATTCTTTGATAACAACCAGTCATTGGATTCCAACAGCCTTTCCGTAAAGAAGATTCTGAGGCCTCGGATTCTTTGTCTCTGGATGTATAAAGTCCACAGATCCTGCAATGCAAAAAACAAAAACCTTAGAAATGGACATAGAATAGTTGATTGAGAATGAAGAAAAATTGCAGTCCCGCATTAGCACTATCGATAGGGACAGACAGGACCATCACTAACACCTAGCTTGCTGTGGCACTCACTTTCTACAGAAGAAAAAGAGCACTTAAGAATTAGACAAACTGTTCTCTAGTGGAAAGTTGACTTGAAAATTAAATAAAAAAAAACAAAGAATAAATGATTTGGTCAATCCAGTTATGTATTTCACACTTGGACTGCAAAAATAAGAAGCCAACTTTCATTCTCAGAAGTACCTACCCATTGTTTTAATAGAATTATTAATTTTTGAATAAACTGAATTTCTCGACTTCGGAAGAAATGCAGATGACTCATATTTTTTTTTTTTTGTTTTTTTCCCAGTTTTTTTGGTAAGCATCACTTGAATAAGTGTGAACACATATAATTTTATCTGATCAGTTAATATTCAACAAAGGAGATCCAATTTCAGGGGTTCTAATGATTTTAAACAGTAACAACCTTTTTCGTTGGTATATCCATTTTCCACTAGCCATTATTATTACACAACACTAATATTTTTACAGAAGTTATCAAACTAATTTTTATTTTTTATTTATTCAGTTACCAATATTAAGAGAGTGATTATACAATACACTAGATCTCTAATTTTTTATAATTGATGATATAATAACTAATTTTATTTTATTTTATTTATAATTTATGGTATAATATTCAAAAAGAGCAAAACTTGCCTTCTACTGTCAGATCACTCAGCTGTTAGTTCTGTCGAGTTTCTGCAACATTTCAGCTGCTGGTGTAAACAATCCTGCTTCAATCTTGCCTTCAAAGTTTATCCTTTCTCAGTATCAACATCTACAAAAAAATTAGAAAATAGAAGATTATGATCATATTCTGCCAATGCAATCTGTAATTGTGCCTTCCTACATTTCCTAAACCGCCACTTTAGGGCAAGTTCCTTTCATGTGGAAGAAAAATTCTCTTTGATTGCCGGAAAATCAGAACCGCTAATGCCAACACAACATATTTAGAAGCCATGCTAGTAATTTTACTACTGTGGTACAATAGCACCAAAATTACTGTTCCATTTCGTAAAGGCAATAGATCTACCATTCTTTTTTCAATTGATGTTATAAATATTATAGGCTGTATAGTACATAATTCTCTGAGCATGCCACAATTTTCTTTTATCAACATCATATCTTACAGAAAAGCTACTAAAAGTTCGTAAGGCCCTAAACAAAATAGTTACTTATCTATAAAAGCAAACCCTTTCCCAAACCACTTTATAATGTCACTACATCAGGTCTTGTCTAGGATATATCTTTCTATGACTATCCGTTGTCATCATATTTTATCACGCTGAAATGCAACAATAAACAATCAAGGACCTGGAATGATCACTAGGCACTAGCTGTGCACACAAGTCAGACCGGTCGCTCTTACGAAAAAGGCTCTAGCTTATAACGCCACAAAATTATAAATGAAAATGACAAAAAGTAAATGCATAAAGTACCAGCTGCTAGAAGGTAGGTCTGTTAGTTATGTTCTTGATTTTATGGTCAAAACACAATTTCATATACTACAAACCCTATTAAACAAAAGGTTGGAAGCATCATGATTAACATATAGAAATCCTGGTTTTGAAAACAAAAGCATTGCACAGGTCACAAAATATGTAGCCTACCTCCCATCTTCTTTGCAACCAAATGCATCACCGTGCTGAAAGTAGTTATATACTTTGACCTCCAAAGCTTAGTGGGGTAAAGCTTTACAACTATTCAAGTTCTTGATGAAGCAGTGAAACCCACTGGGCATGGTTTAGCTCTAAGATCCTTTACAAAATAATTTGACTTGTGTGTAATAAAAATAAAAAATAAACATCTAAACTTGTTTCAAAAGAACTATCTATAGTCAACATGAAACAGTAGAAGCAACCTTGGGGAAAAAAAGGTAGAAGAAGGTTTGACTCCTCTTCGGTGCAAACAATTCCGAGAGAGGGGGGGGGGGGGGGGGGAGGGGCAGATAAACAGCACACAAGCTGTGAAACTTGAAGCTTTGTGCTCTGCGCTAAAATAAGTAACATCACCAAAATTCAACAATGATGGAAAGACAGAAAGTAACCAGGGGAGGGGGGGGGGGGGGGGGGGGGGGGGGGGGGGGGGTGGGGGGAGGGGCAGATAAACAGCACACAAGCTGTGAAACTTGAAGCTTTGTGCTCTACGCTAAAATAAGTAACATCACCAAAATTCAACAATGATGGAAAGACAGAAAGTAACCAAGTATATAGCATAAACAATTGAAGACATGCATCCCAAACAATTGGATTCCAAATGATCAAAAAAGATTGTTATCATGGCCAAAAAAGGTGCTCCAAATACATGACAGAATAAAATATTGATGTCTATACCTCAGTCTATTATGCTGCTATATGGTATGTCCTAATGAAACACCACAATCCAGCAAAATACATTTAATCTTCTTCCCCTGAATAATATTTTCAATAAAATAACTGGCTGGAAATCTATGCCGCCAACTATAAACGACCATTTTATTTAAAGAAGCGAAAAGAGGATGAAAGCAATGTATTTCCAGAAGCTAAAATAATCATTCAGGAAGAAAATTAATGTCCTGTTTTTTCATTCCAATGAAGAGCAACAAAGATATACGCATATGTCCTCATGATAAGAAGCAATGTTGACAAGATTTCTATACAGTATTACAGTATACACCACCACTACATTAATGGTTTTTTGGGGGAAAGAAACACATCAATTTAAGCAGGCAACAAAGCCCAAGTACTACCCAAGACATGTAAATACAAGGCAAGGCATATGGCAATAATAAAAAAAGTCTTAGCACCAACATATCTGATAACCTGCAGTCCCCTTTCCACAACCTCTTCATGAACTGCATTCAGACTTCTCTTTAAACCATCTGACAGCTTCCACAACAAGAACACCAGAAGAGATCTTACTGATTCAAATGTTACCCTTCCTGTCACATCAAGCACAAACCTCCTATTGCTCGGGACAGCCAATGTAGATGAAACGGTACTCATCCACCCAGAGTACTGAATCCCATTTGCGAAAGATGCACTTTGCTCAGAGAACCCATCTCTCACTCTACTTGAAGTTTCCTTCTGATCAACAATGGAACAACAAGAGCTTGAAATTAAGTCCGAATCGGAATTCGAGGCTGCCAACACTTGGTGGGATGTTCTCACAAGTGTTTCCACTGCTCCATTACAAATGGAAACAAGAATGTCTCTCGCTTTAGTTTGGTGCTTAGGATTAGTCATCCAAGAAAAAATCTCATCATAAAAATTGTTATCCACAGTTTTGTCAAGATAAACAGCAACTGCTGTTTTCACAAACATCTGAATGCAATCAGCTATAACTACTCTACATTTGTCACTGCACACCACATTCACCCATCTGGGCAAAGTACAAGAATTTGACCCAATTTTAGATTCACCAACTGGGTTGTCTCCATTAAACCCTACATTCAATTGGGCATTTGAGTAAAACCCTAAAACCAAATTCCGAGCAAAGCTCCCAACAATCACAGAAACAAATCCAGTCCCAGCTGTAGACACAAGTTTATCCATAAATCTATCAAACAAACTAGAATGATCTAACTCTTCAATTTCATTCCTTGAATTCAATCTGTAACCCCTCAAAACCCCAACAGTGAAAACCTCTGTAACCCTAATTAATGTCTCTGAAAATTCATCAGACTTGGTGATTTTCGACAATTGCTTCAAACTATTAGGGATTTGGTCACAATCAGATTGCAGAAACTCCTTCAAGTCTGCAAAGACGGTGGCGTGGGCGGAATCGGAACCCATTTCTGCTACTGAAATTAGGGTTTTTAAGAGCTTCACAAACCTCTTCCTCTTCCTGGACACAGAGGGCAAGTGATAGACCTTGTACACACCATAGCTTGAGAAACCAAAGAGGGAAAGTAGAATGAGCAGTTTCTTCTTTCTATTACAGAAATTGAAACTCTTCTTCAGGAGTTGAAGATCCATGTAATGTAGTGAGAAATAAACAATTCGTTTCTTGTTACTGAGAAATAACAGAGATTGGTATAATTTGTTCAAGCTACGATATAAAGGTGTGTGTATACAAATTGCACCTATATTTATATACCGAGATAGAGAGAAGGCAGAGAACAAGGGAATGCTGAGACTGGGAGGGATGAATCTGTGTGTGTCGCTGTGAGAGAGAGAGAGAGTAGTGTTTGCAAATTGGTAACAGTTTGAACTGAAGATTCCAAATATCCAGCCAGATTCCAGACAGATATTTTTAAGACGATGAATCATGAATGCGGCACGTGCCACATGGGAGAGTAAAAACTTACAGCTATACAATGCTGTTCACACTTAACCATAAATAAATACTCCGTACTCTCTAAATTTAATATCCACAATATTAGGTCATTTAATTTTCATATACATTTAAGTGTGTGTGTATATATATATATATATATATATATATATGAAAAAAGAGATACCAAAACACAAATGTGAGGGACGAGAAAGTGAAAGTACAAGTGTTTGTGTACATGCAAATTCAGTAAACTACCTTTAATTTACAGTAGGAAGTCATTGTTCTTCTAAATTTCGAGGTTTTGGCGACTTAACATTTTGCTAGGATTTAGTTTGTACTCAAGAATTATTATTATTATTATTATTATGATTATTATTATTTTGAATTATTATTATTATTATTTTGATTATTTTAAATTGTATTTTCAAGGTTTGGTGACCTAAGTATGTTACTAGGGTTTTTGTTGGGGTTGGACTTGGAAGATTCTGCTCTTGAGGCTTGGTGACTTGGCGTAGTGTAGTGCGAGGGTTTTGTTTTTGTTTTTAAGATTTTGATGACCTTAGGGTTTTTACCTTAGTGATGTGGTAAGGTCTTAAGCTTTGCTTTGTTGCCTTTTCAAGGGACAAGTGTGTGCTTTCGTGCTTTGTGACCGAGTGCCATGGCCTCTTTTGGCTTTTCAACGCGTCATGTGTTGGTACTAAACGATACCTACAAATAGAAAAGAAATAATAATTTTCATATACATTAAAAAGAATCACAAAATCAAAATCTTCTCTGGTGCAATTAACGGTTTCATATGGTTTAAATCGATAATGCAATACTCTATATTGAGGATGCAACACTTACATATTATGTTGAGATGTAATATTACAATACCGGTAAAGAAGATACTTATCATTAAGACTATAGGTATCTCTTCCACGTTGCAAAAGAAATGTTGATGATTCGAGATATGTACAAGACAAATGGATGCCTGAGTTTGAGACTGTCAAGTGCTAAGCATTCATTTTTCGTGGATATGTATATAGTCATGTTGTGTTCTTGTTAATAAATGTACAACAGGCTGCAGCAAATCTTATACCAAGTTTTTTAACTAAAAAAAAAAAAAAAAATCTTATACCTAGTTTTTAACATATTTTCTACACATTCTCATTTTATTTGTCTCTGTCAAATTACGACTGCCAAGTCTACATCCTGGTGTACGCTGAAGATGGCATTTAATAATTATTTATTTATTTATTAGGTAAATACTTGCACACCCACAAATGTCTGAACTTGAATTCCTTCCTTTTGATTATACTATGCACTTGAGTTTACAAAATCAAACATTCTAAGCAAAAACCACTCACAGTTTAAATAATAATACGTGTGATTTAAGAAAGTTATAAAATCTACAGTTTACAATGCCGTCATAATTCCAAGGGGCCGGTCGTTTTTAAATAAAAAAAGTCATACATTTATAGGACACAAAAGGTTCAATTAGTTTCTACACTTCGAGTTGGCGTAATGTAAAATTTGATTGTCACGATTCATAGTAAGAACAACACTCTTAGGCTTTGTTTGTTTGGACGTAAAATATTCTTTTTAAAACATATCTTTCTTTTTCATATAAAATATTCTTTTATTTTTACTTTATTGGTATTAAGTCTTTACGGAACATGTAAAATAATTTACCAATAATTTATGGATAAATTATTTTTGTTAAATATTAATATATATATTTTTTTTCTTAAATATTTTAAGATAACCAAACACCAGAAAATAAAAAAATATTTTTTTACGTGGAGCCTTAATGAATTTGGATCATCAATCTTACTCAAATATGTTTTACATACAGAATCTCTGTCTCATGCTTCTCTAGCAAAAAAAAAAAAAAAAAAAAAATTGCAAGACAATATCATCCTCAATTTTGTAAAAAAAAGAAGAAAACAGTCCCTTGTATTCAGCTCTTGCGCTCTCTACAGGAGAGACCATAATCATAAACTTCAATAAGAATGAAAAAATCTCGGTACTAATCCACAATAAATCATTCTCGCCTTGTAAAAGCTTTCATGTTCTTGACAGTGAGGGGTTGCTTCAAACACAAACACATGAAGTGCAAACCTGCTCAGTGCATTACAATGCTTGCATGATCATTAAGAGAACATTCTTCTTCGGAAACTTGACTGCCAATTCATCCCTTAAAAAAGCTCATATGTATCACCACGTGCTTGAACCAGACAGCATCCATGCTGGGAAAGTTGATCGATCCCGGTGTTCTCATTTAATGACACGTTGACACCGTGAATCCTCAGAATCAGAAAGGCTGATGCTCAGCTGAAGCCAAAATCATGAGAGTCTGGTCGACTTATCTAAACCTTTTAACCCTATCTTGGATTTTATAGGTACACTAGAATCAGCATCATCCTCGAGATCACTGAATGACACATCTTCACCATCACCCACAAATGCAGCTCCACTGTACCCGTCTAATTCTGAATTGTCCTCTAGCCAGTCATCGTCCTCGTCATATTTCTGCGCTGGTACAAGGGATGGACCAGCCACAAAATCCTTAACTCGGGTCTTGATCACCGGCTCTTCTTCAATAACAGACTTGTCAATGATCTGGATCTCACTAGTTACAACGGGGTGTTTATCAGTCTCAAATTCTGTTGTAGCAGAGTACGTTGAAGGTTCAAAAGTAAATGCCCCGTGTGACATGTTTCTAGGAGTATCATCAGATGAAGGAGGACCAAAATCATCCTGCCATGATTGAGGGCTCTCTTTCGAGTAAGAAGTGCTTCTTCCAAACCAATCTGATTCTACCTTTTTCCGCTTTTGTAGCTCTTGCATCCACATTGTTCTTGCTTCTACTATCTGCAATGCAATAGTTACCACAAATTCTTATTCTAACGATGTGGTATCGGCTACATAAATCATGTTTCCCTGTTCTGCTCTAAGGCCATAATTCTGTTAAACCTTTCACAATTATATCTTCCATTACTATCTCAACACATTTTAATTTTGACTATCAACTAGTTTTATTCATTGTCAATTATGTTGGCAAATAAGCTATTCAGCTGGTCGTGGTGTAAGATAGGTTTAAAATATCTCTCTCAAGTACAGATCACACAAATGCCTCTTATAGTGGCCCATTTGACCATGGCGGTCCATGGGTCTTTCGATACTTCTGTTGGCCTACATCATATTTCTGAAAAGTGAAAACAGCTTCAACCATCCTACTGATGCAAGAATTGTATCTACTTGGACATAAGACTAGTTCTAAAACGACCTTAGACAGGACATTTGGCCCATTCCAAATGGCTTAGCCAGTATCTTTCTCCTTCCCTGCTGTTCAATTGGCATCTTATTTGGAAGAATAGACACAATAATAGTATAACTATAAAATAGCGATGCCACCAATTCTTTCTACCGTTGATATGTATAGTGGAACAGTTATCTTTAGATGACAAGCCATGAATTCCAAATCCAAGGCAATTTGAAAGGGGGGGGGAAAAAAATAGAAAGAACATTTCAAAGAAATGCCCCCTTTGCCATGCGAAACAGACTACAAAATGTGTAATGTTTGACAGATTAATTCCGGTTTTGTAGTTAGCAGATTCCACTCTGGGTGGAAGTTGGCAACCGTTCTTAAGTTATTAAATCCTAGCAATGTGGATAATAGCGGTACCTAATTTGCAATTTTAGCACTTCAAACTTTTTTATAACCATATTAGTGAACCTTTTTCTAAAGAATTTTTAAACTTCTATTTTTGTTGCGCGCATAATTTTATAAACTTAAATCTCACTTGACTCTTGACCTTTTTTTTTTTTTTTTAAAGGTTTTTTTTTTTAATGCTTGCAGAATGTTTGAGAAACTGAACCTCATATTCAAGTGTGGGCAGTGGACCTCATTTTGCTTTACAAAGCAGTGTGGAAATAAATTTTGATACTATGTTGTGGTGATAGAAGTGTGGTTTATAGTTGAAATACACTGGCATCAAGAAGTACACAAATCAGCAATGAAACCAATCAACTAGTGGTGTGTTTAAAATGCCATTATATAGCCAAGTAAAAAGCAAAACAATAGTTACCCCTCACTGAACTTACCTGGGGTGTTGACAAAAGGTCAGCATCATGCTTGTTGAGTCTTGAATGCAAAAGAACAAAGTACACCTTCCAAAAGTAAGCGTCACTCATATGAGCAGGACAAAGTTCAATTCTGAGAGCAGCTAATCTTGGTGCTAGCCGTTCAACAGCCAGTGCATGCTTGTTTTGGGCATCAGAGATATCAAAATCTGAAAACAAAGAAAAGAAAGGTGCAAAACCCGAAATTAAGCAATGTATTTAATAAAGCAACTAAACTACCAAAGTTTTATCCACCAATATTGTCACATTTAAAGTTTGTGTACAGCACAACACCTCATTTCTTAGTAATTACATTCATGATTCACCAGGATGTTAAAGACATCCAACCCGACTCCCTGGGAAAAAAAGAATTTAACCTTTTAATTATATGTATTGGATATACAATTTTACCAAGAAAAGAAAGCTAAACAGCTAATAAAACATGTTTTCTCAAAAAAAGAAGAAGCATAAAACAATTGTATCCTTCTATTAATAATGAACTTCCATGAACTAAACATATTCTTTGTCTCATGCTACAACAAAAGAAGGGCGCAGGGGTTCTCATGGTCAGGTGTAACAGCATTTTTTTTTTTCCTTTTCCCTAAGCAGTATAACAGGGTTTTCCAATTCGAGAAGAGGGTAAGGGTATATCCTGAGGAGTTGCTACTCTTACAATGGTTTATTTATTTATACCAAGGGTTTTAGAGTTGGAATATCTGATGGTGAATAGTATATCTAATATGTAACAGCAAAGCAACAATGCTGACAGCCCAAAGTGCTGATATTTGAAATAGTTATTGGAAAGGTAAAGACTAAAGTACAAATTTGTTATAAGAAAATAAACTACAAGCAAAGGGAATTCCTATGAAAATCCTAATTGCAAATCCTTTGAAGTTAAGTGGTGCAAGAGAATTAAAGAGCCACCAAAATAGTGATCTCAAGCCTCCAATAACTTTGACATCCACTTAAATATCCTCAATTATGTTTCCTCCCATACCTATGAATGTAATGATGGTAAAAAAACAAACTACTAATGATGGGAGACAGTGTCAGATCAGAAGCAGCATGCTCAAAACTAAGAGTGCAACAAAACAACTCAGGCTCGGTTCGCTTAATAATCGAGCTAGAGAATTTTGTCGAGTTTAATTCGTTTACTAACAACAAAGAAGAAATCAAACTTCATCGAACCGAGCAACAAAAAAATTCCAAGCTCACTTATTAAGCAAGCTGAGTTAAACAACTCCCAACTCGGCTCGTTATGTTCATAAATGCGTTCGTGACCATGCTTGTCAACTGACTCGGTTTTTTTTTTTGTTTTTTTTCCTAGTTAACTGACTCATTTTGATTTTGTGAATACACATAACTTTATACATTTAGGGCTATTTAGTTTCATTTTGAGTAAAAAATGTAGCGCAACCCAGCCCAATCTATTTCATTATTTCATTCCACCTAATAACAAAATAGCTCAAGCACATGTAGCATTCCCAAGCCCATCTTCACTTTCTCACCCTCATATCATCTCCTTAATCCCAGCCACCACACCTCCTCAAAAGCAAGCAGCGGCAATCCCAATGGCCACAACAGCAAACCAGAAAACCACTCGCCAGGACTGCAACCCTGGCGCACTCCATCATGACTGAAAGCTTGAGACTACATGATTGCCGAACAATTATAACTCTCTTCTCTCTCCGTGTCATATTTCTCTTTTATCAAGTCTCACCTTTTTTAGTTCTCGCATTATTGGCATTGATGATGGAATCAGGAGTGCTTTAGATTGTGTGAAGTTGTGTAGATTGAACATTAAGGTGAAGATCGAAATTCAGGTGGAAATCGATGACGTTTTCTTCAACCATGTATACAAATTGTATACTACGTGTAAACGATCTCAGTTAAGCCAATCTCAATTTTGCTAAAATACTGCCAAGCTGAGCTCGATCTTGGCAACACCAGGCTTGATCAATCAAAAGAGTGGAGTTCCACCACCTCTCTAGAATTGGTGAGCTAGAACTGAGCAAGAACATCCCAAAGCACCTCTCGGGTCAGTTCATTTGCAACCGTAATCCAAATAGGTCCAAATGCCTAGGTGCTGCCTCTAGTAGATAAAGAAAACTAAAACAAGCCTTTGCAAAATTCAAAGAGAGAAAAATGTACGAGAGTTTATATGAAATTCAGATACCCTACATTTGGGAAGAAAGAAATTACATGATTACTAAAAAGAAGTTTGGATCCTACATGTCATTAGTAAGCAATACTAAAGCTTTGCAATTCTATTGGCTCACGATGTTCAAATAAATTCAAATGAAACAAATATGACACTGTGTCACACATAATCTGCAGAAGCAGAAGAGAACACAATAATACTTGAATGAAGTACAATGGTGTAGGTTTTGCCTAATTCAAAACCAAATAACAACACAAGGATCAATTAATTGCTTCAATTTAGATGCAATATCCACACAATCTAGAGCGCACAATGTATTCTTTTCAATTCTTCATTTTCAATTAAACAATTATCAACTCATAAAGTGTTCAAAACTGTATTGTATTTAATAACTAAAAAGTAAAAAGACTGTGACATACCATCCATGCCTTCTTCCTCGAACGAAGGAAAATCCAACCACGTCTCGGGATGATGCGCGATATTCATCGCGAAAGCCAACACCTCATCCGTAACACCGACGGCTGCCTCAATCCCATCCTCCGACACTCCTCGCGAAAACTCCGGCACCGCATTGTCATTCGACAGATCATACATTCCGGATCTAATCCTCTCGTCGAAATCAGTGCAAGTTTCTGATTCCAATCCGTCCTCATCCGATACATCGCCGGAACCGGAACGATCGTACGATTCCCATCGACTCCGATCGGAGACGGAGCGATGAGTGTGGCGATAAGAGGTTGGCGACGGAGGAGGAGGAGGAGGAGGTGGAGGGCCTGCTGGTGGAGCGAGGAAAGAGGCGACGCCCCAAAGTTGGCGAGTTAGGGTTTGTTTGAATTCCGAGAGGTCTTCTTTGACACCACGTCCATGACTGTCGATTCGATCTTCATCTTCACCGTCGTCTTGTTCTTCGAGTTCCTGTTGGTGCCGTTGTTGAAATTGGGATTGCTTAGGGTTTGGTGTGGTGTGATCATCGTCTTCGTCATCGTCGTCGATTCGGAGAGAGTTGGCTATAGTGCGAGCGAACCATGACATGTTTGGATCAGTTTGAATTTCAGAGCGCTGATTCACGGATCAACATTCGAGGTTTAGGAGGAGAAGATGATTTATTATTATGTGGAAAAGCCTGATTGATTGATTGGCGATATGATGATTATTTGCTTTGTTGGATTTTGTCTTTGTGCCTCGCCAAACGTGTCCTTATTTTAATAATCTGTAAATGGATAAAATACATCGTAATTAAAAATAGCACTAGTCATGACTCATGTCTAGCTGGTGCATATATTTAGGTTCTTAATCCTTAGTGAATCTAGTAAATGTCATCTTACATAACAATATTACATTGAAAATACAATACAACGAAAATGTTATATAGTCACGATTAATATTTGATTGGAGATATTTATTTGTATTGTTTTATTAAAATTGAATTCAGGTGATATTTGCGGTTTATCAAATTCAAGTTTTAATATTAATGCGTTTGCTATGGCTCTGGCTTTTGACATTTGACACTAAGATGATTAGATTATGGTGATGTTGTATTGCAATTTAATGTATTATGTCACACCGAAGAAGTAAATGAAATGAATCCATGTTACATTTTCGACATGATATGTCATTTTTTCAATATAAAATGTACAGGATGGTACCGAACTCAAAATGTATCTTGTCATTTTCTCAATGTAAAAAATACAGGATGGTACCGAACCTAAAGTGTACAGAAGAGGATTACGAGTATGAAAATAAGCAGCTTAAAATAGGAATATCATTTTACAAGAAATAATGTACTTCCTCTACTTTGTTAGGCAACTGATACCAACGAACTGGTGCAACCAGAATTTATATAGCAAAGTTCTCCAACTATTTCACTCAGTGCAGCATCATCTTTGAGTATGGATGTATGAGAGACCCCATCAATTTTAATCACTTTAAGGGTTTGATTCTTCTCGTTCGCCCACTGCGATTCAAGTGCCAACAAGCTCACCATGTTCACCGTGCCATCGCCATCTCCATTGACAACCTCTGGCTGCTGATCAAAACCACTGTCTCCATAGAACAATGTCTCCGGTGTTTCAACACCGGTGCCAATTATACACGTAAGAGGCACTTCTGGCGCTGCCAAACGTTCAACCAAAGGCAAAATCCGAGTCTTGTAAGGTTGAATCCCTTGTTCAAATCCTATGTCATTGAGAAATTTCGCGACATTGTGTGCAGAGTAGGTAGCATTTGGTGTGATTACAAGAGGTTTGCTAGGACCAAAAAGTGTAGGAGAAGGCATGAGCCATAGGTTGCTCTCTGAGCTCCTCTGCTCATCTCTTACTAGCAATGGATCAACTAGTGGCACTCCCAGTGAGTAGCCGGAAGCAAAAGTGAGCATTTCCTGCACTGAGCCGCCCCATGGTGCTGAAAGTGCAATGAAGTGTTTGATGAATTTTTGGCGCCAAGAGGGCGGGTTTCGATTGAGGAGTTGGAGGACAAATAGGCCTCCTAAGCTGTGGGACACAAGGATTACTGGCTTGCCTCCATTTGAAGTGCTGGCTTCTTCTATTAGTTGTTTTAGGTCTTGGAGGAACTTGGAACCGACATGTGATGGGTGACCTTCTGCTGCCAAACCATACCGGAAATCGTAGGGAGCTCCAAAGAGGGTTTCACCATCCACATAGCCAATCTGTTCCAGAGATTTCACCAGGGGTTCCATGTATGATGTAATGTGCCTGTCAATGGAACTTCTGTTAGACCAAAGTAAATGTTCCCCCAAGTTCTTTTAGTTATTGCCAAATACTAAAGTCATACACGAAACATACTTCAACCACCACATTACATGATAAAAAGGGCTATCTCAGTGCACGAGGCTCTCGTCATTGCGGAGTCTGAGGAGGATTAGACGTACGCATTCTTACTTCCCCAGAAACACTGTTTTCTTAATTCACGGGAGCAACTTTAATGTTGCATCAAGGCCCACCCTCACATTACATTATATTGGGTTGAATACAGTAGCCAGGAGTATATGTTTAAGACAGTTTAATCCCAAAGCAACCTGCTTTTTGTCTTGGCTCGGATTGTAAAATCATGGTGTTGGGTTGACATTTTATTATGTAAACTCTAGCCAAGCAGAAACACATAAATGCAATGTAGCACACCATATTGAAAATTCATTCCGTGTATGGTCCAATCTTTAAGACATTAAAGTTATTAATGACAAATTTTAAGGATTTAATTTTCTTTGATTATGTTTACTCAGAAACATTTTGAACTTCTACAAAAGGAACAAAATGTGTACATATGTTTTCTAAAATATGTTCAACAATTTTATAAACAAGATAATACTTTTGGTGTCTCCATTTCAAACAAGAACATTGTCTATCAATCTCAAAGATTTTTTAAGTTATTGTATCCCACTTTAATTAGCAAACAAGGGTAAAATGCTAAAGCATAAGAACGTAGTTAGAGTTTTATGAGTAGTCATATGGTAAAAAACAAGTTTTTTTTCTCTTGGTTAAGAAATTCACGCACCCATTTACTCGACTTGAATCTTCATATTTAACAAAAGAGATACTATAAAACTATAAATTTTGAGTAGACTCTACAAGTCTATACCTACTTTTGATTAACATGGGAATAGACATATCCGTCCGTGTATTACGGTCTTTGTGTTAATTCATATCATGTTCATATGAATGGAATTCATAAGAGAATTTTCTTAATATTCGGCTGTATAAAATTGGAGCCTTGTAAATGAAATTTGTAAAATTAGAGAAAATTTTGGTTCAATTTTCTTAATTATTTTTCTCAACACCAATTCCAATTTTAAAACTCTAATTTCATGCAACTTAACACAATCTTATATAAAATGATTCTTAAACCGAGATAGATAGCCGAAAGATGTTTTATACCTTTGATGCAATGGATGAGACTCATACACGATTCTATTCATTGCATCAAAGGGATAAAATCCCTTCAGCTACCCACATTGACTAGAGAAATATGTACAAATTAGCATTGTTCTTCTTTTATTTCATTATTTTTTAAATCATTTCTAATTTTAAAAAAGTAACAACATTTGTTGAGTAGTTGGCCATTTTCAAAATAACTGATTTTTGCATAAACCCAACTTTCGTCATGCTATATGTTGAGACATTATTTAAGAAGTCCATTTAACACTAAACATTGCAAGTGTGACCAAAATCAAGTGACCCAAACATGCCATATATTCCAAACTTAAATTAAATGGACAAGAAAACCCCTAACAAAAAGCAAAAACCCAACAACAGATGAGAGTAAAAAAGAGGCGCACACTCACTTGAGATGAGGATCAAGGTAGAGAAGGGCTTGGGTGGAACCAAAGTGAGGGACCCTAGTCTCAACCCCGGGGGCATTTCGGTAATCATCCACATCTGGGTCATAGTAAAGCGTCATACGTTGAGCAAAACACTCCGTGAAAGGGGCTAAGAGGACGGTCGGGTCGAACCACAGCCTGAACCACCCGTGCCTGTCCTTCCGAATCGGGTACCACCGGCTGCACAACCCGCTCGGGGGCTTGTAACCGTCAGTTAGGCGAGCCTCTAGCTGGTTCCCGCCACTTCCGGGCACCAAGATCAGAGGGTGGAGGTTGATGCTCGCCTGACACGTGTACAACATCACAGCCATTGAGACCACCATAACCACCACCACTTGGTAGAAGCTCACTCTTTTCCTTCCAAAACCCCCCATTGGATTTCTAGAGAGAGAAAGAGAGGTTTGGCAACTTCGGCCAAATCATTGGACATCTTGAACAGAAGAATGTGTGGTTGAGAGGACTGAGAGTAACCGGTTTGACTTCTATTATGAATTTTATGTTGTTCTTTTTGGGCTGTTGTTCAATAGGCCCAGCCCATACTAAAAAAAGTTACATGTATGCTTCTTGGGTTGGGTTGGGTTCGACTTGGTTAATAAAGTCCACTCTCTGAACCCAACTCGAATCTGAGTAAAAGCTACAAGTATGACTTCTTGGGTTCGGTTGGACTTGGGTAATAGAGTCCAATTTAATTCTTTTTCCTTTTCCAATTCTAAATTCCCGCTTAGTTTGGTTAAATGAAAATAGTAAAAAATGAAAAAAAAAAAAAAATTCAATAATTTATAAGGTTGGTTAGCAGGAAAAAAAAAAAAAAAATTTACTTTCCGCAATCACCTAGTTTTTTCATAATTTTTTCCAACAAAAAACACATGAAATGTTTATTTATTGAGAAAGTTTTCATGGTTTAGAGGTTTTTCTTGTACTTGCTATGAAAAGTCAAAATTTAATGAATGGATCCATTGATCAACCAAACATTTAAATAATTAAGAGTTAGAGTTCATTTATGGCTAGCTATTTATTTATTTCGAACGATTAAGCAAAGATTTATAGCCAGTTATTTTTTATTATTGTTATTATTATTATTATTATTTTCTTTTTAAGAGAATGAGGTGTTTCCTCGTAGGCACATGGTTTTGAATGTTCATAGACATAGTAACAACTACTAATAAAGAAAGTCAAACGTTGAAAACGATTTTTTGGCCTACTATCTTATAACAAATCAGTAGTAATTAACAATGCTAATACACTACACTCTATATCACACAGTTTGATCATATATATATATATATATACATATCTTATGTTTTTTCTGATATGGTGTGCTTAATTTGAATAAGTCTAAACCCACATTTTAATTGTTCAAACTTGTGCTCAATTAAATAATTCAGCTTCTTTGTCAACTCTATAAAACCCCCTCACAGTCCCACACCATCTCCATTCCAAACCAAAACTCTCTCTCTCACACTCTCTCTCTCTACACAAGTGGAAATATGAGAAGCAAAGCAAACAACGAAAACAAGTTCATGCGCTTCATTACAATTCCCAGAAGGGTTTTGAGAAAAGCAAAGGATGTTTACGTCCGAAGCTTGACAGATTGTGCTGAAAAGATCAGCTACGGCAACATGGTAGGCGGTCCAGCCGCGCAAGTTTCCTCCTTGCCCAAGAGCTTCAGTGTCAGCTCGTCGAGGTCCAACGACAGTGAGGATCTCAGAGAGCTCATCAGAGCTACCTCTACAAAGAGTATGGGGGATAGGGTTGATATGGATAAATTTACGCAGAGACAGATGAGGCAGCCGGCACCACCGAATATAACGGTGGTGCCGAGGAGCTGCAGTGTTGGGATGGGTAGGATTGATGAGGACAGGCCTTGTGATTTTGGTGAAGACTTCAATTTTGGGGTGAAGGCAGATTTGTTGTTCCCAAGAAGCAGAAGCCATGCTGTTACATTAAGAAGTGTTGTTTTCTAGTTATTTTGGATGGTATTTGTTTGGAAAATGCAGAAAAATGAGTTAAATTACTCTCTATAATATACACACTTTGATTTGTTTCAATTTTTTTTTTTCTCTAATGGTTAAACAATGTGTATATATAGCAACTTATAGAAGTAAGAACAAACAAAGATGAAGTAAGAGCCAACTCAAATGACATATCTAAACTTTAGCTCTTTAGATTCTAAGCGTTAACATTTTTAAAATTCAAATTTTAGCTATTGCATTTACTCAAATGATACGATTTGGTTCTTAAAATAATAATATTTTAATATTTAATATTTTTGTTTTTTACTTTTTCCCAATAGCTATATTTAAAATAGCTATATTAAAAAGAAATTAAATATTACAATACCCATTATGGATTAAAAGAAATTAAAACAATACGATACAGATTTAAAAAATAATTAAATAATACAATATCCATTATGAATTAAGAAATTAAATATCCTAAGGATTATAAAATCATATGGGAAGCATGAACTAATCTTACGGGAAGCTTGATTTAGAGTGTAAATATATACATTTTAATATCTCATTATGTCGTTCAATAGGCTATGATTTCCTTGATGGTGTTTGCATTGATTTTGGTTCTATTTGCATGATCGATATCTATTAAGCTCTTTTTTTGTTGTAAAGCTCCATTTGTCTGGTCTTCTCTTTCTCTGCTAAGTATGCCTCTCATACTATTTGGGCGACCGCAAGACTTTGAGATTGAGACTGATAATGGGTTGTTGCATCATCGAATTTGCTCATGAATAAATTTGTAATTGACGCAAAATTTATCCTTATTCCGTCTCTACTTTGCCATTTTTCATCCTTGTGGTCCATGTAATGGTTGACATTCTTCAACATCGGGTGAATTATCTTAGCCGTTGTGTACGTGCCAATCCTTCAACATAAGTCGGTGTCATCGTTGCATTACTTGATGGAGTAGATGAGTTTGAGCTAGTAAACAACAGACTCATTGTCATCAATGTGGATTCCACTCGATCATTTTTCGGTTGGTGTTTCTTTAACTTATTTTTTCCTTACTGATTGGCACAAAGTGAATGTCACTTTATTTTTATTGTTGTGCTTCAAAATATTCCAACAATAAATGGTAATTTTTTTTTTTCAAAATTTAATAAATGACATTTTTGCCTTTGCCTTCGCCATTGCCACTTCAAATTGGGATGGGTTATTCGGCATTGCCCACTATTAGAAAATTGGGATGGTTGATGAAATGTAAAATTTTTGCCTTTGCCTTCCGCGTTGTCCTTTCACTTCTGAATGCGTTTAGAAGTTCATTTGATCGTTCTATGATCGATGGAGATTAATAAATTGATCCTTTTTCGCATGACAATTAAATGCGATGCACCGCAAGTTTGCATTGAGGTTACATCATCGATCAATATTGAAGAGGATTGCATGACATAAATAGAGTGGAGAGGATTGTGAAATGTCGGAAAGAGTTAAAAAAATTCTAGAATGTCAAAGAGTTTTAGATATGGGTAGGACGTAAAAAAAAGATTTTAGAATGGTATAGAATTTTGTAGAGTGTAGATACTTATGATGTTTGTGTACATATAAGGTAAAAGGCCGGTGTGATTTGTAAGCTAGGGGTGTATGGTTGCCCTAGTCAGCATTAAGTTGGAGTAGTGGAGAAACTTGGGCTAGTGAGATTAAGGTTTGAAGTAAATAATAATAAAGTTATTTATTTATTTATTCTATTGGCAGGGTGAGAATGAGAGATAATATGACTTTACAAATGGGAGCTGCACTAAAGATTTTATCTTGTATTAGGGTTTCATGGTATAAAACCTAACACTGAAAATCAAATCAAAATAAATAAAAGTATTAATTTGTAGTTTTTATGAAACTTCAAATTACAAATCAAGGATTTTATGATATATGAAAACTAATAAAATATGTTTATCTAAAATTGAAAACTAATATAAAGTATATTTAAAAATAAATATTACAGTCGAACTACACTTGTAAAAATAAATTTTTTTAAGGGAAAATTATAGTGGATACAAAATATATGAAATGAATACCAATGTCTATATTACAAGCAATCCCTAATAAAGAGTTTTTTTTTTTTTTTTTTTTTAAAAAAAATACTTAATTTTAGAAGAGTTTTTATAACACTACAAGAAAAATAAATATTTGCAACGCGTAAAAAATCTTATAAATACTTTTTACAAGGTTAAATCACATTAGATAACAAGTGATGTGATGGACCGATAGATATTAATTTGAAAAATGAAATGTAATTCCATATGAACGGGTTTCATCACGTTTTTCGTATGAATGAGATACATCAAGAGAATTCTTTTATGGATAGCCAATGAAGTTTTTTATCCCTTAAATGCAATGGATAAGACTCATACTCGAGTTTATTCACTGTAGGGATAATACCCTCCTATTACACACATCAATGTGAAATAGGTCTAAATAACATTGTTATTCTCTTATTCCATTATGTTTTAAATCATTTCTAATTAAAAATAATAATAATAATAATAAGTAGTAGTTGGTCTTGTTCATTCTATTTCTCCCAATTCAAAATAACTGATTTTTGCCTATACCCAACTTGCATCATACCATATATTGAGACATTATATAAGAAGTTCAACCCTCGTGAGTGTGACCAAAATCAAAATGACCCCAAACATGATATACCTTCCAAACTTCAATTAAATAGACAAGAAAACTTCTAACAAAAAGCAAAAATCCAACAACAGATTAGAGTAGAGAGGAGAAAATTCACTTGAGGATCAAGGTAGATAAGGGCTTGGGTATAACCAAAGTGAGGGACCCTAGTATCAAGACTCTAAACCCAGGGGCATTAGGTAATCATCCACATGTGGGTCATAGTAAAGAATCATGCATTGAGCAAAACACTCCGTGAAAGGGGCTAAGACAACGGTCAGGTTGGACCACAGCCTGAACTACCTATGCTTGTCCTTTCGAATCGGGTACCATTGTGCAACCCGATTGGAAGAAGCTCACTATTTTCAGTCCAAAACCCTCCATTGATTTCTAGAGAGAGACTGAGAGGTTTGGCAACTTTGGCCAAATCCCAATTGGACATCTTTAACAGAATGTGTGGTTGAGAGGGATAGAGAGTAACATTTTGACTTCTATTATGTATTTTAATTATGTTGTTCTTTTGGGGCTGTTGTTCAATCATTAGGATCCAACCCGCTATACACTAAAAAAAGTTCGGTAAATTTCATCACCTCCTGACCTTTGCCAATATCCCATTCACACCCCTCTACGTTTCAAAACTTTACTTACCAGGTTTTGATTTGGATAACAAATCGCTCCGGCCGTTAAGCAGTGACTCACTTGATGTCAGCAAAAAAATTAATATAAGATCAATTTTGCCCTTTCGATGTCTAAAATGACATCTTTAGACCAGTACAAATTTACAAGATTACCATTAACTTATAAAATCAAAAGGGCAACAATACCCTTCCCTTGAATCATTCCCTTATACATATACTCGTGTGTGTGTGTGTGTGTGTGTGTGTATTAATATGTCATTGTCTTTGTTGATGATTGCTCTACCTCAGATGCCACCTGTCATTTTAATATTATTAATGCAAGGCCACATTTGCATACTGTAAAGATCATGTACCGTACGCAAGAGCTCTATCTTTTTGGCTTCACGAGGGAAGCCCTGCTTCATTTGGATGGCTTCTTTCAACGCGCCTACACTGTTTAGAGGAGGGGGTCGCTACCCTTTACTCTCTTGCTGCCATGGAAGTACCCCACTCTAGTTGGATGGGTATCGCTATGCATTATCTCTAAAATCTCCTCCCTATAAATAGGGCTTATATCTAAATCATCTATGTTGTTCATCCCGAGCTCCCCCTGCATAGGAGCTCGAGAGCTTTAAAAGAAATGTGGAAGCTTGGGACTAAAGAAGGCAAGTCCCAAGTAATTCCCCTCTCTCCTCCTACTTCGTAGGAATTTGAGAATCAGTGATTAGGTGGCTAAGTTCCAAGGAATCGCCTCACCTCAAGGTCTACACAAGGGGAAGAGTGTTTAATACCCAATAGCTGAGCTCGAGTAATAGAGACCACATAATATATTAAATATATATTGATTGACTGAAAAGACCCGTATTTAATGTAGATCATCATCACCACCTCGAAAAGGGCAACGACGTGCCTTGGGTAGCTGGCTAGATGTCCCATATGTCAGAGGTCATGTAAAGTGACCATTGGATAGAGGGAGCTAGCCCTCATGACCAAGGGTCTTGCCTGACAGAGTGACCAATATTGAATAAAGAGGGGGCTAACACTCATAACCAAGGGTCCTTACCCGAATAAAAGTAGTATAAATAAGACTAAACTTTCATCATTTAAAGGAGGTTGTAATACATATACACCACCACAACAATAACCATAAATAATACTACCTCCGTCCCTTATTAGTTGTCCATCTTTGGATTTACAACTTTTTAAGGGGACATGCAATTAATGCATTGTTCCCTTTCCAAATTACTAAATTGTCCTTCAAACATTAAA
This sequence comes from Cornus florida, assembly GCF_030987335.1. Classification (NCBI taxonomy): domain Eukaryota; kingdom Viridiplantae; phylum Streptophyta; class Magnoliopsida; order Cornales; family Cornaceae; genus Cornus; species Cornus florida. The sequence continues at coordinate 57,023,194 of NW_026775579.1, read as the reverse complement.
TATATATAATACCAAAGTTTGAAATTTTTTAAAAAGATAAAGGACAATGATGAAAATATAATAAAAAGATGCTTGGACTTTTCAAAGAGGACAACTAATTTGGGACATGTAAAAAAAGAAAAATAGACTACTAATAAGGGATGGAGGGAGTAGTCTTCTAGGACTCAAGCTACCATAGGGTGATAAACAAATCTACCTTCTCTCTTTTAATCTCCTCTATAGAGAATCCTTGGTACTAGTTTGGAGCTCCATTCAGCCTCTGATCTTAACTTCCCCACATACGTGGAAGGATCTCATTAACTCATCAAGAACCGATATCAATAGTCCTCCTCTCACACAGGCGCTACCAGAGAAAAAGAAACTTTGGAAATAAATTCTAATGGATATGAGATATTTTGAGAAAATTAAGTGGGATTTCAAGGATGATTCGGAGAAGGCAAGCCTAGAGAAAGAGAGTAAGACAGAGAGAGCGGAGAGGACACAAAGTGGAGTTGATTTGGAAATAAGACCCATATAATCCAAAGCTTTGATCATGAAAACTCCAACATAAAGTTCCTAATTCGGGTGATCCAGATCTGGAAAACTAAGCCCCGGCAGTGGATCGGTAGCCGTAGAGCTTGCCAACAACGTGGAGGGCGGTAACGAAGCCGATAAACTCATGACGAGGATGGCGATGGGTGAGATCTTGAGTCCAGGGTATCGATAGCCAGTGTAGAACCTAAGCACGTTGCTTCCTGTGCCATTTCTGCCTCCGGCGAAATTGGCTGCTCCAGATTGCTACTGAGCAGTGAACTCAGCGACAAATGACAACAACAAAGAGGATGGCCATCACAAAGGCCCTCATCACCGCTGATCCAAGGATGTCGTCGGTACATTTGGAGCTGAGGATACCAAAGGTGGCATGGGTCGGATCCAACCCACATGATGAAGAATGGGCCTGGTAAATGACCTGGGCCTGAATCAAGCTGTCATCAGGCAAGCCCAATGCTGAAGAGTGAAGCTGGAGGCCCTTAAAGGCGATTGGACCCATGGTTGCAAAAGCCTCGAGGATGAGCCCAATGGAGGAAGTTAGTTAGGAATCTTCTAGAACACTGTAAACAATCTATAAATAGGCGAAAAATAAAGAAGAGAAAGGAACGAAATGTTTAAAGTGTAATGAAACTCTGTCAATTTAGAGAGAGAAAATTGTTACATCTTCAATGGCGCCGTCTGTGGGAAACGATGAGGATTGATTGATGTTTGATTCAGATTGATTCGATCCAATGTAGTGCATGAAGACGATGCTTGATCGTTGAAGGCAGAATCAAGATCGGTGAAATCGTGATCTGTCTGGCCGAATCTCGAATCTAGTTGATTTTGAGAAGTTGGCGTTCGATCTACGCAGCTCTGATTTGTTCTTATTTTGGTGAGCTGTGCGGTCTAGAGTTGCTAAGATTGCTGAATTTGGCAAGTTTGTAGCCGGAGCAACTCAGATCTGGCTAATCACGATCAAAATTCAGCTAAGCTAGAATCCAGATCTAGAGCGTCTGCATTGGCAAAGTTCAGATCTGATCAGAAATTTGCGGTTAATGACTTTGCTACGATTCGGAATGATAATCAGAGGAGAGAGTTCAAATCCAGTGGAGAATGGCCAGCAGATGAAGCTTGATAAACTAATGAACATGATCGAGGCTTTAAGAAAAGAAAATGCAGAGTTAAGAGTTGGAATGGAGCACTGAGAGGTTCCAGTTGCACCGCGACCGCCTCTGGTGGGCGAAAGAGGCGTACAGCCTGATAAAGCACATTAAGGTGAGCAAGAGGGAGATAACCACGTTGATCTCCATTGCGAAGAGGTTAGGATAGAGAATTTACCACCAAACGCTCGTCGAGTTGAGGATCGAGAAGGATCTATACATCTCGATCCACATCGTGAGCAGATCAGGCGGGAAGAAACTACAGCTTTCAATCCGCATCAGGAAAGGCACAATTGCGAACAGGATATAGAGTTTGATTATCACAAGATTAACTCGCCATGGCAGAAAGAGTTCACTGAGGAAAGGTCGTTCGATCCACCTTATCGGCCTTCAATGGCCTTATATGATTATAGGAGCTCGGAAAGAAGATCTACAGATCAAAGAATCATCACGAGGTTTGAAAGAGAGAATGAGGCCCTCCGTTCGGCAGCACAGACGGTTGATTCACTGTTTTCTAATGAGATCCAAAATACTCCAAGCCCGAGGAAGTTTTCTATGCTTGTTTTCATTCTGTTCGACGGAACGACCGATCTGATTAATCATATATATCACATTCAGTTGAAAATGGCACTAAACACGGAGAATGATCCTTTGATGTTCAAATGTTTTCCTACAAGCTTAGCTGGACTGGCGCTCAACTAGTTCTAGAACCTATCGAGGGGCTTAATGGACAGTTTTCGTAGTTTGTGTGATCGGTTCATAAGCCAGTACTATGGGAATAAGCGTCCGGCAAAAGATATCTCTAGTCTGTTCACTATGAAGCAGCATAACGATGAGCGTCTTCAAGCCTTTCTTACCAGGTTCAACCTAACCAAGAGCATGGTGATAGAGTGCCATCCTTCCACAGCAGTTCAAGCATTCAAGTTAGTAATGACCCGAGGGACACCGTTCCATACAAGTTTGGTGGCGAACACGCTGAAGACAATGGACGAGCTGAATGAGAGAGCTGATGGTTTTTGTGCGTCTGGAAGAGGAGAAAGCAACTAATCTAGGAAGACATCTATCATCTCCACAGAAGAGAAGTTTAAAGCCAAGATACGGTAGAAACAAGTTCCTTCGCAGCGTCAGACCTCCTGGAAGGCAGAGAAGAGGCCTAGGGAGGATGATTTGATTACTCTACTCAAAGTTACACTGGCAAAGCTATACCAAGAAAACAAAGATAAGTTTCGTGCTCCCTTGCCAATTAGATAACCTCTCTAACAGAGGGATCAGTCTAAACATTGTGTTTTTCATAGCGATTTTGGTCATCAGACTAATGAATGCAAGAACTTAAGGAGACAAGTGGAGATGCTGATCGCCAAGGGAGAGTTTGCAGGATATGTTCAAGGACTAGCCCAAGAGCAGAATCGACCAATTGAGCAAGTCAAAAGAAATCAAAAGCCGAATCACCATAACACTTAGCCCATTCGGATTATAAATGCAATTCATGGTCGACCTGAACGAGCCGAAGAGTCTGAAGAATTGATCCGAACACGTCTTCGGCAAGCACAAATGAAGAGGAGAATAGGCAGTGTTAACACTTTGCACCAGCAAAGCGCATCAACGCAGATAAGATTCGATAAAGCAGACTTGATACGAGTTTAGATTCCTCATGAAGACCCCCTGTTCGTTAGCTTGACAGTGGCAGAGTGTTTGGTATGAAGAGTGCTAATTGATCCAGGGAGCAGTGCCAATATCATGCCCAGAGTCACTTTCGATCGGCTGGAAATCAAGCCAGAGGAGCTCAAATATACTGGGAATCCGTTGTTGGGATTTGATGGAAAACGAGTTGAACCGATCGACATAGTAGAATTGCTTGTCCGGGCAGCCGAAAGGGAGCTTATAGAGAGCTTTGTGGTGGTGGAGATCCATCCCTCTTACAATCTGTTGATGGGGAGAGGGTGGATTCATAGGGTATACGGAGTCTCATCGACCTTACACCAAGTGATGAAATGCCTGAGTTCGGACGGGAGCAAGGTGATTGACATCTATGGGGATCAAGTTGTCTCAAAGGAATGTTACTCAGTGACTTTAAAAGTCGCAGGGAAGGGAAAAGCTCCCATTCGCCCTACTAGCACACAATAGTAATTAAAGAAACCTCCCCCCGCCATAAACGGGGAGGAGCTTCCGGTGCAAACCGAGAAACCCCTAGCTGAAGTTCAAATTGATCATTTGAGGCCAGATCGAACCACAAAGGTAGGTTCAGGGCTTGTCGATGAAGAAAAACGTCAATTAATTGATTTCCTCTCCCAGAACGCCGATGTATTCGCTTGGAGCCATTTAGACATGCCAGGGATCGACCCCTCAGTCTCTTGCCATTCTCTTAATGTAGATCCGAGCATCAAGCCAGTGAGGCAGAAGCAGAGAAGGTTTGCCCCGGAGCGTAACCAGATCATTGTAGACGAAGTGAATCGATTGTTAAAGGCTAGGTTTATTAGAGAAGTACAGTACCCAGTCTGGTTGTCGAACGTGGTTGTAGTGTAAAAGAAGAATGAAAAATGGAGAGTTTGCATTGATTTCACCAATCTGAACAAAGCCTGCCCGAAGGATAGTTTTCCACTTCCAAAGATTGATCAAATGGTGGACGCAACAACTGGGTATGAGCGGTTGACCTTTCTGGATGCTTATTCAGGCTATAATCAAATCCCAATAGACCCAAGCGATGAGGAAAATACCTCTTTTGTCACTGAACGAGGGATCTATTGCTACAAGGTCACGTCATTTGGATTGAAGAATGCTAGAGCCACGTACCAGAGGTTAGTTAGCAAGATTTTTAAGGATCAAATGGGCAAAACAGTGAAGGCTTATATCGACGACATGGTGATAAAAAGTAAATAGAAGGACCATCATTTAAAGCATTTACAAGAGGTGTTCAGCGTACTAAGAAAGTATGGAATGAGGCTGAATCCAACTAAATGCTCGTTCGGCGTCGGATCCGGGCAATTCCTTGGCCACGTGGTCAACAACAGAGGAATTGAGGTTAGTCCAGCCCAAGCGGAAGCTTTGCTAAAAAATGTTGAACCAAACACTATCAAAGAAGTCCAAGCTCTCACTGGATGCATAGCGGCACTGAGTCGATTCTTGTCTAAGTTATCCGACCGATGCAGACCATTCTTCGATACAATCAGGGGTCAAGGAAAACAGTCTTGGGGGGATGAACAGAGGCAAGTGCTGATCAAGTTGAAAGAATATATGTGGAACCCACCAATCTTGAATGCCCCAGAGCCTGACGAAAAGCTTTTCTTGTACCTTGGAGTTTCTAACATTACAACCAGTGGTGTGCTGATACAATGTGCCAAGGGTAAGTAGTTCTCGGTTTTCTTTGTAAGCAAAACGTTGACCGAACCAGAGAGAAGGTATTCAAAGGCCGAACGAGTAATCTTATCCTTGGTAAACGTAAAGAGGAAGCTTAGGCAATACTTCGAGTCCCATCCTATAGTCGTTCTGACCACATTTCCTATAAGGGTGATCCTGCATAAGCCTAATTTGTCCGGATGGATGACGAAGTGGGGAATAGAGCTTAGTTATTTTGACATAACGTATGAACCCCGAACGGCTATTAAAGGGCAAGCTGTGGCTGATTTCTTACTGGAGTGTGACGTGGATGAGCCAGATGAATGTCTCGAAGAATCGTCATGGAAGCTCTTCGTTGATGGCTCCTCAAATCAGATGGGGGCAGGAATCGGGGTCAAGTTACAAACACCAGAAGGCACTACGTTGAGCCAAGCAATCAGGCTTGAGTTCAGAGCAACCAACAATAAAGCAGAGTATGAAGTGTTGTTGGCTGGGTTAAGGTTGGCCAAGCAGCTAAAAGTCAAAAGTTTAGTCGCCTTCAGTGATTCGCAGTTAATAATTTGGCAAGTGACTGGGGAATATAGAACAAAGGATGAGACAATGGAGGCATACCATTCCGCCGTTATGCATGAGGCTAGAAGTTTTGATCAGATCAAGTTCATTCAATTGCCGAGGGAGCGTAATAAAGATGCCAATCGGTTGGCCAGCAGTGCGTCAAGCTCAGGTGGAATATTAGCAAGGGTGATTCTAATTGGGGTGTTATGCCAGCCATCGATCCTTGAGGAACCGTCAAGCTCGGATCCCTGGCAGGTGAATGTCATACCATATGAGCTGAGTTGGATAGATCCAATTATTGCTTATATACGAGATGGTGTTTTGCCTGAACAGAGGGATGAAGCAAGAAGGATCAGATCGAATGCTACAAAATATGCCACAGTGCACAACTAACTATACAGGAGGTCTTATTTAGGACCTTACTTAAAATATGTAACCCCTGCAGAAGCTCAGCAGATACTGCGGACTATCCACGAAGGGGTTTGTGGCAATCATTCAGAGGGAAGGTCTCTAGCACACAAAGCGATGACATAGGGGTACTTTTGGCCGAACATGTCACGAGACGCAGAGGAATTTTTGAGAAGGTACGATAAGTGTCAAAGGTTCGGACCACTGATCCACCAACCACCAGAAGATTTACACGTAATGGCCAATCCATGGCCTTTCGCGCAATGGGGGATGGATGTGGTTGGCCCATTACCGACCGCCAGATCACAAAATAAATACGTTCTACTTACAACAAACTACTTTACCAAATGGGTGGAGGCAGAACCGTATCCCAGTGTGACTCAGACCCATGTGAGACACTTCATTTTGAATAATATAATTTGTCGATTTGGGTTGCCGAGGTCGATAGTCATGGATAATGGGACTAACCTTAATAACAAGCAGGTGAGGGAGTTGCTGGAAGAATATGGAATTAATAAAAAGTTAGCAGCAGTCGGCCATCCACAAGCGAATGGTTAGGCTGAGATCACAAACAGAACGATTTTTGCTTGCATAAAGAAGAAGCTTGAGAAAGAAAAAGGGAAGTGGTTGGATGAACTCCCGAACGTCCTGTGGGCGTATAGAACGACTCCAAGGTGACCGATCGGAGAGAGCCCATTCGTCATGGCATATGGTACTGAGGCAGTAATACCGATAGAGCACCAAGTTCCTACCTTACGAAGCCTAGCGTAGAATCAGGAGCAGAATGATCATATGTTGAAATTCAACCTCAACTTGCTTGAAGAGAAGATGAATGCTGCAATAATAAGGCTTGCATCATATCAGCAGACGCTCATGAACAGTCATAAAAGAAAAGTGAGGCATAGGGGTTTTTGCACCTGGTGATTTGGTTCTGAAAAGAAAAGTTAGTATTATCAAGAAAATGGTGTCACATTGGGAAGGACTGTATAGAGTTGTAGAAGTTATAGGAAAGGGGGCATACGTCTTGGAGACCATGGCTGGGAGGCTAGTAAACAAGCCTTGGAACGCCACCTCTTTAAAAATGTATTATCAATGAAAATTGAGTTTCAGTTTAACTAATGTTTACCTTCAATTGAATACTTGCGAGAGGGCAAAACTTCGAAAGATTTATAAAGAGTATCATTTTCTTCCAATAAGGTGACTGAGTATAAGCAAAGCTAATTGGCAAGTGGCATTCTAGCCGAGAGCCAGGCACTTAAATAATGTAAGTGGCAACTGGCGTTACGAGCCAAACGCCAAACACTTGCTAAAAGATAATGAAAAGCTAAGTGGCAAGTGGCATTCTAGCCGGGCGCCAGGCACTTAAGCAAAGTAAGTGGCAACTAACACTACGAGCCGAATGCCAAACACTTGCTAAAAAATAATGAAAAGCCAAGTGGCAAGTGGCATTCTAGCCGAGCGTCAGGCACTTAAGCAAAGTAAGTGGCAACTGACACTACGAGCCGAACGTTAAACACTTGCTATAAAATAATGAGAAGCCAAGTAGTAAGTGGCATTCTAGCCGAGCGCCAGACACTTAAGCAAAGTAAATGGCAACTGGCACTACGAGCCGAACGCCAAACACTTGCTAAAAAATAATGAAAAGCCAAGTGGCAAGTGGCATTCTAGCCTAGCGCCAGGTACTTGAGCCAAGTAAGTGGCAACTGGCACTATGAGCCGAACACCAAACACTTACTAAAAAATAAAAAGTCAAGTGGTAAGTGGCATTCTAGTCGAGTGCCAGGAGATGGGTACAAAGATTACTACCAAATGATACAAAGATTGAGATCGGATGTAGTAAAAAATTATCCTTTTCATTCACGATAAATTGAAGATAACAAAGAGTATCATAAGGAGATGGGTACAATCAAGTTCCGTTTGTCTCCTCGTTCACCTGTTCACCCTCGATAGCCTCCTCACAGTTGCTAGCATTCACTTCCCCATCATTAGCAACGGTATCTCTGCGAGGGGGGGAGTCAAGCTGGATCACCATTTCATTTTGCTGAGTTCCGCCCTCAGTAGCGGACACAAGAGGAACCACAATAGAGAGAGGAGGTATGTCTAAAGGCTGAGCAGGAAGAGGGATAGGGATAACTCTAGATAAGGCAATCCCCTCACATTCTTCAAAGATGTGTTGGGCAGGAGTGGGGTCTGGATCAGCATAGACTCCTAGAGAATCAATTTCCAGCTCTTTGTCAACATCCGGGCCTGTGCCTAAAATGGTCTGACCTTCAGCAGGAAGGCGATCGTTGAAACCCTCTCGGTATCCCTCAGCATACCTGAGGACCCCAATGTAGGAGAAACGACTGTGCAAAGCCATCATCCCTCTATTGACCCTGCCGATGACACTGAGCAGGGCATTACGCTCATCCAGAGCCCTCTTTTCAAAGGCCATGTGCTCTGCTTGTTTGTTATGAAGCAGGCGCTGAAGATTGTCTCTTTTGGCCTTGAGCGCTTCGCACTCGGTCTGCCAGACGCTCTTCTCAATCTGAAGGGCGTCTTTTTCATCTTAAAGGGAGTCTGCTTCCTTTTTCAGACCGTTCATTTCTTTCTCAACCTTGTTCAGCTGCACTATTAATTCAGCATTCTTAGTGCCAATGATGTTATTCTCCTTGGTGGATGCTTCAAGGCTATTGGCGAACTTGTGCGCCTTAACGTTGGCAGCCTCAACATGTTTTTGCATGGCTATCATACCAAAGAGAGTCTATAAAACAATACGTGAGTCCTAATTAAGCCGAATGTATGTCTAGAGGAATTATAATATAAAGACATTTTTAAATGCAATAAGGAGGAGGGTAGGGAATTACTTCTATAGCTGCAAGAGGAAAACAGCCGAAGACCTCCTTCTGAGATAGAGATTTTGTGACCTCAATGTCTTTAGGTGACCACATGTTTTTGTAGTAGGCCATAGCTGTTGGACCTTCTCTGAACATGGTTTCACTCGGCTTCACTACCGAGCAGTCAGCTAGGACGAATCTGGGGGTCCACGGAGCCTCTCTAGAGGAAGAACTGGTGGCAGGGCGGACTCGGAAGGAGCAGTTGGTTTGACCTGAGGAGGGATAAGCAAACTTAGCCCGGAAGTTTGAATCCTCCTTGCTAGAAGAATTTCATCAAGGTTGTCTTCGCTTTCAGGCTGAGGCCTTTTTCCTCGTTCTTTGTCCTGAACGGATGCACTAGGGGTAGTGGTACTCCGAACTCCAGGGGCAGAGTTCTGGTTGACAGGTGGAGCGGTGACGATTGGACGAACAGTCACCACGTTCGGGGTAGTGCTGGAAGTGATGGCAGATGAAGATGCCGAAGCTGGGGAGGAAGAAGCTGCGGAAGCAGCGATGACCCTGGGAGGATCATTCCTCTTGCTGAAGGATGGAATCCGAAGCTGACTCATTGTGGTGCCAAGGAAAGAGATATCATTTAAATTCTCGGATGTGAGGAATTCCGAACAGGAGGGGATGTCGTTCAGAACGTAGTCCTTCAGATAATTGAACCTATCCCTGTAAACGTTGTAACTAAGTTCGTTATGACCCTGGTGGTGGCAGATGAAGATGCCGAAGCTGGGGAGGAAGAAGCCGGGGAAGCAGCGATGACCTTGGGAGGATCTTTCCTCTTGCTGAAGGATGGAATCCGAAGCTGACTCATTGTGGTGCCCAGGAGAGAGATATCACTTAAATTCTCGGATGTGAGGAGTTCCGAACAAGAGGGGATGTCGTTCAGAACGAAGTCCTTCAGATAATTGAACCTATCCCTGTAAACGTTGTAACTAAGTTCGTTATCCTGCTAGATATCCAAAGAATTGCAAAGAAACGAACAGAAGCGAGGAATGCAAGTTTCACAAGGGCAATCTGTCTTATGGGTTTTGAATTTCTTATAAGAAGACATGGAGCATTTGCCGAAGGCGGTTGGGATAGGATAATCCTTGGCAGCCGAAGCAAACCAAGCCCCCCGAACGCCAATAATGCCTTTTTTCCACCCCTTCTCGGAATTAAGTTTGTCCGTACAGATGGATCTTTTCTCAATAGGGTAAAAATGGTAATGTTCGTCCTCCAACCTAATCTTGCTGACCTTGTAACAGAGGAGAAGATCAACTAAGTTAAGATCTATGCCTCTGTCACGATTCAGAAGCAGCAAAACGGACAGAACCTGATGAGCACTGAAAAGTGCGTATTTAAACCCCTTAAGCTTAGGCATTCTAGTACCTTTATCTATCTTACTTTACCATTTTAGATTGATTTCATATTATTTTCATTTTCAGGCACTTATCCCGAAAATAAGCTAACTCAGCTAAATAAGAGCTTAATTGAAGCAATTCTGAGATTAAACAAAGAAAGGAGCAAAGTGGAGGAAGAAAGAAGCAAAATGAAGCAAAGCAGCAAGTTCGATCGATCTAAGTCCAAGGTTTGATCGATCAAACATTGATCGATCTCAGCACTTCAAGATAGATCCAAGCCTTGACCCAAAAACATAAAGTTCCAAAAGTTCGATCGATCCAATACCATCCTTCAATCTATCGAACACTTTTGTCCTTATTCAAATGATTGATCATATCCACAGCTGTACCACCCACTAACCACTTTTGTTGTTTTCCCATAAATATCTCCCATAACTATCTCGGATTTGTCTTTTTCTAAAAAGCTCAACCAGTTGGATCGATCTAGCCTAAGTTCGATCGATCCACTTATTTTCGATCGATCAAACTTCCTCTAATGCGAAAAAGTTAAAATTCCATCTCATTGAAAGTTGTCCTTTATCCAATCATTAGGGAATATTGTGTGCACGACCCCAGCTTATTTTGGGTGTCATTTTGACCAACCTATATAAGGATAAGGATTGCTTTGTCAAGGAGGAGCCAACATTATTTTCATATCATCTCTTGAAGAGGAAGCTTAGAGGAGGAGGAGGCTAGAGACACCATTGGAGACTCTTCATCAACAAGGAGCAGATTTCAACCATGGAGTTAGCCCTTGAGGGTTGGAGCATCATCACCATGAGTGGCTAGACATCCTCTTGGGGTTAGAGTTAGCCCCAAGCATGCTTTCTATATCTTAATCTTGTGTATTATTGAGGGATTAGCGTTATAATTAATGTTTTGACATTTTGATTTATATAGATCTTGTTTAATCAATGATTTATGTGGTTTAATGCTTTCAATTGATCATTTCATTCTATCCATATGTCTATGTATGTTAGAATAGATATTCATGTGCTTATTTCTAGATTTTGTGTTGTTGATGCATGTCTATGTGTATTGATGCCATAAATTTAAAGGTTGTCAAAACACAATGCTTAAAGGAATGTTCTTGTGATTCTCTAGATGGTTCATGCTCATATCTTGATGGATTGTGTCTCATTCTTAGCTAAATTAGTTTAATTTCAATGGTTTAATTGTAGTTTAGTGATAGTATAATATTAGGTGGGAAGACAATCCATGCTAGTTGTTTGATGCTCCATACTTTTGAATGCAAGTAGCATATGTCTCTAATTTTGTGTTATGCATGGTTGTGAGTTCAATGAAAAGGATCAATGATTTGCTAGATATGTTGTGTTTTTCACATGCTATTTAGACAATATATACTTAATTGCTAGATATATTGTGTTTTTCACATGTTTGTTAGACAATGTATGCTTAATTAGTCATCCTTGCTTGTTGAATCAACCAAATACACACACACCAATATTGCAACACCCTAATTGCCCTCATTAATCACTTGTCAATAATATAGAAATGCATTGCTTGGTGGTGATCTCTAAACCCCAAGACTCTTCTCTCTCTCTTACTTACTCTCCATTGCGTTCAATTACTTAGTCTAATTTAGTTGCTCTTTAATTTAATCAACTAACCAATCAGTTGTTTGATCACTCGACCTACTAACCCTAATAGCGATTCCACAATCAACTCCGACTCCAATCCCTTGGGACGATCCCTACTCACCCTAACTATATTTATAGTGAAAGGTAGTAGTGGCTTTTACAAATGTAAAACTTGGCCCTCGCCTAAATTGCACACTTCTCCAAGCTTGTGGTCACCGTGACCTACAATATAAGGACCAACAAGTTTTTGGCGCCGTTACCGGGGATTAGGCAACGTCGTAGTTGTGGAATCAATTAGGAATTAGTATTCTTTTGATCGTGTCTTTACTTGTTTCATTTTTCTTTTGGTTACTTATTGTGTTTGTTCATATTTGACAAGGAGCATTGAGCAAGAAGGCAAGCAAAGGAACATCCAAGTAAAGAAGCTAAGCAAAGAAAGGAAAAATGCTAAAAACTTAAAAATTGCTAAGCTAAGCTTTAAATTTGGAGTTGAAGTGCTAAAAGGCCTTTATGAGACTTTCTTTACTCAATCCCTTAGTTAAATCGTCGTCCCACGTGGAGGCAAGTTTTTAAATTCTTAGATAGATTGTGAGCCCGCGTGGAGGCAATTTACTTTTCTTTGCATGTTGTTCAAGTATGGGAGTGTGGGTAAAATGTATGTGGAGGAAGTTTGTTGATGGTTGATTTGTTGCAAAGGGGGAGAGCTTGCTTGTTTTGTGGTGATTTGTGTGTCATTTGTAGTCTTATGTAAACCTCGCCATACCATTCATGCTAGGCATTCACATGGAAAATCTAGAGGGTAATCGTGGCTACTTAGACCCACGTTTCATGCAAAACCCACCACTTAATCAATATGGCCCCGGAGTCCAAGCTCCAATTCCTCCAATGGTCCTTCGTGATCATTATAATCTTCATGCATACCATACACCTACTTGCATTGTGTTGTCTAATTTTGAGACTAATCAATATGAAATCAAGCCCGAGACCATTCAAATGTGTCCACTCTTTTATGGCTTAGATGAAGAGGAACCATATAGGCATCTTAATGAATTTCTTGAACTATGTTCCACAGTGAGGTACATAAATGTCCCGGAGGAAGTTCTTAAACTACTCATCTTCCCTTTCACACTTAAAAACAAAGCAAAACATTGGTTCAATACTTTAAGGGTAAATTCAATCACATCTTGGGCGCAAATGCAAAATGAGTTTTTAAAAAAAATTTACCCCGTAAATTTGACCAATGTAATGTGTGCTTCAATTAGAGAATTTTCTCAAAGGGAAGAAGAGTTATTGCATGAGGCTCAGGAGAGATTGAATAACTTACTAAAAAAGTGTCCACATCATGGCATTCTAAAATGGCAAGTGGTCCAATACTTCTATGAAAGCCTATCCGATATGCAAAAGGACATTGTTGATACCTTATGTGGAGGCTCATATTTTGGGAAACATAAAGACGACATTTGGCACCTCTTTGAGAAAATGAGTGAGAATTCTTTGCACAAACATTACATTTCTCGGTTCGATCGTCATTCTAAGGAAGAAAGTGAAAAAGTTTGCTAAATTGAAAGTTCAAGGGAAATTGTAGCCGAAGTTAAAACTCTTTCTCAAAAACTTGATCAATTCTTGTTAAGTCAAAGACCGGCTACCAATTCATTCCCTCTTCATCATTTTTCTCAATCTTGTGAGCCTTGCATGACATGTTCAAGTGTTCTACATACTACTTCCAATTGTCCCAATGGACATGTGTTTAATGAACATTTTGAATAAGTCAATGCTACATTTGCTCGACCTTATTCAAGTGCATATGTCCCAAAGTGGAATGAGAGTCCCAGTCCTTACCCAATCAAAAATTTTCAAAGTAAATACATTCCACCTTAAAAGAGGAATGGAGGGTCCCAAGGAATTGTTTCTTCTTCTCATCACCAAAGAATGAACCACGTTTCACATCCTTAAATGTATGACTCCCAAGTTGACACTCATTATCCTCATGCATTCTCTAGCAATTCAACATTTGAAGATAAGGTTTTGGTAGCTTTGGATAGCTTAGAAATGAATACCAACTTGTTGCATTCCCATTCTCAATCAATTTCAAAGCTTGAATCCTAAATCGGGACTATAGCTAATGCATTGAATGCAAGAGAGGTTGGAAAATTACCTAGTCAACCCGAGAGAAATCCAAAGGCCCAATTTTGTGTGGAAGCAAACCCTACATCGGGTGTTCTTCCCAAGCTTAAGCGCAAGCCATCACTACTTTGAGAAGTGCCAAGCAAGTGGATAATAGGGTTGAACTACCGAAAGAAGATAGTGAATCAGTGCAACCTAAATTTGTCACCCATTCGATTCCCAATCTCACTCTTATTTCCTTGAATGAAACTATTCCTAACCAGAATTCTCAATCTTCTCCATCATCCTCTCAAATTACAAAGTCTTGTGAGCCAAAAGCTCCATTCCCTTATGCTTTAAAAGAAACTTCACCTTTAGGGAAGCAAGAAGGGAAAACACATGACATGATTGAAGTTTTTAAGCAAGTCAACATCAATCTTCCTCTTTTGGATGCCATTAAACAAATCCCACCTTATGCAAAATTCTTGAAAGATCTTTGCACACAAAAGAGGAAGAGCAAGGGTCCAAGCCCTAAAAAAGTGTTCTTCACGGAGCAAGTGAGCTCCATTCTTCAACAAAACACTCCACTTAAGTTCACAGATCCTGGTGCTCCGACTACTTCTTGTGTAATTGGAACACATGAAATTCGTAGAGCTTTTCTTGACTTAGGTGCAAGTGTTAACTTGATTCCTTACTTCGTATATGTCTAATTAGGGTTGAATGATTTGAAGCCAACCTCGGTGGTACTTCAAATGGCCGATGGATCCGTCAAAACACCTTGGGGCATGGTAGTGGACATCCTTGTAAAAGTAGATAAATTCTACTTTCCGGTAGATTTTGTAGTTCTTGATACTGAACCGGTTGCCAATCCTTCCACCCACATCCCAATCATCTTGGGAAGACCATTCCTTGCCACCGCAAATGCAACAATTAATTGTAGATCCGGGATTATGGATCTTTCTTTTGGCAATATGATGGTCAAACTCAATGTTTTCCATGCAAGTCGACATCCCACAGATGAAGAAGAGTGTTATCTTGTTGATGTGTTAGATGAGGTTGTTACGGAGTTAATTCCAACAATGATTATGAAGCAACCAATTAAGGATAGTCTTTCATCTATTTTATCCGATAATCCTCTTGCTTCTTGTCTTCTTGAAATGTATGGAAATTGTGGATTTGATAATGAAAAATCAATGAATGAAGTAAGCAATCTCATGGAATCGGTTACAAGCTTAGATTGTCCATCTTGGAGAATTTCAATAGAACCCCTTCCTCCACTCTCTAGCACTCCACCGGTCTCATCTTTAATCTCTCCACCAACTCTTGAGCTTAAAACTCTACCTTCCACTCTCAAGTATGCATTCTTAGGTCCAAAAGAGACTCTTCCGGTTATCATTTCTTCAAGTCTTGAAAAAGATCAAGAAGAGGTACTCTTAAGTGTGCTTAAAGAAAATAAAGAAGCCATAGGATGGAGTGTGGTGGATCTTAAGGGAATTGACCCTTCTATTTGTATGCATCGCATACTTATGGAAGATGAGACAAAACCCTTTAGGGACGCCCAAAGGAGACTTAATCCAAACATGAATGAGGTAGTCAAGAAGGAAGTAATCAAACTCTTAGACGCTGGAATCATTTATCCAATCTCCGATAGCAAGTGGGTGAGTCCAACTCAAGTAGTTCCCAAAAAATTGGGGATTACGGTGGTTGAGAATGCAAAAGGTGAGGAAATCTCTAAGTGTACCGCCAATTCATGGCGTGTATGTATTGATTACCGTAAATTGAATGCCGCCACTAGAAAGGATCACTTTCCTTTGCCATTCATTGATCAAATTCTAGAAAGATTGGCCGGGCAACAATATTATTGCTTTCTTGATGGCTATTTGGGGTATAATCAAGCAGCCCTTGACCTATTAGACCAAGAGAAAACCACATTTACATGTCCATTCGGCACATTTTCTTATAGACGGATGTCTTTTGGTTTGTGCAATGCACCTGCCACATTTCAAAGGTGTATGATGTCAATTTTCTCGGACATGGTGGAAGAGTATCTAGAGGTCTTCATGGATGATTTTTCTGTTTTGGGGTCCTCATTTGATGCATGCCTTAAAAATCTAGATTTGGTGCTTAAAAGATGTCGAGAGACAAACCTTGTTCTTAGTTGGGAAAAGAGTCATTTCATGGTTCAATAAGGCATTGTTTTAGGTCATGTCATCTCTGAGAGGGGGATTGAGGTAGATAAGGCAAAAGTTGAGCTCATTTCTGAATTACCTCTACCTTCAACGGTGAGAGAAGTTCGCTCCTTTCTAGGTTATGTCGGCTTCTATCGCCGTTTCATCAAGGACTTTAGCAAAATTGCTCGACCGTTGTGCAATTTTCTTGCTAAGGAAACCCCTTTTGTCTTTGATCGAGCATGCCTAGATGCCTTTTATAAATTGCGTGCTTTATTATCATCTGCTCCTATCATGCAACCTCCCAATTGGTCATTGCCATTCGAAAGTATGTGTGATGTTTTTGATTATACCATGGGGGCAGTTTTGGGGCAAAGAGTGGGTAAGCTTCCTTGTGCCATATACTATGCAAGTAAAACTTTCTCTGGAGCTCAATTGAATTACTCCACTACCGAGAAAGAGTTACTTGCCGTGGTATATGCCCTTGATAAATTTCAATCCTACCTCTTAGGGTCAAAAGTTATTGTTTATTTTGATCATGCTGCTTTGAGGCATCTTTTGGTAAAAAGAGAAACAAAACCTAGGTTGATTAGATGGGTTTTGCTTCTTCAGGAATTTGACTTCGAAATCAAGGACAAGAAAGGCACCGAGAATGTGGTTGCCGATCATCTTTCTAGGTTATCGATAGAGCCTTTCCCTAGTCTACCAATTTGTGACTCATTTCCGGATGAACAACTCTTTCAAATTTTCAATGGGAAAATGCCTTGGTTTGCCGACATTATGAATTATTTGGCAGTGGGTAAGCTACCAACTTCTTGGTCAAAGAATGAGAAAAATGGTTTCTTTGCCAACATCCAGAATTACTATTGGGAAGACCCAGTCTTATACCGATATTGTTCGGATCAAATTGTGAGGAGATGCATTCCGGAGAGTGAAATTCTGAGTGTCCTAGAGAGTGAAATTCTGAGTGTCCTAGTGTTTTGTCATACTCTTGCATGTAGTGCAAAGAAGACCGCCTTGAAGGTTCTTCAAAGCGGGCTCTTTTGGCCCACTATTCATAGAGATGCCTACAATTTTTGTAAATCGTGTGAGAGATGTCAAAAAATGGGGACAATGTCTAGAAGGGATATGATGCCATTGACCAATATACTTCTTGTTGAAATCTTTGATATATGGGGCATTGATTTTATAGGTCCATTTCCTACGTCCTATGGTTTTCAATACATTCTTCTTGCCGTTGATTATATTTCCAAATGGGTAGAAGCATGTGCTACCAAAACAAATGACCACTCCGTGGTCATTCAATTCATCAAATCTAATATCTTTGCTCGTTTTGGTATGCCAAGGGCTATAATAAGTGATAGGGGAAAATATTTTTGCAATCAATTCTTGAGGCACTTATTTCTTAAGTACTCCGTCACTCATAAGGTAGCCACTCCCTACCACCCTCAAACAAGTGGGCAAGTTGAAGTGTCTAACCGGGAAATTAAGCATATTCTTGAGAAAACGGTTAACACTACCTAAAAAGATTGGTCAAGGAAGTTAAATGATACTTTGTGGGCTTATCGGACGGCATATAAGACCCCCATTGGCATGTCTCCTTATGGGCTTATATATGGAAAGCCTTGTCACCTCTCGGTTGAGTTAGAACACAAAGCCTTTTGGGCGTTAAAAAACTCAATTTTGACCTTGATAAAGCCGGAGAGAATAGGCTTCTTCAATTGAGTGAGTTAGAAGAATTGAGACACAATGCCTATGATAATGCCAAATTCTACAAAGAGAGAACCAAAACCTTTCATGACAAGCATGTTATGAAAAAGACTTTGGAACCCGGTCAAAAAGCTTGGCTTTTCAACTCTAGACTTAAACTCTTTCCGGGGAATTTGAGAATTAAATGGGAAGGTCCTTATGAAATCATTTCTGTTGCACCTCATGGGGCGGTTGAAATCAAAAATTTGAAAAAGGGAAACATTTTTAAGGTTAATAGGCAGAGGTTGAAACCGTACATCGAGGGTCAAGTCTTTCAAAGACATTTTGAAGCTGCACATTTAGTTGACCCGGTGTATGAGCACATAGAACATTGCATTGACAAGGAACCAAAGACTCCTTTTGAGCTTAATCCAACGAGTTCTTCAAAGAACCGTTTATTGGGAAAAGTTCAAAGTACTCATCACCCCAACAAGGAGGGGATGCATCACAAGATCTTTGATCCAGGCTAAAAGAGCCCAACGTCTTGCTAGAGACGTTAAACACTAGCAAAGACATTCGTAGGGTGCCAAAACCCTATTCCTCCCCCATTTCTATCTTTCATTCTATTCCTTGTGAAGTCTAGATACCTGTTTTTGGTTCTCACATGCATTGTAAGGAACTTTGGTAAGGATTGCATAAGCTTTTATGTCATAATTGAGCATTTGGCAAAGTTCGATCGATCTCACATTGGAGTTCGATCGATCGAACTGTGGATTGCACTCAACACTTAGAAAAATTTTCGACCTGCATCCACCTGCATCCAAAATCAGCTCTCGGCCCCATCGTTCGAACTCATTCTTAGATCGATCAGATATCTTCGATCGATCCAACTTCTAGGTTTGATCGATCTCAGGACTCAACACTTAGAAAAATTTTAAGCCTGCATCCAAAATCAGCTCTCGGTCTCATCATTCGAACTCATTTCATGATCGATCTAAAAAATCTTCGATCGATCTAACTTTAAGGTTAGATCAATCTCAAGTTCCAGCACTTAGCCATTTTCTGAACCAAAAACCTGCATACTCTTGCCTCTGTTGGATCGATCGAATTATTGTTTCGATCGATCTCAGTTTTGCATTTCATTATTCTGACTTTATTTTGACTTTATTTTGAGAGAGAGAGAGTTTGATCACTCCAACACTACCTTTCGATCGATCGAACTAATGAGCAATAGTCTTTAAACAGAATTAATGATACTATTTCATTCTTTCTCTTCTTGGATCTTCCTCCTTTTCACAGTCCATCCCTCCTCTCTTCGATTCAAGGTAAGATCCAAGACCCTAGAGCTGTCTTCACACCTTGCTTTGTTAAGAATATGCTTTCAGTGTCTGATTTGTTCAAATTTTTATTAAGATTAGTGGCCATGGATGAAGCTTTAAGTCTTTCATGTACATATGTCTATATCCATCTTTATGCCATGTCCATTGTCATGAGTTTTTATGATTTTTGGGAGTGTGGACCATCCCAGGTGGCTGGAATTAATGTTTGTTATGTACTTGGGCCCTCGAACATGTTCACGTGGGTCCCTTGCTTCCACAGATCTCCTTATTTTTCACAAAACATAGTTCGATCGATCGAACTTGTGTTTTCGATCGATCGAATCTATGAGATTGATCTCACTTCTTTTCTGATCGATCGAATTTCACATACACACTGCATTCATCTGGTATTCACTTCATGCTATCATATCTATGCCCAATGCCTGTGATATTCCACATTGGAAGCAATTCGTACTTATATTGCTTAGCATGCTTCATATCCCATCACTTGCATAGATTCATGTCATCTCTATTTTGTTTATCTTATTTGACATACATGTTTCTATTGTGCTTTCAATTATTTATTCTAGCACTCACTCCCATTACAAGATTTCCTTTTGCAGATCATGACTAAGAATGACAGCTCTTCCACTTCAGCCACACCAGAGGCTCATGATCAGACATGTCGCTTAGAAGAGCACCTTCAGAGTTTGGAGGATATGCCGGTTGCCCTTAGAGCCGACCTTGCTACCCTTCGTTTAAATATGATGGCTGCCATTAGAGCTGACGTTGCTCACTTCCGTATAGAGATCTTGACTGCCATTGATGACTTAGCCAGGGAGATCTACGGAGTTCGCTCTACTCGTCCTGCCCCCTCTGCCTGAGACTTCCAGTCTCTTTATCTTTTTATGCTCTCTATATATGTTGTGTGTCTGCTACACTTGTGATACTATTATTTTTGCAGCCGAGTCTGTCGGCTTTGACATTGGATGTATTGCACTTTATTTTTGTTTTTATCTCACTTTATTTTTGTTTTTATCTATGATGGATGTCGTATGCTTTTATTGATACATCTGTCCTTTTAACTCCATCAGGTGCATTACAGTGACTTCAGTAAGAGAGTGCTACCCAATTTCAGGACCACCCTTTTGCATCTCTCATTTTTCTATTTCTTTATTCCATCTACACTTGCATATCCACTGTGCGCTGATTATCCCATTTTGTTATCTAATGCGTTTATCCAAGTGCCAATTTTTAGGACCACAGTTCATCCCAAGTTTGGGGGGGGGGGGCAATGCCACCCACTTCGGACACTTCAGTCCCGATCATTCTTGCTTAGTTGCACTGGTATACTCTTTCCTTTGTTCTCTTGCACATTGAGGACATTGTGCCATTTAAGTTTGGGGGGAATGGTGCTCTATAGTGATGGTTTTAAATTCAAATTTTTAGCATGACTCGTGTATTTGAGGGATATTTCTATAATTGGTCCATACCTAGTTATGATTTTGATCTTTTGAGGACTATATTGCTTAAAATTTAAAAATTGCTTGACTTGAGAGTCCAATACTCCTTGTATGCCTTATGAATGCCATTTAGGAGTAAATTTTTCGAAGGATTGATATCTTGCTTGCACTTGTGGTCCACATCATCCTGATTTTGTGATTGTTTTGAGATTCATTCTAGGATTCTACACTAGCACAGGCGCACACTAGCATTCATTTGTGGGGTATATGCTTCATTGATTATTGAATTGGTTATATCCCAATTGGGCTAGTAGTGCATTGAAACCTTTCATTCTTGATAAAGGTGGATAACAACCTCTTTTCACTAAGTAGCCGGGATTCTAGCCTCATCAAGCACTGAACTTCTCGCGCCGAAAGGTGGAGGGCCCAAACTCTAGGTTAATAATTGAACTTATTCAAAAAAAAAAAAAAAAAAAAAAAAAAGGGGCAAAAGCAAAAACAATAAAAAGTGAGGACTTTTCCCAAAAGGTGAGAAGTGGGAAATGATTAGATGGAGGTTGTCTTGATTTGTAGCCTAGTTGATTTGAGCTTGTAAGTCCGTAGGGGTGTTTGAACACCTAGTGCCCTAAAGCCGTCTGGTTTGGGAGTCACTGACCTAACACTCGATCTCATGAATCGCGAGAAAGCTTAATAAATTAATACATTGCACTATGCTTCCATCTTTGATCCTCTAAAAAAAAAAAATGAGTGAAAAGAATAAGCGCGCCTAGAACAATAAGCTTTAATAAAAGGTCCACTTTTTGTCTTGATGATCAGTACTAGATTTGTATGCTAGTTTGAGGGTAAGGATGTGATTAATTCTTTAGTTGGCTTAGATAGCAACACATTTGATATCGGTCCACTCAAAAGAATTCTAGAGTTGTTTTGATTTGCATGATCATTTTCTTGATGTGTGGGGGACCATACTTGCTTGCTTTGATGTTGAGATTTTGGGAGATTGCTTGGAAATGGTTGAAAAATCGCATACTTGAGGTAGTTTTCTCCCAATGCTTGTTTGCAATATTGGTACCTCTTTTGAAAGAATGAGCTTAATGTTTGTGGGTATCATTTCTGGAAACCCTCACGAGACTTCACTCGTCCACTAGGGATAACCTAGGGGTTTAAAAGGCTTGTTGCACATGTTAAATGCAATCGTGTTCCCTACGAAAGTGGCGTTATCCATTTATTGTTTTCTAGATTCATACTTATATAGTTGTTTATTTCATTCCTTTTCTTTCTAATTCATTGCTAGGGACTAGCAATATTTAAGTTTGGGGGTATGATGAGCATTGAAAAGTGCGTATTTAAACCCCTTAAGCTTAGGCATTCTAGTACCTTTATCTATCTTACTTTGCCGTTTTAAATTGATTTCGTATTATTTTCATTTTCAGACACTTATCCTGAAAATAAGCTAACTCAGCCAAATAAGAGCTTAATTAATCAATTATGAGATTAAACAAAGAAATGAGCAAAGTGGAGGAAGAAAGAAGCAAAATGAAGCAAAGCAGCAAGTTCGATCGATCCAAGTCCAAGGTTTGATCGATCGAACATTGATCGATCTCAGCACTTCAAGATAGATCCAAGCCTTGACCCAAAAGCATAAAGTTCCAAAAGTTCGATCGATCCAACACCATCCTTCGATCGATCGAACACTTTTGTCCTTATTCAAATGATTGATCCTATCCACAACTGTACCACCCACTAACCATTTTTGTCCTTTTCCCATAAATATCTCCCATAAATATCTCGGATTTGTCTTTTTCAAAAAAGCTCAGCCAGTTGGATCAATCCAGCCTAAGTTCGATCGATCTCACTTACTTTCGATCGATTGAACTTCCTCCAGTATGAAAAAGTTAAAATTCCATCTCATTGAAAGTTGTCCTTTATCCAATCATTAGGGAATATTGTGTGCACGACCCCAGCTCATTTTGGGTGTCATTTTGACCAACCTATATAAGGATAAGGATTGTTTTTTCAAGGAGGAGCCAACATTATTTTAATATCATCTCTTGGAGAGGAAGCTTAGAGGAGGAGGAGGCTAGAGACACCATTGGAGACTCTTCATCAACAAGGAGCAGATTTCAACCATGGAGTTAGCCCTTGAGGGTTAGAGAATCATCACCATGAGTGGCTAGACATCCTCTTGGGGCTAGAGTTAGCCCCAAGCATGCTTTCTATATCTTAATCTTGTGTATTATTAAGGGATTAGCGTTGTAATTAATGTTTTGACACTTTGATATATATAGATCTTGTTTAATCAATGATTTATGTGGTTTAATGCTTTCAATTGATCATTTCATTCTATCCATATGTCTATGTATGTTAGAATAGATATTCATGTGCTTATTTCTAAATTTTGTGTTGTTGATGCATGTCAATGTGTATTGATGCCATAAATTTAAAGGTTGTCAAAACATAGTGCTTAAAGGAATGTTCTTGTGATTCTCTAGATGGTTCATGCTCATATCTTGATGGATTGTGTCTCCTTCTTAGCTAAATTAGTTTAATTTCAATGGTTTAATTGTAGTTTAGTGATAGTATAATATTAGATGGGAAGACAATCCATGCTAGTTGTTTGATGCTCCATACTTTTGAATGCAAGTAGCATATGTCTCTAATTTTATGTTATGCATGGTTGTGAGTTCAATGAAAAGGATCAATGATTTGCTAGATATGTTGTGCTTTTCACATGCTATTTAGACAATATATACTTAATTGCTAGATATATTGTGCTTTTCACATGTTGGTTAGACAATGTATGCTTAATTAGTCATCCTTGCTTGTTGAATCAACCAAATACACACACACACCAATATTGCAACACCCTAATTGCCCTCATTAATCACTTGTCAATAATATAGAAATGCATTGCTTGGTGGTAATCTCTAAACCCCAAGACTCTTCTCTCTCTCTTACTTACTCTCCATTGCATTCAATTACTTAGTCTAATTTAGTTGCTCTCTAATCTAATCAACCAACCAATCAATTGTTTGATCATTCGACCTACTAACCCTAATAGCGATTCCACAATCAACTCCGACTCCAATCCCTTGGGACGATCCCTACTCGCCTTAACTATATTTATAGTGAAAGGTAGTAGTGGCTTTTACAAATGTAAAACTTGGCCCTCGCCTAAATTGCACACTTCTCCAAGCTTGTGGTTACCGCGACCTACATAAGGACCAACAGAACCCTAAAAAAATTGGGGTTAACTTGGAGAGGAGAAAGTTTTAACCTATTGAATACATAGCAGAAAAAAAGGGTGAAGAGGGAATCTAATAATGTTAAGATGATGAAGGGAAAACAAGGTTTCACCGGGAAGAAGGCCGGCACCAGTTATGATATTTATGTCATTGGGGCATTCTCTAAGGTGAATGTCGGAAGGGAGATGAAGTTTCATGCGTAGAATATCCAAATCTACAGGTATGATATCAACGACTATGATCCTTGGGGGAAAATATACAAATATTTTAAGAAGAAGAAAAAACAGAACTAACCTTGAAAAGATTTAGAGCAGCAAAGGATGTTGCAAAAGAATTGAGAGAGAAGAACCTTTCACTGGATTCGCCAGAGGAGATTTGGTTTGACCAGAGAAGATCCGAGCTGCCCTGAGAGAATGAACTGAAATTGATTGACAATAAGATGTGAGAGGTACGACAAGGGAAGATGTGGGTGTGAAGGAACAATATATAAAGGGGAAGTGGTCTCGTTAACCGAGATGTCAGGAAGTTAAGAAGATTCAAATTTCATAGACATTTATTCCAAGGCCGACCGCTCGATGCCCCACGTGATCGTCTTGAGATGTCAAGTCATCATTTGGTCAATTGATAATCACACCCTAATTAATGAGGGAGTGATTATGGGGGTAGTTGAGGATACCAAAGGCGGCATGGGCCGGATCCAACCCACATGATGAAGAATGGGCCTGGTAAATGACCGGGGCCCGAATCAAGCTGTCATCAGGCAAACCCAATGCTGAAGAGTGAAGCTGGAGGCCCTTAACGGCGATTGGATACATGGTTGCAAAAGCCTCGAGGATGAGCCCAATGGAGGAAGTTAGATAGGAATTTTCTAGAACACTGTAAACAATCTATAAATAAGCGAAAAATAAAGAAGAGAAATGATCGAAATGTTTGAAGTGTAATGAAACTCTGTCAATTTAGAGAGAGAAAATTATTGCATCTTCAGGAGCTCACCTGAAATGCACTGTTTTCTGTACTCATCACCGGACTGATACAAAGGGAAGCTTGCCGGACTGTATACTAAAATTCTTCACTCTGTTTGGGTTTTCAATGGTGTTCACCAGAGATGGAACTGAAAGTCTGAAACATGCTGGAAAGGAGCTGTTCACGGTGATCGCTTGAACTGATTGCAAAGTCATGGTCACCGAATCTCTGTAATCTCTCTAAAGGTGATCTCTGAAATTTTATAGGTTCTCACCGGACTGAAATGCACCCAACTAAAAACACAATGGACTGTTTGGTCTATATGAGGCTTGCTGGAACTGCTGGGTTTAACTAGAGCTGGCCGGAACTGTATCTGAACCTTCTTCACTGGAATGATGGCTCTCTGAATGTCGCCGGGTTACCAACGATTAAAAAAATTAAATAAATTAAAATAAAAAAGAATAAAAAAATTCAATATTAAAAAAATTATTAAAAAATAGTTAAATAATAATAATTAATGGATCCACGGGTCATAACGGGTTGACTTTATATATTTTTAACCCGTTCATTTTTAACCTGTTATGAACAAGTTGCAGATGGGTCTTGACCCATATTTGACCCGTCCATTTTTAATCCAGTTCAAATCTGGCCCAACCCACTCATTTGCCACCCCTAGTCGCCATATTGAATCACACCGGAACTGAAATAGACCAGTCTGAACAGATGTAACACTCGTGGAACTGAATAGATTTTATTTTTATTTATTTATTTATTTTTAACTGGGTTTGGGTGAATGGTGGTGTATGGGTGTTTTTTTTTTTTTTTTTTTAAATGGGTTCGTAGTTTAGGGTTAATTTGCAACATAGAGAGTTTTGTTACTTTTGTATAGTTTGGGGGATTTTTTATTTTATTTTTATTTTTTTGAACCAATTTCTTTTATTTTTAATTTAATTATTTTTCCTTACAATATTTACTCAATTCGTTCTTTAATTTAGCTATTCCATCTTCATGTTTACTATTACATACCTATTTTAAAAATCTAAGTTTCATAACTTAATTAATTTAATTCCACTTCAAACTCGAATTCTCAATTATCAAGTGGGAAGCTAGGAAATTTACCACTTAAGCGTTTTGTAATTAAATACACTTGCGTTAAGTCTTTCCTAACTCAATTATTAATTTTTTTTTTTTTTCTTGGAGTCGTGATATAAAAATTAATGGATGTTTTGTATAAAGGTAATTAAAGTGTCCAATAAAAACATTTAGTCCGAAAAAGAATAAACTTTCTTTCATTTTAAGTGTTTATTTTTATATTTGTCTCACTCAGTGACACATTTATATCAATTTAGGTTTAGTTGCTATGAATGTCAAAATTAATTTAATGAATGGGATGGGTAGCATGAACAGTTTGACTATTCAAACATTTAAGGGTAATTATAGATAACATCCTTTTTGTTTTTAAAATTACACGTATCTTTTTTACTTTGGAAAATATCTTATACAGACCTCCCTTATTTATAATGAATCGGTAAAGACACTAAAATCTGTCAAAATTACTAAAATACCCTCATATTATTATCTTAAATTACTAAAATACCCATAATTTTTTTATAAAACTGATGTCATATATATATATATTTTCAATTCATATACTTTCCCAAAACTCGCCGGAGAACGAGCAGGTCGAAACTAAATCCATTAACGGCGGTCACGGATTTGCTCGCGAAATCAAAGAACAGGCTGTTAGCTAGTATTGTTGAATCGAAGGCAAAAGTAGCTGGACGGACTACTGACTATAATTTCGATCTCGGAGCGGGATCCTGTCAACACAACTTCGGGCTGGTGGAATTTGCGGGCTACTTCGTTTCATAGCGGCCTGCCCTGAAATGCAGAAAGGAAGGTTCTTGTTCCTCTGCCCAAAGTCTCAGTCGAGAGCGAAGTAGAGACTGCTGTGGCAGTCCGTGTTCTTTCGTTCGTGTCTTGTTACGATCTCTCTAGGTAAAATACAGGATTATATACAGAACAGTGTGTATAATATATATATATATATATATATATATATATTTTGAAAGAAGAAAGAAGGAAGCCACGTGAAGAAGCTAAAAAGGAGGAGAGAGAAAGAAAAAAAGAAGAGAAGAAAAGAAAAAGAAAAGTCAACAAAAGTGGTTGAAATAAAAGTTAGGAAGAAAAGGTGAAGAAGTGGTTGATATGTGAAGTGGTCAGTGAAGTGAAAATGGCGTGAGGAAATGAAGAAACAGTTTGGGAAAAGCCATCATCATAGCCTACAAGTGGGTTGCTTCCTTTGGCTATAAATTACACACTTCGGAGGTAGAGTGAGAGTGTAGAGATAGAGTTAGATAGAGTGAGAAAGTTATAGACAGTTGTAGTTTTTGAGACATTATTTCCTTGTGTAATTTTCTTTAAAGCTTTATTTAATTTAATACAAGTTATTTTCACAAGTTTCATTCTCATTTAATTTCAAGCAAGTTAGTTCCATTTATATGTTTTGTTTTCTAGTTGTAATTTTATTTCCATAGTTCGTAACAAATCTCAAAATCAATGTTTTTAAATCTCTTGTTTGAAAACAAAAACTCACTTGAATGCGTGGTTCGACCCTACTTGCCATTAGACATTTTTAGTTAAATGGTTGTAGGTATTTTTATCTTAATATGGAGTGTATTTGACAACGACAAATCCACAAATACACGCTTATCAAATGGCGCCGTTTTCCGTGGCCCACAAATCATTAAATCCTTACATTTGTCAAACTCGAGCCAAATTTAATTTAATTTTAAATCAAGTAGACGTTGGACATAGGGTTTTTCACATAGCTCATAGGATCCTCTTGGATATAATTAATTATTGGTCACTTCAGTGAGTACCTTCCAACTTGACAATGTCTAAGGAAAGTTTTGTCTAAGGGTGTAGGCATACCGTCATTAAACAGGCCTCCTCCTCCCCACACTTCCTGGAAACTTCCCTTGTTGTCTTGTTGGTAGGCCTTAATTGGTAAGCCTTTAATTATTCTAGAAAAGAGTAGGAGCTTTTTCATATGAGCTTTAATTACTTTAGAAAAAAATCATCCTTCTTGAATTTAAGCTCAAGATTAAAAAGCCGAAAATATTTGTGTGGTTTGTGTGTGCACTCCAGTGTCTAGTCCATTTTTAGGATATAATTCTCAATGGCTTTCCCTAAATAAATAAAAAAAAATCGTGTGCTCTTTGGTGTCTATTTTGTATGCCCAACTGGTTAAGAGTTAACAAACAATTAATCCGTTGTTCTAATGATCCTTCAATCTTTGCTTTGGAGAAAGCCTCCTTACTTTCTTCCAAATCCAATTATTCTCCAATGGATCCACCAGTTCCACCAGCACAACCGGTTGTCCCACCTGCTCCGAGAACTTTGAATGACTATTTTGCCCCTATCATAGCAATCCACCCAATTGTATTGTTCTTCCTCCAGTCGGGCCTCAATTTGAGATTAGAGCCCATATCATCAATATGTTGCCTAAATTCCATGGATTTGAAAGTGAATAACCTTATGTCCATTTAGGGAAGTTCCTAACCATTTGCAGTACTTTCAAAAATCAGCATTTAGATGATGAGGGTGTCAAATTATATCTATTTCCCCTATCCTTAGATGATAAAGCTTCCTCATGGTTTAACTCTCTTCCTCCAAACTCCATTAGAACATGGGATGAACTTGTTAAAAAATTCATGAACAAGTTTTATCCAATGCAAAAAACTGAGTTAATGAGAGATGCCATAAGCACTTTCAAAGGGAAAAATGAAGAACAATTCCATCAAACTTGGGAGCGTTTTCATGATTTGCTTTTCAAATGCCTACATCATGGCTTTGAGAAATCACAATTGGTTCATTCTTTCTATAAAGGGCTTTCTCCTACTAACCAAACCATGATGAATCAATGCACCAAGGAAAGTTCAAATCTCAAACTCCTGAAGAAGCTTATGCTTTCTTAGAAGAACTTGCTGAGAATGCCCAAAGTTGGAATTGGAACCTTTGTGATGACGAATTCTCTAGGAATGATCCCTCCAAAAGAACTTCCAATCCTTTTGAGATTAAACCCGAACTTGAATTCAAATCAGTGATGCAAAGTCTAGCGAAAAGAGTCAAAGATTTGAATAAAAAATTTGATGCCTTTGCTCTCATGTCAACACCTGCAAAATGCAATGTCTGTTCAAGTTTATCTCATCCCATTGAGGCTTGTCTGATCTACTATACATCTGAACCTTCAGATGCACAAGTTTGTACCTTTAATACCTATAGAAAACCAACGGTTAATTCTTTTAGTCAGACATATCATCCCGATACTAGAAACCATCCGAATTTTTCGTGGCGACAAAATTTGCCTCCACAAAACTTAGGTGGTCCTCCCAGTTTCCAAGGTAATCCCAATAGGCCAGCACAACCTCAAGGTCCTCTTGTCCCTCCAGGATATTTTCCTAGGAACAATCAATTCAATCAAAATAGAGAACTTGCAATTGATCCAATGAGCAATTATGTTGCTCCTGTCCCACAGCACCACCGTGCTACCAATTATGAAGACACTCTGAAAATGCTTGCCCTTAATCTTGATCAATCTAACAAGCAATCAGATCAAAGAATTCAAAAGTTAGAGAGTCACTTTGACCTCTTAACTCAGAGTCAACTCCAATTTCAGCAATCTATCCACAGTCAGTTGACTCAACTCACTTTTGCACTGTCTAAAAGACAAAAGGGTACCTTGCCTAGCCAACCTGAAATTAATCCAAGAAGTAAAGAAGTGAATCACATTGGAACTTCTCCTCCCACTGACCAATCAAATAATTAAGTGAATTCCATCTTAACCCTTCGGCCAGGGAAGAAAATCAATAATCAAGTTGAGCTACCCACCCAAGCTACAAGTGCACCATCCAAGTCTAGTACATCAGACCCACCCAACACCAAAGATGACCAAGATTCCGAATCTGATCCAATCCATCTTCAGTCTTATGTTCCCCCCACCCCATTTCCTTCTCGACTAGTCACCAATAAGAAGGAGTCACAATATAATGAGATCTTAGATATTTTTCAAAATCTTCATATCAATATTCCATTTCTTACTGCTATTAAACAAGTTCCTTCTTATGTAAAGTTCATCAAAGATTTAGTCAAAAGGAAATCCAATATCCCGAAAGAAGCTTTCATAGCCCAAAATTGTTCTTCCTTCCTACAAAATCAAGCCATAGTTATACATAAAGACCCTGGGAGTCCAACTGTCATTTGTAGGATTGGAGAAAAATTTGCTGACCATGCTTTGTTGGATCTCGGTGCTAGTGTGAATTTGTTACCATATTCAATTTATTTGGAACTAGGCTTGAATAATTTGAAGAAAACTGATGTTAGATCCAATGAACTGATCGTTTTGTCAAAATTCCACGGGGTATAATTGAAGATGTGACAGTGAAAATAGCTAATTTCTATTACCCGGTTGATTTCATTGTTCTAGATACCCAACCTACCCAGGGTACGCAAATTCTTATCATCTTAGGTTGACCATTCTTAGCTACCGCTAATGCTGTGATCAATTGTCGAAATGGTAGTATGACTTTAACCTTTGGAAATATGAAATTGGAAGTCAATGTGTTTAATTTGATAAAGCAACCCCTAACTCAGATTCCATTGAAGAAATTTGTCTCATTGAGTCATTAGCCGCTCACACCTTTGAGAACTTTTACCCTGAGGATCCACTCCAACAGTGTCTAGCACATTTTTATGATGAGTTTGATGCGGATAGTTATATTAGTGAGGTCAATACTTTACTCGATTCCACTCCAATCTTTGAACCACCGAAGATTAGGTTTGAACCATTATCTGTTCCTGCTACCACTGCTCTCGAAAATAAGAAGAAGCCACCCAAGGTTGAACTAAAGCCTCTACCTGAGACTTTAAAGTACTCTTACCTAGGTGAGTCTGACACTTTTCCCGTGGTAATTGCTTCAGACTTGACTACCAATCAGGAAACCCAACTTCTTAAGGTTATTAAGGAAAATCGTGTAGCCATAGGGTGGTCCATTGATGATATTCGTGGCATTAGTCCTTTAGTGGTTCAACATCGTATTCATTTAGATGACGATGCAAAAACCTATAGGCAGCCCCAAAGGAGACTTAACCTTAATTTAAATGAAGTTGTTCGTGCTGAAATTATCAAACTTCTTGATGCCGGTATCATCTATCCCATTTCTGATAGTCAGTGGGTAAGCCCCATTCATGTTGTCCCTAAAAAATCAGGCATCACTGTCATAGCCAATAGCCATAATGAATTGGTTCCTACTCATGTCCAAACTGGATGGCGAGTTTGCATTAATTATCGAAAACTCAATACTATCACTCGAAAGAATCATTTTCCTTTGCCTTTCATTGATAAAATGTTAGAAAGATTAGCTGGTCAATCCTTCTATTGCTTCTTAGATGGTTACTCTGGGTATAATCAAATCCCTATCCACGTTGATGACCAAGATAAGACTATTTTCACCTGTCCATTTGGCACATTTGCTTATCGTGGCATACCTTTTTGTTTATGCAATGCACCTGCTACATTTCAGCTGTATATGATGAGTATTTTCAGTGACATAGTTGAAAAGTTTCTTGAAATCTTCATGGATGACTTCTCTATCTTTGGTTCATCATTTGAGCAATGCCTTCACCATCTTACTCTTGTTCTTTAGCGTTGTCGTGACAGTAACTTGGTTCTTAACTAGAAAAAGTGTCATTTCATGGTCATAATATCTCCGCTGTAAGAATTGAGGTAGATCAATCTAAAGTTGACCTTATCTGGAGTTTACCCATTTCCAAAACTGCTCGGGATATTAGAGCTTTCTTAGGTCATGCTAGTTTTTACCGTCGTTTCATTAAAGATTTCAGCAAGATAGCAAGACCTTTCACCCATCTATTAGGGAAGGATATACCCTTTGAGTTTACCGACGCCTGTCACTCTGCTTTTGAACAATTAAAGTCAGCTCTCACCACTACACCCATCATCCGTTCTCCAGATTGGAACTTACCCTTTAAAATCATGTGTGATGCGTCAGATTATGCAGTAGGAACTGTCTTAGGTCAAAAGGTTGAGAAAGCACGACATGTTATCTATTATGCTAGCAAAACCCTGAATAATGCCCAAACCAACAACTCCACCATGGAGAAAGAGTTGTTAGCCGTTGTGTTTTCTTTTGACAAATTTCACTCCTATTTGATCGGTTCCAAGGTCATTATCTATACCGATTATGCTGCATTAAGACATCTTTTGTCCAAAGCAGATGCCAAACCTCAGTTGATCCATTGGATCCTACTTCTTTAAGAGTTTGACCTTGAGATTCGTGATAAGAAAGGCTTCGATAATGTGGTGGTCGATCATTTGTCCTGTCTTGTTATTGAGTCCATTACTGAATCCATTCCAATCTCAGATGTTTTTCCAGATGAACAATTATTTGCAATAACTCATGCCCCATGGTATGCTAATATTGTCAATTACATTGTGACAAGTCAAATTCCTTTAACTTGGTCCAAACAGGAGAGAGATAAATTCCTAGCTAAGGTTAAGGAATATTTTTGGGATGACCCCTACTTGTTCAAATATTGTCCTAATCAAATCATCCGTAGGTATGTCCCTGAGATAGACCAGGAGTCTGTCATGATCAGGCCTGTGGTGGCCACTTTGCTCTAAAGAACCACTACAAAAATCTTGCAGTCGGGATTTTATTAGCCCACCCTTTTCAAGGATACCCACACCTACTATTTGGCTTGTTATAGATGCCAAATGTTAGGTAAGATTACCAAGCGTAATGAATGGCCCCAACAACCCGTTCTAGTTGTTGAAATTTTTTATGTTTGGGGTATTGATTTCATAGGACCCTTTCCTTCCTCATATGGATGTCTTTACATCCTTCTGGCTGTTGATTACGTGTCTAAATGGGTAGAAGTCTTAGCCACCAAGACAGCGAACCATCGAGTTGTGGTGCGTTTTTTTTTTAAAGACTTAATTTTACTTAGGTTTGGTACACCTCGAGCCATTATAAGTGATAATGGTTCACATTTTTGCAATAAAGTCTTTGGAAGTTTATTATCTAAATATGGTATCACTCACAAAGTGGCCCTGTCATATCACCCACAAACCAATGGTCAGGCTGAGGTATCCAATAGGGAAATCAAGCAAATACTGGAAAAAACAGTTAATCCTACACGGAAAGACTAGACCCTCTGGCTTCAGGATGCTTTGTGGGCATACCGGACTGCTTACAAGACCCCTATAGGAATGTTTCTGTATCGTTTGGTTTATGGAAAAGCCTTTCATTTGCCTGTCGAGCTGGAACACCATGCTTATTGGGCTATTAAGGCCATGAATTTTGACTCTGATAAAGCCAGTGAACATAGAAAACTCCAACTTGATGAGTTAGAAGAAATTCGAAATGATGCCTATGAGAGTTCCAAAATATATAAAGCCAAAACAAAGTTAGAACATGACAAGCACATTCTTTGAAAAGATTTTTCCCCCGGACAAAAGGTTCTTTTGTATAACTCCCGTCTTCAATTGTTTCCTGGGAAGTCACGGTCACGTTGGTCCGGCCCATACTTTGTCAAACATGTGGCAAGTCATGGTGCAATTGAGGTACAAGACCCCATGATTGGGAAATTGTTTAAAGTTAATGCTCATCGCTTAAAACCTTTCCTTGAGCTCGAGTCTCATGAAATTGAGGAAATTCTCTTCATCGATCCTGTCTATTCGGATTGATCTCTCTGGGGGTACTACCCCCCTTGCGTCTGGCTGAAGACGTTAAACTTAGCGCTCCTGGGAGGCAAACTAATTCCTTATGTCTATTTCTTTAGCTATGCTTATATTTTGTTTGGGGGCACAATCTGTTATAATTTCAGAACACTTGGTCTTTCTTTTGTAATGACTATCTGCAGGTATTGTTCTTCAGAAACACCAAATCAATTGAGGTAATTCGTTCCAATTTTTCTTTTTATCTCCAGTGGTACATTATATATTTCATTCACCACTTTTCAGTGCTCTATTTTTCAAACACTAGGGATAGTGTTTTATTTTGTTTGGGGGTAGGAAAGATTTATCAAAACATGTACCTCTTTTGAAAATCTTTTCACATAAAAAAAAAATTAAATAAATAAATAAATTCCTGCTTTTCTACTTTATGAAAGTTAAGAGATGTCATTATTCTAGATTAAGATTGAGCTTGTTACTAAGGTGATATAATGATACACATTACACTATGGGAATTTAGAAGTAGAGATATTTTTGCACAAAGTTGCAGCTTGAAAGAAAGAAGTGAATAATCTCCCAAGAATTTAGAAATTTATTACTGGAGACTTAAAACCATGTGAGCTTTCGTGACTTTCATCTTTTTAGAGAGCTTTAAGCTAACTCAGAGTCACAAGATGGCTCAAATTTCTTGAATAGAGCGATAAAAATTTGTTGTTAGTCTCATAATCCTTCATCTTGGTAGATCATTGAGAATGAAATCACATCGAGTTAAGAGAAACATAAGTCTTCTAGTTAACTATGTACTATCATACCTTCATTACCTTTTGTAATCTTGTTATTTTTTTGAGAAATGTTAGGGATGATTGTATGTAAAAGAAAAAGGGATCAAGAAGTCATTCATATTGTAATACCCCTACTTTAAAAAGGGATAAAATTAGAATTTAAATGTTATTTTATGTGCATTTTTATTTTATTTATTAATTTTATGAATAAATGTTTATTTGTGTGCATTAATTGACTTAATTGGATTATTTTATTTAATTGATTTATTATTGTTTATTTTAATTAAGGGTGTAATTCTTTATTTGTTGGTTTATTTTAATTACTTGTTTTATTTATTTTATGTGTTTTAAGTGATTCGTTGCTTCCTTATTTGATTTAATTAATGGGTTTAAATTAATTGTTTATTAAGTATTTAATTTTTGAACAGGGTAATTATGTAATTTCCATTAACTAGGGTTTTAGATACGTTTTAGTTAGGGTTTTTGGAGCCTCTCATAAGCATCTGATATGTAATTAAACTGGGTTACTTTGGGGGCCAACTCGGATTAAGTTTAGGGCTTTATCTAAATGTGACAAGGATTAGGGTTTTAGTATTTAGTTTATAAATACTCCATTATGCGTTAAGCTAGGGTTTTACGATATATCACATAGCATATACACGTAGAGGGTTCTGCAAAACATAGAGAGAGTTACAGAGGGAGTTTTGGTGAGAACAGAGCAGTTTGTGAGAATTTCGACTGGGGTTCCAAGGTTTAACCAAGGAGAAGGAAGGAGCAGAGGTTCTAGGAGGTTAGACAAGTTTCCGTGGATGTCGGAAAAACTGAGACCAACGGCAAAAAGGGTTTGTTTGCAAACCTATTCAGGCAAGTTCTATCTTCCTCTTTCCCTTTGAGCCGTGTTCTGTGCACCTAGATATGCTCTAGGGTTTTAAGGAAATTGAAAACTAAATCATTCATGTATGTTATACATCAAATTAATCATATGTATGGTTTGAATTATTTCTGTGATGATTTCTGCAATATCTGTTACAGTGCATGCAAGTTGGTTCAGTTTTATGTCCTTTAAGCATGAGGGTTCTTGTCGTAGTTTTTGTCTCTGTTTTTATTGCAACTACTGTAAACTAAGTATGGAAAGACAACGGGAGTTATGTAAATCTCGTAGGATGGGTGCTATTTCGGTTTTAGATCTCTGTTGCATATTGCTTCGTTGTAATCCATGCATGAAGTTTCAGTTTTTACACAAGTTTACTTCTGTTAATTGATTTAAATTGCTATAATCAAACCTTGGGGATGCTATCAGGAAGGTGTTAGATCCTTTAGATCAGTTTAAGAAACAAGCAGAGGGGTAGGAATTGATCGGAGAAGGAGCAGATTGACGGAAACGGAGCAGAGACTGAACTGGAGGCTCTCAAGAGGGAGAGAGCCGGCTCCCCTTCAGCAAGAGCCGGCTCCTAGGGGATTGGAGCCGGCTCCAATAGGGGAAGAGCCGGCTCCTCCATTCCAAGAGCCGGCTCCAATTTGTTTTTACGTCCAGAAAGTGGTTTTAGGGCTCTGTTTGGTGTTTTGAGCACTGTTTGGGCTTCTGAGTGATTCTAGTGAACTGTAGGGACTTAACAGAGGGTCTAAGTAGTTAATTTTAAGTGTTATTAAACTTAATGTTGCATGGTTTAAGTCTTTAAGATAAAGGATGAAGCAGTGTAAAAATATACCACGGTGTATGCTACTAACAGAGAAAGGAACTAAATGGCTTGATTAAATTTTAGAAATTTAATAAGACTTCACGGGGGACTAAATAGTTAATTTTTGGGTGTTATTAAGACCCTAAATTAATTTAAGGTTAATTCTAAATTAACGGATCAAACGATATAACACTTATGTGCAATTGTATACGGTTGGGGGATGAATGAAGTTTTAAATGCTTAAGCTTATTTTTAGGCATGCCAGTGGGATGTAATATATTTATTAAATGGTCTTAAATATATTATGGGGTCATTGATGTGTTAGATGTAATCTATGCAGGCTCTGGAAGTTAGTTATTGATTTATTAATTCATCCCCTACAACTATATGGTTAATTGGTTGGATTTAAATTGCTGAAACATTTAAAAATCTTCTGTAATTAATTGGATATTGGTTTTGGATTTTAAATTGCTGTACTATCATTCGTAGTCTGTAATTTACATGGTTTTGGTTTTAAGTTGTTGAAATACTAAATACTATTCTACAACGATGTGGATGGTTGGTTTTGGACTATAAATTACATGCTTATTATTTATGCCTTGTAATTTACCTGGAATTATGTATTGGAACATAATTGCTGAATTCTTATACTTAATTCGGTCAATTATTTGGAATCATATATTGGATTATAATTGCTGAATTCTTATATTAAATTTGACCAATTATTTGGAATTATGTATTGGATTTTAATTGCTGAATTCTCACATTAAAATTCTGTCAATTATCTGGGTTTGGTTTTGCATTGTAAATTACTTGCTTATCATTTGAATGTTGTAATTTACATGGATATGGAGGATGGTATGCACCGGTATGGGACGGTGGCATACTAGGTATGGTTTAGCTCAAAATGCTAATTCCTACCTTATGGATTTTAATTGGTGAACAGTATGACTGGTTCTATCAATTATATGGACTTTGTGGATTGTATGCACCGGTATGGGACGGTGGCATACTAGGGACAGACTGATTTAAAATACTCAGTCCTACCTGTTTTGGAATAAGGGAACGGGTTGTTAAATAAATCCTCCTTATATATATATAAGTCGGTACGGTTGAATACGCCGAATGACTTATTGGATTTCTTGTGAATGGTTAGGAACGGAGTTTAGATATATATGTTTATGGTACCACGAGTTGAGCTTGAGTCTCAAACTTGTTGGTTAGGGTGCGTATATGCAGTGGACGTGTAGCTGGTTATAGTAGGTTGGGTGTACCCTGTTAGGTCTAGGTACTCATGCCCACCTTTGGGTGCGTATTCGCATGTTGCCTTCTATTCAGGTTGAGATCCCTACTGTAGTTCAGTGAATGTCCCATAGTATGGATATATATATGTATGGACTAGATAGATATTGTGAGGTATCTATGGTGTATCTGCGTATCGGGTCACTGTATGGATTGCAGTTAGATTAGAACTTGCTAGTGGGCCTGACCCACCCTTTTATTATTTTTTTCAGGTGTTCGTCAGTTCTGGGCTGTAGAGTTTGATCGTGCTGAGCAGATACAGTTATTCACTCTACTGATGGCGTAGGATTTTATTTCATGTTAAGACTTGGGTTTTGTTCCAGTCTTTTGAGTACCATTGGATATTTTTAGGGGTCCACTAGATGGATTCCCGAGATGTATAAATTGGAGAATGATTTCCATTCGTGGTGGATCAGTTGTATCAAAATAGTTTTAATTATCAATGAAATTATTTATTCTGAGGTTTTCAATTATTGGATTATCATTCTAGATTCTTTTCAGCAAAATTTTATTCATTCTTGTTTTCTATATTGTATTCTGTGTTCATTAAATTGCTAATTGTTTTGATATCCTCGGGTAATCGGGCGTGGGCCTGGCCAACCCACATCCGGAAATTCGGGGGTATCACACATATCCTCTTCAAAAAAAAAAAAAAAAAAAAAAAGTAAAGTATCCCTTTCAAATATTTTGAAGACCTCTCATTCTCAGAAACATTTATATACAAATTGAGCTCAATAATATTTTTAGAAAAGGTATGATAGTGCATAGTAAATAAGAAGGCGTTATGGTGGGTAACTCGACATTCTTTCAAAAGTGATCAACATTCCTGTCATGAGAATCTTCTATTATATGTATCGGTCCTTCAAATAATTAGTATATGAGCTTGATTTTACTTTGAAAATAGAGTTCCTACTCATATACATTTGAGAGATACAGTTAGCCAAATCCTCGAGAGATGTTCTTTTAGAGAGATATTTACTGTGAGATTTGAAGTCAAAGCATAGTTTTCTAAAGACTTGGGAATTTCATCACTTAGATTTGAAAATGGATTTTTGTCGACTTTGCACACACACACTCTCTACTTCTAGGTTGTTTATAGGTAAACTTTCTTAAAATATTTGTTTTTATAACACTTTAGTAGCTCGTTGTATATAGAGAACTTGATATTTTCATCTCTAAAACTTTTCATTTTGTAGATATGCAGGAAAATTCTTTGGAAGTTTGTGGGTACCTTCACTGAAAACCCTCACGAGGCTATAACTCATCCACTAGGGGTAACCTAGTGGTTTAATGCCTTATTGCATATAGTAAATGCAATCGAAAGTAGCCTGTGAAAGTGGTACATCTTTTGTTAATAAAAGTAATATTTTTTGTGAACTTATCTATTTTTGCCTTTCTTTACTAAAGGCCTAGTAAAAGCTTGTTTGGGGGTAGTTTGATAAGTATACAAAACCTATTATTTCATGCACCAAAATAAGTTTTTGATTAGACTTTTATATTATTTAAATATTCTTATATACTTGTTTTGTGTTTTGTATGTGTTAATGCATGAATGGGAAGAATGCAAACAAAAATGGAGAACACAACATAGAAGATTATATATTTTACTAAGCAAAAGAAAACACAAGGAACATTGTAGATGAGATGGAATTGTGTTCAAATGTCTTTCATGAGTTCCCAAGTTCGAATTCTTCCAATGACAAGAAATATTGTCTTTTAAGTCCTCCATCTAGTCAGCATGCCACATCATCATCTGCAATATATATATATATATATATATATATATATATATATATATATATACATTATATTTTGAAAAAAGAAAGAAGGAAGCCACATGAAGAATCTAAAAAGGAGGAGAGAGAGAGAAGAAAAGAAAAGAAAAATATAATGATGATGAGAAAGAAATGAGGAGAGAGAAAAAAGAAAAGAAGAGAAGAAAAGAAAAAGAAAAGTCAACAAAAGTGGTTGAAATAGAAGTTAGGAAGAAAAGGTGAAGAAATGGTTGATATGTGAAGTGGTCAGTGAAGTGAAGGTGGCGTGAGGAAATGAAGAAACAGTTTGGGAAAAGCCATCATCACAGCCTACAAGTGGGTTGCTTCCTTTGGCTATAAATTGCACACTTCGGAGGCAGAGTGAGAGTGTAGATGTAGAGCTAGATAGAGTGAGAAAGTTATAGATAGTTGTAATTTTTGAGACATTATTTCCTTGTGTAATTTTCTTTAAAGCTTTGTTTAATTTAATACAAGTTATTTTCATAAGTTTCATTCTCATTTAATTTCAAGCAAGTTAGTTCCATTTGTATGTTTTGTTTTCTAGTTGTAATTTTATATCTATAGTTTGTGACAAATCTCAAAATCAATATTTTTAAATCTCTTGTTCGAAAACAAAAAGTCACTTGAATGTGCGGTTCGACCTTACTTGCCATTAGACATTTTTAGTTAAATGGTTGTAGGTTTTTTATCTTGATATGGAGTGTATTTGACAACAACAAATCTATAAATACACGCTTATCAGTCCTTTCAAGGTAAGCATGTTTGATGATTACTTTTTTGCCCCTTTTAATAAGGGAGTGGATTTGCTCGAGCTTTGTGAGCTCACCTTTTAATAAGGGAGTAGTTAATCCCTCGTCTCTTTACCGAGGGAAGAAAATAAAGTTGAACCTTCGTTCCTTTACGAGAGAAAGAGGTGTAGCCTTAATGAGGGTGACCCGTTTAATACGAGAGGTAGTCATCTCGTCTTTCTAGTAAATGAAGGAAGCTTTAATTATCTCACCCTTCTGTGTAGAGGGAGTAGTCATTTTCTCATTCCTTTTAATGAAGGAATGAGGTGTAGGGATGTCAATTTTTACCGCTCCGCAGGGGCCCCCCCTCTTCTCGCCCTATTAATAACGGATATTGAAACACTTTTTATACTGTTGGGGAGGGCATTGATACAAATTTTGTACCCCTTGCGGGTCATTGGGCGGGTAAGGGTTCAGTATACATATCCTAGGGGCCCCGCCCCGCCCTGCTAAGCATATAACTATATTTAATATATGTATATATATCTTATTTTAGCGGCTTACCCAATTACCCATCTCTTACAATCCTAATTTGGGATGTAAACTTGGTATTAAATTTATTTTTGTTTTGGTTATGGTGGAAGTTGGAGCTTAGAACTTCTTGTGATTTGGTTGTATTAAACTTTTATTTTTGTTTATTATGTTCTCTGAATTATGTTATGCGCATATTATTTATTTATTGTTGGGATACATAATTTCATTTATGTTGTGCCATTCCCAGGCTTTTTACATTTAAATAGCAGGAACTTAAATTCCAAAAAGTGGGAGAAAAAAATTTGTTTGCGGGGTGGGCATGGGGGCACAGTATTTCTCAATGGGGCGGGGTTGGACATGAAAATCCAACCCGTCGTGGGTCTCGGGGCGGGCATGGACTTGACAAAAATTAAAAGGGGTGGGGTGGGATTTAGGGCAACCTGCTCCAAACCCGCCCCGTTGCCATCTTTAATGAGGTGTAGTCGGCCTCTCGCCTTTTAATGAAGGAATGAGGTGTAGTCGGTCTCTCGTCCTTTTAATGAAGAAAGCTTTAATTATCTCACCCTTTTGTGTAGAGGGGGTAATCGTACGTTTTCTCGTTCCTTTTAATGAAGGAATGAGGTGTAGTTGGCCTCTCGACTTTTAATGAAGGAATGAGTTGTAGTCGGCCTTTTGCCTTTTAATATAGGATAGATTGACTTGATCCCTTTTAGTACGGGGAATAACAATTGCGAGCTTCATTCAGCTCGGGCCCTTATAATATGGGGCACTTTGATTTCGATCCTTTTTAATACGGAGGACGACAATTACAAGTTTCATTCAGCTTGGGCCCTTATTGTACGGGGCATTTTTATTTCAACACCTTTTAATATGGGGAATGACGATTATGAGCTTCATTCAGCTCGCCCCTTTAATAAGGAGGTTCGTAGTAATTCTGAGCTCGCCCCTTTGAGCGAGTCTCAAAGTGATTGACCAATAATATCCTCGTCAAATGGCATTATACGCTAGGTACTGCTTCCTGGATGACTTTATGCTTCAAAAGTGTGCTCTTGAGTCGTGCTCAAGAAGTGAGCAAAGATGGACCAACCTTATAGTAATGTTTATATGTGTTGAGAATAATGTGCAATAAATGATTTTTTCTTCTTCTTTTTTTTTTTTTTTTCTTTTTTTTCAAAAATCTTACTGTTTTAAGAAACTAAGCAAGGATACAACATGGCCATAGAGTCTCATGTGTTGTGTTGAATGTGAGAATCTCAAACCATACTACTGTACTCAAGAACATGCAAATGCTCCCTCGCATTAAACTATTTATGCTCCAGTCAGAAAGCAACTTTAAATGCTAATTGAAGAGGATTATCAAGTGCATGTAAGAATAATGCTCACACTTTAATTAGTTAAATCATAAAAAGTAGTGATATAATCAATTCTATATATGTACAAATATGTATATATCAATGGCGAGATACTTTACAGAAGCTAAAAGAATACACATACATATACGTCATATAAACAACTGTCACACTTGATGCACAATTTATATTGTTTCAGTTTTTTTTTTTTTTTTTTTTTCAATCTCTGTAAAAAGATCTTCAGTGAGATGTACATTATCAAATAGAATGGTGGATGAATGCAAAATGGGTCTGCCACCAAACCCAAATTATCTTTAAGCCAAACATAGGGAATGCGACCATGTAATGATAGTTGGTGATCCTAGACCACTAAACCCAATTACCATCGAGTGCTTTTTTATTTTAAATTTAGAAGATCTTCCTAAACAAAAATTAAATTTTGTTGCAAAGCTGCGGAAGTATAACTGTATGGCCTAAAAACCATGATACATATATATATATATATATATATATATATATATATATATATATATATATTTTCAACAAATCACAGGATTTGTTTAATCCAAAAGCAATGATTCACAACTCAAAAGTGTTTTAAGACGTATAACACAAATTTCTCAAATACCATTATCACTATGTGTGTAAAAAACTTCGTCAAGAAGAGGGAGAAATACACAGAGAGATACAAATTGATACAAATATATCTATATATATGTTAGACGACTCTAGCTATACTGATTGCATCTGGACCTTTCTCTCATAGATTTAATCTGATCTCCCTCTTCACATTTATCTTATCAAATAAAGATTAATAGTAAATGTGTATTTAGAATCAGACAATCTTATTGTCTAGGAAGAATAAGAATACTTTTGAGATTACGGTTCATAGATTACATACTTAGAGATCGGTCGGCGAAATTTGCAGACCACTAGGTACTTATTGTTTACTATGATATAATCTAACTCGTGCTCATCTGTGTAGTATAAAATATATAGGATATATATTTATACAAGATATGTAACAGAGCATAAGAGAATTGGATTTATCAAGTATGAATCAACCATAAAATTTGATAAAAGTAATAAACATGGGTAGACGGTGCGTACCCAATTTCTTGGTTGTAGATATCGATGGAGACAGAGACTTGTTCGTTGCTAAACCATTATTTTTGTGATCAATAATGAACGAAATGTTGGAGTTGGCCAATGTCGACGACAAAGGCCAAGAACACGAACACCGTTATAGATCAATAATTTTTTGGTCATAATTTGTTGGGACTAACACACGTTTCCCACAGACGATGCCAACTGTTGATGCAAAAAATCCGCACGATCCGAAGCCAATGGCCATTCCTACAAGATAAGAGAAGTGATGACCGACGTGGTACCGGTCGGGTGCACTCCGACGATCAAGTTAGTAATTGACAATTGAATATCCAAAAAAGGATTTCCCTATCGGATGGGATTTATGGTGTACCTTTTTATGTTAATTGACCTCACTTTTATAGAAAGTTGAAGTTGTCGTTTCTACATTTCCTTCTGGGAGAGAAGGAATTAGTTAATCGTATCTTTAGTGCAACATTTGAATTAATCAAATCTTATCCTTTAATTACCTTATGAGATGGTTACCTTATCTCCTTAAGTTTATCCATGCCCTTTGAGTCTCCATGTCACTTGGAATTCTTATCTAGTCGAATATTCCGTATCAAGAAGTAAGAACAAACAATGATAAAGTTAGTTGCTCTTTGATTATTCAATTCAGTACTTAATTTTGAACTATTTAATTAATTAAGTGTATTTGATAACGTAATTTAAATATCATTGAAAAAAGTAAGCACCATTTAAAATAAAATAAAATTTTCAATAATAGGGATATCACTTATGACTGAATGCTGAACACTAAAAATTCGAAAAATTTTCAAAAAATATTTATTTTTTAATTACCAACTTTTGTTATTTAAAATTCAGATCTAAAAATTATTGGTACTTAATTTTCAATTTTATCAAACAACGCCTAAGTGACCTAAATAATTAAAACAGTCCTAAGCGACATAGGCCCAACCCATAACAATTTGAGAGTAACTGTTTTACTTAGAGTCCGTTTGTGATTGCTAATTGTTAGAATGATGAAATTGTTTTTAGTAGTAAAGCTTTCATAAAACTGCTGTCAGTAAAACGCAGTTATGCGTTTCGTGACTCATTGAATAAAACACTTTTTATACTTGAATCACTTTTAAATATTGTTTGGTAATAATG
The DNA here is from genome assembly GCF_030987335.1 of Cornus florida. Classification (NCBI taxonomy): domain Eukaryota; kingdom Viridiplantae; phylum Streptophyta; class Magnoliopsida; order Cornales; family Cornaceae; genus Cornus; species Cornus florida. The sequence continues at coordinate 56,979,271 of NW_026775579.1, read as the reverse complement.
TTGCTTAAAACACTTTTATTACTAATTTTATTATATTACCCTTACACTAATAAACATGTGCTAATTTTCTAATATTAAATATTATAAAATTTCATTGAGTTCAATAATTTATGAAGATCAACTTGTATTGATTTTTTTTTTTTAAGGTCACAAATTTTGTTTATCATATAGTATTTGTATTTAGTACTAAAATAGAAATGAATTAAACATATTTTAGTGATTATTAATTTGTTCTAATTTGGGATTTTCTAGTAATATAATAAGCAAATTTGTTCATATGCTATCTAACAATAAAATTTAATAATATAATGCTTTGTTGTATAAACAACATTTCATTAAATAAAACTACACACTTCAAATGTGGTGATGCAAATCGGAAGGTGGCATTGATGAAATTGGAAGGCAGACCCAACAGAGTCCCAAAATGACTATGATATTAATTAGCAATAAGCAATATTCACAATTTTACATGCCATAGTACAAATATAAGGAGATAAATAAAACTACACACTTCAAATGTGGTGATGCAGATCAGAAGGTGGCATTGATGAGATTGGAAGGCAGCCCCAGCAGAGACCCAAAATGACTATGATATTAATTAGCAATAAGCAATATTCACAATTTTACATGCCATAGTACAAATACAAAGAGAATAATTCACTAAAATCAAATAATATGGTCTTTAGAAATCCCTACCTCAAAATAAAGAGAAAAACTTCAAAATTCCCCTAAAATTTGAAACTCCAAAGTCCACCAAATGAAAATTGGCTTCGATCAAAATGTAGCCCTCGTTGAGCTCGTTAACTTTGTCTTTAATGGCAAAGTTCAAATCTTAAAAGAGATATATAAAATAAAGGCTTAAGTCTTAAGATCTTAGAGGGAGAAAGAAGTTTCTAGAGAGAGAGGAAGGAGGAGCTCGGCTGGTGGAGGAATAAATGGGCCAAAAATGGTACAATATGTGGCTTATGTATAATGTCTTAGTTAACTTTGGTCCCACCTTTAGCCACAATGTTTAAAATTCCCCACTTTGCCTATAACGATACAACAAGTTATAAATACACATCTAAACACATAACCACATAATTATACATCATATAATAAATATGAGATGCATATCGACCAAAAATATCCCCCAAGCATGAAAAGTCCGGGCATGGGACCCACACTGGACCTCCCAGCCCGAAAATTCAAAAAGTGGAAAAAATACACGAAGTGTATTTCTAAGAGTTCTAAACCCAATGAAATGCCCCAAACCACGCTTAGAACCTTCGTGGCACGCTAACTGGTGTGTGGTACTTAAAACAAGGTGATAAAATAAAATAATCTGAAAATTCGAAAAATAGTGGAAAAAAATGAAAAATTGAGAAATGTCACAGTAAAGCCCAACTCTCTAGCCGTTTTGGGCCTATAAATAAGGTTTCAAGCAACCTTTGCCCGACTTTTTCATCTGATCACTACCGGACCAATAGAACCTTCTTAAGATGGAGTTAAAGTTCTGTGATGAATTCTTTTGGAAGAATGAATATGCTAGACTAATAGAGTTAAGTAAAGATAAAAACTTACCTTATTAGCTACAACCTCCCTGCATATAAGATATTTTTGGATGACGAATGGTATATTTTGGAGGTTATATTGTCAAGAAGGCATTTACAATGATTTGTTTTAAGGATTGTGGATATAAATGGCACACTTAGGTGCTTAATAGGCAAACTGACCTTCCTAATACCAAGAAACTAAGTGATGAGGTCTTTTGTAGAGCTTTTAATGATGAGAAGACTCAATTCTTTAAGAGGTTGATTGAGAGACCTTAGAGGGTGGAGAAGTGATCAAATGTAGTTTTTAGGATGGAAACTAAAACAATGTCACCATGACAAAATATGACTAAATCATTTATAAAGGAGATGTGGGTGATTATTTCCTGTTTGCACCTCCATTAGAACTCGAAGGAAGATGGTTGAGCAATAATTTTGTTGATGATACCAAAGAGAACCTCAATTGCAATAACAAACAAGAACAATAAAAAAAGGTTACCCTGTCTCTACCCTTTAACTCTTTTGAAAAACAAATGAAATTGTCCATTATCTGAGATAGTGAATGAGGGAGTGGTAATGAATGTTTGGATCCAAAAGACAAGTTTTAAAGATAACCAAGATCGAATAAACATGGAGTCAATGATGAACCCCAACAAACATGATCAAAAGCCTTATTGATTTCTAAATGGCACAACTTAGTAAATTAGAGGTCTTGAGCAAGGAGGACTGAGTTTGTGATTCTTCTACCCTTTACAAAGGTAGTTTGAGAGGTTTCAATTAGGACCGCAAATGAATCGAGTCGAGTCAAGTTTTGGGTTGTTTGAGTTCGGCTCGTTATCTTTTGAGAGGTGCTCGGGCTTAGGCTCGCTTGGCCTACCCGAGTTCAAGTTCTCATTAAAGTTTTCACAAGCTCAAGCTCGGCACGGTTTGGCTCGGCTCAGTTACATATCAATTATCACCTAATCAGGAAATCCATGAACTCCAATCTCCATCTCTGATAAGAAAAAATAAATAAATAAAATACAAAACACATGTTCAAGTTTTATCCACTCAATAAAGAATAAAATTTCAAGATGAAATCAAACTAGGTTCTATTGACTTAATCTACAGATATTTTGCACCACTTAATTTTAATATCCATTAGAAAGAGAAAGACATAGAGAGTTGTGTTGTGCAAGGTTGCTGGCGGATTCATGGAGTGGAGTTGATCGATTAAAAGAGAAAGAAAGAGTTGTGTCATGGATGGTTGCTGATGGATCATACGGTGGAGCTGAAGAGGCAGTCGTTGTTGATTTCTAGTTCTAGAATTAATTCTCTCTTTCTTAGCATTAGTAAAACAGCGATTAATGAAATAAAAAATAATGGTTGAGATGAATCCTTATTTAGATGATGGGCTAATGAATTATACTCTTTGGACCTCATTAATCAAATGTTGCAAGTTGGGCTAAATTTATACTCACATGGGCTAAACTGTTTAAAAATATAAAATGACAAAATACAAATGGACCTTTGTGTTAACAGACTTGCTCATGATCTTGACGAGCTGAGCTCAGTGTTACTCAAGCTTGGCTCATTTACTCAATGAGCTTGAAAATTGAACTTTAGCTCGAAAGAAACTCCCAATTTGGGATTGTTTGCTAAGAAATCGAGAAAGAAAGAAACCCAAATTAGGGAATGTTTGGTGCGAGAAATCAACCTTATATGTTATAAGATTATGATGAGGTGTCACTTTTTGATTGGCTATTGGGGTTTTATTTGCCATATCAGCCGCATGAGTTGAATATCATTACAAACGACGTTGTAAATTTAAGGGTCAAAAGGTTATTTTACTTTTTTGATAGTTTAGGGAATTATTTTTAATTTATGGGAGTTTATTACAATTAGCTCAAAATTCAAGAAAGTTTAGTGTAATTAACCCTTAAAAAAAAAAGGTTAATTTCACTCAAACCCCCTGAGGTTAGGTCATATTTCACCTAGATAAAGATTTGGTTTTTAACTTTCACTTACACCCCAATTTGATTTTTGGACTCTGTCATATGTGAATTGACTCTTTTACCCTTAAATTTTTTAATATAATTTAATACAAAAATATACATAATTTTAAAAGACAAAACTACCCCTCTACATCTCACACCCAGCAAATGACATCACACGCACAAACACCCACCATTGCCTCACCCCACTCATGCAAGCCTTCATTCTCTTCAATCTCTGCAATTATACCCAATAAGGCACACAGTTCTTTACCTTACTGCCATTCCAAGCTGTTTTGATCACTATTTCGCTTGAGCTTTGTTCTGTGCTTGTTATTTAGTTACTCTATTTTTCTATTCTCCCATTTTCTCTACTGTTCTAACAAGTGTAACAATGTTAATACAGTTGTTTAGAGAAAAAAAATTAAAAATCATTTACTAACAATCTATTTGCAGACAACTTGTATCAGTTTATATATGTATAGATATACACACAAGATCAACAACACAAGAAATAGTTTATATATGTATAGATATACACCAAAAAATTACATACAAATATGTATATAGATATATACACACATACAAAACAGAGCCGGGTAGCCAACAAGGTTGGCCAAATCGATGATGAGGCAGAGACACCAACTCAGCCGATGTTGATCTCAAGGGGTGTAAGCGGCGGCGACACCAACACCCGATCTCCCAACCCTCTCAACCACTAACTAAGCCGACGTCGATCTCAAGAGGAGTCTGTGGCGTCAGGATTAGTGACAGAGATTCGCACAACTCTCTACAAATTGTGATCCATATTGTTTCTCTGCTTCTTCACCGGCCACCGAGTCACAACGGTGATAGACTCCCCAGCGACGCAACATCAACGGTGAAGACAAGGCGATTCTGAAATTCTGATCTAAAATTGCTTTGTCGTGGCAACGATGAATTCTTCGGCGAAGATTTTGGATGGGTCTTTCCGACACTGTGCTTCTTCTCGGTGATAGAGCGGTGAGAGTTCATTGGCCCCAATTCAGCACTGTGTTTCCTCATTGGCTCCAATTCATCAGCCGTCTGATCTCAGAAACCTCTCAACCACTGACCTCCCGACCCTCTCCGATTTGCCTCCCAACCGACGACGACCTTAAGGTCCAACACCCGATCTCTTCGATTCACCTCCTAACCCTCTTGTTGACCTTAATGATTTCATCCAAGTACAATCTACAAGTTTTGATAATAAAAAACCATTAATGGTGTTTAAGAACTAATATTAACATTGAGTGTTATAGATTATTCACATTCAAAGGATGACCTCAATAAGCACGAAAGATCATTCCGAGTATTCCATTATTCAAGGTCATATCAAGGAAAGCAATGGATACAAAGAAGACATGAAGTTGCAAATAAGCAAATGCAAAGTCCATCTAAAGATAGCTTGGACTACAATGAGCAAGAAAGCAACTCAAAGAAAGGAACCTCAAAGCCTAAAGATCATGGACAAATCTTGAAGAAAATGGTAGATAGGATGGTGAGTGTTTAGGATTCAATGTCAAAGTATTTATGAATCCATTTGAAGCTCATCTATATAGGACCATGCATATCATATCATCATTCATATGCTCTTATATCTATTAGCAATAGACTATGCAATTCATTCATATATTACATATGAAGTCATTGCTAAAGAGTGAGTTACTTTAAGCTTGCATAAGCTTTGAAAGAACTCATCACTTGTGCTAGAAATGTTAAGACCATGCACATCAATCATATAATTCATATTGGTCAACAATTAAGGCATGAGAAGCCTTCATTACCATGAGTTAGTAACGGACATTAGGACCCCAGAATGCGCGTCATGAAAATTTGTATTTTTAGTTAAGTGTGAAAAATGGATTTTTGAAATATTGATTATTTCAAAATAATTTTTCCCGGTTTTTAACTATTTATACTTAAACTAGCCTAAACAGATTTTATCAGAATTTTTGACCAAGTCTACATTGGCCTACATAAGAATTCAATTTTATCAAAACTGTCGGAAATCCAAATTTGTACTAAAACTGAATTTCTACATTTTGATTTAGTTGGATTTCAATTTTTTAGTATTTTTTATTGAATCCAAATGGGGGGTACTTCCTTATTTACATTGTAAACTTAAAGTAAATGGACATATAAATTAAAGTAAAGTTCAATGGAAATAAGTTCTGTGCAGATGTTTTGTAGAGCACTGTCTAATCTGTTAACTTAGAACAATTCATGAGGCAGCAGGTTTATTTCGGTCTACTGAAATTCAGGACCATTATATTTCGGTCTACCGAAATAAGGAATCATGGCCAACCTGAACCATTTCGGTCTACCGAAACAAAAAAGGGTTTTACTTCAGTTTACCGAACCAAGAGTACTAAGAGGATGATGTAATACCCCTAATTTTAAAAGGATAGTCTCGGCATTTTTAATATTTATTGTATTGCACTTTTATTTATTTTATTGTCTTTATTGCATTTTTATTTATTTTATTATTTTTCATTTGTTTAATTGGTTATTTGAAATTTGAATTAAATTGGTTTTATGTGCATTATTTGGTTTATTTAAATTCTTAATTGTTGTGTCTATTTTCGTAAATTATTAATTGTATTATTTGCAGTTCACTGTTTTAAACTTAGGTAATTAACTTACTATAATTCTTGTAAAATTAAAATTAAGCTACGTGAGTTTTTAAATACATTAATTGACTCACAGTTTCTTTTGGGCATCAACATAGAATTTAATCATATGTTTTGTTTATGGGCCGACTTGGATTAAGATTAGGGCTTTGCCTCTAAAATTACAAGGATTAGGGTTTTAGAGTTAAACCTATAAATACAACCATTATGCTTTAGCCTAGGGTTTACAATCATAATTCAGATTACATAAACGTGAAGTAAGTTCTTAGCACAGAGGGTTGTGAACGGAGGTACTATAAGAATCGTCAAGGAGAAGAACAGTGAGTTCCAAGGGAGGATTTTGGTGGATTAGACTAGAACCAGAGGAGGCTAGAAGGTAGTCTGTGATTGCCGAAAGTTAGGATGACGGCGACAAGTTTTGAGTCTAAAACTACAGTCAAGTTCTTCTCTTCCTCCTTCCATCTGGCTTGTGTTCTGTGCACCTAGATAATCTCTAGGGTTTAATTAATTATTAAAACAAAACTTAAATGCTTACCATATAAAATATTGATGATCTTTGCGTGTTAAAATAAATTTTGTTAATGCTTGTAAGTCTTGTTGCAATTCTCTGTTAAAGCATGTTTTGTTGTTAGCAATTTTAGTTTCTGTAATTGTTTTTAACCTCTATAAATAAATCATGGGGATGATTATGGGGTGTTATAGGACTCTTAAGATCAGTAGCGAAGAGGAACAGAGGGGTTGGACTAGAACTGTTATTGCAAAATAGTTACAGATTTGTTCCTAACGCGTGTTAGTTCGGTAGCCAATTTAACCTCTGTAATTGATTCTAATGGTTGTTATCAAACCTTTGGGATGCTCATGGGTGTTAATAAGATGCTTAAAATCTATTATAGAAACCAACAGAGTGGTAGGAATTGATCAGAGAGGGAGCAGACGGACTGAAACGAAGCAACGGGGACAGAGGCTCTCAAAGGAGGTGAGAGCCGGCTCCATGGATGTGGGAGCCGGCTCCAACAACAAGTAGAGCCGGCTCTAAGGACTCCTAGAGCCGGCTGTAGGCTGAAAGAGCCTACTCCCAAAATTTGGAGCAGCCTCCCTTTTGGAATATACGATTAATTTTATTTTTTTTTAGTTTTAAGGCACTGTTTGGTAGTTTGGAAACTGTTTGAGCCTTGGGATGTTTCTAATGGATTGTGGGGACTTTTCAGAGGATCTAATTACTTGATTCTAAGTGTGATTAAACTAGTTGATGCATGGTTTAAGTCTCTAAGATAAAGGATAAAACGGTATAAAAGCGTATGACTTAGTACACTGTTATCGGATGGGACGAAATAAATTGTTTAGGTTAATTTAGCAATTTGTTGGACTATAATAGGATTATAGAATTTGTTCTAAATGCATGATAGAGTCATTGATATATTGGATTGGGTCTATGCATGCTTTGGATGCCAGTTGTGTAAACTATTAAACTGTTTCCTGCAATTACATGGTTTAATTTTGGGATTTAAATTGCTGAAATCTTAAATATTTTTCTGCAATTATTTGGATGGTGGTTGAACTGTAAATTACTTGTTCATTATGTATACATTGTAATTTACCTGGATATGGAAGATTGTATGCACCGGTATGGGACGGTGACATACTGGTGACGGTTTAGCTCCAAACACCTAAACCAAACCTAACGGATTTAAGGAATGGATTTATAAATATTGAATCCTAATTTTGGTTAAGACATGTCAACTGCAACTAAGTTGAGTGGCTTTCTGGATTAATGGACGGAGGTTAAGTCACATCAACTGAATAAGTTGAATGACTAACCAGTTGGTTTGTTGTATGTCAGTTTATTAAACATTTGAACTACATACCCTGGGTTTGGATGGATTTTATATATATGTTTATGGTACCACGAGCTGAGCTTGAGTCTCAGACTCGTTGGTTAGGGTGCGTATATGCGGTGGATGCGTAGCTGGTTATAATAGGTTGAGGTGTACCCTGTTAGGTCTAGGTACTCATGCCCACCTTTGGGTGCGTATTCGCATGTTGCCTTCTATTCAGGTTAAGACCCCTATTATAGACTGGTGAATGTCCCTTAGTGTGGATATATTTATACGTATGGACTAGATAGATATGGTGAGGTGTCTAGGGTGTATCTGCGTATCGGGTCATTGTATGGATTGCAGTTAGATTAGAACTTGCTCGTGGGTATGACCCACTCTTTTATTATTCTTTTCAGGTACAGGACGGTTCCGGCCTTAGAGCTTGATCGTGCTTGTCAAGGACAGTCTCACATTCATCTGATTACGTAGGATTTCCTCGATGTTTCTAGTATTTTCTATTTTAAATTTTCAGTTTCAGTTGAACTTTTGGTTAGGGGTCCTTCCCAAGTTGTAACCTTGAGGTTTTGGGAGGATTGGAGTTTTATTATTTCAGTTATGCATGGAGGGTTATAATTAATGTTTCTTTCAGTTTTATTCCATCTTTATTATTTCATTTTGTCATCTGTGTTTATTTTAAAATACTTAAAGTGTTTGATATTCCCTTGGGTTTGGGCCTGGGCCTGATCAACCCGTGTCTCGGATCCGAGGGGTATCACAGTTGGTATCAGAGCACTCCTGGTTCAAGTGTCTCTAGGACGTTTCGTATTAAGATTTCCGCGTAGCGTTTTTTTATATAGAGCTTATGTTTAGGATTCGTTGAATTCTTTTACGGTTCGTTTAAACTCGTACTGATGTCTGTCTTTCTATATTAACAGCATGGTTAACACTGGAAGAGGACAGAACATGAACAGTCGATAGAGGAGAGCGGCACGTAGACAGCAGAAACGTCTACAACGTCGACAAATGGAAGAAGAGCAGCAAATGCCAGGGTTTCAGGAGGAGTAGGAGGAAGTTCAACAAGCTCAGGGTCGGGTCAGAGATCTAGAGATTCCTCCACACCTCAATGACCTTGTTGCTCGGGCTATAGAGGCTGGGGTAACAACTGCACTCCGGAACCAACCACAGGTTCAGCAGGCACCTGTACCAGCACCAGTGGTTCAGACGGATTCTTGGGGAAAGGCTAGGAGCTCTTTCACAAAGGGGAGTCCACCTGTGTTCTCAGGCTCCACTGATGCGAGAGCAGCTCACCAGTGGAAACAGGACATTGAGCATCATCTTCATTTGGTTCAGTGCACGGAGGTTCAGAAGCAGATGCTTGCTACTTTCAAGCTAGTTGGGGATGCATTACAGTGGTGGGAGTCAGTTACCACCCCAGAGGAGAGGATGACATTGTCTTATGATGAGTTCAGTGCTCGCTTTGACGAGAAATATTTTCCCTATGCAGTCAGGGCAGCTATGAAGACTGAGTTTCTAAATCTGCAGTAGGGAAACATGACAGTGGCGGAGTATGAGCAGCAGTTCACACGCTTGTCTCTCTTTGCACCGGAGGAGGTGAATACAGAGGAGAAGAAGTGCAACAGTTTCGTTAAGGGACTGATGTGGTCTATTAAGAGAGCTATTATAGGTAGTCCAGCCTATACTACCTATGCTCAGGTGGTAGACGCCGCTCTACAACAGTATCAGTTGACTGTGGACATCAGATAGGCTCGTGGTGAGAAGCGGGGTGAGAAAGATTCTACTAATCAGTCAGCTGAAAAAGGGAATGGCAATGGTCACCGGTAGAATGACAAAGGCAAGTTCCAGGAACAACAGCCTTGGAAGAAGCACAAGGGTGGTTCAGATGCTCACCGGAATGGGGCACCTATTCAGAGGCAACAGAATGGGGGACCACAGGCAGGACAGGGTCAGCCACAGGCTAACCGACAGAGGAGGCCATTTGGTACTTTTTAGGGTAGTTGTTACACTTGTGGAGAGTATGGTCATACCACCAGGCAGTGTTCTAAAGCAGGACAATGACAGGGACAGTATGTGCAGCAGGGACAGAGGGCGCCAGTACCTTTACCAGCTCCACAGGTTCCACGGATTCAGGGACAGACACATCTGGCTTTACCAGCACCACCGCAGACTCAGGGACAGGCACCACAGCAGTTGCACTATGGCAAGGTGTATAACCCCATGCCACAGGATGTTCAGGCACCTCAGACTATTGAGGGTAAGTTTCCTATTCATGGTTTATATGGACGTGTTTTATTTGATACGGGTGCTACACACTTATTTGTAGCTAAGACTTTTGTTACTTTATCTGGGATGAGGACGAGGGTATGCACTAGACCTCAGGGTATTTCTACACCATTGGGTGATACAGCTATATTACATGAGAGTGATGGGCCTGTGACATTAGATATTGGCAGACTCAGATTTCTAGCCAATCTACTGGTCCTGGACATGCACACTTATGATGTGATACTTGGGATGGATTGGTTGTCTCACTACCATGCCCAAGTTGATTGTTTTGATAGATCTATTATATTTACCATACCTGGTCAGGATATGTATGTAGTAGCTATGCCACGTTCTAAAGGGGGCGGTAGCACCTATTTGTTCCACGTGGAGGAGGAAAAGGAGGAGGGGATTACTGTGTCATTGGATAACATACCGATTGTACAGGATTTCACGGATGTATTTCAGGAGATTCCAGGATTACCACCTAGTCGCGAGATCGATTTTGTGATAGACTTAGCTCCAGGCACTGCGCCTATTGCTAGGGCACCCTATAGGATGGCACCGGTAGAGATGAGAGAACTGAGGGATCAGATTCAGCAGTTACTCAGCCAGGATTTTATTCGTAGGAGTACATCACCTTGGGGAGCACTGGTTCTGTTTGTGAAGAAGAAGGATGGTTCGCTTCGTCTGTGTATAGATTATAGGGAGTTGAACAAGGTTACGATTCGTAACAAGTATCCTTTGCCCAGGATTGATGACTTGTTTGATCAGTTAAGGGGAGCCACATACTTCTCCAAGATTGATCTGCGTTCTGGGTATCATCAGCTGAGGGTTAGGGAGCAGGATATTCCTAAAACAGCATTTCTCACGAGATATGGTTCTTATGAGTTTCGTGTTATGCCGTTTGGGACGACTAATGCACCTGCAGTGTTCATAGACTTAATGAATAGAATCTTCCGGGCTTATTTGGATCAATATGTTATTGTCTTTATTGATGACATCTTGATCTATTCTCGGTCGGAGGACGATCATGCTAGACATCTTCGCATAGTCTTGCAGACGCTTCGTGAGCACCAGTTATATGCCAAGTTCAAGAAGTGTGAATTTTGGCAGCGGGAGGTGAAATTTCTGGGTCACGTGGTGTCAGAAAAGGGGATAGCAGTGGATCCGGCCAAGGTTTCAGTGGTGGTTGAGTGGGGACAGCCTACATCACCTACTGAGATTCGGAGTTTTCTCGGTCTGGCAGGATATTACAAGAGATTCATCCAGGGGTTCTCCAAGATAGCAGGACCACTTACTCATCTGACCAAGAAGGGTGTACAGTTCGTGTGGGATGAACACTGGCAGCGAGCTTTTGATGAGCTGAAAAGGAAGCTGACTTCTGCACCGGTTCTGGTTACTCCGCAGAGCAGGATAGAGTATCTTGTTTACACGGATGCTTCATTGCAGGGTCTTGGATGTGTATTGATGCAGGAGGAGCGACCGATTTCTTTTGGATCTCGAAAACTTAAACCTCATGAGCTTAATTATCCAACACATGATTTGGAGTTAGCAGCAGTGGTCTTTGCCTTGCGTATTTGGAGGCATTATCTGTTGGGTGAGTCCTTCAGATTATTCAGTGATCACAAGAGTCTGCAGTACTTGTTCACTCAGTGGGAGCTGAATATGAGACAGCGCAGATGGTTGGAGTTTGTAAAAGACTATCATTTTTCTATACAGTACCATCCAGGGAAAGCAAATGTGATGGCGGATGCATTCAGTCGCCGACCTGTTGGTATTCTTTCTGCTCTATTCACTACTGAGTGGAATGCTTTGAAGAGTGTGGATGAGTTATCGGATGCTTTTATGGCTTGCATGGTGGTTACACCTTCAATCATTCGCAAGGTTTTACAAGCACAACGTACAGATCAGCAGTGCATTGACAAGGTTGCAGAGATAGCTTCTGGAGAGGTTCCATTTTACTATGTTGGGGCTGGCGGAGGTTTGAGGTACAAGGGGCGTTTAGTAGTACCTTCTGCTGATGGTTTAAGGAAGGATGTGATGACTGAGACTCACAACTCTGAGTTCTCTGTTCATCCAGGAGGCGATAAGATGTATCAAGATATAAAGCGGCAGTTTTGGTGAGCAGGTATGAAAAGGGACATTGCTCTTTTTGTTTCTCAGTGTAGTACTTGTCAAATGGTTATGATTGATCATCAGAGGCCGCCAGGAGCTCTACAGCCACTACCATTTCCGGAGTGGAAATGAGAGAGCATATCTATGGATTTTGTGGAAGGGTTGCCAAATTCTTTCAAGGAGCATAATTCCATATGGGTCATTGTGGATAGGTTGACCAAGTCAGCTCATTTCTTGCCTATTTGCACTGATTTCACTTCGGAGCAGTTAGCAAGGCTTTACATCTCAGAGATTGTGAAGTTGCACGGCATTCCATTGTCTATTATATCGGACAGGGATTCGAGCTTTGTGTCTGGCTTTTGGAAGAGTTTTCAGCTGGCTTTGGGTACGGAATTGCACCTTAGCACTGCCTATCATCCTCAGACTGATGGACAGACTGAGAGGGTTAATCAGATCATGGAAGACATGCTACGGTCATGTGTTCTTGACTTCAAGGGATACTGGGAGGATTATTTGCCACTTATGGAGTTTGCTTATAACAATAGTTTCCAGAAGACTATTGGGATGGCACCTTTTGAGGCGTTATACGGCCGACCGTGTCGATCGCCTGTTTGTTGGATGGAGGTTGGCGAGAGCCGATTATTGGGTCCTGAGTTCATCAAGGATACTTCTGAGAAGATAGCTCTTATACGAGATCGCATGCGTACTGCCCAAAGTAGGCAGAAGAGCTATGCGGATCGTCGCACTCATGCTTTGGAGTTTCGGGTTGGGGATCAGGTTCTTCTCAAAGTATCTCCTGTGAAGGGTGTTATGCGCTTTGGGAAGAAAGGGAAGTTGTCTCCACTGTTTGTCCATCCATTCATGATTATGGATCGAGTTGGAGCTGTTGCTTATCGGTTGGCACTGCCGGATAATTTGGACCGCGTACACAACGTATTCCATGTGTCCATGTTACGAAAATTTCTGCGAAATGAGGATCGGTATCAGCATATCGATGTTGGGGAGATTGAGTTGTAGCTGGATGCGACTTATTTGGAGCCACCATGTCGTATTGTTGACCGTCGGGATCAAATCCTTCGCAATAAGGTTATCCCTTTGGTTCGTGTGCAGTGGAGTCATCACAATGAGGCTAAGTCTATTTGGGAACGGGAAGATGTCATTCGCTCGCAATTTCCTGAAATATTGGAAGAAGGTAAGAGCGAATTCCGAGGACAAAATTCCTTTTGTTAGGGGGGAAGAATGTAATACCCCTAATTTTAAAAGGATAGTCTCGGCATTTTTAATATTTATTGTATTGCACTTTTATTTATTTTATTGTCTTTATTGCATTTTTATTTATTTTATTGTTTTTCATTTGTTTAATTGGTTATTTGAAATTTGAATTAAATTAGTTTTATGTGCATTATTTGGTTTATTTAAATTCTTAATTGTTGTGTCTATTTTCGTAAATTATTAATTGTATTATTTGCAATTCACTGTTTTAAACTTAGTTAATTAACTTACTATAATTCTTGTAATGTTAAAATTAAGTTACATGAGTTTTTAAATACATTAATTGACTCACAGTTTCTTTTGGGCATCAACATAGAATTTAATCATAGGTTTTGTTTATGGGCCGACTAGGATTAAGATTAGGGCTCTGCCTCTAAAATTACAAGGATTAGGGTTTTAGAGTTAAACCTATAAATATAACCATTATGCTTTAGCCTAGGGTTTACAATCATAATTCAGATTACATAAACGTGAAGTAAGTTCTTAGGACAGAGGGTTGTGAACGGAGGCACTGTAAGAATCGTCAAGGAGAAGAACAGTGAGTACCAAGGGAGGATTTTGGTGGATTAGACTAGAACCAGAGGAGGCTAGAAGGTAGTCTGTGGTTGCCGGAAGTTAGGACGACGACGACAAGTTTTGAGTCTAAAACTACAGGCAAGTTCTTCTCTTCCTCCTTCTATCTGGCTTGTCTAATGTGCACCTAGATAATCTCTAGGGTTTAATTAATTATTAAAACAGAACTTAAATGCTTACCATATAAAATATTGATGATCTTTGCGTGTTAAAATAAATTCTGTTAATGCTTGCAAGTCTTGTTTCAGTTCTCTGTTAAAGCATGTTTTGTTGTTAGCAATTTTAGTTTCTGTAATTGTTTTTAACCTCTGTAAATAAATCATGGGGATGATTATGGGGTGTTATAGGACTCTTAAGATCAGTAGCGAAGAGGAACAGAGGGGTTGGACTAGAACTGTTATTGCAAAATAGTTGCAGATTTGTTCCTAACGCGTGTTAGTTCGGTAGCCAATTTAACCTCTGTAATTGATTCTAATGGTTGTTATCAAACCTTTGGGATGCTCATGGGTGTTAATAAGATGCTTAAAATCTATTATAGAAACCAACAGAGTTGTAGGAATTGATTAGAGAGGGAGCAGACGGACTAAAACGAAGCAACGGGGACAGAGGCTCTCAAAGGAGGTGAGAGCCGACTCCATGGATGTGGGAGCCGGCTCCAACAACAAGTAGAGCCGGCTCTAAGGACTCCTAGAGCCGGCTATAGGCTGAAAGAGCCTGCTCCCAAAATTTGGAGCAGGCTCCCTTTTGCAATATACGATTAATTTTTTTTTTTTTTTTTTTAATTTTAAGGCACTGTTTGGTAGTTTGGACACTGTTTGAGCCTTGGGATGTTTCTAATGGATTGTGGGGACTTTTCAGAGGATCTAATTACTTGATTCTAAGTGTGATTAAATTAGTTGATGCATGGTTTAAGTCTCTAAGATAAAGGATAAAACAGTATAAAAGCGTATGACTTAATACACTGTTATCGGATGGGACGAAATAAATTGTTTAGGTTAATTTAGCAATTTGTTAGACTATAATAGGATTATAGAATTTGTTCTAAATGCATGATAGAGTCATTGATATATTGGATTGGGTCTATGCATGCTTTGGATTCCAGTTGTGTAAACTATTAAACTGTTTCCTGCAATTACATGGTTTAATTTTGGGATTTAAATTGCTGAAATCTTAAATATTTTTCTGCAATTATTTGGATGGTGGTTGAACTGTAAATTACTTGTTCATTATGTATACATTGTAATTTACCTGGATATGGAGGATTGTATGCACCGGTATGGGACGGTGACATACTAGTGACGGTTTAGCTCCAAACACCTAAACCAAACCTAACGGATTTAAGGAATGGATTTATAAATATTGAATCCTAATTTTGGTTAAGACATGTCAACTGCAACTAAGTTGAGTGGCTTTCTGGATTAATAGACGAAGGTTAAGTCACATCAACTGAATAAGTTGAATGACTAACCAGTTGGTTTGTTGTATGTCAGTTTATTAAGCATTTGAACTACATACCCTGGGTATGGATGGATTTTATATATATGTTTATGGTACCACGAGCTGAGCTTGAGTCTCAGACTCGTTGGTTAGGGTGCGTATATGCAGTGGATGCGTAGCTGGTTATAATAGGTTGAGGTGTACCCTGTTAGGTCTAGGTACTCATACCCACCTTTGGGTGCGTATTCGCATGTTGCCTTCTATTCAGGTTGAGACCCCTATTATAGACTGGTGAATGTCCCTTAGTGTGGATATATTTATACGTATGGACTAGATAGATATGGTGAGGTGTCTAGGGTGTATCTGCGTATCGGGTCATTGTATGGATTGCAGTTAGATTAGAACTTGCTCGTGGGTATGACCCACTCCTTTATTATTCTTTTCAGGTACAGGACGGTTCCAGCCTTAGAGCTTGATTGTGCTTGTCAATGACAGTCTCACATTCATCTGATTACGTAGGATTTTCTCGATGTTTCTAGTATTTTCTATTTTAAATTTTCAGTTTCAGTTGAACTTTTGGTTAGGGGTTCACCAGTGGATTCCCAAGTTGTAACCTTGAGGTTTTGGGAGGATTGGAGTTTTATTATTTTAGTTATGCATGGAGGGTTATAATTAATGTTTCTTTCAGTTTTATTCTATCTTTATTATTTCATTTTGTCATCTGTGTTCGCTTTAAAATACTTAAATTGTTTGATATTCCCTCGGGTTTGGGCCTGACCCTGATCAACCCGTGTCTCAGATCCTAGGGGTATCACAGATGATGACCAAACTTAAAACCATTTCGGACGACCGAAACACAAGGGTGTTTCATTTCAGTCGACCGAACCTTGCCCATATCTGAATCTGAACGGCTATTTTGCCTTGAACTCCATGCACAACAGCTATATTTTTGAATAGCTACATCAGAATTCTATAAATAGAGTTGGGGACTTCGGGATTTGTTGTTGCTACCATTGAGAAACATTATATAGCATCCAAAGAGCTTTTGTTCTTCATTTTATATCATACTCTCTCATCCCATATCATTCATAGAGTATTAAACTTCAATCCATTCATATATATACTCTATAGTGAGCTGAAAGTTGTGAGCTTTGATTTGTATATCAATTTTTGAGAGATATACTTATATGCAACAAATTTGATCATCAATTTGTAAAGGCTGGTGTGGCCCAAAGAAGAAGAAGCAAGCTAGCTTTATATTTGTAAGAGTTGGTGTTGCCCAAAGGAAGACTAAGAGAGGTTGTCTCTTAGCAAAGTGAAGCAAGGAGTTGTTTCATGTAAAGGTTTGCTCTCCACCCGTAAGGAGGTGACATAGTGGATTGGGAAGTCTCAAGAGGGATCTTAAGCTGAGGAGTAGGAGTTTCTGAACCTCGCTAAAATCGCCGTGTGAATGTTTGCAATCTCTCTTCCCTTATCTCCTTTACATTTATGCTATTAGTTGCTTATGTCCATATCTTGATTATTGCATAATTGTTAAAGGGTGTTAAGTAGAATTTGCAAATCCGAAAATTGGCCATTGTTTTCCATAGACTCTATTCACCCCCCCCCCCCTCTAGAGTCAATACTTAGGCAACACCTCTCTCTCAAAATCCCTCCACGATGATGTCGTTCTTCGATCGCCGTCGAAGATGAAGTCCTTACGAGTCAAAGAACTCGGTGACAGCTTGGTTTGGGTTAAATTGGGATGGTTGTCTGAAAGGAGGAAGAAGAGGAAAGGTGTGTTGAGGGTAGTTTAGTCACAAAAATAATCAATATGAGGTCAATGGGCAACATAGTCATTTAACAACTATGACCCCACAAAAAATTGACATTTGGGGTGTAAGTGAAATGTTAAGTCACTAATTCAAATATGAGTACAAACTAAAAACTAAATCCTCATCTAGGTAAAATATGACCTAACCTCAGGGGGTCTGAGTGAAATTAACTAAAAAAAAAATTATACATTAAATTTTGAATGAAACAATTATTTTAGAATAGTCAAAAATAAAAAAATGGATATTCCATAGAGTACTACGAGTACTTGCTATGAAAAGTCAAATTTTAAAGTTATACCTTGAAATGCAACAGTGGCATGTTTATTGCCATTTGTTGGTGGCAAAACATTAAAGAATGTACGACTAATGTTTAATAGCACATGATTTTGTACGTTAATTTGACATAGTAACAACTACAGTCATAAAAAAAAAGTCAGACATTGAAACATCAGAAGTAGTCAACTCAAATTTTCAATTTTGGCCAACTGTCTCATTATTATAACAAATTTACAATAATACCAATACAGTACACTCTACCACCCAATTTGATCTTATCTCTCATGCTTTTTCTATTATGGTGTGCTCTGAATAAGTCCACACGTACCTTCTGTTCAAACTTGTACTCATTCAAATAATCGCTTCTATGTCAACTCTATAAAAACCTCCATCTCCATTTCCATCTCCATCCCAATCCAAAACTCTCTCTCCTCACTTTCTCTCTCTAAAATTGTCTGAAAATTTTCTCTCACAAATTCATTCATCCAAAACAGTGATACTATTACACACAGCGAATACAAGAGCAAAAATGAGGAGCAAAGCAAACAACCAAAACAAGTTCATGCGCTTCATTACAATACCCATTAGGGTTTTGAGCAAAGCAAAGGATTTCTACGTCCGAAGCTTGACAGATTGTGCCGAAAAGGTCAGCTACGGCAACATGATGGGCGGTCCGGCTGCGCAAGTTTCCTCCTTGCCCAAGAGCTTCAGTGTCAACTCGTCGAGGTCCAACGACAGCGATGATCTCAGGGAGCTCAACAGAGCTAGCTCTACAAAGAGCATGGGGGATAGGGTTGACATGGACAATAAGTATATGCAGAGACAGATGAGGCAGCCGACGAAGACGTCGTCGACGGTGGTGCCGAGGAGCTGCAGTGTTGGGATGGGGAGGATTGATGAGGACAGCCCTTGTGATTTCAGTGAAGATTACAGTTTTGGTGTGAAGGCAAATTTGATGTATCCAAGAAGCAGAAGCCATGCTGTTAGCATAAGAAGTGTTGTTTTCTAGGGTTGGATGAAATTTGTGTGGAGATAATGCAGAAAGGGGAGTTAAATTATACTCTCTCAATGTACACAAATTGATTGTTTCATTTTTTTTTTTTTTTTTTTTTAAATTTTTTGTTTGAAGGTATGGTTCAAGTGTGATGTTGTATGAATTAAGGAAATGCATATATATTTTCTTTGCTTATCTGTTGGTTCAGTGAGCTGTTTATGTATAAATTGACACTTCAAAGGCATGAAAAAGTAGAGTGGACATACACTCTTATATTTTGTTTGTGAATAATTTACAAATAAAACAAATACTTGAAACCCACTAGTGCTTTTGCATTGAGATCACCATGAAAAAAAAAAAAAAAAAAAAAAAAAAAAAATGATTTAAAAATTAGCAAAACTCTCCTGGATGCTACTGAAAACAAAATTGAGTTTATTCAAATTAATGTACAACAAATCATAGAAATTGATTAATTTCCATGAACACTTTATTATAATTAGGTCTATAAAGTAAAAATACATTTGTCTCTACGAAGATCAGAACCCTCACCTTCCCCACATTCCCCTTTTAGGGTACAAAATTACATACATCACTTGTTCCATTGGCTTATCATACTATAAATTGTTGTATGTTGGCTTTCTAATTATTAGATTGATGACAATAATGCCAAAGAAACGATCCACTTAATAAAAAAGTTTATCACTATATCACGAAAATGTTCAGCATCAATACGAAGAGAGAATGAACTCTTTAAGTCTCAACATGAGGAAACTAGTTTTGTTATATGCATTTCTATTTTTACAAACACGTTTCTTTTTCTCTAACTCGTAAGTTGAGTTCAAGAACACGTTTCTTTTTCTCGAACTCGGAAGTTGAGTTAAAAAAAACGCACATACGCTTGGGACTTGAACACTTAACCTCCAAAGAGAGAGATCATACCACCTAGGATAATGTCCTAATCAACTGAAACTGCAAACGACTTTTTTTCACAAGGGAGAGGACTTCCTTTCCTTGGAGACAGGAAAATCAAGATCATGAAAATGACAAGGCAACAAATTAGGACACCTATTTTAACATCCAACACTAGAATAATTGTAACAGATTAACAAGAGACTGAAAAAGAAACGTCACACTCGAGAGTTCTCAGGGAAGGTTCGATTCATTACAGGTTTATGTAGATAAAGAACACTCGCTTTTTCCGAGTTATTCTTAGGTCTCTGATTAGTACAGAACGAAATGAGGAGCACAAAACCAAACATGTTTAGATTGAAATAACCTCAGTATAATTACAAAAACAACATTCTCCGGATAATTAAAAGTGCGAGTGCTCTCAATAATTCCAACAAATCAATTAGTTTTTTGTAGATGAATAGTATGTGAGCCGAGCACAGATGTCTTTGCAGCCAAACACTTCAATTTTCTATAAACTTGTGGTCAAAGATAACAGATTTTTTGTATAAAATCCCTAATCAACAGGGCTTCATCATTTCTATTTGTTACAACATTAAATTAGCACCTCGACAGACAAGTTTGGATAAAATGCCGGCAGATTAGGATAGTCAGAACTTGTACAGGAAAACTTCTTCGGCATTTGCAACGCAGAAAGCAGAAGAGAAAGGCAGGATCACCAACTGGTGCTTCGTAATCCATTTCAATAACAAAAGGCCACAAGCATGACCCATTCTCCTTTGGAAGAAACCATTGCCAATGAAATATTTAGTTCACACAAGTCTCCCTTGTCACTTATCGCGCAATTCCCTCTTAGGAAGTAAATCAGCTCTTCTGAATCTAAAATTGAATCTTAAACCTAGATCACAGGAACAAAAAAGAATACAAATAGAACAAACAAATTAATAGAAGAAAAAAATAAATGAATAAACAAAAAAGGAAATTTTAGAATGAACATTACCACTAGAACTCCTTGAAAAGAACTTCAGTATTTCATCAATTATTATTACCTACACCAAGAGAAATTATCAATAGTACCGTGGAAAGAATTGGAACTCAAAATATAAAACTCAGAAGTGATGCATTGTGTTATATCCACTAAAGGAATAAAATACAAGCAACACACAGTCTACATATACCACAACATCGTCTATTATTCTAGAAAAGAGTAAAGAGTTCTTCAAGAGTTGATACTATCCGTTGAAAATATCCTTGAAGTTGTTTTGAAATCGATTGGTCCATGCCTATGGAGAAACTTTTGTTCAACTACATTCTAAATATTTTTTAAAACCACAAACTATTGGATAAGATCCTTACAGATTTTGCGGCTAATCACAAGAAAAGCATCGATGATGCAATTTTATAAAAGAGCAATAGACATGATCACAAGAAAAGCATCGATGATGCAATTTAATAAAAGAGTAATAGACCTGTTGAATATCAATTCTCTCCTTGAGAACAAGGCTTTACACTTTACACATAAAAAACAAATAATAGGGAGAAAAAAAAAAAAAAAAAAAAAAAAAAAAAAAAAAAAAGATAATTGATTGTCAAATATCAAACTGAGGTTTCCACATGTGATTAATAGGGAAAATTAAAACTTTTAATTACAAAATTAGTTAAGAGTACGATAAAGACCTCATAGATTTAGTTGCGAAAGCATTTATTTCATGATTTCCACATGGCTGCTTGATTAAGAGGTGGATGCAATTTATTACCCCCCATTAACGATCTAATACAAAATGCAAATTAAGATTTTTCAATTGCAAGGTATATCGGAAAATTTTCAACTTAGATATCAATATAGCTGCCTATCAGCTATTCTGAAGAACCAAAAGCAAAGAAAATGGAACAAGAAGATGGCTGTCAGCTTTACCACATTCCGACCAATCCAGTAAAATGTAAAGAGGTTCAATCATACACTTGTTTACGTATGTCATACTGTATTAAAAGCACATATTACTCCAGAAGTCCCATGGTAATAGGCGTTTTCAGTATAAAAGATTTCATTGCTTATATTAAAAAAAGACAAAGGAACAAGAAGATCCAAGAATAAGTAATATGATGACCAAAATACTTACAGGAAATGAAAGATAAAGGACAACAGTCCACTCAGCCCAAGATAATGGTGTCACCTGCATTGCAGAAATCAAATTTTTATATGAATTTCCTCAGGGAAGGAATGACAAATCAGAGTATGTGAAAAAAAGTCGAGCTAAATAGACGGTAAAAAGAGAAACTACTTACAGAGAAAAGAATGGAGAGTGGTTGCACATACAAAATAAGTATGTGAAGAAACATAGTCAGAATGATTGAAGCAACAAGCCACAAATTACTCCAGGGAGGGATGGCACTACAAATCAAGCGCAAGAAAGTGGTCAGTGGTTATGCAATTATTGTTCTTCCCTGTTCCCACCAGACATGTAGAAACAACAAAGAGCATAAATCTATTGTTGATAGTCAAATATAAACAGAAGACCATTAACTAGAATCGGTGCTAGTAGCTTGAAACAATAAAACATAGTTAATACAAATAAGTGAAGTCACGCATGTGTTTTTTAACATAAGGCTCCGCAATATCGAAGAATGTCTCGAATTCAATATTTTCTACTGGGTTTCTACATTTCTAAAACATCAAGCTTTGTCATTACGAGTCAAGTACGGGTACTTAGGAGGCAAATTAAGGTCACTGTAAGTGCCAGAATTGTGGATTAAAGTGAATTGCCAGGGTTCAGCGGCAGAAATTTGGTACTTCCAAAGATTCTAAAGAAGTGCACTCCAGAACCACAACAATAACACTTCATTTCCTTAAAGTTGTTACCCACTTTTACTGATTTTACATTCAAAGAGCCAAAAACAGATTATAAAAGATAAGAGGTGAGACAGATTCAATAGATTAATCTGTTGTATAGTCATTGCATTGAAGAAAACTAGTTGTATTCAGTCCAAATTCATATAGCACTTCAGTAGGAAGATGGAAATACTTGAAACTTGCTATTATCATGTTCGTATATTTCATACATTCATTCACCATTCGAATAAATTGACCAGGAGCAGAGAGAGAGAAAACCAATTTGGAATGGATTTTAGATTTAAGGTACTCACAGAAGGGATTGATTTTCACTGAGATTATTCAAGGCATTGAACATCTCTACTACAACAAGCACTGTCATTGACACAGTTGATGGATGCCGGTCGTTGAATACACTACATGGATAAGTAGTTTCCCGTGTTGAACAACTGTCAAAATTCATCTGAAATAATAAGAAACAAAGAATTAGTGTTCAAAAAGAAAATTCAAGGACATACCTAAACAGTTTCTACACTCAAGTAAAATTCTATAGTGTCATAAATTGCCAATACAGATCAGTTACAATATATTCAACACTCATCATTGAACCACATTATTAAACTTTTAGCAATCTTTCCAAAAAGAAACAGCAGATTTCTGATTTTGCCATATTATCTGGTTACTGATAATATTGAATAATTTTGACCCAAAATAGTAACCTAAGTGAATTGAATTCTTCGCTATCCATTTGGTTCTATAAAGGTCATTCAAAAAATTTGGCTCCAATAAAAAATAAATAAAATTGATGATGCAGTGCCTAGGCCATGGAGTAAATATAATGCCAAAAACAAGGAAACGTAGTAAAAAAAAAACTAGTTCTCAAATTTATTAATTTCATTCGAGCATGTAGACATGCCATAAGTAATAACTTTAACTTTCAGTTACTTTAAAAATCATATGAAATAGAGAATCTGAATTTCTAATTTTAAGCATTCTAAGAAAACTATAATACATTTGTAAAAAATAATTCTAAGTTAATATAAACTTACCAATTCACTGTATGGTATTTTAGGCCCACTATCAGAGTAAATAAACCACCATATGAACCCCGCAATAGTTGCAAGTCCAACATAAGCTGCATCAACCAAAAACTGCAGTCATACACCTCAAACATACTATAAAAAATAAAAAATCAGAAGACAATGCACACTTGTACTGACATTTGCAGCAACATGAACATTAAACGTGTACTATTGACCAAATTTCTCACAACTATTCTTTTAAGACAAATAAACTGTGAAACTAACCAGAAACCCTTGGAATTGATATGCTAGCATCAATTGATCATAAAATTAAATTAAAGACAAGAAATAGGAATTAAATGAACACTTAAAAGAAACTACCATGGTTAAAATATCCAAATGGCAGCAATTGAAGTAACATCAAATGGTAGAAGTTAAATATTCAGAGGTAAGTGATGCCAATCGTTATCCCATCCTACTTCTGGTATACTGTTTAACTCTTTACCACCAACAGCATAAATCGTCAACAAGAAAAATAATTTGATGAGGGTTCATCACCAAAAAACACAGCAAAGTAGATGATAATTAAAAACAAAGTAGACAAGGAAAAAGTGACCGCACGTCTCTCTGACAGAGAAGTTCAATTCAAGCATAACAAGGTAAAACCTTATACATTCCATGTCAAGTTGATCATGCTGTAGGGTGCATTTTTCAATTTCGACCATGAGATCAAAACAAATCAGTACTAGTGATCACAATACATAGTGCAGGAAACAATTTAAGTCATCCGGCTGGTACCTCCAATAACTAAATAACGAAAGAAGAGCCACCCAGTGACAACTGCTTCATTAACCTGCATATTTAAACAATGTGAAAAGTAAAATTACATGAAAAATAGGGATTATCTTTCCAAGAACAGGATACACTGATGCATACACAATTCAATTAACTATAATTCATAACTATCTTTGCTTAAGCAAAGAACTCAACACAGAGTAAAGCAAAATTATAACAGATACAACTAACAAATATAATCTAATAAAAACAGTAAATAGTTGTCATTATGAGCCAACCAGGATATGCTCTAGCTTCTGATTAATACAGTGCCAAAACAACAGCAATTTATCTGCGTTTTCAAATTCTACTTCCTCAACTCTTCTATTACAAGCATATTGTCGAAAGTCTCTGTTAAGAGCAATTTAAGTGAAACACGCCATTTAAGCCTTAATGTTTTACCTTGAGTTAAAATTCCATGAAAAGACTTGCTATTCCATATCCGCAAACAGTATTCCTACAATTTGACCTGTGTGACTGAATGATTATCCCTAAACACCTTCAGACAAGTATGATGACATAGCAAAAGTTTAATGTCCTTTTTTTTTTCTTTTCTTTTTTCTTTCTTTCTTTATTTATTTTTTATATCATTACTTCCTTTTGCTTTCTTACTCTGTTCCTTTCTTTTGAAGGAAGTCTCATCACCCAGTCTTCCCTCTTTTTTGTCTTTCCAAAAGATTGCTTGTCCTTTTATCAGAGAAAAGAAGAAACAAAATAAAAAAAATAAAAAAGAAGAATAAGAAAACACGGCACAAGAAATCCTCAAAACTAAAACCTAACACAATAAGTTGGTTAAGTCGGTGTTTTCAATTTCAATAAACAGAAAAAATACAAAAGCTACCGTTTTGAAGGGTGTATATCGCCGGGAAGACTTGGTTTTAGACTAAACTAGTTTCAAAGCACAAAGGGTTCACATGGTTCAGATAATGGCGACGAGACCTTCATCAACACTTAGGTTAGAAAGAGGAAAGAACACTCTGGTTACAGTCTTGGTGGCTTACTACACTCTAGGTGACTTGTTCCACTCACTCTGGGAACTTATCACTCTCACTCTTGGAGCTTCATGTTACAGATGAGACTTCTACCTATATACAGGTATCCTCCTCCCTAATATACAGCTAAGATGCATTACAATAAATAGTTAAGATCTACTCTATAAAATTCTCCTCCTAAATATCTACATATTTACAAACTCTACTCAACTTTTTCCTCTTCTAGAATCTTCTTCAATTTACCAACTTCTAGAAATCCTCCATTCCTCTCTACAATACTCCACAAATGAGGAAGACTCTAGAACTCAACTCTACTCATGCCATGCAAACACCATAGTCCTCAGTGTTCGCGTGTCACCTGCAAAAGCACAACCTCCCTATAAAATAGATAGGGTGAGACATTTAGCTCTTTTAGGATAGCAAGGAGAAAAGAAACTCAATTTCAGAAACTTATCACCACCTCTCAACATATAAAATTTGCAAGCCTCTCTTGCATATTCCTCCTCAACCCAACCAAAAGGGCATTATAGACATGAAAGGAATAAAATAACATTGATCAAGTAAAAATTGTACAAGGATTAAAAAAACGATAAAGAAGAAAGCATTTAAACAGCAAAACAACATGCAGTTCCAACTAATTACGAAAGCCTTACTTTGCGAGGTTTCGCCTTCATCACATCTGAGTCTTGCTTGTTAAAACCAATAGCAGTGGCAGGCAATCCGTCAGTAACCAAATTTACCCAGAGCAACTGGACCTGGAAAGAATGAGCATATTACTAAACCTTACCTCTTAACTTTCAGGCAGCATATGATAAAATACAGATGTTTGGGAAAAGGATTCTCAAACTTTAAGCAAGAAGCCTCTCAGGAGATGGATGAAACATTTTTTTTTCCTATCTAATTATGGAAGGTATCAAAGAACAAAGAACAAGAAAAAGGTAATCAGGCATTACACACATGCAAAATTTTACATGTCACCGAATCCATATTGAATTCTGCTCCGGTTTTTGAACATACAAATATGCATGCCACCCGTCTTACGTTGGAAACAAGGACTTGTCAGAACCGACAGTTGGGGGGAAATAATAGATTTGTTAAAAGACTGTATTACACAAGCTAAATAGACTCACAGGTACAAGTGTATCGGGTATTCCAAGTACAGCTGCCACAAAAATACAAACTACTTCACCAATGTTTGAAGATATCATGTATCTGATGAACTGCTTCGTGTTATTGTATATAGCTCTCCCCTCTGCAACAGCCTGCTTAGAATAGAAATTATTCTTGGGATGATCAACGTCATGAAATTTACTACTCCACAAAAATGTGAAGGAAATGAAAATCCCAAACTTACAAGGGTGAAAATAAAAGCTTACCGCAACAATTGTAGCAAAATTATCATCAGCCAAAACCATGTCTGACGCACTCTGAAAATTTGGATCGTAGAACAAAACAACTTAATGATTTACCAGAATTTCAATGCAAACAGGGAATTCAACACCATGCCATATATGGTTCTTCATTAGAACCTTGCAAGTACTATTATGTTATAAACATGAGCATGAAACAAAACCAAACCAGAAAACAGTTTAGCAACAAAGAGGAAAATGCAAGATGCAAAATTAAATGAAGAGAAATAACATCGATTTAATATACATCAGAATGATGATCATTTCTTATGGCCTACGAGAGGTACCATTTATAGTTCCCTGAGATTTTTCACATCTAAAAAATCATATACATGGAAAAATCTTGCAGAACAAAAGGCAGATTTTATGAAAGATTGTTCTGATTTTGGTAACATAGGTGATGAGAAATATTGGAAACTGTAGTTTTCAATTAAGTATAAAAAAAAGCCAAAAGCCATATAATTTATACAAATACACAACAAATCATGATATGATGGATATACACCCATCCCACTATAAGAAAAATATATATATAATAGGTTACAAAGCAAAAACAATTTTAATATAAATGGAAATATACCAACATAATCACTTGCACAAAATAAAGTCAATGCTCAGTAAGCATGAGGTTCTAGGCTTGTAGCTTCAAATCTGAGAGAAATCAGTTTGTGCAAATCTATGAAGCACGGACACGGACACGGACACGGGTACGATACGACACGGATATAGCGATACGGCAAATTTCAAAAAAAGAGGACACGGACACGGCAAGGATACGGCAATAAAATAATATATATATATACACACACACACACTCACACACACACACACTCAATTTTTAATTTATATTTAATAAACATAACTTTTAGGCCATTATTCTCTTAAAAAATATAGGCCCAAATATCTTGAAAATATAAACAAAAAAAAGGAGGTACATATTTGTATCTAAAAGTAAAATTATTATTCTTATAACCGTTTCTAAAGGCTTCTCTCTTCCCTAGGGTTTGTATTACCTTTTTCTATGCGGTTATCTTTAGGGAACGAGGTGGTAGATGGGAAGCATACGCTTCCAACAGGAATTGAGTGCAAACAAGCAACCTATTTCGAAGCTTTTCATCGGCCAAAAGTCTGAAAATGCAAGTTCTCTCTTCTCCTGGACTTTCTCATCTCCTTCATCTCTCTCCCTCAATCTGTCTTTCTATGAATACACACAACCATATACATGTATATATCTCTTTATTCTTTCTTTTTTTTTTGACAAATTCTGAACCCGTGTCCTATGCGTGTCGCCGGCATGTCCTTCACCGTGTCCAGCATGAAAAAAAAGATTAAAAAATACGAGACCTCCACAGAGGTGTCGGACACGTGTCCGACACTGGTATGACAACCCATTCCCATGTGTTGGTGCTTCATAGGTGCAAACTAATGCAAAAGATAATATCTGTTTCCAATCTACTAAACCATACATACGAAGGATTTACACTGGGTAATGCGTGTTTAAAAATATTCATATAGCAAGGAAATTGATAAAAGAGAACGAAATAGTATTCATAAGCCCTCAAACACTGGAGGTTGTTCCTTGATATAGGGTAAAAATTATTCAAGAGTTTCAACAACAATCTTTTTGGGCTCCTTAACTACAGACCAGTAGGTTGCATTAGGTGGAAATCCAGCACAAAACTTCGGTCAAACACAGGTGCAATTAGGTACGAGTAAGAGTTAGCTAAGAAATAGGTCAGAATGCATCTTATCCTCTAAATATCACCAACGATGTTTTCATCTAGCTATGATGATGGATTTAAAACCTGTGGAATAATTTTATCAAGAAGCATTCCTTGATAAATTTTTAAGATCTCTAAGGGTCCATTTGTTGATTAATAGCTAAAAGTTCGGGCTGAGAAGCGTGATAATGCAGATTCAAGTCTAAGAGTAGCTTTTTGTGCAAAATACTGTGACTGTTAGGTCTGTCTCCAGCACCTCCCTAGGTAGAACCGACACTGGATAAAGACATATTGACGTGACATTCTGGATTCACATAGACTTGTACAGTTACTAGATCTTTAGAGTTATGATAGGACTATTTGTCCAAAAGTAAAACACACACACACAAATATATATATATATATATATATATATATATATATATAGAGAGAGAGAGAGTATTTCCCAAGCTTTACGTCAAGGTTTTCACATAGAAATTAAATTATGCATTTTTTTTTTGGTTAGGTAAATACTCACACCTACACACCCAATACTTTTGTGTCTCTGTGTGTGTGTGTGTGGTGTGTGTGTGTGTGTGTGTGTGTGTGGGGGGGGGGGGGGGGGGGGGGGGGGTGTGATTTCCAAGTTCTAGAAGCATATAGAAGTGTTTTCCACTCAAAATATTTGAGAGAGGGGGAGGGTTGGGGGAATAGAGGCAATACACAAAATGTGATCCAAGCATTTGAGGTGGTGTCAAAGAGAGACTTAAACACCAAGCTCACACAGCTAATGCCATTTCCAAAAACAGATATCTTAGTAAAGGAATTGTCTCACCAACAATCTATAACTTGACTGAAGGTCTGGGAAAAGTCCAAGTATATGCAAATTTAAATTAGCAAGGGCTGCATATATCTATATACAAAGTATCATGGATGACAAGCAAAGGAATTAAAGACAAGGGAAGAGTTTATGCAAACAGCTTCTTATCTGTATCTTTCCTACTGCAGTTCAAAATCTTGGAGAGAAGTTGTGCTTCTAAGATAAACTCCTTCAGGGACCATATATTGCCATTAAGACTTAATAGCAGTAGCAAAAGATCCTGCAATCTGTGGCCTGAAAGGATGTGGGACTTGAGCGTCAAACTATGGGAGTCCCGGCATAGGTGTTCCTGGAGCCTAGAGTCCTAGTGCAGGGCATCTCTGGGACCAAAAACCTGACCTCAAAAAGAGCTGTTCCTTTTAAAAATTTATCACAGCCAACTTGACCATTTTAACAGGTAGACAAAACATGAGGGCAGACTGTTTATCTAACAATGTGTTCAAAGGAGAAAAAAAGATGACACAGGCAGCCACAGGATTTTGAATTCTCAATCTTCATCAAACTGTTGCAACTTGCATGAGTGTTTCAATGTCCAAAATGTGGTTCTCAGACGCAGATGTGAATGCAGGTGCTAAGTAACCGATGCGGGGCAATATCGGGCATGACGTAACGGAATCTGGCACCAGGATTGTGAATTTTAAGGCTTAATATCTAGACTTCTATTAAATTAATGTTACACTCAAGTTATCAGTAATGATTAGATTCTTATGAACATGTAAAAATGAAGAATATATTAAAACCAAGAAAACTAGCATATTGATTTTTCTTAAAAATTTCAATTTTAGGACCAAAATTCACAAAGATGAATAGAGTGCCAAATAAGAGTTATAAAAAGCCAAAAAAGTGATGTAATGGAATTGGGTGGTAAATGGTGTTTGTCCATTCACTGTTCAACGAAAAGGTGGTTGAGATCATGTGGTCCAAAGCCCCCTAAGAATGGATATGGGACATATATATGACAGACCAACCTGTAAAAAATCAAGATAAGGACACGAAGGAGACACAGTGACTAATAAATATATCTTTCTACATATCTGATCCAATATTTTAAAAGTAAATTATTTTTCATAGACGTAACAATGAGAAATTCACAAATCATAGTTAATTAATTAGGGAAGATTTTGACACAGGATAATTTGAGGAGGAGGAATCAGGTGGTGGTCAACTGTTGTTCCATGTGCCTTCGTGCGGAGGAGACGGTGGATCACCTCCTACTGCACTACACCATGGCTAGGGACTGTTGGGATTTGATGCTTGGTTTGTTTGGGGTTCAGTGGGTCACGCCCAGATTCTCCGAAGGGTTAATCTTTTGAAGGAAAGGAGAATCCTATTTCTATGCTCAAGTTCTCTATTATCTACACCCTTTCTTGTTGGGTTGTGGGGAGCAATTATACATCTTTAGAGGAGATTGTTGATTTTTTGGACTCTTTGAAAGTTTAGAGGCCCTTTTTGGCCTTGTGTAGTTCTTTTGGGCTTCACTTCCCTTTTGAGGGGTTCTATATAATTGTCTTACTTATCAAAATAATAATAATAATAATAATTATTGTACCATTTAAAGAACTACACAATTGAATATACTCCACAACAACAATAATATTTTAAACCAAAAATTGCAAATATTTTATGCTACGACTACCATATTATTAAAACTGTTCAAAGAAGTCATCATATTTACAGTTTAACCAAACTTTCTTTTCAAAACTTCATTAAAGCCCACTAAAAATGCAACCTGCATGTCTGACACATCCATGGTGTGTCTGTGAGGTGTTGGGCAGAGCATCCGATATTTAAAAAAAAAAAAAAAAAAAAAAAAATTCCAGACACATCTGTGGACGTGTCCAACATGTGTCAGGCTATGTCTGCCACATAGTTTTAATCTTTTAGGCATGTCTGTGCTTCCTAGAAAGCCCCAAGCAAAAGCTTTTAAGCCTTTTAAAGTTATCACCACCACTTTTATTTCCCTTAGCATATGAGGCCAAATCATACCTGATGTTGTACATAGATTGCCACAAAAGATGCCTCCTCAACACAATAACAAATTCTTGCAACATAGTTGGAGAAAAACATTTTAAAGAAAGAAAAAGGGGGCTTGGAGGATTAAAACTTGAAAGAGATAAAAAGCACCACCCTCTTACAACTCCAAAGACATCTTCTCTCTATCTATCTCAATTACACACGCACACTCTCTCTATACATTGTCCGATGGGCAACCTTGGCTCTGTCCAACCTCAGAGAGCACCAAGGGTCCAAGACCCACCCCTGGTACCCAGGTGATGGAATTCTCATCAAAATCCATGAAGATTTTCCAAACTCCACCAGATCTTGAAAGTCACTTATTCTCTCTTATGTAAAATGTATTTAATTCAAGATCTAAGAAGCATGGATACGATCATACGGATATTGGACAAGGATACGAAATGACCCAGACATAGCGACATGACAACTTGTAAAAAAAATTAAGAAATGGACACGGCAAGGACACGAAGACTAATAAATATATCTTTCTATATATGATCCCGTATTTTAAAAGTAATATATATATTTTTCATCACTTATCAATATATATATATATATATATATATATATATATATATTTCATCAACCTTTTTTTTTTTTCCTAAATATTTTTCATCAACCTAACAATGAAAATTTCAGAAATCTTAATAGCTAATGAGTTCTGAAAATAATTACTGTATCGGTTAAAGAACTACAATTGAATATACTCCACAACAATAATAATAATTGTTTTAAACAAAATAAATAAATAAATAAATATTTTTGTCATGATTACAATATTATTAAAAATGTTTCAAAGAAGTCATCGTTTTTACACTTAATCTATCTCTCTTTCCAATTTTTTTTTTGTTTTTTTCACTCCTTAACAATGTGACATGCATGTCGGACACATGTCCAAAGCTTGTTTATGATTTGTCCACAGCATGTCTGAAAATTTAAAAAATTCCAGACACGTCTTTTGGCATGTCCAAGGCGTGTTGGGCCAAGTCCGACACTGATTTTTGACCTTTAGGCTCGTCCATGATTCCTAATCAATATATAAGACTAGATATTGTGCCTTTTGATGATTGATGAACAAATCTAAGTTGTTTGTGGAGTTTAGGAATGAGAGAATGCAGAGAAATTGGGGAAAATGGTGCAAAAAACCTGCTGAAACTGGTCACTGCAACCTCCCCGAAAACAACAAGCTGACTCGGCCAAGTTAGGATTGATTGGGTCGATTCTCTCCGCTTCCCCACAGAGTCACCCCAAGTCGTGTGATTCTTGAGGATCACCGCTATATTAGACGGACTCAGTCTCGGCAAAGGCCGTGTCTGTTGTAAGTCGACTGAGTTGGTGACCCATGGTCCAATTTAAGTATGTTTTAGGAGTTTATACAAATGTTGAAGACCACATCTGTGGTGGCATCAAGTGTTTTACTAGCCCGCATCAACCAAAATCTACTGATATGAATCCAAGCGGAAAATGGGACCAAGTAAAGGAATCTGGTACTGGAACAATAGAGAGTTCGAATAGCTAGTAGCTCAAATATGCCCGATAAAATAGAAGTTATATAAGAAAGAATGGAGTTCTAATAGATACAAATTATGAAAAGTAAGTTAATGAAGTACCAAGTGAGGTTAAAATCAAAATGTGTGACAATATGCATCGTACACAGGTGATGCAGAAAATGGATTATAGGTATATGAACCTGTAAGATACACAAGTAAAACAGATTATGATCGTTTTGTAAATTGATTTGACCGAAAACGTACATTAGAGAGACAACAAGGACAGAGAAAATGTTAAAAGGTAATAACTAGAGTACCTAATGTCAAAAAATAAGCCAGAAATAGACACACAGGTATTCCTATTGAAGCTTAAAAAATGTGGAGGACAACCATTCATCCTGGCTACTGAATTATTAAACTAAATTACAAAGGAGAAAACAATAAGAGAGCAAAAGGAAGAAGGAAATACATAAAGGAATATGATTAAGACCACTAAACTACCAACAGCCAAGCATTAGGGCCTATAATTAAATGTTTTTCAATCAGATTTTGGATACACGAGGAAGAAAGATGGAATTAAGTACTTCAAGAGAACAGGCCACATGGCAATACCTTGGCAACTGCTGTTCCTGATCCCATGGCAATTCCAATATCAGCTTTCTTTAGTGCAGGTGCATCATTGACTCCATCACCAGTCATTGCAACCTTACAAAGTAGTAATTGAACAATTTAATTATTGCGCAGGCAAAATTATAAGTTACAGATATGAAGGAAAGAAAATGGCATGCAATGGACAAATGATTGAGAAAAATCATGCTCCACAATTAAGACGATTATAAAATTACTAATTAGTACTGAATAATGGACTTAAACACAAAAAAATAATTCCATAGGAATGACTGCCGGACATCTTAAATCAGGATACATGGAGGAAACAATATGCAAGCACTTAAGGCTGTCAACAGGCTGCCGAGACAGATCACCACTCAGCTTAACTTGGCCTGATGAGAACTGCATGAATAAAATTTCTTTTTTTCTTTCTTAAAAGGTTGAAAGAGAAAATCTTACATGCTGTGAAATAGGAATACTTAGCTATGTTCATAAACATTTAATGAAAGAGAAAGTGAGAGTCTTAAACCCAACAAAATCACAGATAAGGCTAAGGATGAAGACCACATTTTTACTTCGTCCTTTTTCCTTTTGGGTATCTAGGGTATCCAAACCATTTCAATGTGAGATTAATTTCTTCAGATACACAAGGAGGTCACTATTAATGAAAAGAGAGGAATCTACTCCAGATTAGGTGCGTCAAACTGGGATCTCCAGATCAATTTTGGACTCTCAAGCAGAGTCAGTTCCCTGGTGAATGTGAGATAATTAGAAGCGAGTTTGCCAAATTAATTGATGTAGGACAGATATTAATATTTTTATAAATCAGGTTTCTTATTTATTTTTATTTTATAATTTTTAGAGAGATTTTAGTTTTAGGTAATTTTTTATATTTTTAAATTCCTTAAGGAATTAGTTTACTTCAGAGTATTAGGGTTTTCTTTCATTATTACAAGTATGCATGTACTGCAATTGCATAATTTAACTTTTGATTAATAATACTTCAGATTGCTTTGCAATTTTTATTCAACTTTGTGGATTCAAAGTTACCCTACTTTTTGAATCCTTGTGAACGTTATTGTCATTTCCCCTACGTCAGTTGCTATCAGAGCCTTGATTTACCCTGGGCTGATGATGATTGATCGTTTTGGCAGCAACCGCTCTCGCGGCGTTTATCAGGGAGTGCAGGCCCTAAGGGCAGCCATGCATACTCAAGAACAGTTCGTGGCAACTGGTTTTGGGATTGTTGGCAATCAGGTTCGTGCTCATGATGTGTCTTGGGTTATATTCCTGTCTATCCACGTAGGCCTCCAGCCTATGCGGATTCCTTCGATGATAAGAAGTTCAGATTTAGAGAAGTTGCGATCGATCGACAAGACAGAAACTATAGATATCTGGACAATCGTAAGTTTCAGAAACAACTCGATTTACTTACTTTTACTTCTAATTTTTGTGCTAAGGATGTCTTAGATTGGCTAAATGAAGTTGAGTATTTTCTCGAGTATTTTGACATACACGAACACAAGCAACGTACATTTGTTGCAATCATGCTTAAGAAAGGTGCTTCAGCTTGGTGGGAACAGGAAAAGACTAACCGCCAGAGGCAAGGAAAACGGCCTGTACAATCATGGTCAAAGATCAAAAGGTTAATTGCTAGATTGTTACCACCGAGTTATCAATACATGTTGTATCACCAAAATCACGATTGCAAGAAAGAGTGTCCGTCTGTCAAGAAGAACACGAGGTAGAATAATGGTAATTTTACAGAAGCAACCAATGATTCTCAAATAATCGAATGTAATCAAAATTGTGTTGTTTCGCCTCTTGTAGTTGAGGATGAAGAAATTGTCTATACTTTAGTCGCAACAAAGACACCTGAAAGGGCTTTCAATAATACAACTTCAGAGACAACTAAAGAAGAAAATGATAACAAGAAATTCTTTGTTGAAATTGAACAAAGTGAATTTACTAGTGATGAGGACAATGAAGTTTCTCAATTACATGTTTTTGAAGCAAGTGAAGACAAATCTGTTATTGAAGAAGTGGATGATGGCACTGAGATGTTGAGTGATGGAATAGACCCAGATTTAGAGGACACTGATAATACCACCTCGGAAGAGCTTGAGCACGGGATCAAACACAGTGAGGGTGTTGACTTAGTTTGCACCAAGAACGAGAATGATCTCAAATTTTCAGTTAATAAAGTTAAGAGAGGTCTTCTCATGCATACAGTGCACAGCCATGCCCAAAATAATATTTTTGACAAGTTGCACATGTTGGGTGAAGCTGAAACCCATTACCTCCACTGTGGACATTGGGACGCACAAAGATTTCTTATTCCAAGTGCAATACAGGGGCAAAAGGATCATCAGTTTAATCACGCTACGAAGCACGGACACGGATACGGGACACGGATACGACACGACACGGACACGGCGACACGGTAAATCCAAAAAAATTAGGACACGGACACGGCGAATAGTATATATATATATATATATATATATATATATCAGCATTAATAATTAAAAAAAAAAAAACACTGATATGTTTAGGTTGGAATATATATATATATCACTGATATGTTAGTATATATATATATCAGCATCTTTAGGACACGGACACGGCGAATTGTGGCATCTTTAGGTTAGTATATCTTTAGGGTAGTACAAAACAAAAAATAGAACATATCAGCATTAAAAATTTTTAAAAAAAATTAACATATCAGCATTAAAAATTTATAAAAAAAAAATCCAGAAAAGTGCGTCCGAGTCGTGTCTGAGCCGTGTCCGAGTTGTCTGAGCCGTGTCCGAAAATTAAAAAAATAAAAAAATTCCAGACACGTTTTTTGGCGTGTCCTGTCGGGGCGTGTCCGACACGTGTCGGACACGGATTCTTCGCCCATTTTGGAGTGTCCGTGCTTCCTAGGTTTAATGAGTTTAGATTTGATGATGTCACCTTAATGATGGGCACATGCCATGAATTGCAGGTGATATCTACTGGAAACTGCAATGGATATTCTGGATATGCAACTCATGTAAACGTTGTCCGCGATAATCATCATAAAAGGTTGAAGGAAAAAGAAAATTAATCAGCAGGAAATCTAAAGCTGGTTTATGAAACATAAAGGGCCGGTTCTCGGTGGTATAAAATTTTATTTATATTAATATATGATTAGTCACAAGGAAACTCGAGGACGAGTTTTTTTCGAAGTGGAGGGAACTGATGTAGGACAGATTTTAATATTTTTTAAATTAGGTTTCTTATTTATTTTTATTTTAAAATTTTTAGAGAGATTTTAGTTTTAGGTAATTTTTTATATTTTTAATTTCCATAAGAAATTAGTTTCCTTTAGAGTATTAGGGTTTTCTTTCATTATTATAAGTATGCATGCACCGCAATAACATAATTTAACTTTTGATTAATAATACTTCAGATTGCTTTGCAATTTTTATTCAACTTTGCGGATTCAAAGTTACCATACTTCGTGGATTCAAAGTAACCTCGTTCCTTGTGAACGTTTTTATCGCTTCCACTACGTCATTAATGAAAAGAGAGGAAGTTTATGGTATCAAAGAACAAGATTCGAAAGCCATATGGTAAGTAAAGGGGTAAGAGAAACATGAGATGTTTCCAGCACCAAAGCTTCACAAAGAAAATAGAAGGCTTTAGCTATTGCTGCAAATCAGAGCAGACCCAAGCCAACTCAATCTCAGAGATTCCTTTAATAAGCCAAGACGAAGCATAAGTGTATTATCAACCACAGATCTACGTCCCATATGACAGTTCAAACTAAGCTGAGTATACGCGGCATAAACCATCCGCATCAAAATTCTTTGTGAGAACCAAAAAAGAGGAAAGAAACTCCAATCTATGACCTATCATAATTTGACCAGGTGGTTAAGTTACAGGGAGGATAGCCACAGTTGGTGGATCTTTTAGTGCCGATT
Source organism: Cornus florida (assembly GCF_030987335.1). NCBI lineage: Eukaryota > Viridiplantae > Streptophyta > Magnoliopsida > Cornales > Cornaceae > Cornus > Cornus florida. The sequence goes on along the minus strand of NW_026775579.1, from coordinate 56,941,893 downwards.
AATATAATTAATACTCGTAAATCAGAATAATACAATTCAAGGGTGCATGGCAAGCCAAGGACATCCTTTCTGACCCAAATAAACCAGATATTATAACCGTGCAATCACTCTAATAAGGGAAATACAGGAGACGCACCACTTCATTTTGGTGCTGTAATGCTTCCACCAGCATCCTTTTGTGAGATGGTTCAACCCTAACAAACAAACAAAAAACAAAACAAAAACAAAATATAAATAAATAAATAAAGAAGAACAAAAATAAAGAAAAAAATGCATATAAGCTATAAGCATTTATTCAGAGCAAAAGGGGTAGAAGTTGCATAAAAAAGAATTAGGTATACACATACCTGGTGAAGAGTGTCATGCGTTGCAATGCCACCGTTTGCTGCATTGCTGGAAGTTCTTCAAACTCAGATGCAGTGTAAGAGTGTCCAACAAAATTTTCCAAGTGATCAAAAGCACCTATCTTTCGACATAGGGATTCTGCAGTGGCCTGACGTTGTATATCAAATTAGAATAGCATTTGGAAAGATGAATAAATAGGCAAATTAATTGCATAGAATTTAAAAATAAAAATTAAATCAGCAGGTCATTTCATGTTACCTTATTATCTCCTGTGACTACTATAACACGTATGCCAGCAGTAATGCATGAAAGTATAGCATTTTTTACTTCCTCTCTAGGTGGATCAAGCATTCCAACCTTTATTGACAAAAACAAAGGAAACATCAATGAGAATGGCAATAAATAGAGAAGATGAAAAGGCATAAAGTCAAGTATTTTTAGCGATTCAAAGAAAAGGGAGCAAACTGAAATTTACAGGAGTAGTTTAACTATCTTAACATTTCTCATCTATAAATGTTAAAACAAGGCAAGAATTTTAGTATTAGAAAATAAAATGCGTGCCATAATAGCAAGAGTTCAAGTATATCAGAAATTCAATTTTACACAAATGAACAAGAAAAAAAATAGACTAAACTTGCAAAACTCCTCAAAAGAGAGTACCATAAAAAAATAAAAAATAAATATGTAGAGGATCCCCTCCTTTCAGAAATATAATTATTTCTTTCCTTCAAACTGAACAATAAACTAGTTGAATGAAACATTCAAGAAATTCTACACAAAAATGCCTAATCAAATGCCTTGGTGTTATCCACCAGAGGGTTGACAAATGGCCCAAATCAATGGCATTATCACGTCAAATTCAATAAGAAACAAGAAGTTGGTAGCTCTTCTCATCTTGCAACAATTAACTTCTTCTCTCTCTATTCTCTGGGCACATGCTGCCTAAAATTAAATGTGGATGTTTATTCTTTTAAGTAATCCAAAGACGATAGGCAAAGGGGATTCAGCAAAAGGCTAAGAAGCATGTACAGTTGAAAGGAGGAGCCTGTCAAAGTCAAACAAGAAAACACAAGACGCCAAAGGTGACAACTATAGCTTCAAGCTATCCACAAAATCCAAAAAATGCCCCAAAGATTTAAAATTACGCACATTAACCTAGAGAATAAAGTATGCAGTATATTATATTTGAGAGTCCAAATAGGAGTCCCCCCCCCCCCCCCAATCAAAGTATCTCCTATTTCTCTAACTCCTCAAACCCACCATAAACAAATGGGAATGGCCCTCCAAACATCCCTGGCTCGGCTCTCCACTAGACTCTCCAAGCCTCGATCATATCCAGTGTGGATCCTGGGAACACCCAAGACATGCCAAGCGCAACCAAAAACATAGCGCAAACATCCCTCGCCACTGGAAACTTTCAGACACATGCCGAAAAACATTTTGGAGGTATTTATAATTTAAAAATGATCTTCATTTTTACTTCTCTCTCCTGCAAGTGATTCGTATTTACACCAAGCTCCTCTTTCTTATTCTTAAGCATGTCCCCAAGAGGGTCAGGGCTTTTAGCTATTGTTTTTGAGAAATGACCTGGTATGGTCCATGCTTCGAAAGAAGTTTTTACGTGATCCACATAAACAAAAAAATTTCTTCAAACATGAAAAAGAAGAATAAGTGTAAGAAAAATTCAATAAAACATTTACATAATATTTCTGAAAAGTAAATGATATTAAAAAACAAAATATATAAAAAGGTTTTATTAAAGTAGGGGATATTAGAATAGGAGAGGACTAAGAGTCATCAAATTCTGTACCCACAAAAATATATATATATATATATATATATATATATATCTACAAACACACACAAAAAAAAAACATAAAATATGTTTGTCACTATATAACAAAGGTGATTATAATTATATAAGAAAGTAAAAAAAATAAATAAATAAGCCGGTCAGAGAATATCAGATTCAGCTATCATGAAGTACTTTATTGTTGTGCCTCCACCGTCTCCGTATATTGTTTGTTCTATATCAATGCTTCATCATCATCGTTGTCCTTGCCTTAGTCCATATGAATTGGCATTGGCTCCACAAATAATTTTCTTTTTCCATTCTTTTCTACTACACATCATTTCACCTATTATGCATCTTTTTAAAATCTTTCTAATAACTTCATTCCACATTAATTTTGGTCACCCTATTTATCTCTTACCTTCTATAAAAGTAAACTTCCTCTTCTTACTAATGCATCTATAGATTTTTGTAGTGTGTGTCATACCATCTAAGTCTACTCTCTTATCTTCTCACTAGCGGGTGCCAGTCCCAATTTTTCTCACTTTCATTAATAACGCTATCTCTTCTAGTCACCTCCGACCATCAATCTTAACATTCCATTTCTTTTCATGAATGTGTTATTCTTGTTTCTTTTCTTACAACCTAACACTTTGCTCCATATAAAATAGTTGGCTTAGTAACGGTTCTATAGAAATTTTCTTTGTGTCTTGTTATTCTTTTATCACATAAAATGCAGTCTATTTGTTAGTATTTTATCACAAAAAAATGCCACAAGCCTGTCTGCGTTTGTTCACCCTCATCCAGTTCTACTAGTTATATCACTACCTATTCCTTCATCCATTGGTAATATAGATTTAAATATCGAAAGTGGTTATTTGAATATTCTTTAGTTTTAAGTGTGAATATTATATTATCAAAATATTTCATCTCTACCTGAGACCCAACAAAAAGGAGTGGAAACAATAAAGAACTTAAGAAAAGAAATAGACCTCTCCTTCCCCTCAAAATATCTCCTATTCCTCTCAAGCCAAATACACCACCACACACAAAGAGGAGTAGCCCTCCAAGCATCACGAACATGGCCCCCCACAAAACACCCTCTCCAAGCCTCGATCAAATCTCTGGCGGAGTGAGGCATGACCCATTGAAACCCAAACAAGCCAAGCCTCAAATCCCAACAATCCTTGGCCATGGGGCAATGCAAAAGAAGATGGTCCACTGTCTCCTCGTCCCTAAGACACATGTAGCACCGATTGACCACCACCTGATTTTTCCTTCTCAAATTATCCTGAGTTAAAATTTTGCCCAACACAGAAGTCCAAGTAAAGAAGGCCACTTTGAGAGGAGCCTTAAAACGCCAAACCGACTTCCACGGGAAGGGCCCTCCAGGCTCCATAGAAAGACACCTGAAGAAGGACCGCACATCAAAACGACCCTGAGCACTGGGAGCCCAAGTCCAACCATCAGACTCACCAACCGTGACTCCCTGCCGATACAACAACTCCAACAGACGAATGGCATCCTCAACCTCCCAATCCTGAAAGAGACGCCTGAACCAAACATCCCACACCAGTCTCCCGCTATCAAGATGATAACAATCAACTATCATGGCCTGCCTATTCGAAGCAATCCTAAACAGCCATGGAAAAGCGAGAGCAAGAGAAATATCTCCACACCAAACATCCTCCCAGAAACTGATCCTCCCGCCATCCCTAAATCTAAAACGGACATTCAAGGAGAAATCAAACCAACCCTTCCGAATGCACTTCCAGACCCCCACACCCCTCGAACCACGCACCTCAAGAGACCACCACCCTCCTCTGCTCTCCCCAAACCTACTAGCAACAACCCTCCTCCAAAGCCATTGCCTTTCCACTCCAAACCTCCACAACCATTTTCCAAGGAGAGCTTTATTGAAAGGCACCAATCTACGAAGCCCCAACCCACCATTACGAATAGGCCTGCAAACATGCTCCCACCGAACCAGATGAAACTTAAACTCCTCCTCTCTGCCCCCCCACAAAAAATTATGCTGCAAGCGCTCAATTCTCTCAGCCACAGAGACGGGAATCTGGAAAAGCGAAATAAAATAAATAGGAAGGCAAGAGAGGGTACTCTTAATTAGAGTGACCCGCCCCCCCCCCCTTGGAAAGATACTGCTTCGTCCAACCCGCAAGCCTCCTCTCAAATCTATCCACAACTGGATCCCAAACTCCCACACACCTCGAAGAAGCTCCCAGAGGCAAACCTAAATAAGAGATAGGAAAAGAGCTAGTGTGACAACCAAGAATACTAGCAAACAAGCCGATCTCAGGAACCTCCCCAACTGGCACCAAAACACTCTTGCCAACATTCACCTTCAGGCCGGAAACCACTTGGAACCAGATCAAGACACATCTCAAATACCTGAGCTGGGACTCCTCCGCATCACACAACATGAGCGTATCATCAACAAACATCAAGTGAGAGATCTCTAACTGGCTAGCAGCATCTTTACCCACCCGGAACCCTCTCAAAAAGCCCAACTCAACAGCCCTCCTCATCAACCTACTCAGAGCCTCCATCACAAAGAGGAACAAGAATGGGGAAAGTGGGTCACCCTGCCTCAAGCCCCTCGAACTGGAGAAAAAACCGGTCGGAGCTCCATTCACAAGAATTGAGAACCGAGCACTGGAAATACAAAAATGAATCCATTTCCTCCATCTCACTCAAAACCCCATCCTCTCCAATAGGAAGAGAATAAAACTCCAACTCACATGATCATACGCCTTCTCAATATCCAGCTTACACAGAACACCTGGAACCCCACTACTCAATCTGGAGTCCACACACTCACTAGCAATAAGAACTGAGTCAAGAATCTGGCGGCCTCCTACAAAGGCATTCTGAGAATCAGAAATCACACCATCCATCACTTTCCTCAAACGAAGAGCAAGGACTTTGGCAATCACCCCCCCCCCCCCCCCCCCCCCCCCCCCGGGGATGAGAGCAACAAAGGTGGCATTCAAGCTCTTCTCAAAAGACCCCTGAGCATGGAAAGCTTGAAAAGTGCCCATCACCTCCCCTTAAACCACCTCCCAGCACTCCAAAAGGAAAGACATGGTAAACCCATCAGGACCTGGGGCTTTATCCCCGTTACAGCTCTTCAAAGCAGACAAGACTTCCTCTTCAAAAAAAGGCTCTTCCAAGCCTGCACACTCCTCACAAGAAATGGTGTCGAACTGAAGCCCCTCAAGTAGAGGTCTCCACGTAGCAACCTCTATGAATAGCTCCGCATAGTACTCAGCAATACCTTTGCACACATCCTCCTCTTTACCAGCGTCAACCCATGCACCTGAATCCTCCCAATATGATTGCCTCTTCGATGGCCATTGGCTAATCTATGGAAAAACTGTGTTTCTGTCGCCCTCCTTAAGCCACAAGGCTCGAGATTTCTGTCTCCACGAAATCTCCTCCATGATAGCAATCTCAGCAAACTCCGCCTGACACTTCGCCCTCCTTTCCTTCAAATCGTCCCCCAAAACCCATTGACCCTCCATCCTGTCAATATCAGCAATCTCAGAAAAAACCCGATTCTTCCTCCAAACAAGAATCCCGAACACCTCTTTATTCCAGATCTCAATGCTTTCCTTGAGAAGACGCAATCTCATGCAAGAATATGACTAGGGGTGCCAACCACTCCACATGGTAAACCCATCAGGACCTGGGGCTTTATCCCCGTTACAGCTCTTCAAAGCAGACAAGACTTCCTCTTCAGAAAAAGGCTCTTCCAAGCCCACACACTCCTCACAAGAAATGGTGTCGAACTGAAGCCCCTCAAGCAGAGGTCTCCACGTAGCAACCTCTGTGAAAAGCTCCGCATAGTACTCAGCAATACCTTTGCACACATCCTCCTCTTTACCAACGTCAACCCATGCACCCGAATCCTCCCAATATGATTGCCTCTTCGATGGGCATTGGCCAATCTATGGAAAAACTTTGTGTTTCTGTCGCCCTCCTTAAGCCACAAGGCTCGAGATTTCTGTCTCCACGAAATCTCCTCCATGATAGCAATCTCAGCAAACTCCGCCTGACACTTCGCCCTCCTTTCCTTCAAATCGTCCCCCAAAACCCATTGACCCTCCATCCTGTCAATATCAGCAATCTCAAAAAAAACCTGATTCTTCCTCCAAATAAGAATCCCGAACACCTCTTTATTCCAGATCTTAATGCTTTCCTTGAAAAGACGCAATCTCTCTGCAAGAATATGACTAGGGGTGCCAACCACTCCAAACCCATCCCACCAGCCTCAGACCCGATCCCGAAAACCTTCAGCACGAAGCCACATATTCTCGAACCTGAAAGGAGATCTACGTCTACACAACCCACCACAGTCCAGCATCAACGGGACATGGTCAAAAATAGGGCGAGCCAAAGTAGCCAGAGTAGCATCAGAGAATGTCTCCTCCCAGTCACCTCACAAAAGGAATCTATCAAGCCGAGACAAGGTAGGAGGAGAACGACCACAAGACCACGTAAAAGGACCTCCCTCCAAAGGAAGATCAACCAGCCCAGAAGCATCAATAAACTCCGAAAAGGCCTCCATGTCAGTCGTCCACCGACCCCCCGTCGATCTCTCAAAAGGAGAACGAACAACATACGTAGGCAAACATGCACCATTGAATGTTTTCTTGGAAATGTTATGTTAATTCCTCTAAAATTACTGGAAATAAATATAGGCTTAGCATTGACCCTTAGTGCAATTCTAATTTATTTTTGAAACTCGCTAGTCTCACCACATATAGAACTCTAGATTCTATGTTCAAATACATATCCTAGATAATATTTATTATTTGTATAAGTGTTTAATTTCTTTGTAAAGCCACCCAAATTATCCCTTGGGACCCTATCATACGTTTATTCTAAGTCTATAAAAACCATATGTAGGATAACTTAGCTTACTCTTACAGTCTTCAACTAATTGTCTTATTAAGTAAATAGCTTCCATTAATGATCTCTCTCGCCAAGGACGGAGCTAGGGAAGGCACAACATACTTGACAAAAAATAAAATAAAAAATAATCAACTAAGATGACAAATATAGATTGGTCATATATAATCTCATATATATATAATCTCAAATAAAAAGAACCAAGCAAATTTGACAAATATAAGAACCAAACAATTGATAATATGTTCATTAAATACAATTACAACTATCCTCGAGGGGTTCCTATATTTTTTTTCTTGATAAGTAAAAGTTGAATAGAAGAGCACTCAAAAGGGGAACGCGTCCCTAATACAAAAAGTGAAAATTTAAACTAAGGACTAGTAGAATCCAAATGATCAACTAAGTCATCAGTCGAGGAGCAAGTGCTTCCTCTCACGTAACAGAAAATAGAACGAAGAATATGAAGTTTCAAGTTCACCAAAGACGATTCCTTTCCTTCGAAATTTCTACTATTCCTCTCTCTCCATATACACCACCAAACACAATGTGGAACTATCCTCCAATAGTCACAAGCGTGACCTTTCACTGGGCATCTTCTCCACGCGTTAATCAATTCTATAAAGGACTGAGGCATTACCCAATAAACACCAAAAATGCCAAAGATGAGATTCCAACAATCATACGTCACAGGACAGTGCATAAGAATGTGATCCACAAACTCACCATCTGTTTTACATAGACAACACCAATTAACAATGGTATTACCTCTCTTTCTCAAATTATCTGATGTCAAAATCTTACCCCAGGTGGCAGTCCAAACAAAGAATGCGACTCTAAGTGGAGCCTTAGAGCGCCATATAGTCTTTGATGGGAAATCATGACCAACGAAATTGGACAGACTCAAGAACATGGACCAAGGGGTTCCTATATTTTGAAAGCAATGCATGATAGCCTCATTATCAATACCAATAAATATATCTCTTTCTATATATACAACATAGCTATCATTCATAAATTTATCTCCCATCCTAATACGCAATTGATAATTTACAATATTCATAGCAAAAATGCCCTCTCAATTGAATTCTGAAAGTTTGACATTAATGATTGGAGGAAGAGGAGGAGGAGAAGAAGGGAAGAGAATGATGAAGGTGAAGAAAAATCCTAAAACCAAATAGCAAATGGATGGTTCCATCTGAGAAGAAAGAGAGAACATATCTGAAAGAAGCTAAATTTTGTTTAAGGCAGAAACAAGATTAACTTAAATAAATCATTCACTTGGAATATGAGACAAAAGGAGATCAAGAGAATCGAGGAAAAAATAAATAAATCAAGAGAACCAAATATTGAAATGGAAGGAAAATTAAACGAAGAAAGTTGTTAAAGAATTAAACGAAGTCCAAAATCAATTATTTTTTAGTTTTTTAAATTACCTAGTTCTTATATTTCTTCCTTTTTTTATAAGTAAATATTATATAAAAAGCGTTCAAAAGGGCCACACATCCCTCAAAAGCTACACAAGGCCAAATAGGGCCTTTAGATCCTCGAGTCCAAAAAATCTACAAGTTCCTCCATGGATTTACAATTTCTCCCTAGAACCCAACAAAAGGGTACTTAAAATGGAGAACTTCAACGACCCAATGGGATTCCCTTTCCTTCTAAGGATCTCCGATTTCTTTCAAGCCTAAGACACCACTAGACGCACAAAGGCGTAACCCTCCAGAAATCACGAACTTGGGCCCCCACTATACAACCTCATCAAGCCTCAACCAAGCCTCGAAAACCTAGGCATAACCCACTGAACCCCAAACAAACCCAACAACAAAGTCCAGCAATCCCGAGCCACTGAACAATGCAGAAGGAGATGATCAACTATTTCCTCGTCATTCTTACACATGCAACACCAATAGATCACAATCTGTCTTCTCCTTTTAAGGTTATGATGTGTCGAGATCTTCCCCAAAATGGATGTCCAAGCAAAAAAAGGCCACTTTGAGAGGGGCCTTCGAGCACCAAATAGCCCTCCAAGGGAAGGGCGGCCCTAGGGCATCCAAAATACACCTAATAAAAGACCTGACATCAAAGCGATCTTGGGAAGAGAAACCCAACACCCAAAAGTCAGAAACGTCTACCACTATCTCCTAACCATACAACAACTCCAAAAAGCCAATGACATCCTCAATCTCCCAATCCGCCATAATATATGATTTGCAAATAGTGTCTAATTGATTTTTGACATTAAAAGGCAAAAAGGGGAGATTGTTGGTCCATGTCTTTCTACGTCTTGGTTTGCTCTAGTTAATGTCAAAACTCATGCTTACTAGCGGGGAAGAGACTACTGGGATTAGGAACTCTGGTCTATCTTAAGGGGATTTGTGCCAGAGACTAGGGTCTAATCCTAGGGGAACATGTGTGACGAGCAAAACTTTGATTCGCTCTAAGATTTCAGTCTAGGACTAGAAACCCAGTCTTACCCTAAAAGAGCGTGAAAGCGTCTAGAAAAGCGCACATCCCAGACTACACTCCCACCGAGGCGTTAGTAGTGAACCACGAAGGCATGTCTATCTGTAGCAATCTGGAAAAGTCTAGGAAAAGTGGGAGCAATATGTTTGGAGAATTCATCCCACCCCTAACTCGAAATCTAATATTTTTGGAGAATTCATCCCAACACTTCCAAAAGAATTTCCAAGCCCCAACTCCGCTTGGGAGTCTCACCTCCGACGAGCACCAACCTCCTCTAGCCTCCCCAAATCTGCTTGCAATCACCCAAAAAGCTCAAAAGAAGAACCTGATCGGTTGTGCAGTTCAGGCAAAAAAAGTATAACTAGTATGTTGATGTTACGTCAGAAGCTTTCGAATTGTATTTACCCATCAATAAAGAAATGTAGAGTTTTCAAGAAAAGTTCCATGCTCCTGTTGGGTTCCTGGACAATCAAATCTATCTGGTTCTTTGAGCAGATTCAGGAGCCACTTTTGTTGGAGCACTTATTTGAAACTCAATTTCATTGTTGATTCATATTCAGGAGTTTCTCTTCCTGAGCAAACATGAAGTGATTATTCGCTTGAGGATGTTCCACCTCTTGCTGCACATTCTTTCAGCAAAGTTGTTTCCCATTATAATTCGGTACCGGACAAAGCATACCCCCATATCAGCAAGGCCTAACTTTGAAATCAGATGATCCACTTTTACTGCCTGCCTCACATTAAACATGTGGTTCTAACACCAGATTTCTAGGAACAGTAAGGATCGTACATTCGTACTGAAGCTTTTCATTTAGCGGTAACAACCAAAAAAGTAGCCAGGAATATCTCAAATGCCCACCAGCTAATTTGGATTTAAAGGCAAAACGAATCTGAACCTAAAGCACTACAAATCAAGGAGCCTCACTTTTTATCTACTTGTGATGTCTAAGCTATTGGCTATTGGCTATTGGCTATTGGCTATTGGCTACTGCCTCCGTCTGTTAAAAACTGCAAACCATGACAGAATATTTTCTTGAATATGAACATTACTCAAATCCATCAAGCAAGCATCTGAACCAACGGAAGACAGTAGCTCGCACAGGATCACAAAAGTGGATGCATGAAAAGTACTCACATAAATTGATAACAGTATGCTGATACACACAAACTAAAGATTTATAGTGTATTATATCTAAAGAGATTTTTCATGAATAAGACGCAACTTTTTACTGAAAAAATTATAACAGGTTTGTCATGTAGAAGCGCTTAACAGGCATAATCATATTTTTCTGTAAGCTCAATTAAACTTAAAATGTGTACTTTAGATATTTTTAACAATGTCGCATGAAATTTTTTTAATGTAGGTGGCACTTACCAAGTATAGTTTTTGTAAGTTCACCAACAATCATGAATAAATTTATTATCCCCACTTATTTCTTGGGGAGATTAAGATGAAGAGACAGCCCCCTTTAGTAACAAGTAGTGATAGCCTTGTCCAATGCAAAAAGATATTAAACATAATAGCCATTGCATGAGATGTGGTGCATAGAATTTACCAATGAAACCAAGGAGCAAACTACGCTACATGGAAAAGAAAGCATACCAACCCAATAAATGTAAGGTCTTTTTCATCATCAATAGACAAAGATTGTTGACCCACGGGCATCCTTTTCAAGGCTAGAGCTAGACATCTTAAAGTTTCATTTCCTGCAAGACTGAACAACAGGCGAAATATTTCCACATAAGGTGCCAAGAAAATGTAACCTTGGTATAAAATGGAAAGGACTTAAAAAAACAAACAATAATTCACTGTAAGGTGCCAAATAGTGGAAAAGGCCACGTACACACGATGTACACAAAGCAAAGACTATAGGACCTTTCTCTACAAAACTCAAAAGAAATTTTGAGGAAGAGCTTATTCACCCCATTAGACAACTAACTAAATCAAAAATATTAAACAATGTCCCTAAATGGATAGAATGACAACATACAAGTCGAAAAAAAGCTATTAAGTTTCAGCACAATTTCAGTAAATCTGAAAGGTATCAGTATGGCTTTTTACCTACTCTGTGGTAAAAAGTCAGACCAACTAAACAGAGAGAATTACTATGCTTAATAACATTTTTACCACTTTCCTAAGTAAACAGTTTAGTAATTCAGAAGCTTAATTACTTGGTACCCAAAAACAAGAATGACTTTTTCAAGAAAATTTCCAAAGTACCATTAATTATTTGCATCAGTGTGTGTGTGTGTGTGTGTGTGTGTGTGTGTGTGTGTGAGAGAGAGAGAGAGAGAGAGAGAGAGAAATTTCTTTATAACCAACAAACTGAAAACTACAAAAACATCAAATCTAACATGAATAATACGACCTCTTACATTGCCAAAAAAAAATTTAAAAAAAATCTTCTGAAGTTTAAAGAAAAACAATCAGAACTTAAAAATATATAGCAATAAACAGAGGACAATGAAATTAACAAATAATGATAATAAGTGGAATCACGTTCCATAGAAGAAGGCAAAAAGTCATCATTTAGAATTTTACTGAAACCCAAAAACAACAGAAAAAAGAGGACTCAATCCAGTCACCAATTAATATTGAAAACAAAAACACTAAAAAAGAACAGGACAGAGAAGTAATCACAAGGTAGCACTAGCACCTAAAAACCCTTATATACATATTTAAAGATGTATCTAAATATGGAGTGTCAGAAAATTTCAAATTCTAAATGCTTTGTAATACAAAACGAAGTACAACTTAAAATTTTAAAAATTATAATAAATTAAGATGCAACTATGTAATGAAGCCCCATATTCCTGGACGCAACTATGTAACTGCAGCCCCATATTCTTGTACCGCACAGCTCAAAAATTTAGGCTCAAAGCACGAAATAGATGCGTTCTATGAGAGTTTTCCATTAAGGTATTGGCTTCAGGGCATTTCAGCATATAAAACAGTATTCGTGCCTCCTATAAAAATTTCCAACAAAAGAATAGAGAAATTCATCAAAAAAAACTTGACTAAGAAGAGACATAATATCATCATCATAATCCCTGCCTTATCCCATAGAGATGGGGTCAGCCACATGATTCTCTTTTTCCATAATTTACTATTGTACACCATGTCCTCTCTTAAATTTAGATTTTTCAAGCCGTTTTTAATTAATCATCCCATGTGAGTTTTGGTCGGCCTCTTTGTCGCTTACCTTCTACACAAACAACTCTTCCTCTTTTTTAAGGTGCATCATGCGGCCTACATTGAATATGACCACACCACCTAGTCTACTTTCCCTAATTTTATCATTTACAGGGGCTATGCCTAGTGTTCTCCTCTCACATTCATTATTTATCCAATCTCTTCTAATGATTCCTATCATCCAACTTAGCATCCTCATTTCCGCAACACGCATGTGTTGTCTTTGTGTCTTTCCCAAAGCCCAACACTCCATACAACATTCCCAGCCTAATAATTGTTCCATAGAATTTTCTTTTTAGTCTATTTGGTATTCGTTTGTCATAAAGGATACCACTAGCTTGCCTCCATTTTGTCCAGCCAGCTCTAATCCGACTTACGACTTCACCGTCCTCATCTTTTTGTAGTATTGATCCTAGGTAACGGAAATAGTTCTTTTGAGTAATTATTTGATCTTGAAGTGTGTTATTTATATTGTCAACGTTTTCTACTTTATCAAATTTGCATGCCATCTATTCCGTTTTAGTTTTACTAATTCTTAGGCCACTTGACTCTAATGCTTGCCTCCATTTTGTCCAGCCAGCTCTAATCCAACTTACTACATCACCATCCTCATCTTTTTGTAGTATTGATCCTAGGTAACGGAAATAGTTCTTTTGAGTAATTATTTGATCTTGAAGTGTGTTATTTATATTGTCAACGTTTTCTACTTTATCAAATTTGCATGCCATATATTCTGTTTTAGTTTTTACTCATTCTTAGGCCACTTGACTCTAATGCTTTTTTCCATGTTTCTATTTTTGTTGCTTCCTTAGAGGTATCTATTAGTACTATGTCACACAAAAATAAAATACACCGTGGGATGTCTTCTTGAATATCTTTCATTATTTCGTCAAATATTACCACAAATAGGTATAAACTCAACATCGATTCTTGGTGTAGTCCCACCTTTATAGGGAAGTCAATAGTTTCCCCACATGTAGTGTTAACTCTAGTCAATGTCTCACTATACATGTCTTGAATAAGATTTATAAGTTTCATAGGTAATTGTTTTCTTTGTAGAGCCCACCAAATTTAGTCCCTTGGCACTCTTATCATATGCACTATATAAGGGACACTATATCACTTGAGGATATAAAATAAATTTTCTTTTTTGATAAGTAGTAAATTAAAATTCATGACAAGATCATGTCTAAATGAATGTACAGGCATAATTTAAACTATCAGTAGGACTTTCAAAATTTTCTATTCCCTAAATGACTTTCAATACACCAAGTTATAAATGAAATCATATATATACATATAAATATTGATAAGTAACCATAAATATATATATATACATATATATATTATATACACACGAGTCACTCTCCAGTTTCTAGCCAAGCCAACCATTTACAATATATACCCCTCCCATGCCCATTATGCAATTTAAATATCAAAATCATCAGGTACCAACAGCCTTACAATTAAAAAATTCCCCATTCATAAAAAACTGCATACAACTCCAGTTGAAGTACCAATAAGTTGTTCAGTAATTGATCTCAGATAACTTGATAATTGGCAACCACTAAGGGAAATAAATGAATGCATTCAGTTGCTGATTTCAGATTGACTTCATATTTAGCAACCATGAAGGAACCAAAGAGATGAATTAACAAGCAGGACTGGTAAACTGCAAGCACAATAAAAGTAATGGAGCATGTAACATTAGAAAGTTTTGAACCAAATTTAACTTGATTTGGATAACCATTTACGTACAGACACGTTTAAGGGTACATAAAACATATATAAAATCTGCATGTCTGTTTATCTTTGCATCTGTGCATGCATAAATAAGTATAGAAAAAATAAGTGTATGAATCTAGAGGAAAACAAACCAACCTGTGGAATCTCGACTCCAACTCTGCTCGGATATTAGCTGTCAGCGGAACAGTGGAACCATCGTCATTGCACAAAATATTAGTGCATCTAGAAATTATACTCTCTGGGGCACCTTTAGAGAACATAATCTCCATCTGCTTTTGGCTGCAAAGAACACTCATCATTTTGCGATCACGAGAAAATTCCAAAAGAGAGACCTGCAAGGAATCAGATTCTCAAGCATGATTCAGAAAAGAGATATCAAATAATATGGTTAAGGAAAAAAGCTTCTCAACGGCTATTCAATGCTATCATACCAAAAGGCTCATTTAGTTTTGAGCATATTCATAAATCAACCAATCAAATTATCAATTGACAAATTGTTTTTACAAAATTTCAAGAACTGCAACAAATTTTTTGATAAACAAATTTTCAATAAAGAGCACTCAAAAGAGGAGCACAGCCCTAATGTGTGTGTGTGTGTGTGCATAGAGAGAAAGAGAACTTAATTTTTTCCTGCATAATAACTTATCAAAATAAAAAAATTTCCTACATAATCACAGTCAATGAGAAGTAGAGGATTTGGAGCCTCTAGTTCTAAATATATCGGGTCCTTTGTTCCACTAATATGCACTTCTTTCACTTTTTCAATTTAAATTTTATAAACGAGCAAGTTGCTGACATGATAACTGAATGGATCCTAGATTCTGCAAATCTTACCACCAAACTTAAAGAGTGCACCAACAAGGCCAACTCACTCAATAAGATAAACAAGTCACATGGACACTCAATTTTAAATATTCCATTGATGATTTGGAATATACTTTTTGAAGAAGTAGAGTTTCATTTCCCCCAGGCCTTATAGATGAATCTCAAATTTGTATTATATAGAAATAATAATAGTTACACAAATAATAGCAGTTGCCTTTGTTACTGCTATCGTAAGGACAGCAGCACGAATAGTTGCACTGTTTACATTTTAGGTATGGATAATATGTAAAATAATGAAATAAATTATCACAACCAACTAAACTATCAGTTAAAGCATTGAAAACACAATTTCTAAACTACCCAAAAAGAAAAAAAGAAGACCACAAATTTTAACATGAAAGAAGTAAACCGTTGCAAGTTCTTAATTTAGCTACGTCTGAGTGAACAGAACATGAAAGACAGAAATGTTTTCAGGTGTTACGGTCAATCAGATATAGATTCATGCTCCAACTAGTAGTGGTAATTCAACAATTAAGAAATTAAAAAAGCAATCATATGAAAAGGCAAACCTTTCTGAATTGATTCTCCCAATAACGATTACAGTAAGATGCTCGTTCATGCTTGCTCAGCATATTCAGAGCTGATGGCATAGAATCAAAACCAGGAATTCCAACCTAGTAACAAACAGCAACATGAAATTTTCTCCATAAAGTAGAAAGTTGAAATACAAAATGTTAAATAGAAGACGAATAAGAATTCAGAAGGTAAGCAGCAATTGGCAACATACTTTTGAGAGGAAAGAGTACAAAAGACAAACCTTTTCTGCCAGTACACGAAGGGCTACTTCAGTTGACTCCCCAATTTTTTCATAATTCCCCTTCTCTGGATTGTATTGTATAACAGATTCGTTGCAAAGCGCTGAACACATTGCTATATGGAGAAGACAAGACAATTGAGCTGGAAACTCAAGCTG
This sequence comes from Cornus florida, assembly GCF_030987335.1. Lineage (NCBI taxonomy): Eukaryota > Viridiplantae > Streptophyta > Magnoliopsida > Cornales > Cornaceae > Cornus > Cornus florida. Next base: position 56,925,624 of record NW_026775579.1, on the reverse strand, counting down.
CAAAACAATAGAACAACAACACAAGGATATGCAATGTCAGATGGGAGATAATTTTAACCCACAAAAGATATTGATATCCTTCCAAATTTGTATCAAATGGCATAATATAAGAAAAACTTTACCTGCATTCCACTTGTGTCAAAAATAAAGCCTTCTGGTGCATATGTAGATCCACTGACACTGTATTCAGTAGCAATAGGACCATGGTTTACAGACTGAAGCACACATATCTGGAAAGATGGAAGATGGACAATGTCCATGAATTTTATCTATTAAATGATAAAACTATAGTTTAATGGTTCCCCAGATAACTGACAAACTATACAACAGCACAAATATCATTGCAAAATTTCTTAATGATATAAGCAAATGTAGTTTCCCATTTTGTATCGAGAAGGAAATGAAATATAGTGAATAAAAGCAAGTACAAAGAATGGAAAATCCTTCAAAAAACAAAGCCAACAACGTCAAAGGGACTACAAAATTCAATGACCAACTGTAGTCAAATAAACAAGAAAAAACACTAAGAGGGAATAATTAAGAAAAGGTATAAGACCTTCTTTGACAGATTGCAGATATTTCTTTTAGTTTTGAAAAAATGATATTTAATCATCCCTTCCTCTGTATGAGCATGGGGTGTGTGTGCGTGTGCGTGTATCTGGGTGTGCACATGTGTCTGCATATGCAGTCTCTGTTTGTGTGCATGTGTGTGCACAGTCTGTGTCTACAGTACACTCATGGTGTGTTTCTGTTCTTCATGCATGCCCATGCACATGAACTCAACTCAACTCAAAACAGCACAACAAAGTTTGGTCCAAACTATTTGAACTTGGCTACAAGCTTATATCTAAAATAATTCGAAAATGCCACAAACGTTGCATGCAAGAGAAAATGCAAATAAAAGGGATGAATCCATATGATACTTCTACATTATAAAAGCCATTGATACACTACAACTTGATAAAAAATGCACAAAATATAAACAAATACACTGATGCAACAAAAAAATCAGTCAATATAAACTAAATAAACTTTGATGAATTACTTGAAAACAGAAAAATGGTAAGATAAAATAACTTATCATTTAAAGTATTAAGATGGTCACCTTTGAGGCAGACATCATATTGGTAGTCAGAGTGCCAGTCTTATCACTGCAAATTACTGTTGTGCATCCCAAAGTCTCTACAGATGGCAAAGACCTAACAATAGCATTTAACCGAGCCATTCGTTTTGTTCCAAGAGCCAAACACCTATGGAACAGAGAAAAATAGCATGACGAAGCAAATTCCAAGAAAATGTTAATTTTCCCCTAAATAAAATTGTGTCACTACATGCCAGTCTGTATGGCAATCATAGACCTAATAGACTCCAGCAGAGATGAAGTAGCATTAAGTATTCATTAAAGACCCCAAAGGGGGGCACGGCCCAAAACAAGCTGCACAAAAACCTATCGCCTCAAGCTATCTACAAAGAATAGCATTGTAACTCACAAAAAACATTTCAATGGAAAATTATGCAAATAATAGCATAATTAAAATTTAAAGATGCACACATTTTGCAAGTAATGTATCTCTCAAGAAACCAAAACTAAAGAAATTTACAGGTCACTCGGCTATCTGTTTCTTCAACTCATGTATAGACATAAAATTTGACAAAAATATATTTGTGCCAATCTACTAATTCAGGGCTAAGAACTCATATTTGTATTTAAACAAACACCTGCAAAGAATTCAACAGAAAAAACAACTAGAGTAGTCCACTTAGTTAGGGTATAGGACTTAGGTTGGCAAATTTGTGATCAAAAGTTGGAATCTGTTATTTTTGTTTATCTTTAGACGTCCAGTTAGTTGTACCTTGTCCAAGGGCAGATTTGGAATTTCACCAAGTTCAAGGGCAAAAAGGTAATTTTCAACCCAAGATAAAATACTCACCAATTAAAGTTTCAAATATATTAGTTAAGGTTCAAATTTTGCATGTTTGATCCATATAAACTACTTCTATTTGCCAAAATGTGTCTGCAAATAAATCAAAATCATAATCCAAAACAAATTAAGACAGCAGAATTCGATCCATCGAGGTATTGATTGAAAGCTTCTCACCTCTTGTCGATCAATTGATACTTGGCTCAACCAATAGAGCATTTTGGGCTTTGAGTTTCCTTTTCATATTCAACTACACCAAAACCCTATTTTTTTTATGACTACTCTCTATATCAAGAGATAATTCCAAAAAATAAGTAAAGAATAGCTTGCACAAGGTCGGAGCATACTTTGCATTCATATTACTTGTGCTTTCTAGTAATCCTTCGATTACTAGGATTTGTGTTTTTGCATCCATCATCATACATTATAGCATAGTGAGCGGATCAGTTGGTTGTTGAACATAACTCGTTCTCAAAGGATTTCAACAACAAAAGGCTACACACAAACTACATGGTACTAGCAAGGGGACAGAAGATCCATGTAGAATGACCGAAGTCTGATGATGGTTCAGCAACTGGAGGATTTGGGTTTGATCTAGCGAAAGTCTGAATCGAGATGGATTAAATGATTCTTGGTCTTAGTCTTATACTTAATCTGTAACCTCCTTCTACATAGTGGATTTCCATATGCCTGGCTGGGTCCCGTGGTTTTTTCTGTTTGGGTTTTCCACGTAAATTTTAGTGTTTTATGTGACTGCTTTACTTTACTGCTTAATCACAACCACATAAAAACTATGGTTGATTAATATTTATTGTGTGTGTAGTTTAATACTCCCTCCATCACAATTTAGTTGTCCATCTTTCCTTTTTGGATCGTCCCAAAATACTTGTCTACTTTCAAAGTTCAAACAACACATTTCACATCTTTCATAAAATACCCACAAACATTTAAATAATTTCAAACTTGATAATATATATATATTCAAACTTGAAAGGGTAACTTAGTAATTTTCAAAGGGGACAATGCAATAATTACATGTCCCCTTATAAAGTTCTACTCCCCGAAAGAGACATCTAATATGGGACAGAGGGAGTAGTTTAAATTCTGTTAGCTACAGTTATAATTTGAAAAGTTGTTAAAATCTAGTAATCAACAAGCAAGATCCATTTAACCACCCTCTAGGTCTAGATAACGGACCTTGCGCAACTCTAATCAGAACCTAGAGTCACGGTCCTATATTTTTCTCACAGATATCATTGGTAATAAAATCAGCAACTGGATATTCTATTCGTACAGTGTTGGCAAAAGAGTCGGCCTTACCTTACAAAAATAGATGGTCAAATGAATATTAGGTTGCATACCACTTAAAGCTTTTAAGGCTATCAGGTCTATACAAACAAAATAAATGGTCAAATGAATATATGGTAGCTACAATTACAACTCAACTCAATAGTGAATAAACCCCATTCACCACTGGTTATTCAACGCACATTTTATCCAAAAAACTTCCTTTTTTTCAACATCACATTTTGAAAGCGACTTTTTGTAAATCTTTGAAGTAATAAAACTCTATGTACAAGAACCTCTATTTCGAAATTTGAGTTTGAAGCACTGCTGTGTGATGTACAAGTTTCGAGTTCCAACTCCTTAATGTAGTATAGTGACATTTATGTCACTGTTCCAGACACATAGTCAAAGAATATCTTGTCCACTGTGTGTTGCAGAGAACAAGTTTGTATCCATAAGAATATTGAGCTAAGCACTTACGTTGTAACAACAGCAGGAAGACCTTCAGGAATTGCTGCAACTGCAAGAGCAACTGCAATCTAGGCAGGCACCATAAATAAGGTCAGAAATATAACAAAATAAGAATTATAACTAGGCCATGCAACTTGCAACTCAGCATCAGAAGAAAATATGACAATGAAACAAGAGAGGAATAACATGGGGGGGAAATAGAGGCAACATGGTTTAAGTCATTTAGTTAAGTGGTAAATTTGGCTTAATTTCCTGTTTAATGTGTGCTTTAAGCTCTAGTTGGGATATTTTTGTCATTCTGCTTCTATTTAGTGAGTCATGTGCCTATTAAGTGGGTCATGTGACCATTTAACGGTTGTTTTGCCATTTTTAGTGTCATTTATTCTGCATGAGTGTATAATAGCGCTTAGATTATATTTATATGAAGGGTTAAGAATATATATTTGCTAGGGCATTCCTTGTGTATTATAAAAGGGTTGTTCCAAGTTGTATTCAGCAGTTATTACATATTATCAATATATTCAGCCTGCTATTGCAGCTTTCTACCTCTCCCTTACTTTATAGGGATTGAGTTGTGGGTGTTTAAGCTATTCGCTAGCTTAATCTAGCTCTTTGTTTTCCTTTCTTGTAGATTTTATTTCTCTTTAATAAACAAATTGCATTATTTTCCCTCATATGTATGACAAAGACACCATGTCCCACTAGGACTTAAATGTTGCACCTCCCCCCATGGACTAAAATAAGATACCACTCATGATACGCAACTTGTGGTCAAAATGATGACTATTATGGAAGTATAGAAAATGAATATAGGCGGAATGAGGATGTCGAGATGGATAAGTTGCAATAGACAAACCAAAAAAGTATATCCATGGGAAGTTAGAAGTCACTCCAACCAAGGAAAAGACAAAGGAACGGAGTCTAAGATGGTCTGGCCTCATTTCCTTTTAACCTTATGGATCATAATTATACTTTACCCAAATCACCAGTCTCACCAAATATCATTACCACAATAAGAGATGGATTTATTCAATGTGAATGTGTTACAAAGATAAGACAAAGGCCACAGAAACATTGATTGACCAATGAGATCGCATATGGGCATATGACACACTCTAAATTACAGGAGGATATAGCATTAGATATAGATAATTAAAAAAACTCGCCAGTCGCCCCAAGTACATGTGAGAAATTGATTGATATAACATTATTTGGTCCACTCTTTATAATTTAAGCTGTTGGTGTAAACGGCTGTCTAAAATGGTATCATAGCTTTAGTTTTAAGAGTTTCTGTCCCTAAGTTCAAATATCTCCAGTTGTACATGTTCCTACCTTCCGCTTGTTCGTTTGAACTCAACTCATCTGCATGTTTGTCTCTCTACCTGCAATAGACATTTTAGATTCCATTCTTTAACAGCACAAACTATAAGGGTACGCGGTTGTCTAACATGAATAGTGGTACAACAATTATTTTTATTAGGTGAACATGTTAGGTGTATTAGAAGAACAATTCCAGGTAACTTGGTTTACTTCCACTTTGTTCATACATTCTATTAAACCCCAAACAAGATTAAGACTAATAGTACACAAAAGAATCCCACTAGCTAATTTATGTTTTGGAAAGTCAAAGCGCAACGCTAGGGGGAAAAATGTCTTTACCAATTTTTCTAGTTAAATGTCTAACTTGATCAATCAAAGTGGAGATAAAAAATACCTCAGTTTGAGGGAAAATTCTATATGATGACAAGGGCGGCTATGTTACAATGTACAACATGATGGGCTGTCATGAAAGAATATAAATGAATACAACCAAAATGGCAATGTTGACAGATTACTGAAAATGTAAGAAAATATTAATCTGAAAGGGGTCTATGTGGAAGGAGTTAAAAAGCAACACCAACTACGGAAAAGTTAAGGGGTTTAGTCTAAGGTGATCCACCCCCACCCCTAGGGATGGCAATGGGGCGGTTTGGGGAGGGGATCTCATTCCCCATCCCCATTTTAGTTTTTCATCCCCATAACCGCCCCAAAACCCACCGAGTTTTTCAAAGCAGCCCCCATCCCCATCCCCAATTACATAACCGGTTCCCCAAAACCACCCCAAACATGGCGGGGCCCCACCGGGGTGAGGATTTTTGCCATCCCTATTGCGGCTCTCTTTTTTCACAAGACTTAAGACACGAATGAAATAAGGGCTCCTCCTGTGTGTGTATATATACTTAACCTATTTTCGTAATTTATCATAGTATGTAAGAGTAATTTAATAAATTTATAATATATTCGGGGCGGGGAAACCCTCCCCCGAAACCGCCCCAAAACTGCCGTAACCGCCCCAAATGGGGCGGGGCAGGCCCCCGCCAGGATGGGGATTTTTGCCATCCCTACCTCCAACCCCATTCCCCCAACTCTCCTTCTTGGTCATTAATGAGACTAGACTCTAGACACCACCTATCCCTTACAAACAACTTTACCACAACGTGGATGAACACAGATGAAGGCGGCAAAAAATGAACATGGATTAAACAAATTAAAGAACATATGACGTCCCAAGAATCAAAGAGCATATGGCCCTAAATGTAGACAATTCCATTAAAGGAATTCGTTTAGACACCCCAAGTAAGATGCGTTTATGTATTTGGTGAGTCTAGTTGAGATTTGAAATAGAAAGGAAACATGTGATTCTTGTATCATGAATTTGTAAAGTGGGAGTGTGGGACAGTGGTAGAAGTAATTTGACGGGGGTCAGACCATGTTAAGGAATATTAGGTGATTATATCTATATAAGGTTAACATTCATTTTATACATATAATCCAGTCAGACCTAATTTAGATTTAGATAAATGCTATATAAAGAAAATCTCACTAACTTATTTTTTGGCCAGAAAAAGTGCAACGTTCAGAGAAAGTTACAAATTTAAGGGACCCTAAGGCTAAACGGTTTACAACAATGCTTTATATTTTATCCCTTTTGACTTGTCAACAAAAAAAATATTGAACCTATTTCATAAAAAGATCAAATGATTTTGATTGCATTATGTACTACAGTTATTCAATTAACAATAACTGAAAGGACATATTTCTCAAATGGTTGCAAGTTCTAAGTGTAATTTCAAGAAGCCAACACCTGCATATGCACACAACTTCATAACTCTTCTAGGTCAATTTAATAAAATTTTGAGTCTTTGACATTAATTAAGGCTACCATGAATTAACAACTAAATCTATAATGTAAATTAAAAATTTATAAAAGGGTAAATCAAAAAGAAGGTTAAATAAATAAAAATTTTTAAATTATAAGAATAAGAATAAGAATAGTAACTTATATAGGAATAACAAATATAGTATAAGTTATTCCCAAAACTAAACATGGGGAATAGGGCTTTAGTATATCAAGGTGTCTTGACAGAATATTAGGGTTTATTTTATTGTGTCCACAATCTGGAGGAGAAATGACAAAGGTGAGAATTTATTGGTCATCAACTTCAGGCTTGAAATATCAAGGCAAGTGATGATCGATACTTTACAATATTCAGCATCTGTTAGTCAATTTATTTGGTTTGTGTAATGAATATTCATGTATACATAAACATATGCATGTGTATAGCTGTTGTATACAATCACGTGCATACTAAATGTATATATTCATGGAACTATTTTAGATTATGAATTTAAATATCAAAGGATTGTCAGAGATGTTGCTAAAGCTTAAAATTCATCTTTAATCGGATCCATACAAGCCTATACATTAACTATATACATATGTGTAATTGTGTATGTTAGTTTTAAAAACCTTTCAATCCTTTAAAAGTTAAAGAAAAATGTTCAATTGAGTGATATCTTAGATGAATGGGATGTTATCAAACAATTTAGTTGCTTAGATTTACATTGATCTGATAAATAAAAAATTGGAGTTAAATTGGTTTTGAATGTAAGAACCTACTTACTTTTGCAAAGTGGTTATGGTAAATTAGGGCGAATATTCTGCCCATTTCTAATTCTTAGGAATTCCTAATCTATGGGAATAAGAGCCCCACAAAATCATGCAAAATAGAACGTCTTTAGATGTCGAATTTGGGGATGGAACATCCAGGTTCAAAAAAGGTAGGATTCACCTGCCATGCAAGGCTCACGCATCTGTCACATGCGGGCGGCAAATGTGGATTCTTCAGGTGTTGAGACGGATCAATGTTGGCCTAATAAACCCACTCGCCCAACTAAGCCGCATGGGTACACTTTTGGGTCCATCCAAATGGCTAGCATAGTGCATGAGACTCCCGCCAGTACGTCGTCTAGAGAGAGAGAGAGAGAGATGTACTCTCACTAATGGTGTTTGTAAGTCATAGGTTAATAGTTTAGGTACTCTGTATGATACATTGTTATTAAGGTGTAATGACAGTTATGAATTGTTGGTTAATGTCGGATGGTGGACAGGAGTAGCTTTGGTGGTGATGGAAACATGCAGAGTATGGACATGATATTTGTGAGGCCACTTTGATTTGGCGTGCCAAACTCTTAAGCACAGCAGTGGTACATGGTAAGGTTTCTTGGTGGGTTCTAGAGAGAGATGTTCTTCTATTGGATATGGGATTGGTTAATGAGCGACAGTTGATTGGCTTAGCCAACGTGTTTGGAAATTCAGATGTGGATTTGAGTCATGACCTGACAATAAAAGTAATGCAAATAAATGGAGAATTATGATATGAGAATGAGATTTAAATCGCCAAACTAACTTGAACTTCAAGAAAAGATTAGACAGATGAGTGACATAAATCTATTTTTGATAGATCCATTTTTTAGTTGATTTATTATCACAAGACCTATTGAACTTGTCTTAATAATAATTATTATTGAAGTTGCAACATGGCTAGTTACATGGTGACTTTTGTCGTTTGGTTAGATTGCTGCATATTGGGCTTCCCACGCTCACTGTGCTAATACCCACACCACCCCCACCATAAAAAATTAAAAAAAAAATGGTCAATGAATCTTTATGCAGACGTCATTAAAATTGCAGTTAAAAATGAGAATTTAGAAACCTTGCACAAACAGTATTCAGTGTGAATGCAAAAAAAGGAACCTCATTCATGAAACATTACCTTAAAGTAATGAATTGCGCCCCGGAAGAAGCCACCATGGGCAGGATCACGAAAATGACCAATGTTTACAATCCATACCAATACACAAATACCAGCAATAACCTAAAAGGAGAACAAAACTTTCAGAATCCCCTTAAATAGATAATGATGCAACAAGAAGCTGTGATCAGAAAAAAGTTAGGGAGCAGGCAATGAATAGAACTTCATTATCCCTACAAATTAAACATGAGATGTACAAAATCTTTTTAATTAAATGAAATTTGAGAGGAAATGGCACCGTAGCTGGAACATTGACAAGAGACCAATCTAAAGGTGGATGTGACCACCAAGGCATTCAAACATTTAGGCCATCGAAGGAAGTTTAGTTAAATTATGCAATATCCAGAACCACTGACATGGAAAGGCCAAAAGAAATAAATAAATAAAATCCCTCCAGTTGCTTTTCAGTAAAAAAATCATAATTATTTCCCCAGTCTGCCCCTCCTAGCACTCCACGTAAGTGGATATACACTGGGTAATTCAGTTTTTGCACTTGAGAGATACTTATTGAAAAAGGTTAAATTTGGGAGGAAATTGGATTAAGATCAAGTCCAGGCTAGGAGGAGAAGCATTATTTGGCCTGATTTCATACAGAAAAACCCTTTCTGACAATTAGGTCAGAGAATATATGTTGGGAACACCCAGAGATTTTCCAAAGTTAGTATGACAAGATTGAGATCCAACCTGACCTGAGATTTGAACAGTATTACTTTATTTGAACCAACTATTTGCCAAGCAAGATGGATCAGATATAAAGTCACCACTGTTAAGGTCAAAAATACACAAAAAGTTTTTACAAAATAACGAAACAGAAAAAACAATTTACTGATTTCACAGAAGAAGCAATGAGAATGACCTAAAATCCAATCCAATACTTACATTGAATTGGTTAAAAACTTCAGTTAGGGTCTGTCACCAGGTACCACATCAAGAACACTTCCAACTACTTTTTGTTATGACTTGCAAAGGGAATACATATATACGTGGTATAGTTAGTATATATGAAAATTTAGCATTACTCTGGAGAAAAGTATTATATTGAGACTCAACATAATTTTCAGTTGTGCCCTTTACGATGAAACAAAAAAATTATAAAGGGCAAAATATTCTACAACAACAACAAATAAATCCTTTTCCCAACTACTTGGGTCAGCTAAATGAATTCTGTTCTATTTATTTATTTATTTATATATTTATTCTGCTTTATCTAAAGTAATAAACTCAGAAACTGCTTATTTCCTTCCTAAGGTTCTTGCCAAGCATCCTACAAGCTTCCAACATATCAAGGACTTCAATCCAACTTTATTTAAAATAAAAATAAATATTTAAATTTCAATAAACCACCAAAGAAAATTCATTTGGAACTTTCATGTCATGCAAATGAAGTTTAGAAACATTAAGACAATAAACAAACTCAATTGTAACCACAGAGGGAAAACATAAGTTCCAACAATTAAAGGCAAAAAAAAAAATTGGATTTGAAATAGCATCTTTCCCTTCTAACATTCTCACCAAGCTTCCCAGACTCTTCCAACATATCAATGAGTCCAATCCAGCTTTACTCAATATAAAGGTAAATTTAGTTTTAATGTCCCACAAGTGACCTCTGGGAACATGAAAATGTGAAACAAATTCACATTCGTAACCCTAAGGAAAAAATATATTTTCCGTTGAATATATTAAAATAGAATATAAAAGGATGATCCATTTGCACATCACATTAAATAGAATTCTGAATGGAAAATGATTGTGCCTTCTGTCCTTGTCAACTACAAGACAGCATAATCTGATGGTTGCGTGCATTAATCCATCAACCACAGAAGAGAACACCACAAGCTGAAAGGAATAAAAAGGACATACAGCATCAGAATGAATAAAAAATGCCCCGCACACACTCCCCAAACCCCAAACTGGAAGTCATCATCTTATAACATTTTCTTAAAACAGATATCCACATAAAAGGGGCCAACACCAAAAACAGAAATTGGTGTTGAAAGAAAGGGCTTATCCAGAACCTCATATTTCAGTTTTCTTTCCACACCAATAAATAAGGAAATGATCCAATGAGTCCACAGCTCCCTCCCCCAACCCAGACCAATCAACATCAGCACAACATTTTTCAAAATAGATACCCAAACAAGATCACCACCGTAGACCTACAGAAATTGTCGGAAGGGCTTATTCCAGAACCTCATACTTACAAATTTTTTTCCACACCCTAGTCTTCAATTTCAGCACCGACATAGAATTTCAATTCAAACCTCTCCAATTCTTTGGTCTCCAAAAAAGTCACATTTCTTAGATATAATTCAATTCCCATTTTACTCTAGCCATATCCATTTCAAACATGAGTGAACTGACTAAAAAATCTAATTGAGGAACCTTCTAAAGTATGCCTACCCCACCTTCATGAAAGTTTTGAAGACTTAAAGTCGCTGAAAACAATTGTGTACATTGACAACATTTAAATTTGTGCATTTAGCTTCCCATGAATTAGTTTACTTCATGTCTTTTAGATTTAACAGTTTGGCAAGCATTTTTGTAAAATGTTCCTGCATAGACATTAAAGCAATGGGCCATTGAGAGCAACACTTCATCACTGTTCTTCTCCAACCCTGAAAACTTGTGATAAAGAAGATATTGCATATGTGTTATAGTTACTTATATAATTAATCAGGTCATCAGATTAATGATTTGACTAAGACAAAAATAATTATACGTTTATAGTAATGATTAAATACTAAATATTACATATTTATAGCATAAAGGAACACCGTAGAGGAAGGGCAGAAAATTTGTAATCACCTTGGCCAAGAAAGTACCAAATTCATCTAGCTTCTTCTTCAAGGGTGTCACCTCCTGCGTACAATTTTATTACATACATGATCAACTAGAATTAGTAAACAGTACTCATAAGTGTACAGATAAAGCTTACATCTTCCGTTCTCAACATAGCATCACGTATACTGCCCATTGCAGTGTTAGAGCCAACTCCAACAACAGCAGCTCTTGCCCTACCAGCGACAACTACTGTTCCCTGGCAATCACAATTGTAAAAACTCGTTTATTCTCAATAGTTCAAGAGTGCCTACAATTCGCATAATACCTATAAGCACAATTCTCTAACGTTGTGTCAATCTTCATATAATTAACACTTTGATAAGTCATTGTATATAAGTTCCATTATAGGAGAAGTTTTGAGAATTTACCGAAAATAGGATGTTTGTCTTGTCTTGGTACACTGCATTTGTTGCCAAGGTGGCATCAAGCTCTTTTTCTACAGAACAGCTCTCACCTATCATCAGCAAACAAAAAGAACTTCTGAATTTTTTTATGCATGTGCTAAAAGTATAGCAACAAAATAAAGAGAACACCATAAAGCATAACAAAATATCTTATAGTCAGAATGTTGATGAACATAACATTTGAACACTAAATGTATGCCTACAAATAAAGTAAATAAACAAAGACAGCACAAAACAAATGAAACTCTAATAGCATAGCTCTTCGGTTGGACAATCAACTGAACCAAATGAAGACTCTAACAGAATAGCTTTTCAGTCAGACAATCAAGTCTTATAGATTTTGTATCTGTTGAAAGGAGTCAGTTAATCACTTATTGATTCAATGATATTTACCTCAATAACTGTCAGGTGGTTTCTCACCACTGTTGTTTTCTGTTTCTTTTTTCTTTTCTTTTCTTTTTTTTTTTTTTTTTACCTCAATAACTATCGGGTGGTTTCCCACCCTTTTTTCTTTGAAGAGATAAATTTCACTCACATTCCCAGCTCCAGCAAAAGGTTTAAATAAGAAAAGCAATAATCCGATCTCATTAAGATTGCTTCAAAACGTTGGAAAGCCATCCACAGAAAAACTCAAATGATTATAAAAGGTAATCACCCTTGTTGATTTCCTTCAATGGAAGGTGCTGGGAGGGGTGATCTGGGCATAAACTGAACCCTTTAGCAAAATTGGCACAAAATGCATGGCCCATAGATCTAAGGTATAGAAGCATGAATAAATTTAATATGGCCTCACGGTCACTCCATATACATTACAAAATGAACACAATCTATAAATGCCAAAGTCAATAAGTAGACCCCAGACCCAAGATTGTTAAAAGGACCATTTTGGAATATGGCATTTGAACTCTAAGAAGCATGAATGTCACACATGAAACAAACAAATTGAAATGATTTTGACTTTATTTTTCTTTAACCAATTCTAGATTAACAATGGTATATTAATTATATTGATCACGAAAAATTTTCATGTTCACATAGAAAGAGAAATATACCTGTGAGAATTGCTTGATCAACACGTAAATGATCACTCAACATCTCAATCATTCTCATATCTGCTGGAATTTTGCATCCCACTACTCATTCCATAAAAAAAGCACATCTGTAAAGTTAGTTTAATGATAGCATTGTTTTGACAGTGAAAACCACTTTGATTGATAGATTCTTAAAAATTTCACAATGACCAACTTACCACTAACTTCTACAATATCCCCTGGGACAAGATCTGTTGCGGGTAATATGGAGAAGCAACCTGAAAGAATTGTTTCACGAAACCATTAAATGACTTCTGGAATTAATATGCTTATAGAAATTCAGGAATTTTTGTAAAGTAACTACCAGCATAAAACAAACATGTAAAATACCATTAAGTAATAGACAGAGAGAAAAACAACAGAAACCTCAAATACCATTGTTCAGCGTATGAAAATCTACCCTGTTAAGCCAGTGAAGAATACCATGACAAGTATCAACATAACAAAACATACATAAAGGCACACATTATATCTTCTGTGATAAATTGCAAAATTACTATCTACAAATCTTAGCAGCCCATTTAGAATCCTGAAAACGCAATTTTTAACAATTTATGTTTTCACAAGCAAGAGCATAGATAACGACGGTTCTAAGAAGCTCTCAGTTACTACTAAAGGATTATAAATCTACAACGGCCTGGCACATTTGCTATTTAAGATGTAAACCATCAACAACAATATAGAACAATAATGCACAACCTGCAGCACAGATCATTTTTAATCCCCAGACTTCTACAAGAATACATCTCCATACAAGTAAAAAAGTGGGGGAATGACTCCAACCTCAACAACAAAGTTGCAAGTCAAAAGGGAAATCCATAACAATACACAGTATCTCTATTTAAAACACTTTTAAGTTGGCCAATCATATAAGAAATGAATGACTTTACAAAAGGACTGGCCAATAAAATCATCCCAACAATGGCCCATCAAAACAATATAAATTATTAAAAATAATAATATTACATAAATTAAAAGAATCAGACTGCAAAAAACAAATATATCATCATAACTAGACTCCAAAGTCATTGAATGTTTGCTTTACCATTTCGCAGGACAGTTGCAACATCAGCTTGGTAAGCACGGAGTTCCTACAGTAGGAAGGAAAAATGAAAAAAAGATAAAAGAAAAAGAACAAATGATATATAATTACAAAGGGTTAGAACACAATTACAAAACCTATTAAGAAAACTAAAAAGTCGTGATTCTTTTCGCAATAAAATAAATTAATAACACTCACTAAAGAGACTGCTTTGCTTATCAACAAAAACTGCAGTTCTACCGTGCAGAAATATGGTATGTAGAAAAAAATTAGTTGCTTTCAAACTGGATTAAAAAATCAAAAAAATATAATGGAAGTGGTGGCTTTGGCTAGGGTCATCTTTACAGGAGTGACTTGAAGTCTTACGTACCATCAAAATAATATTAATAGAAATGCTCAGCACACTAGAACTTAAAAAATAAAAGAACAGCTTAAGAAGGGGGATCTGAAGGACCAAAAGGACACAATTCTTCATATCAAACGTTCTCTGGAAGTAAACTCGGAAAATATTCACACCAACACGATCTGAAGGACCAAAAGGACACAATTCTTCATATCAAATGTTCTCTGGAAGAAACTCAGAAAACATTCACCCCAACACCTTAACTACTACTACTTCTTCTTGTTCTCTGAATTTCTCTAATGGGCCTCCAATCCTAGAATGGTGGCAAATTGAGGGACAACTTGGGCCATTATTAAGTACAAATTTTCAGGCCAAGGAAATAGGGAAGTGCAACTAAAGAGAAGCTATGAGTGAGTCTAGGACACTATAGTCCACAGAAAACTTAAACGATTAGGAGCAGCAAAAAAATTGATAAAGGTGATTCATCCATGTATTTAGTTAATTTTAGAGCAAAGTTATCAAATACGTTTCATTGGAGGTTCCAGAAAAGGGGCAGTCCAGAACTGAATTAACCAGGGCATATTACTTGGGACTTATTCCAGCATGACTATATGCAAACTTGCTATGTGCCACTGCCACCTAAATTTGCTCCAGTCCACCTATGGAAAACTTGTATATAGGATTAGAGCATGCTGAGTATAGGAGTTCAAGAGGCAAAAAGTAAAGTATATATAACAATGCCCCTTACTCTCATAGAATTTAAAAAGAGAAAAAGAAAATTAACTAATTTTGTCGTGTTGGCACTTGTCTTGAATGTTTTATGGACCCAATAAAGAACAATTCCAAACAAAGAACGACTTGAACTTTTCTACAAAAGAGCAACACAGCACCATCATCTCCCTCTATGTAGGAGATTTCTGCAACTCTTCAATTGACAACATATGAAGCTGAGAGAGAGAGAGAGAGGAAAGAGAAAAAGAAAGACAGACAAAAAACGGAAAAAAAAAAAAAAAAGAATGGTTTAATTCCACAAACCACTGTGGAAACTCTCTCCAGGATGTGGCCGCAAATCCCTCATTTCTTTCATTTAATCCGTAGTTCTATACCAAAAGAACAAATTTAAAGAATGGCTGAAAAAACAGGAATGGTCCAAAATGATTGAAATGACCTGAAATAGACCGAAACAAAGATGAAATCAAACAAGGGTTTTTTGCTGTGCCTTTCAGCGAGAATGGTACTTTTTAGAATGTTTTGGCAGGAACAAAATGGATTTGATTCAGAGAGATACTCAACCAACACTTTCTTTGCAAAATCATAGACCAACTTTCACAGTGTGGTTTCTGCTTTTAAATAAATTCATATTGCAAAGCGAATTTTCCTTTAATAGAGGAATCACCTTTTATTGCCTTAATTTTGCTACCCAGACTAACTTTCTGTTCTTTTTCTCTTCTCTTTAGGTTGGGGTCCATTTGTCTCTATGTTGTAGGAAACATGTTTATTTCTCCCTCCAGTGTCGTCACTTTTATTTTCAACATCAGCATTACTCATATTTCAAAATGATAATAAGTTCTTCAAAATGTAGTAAGCTATTAGTACATCTATACGGGAGGGAGATGGAGGGTGGCAGAGTGAGATGGAGGGTGGCAGTCTAGGGAGACAAGATCCCAAGAAGGAATGGGTTCTTGGAAGCTAATCCGAAGGGGTTGGGATGAGTTTTCAAAACGAATTTGTTTCAAAGTTCGAAGTGGAAGGAACGTCAGGTTTTGGGAGGACAGATGGCGTGGGGACTTGGCCTCGGCCGGTAGGTTTCCTCGGCTCCTCAATAAATAAATGTTTCATAAAGATGAGAAGCCAACTATTACTGATGAAATAAATTATTAGTAGCGCCTATTGAAGTGACAATTCCTAAATGCTCAACAATATACAATATGTAAATACACAAAAAAAGCAAATAGTAAAATCACCTCTAATTTTCTAGTTTTACTTATAGATGCACACCCTATATAAAAAAGATTTAGAATCCAAGGCCAGTAAGTGAAAAAAATAAATAAATATATAAAAAATCTGACAACTTCTGAGCATTAAGGAATCTCAGCAATTTCCTACATGATCTCACACTGAATAAACTATCGCAAGATACAAAACAAATAGCAACTTCGCCTCAAATTTTTCTAGTTATGGATGCCTGAGTGCTTAAAAAAAATTGTTGGCCAATTCCATAATAGCTTAAACTTTTGGGCAACCAGTAGTCTAATATGGTATCTGGCCTTTGTTTCTCAGAGATTCTGATTTCAAGTTTCCCAATAATATTATTCCCCTATTCTTTATCTACGTCTCTTTGCACTTTCTTCTTTATGTTTGTCATGTTCTATTTGCCTCTCGGCCTCTCCAATTGCATGAGCTGTTGCACGCGAGGAAGGGTTTGAGAGCTGGATGTACATTATTTGGTCATCTCTAACAACATCAAATTTTGGTACGAAAGCAAAATCTTTAAAAAAAAAAAGGGAAAGGTTAAATCTGGTACTCATGATGTTAATAAAATATCTGACACCATGTTATATTTATACAGAACTTGTTTGCAATAAGACTACAAAATAAAAAATAAAAATTGGCTTTGGACCGGTTTGCTAAAAAAAGAAAAAAAAAAAAGGAGAAATTGAAAAAAGAAAAGCAGCGGCATCATATGCAATGAAGAACAAGAGAAGAAACAAGAGTGTAGGTAGTTAAACTGATTCTCGGCAGTGATTTTGTGGGTTTTTTAATATTAGATTTCAGTGACTTACCTCAAGAGCCTTTTCAGCATTTGTTTCTGTGATTACTCCTACTGCTGCATTTGCAGCCAATATCATTAGGATAACCTGTAAATAAACATAACAGTAAAAGAAATTTAAACAAATGCAAAAACATATATATATATAATACTACAGAAACCTAAATAATAAGGAAAGTTTATATTAAAACTTCTGCCAGAAACAACAAAAAAATGTGTACTACCATTCCTGAAAGCACCAGTTAAGATTTCAGAGTTCATTTTCTTTTGTCAGAATGTCAAGTGCTTCACGAATTTGATAGGGCACTTACACTAAGGGTGGGAACAATGAAGAGGAAATTCCATAGCAACCCTACACCCCCCCCAAAAAAAAAAAAAGGGCGGAGCAACATCAAAATCGCTACCGTCAAGGGGTGAGATCCCCAATTAAAGATTTCCATGAAAGAATGCCAGAATGGAAAAACGATATCCTAAATTTAGTCATGAAACAGCAATATGAATACCACAAGTTTTTGTACCCTTTTGACTAACAATAAAAACATCAAAGTCACTTTCCACTGAAGGTGCCTACACCTTTAGATTAAATTAAACAAGCCTCTTTTCACCGCCAACACCTTGACCCATAGAATTAAGATAAGAAGAATAAACTTATCTCATTGCAATCAAGTTCAAATGGCTGAGGATTGAAGCTTATAAATCCTAAAAAAAAAAAAAAAGGCTACAGTCAAGGGGTGCAACTATGCTAGTGAAACTTGCTGACCCAAATAGTTGGCTGCTCGACCCTCAGCTTGGCAAGGTGGAACGCTGATCTGAATCAACAAACCCAAAATAAAAAAATTTGTGAAGAGTATTTTTAAAATTTTAATAAATACTAACATAAGAAAAATCAATTTGTGAGGAGTCATCTTATTAATCGGATGCCTTCGTCGGTGTTACAAGGGAAATCTCCTCATTCTATTCTATTTCCCAACTCCACATCGTTTAATCTCACTCCTCGGGTCTTTGGATGTGTGTGTTATGTCCATAACCTTGGGCCCGGTCTTGACAAACTCGACCCTCGTGCCACTAAGTGTGTTTTTCTTGGGTATTCTCGCACTCAAAAGGGTTAACGTTGCTACAGTCCTCATTTTCAGTGCTATTTCACTAGCGCTGATGTCTCCTTTTCTGAGTCTCTCCCATATTTTTCAGATTCTACTACCCCTCTCGATATTACTCTTGAGCAACCTATGCCAACTGTTCCCTCTCTATTTCCTGCTCCCACACCTCCTCGCTCCATTGTCCCCTTGCAGGTTTATACTCGACCGCCTACTTCGCTCCCTCCATCTCCTTCAGAGTCTTCAGATCCGACGCCATCTACTTTGCCTGATGATTTGCCTATTGCTCTCCGTAAGGGTACTCGTTCGTGTGTTACTGCACATCCCATTTCTAACTTTGTAACCTACCATAATGCTTCTTCTTCTTTATCTTGTTTTTTATCCAAAATGTCTGCTACTTTTGTTCCCAAGACTTTGCAGGATGCTATTTCTAATTCGGATTGGCGCAAAGCCATGGTAGATGAAATAGATGCCCTTCAACGTAATCGGACTTGGGATCTTGTTCCCTTACCTCCGGGCTCCAAAACGGTTGGTTGTAAGTGGGTCTACACTGTAAAATACCTTCACGATGGGTCTATTGAGCAGTTGAAGGCTCATCTCGTGGTAAAGGGTACACTCAGACTTATGGTATTGACTACGATGAGACCTTTTCTCCTGTTGCTAAGATTTCTTCTATTCGGGTACTTATTTCCATTGCTGCCAATTGTAACTGGCCGTTGTGACAATTGGATGTCAAAAATGCCTTCTTGCATGGTGACTTGGTTGAAGAAGTTTATATGGAGCAACCACCTGGGTTTGTTGCTCAGGGGGAGTATCGTCACACTGTTTGTCGCCTTAAAAAGGCCCTGTATGGATTGAAACAATCTCCACGAGCTTGGTTTGGAAAATTCTCTGAGGCGGCATTAGAATTTGGTCTTGACAGATGCCAAACCGATCATTCGGTATTTCACCAATGCACTAAAGCTGGCTTCATTTTTCTTGTGGTGTATGTAGATGATATTGTGATCACGGGTGATGATTCTGAAGGCATTGCTAAGTTGAAGTTGTTTCTGCAAAATCGATTCCACACTAAAGACTTGGGTAAACTTAGGTATTTCTTAGGTATTGAAGTCGCTAGATCCAAGAAGGGAATAAATTTATCTCAACGCAAATATATGTTGGACTTATTAGAAGAAACAGGTATGTTGGGTGGTCGTCCAGTTGATGCTCCTATGAATTAAAATACAAAACTTGTGTCTGATGAGGGTGATCTATTTAATGACCCGGGTAAATTTCGACGCCTTGTTGGGAAATTAATTTATCTCACTATCACTCGACCTGATATTTCATATGCAGTTAGTGTTGTAAGTCAGTTCATGGAAGCTCCTAGAATGCCACATTGGATTGCTGTTCTTCGGATTATCCGAAACCTCAAGCAAGCTCCAGGTTTTGGGTTACTATATAAATCATATGGTCATCTCAGGGTGGAAGGTTTTACAAATGCTGACTGGGCTGGTTCTCCTTCAGACAAGAGATCTACTACAGGCTACTGCACATTTGTAGGAGGAAATCTTGTTACATGGAGAAGTAAAAAGCAAACGGTGGTAGCTCGATCTAGTGCTGAAGCTGAGTATAGGGCAATGGCCCATACCACTAGTGAGTTGACATGGATACAACATTTTCTAAAAGAACGTGGGTTGATTGTTGAAACTCCTACTCCATTGTTCTGTGATAATCAAGTAGCTGTTCACATTGCATCAAATCCTGTGTTTCATGAGAGGACCAAACATATTGATGTTGATTGTCACTTCATTCGAGAAAAAATATTAAGTGGGAGCATCTCTACTCCATTTGTGAAGTCTGGAGATCAATTAGCTGATATGTTTACCAAAGCATTGGGTCATAATCGGTTAAGGACTATCTGTTCCAAGCTGGGATTATTTGATATATACTCTCCAGCTTGAGGGGGAGTGTTAGAATGTTTTGGGTCATTATGTAATTACATATAGTTGGTAGGGTCATTGTGTAATTAATCTATGACATACACAATCATCAGTTTGAACAATGTGATACATTGTGTTAGAGAGCATTTGATACATTGGTTCCTACTTGATACTACCTGATCCCAAAGAAAATTCTGCCACCAATTGTACTTAATAATATCCTCATCATGATTGCATGTCATGCATTATATAGGAATAAACATTTTGCTTGTCATAAATGAAGCTTACTATATTATTTATTTCACATTGACAATTGCAAAATATAGAGATATTGACATCCCAAACTTTCTCCACCAGCAATTACTGCACATATAAGTGACTGTGCAAGAAAACAAGCACAAAGAACTCCCTTTTGCTTCAATATATGTGTATAAAATCCATGTCACTTGCACACCATACAACATGGGACACCCAAACAAGACAATTAGCACTCTTAAACATAGTTCAATATTATATTACATCACAGTCAACCATGATAAAAACTGAAACATGAAATTTTGTGAGCTTTAGCGTATCAGAACCAACCATTGTTTCAAAGATCAACCTCAACAAACTCAAGTCAATGATTCAATCCAATGCATACAAAAAGAAAACCTTAGTGAAAGCATGTGAAGTATCAATCACAATGCGTACATAAAGCTAGAACGAGTAAAGAAACCATCCAAGTAATTATTAAGCATTTGCAACCTCATATATGATCAAAAGCAGGATGTCAGCTTAACTGAGCAAAAAGATATCATATCTTACAGAAGGCTCCAAAAATGCTGTTAAGCCTGTCTCTCCATTAACCAAAGCCAAAAGAAAAGAAACAATGGCAGCTGCAATCAATATCTTAACCAGCAAATCATCGAATTGCTTCAGCACCAATTTCCAAAAGGGAGTGCCTGTATTCAACCAAATATAAGTACATAAAAGAATGGAAGGATTAGCTCATAAATCAAGAATATATATGCAATTTTCACATTTCATCAAAATCCCTCATCACACAAATAAGATGGAAACAGATAACAGTTGCGCGCGCATGCCCCTATTATAGTAATAAAACAATGGCAGCCAAAACTATCACTCACCTATACTTCTAACTCCACCAGAAACAATGGAACCATTTTAAGATGATAACAACGGAAGAGCATTAATAGGCACTGAAGGTAGAAGCTTAAAAGAAACTATGATGAAACTATCCACTATGAATATCAAGATTAGTGCAAATGAAGTTTGGCATTATTTATAATATTTCTGGATAATAAAGTGTCTTGTCCTAGAAAGAAATAAACGTAAGGGTTGATGCAACTTGGAAGCAGCATAAAGGCTCTGTTATTATACTTGTGAATTTGAAATTCTTAAAGGAAGTATAGCTGGACCGCTTAGAAGTTCAAAATGAATGCAAATAGAGCATCATCAATAAGAAGTGGAAGTATCATTAACGGAATATACTCCATTGATGAAAACATGAAATTCCAGACTCTCCATTAAAAAGTACCATGTTTTGTCGTATTTACAGTGAAAGGTGGGATTTAAAATCTTTTAGGTAGGTAAAAGGGAAAAAAAGCTTCAAAAACCAAAGACTATGCCTGATTCAGTTTTCTGTTCTCAGAAAATTGAAAAACAGAAAACAGCTCAAAAATATTACAGTTTCTGAAATCTGTTCTCTCAAAACTAAGTTAAATAGAGGGTTGAATTCAGATAATTGTCTATTGTAGTATTCTAAAACTTTTTTTTGTCTTCAACGGTCTCCCAACTGTTATCAGAAAATTGAATCAAACAAGCCGGTCTATTCTAACTAGATTAAGAGTTTTTTTGCCCTTTTTTGGGGGGAAGGAGGACAAAAAATGCCCTTGATACTATAACATATAAAAAAAGAAGAAGAAATATATATATTTATATGCAACTAGAAGCAGACACTAAAGGAATATGCAGCAACATACTTTCAGCTAAAAAGTTCGTTAATCAAATTATTTAATCAAAAAAATATTAAACTTATCCCAAAAAAAAATAAGAATTAAGAGCCACTGTGGTGTCATTTCTGAAAATCTTTTTCCATTCTCAGAAACAGAATAAACAAGCCAATACAGAAGAACTGTTTAAGAGAACATTATTTATAAAAAAATTTGGAAAACTTGCTTGAAAAATGGACTGTTTTCAGGAAAATATTCAAAAAAGTTTCACATCGTAAAAAACACGTTGATCAAAAATGGAAGCAAGGACAAAAATGGTCGTCATATTTTTCACCAGCCTCTACAAAAATAAGTCTCACCCTTTAACCTTTTCATTTACTATATGGTTTACTAGTCTCCTTCTATGCAAGACGACAAGCCATGCGTGTCTTTGGCTTTACGTGAGAGAGACTTTTTTCTCCAGAGGGCTTTCTGTCATAAAGCCAAAAATGCCCAAGACAGGGTACAACCGTTGGGAACGGGACATGACCAAACAGAACCTAGGCACTAATGCTTTAATTACATGCGTCCATTTAAGAACGGTAGGTTGTTTTTCCCTTCCCTTGGTAAGTTAGAAAGTTGGAATAATAAGGGTGTTCATAACCCGGTGGGAATCCACACACTTGCACTTTCACGCTGTCTTGCACTGCCCTGTCAGAGGTTCTAGAAATGCTTGGGGTTGGATTTTTTCCCGCGGGTGGGATTGGAGAAGCGCCATAGCGTCCAAACGCTCCTTCATTGCATCTTGTTGGACAAGAAATGTGTTTAAATATATATTTTGGGAAAATAATTTCTCACCAAATATATAATTTACTGGTTTTTTATTATTACCAATATTATGAAGTGAATTCTCTTATATTCAAAGTATTATATGGTGGGGTTTGTGGTGAGAGAGAAATAGGAGATACTTTGAGGGTGTGGAGTCTCCTATTTGGGCTATTAAGTATATAATATACTTCTTTATTCTTTTGGGTAAATGGGCGGGATTTAGGGGTGGCAAACGGGCGGGTTGGATCAGGTTTGGTCAGGGTCAAATATGGGCGGGTTGAAAATGGGTTGCACCCCATATTCAACCCTTTTGCAATGAATCAAATATGGATTGGGTCAAAATGGTTTGGGTCAACCCGTAAGACCCAATGACCCATTTTCATCCTTTTATTCTTTTCTTTTTTTTTAAATTAAAAAACATATACATTTTACTATTAGTTCCATCTTGTTTTACTAAAAATTAGGGAAAATTTTATTTTAATTGCTATGGGTTGAAGGTAAGTAATAAATTTACAAAATCCATTTAGTACATATTTTTTAAAAAATTGTACTTTTATATTATATTATGAAATTTTAACCTTCAACTCATATGAATTCAAGTTAAACAGCGAACACTTAAAATATATATATATATTTTTTCTTTCATATGATAAAATTTGTATTAAAGTAGAAGAGAAGCAAATGATGTAAAAATGCCCAAGTCGAAAGCAAATGCCTTGTCCAACCCACTGAACAGTTGACAAGGCCAAAATACAAACAAAAAGGGACCATATGCATATGATCACGCCCTACATAATTTTTTTTTTTTTTCCAAATATATATATGTACAGATCCCAATGATCGGCATTTTGTAGAGACATAATTTGTCAAAAAGAGAAAATTTTCAAGTTAAACAGTGAAAGTTCATGTGCATCACTCCTATCATAATAACATATTACTATTTTTTTTAACAAAAATACAGATATACACATATACATTTATAAAAATAAATAAATAAGCACAATCTCAAACTCAACAATATTTATCGACTCGTTTTAGAGAGAGAAGTGAAGGAAAGAGAAGAAATTTCTAGAGAGAGAAACTTAGAGAGAGGGGGGATTGATAAGAGACAAATTTAGAGAAAGAAAGAGGATCATGAGTCAGAGAATTTTAGAGAGAGAGAAATGGGGTGAGTGCAACATAAAATAGATGTGTATTGTGTGTCTATTATCTAATGGGTGAAATAACCAAATTCAACCTATCTTGACCCTCAAATTAAGTGGTTAAAAATTATCCAACCCATTTTTGACCCACTTTAAATATGGTTCACACAAAACCATTAAAAAATGGGCGGGTTGATGGGTTACGACCCATTTTGCCATCCCTAGCGGGATTGTATGTCAGTGGATTGTCTTTGGGATTTTGTTGATAGCTTGAAGCTTTAGGGTCGTCTTGGATGGCAGTTGTATGTTTTGGGAGCGCTGCCCTTTTGAGCATGTTTATAATATCTTTTCTTTA
Organism: Cornus florida; assembly: GCF_030987335.1. Lineage (NCBI taxonomy): Eukaryota > Viridiplantae > Streptophyta > Magnoliopsida > Cornales > Cornaceae > Cornus > Cornus florida. The sequence goes on along the minus strand of NW_026775579.1, from coordinate 56,901,043 downwards.
TCTATCAAAAAATATATATATTCAAAGTATTAATGTTGGTGCAAGTTTAGCTTCTTTCTTAATTTTAAGAAGAGGTTCTGCGTCCTGTGGTCTACAGCAAAGGAAGTGGAGACATATTCCCATAAAAGGGAGAAATTCGATTAAGAATATCCTCATTCCAAGATAATTCTGAAATTTGTAGGGTCTTCCATGAACCAGTAGAGTTGGAAAACATAGTATTTGAAACCCTATATAGCTGTAACTAAATAAAAATTAAGGGAGTAATTCTTATCTATTGGTGGCGCTGTCCATCCTAGAATTGCAAGACGCTATAGACAGTCATTATTAATGTTCATTTCTTTGTGAAACATTCATGTCACTGCTTCCTTATTGTCTTCCTTTACCAGTTTTATCGCAATCGCATGTAGAGTTTGAGGGAAAAATAGGAGAGGATGTGATCAGAGCATAGAAGGCAGCAAAGGCAAATTATTTTTATACTTTTCTTGACGGATCATACACAATAATGTATTGCTTGAACAACAATGAGAGAGAGAGAGAGAGAGAGAGAGCAAATCCTGTGTACTTACTTCCCTCTTGAGGCAGAGCTGAAACCATGTGTAAAGCATGCAACCAAAGGGAAAATCACATTAGAAAAAATAAATGCAAATAAATTTGAATATCATGGGATATTAATTAATTAAAAACAACAACAAAATCTAGCATTCAAAAAAAAAAAATTTGAAAACTATAGCAATACATTTTAGATTGAGCAGTTATCTTCCTTTTTTGCTATATAACCCTCAAAGAAAAAAATAAAAGGTAAAAAGAAATGCAAAGCGGTGAATATAGCCCTGAGATATAAAAACATAACAATATGGCAAGTAACCAAAAGGCCATTGTACTGCAGTGGAAAGTGATTGCATAGCATCTAAACGATAGGGTTGACGTTAAGAGTTCAACTCTTATCACTGATAATCATAACTGTCCACGCGCACAAAAGAAAAGAAAGAACATGGCCAGTTCAAGATTACTATGGTAACAAACTTCCATGTTATATTTAAACACCAAGTGAAAGTGTGTGTGTTTGTTCTAATTGCACAGATCCATAAATCAATACAGACGCTAACCTATATAAACACAATATTGACTGCCACCATATAACTGAAAATTGGAACAACGGTCCCCATGTGGACGGTAAACCAGAACATAATTAACGCTAACCTATATAAATACAATATATTGACTGCCACCCATATAACTGAAAATTGGAACAACGGTCCCGATGTGGACGGTAAACCAGAACATAATTATTTGACAGACTACAAGTATAATTTTCAATAAATAAAGTCAAGAATTTAAAGGTGAGAAAAAGACTAGCATACAAGATGAATGGCACTGCATGTTGATAATCAACAAGACCATAAATAAAAAGTGATCCATATTAAGTTTTATATGATGCTCACTTAGAATTGTTTCTAGTACCAATTAATGAGACAATGACAATGGAACAAGTAAGATATGTTGCAACCTTATTTACGCCATTGTGTCCTTGTATCAGAAGGATCTCAAGTTGAAAACTGAAAATTTTTTTTTTTGATAAGTAAAAAATATATTAGAAAAACGTTCAAAAGGGGAACGCGTCCCTAATACACAAAAACGAAAGAGCAGAAATCAAGCCTACGGACCAACATAGTCCAAGAGATCAAAAAAATCATCAATCGAGGAGCAAGCGCTGCCTTTTACATAACAGAAAAGAAAGCGAAGAATATGAGACTTTAGGTTTGATAAAGACGATTCCTTTCCTTCAAAATTTCTGTTATTTCTCTCTCTCCAAATACATCACCAAACACAGTGTGGGGCGACCATCCAAAAATCATGAGCTTGACCAGGGCATCTTCTCCAAGCGTTAATTAATTGAAAAGAATGCCTAGGCATTACCCACTAAACGCCAAAAATACTGAATATGAAATTCCAACAATCAAACACAACAAGACAATGCATAAGAATATGGTCCACGGACTCTCCGTCAATTTTACAGAGACAGCACCAGTTAACAATGATATTACCTCCCTTGCGCAGATTATCCAATATTAGAATTTTTCCCCAGGTAGCAGTCCAACAAAGAAGGCAACTCTAAGAGGAGCTTTAGAGCGCCACATACACTTCCATGGGAAATTATGTCTAGTAAAATTAGACAAACACAAGAACATGGATCAAACTCCATATCTACCATGAAGAGAGGGGTCCACAAAATGTCATCACAACCTCTGCCAACATCCTTCTGTCTATACAACAAGTCCAAAAAGATGCATACTTCTGCTATCTCCCAATCCTGAAAAGAACGCCTAAAAAGCACATCCCACGTAACCCCACTGTTATCAAGATGATAACAGTCAACTACGTAAGCATGCTCATTCTCGACAATGCTAAAGAGACGAGGAAAGGAAAGGAAAGAGACAACAACTGATCACCACACCATAAGTCTTCCCAAAATCTAACAATCGTACCATTACGAACCTTGAAACGAATATGGGTGGAAAACACATCCCAACCTTTCCGAATGAATTTCCAAATGCCAAAACCTCCGGTAACAGATACAAGATGAGAGGACCAACCTCCACTCTCCTCCCCGAAACGACACGAGATAACTCTTCTCCATTGTCAATGACGCTCTTTACCGAACCTCTATAACCACTTCCCCAATAAGGCTCTATTAAAAGGGACCAACTTCCGAATGCCTAAACCGCCAAACTTCAGAGGTTTGCAAACTTGCTCCCAATTAACAAGATTATACTTAAACTCCTCTCCTTTTCCACCCCAAAAAAGTCTCTGAATTTTTTCGATCCGTTCAGCAACAGAGCACGGGATTTGAAACAAAGATAAGAAATATGTGAATTTTCAAAACTGAATTTTCAAAGAAAGGTTTGATCCTTCAGGCTTAAGCAAGACCCACATAGGTCCAGCGCCAAAGAGATCACCCGTTATCAAGACCTAAAAAATCCCCAAGTTCTATTGAAATAAAATTTTATATCTTGTTTTAACATGTATGATTATATAATACTTTATGGGACATTTTTGAAATTTCAGAAAATGACAAACCAGTTGCTTTAAAGGGAACATTAAGGTGATGTTTATGGGGTAAAATTTATAAGTGGATGAAACTGCACTTATCACTGAACACTGAAAATTCAAAAAAGTATCAAAATTATTTCAGTTTATGATTAACATTTAAAATTTCAGCACTTAAACAGCATCTCTTGAAATCGTTAATGATTAATTTTTAGTTTAATCAAACAAAGCCTTAAGTTATAGTTTTCCAATCAAAACGGCAGCAATGGAAGTCTATAACTAACGAAAAAACAATATGTTAGTGGTTATGGGGAAGCAAAACCAGGGAAGTAATTGTGATTATAATTTTTTTCCTTCTTCTTTGCTTGAATTCTTTGTTAGTGGATTTGAAAATGACACTTCATCCCTTGAGATTACATATCTCCTTCAGTTGAAATTCATTTCTTAGAGCTGTGTATCTCCTCTCAGTTGAAATTCATTTCCAAATCCATTGTACACCAAGTACATAATTGGATTTAAATGCCAAGAGCCCAATTTGCTCCTTCTAATTCTTAGGCCAAAGCACCCTTACAAATATCAAAAAACTAGCAGAAGGTTATACCATCAAGTTCCATTTAGCAAATGTATGGGTGCCAGTTATTAGAAGTGTACATGGGTATCAGTATCAATGAACTTTTTAGGAGCAAAGATCAAGTCTATTAAAGAGAGAAACCATGTATTTTATTAAAAACCTTCAAAAATTATATTAAGAAAACAAGTAAAGGTCAAATAACAACCAAGTATTTCAACTAAAGAGGTACATGCTTAAAGATTGTTCCTCCTCGTAAGAATGAGAGATTACATTAAAAAATTAAAAGTTAATATGAAGATACAGTGGACTCCTCAAACGAAAAAGAAAAACAAGGACAACACAACACCACAAAAACAAAGATGTATTCATACTCAACAAAACCTTATCCCCAATAATTTGCCCCGGATGCATGATTTTGTTTCGCTATTTTGCTCCTCTCAATAAAATTACATGTTATTATCTCTTCCTTTACTAGCTCAACTCATATTAACTTGCATCTTCCTATTCCCCTAGAAATTCCCTCAATAAGGACCAAATCACACTAGTGCAGTTAACAATCTTCATCGCACATAGCCAAAACATATTAATAGGTTTCTCTCGGTTTATCTCAAATAGGTGCAACTTCCACATTCTCACAAACGCACATGTTTCTTATTTATCCTTCCATGTCTTACCTTACATTCATTTCAATATCTGCATTCTGATGAAACTCTAACCATATTTCTTGATCACCCAACATTATATTATACAGAATTTACCTTCGTTTTATAGAAATATGTTGATATGGAATATGATAAAAGCACTCCAATTAACTTATCTACTTTCATTATATGACCAATATCATTTTCAACTCTCTCCTTGTGAGTAATCAGGCTTAGAAAATGAAATTTTCACTTTTGGGTATCTATTTTATATTCACTTTTGGGAACCTTTTGACGATCAATCTTCAGCACATCCCCACTTCTATCCTAATTTTACTAATCTTACTTTCTATATATTCAATTTTTTATTCATATTTTAAACACTCTTTATTCTAGAGTTCCTTTCACAAATCTAATTTAGGATATATCAATGTTTTATTCTTATCAAAAGATAGCATCAACAAATAGCATACACTTCGAATATCTCCATATTTTCACATATATATAGGCACTAAAAGAGTATTTTGTAGCCCATTAGTTATTTGTTTAGTTGTTATGATCTTATTAAACAATTTTGTTAGCCACGATAAGTCATTGCAACCTAAACACTTAAAGACTCGATCACATCTAGTCCTAAAATCTTTAAATTTCCGTGGTCCTCAAAATCTTTTTTTACCTTAAACACTCAGATCCTACAAAGAAATTTGTTCTCTCTAATATCCCCAAGGTTTTTTTTTTTTTTTTGATAAGTAAAATGTATTAGAAAGCGTTCAAAAGGGGAACGCGTCCCGAGATATACACAAAAAGAATCTATGAACTCAAAGAACCCAAAAAGTCCACAATGCCCTCTAAAGAAGAATAATCCCTCCCCCAACCCCAACAAAAAGGGTACAAATAATAGAAAATTTCAGCTCTCCAATAGAGGACTCCTTCCCATCAAAAGATCTTCTGTTCCGCTCTTTCCAAAGACTCCACCAAACGCAAAGAGGGGTCACCCTCCAAAAGTCTCTAGCCTGAGCCCCCACCCATTGGCCCATCCAGATATCTAGCAATCCTCAAGAAGTCTGAGGCATGACCCAATGGATGCCAAACAAACCAAGCAAAAGACTCCAACATTCATAAGCAACAGGACAATGCAACAGAAGGTGATCCACGGACTCCCCAAAACACTTGCAAAGACAACACCGGTTAACAATGATATGTCTTCTCTTCCGTAAATTGTCCAAAGTCAGAATCTTACTCCAAGCTGCAGTCCACACAAAAAAGGCCACCCTAAGGGGCGCCTTAGAGAGCCACACCGTCTTCCACGGGAAGGGCAACCCATGAAACCCAGAGAGGCGCGCAAAGAATGACCGGACCTGGAACATCCCATTAGAAGAAGGCACCCAAACAAGGAATCCACACCAGTGCCATCCAATTCCTGTCTATACAAAAGGGCCAACAAGCCAGTGACATCATCCAACTCCCAATCCTGAAAAGGTCGCCTGAATCGCACATCCCAAGACAACGTCCCGCTATCAAGACAATAGCAGTCAGCAACCATAGCATGTTTGTCAACAGCAATCCCCAAGGTTACCAAGCATGATGAAGGTTTGAGACTGGAGTTCGTACAAATAATCCAAAAGGTTAAATTTGTTGCATTCAACCCACCCATCCTAACACCCTTGATTTAGCACCAAATAATCATCATCATACATACCTTTTTAAAATCATTTCTTATCACTTCATTCCATGTTAGTTTTGGTTGCCCTCTTTCTCTCTTCTTTCTATACAAGTCAATCTTTCCTCTCCTCACAAGTGCATCTATAGGTCGGCGTCGAATATGCCCAAACCACCTAAATCTACCCCTCTTATTTTCTTGCTAATAGGCGCCACACCTAACTTCTTCCTAATCCTTTGATTAATTTATCTTATACTTCCTAGTTACTCCTAACATTCATCTTAACATACACATTCCCGCCACATGAATGCGTTGTTCATGTTTCTTTTTCTATCACCCAACATTCCGCAACATATAAAATAGCCGGTCTTATGATTGTTCTATATACTTTCTTCAATTTATTTGGTATTCATTTGTCGCATAATACCCCACTAGCATTCCTCCACTTTGTCTAATCTATTCCAACTCCACGCCTTATATCATCATCATTCTCTCCATCTTTTTGTACAATTGATCCCAAGTACCAGAAATAATTACTTTGAGTTATGTTTTAGTCTTGAATTTTTATTGCTATATTATGACCACCTATAGCACTACTAAATTTACATTCTATGTATTCTGTTTTAGTTTTACTAATTTTTAAGCCTTTTGATTCTAGAGTTGTTCTCCAAGCTTCTAACTTCAATGCTAAGGCTTCCTTAGAGCTATCTAATAGCACAATGTCATCCGCAAATAACGTGCACCATGGAAGTTCTGCTTGCAAGACTTTTGTTATTTCTTCCATGATTATCATAATAAATACGGACTTAGCGTCGAACCTTTGTGTAATCATACTCTTTTGGAAAAATCAATCGTCTCTCCACAAAAATAAGAAAACTCCAGACTTAGAATCCTTATACAGATCCTGAATAAGTTCTATAAGTCTCAAAGGAATATGCTTTCTTCGTAATGCCCGCCAAATCATGTCTCTCGGAACTCTATCACATGCCTCCACTAAGTCTATAAAAAAAACATGTGTAGATCTTTTTGCTTGATTCTACACTCCTCCACTAGTTGCTTTAATAGGTAAATGGCCTCTATAGTGGACCTTCCATGCATGATAACCTTTTACAATCTAAAAGTAACTTTTCAACGCTCATCTACTTTTATCTCACGAAGACCTTTACATCCCTCACCCTTTAAAAATTAGTAAAATTAAAAATCTAATATCATTAAATGTCTAATTTCCTATGTATATATTCTTTTCCCCATTCCTTATACCTAATTTAGAACAAAATTGATGTTATGTACACATTAAACTTAAGCGTGTGTCACTACATTTTTTACTTCTTTAAAGCACTCCCTTTATGGGTTTACTGCAACTTACAAAAGTCCTCAATCTACCACTCAGTTTCCTCAGACAATCATACTTTTCCTTTAATTCTCCAAGAACCTCTTTTAATATCCTTTAAATACATTTGATTCCTAATCTACATTACATTAATTCTCTAAAATCCATATTAATTCTTCTATATTTTTTTTATAAGTAATATTTGTATTAAAAAAGGCATTCAAAAGGGGGAAAATCCATACTAATTCTACTGACAATTTATTCTTACACAAATTGACTTCCTCCCTTTAAATTACGCCATTGAATTCTGGCATTTATGACCTTTTACACATTCTTGATTGCCTTTGAATATACATTTTAGAAATGTCAATCTACGTTGCTTGATCAAGCGCTCCTAATCCTTACAATTTGTGCAGGTCAAATCAATCTACTCTTCTAGTTAGGAAAAAAATCACTCTTATTCCTATTTGATACTCTTTGGCTATTAGATGTTCATTTCCCCTGTAATCTTTTTTTTTTAAATAAAGATGTACTATCAATCTAAACCCATTGGTGTGAAATAGCACGAGAACCTTAAGCATTTATCAGCCTCATTCCCATATAGCAATTCTAGACCATCCTTATATAATGAAAAAAAAAAAAAAAATTGGCCTATGAATCAAAAGTTCATGACTTTCATTAAAAGCATATTCACCCAAAAGTTTAATCAATAAGCCAGTTATACAAAAAAGTATGCAAAGGCCAACCACTACCTTGCACACAACACTAACTATGAAATCACATATGATGTCTAATTAAATCTCTGAAAAAAAATATTAAAAAATAATAATAAAAAGAATAATGGAGTACATACCGTTTTTACCGTAAATTCTTGAATGTTCTGCAACCTAAAAACAAGGAAACGAACATACCCTTGTAAAGGAGCCAAATACAATTAAATATTACTTTGACTATTTTCTCAAGATAAAACATTTTTTATGTAAAAGTTTTATTATGAAAAAAAAAAAAAAAAAAAAAAATCATTTTGCTTCTTATTTTCCGGTGTTTGATTGAAGTTTGAAAATCATTTGCCATATCTTAAAAAATACACAACAGATGCTTATATAAGCATATAAAATAATATAAAATGTGAATATTATATAGCCATGTATATGAGCAAGTATAAAAAATTATTAGGTACGTTGCAAACTTATATATTCAGATATATGGATTTGTGTGTATATTTATATAGTTAAATATACAAGAGAATATATAAGCGCATATGATATATGATTTTGTTAAACATATGTATATATTTACATGTTTGTTGTTCAGGTATATGAATTCCAAGTGAATATTATGATCCGTTAAGTCATTTCCAGATTTTAGAAGCTACTTTCATTTCCCAAATACATATTTAAAAGCATTTTCTAGTCAATCGAATCCATGAAAATGCTGAAATATTTTCTAGAAAAAAAAAAAAAAAAAAAAAAGGCTAAAAACACAAAATGAAACGGAGCATTAATATTGAAACAAACAACTGCTTAATAATTGCTAAAAAAAATTCTGCCCCGTTTCATTGGAATCTTAGTAACAAACTATGAACTTATTTTTTCAATATTAAACAACCATGTACCTGGAAATCTGTAAGACCTTTCGTTGGTTCCACATTGAAGAATTCCAGAACCTAATCAAATGATCAGTTAATCATAACATGCAATAAGAACAACTGAAACAATATTGAACACAAAACAAATGACTGAATTTAAAAAGAACAAAGTGAAATTCATACTATAGAACACTATTTTTGATTGCCAAGAAATCCCAAAAATAGAAAAGAGATGGGGAGATACAGTAAAAAACCAAAATCCAACTAAAGCCAAAACATTCCAGACGTTTCCATTGTAGCAGGATTGATTCGAAATTACCACCAAAGTATAATACTTTGGTGCATTGAAATTCTAAAAGAACCACCACAGGCTATAAGTTCCCCTTTCAGTAAGACCAATTCCAATATGTTTGGATGCAGAGAAACTCTAGGAGGGAAAAAAAAGGAAGAAAGGGAAAAGATGAAGTGCAATTCCCACTTTGAATCTAATTCCACTATGTTTGGTTGCAAAGAAACTTTAGGGAGGGAAAAAAATTAAAGGAAAAAGATAAATTTCTGCAATTCTCACTTTGAATCAAATACATAAACAGATTTTAAATATTTCAAATCGTTTGATTAAAAAACAAATTTCACACACACAGGTAGAGAGAGAGAGAGCTCTAATTTACCTCTCTGATGGATCTGGCGTACGCGTCCTCCATTGAGGAGATGAATTCGAAGGTGGCAAACAAAAGTATATCGAAACGATGAGTAATCCGATGAATTGAAGACTGTGGTACGACTGTTACTGAAATTCTACGAGGCTTTAATTAATTTATCAAATCAAAACACGAAAAGGGATTGAAATTGATATTCGATTGAAAATTGTTTCGAGATCTACGTGTGTGTCGGTGTTTTAATTGTCGCTGAACGTAAACGTCGCCTGTAGAGCTAGGGTTTATGAGTAACAACGTGTTTGACTGAGCCCTTGCACCTGAGCTATAAAAAAAAATTTGTGAGTCTGTTCAACTTTAGAACTCATGAATGACACGAGGCTCTCCAAAAATAAAATGAGTTGCTCCGTAAAAAAAATTTAAGGGGGTGTTTGGCAATGCTGAACATGAAGTATTCATGGAACTGCCTACTTATATATATATATAGTCATCCACTTTCCTAATAATAAACGGTTAAAATGCTCTCCAGTCAAGGGCATTTAAATATCTATTGTTTAGAAATTCTCTACTCTTCTACATACTTTTTCAATTTAATAATTTATAAACCTTTTGATGTTCTAGAGACACTACATGCCTCTTATTATTTCTAGTATTTTATAGTATTGAAATGAAAAAAAGAGTATATAAGACCTGAAAAGAAAAATAGTACAGTATAAGGCATGAGAAATTTTAAACAAAAAAGAAAAAAAAAAAAAAAAAAACAAAGAAGAAGAAAGTAGGATAAATTACATTGACCTCCTTTGTAGAATGCCCAAACAACATGGATCTTTCCTTTAGTTTTAAAAATAACATTGCCCACCCATCACCATAAAATCCGGCAGTATTTTTTTGCTGTTGTGATTGAAATTTGCTTAAGACCTAATTTTGCTCTTAGAATGCTTGATTTAACGGATATTCTAAATTAAATAATAATAAATTTTCAATTGGTGTAATTGCCATTTAACAGCTTCTGACAACGCTAGCAAAGAAGTGATGTTATTTTTGAAAGTTCTATGTTATTTAGGCATTCAATAGAGAGAGCAGCTTAATTTACCTAAAAAAAAAGGCATTATATTCAAACCTAGAAAGTACAGATGCTTTTAGGAGAGTAACATATCCATATCGAATACGTATTGGATACTGATATTCGACGAATACTTGCGAATACATGTCCAATACTTCTTAAACCTATCCATAATTTTAAAATATATTTTTTAATTTTTAACACGTATCCGATACTTCTTAGGTATTTTGTCTACCATTAACACTTCTCACATACTTCATAACACATTTTTTACAAATGTGAACATTAAAATGCAAATTTTCCAACAACAATATCATAGTATAATTGTTAAATTTTATTAAGCGATGACTTGGGATGTTTGTTTCCAGTGTTGTGAAACAAACTTCTATGTAATATTAAAGGTAAATTACATTGACCTTTCCTAAAGTTTGAACAAATCTCACACAAGTGGAGCGATTGAGGTTTATTATTTTGATCTCTGAGATTTCAAGTATATTGTGACCTTTTGAATTTTTTGATATTTTTTGATCATTTTTCTTTTTATTTATTTTTTATTTTATTTGTGCACGGGAATTTTATTTGTTTTTGCTTGTTTCAAGATGTATTCCCAAACATATTGTCGAAATTCCTAGAATTACTCCCTCTACCTCCGATTTAAATGATCAACACCTTGATTTGCCAAACCTCGCTCACCCATACCACCCCCATCACTCTTCAATCGCCTTTGCAACTCCACCCCATATTGTAACACAAATTGTCAAGTGAATTCAAAAGCATAAACCTTATCACCCATACCCCTAATCTGCTCCAAATTGACCACTATGGCCTTTTCTCGACCGAGAATGGTTGATGGGCGACGAAGAGTGGATCGAACAAGCAGAGATTGTGAGCGAAAGGCCACAGCGATGACAAATCATTGAACTTCTCGACTTCGATAATAATTTATCCAAATATTAATAACTGTATTTAGATTCATAATATTTTTAAAAATTTGACTCAAAAGAATTTCATCATTTTGTTCCCAAACGTACCTGATGACTTTTAGAAATGAAAAGAACTTTTTAAAAAAGTCATGTTCCCGAACAACTTTTTCCCTCAAATTCACTTAAACGAAGCCCTTCTTGCAAGTCCTTCTTCATAGTGGAAAGGACTTTTTAATTTGGTAAGCTCCTCCAAACGAAATCTTAATTTCCAAAAGTTTTATGGTTAGACCAATGGTTTTCTCTTTTTTGTTTTTTTTTTGAGTAAATGAATAAGTTAAATATAACTTACCCAAAAAAAAAAAAGGAAAAAAAAGAAAAAGAAAAAGTTAAATATAAAAAGAGACAAGAAAACAAAGCCCAGAGGCAAAAAGAGGCTCAATGCCAAACAAACCCAGCCCATCTACCTTAACCGTAGAACAAACAACAACTGAAATTTGAATCTACAAAGAGAGAAGAGCAAAGCACACAAAAACACTTAAGAAGAACCGTGCTTGGAAGACTCCAAATTTCAGCGACCGCTCTTCCTTCTCTGTTGTTGGGAAGGCAGATAGACAGAAGGCGATCGAAGACGAACTGTGTCATCAATCAATTTTGTCGTCAAAGGTACGTTTGTTTCTCTCCTTCCAAATTAAGTACGTAGATACAGGCTTACAGCTAGCGCGAGGCATAATTTGAATGTCATTACCAATGGGAACTTAGAATCAGGCGACCAAATTAACCGAAGTAATTTGGTCAACAATGGTGTTAATTTGGTAATGTCCGAAGTAGACTCCACATTTGTGTTGGAAAAATTGCCATATCCTTAGAGATTAGGGACGTACAATTGAAAAAAAGACTCTAATGAGATTCCACCTCAACAGAGCAAAGAGAGCATAGCAATGAAGTGGTTGAACCCCCATTGCCTGGTCTGTCCCTAGTTTTAAGTCTCCCATTGAGATCGAGCTAACCACGCAATCATGGCATATATGCCTTGGTGCAAGAGTATCATCTCTGTCAGGGTCTGGGATGGAGTTATTTGGCTTACATATATAATATTCTAAGAGCAAGTGGTGTGGGCAACACAAGTTATCTATCTACTTTTAAAAAAGTAGAGCGCCACATAAGCTAAAAAGTAATGATGTGGTACTCTACTTCTTTTTTTTTTTTATGAATATGTTCCATGGTGTGGAATCCAATTATCTCATTCTCTATTTATTATTTTATTATTATCCGTTTGAATTTAATGGTACGTTTGGAAGTAAATTGAGCCGTTGCCACCTTTTGCTTTTTTGCCTTCAATCAGATTCATTAAACAAAGGGAAAAAAGAATGGAGTATTCTCTAAAGACAGCTCTATCTATGGACAATAGCTGTAGGTCCCATAAGAGATATACTCCACTTCTTTCACCACACCACCCATTTCTTTCTCCTAATTGACACATTTCTACTCTAAACATAATGCCGCCCCGGATGCTCAAACCAAACATAGTCCTTGCCTGTTGCTATGCAGGATTATATATGAAATGACTATTGTGCCTGTTACTTGCCGGATTATTTATGGAACCACTTCTTGAAACCTATAAATTTGTAAGACCAATTAAATTGGAACTTCAATTTAGTTTTATAATCTCTTTTGACCTTGTCTTTCTTTATTTTTATTATTATTTATTCATTATTTTATTTTTTGGCTTCCCTGCAAGTGTTATTACTCGTCATACCCTTGTTTAAATGCAATTAGTTGGCGTATTACTAGTTGTGTTGATGCACCGTTAACTAAGAAGGGTGTTGAAGAGGCAATTGAAGCTGGCAAGAAAATAAGCAATAAACCTATCTATATGACTGTAGGTGCAAAAACCGTACAATACGCTTAGAATAAAACGAATAATAGAACAATACTCAGCAGAAAATTGCTTATATCTTTAGTGGGAAGTCTATGCCTCTATTTATAATCCTAATTTATATAGGGTGAGTTAGGCTAGGATTCACATTGCTTGTCCCTAGCATTTGTTTCCTTACGGTACAAGTTTATAGTAACTATGACTCTTTATCCATGTGGGATTCGGTGTTCATGGGCCGGACCATTGCTTGAGAATGGACCGGTGATTCAATGAGCCGCCGCTGGGTTAGGCCTTAATTATAAGCCTTCTGGGCCTTCGTATTGGGCCTTGACCTGGTGATCCATCAACTGGCCCATTCTGACTTATTGTTCGTGGCCCCTACATTCTGACATGGCAGACCTCTATTGGAGGGAGATTTTTCCCTCCACAATAGTATAAATATATGCATGATGCATCTAAGCTGATTCATGCACAGCTAACTGCTATGACGAAGCATTGTCGAAAGAAGGTAATTTGTGCAAACGCATAGATGTCTTGGAACATACTATTTTCGTGCACACATTAGGGATCTTGTTAGCTTTATTGGTTAGATTATGTTGATTGTCTGATGTAAAAGCATTAAAATTGATCCTATTTGCATATTTTAGCAAATGCACTACTAAGTTGTGCTGGTACTTGTCCTTCTATCAAACACTTTTTAAGTTATGATTATTTGAGAAAAACTTTGTTATATTTGGTTTGTAATTTTGAAAATAATTTTTAAAAATTCAAATAATAGAAAATAGTTCTCAAAGAACAATAAAAAACAGTTATCTGAAAATAGATCTTTTTATAATTAAGTTTTATAAAATTAAACCAAGTAAAATTTTTTGTATAGTTTACAGTTTTCAGAATTATAAACCAAACAGACCCTTTCTCTCTTTTAAGATCCATCTCATAACCTACCGATATACTTTCTTATTGTTCCTCTTCCTGTTATTCCCTTTATACGAATTTTTAATTTTTTTTTTTTTTTTTTTTTTTTTTTTTGCAATAAGTAAAAAAATTTATTCAAAACAAAAAAGAAAATTACAAAAGGCCGAGGCCAAGAGAAAAGCCCGAAGGCAAGACAAACCGCCCCCCATTTCCGTGACTTAAATAGTTTCGTCACTTAGCACAAAATTTGTGTTTCTTTGAAATAACTACTATTGTTTTTGGAGTGCGTCCATATTGACCAAGTCTCCCCTCACCTTAGAAATAAATAATAAGAAAGGTTGTAAAAGTTATTAGATTGAAAAACTATCTATATTACTGAGTACTTTGATAGATATGACTTACAATTTTTAGAAATATTCAGCTCACGAATATTTTCATGTTCAAATCTTCCCTCTCTAGAAATCATATGAAGCATGTAGTGTTGTACAGGGATTGTAAAAATTATTAGATTGAAAAAGTATCTAGAAAGGTAGAGAGTTTGTGAACAATAGATATTTAAGTGGAGAGTCTTAAAATTATTTAGTATTAGGCGGAGAGTCTTAAAATTATTATTATTATTTTTTGACCGTTAACTCCATTGTTATCATCACCCACATTCAGAAGATAATAAGAACCAACATGTATACATATACATGTGTGTATATATATGACTAGAGAGAGACCACATATAGAGCAAACCCTAAAGCTCTCTTTAATCGTCTCCTTTAAACTACCATACCACAAAGAAAAGAGAAAATACCATCCCCATAATTAAAGAGGACACCCACAAAAACTAAAACTAATAGTAGGAGCAAAAGAGAAACGTGGAAAACTCCAATGTATAAAATAAAAATTCCAATGGCTTTGCCTACTATAACCTACTCGACCTAGAAATAATCAATTGTATTATCAAAAACAAGTAGTAAATATAAATGGATAAAGAAATAGTGGGATCATCGTTTCGGCCTTCCCTTCGCTATACACCGGAGCCCCTTAATCAATATTAGATCACCCGCAATCTCGGGCAAAATGCCCTTTCCCCCACAGTTGAAGCAACCGTAGCCTCCACCTCCACCTCTACCTCCGCCTCGGCCGCCATAACTTCCACCGCCTCCGCCTCCCCCACCCCGATAGCAGTCACTCACCATATGTCCACTCTTGCCACACTTGAAACAAGCGTTACCACCGCCGACTCCGCCGCTACTTCCGCCTTGGCCACCATAACTTCTACCGCCTCCGCCGCCGGCTCCCCAACCCAGATAGCAGTCCCTCACCATATGTCCAGTCTCGCCACACTTAAAACAATCGTTACCACCGCGGCCTCCGTCCCTTCCGCCTCCACCTCTACTTCCACCTCCTCTGCCATAAGCTCCACGGCTTCCGGGACTCCCCTGAACCCTCTCCTCGTTTGGACCGGTGACGTCGACAGCTTTGTTACGGTCACGGCCCGATTCGATCAAGAACTCGACCGATTCACCAACTGCGAGACTCCAAAAGCCCCTGATGTTTGACTTGTGAACATAGAGATCCTCAACGTCATCGTCGGGAGTGATTGTGCCATAACCATCACTATCGTCGAACGAACTCACCACCCCCATCATTCTGCCGCTATCTCCCTCCTCCATTGAAACCCAAATCCAACCCTCTTCACACAAAACCCTAACTCGGAGCGAGAGAGCAAACCCAACCCTACTCGTCTTAAAATTATTTATCTTGACCCTTGATTATAAAGTTTTTTAACTGTTCATTAGAGGTAGGATGCCTATAAATAGGTAGGCATCTCCTATATTCACGTAAGAAATATACGAGGAATGTATGACGTTCTAAAAAAAAATATAACCTATTTTAAAATAAAATTTATCTCTTAAAAATAAAATTATCTTTTAATTTTTTTTTTTAATTATCTTTTTTGTATCAAGGAATGAAATAAAAGCAAAAATATATATATATATACTACACTTATATGAATTGAGGGAGGAGATACAAAAAAAGGATTTAAAAGGTAATTTTGTCTTTAAAAGGTGAATTTTGTTTTAAAGTAGGTTATATTTTTTACGTTTTTTTTAATAATAGAGAAAGGGTAATTAATGAGACTTCGTTTGGTTGGAGGGATGGAAAAATAAATAGAAGGGATAGGAGAAAGGATGGATGAGGCATTTCTAGGGAATGGAAGGTGACTCTCATTTTTTGTTTGGTTGAATAGAATGAATAGTATAAATGATGGATGGAGTGACACATTTTTTTGTTGGAAGGAAGAGTTTTTATATTCTTTTTACTAATATGCCCTCAGTATTTAAAAATTTAAAAATTCTATATCTATTCCAAATTTTTAGAAAGGTTAGAGATGAAAAATCGATATTTGTGTTGATTATTATTTCTTTCTCTTTCCTCTTTCTCCCAATTTTGGGCGGATAGAGAAATACAAAGGGGGATCCTTCCTTGCTTCCTCCCGCTTTTGCCTTCTTTTCAACCAAACACGAAAAAGTTAGTTTATCCCCCTTCTTATCTATCCCTCCTCAATCCTTCCCTCTAACCAAACATAGTATTAAAGTAATCAATGAGGGGAGCGACTATCATTCCTCAATATATATATATATATATATATATATATATATATATATACACACACACACTGATGGTCCGTGGAATCTTTACAATAAAAGGTGGCAATTAATGTACATAAGCATCTAACAAATTATTCCTTCTTTATTAATCATTATTCCCGGTAATCCATAAATTTTATTACATTGAATCTCCAAAGCTCCATTGCATGAATCATAAACAACTGAATACTTATTCAAGTTATATCGACTACTTGGCATTCGTTTTGTGCAAGATCGACACCAAACGAGACACGAAACTCGGGAATGCGGATCCTCAATGTGCAGTAGCAGCGAATCTAACCCGGCGAGACCAACCACATCTTTACAAGAGTTTGGTCCTAATTTTGTCTGGCATGTAAATACTTTTCTAAACTATTACAACTGAATTAACTAATACGCGTACCCTTGTATCGATCAGTGTACGTGACTTGTCAAAATAGCTTCTTTATTTAGGACAAAACTTGTGTTTGCTTGAAATAATTACTATTATTTTTAGAGTGCCCGAGTATATCATGTTCTAAGTCACCCTCACCCTAATTTGACAAGATATATATATATATATATATATATATATATATATATATATATATATATAAATTAATGAATTCTATCTAATGTTCATTTGCTGTATAAAATTTTGGCATTTACTATCTAAAGATTGTTTGTTGTGTAAAGTTTTTTTATTTATTTATTTATTTTTTTTTATGATTAAGCAGAAGTGTTTAACCTTATAGAATAGCACAATGCAATTATCACTAAGACAATACAGAGATAACTAATGGAAGAAAATTGTACTACGTATAAAGGAGGAAAACAAACAAAAACAAAATTTAGTTCTTAGATCTCACGAACCTACTAATTTATAACATGCACAAAAAAATTCCTAAACTAAACTAATGCTAACATCAACATCATGACTAAAATGTTAAAACATGAAAAGCATAGGAATTGAATTGTAAATTTCTGAATGAATAACAAATTGATCTATCACTTTTTCACACTACATCTTTATAAGATTTATTGATAAAATTTTATTTAATCTAAATAGAACTTTTTTTAACACAAAAAAATAACAAAATAATAACTAACTAATTATAAATTAATAACATCTTTCACTGTATTCAAATAAAATAATTAAAAAATATCACATTTGACTTGCATTATATATTTTTTCCTTTTCTCATGTGTTATGTATTATGTAAATTTTCAATTAACTCATTCTTAAATCTATTATTATTCATTAAATTAGTAATAAATATAATTACTAAGCAACAGGGGCTTTAACTATAGCCCTTTTGATAATAATGAGAAGAAAAAAAACTATAACCCTAAAATCTACTCTCTTTTCTTTTTTTAAGAAAATTCAAAATTTGAGAATATTTTTCCCATTAAATTTTCCCCGTAAACTAAACAAAGCTTTAATATTGAATTTTTCCTAAAGGTGTGGCTTTATATTATGAGATATATATACTCCAAAACTCTTAATTGCTAATGGACTCAAACCCCTCCTATACTCTCTTATTAGTTCCACTCAAAGTGCCTTCGTCACGGGAAGGCCCATACATGACAATGTCATCTTAGCCTATGAGATAATTCACTACTTGAAATCTAAGAAAAGTTGAAAGACTAGGTACCTAGCCCTTAAGGTTTGACATAGCTAAAGCCTATGACAGTGATAACGTTGAGTGGAGCTTTTTAGAGGAATGTTGAGGAGGTTGGGTTTCCATGATAGATGGACTAATTTGTTTATGAGTAGTGTAAAATTGGTACGTACCGTTCTCAATTGTTATAAATAGTGAAGCTGGCTCCATATTCTCTCCTTCTTGGGGTGTTAGGAATTATGTCTTAAATTTTTATTATTATTAGTTTCTATTTTAGAGTGTATTTTTTATGGTAATTTCTTATTGAGACGTGAATTAGGTTATAAGAAATTGTAATTCTTGTCCACAAAGGAATTGGGTATGTGACTCTATAAATAGACACTTAGGTTATTGTTGAGAGTTATGAGTTGAGAGAGGTGTAATCTCATGAGGGAGTACGATGCTGGTAGGGGTGAGTTACGGGTTTGGTAGAGTGAACACTGATGGCGAGAGGGAGTCTCATGAAGTACACAGAGAACTCAGGAAGAGTTTGTGTGTATAGTCCGGTGTTGAAATTCTCTACTATTGTAATATCTCTACATATATAGTAAATTTCTTCTCATCCGTAAATGAAACTCTGATTTTGGGTGAACCACGTATATATCTTGTGTTGTGATTTGAATTGTTTTCTTTCTTTCTTTTGCTTCCGTTGTGTCCTAACAACTAGTATCAGAGCCAAAGGTGAAGGAGATCCAGAAAACACAAGAAGTCTCAACATGTGCTACAACAGCCTTCAGTTGTAGGTGGAGTCAATCGGCTTGGTTACATGGCATGGAGCTTGAGTAGTCAAGGTGGAGCCTTGGGGTTTTGACTAATTGAGCAACGTATAGTGGGGATAATCCGAGTTTTGCAATAAGATCGAGAAGATTGAAGTGGCAGAGAATTGTCCAGATTCAATTGCCATGAGAAGCGATGATTAACGTAATGGAATTTGAGCCAAGGTGGAGATTGTTAGGAATTATGTCTCAAATTCCCATTATTATTAGTTTCTATTTTAGAGTATATTTTTTATGGTAATTTCTTATTGAGACGTGAATTGGGCACTAAGAAATTGTAATCCTTGTCCACAAAGGAATTGGGTATGTGACTCTATAAATAGACACCTAGGTTATTGTTGAGAGTTATGAGTTGAGAGAGATGTAGCCTCATGAGGGAGTACGATACTGGTAGAGGTGAGTTACGGGTTTGGTAGAGTAAACACTGATGGCGAGAGGGAGTCTCGTGGAGTACACGGAGAACTCAGGAAAAGTTTGTGTGTATGGTCCGGTGTTGAAATTCTCTACTATTGTAATATCTCTACATATATAGTGAATTTCTTCTCATCCGTGAATGTAACCCTGATTTGGGGTGAACCACGTATATATCTTGTGTTGTGATTTGAATTGTTGTTTTCTTTCTTTCTTTTGCTTCCGTTGTGTCCCAACAGGGGGCTGAGACAGGAAGACCCTTTGTCCCCATACTTGTTCTTATTTTGTGTTGAGGGTCTTTCTACTCTTCTTTGAACAAGCAACGTAGCAAGAGAAGATTCATGGTGTTTCCTTATGAAGTTATTTTCTTGCTCTATGATCTCAAAGGCCCTTCCCTGGTTTGGCCTCGAAGGCAATGTAATAGAGTGGCCCATCTTCTCAGCAAGTGTGCTTTAGCTAGGAAATCCACTAATCTAGAGTGGAATATTAATGTATGGCCTTCATGGCTATCGGTAGCCATTGAAGCTGAGTTTCCTTGTGCTTCTTAGGGCTTGTTTGGTATAACTTTTGCTTCCGCTTTTACGAAGAAGAAAAAGAGAAGCAAAAGGTATCACTTCTATTTAGCTTATTTGTTAGTGTTTGGAAACTGTATTTTAGAATAACTTTTAATAGTAAAAGAGTTTTTCAATCTGTTTGGCAAAATATTTACGGAAGCTCTTCTACTACTAAAATAATTATTTTGCCCTAAGAGTATTCTTTAAAATTATCGTAACTTGTTTTTTTGTAGCTCTTTCTCTAAAGACATACAAATAAACTACTCAATATAATCAAATTTATCCACAACATGCCATATAATTAATAATACTAATAATAACAATTAAGAGATGTTTAGAAAATTTTCATTTTGACAATAGGGTTTGGAAATAGAATTAAGTTTTTTTTTATAGGGATATGGTTGGAATTATAATTTTTTATGAGATAATATAAAGGATACGCTTGTCATTTAAAAAGTTTCATTAATGTCCCCAAAAAGCTCTTCTAAGCCCGAAAAGCTCTTTTTAAAAACTAGCCAAACATTACCCAAAACAGCTTCTAAGTCCAAAAAGCCAAAAGTAGCGTTTGAAAAGTCAATCCAAACCGGCTCTTAGTTTCTTTGTTTCTTTATGTCAGGTTCAAAAAAACAAAACCTTAAAATATACATTTTCAGGACCTTAAAAGAAAATAATAATAATAAATTATCAATAAATCTTAAGGCTCTATATGGTTAGATGGAAATAAATTTTTTTTTTTTTAATTTTTATATCAATTTAAATTCCTAAGGCTCTATTTGGTTAGATGGAAATAGAAAGAAAATAAAAGATATGGAAAATTGATTTTCTAGCATGCATTTGGTTACCATTAATTTTTTATTTTTTTTCAATAAAGTTGTATGAAAATACCATTTTATTGTTTAGATGACATGAAAATACCATTTTCTATTTTAATATTAAGTTATTACCGTTATTTGTTTTAATATTAAGTTATTGACCTTTTTTTTTTTTCCCCCAAGAAGTTATTGGCCTTAAAATATACATTTTCAGGACCTAGAATTTAAATATTAGGTGGTGATGGTGGAAGGCGGTGGTGGTGAAGGAAGGAAATAGTGGTGTAGGTGCTAGTGGTGGAAGGCAGTGGAAGTGACGGTGCTGGTGGTAGTGGAAGGCAGTGGTGGTGGTAAAGTTTGTGGCGGCGGCGGTGGCGGTGGCGGTGGTGGTGGAAGGAGGTGGCGGTGGTGAAAGTTAGTCGCAGCAGTGGTGGAAGGTGGTGGTGGGGGAAGGTGGCGACAGTGATAGTGGATGGTGGTGGAGGTGGAAGACTGTTGTGGTGGTGGAGGCAGTGACAGCAATGGTGGTGATGGTGGAAGGCGGTGGCGGTGGTGTAAGGAGGTGGTGGTGGAAGGTGGCGGCGATGGAAGGTGATGATGGTGGTGAAAGTTGGTTGCGGCGGTGGTGGAGGTGGAATGTGGAAGGTGGTGGTAGAAATCGGTGGCGGTGGCAGGGGTGGTAGTGGAAGTCGGTGGCAATGGAGGTGGCGATATTAGTGGAGGTAGCATCAACATGGTAGTGGTGAAAAATGACAGTAGTGGTGAATGTGGCAGTGACGCTGGTGACAGTGATGAAAGGCAATAATGGTGTAGGTAGTTGTGGTGGAAGGTGGCGGTGGTTCTCCTCAACCCAATATTGGTCTTCTTCATTGTAGAGGCCTTCTCCGGGGATGCGTGGGGCCGTTCCACTGCCAGCTGCCGGTCTTATCCTAGGACATCATTATGGCATTACATTCCTTGCGTAATGGGGATGCCAAGTATTGAGAGTTGGTGTTGACCGAATATTTTAGAGGAGAGTAGGTGACGAATGATCAAATGGGTGATAATTATGACTCTGTAGCATTAGATCATTCTCTAGAACCTTTTACTCGTGTGGGCTTTCTATTTTCATTGACCTAGCTAGTTGGACTCTACTATCCATGTCCTTGCTTATTGCACTGGATCTAAGACCAAGTTTATTGTGGATGCATTGGTGGTGCTTCAATATGGGCCTGATGATTAGATGACCCAAATGAGCCCAAAGTTGAGAATTGAAAATACACAAGCCAGTATAATCTCATTGAAGATGGATTAACCCAGAGACAAACCCCATTGCTACTGGGTTGCCGTCTACAAAGGTAAATACAGTCACATCGTGGAGTAGGTTTTGGTTACCCATATCTCTATACATGCTAGGGAGGAGAATCACGAGCCAGGCAAGTTAGAATCAATGGAAGCTCAAGGTAAAACAACAAGGAAGTTATTCTTGTGCAATGCTACAAAATCTTTGTTCTGTGTTTGGAAGTTATGGCAGGCTTGGCATGCCTTTGTGGTTGAGGATACCTTATGGGACTCTCTTTTGGTGGCTTTTCTCACTTGTAAACTCGCATGTAAACGGTATTGTTATTTCTTTGATGCTCAAGTTTAATGTGAGCACGTTGCCGGCGAATTTTCGTAGCTTGTAATGCCTCAGGACTGGAACCCTCCTCCTTGGATGGGTCAGGTGCATTGTAATGTGGCTGCTGGGTACGTTTCCCAAGAATGATCTGGTTAGAAGCGAAAATACTGTAACCCATGCTCCGGCTAAGTTTTCTAGTTGATGGCCTCTAGATTGCTATGTTTGTTGCATGTTTTTGTGATCATATCCTTGAGTTACCCAAGGATATCATATGTAATCTTCTTGTTGTGTAGTGGTGTTTTGATTGCTACGAAAAGAAAGAAAAAAAACAAAGATTATGCTCCTAAGTGTTTTTAGAATGTGCTTTATGGGCTGGGTCTATTGTGTCCTTTGTTTCGGCTTAAGACCTTCCCTTGTTGGGCTTGGTTGGCTCTTCTAGCTCCTTGTAATTATTTACTCCATATATATAATTTTTTTATATTTCAGAAAAAATTTTAATAATAAAAAAAATTCGAAAAACAACATCAAGCACCGATTACGTGATTTAGACTTTGAATTCATCAAAAGCCGGGAGAGGGAAAGGGAGAGGGAGAGGAAGAGGAATAAAGAATTACGTTTATTTTGGTTAGAGGTAAGTGATATTGGGTTGGAGAATATGGCTTGAATAGGGTATTCATATTCAATCCGTTTTTAACGCGTTAGTTGTATGGGTAATTTAAATTAATCGGTTTTGACTTGTATTTTAATATGATTCATTCAAATACATTAAAAAATGGGCGGATACAAACATGGACCATTTTACCACCCTAAGAATTACTAACAGACTGGGTGGGGTAGGGTTTTGGAAAATCCATATCACCTCCACCCTGCCCTATTGCCATTTAAAGTATAAAAAATAATTAAATATATGAGTTGTTGTTGTTGTTGATGATGATGATAAGTATGCGTATTTATATAAATAACTAAATTAGTTCAAAATAAACCAAATACTATAAATTATTATATTAGTTTACTTATTGGAGTCTAGTGAACATCTATAAGTGATTTTAGAGAAATTATTATATGGTACTGAACCATTAATATTTGGTGAACCAGTTAAATACAAACTCTCGGATTGAGAAAATGATCCCACGAGAGTGTATTAATATATTAAAAAAATTCATGATTTGAAGGTTCTCATTGAATTAGTCTACCAAGTGTCAAATAGATCAGGACCATCTATTAATTTCTCATAATTTTGGCCCCAGGGCCCACCCTTAAGCTCTTGCCTAATAGGCTCAATTCCATTATAAAACCTTTTGATCTTGATTGGCATTATCTCTTTCTGCAAATCTGTACTGTTTGGGCTCTAAATTTGCAACACTTCAAATTTGTCACCACTGGATATCTAGCTTCTCTCCGAATAGACTAGTGTACGTTCACTGCTTTGATATTGTGCTATAGGTTGTATCATATGATTATGCTCCTAAGTGTTTTTATAACGTGCTTTATGGGCTGGGCTTATTGTGTCTTTTGTTTTGGCATAAGATCTTCCCTTGTTGGGGTTGGTTGGCTCTTGAAGTCCCGTATTTCGGTTGGAGGCAATTGATATTGGGTTGGACAATATGGGTTGAATAGGGTATTCACATTCAAATCCGAGTAATTTAAATTAATCGGTTTTGACTCTATTTTAATATGATTCATTCAAATATATTAAAAAAATGGTTAATTTCACTTACACTCCCTGATGTTTGTCCATATTTCACTTATACCTCTTTTACATTTCATAATTCCACCTACCTCTCTTGAGGTTTTGGTTTATGTAGCAAATTACCCCCTACCGTTAAGCAACTCACGGTGTGTGTTGATGTCAGCATCGGCAAATTGTTAGAAAGTTAATTTTACCCTTCTAATGTCTATAATGACATCTTTAACCTCATTCACTAATAGGTAATTATAAAACTACCCTTAATTTATTAGCTAAAGTATACAATAAAACATTAGCCTTGGCATCAACCTCGTCGTCACCTCCGTCACTTTAGCCTTCCCTTCTTTCACTGTCGCCATCCAGTTTGGACAAATGTCCTCTTCTTCTAAATTCCCAAAAGTCGACTGCACACTCGCCGACTTCCTTATCTTCACCGGCAGCTTCGGTGGAACTGGTGGTCATCTGTGAGCTAACTGTAAATCTCATCCATTGTCCGTAAATCGTCTCCAATTTTATCAAATGATTTGTTTCGGAACAAAATGGGTCTCTCTTTCTAAATCTTATTGTTTTTAAGGCATTGAGGATACATAATCTTCAAACATGGTTACTTAGAGAGGGAAGAGGAGAAAGTCAGAGAGGATTGTGGCTTTTGCAAATGATTTTAGAGAGAGAAACAATGCTAGAGAGATACAAGGAGAGATAGACAGAAGAGATAATAAATAAATAAATAAATAAAACCAATTAAAACTAAACAAAAGGCCAACATTAAAGCATAAAACTTTATAAAGTCAACGTGACAAACCTACATCTACTATGACTGAAAAAAAAAAAAAAAAAAAAAAAAGAAAAAAAAAAGGGTAAAAGTGGTACAATCTGGCAATCCAAATATGTGCGCCTTCGATTCTTGGCCATCGACATCCATTTCGGCAGTGGTGGCGGCGGAGGAGCCGACATCCACTCCGTTTTTCTTCACAAGAATGGAATCAGATTCTTGGGGTTGTGATGGTGATGGTTCGGATGGTGATGAAATTACAGAGCTAGACCGAATTCTTATACAGAGCTCTAGCGTGTGTTTGGCCGTTTTGAATTGGGTTTCACTGAGGTGGGTTGAGGAATCGTTGCTCGCCGGACTGAACTCGGTTTAGTCGAACTTAGTTCGTTTTAGCTTTGAGAACGACTGAATCGTTGAACTGGATTTCGTATGACTAATCGCTGCTCGCCGGACTGAAAAAGGAGGAATCCTTAGTTCAATCCAAACGCTGGTCTTCAACGCCGTTGAATCTACGGCCGTGTAGACACCGCCGTAACGCTGGACAAGAACGAGGTAAGCTGGATCAAAGACGACGGCGGCGAAGTTCCCAGCAACCTAGACCCAGTTCAGTCCGGCGATCCCAACTCCGATGAAGCTCAATTCAATCTGACAAAGCTTCGTTGCCGTCAACACTGAAGAAGAAAGGGGGAAAAAAAAAAAGAAAAAAAGAAAAATGTATATATATATATATATATATATATATACATATATATAATGGTGTTAAGGGTGTTAAAGTCTTTTTCTTTTCTTTATAAATTTTAATATATAATTCAAGGGTCAAATGGTAAAATTACACATTTTTGTTGGTAAACTAGGCGGTAGTTACTGTAATACCCCTAATTTTAAAAGGATAGTCTCAGTATTCTTCTTAATTGTTTTAATTATGTTTTTAATTCAGAAATTGATTTTTTAGCTATTTGTTAATTGTTTAGTTGAATTATGCGTTAGTTAATGTGCATTTGTGTTCTTAAATGCTTTCTTAAATAATAGGTGTTTTTCTTGTAATTATATGATTGTTTTTATTTTATTTTATTTATTTCATTTTATTTTTAATTGTTATGGGTAGTAGTAATGGGCCGACCAATTAGGTTCTATGAATTACTTGGATAAGGGATTTAATAGGTACGAATAATTACCTATGGATAGTGTGTAGGTATATATATATAATTAAATAATATATGTATATATTTAAGGATGGTCCTTTGGAGATAATCTAATATATTTATTTTATTTAGATAAAAATAATATACATAATTTATTTTATTTAGATAAAAATAATATACGTAGATTATAAGTAACTTATATTTCTTAGTTACCTTTTTAGTGTTTTAATTTTATTTTCTCTTTAATAATTGGATGTGGATTAGGAAAAGGAATAGGGTTAATATGTAGCCTATAAATATATAACTATAGGGTTGGAAAAAGGGGTTAGAATTATATCACATATGTTTTAGAGAAAAAGAGATGAAGAAGGAGGAAAGAGGAAGAGGAAGAAGAAGAAAGAGGTTAGGATTTTAACAAATCCTAAAGGCAAGTTATTTGTTCTACACTTCATGTTTTAACTGATCTAGATCTAGGTTTTATAAATTATATTTTCTATGGTTGTTCTTGTGTATAAATTGTTAAATTCATGATTTGATTTGATTATCTTGTGAATTTGTTGCATGTTTTATATGATGTTTTGTTATATCTGTATATTGATGGAACGTAGAAATATGTCTAGGATTCCTAAAACAAATAAAGAATTAATGCACAGTGAAATTCTTAGTTGATTCGCGTAACAGTGTTTGGACCGCTATTACAGTGCTCGTGCCTTGGGGGCAAAGCTCGAGCTTTGGGATGTAAAACTCAAACAATTGGATGTACAACTCGAGCCTGAAAAGGAAAGCTTGAGCAATTGGGATAAAAAGCTCGAGCAGAAAGTGGGATGCTCGAGCCTTAGATAAGGTGCTCGAGCAATTGGGACAAAAGCTCAAGCCTTACCTGGTGAAGTCTCGGAAAGAGCGTTGTTTTATTTTTATATTGGATTTGAGGAGTCCTAAACATCAAATATGGACTAGGAATGATTTAGATAAATTTTAAACAAATATATAAGTGCATGCTATTCAAATTTCGTGGTGGAATGAATGGACTTAGTCTTTAATTTGTTTTAACAATTAAGATTACATGTATGGTATGAATGGTTTGGAAAATGCTTAAGTGATTGTATAGCAAAATATCAAGCTATTTAAGATTCAGAATGTGTAGGATATGTGATATAGGAAGCTTAAATTATAAGTTGTTCATATTTTGTGTTAGCATGATATAATATTATTATGTTTAACTTTGGATGATTTGATGTACTTCTGAAATTGTTACATCAATTATTGGATTGTGTGGATTTAGTGCACCAGTATGGAATGGTGGCACTCTAGGGATAGATTAACTTATCTGTTAAGTCCTACATATTATATAAGGGAACGGATTAACTAAAATGTTAAGTTCTACTTATAATTGTGTTAGGTCAACTGAACAAGTTGGATGATACTTAGTGGATTAATTTAGTTTGGATATATATATATATATATATATATATATATATATATATATATGGACATATACCATGATATATGAGCTTAAGACTCAGGATCAGTAGATAGGGTGCGTATATTGCCAAGAATGTGTAGCTAGATATAATGCGGTTGTGTGTCCTGGTAGATCTAGGTACTCATACCCACTACAGTTGCGTTTTACATGTTGCCTACTATTCAGGTTACGGCTACCCTATAGTTTAGTGAGGTTCCTTTAGTGTGTATATGTATATACGGATTATTTAGATATTATATGAGTTAGCTATAGATGTATAGTTTTTTCCGATTTCTGTTTGGGTTGTCGTAGAAAGAACTTATTCGTGGGCCTGACCTACTATTATATTTTTCAGGTGCTCGTCAATTCCAGACATAGAGTGTGTTCGTGCTGAGCAGAGACAGTCCACATCATTCTTCCGGTTCTACGTATGACTCTCTTTATGTTTTAGTTTCTGATTATGGTTATTTTCAGTTGGACTATCATTAGGGGTCCACTAGATGGATTCCCAAGTTGTAATGATGATTTAAGGTTTTGGATAATTCATTTGGAGATTTTATTATTTAGTTTTATTTTCTGTTATTTTATTTATTCTTAGTTATTTCTTTTGTATTCTGCGTTCATTTACATACTTAATTGTTTGGTATCCCTCAGATCTGTGCTCGGACTTTATCACCCGTGGCTCTAGAATTAAGGGGTATCACAGTTACTGACAGGAGATGTAGGTGGAATTATGAAACGTAGAGGGGGTGTGTGTGGAATATAAGCAAACGTTAGGGGGTGTAGGTGGAATTAACCCTTAAAAAAATGGATGGTACAAACATGAACCATTTTACCACCATAAGAATTACTAACAGATTAGGCGGATAGAGTTCTGGAAAATTTGTGTTGCCTTGCCCTACCGCATTGCCATTTAAAGTATAAAAAATAATTAAATATATCAAATTTTTTTTTATAGAAGTATACATATTTATATAACCAACTAATTTAGTTTAAAAGAAACCAAGTACTATAAATTATTATATCAATTTACTTAATGGAGTATTGGAGTGCACTACTAGTAGGGTTGCAAACGAGTCAAGCCGTTCGCGAACTACTCGGGCTCAGCTCGAGTTGAGCTCAGTTCATGTTCGTTTATTTATTAAATGAACTGAGCTCAAACAAAATTATTGAGTTTGATAACTAAATGAGCCGAGCTCAAACATCACTTCGTTCGCCTTGTTCACGTTCATGAACAAGCTTGAGTCAAGGCTCGTTATTATATATATGGTCGAGCTGTTCGCGAACTACTCGGGCTCAGCTCGAGTTGATCGAGCTCGGTTCGTGGTCGTTTATTTACTAAATGAACTGAGCTCAAACAAAATTATTGAGTTCGATTACTAAATGAGCTGTAACGACCCACTCTACCACACGCCCACAAGGTCATCACAATCCACCCCCCTTGGACGCCCGACGTCTCCGTCAGCACACTTCCGGCTGGGTCAGGCTCTGATACCATTTGTAACGACCCACTCTACCACATGGTATGATATTGTCCGCTTTGGGCCTGAGCCCGTACAGTTTTGCTCTTGGGCTTTACCCCAAAAGGCCTCATACCAATTGAAGATGATATATTTACATATAAGCACTTCACTTTTCCTCTACCCAAGCGATGTGGGACTTGTGCACCCGTAACTCGCCAGTGTGGTAGCCTGACAGTGTCTCTCGCACCCGCCCACGGCACACCCGCCCAAAAGTTCATCACAATCCACCCCCCTTGAAGGCCCGACGTCCTCATCGGCACACTTCCGGCTGGGTCAGGCTCTGATACCATTTGTAACTACCCACTCCACCACATGGTATGATATTGTCCACTTTGGGCCTAAGCCCGCACGGTTTTGCTCTTGGGCTTCACCCCAAAAGGCCTCATACCAATTGGAGATGACACACTTACATATAAGCACTTCACCTTTCCTCTACCTAGGCGATGTGGGACTGTGCACCCTTAGCTCGCCAATGTGGTAGCCTGTCAGTGTCTCTCGCACCCGCCCACGACACACCCACCCACAAGGTCATCACAATCCACCCCCCTTGGAGGCCCGATGTCTCCATCGGCACACTTCCGGCTGGGTCAGGCTCTGATACCATTTGTAACAACCCATTCCACCACATGGTATGATATTGTCCGCTTTGGGCCTGAGCCCGCACAGTTTTGCTCTTGGGATAAAACCATGGGCTTTATTAATTAACCCAATAAGGCTTCATTCAAGCCCAAGACCATATATTTTGATCCAACTTTCCTTAAGCCCAATCCAATTAATTAAAATAAATAAAATAATTAAATAAACACTTAAATTAAAAAAACTAATTACACTAAGCACATAAACAAAACAATAAATTATAACCAAGTCATACTATACCAATAAAATCAACACGCCAACAATTCAATCAATAATTAAGCACACACACAACAATCATCATATCAATAATTCACGAAATATAAATAAAATAAAACAATTAATCTAAGCACTCAATAAAACAAATCAATTAAAAATTAAAATAAATGCAATTAATTCAAATTGAATCAAATAAATTATTTAAAAATAAAATAAAAATAATTAATTTCAATTAATAAATCCTTTAAAATATCGGGGCATTACATGAGCTGAGCTCAAAAATCACTTCGTTCACCTTGTTCGTGTTCATGAACAAGCTTGAGTCAAGGCTCCTTTTTTTATATCTATATCTATATCTATACCTATACTATTCTAAAAATGTAGCTAATTTCTTAACATTTTTAGATTTTTCAAAAATACAAAATAGTTTTCATTAAATACTTTTCAATATATCATATACTTATATATATACTACTTAGAATTCTAATAGCCACATATGATTAAATGAGTCATCTCTCTATATATAAAAGTTAAAAAAAAAAAAAAATCCAATAGCCACATGAGTTAAATAAGTCCTCTCTTTATATATAGAATTTTAAAAAATCTAATAGTCACATGTGATTAATGAGTTAAATGAGTCATCTCTCCACATATAAAAGTTTAAAAAATCTAATAGTCATATATGATTAATGAGTACATATATTTTTTTTTATTATTTTTATACATTTTTAACAACTTTGAATTCAAATATTTTTCTAAAGGTTAAACACACATACCTTAATCAATATTCTGAATAAATAAAATAAAATAAAAACATTTTTCGTCCAACTTTTTAAAAAACAGCCCATTTCTCTTCCCCAAAAATTCCATGCCCAATCCACAATATTCCAAATAAAAAATAAAAAATTCCCATTTTTTGCGCAGGAGTTCCTAGTAAATAGAAAAAATCATATATTTTTAATAATTTTCAAATACAATTATTATTTTGTTGGCAACTTTACTTGAGGTATACTATCTTTAAAATTCTTTTTATCTATATATATATTTACACTATGCATAGAAGTGTAAATTTTTTATTTTTTTTTATTTTTATGTACTTTTCACTATAAATATCAATTGCAATTAATTATAGTAATTAATATTATTTCTTATCCTATAGACTCCAAAGGACATGAAGACTAAAATTTCTTACATTTATTGTGGACACTCCAAAGGACACAAATAAAGCTCTGAGCAAAATTAAATATAGTTATTAATATAATTTTATTTTCCTAAACCATCATAATCCAAAGGCGTTTCCTTTTCTTGATATCTCCAAATGACACAAATCTTTTGCAAAACTAACTAGATATATATTTTCTTTCTATAAATAGATGATAAAAACAAGATGGACGAGGAACAGTGGAACATGTGGTTTAGATACAAATTCAAAAAAGTTACTGTTATTGTTATATTAGATCTTGATTAACAGTAAATAAAAATTAATACGATCTCATTCTAAAACATTCAGTGCAAAGAGATGCATTTAATATATTTTTCATTTTAATATTAATTTAAATTATTTTTCTTGTATAGATAATTGTTATGGAAATTGTAAAATCATTAAATTTTAGATGGTGTTGATTCTTAGATTTTATTTCAATGTAAGGTAAGCATCTTTCTTTAATCTTTAAGTTGTAAAGTTGTTGTTGTTTTTTTAAATGCTCTAAATGTTTTACCAATTTAATACAGTTGTTCATATCTTATCAAATATTTGAATTGAATTATTGCAATGAATTGATTTGCTCAATTGTTAGGGATTCTAATGGACACAGTTCCCAGCAAAGGTCTTTTTGGACAAGGCGTGTATTACACTTCACACACTCATCATTTTTTCGTTTGTGTACCTATATTGTTGCTTTAATGCAAATTTATGATCTTTTTTCCTTCTTTCTTTTCAGATTTTTTGGTGATGTTCTGTTCTCCTTGCAATGTCACAAACATACATGAATTTTAGTGGTGAATCTGTAAGTAACTCATCTGTCTACTTAGCATTTCCTAGCTAAATATGTTTATGTTTTTTTTATTTTATTTTTTTATATATATAGAATTTAAATCATTTTTGGTTATTTGCCGTGTTGATTGTTAAATGTTAATGGTTTAAGCTATATATCTTATTTTTTTGTGATTTTTTTACATTGTTTTTCTAGGTTACAAAAAATATATATTTTTGGAACCAGAAGAGTTTTAATTCTTATATCAAATGTTGATATCTCATAGACTTAGAAGTTATGTGGAGGCATTCCATAGTCCTTTAATTTTTAAGGTTTTTTTATTTATTTTATATATATATATATATATTTAAGATGTTATACAAGGTATATCAACCATTGAACAAAAAATGAAGAACTAAAATAAAAAAAACAAATTATTTGGACTCTACAAAAGAATCTGTAGAAACCGTATCTCCCATTTAAAGCCAAAATAACAATATTTTAACATTAAATAGTCCGGTGAAAGTCATCACCAGCACATACCATTTCCAGCCAAGTTATGTTTTTTTGTGTGTTAAGAGTTTCAATTGAAAACTCATTCCTGAATTTTGTGATGGAGGATGATAACAATAGTGGTGATAAAACAGTGAGATTGATTGTGGATATGAGATTGATTGTGGATATGGACCCATTAAACTGAGACTTGATATCCATTCCAAAAAACTCCCTTTCTCTCTCTAGATTTATGCGTCTTTGAGCGTGCTCTAATGGAAGCTTCGTTCATCCTAAAGACTCCGTCCGACCACTCCATTGTCAACAGATTTGTGCCACTTCTTCCACCAAATGTCGACACCACCATCCACCACCGTTGTGTTCCTCCTCCGCCGCACCTTCCTCATAACCTCACCTTCAAGCAACCACAGCCTCGTCGCCGAAGATAGTTCTGTTAAAAAAAAAAAAAAAAACAAACAAACATTTACAGAACTGCAAGACAGTTGCCCGCTGTCAACAGTTGTTGCTCGTTGCCGAAGCTTCTTCCTTGCATCGTCGTTCATCCCTCACCTTCGCTTTAGCCTTTCTGTGTTCCTCAATTTTCAATTCATATTCATTGTTTTGCCTCTTGATTTTGTTGTAAACATGGGTTTGCTCTTGATTTCTTGATAGTGCTACCACGCCTTCATTTCCAGTTTTTGCTTATTCGGGTTCACAAATGCTTTTTATAATTAGCTTTTTTGTGTACTTAGTTCACTGTTTATGTATATTTTATTCAATTTACTAGCTTTTGATATTCACTTTATGGGTTAGGCAAGTAGCTGACGACGGGGATGCAAATATATATATATATAACTTGGCCGAAAATGGTGTTTGCTCACCGAATTAGGAGGGTATTTTGAAATTTTTATAAAAAAAAAATTGGTCAAAATAGCTAATTAGGGGGTAATTTGCACCCAAAAAAATAGTAGGAATTTTTTTGCACCAAAAAAAAAAAGAAAAAAAGTAGGGGGTTTATTGCACATTTTGTATATAGTGATGGTATTTCTTACGCTTAACCCTTGATTTATAAATAACAATAATAAAATAATAAAAGTACAAGGAGGTGTTAAGGTGTTTTAAATTATTTATAAATAAAATAATAAAATAAGTTACCAAATTAAAATAATAATCCTATTCTTCTCATCTTTCCTATCATTGATTTATAAATAAAATAATAAAATAAGTTATCAATTAAAATAATTATCCTATTATATTCAGGATTTCTCAGGACCAAATAAAATAATATTAGGTGTTTTAAATCGTTGATTTTTTTTTTTAAATGATTTTTCAAATCGTTGATTTTTTTAGGATGGTGTGAATAATAATCATCTTCATCCCTTAAATAGAGAAACTGTTTCGGATTCACATGTATTTGGACTGTTCTTATTTGTAAATCATGCCTTATCGCGGAGGTAATTGTAAGCCTTTTTACTTGTTGAATCATATTGGTTTCCTCAAGTTGTGTTATTTAGGGTTCGGCTTTGTTATTTAGGGTTCGGCTTTGATTTTATTTCAATAAGTAAAAAGGCTTACAATTACCTCCGTGATAATATATATATATATATATATATATATTTCTTTTTGGGGGTTAGATTTAGGGATTTTTACATATAAATAGGCTTAAGGCCTCATATTTACTGATTGACTGAGTCAAAGTTTGAGATGACATGGCACATGAAGATTATTATTTCAAATTTGTGTTACCTAAAATGCCCTTCTCCCTATTTTCAATGTTGCCTAAGATGCCCTTCTCCATATTCCAATACATTTTACCCTATTGGAGCCCTAACCTTCACTCAAAATCTCATTCGTGAAGAGCCCTTTCTTTCTTTCTTTCTCTCCCCCTCTCCCCCTCTCTGTAACATCGATTTAAGCATTGCCCTAACCCTCATTCGTGCGCCCTCTAGCTCTCTCCCCCTCTCTGTAACCCAGCGAAGTAGCAGTCCTACTTTTCCACTTCGTTTACTCTTGTTGTTGTTCTTGTTATTGGTGGTCACTGTGCTTCTGTGAACTAGTAAGTACTCTCTCTCTCTCTCTCACACAGACACACACCCGTTTTGGGTGGATCTCCCCCTACCCGCTTTGACCACCTTTTAGTTTCAGTAATTTGCTCAACTGATTTACCATATCCTTACCTGATCTATAAAATTCTTTCTGTTGATTTGGTAGAACGAACCTAGGTTTTGAGGTAAAATACCGAATCTAATTTAAACGTATGCATGTGTTTTTTTGTGGGTTAGTTCAATTTGGATGCTTAATTGGTAATTGATTGTATGCTTGAACTTTGAATGTCCTAGATTTTTTTTTTGGTAATGAGCATGGTGAAATTTCTCACCTCTCAATGTTTCTGTAGCTATATAATTACCCACATTTTTTTTTTTTTTTTTTTCCGTTTTATCTGTTCCATTTGGGTTAAGTGATGCTTTATCTATATAATTACATCTTCATTAGGAGGAATGAGCCATTGATTTGACGTTGATTTATTTTTTTTCATGCTACTCATCTATTGAAAATATATCATTTGTTGATAAAAGTAGAGTCCCGGCAAAAAAGAACAGAAAATTGGTGTTTGTGAATAATGATTCACATTCAAAAACAAATACAAACCTACGAAGCTGCACAAAAATAATAATAATAATAATAATAATAATAATAAATAACATCTTAATTATTTTCATTAATTAAGGTAAGTTTGAGTTTTATCCTGGGACTAATAACATGAATTACAATCACTCAATTAAATGAACTTTATTCTGGGGTTTCCAAGACCTACTGAATATATAATGACTTTCAAATATTTCAAGTATAAGTATATTTCCATGAAAGAAAAGGGGATCACCACTCAAGTAGCAGATATGAATAATTGCATTTGAGCATATATGTTCTTCCCCTCAGTCTATGATGCCTCCATTATCATTTTCTATTTTTGAGATATTCGGAAACAATGATAAATGGGCAACCAACTAACTACAAATGTGCTTACTTAAGTTGCCTGATGTTTTAAGCATTTATTTTCCTTGATATCTTAAGCATTTACTTTTTTTTTGCGATATGAAGACATACATTAGCCAACTTATTATACCTTGGCATCTCCTTTTAGTCTAAGCTTAGAAATCAATCCTATATCAGCATTATGTCTTCCCTCCAAAACTAACTTGGTCCCTTGGCTAGCATCAGAAAGAAAAATAGAGCATTAAAATTCAAAACTACAGAAGCTTTTGTGCTATCACTCAGCTCAATAAAGCTTTGATGGTATCATCAACAACCTCCCCAAATAAAAGTTGGTTGTTTGGGCAGCTGGCATGATGAGCAAGTTAATAACTATGGATGACCAGCATACTTATTATATATACAATAGTTATAAATGATCAAGACCTAACATCACAATTAGATCACTATAAAATCCCTTTTAACTAAAAACCACAGAGATGTACTGACAAATTCTAGAAACTCTATAAGTCAACAATATTATCAGACACTTCAAGCTGTGAACAATACTTTTACACATACCTCTTCAGGTCATATCACACAGGTGAAAGATGAGTAAACTTAACGTTGAACGTTTTCGCAAGTCCATAGCCACTGGAATTCCTGCACCATTCAGCATTTGAACATGAATTCATTAATGTGAAAGCTTGTTATAACAACTATGTGAATGTGAACAACATAATTTAATCAAGTAAACAACTATTACTACAACATAACATTTAAGTAAAATGGCCAAAGATAAACAAAACCTCGTAACATACTCATACGTTCAGGCACAAGCTTCTAACAATTCAGCATGATAAAAAGTTGGAAACTGTGATCTTGTAACAATTCAATAAGAAAAAATATATGGAAATGAATTATAAAAAGACTATTTAGGTAAATCAACAAATTTTATGTTGAAACGACTGAATTTTCTTAACTTCTCTATGTATTTTTTCGCTTATTGCCAGTATTATTCTGATAATAAATTACCTTAGCTTAATTAAGAACATATGCAGCTACTCGAAATCTAAATTCATTTAACCGTCTGTCACCATTACTCAAAGATTAAAACCAAGCCCCAGAAACTCAAGCAACAAAGTGATTACTCTGGAACTCAAATTGAAATCTGTCCATATATGCGTTCTATCCTTCCTTTTTGTATCTAATATGTCTTTGTTGATAATTTATTTGTAAATATTGAATACCTGGTGTTCTACATGTAGATTCAAGGAAGCGGTATGCAATTTAAGTGAGGTAAAAAAGGTAGCCATACAAGAGATTGGGTTTGGGTCCCTTTTAAACATTGAGTGTACCAATTTGAAGCACAACCTGCACTTATGGTTGGTAGAACACTTTGATCCTAGAACATCCTATCTCACCCTTGAATCTGGCGATCAGATCCTTGTTACGCCAAGTGATGTTGAAGAGGTGCTTGGCCGACCCTCGGGAAGAGGAGAAGATGTGCCAAATTATATTGTAGAAAATGTGAATTGGTTAGAAAATGAAATTTTTTTAAAGAACGGTGCAATAAAAGTGCCAAACTTAGTGCATCAATTGGACGTTCTTCCTGTTGGGGATGACTTCAGGAGAGCTTTTGTCCTTTTCACTTGCAGGTCACTTCTATCACCCATATCGAAAAACGATATAAGCAAAAAGTTGTAGGCGGCGGTTGACAATGTGGATGCTATTAAATCATACAATTGGGGGAAGTTTGTTTTAGATTTGTTGAAAAAAGGCATTGCGTCCTATAAAGGAAAGGAAGGAAGAGAAGGTTGTAAATACATATATGGATACTTGTTCTTTCTCATGGTATGTTCTAAGATATAATATTTGTAATGTGTATATCATTTTTTTTTAAATAGCTATAATGTCATTATCATAATGGCTTATATGTTGTAGTTTTTCCACCTACACCATGTGGATGTCAATGGCCCAAAACCGATGGTTGAGATTTCATGCCTATGTGGATGGACCAATATATTAATTAGCGAGAGGTTGAATTTGGAGAAACGTAAATATAATGGTTTCGGCTGCGGTGAGGTAAAGTTTGTAACTCATATATCTGAAGATACTGATTATAAGGCAATCATATCAATCATGGCTTTTTATGATTAGTTCTAAATATACGGTTAAATTTGCATATTCACAATTACTTGTAAATCTACGGTTACATTTATATATTAACTGATATATATTTATAAAAAATTTTAAAAATTGTTAGGAGTTGGAATCTGAAATCATTACAGTGTTTAAAAAATGGAAGCAATGACACAATGTAGGCCAAGGTAGGGAGTCGAGATCCTCACAAAGCCTTGCTACAAAACCCAATTCATCCACACGACAACCTAACCCACCTTCGCAATTGTTTGCATAACACCGTCCGATGAAAGAGGAATATGAAACCCACATACTAGTGGAGGAGGAATACGAAACCCCCACATGACAAGCAAACTCACCTTGGCAATCTTTTGCAAAACACAATCCCATGGAGGACGAAAGAAAAATCCTCGCACCAATGGAGGAGGAAGCGGGAGCCTCCACAGCAATGTGATGCGACTGAGCGTGTGCACAAAATAATGCACAACACTTTAGGTTTATAAATAATGTCAAGTGGGCATCATATTTTATAATTTATAAACTTCTAAACACTTATACTATGGAGTATGAAGCGAGCAGGGATCGTCCCAAAAGATCTAAACAATTATAGGTTTTTAGAATTGAATTCTACTTTAGTGCTTACGTGATAGCTAAAAAGGGTTTTGTTTATGATTAAAACTAATTTTAAACTAAATGACTGCAATAAAGAAATAGAATTTAAGAGATTGGAAAGAGACTTAAGGTGTAGGATTCACCACTAAGCACATTCCCTAACTCACTAACTTTCAACTAATTGGAGAAATAATACTATGTAATCTATATGTGGCTAACAATTGCAATGAAAAGTGTAAACGATCAATTTCAAGCATGAATCAACTACCTAATGACAATTAAACTAAGTGTAGTGCAATTCACTAATTCAAAGCATGATTCATCAATCCAAATTAGAAATTTAACATACATTAATCTAGAGGATACATAATTGTGACAATAAGTATGGATTTCAAACAATTGTATGGATTGTCTACTTACCTAATAATTAAATTGCAATTAACTAATTTACCTTAAATTAAACTAACCAAACTTGAAATTAAACTATTTAAACTAGACATTAACCTAATTGTGTAGTACAACCAATCTAATATAAGCAATTTTTATCAAATTAGAACACAATTACATCAAATTAATACAATGCATAGCCATCACATGATTCAATTCACAAAGAAATCAAGTGTAAAAATTAATTATCAATCAAAAATATATAAGACAATATGAGATTGATCAATCCCCCAAGGGCATTTTTAGTTCTGTAAATAGTGGGGGATCGATCTCCCAGAGTTGGAATTTCCTTTTACACCTTATTTAGCTCCATTTTGACCCCTGGCTAATTGGATTGCTTCTTCATCTTTGGGAATATCATCAAAGGCCCGAGAAAGGTAGAATTGACCGTTTTTGAAGAATAAGCACGCTATACAAGCAATGAGCTACGACCTCTTTTTGCTATTTTTTGAACTTTTTCTTAATGTCTTTGCTTGACTCTAAAAAGGTTTTAGTGAACTAAAATTAGTCTGTTTGAATCTTATTGACCTGAAATTGACAAAAACATAAATTAGAACTAAAACATGAAAATAAGATAGATGCAAAGACTAAAATACCCTAGTTTAGGTGCTGAAATGTGCAACATTTAAGCACTTATCCCAAGGTGATATGCAGGAAGCAGTGAGCATCCCCTTATTACGTGTTATAAAGCCTGGGTACCATATGGGACCACCTTGGGTTGAAATAAAGGTCAACCGATTGTGTGCCATTAGTGCAATAGCAAAGATAGTCCTCACATATGCCATATATAAAAGCAAAAATGATAAGTGAGAAATTATATAAATAATTATTAATTTGCTCTATATTTACTTACTTTCTATACTCAAACACTTAATATGTTATTGTTTAATTATAGTGAAATCCTGGTGGACATAAATGATTTTTACCTCACAAGAAAAGAGATGAGAACAATCTCTTACAATAATTGGATATCAAATGTGGTATGTTCACTTAAAGTTCATTGATTTTTCAAACTAATCACACGCATGCATTTATGGTTTAAATGTGATCGTTGTAAGTGGTTAACGTCTATTGCCAAATGCTCCAACTAAAACAAAGGCGTAGAGGATCCAAATTTTTTTTTCCTTCTTGGATGGGGGTAACAAATTCTTCTATCTATAATGAGTGTTTGTTTCACATATATTAGGTTATCTATTGTGCATTTTTAGATTGAACTTTCCAAGATAGCTTCAAAAGTGGTTGATAGGAAGGCCAAAATATAATCAGTATGGAACGAGTATAAAAGGATAATGAAGTTCAATGACAACAAAGTTTGCCAATTCAATACGGTAATATTTATCGCTTGGAAACATAACCATTTATTATCTTTTTATCAAAAAAATATTATTGTAAAAGTAATTAAATTTTTATATTTTTAAATATACAGCTTTAGCTTTACTTTCCAATACTTGTGTATGTCTTCAACATCTGCGATTGTCGTAAAGTTATGTTGAATTTAATGAAGCGATGTTCACATGATAAGCCTACTCCTGACAATATGTCAAAAGATTTGGTAAATGCTTATTACATACGAGCTCATTTTTATGATTAAGTATTCATTTACTGTTAAATTAGGACGGTAAAGTATACTGGTTGCAGAATCTTTACTGAATTTTCTACTCTAATCATTTATATATTGTGCATTTGTAGATAATGTTGGTTGAGATATTCACCGGAAGAGATCTACAAAACTTGTTATACAATGTGCCTAACGTACCTCAACAGCCCGATAGGTAATTTTATCACTTAATGTTCCTGATTTGGTGTATTGATTATGTTCACAATTAATTATAATTGAATTATACCCAAACAATCTTCTATTCAGTGATAGTTGTGGTGCTTTCATGTTGGAGTTCATGGAGAAATGGGATAGTTCACTCAATCACCCAAGAGAGAAGGTGAAGTGGAAAAATCTATTTTTTACGTGGGTCGTATTTATTTTTTTAAATGGTGTTTCTAATTTTGAATTTTCAGAGGACAATAAAGATCCTTATGGTTGATCATAAAGTTAAAGTATATGCTACCTAGTTAAGAATTTATTAAGTTTAACATAATACAAAAGTTGAGATTTCATCATCAACATAAATGTTGATACTTAATAACCATGATTGGCGTGAAGCATGATAGCAAGAAAAAGGAAAATCAATAATCTCACATGGAGCATGCTTGACATGTCGTGTAATTAAGATAGGTTAAATGATGTCTTACTTTAAGTTTATTGTTGGTTATATGTTGTTAATTCAATCTTATTAATATTTTATTATATTTTATAAGCCGAGGGTATTCTAAATATTTGTTGTGTTTTTACATTGGTCTAATAATTGTTCATGTAATTAGGTTTTTTAACTTGAAACTCGACAATCAACCAATGGCTCTTTTAACTTACTATGTTTATGTTGATTAAGAGGGTACACTAGTACTCGACAATCAACCAATGCATGTGCACACATTTTTTGTTCTATTAAAATGCAGTCTCTTGCTTAATTTAGCATTAAGGCTATGTACAAAGTTCTCTCCTATGTCCCTTATGAATCTCTTAATTATTGTGTGATTATTGGCTGATAAGTGTCCTTAGTTCTTCAAAGTTTTTCTCCCGGAACGGAGCTTTCAACGACTGCAAATTCCATAAATTATATATATATATATATATATATATATATATATATATATATATATATATATAATGTAGTGACGAAAGAACAGTTGATGGTTGAAGACAATGGCAAGTAGCAAAAAACTAATAGGACTTTACGTCAGAGGGTGTCATGGCCTCACGAAACGTCGTGAGGAGTTAAAAATGGAATAGCTTCAAATATGAGGAGTGAAAAATGGAATAGCTTAGAATGCTATAATGAATGGATATTAATTAATTTCCCTCCATACATCAACAAGAGAGAACTAATGAATGACTACTGCTTCAACATAGGATTTGGTTTGTGTATTGGCTATATAATTTTATCTATAAAGATAAGATGAGAAAGTGGGATGGTTTTGTGTATATATGTACTAGAGCTGATATTTTTAT
This sequence comes from Cornus florida, assembly GCF_030987335.1. Taxonomy (NCBI): domain Eukaryota; kingdom Viridiplantae; phylum Streptophyta; class Magnoliopsida; order Cornales; family Cornaceae; genus Cornus; species Cornus florida. Next base: position 56,859,208 of record NW_026775579.1, on the reverse strand, counting down.
AGAGAGTCCTATTATGTGACTAGCCATGCGAATGAAGAAAAAGCCAAATTATGTAAAACAACCTTAGGCCATGGCAAATAAAGAGGTATGGTCACATCATCACATGGCTATACCAACTTTTGTATGCCATGGGTGGGTTATCAAGAAAAAGCCTTAGTGTTGAAAGTTGTTATAAATATCTGATTGTTGTCATGCGACAGACTATTGGCATTCCTATTTGTAAGTGCAATTTACTTATCTAATGTTTTTATTTTGGTTTTATTTTAACAAAACTATTATAATGTTAATTTCTTTTTGAAATATATTTCTAAGTGCAATTTGATTATCTAGTATCTTTATTTTGATTCTATTTGATCAAAGTATTATAATTTTTTTTTTTGCCAAATAGATTTCTAAGTGCACTTTGATTATTTAATATCTTTATTTTAATTATATTTAATTAAAGTTATTATAATGTTTTTTTTTTCCAAATAGATTTCTAAGTGCATTTTGATTATGTACTGTCTTTATTTTGATTCTGTTTGATCAAAGGTATTATAATGTTCTTTTTTTCACATAGATTTGTAAGTGCACTTTGATTATGTAATGTCTTTATTTTGATAATGTTAATTTTTTGTAGATACCTGACGGGAGGACGAAGATATTATGTTGCTTTCATTGGCCAAAATGTATGAATATACATAAACCGGGATAAGTATGAGGCACAGACATGCGGTTTACCGAATGGCACGCATTGTGTGTACAATAGCAAAGTGGAGGCTACAGAAGCACTCAATAGATGGAACAATCAAAATTTTAGTGATGGGTTAAACAAGAATGAGAAAGTAGATGATGTTCCTCTTCAACCTCCATCTCTAGTTATGAACCTTAAAAATAATTTGAGGTATAAGAAATTAACAGAGCAAAAGAGTATTCTTGCGGCAAGGTGTAGAAGAGAAGGATTACCTATTCCTAGGGCGTGTTTCGTTGAACTTTTGCATTCAAAGATGACAAACATGGAATCCGTAATTACTCAATTCGAATGTGAAAACCATCAACTATATATCAGATGTTGCAGCAATGAGAGCATTTCCATTGCAAAGAAGATGAATAAGGATCCCACTGAAGTTATTTAAGCCATAACTAATGATCCAGACTTACAATCAGATTCAGAGTTGTCAGATTATTCAAATTCAGGGATGATGACTTTGTAAGTTCACCTCCCCGTTATTGCTAAAAAAAAACTTAAAAAAACTCAGTAGTTGAGTTTAATTTATTTTAGCTTTGATAATATTTAGAAGAGTTTATGGAAATATAATGACTTATTTTACTTTGGGCAAATCTCAATATACACTTAAACATATTGAAATATTACACACTTAAAGTTGAATTTTTTATTTTTTTAAAAAATAGTCCAACTAATTATAAGAAGGTCCTCGAGAATAATAAGGTCCGGGTGGAGGAGATGATGATTACATGCTAAGCGTCATTACATAAAAAAATGAACCATCGATACGAGGAGATAAAAATGGAATAGTTTTGAGTATCATTGAGAATGTATAACAACTACTACTTTTAATCCATGCATTTCTTAACGAGTACTTTTGCTCTATATAAATTCGCTCCATATATCAACAATTGAGATTTACTAGTGCTAATGTTATGGTTTAGTGTATGTGTCATATGTCATTTAAATAACCCAATTCACAGACATGTGATTGAATTTTAGCCATGTGATGATTTGACAACGCCTTACACACTCTCTCTTTGGCACAAAAGGGGTGTCTTTCATAATAATTCACGTGTTTATACACCTAGCACCACAATTTTTAACTTTAGCCATGTGATTATTTGACAACACCTCACTTATCTCTATATATCATAAAATCATGTCACACTGAAGTCTAAGACAGCCTACCTGTATCAGTTCTATCTCTAACACGTGTGTCATCATATGTCTTCTAATATAAAGCCCAATTCACAGACATGTAAATGAATTTTAGTCATATGATGATTTGACAACACGTTACACATCTCTCTCTTTGGCATAAAAGGGGTGTTTTTCATAACAGTTCACGTGCTTATGCACCCAGCACCACTATTTTGAACTTTAGCCATGTGATGATTACACAACACCTCACATATCTCTCTATATCATTAAATCATATATGATACTGAAGTCTAGGATAGCCTACCATGATCATTATAGTTTCCTCCTATAAATTATTTCTTTCATTTAGAATTTTTTAAATTATTTCATCCATCACTTTTTCAAGTTATGCTTTAATGTGTCTAGTTATCACTACAAGAAAAAATTCATTTTATAATTCAAAAATTCATCATTTATCAATGTGCCAAAATAATTCACCATTTAGCAATGTTCCAAAACAAGAACTAAATCCATTTGTCAAGAAAATCATTAATTTCCTAGCACTGCTGTTGAAAAATTTATAAACCTTTTAGCACTTGAGTTTCAGTCTGCACTTGTCAAAAAATTACCTCATTGTCCATGATACAAAATCCAAGCAAGTAGTTACATCACACAAGTCTCAAATTTAGTATGCTAATAACAAAAAGGAAAGAACAAAATTATCATTTATGAATCAAGTGGAAATCATTGTCATCCATAAACAAAATGCAGCCAAGAAACTACAACAAAAAAGTACTAACAAAACAACATATAGAAATAAACAAAACCAAGACAAGAGAAACTATTGTAAGGATCAACTGATTTAAATATATAAGATTATATGGCAACTTCTAGTTACATACATGGGGAAGGTAACGCGACAAAATGTAGTTGATTTTTAATGTAAGTAGTTCCAACCCTTCAAAAGAACTTACGTTCTTCTAGCTAGTTCAAACACTCTATCCTTAACAATTTCTCAACCTCCATTTATGCACAATAAATGGTCACGGTCACTTAAGGCACGTGACCCCCTATACACCTTAAAAAAATGGTTACTTAAAACACGTGACCCCCTATGTAAATGAATATATGGCTATATTTATATAGTATTTTTATGAAATGCATGAATCTTTATTTTAGCTTTGATAATATTTAGAAGAGTTTTATGAAAACATAATGCCTTATTTTACCTTGGGCAAATCTCAATATACACTTAAACATATTGAAATATTACACATTTAAAGTTGAAAAAAAAAATTAAAAAAAAAATAGTTCAACTAATTGTAAGAAGGTCCCGGAGAATCATAAAAAGGTCCACTAAAAACGTTAGCCACTGCGAGATTTCACTCTTGTTAAATATTATTACATTGGTAAGCACACATTGAAAAATAAATACATACCAAATCTCTCTTTGGCATGAAATGAGTATCTTTCATAATAGTTCATGTGTTTATGCACCTAGCACCACTATTTTTAACTCTATCTATATGATGATTTGATAACATCTCACATATCGCTCTATATTATAAAATCATATGTCATACTGAAGTGTAGGACAGCCTACACCTGTCAGTTATATCTTTAACATGTGTGTCATCATATGTCTTCTAATATAGAGCCCAATTCACAGACATCACATGAATTTTAGCCATGTGATGATTTGACAACATCTAGACAAAAGAGCCAAAAAAAAAAAATTATATTAAATAAGTAATTTAGGAAAACAGTGACAATTAGGGGGATATGGAAATCAGAGAAGGCAAATTGAGGACTTAATAAGGAAAAAAAATTAACCTTCATAGTCTGAGATTGGGTACTTATTCTAAATGATCATATCTATTTCAGGGTATGCCATAGACTCATGCTATATAAGTTTTAAACAAGCTTCATATTCTGAGCCAAACATATTGTATATGCATTATATCCAGACATCAATAGTACTCTGAGTTGCAGTTCCATTAATCAGTTGGTTACTAGGTTTGTTGGATATCAAATTATTTGCACTAATATCGTTCTTTATGCATTAAGAAACCAGTTCTCTTATGAACAGCATAAACCACAGTTTTTCCACCATTCTAATTACATATTATGAAGTTGTTTTATCAATTAAAGTCGCTACAACAAAAAATTGCAACTCATATTTAACAAAGAAAATGATCATTTCTTTGTCTTAAATTAAGTACCTCAATCCCTTGCTCCTTGTACCAATCAGGAGTTTGCCTTTCCCCACTTGATCCAACACAAGTACGGAAACCCTTACATAATGGAAATGCCAAAAAGTGCGATCAGATGCAATGTTGGTAAGATTAGCAAAAAGAGCATTGCATAACAAAATCTTAATTATTCTAAACACCTATCTAGTTATTTTATTCAATCTTCACAAGAATTGGGTTAAAATGTTTGTACTTTTGATCCATAAATATACAAATTCGAAATTCAAATTCGAAAATAGTCACCTCTTTAGACACAATACAAAGTTTTCCATTGGCCATCCTGTGTTCGACAAAAGTCCAAGTTGCATATCCGGCTGCATTTCCACCCCCTACTATCACAAACGTACAATAATCAAATCCAACACTCACAATTCCATTTCATATAATACAACAAACAAATTTAAATTCAACAATACATTAACACACTTACACACACACACACACACACATGAATACAGAGAGAGTAACAATTTAACTATAACTATTCTCTATATAGTCCATTTTTAAATCTCATCTTTTCCAGTTTAATGGTGATTATATAATTCAAAAAGTTAATATTATATATTTTCAATTTACCTATTATTCTCTCTTATCACTAGACAAAAATTTTATAATAAAGAAGTCTTAAATCTTAATATTGTGCAATTAATATTGGTTCAGGAAGTAAACTTCAGGTTCAGAAACAAATATTTGATCAAACTATTCTCATCACATTTTGATGTGAATTTCTTAAATACATCAGGAAAAGCTATTTGAAAGTTAATTCAAATAGAAATTCTTGTATTATATTACAGTGGAAAATCAAAGTTTGTATCTGCTAATCGAAGAGGGATATATAAGTTCATATCAACATGTACATATCAATTTTGCATGACAAAATGGCATTATAAATGGTTTGCAGCCATCCTTGAAATGTAATTGTTTCTTTTTGACAATACAAAAGATACTAAATGCCACCACTCTCGAAGATGAAGGACACGTTGTCTAATTTCGCCTAATATTAATAGCCCATTAAGCCAACCTTACAAAATTCTTTCACGTGTAGCCCGGCCATTGTCACATAATCCAATAGCCTCCTTGTATGCTTTGGCATTGTGAGGAAACAAGTCATAATGACTTTAATATGATGTTATTTTCCTAGCCTTTTATAAGCATGTTAAATGTAAGCTCGGCCATTGTCACATAATCCCATAGCCTCCTTGCTTTCATGACCAGTTCTCTAACTGCCAGAAAATTCGTATACTTAAGATTTAAATAACACTCCACAAGGGACTCATATGAGGACCCAGGAAAATAATTTCAATACCAAAATAAACCACCAAAGGAATAATAGAATTTCAACTTAGAATAAGTTACATCTGTAGACACTAAAATTTTAGTGAACTTTAATTTGGACAAATGGACCCATTAAATATGGGCCCAATGTTTAATTAAGTTATTTAATTGGCCCAAGTATGGTCCACTTAAATTATTTAATTAAGCCCAGTCTAGAGTCTAGATGGTCAAATAAAAAGAATAATTATTCCTAATAAAATATATTTGGAATAATTATTTTTAAGGATATACGGCCCGGCCCAATTATAGTTTTTTTCCTTATCAGGAGATGACACGTGTCATCATCCTATTAATCCAAGAAGCCTATCAATAGAGGCTTGGAGGAAGAAAAAGGGAGAGGATTCAGAATTCAGAAGTCTACAAATTCAGACACAAATTCAGAATTCAGAAGTTCAGAGACTCAGAAATCCAAAGACTCAGAATTCAGACACAAATTCAGAATCGAGACCCAAAAGCGAAGAACATCAAGCACATCCAACAACGTGCCGTTCTTCATCAAATTCCATATTGATTCAAGAACAAGCTCGTGCAGCCCTTGGATCCAACCAACTAAAAACAAGGAGATTGAATAAGAGGACCATTCTTTTTTTGTAAAAGATATTACAACGGACTGTACTCCACATTCATAAATTAATAAAATTCTATTTGCTCCATATTTTGTTTCTATTGCAGACTTACAAAATTTGTGTGTACAAATTTGTGGCACACCCGGTGGGACCACCTTTGCCTCTCATCTCTTTCTCCTACCATCAAGTTTCTTCTCTATCAGATTCTATGGCTCCCCCTAAGATTCAGACAGACAAGAAAGCCCAAAAGAACATCGCTATTGCAAAGGTCGACGCTAAAGCCACCATGAAAAGTGGCACGAAGACCAAATTAAGCGATGGAAGTACCTTGACGGGCCCTGTAACACGTAGCAAGTCCCAGGCGATGGCGTCATTCAAACTTCAGCAATATGTGGTGACAACTAATCCTGCAACACCGGCGAACGTGAAAACTCAACATGTCAAAAACCTTGACATTATTCCAGAGGAGGCTCCACCACCAAATTCACTTCGTTCTATCTATGATACTCACTCTAGTGTCGGTTCACCCCCAGAGTCACCACGTCAGACTTCGGAGCAATCAATCACTTCAAGGAACGTGGATTCTCAAGGCCTATCATACTCAGATGTGGTTGCTGCAATGATGACTGGAGCTGCTACGGTGGAGGAACAACTAGCAACTATGGCTCATTCCATTGAGAACCTCACAAAGACTATTGAAGAAAAGGACTTGCAAATCGCTACACTAATGAATAAATTGGAAGTTCAGACCTTCGGTGAAACACCAATGCCATCCGGGAATCGTGCAACTTTCACACCACCACCGTCTGGGAAACCTACATCTTCCACAGCAATACTAACGGAGAATCCTAATTCTACAGCACAAGGTACTCACAGGGAGAATCCCAAACAAGCGACCAGTCAAAACCAGACGCCGGGGATAGAACAGGCGACTGGTCAAACCAATCATACCTCGTCTTCAGTTTCTTCATTATCTGTCGAACAATTGCAAGATATGATAACGAATACAATCCGAGCTCAATATGGTGGTGTCTCACAGAGCACTCTCATGTACTCAAAGCCCTATACAAGGAGAATCGACAGTATGAGAATGCATGTAGGATACCAACCTCCGAAGATTCAGCAATTTGACGGAAAAGGTAACCCCAAGCAACACATTGCCCATTTTGTCGAGACTTGTAACAATGCCGGAACAGAGGGGGACTTACTAGTCAAACAGTTTATCCGGTCCCTTAAAGGAAACGCGTTCGAGTGGTACACTGACCTAAAGTCAGAATCAATTGATAGTTGGGATCAGATGGAACGAGAATTCTTGAACAGGTTCTATAGCACTCGTCGTACTGTTAGTATGATAGAGTTGACTAACACGAAACAATGGAAGGATGAGCCTGTAATCGACTACATTAATCGGTGGAGAGCCCTCAGTCTTGACTGCAAGGACCGTTTGTCAGAAGTATCTGCTGTAGAGATGTGTATGCAGGGAATGCATTGGGGCCTGCTCTACATTCTGCAAGGCATAAAACCTCGCACATTTGAGGAATTGGCTACGCGTGCCCATGACATGGAGATCAGTATGAAATCCCATGACGGCAAAAGTCCCATGACTATAGAACCACGCAAAGATAAGAAGGACTGGAAGAAGGGCGACAAGTCATCAAAAAATGCGGCTAAAGATTCAATGGCTATCTCAACCACCCCAATTAAGATATCTGTTAAAGATGACAAGAAGGATGATAAAAAGCCTCGCCAGTTTCAAGAGAGGGAGAGACAGCGTCCTACGCTAAAGGAGTTAGAGAAGAAAGAATACCCCTTCCCCGATTCCGATGTTCCTGGCATCTTGGAATGTTTACTTGAAAGTAAAGTTATAGAACTCCCTGAATGCAAACGTCCTCCAGAGATGGGACGTATCAACGATCCAAAATATTGCAAATATCATCGCATTATCAGTCATCCAATTGAGAAGTGTTTTATCTTCAAGGAGGTGGTGATGAATCTGGCAAAACAAGGAAAAATCTTGTTGGATACAGACGAAGTTGTAACTTCAAATCATACAACTGCTACTTTGACAACCTCTGTCGTGGGGAGTGCTCGTTCTCAACCTTTAACTTCGGAGGTATCTTGCACAACTATCCAGTTTGGTTCATTGGAACCAATCCCAATCTATATTGGCCAAGGGAGTGTACGGGACATTTCAACATTTGGAAGGGTTTTTCCTCAGGATGATGAAGAAGGATGGACTCTGGTGACAAGAAAGAGACCACGGAAGCAACAAGCTGATATTTTTCAGACTAATTATTCTGATAGAGGGCAAAGGAAGAAGAAACCCCAATATCACCATAAACAGTCTAGCCATAACAGAAAATGGGTCAAGAAGACACAGTCAACTAAACACACCTCTATAAGCAAAAAGAGTCAGAAGCCTATTACTTTGCAAGAGTTCTTTCCAAAAGGATACCTAAATGACGAAGTTGAAACAACTTACATGGTGTCAACTAAGAAAACAAGCCTTAATGATGAGAAAAACGAGGATCAAGATGAAGTCCAGACTGTAGAGAACCATAATACAGCCATCATTGAAAAATCTGATGATGATGAAGTGGTCAGAGGTACGTTTGAGTCATGTTGTGCACCAATTGTTTTCACGGACGAGGATCTTCAGTTGGGTTAGAAGCCGCACAATTGTCCTCTCTTCGTCTCCGGTTACATAAAAGAACGAAGAGTTACTCGTATTCTTGTTGATGGTGGCTCGGCGGTGAATCTAATGCCAAAATTTACGATGAAAAATCTTGGCATCACAATTGACGAGTTATCGCGTAGCCGTCTTATTATTCAAGGTTTTAACCAAGGAGGACAGAGAGCTATCGGCATGATTCGGGCAAAGCTAACTATTGGCGAGCTCCAAGCAGAAACCTTATTCCATGTGATTGATGCAAAGACGTCCTACAATTTGTTGTTGGGAAGGCCTTGGATACATAGTAATGGCGTCATTCCATCAACTCTTCATCAGTGCTTCAAATTCTACAAAAATGGCGTACAAACGGTTGTGGCTGATCATAAGCCATTTACAGAGGCAGAATCTCATTTTGCCGATGCCAAGTTCTATATCGATCATGATACACCTTCGAAAGTGCCCATCCCAAGCCTTCCGTCTACACAAGAGATTCAATCTACAAAAGCAAAAGAAGCATTAAGTGATCCACTAGACGTTTCGGTGACAGACATTGTAAAGGTAGCTAAAACGCGAGGGGTCTCGATAAAAGCACATCGGACGAAACCTATTTTAAAGTATGTTCCAAAATCTCAGCGATAAGAAGGGCAGGCACCTGTTATCGAGATAATTGAAACTAAGGAATTTAAATTAAAGATGTCACAAACCAAGGAAAAAGAAGATATGCAAAAGCTTAAAGGAGAGTTAACTCTTCCTCTCCCTAAGATTCAGAAGTCTTCGCCTTCCAAGTCTCCGTTAAAAGGGTTCGTGCGGCCTTCTCAATCTATGGTTGATCATTTACCACTTCCAAAACAAAGGACCGACGAAGGATTCGATCCTAAAGCATTCCAACTCTTGGCTAAGTCGGGGTATGATTTTACAAATCTTGCAAGCCTTGGAAAACTGAATGCTGAGGTCACCGGTGAGAAGGTGCACAGCCTCAATGAGACACAGAAGAGGTTGAAAGATCAAGGGCATAAAATCATTTCACCTAAGTCTGGTCTCGGTTTCGTAGCTTCTGAGCCACTTCGAATTCAAATCACAAAGAGGGATAAGAAGTCAAGCACCTCATACATTGGGTTTGAAGAAGTTGAGGATGAACAAGATCAGCAGACTGGGCATCAAAAATCAGTCTTTGACCGTATAAGAGCTCCATGCGATTGAACATCTGTATTCAACAGGTTGTCAAGCCGAGAATCAAATGTTTCAAGTTCTCATATCAGCAATTTGCCTCGTACCTCTGTTTTTAACAGAATGAGCTTTCATGACCAAGGAAGAAAATCTGCACAACCTCAATCTCGAAAGTCAGTATTTTCTCGAATTGGTACTATCCATGATGCACCACTAAAAAACAGCAAGATTGTGAAGTCAAAAGAAACTAACATCGACATGGTGAATAATAGTGAGGTTCAGAGCCTAGTGCCTTCGCGAATGAAACGTAAGACAGAGATAGATGTCACCAATGATGTTACATTGAAAGCTCGAAGGCGAACCATTGTATTTACTAATCAATCAGCAGAAGTGGATAGAGTAGAAGGCACTAGCGAATCGTCTTGTGTTACTTCATACCATATCACTGTTGAAGAGGAACCTGACTATGAACAACCAGATGATATCGAGAAAGCTCCACCAACACTAAAATACAGGGGGCAGGCTACTATTGATCAACTCAAAGAAATCAACTTAGGAACTGACGATCAACCCAAACCAGTTTTTGTTAGTGCATTCCTAAACCCCTCAGAAGAAAATGATTACTTTCAATTATTGTCTGAGTACAAGGTTGTCTTTGCTTGGACATACAAAGAGATGCCCGGTCTTGATCCTAAAATTGCAGTGCACAATCTCGCTGTCAAACGTGGGACACGTCCGATTAAGCAGTCTCACCGTTTCTTCCGTCCAGAGCTAGTTCCAAGGATAGAGGAAGAACTCAACAAATTGATTGAAGTAGGGTTTGTCCGTGAGGTCAAATATCCAACATGGATTTCGAGCATTGTTCCAGTGAAGAAGAAAAATGGACAGATTCGAATCTGTGTGGACTTTCGTGATTTAAATGAAGCATGCCCAAAAGATGATTTTCCTCTTCCCATCCATGAGCTCACTGTAGATGCAACCACTGGACATGAAGCTCTCTCTTTTATGGATTGTTACTCTGGGTACAATCAGATAAGAATGACTCTGAGGGACGAGGAGTTAACTGCCTTTCGCACTCCTAAAGGCATATATTGTTACAAAGTTATGCCCTTTGGACTAAAAAATGCGGGAGCAACATACCAGCGCGCTATGCAAAGGATCTTCAACGACATACTTCACAAGATCGTTAAATGTTATGTTGATGACTTGGTGGTTAAGACAAAAGAACGAAGAAATCATTTACAGGATTTACGTACTGTCTTTAATCGCCTTCGAAAATATCAACTTAAGATGAATCCCCTTAAATGTGCATTTGGTGTGACTTCAGGGAAATTCCTGGGATACATCGTACGTCATCATGGTATTGAGATTGATCCTAATAAAATTGAGGCCATTCAAAAGATGCCGCCACCAAAAAATTTACGTGAACTTAGAAGTTTACAAGGTCAACTTGCATTCATTCGTCGGTTTATCTCAAATTTAGCGGGTTGTTGTCAGCCTTTTAACCGACTCCTAAAAAAAGATGTTCCATTTAATTGGGACCAATCATGCCAAAATACTTTTGATAGCATCAAAAAGTACCTTATCAATTCTCCGGTATTGGGAGCACCGGTACCTGGAAAGCCACTCATACTTTACATTGCTGCGCAAGAAGAATCGCTGGGTGCCCTACTTGCTCCAAATAATGAAGAACATAAAGAGAAGGCATTGTATTATTTAAGTCGCAGACTCACCCTGACAGAGCGAAATTATCCTCCAATTGAAAAAACATGCCTCACACTTGTCTTCGCTTCTAAGAAATTGAGGCATTATTTCTTGGCTCATACGATACATCTTGTTGCAAGGGCAGATCCTCTCAAATATGTCATGTCTAAGCCGGTCCTTTCCGGACGATTGGCGAGGTGGTCAATTTTGTTCAACGAATTTGAAATTATTTATGTGCCACGAAAAGCAGTAAAAGGACAAGTCTTAGCTGATTTCTTAGCTGACCATCCTATTCCAGCCGATTTAGAAATTTCTGAAGATTTTCCTGATGAAGAAGTCTTCCTTGTGGACATCCTCCCTCTATAGATGATGTTTTTCGATGGGGCAGCACGATCAGATGGGGCTAGAGCAGGTGTAGTTTTTGTTTCTCCAAAGAGACATGTCATTCTATACTCTTTTGCACTTGCTGAAAACTGCTCAAATAATGTAGCTGAGTATCAAGCCTTGATTATCGGCCTTCAAATGGCGAATGAGATGAACATCACGGACCTCGAAAGATATGGAGACTCTAAGTTGGTGATCAACCAACTTCTTAAAGAATATGAGGTTAAGAAAGATGATCTAGTACCGTACCATCGTTACGCCTCTCATTTGTTGGAACGGTTTAATAGCGTCATACTAGAGCACATTCCAAGAAAAGAAAATCGGATAGCTGATGCTTTGGCAAATTTGGCTACAACATTGGCGTTAACTGATGAAGACCTAGTTGATGTTCCTGTATGTCAAAGATGGGTCTTACCACAAGTCTTGGAGGATAAATTTGAAGAAAGTAATGTAGTTTCTTGTTGGACACAAGAGGAAGAAGACTGGAGAATCCCTATCATTGATCATCTGGAACATGGAAAACTTCCCGAGAACCTACGCCATAAGACTGAAATACGAAGGCGAGCACCTCGTTTCATCTATTACAACGATACATTGTATAGGCGTTCCTATGAGGGCCTTTTCCTTCGCTGCCTTGGAAATGATGAAGCAACGCATGCAATGAAGGAGGCACATTCCGGGATTTATGGAGCTCATCAATCTGGTCCAAAGCTGCACTTTCACGTCAAAAGAATGGGTTATTATTGGCCCACCATGGTCAAAGATTGCTTGGAGTATGCAAAAAGGTGTCAAGCCTGTCAATTCTATGCCAATTTCATACACCAACCACCGGAACCATTACACCCTACTGTGACGTCATGGCCGTTCGATGCATGGGAATTAGATGTAGTTGGTCCTTTAGAAAAGTCTTCAAAAGGCCACTTGTATATCTTGGCTGCAACTGATTATTTTTCAAAATGGGCGGAAGCTGCACCCTATAAACATGTGAAAAAGGAAACAGTGGTTGACTTCATCAAGTCCAACATTATTTATCGATATGGTGTCCCTCGATACATCATCACTAATAACGGGACGAATTTTAAAAACAGTTGGGTAACTGACCTTTGTGAGAAATTTGGATTCAAACAACGTAAATCCTCCATGTACAATGCCCCTGCAAATGGTCTCGCAGAAGCATTCAATAAGACTCTATGTGAGCTATTGAAGAAAGTACTCAACCAAACAAAGCGAGATTGGCATGAGCGAATGGAAGAAGCATTATGGGCATACCGCACTACGCATCGGACACCTGCTCAAGCAACTCCATATTATCTGGTTTATGGCGTAGAAGCAGTTCTTCCATTGGAACAACAAATCCCATCATTAAGGATAGCCACACAAGAAGGTCTTACAAGTGAAGAAAATGCCATCTTACGTCTTCAAGAACTGGAAGCATTGGATGGAAAGAGATTAGAAGCTCAACAATAGCTAAAGTGTTATCAAGCTCGACTTTCTAAAGCGTTCAATAAGAGAGTTCGACCTCGGTCATTTCAAGTTCGAGACTTAGTATTAGCTTTTCGTAGACCGATTGTCATAAATCGCGAGGGAAATAAATTTGTATCCAAATGGGATGGACCGTATGTTGTTCGCGAAGTTTATACTAACGGCGCATATCTCATTATTGATGAAGACGGGGTAAGAGTGGGGCCCATTAATGGAAAATTCCTGAAGCGCTACTACCCATGAAGGCAATGCTCCTGATCGTACGAGTTTAAACTGCACTATGCTCCTGGCCCGCATGAGCAAAAACTGTGTACGGCCCAAAAAAAAAAATAAAAAAAAATTCTTTATAAACTCCTGGCCCGCAAGAGTATAAACTATGAACGGTGAAACAAATAAATAATGATAACATCTTTGTAAATAAAATGGAGATAATAAATCATTTGTTTTATTGCTAAAATTCAAAGTTACAACTTTGTTTTTGAAAAAAAATGATGATCAATACTAAAATTCCATAGCGATAATTTCGTCACGTTCTTGCCATAATATCTCTTCCAATTGTTTCACTACTTCAAGATCGCTATTCGAGATGACGTTAGCTTCTTCTATTGATTTTCGATCTTCCCAAAGTTTGGTGATGGCTTCCTTCTTCTGAGATAACTGTGCATCCGTTGTCGATATGAGGACTTTAAGCCCTTGAGTCTCTTCCCTGGCTTCTTGCAATTCTTTCACTAATCTAGCTTCTTTAAATTCAGCTTTACTCAAACTAGATTGAAGTGATTCTATACGCTTAGAACCATCATCTTTTATAGCCCTAGCATTGGTGAGCTGCGCATCAATACTGGCCAATCGTTGGGATTGAGAGTCTGAAGTCATCATACAGGCATATGAAGAAGATGTAGCAATATAATTGGCCGCATTATTGGTATATGAGTCAATTCGCTTCTTCAAAGCTGAATGGTCTCCAGGGAGTTTTGCGAGTCCTTCATAAAGTGTTTGAAGTTTAGGTGCTCGAGACGGTATTTTATCGGTAGGAGTATCGCGTATGATATTCTTTATGAAATCAATAAAGAATAAAGCAGCACGACGATGAACATCAAGAACGATCTCTTCCGCATTGAAAATTGACATTTCAGAAGGGGCAACACAATGCAAGGGTGGACCCTGTTCTCTTAAAATCAAAGAAGGGATAACTACAAGATCTTTACCAATATTTTCAACCGCCTCCATAGCTTGACTAGTCATTTCAGCAACCCCCAAAACATCCGAGTGTTGATTAACTCTGCTTCTTTGTAGTGAAATCTCTGTACCTTTTCCTATCGCAGTGGCCAACTCTAAGGCAGACGGTCCATAAATAGATTCTTCACTACATGTTGGATTAGCAACAATGACGACATCTTCCCCAAGAAATCCCTTGCTATCTTTTATCTATTAAAAAAAATAATAATAAATAATGGTAATTTGTAGTACCAAAAAAAAAAAAATTATATATATAGGAAAGTTCAATTTAAATACCAGTTACCTGTATAGGTTGTGAACTGCTAGGTACCCCAGTAAAAAATTGATCAAGAGAAGTGGCAACACATTCCTGTACTGAATCAAGTCTCACTTTGTCGGTGACATGCTTCCAGTTACGATACTCATCATAAGCTTTCACATCCTCCTCTAACTCCATTAACAACTGACGACGGCGACGGTTATTGATTAGTGGTGGGATATCTTCTGCTGTTTGGTGATGGCTACTAGATCCTCCAACAACGTCACAATCATTATGAGATTTGATGGTTAACTTTGGCACTGGCTTAGATGGGAGATTTGACTTCAACCCCTTAATTAAAACCTTTCTGATTTTAGTTGGTTTCTCTGGTGGGGAAATCGTGCGTTTAGATTGCTTTGAGGTAGTTTCTTTCTGTGTAAATGGATCAATATATACGCTGGACCACCATTTGGCATATGCTCTGGTAACTGAGGATTTTTGGTGGCTGAAGGTTGAAGGAAGCAACGCATCACAACCAGAAGAATAATGAACGGATGAGTCCCAATGCTTTAAAAATTCCTCTAAGGTGCAAGTACGAAAGTCATTTTTTAATTTTCCAGGAATATCTTGATGGTACCCAAATTGTCGGCTAAATCTGTGTGGACTATACGGCTCAATGATAAGACGGTCATTTTGGCGCAATGTCAAATAACATGATTGAAGATTGATTAGGGTGTCAAAGTTAGCCTTTTTCATCTCGCCATTATCTACAATAAGTCGCTCTGTTGAAGATCTTTTAGCCATTCGAGTTAAGTTTATTCCTTTACATGATCTGAATAAATTTTGGGCTTCAAAATGGTCAAAGTATCTTGCTCCTCCTTCGCCTGCATATAATGTCATTCTAGGCCAATAGTTGGTATTAGGAATGGTGAAATTAGTTCTGAAATATTCACTCAACCATCCGAATACATAGTGAATAGGAAATATCGCAGAGCAGCTTCCAGGATCTGGTGAGGAAACAATCTCGTTCAAGCCTCTGTAAATACTGGCCAGAACCGGGATGGAAAGACAAATGTTGCAGCCATCTGCTAACATGCTTGCGACCTTGAAAGTCCCAGGACGAATTATGTTGCCAGGGTGTGCAGGTAAGGCAAATTTGCAGAGCCAACAGGCTAAAAAAGCAGCTAGATAAGTGGTGTCTCTCGATGTTTCATCTACACCAAGGTTGATAAATACTTCTTTCTCTTTGGTGGACATCGACCGGACAGGAGGGATCACACCCGACGGATTTTGAGTCCTCATAGGGCGGTGAACTTTATTTTTTGTTGATTTCTTTGAAGGTTTGGCATGTCTTGATGCACCTTTAAACCAGAAATTAATCCAGTCAGATATCTTCACATTCTGATCTCCTTTATACTTCTTGGAAAGTCTGTGGAAGGCCAAAAATAGGTGTTGACAACTCAAAGGGATAGAATTTTTGTTGTTGCCAGCTCTTGATAGTTCATCTGCACAAGGAATAACTTCATCATAAATAGTTCCTTGCTGAGGGAGACCACCTAGCATATATAGATCTCGAAGAGAAATTGATAGCTCGCCAATAGAACAATGAAGTGTATTAGTGGCTGGGCACCAACATTCAAGGAATGTTTTGAATACATCTTCATGATGATCATAGGAAAATAGGGAGGCGAATAAAGCACCATATAGTTGTTGTTTTGATAGAAAGTCATGGAAACGCGCCAAGACATCTTCTAACCACTCCCAATATAGTTCGGTGTATAGCAATTCAGCAGGAAGTTTATAGGGAATACCCCATGATATTTCCTTCGCCTGAACATTAAGACCCAATAGTGAAAACTGGTTTTCTTCAACAACTCTCTCATGAAGTGAAGAATTTAGTATCAAGGCTTTAGAGACAATAGATTCTTCATTAATCTGATCAGGACCAAAGTCGGTGAGTTCGCATGTGGCCGTGCATGTCCAATGAGATGAATAATGTTTATTGTTAGAATCAGGCACTTGAATAGCATTGCGACCAAAAAGTGAGTCATATACACTTAATGTCGTTCCTTGGACTCGTTGACTATTTTCGCTCTCTAAGATAGTCAACTTTTGCTTTGCGAAACACTTGAACACCACCATGATGGATACCAAAGCTCAATCGATATTGTTTAGAAAGAGCATTTCAATTTCTGTTATGCCTGACAAAACCAATTTGCTATACCTTCTCAAGTCCTTCAAAAAAAAAAAAAAAAAAAAAAAAAAGGAAAGAAGGAAAAAAAAAAAAAAAAAAGGAAAGAAAAGAAAAGGAGAGTTAAAAAAAAAAAAAAAAAATTGCAATCCTCCAGGAAACGTGAAAAAAAAAAAAAAAAAAATTTGCCACCAACAACAACAGGCAACGTGGAGGAGGAGAAAAAAAAAAAAAAAATTGCAAATCTCAATCTTCCAGGAAACGTGGAGGAGGAAAAAAAAAAAAAAAAAATTTGATTCCTCCAACAACAGGCAACGTGGAGGAGGAGGAAAAAAAAAAAAAAAAAAAAACATTGATTTCTCCAACAACAACAGGCAACGTGGAGGAGAAAAAAAAAATTTTGGTCCCTCCAACAACAACAGGCATGAAAAAAAAAAAACAAAAAAAGCATTCATACCTATGTGTTCAAGCAGATGCCGCAATCCAACACAATCTTCAGAGGTCGCAATCTTACAAGTTCTTCAGAACTGATTGAAATTGATGTCAAACCCTATGACTTGGGTGGTATATATAGACAAGGGATTTGTATAAATTGGAAAGTAAAAAAAAAAAAAAAAAAAGTTGGATACTTCAAGTCCCACTTGAAAAATGAGACAAGTCCTGTTAAGCGTAGAACTTGAAGTGGGGGCAATTTGTAGACACTAAAATTTTAGTGAACTTTAATTTGGACAAATGGACCCATTAAATATGGGCCCAATGTTTAATTAAGTTATTTAATTGGCCCAAGTATGGTCCACTTAAATTATTTAATTAAGCCCAGTCTAGAGTCTAGATGGTCAAATAAAAAGAATAATTATTCCTAATAAAATATATTTGGAATAATTATTTTTAAGGATAATTATCATAATATATCCGGCCCGGCCCAATTATAGTTTTTTTCCTTATCAGGAGATGACACGTGTCATCATCCTATTAATCCAAGAAGCCTATAAATAGAGGCTTGGAGGAAGAAAAAGGGAGAGGATTCAGAATTCAGAAGTCTACAAATTCAGACACAAATTCAGAATTCAGAAGTTCAGAGACTCAGAAATCCAAAGACTCAGAATTCAGACACAAATTCAGAATCGAAACCCAAAAGCGAAGAACATCAAGCACATCCAACAACGTGCCGTTCTTCATCAAATTCCACATTGATTCAAGAACAAGCTCGTGCAGCCCTTGGATCCAACCAACTAAAAACAAGGAGATCGAATAAGAGGACCATTCTTTTTTTGTAAAAGATATTACAAAGGACTGTACTCCACATTAATAAATTAATAAAATTCTATTTGCTCCATATTTTGTTTCTATTGCAGACTTACAAAATTTGTGTGTACAACATCATACTTAGAAATGTTTTCTAAATAAGTTCGAAATACTATTATAACATAGTTATACTAATGCAGCAGCGGAGCTTCAAGGAATTAATAGTAGTTACAAAATAATTCCATTTTTAAGGCTTTAGCAATGATTACAAAATAACTCCACTAGAATTAACAATTATATAACTATTCTATCCAAGTATAAGAGCCTTGCACTTTCGACAATTATGACCAGTTTCGCCACATCGCGAATTGTGTAATGACCTTACATTTTGAAATTGTGATTCGATTCGTTTAATACGAGGTCGTCCAGGGGGACGTGTTACTGCATGAGGCCTAAGATGGGAAGCACCTTCGTCATAAGCAGCAGCAACAGCAATAGCTGGATTCAGCATATCATGCATGGGGACAGAAGATATAAGATATTCTCATAGTTTCTGTTGTGTTTCAACCCTTAACCATGGATCAACCATCTCATAAATATTTAAAGATAATTTATGGATGGCATAGCATGCATGCGAACAAGGAATCCCACTCATGGTTCACTTCAAACAACTACAAGACATTTCACTACCAAATACCACCCTGAATGGTCTTCTATTTCGATCATACATTATACACTCAGTAGTCAAAACACGCATCAACTTAAAACCAAGTGCTAACTCTTCTTTTTGGATTTTCTCCTCAATACGATTCCCAACCGGGATAGTCCACTTCTGAACGTCCAAACTCTTTTGGTATAAAAAATTGTTGAGTCTTTGCATGTGTGTATCCATCAACGTTGTGATTGAAAAAACCCTCTCTTTTTTCACCCATACATTGAAGGACTCTGCTTAATTTGTGTATAATTTATCCCAACGGTTGGAAATAATCTTAGCATTTAACCAATGTTCAAGTGAGTTCGCTAAAATCCAATTGCACAACTCCACCCAAAATACTCGCATGGTAGCCAATGCATTCTCATACTCGTCTAGAGTTCATGCATATGTAATTTTATCGAGTAATTTTTTCACATGCTCTTTACCCAAAGCCCTCAATCCTAAACTTTGTCTCCCAATGATGTAGAAAAATTCGTTGTTAGGTGACGAAGACACCACGGTGGTACTGGGAGCCAAAAATATCTCTACTACAACTTATTAGGCTCGGATGCCTGTCTGTTAAGAGTGTCACAATGCGACCATCTAGAATCTCTTTCACCTTGCTCAAAAACCAATGCCAATCATCATTATTCTCAGAAGAAACAATAGCATACGCCAAAGGCCACAAGCCATTATTCGCATCGAACCCCGTTGCACCGAGTATTGTGCCTTTATAATTGCCATTCAAGTGGCAAGCATTGATTGCTAATATAGGCCTGCAATAGTTGATGAAATCTCGTATGGAGCACTCATAAACTACAAACACTAGCTTAAATCTTCTATCATCCGTGCATTCCCACGATGTAATTATCCCGGGAATATATTTTGTTATTTGTTCACACAACCAAGGAACTAAAATATAGTTATCCTAGGGATTACCCTCAATGATATGATGTGCACACTCCTTAGCTCTCCACGATTGCATGTAAATCATGTCAACAGAAAATTCACCACTTATGTCTGTGGAAATAATCTTGGGAGTGCATTTAGAATTGTCCCTAACCTTGTTCATAATAGCTCGACCCATTTCCTTCGACCGAAAAATGGCTTTATAATTTGAAATGTCTTGAGTAATATGAGTGTGAACATTATTAAACCATTTGATTCTCACTATATCACCACTGCCTTCACAACCAGACAATTTCAATGGACAATTATTAACCTCGCACATAACTCTATAATATTTTCTGCTATTGTTTAAGTACTTGAACTGAAAATGATTACGAAGACCAAACAAAACAAGTGCATCTTTGAAATCATTTGGGCTTTCAAAAAGCTAATCGTCGCAAAGAATGTCATCAATGTGTCGGAAAGAATCCCGATGCGCGTTTCTTGAAGGAAATGAAGACATTGACGTAACACTTTGCGGAAGACAAATTGGCGATACATTGTAACTAGTGGCTTCAACAAATTGTCTACAAGTGGACAAAAAAGTATATTAAAAATCGTATAACCTATGTAGCGCAGACATCAATGTATTACTTTACATATATGTGTCTTACCTCTCACTATGATCACTTGGAATTGTGTATGATGTAATTATAGGCGTTGCATCTTCCATATATACATTTAGCATGAGACCACTCACTAGAAGCATCACTCTAAATCCAGATTCTCTCGTCATTCTTAAAAGTTCATTCTTGTTAGATTTTGTGGTATAATATATGACTTTATCACTCATGTTTGAAGATGAACATTCTTGTAACTCATTTATAAATGATTCATATGTTGTTGTTGTTGTTATCATAAAAGGGTCCGTGACATCGCCGATGTATGTAATTTCCTCATTATCATTTTTGTCAATTTTTCCATCAAATTGACATAAGTATGTAATTTGTCTCTTATCCATTTTTCCAATTGCTTTGAAAATCAACTCATTAGTAAAAAATAAAAAAATAAAAAAAATTGAAATATAAAACAAATAAAAATAATTTAGAGATCTTAACATGCAAACATTTAGCAACAAAAAGGAAAATAAAATTACTTAGAGTACGTGTCTTGCTATCATATTGCCACCTACCTTCTACTACTAAAGTCTTCAAAAATGAGTTAGACAGAAATCAACTCAAGAACAAGTACCATTAACTTAAAAAAACTATAAAATATTTAAAAACTTGTTGCAAAAGACTGGAGTCGGATATGACTCCACCACTAGGAAAGTGCTAGTGGAAGATGATAGGTGGGAAAATTTGTTTAAGGTGTGTACAGTCAAATATATTTTCAATTTTATAACTCAGTTATGTATTATTTAAACTAACCTTCCACTTTGTAGGCTACACCGGGTTGTAGGCCATTAAAGAAAAAAGGATGCAAACATTATGATAAGCTGTGTTTCATCTTTGATGGAACACATGCAACTGGGTCTAAGGCACATCCATCCACCATGGTCCCTTCAAATAGTGATAGTGTTGAGGATGATAATCATTTTCCCATTAAAGAAGCTAAGAAGGAGCGTAGTAAATCACCGAAACAGGTTTGTTGCAAGGTCAAACAAGAAAGTTTTGTTGACACCGTGGACATGATGTTTGATAGACTCATTGAGAATTTTTTTTTTTAAAAAAAAGGAGGGAGGAGGCAAGAATGAGTGTAGGACAAACACCCTTTTTCCAATGCACACAAAAATGAAGTTGTTGATTGTACATTGAGGGCAGAGTATCCAAAAATGGATAATATGCATTTGCTTGAGGAGGCTTTAGAGGCTATTGAGGATTTTAATGATCATGTTGGGTTTGTGGCTCAAAATTGTCTATAGAAATTAATTTCCTTTTTCATTTTGGAATATTGAAATTAAATTCCTTTTTTTTTCCGTTTTGGAATGTTGAAATTTGTTAAGGAAATTGTGTCGTATTAAGGATACAATAAGTGATATAGGCCGGTTATAGTCCGCGGACGTGGCATCGGAGCAACCAATTGAAATACAACCCATACAAGAGCACCACAGAATGGGCCGAGCTCGGAGGATCCACCGAAGAAGACCAAACCCATTGGAAAGAAGAGCCAAAACTGATAGTCTAACAGCATTTGTAATTGCCTATAAAAGGGCAGTGAAGAGAGTAAAAGAGGGGGGATTTATTTATTTTATTGAAAATGTAATGAGACTCTGTTAAAGTAGAGAGAGAAAATTCTTTGCATCTTTAATTGGTGCCGTCTGTGGGAAGCGTTGGAGGTTGATTCTTATTTGATCAACGTCACGTTGATTCAGACTGATTGGTGACGACGAAGCTTGATTTCTAGAAGTTTAATCCAGATCTAAGAGATTGCGGTTTGCTCTTAAGAAGTTCTTGATTCTTGATTGATTTTGAGAAATTGGCATTAGGTTTACGCAGCTGTGATTCATTCTATCGCGCTCGATCTAGCAAGCTCAGACGCTGGAAAAGCTCTGATATATCAAAGGGAGAACATAACTCGTAAAATCTGAGTCCAGATTTGACGTGATTCGTGTCAACGAGACTCAGATCTAACTTAGAATTTGTGATTCATGCCTTTGCTCCGTTCTGGAATGATGACTGGGGGTGAAAACTCCAACACGGTAGAGAATGTCCAGCAGATGAAACTTGATGAGTTGATGAGCATGATCGAAGCTCTCAGGAGAGAGAATACAGATCTAAGGACTGAAGTGCAGCGTCATGAAGTTTCGGTGATTCCATGACCACTCCCAGCCGGAGAGGAAGTTGTGCGTGCCGATGTGGCGCATCACGGCGAGGAGGTAGGGAACAATCAGACAGATCTTCACCGCGGGGAGGTCCAGCCAAACGATTTGCCGCTAGATCCTCGTCGTGTTGATGATCGTGAAGGATCAACTCATGTGGATCCACGACGTGAACAGATCAGGCAAAATGAAGCCGTGACTTTCGATCCGCATCAAGAAATGTTCAGCCGAGAAGAAGCAATGGAGTTTGGTCGCTGCAAAGCTATACCGCCGTGGCACAAAGAGTTTATTGAGGAAAGATCATTCAATCCGACTTATCAGCCTTCCCTGGCGACGCTTGACTATCGCAGCTCAGAAAGGAGATCTGTAGATCAGAGAGCAACCGCGGGGATCCAGAGGGAAAATGAAGCCCTCCGTTCAGCAGCTCGGACGGTCGATTCGCCATTCATTGATGAAATTCTGAAAGCTCCGAGTCCGAGGAAGTTTTCTATGCCCGTTTTCATTCTGTTGGATGGAACGACCGATCCGATTGATCATGTATATCACATCCAGTTGAAAATGACTCTGAACACTAAGAATGATTCCTTGATGTGCAAGTGCTTCCCTACAAGTCTAGCTGGACCAGCCCTCAATTGGTTCAAGAACCTGCTGAGGGGCTTAGTGGATAGTTTCCGAAGCTTGTGTGATCGGTTTATAAGCCAATATTATGGAAATAAACATCCAGTAAAGGATAATTTGAGCCTATTCACAATGAAGCAGCATGAGGACGAGCGTCTCTAAGCTTTCCTAACCAGGTTTAACCTTACTAAGAGCATGGTGATTGAATGTCATCCTTCTACGGCGGTTCAAGCGTTTATATTAGCCATGACTCGTGGCACTCCATTCCACACAAGCTTGGTAGTGAACACGCCGAAGACTATGGATGAACTTAATGAAAGAGCTGATGGATTTGTGCGCTTGGAAGAAGAAGAGGTAACTAACGCTCGGAAGACATCCGTCATATCGACAGAAGAGAAAACCAAAGCAAAGATCAGACAAAAGCAGGTTCAGCCACAGCGTCAGACCTCGTGGAAATTTAAGAAGAGGCCCAGGGAAGAAGAGTTGGTTACTCCATTGAAAGTCACCTTAGCAATGCTGTACCAAGAAAATAAAAATAAGTTCCGATCTCCTTTACCAATCAGACAATCCCTCGAACAGAGGGATCAATCTAAGCATTGTACATTCCATTCTGACTTTGGCCATCAGACTAATGAATGCAGGAACTTAAGGAGACAGGTAGAGATGCTGATAGCCAGAGGGGAGTTCGTAAGCTATATTCAAGGCCCGGCGGTGGAACAGAACCGACTGATGGAGCACGTGAAGAGGAATCAGAAGTCGAACTCCCATAATACGCAACCAGTTCGAATAATCAATGCAATTCATGGTCAGCCTGAACCTACTGAGGAGTCAGATGAACTGCTTCGAACACGCCTTCGCCAGGCACGGATGAAGAGGGGGATAGGCAGTGTAAACACTCTGCACCAACAGAGCGCATCAACACAGATAAAGTTTGACAGAACAGATCTATTGCGTGTTCAGATCCCTCATGAGGATCCGTTGGTCGTCAGTTTGACAGTGGTCGAATGTCTGGTACGCAGAGTTTTGATTGATCCTGGAAGTAGTGCGAACGTCATGCCGAAGAACACATTTGATCGGCTCGAGATCAAGCCGGACCATCTCAAGCCCACTGGGAATCTTTTGCTAGGGTTTGATGGAAAACGAGTGGAGCCCATCGGTATAGTGGAGGTAGCAGTACATGTTGCAGAGAGGGTTCTGATGGAAACTTTTGTAGTTGTCAAGATTCATCCCTCTTACAACCTTCTGATGGGCAGAGGGTGGATCCACATAGTTCAGGGTGTTCCTTCTACTCTGCATCAAGTAATGAGATGCCTGGGGCCAAACGGAGCCAAGGTAATTGACATTCATGGGGACCAGGTTGCAGCTAAGGAATGTTATTCAGTAACGCTGAAGTATGCTGGAAAAAGGAAAGCACCCATCCGTTCAGCAAGCCCGAGATAGCAATTACAGGAGCCTCCCCCCAAGCAAAATGGGGAGGAGGAGCCATTGGACTTAACCGAAGAACCCCTAGTTGATGTACAGATCGATCGGTTCCGACCAGAACGAACAACCAGAGTGGGGGGAACGACTTGCCGTGGAGGAGAAACAGAAGTTAGTTGATTTCTTGTCTCAGAACGCCGATGTTTTTGCATGGAGCCACCTAGACATGCTTGGAATTGATCCTTCCGTATCCTGTCACTCCTTGAACATTAATCCCAATGTAAGACCTGTAAAGCAGAAGCAGCGAAGGTTTGCTCCAGAGCGTAACCGGATCATAGCCGAGGAGGTTGACATGCTGCTTGATGCGGGATTTATAAGAGAAGTGTATTATCCAGACTGGTTGTCAAACATTGTTGTTGTGCAGAAGAAGAATGGGAAATGGCGAGTGTGCATTGATTTCACTAATTTGAACAAAGCCTGTCCGAAGGATAGTTTTTCGCTGCCAAAAATAGATCAAATGGTGGATGCTACTACTAGGTATGAGCGTTTAACCTTTTTAGATGCTTATTCAGGTTATAATCAGATCCCCATGGACTCTGCTGATGAAGAGAAAACTTCTTTCGTTACCGAGAGCGGGACCTATTACTACAAAGTTATGCCATTCGGACTGAAGAACGCTGGAGCAACTTACCAAAGGCTTATTAGCAAAATTTTCAAGGGTCAAATAGGGAAGACCGTGGAAGCTTACATTGATGACATGGTAGTAAAAAGTAAGAAGAAAGTTAACCATCTGAAACATCTACAAGACGTATTTGATGTGTTGAGACAATATGGAATGAAGCTCAATCCGACCAAGTGCTCATTCGGCGTGAGTTCTAGTTAATTCTTGGGACACGTGGTTAATCATAGAGGCATAGAAGCTAGCCCTGCCTAAGCAGAAGCTCTGACTAAGAATGCCGAGCCGACGACAGTCAAAGAAATGCAAACACTTACGGGATGGATTGTTGCATTGAGCCGGTTCATTTCTAAATTGTCAGATCACTGCAAACCATTTTTTGACACAATAGCTATGGCAGACAAGTTTGGAGGGATGAGTAGCGCCTAGCATTAACTAGTCTGAAAGAATATATGCAGAACCTTCCGGTCCTGTCAGCTCTGGAACCAGAAGAGAAGCTATTTTTATACCTCGGGGTATCTAGCATCGCAACAAGTGGCGTTCTGATCCATTGTACAGAGGGGAAGCAATATCCAGTGTTCTATGTTAGCAAAATGATGACTGAGGCTGAACGACGTTATTCAAAGGCCGAGCGGGTGATACTCTCCCTAGTACATGCGAAAAGAAAGCTCAGGTATTATTTTGAATCCCATCCTATCATCGTTTTAACCACTTTCCCTATCAGAATAATCATGCACAAGCCAGACCTCTCAGGAAGGATGACGAAGTGGGCCATAGAGTTGAGCTCATTTGACATAACATATGAACCCAGAACGGCAGTCAAAGGGCAAGCAGTGGAAGATTTTTTACTAAAATGTGATTCAGAAGACATGGAAGAAGACCTTCGTGGTTACTTGTGGAAACTCTTTGTCGATGGATCCTCAAATCAGATGGGGGCAGACATTGGGATCAAACTTGTGATACCCCTCGGATCCGAGACACGGGTTGATCAGGCCCAGGCCCAAATCCGAGGGAATATCAAACAATTAATATTTTATAATGAACACCGAATACAAAATAAATTAAGAAATGAAATTAAAGCTAGAAGGAACTAAAAATAGAATCTGCAAAATATTATAATTATTAAAATCCATCAAACCCAAACTCCAAAACTCCATCAGTTTACAACTTGGGAATCCATCTCTAGTGAACCCCTATTAAACATCCAAACGGAAGATAGAACAACTGTAATAAACGTCCAGAAATAAAACTATAGAGAGAGCCCTACATCGTCGGAAGAGTGAATAGAGACCTCTGCTCAGCACGAACACGTCTAAGCCTAGAACTGTCGTGTACCTGAAAAATAGAAGTGGGTCAGGCCCACGCGCAAGTTCTATACTACTACAATCCAAACAGAGGCCCGATACGCATGTACATCCTAAACAATTGAACAATAGCTGATAGTCCGTAAATATATATATAGTCACACTAAAGGACTCTCACTGTATTACAGGCCGGTCTCAACCTGAATAGAGGTAACATGCTAAAACGCACATGAAGTGGGCATATGTACCTATACCTAAACAGGGTACACCTCCAACCATCGTAGCCGGCTACACATCCCGATACATATACGCTCCCTAGCCATCGGTCCTGAGGCTCAAGCTCATACCGAGGTACCATAACAGTACATATATAAAATCCATCCAAAATCCCTGGTATTGCCGCTCAACAAGTAGTTGCCATGACAATACAAATCCACGGGACTTAACTTTTAGTTAATCCCATCCTTATTCCAAGTAGGTGGGTAATGGTATTGTTTTAAAAACCAAACCCATCCTTAGTATGCCACCGTCCCATACCGGTGCCTACTTTCCAATCCTCCAGTAGTCAATAATACCAATAAATCAAGTATATATCAACTAAATTCCAACATCCAACATTCAATGTTAGCAGTGATAAAATAAGCATTGATAAACAGGGTCACAACAACAACATATACATGCCCAATTTAAGTTGTTCCCTTTAATCTGATATAAAGACAGAATTAATTAAAACTTCCATTTAACACCTTACAAATGACATACAGATATGTAGGGTATGTATCACAAAATCCTAACCTCCACAGTTGATACTAACTGTGATAATGTAAGCATCAAAACGATACTCACAATATGTATGTAGACATGCTCAAATTATAGTGTTCCACAAAATCGATCTAGTGTTAAACTCAAATCCTCCTAGTATTTAAGTTCCAATAGTTGCTATTACAGAAGTTAAGATAGCTATCATCTAGACCCATCCTTCCAATAATTTATACTAGCAGTGGTAAGGAAAAACGTGAACCACAGAACCACAATGCATCCACAAACATGCTTAGTCTAGGTTGAACAAGCATACAACACTACTGTAACTACCAGTTTCATAGCAAAACAGATATCATTTTAGTTTGGTTTAATCTTCATTAATCCTGGAATCATTTAAGAGTGCAAAGAGTATGAAGCCTAAGGGAAAGAGTAAGGATAGAATCTTGCCTCAGAAACTTTTGTTCAAAGTTTCAACGTCGTCTTCTTAAAAAAAATCCCGGCGAGTTCCAAAACCCGGTTACTGTTCACGGGTACGAAACAGTATTCCTGAACTCAAAATCTAATCTCCATCGTTCAGATTGTGCGACACTGAGTCATGAACCTATCCTTCAAATTTCAGCTCGATCAGACCACGGACGAAGCGGATCGGTTGTTTGATGAAATCTGGGCAGAATGGAAAAAAACCTGTGCGACCCAGTTACTGTTCACGAGTACGAATCACTATTCCAGAGGTCAAACTCTGATCTCCACCGTTCAGATTGTGCGTCACTGAGTCGTGAACTTCTCCTCCAAAATTCAGCTAGATCGGACCACGGACGAAGCGGGATCGGAGCTTTGATCAAACCTTGGCAGAACGTGTGCTTTTTTTAAAAAAAACCCTACACAGACGTCTACCTTATACTTATAGAGTTTTCCTAAACCCTAGGTTCATTTAAGTCCAACTCACAATCCTAACCGGCCCATCCAATTAACGTAGAAACCTACGACGGCTATAATATAAAACCCTAATTTATACTGTAATTAAAACCCTAGTTAGATGTATTTACCTAATTACCCTATTCACCATTAAATACTTAACAAATAATCTAATTGAACAAAATAATAATTAGTAAATCCAATTAAACCAAATAAGACACACATAAAATAAGACACACATAGAATAATTAAACCAATTACACTTAAACCATTAATGGCAATTAAATAATTAAAACACTAACAAGTAATTCCAATCATATAACTAAACCAATTAATATCATTTAAATAAATTAAATCACCACAAAAGAAAACAATTAAGCACCTAAAAAAATAATGACACATAATCAAATAAAATGCACTTAAATAATAAATTAAATACCATTAAATACCAGGAATATCCTTTTTAAATTAAGGGTATTACAAAACTGTAGACACCAGAAGGTACGTCTTTAAGTCAAGCACTCCGGCTTGAATTCAGAGCCACTAACAATGAAGCGGAGTATGAGGCACTGTTGGCAGGACTCAAGCTTGCCAAGGAGCTAAAGGTCAGGAATTTGGCTGTCTTTAGTGACTCACAGTTAATTATTCAGCAGGTAAATGGCGAATATGAAACCAATGATGAAACGATGGAAGCATATCATTCTGCTGTCATGCGGGAAGCCAAAAACTTTGAAAAAATTGAATTCATCCAAATACCGAGAGAGCATAACGAAGATGCCAATCGGTTAGCATGTAGTGCCTCGGGTTCTGGAGAAACACTGGCAAGGGTGATTCCAGTAGGAATACTGAACCAGCCATCCATTTTTGAAGAACCTTCGGGCCCAGATTCTTGGCAAGTGAATGTTATTCCATATGAGCCAAGTTGGATTGATCCGATCATAACTTACATTCGGGATGGTACTCTGCCTGAGTAAAGAGATGAGGCTAGGAAAATCAAATGGAATGCTGCAAAGTACGCCATAGTGCATAACCAGTTATACAGGAGATTTTTTTCTGGGCCGTACTTAAAGTGTGTCACCCCTACAGAGGCTTGGCAGATACTGCGAGCTATTCATGAAGGTGTGTGTGGAAATCATTCAAGGGGAAGATCTTTAGCGCACAAAGCAATGACGCAAGGGTACTTCTGGCCGAACATGTCACGAGATGCGGAGGAATTCTCCAGAAGATGTGATAAGTGCCAAAAGGTTCGGACCACTGATCCACTAACCACCTGAGGATTTTCACGTAATGGCCACACCATGGCCTTTCGTACAATGGGGGATGGATGTGGTTAGTCCTCTGCCAACTGCAAGAGCTCAGAACAAGTATGTATTGCTGGCAACAGATTACTTTACCAAATGGGTAGAAGCAAAGCCATATTCGAACGTAACGCAAACTCATGTGAGACGTTTCATCTGGAGGAATATTATTTGGTGTCCCGAGGTCAATCGTTATGGATAATGGGACTAATCTCGACAACAACCAAGTTAGAGAATTGCTGGAAGAATATGGAATTAACCAAAAATTGGCAGCAGTAAGTCATCCCCAAGCCAATGGATAAACAAAAATTACGAATAGAATAATTTTCGCTTGTATCAAGAAGAAGCTGGAAGACCATAAAGGGAAGTGGCTGGACGAACTCCCGAACGTCCTATGGGCTTACAGAATGACCCCTAAACGGCCGATCGGGGAGAGCCCATTCGCCATGGCTTATGAAATCGAGGCAGTCATACCGGTTGAATATTTGGTTCTGACTGTCCGAAGCTTAGCATGGAATCAGGAACAGAATGACAAAATGCTGAGATTTAACCTTGATATGTTAGAAGAAAAGAGGGATGCTGCGGCAATAAGGCTTGCATCCTATCAGCAGACACTGGCTAGCAGCCACAACAAAAGGGTGAAGCACAGGGATTTTGCACTTGGCGATCTGGTTCTGAAGAAGAAGGTAGGAATGGTTAAAAAGATGATGTCACCTTGGAAAGAACCATGCAGAATTGCAGAGGTCATAGGGAAGGGGGCATATGTATTAGAGACCATGGCCGGAAGGTTGGTTAACAAGCCATAGAATGCTACATCTTTAAAAAGGTATTACATGTAGAAAGTTTAAAGTTCTAATTCTGGCATTACTTATTTTCAGTTGTACATAATTTCAAAATTTATAAAAAGTTATCTTCTTCTAGAAGAAAAATCTAGTTTATGGAAACAACAAAGTAAGTGGCATCTGGCACTATGAGCCGAACGCCAAAAACTTGCCAAAAAATAAAAGAGTGAAAGTGGCAAATGGCATTCTAACCGAGTGCCAATCACTCAGCAAAGTAAGTGGCACCTGGCACTATGAGCCGAACGCCAAAAAATAAAAGAGTGAATGTGGCAAGTGGCATTCTAGTCGAGCGCCAACCACTCGGCAAAGTAAGTGGCACTTGGCACTATAAGCCGAATGCCAAAAACTTGCCAAAAAATAAAAGAGTGAAAGTGGCAAGTGGCATTTTAGCCGAGCGCCAACCACTTAGCAAAGTAAGTAGCACCTGGCACTATAAGCCGAACGCCAAAAACTTGCCAAAAAATAAAAGAGTGAAAGTGGCAAGTGGCATTTTAGCCGAGCGCCAACCACTCAGCAAAGTAAGTGGCAGCTGGCGCTATGAGCCGAACGCCAAAAACTTGCACAAAAAATTTGTTGTGTCGTAAAGTGACACACTAGCCGAAAGCCAGCCACTGACATACAGAGAAGAACCAGATCAGATAGCATTAAATCATTAAGTCAAAGGATTTATGGTAAGAGCTCAATCAAAAGTCGGCCATCTCATTAATAATGAAGTTTCAGAGTTACAAAAAAAAGTGAGGTATACAGATGGCAAAAATACAAAAGAAAGGAGGTCAATACATCAGAAAGAATCTAGCTAGAAGTATTTGCCCCGTCAGTTTCTTGATGGTGCTGAATGGCCTCCTCATCATTGTTGGCGTTACCATCCTCACGGGGAGGAGAATCTAGCTGAATGACTGAATCATTCTGCTGAGTTCTATCCTCAATTGCATTAGAAGAATCATTCTGCCGAAGGTCATACTCAGCAGCAGTGACAGATGGAGTCACGGTGGACAGAGGAAGAACGTCCAAAGGCAGAGCGGTAGAAGGAGTAGGATTGATCCTGGAAGAGGCGATCTCTTGGAATTCATCAAATATGCCCTCGACAGGGGTGGAGTCTGGGTCGGCATAAACACCCGGAGGATCAATCTCTAGCTCTCTGTCAACCTCATCTGGGGTAGAACCGGTCTGACCCTCATCTGGAACATGATCGGCATAACCCTCTCGGAACCCCTGAGTATATTTGAGGGCCCCAACCCTGGAAAACCGAGCTTGCAGAGCTAGCATACCACCATTTACCTTACTAATGGTGTCGAGTAAAGCATTGCGCTCGTCTAGAGCCCTTTTTCTCAAAGGCCATCCGAGCGGATTGCTCATCACTCAGAAGGCGTAGAAGTTCTTCCTTTTCAGCCTTAAGGGATTCTCGCTCGGTATGCCAGACACTCTTCTCAAGCTGCAGAGCATTCCTTTCGTCCTGAAGAGAGTCCGTCTCCTTCTTCAAAGAGTCCCTCTCCTTTTCAACTTTGTTGAGCTGAACCATCAACCCGGTATTCTGAGCACCTAAAGCATCGTTCTCCTTGTTAGCTACACCAAGGTTATCAGAGAGCATGCGAACCTTGGCATTCACCAGCTCAACCTGCTCCTGCATGGCCATCATCCCGTACAGGGTTTGTAGAGATATACATGACAATTGATTAAGCCAAGCGGATGGTTAGAAGAAATCAAATGTAAAGACTGTGTAAAGATTCATTGATTGAGGGACAGAAGTTACCTCCATGGCAGATAAAGGGAACCGGCTGAACACTTCCTTCTGAGATAGACCCTTGGCTACCTCAATATCCCTTGGAGTCCACATGCTCCTGTAGTATGCCATAACGGTCTAACCATCATTGAACATGGTCTCGTTCGGCTTTATAGACGATCCGTCTGTTCGAATGAAGCGAGAGTTCCATGGTGCCGTTCCAGAGGCAGAGGCATGCCCAGAGGGGGTAGGAGGCCTAGTCAGAGGAGGCCTGGTTAGAGGTTGCACGGACACACTCGGCCCAGAAGGCCTAACCCTCTGTGACAGAGAAACATCATCAGGGCTAAGAGCACTCTCAGGCTGATGCCTTTTTCCTCTCGTCTTTTCCTATGCGGTAGCAGTAGCAGTGCTGGGAAGGTTGTTGACAGAAGGGATCACGTTCGGATTGACTGTTATAGCGCTGGAAATTGGGTTGGCAGCCGTGACGTTTAGATCAGTGGAAGGAGTGGTATCAAAAATAGTGGCAGAGGAAGATACTGAAACTGGAGAAGAAGTTGTTGCAGGGGCAACAACGATCCTGGGGGCAACTTTCCTCCTGCCGAAGGAAGGGATCTGGAGGTGACTCATTGTTTTGCCAAGGGCTGAGGGAGCAAGAAGGTTGTCTGAGGTAAGGAGATCCGAGCAAGAGGGAATGTTGGTTAGAACGTACTGCTTCAAATAGTTATCCCTATCCCTGCAAACGTCGTAGCTCAAATCATCACAAGTAATGCCTAAGGAACGACATAAGAAAGTACAAAAGCGAGGAACGCAAATCTCGCAAGGACAGTCACTCTTATGGGTTTTGTATTTTTTATATGAATAGACAGAGCACTCTCCAAAAGTGCTCGGGATAGGGAAATCCTCTACGGCTGGAGAAAACTAGGCTCCCCTAATCCAAATTATATTTTTCCTCCAACCCTTCTCAGACTTGATTTTATCTTTGCAGATGGACCTCTTCTCAATTGGGTAGAAGCGGTAAAATGGTTCATCAGTTCTGATTTTGCTAACCTTGTAACAGAGGAGAAGATCTACGAGGTCTAGATCTAGACCTCTGTCACGGTTCAGAAGCAACATAACAGATAAAACCCTAAGGAAATTTGGGTTCACTTGCAAAGGGGAAAGTTTCAGTTTATTAAAAACATAGTTAAAGAAGGGATGCAGAGGGAACCTAAGGAGGTTAAGATGAAAGTGGGAAAATAGAACCTCGCCGAAAAGAAGGCCAGCACCAGTTCTAATATTCACCTCTTTAGGGCAATTTCTAATTTCTATATCGTCAAGAAGATGAAGTCTCATGCGAAGAACATCTAGATCTATAGTCATGGTGAGAATGAATAAGGATTTTAAGAGAGAAAAAGAGGTCTTCTGAAAGAAAAAGGCAAACAAAACTAACCTCAGAGGGAGAAAACGTCAAAGAGTACTGCAAGGTCGCTGGAAAAAGGAGCTTTTGCAAGAAATTACCGGAGAAGATTTGAACAACAGTAAAGTAAGATGGAGACAGTAAAGAGAATCGATGGAACATCTATGAGGCTTATAAAGACAAGGTGGGCCCGAAGGCCGAGGAGTTAGGAAAACAAGGAGTTTTTTGAATCTCGAAGCACCGACCCCCAAATCTAACCGTCCATTCTTCCATGCGATCTTCTCGAGCTGTCAAGTCATGATTAACAGCCTCTAATAATTACCCCCTAATTATTAAGGAGTAATTATAGGGGCAGTTGAGGATACAATAAGTGATATGGGCCGGTTATAGTCCGCGGACGTGGCATCGGGGCAAACAATTGAAATACAGCCCATACAAGAGCACCACAGAATAGGCCGAGCTCGGAGGATCCACCGAAGAAGACCAAGCCCATTGGAAAGAAGGCCCAAAACGGATAGTCCAGCAGCATTTGGAATTGCCTATAAAAGGGCAGTGAAGAGAGTAAAAAAGGGGGAGATTTATTTATTTTTTATTGAAAATGTAATGAGACTCTGTCAAAGTAGAGAGAGAAAATTCTTTGCATCTTCACGTATAAAGTTCCTATTTTAGAGTTGGGATTGATATGGTAACTCCTTATAGGCAAGTTGGTGAATACTTGTCTAACAAGGATTTGGGTTTGAAGACTCTATAAATAGATATGGGTATGAGAAGAGTAAATTATAGAGAGAAAAAGAGAGTTGAGATTGTGAGAAAGAGAGAGAATAGTGTGTAATCAAGTTTTTGAAGTAAAGTTAGTCGTTCTTCGCCCGTGGACTAGGCAATTTGCCAAACCACGTAAATCTCGTTTTTTATTTGTGTGTGATTTTTTATCTGTTATATTTGCCAATTGTGTGTGTGAAACCCTAACAACTGGTATTAGAGCCATGGCGGCAACTATTACAGATGGAAAGTACGTGGTCGAGAAGTTTGATGGAAGAAAGAACTTTAGTCTTTGGCAAGTTCGAATGCAGGATTTACTGATTCAGCGCAGTCTAGAAGATGCCTTGGGTAAGCAACCGAAAAAGATGGAAGATGCAGATTGGGTAAAGATCAACTTGAAGGCAATGAGTGCAATTCAATTAACATTGGTAGATGATATTGTGTATGATGTGATAAAAGAAGATTTAGCAGCAGATATGTGGAAGAAGTTGGAGAATCTGTATATGGGAAAGAATCTCACTAACAGGTTAGTTTTAAAGCAATAGTTGTTTTCCTTCAAGAGAAAAGATGGGGTAAGCCTTCAAGAACATCTTGGTGAGTTCAACAAAATTATTTGTGATTTGTCTAACATTGATGTCAAGTTAAGTGATGAGGATAAAATAATTATTTTGTTAACGTCGGTATGCTCTATCCATAAGCATTTATTCAATACTTTGCTTTATGGGAGAGACACCATCTCGGTGGAACAAGTTAAGAGTGCTTTGTTCTCTAATGAAAAGTTGAATGATGAAGAGAGTCGTGATGATCAGGCTCAAATTCTTATTGCTCAAGAGAAGAAAAGATTTGGAGCTTCAAGAAACCTTGTGCCATTATCAAAGAAAAGATGTTATAAGTGTG
Source organism: Cornus florida (assembly GCF_030987335.1). Classification (NCBI taxonomy): domain Eukaryota; kingdom Viridiplantae; phylum Streptophyta; class Magnoliopsida; order Cornales; family Cornaceae; genus Cornus; species Cornus florida. Next base: position 56,823,879 of record NW_026775579.1, on the reverse strand, counting down.
GAAGAAAGGGGCATATTCAGTGGTATTGTCCAGAAAGAAAGGAGAGTGCATCCGCTGCCATTATTGTGTTTGACGATACAAAAGAAGAGAGTGATAATGATGAAGCATTATCAATCATTGATAATAAGAGAGAAGCTAAGGAATGAATACTTGATTCTGCTTGTTCCTTTCATGTATGTCCTTATAAAGAATGGTTTGCTACCTACAAACCTATTGGTGGTAAGGTATTTATGGGAAATAATGTCTCTTACGATATTATGGGAATTGGAACAATTAAAATCAAGACAATGAATGGTTTGGTAAGAACCCTAATGAATGTACGCCATATTCCAAGTGTTAGAAGGAATGTGATCTCTGTAGGAGCATTGGATTCCAAAGGTTGTTGGTGTGAAGTGAAAAATGGATTGATGAAGATTAGAAGAGGGCCACGTGTCATGCTTTTGGGAAGGAAGGTCAACAATCTCTATATTCTGTTAGGAAATACTATGCTAGGTGGAGCAATTGCAAAGATGGAATGGAAGCCTGTTTCGAGATCTACTAGAATAAAGAATCAAGAACAATAAGTGAATGAAGAAGTCTTGACAATTGCAAGAGTACTGGCCTTTATTCCAAAAGCAAGAAGAGTTCAATTTGGTGATGCGAAAGTAGATTCCAAGTTTAATTATTTGAGCTTGGAATTTGCTAAGAATAGTTGAGTATAGTAATGCGGTGAGGAATGACAAGAAGAAGAGTGATGAATTTGAGAAAAGGTGAAGATTGTTAAAGTGTTTCTCAATTTCATTATAGTGATTTATTTGAGGTGGAGAAATCTTTGTTCAATGTGGAGTGATCTTCATTCGAGGTGGAGTTGTAGAGGAGCGTGTGAAGACCAATTTCGAGCCAAGGTGGAGATTGTTGGGTTTGTGGCTCAAAATTGTCTATAGAAATTAATTTCCTTTTTCATTTTGGAATATTGAAATTAATTTCCTTTTTTTTCCGTTTTGGAATGTTGAAATTTGTTAAGGAAATTGTGTCCCATAAACTTCCTATTTTAGAGTTGGGATTGATATGGTATCTCCTTATAGGTAAGTTGGGGAATACTTGTCCAATAAGGATTTTGGGTTTGAAGACTCTATAAATAGATATAGGTATGAGAAGAGTAAATTGTAGAGAGAAAAAGAGAGTTGGAGATTGTGAGAGAGAGAAATAATAGTGTGTAATCAAGTTTTTGAAGTAAAGTTAGTCGTTTTTCGCCCATGGACTAGGCAATTTACTAAACCACGTAATCTCGTTTTTTGTTTTTGTGTGATTTTTTATCTGTTATATTTGCCAATTGTATGTGTGAAACCCTAACAGATCAATATAAGGGAAAATTTATTGGAAAGATGTTTGATAATCTACCTTGGAGGGAGTACTTTCTTTGAGTTCCTAGAGGAATGACGAAGGTGTATTTAATGACCCTTTAATGACTCTTAACAATGTTATTTTAATTCATCTACAACATTTAGGTCTTGAACAATTTTATAATTTCTTTTATTTTTTAATTTGGTAATGTAATTAATGATTCTTTACAATGTTATTTTAATTGGTTTAATTTATTTTTATTTTGAATTTGGTAATATAATAGATAACTTTAGTTACTGGAACTGGAATGACTTTTTATTTTGAATTTGGTAATATAATAGGGACTTGTTTTTGTTCTTATTTGTCATGTTTTAATGCTTATGTTATTTCATTATTTATCTTGTATTAATAGATGGACATGGAGAGACAAATAGCTCTTATTCATGCCAATGAGGAAGAGGAAAATGTGGCTATGGTATTTTTCTGTATGGTAGAGGGGTATAAAGGATTTTTTACATTGGAATAGGCCATGTAGAAACAATGCATTACATGGTCATGATTATATTATTGAATTAATTCATGGTCATAAGTCAAGATGTTATGAGATGTTTAGAATGAAGAAACATGTATTCTTGAATTTATGTGATGAATGAAAAAAAAAATGAAAAAGCTATACTTTAGGTATCTTTCAATTAAAGAACAACTTGCAATGTTTCTTTATATTTTAACTCAAAATGAGAGGATGCACATTATGGCTGAGAGATTTCGGCACTCTAGATGGACAATGTCTACTTATTTTCATAAAATGTGAAAGCAATATGTGATTTAGGGATGCGGATTATTACCCCATCAAACTTAGACAAAGTTCCACAAGAGATATTACATAATCCAAAAGTTTATCCTTTCTTTAAGGTTAGCCTCATATTATCATTGTTTTATTATCTATAACAATTTATAATATTGGTACTCATGTGTATATTGTTATAATTTAGGATTGCGTTGAGGCTATTGATGAAACAAATATTGGTACTCATATGTATATCTGCTTTTGTTCATTTGGATGAACAAATACCATATTGTGGTAGGAATTCAAACACTACCACGAGTGTAATGGCTGTATATTCATTCGACATGTTGTTTACTTTTGCTGTGGCAGGTTGGGAAGGTATAACAAACGATTTTAGGATGTTTATGGAGTGTGTGAACGATAGAAAAAATAAATTCCCACGACCACCTAAAGGTATATAATAAATAATATAATTGATATTTAGCTTTATTTGTGTCAATGATAAGATAACTTACTAAGGTAGTTATCTATTTGTAGGGAATATTATCTACTAGATTCCGGATATGCAAACCAACTTAGTTATTTGACACCATATCGGGGGTGAAAGATACCACGTGCAAGAGTATAGGGCCATTGGAAGGCAGCCCAATGGTCAGGAGGAATTATTTAACTATAGGCATTCCTCTCTTAGAAATGTGATTGAACGCTATTTTTGTATGGTAAAAATGAGATTTTCAATATTCAAACAAATTTCTCCTTTTAAATTAGGTTGTCAAAAATATATTGTCATTACTTGTTTTAACCTTTATAATTTCATTTGAAAAGAGACATATAAAGACGCACTATTTTCCATGTATAGGAACAATGATTATGTTGATGGAGTGGAAGAACAATGTAGTAGACGTCGAAGAAGGCAGAGACTTGATGTTAGTTAAAATCGACTACGTGCATCAAATGAGTTGCGTGATTCAATTGCTGATGCACTATGTGATGATAATCATTGATGTCTCTTTTTGTTGTAATTTTATTAGGGACATGTATGGTTATGCGAACTTTATGTGCAATTTATTTATTAATTAGACCTTTTTATTTTGGACTTCTACGAATCCTTTTGCACTGATGGAAACAGAGTTATTAGATGGATCCTTTTGTTTCTAAATGTTGCCTTTTGTTTGTGGATGTTGAATTGAAAGGCATGTTGTGCAATTGTTTAAGCAAGATATATGTAATGCAATGAGTTGTTTTGGAGTGTTGATATGTGTAATATTTATGATATGTCATACATATATATATATATATGTTAAAAGATTTTTTTTTTTGTTAGCTGTGGGGCCCACTTTACTGCAAGGCATATATGGTTAATAGGATTGCAGACCCATTTCTCTCATCTCTCATCTCTCTCGCAGCCTTTCTATCTCCTTCTCTGTTTTCCTTTTTCTTTTCTTTTTCCCACAAGCTTCCACTCTTGATTTCTCCCTCATTTCTTAGTGTTTTTAAGAGCCATTTTTGGCTATTCGAAGCCCACGACAAGATAAACAAGTTGATAGGAGCAATTCCTTGGTTGGTGCATTATGGAGATTCAAAAATTCTAGGGTTTGAGGTGAAAATTAGGGATTTTGCATAAAATTGAGGTAGAGGTGTTTAATCCACAATCTCTTAGATTTTGGTGAATTATTTTTCATAGTTTGTGTTCTAATTTGTGTTATTTTCATATTTGTTATATGTTATATATGAGATGTGTATATATACATGTTAGTTGTTATGTGATAAAGGACCATATTAAATTGATGTTAAATTTCATGCCTATATGCTGAATTTTATGATTTTAAAGTATGATGTAAATTCCTAGAATATTCCTATGAGGCATGTATATTGTAAATATTTGACTTGTAAGAAATAAAAATTTCTTTATTGGTACGTCATTGAAATGCATAAGACATATATACATTCATTGGGAAAGAATAGGAAAAATTGATTTGAAAGAAATGAAATAGATTTTGGGAAAGAATTTTGAAAATGATTTTTGTGAAAAACCCGGCCGCCTAGGAGTTGCCTAGGGACCCTGGCGTTAGTGAGGCCTAGAGGGGAATAAGGAGATCGCCCTAGTGTGGTTGAGTTACCTTGCCCCAAATGATGTCATGGAGTTGCCATGGGTCAGGGACAGTGGCCAATCCTCCTCTCGTGCCGCCATGGAGTTACCATGGGACGGATTCACTAACGATTTGAAAATGATAATGGAAATGGTTTTGGAAAATGGGGAGTGACATTGCATGGCATGGCATGACATATCATTGCATGGCATATTCATTTGTGGTATCGGATTAATGACGTGGCATGGTGGTTATATATATATTTTTTTCCCGACATGGTATGATCCTAATTTCTTTATTCCTATTCATGGTGTGGATTCATGGAGTCTAAAAATGTGTGTCTTAGGCACTTCCTACGGAGCTTATACTCACCCCTTCATTTTAAAATTTTTCAGGAAACGGGAAAGAAATGGTGGATGACGTTCCACCACAGGCTTAAATTGGATCAGAAGAGCTTTTTGTTATTTTTGTATTTAAGTCCCACTATTTTTGTAAAGCTTAGCATATTGTATTCTGTACTGAGACTTATAGACTTTTGCTATTGTAGTTATATTCATGGGCTGTAATTTTATTAGAAGTCATGGACGTTGTAAGACATGTACGTTTGAACTTAATTATATTTTTGGGATTGTACTTATGATATTTGAATTAAATAGCACGTAATTGTTCCACCATAAACTGAACTATGTTGAGATATAATGAATGGATGAACGGGATGTTGAAATATAATATTTATATTGCGTGTTGGGACAGGTTGGATAAGTATTGAAGGCCCAAGAGAGGTTATTGCATTTTTTTGCGTTTAAGCAAGTGGTTGTAGGATCCCTTTTTAGCAGAGGCCATGCCGAACTTTTTATTATTATTATTTAAATAGTATCGGTTTAGGGTCGTTACAATATGGCTTGCTTACAGACAAGAATCATATTAAAAAATCATGTGAAAATAGTAGGGATAGATAAAATGAGGATGTAAGGCGAATGAGTTTTTGACAAATTAGAGAATGATTAATAATGAAATTAAAATTATGAGTTTTTTTTTTTTTTTGCAAAATTTTACCAAACACGTTTTCTCTTTTCAGTTTTTAAAAATTCAAACAGCATATGTACGTTACCAAACATATTTTGTTTTGACATAAATGGCAGCATAACTTTTTAAAATTTGCCATTTAAAAAAAAATGAAACCGCAGCCAAAATTGAAAACCATAGCTTTACCAAACAGGACCTAAGTGCATTGAAAAATATATTTGCGTCAATTTTTACATAGACATGTACAAAATATATTAAAAATTAAATCCTATCATATAGTCTATATATCCGACAAACTTTCCAGTTTTCTATACAAAGAGGTCTAAAGTAGGTGACTCTCAAAATCTCACAAATAGAATGAGGCCAATTTAAAATTCAGTGGTCTTCAACAATATTATAGTATTAATCAATTAATTTGAAGGTTATTCTTTGCATTGGATTCATAGGGAAGCAATAATTTGACTAAAAGCAATTTTTCTTGTTAATGGTGTTTGAATTCATTGATGATGCTTTGTAATTTATTTACCTCTTGATAAATAAATTATACTTTGCTAGGAATACGAAAAAATAATCAAGTATGACTTGAACATTGGATGAAGGTTCTATTAATGGGTAGTTTGATGGGCAAAAAATCATGTAGATTTGGAGAAGCCAATTACAAGTTTATGTAAACTTGCGGGGGCTAAATATAAATTTAGTGAGATTTAATACTTGAAGAGGGGCACTTTGTGAAATTTTATAAAATTTGGGGGCCATGGCCCCCCTTGGTGAATGGTGTTGCTTATGCTTGTGGTTAAGTGTATTCTACTCAGGATTCGTATAATTGATTTATAAATAAAATAATAAAATAAGTTAGCAATTAAAATAATAATCCTATTCTACTCATAATTTTTAAAAAATAATTAAAATAATAATAGGTGTTTCAAATCATTGGTTTTTTTAATTATAATTTTTTATATTTAATTCTCTTATTTATGCAATTTCCTCTATTTTTATTTATTGATGTTGATTTCTTTTTAATTTTTCATGATTGTGATGGAGTTGTTATGAGCCGTTCCTTTGGTCCAAGTCCTAATTAATTGAAAATAAATTATTATTATATGCGTAAACTAAAAAAAAATAAAAATTTAAATTTCTTTGCAAAAATAAGATTAAAAATTTAAAATTAATTTCACTGGAATAGTAAGTACGTCAACCATTTGAATTTATTTTACACCCAAGCCCAACAATCCAAACCAGCCCATTCGTTATATATTTTATCTTTTGAAAAATAAAAGTAACCCAACAACCCAGCCCAGCCCAACCCAACCCAAATTGATATCATTTTTCTATCTTGAAAATAAAAATAGCCCAATCCATTCCTTAATTCCCAAGCCCATCTCCTTCCACCCCTTCTAAACCCTAAACTAATATTCTTCTCTCTCCATTCTTCCGCAAACCAAATCCCAACCCTTCAAGCGACTCTGCAAATTGTTCAGGTTAGTGATATTTTTATCTCTGATAGTAGAGAAGCCTCTTCATATTGGCATATTGTTCGAAATCGAAGGTTGGATTCGGATATTAAACACGGAAGATCAATGGGTATATATTTACTCAGTTTCATATATGCACATCGAAATCGGGGAGTGGGATTTTGGAGATTATGGAAGATTGTGGAAGATGCTTGGGTATTAATAGATTCATATATGCATATATATATATATACACATACATATATGTATATATATATGGGTATATGTAAACGAGCAGCCGAGCTCGGCTCGAGCACCCGCCGAACCGAGCTCGAGCATCCATTTGCTGTGACGAGCCGAGCCCGAGCACCTCAATACTCGGCTCGTCTCGTTTGCAGCCCTTTCCACTAGAGTACTAGGTCTAAATAATATATAAGGGCGTTTATACTTCTAAACTTGTAGGGTTTCTCTGATTTCTATCATTTGGTCTCTCTAGTTTGCTCTCTTTGATTTGTATCGTTTGCCTGCATCTGGTCCAAGCACAGAGATGCTTGAGGTGTACAGGGGAAGCTCTGTCGGGTGGAAGCCGTCACCCGTTGTCGCGTTAGCCACCAGTGCCGACGACTGTCAAGTAGCCGCCGCCCGCGAAGATGGATCTCTGGAGGTTTGGTTGGTCTCCCCGGGCTCCGTTGGTTGGCACTGCCAATTGGTATATATATATTTCAATCATAGTGGTATATTTAGTTGATTTAATGATGTTGTATGTTTTGGGTATTTTTTCCAATCATAGTGGTGTATTTAGTTGATTTAATGTGGCTATGTTGTGGTTGGTGACGGCTTAGACTATACATGGAAACACCAATTCCAGAGTTTCATCCCTCGTTTGGTGCCCGTCCAGCTCAAAAGGATTGCCGTGTGGTCGCTTGTTTTCTTCCAGCATAGATGGTTCAGTGTCGGAGTGGGACTTTTTTGATTTGAAACAGAAGGTATGTGAATAGCGTTGTTGTAGTTGTGTGTAGTTACAAAATAATTTTGAAAAATAGATCACATAAGAATATGCATTGAATTACCTGCAAAAAGCTCAATATCTTCATCTTTCTTTACCAAAATGTAAAAGGATTAAAAAAGGAGAAAAAGAAAAAAGAAAAGCTAAATGAGAATCGGTTCCATGAATTCTCTTTTCATTTTTTATGGAACACTATTATTGTTATTAGTTTGTAGAATATGACTTTTCTTGTTACTTGTGAACTTGATTGCTGCTTGGGCAACCACCACAAGTCTTAGACCGAAATTGATCTTTCAATATTATATGAAATGAATCTAATATGATTGATATGAATAATAGTCCTTTAGCATATGTTTTCAAGCTAATCATCTGTTTTTGAGTTCTGGGATAGTCAGACTCTGCAACAATTACCATTATTTTTTTAGTTTTGATACAAAGCCCGACAACCGACTATTGCTACTACTCACAGCACTGTTCTGAGACTCACTAATACAGTGAGTAGTTGCAACACCCGAGTCGGTCATTTAATGCTATGTTTGGAAGCACCAAACTGGTGCATTGGGTTTAGTTCAACATGCATTTAGAAAATTAAATGTTCAAGCATTTCTCTTCTAATTTATGCTTTATAGTAGTTGCATCCTTTATTTTCATCAATAGTCTTGCTATCTTAGCTTTTGGCTTCCGGTTGCAGAATTACTTATATGTTAGTGATATGAGTTGATTAACCTAAGTGTTGCTCTGGTGCTTGTTTAATTTGTTTCAGTATAATATAATGTAATATGAAAAGAGTAAATTGGGACAATACCACGTGCAATGTGATGCGCTGACTGTATTCACACAACACCAATTCAAAATTGTAATGATCCAACAATAAATATATGCATAAACTATATTGGAGGTAGGTGGTTTAAAATTATGTCAGTGAGTATTGCTTGAATAATGTTCATTATTAAAGTTTTAATTAAATTTTTTTTTTTATGATCAGTTGTTATTGATGGCGGCCACATTGGTCGCAAAAATAACCTACCAACCATATAACTATGCTTCAAATGGCACCCTCCAACTGAAAAAACGAGATGCAATTGTAAACCGATCATTCATACTCTTTGACTATACTGGATTTGTTGCATCAGTGGCTCTGATTATATTCCTTCTCCATAAATTCCCACTGAAACTCTCATTCTCATAGTTTTGACTCTCAACGAAAGCCCTACCATGGAGGAGGATGTGTCAATGCTGGTCCCACTGCGAATGTTGATACATGGATATGGCGGCGAAGTCTCTCCCAACCACCATTAGGTGGTTGTGACCACTACCACCTCCAGTACCTCACGCTTTAAACAAAAGTCGATTCCTAGCATTTATAAATCTTTTGCTGCCCTCTTTTTTGGGATGAAATGAAGCGACTTTCTTAAAACATCATGACATTCACATACAATATGAAAACACAACACATTTATACTTATGAGGGGTTTGAATTTTTTAGTGGGCAATTTTTGAAATGTGTAAAAAAAAAATAAAAATACTTTTCTTCTTACAAATTACTGAACTGTATAATCTAGTAGGAGCCCTTATTACCATTTATAACCACTACTCCAACAAAAATACCAACCAAGATTATTTTCTCCATTGAAAAAGAAGAAGGGAGTCGATGAATGTTGAAACAATTGAAAAAACTTCGGTATTTTCGACATGGAATCAATTGTTCCACAGTACTTTTCTTTAAGAGATGCTTTTCATTGCCAAAATATCAACACGAAGTGTCTCTTGAAATAGATTAATTTAAGACAGTTTTTTTATGATGCCTAAACTAGTGAATCGTGTTTTATTGTACGTCCATATTGATAATATCTTTGAATTCAACTGACTGGCATAATAATAATAATAAAAGCAAAATTATTAATCGCTTTTGTTGTTTTGTTGGTTGTAACACAGTAATAATGGAAAGTAATATTCAATTGACACAAGTTTAATATTCATTTTGACTTATCAAAAAAAAGTTTAATATTCATTTTGAACAAGAGGACTAAGGCGACCATGTACATTAATTTTTTCTTTATGCATATTAACCTTTCCTTGTCTCATTTTTGGGGATTATTTTTTAATAAACACAGTTCATCTTGCAGATTGTGCTAGATTCCATTGGGTTCTCGATTTGGCAGATGGCTGTGGCACCCCACAATAGTTTGCTGCTTCATACAAAGCAAGGCAGCAAGCTTATGCAAAATGGGCATGCTAATTATATGCTTAATGATCTCAATGATCATGAGACTAGTGAAAGTGAAAGTGAAAGTGAAGACGATGCTGACTCAGTTGATCTTCATGAACAACCGAGTACTAGTGATGGTATGCGTGTAGCACTTGCTTGCGATGATGGTTGTGTGCGAATATACATTATTTCTGACTCAGACAAGTTAATTTATCATAAATCGATGACAAGAGTCAGTGGTGAGTGTCAAATGACTTTGTTTGTTATTTAACGTGTTAACTGTTACAGATATAATTTTTTCCATGCTATAATTTGTAGGGCGCGTCTTATGCGTGGCCTGGAGTCCTGATGCAAAATTCATATATTCAGGGAGTAGTGATGGGTATGCATAATTGGCTAGATGTTATAAAAATTTTTTATCGTCTTTGATTGCTAAAAACTCTGCTGCATGCTTCCCATAAAATACTAGTATTACCTTACCGTTTTGGTTGTTTTTTTTAAGTATTCAATATTACAAAACATCTATTTTCATTGTTTTTGTGGTTTATATTTTTAAATTTCTCAAGTACACGATGGAATTTTTCAGGTTCATCAGATGTTGGGATGCTAAATTGTCTCATGAGGTCTATAGAATAACAGTTGGGCTTGGAGGTTTAGGCAGTGGACCTGAACTGTGCATATGGTCACTACTTGCACTGAGGTAAGTGGTCCTTTTCCCCCTGGTACCATGGCCCTTATTTGGTCTATCTTACATAACATTTAGTTTTGTTGGAATCAGGTGTGGGACCCTTGTCAGTGCAGATAGTACTGGTAGTGTTCAGTTTTGGGACAGTCAGCATGGATCCCTTTTGCAGGCACATTCTTGTCACAAGGGTGATGTCAATGCTCTTGCAGCAGTTCCTGGTCATAACAGGGTGTTCTCTGCTGGTTCTGATGGTCAGGTATGGGGTATTTGTTTATTTATTTCCACAATACTTATTATTAGTCAAAAACCCCTGGCTCAGCGGGTAAGACAAATAATCAACAGATGGTGCTGAATTGTTTTGTTGTTTTCGTTGTTGCTAATTTTTATGATGCTTCTTTTGTCAAATTGTTTTGCATTTTTTTTTCTTCTAATTATTATTCAGTTGTTATGTGAGAGTTTTCTGCTTTTTCTTATTGCCTTCCTACATCTTATGTTATCCTGTGTTCAATTGAGATGCCTGTAACTGAATACTTTACTGGGCAGATAATGTAGTCCACTTGAGAATAACCCTGACCATTTAGGTCATTGGTAAGCAAATATATAATAGGAAGCTTTTGAATACTTTATTGGACAATGGCTCGAGTCTAACTAGTTTATTGTGACTTGTCTCAAATTCACACAGTTTGAATGAGTCACTGAAAACTTCTGTTCCTCTTCAAATGATTCTGTTACATGTCGTACATTTTAGGTGTGTTGGGATGAGTGAGTTTAATTTAACTTGGTGAGTGAAATGAGTGGGTGTCACCTAGCTTGCATTGTGCTCACAACTACTGGGCTGGCCTTAGGGATAAAGCTTGTCTACTATGTTATGAAATGCTCAAGTTATATCCAACTCTGTAAAGTCGAATTTTGCCGCAGAGCTCAGGGTACAATTTTCTATTATTAGCCAACGGTCTTTGAAGAAAAATTAGCAATGTTAGCTGGAGCAAGTGCGGTATAGTTTGAGAGGATCATGTTCATCTCAGAAAAGATCTTTTCAGCTTGTCATAGGGGAAGAGAAAAAAGGGGGAGTGGGGGTGTTAGGAAGTGAAGGATTCTATGCCTTAAAACTTTGACAATTCGGAGGAGAGTATCATCATGAATGTTACTGCAATAAATTGGAGGTTCTACAGTTTAATTATTTAATAATTAGAGTGTAGAATGTCCTATATTGTGGCTAAAGAAGGTCCAAGGGGATTACTAGTAATGCAAAAGCATAGGTTGTGAGAATAAAAAAAAATGGCTTGTCATTTACAAAATTGCCTCAATGAAATTTTTTGTTTTTGTCTAGATGAATTGGAATGGCTCGAGGGACTGGTGTATAGTTATTAAAGGCTCACGACACACTAAGGCACTAAGATCTTCTAGACTCTAAGCCAAGGTGCAACATAAGGCGTTTGTCTAATTGAAGTTGGGCACGGGAAACAAAATTAAGTATGAAATATGAGTATAAAAAAAAAAATTGAAATACGCGAAAATTTTCAGCATATCAATTTAATGGATTCTTCATCATCATCAACATCCTTATCTTTGTCCCATTGAGATAGGGTCAAGCACATGAATTCTCTTTTTATATTCTTTCCTATTATAAATGTTTGACTTTTCTCTCTCCTCTTTTTTCTCTTTTTGACGTCGGAGTCTTTCACTTTGGCGTCAGCCGTTTACATTCGAGATTGTCCTACTGATTCTCCGTTCTGTTGGTAAGGAATTGTGTTATGCATCGTTCCTATCTCAGTGTTGTGACTTTACCACGTCTCAACCTTCATGGAGAAATCAAACGATGCTCTATAGGCAACGATCTAGTTTTTAGGGTTGATCATCAGAGCATCAAGGAGCGAGAATCTGCCTTGCGATCTTGTTTGGTAGGTCGCTTTGATAGAGACGTGGGGAGTATTGACGGGATCGAGGCTTGGGCGTCGAAAACTTGGAAGGTATCAAGCAGGGTGAAAGTTTCTCCTTTGCCCGACGATCTGCTTTTATTTAGGTTTCCATCGGAAGTTGAGGCCTTAAGGGTGTTGGATGAAGGGAGGAAGAGATGGGGCGAAGCTTTGTTATCCATCGACATTTGGTATTTTGCGGCTGGTTGCTCTGCTGTAAAAGAGAGAATTATACGAAGGGTGATCTTGTATGGTTTGCCTCTCCATCTCTGGTGTAATAAGCTATTTGAAGCAATCGGGAATTTATGTGGTGGATTTCGAGGTGTCGAGGCAGACGTCTCGGCGAATGGACAGAGAATCCTCCTCTATGTTTCCGTCGGAAAGATGATACCTGAATATGTCTTTGTTGAGGACCAACGTGTGGCCTTCAGGGTTACTCTGATAGAGGAAATTACACCTCGTATCCTTCCAAAATCCTACCACGGTCTTGGAGAAAGCCCTCATATCCTGGCTGTTGCAATAGCAGGTAGTCGCCGAAAACCACAGAACCACAAAGGCGTTGAAGGAAAAAGACGAGTGCCTCTTCACACGCTAGAAGCGCGTAGACGAGATAGATCCAAGACCTGTATCAATCAATCCCTCGGTCATCGCCTTTTGTTCCCTTGTAAAATCCGCGGTGGCGGATACCAAACACGTGGCCATAATAGCGGCTTTGAAGATGATCGTTATGTTGCAGATTCAGCTGGGCCAAAACGTGGATCCACAAAGGTCTATGGGCCAAAATGTGGGCCTGTTTCTTTTCAAAATAAGCCCAGCCCACATTCTTTAAGTAATCTGAAGAGAAAGGTCTTGCGGGGGCCCAATAATAAAATCTTAGTTTCTCTTATTAACTCCAAGCGCAGCCCACTTACCTCCACTGAAATAAGCCATTCACAGAGCCGTCGTTCTAACGAAACCTCTGCAACTTTCTGGAATTCACTGGAGAAGAAGAGATGGAGGGATTTTTCTGTTGCCGCGGCTGGTGGAGATCTTGCAAGGAAGGGATTGCATTACTCTCAGTGTTATGCAAGTATCTCATCTTCAACCCTCTCTGTTTCTACACAAACAAAGGGATGGATTCTCAGATCTTCATCTCGGGACTTTCACAGTGGTGTTAGATGGTCCCGAAAAGAAAAGCAGAAATGGGCTTCTTCTCCAGCTCCAGGTATGCCTTCAACTTCACATTCTCAGAGTTTTAATATTCCATCCTCTTCTTCTACCCCTTCTAGTGAGGTGTTGAGGAGTGACGGCGTTGTGACTGAAGTGGGAAAGAGGTGTGGGATATCGGTAATGGACAGTGGAAATGGCCTTATGCATGGGCCGAATATAGAGGGAAAAGAAGATAGTGTTTCTAGTGTCTCTAGGCAGCTGGAAATTACTGATTGTGCAGTCAAGAAATTTTATGAAGGGTTTACAGTCTGCGTGGGCAGAGATTTGTATTTTCAGTTATCCGATGACGAGGCTGTAGCTCTGTTCAATGAGCTTCGATTAAATGCAGCTTTGAAAGGCCTTAATTGCAAGCCTTCTGCAGTGGTTGAGGGGGATGATTTTGCAACTGATTCTGATTCTTTTTACAAGAATGACAGAGAGTTTCTAGAGGAGGCGGTTGATGATTATGGTCTTCTCCAACAGGTTAGTTCCAAAGAGCTAGCACCCTGGTTGGAGAATGGTTCTGAAATTTTAGAGGAGGAACCACTGGCCATGGTGCAACCTGATTAAGAGGTTGCTGATTCGGGAAAAGACTGGGTTGTTGACAATATAGGAGTCACTAGTGAGCTGTTGGGAGTCTCTTCAGAAGGTAATGAAGATTAGACGTTATCTATCCTTCAAGCGATTGTGGAAGGGAGAGAGGTCGTAGTGACCAATGAAGTTATGAACACGAGGCCTTTATCGTCTTGGAAAGGGGCAAGGGAGATAAAGAGTCTTAATTCTGAAGTCAACTATGAAGGGATAAGAGGAGTGGTGAAGGAAAGGGGAAGGACCAGGTGTAGGAGTCTTAAGAAGGGTGGAGGGGAGATAATTTTATCAGGTTCTTAATGAAGCTACGAATTATTACATGGACTGTTCGAGGTCTCAACGATCCGAACAAGAGAAGGGTGGTGAAGGTAGCTTTAAAGAAGTGGGGTGCCCAGGTTTGTTTGTTTACAGGAAACCAAGCTGGCATCCATTTCTGATAGGGTGGTTAGGAGTTTGTGGGGAGGTAGGTTTGTGGAATGGGAGGCTTTGAATGCCATAGGTACTTCGGGTGGGATTTTAATTATGTGGGATAGCCGATGGTTATCTAGAACGGACGTGTGGATTGAGAGATTTTCTGTGTCTTGTTTGTTTAATACGGAAGAGGACAATTTCAGATGGGTTTTCACTGGAGTCTATGGATCAGTTATTGATGATGAGCGACCCATCTTTTGGGAGGAACTTAGTCACGTTCAAGGATTGTGGTCTCTCCCTTGGTGCTTGGGAGGAGATTTCAACTTTGTCAGGTCCCCGTCAAAGAGGTTTACAGGGGGAAGAAGGTCACTGGAAATGGATCAATTTTCTGATTTTATTGATGAGCATCTTCTTGTTGATTTACCAATGGAAGGTGCAGCATATACTTGGTCGAATGGTAGGGATCCAATCACTTTGCCAAGACTGGATAGATTTATAATTTCTGGGGCGTGGGAAGAGAAATTCCTGGATGTCATTCAGGCGGTGTTAGCAAGGGTTATCTCTGCTCATGTTCCTTTGGTCTTGGATTGTGGGGGCTTGTGTACTCGAAGAACCCTGTTTAGATTTGAGAATATGTGGCTACGTGCAGAGGATTTCCAAGAGCAAGTTAGATCTTGGTGGGAGGGAGTCATTGTTTCAGGATCGCCCAGTTTCATAATCACAAAAAAGTTAAGAGCTCTCAAATTCGCTCTTAAGCAGTGGAACAAGGATGTTTTTGGGAACCTGGAATGGAGGAAGAACAGAGTCCTTGCTAATTTTTCTGAGATTGACCGTCTTGAGGAGGCGGGTGGGGATGTGGAGTCTCTACGTTCTAGGAGAGTCTCTTGTTAGGCGGTTCTTGCTGAGATTGCTTGTATGGAGGAGATATTGTGGAGACAAAAATCTCGAGCTCTTTGGCTAAAAGAAGGGGATAGGAACACAAAATTCTTCCATAGATTAGCTAACGCTCATAGAAGGAGTAATTATATTGGAAGAATTCGGGTGGAAGGTGTGGAGCTGTGGAGATAGGAGGAGGTGCGTAACGGGATTGTGTCTTTTTATCTGTAGCTTTATACCGAGTCTTTAGCTTGGAGACCTAAACTTGATGGTCTTCATTTTGAGGCTTTATCTGAGCTGGATAGAGAAAGGATAGAGAATCCTTTTACTGAAGAAGTTCTAAATGCTTTATTAAGTTGTAATGGGGACAAAGCTCCGGGGCCTGATGGTTTTACGATGCGTTTTTTGTTGGAAAGCTGGGCGATAGTAAAACATGAGGTTATGGGTACTTTTCAGGAAATTCATTCTTCTGGCGTCTTTGAGAAGTCGCTTAATGCTTCATATATTGCCCTTATCCCTAAGAAGGGAGGCTTTTCTGACATTAAGGATTTCCGTCCAATTAGTTTGGTGGGTTGTATTTACAAACTTATTGCTAAGGTGCTTGCTCTAAGAATGAGGGAAGTAATGGATGGGATTATTTCAAACTCCCAGAATGCATTTATTGGACGACGACAAATTCTTGATTCAGTTCTTATTGCTGGCGAATGTGTGGATTCCAGATTGCGAAGCGGTATTCCTGGAGTTTTATTCAAACTTGATATTGAGAAAGCATACGATCATGTGAATTGGAATTTCCTTCTCTATTTGTTACAAAGAATGGGGTTTGGAAGCAAATGGAGGAAGTGGATCGAGACCTATCTTTCATTTGTCAAGTTTTCTATTCTTGTGAATGGCTTTCCTGCTGGCTTCTTTGGTTGCACCCGGGGCACAAGACAAGGCGATCTTTTGTCATCTTTCCTCTTTCTTCTTGTTATGGAGGGATTAAGCGGACTTATGCGCAGGGCAGAGGACCTTGGCTTTATTAAAGGTTTCAAAGTGGGTAGAGACTTAGCCCAATAGATGGAGATTTCTCATTTACTTTTCGCAGACGATACCCTGGTTTTCTGTAATGCTGATGTGTCTCAACTTCGTTATTTGAGATACATCTTAACTTGTTTTCAGGCGGTCTCCGGGCTAAAGGTCTATGTGGCGAAGAGGGTGCTTGTCTCAGTAGGGAATGTTCAGGATATCTCTTCCTTAGCTGCAGTTCTTGGATGCAGGGTGGGTTCTTTTCCCATTCCTTATTTGGGGTTGCCCTTAGGGGTCTCTTCAAGGATAGTGGGGAGTTGGGATTCAGTGATTGACAGGTATGCGAAGAGACTAGCAGGATGGAAAAAGCAATATTTGTCCAAGGGGGGTAAAGTTACTCTTATTAAGAGTACGTTATGGAGTCTTCCCACTTATTTTCTTTCTATGTTCCAAATTCCTTGTTCTATTGCGGATAGGATTGAAAAAATTCAACGGTATTTTCTATGGGGAGGAAGGGGAGATGAGTTCAAGTATCACCTTGTCAGATGGGAATAAGTTTGCAAGCCTGTGAAATTAGGAGAACTTGACATAAGACGAATAGTTCCTTTCAATCAAGCCCTCCTAGGTAAATGGTTATGGAGATTTGGAAGGGAAACACATCGTCTTTGGCGTAGGTTAGTTTCCTGTCGGTGCGGGGAAGAAGATGGAGGCTGGTCTACACGTTCGGTTACTCTTGTGGGAGGAGTAGGGATGTGGAAGTCTATTCGGAAGGGTTGGGATGCCTTTTTTGCTCATATCAGATTCAAAGTTCGTGATGGACGTCGTGTTCGGTTTTGGGAAGATCTTTGGTGTGGTGATCAACCACTATCTCGTTTATTTCCTAGATTATTTAGTATTGCAGTTGATAAACACGCCTATGTAGTTGACTGTTATCGTCTTGATAATAGTGGGATTACGTGGGATGTGCACTTTCGGCGCTCTTTTCAGGATTGGAAGATTGATGAGGTATGTGTTTTTTTGGATCTTCTGTATCGGCAGGAGGGTGTTGGCAGAGGAAACGATGATTTGATTTGGGCTCCTTCTTCCCATGGTCGTTTCGAAGTAAGATCCCTATTTTTATGTCTGTCTCATTTTGTTAATTATGTTTTACTGTGGAAAACTATTTGGTGATCCATGGCTCCAACTAGGGTGGCTTTCTTTGTTTGGACCTCTGTTTGGAGAAATATTTTGACAATTGATAATTTAAGGATCAGGGGCAACTGTATTGTTAATCAGTGTTGTCTATGCAAGAAAGATGGGGAGTCTGTTGCCCACCTCCTTATGCATTGCCCCGTGGCGAATGACTGTTGGAATCTTATTTTTGGGTTGTTTGGCATGTGTTGGGTAATGTCAAGATCTACTAAGGATTTGATTCATGTATGGAGAGGTTGTCGCGTGAGAAGGGATGTTCGTGATTTCTGGAGAGTTATCCCACATTGTGTTTTGTGGTGTATTTGGAAGGAGAGAAATAGTAGAATGTTTGAAGATAAAGAGTCATTTACGGCAATGGTGAAACATCACATTCTTTGCTCTCTATTCTCTTATGTGAAGAGGAGTTCTTGCTCTTCTTCTGATGATTTAATTATTTTTTTGGATTCCTTGGGGCCTTAGTCCCGGTTCTATTTCTGTAATAGGGACGCGTTCCCCTTTTGAGCGCCTTTTTTATATTATTATTATTACTTATCAAAAAAAAAAAAATATTCTTTCCTATCATACCATGTTCTCTCTTAAATATCCGATAACAAATATTAGTTGACTTTAGTTAACAAATGCAGCACTATTACTTTTCTATCTGCAATTCTCCATCATTACTGTTAACTAGTGTGTCTATTTAAGTTTGTTGAAAAATTGGAGTCCTCGAATCGGTTGTTCTGAATATACATGGTTGCGTCGACAACTCTCGTCATGATGTTAGGTATCAGTCACGCCATCAGATAGGCAGGCTTTGATACAACAGTCTATTGGCAATATGACTTGGTAGTGGACAATTACTGGGATCTAGACAACAATACTTCCAAAGAGAGAGAATCATAGGATTTTTTTTTTCTTGGTAAATACCCACGTACACCCACAAATACCATCTATGGGACTCGAATCCCTCACCTTTCTTTTGAGGGAGGGGAAGTTATACCAGCTGGGCTAACAGCCCAGTGGTAATCACGGAAGATTGTTTATAATTAGAAACACATAATTAAGCGATGTATAATGTACAAATTAAACAAATACAATATTATATGGTCCTTGAATTCTTAAATACACATCATAATGGTATACCATTTGAATTAAATTACTTATTTTTTTTATATGTATAAATCTGTACGGATCACAATGATTAAAATATTATCTGTCTGGAAATGGAAGAGTGACAATACTGGGCCAAAAGTATATCAAGTGCTCCAATCTTTCTATAGTCTGTCAAATGTATTGAGCGGCTTAAAGGACTATCTCCCATTATTATTAAAGAATTTCATTACATTTAACTATGTACATCTGCATTATGCCATTATGAGTAAATAAGCATACACATACAGCCCTTCTTGCAAGGAGATGGCAGAAAAGAATTTTTGTTTGGGTATGAGAATGACAAAACTCACGTGAAATTATTGTAACGACCCGAACCGGGGGTCCGAATCGCTAACCGGGTCCTTACCCGAACCCGAGGACATACTAGGGGTAAAATGGTCATTTTAAAATATGAGATCAATCCATCCTTAAACTAATAAAATTAGGTTTAAAACAATCACTCTAGTCATTCCATGATACTCGATGAGGTTCTAGGGTCATCGGTTATGAATTCCCAAAAGTACCCTTACTCGGCTCAAGGAGAATTCCGACACTGTTCCACTAAAATAATTATAACTCTCAACATGAATGGAATTTGAGGATGAGGTTGGTCTCATTGGAAAGCTAACTCAAAATTCTTGAAAATGGACTCAAGAATGACCCTATTTGGGTTTGGAATGAAGAAGTTATGACCAAACGAAGTCAAGCGGTCAAAGCTGATACACTGTCAAGGCGAAAATATACATTGGAGGGCTGGAACTGGTTCCCAAAACTTGGTACCGGTTCCACATGGGCAGAATGCCGCAATGCGAACCAAAAACACCCTTGAACCGGTTCCAGAATGAGGTACCGGTTCCCCAAGTCCAGAACCTTAAAAATGCCAAGAAAAATGCCTAAACTCAAGCACTTGTGCACATGGCACCCCTTTGGTCCCTTGGTGACCCTAATTAAATTATATCCTGTACCCAAACATGCAATTGATAGTGTATGAGACATAATTAAATTCCCATGCCATCAATTAAATCGAATACAAGTCCAATACATCGTTTAAAGACCGGATTACACTAATCTCATTTTATACAATTTCAAAAGAATTAGCTACAAGGAATGAGGCCTATATGGCCAAAATTACATAGCTTTAATGTAAATAAAATGAAATGAACTCCTAACTACATCAATGTCCGTGGATGCATATCATTCACTAGCTCACCTCCAAACTCCTGAAAAATGTTAATAATGATAGGGTGAGCTTAACAGCTCAGTAGAAAAAGCTTAAATTACATTCCTAAAAATCCCGTGAACCACAACCAAAGAAGAGGAGAATAAGAAAAAGGGATCATGGGAATGTCAACCATAACATCAAACATTAATTTCAATGAATTTATAAATCATTTCAACACATGAGATGCAATTGCCCTCCGCTTTCCTTCCAACCCAAATCTCATCAAACCTTTCACAACTATCATTTCACCTCTCATCCCAACTTACACCACAACATCAATTCACTTCTCATACTTCATTCCCACATCATGAATTCAATTCCGCAAGCCCAATTTCCCTCGTGAAAAATACATGAAACTTATGCCATTAATCATCAAAATATCATTCATGAATTTAAATCAATATCATCACTCATGATATACAAAACATAAGACAAACGTACAAGCTATCCTTCCACATTTCAACATAGAAAATAGCATGTCATGCACAATTAGCATAAAAACACATTAACTACATTTCAAACCACATAAATCAACAACATATCATGCTTGAACACCACAACCCAAAACTCTACAAAACTAAGTATGCTACACAACAAGAAGATTTCATTTAAGAATATACATAGAAGCTCACTAAAACCATAGGACTCATAATTTAAACTTCCCCTACCTCAAGATAGCAACCTAAGTTCCAAGCCCCAAACTCAAATCCCACCAAAAGCTTGCAATACCGGTGCCAAAATGTAGTCCTTGCAATGATCTACAATTTGCTAACTTCGACTTAAACCAAGTCTTCTTTTAGCATGAAAAAATTCTAGAGAGAAGGGAGAGGAATATAGAGAGAGAATGAGAAAGGTTAGAGAGAGAGAGAGGGCTTGGCCGAAAATGATGAAAAAAAAATGGGTGTAGGCTTGGTCTTATAATTGCTTGTGTGGCCTTCCTTGTGCCACTTGTCATGATCTTATGGTTACTAACTTTTTGTCAAGTTATCATCATGCCCTTGCCCTTCCTCTATAATGTCATCCTTGTCCCATAAAATATCTTCCTAATATATAGATATAGATGTATACATATATACGAGAATAGTCCATTATGGCCCTTTCTTAAAATGGCAAAACCGGGAGAAATTCCCGAGTCCGGAAATCGTCCCGACTTCTGAAAAATTCTAAAAATGATACCGGCACTTCTAATTAACTTAAAATGATTAAAAATACACTTATAAGACCCTCGGCTCAAAAAAATGACCAAAACACCCTTCGGGGCCCGCGTGGCACCCAAAACGAGGCAATTATTAAAATAATCCAGAAAAATCAAATAAATTCCAGAAATTAGAAAATAAGGAAAATCGGTAACATTACAATTACACTGGATGGAGTGGGTGCTAAATGCCAAAATGCATTAAAAGGCATACTGTTACAAGGGCATGAATAAGGCAAATAAGTGTGTGGCTTTGGATAACGAGAAAATGGTTAGTGTTATATGATTAGAAGAAAAAAGATCTTTAGATAACGCAGAATGGTTAAAAGATGCATGTAGCCAATGGCTGATCTTAGTAGTACATAGGATATGCTCCAAAGATAATATTAACTGGACCAGATTCATGCTTTTTAAGAGAAACGGGGAAAGAGGTTGTGGGATCACATTGTTTGCCTTGTGATAGGGAGGACAGAAGTAGAAAATGAAGCTCTGCCTTTGTTATTATTATTTGTAGTCTAAAACACCACGTCCTCTTGGTGTATCTGACTGGCTACCATGTCTAGTTTCCGATTAACGACTTGTGATGGGCTCAAAAGTTGTCTGATCACTTCCATTGTTTTCCTTAAATAAGTTATCTGTAGGCATAAATGAGAAATATCTAGAGAACAACTTATTTCCTTGTTGCTTTCCACTGGTGGTTACTTGTTACATGGTATCACCATACAAACATCTATATCATATTGCTTGTTGGTGTTGGAGTATTCTGGATATTAATAATCTTTAGTAACGTCTGGTTTATGGAAATGGCTGTTTTATGGTTGGTCTAGTTCAGCTTACCAAATTCTTACCTGTCCTAGCTTATGAAGGCTACAAAGGCAAAACCTGAGAATCTTTGGGGTTATACTTCTACTACTACTACACTTTGATATGTCCATAAACAACAAAATTTGGAGAAAATATCTTCTGTGGCATATAAGGATCTGTGTGTTTCTATTATTTATTCAGTTTAGTAGTGATGTAATGTTCAAAATTTATTACATGCAAATAGCTGTATATTCAAAAACTCAAGTTTTTCAAGCCAAGTAAGGTAGATCTTACAATCCAGAGCTCTCGTTTGTTTGTATAATTGCAAGTGTGCGGCATACGCCACATTGGAGCTTATAGGTTCATTTGTTGTTCATTATCTTTTATAGTCCTGTAGCCTTGTACAAGGTGTTGTAGTTGATGTGATATCTTTATTATGATATACTCTGATTTATATTTATTCTACATTTAGTTGACAAAAAATCTGATGTTTTAAACCCATAAATTTTCTGACGTGTCTGCCATCAAAAGATAACAATTTCAGTTGGGATGCTACTGTTGTAGGTTATACTCTATAAGCTCTCTAGCGAATCAGGCGAGGTTGGTGATGACAGATCATCTGAAGTAATGAAGAAATGGGTCTATGTTGGTTATGTTAGAGCTCATACTCATGATGTGAGGGCCTTGACAGTGGCAGTACCTATCAGTAGAGAAGGTTTGTCTATGGTTTTAAGTTATCATTTCTTGTTTATTCTTAGGTACTGTTTAGATTTTTGGTCTTTGTAGTCTTCTATAATCCTTCTTTTAGCTGTGTGACTTACTTTATTAACTGTATTCTCTCCATTGGCAGATTTTGTGCCTGATGAAAAGGTAAAAAGGGTTCGTGGTAGACAGAAGCCCATTGATTTTAGTTATCATAAATGGGCCCACTTGGGAGTTCCCATGCTTATTTCGGCTGGTGATGACACTAAGCTTTTTGCGTATTCTGCCAAGGAGTTCACTAGCTTCTCTCCACATGATATCTGCCCTGCACCACAGAGAGTACCCATTCAACTGGTGGTCAATACGGCTATCAGTCAGACTCCTTTGCTTCTAGTCCAGGCTTCTCATTGGTTAGATATTCTGTGTGTTCGTGTGAGAAGAGGTGGTGTTTCTGATTTGGGTTCTGGTCCTTCTGGGGGGCTTGCGACCACAGATTTGGTAGCCCGAGTTAAGAGTAAGGCATCTCGAAAGATCATTTGCAGCACCATTTCTACTTCAGGATTTCTTTTTGCCTATTCTGACCACGTGAAGCCCAGCTTGTTTGAATTGAAGAGGTGTGAAGTTGGCAAAAGTGCATGGACAGTTAATAAAAGGCAACTTCCACCTAAACTGCCATTTGTCCATTCAATGGTTTTCAGTTTTGATTCTTCTCATTTGATGATGGCAGGGCATGATCGAAAAATATATGTAAGTCCTATCTTTCAGCTTAGGGAATGTTCGGCTAATGCTTTTGCTTTGTTTTTTTTGCTTTTGCTAGTGTATTGTAGCAAAGCAAAAGCACAGAGCATGTTTGGTAACGTTTGCTGTCATTTGAATAGTACCGAAGCGCTTCCAAAATTGAGGCCAAAGTCAGAAGCATAAAAATGATGCTTTTGTTTGCTTCCGCACTGTAGCAAAGCACTGTTCAAAAAAAAAAAAAAACATTTTTTTTTTTCTAAAATGACATTTTTAACTAGCCATTCAATTTTTCGAACTTGCAACACTTTTTACCAAACATGCTTTCATGTTTTTGCTTCCAAAAATCTTGCAGCAAATTTACGTTACCAAACAAGTTTTGAAATAGTGTTGAACACACTCTAAAGTAGACACTTTGCTTCTGCTTCGGGTCAAAGCAAAGGCGGTTGCCAAACGGGCCCTTAATATTTGCATTTCATATTGCTCGCAATGGTAAATTATAATTACGAAAATAACATTATATAAATTTCTCTTTACTTTTCTATCATTATCATGATTAACAATACTAATTATTCTATTATCACGTTCCTCCAAATGGTACCGGATTCAAAGGTTTAGTGCAGGGTGGCCTTATGACCCAAGACAGACTAAAGCAATTAGAATAGTGCGCAGATCAATAATAATAACTATGCTAATATGCATATATTCCATATTTGTTGCTGAATTTATCCTGTAAAACCTATTGTAGAATTTTTCCTACTTTAGAACTCTTAAACATTGTTTACTGAAAATGATGATTCCATAATTTGTACTTCTCATTATAGCCTCTAGCATCAATGGTAAATTTTTTTAATACAATATAGTATATATGCTTATTTTACTCCACTGTCTACATTTATGATTATTCCCAATTAATTATTACAAAAATGTCATTAGTTATATAGATATATATTATATTTATTGATAATGTCTATAATAAGATTGCCTTATATATAGATATGTTGTCATCATTGCCCTTAATAGTGAGTATTACTGACAGTAGTGTTAGTAACTAATATATTACGTATATGCGTATATACCCTTAATTTTAGTTGATAATAATGATGTTATTATTATTATTGCCAACTCATAAGTATTTCCCTTTATTACTGTTACTTGTAATCATGACCTTTTGTTTAGCTGTTGTAGTAATTTGGCTTGCGTTATTGTGGATCTATGTGATAACAGTCTGTTGACACAGTTCTCTAAGGTGGTAATTCACACCTTGTTATGCATGAATATATAAAAGTAACACGAGAATACACATCAATAGGCAAACATATGAACCTTACTCTAGTAATGAATAGGCTACAAATTAGGAGTCATGATAGCAGTAAAGAAAGATTAAGTATCCAAGTTCATATACTGAAAGGGACCTTCTCAGCCAGTCTACTTGAACATATGGACTAACCATGGGACACATTCTAGTACCAGAACTGGAATATCAGATTCATTATTAAATTAGAAATTTTAATCTCATTAGCTAACCCATATTTCATGATGTTGCAAGTTCAATAAACTTGTAGAAAATGTGATTTTGTTGAACATGGATTCTACCATAATGTATTAACTTATATCCCCACCCTTTTTTATATTTTTGTACAGACTATTCAACATACTATATGTACTTTTAGCTGACTGTCTTAAGATTGGAAATAAAAGGAATTGACCATTACTATCGCATAATGTTTTTGAAACTCTTGCATTTATTTGTCAATTTGAAGTTTGTGATAGTAATTGCAGCTTTATATGCTGTAGTCTTTTTTCAAAATTTTAACATATTCCTCCTTTCCTTCCATTTTCTCCAAAATATTGTAATAATGTATTTATATATATATTTACGAATTTCAATTTATATACTAATATTCTTATCAACCCAGTGGGTTTAATTTTTAATTTTGGGGTTCCAGCTCCTTATCTCATATCTTGCTCATTTAAAATATCTTGGTTGTACTTGTGTGCCACAAGTTGTCCTTATCTCATATTAGTTGGTCCTGTCCTTCGTGCTGCAGGTTGTGGATGTGGGAAGCTTAGTAGTGGTACGTGCCTTCACACCATGCCGAAAGGAGCAAGATGAGGAATTGCCTCCTAGTGAGCCTCCCATAACAAGGATGTTTACTAGTTCTGATGGGCAGTGGCTAGCTGCCATCAACTGCTTTGGAGATATTTATGTATTTAATCTTGAGACATTAAGGTGCGAAACTAACTTTGCTGATAGTTTTTACTTATGTTTCTTGTCCCTCCTTTCTAATTATAGTCTCACACATCATGAGTCAAGTAAATCTCATCAGGTAGTAGGAAGTTCTGATAATATTTCTATGTTCACAGGTAGTTCATTGGGTCTGGGATCTAATTATTTTTCTTTACTGAAACTTCTTCTATTTGTTTGCTTGTTTTGAGACAATAATTAGAACAAAAATACTGGTGGGTCATTCTATTTCCACGATTAACTTGGAACCATTTTTCAGCGTCTGTTTTTTTCACATATACAATTTCGTCATTTGAATTTACCACTTCATCGTGTGAGTCACCAAATTCTGATGTGGGAATGTTGAGTGTTAAAATTATGACCCAAGGCCCCAAACAAGTAGGCATTATTATGTTTTTTTATCTTTCAATCGTTTCTTTTCTTTATTGGTGGTGCATTTTTTTTTTTCTGTTTATAGTACTTGTTTTTGGTCTGGCCAGATGCCAGCTAACTCTAACAGCTTTTATTTGGTTAGATGTTTGTCCTTTATCTTGTGGGACAGACCGAAGTTTTGCCTATTGTGTTCTTTTATGTATTTTAATCTTTTTAGATACTCAGAAAGTTGTTTAGTAAAATTATGTTATAGAATAGCCCTTTGAATGCCCTACACTTTTTTCTTAGCTGGAAACTATATCTAAAGTATGCCTCTTATATCTTAGTTTCTGTAATTGATACAATTGGTTTATGTTTTGTGGGACAGGCAACACTGGTTCATATCAAGATTGGATGGTGCATCTGTGACTGCTGGTGGTTTCACTCCCCGGAACAGCAATGTGCTTATAATCTCTACCTCTTCAAACCAGGTTTATGCATTTGACGTAGAAGCTAAACAGTTAGGAGAATGGTCAAGGAAGCACACATTTGTTCTGCCAAGAAGATACCAAGAATTTCCTGGAGAAGTAATTGGGCTTTCATTTCCTCCGTCCTCAAATTCATCATCTGTTATCATCTATAGTGCCAGGTGCTTTCCTCTCCTTCCTTGTTTGATGAAAATGTATCTGCTTTTGTAGGTTTGAATTTTGGTTTAATTATTGGCTGCACCTTCATAGCCTTTATTAAAGCCTTGAGTTTCCATTACTTTATAGGAGAGACAGTAAGAAGTTTGGTGGTTGGGGGTGGATCAAGTTTATAATGTAAACTTGAAAATGAAACTGACTATGTAGAATATCGGTGAAATTGGTGATCTCAGGCAGCTGAGGGTTGTTCTGTTGTATGTTCTTTTAAAGGAAGCTATGGTGAATTCAAATGATTCTGGATGTCTTTATCAAAGATCCATCAACTAAGATGGTATATTGACTTTAGGCACAGAGTGCTGAAGTTGACAGGTAGAATGACCATTAGTTGCTGTAATGAATTTACGAGCTTGAATTGAAATATTAACCAGTTTAAATGGGATTGAGTGTCGCTCGTTTATATTTATGAATAATCTTGTATGAGTTTTAAATTATTTATGCCAAACTTGATTAACTCTCGAGTAGCATTGTGCTATATTGCCCTATTTGGTTGAAAGATGTTTTTATTACCGATGCATTACATTTATCACCAGTTCTAAGCTTGATGGTATGTTGTGGCACCTCCAAAGAGAGATGTTTCATTTTCCTTTAGAATTAATTTATTGGTTAAAAAGTTTTAAATAGAGACCATTTTTTGACATTCCTAAGAAATCGATTCTTCCGTACTTTTTGTGAATGATATTTTGTTAAAAAATCTAGCGGCTTTAAGAGAAACTATCATGACAGAGATACTAATTTATGTGTAATTGTTTGTGCTTTAGGGCGATGTGCTTGATTGACTTTGGGATGCCGGTTGATCAAGATGAGAACAATGACTTGGTAAACGGTCATGATTCAACATTGAAGAAGTGTCCAAATTTTCCCATTAATGGGATACTAAAACGTAAGTTGAGCGGCCATGAATTAGATACTAAACACAATGGTAGAAAGAATTTTGAATTTTGTGCTTTCCGGGATCCTGTTTTATTTGTTGGACATCTTTCGAAAAATTCTGTTTTGATCATAGACAAACCATGGATGCAAGTGGTTAAAACTTTCGATGCTCCACCTGTTCACAGACATATTTATGGGACATAACTACTTGTCAAAGGTGGTTTGTAGTCTAGGTGGGAGAGTGCAAAATGGGGCAGTTGATCCCGTTCTTTTCAATGTGTCAGTGGGGGGGTCTAAAGCATGTTGTGTAATGTATTCCTTCATAAGTTTTGCTAACATGTTAAAGTATTTTTTTTTCCCTTTTATATATTCATTTTAACCTGCAATGATTCCCCTTGGTTGTTCACGGTGCAGTGATTCGTTACAGCTTTGAAATGTTGTATTTTTATTCCACAACAAATTTTCATGCAGGCATGTACAGTTCCCCCCTCCCTTTCTCTCTTTATGTCGCTTCTATGAAAATCATGCCCTTTTTGAATGAATTTCTGTTAGAAACTTTTTGCTCCATTGGGATGGAATTTTGTGAAATTACTTGGAACCAGAAGTTCACAAGGGCACCGTAAGTTTGCAAATTTTGGCTGTTTTGATAAGCTGCTGTTATTTGTGCATATATATTCATATGTTGTACATATGAAGGGTTCTGTTATTTTAATTTGCATTTATGTAGGAACGTAAGGTTCACTAGAACACTGCATATTTTTAGGTAAAATATAGCCTCTCCCATTCATTGAGATGTAGCTTCAAGCATTTGAATTTGTACATAAAATTTTGATTAGAAAACCATAATGATTAAGCTATGAAAACAGTATGTCTCGGACGAGTGAAAGGTCTGCATGTGACTAAATCATATCAATTTTGTTTTACGTGACATTTGTCTGCCTTCGTGATAGTATTGAAAAGCATTGAGAGGATGGGTCTGAAATTACACGGATGTGTTGTGCAATTTTGATTTGTATTTAGATTTGGAGGTGTCTATAGATCTTGATGGTACAAGGCTCGATCCTTTTCTTTAATCATTTGCATATGTCTTCACATCTGGTATGTTTTCAAGTCATTATCAACCAATTATTCATGCAGTTTTTTCTGGTGTCAAATGGAAGTGAAAAAGCTGTTGCTCTTTCAGCCTCACAGATTTTTAGCTTGTTTGTCTTTAAGTTCACACCTCTCTATCCCTATCTCTTTCTCTCCCGCCATCATAATAAAGTTCAAGATATGAAGTCCGTATTGGTGGAATCTATTGACTTGTTATCTTCTTGAGTAATCTCAAACATCCTTGGTAATGCACAGACCAATATGTTATCCAATTATAATGGAGAAGATAAAACCTTGATTTTCTTTGTTACGGCTTTCTTGTTACGACTTAACTATAGTCACTAGTTACGGCTCCCACAACGTCATGGGCAGTGTGTACAAGGCCAGGAACGGATTCACTGCCGTATGGGCGATTACTAGTGATTCCGGCTTCATTCTGACGAGTATTATGGTCACTCTTCTACATAGTAGTCATGGATTGGGGTTTTTTTTTTTAAAAAAAAAATTGTTGTTGAGGAGGAAATGCACAACTTTTAGGGGTGTAACCTGAGGCTGTGAGTGAGTTGGGAGTTTGCACTGTCAACATCTATGAAAGTTGAGAGTTGAGAATTGGAAGGGTACCATTAAGGAAGGGTGTGGGGTGCATATGGATTGGATGTTTTGGCCTTTGCCTTGTCCTTTTACTAGTGAGGATGTGATTTGTTTTAGTAAAGATTTGATGGTATCCAACCAAAACAATTTCAATAATTGCACCCATATGTACCATGTGGATCCTATTCTTAGTGGGCACCTGTTTGGGTCGTGGGGCGCTGGGTTTTTTGGGATCCTCTAGGGGCAATAAAGTTGGAGGGAGGGCCAATCATCGGTTTTCTTAGAAAGTTTTTGTTTTTAGAAGGAAAAACGATTAAGTATTTTTACGGACTAATGTGTCATTCATTCATTAAAACACTTCGATTTGGAAGCGAGAGTGTTACATTTATTCGTCACTAATTAGGAGTCCTTGTTGGTCACAAGTGATTTGAGTGCGAAAAACACATGATGAAGTCTAGTTGTACTCTTTTAAAAACAAGTTAATGCGCAATTTTCTTATTTAAAAATCTTAAAATAGTTCTCGAAAAATTAAATCAAATATACCAAAGGTCTAGAATGTTGACCGATCAAGTCTAAAAAGGGATAAAGTAAATGTGTGACTCTGTTTCTTGTCAATAAAAAATGAAAAATTTAAACCCGAATATGTTTAATAGTCGGTGTTTGTGCCTTTTGGGTTTTTGGAAATAGTTTTTTATGTTTTTAAAATTTAATTGACAAACTTACACCTAATACTTATATCTATTTAGGAGTTAAAAACACTCATGTTTTTTAAATTTAAATGACAAACTTACACGTGATTGTTACAAAAGATATATAACATAAGATATAGTAGGGCTAGGACAGTTATTGAGGGGAGTACAAATGTCTCCTTGTGAGATGATAAATGTTTTCACAAATCACATATGTGGTGGGCCCTCATTACATGTGAGAGAGTCGAAAATAGTACCTAAGTCACACAATCCTTCTTAACAGGTGTCGCTCTTACACTCCGAATACGTTCCCGCTCTAATGCTCTGCGCGCACTCTCGTTCAAATTCGCACTGTTTATGACTTTATTCTGCCGCTCTCATGTTCCTGTTCTCGAATTTGCTCCCTCTCTCGCTTTATGTGACTAAGGGTTATAGCAATTTTTAGAGGTTATTTATTTATTTTTTTATTTTTTTATTTGAGCGAATTCAACCAAACAAGAGTTGTTGGCAAAATAAACTTATAATTTAATAATTTATTGCAGCAAGAAAACTAGGAATAGGGATGTCAATTTTTACCGCCCTGCCGGGGCCCCGCCCCGTCCCGCCCCATTAATAACAGATATGGGAACACTTTTTATACCGTTGGGGCGGGCATGGATACAAATTTTGTACCCATCGCGGGTCACGGGGCGGGTAAGGGTTCAGTATACATATCCTAGGGGCCCCGCCCCGCCCCGCCCCTCCCCGCCCTGTTAAGCATATAATTATATTATATTATATTATATATATATATATATATATATATATATATATATATATATGTAAACTTGATATTAAATTTGCTCTTGTTTTGGTTGTGGTGGAAGTTGGAGTTTAGAACTTTTTGTGATTTAGTTGTATAAAACTTTTATTTTTGTTTATTATGTTATCCGAATTATGTTATGTGCATGTTATTTTTTTTTATTTTTGTTGGGATACATAATTTCATTTATATTGTACCATTCCCAGGCTTTCCACATTCAAATAGGAACTTAAGTTCCAAAAAGTGGGAGAAAAAAATTTGTTAGCAGAGTGGGCATGGGGACACCGTATTTTCCAACGGGGCGGGGCTGGACATGAAAATCCAATCCGTCGAGGGTCTCGGGGCAGGCATGGACTTGACAAAAATTAAAAGGGACAGGGCAGAATTTAAGAAAACCCGCTCTAAACCCGCCCCGTTGCCATCCCTAACTAGGAAGGAAGTAATGGACTCTCTGTCTCTCCCCCAATTATGAAAGTGGAGCTCAATAATACAAAAGACATGAGTGACTTTTCTTCTGCAGCCTATGAGAATTGCACTTTAACAACTCTTCTCAGTCTTCTAAACAAAAATCTCCTTTTGTTTCCATAATGCAACTGAAATGTTTTATCCTGACATTTTTTTTATTTATTTTCGTCTACAATCTCCTACAAACCAAACCATATACAATTCCATTTAAATTCACTGAAAAAGCTTGAAAAATTTCTGAACACACAATATGCTTCTGACAGCTTTAGAGAATCTAAGGAGGAAAGGTGTCATTCCTACCATGCATTATCATGTTCCAGAACAGTACATATATATATATATATATATATATATATATATATATATATATATATTACCAAACGGCTTCTCCTCCAATGTTATAAACTTATAACCTTTCCCTCTTCAAAAAGGTGACTCGGGCTTGGATAGAAAGTGTCTGAATACTTGCCTGACCATGCTTGGACAAAGAGTGTGTGTGAGTACTTACCTGATGAAATATATATATATATATTTATATATATAAATTGCTCTTTAGTCTTTACCCTTGAAAACCAATCCATTTCCATTTGGATAATAAAAAACTAGCTCATGCACTTTTGTAGCTTTTTAATTAACCTGCCCTATTGTACAGAAATCTAGGAAATTTCTATATTAAGTGAGGATGACTATAAACTATAAAGTTATGGGAAGATTAGCAGGAAAATTTGACAAGGTTGGAAGATGATGATGATTAAGATATGACAAAATGAAAAATTTGTACAAAATAAATGTGTAAATTGACCAATACTGATAACTAGCATATAGGAGTCAAGAATTCATAGGAAAAAAAAAAACAAAAAAACAAAAAAAAAAAAAAGAAGCAAAGATATTGATCAGATATGAGTGAAAGTGAAAGTACAATGAATATGAGATAAACAAATGTATTGTAGATGGCACATGATTGCGTTCGTGTTCATTTCCGTATCATAATTTGTGGGCAAACATGTTATTAACATATTTCTGGTGTGTCACCACAGATGAACTGTCGAGTTGGCAAGATTATGCTGATATTATGGATGTTTTGGCCTCCATTATTAGCTGATAGATTCATCCCCCTATCCACATAAGGTTGGCTTTAAACATGCGTGTGTGTGTGCGCGCGCGCGCGTGCACGAATTGTCATGAGGACAAGGGTTTGAGGATTGTTTGAAGAAGCAACACTGGTAGGTAACACCTTGATTAATGGTGATGAGTCTATTCTGATGTGAATGGGACTAAGCAAATTTGTTTGCTGATAAACTCTGATGTCACGAGGACAAGGGTACATAATATGATAATGACAAGTCTGTTTCAACCTTCTGGGAGCATTTGGAAGTGTTAAAATGTGCTACCAAATGCTTATGGATCGAACATAGTTGGAAGATTCCCTCCTAGGATATGATCAAACCTGCCCTAAACCACAGACACAAGCACTTGAATTGTGCTGATAAACTTTGTTTGTGACTGTGTGTGCAAAAGCTGTCTGTCTCTACATTTTTATCCTCATGCCTATTTCTGCAATATTTTACTACGTCTTTATGATCCTCATGCCTATTTCTACAATATTTTACTACGTCTTTAGATTCTTATTTATCATTAGTGTGTGTATATATATATATATATATTTTAATGGTGTTTGGGGATTGAAAAAGCTGTTAGTTCCATTAAACTTTGATATTTTTGCTTAACTGTTCATTTGTGTTTAAATATGATTTCTGCTCTCTCTCTCTGTCTTGTGTGTGTGTGTGTGGAGAAAGCAGAAGTGAATGGGAGGTTGAGATGTTCTTTTCTCATTTTTTCTACATAATGTGGACAAATGTTTCTATCAGTATCAAAGAGAAGTTGACTTCAAAGTTCAAACCATGAAAACAAGTAAAAAAGTAAAGCACAATTGTAATATGATTTCAAGCACAAATAATTTCTTTCTGAACCAAGTGAGGCACAGGCCTTTGAAAACAAGGACATAGATGATAGAACAAACATGAAACACACACATGCACAAAGGGAGAGTGTGAAATATTTAGATGAAGTACATGTGTTGGATCAGGAAGATCTCATTGCACTTCTACTTGGATTAAAGGCATCTAGAAACTGAAGATTAGACACATGATATTCCCACCTTTCTACTGTCATTTCTTAATATAGAAACTATCACTAAAATACCCTCGAGGGGATAGGGCTAAGCGGAGCAAAAAGGGTTTTTCATGGGATGGGAAATGAAAGTATTAGCTCCCCACACGAGGTTTTTGAATAAGTGATTGTCCAATAATGAGGAAGGAATATGTCTTTCTGCTAAACAGGATGTACTGAACTCATAATTCATTAGATACTTTTTATGAATGTAATTGCGCCCGGTTGTTCAGTACGCAATTTTGTTTTGATTGTTGACTTACCAATCTTGAATAACACCCACATAAGTACCCTTTAACTCACCGAAATTATTTTTGATTTCATGATATTTGTCATGGGAAGAATATAAGGAGAGAGAGCTGGGAAATGTTGTCCCTTTCCTAAAATTTATGACATTTTATGAGATGTGGGTACTAATTCTAAGGATGAAAAGCCCTTGAATAAAGATTTTGAAGGGAACCCACCCAAACAAAATCAATAATTGCAGCAGGGTATTATATATGGATCACATTCTTAGTGGGTAGCTGTCATGAGGTGGTGGGGTGCTGCTTTTGGACCATCTTTGGTGGAAAATGTGTATAGTTTCATCAGAAATTTTGTCTGTTTTTTAAGTTTTAGAGTGGATTGCATTTAGCAAATTTACCTATCTCATCACACCTCATTCACTCTCTAGCTTGGCTGTCAATCCCAAAAGCAGAAAAATGGGGGTCACTGTTTGGTCTTTGTGGTTGGTCTGCATATGATGATGCCCTCTCTCTCTCTCTCTCTCTCTCATTTGTATGTGTCCATGTCCATATGTGGTATTTACCAACTAATAGGAAAAGCAACACCACTGCTCTTGAGAAGACTACACTTCTTTATTTAATGATTTAATGATTTTCTGGTTTTCTTCACCTCTTCTTTCTTGCATCTATTTAACCTTTTTTTGCCAATAAGTATATCCTTTTATACTGTTGCTTGAAATTCAGTTTCATAATTCATATATGATTCTAAAATTGTTCTTTTTCCTTCTGAATAGTTAAAGGAAGTGCATTGTTGTGGTTTCAACTTTCAAGCCCATGGATTCAGATGACTTTTGTTTTTCTCTTATTTGCTTTGTTCATCTTATAAATTAGGTTATGTAATGATGACTTAATAGAGTTAGTGCCACCATCCATGACAAACTAGAAAGAAAAGAAAATTAAATTTGACATTTATGTAACAACTTACAAGGTTGTTTCCTTCTGCATTGACAGGAACATAAAACAATATATGAAAATAAAAAAACCAATAAAGAGAAGAGAAGAAAGGAGCAAGAGGTCTTAGAAATCTATTGCCCTTTTCTTTTTTACATTCCCAAACAAGAGCTCTTAGGAAAAAGAACTCCCTGTCTGTCTCTTTCTCTCAATATTGAAGCAGCAGCAGCACCTCATCCGCGCTTTCTTCCCTGTAAACCACCTATCAACAAACACATAGAGATGGTGAGAGAGGAACCAATCTAGGCTGCTAGAGAGTATATAGGTACTATTACAACAATGTACATAGAGAGATTCACTCACTGGCTGCCTCTGAAGATGAAGATTTCCCCTGCAAGAGTATATAAATCGAATTGGAAGAAATCCACAAGAAAAATCTGTAAAAAATTTGGTAAGAAAATGGGAAGAATATTAGGACCTTAAATCTTGTTTCAGAGAAGCCCTTTGAAGCTTCATTGGAAGAAAAAGCTATATCCTTCTGTAAAATATAGGAAACACAATAAGTACTAAAAGCTCATTATATACATATAGAAAGCAGTGTCCTTTATTTGAACTTGCCTCGGAGAATCTGAGGACTGGGGAGCTAGCAGTGTCGTCAAGATACGAATGCTGTTTTTTCCCTCTACGTTCTTTGGTTTTCTTTTTCTTCTCACCCTTCTTTGCTTGTTCATAAGCAGAAGAAGCATAGCCAAAGTACCTAGTTTCATCGAAGCACCCTTCATCTTCGCAGAATTGTGGAGGTCCAGATGATGCATCGGACACCATGGACAAATCCTCGTCGTCCTCCTTCACATTCGCCACTTTGCTTCTGAAATCTTTATCATCAGCTTTGTAGAATTGATCTCCATAATTTGAGGATTGATCGAAGTACATAGTCCAACCGGATTCACGCCTACTACTGCATTCAGAACTTGAATTCTTCATATTCTTATAGATTCTTTAGAAACAAACAGAAAATGAAATATATATCTACTATATATACAATCCCTAGGAGCCAAGAGAGAGCTGTTCACTTATACAAAAAAAAAAGAGAAAAAGAGACTGATTACACTGCTCTCTTGTTCTAGTCTCTCTATATAAGCACAAGAGAAGAAGACTAGAGCATAAAACACCAAATGAATCACACTCAAATCTTAGACTGTTTTTGTCCTTTGCTCCATCTTTTCCACCTTTTTTTTAAAATTTTTTTTTTTTTAATATCTATTTTGTGAATGAATCAAAAATTGCCAGTTGGCTTGGTCTTGGAGAGAGAGAGAGAGAGAGGAATCATTGGCCATTGGAAACTGATGTTGGTTACATTGGTTATAATGAGAGGATGTGTCCTCATCTCAACAAAAATAATAATAATAATAATTATATTTTTTGTTCATCTGTTATTGTTTGATAGTCACAATGGCATGGCCACACTCTTTGATTATGGTTATCATGTAGGAAATTGCAATGATCACCTAAATTCTTTAGTTACTGTTTTTTTCATACCAGAAGTTGAATCATTCAGTCCAGTTGTCCTAACATCACAACAACAGCAACTGATGCATTTCATTTTGAACAATAGTTGGATGAAGCATCATGTCGTGTGGCACAAAATGAGAGGAAATGGGCTGTGTTGATAATTTGTACCCTTTTCCTTTTCCACTTCCACATAGGCTCTCTATGACCAAATAAAGTGGTTGATCAGGAGTTTAGAATGCGCACACACACACACACACACACGAACTTGAAATACATAGCAAAATCTGCTAAATATGATGCAACAGTTCTATCCTTCTGAAGTTCTGATGAAGCTGGATTTTGTTGGTAAAACTAAAAACAGCGAAATCTTTGAAAAATATAAGAAGGTAGTAAGCGAAGCAAAACATGGAGCATATGACGATTTTTATTTTAAGCTAAGGCACAAAAGAAGAGGAGACGAACATATATAAACTTGCTAAACTAAGGGAGAGAAAAACCTGGAGATTTTAGCTATATTAAATGTATTAAGAATGAAGATTCACGGGTTTTAGTAAAAGATAGACGAAATTAAAGATAGAAAAATTATTTCGAAAAATTGCTAAATGAAAATAATATAGGAAGTTTAGGCTTAGATGAATGCAAGAAAATTTTAGGAGTAGACACTTTTGGAAGAGGAAAATTGTTCCATGAATTCTACCTAGATTTGGTACATTGACATAGTAAGGTTCTAAGTTTGGAACAGAAAGATAGTAAACCATCAATGTTATGCTTTTACTGTAGTTTTGTTTTCTTGAGAAAATTACTACTTGTTTGGAAAGCTAGAATGTGATAAGACATGGGAAATGCAGGAGAGAAAAGACAGGCTGACAGATAAAGGCAACATCTTGTATAATGGACTATAGTTAGTGGCAGTTTTCAGCTGTCACATTGACTAAATATGTCCAAGTTAATTAGGAACAATCCTATATTTGGAATTGCTTTGGAATTCCAACTGTAACCCTCTTTTTGGTGAAAACATAGATGATGAAAGATTGCTTTAGGAGCCACTTAATTGTTAGAATTATACGGAATAGTTTCTTTGTCAAATAAGATATCAGACCTTGAACTCTGTTCAGAAGAATAAAATACAAATATACTTCAAATTTAGGAGTGTCAGTACAATTTATTCTTATTATTATTTAAACTAGAAAAAAGAAATTTAGACCAATTTATTGTAATGAAATATTTATTGCGGTACTTACTCCATTATTTACAGAAAAAAATAGAGTTACAAAATCAGTGAAGAACATAAATGAAACCTTTCTTATGATAGTTTTCATATGGAGATTTTAGATTTGTTATTTAAACCTATGAAGAAAGGACTTCCAAAGAATTATAGTGTGATATTTCATAACAAATATCTACTTTGAAACGACCAAAAAAGTGAATCAATCATAACAAAAAAATCCTCCATGATCTCATGCTCGAAAGTAACACCAACGATCCACGTTACAGGACTAAAAGTGATTGATAAAATCGAGTAATGCTCTCAAGAGAGCTCCCTCACTATCAACTTTTCATTTTAACCTATGAATTAAAAGATACATTTGAATTTTTACATATCTCCAAAAATTGTCTCAATTCAATGGTTAAACATTAAGAGCTCTCGGTTGTTCTTACGAGGGAGTTCTCTTGAGAACATTACTTGATAAATAAATACAAATCCCACGTCATGCCATTTCATCAATTTCTCACCTTTTTTTTTATTTTTGATTTTTTATTTAATTTTTTGGTGGAAAACATATTTGTATGTATGAAATATAGGCCAAGCTTTTGAGTATTGTCATTATAGAGTAACAACTCTTGCTAGGAGGTTCATGGGGCCACTAATAGGATAGATGCTCATATGATTCAACTGGTCCCTGAAACTGATCTCATGTGCATATGTCCTTTGATAGGTTGTGGTTCTTGGGCATTCTAAATCTGGATGTGGGTCAAACTCAATCGGATCATAAAAGCACCTCTCTGTACTGTGTTAGTGTTTTTTCCACAGGAGTTTTGATTTAAATGGCATATTCTTGCTTCTCATTTTAACCCAAGTGGCTTAATGTAATAGTGAGAAATCATTGCATGATTCCGGGACTACTCACCATTAGACATCTAAATAAAAGAAATATTTAAGTTTTATTTAATTTTTTGCTTAAGTTTTAAATAGTGATTGGCCGGGTCCCATCTCGGCCAATCATAAATTGACAAGTAACAAAAGATAATAATAATAATAATAATAATAAAACTGATACATTTAATTGTCTGTTTACGATGGAACTTTATTGTCTCGAAAAAAGAAAAAAAAATAATTAGTTCATTGTGAGGTCAACATCACCCATTTAACCTCAAAGTAAAAAATTCAAAGTTTTTACATCTCTTGAAAGGTTTAGACAAGTTAACAACCCAAGTCAACATCAGCATTGTCAAATCATTCATTTCACCTTCTTTTTTTTTTTTTTTTTTCTTTTTTTCTTTCTTTCTTTTTTTTTTTTCTCAAATTACTCTAATTCATAAGTGGTGTTATTGGGATTAAGATCTTCTCCTGCGCTGCATTAAATATGTTCTAGTTAGTAAAGAGGTCTAGTGATACGCTATACAAAAAAGCCTTACATCCCAACATTTTCCTCTCCTCACTAACTAACAACATTTTACACTGTAGCGCATGAGAGAATTTTGATCCAGTGTTGTATAGACTCAAATTACATGTCCTATCTAACCCTTTGAATTAAATGGCTGATCAAATGGCATCACATTTGCAGTCCAGTTATCATTTATAATGCATAAAAGTTCTTTTCAAAATAGTTTTGTAGGGTGTGTAATTCCATCCAACTTTTTAATCAAAATGAATCCCAAGGTTGAGTGATCGAGTCCTGTTAAAAATAATATTGTGAATATGCGTGCGTTTGCTTGAACTTTTGACAAATTTTTTTAGTCTCGTCCGGACAAGCTATAGTGCAATCCAAAAACAAGCAACTACTGAAGCCACTGCTGCATGAGACATGAAAACGGACATTGTCATTGAACTGCAATTCAAATGGAGCATTTATTGACTTGACAATGGACTTGTTCTAGTTCAAGAATACATGCTCATCTAGGATGTTGTGTGTGAACAGGACCAATTCAGGAAGAAAGAAAAGCCTAGTATGAACTGAAAGTGTTCAGATTACAGTATTGGAGGGAAAAAAAAAAAAAAAACAAGGCTTGCAATAAAATAGATTCACACTAAAAATTCAACCAAATTATATTTCATGAAATTAAAACTGTAGTACCCACCTGTAAGTAAAATTATATACAAATTTATGAGATAAAAGTCTCTTTCACTAAAGAAATATACTGAAATGAGTTTAAAAATGTAGTGACACTGGTGAGAATAGTTATTGCCCCACCATTTTAGTGGTACCACAGAAGTTCACTGAATTTCATAAATTATATCTGCCAAAAAGAATAAAGAAAAAAATCATAAATTATATTCAATTTTCCAAACTAAGCATTTATTTTTGGTCCTGACGAAGTATCTATAGATATTCTCTGTTTAAGAACACAAGCAAAACTCTGTTTTTTTTTTTTTTTTTCACTTCAGAAAGTGTTTCTAATTGAACTAAGGCTATGTTCAGTTGCATGGAATTGTAATTGGAATTGGAATTGGAATTAAAGAAAAATAACTCATAAAATTAACCAAAATTTGTACTAATTCCAATTTCAATTCTATGCAACCGAACACAGCCAAAATTTCCTCCAATTTTAAATCTAAGTCGTTGATTCAGTACTCCTAAACACAACAATACTGAATTTATAGAGCTTGTGTTAATATGTAAGATACAAGACTCTACAACGCAATTGCAAAAGAACCAAGTCAAGTCGTGCCTTAGGTAGTTCGAGCTTAAGTGAACCAAACTTTGGGTGTCTGAGTTCATCTGGTCTGGCTTTTTAGATAGTTCAAGCTCAAACTAGATCTCATTATCAAGCTCGAGTTTAAAGTCAAGATTCATAAAGAGAATTTGATTGTAAATCCAAACAAAGCCTTGATGAACAAGTAGTCGAATCCACAAGCTTGTTTAGGAACACACTTATTATTCCTCAAGATGTTCGCTAGCCTAATGAGCTAAGCTAGAGGTTGCTCCAGCTCGGCTCATTTATTAGACAAACATAAAAACCAAATTGGAAACGAACTTCAATCAAGCTAAACTAGTTCTCTCTACTCACGAACAACTTAGTTGATTTACAGCCCTAAACGTCTTAGCCAAAACAATAAAATAGAACTATCAATAACAAAATTCAAGACACCCATTGGATACTTATGAATAATTGAAGCTTCATGTATAATGAGCTAAACTTGAACTGAGCTCAACCACCAATGCATGTGGCCTAATAGTGTCTCCTCCTCTCTTTCAAGTTTTTTCAAAAGTTTAAGCACATGCCGACAATTTCATGTAATGTCACAACTGTGCATTGATCTGTTGGTAGTTGGTACTCATTTAACTACAACTGCGTTATAACCGCGCATGTATGGGATGCACAGAGCTGACCTTTCAAGACTGTGCCGACCATCAGGCCACGCCAATCCCTCTTGAGCATGCAAGCCCAAGCCCTTGAACTGCTCCATATTGCCATGCTGATACCAAATCGTCACGCTCCAAAAATCATAGGGTGCGAGTAAACGAGGTTTAAAGAGAAAATGGTAAAACTAAACTAGTTTTAAACCTTCAAATATACAGGTAAACAACCCAAATTTTGATACACAACTAATGGCAGGCATCAAGCAAGGATAGAGATCTCCACAAGAATCCATGTCATTGATATTCATAGAAGAAACAATTCAACAAATGCACAGTGATGGGTTTTGCAGTGTCGGAGCAGAAAAGCCTAAGCATAAAACAACCCCCAAGAAAGTGCCACAATCTAAAATCCTAAATGGGAATCAGAACAGAGATAATGAGTTCAGGGGAGAGATTATGGGAGGGTGGTTTGAATTTCAAACATTCTGAAAACAAACAGGGGACACCTTATCGGCAACACCATTAGCAGTCAATACGCGTGACATCAGTTGATGAATGCAAGAAATGCCAAGCAAATTCAAGGAGAATTTTTTTTTTGGGGGTGGGGGGGGGGGAGATGGGGACCAACACCATAGCAACACAACAAAGCATATCAAACGACAAACCAAACATCTCAATATCGATTATATTCATATCTCAAGTCTCTGTTCACAACTATCATGACATCAATTAATACATAATGAAATGTACAGCAGAGAGTAACTGATAAGAAATGCTTCTGTCGCTCTCTATAATTGCTTTCCTTTTGCCTCAACTGTTTGGGATTCTTGCCCTTTGGCCCCTTCCCACCCTTTACTAGTGAGCCTGAATACAAAGATGTTCCACTTTTAGATGCAAAAAAGAGAACTATTTTTCTGAGAAGATTCAGTTACAGCTTCCTCTAACTGCAGAGAAGATGGAGGAATAAGAGATAAATTTATATCACACTCACATTTTTGGCAAAATTGTGGAACATGATTCAAAATAGCGAGCACCAATCAATATAAATTAGAATTTCTGAAGTAATTATTTTTAACATCCAGAACATCAATAGTGTCTTTGTGTCTCCACCATTAGGTCAAGTGTGAGACATTAATTTTGCAGTGTCATATAGTTTTAGCTTGTCATTGGTGATTACATTCTAATATATATATATATATCAGTCTGAGCTGGAAAAAAACTTGCATCTTTAATGTGCTTGGTTATGGCCATGTTCATGGTGAATCTCCATGAAATTTGTATTAGTCAAATGGACTAGCACTATAAAGATGCTAAGTATCAGTCAGAAAAAAATGCTATAATTGAAAGTTCAAATCCTTTAGTCCAACTGAAGTTTGGAATATGTGAAGTTTCTATAATATTCTAAATAATTGCACTCTGTTCAACCAGAGTTAAGAATAGACTTTGTTTATTTAATCAGATAACTTGCAACCACTCTAGAAAAGGGGGTTAGACTGTCACAAGAAAAGAAGTTAGGGGTATTTAAGCGAGTTAGAATGGTCATTTCCTGCATGACTCTTTGAAATTACATTATGCTGTGTGTGTGTGTGTGACGAATGAAGGAGCTTTCGCACTTGTATCTACAAGGCGTGGGAGTGAAATTTGAGACATTGTCTGGATTAATCTTTTCTTTGCTCAAATCAATAGAGAATATAATATGTTGTAGCAGATGGGAACGTTTTAGAATGTGCCTATATTATGCATGTGCACTGATCATAATTAAGCTGAATTTAGAAGAGAACTACATTGCAAGAACAGGAGCAAAATCACAATACCGAACACGATGTTCTAAAATGAACTAAATCTTTCAGTTGTGCAGGTATGCATGGGTTGGTGGTATAAGCCCAAGTATCTTAACCATCTGGTAGTGTTCTTTTACAAATGGTCCTTTGATAACAAGAAGTTTCAAGCAAAAGGCCTTAACCATCGTGATTCATGACATACTCAATAACAAAATTCAAGACACCCATTGGATAATGGCGAATAATTGAGGCTTCATGGATATTAAGCTAAAAAATTTCACCTAAATAGGCTAAATTGCACCATGGTGATGACACAGAGTCTCAGTCTTGGCTAAACTTGCACTTAATGCTCTCAATAGAGTACACAAAAGTAATACAAGAGTAAACTCTCAAACTTTATTACACTCAATAAATGGATAACTACACAAATGAAACCCCTCTATTTTTTATTTTTTATTTTTTTTCCTGAATGGGTTTATGAAACACCTCTATTGCACACTGTGTATCCTATTTCTAGCTAGGGTACAAAATTGTGAACTACTCTTCAACCGTAAACCACGAACGCATGTGGCCTAATAGTATCTCCTCCCTTTCCAAAGCACGAACTCTCTGTGCTATAACCGCACATGTATGGGATGCATAGTGCTGACTTTTCAAGACTGTGCCGACCATCAAGCCATGTCCATATATGGGATTGACTCCTTTGAGCACGCAAGCCCAAGCCCTTGAACAGCTCCATATTATTATTATGTTAATATATTTTAGACTGAACTTATTTTGTAGTACTAAGTCATTTACTACGAAAATTTGTTTCTGTCACCTTTACTTTAAAATTTTATTATAGTTCTGGCACAAATGGTTTTGTAGTAAACTACACAGGTATTTAGAACAGAATTTGACTTCGTAAAAAATACCCGATTTTAGTGTATGTTTTCTATACTAAGGTTTTTAGCCCGGTCTGTTGCCCTTAATGGCTTTTCAATTGTATTCACTTCCTTTTGCCTGGTTTACAAAAAATAAAAAAATAAAAAATATATATATAAAAAACTACACATTTTTGCTCCCTAGTAAATGATTTGTTATACTAATTCCCTCAGAATTTTCAGAATTTCACTCTCACTCTAAAGTGAGATGTATCTTAGATATTTCGACAAATCCATTCTCAATATTTGTAAACAATTATATTGCCTTATACTTGATCTTTAAAAACCCATTCTTAGACCAGTCCTTACCTAAGTCACAAAATTCTTCGCAATGTGAATCTTTGGTTGTAAAATAAATGTATAAAGAGCAATGGTCTTATGCAAATCAGTCCGGGAGATTCTACTCTATGCATTTGTGATGCAGCCATTATATCCCTAACGGTTTCTCTTGGTGGGCTTTCACAGATATGGGTTATCTCATTTTGCTCTGTATTTATTTTTATTGTTGAGCCAGTTCCATTCTGTACAATTCTCTGCCCTTGTGGTTCTCCCTTTGGTTTTTGGGCTTTTGCCTGCATTTATAGTAATAAGGCATTTAAAAGATTAGTTGGCTACTTTGGCCATTATTATTATTATTATTATTATTATTT
The DNA here is from genome assembly GCF_030987335.1 of Cornus florida. Lineage (NCBI taxonomy): Eukaryota > Viridiplantae > Streptophyta > Magnoliopsida > Cornales > Cornaceae > Cornus > Cornus florida. The sequence goes on along the minus strand of NW_026775579.1, from coordinate 56,779,790 downwards.
TTTTTGGGAGTAGTTTTTATAAGCAATTATCTATCTGTCTCATTCTTACTCCAACGGTCCAACCTCATCTTAACTCAAATAGATTAGCATTACAATATATGCACAACTGAAGATGTTGTTGTAACTCAATTTGATATGCATTTAAATCCATTTTTATTTTTTGGAAATGGGAAACCCTTCCAAACACCTACCCTTTGGACTTATGGTTGCAAATATCATCTCCTCGGATATTTGCAACCATAAGTCCAAAGGGCAGGTGGTTGGAAGGATTCCTTGTTTCAAAAAAAAAAATATTGTTCTAGTAGTTATAATACTGCATTCATATTTGAATCGGTTATAACACTACTAGAACATGTTGGCCATAATAGACCTAAACATCCAAACCCATATGTATCAAAACATGCATATATATAAATATATATATATATATCATAATTGATAGTAATCATATGAGTTGGCTAATTTGGTCCTTTTTTTTTGTTGGCAAGTATAGGCTCTATTAAACTCAAAACTCTTAGAAGTAAATTGTAATACAGATGCTGAGGGCTTTCTTTCATTCATAGCCCTCATCATCCGTGTTTCATTGGTTGTTCTTACAATTCACTTCAAAAAGTTCGGCAGAATTTTAAGGACCCTGATCATCATTTTTTGAAGTTCTATCACCTACTTCCCTGGTTTCAGTGTTTGTGCCAGATTGGGTTAGTTGACACATGTTCATAGCATGGGTCTTCGTGTCAATAGCAGTGGCACGAAGATTATTGCTGGAAATCTACCAAATAATACACGAGAGGACTACAAATGCGATTTATCAACCGTACAGTGTATTCAGAGGGTTCAGGGGATGCAGCTGGAGGCAGCAACAACAAGATCTTCCGGTATAAATTTATTGTATTTTGAAAGACTAAATATTCTAGTTTTTCATTCAAATTATGGTTTAAACGAAATCAGAATTATGAAATGTGAAAACCGCTCACACCGGCTAACCAAGCATGATACAATGATATCAAACAACATGAAGTTCAGTAAAATGTACTAGATATTATTATTCAGTTTAAAAATGACCTGTTGGTTAATGAAAATTTACTTACCTCCTTGTTCCAGATGGTTTTGTGAATTATGAACAGAAGGAACAACGTATGCAGAGCAGTTCCGGCTATCATGCCCAGCTAAATTCCCTAAAATTGTTAGCCCATCAGCACAAAAGCTAGCAGCAAAATAAAATAGAATAAAATAAAATAACAGATATGATGGAGGTTTGAAGTAGATCAGCTAATATTCTACGATATAAAATCAAGTAGCATCCGGAAAATTGGAAATGCAAGCAATAAAAAAAATCCTTTCACAACAATAATGAAACATGACAAGATTATAACGTAGCGGAAACGATAAAGAACAGGGTTAAATCCTTGAATTCACAAAGAACACACTCACAAGAGAGAAACTGAAATTATAGTGATAAAGATGATGTCTGTAGACTTACATCTCTTGCCTTTATATAGGCAAGTCAAAAAAAAGAACAAAAAGAAAGAAAAAAGAAAGCATGCGTGAAATAATATTAAAGGGGAAATCTGAGTTTTGATGGAGCAGAATCCTTCTTAAATCTTGCAATGGAGAATAATATCTTCTATTGTTGGCAACTACACCAAATCTTCTTATTTATTTTTTGAATCCTCCTAAATTCTTGCAATGAAGAATAATATCTTCTATTGTTGGCAACTACACCAAATCTCCTTTTGACTTTTCCTTTCTTATTTATTTTTTTCTTCTATTCTCCTTACCTTTTCAGCGTCCCTGATTTGCGATGATCTTGTATGCTCTAATAATCGTGAGCGAGCTGTTCTACATCAGTCTCCCCTACGTAAAAAGAACTCATCCCTGAGTTACCCGAATCTGGTGAATAATATTCATGTATGTCAGCCACATTGAAGGTAGAAGAAATGGCCATGTCAGCAGGTAAATCAATCACCTAGGCATTGTCGTTGATTTTCTTTAGAATCTAGTATGGACCATATTTCTTGGTCTTCAGCTTGTTGTATGTTCCCATTGGAAACCTCTCTTTTCTTAGATACACCATAACCAGGTCCCCTTCTTCAAATACTCTTTTCCTTCGTCTCTCGTCAGCTGCAGCCCTGTATTTGGCATAAGTTTCCTCTAGATGTTTCTTGACACTCTCCTAAATGGTCTTAATGTGCTCAGTCATTTTCTCTGCAGCAACACTCTTCCCCGGCAACTTCGGTAAGGATACCAAATCCAAAGCAACTTTTGGAGGACAGCAATACACAACCGCAAACGGGGATTTGCTAGTGGACCCGTTAACCATGCAATTGTAAGCAAATTTTGCCTGGGCAAGAACAAGATCCCACTGTTTTGGTTTCTCTCCTGAAATACAGCGAATTAAATTTCCAAGGGTCCTAAACACCACCTCTGTTTGGCCATCAGTTTGGGGGTGACTGGTGCTACTGAAATTAAGAGAGGTATCGAATCTCTTCCATAAAGTCCACCAAAAGTGAGACACGAACTTGGTGTCACAATCTGAGGTAATGGACTGTGGCACCCCATATAAACGAACCACCTCCTTAAAGAACAGATTGGCCATTTGGACTACACCGTTCATTTTCTTGCATGCAATAAAATAGGACATCTTGGAAAATCGATCGACCACCACAAAAACAGAGTCTGCTCCTCATTACGTCCTCGGCAACCCTAGAATAAAATCCATGAATAAATCCTCCCATGAAGCATCTAGAATAGGCAGCGGTGTGTAAAGACCAGTATTCTGAGATTGGCCTTTATTAGTTTAGCAGCTTGAGCACCGCCGCACATGGTTCTCTACGTCACGCTTAAGTTGCGGCCAATAATACCATTCTTCTACCAGCTCTTGCGTCTTATCATGCCATACAATTCACGAACCACTTAATCCCGCAAAGAACTCCGTGGAATGCACAACTGATAGCCATTGAAGATAAATCCTTCCCGCATGTGCAACCCTTTAAAGGATTGGCTCATTTTACACGCTTCCCAGGCTTGGCCAAAATCTTCGTCGGCTTCGTATAACTCCTTCGGGCACTCGAACCCTGTAATTTTAGCCCTCATAGTCACTAAGAAAGCTGTTCTCCGACTTAGTGTATCTGTAACTTTGTTCTGTTGGCCTGACTTTTGTTTTAGCGAGAAGGTGAATCGCTGGATATAAGCCGCCCATCTCGCATGCATCCTATTAGCACTATTTTGATTGTTAATGGATTTCAGTGCCTGGTGATTTGTAAACAACACGAACTCTCGCTGGATAAGATAATGCTCCCATGTATGCAAAGCTTACACCACTGCATAAAATTCCAACTCATAGGTAGTCCACTTCTTGCGTGCTTCACTCAGCTTCTCACTGTAAAACGTTGCTAGCCTTCCTTCTTGTTATAGAACTGCTCCGATTCCCACTATTGAGGCATCAAAATCCACCTGGAATAGCTTCTCAAAATCTGGAAGGACCAAGATTGGGGTTGTTGACAGTTTCCTTAATTAAGGCAAAACTCATCTCAGCTTCCTCTCCCTATTGGAATTTTCCTTTCTTCATGCATTCTGTGATGGGAACCACAATACTACTGAAGTTCTTGATGATCCTTCAGTAGAACGTGGCTAAGCCACGGAACCTTCATTAGAACGTAGGCCACTGCCGCCACTCCCGCATGGCCCTCACCTTCTCCTCATCTACCTGAATGCCATCATTACAAACCACATAGTCGAGGAATACTAGGCTTGGAGTCACAAAGCTACACTTCTTTAGATTAATGAATAGTTTATTCTTCTGCAAAGCTGTTAATATCTCTTTCAAGTGCAAAAGGTATTCTGCCTCTGTTTGACTATAAACCAAAATATCATCGAAATAAACAACTACAAATCGACCAATAAATGGTTTGAGTACTTGATTCATCAACCGCATGAAAGTACTTGGCGCATTAGATAATCCGAATGGCATGACTAACCACTCGTACAGTCCTTCTTTTGTCTTGAACGCCGTTTTCCACTCATCCCCAGGGCGGATTCTGATCTGATGGTATCCACTCTTGAGGTCCACTTTGGTGAAGACTTTCGATCCCATCAACATATCCAACATATCATCCAACCGTGGAATGGGAAATCTGTATTTGATAGTGATTCTGTTAATTGCGCGATTATCAACACACATTCTCCAACTGCCATCTTTCTTCGGTACTAGCAAGGCTGGAACAGCACATGGGCTCATGCTCTCCTGAATCAACCTTTTTTGTAGAAACTCTTCCACTTGCCCTTGCAAAATCTGACTCTCACTGGGACTCATCCAGTAATGTGGTAGATTTGGCAGGCTTGCCCCAGGTAACGTGGTGTTGAATGTACCTCATGGGAGGGAGACTTACCAGGCAAGTCTTCCGGCACTAACTCACTAAACTCCTGCAATAATGGTTGCACTATTGCTAGTACTGTAAAAGGAGGTTGTTCAACAACTTCCCCCTTGAACATAACAATAAAGATTTCAGGGGCAGTTGTTACTTCGCCCAAAAATTCCTCACCGTTGATCAACATAATTGAATTTCCTTTAGGAAATTCGACTTCTTTCAGCTGACCCAAAATAATCTTCTGACCATTCTTGTATAGAATATACACATTGTCTCTACCACGGTGAGTGGCATCGACATCAAATTGCCATGGTCTGCCCAATATCATATGGCATGCATCCATGTCGACTACATCACAACGCACCTCCTTTGCATATACTTTCCCAATTGAGAATGGAACGGTGCAGGTTTCAGTTACTCGCGTTTATGAGCCTTTCTTGATCCATCCAATTTTGTATGGATGGAGATGTTTCTCTGTTTTAAGCCCCAATTTTCGAACCATTGTTAAGGAAACACTGTTCTCACTACTGCCGCTATCAATAATAACGTCACATACCTTATGGTTGACAGTGCAATGTGTACGGAACATATTATAACGTTGCAAGTGCTCCTCCTCCTTTGGCGTGAACAACAGCCTCCTCACAACTAAAGAGTGGGACAACAACTCGCCATTGTCTCCTTCAGTCACCTATTCTTCTTCAAAGGTAAAGAACTCACCTTCCTCACCCTCGCCTTCCTCCTCATGCTCGACCAAATTTACTGTCGGTCGCTTAGGGAAATTGTTGGATTTATTGCCAGGTTCTCCACATCGAAAACACTTGCCCATACTTGGGTGTGCATAAGGATTTTCTCTCACAGCTGGGGCTCCTCTTCCAGCAGGGCCTATGGGTGCTATGGGTTTGGCCTTTGTTGGACCACTCCAATGCCTTGCCATGTCATTGGAACAGGGACTACTGCGGTCTGTTCAACCATGTCATGTGTAGGACGTGGGGTATTATATGAACTATGAGACCAATTCTTCAACTTCTCCAGTAATGATTTTGCTTTCTCTGCCGCCGTGACAATATCAGACAGTTTGAATAGCGGTTGCAGCGCCACTTTCTCTACAATATCCCATCGTAACCCGCCTTTGAAAGGGCCACTATGCTAATTTCGGGTTCCACCAGGTTGTTACAGAATGTTAACAGATAAAATTCTTCAGCATATTCAGCAATCGTTCTACTTCCCTACGTGCAGGACTGATATTTCTGATAAAGAACATGTTCGTAGTCAGGGGGTAAAAATCGAGCTTTCATCAACTTCTTCATCTTAACCCATATACGAACTGGATCTTTACCCTCACGTACGCGGGTAGTTTGCACTTGATCCCACCAATGCGCCGCCTTTCAACTTATAGGCCACGAGTTTGACTTGCTTCTCCTCCTGGATTTTCATATAGTCAAAGAAACGTTCAACTTCACTAATCCAGTCCAAGAATTCTTCAATACGAAGATGACCTTGAAAGGTGGGTAAGTTAATCATCATACAAAAATCCCTGGAATCATAAATTTCCTATCAACCTCGATTATCTCCAAACACCTTTACGCCTCGGTTGTTACCAAAACCGATATTTTCCTCATAGGCTAGTTGCATATTTGGTGGGTTTGGGTTGCAATTACCAGCAGGATGTCCATGATGACCGTTGTTAGGCAGCCTGTTGTTCTCGTGGTTAAGTTCTACTGTTGTCAATCTCGCCAATACTTACACGCATAATTTCATGCAGATCAAGTAAGGTTCGATTAACATTGGTCTGGAACTCAGTAAACTCATCCCTCAAAAGAACTACTCTATCAGGATCACTATCGCTGAAAGGGTTGCTTCCATCTAGTGCACCGGCCATTGGAAACAAAGGCGAATCTTGGATTCAGAACCTTGCTATGATACCAACTAACGTAGTGGAAACGATAAAGAACATGATTAAACTCTTGAATTCACAAAGAACACACTCACAAGAGAGAAACTGAAATTATATTGATAATGATGATGCATGTAGACTTACATCTCCTGTGTTTATATAGGCAAGTCAAAAATAAAATAAAAAAAGAAAGCATGCGTGACATAATATTAAAGGGGAAATCTGAGATTTGATGGAGCAGAATCCTCCTTAATTCTTGCAATGGAGAATAATATCTTCTATTGCTGGCAACTACACCAAATCTCCTTTTCAGCGTCCCTGATTTGCGACGATCTTGTATGCTCAGATAATCGTGAGCGAGCTATTCTATATCAGATTAAGTAATTTTTAGGTCAGATGGGTTTATAAGAAATCTCTTGCAGTATAATTAATATAAAGAAACACATTATCTTCTGTAGGAAGACATAAAAATGGCCTTCTACTTTCTACTCGAACCTTTACATTATTCAACCTACTGAAGTGGCTAAGACTAGTTAAGTGAGTTTATAACATAATGCAAATTCTAACCCGTAAATAATTCTACAATATGATTGATATGATGTGAATCAAATGTAATTATCACATCAACAAATAAGATAAAAAAAATACACCTCACAATACAACCCTAATAGTTTAATCCAATTGAGAGCTCTTGCAAAAAATGAGCACTTAAGTCCCAGGTTTACAATGCATATTGCTAACACATGCACAAAATATACAGAAATCAAAAGAGCCTGAATTTGTGTATATGAATAATGAATCCAAACTAGGGAAAAACAAGAACACGCAAGGCAATTCAATACTTATATTTCAGCATCAATCGCAGAAATCTGAACAACTTGGACAACAACACATGTAATCCAAATTTGCTAATCACCAAAAATTCACCATTTTTATTTTAAAACCAAAATCAATTGCAGTCCAAAATAAGGCAACAAACAAATTGCTGAAAAAATCAAGTTCCAACAAGCATGTACATTATCAGAATATAAAAGCAGCGGTGTGTCAACATCATTTTACATAAAAATTTAATACGGAGTAATGTATATATGTATGTGCACATATATATAAAGCAAGGAATTCTGAATCTGAAATTTGAACTTACATATACCATATACGAATAAATCTGTGTGTGTAAAGAATTAATGCATTTTCAGTAAACCATCCAGTTAGAGAAAATTCATCATCGATCTCGAAGAAAAGACAATCACAACCACTGATCTTGACAATGAATCCAAACAAGAATAAACTATCTGAGTTGAAAATAAATAATACCTGTTTAAGTTTGGGTCGCAAGATTCAGTTTATGTGAACAGATCTCTAGACAGTTGTAGAGATTGTAATTGAATACAAGGGCAATATTTATGTCATTTTTAGAGGGAGAGAGGAGAGGATGTGGGATTTTAAAGGCAACGAATAGAGACCAACCCCTCAAATTTTAAGTGAGTACAAGGACGAAAATTAGTAAGTAAATTATTTTTTGTTAGGTTTAAAAATAAAAATAAAAAATTGTAAATATTTTACGATAATTAAATATTAAAAAATAAAAAAAATATCTTACATCTAACCATTGGAACCAATGTAAAAATACATGAAATTAGATGTCAATCATTTATTAAATCACATTACTGCGGGGATAATTTTTCTTATCTTTCGCTTTACTTGTTCTCCTCTCCGGTAATAATTTACATCTACCAAAATTTAATCCAATTTTCCCTTTCTAAGTTCTCAATTTAGATGAAGATGGTTAAATGTTTCTTCCCCTACTAATGAAGTGATATGATCATTAAATGATTATTCCAGGACTGTCTTGTGTGTACAAGGACTAAGGGGATGTTACAATCAATAATTATATTTCTTTTATTATGCTATTTTTCATTTAACGCATTTCTGAACTTGACCCTGAACCCTTCTACTTTTATGTCAAGCTTTGTTACATTATTTAAAATTGTGTAGTGAAATGAAAGATATATATATATATAACGCACAAGTATATGTAGATGAAAATGTTTTTTCTTTAAAAATTATTATTATTTTTTTGGTGTTTGATCATCCAATGTTTAAGTAAAATATTCACAAAATAAAATATTTTATCAAAACCTAACAAAAAATTATGTGCTTTTGTTTTTGGGAAAAGAAAAAAAAAAAAAAAAAATCAGAACCTTCGCGAAACGCCAAAAATAAAAATTATATATTTCTTCTAAAAAAATATTTTTTGAAAAAGATATTTTACTTGAAAACAAAGAAAAAAAAAAAACAAAATTTTTATTATATATATATATATTTTAAGTAACTGTGACACTCATTTAAGAAGCCATGCAAAATGGGCCCACGTACCATTGCTGTTTGCATTCTTTTTATTTTTTAAAAAACTTGAATGTTAATTTCGACATCAACAACTTCATGAAGCTAGGACGGATGTGAAATGGGGTATTATTTTGTGGCCAGTAAACTCAGTGAGGACCCCAACCCATCGTTATCAATATATCAATCAATTTCTCGGACGTTAAAAATAGAAAATATTAATACAAAACGCAAACACACTATGACACATCATAATCACCTTTGACACTCTTGTCTCGATAACTGAAAAATATTAAGACTATATTTGATAGGTACGAAAAAACAAACCCCAAGCATAAAACAATCCCTAATAGAGTGTCACAACAGAGATAGTAAGTTTAGCCGAGAGTGAAAGGGAGGGCTGTTTCAAACAGAGGACACCTTATCGGCAATGCCATTAGCAGCCAATACCTGCGACGTCAGTTGATGAATGCAAGAAATACCAAGCAAAAATTTCAGGAATACGGCATTATCAGCGGCTCAAATCTAAATAAACCACAAAAGAGAGACTGCACACATCTGTTATGATTCTATGAAATTTCCAACAGGACCGACGCCATCGGCAACACAACAAAGCATAACATATGACAAACCAAACATCTCTCAATATCAGTGATATCAATATTCCAAGTCTTCGCTTCCATCACGATGACATCAACGAATACATAATGAAACGCACAGCAGAGAGTAACTGATAAGAAATGCTTCTGTCATTCTCTACAATTGCTTTCCTTTTGCCTCTACCGTATCGGGTTCTTGCCCTTCCAACCCTTTACAAGTGAACCTGAATACAAAGATGTTCCACTTTTAGATGCAAACAAAAGAGAGAACTATTTTTCTAAGAAGATTCAGTTGGAGCTTCATCTAAATGCTGAGAAAAGGAGAAATAAGATATATATTTATATTATATACCCACATTTTTGGCAACATTGCGGAACATGATTCGATGAAAAAATGCTAGTATTGATTACAAATGCTAAAAAAGAGAACACCAATCAACATGAATTAATTTGCCAAAGTAATAAAATTTCAGCACAAAGTACAGACACCTTCCAGAAGAAGACAAGTAAATTTATTTGGATATTATAGAATTGCTGCAATTTTTAACCTCGGGGAGGTGGGTGGGGGGGAGTTTGAGACATGGGGCCTCTTTTAACACCATCGTTATCGACTCTGTATCTGCACTTGTGAAATATTAAGAACTAGTATTCTTATTGAGACTACTACTCACAGGAATAAATAAATAAATAAATTTATGGATGAAACTAAATAAGCATTCTTTATAAGCAAGGCTATTCATTTATTTGGGGAAAATTGAGATGATCCAATTATAAGTTCATGAGAGTTAAAAAAAATTATTATTTCAAGCTCTCGGTTGTCCATTTCAAAATAGTCACATTGTAGAAGTTCGGAGTGTCGTCGTGAACTCTAAGAGCAGATTAATGCCAAACGTCAGGTCTGTATATAATATACTCGTTCTACTTAACTTTGATAACGGGGATCACATGGGGCAATGACCCTTTAAATATGATGTTTGGAAATCTTAAATAAAAGGAGTTACTTACTTAGATTGTGGTCATGAAAAGGTAGCATATCAACAGAAATACAATAATGATGAAGAAAACCAAATATCCTTACAAAAGCCTAACTCAACCAGCAGCATACAATGAGACAACAAAAATTCATTCAAATGATCAGTAAAGTAAAACTTAATGAATTTTACTTATGTAAAATACAGGACCGGTACTCTAGTTTCTCGTTAGGTAAAGTCCGTGTGGTAAATTAGACCAATACAGGGGTTGATAGGTCTTATGGATGTTAATTCTGAATTTTGACTAACTTTCAAATTACAATTGATTGTGATTTGAAATTCAGTTATTTAGTTTAATTTTACCATCAAATTTCATTCACATAATCACATTAAGCATAAGTAGAGAGAGCATAGAGACACGGGTTTGAACGTGAAAAAGACTAAACAGGAAAAAACTACAGGACCTCGTCAATCTACTATGAGAAACAGATTGTGCAACCAAGTTACCAGATCCCAACCCCAGAATCCCATAGTTACAACTTGACACAGACACACACCAAACTCTCCACCCAAGTTTCAGGTTGTCCGCACTGTCAACAGATTCACTCCTCGCCCAATATGCTTCACTAGGACTTGTTCAATCATTTGCTCTCAGTTAGACCGATCGAAGCACCACTCCTGTAGTTGATTATGATGATCTCCTTGTCATAGAACTCTCAATCACATGTATGTAATGTGTATATAATGTTTATACTCCAGCTTCAGTAAGTAGAGTACACTGACACCAAATGACAATTATTATTCTTCCCCGTTAGTAAGTCCATGTCTTTCTAAAAGCCCATTCTTGACCTCATGAAGCGAAGCAAGTAGCAGAGAACCGAGAATTTTATGCAAAATTGATAAGGCTTATAACCATGCTCCCTGGAGGTTCTTGAAAAATTTGCTTAGGAGAATGGGATTCGGAGTAAAGAGAATAAAGAAGCTGTCCCTTTATCGAAAGGGCCTACTGAATCGCTCCCCAAAGGCTTCTTCCACAGCTCTAGGGGTCTTCAATGAGGGGACCCACTCCTATTTAGAGAGTGCATTTGGATTGGAAAAGGTTTGAAGGAAAGAAAAGGAAAGGGAAATGAGAGGAAGGTTATCTCATGTTTGGTTCTAGAAATGACGAGAGAAAGGAAAAGAAAAGGGGGAAAAGAGATTTGTTAACTCCTTAAACATTGCTTTGATTTTCTTCCCTCCTGCGGTAGAAACTAGGAAAAAAGAACGATGGAGTTAGTGATTACCATTTAACAGTTATGCAACTTATGCGAATTCTTGTTTTACCCTTTCCACTCACATAAGAAAACAACCCTTTCATTTCTTTTCTCTCCACCATCTTTCTCAAACAAGATGAAGGGTTTATAACTATCTTTCCTTTCTTTTCCTTTCCTTGAAATTCAATCAGATGTGGCTAACACTATCCTTTCTTTTTCTTTTCTTCTCTCCTAATTAATACTATCTTCCCAGTAAAAATATCAGATATAATTGTAGTCTAAACAATGTAGCCTAACTATGTGGTGCTGGCTATACAAAACCTGCTCTAGGCAGTCTGGCTCTTGAAGACACTTTGACTCAGATTGCCATTGTGCTTCTCCTAAGTCCTACCACAATATATTCCCTTTCCATTTCCTATTTAAGTTATACATCCAAATATTTCTTACACATGTCACTCCCAAATGACATGATCTTTTTATAAAAGTCAACTCCAAACAGGCAGGCTAATATCCAATATCTGTTTCTAAGCTTTCAGCCTTCGGATTCTGAAATACGTGAGAAGTCCAAGATTCATGTTGTTAATCTCATTGAAATTGTTAAGGGCTCAAGGCACACCAGGAACCAAGGTCTCCCAAAGTCCAATAGCAAGGTAGCATAAGGAGTGAGACTGAGGGGAGTAAGCAATATGTGTATATATATTGTACTCAATTTGCATATGTATTCAAATATATCAGTATTAACCTCCAATCTTTTCGTCTAAATTAGGAATGCCCTAATCAAAACATATTCAACATGTGGTGTTCTATTGTGTATACTATGTGTTGATGATATTGTTTTGATTGAAGAAACTAAAGTAAAAGATGCTAAATTAGAGGTGTATAGAGATACTACTCTAAAATCCTTTTTTATTTTTATTTTTTTTATAAGTAAGATTGTATTAGAAAGCGTTCAAAAGGGGAACGCATCCCAAAAGAAGCTACACAAGCCAAAAAGGCACTAGACTCTCAAAGAGTCCAAAAAAAATATACTATCTCCCCAATAGATTTACAATTTCTCCCCAAAACTCAACAAAAAAAGAGAACAAAGAATAGAGAACTCTATAGCTCCAATAGGAGTCTCCTTGTCATCAAACATATGCACCACCAAACACACAGATGAATTACCCTCCAAAAGTCGCAGGCTTGGGCATCCACTGTACATCCTCTCCAAGCCTCAATCAAACCCTTGGAGGACCTAGGCATAACCCAATGGACCCCAAACAGATACAACAAAAGACCCCAACTATCTTGGGCCACAGGATAGTGCAACAAAAGATGATCAACTGTCTCAAATACATAGAACGTAACTTAACTCTTTTTATTTTTGATAAGTAGAATGTAACTTAACTCTTAAGCGAAACTATGAACATATAAAGGATGTAGTGAATCTCAAGGACCAATAGATATAAAAAAGCAAACATTCATTACTTAAACTCAATCATTTCGAAAGAGTGGGAGTTTGGGTACGATGTTACTCATAGAATGAAGCCAAGATAAGTTAAGTGAGTAACACTCATGGCATATTGCATGATGAACACATACCTCCAAAACTTAAAGGTAAATCATGAAAAAGAGTTATCGTACTAGTCATAATTCTTAGAACAAAATGCTGGGTGGCTAGGTGATAACAACATATATGGGTGACTTATAACTTTCAAAAAACAAAAAACAAAAAAAAACATGGGTGACTTGCCAAAAAAGGAGGAGATAACAACATGGGTGACATATGAATATTGAGATGAATGTGGTAAGCCAAGATAGGATAAACTTAAAAATGAATATCTTATTGGGAATTTTTTTTTTTTTTTTTTTTTTTTTTTTTTTTCATTCTTATTGGGATATTGGAAGTAGCATCCTTTGAATATAATATGAGAACGAACAGTTCAAGACGGTTGGCTGTGTAGGGAAAATCAATGACCTACACTAGAAAGCAACAGTGATATGATCTACATTGAAGGTAATGTTAAATAGTTCCTTTGGGAGCGCTCCCCATGTCGTTTTATGAAATCTTAGTTATCAAAAAAAAAGAAAAACAAGGGTAGTGCTAGATAGAAAGGAAGTTTAAAATTTACATTGGTTGAGATAGTAAAAGAAAATATGATAATTTGCGGTCTAACTAAAACTATGACCTTAGGTATCATATAACAAAAAATCATTTAACCGACCAAAATAATGGGACAACACATTATCATGTTGTATTGTTTCATAAATATTCAGAAACACATTCTGAAAACATTAATTTCAAGCATGGTTCGAAGTTGCGGACGTGTCGGGCATACCATAGTTCAATCAGTTACTGCAATCGTAAAATTTTATTGACCATGCACACCATCAATTGTGCTGACTCAACTGAGTCGTGGGGAACTCAAAAACAGACTAAGGCTAGATTCAGCCAATTCTCTACCGAGTCTCATGTGATTCCGATTCTTACCAATATATCAATGAGTATCGGACTTGGACTCAGCTGAGTCCATTATGCCTCAATCAATATGAAAAATTATGATTCATGTTGTCAACTACTGACCCACAAATCAATTCCATATATATTATATTAATTAAGCAACATGATGTGTCACATAACATCGATGTAAAATATAAAATGCATAGGATCTGGCAAAATGTTTAAAAAACCATTGATGATGTGTACTTTTCTTGCACTTGGAGCAAACTAGAAAGCGAGCATCCTAATGTTTTAGTCTGAACTTAAGCGCTTTATCCCTTTAGCATGCACGTTAAGGGTTTAATTGTTACATTGGTTTTCTGTCATGTTAAGGATTTAGTGTGCATTGAGGGGGCCTCACCTTGTATGGAATGAAGCACTTCCACAGCTGAGAGCACCTTGCTAATGCAGGAAATTCTTCTTTTTGTCTAAACTTATCTTTAACAAATATGGTCTCACTTCTTTTCCCTCTTTTGTAGTTCAGGAAATATACTAACTTAAAGAACTTGACAGAAAACAAAAAAGACCATAAGTTGCACATGACAGAATTTATGATTCGATAACATTTGCAGCCACGGACTTAGTCACAACATGGGCTTTACCATTCTGTTACCTTTCTAACTATTCACAGTATGGAAGCTTCTCAATGAGTTAAGTCCCCATGTCAACAATGTATTGGATTCCTTCCTCCCACAAATTTCTCCGACAAAACCTAGAGACGACCTTCTGATGTCCCCACAATATTAGTTAGGATCTCCCCTGAGTCCCCTCTAATGCTTTTCAAATTTTGTGACTGAACAACACAACATTACTGATCTCAGAGAGCTTATTTTTCTGAATATAGAGTTCAATTGCTAAGATGTAATAATGTTCAATCCTTACCGGAAAAAAAGAAGTCCAATCATTGTACCTTTACTTATCTAAAGATTCAGTCATGCTATGTCATACTACTGAATACACATTAGTAATAGCAAGTGAATTATACCTTTTTAGATTGTTTAAGCGAACCCTGTATTCATGCCACAATCTAACATCGGTTATAGTATCTTAGCAGCAGAGCCTTTTAATAAGTAGCATAAGAATTCCCGGACAATTTATACCACTCTAGAAGAGTTTCTAAATAACTTTGATGCTTCTCTAATGACGACGACTGCTCCGGTCATTCTATTGCCAAAACAAATAAACTAACTGCTGACATTAGGCTATTTTTACATGAATGCATATGAATACAATGGGATTGAAATATCACACTACTTTATTTTATTTTCGGAAAGATTTCAGACTTAAAAAATTGAGACACTTGATTTGTACCATATACATGATATTTTCTTCTCAAAGCAGTTATTTTGGAAGGAAAATTGATCAAATATACAGATTTCAATATCACATAATAAATAGATTCTAGAGAAACTAAATACTATAAAACATTCACAGTCATCTCAACTAAGAAACAAAAGCATTGAAAGAACAACTGAATCTATACAACACAACATCGCCATAGTTACCTGAACTCTGAGTTTTGGCAGCATCAGCATCAGCATCAGCATCAGATGTCTCTCCTTTTCTCACCCATACCAAGCTAGCATCTATGGGCTTCCCAGTATTCCAGCGGTTGAACCCTTCAAAACCCCTATTGTAATTCCTGTGACCACCATTCATCTCCGCCGTCAATCTCTGGTTGCTTTCTTTCCCACCATTCAGTGACAGATTGTTAAAATTCGATCTGATCTCCGCTGACCCATCCAATAAACCTTTCTGCTCCCAAACCTTACCATACACTCGCAAACCCTTTCTATTTGACCTAAAATTACTTCTAACCCCCTCCTTCTCACCGTTCCTTTCCGCCAGAACCACCGGAATTTCCTCCTCTGTTTCCTTCTCCGAAACCTTGACATCATACACCGGCACATTAGGCCGGAATTCACAACCACGCTTCTCCTTCTCACCGTTTATTTCAGTCACAACCACCGGAATTTCCTCCTCCGGCTCGTTCTCCGAAACCTTACGATACACCGGCAAGTTTTTGCCATTTGGCCGGATTTCACTCCCAGTCTTCTCCTCCTCACCGTTTGTTTCAGTCACAACCACCGAAACTTTCTCCTCCGCCTCGTTTTCCGGCGGCAACTGTGCTGTACTTGGTGCTAGGTGTTCCTGTGCCCTAGACCTCCTTTTCATCTTATACTTCTTCTTGTTCTTTTTCTTCTTCATAGATTTACCACCATTTTGCTCCTGACAGTTAACCCCTCCAATTTCCGATTCCTCCGCCTCGTTTTCCGGCGGCAACTGTGCTGTACTTGGTGCTAGGTCTTCCTGTGCCCTAGAGCTCCTTTTCCTCTCCCACATCGTCACGTTGTTCTTTTTCTTCATCATAGATTTACCACCATTTTGCTCCTGACAGTTAACCCCTCCAATTTTCGATTCCTCCATCCTTGTCTCCGTCACTTCCACCCTCCGGCGACTTTTCTCCGCCTGACTCCGGAAGTTTCTCTGAAATTGCCATTGACTACCGACTGATACAGAGTTGGTCCTCCTTTTCCCTCCATTCTCGTTCCGTCTCTGATTCTCTTTCTCTCTACGCTTTCGTTCTTGTTCTTCTTTTTTCTCTCCCTGATTTCGTTTCCATTCTCGTTCTTCTTCTTGTTTCTCTCTCTGCTTTCGTTGCTGTTCATTGAGCCACCGCTCTTGGAGCTGTGCGAGAGTCACGTAGTTCGGAGGCAGCGTTGGATGTTTTTTTCCCTTCTCCATTGAAGATTTAAACAAAGGAAACTTCAAGAAACATGAAGAATAACCATGAACTCTGCCTATCTACAGGTGTATATATGAATACATTCAGAGAGAGAGAGAGGAGAGAGAAAAATTGACCAGAGAGGAGACTGGAATATATGCTGCAGTTCCAAGGTCTGTAGTTTTCCTGTCAGACTCATTATCCGTGAAAGGGACAAACACGAGGTAAACCCGAGGTGAAGTAATTGCTTTGTAAAAGCAAAAACAGAGAGATCAAGCTCAAATAGCATTAACTTCCTCGTAAATTACGGAAATGAATTAATTTGTCATGTTTTGGAGGTTAAAAAATGTTACAAATAAACCCAATTGTTATTTATTTTTATTTTTTATTTTTTATTTTTTATTTTTTAAACACGGTGGTGTCGTGTTTCTTAAAGTTCTCTGCACTTCATAACTCATGGCCGTCCACACCATTTCAATTGTACGAGTAATTATAAAAATAAAAAAATAAAAAAAAAATCTATAGAATATCTGCTAAACAGTAAAAGATTGCATAAAGTATTCTTGACCTTCAAAAATGTTATTAGGATCTCCCTTATTGAATTGTTTAAAATTTAGTTTGGCCTCGTTTATTATTATGATAGAATATTATGATAATGAATTTTTGGAATCAATGTCGTTTATATAAATTAGTCAATTTAAAGTTTGACTTTGTAACTTATTTAGTAAATAAGTTGATTTAGAAGATTGTTACGATTTGTAACATTGTTAAATTTTGTTTGTGAACTTTAAACTTATGTGGATTAGCATATATGTTTATAAACGTAGATTTGTGTATAATTGTATGTTCATAACTGCCCGTAAATATAAATGTATATAGACTTTGTTAAGTTAATCGATTAACTAAATGATTTTGTGTTCAAACTTGAACTACTTCTATTGTTAAATAAGTTTTGTATCAATGAATTTCCAACTTCTCAAAATTTCGACCCAGTCATTTCTCAAAAAATTAATTAGTTAATTAATTAAGTAACATTAATTTCATCATTAACTACATGTAATTATCATTTCCTTTCTGTTTTCTTAGATTGTGTTTGATAAAACTTAAAATTAAGTATTAAAATTTTTAAAATGGAATGATAAGAATGATATTCTATTTATAATAAAATTTTATTTCATTTAAAAAAAATTAATTAATATTTAAATTTTGTTATTAAAAGCACTTAATGAGCGTTTAATTTCTTCAAAATTAAGAATTGAATTAAAGTACCAAACAGAACTTTATTAGCTAATAACAATCAAATTGTTTAAATTTTGATTTTACTTCAATCTCAGCGAATATATATATATACACACACACACGGAGTATATTTATTTATTTATTGAATTGAAGAAAACAACTAATTAAGGGACGAGAGTGAATACATATGTTCAAGGTCTACTTTCTGTCCTAATCTGCCAGGCGCCCTTTACCTGTCGTGTGGGACCCATGTGCCATTTATTGATGTGAAAATACCAAGTACAGACTACAGATAATTCTAAATGACAAAAATTATTGTTGTACTATTTATTAGAGTGCAAACAAAAATCCATTGGTTAATATATCATAAAATAAATATATTTTTTTTTCCAACTAAAAGAGTGCATCATATTCTAGGGTTTATTGTTTTGAGAATTAACTTAGACAAAGTTTTGAATCTGATTTTGCTGAGGAGGAGGTTAAACAATGCGATTTGTAATTGGCTTTCCACATTTTTAGTGATATCTCTTTTCTCTTCTTTGAGGGGAAGAAAAAAATATATATATATTATTTCTCATCACTCGATGTTTTGCAATTCTAATACATAATTTACGTAATTCGGTTTCCACATTTTTTTGTTTTGCATTTTTTATTTTATACGAATTAAAATTTTAGAAGCAATACTACTTTGTTGTGTTGTGATTTTTTTCTAAACATAAACATATTTATAACTAAGAAAAAAATATGTTTGCATGGTTTTAAGAAATGGTTTTTACACTAAATTGGTTTTGTTTTTTTTGTTTTTTAAAGAATAAAAATTTATTATTACAGTTGTTCAATTATAGTAGTCATTACAAGTGAAAACTATTATACTTTTCCCTCTAGATTTTGGTCCTTTTATTTATTTATTTTAAACAAAACAGTAATGTTAGAAACATAACAATATTAATAAGGTTTTTGTTTTTTACTCAAGTCCCATAATTTTGTAAGATTTTTTATATTAATTTTTTTTAAAAAAAATATTAGAGATTAATCTTATTTTTAAATCTTTGTGTTAATTATATAAATATTATTTTTAAATTTCAATGAATTAATGGAGTAGCTTTTTCAGATTTAAAAAAAAAAAAAATGAAAACCTTGATTCCACGCACAATCCTATTCAACAACACACTTACAATGCCTTTGTTTCTCCTCCTCAATCATTGATCTTGGTACATGTATCCAATACCAAATAATAATAAATAAAAAATGATTATTCTTTGGATAGCCAAATTTATTTTGTCTTTCATAAAGTCGTAGAATTAAAGATTAATTACAATAACACTTTTTAAGATTTGTTATAATAATATTTATATACAAGTTGAATGTTTATTTTTTTTTAACGATGACACTATCAAAAATTTTTGATCCAATCAAGTCCTTAAAAGATTTGAAAAGACAAAATTATCTATCAATACTTAACTAATTTAAATTCTAAAATATCATAATTTTAGAGTTGGTTATACAAGTTGAACGTTTTTTTATTTTTTGGCCGATGACATTCTCACAAAATTTTGAAAGGTTTGAAAAGACAAAATTGTCTATCAATATTTAGCTAATTTAGATTCATAATTTAAAAAAGACACTTTTACCCTCCTACCAATCTCACCGAACGCATTCAACCACCACTGAGCTAGTGAGCTAGTGTTTAATTTCTCTCCCACATTCGTCACCACCACCACCACCACCATCACCCCCTCTCTCTATCACCCGCAAGAAAACAGACAACCTTCCCACAAGAAAACAGAATCGTCACCATCACCCACCTTCACCACCGCCCACCCCTTCTTTCCCCTTTCTCCACTCACCACCACAACCTCTACCACACAACCACCACCCACCATCGCCATAGATCCTATTTTTGTAAAACCCATTATTACAATAGATCTATAAATATATATATATATATATCCGGTCATCACCACCATAACTCTCATCGGGAAAGTTCTGCCGACCGACCCATGTTCAAAGAAACTGAGGAGCAAAAACAAACAGATGAGCAACCCATAGATCAATCCAAATCCATATGCATCATCAGACCGTGGTCAGAGGTTGCGACGGATGTGGTGGGGCATCACCGGAATTAACTAAATTGGATTCGTAGACTGATTGGATTCGTAGATTGATTTGATTGCTAATCAGAGAAGTTCTGTTTGGTGTGTTATTCACAAATGTTTGGCACGATTTGGGCGATTTTACACCACTGTTGATTCGTCTGTCTCCAATAGACCTAGGATTTCGGCGATTCCAGTACAGAGCTCCGGCGACCACCCCACTGGTACGTTGGAGAACCATGGAACGTTCTTCAACCCAGGCTCCGGTAACCCCACTAACACGTTAGATCTATGGAACCCATATGTGATATATATATATATATATACACATATATATCAGGTTATATATCGACAATATTTGTTTATAGAGAGATGTGGGAGAGGTTATTTTGGACATTTCAAATTTATTATAATGGATAACTTAGTAATTTCATTATTCAAAAGGGTCACTTTACAAGTTAAATGATACTTAACGTCATTTTATCACATGTCAAATGAGTCTCTTTATCAAAAGTGAGTTAACTTATGAACCTCAAATAGTGTCATTATAATTAACCCTAGAATTAATTAAAAAAAACAATCACCAAATATATAATAAAGCAATGGGGCTCGGGGGAGGGTGAGAGAGGGAGAGAAGGAAGGTAGCCTGGCAGGGTTCTGATCATCCTCTATAGGGTAGTTTGGTGGAAACAAATTAGGGTTAGTTTTGAATTTTTCTTTTTTTTTTTAAAAAAAAAAAAAGCTCATCAAAGTTAACACGGTTTATATGGACTGTTTGTTTACTAACAGAAATATTTAAAAGTAGGACCGATCTCTAACACTTTTTTAAAAAGACACTAATCTCAAAACCTATACAGAATTATGGGACTTGAGTCAAAAAAGCCCTATTAATAAACATGTTTTTGGGACTTGTTTATGTTTTCAAGTGGTTTGACAATAAAAACTCGAAACAAATGATTGTCAAACAAGTCCTAAGTTCGTAAAATTGCATTAATAAATTTAAAGAAGAATAAGAGAAATAATAAATAATAAAAAAAAAAAGAATGAGAATAAAGACTTAATTCATGTTGTTTTACTTACCAAAAAAACAAAGGAGAGAAAGAAAGGATGATGGTGCACATATGTTTATATATGAGTGCAAGAAGAATAAATTCAAGATGAGAAAAAGAAGAAGAAATAATAAAAGAAAAATGAGAACTTTAAAGGGGAAAAAATAGTTGAGTAAAAAGGAAAAGAAAAAAGATGGAAATTTTTTTTGAGGGCAAGAACATTTGTTTAATAGAAAAGATAAATTGAACATTATTATGGTGCACTAAGCTCATGAACTCATTAGAAACTACCATTCAACCTCTTCCTCTCCTAGATGTGCAATCAAAGTGGACATTAAAAAGGCCTTTGACACTATAGGTTGGGATTTTCTAATTGATACTCATTAGAAACGACCATTCTACCTCTTACTCTCCTAAATGTGCAATCTAGTGGCCATTGAAAAGGCCTTTGACACACTAGGTTGGGATTTTCTAAATTTGCGAATAGAAGTGTGATACAATCAAATCCAACTCACCAATGGTGACTATACACTTTTTCATTATTGTGTATTTGTTGGTAGTTTGGATGTAGCGGCGGTTTGAATGAAATTGTAGATTTGAATTCTTAACAGTTTAATTAAAGCAAAATAATTCTAAGAATATCTCTTACTAGATTAGATAAATTTAGGTTAGAACCACTTTAAATGTACCAAGTAATTATCAAAAAAATTCTATAGAATAGTTGTAAAGGATTGCAAAATTCGTATTAATCTTGACCTTCAAAAATATTATTAGGCTCTCTTTGAGATTATGTTAACGAATAATTAGAATTTAATTGTTTAAATTTCAGTTCAACATCGTTTATGTAAATGAGTCAATTTAGAGTTCGAATTTTGAGCTTATTTAGTAAATAAATTGATTTAGAAGACAGTTAAGATTTCGAACATTGTTAGATCCTGTTCCTATACATTAAACTCATGGAGACTAGCCTATGTTTATAAACACATTTATAAATGTAGACTTATGTATAATTGTATGTTCCTGAAGCTCGTAAATATAAATTTATGTAGACTTGTTAAGTTTTTCAATGAACCAAACGATCTTGTGTTCAAAATTGAACAACTTCTACTATTAAATTAGTTTTGTATCAACCGATTTCCAACTTCTCAAATCTACGACGGAGTCATTTGGGCGCAAATCCTTTGCTGTGAGATTCCTATGCAGTTCCTGCTGTGAGTTTTAAGTGGCCTACATTTTGCCACATCATTCTTCATTTAATAGCTCTTAAGGCAGCGTTTGAGTGGAATTGAGGCAGCGTTTGGATTCTTCTTTACCACCATTTATAAGTATCTTCACACACAAAATAAGTTATGCACATAACACAGACTAAGTAATGTCACATACAAACTTAACTCAATTCAACATACTGTGTTTGGCAATTACACCACCATTTATAAGTAACATTTCAATACCATTTATAAGTATTTTCACCCTTAAATTAAGGTATGCACATAAATGGTGATGTTACTTTTAGACTCCTGTGATGTTACTTTTTAGACTCCTGTGATGTTACTTATAAATGGTGGTGTAATTGGCAAACACGGTCTCAATTGTCAAATGGTGGTGAATGACGTGGCCAAAGGTATGCACATAAATGGTGATGCTACTTTTAGACTCCTGTGATGTTACTTTTTAGATACTGTGATGTTACTTATAAATGGTGGTGTGATTGCTAAACACGGTTTCAATTGTCAAATGGTGGACATGGCCAAACATAAACCTAATAAGAACTTACAGCAGGAGACAACTTGGGAATCTACAGCATTTGCGCCCGAGTCATTTCTCGAAAAAAAAAAAAAAAAAAAAACGAAGAAGAAGAAGAAGAAGAAGAAGTTAGGTAAGCATTAATTTTATATTAACAACATGTATAGGTAAAAAGTATAAGTACCGCCGTGCCGCGCCCCGCCTGCCCAGCCAAAAAAAAAAAAAAAAAAACTTTTTTCTTTTTTTAAAAAAATCCTTTTGTCCCCTGGTCTCATTGTTTGTTTGTTTGTTTATATTATATTCCCATTTCTTTTCCTTGAAATATGGCTCAATTTTGGGGCTCCTTTTTTTTTTTTTTTTTTTTTTTTTTTTTTTTTTGCAAAATGGGGGACGCAATTCTTTTCCTCAATAGCAATGTCAATCCCATTCTCTCTTCTCTCACTCTCCACTTTGTTTTTTCTGTTTTCCAGATTGTATGATTTTGATTTTTGAGCATTGCATCTCAATCAATTAAAGTTTAATATTATTTTCATCAAACCAGACACCGGTTTTGTTTTCAGATTCAAAATTCTCTCACTTTATATTTTGATTTTTCTATTTTCAAATCACTTAACATTTTGATTTTTCTATTTCCAGATCTATGATTTTCAATGCACTGTATCTCAAAAATCACATCGTACTAAGGTATGGTGGCTCTTTTTGTTTTTCAATCACTCAAAGTGCAATATTATTTTGGGTAAAATGCAAAAAACCCCCTCGAACTATTGGGGTATTGCAAAAAAACCCCTGAATTACAAAAAAAACCCATATACCATGAATTTGTAGTTTAGTCATTGGCCAAAGATTCCAGAATCAAATTGCTCTTGTTCAAGGACCCAATAGCGGAATAGGTAATCAATTTTCACTAGTTTTCAAATTTTTTCTTTTCGACAATTGTGTTATTTATTTATTTAATATGTGCTATTATTACATGAAATTTTTATTTATTTATAAATTAAAGTGTAAGTTTTTTAATTGAATGTTTTTAAATTTTGGCTTAGGCTTTTTTTTTTTTTTTTTTTTTTTTTTTTTTTAAAACAAAACAGTATTGTGAAAAACATAACAATATTAATAAACATGCTTTTGCGATTTATTTTTGTTTTTAAGTGGTTTGACAATAAATACTCAAAACAAATGATTATCAAACAAGTCCTAAAGTCGTAAAATTGCATTAATAAATCTAAAGAAGAAGAAGAGAAATAATAAATAATAAATAATGATAATAAAGAAAGAAGGATTGTAGTGGATATAAACTTAATTCATGTTGTTTTACTTACCGAATAAAAAAAAGAAAAAAGAAAAAGAAAAAAAAGGATAGTGCACATACGTTTATAGGTAATTTACACATATCTCCTCTATAGTTTGCCATAATTACACGGATCTCCCCTGAAAATAAAACTATCCTACACGGACCTCCCTTCCGTTACAGTCAACGACGGATTCTGTTGATGTTATCCACTTAATTAAGTTAAATACCCATCATATCCTTAACCCTACAAATGATTGTTTCTCTCTCCTCTTTGTTTTCCCTCTCCTTTCTCTGCCCTCCGTGGGTGTCACTTATCAGACGCTGATGTGGCACGTTGATAAGTCAATACAACCCTGGCTAAATCCTCCGTGGCAAGTTGAAAAGTCAAAAACCTCGAAAGATTAAGCACTTTAAGCCCTGGCATCGCTCCAGGCCCTCAAGCTACGAAAGATCAAATCTCGAGCACTCTAAGCCCTGGCATCGCCCCAGGCCCAGTAAGCCTCGAGAGGCTGATCTTCGAGCATTCTGAATCCTAGTGTTACGCCAGGCGATACCGTCCCGAGAGATCGGAGCTCCTTAGCATGAGATGAGGTAGGATCTCTGTGTTATAGGAGTCCATATTTGGGAAACTTAGGAGGATCTTGGATTGGTGGATGAGAAGTCAAGAAGTGCCTTCGCTCTTAGCAAGGCCCAATTAACAAGATGATGGGATTATACACGTTATGACAGCAAACCTTAAAATCACAATTAATGCTGTGTCAGGCTTAACCAACCGACGGCCAAGCAACATTTAATGCCCCTGATTAGGGGAGAAGTGACATGGCAGCATGGGACAAGGCTCGAGGAAAGGATTAGACCCTTCAGCCCTCTAAATCTGCAGGATTACTCGCGTAATCCGGATTGGGGGTGATGCATGCGAGAAACCATGCATAAAAAGGACCATTGGGTAATGACCAATGGAATTTCGATCTATAAATAGCACTGTCCTATGAACAAAGAAGGAACGCTCCCGAACTAAAGAAAAGCTGTCACATTGTATATTCGCCCTACCACCATCTGGATCTAGTTAATTAGTCTTCTTCTCCTCCTCTTACACTAAGCATCTCCTCTGTTTTCCTTCGTATTTGTACTCCTGATATCTCTTTTTATTACTATTTTATTACTTAGCAAAAAAGAACCCCTACACCCTCCTACTAATTCAAGCCATGCCTTAGGTTGATGATGGGATTTTGATAACTCCTTGTCATTTGGGAGATGATGTTGACTATCAATGCTTGATGATATGAAGATGGAAGATTGGAATTGAGGTGACGATGTCTTGAGTTGGTAGGTTTGGATAAAGAATAAGGCAACTGAGATATTGGGGTTTGAGAGAGGAGAGAGAGTCACAGCCTTGCCGCCGTTCTCTATGGTCATCGCCTGGTCTATTACCGTCGCCGATGTCTCTGTTCATCGCCGGAGTAGTCACTACGACAACTGAACACTCTGCTCGCCGCACTCCTCTCTCTCTCT
Source organism: Cornus florida (assembly GCF_030987335.1). Lineage (NCBI taxonomy): Eukaryota > Viridiplantae > Streptophyta > Magnoliopsida > Cornales > Cornaceae > Cornus > Cornus florida. The sequence goes on along the minus strand of NW_026775579.1, from coordinate 56,754,235 downwards.
CTCTCTCTCTCTCTCTATATTACTATATACACATAACAATCCACCCACCCACCCACTACCACCATCTATTCACTCTCTCTAACCACCACCATTACCGTCACCAATACCCACCACCACCAACAAGCCCAACAATGTTCACAAAATCTAATCCAAGAACTACAAGTATACACCATTAACGGCCTCTCTCCTCTCAATATGGCGGTGGTTTACTAGAATTTATTGTCGGAGAATATATGTAAATATGTTCTTGTTCTAGATTCATGATTAATTTTGTGGATCCCTTGAATATTTTGTGTATGCCCAAATTGAATTGTACACAAAGTATTTCACGGGTTGGAGTAATGATACCCAGTGAATATATGTCTACATTTGCTTATTCTGGGTTTAGATTTAATTTGGTTAATCTATTAAATATTTTGGTCTATGTCCAAATTGATGGTGGTTCGCCGATGGGTGGTGGTCGAGGTGTGGTGGCGGCGGTGGTTTTGAAGAAGAAGAGTCTTAGAGGATTGAGCCACATATGCATTTCCCCCTCTCTATATATATAAAATAATATGAGTAGTTTAGACATTTACTATAATAACTTAAGGGTATTTTAGTAAATTAAACAGGTCAGCTAGTAAATTTGACGGTTCGTCACCAGGAGGGAAGATCCGTGTAGGTTAGTTTCATTTTTAGGGGAGATCCATGTAAATTTCCAAACCAGAGGGGAGGTCTCTGTAAACATGGCAGACCATAGGGGAGGTCTGTGTAAATTACCCATCTTGTTTTTATTTGTTTTATTTAATTTCATTATTCAAAAGTTCAAGAAATTATTTTAAAATATTCTTTTTTATCCCATAAATTTTGGTTTTGACTTTGAGTTCGGAATCTTACTTAATAGTGGTTTGACCCCGCTTATCATATACTATTTTTATCAAATATTTATAGATTTTTATTATTTTTATACGGTGTAAAAGAACCACGACATATTTTAGAAATCTACATTCGTAAAATGGTGTCGTGGCTTCAAGAATTCGGAGACCGATTCAGAACTGAAGATATCAAAGCTATTCCTACAAATGAAGATACCAAAGGTTTCATTTTCCCTATGAATAAAGACAAGTCACCAGCCACTCGGATGAATTTAATGCACATTTTTTTACCAATGGTAAGCGCCTAAAACAAGTCAATGCCTCCTATATAGCCTTAGTACCCAAATGCCCTTACCTTACATCCATGAATGATTACAGGCCCATCTCATGTTGTAATGTGATACATCCAAAACCACACAACTTTAAACGACACAATCATTCTATAATATGAAAAAGAAAAATGACATAATGTTGTCCTATGCCATTTTCATTCAAGAACTGGTGAAAACTTTTAGGCAATACATGCATCTAGGTGTCTTCGGTATAGCATAATATGCTGAATGACTTGTATTACTTGAAAGAGATAGAGAAGGACATGTATTAATTACCAAATAGAATAGAGAGACAGTGACATGTATTTGTGCAACCGAGCACCAATTCAATCTTCAAAGCCAATCTCAGCAATTCAAGCAAGTATCCTGCATGTGGGATCCCTATTTCTCTATTTCTCTCACATGGTATGAGATATGTGTTCGACGTTTTTTATTGAATATTATAACTTTCAAATGAGTCAAATGCTTACATTTTCACACAATATTAGATAAAAAATTTATTTTACTCTAGAAATAAAAAAAAATAATTAAATAAAAAGAATATTTGACGTATCTTTCTGTTTAGATATTTGACGCGCTGAATAACAAACTATTCTAAGTAATATAGGTTTGACCAATGGTTTAAAAGTGGCAATCTATACCTCAAGATGCCCCGTGCAATTGCCTTGAGCACTGCAATTGGGAGATATGCTTATGTTGGAAATGTCATTCAGAATGGTCAATCGAGAAATCCAAATACTCTCTGCAGACTCAACCCTAAACTGAGGCATACTGCCTCTCTCTACCTCTCAATCCAGGAAGCCAATTCTTACTCCTTTCTATGGTCCAGCTGCTCTTCATTCTCTCTCACCATTAACAACCTCTCTCCCACCCTCCGACCATAGAAAGGCCCATCTCATGTTGTAGTGAATGTGCAATTGGATATTAGGGTCTTCCTCTCCTAGATGTGCAATCAAAGTGGACATTAAAAAGGCCTTTGACACTGTAGGTTGGGATTTTCTAATTGATACTCTAACCCTATCTGGATTCCCAGCTACATTCATAATTTAAATCAAGGACTGCATCACATCCCCATCTTTCTCCATCTCAGTCAATGGATAGCTAAAAGGTTACTTCACGGGTTTAAGGGTTTTAGGCAAGGGGATCCCCTATATATCCCCTCTCTTATTTGTGCTTGCTATGGGAAGTCTTCGATCTCATCAGTGCTACAATCACTTGTCATCACTTCCCCCAACTTCAGGTACCATAAAGGTGTAAAAAGGTTGGATTCACCCTAATCAGCTTTGCTGATGACCTGCTACTTCTCTCCAATGGCAATGTGTACTTAGTAAGTGTACTTAAATAAGCACTGGACCAGTTATCTCTATTATCAGGGCTCACAATTGCCTTCTCCAATAGTTCAATTTTCTCCTCTGGCATCTCACTAGTCCAAGAAGATTGCCTATCCTCCCTCCTAGGCATTGGCAAAGGCATACTCCCCATCATGCACTTGGAGCTTCCCTTTACATCCACCGGACTTAGAGCCACTAAATGTAGGACTCTAGTGGAACAAATCACAAACAGAATCAACCACTGGAGCAACTATTCACTTTCTTATGCAGGCAGAGTTCAACTAATTCAATCCATCCTAATCTGTTCCTTCACCTGCTGGGCATGCCTCTTTAACCTTCTAATGGCTGTAATTGACGAGCTCAGTGCTACATTCAGAGCCTTTTTGTGGTCTGGTGCCGAAATGAAAAGGACAGGAGCTAAGGTTGTCTGGATTAATGTTTGCAAAACCTAAGGTTGAGGGTGGGTTGGGGTTTCCTAACCTTGAGCTATTTAATAAGGCTGTTGTCGACATCTTTGGGCCCTCTTTACTCCTAACTCTCCTAGTATATGGGTCACCTGGTGCAACACTTACCTCATCCAGAACATATCATTCTGTCATATCCCAGTCCCCCAAACTTGTTCATGGTTTTGGTGAAAACTTCTGCTTATTAGACCTCTCGCTCGCCCTCTACTCAGAATTCGAGTTGGGAATGGGGGCTACTTGCTTGTTTTCGCATCACACTTATCTGTAGGGACAACCACTTTCGGATAGGTACGCTCAGATTGCGCCTTCGGAGGCGATGCTCAGTTATTTTGCAAATGGTTTCTCATGGAGCTTTCCAGAGCCTCTACTGCAGGCCATCCCGGAGCTCTCCACCATTTCCCCTCCCAACCTCTCGGTTCCTGACACTTCAATCCGGATTGTCTCTCCCACTGGAGTGTATTCCCTACAAAACACATTACAACCAATCAGTACTGAAGGCATTCCTGAAGTTTGGGCTCACTTAGTCAACAATTCACTGTCTATTCCCAAACATAGATTTATACTATGGCTTGCTATACAAGGACGCTTATCCACATTGGACCGGAGTAGGATAACTTACCTTCAACAATCCAACTGTCACTTCTGTTAGCTTGAGCTGGAAATCCATGACCACCTCTTCTTCAAATACCAATTCTCTGCTCCCAATTTGGCATCACATTCAAGCAATTTGCAGGTTCTACATCTGCCCTAATAATTGGGGAGATCTCATTTTGTGGGCATCTTTCCACTGGAGCGGCAGTGGAGCCCCAAAACCTTCAACAAACAATGTCACCAAGTTAGCATTTGCGGCAACGGCGTACCAAACATGGCAAGAACGAAACTCTCGGATCTTTAAGAGTACGAGATCATCACAAAAACTCAGTCCTCAACAAAAGTTCAAGAACAATTAGAGAAAAATTGCAATCGAGTGCCTTGAGATCTCGCATGGAAGCCTTCCTAGCATTGAATGACTGGGAGAATGGATCTTCAATCATCAGGCCTCCTCCGAGACCGCCGGACTAGCCTCGTCGTCGTCGCTGCGATGAGCTACACTGTGATGTAAAGTTTTCTTCGGCTTTGGGCCGTTAAGCCCTTTCATCCAGCCCAAACTGGATGATCTTGTAATTATCTTCATATATGATATTTGCTTTACATTTAAAAATAAATAAAAAATTTCGGCATGGTACGGACCTATAATTTTCTACACTTCTGTAAAGTCTCTCTCTAAACTCTACAGAGTTGCGTAACCTTGAAAATATCTTATATATATACTAAGTATTTAAAACTATATTATATAATTCTCCGTGTATACATCCTATCCATTTATTGTAAGGCTGCTCGCTTATAAATTGATCCATAACCAAGCCATTCTTGTAAGCATCCTCCCAGTAATACAAAGCTACTGGTTGAAGGAATCACTACTCATGGATGGAGGTGTGAATCATTTGAGGTTGCGAATGGATTTGTGATGATGGGATCAACTGAGTTTGCGAATGAATGTGTGATACGATTACATCCAAGTGAAAATGGATTTCAATTTGAGAATTTAGTTTAAATCAAAATTAATATGCATTGTTACATCGTTGATAGTGCCTAGTTGCCAACAAACACGAATGCGTAATTTTTTAACTGTATGATATAATAAAAACGATTTTTTTAGTTAATTTTGGTGATTGTAATTGAATTTTGAAAGATAAATTATTATTTTTATTAAAATTGCTTAATATTATATAAAGTTATTAAATGAAAATAAACTTAATTATTTCATAATTAGTGACATCTAATTATTATTTTTTTTTAAAATGTAAAAATAAAACAAATTTGAGAATTCAACTACATCCACTTGTCCTCCGATTTTGATTTGGGGGTAGTATTCATGAAAGTGAATATGAAAGGACAAAAAGGCTTCATTATGATTTTGTTTTGGGTCTGTTCCAACCAATGATGAAGGGCAACATCAGTCTATGCTCTTCAACAGGTGGTCGACCCAGCCTAGTTTTCACAGTTCATCAAGGATAGATTCTCAACGACATAGAGTTTCATCAGTTGGGGGAGTTAGATTGTGGATTGAGCCATCACTAATGTAATCCCAGAGTATTCTCACATCGATAATGTGGAAAAAGTTGCTGCCAAAAGTATAACATATGATACCAACATAGACTTCTAATCACTCTGTGATGTGCTTGTCCCGCGAGTCATATGCACTTCCATTGGATAAATGGAAACGTCTTCAACCTTCCATTGGATAATTACTTTTAATTTTTATATTAATAGTTGTAATAATTTTTATATTATATATATAATGCTTTCACTACTTTATCATAATAGTATTTTTATTTAAAATATATATATATATACTAGAAAATAATCACGTGCATATAAGTCTTAAGCGCATGACTTTACTTATTTAGTAAAACAAAAAGGTAAAATAACCAAGTTGTATAAATACAAGAAGAAGGGGAGAGGGAGAGAGAGAGAGAGAAAGCAAAATAAATTACTGAGGTTGTAAGGTTATAAACACAAAATACCCAAATCATTTACTTAGGTTATACCCAAATGAACATTCAGAGGCATATTAGCACAACTAAAGAATGAGAACATCATGAATAATTCTGAATTATGATCAACAAACTTCACATAATTAAGAAACATAATAGGAAAAAAAAATTCCAACATTGTATCCTCAAAAACAAAAATATAAATAACACAAAATACAGATTGAAACATACCTTAAGCCAAAATAGGCCTTGAGTCATGTGTTTCAACCAAATATTGATTTTTGAAGTAGAATTAGATAGTAAATGTTGAAAGAAGATATGGGTAGAAGAAGCAAGAGGGGTAGAAGAAGCGAGAAAGGTAGAATGAGAGAAGCAAGATCCAATCTGCCGATTATATATAAGGTTCTTCAGATACCAACAACCGAATAGACATGAAAGAAGAAGACGTGTCAGTTTGATTGCTATTGTTTCGATACAATGGAAAAAAATGATTTTTTTTTTAAAATTTTTTTTTTAAAGAAGAAAGGGATCAAAAAAAAAAAAAAAAACAGCCGAGTAAACATGAAAAAAGAAGACGTGTCGGTTTGAACAATTGAAAAAAAGGAATATTTATTTTTTATTTTTTTAAGAAGAAAGGAATATAAAGAAAAATTGTTTTGTTTTTTAAAATTTCTTAAAATAAAACTGACGTCATCTTAAGCAACGTATGTACTGAGGAAGCTGTGAAAACCGAAAACAACATATACGTTTTTTAAAATGGAAACAACGCTTATAAAATATTGAAATAAAGTATATATTATTATTATTATTATTTTTTTTCATAATTGGGTTTGTATAAAAGAAAGAAAAATTATTTACAGGCGCACAGAGGGCATTCCCTCAGAATGAAACAGAAATGGAAAAACCTATTTCAGAAAAAGAAATGAAATGTAAACAAATAATGCTAAATAATGGGACATTATAAACATCAAGAACTTCATATAAAATTTGTCAAGCCACCTCGGAGGTGGACCTAGAACTGTGGTCATGAAGTCTTCGATTTCTCTTTTGCCAAATACCCCAAAGCCCAGCAACTAGCATAGTGTGAACCATTTTGCTACTCTGCTGCAAAAACCAAGTCAATAAATCATCCATTGAGTTCAAAAGAGTAAAATCAGTCCTCCAATCAAGAGTGTCTGCCAACCATTTCCAGAAATTCCTTGCAAATGGACATTGAACAAACAAATGATTTCTGGTATCAATCCCTTGTAAACAAAGAGAACATCTTGGAGCCAACTGCACCTTTCTTCTCTGCAAATTATACATAGACGGTAGTCTATCTTGGAACAGAAAGACACCATTAACTGACCACCTTGGTCTAGCTTTGCCCCAGCAAATTTTAGACCAATTAACCTCTAGATTTATGACCCTAGAGCTTTCCCACACATTTTTGAATGTGAAATTTCCTCCATCCCAAAGTAACCTATCAGTTCTAGAGTGAATTGTCAATGTATACAAATAATCTCTAATAGGTTTAAAAATATCCTCCTGTAACAATTCAAAATTCCATCCACCATCAATCATTAGTTGCAACAATGATGAATTCCATGTGAAACCCAACCTTCTGACAATTCTATAGCCAAATTTCTGCAATAAAGTCGCCCCCTCACACCAAGGATCTGATATAGCTTTAAAGAACTGCCCATCACTAATTGAGAAATGAATTGCATTAAGCAAAGTTTCTCTAACATTAATCATGTTCTTCCACAAGATTGAATGTGAAATCTTAGGAATAGCATTCCAAAAATTAGAAGATGTTGTATACCTGTGATGAAACCAAGATATCCAAAGCCTATCCTTGCTTAATAGGAAATCCCAGCAACGGAACATTTTAAAGTATATATTATTATTATTATTACCAAAAAGTGTAAAGGAAAACTGTTTTGTTTTTTTTTTAAATTCTAAATTTAAAACTGATGGTATAAAATAAGTTGCAATAGTTAGGAACATTCTTTTTTAATTTTAAATTAAATAATTAGTAAATGATAAGTATTTTCCAAAAAAAAAAAATCACGATTTTCCATTAGAAGATAACTTTTAAACATTAGAAGAAAACTTTTAAAGATTTATTAGTTTAGAGTTAAGGAAAGAGGAAACAAATAATACAACTAGAGTGGAGAGACATGTTATAAAAAGAAGAGGTCAATTAACTATTTAAAGAGTATTTTGAGTAAGAGTCTAACTCTTTAAATAAATGAGTTTTAAGAATAAATATCAGTATTCAAGTAAAATCAAGTCCAAGAAGAATTTCGTTAATTAAGAAGTCTTGGAAAATAGAGCTGGACTCAAAGTCTACTTTACTTGTAGTATGGACAAAGATGGAATGAGGAGCGCATTATTTTTTTGTTTTTAAATAATTATTAAAATAAACTTGATGGTGTCTTAAGAAATGTATGTAATGAGAAAAATTGTGTAACTGAAAACGGTGTATACGATGCTTATAAAATATTGGAAAAGGTGTATATAAAAATTAAAAATAAAGATTCGAAACGACGCTTTATTGGACTGTGAAAATCGAGATGACACTTTAAAAATTAAAAATAAAAAGTGTGAAAATCGAGACGATACTTATAAAATATTGAAAAAAGTGTATATAAAAATAAAAAATAGAATATACTTTTATAGGGTATATATATATATTTCATTCAATGTTTCGCTTGCCATCATAGTATATAATGTTAATTTTTCTTAAAGAAAAAAAGTTAACACTCTAGAATGTCTTACAAATGTTTGAAAGCATGTGTCAAAGAAATGTCGGTGAAGTGTTGGAAAAATGTCAAAAAAAAAAAAAAATTATTTTTATTTACGGACACGTATATGAAGTGTCAAATCGAGAAATATCCGACGAGTGTCGGTATCCGACACCGACACAACACAGGTACGACTCTTTTAAAGAAGTATCCGTGCTTCATATGTTCATATTATTACTATTATTATTAATTAATTAATTTGTAATGAGGTACTACTTGATATTTGACTTCAATTGTGGCATTTTTTTTTTTTACCCTAACAAACAAACTGCCAACTTTCCATTACAAAAGCAACCAACAGTAAAAACAAGGATACATCATGAACCTTTGAGAACCACATAACATCCAAAAACAAAACCACTCCATAGAAACCTAATACTAAGCTAAGACATGACAATCGTTATGATAGCCGAAGCTTAAACGGTTTCTGGAGCATTGAAGCGACTAGCGCCAACCAACAATGCAATTTTAGTAGAGAAAGATTGGGATGAGTCCGAGGTAAAAGATTCAGTCGCCTGCACCCCTATCCTTCCAGACGAAGCTGAATTCGTACTCACTAAGCCACTTGGCGAACTCAGATCTACCATCTTGCTCCCCCCCCCCCCCCCCAAACTTTAAGTTTCTTATCCCCCTTAACTCTTTTTGCATGAGAACCACCTGATATAGTTTGACGACGTTTACGGCCCTTTCGAACCGCAAAAGATCCTTGGCTATTAGATGTGGCAGAGGAGTCAGACATATTCCCTTTAGACTTTATTGACTTTGCCTTCCTCTTCTTCCAATCCTTTGACATTTGATCGCACCATTCCAACGGCAATATCCTGCCTTTAATGGGAGACGTAACTTGAGCACAAATCACAACCTCATCATACTGCACCGAAACTACATGGCTCTGAGAAGAAAAACCCGAAAGCAATCCCTCTTCCCGCATAGGAAAGTACTCCCCAACAGGATTAAAGTCCTCAATCACCCATTTCCCTTGAGGATCCACAACAGTCCAATTTTATATATCAATAGTCCCCGTGGATCCCTCCCCACGACCATCTTTACCAGCAACTCGAGTCGGGTCGCCAACATTTGACAAAACAACTACTGCAGGCTGTAAAGGATGCACCCAAAGAAACCCTGGGCCTTGTGAAGGACTCCCAAACACCCCACGAGAATCAACAGGCCACCCCTGAAGCTGACGGGACATAAAAGAAATATTGGGAATACCTGGGTCCTTAGACCCATCCAAATCAGTATCTTCAACAAACAACCATTTTTTACCTAATCTGTCACCTCTAGAATCACCCACGTCTTTCTCAGGATTCCAAAGATCCTTACCAATAAAGCCTTTAACCCTTAGCCACCCCCATACTCTTTTAAACCCGTCGAAGAAGAAACCCTCTCTACGGTACATACTTTCCAGTGATGCCTAATAATGCCACACGTGTAACAGAATGAGGGCAACTTTTCATACCGTACTTGAGCCCGTGATTCAACACCTGTTAGATTGGTTAACACTATATACCGGCGAAGGGGCTGCAAAAGATCCAACTCCACTTTAAGTCGCAAGACACAATTATCCATAACAGGCTTCTCTTTACCTTCAACTATACTCTTATTCCGTAACTTCACCTTTAAGCACTTCCCAAAAGAAGCTGTAATCCGTTGTCCCACCTTCTCTGAAAGGAGATTCGCCTTAACATCCAAAATCTGGACCCAGAATGGAGACATCTGAAACAGAGCTTCAGAAAACAATAGCCCCTCATCCCATGCCTTAATAACCACCAAATGCCCATCAAATAGCCACGGGCAGCCATGGAGAACATGGTGATGAACAAGAGCATCCAGAATAATTAATTGGAATAAATTTGCCGCCATTTTAAACACTTAAAGCCTCTGTGGAATGATGTTCTAATGTTTGTCCTTCGGTTACAACTTGTTATGTAACTTACCAAAAGTAAATTTTGCCCTTGCAAGTGTAATTGTTTTAGATGTCTAGACTTTAGTAAATAAACTATCATTAGAAACCTGAACCCCTTGAGCGGTGTATTCCTTGGATAAATGAATGGGCTCCGTCTCAACCGTAGTCAACGTCAAACCCCTGAACTGATCAAGGATGCCTTGCTCCATCACTCCCTTAGGTGAAGTATCCAGATAAATAAAAACGATAAATATAATCACACACCACCGTGGATTCAGAAAGTAAAAGAGAGTATGTGTATAAAAAGCACATGGAAAGAACTGAAAGAGCATAAGAAATATAACCATAGGAAGGCACAGCTCCCAGGAAAAGATGATTATCACCATAGCCCCAACTTCAGTGACGTACAACTGACACAGGTGGAAAAACCAACCATGCACAGCTCTAGGAAGGATATAGTCTTTAATATCAGAAAGATAAGCGTACAACAGACGGTAATGTATCCCAACCATACACATAGGCTGAACACCACTAAAACGAAGAAAAGGAAACTTACCCATCAGAGCAGGCAGCAGAATTGTCATATGAGATAGCAGGCAGCAGAATTGTCATATGAGATGTTGAAATAATCACGTGCCTAGGGCCCACCACCATCCATCCTAAGGCTTCCGCTAGAATCTTCCTTGACCTCACTCATGACGTCAACACCAATCGAACTAACAGCACCATCGCTGACCTTGTAAACCGACAAGCCAAAAATCCTATACCAGCACCAATCCAAAAACCAACAGACTATGTATCCCACCGGTAATCAATCCAACGGAAACAGTGGAAGCACTGAGAGGATTAACACGTCCACCTCTGCAACTAGTGCATACACCACCATAATAGAGGATAATAAAGGATCCACCGAAAGCAGAAGATTAACCGCATCCCACTACAGCTCCAACAAATTTCACTCCAGAGATCATGATAAAGCACCACCAAAATCCAAAACTGAACCACACCACTACCACCAAATAACCTTTCAAAAATATAGATCAAGAAACGTAACAGGATAGAAGTAGAAAGAAGAAGTAAAGGAAGCATACACCACCAAAACACCCAAATGATAATCACAGTATCAAGCACGATTCGAGATCGGGAAAAATTACCAAAAGAAGACACACCGAAAATGAAAAATCACAGTTCAGAACGAGATCAAGATCTAGATGTATGTCGCTAATTCTCCCACCGACATCAGGACCCTCGAAACCCTAAAAGACTAGATCACCACCCAAGATCCACCACTCTAAATCCCTCAACAACCCACACCCCCTACCGGAGCACAAGGTTTCACAAACCCAATTTAATACGATCTCAAATTAACACCTAACGAAACAGTTTGAAGAGAAGAAATCAGTCGGACAACAATGAAAAAAGAGGGAAAAGATTAGACCAAACAAACCAGTGACACGGAGCAAAGAACTCCCAAACAACACCTCCAACAAGTGGAAAAACTCTTATGAAAAGAGAGCTCCTATGAAAGGAGAAAGAAACCCAAGCGGGCCTTTTTTATAAAGTTTAAACCCTTTAGGGGTGTAATTGGAGTAGCAAAAAAACAGTCGATTTCAATTGTGGCATTTGTAGAATGAACACGTCTAATAAATTTGGTACTGTGTGTTCTCCAACTCTGAAAATGAACATGGGCGTCCAGTGGAATAAGATATCGAAATTGTGATGTGCCCAAAGAACATCAGTGGAACACATCAAAACTTTGAAAAACAGAAAGCTACGAACTTCCTAAGACATGGTTAGAGTGGATGGTGAATATTAGGGAGTGGAATATACAGCTTAATATTTGCGGGAAATTTTTTTTATATAGCTTAAATTTGCAAATTCTGTTTCAAAGCTAAATTATTACTGTTACTTTAATTCCTTTGAGCTAAATTTTATACATATTTGAAAATGGTAAAGCGACACACAATGTTTTTTTGCCTAGGCATGGACTCAAATCCTTCCCTCCTCTTTTAGGATGGGGTGTAGAGGCTATACCACTATACCGCTAAGTATAAAAATAAATTTTAAATTCCAGTTCATTTACATGTTAGAATGTAATCTAATTTTTAATCCAAACATTTTTTATTTTTTTAGTCTCAATTATATGAATTTTTTATTTTTATTGGCAAAAATTTTACAAATGTTTATCGGGAATTCTAATCATCACTTTTTATTTTGGGAGGAATATAAAATACCTCTAGACAACACAACTTTTTGGTATGTTTCAATTGCACTCGAGTTCACAATAGATATTTTGGTTGAGATTGCACGTAAAAATCTCTCTTTTTTTTTTAAAAAAAAAAATAATAATAATAAATTTTAAAAACAATAGAGCAAATATTTCAACAATTAGAATACTGTTCAATAATTAAATAACCAAACAGTGGTCGAAGGAGGAAGAGATGCTTCTTGAATTAAACCCTTAGTTTGAATGTAATACATATGTTTCACTTAGATTGAGGTTGAACTAAAAAAAAGTTCAACTAAAATTCAATAATAAAAAAAAAAAGTGGCCAAACCTAATTGAAGATCAAAATCGGAAAAAAGTTGAATCAAATTAAACTAAACCAATTAAGTGGAGTCCAAGTCATGTTACAAGTAAAACAATGGTACCCTTTTAAAAAGATAATAATGATGAAAACTAAAATTATAAATATTTTTAAGAATATTGTTGGATTCGTTTTGAGAATTTTATAAGTTTATTGTCATGATATTTTTCTAATTACAATATATATATATATATATATATATATATATATATAAAATCAAGATAATATGGAAGTGTGCAGTGGTGCCCCCACACTGAACCTCATGTAGCTCCGCCACTGGCTGCAGGGTAAGGAAAAAAAATGTACTCCGTGATTGATAGTTAGGAGACAAAAGAAAAGTATATACAAAATAATATTAACCCTTGCTTACTTGGAACCCAAGGTAAACAATGGTACCCTTTTAAAACTAGTACAGTACCCTCTTTTAATTTTTCCTTATAAAAATGTGATACAATTAGAGTAAACTGTAAAATTCCTAGATAGAACACTAATATACAAATAACCCTTGAACTACAAGATAGATCCATATAGGGGCGGAGCTACGATTTTAAATCAGTATAGTGAAATAAAAAAATTAGAGCACGATTGAATAAGAGAAATTTAACATTTTTTAAAAGGTAATTAAAGAAATTTAAAGAGAAAAAAGAGGATAATAGAAAAAAGTTTAAAAGAATTTTGGAAACTAATAATTCTAGGGGGCATAATATACCAATTTCTATATATATATATGTGTGTGTGTGTGTAAAAATAAAGTAAAAATCATATATATTATAGAGAGCGGGCCAGGCCAGGGAGCATGTGCCTCCTTTGGGCACACACTGGCTCCGCTGTAGGTCCAGGGTACACTGAGGGATTTTAATTCTTTCCAATATTGAGAGGAATCGATGCCATTCATTTGGTGAAGTTCATTATATGATGACTCACGTTATTATAATGATATGCTCTCGGAAGTAGATAATAATAAATTTAACATCCTTATAATAAGGTGAGTTACCATCAATGATAATGAACTTCACCAATTGAATGGAACGACATGTTTCCTCATAAAATTTAATTCACAATTGAGAGTAGGTGTCCTCGATGTCAAGGACACGGTAGATTAATTGGATGATGATATTAATTTGCACTGGGGTCTTTTAGAATTTCTCACATATGTATAGATTTGTGTAGCATTCTCTAAACACTCTAGAGTGGTGTAATGAGTAAACTTGTAATTATCATACATATTCTTCTTTTAAAGTGTTTTAAAACTCTATTTTACAATTCTCCGGTTAGATGTGTAGATGCTAACCGGAGAATTGATATTATTGCATTCATTAAGGAGAATTACCGCTGAATTTTTTAACGAATATTTGATGGCGGGATTAACTGAATTTGCGAATGGATGTGTAATAGGAGCACATCCAAGTTGTCATTGGTGACTGAACAGTTTTTCATGTTTGAGAAATGTTTCATAAGCTTTCTTCCTATTACTATTATTATTAAATAATTTTTAATGAGAAAGTAGTTGGATATTTGGCTTCCTAATTAACTGACATTCACATTCAGACGGTGTAACAGTAAATTAATGTGTAATAAACTTGTTCATCTAATGTGCATTCCAACACTAAAAATGAATAAGAATTCGAAATTGTGATGTGCCCAAAGGATATCAGTGGAACACATCAAAAACTCTGGAAAACATAATGCTAGAAACTTCCCAAGTACATAGTTAGAGTAGATGCAAAACATTTTTGAGGGGAATTTATAGCTTAAATTTGCAACTTCCGTTTCGATCGAAGCTAAATTGTTATTCTACTTTAAATTCTTAAAAATTTCCCCTTTCATAGGCTCCATTTGTTTCACCTTAAAATATTATTTAAAAATTATTTTTCTTATTTTCTTTGGAAGACTACAAGGTTAGAAAATAACTTTTTATAGGAGTGTTTTGATAAATTAATCAGTATCATTGCTAATATACACAATACAGTTATATATAATCTCTATGAATATGCAAAAACCGACCAAGCACCAAAATGTCACAAAAATAAGAACTTCGAGGAATTTGAATTGTGTGTACCATACAAAGATATATACCAAGGAGAAAACATCAATGTGATTGATCATCACATTGCATCAAACACTGCAAGTACCATACAAAGATATATACCAAGACCAACTGCATCAAACACTGCAAGTATCATAGCTCAAACGTTCCTCGCCACCGGACAAAAAGAGGAAACCTCAAATTTTCAACAAAAGTAGAGAAACCCTATGGGTTCGACTGATTCATGAACTAAAAATTTCAATTCCGATTGTCAAAGTGGGAAATAACGTTATGATCTCATTGATCGGATGACACAAAAGATGAGTTCGGAATTAAAATTTTGATGCCAATTTTTATCCAACTATTTGTATAGGTTCATGAACGGAATTTCATAAAAAAAAAAAAAAAAGAAGGAGAAGGAAAAATCAAGTTAAATAACATTCTCTCGTTTGTTTAAAATTTGATTTGACTAGATGACTCAACCCCAAGTCTGATTTATAAACTTGTTCAAAACACTATTCTATGCTGAATATTATTATTGGTTGAAGAAAGCAACTAATCAGAGGAGAGAGTGAATACACGTTGAAAGTCTAATTTTATTCCAACAGGGATTGTGAAGCCAGCATACCGAATATATTTCCCCCAATCTGGTTATTGAGGATGACCCGAGGTAATGCGCTTAAGAAGGGAAAAGTGGTCAAGCTAAAAGGGTATGTTTGGATTGGTTTTTCATATGCTTTTTTGGCTTTTTGAGTTTAGAAACTGTTTTGTGTAGTGTTTGACTAGGTTTAAAAAGAGCTTTTATGTCTTAGAAGTGCGTTTGAAAGAAGCTGGCATTCTCCATCTTTTCCAAAACGCTCTTTCAAGAAATACGGAATAGCTTTTGGCCTTTTAATGAAACTTTTTAAATGACAAACATATCATTTTTATTACATAGTAAAAAAATATAATTACAAGAGTATCTTTATAAAAGACTTCTTAATTTTCTTCACATACTCTAGTGCAACAAAACTCACCATTGCCTTCTTTGCATCGATGGAGCTTTAACCGAAGAAAACTCTGAAGAAGATTCTTGTTAGGGCTCTTTCTTTTCCTGTTGATCAAGCTCCAATAACTTATTAAATTGCAAAACCTTAACGAGCCACCAAGCAATGAGAAAAGAAATATACATACATATATTTGTTCCATCTTACCATTTGTTATCGGCCTATTTCTCCGATAGATTATCATTCTATCTCTCAATTCTTTTGTGAATCTCTCGGTTTGCTTGTGAGGCCATGAGTACACACAAATAATAATATATGGTTATATATGTTTGTATTATATGAAGGGTTGAGATCAAAAAAAAAAAATATATGGAAAGCATAATTTTATCAAAGAGAAATTATTAGAATAAATTATTAAAAATCTTTCACCCTATTCCTGAATATTTTCATAAGACAACAAATGTTGTTATTTTCCAACTCCGTTGGAATGATCACCATGCTCAAACCTTTAAAGTTACATCCATACGTTTTTAATTTCTTCCCATATTTCAATTTATCAAAGCCATATATATATATATATATATATATATATTGATGTTGAAAAAAAAGAAAAAGAAAACTAATAATAATAAAACAAATAATTTATAGGAATGAATAAGTTTCTTATTTAGCTCATTTTATAGACATTAATAATGTGAAGAAAAAAAAAAAAAATCATTCATGATATCCATTGTAAGTGAGTGACAAGATTTTGTATTATCACAAATTATATGACTCCCAATATCATACAGTAATTGTGAATTTAAATTATGAGAAAATCATAAAACATGAGGATCAAATAATTAACATGTAAAAATAAAAAAAATACTTCAATAATTAAAGAGAAAATTTTCTCTCGTACCTAATTGATGATTAAAGTATAGAGTACATTTCCATTTCAGATAATATCTGTAGAGTTCTTTGAAATCCTGCAATGTTTAATTACTACCGGCAAAACAAACCCATGTTTAAGTTTCTAAAAGTTTGGGATTATTACACATACCTGGTGTTATGGACTATATTTATTACTTGATTGAGTTATAGTCATGATATTTAGAAAAAATAAAATTGATAAAAATGTTGAAATGGATATAAAAAAAATACTATATATGCCGAAACTACTCTTACAGAGGTACCACTCTTTGTCATCGGATATTATTTTTTGTGCTGCAAAAAAAAATAATATATGCATGTACAAAAAGTGATATATTTGTACATAAAAATGGTACCTATGCATAAAAATGGTATCTCGATACTTAAAACAAAAGTAGTAACTGAAAATATTAAAAGTAGTTTAAACAATAAATAATATTTTTTAATATTCACATCAATATTTTAGTCAATTTTATTTTTTTCGAATAACTTCGTCAAATGGTAAATATCTATTCGTCAAGCCCATGTATGTTGAATAAAAGTTTTAAGAGCATCTCTAATCAAATGCTAAAAGGGTTGTCATTTCTAAAATATAGCAAGGGGACTTCAAAAGGGGCTCTTCAATGCAAAGCTAAAAGGGCTGCCAATTTTTAACTTTGCCAAAAGTTTTGCCAATTGTAGCACAAGAAATAGCTACTTCTATTTCAGAGAGAGAGGCGGGGTTCAGAGGTATATATATATATGTATAAATATATTTAAAAAAGATCATAAAAAATTTCACCAAATATGATTTTATTTGCAAAACAAGAATTACAGACCTTGATTTTAGTTGATTTAGAAAAAAAAATTAAAACAAAACCCATACGTACAAGTTAGCAGTTGCACAAAGAGAGGGGGCAAGCTTGAGAGTTGAGAGACAGAGGTTGAAGCTTGCGAACGGAGATCCCGAACTGGAATAGTGAGTGATGGAAACTGAAAGATATGGGTTTTGAACTCTGATTCTTGTTGTAGTTTGCAGTTGCAGAGAAAGAGAGAGAGAGGGCAATTTCAGAGTTGAACGAGAATAAAGATGGAGGCGATTGGGGAGGCTGAAATGATTTGCCCTAAAAACTTATATGATGAGGAGGTTGAAATGATTTGCCCTATATATATATATATATATATATATATATATATATATATATATATATATATATATATATATATATTTAATAATAATATAATTAAATATATAGAATATACATATATTGTAACGACCCAGTCATTTGCCTTCCTTTCCTTTTTCCTGAAATTTTACGAATGAAATTTTTTCGTTTAATTTTCTTTTCTGAGCTCTGTTTCGTGCCGCTTAGTGTCATCTCGAGTGCTCGGAATTGGTTCCTGAGACTCTTTTCCGTGGATTGACAACTTCCTTTGAGGACCGAGTTATTTTCACATTTTTCGTTTTTCGACACTATCACTTTTCGTCATTTTCCCTATTTCGTCATTTTCCCTATTTCGTCTTTTCCCCGTTTTACACTTTGTTGGCGTAACCACACTTTTTGTGTTCGGAGTTGGTTTTTGACTTCATGTATCACCATCTTGAGTAGTTTCCACGAAATACGTATCTTTACTTTTGCAAGAAAGTACTCTGGTTGCTCCCAGTGTTTACAGAGGCATGGATGCAAAATTCTTTGAAATTATTTTCTTTTCTTGGGGTGTTTTTCGTAAATATCTTTTGAAGATATTTTATTTCAGGGGTTTTTAAGAAAATATTTTTGGAAGATATTTTTATTCTGGGCCATAAGTGCAGTTTTCACTTTTTGGAGGGGCCATTGTGCAATTAATGAAAGTTATTGCAAAATGTCTTGTTTGAGCCTGAATCCTCGTACAGGATTCATTTTCACATTTCGTCGAGTTGTGTACTCTTGGAATTTCCTCCTGATCGATGTTTTCCAGTTTCAGGGTTTCTGGCCCCAGTTTGTGCCAAACTTGTTTTGGGCATAACTTTCTTCTTGGGACTCGATTTTTGTCGCCGTTTCTTCCGTTGTTCATATTTTATCATTTTTAATCTTTTTTGTTCACAAAGTTTTGCCATTTGAGCGCGTTTGCTCAAATTTTACTTTTTCGAACCCGACGGGGCCCGTTCAAGGCACTTTTTGAGATTTCTATAAAAGGGGGGTGAGATATTTCATTTTTCATCTTCTCCCCTCTTCATGCACGACCTAGAGCTCCCATGGCAGCCCAAGGGGTGCTGCCATCTTCTCTCTCCTCTTTTGGTTCACTTTTCCTTAATGGAAAGTCTTCGGCCTTAACGTTTGTTGTTCCCCTCGCCGTGCTCTACCTTTCTCCCTTATTAGAATTCAGTTTTGACCATTTCTTAAGTTTGGTTTTGAGGTCAAGTTATGATTTTGATGGGGCTTTCATGGGGGTTATGTTCACGGTGTTGTCCCCGACAAAACCTAGTAGTTTCGTCAGATTCGGAGCCGTTCCATTTTGGTGGGCCTTTGGGATTTTCATCTCAAATTGAAGTAGGAGATGTTTTATGTTTAAATTCTTGTTATATAGCATGCTTGTGATGCTTATACTACTTGTTTGCATGATTAAATATAAAATTTAGAGATTTTATTATTTATTTTTCTTGTACAGGATCTAATTTTTCTGGTTGCTCATGACTTGGTTTAAACATGTAGCATGATTTTATATTGCCCCTTGATATGCTCATTGTCGTGTATTAAAATTGGAACATTTAAATAAGTATTAAAGATTTTATTTAATATTTATCTTAGGTGAAAGATTAATTCACATGACCTTAACTAGTTTAAAATCAATATGTGTTAGCATATTAAATTAGGCCTTAGCATGCTCTCCAACATTGTTGAATTTGAAAGTGATTGGAGGTGTTTTGAAAATTAGTAATTATTAATTAATTTGATTAATTAATTTGCCCCGAGTGCACTATTCACTCTATTTAAATTTCGACTTGATATTCTTGATTTACATGTCATATAGTTTCACATATATTTGATTTAGAATATTCGGTTAGGTTTTGAAACCTTTTATTTAATTAAATTCAATGTTTAAGATTTAATCCTCATGGTGATATACAACTTGGAATTGTATTGTGGCATGCTAAAAAATTAAGTTTTGGTATGGTTGTTCACATGTATTAAATTGGGATTTATTGCATGAGAATTGCAACTTTTGTTTTATATTTAACTTTAGTGAATGTTTAATTCGCATGGTCGTAAATTGAATGAAATAAACTTGTAATGTGATATTACATTAGTTCTTGACATGTTTTCCAACATAGGTTAATTTGAGAGCATTTGGTTAAGTTTGAAAATTAAGAGATTTTAATTAAAAGAATTAATTAAAATCTATTTTGTAGTCCAATTAGCTTAATAAATGTTTTAACTTGATATTTGTATTGGCCATGACTTGTTTACTAGTATATATTAATTTGGGACTATTAGAAGTTATTTTAGAATCTTGGTAATTAAATTAGCATGATTTAATTAAAGTTTTACTTTGTTGTTCCAATAACCTAATTGAGTTTTAGAATGAATATAGGTGATGACCATGCCATGTTCTTTAATATGTATTAATTTAAGGTTATTTGGAATTGAATTAGAATTTAGGGGATTTAATTATTTTTATTTAATTAAATTCTATCGAATTGAGCCATGGATTTAATTGTGTTTGAAAGTCGTTTCTATATCAAAATCCTGGACATGGACTTGTTGTATATTCATTTGGTTATGTTTTGAGCATTGGATAACATAGTTGCTATGTTTATACTCATGAGAATATGTTTTCCTTATTGAATATATTGTTGCCTTGTGTAATGATTTGCACATTTCGTATTTAACATCATTCATGCATAGCGTGTAATGAATTGCACACTGAAGATTCGACATTCATTACATTATATTAGTTGTGGACTTAAAGCATGTTTTGTATAGGTTTCCAAATTTAGTTGTGCTTAGTAGATAATTAATTATCTTGCATATTCCTGTTGATATATGCGTTGTTGTACAACTTGTTGATTTTGGAAACTTGGGGATGTCGTTGTTTGACTATGGCTAGGACGTGGTTCTAGAACGGGGGATAATCCCTCTATATGGTCTAGTGCGCACATGGGGAGGTTACCAATGGGCTAGTAACCCTAAAGTAACTATGTTGTCGGTCTGATCTGGCGTAACGTCCGATTATCCACTTTGTTTGACTTCGCATTTCATTTTTAAGTTGATAACTAGATGATGTTATAACTTGTTGTTTCTTATTTGTCGTTCCATTTTAAGTTACATGATGTTAACTTTGCGAAATTGTGCTTTATGCGTTGTATTGGAAGTCTCAATATTGGTTAAATTACATCGATATTAAAAATTGTGTTTTGACGTTCTAACATAGCTTAGGATTGATCATATTGATTCATTTAGAACTTAGACGTTAGGTGGCATGAACCACCACTGTTATTTTGTGCTTTAGATTCTAAGTTGATGGCGTTGAGAACTTATACCTTATTGCATTGTATAACATGCTCTTTTGTTGTTGAATTGCATGGATAATGTGATTCTTGTTAACTTGTATTCAAATATGCTTTTGTCATGTTATATGGATTACTCTAGACCTAGTTCAATTATATTGAAAATGCAATTCATGTTAATCTATGCTCAAGCATTCTTCTTGTCGTGTTCTTAGATTATCCTAACCATGATTCGTTTCATACACGTATGTATATCATGATTCTTGTTGCTTAGACTCTAAGGTAGCTTAGGATGCTCCCCGAGTCTCATTTGGACATAGACGTTAGGTGGCATGAGCCCCTTTAACATATTTCACCTTAAGGTGATAAATTTGTAAAATGCTAGGTCGATGCATGCTCATCTCCTACGAGTAGCTTTATTTTACTCACCCCTACGATACTGGGGCTTATTTCAGGTACGAAGACTTGGTTCGTGACGCCTAGCATTCCTTAGATGTCATATACCTTTCAAGTTTCCATTTTATGCAAATGTTAGCATGAAATGTCATTTTGTAGACTTATATGTCAAAATATGTATATTTGATTCCATGTATGTAATGTGTACTTAAGTACACTTCTTTTAATGTATTTGATATGTATGAGATGAGGCCGGAGGCCAATGACCATTATATTGTGTTTTATGTACTTTTTAACTTCGTAAAATATTGTGAAAATCTTGAAAAATTGCAAGTCATTGCTTCACCATGGTTGCATCAGGTGTGGGAATTCCATTTTTATTCTTTCATAGGGTCTTATTAATCATGTTTGAAGTGTGGCCAAGGGCTAAACGGTCATTTGATCCCGTTTTGTATTTTTGGATTTCGAGTTTTCATTCCAAGTTCCATTTTTGCCTTTTTGCCCGTTGGAGGGTTGGATTTTGTATCAGTGGTATTTTTAAGTCGTAGACCATTGTAACATGTCTAAATAGGTAAGTTATGTTTGCGTGCATGGTCGTTTCCGGGCAAAACCTTAGCGTTTGTGTTTTGAGCCTCTTGTGAATTCATTTCGCATTTTTTTTGCATATTCTGATCTAAGGGCATTATGGACCTTTCACGATGGTTTTATTTTCTTCTTTCAATATGGTTGAATAGAAAACATGATTTTAGGGGAGGTTTCTTCTTCGTGTTTTTCCAGAAAATGTCGTCTTGGTACCGGAAATCCCTCGTGAAGTTTCAGCTTCTAGTTTTCATTTAGCAGCTTTATAACCATCTTCTTCAGTTCTGATCTAGGGGCATTTTGGGGATTTCACAGTGAGTTTTTTTTTTATTCCGTCTGCGATGTCGGGTAGAGAACTAGATTTTAGGGGGGTTTCTTCTTCGTGTTTTTCCAAAAAAATTCATTTAGGCCTCCAAATTCAGCCTCTGTTTTGGTTTTCTTTTAAAAAAAACACATAGCAGCTTTTGGGCTGCCAGCAGCCATGTGTGCGCCCAGCGCGCGGCGTGCATGGGCGTGCATGGTGGGCTGTCATGGCCCCCTCGTTGGGCCGCCGTGACGTCATTTCTTCTTTTGGGCGTTTCTCCTTCGTCCGGACTCCGATTCAAGTGAATTTTTTTTTTTAACTTGACTAATTTTTCGCTGTCTTTCCAACGGTGTGCTCAGTTGCACCCGGTTCTTCTTGGATAATTACCAATTTACCCTTTTTTCCTTAAGTGCTCGTTTTTCTTCGTTATGCCGTTTTTCCTTCATCCGGATTCCGAATCATGCGATTCTTTAGTCCATCTTGATTAGTTTTTCGTTATCCTTCTAGCGGTGTGCTCGGTGGCACCCGAATCTACAGTTTTCAGAAATGACTATTTTGCCCATGGGGGTTTATTTGTCATATTTTCGATCTTTTGCTTCCGCATCAGTTCTTGTTGAGTTTCACGACCTCATGGAAGGTTACTTTGACTTCTTAGAGTCTTGTTTTCTGTTTTTGCTTTTGCATTCGGATCTGTTATCGGATCATCCTTACGGTTCATCACAGGACACGCTGGCCTAAAAATCAGGGTCGTCACATATATATATATATAATATATAAATTTCCAAAAAAGAAAAAATATATATATAAAATTTTTTATATAATAATATAATTAAATATATAAATTTATATATATATATATATATATATATATATATATATATTTGGGTCTTTTTTGATTAGATATTTTAGATATTTGATTCTTTTTAATTAAGTTTAATTTAAGTTTCTTTTTAATATTTACAACTTGACTTGAAATGTGCCTAATATTAACATTTCCTGATCTAAATATAAATGGGGGAATGGTAGTTAAAAAAAAATAGTGATTATGTCAAAAAATAGCATTTTGTATAAAATGTATCATTAGAGCAGAATTGCTAAAATGTAACATTTTAATACTGTAACACTGTTAAAATATTAAATTTGACATCAGAATTTAATATTTTAGCATTGAAAATGCTCTAACAGGCAAAATGAGAGGCTCAAAATTAATTCGCGGACGCGTGTTATTATAGCTTGTGGCGCTTGAATCCCACACTCAATACACTCTATCTGTTGTGAAATGACCATTATATCCCTACTCTGCATCTTTCAATTTTCCAATATACTCTATCTTTTCTGAAATGACCTTTATACCCCTTACTCTGCAACTTCGCATATTCCATTGTTGAATCAACTCACGGACTCTTCACCGAAACAGAGAATTATTCTCTCTCAAAGAATCTTCCCAAGCACCATTTTCTATCTCTTCCCTGTCGCACAAGCCTCATCTCTTTCTCTTGTCTCGCTTACAAACCTTAAAAATCAAACCCGGCAAAGCTTAACAACAAAAATGGCGAATCTTCACGTTCCAAACGAATTGATTTCATTTCCATTCTCTGATTTACCAGAAGACGTCCAGGTCTGTATCCTCTCCTTCCTCACCCCCTCCGAGATCGCTTCATTCGCCTGCACATCGAAACGTTCATCATCGCTGTGCCAAAACGACGGCGAGCTCTGGTTCTCCATGTGCGACCGCCGATGGGGCTCCAGTACCCAGATCGACAAATGGGGCAACGGAAAAATCACATACAAACAGCTCTACAAAACCCTAGCCGAGTACGAGAATTTGATCGGTTTCTGGCGCCGCAGCGGCAACACCGGCGTCAATTCGCCGCCTCTCGTCTTCTTCGAATGGGGTCCGTCCTTCATCACTGGCTCGAGGGTTTCGCCGTCAAAGGCTGGCTCGTATCGGGTCATGAAGGCTCCGTTTTTGTGGATTAGTGTCGCTTCAAACGGCGAGCCTGTCAATTTTCTTGATCCCGAGTGTCGGTTCGAATTATCCGACGATTTGATCAATTCCGGTGATCTGATTCGGGTCAATATTGGGTTTATGGGGAAGAGTCACGTTGTTGTGGAGGAACATCTGAGCTTTGCGTATTCGAATTCACCCATGGGAAGGAATATTGGGTTTGGGAGAGTGTCCAGCTTGGGAAATGTGGTTGGAGAAGAGTATGGAGTCGTGGAGGATGTGGTAGGGGCACAGAGTGGGTCACTGGGAACCTCACCGGATCGGTTGATGTCGGAGATTTACCAGTACTTCGCAAACCGGACGAATCCCGGGGGAGATAGGGCGTCAAGGAAGCAGAGGAAGAGAGAGAAGGAGAGGCAGGGGAGGAGGAAATGGGAGCCGGAGCATTTTGTGAAGATTGTCAATTGTTCTCCCACGGCATTGCGGCCATTGCAGGGTTTGTGGAAGGTAGTGCTCATATACTCTTTTTGTTTATATATATCTTATTGAAGTCATAAATTTTGTGTCTTGCTGTGCACTTGTATGAAGATTGTTGCAAAGTTGTGATTTTTCAGTGCATTTTCCTCACATTTTGTGCATGTTTACTTAGAAGTATTCCTTCTCTTGTCAGTTAAGCAGTGAACTTGGTAATTAGTTTAGACTGGTTAAAATGTTCTACATGTTCAATGTATAAGCAGACTCCAGAATAGAAGCATGGGGATAATGATTTAATGATATCTAAGACTCTTAGTAGCTGGAATAGAGTGATACCTCGGGGCCAAACACCTGTAACTCTATACATGTATCTTTTCTTTTTTTTTTTTGCATAGGTGCAATTAGGATTTTTGAAGTGTGTGGATTAGTTCAAATTTCTTCCAAGTACTGATAGATTTACTAATGTAGAAAGGTGAACTGTATTGAGTAGTTTACTGAGATTCAAAAGTAGTTAAGACTCTTGAAATTAAAAAAAAAAAAAGGAGATGAAGAGAGAAACTTCAATACATCAAGTAGTAATGAAATATCATATATGGTTTTAAATGCATGACATACCATTAACATTCTTCTTCAACTGCATCAATTGTGCAAGAGTAGGACTTTTCACTTACCGAGCAGTAGCTGTCCAGGCTATTATGCGCTTTAAGTAAAGGCTGCTCTTGTATCCTTCCTAGCTGATCCAGTTCTGCTGCCATTTCTTTCATATTGTGCCTTTTCCTTGCATTCAGTTTTAGGCATCTTTTTTCAAGAGTAGCAACAGCTTGAATATCCTCTTCCTTACCATCCAGAATTTCAAATATATGGTTCTGTTTCATTGATGATAAAAAAATTAAGTACAAGACCTCCATTAGATATATTAGAAGAGAACTTTTTCCTGGTTAGTAGTTCAGCAAGAACAATGCCAAAGGCATAAGCATCTGTTATCATTGACTTGCCTTGTTGAAAGTACTTAGCATCCAAGTAAACCAAATTTGCCCCCACCAATGTTGTTAAGTGAGTCTTATTAAGAGGTACTGTTCTTGAAAGTCCAAAATCAGACACTACAGCCCTATAATTTTCGTCCAGTAATATGTTGCTAGACTAGATATCCCTGTGAAAGATAGATGTTTTCTCCCATAATTCTCAATCAAGTATTCTAGGACATCGTAAAAGCATGACCCTCATTGTGAAGATGGTGGGACAAGGTGCCTTTCGAGATTTATTGATATACTAGTAGTGGAACTTCAGTCTTTAAGTAGCAACCTAACAATTTTACAATATTCTTGTGAATTGTGCTAGAAAGGATAATAAATTCATTAATGAACTGTCCAATTTGATTTTCACCAACTATGTTAGACTTCTTAACAACCACTATGTTTCCATCTGATGGCATTCCTTGTAAACAGTACCAATTCCTCCTCTGCCTAGGATTCGACTTCTGTTAAAATTGTCTTTTGCCTTCTCCAACTCTTCTGTTGTGAAGACTTTTGTATGCACAACACTTTCTTTACTCGAAGAGATTTGTTGTTGCAACAACAAACTTCCATTCCTCTTCTTCTATAAAGACTTTCTCTTCGAGTAACGGAAGTGTTGTGCATGAAAGAGTTGGAGAAGGCAACATAAAATTATAACAAAAGTCATCCTCGGCAGAGGATGAATGGTACAGTTTACAAGGGAATGTTATCGGATGGAAACATAGTGGCTATTAAGAAGTCTAAATAGTTGATGAAAATCAAATTGGTGAGTTCATTAACGAATTATTATCCTTTCTCACATAATTCACAGGAATATTATAAAATTGTTAGGTTGATGCTTAGAGACTAAAGTTCTAGTACTAGTATATGAATACGTCTCGAATGGCGCCTTGTCCCACGTTATTTATAATGAGGGCCATGCTTCAACAATGTCCTGGAATACTAGATTGAGAATTGCAGGAGCACTTGCCTATTTGCACTCGTATGCTTCTACATCTATCTTTCACAGGGATATCAAGTCTGGCAACATATTAGTATATTCTGGACGAAAATTACGGGGCTGTAGTGGCTGATTTTGGACTTTCAAGGTCAGTACCCCTTCATAAGACTCACTTGACAGCATTGGTGGGGGCACATTTAGTTACTCGGATCCTGAGTACTTTCATCAGGGCAACTCACTGATAAAAGTGATGTTTATGCCTTTGGCGGCGTTGTTGCTGAACTCCTAACCAGGAAAAAAGGCCGTCTATTCTAATATATCCGTTGAAGGTCTTGTACTTAATTTTCGATCAACAATGAAACTGAATTGCTTTTTTGATAGAGATGGTAGTTGTGAATGATGACAAGGAAGAAGAGATTCAAGTTGTTGCTACTCTTGCAAAAAGATGCCTAAAACTGAATGCAAGGAAAAGGCCAAATGAAAGAAATAACAGCAGAATTGGATCAGCTAAGAAGGATACAAGAGCAGCCTTTACTTAAGCAGAATAGCCTGGACAGCTACTGCTCGGTAAGTGAAAGGTCATACTCTTGCACAATTGATGCAGTTGAAGAAGAATGTAAATGATATGTCATGATAGATTTACTTGATGCAGTGCCAATTTGTGAACTGAGATTGGGAGTGGCACCCTGTATCAAAGCATCAAGGTTACTAGGTGGTGTTGCTGTAATTTTATCGTTTCTTCCCAAATAAAAGAAATGTAACTCCTCTTTCTATACTTTTTTACTGTTGCAAGACATGATATTTATTTCGACTTTTATGAGAGTAGAAAAAGCTGTCACGTGCTTTATCAATCTCACTGTAAGATATCACCTTAGCTTTGCAGCAATTTCCTCTACATATAAGGGAACTCATTTTTATTATTATTTGGTTTAAACTAAAGAAGTGCTACTTTAAATTGGTTCTCATGATAATTTTGAGTGCCTGATAAACAAATTTATACTTGCTAATTTGCTAACCCCCTAGGACAATTTGAGAAACTGCATAATGAGTTACCCATGGAATCATATGGCCAGCGAAATTACATGATTTTTACTGGTCTCTCAGTTGTTAGTGGCTATGATTATTTTAATCTTTTCTTCTTTATTTGTATAATTGTATCCTAGTAATGGTGTTGGATACGGAAGGGCCCTTTATTACTGCTCAATATGATAGTCTCTCCTGCTTCCAACTGCAGGGTATTTGTGATGACATGAACTTGGATTTTTATCTTGTGGCATATGATGACATTGGGGGCATTGCATGCCGAAGGGTTGGTGATTCGTCTACACCTTTCTCTGGATATTCTCCAGTGTTTTGGACGTCAAACACTAAATTCATTGAGTCTCCATTTTCTTTCGAAGAAGAAAATTTATATGATAGTCGCAAACATCTTCGATCTCTTGCTGCAGCAGATCACATTCAAAGGCAAACCTCTTGGACAGAAAATGAAGCGGTCTCACGCATTCTTTATATCAATTCAAGTTATGACCTGGTACTTCCAGATTTGGTAGGAACTTCTAACCCTCGGCATGTAGAAGGAAGGATATGGCAATATAGGGATGGGACATTTGGGTTTGGGTTTATTCGGGACAATTACATTATAGACCTGAAGCATATTGCTCAAAATGGTTGTCTTCTTGATTCAGCGAAACTTTGTAGTGATTGAAATCCTTACTTAGGATCATTTATGTACAAAAGGGTTTGTATTCGGAAGCCATTAATGCATTCTGGCACCACTGTAACATATTTATCGTCAATACAATAATGTCAATTTGTTAATAATATCTGTGCATATTGTTCTTTACAGGATGAGTCAGTGTTGATCATAATATTTGAATTTTAAGATGTGAAACTGCAGAATTTTACTTTAATTTGCCCCAAAATTTCAAGGATCATTGATGATGGTGTCACTTGTCAGTTTTAGCGTCCTCTGAAATGATATGCACTTTTTTTTTTTTACCCTTTTCCGAGTGGATAAATAATTTTTGCGGGCATATACAGCATCAAGTGTAGGGTCCTGTAGGCATATTTAACCAGCAACTGAAAGTTGTGTGATTGCTTCAGCTGGACATCATCCAGCTGTATACAGAATGATGATGTTTAGTTTTCTTATGTCCTGTGCAGTTGAAGGTTTACCGTTTACATGCAGGTCCTGTATAAGCTTTATCTTGGTGAAGCTTTTCTGACAAGAGTGCCCACTTATGAAATCAGGTTATTGTCCTACTAAAAATCCCTCCGGTTGCAGACTATGTTGAATTTCATTTGTAGGCCACTGCTTTGAGTACTCATGCCGGATTCAACAGTTCTAATAGCAGCTAGATCTAGTAATTATTTTTTCGCATCTGGTAAGGGGGAGAATGTATATACATCACTTAAGCTACTGTTTGGTTATCTTAGCACACTGGAGATCACTTTTACTTGCTTAGAATCCCTTAATTTGCAACTGATTTGAACTTTGAACCATATTATTATTTTTTCCTATCTTGAAATTCTCTTGTGCTGACCTTCTATATCCAATTAGGATGCCTCTTTTGACTATGTCATGATCCAGAGTGTGTGCATAGTGATACTGATACATACAGTACCTTTTCTAACAAGTTTTCGTGGAAAATGTTCGGTTTCTGATCTGCCTGTGAGAGAGTCAACAACACAGAGAACAGGGAATGTTCTCTTGGGGGGAGGAAGTCTGAAAGATCTTCAAAAAAGCCTGTTCAGATTTATGATTTCATTTCATCTTTGATATCTATATTTGTAAACATAGAAAGACAACACTGTACACACATTATTAGTAGCTTTCAAGAGTGCAATAAGAATTCATGTACCAAAAAGAACATAACTCCTGTTATACCAAGAATGAAACTAGTTTTGTTATCTCACCTGAGCATCCACTTTCCACAATCTCACAAGAGCAACAAAAATAACACACATTGTCACACACATCAACCGGAAACAATAAGATTTCCGTTTATTGTTGTAAGCATAAAGCTATTGTCAACAGCAGGGCAGAGGTGGACCATAAAAGGAATTGCATCAATATGGACTGCGGAAAACACAAGATAATGCAGGAAGTGAAAGGGCAAATAATTCGTTCACTGGATTATGTCTCAGCAGCAACTTCTGTGACTTTGGCTTTCTCATTCACTGTATCCCTCTCGTTGTCGCCTTCAAGCTGGCTTAAGTTGCCTTTCTCTTTGATGAGTTGGGTGTGGTGATGCTTGCAGTAAAGTCGGCCCTCATGCGCGATATAGTTGGATGGGCTGATCACACACCCTCCATGGGTGCATTTGAAGCAGCTCTTGTGGTACGCAATTCCATTCACAGTAACCTTTAAACAAAACAGTATAATATTGGTATACTTTTTCAGTATCGTACACTGTTTAACAAGTATTAATATCAACTTTGAATTGTAAATGCATTTTATAGAACAAGAAATGGGCTCGTTTGGTTTAGTTTCTGAGAACAATTTTATGATTTCTGGGAATTGAAAATCAGAAAACCTCGGTTCAAAAAATTGTTTTTAAAACAATTTTATGTTTTCTAAGTTGTTGAGAACTGTTCTTAGAAAAGTGAACCAAACATGTCGGAATGTTTCTATGCGTTTGTTGTATGTTAAAGTAGAAGTCTTTGGTTGTCACCTTTTCAGTAGGATAGACAGTATTCTTACAGCCGAGACATTTTTCTCTTGTTCCCCCAAACTTGCTAGAGACCTTTTGTTTCTGCTCATAACAGAATCAAGCTCATTAGCACGTATTAGAAAAACTTTCGTTATACATCGTTAAGCACTTGGATTTCAGGGGAAGTACCTCACTGTCAATGGGTTTTTCCGGTTTCACAATTTTAGGTGTTCCTGGATGTGATTGAACAGGCAAGACATGAGCTTGATTTGGTGATCATGCTATATCGAATACGATATAAAACCTTTTAAAAAAATTCATTACCTTCGAAGCTTTTGTCCAGACTTCCAGTTCTTTTGAAGAGCTGATCGAAGTGTGGCCTGCAGTACAGAACCCCTTCAAAGGAATTGTAGTTGCCAAGCTGCAAATAAGAACCATCTGTCACTGGATTTGTATATATTAGCCGATACAGTCTCGGTTATATATATGAGTATTTTTATAAAAACAAACTGGTAAGTTTGATGAATAGAGAGATTCAAAGGCCTAGAGAAGCATGATCATGTCATCAATTTAAATTGTTCAATTGCAAACCTTCAGTTCTGGCATCGAAAACTGATACAACACAATCTCAACCCCAAAGCCGATCAGATCGGAACAAATCACAGCGAAATTAGCAAAAAAAATACAGTTGTGGTACACCTACTTCTGTTTCCAAAAAGTGAAATTGAGGATTTATTGATTCCTACAAATGTGAACTTAGCTAATTGACATGTTTGCAGTAATTTGTAGAGTTATCTATCTAATTGGATAGTTTACAATTCTATTGTATCAAATTTGGGGCAAAAGTTGTACATGTTCTTGTTTTCAGTGATGAGTTTATTCTGATTGGTGACACTTCAAGTGATGATTTTGTTCAACACAATCACAACAACAATACTGGATTTGAACCATGAATTGGTATATTGGAACTCAGATCAAATAATGCATATCAAAGTAACCAATCTGTTAGATCAAACAACATTGAGATGAACAATTCTGATTTAGTCTCCACACACACACACACACACACACACACACACACTGACACACACATACCTTGAGGGTGCCTTTGCAGTGATGGCATCTGAAGCAGGCCTTGTGGTAGATGCGGTTATCAGCAGTGAGCTTGTCCACCAGATACACAGTCTTGTCACACGCCATGCATTTCTGGGTTGTTCCTGCAAATGCCATTTTTTTTTTTTTTTGCTTCCTTCCAAACTCTCAATCTGAGTCACAGAATTCAACAAATCTCAAATATGTGACTATTTTTTTTTGCAGTTTCTTTCGTGCTAACAAAGAAACCAACAATTTGAGAGAGAAGAAGATTGGGAGGAGATAAAATGGTGGGAGAGGTTGCAAGGGGCTGCGGAGACCAAAATAAGAGTTGTAGATAATTAAAGGGAATGGCCATTTTGTCAAATCATTTTGTCCCACTATAAAGCACTTACCAACCTTTGCCAGATCTTCTTTTATTTTTTCTGCCCTCTCTGTGATCTTTCCATTAATATACATACATACATGTATATGTATGTATGTATATGTATAAACACACACATACAGTGCCCCCTAAAATTTAGTTATTTTTTATTTTATTTGTACTTTTACAAGAAAATTTCTATATAATGCTCTCTTAAAATTTTTAATTTTTAAAATTATCTTCAAAAATTTCTATATAATGTCCCTTGAGCAGTGTGTGCCCGGGGCACATGCCCCCTAGCCTAGCTCCCAAAGTATAAAATTTAGTTATTTTTTATTTTATTTATACATTTATAAGAAAATTTCAAAATTTAAATTTCTGAAACTATCTCTTAAAGGATTCTTTCTTTTCTCTGTTGCTCTTAAAATTTCTTTGATTTTCTTAAAAAATGTTAAATTTTACTTCGTCTATCAAAGTCTAATTTTTTTTCTTCAAAGTTCTCATTTTCTTTCCTTTATTTTTTTTTTTTCCTTTTTTGTTTTGCTACTTAAAATTTTTCTTTGACTTATTAATGATATGTATAGTATGTAATTTTTTTTTCTTGTTTTTATTTAAATTTATTACCATTATTTATGAAGTCAATGGGTATAATTTTCATGCATTGCTTTCAAAATACAAAGACATACAGCTATATTTAATAAAATATTAATTAATAAAATAATTTTTTAGTTCTTATATTGGTCATGTACTTATATTTAGCACATCGTGATTTAAACAATCAATATCCCTCATGAAATCCTGGCTCTACCTTTGAGTGCATTACTTTGATTCTTTCATTTATATTACGTATGCTCATTTGTTATGAATTTTAACAATGATTAAATTCCGAATCCTCTTTCGTGCACGAGACAATCCCATGTGCAAGGGACGGTGGAGATTTCTCTCAAGAGTTTTTGGTTGAGATTTCTCTTGGGAGTGGATCTCACATGCAGAGTGAATCCTATTGTTTGTGGGGTGATTTCATACTCTTTATCTAGCCCGTGCATAAGAGAGGATCTAGATTCGACAATGCGGTTTAATTATTCAAAATATCAGATTTCATATTGGGAAACTTTGCTGATGTTAATTTGAGTACTTAGAAGAATTTTTTTTCCTTTTGTGTTCTCTAAATTAAAATATTATGGTCTAAGTATTCTATTGTGACAGACCTTCATGTCCAAAAGTTAAAAAAAAAAAATCATGATCTATTATTTATTTAATTTTATAATCAATACAACTTCTGTTTAATTTTATAATCAATACAACTTCTGTTTTGGGACTATGGAATGCTATTATTAAAATTATTTGGTTGCTTCCATAGCAAATTAAAGTAATTTTTCAAGAAAAGAGACTTAACAAAAAGGTAAACACATTTTGTGATTACAAATGAAATCATAATTGTTCGTTACAAGATCATCAAGGTCACATGCCTTATAGGTGCATTTTAGCATCCTTTAATGATAGATTGCTACCATGTTCAATGGCTGGCCTCTGTACAATACCACTTAAATATATGTTCTGTCATGATCTCAAGGACCTTGATATTATTAGTTCAAGTATTAAATATATATATACACATATATATGTATATCTAGAGAGAAAGAGAGATGGGTAGGGGACCATATACAATAAAATTTCATTGGCTGGTTTTAATAATGGATAACATATAGGATATGCATCAAATTGTCCTGCCGAACATGCCACAAGCCTCCAAGTCACATTGATCAAACATTGTGGACTTTGAATTTGTATATATCATCCCAAATTAAGTAAATAAAATTTCATGACTTTGCAACTGATCTGTCATCACATGAAAGTTGGGTTGTAATTTTCACTTGATAAATCAATCTTGTCCAAACACTGTCTTTAAACAATATACACACGTATATATTTCATTATTAAGAACTCACGTCCAACTCAAAAGACCAATTAGAGACACACACACACACACACACATACACACACACACACATACGTATATATTTCATAATTAAGAACTCACATCCAACTCAAAAGACCTATTAGCTACCTCAACCTCCTATAAATAAAGACCCAGTACTTAAAAAGTCTTTATTTACCAATCACATCATCATAGTACAATTTTCTTGCAACGATATATTAAGGAGTGGGATATAGTGGCTACCATTTCTTTTCAAAGTTGAGGCCCAAGACCTTTCAAAATACCAGCACTTCACTCTCTGAAACCAGCTGGCTTGCTTTTATTTTCAAATCATTTTCTTTTCATTTCAATTTTATCTTCTTTTATAAGCATGTACAAAATTGAATGTATGCATCAGATGGACCCAAAGTATGATATGGGAACATAGATTTCCTATAAAAGCAACTAATAATATGTGTCAATCTCTCCTAACTATATAAACACATTTTAAAAATCGTAAATACAAATAATATGCAAAGCGTATGATATCTATACCCAAAACGATTCTCTTAACCATAGTAGACTATTGGGAGAAAGAAGACTTGAAACATACATAACCTTTAATAATGATTATTAATTGCAACTGTTTTCCAACTTACAATGATTTTGAGTTCTTTTGAGTTTTAGTGTTACTACTCAAAATGAGTTAAAGATCTCCTGACATGGTATGCATGAAATCTGCTAATGCAAGTTTTTAATAATCATATAATGTAACATAATGATGATTTTAATTTAAGGGGTTAGCTTCAGCGGTGAAGTCTCGGGACTTAGTGTCTCATGAAGTATTAAATTTCAAATTTGAATTTTCTTGAGTGCGATCAATTCCTTAAGAGTCGCTTTAAACGAGTCTTGTGGATTAGTCGGACAAAGCTCCAGATACCTCGATTATCAAAAAAGAAAAAGAAAAAAAAGAATTGAAGTGTAAAATTGACAAAATCAGAATGAAAGGAGCGTATGCGAAATGTCAAAACAGAATTGCGTGCAACGTGTCAACGTGAGAGTGACACCCATTGAAAGCAGGAGGCATCTACAAAACGTTGGATTATAATTGTGTGCAATGTAAGAGCATTTGATTATAACATATGACCAACAGGTCAGTGATCTAGTCGTATTAGTCCCTTACTTTTTAAAAGAATGTTAAAAATTTATGTCTCAGAAGAGATATGTGTTTGTGAGGACCAATTAAAAAAAAAAAAAAAAAAAGATTATAATCATGTGTAACTTGAAAGTGACACCCATCTTTAAAAAAAAATCTTGCAACGTAAAATGACATAGGATTCAATTGGGGCTTGCCTTTGTGGGGCTTCTGAGTTGCACTCAATAATGATGAAAGGAATTGAGTAGCCAACAGCTATCTGTCATGCATGGATGACCCACCACACATGAATTGCATATTGCCATAATTTGGTTGAGTCATAACATGCCCAATATCTAAGGAATTGAGTATGTTACAGCTCTATCTCATCCATGAATGACCCACCAAAGAAAATGAATTGCATGTTAATTACCTCTAGTAGGTTCACTCAGAATAGGACCAGGTAGCTAACAGCTCATTCTAATACAGGAAAGCAACTTGTATCAACAAACTCGAGCCTACTCCAATTTTTTATGAATTTAAACGATCATTTTTTACAATTAGAGCTAAACTTAGCACAACAATGCAATGATATAAACCACAACTTAATTAGAATTAGTCTTAAGTTAAGATAAAGGTGCAAAAGGATCAAGAGTTAATTATCGAAAAAAAAAAAACAAAGGATCAAGAGTAATGAAGCGTAGCCCGAACCCACCTAGTTTTGGGCTGGGATGAGTCCTTGTACGGGCTAACTAGCCCTAACTTTATAAGACAGTGGGTAGGAGTTGGATATGGGCTACCCCCCTCGGCCGAACCTGCTCCCCAACTGTTTTCCAACCTGCACACCTAGTATCTCTCGTCATATTTCCATAGACTCTCCCAATAAGTATAAACAAAGTAGGGTGGTAAAATGGGTCATAACCCACCAACTCGTTTATATTCGCCCGTTTAAAAATTATATGGGTGAATCATTTTAAAATATAGGTCAAAATAGGTGATCCATATTTAATCCACTTTTATAAAGGGTTAAATGGGTTGAATATGAATCACCCATATTTCACCCATTATATAAGAGACACAGTTTTACATCATTTATTTGACTCAAATTTACCTCTTCTTCCTCTCTAAAATTCTTTCACACGATCTCAAATTCTCTCTCTCTCTAAGATTCTTTCTCATCATCCTCTTTCTCTCTCGAAAATTCTTTTTAGTATTATAGTATTGGTCTGCTACATCCACAATACATATACAATGTACTCATGCATGTTTAGTCATAAAATAAAATAATATAAATTTAAAGAATTTTCAAAAAAAATTAGAGGATTAACAACTGTTGATGATGGATTCTGCGCAACCCGGATCTGATCTAACTTCCTGGACAGAGAGAAGAAAAGGTGATCCTACAAGCATTGGTGTGTTACCGGTGGAGTAGGCTCCGACGAATAAGTCAGTGTGCGAACTAATCTCTTAAGAGAAATCAAGAACTTGAGTTAGGGTTTTTTGCATACCTTCAAACGTTGATTACCTCGCCTTTTTTATAGGGCTTAGGTTAAGATGTCACGTAGAATTACCTTATTGTAATCTGTAAACTTAATTCTCATCGTAATCTTTAATCCTTATCACAATCTTTAATCCTTATCGTAATCTGTAAAGCCTATCTCAATCTGTAATCTTTATCGTAATCTGCAGAGCCTATCTCAATAGTGCGTTAATTTAGCAATCTTCCCTTAATTATGGATATTTAAATTATACATCCATCAGTTGCCCCCCGTTTCGGAGGATTGCTTGTCAAACCACCGGAACGTTAATTCCAAAATATCACACAATAATATATAGTTAGTATTGCAGAGCCTTGTCCATTAGCCTGACTTATATTGTCATTTCGCGAATACAGTCGGGGGTCATAGTATCACATTGGCAGCTCGTATATGTGGCAAGCTCGTATATTTGTCGTAATTGGCAAGCTTGTATATTTGTCGTAGTGCCACATTGGCAGCTCGTATATGTGGCAAGCTGCCATGCTGGTAGTCTACCATTATGTGGCAAGCTGCCATGCCATGCTGCCGTGGCAAGCTGTCCTGCTGGCATGTTGTCGTTATTTGGCAGGTTGCCCTGCTGGCATGCTGCCTTTATTTGGCAAGCTATTATGCTAGCATGCTGCCGTTATTTGGCAAGCTGCCCTGCCAGCATGCTGCTGTTATTTGGCAAGCTGCTCTGCTGACATGCTGCCTTTATTTGGCAAGCTGTCATGCTGGCATGCTGTCGTTATTTGGCAAGCTGCCCTGCTGGTATGCTGCCTTTATT
Source organism: Cornus florida (assembly GCF_030987335.1). Taxonomy (NCBI): domain Eukaryota; kingdom Viridiplantae; phylum Streptophyta; class Magnoliopsida; order Cornales; family Cornaceae; genus Cornus; species Cornus florida. Next base: position 56,716,919 of record NW_026775579.1, on the reverse strand, counting down.
TGGCAGGCATGCTGCTTTTATTTGGCAAGCTGCCCTGCTGGCATGCCGCCTTTATTTGGCAAGCTGTTATACTAGCATGCTGCCGTTATTTGGCAAGCTGCCCTGCTGACATGCTGCCTTTATTTGGCAAGTTGTTATGCTGGCATGCTGCCTTTATTTGGTAAGCTGCCTTGCTGGCATATTGCCTTTATTTGGCAAGCTGCCCTGATGGCATGCTGCCTTTATTTGGCAAACTGCCTTGCTGGCATGCTCCCATTATTTGGTAAGCTGCCCTGCTGGCATGCTGCCTTTATTTGGCAAGCTGCCCTGCTGACATGCTCCCATTATTTGGCAAGCTGCCCTGCTGGCATGCTACCGTTATTTTATACTTGATTTTATTGACATCTTTAGTCGGCTCGTCCCTTTAATAGGGAAAGTAGATTAAGACGAGTTTCACGTAGCTCGTAATAAGGTAAGTAGATGAATACGAGCTTCACTCAGCTCACCCTTTAACAGGGGAAGTAGATTACTATGAGCTTCACCCAGCTCACCTTTTAACGAGGGAAGTAGATTACTATGAGCTTCACTCATCGGGAAAGTAGATTACTATGAGCTTCACCCAGCTCACCTTTTAACGAGGGAAGTAGATTACTATGAGCTTCACCCAGGTTACCCTTTAACAGGGGAAGTAGATTATTATGTGCTTCACTCAGTTCACCCTTTAACAAGGGAAGTAGTTAACCCCTCATCTTTTTACGAGGGAAGTAGATTACTATGAGCTTCACTCATCTCACCCTTTAACAAGGGAAGTAGATTAATACGAGTTTCACCCAGGTCACCCTTTAATAGGGGAAGTAGATTAATATGAGCTTTACTCAGCTCACCCTTTAACAAGGGAAGTAGTTAACCCCTCATCTTTTTTACGAGGGACGAAGATGAAGCTGACCCTTCATTCTTTTAAGGGGGAAAGAGGTGTGGTCTTGACATGGGAGTCATCTCCTCTGATGGTTGTCTCGGGATGTTGGCAAATCGTTGACACTTGTCGCACTTTTTAACGAAGTCAAGTGCATCTTTCTGCATGGTGGGCCAATAGTATCCTAGTCGGATGGCCTTGTTAGCAAGTGACCTACCCTCAGCATGGTTTCCACAAACTCCTAGGTGGATCTCCCTTAAAATGTAGTCAGCTTCCTCGCTAGAAACGCATCGTAAATACGGCATGGAGAAGCTTCTCTTGTAGAGCACCCCTTTGATAAGCGTATACCTAGCTGCCCGCATCTTGACCTTTCGAGCTTCTGCTCGGTCTATTGTTAACACCCCATCCTTGATATATCAGATGATAGGATCTGCCCATTCCACACTCAATATCGCTTGTTGCACTTCAATTTGTCTCTCCTGAGATATAGATGGTTCATCCAAATATTCCAGTGGTATATTCTTATTGATCTTAGGTTCTAATGCAGTAGCTAGCCGGGCTAAAGCGTCTGCTTTCCCATTCTCTTCTCGTGGTATTTGATGAATTGAGAATCTTTGGAAGTGATTCTTTAATTCCTTCACCTTTTGTAGATAACTCTTCATCTTCTCGTCTCGTGCCACATATTCCGCTTGAACTTGTCCAGCGACCAGCTGGGAGTCGGTGTACACCTTTAATTGCTCAACCCCTAGGGCATTTGCCACTTTTAATCCTGCTATCAAGGCTTCGTACTCTGCTTCGTTGTTGGTTGCTTTGAAACCAAACCGAAGTGCGTACTGTATACTTTCTCCCTCTGGGGAGACAAGAACAAGCCCTGCTCCGCTAACCTGAACATTAGATGACCCATCCACGAACAAGTCCCAGACTACTTCTGGGCCCATCTGCTCACTTAAACCTGGTTCTGTCGAAAATTGGGGTTGTTTCTCCTCTTCTGGAGGGGTAAACTCAGCTAAGAAATCAGCCAACACCTGAGCCTTTACTACTGTTCTTGGCTTATACTGAATGTCGAACTCTTCTAACTCTACTAATGTAATACCCCTAATTTAAAAGGATAGGTTTGGAATTTATTTTATTGTTTACATTATATTTTTATTTATTTAACTATGAATTGATTTGTTTTAATTGAAAATTTGTTTATATTTCAATGTGCGTTTATTTTGTTTTATGTGTATGTCTTATTTTAATTAAATTGTTCATTGCTGTGGTTTAATTGCATTTAGTTATTTAATAGATTTAATTGTAGTTTTCCTTTAAGTGGGTTAAATTAGTTATTTTAATTAGGATTAAATGCTTTAAATGATTTAATTTAACTATTTAGGTGATTTAATCTAATTTAATATAATGGTTAATTATTTGAATTTAAGTGTTAATTATTTTCATTTAATTGTTGTTTTAATTAGGGTTGTGTTTTTTTTTAAAAAAAAAAAAGTCATGTTACAGTCGTCGTAGGAATCTAAGTAAGTTGGATGGGCCGGTTAGGATTACAGTTGGGTCTTACATTAAGCTAGGGTTTAGTAAAATCCTATAAATACATGTGAGATGTTTGGTTAGGGTTTTAGGAAAAAATAACAAAACCAAGTATACGTCTGTGGAGGCAGAGGAGGAACAGAGGAACTTTTGCAGTAGGAATCGCCGGAAAACTTAGAAGAAGACGTAGAGATTTTTAACACAAAGGTCTCAAAGGCAAGTTCTTCTCTTTCTCCTTCCCTTTGGCTTGTGTTCTGTGCACCTAGATATACTCTAGGGTTTTAATGGAATAATAATTGAATCAAGCATGTTTTATATGTAAAATTAACCTAATCTTTGCCGTGAATTAATTCGATGATGGGTTTCTGAAAGTTCATTACAGTACTTGTGCTATAAGCATGCATGGTCTGTGGAACTTGTTGATTTGTAATTTGTTTGTAACTTCTGTAAACACATCTTGGGACTATACTGGACTGAGTTTTATATGTATCTTAGATGCTATGTTGATAACCTAGATGTGTTGGAAATCTGTTATTGATGGTTCGTCCATGTTTGTTTTAGTTATGTTCTTAAAGCATGAGGAATCTGTATAACTTGTAGACTCTGTATTTATTTTTAACTTCTATAAGTACATCTTCGGGATTATACTGGACATAGTTAAAACCATTAGGGACTGTATCAGAGAGGGACAAAATCAATGGGATTCACCGGAGACGAAGCATGTGCTGAAGCGAGGCTGAACGGAAGAGAGCAGGCTCTCTTAATGAGAGAGCCGGCTCCATCTCCTTTTGGAGGCGGCTCCATGTGAGTTTAAGAGCCTGCTCAATGTTTTAAAAGAGCAGGCTCTCTAATTTTGGTGAACTTCGGATTTTTCAGCTACTGTGTGAACACTTGGGGTTCTAGAATAATTTTGAAACTTTAATGGGGGTTTAAATAATTAGTTTAACATGTAGTCAAAGTCTTGAATTGCATAAAATACCCTCTTTATATTAATGGAATTAACAGTGCGCTAATTAACAACTTTGCGTGCAGTTATCAGCTGGAAGGTAATAAATTGTCTAGTTTTAATTTGACAATTTAGGATGCTAAAACATGATTTTAAATTAAGTTTTAGATGCATGGAGAAGTCTTTTAATTAATAAATCAGTCTTATGGATTAGTGTACGGCCCTGCGTTGAAAGGAATAAAACAGAGTACAAGTACGCAACTTAGTACGCTGTTACCGGATGGAAGGAACTAAATTGTTTAGAATAATTTTAACAATTTATTGGACTATAATATGATTATGGAATGGATTTTAAATGCATGATAGAGTCAATGATATATTAGATTTGATCTATGCATGTCTGGATGTTAGTTGTTGAATTATGAAATCATTCCTTACAACTATATGGTTTAAATGCTTGGATTTAATTGCAAATACTTGGATATTGGTTTTGGATTATAAATCGCTAAACGATTATATATATATATGTGGAATTTTAATTGCTGAATTAATAGATTCTGTCAATTACATGATTGTGGAGGATGGTATGAACCGGTATGGGATGGTGTCATACTAGGGATGGTTTAGCTCAAAACACATAAACCTAACCTATTGGATTTAAGGGAAGGATTGTAAAATATTGAATCCTAAACCTTGTTTAGTCAGATCGACTGATTAAGTTGAAAGACTATCTGGATTAATTGTGTTTGTGTGTAGTCGGATCGACTGATTAAGTTGAATGACTACCTGGATTAAATGTTGGTTGTGTTTAAGTCAGATCGACTGATTAAGTTGAATGACTAAACTGGATTAAAATTCTTATGTCAATTCAATAAACAATAAAATGGCATACCTTGGGTTAGACGGACTTTATATATATGTTATCGCACCACAATATGGGCATGAGTCTCAGAGTCGTTGGTTAGGGAGCATATATGCATTGGGATGCATAGCTAGATATGATGGTTGAGGTGTACCCTGTTAGGTCTAGGTATTCATGCCCACCTTTGGGTGCGTTTTTGCATGTTGCCTTCTACTCAGGTTGAGACCCCATTATAGTCCAGTGAAGGTCCTCTAGTGTGGATATATTTATTTATGGACTAGATAGATATTGTGAGGTATTTAGGTGTATCTGCGTATCGGGTCACTGTATGGATTGCAGTTAGATTAGAACTTGTTCGTGGGCCTGACCCACTCTTATTTTTCAGGTATCGGACAGTTCCAGCCTTAGGCTTGACCGTGCTATGCAGGGATTATCATTCATTCCACCGACGACGTAGGATGTCCTTCCATATTTTAGTATTTGGTTTTATGTCAGTTGTTTACGTTTCAGTTGAGATTTTTATTTAGGGGTCCACTAGATGGATTCCCGAGTTGTAATTCATGGAAGTTTTGGAAGTTGGATTTTATTAAGTTTTATCAGGCTATTGAGGATTTTATATTAGTATTCTGTTCAGCTTTTAATAGTTATTCTTATTTCATTTTTTTTCATCTGTGTTCGTTTTAAAATACTTTAATTGTTTGATTTCCCTCGGGTTTGGGCCTGGGCCTGATCAACCCATCTCTCGGATCCGAGGGGTATCACAACTGACCACTTCATCAGTCGACCAGAGCTTTCTGGCTTGTGTAGGACTTGTCGAAGGGGTTGATCTGTTAGGACCACTATCGTATGCGCTTGAAAGTATGGTCTCAGTTTCCTGGCGGACACAATTAAAGCAAAGGCCAACTGTTCCATCCTTGGATATCTTTCCTCCGCACCCCTAAGTGCTCTGCTCACGAAGTATACTGGCCTTTGGACCCCTTCTTCTTCTCGTATCAGAGCTGAACTGACAGCTGTCGTGGAGACTGCAAGGTATATGTATAGTTCCTCTCCCGGTATGGTTCGAGACATTGGTGGGGGAGAACTAAGGTATTGCTTTAGTTCTTTGAATGCCTACTTACACTCTGGGGCCATTCCAACGCCTTCCTTAACACATGAAAGAAAGGTAGACACCTGTCAGTTGACCGAGAGATTAGCCTACTCAAGGCAGCAATCTTCCCTGTTAGTTATTGTAGATCCTTGGTTGATCTTGGCGATCTCATGTCAATGACTGCTCGGATCTTCTCTGGATTGGCCTCAATTCCTCTTCTACTTACCATATATCCCAAGAACTTTCCTGAGGAAACCCCAAAGGCACACTTGCTGGGGTTGAGTTTCATCTTATGACTCCTAAGTACCTCGAAGGTCTCCTGCACGTCAGTCAAATGGTCTTCAGCTTTTAAGCTTTTCACCAACATGTCATCAACATATACCTCCATGTTTCTACCAATTTGATGCTTAAACATTGCATTCACTAGCCTCTGGTATGTTGCACCAGCGTTCTTGAGCCCAAACGGCATTACTTTGTAACAGTACAAACCTCTATCAGTGATGAAGGCCATTTTTTCTCTATCTGAGGTGTACATAGATATCTGGTTGTATCCAGAATATGCATCCATGAAACTTAATAGTTCGTGTCCAGCCATTCCCTCAATGAGCATATCGATTCTTGGGAGAGGAAAGCTGTCCTTCGGGCAAGCTTTGTTAAGGTCGGTGAAATCCACACGTAGCCTCCATTTTCCATTTGCCTTCTTCACTAGGACCACATTTGCCAGCCAGTCGGGGTAGTACACCTTTTGAATAAAGTCGGCTTTTAAGAGTTTTTCCACCTCTTCTGATATAGCCTGATTCCTTTCTGGAGCAAAAGTCCTCCTCTTTTGTCTGACAGGTTTGAAGTCAGGATTTACATTTAAGCGGTGCTCCATGATAGTGGGGTCTATACCCGGCATGTCTTCACGCAGATACATCTCGATTCTTCCTAAGGAATTGAGTAAGTTCATCTTTGATACCTGGGGGGAGTAAAGACCCTATACTCACTTTTTTCTTGGGCTCACCATCACCAAGGATGACCTCTTCTAGCTCTTCTGTAGGTTCCTGTGATACCCCCTAATTTCGGAACATGGGTTGATCAAGTCCGTGCACAAAATTAGGGAAATATCAAAACAATTAAAGTATTTCAAACAAGCACAGAAGACAAAGTGAAATAAAAGAATAAATAATGCGCTGAAGAAAACTAATAAATAAATATTACTTAATGATTCTCCAACAATTATAACTCGGAAATCCCTTAACTCAAGGACCCCTTAAAACATTATCCAATAATCCAATAATATTTAAAAGTACATAAGATGAATAGATGAATGACAGTCTCCCAGCTGCGGATCCTCAACCTCGAGACTGGAACCTCTATTAACCTGAAAAATAAATCGTGAGTTAAACCCTACGAGCAAGTTCACTCTACCAGACCTCTGAAAACCAATAAGTAGATCATCTCTGATCAAACCAAACCTAATAAAATTTTAACTTTAATAAAGCACGATATACATGTCTATATATAATTATATATATCATACTAATCACATCCGTTAATAGGTTTATTAAATTTCCATACCTATTAAATAATTATTAAAATAATATTCATACCTAGACCAATCTACCATTTCATTTTAAAAAAAAAAACTCCTTTGACCTTAATCCCATCCTAGTCAGTTGTTTAATCATTTAAATAATAAATTATAATAAAAGGCATATTATAATTAATCTCAAAACCCGATGATGATTTTAACTAAATCACATATCTAAAATCTCAGCATTGACAAATCATCCATGTCTTCACAGGTATACTATTTTATTAATATAAAATAATACACTAACCAGTAAGTACTAGATTATTCTAATTTAAGAATATATAATCCTAATCCAGTCTATACATACAATAACCATAGATGATATTTTAATCATCTAACATATAACAATTTAATTGCGCTTTGGCAAATCAACCATGCCTCCACAAGTATATTTATTATACATTGGCAATTCAACCATGCCTCTGTGTATGTATATTTATACATTGGCAATTCAACCATGCCTCCACAAGTATATTTATTCATACATTAAATTAGCAATTCATCCATACTTTCCATATATGTATTCTATTCATACAAATATTTAAGTAATATATTTAATCCTTTGACAATTCATCCATGCCTACACTTTAACCATGAATTAATTTTAAAATTAACAATACGCTAAATCATACATAGCCATCTCATGCATATTATACGCATATCATTAATTTAATAACCAGTCCAGCCATATATACTAAGTAAGAATAATAACACTAAATATCTTAATTTACATATATATACACATATATTTTATAATATATATGTGTATAATCCTTCCTTAATAATCCATAATTATTTCAGATCACATATACATATATATCAATAATTATATATATATATATATGTACAACTATCCATACAACTCATAAATTAAATAAACCATATATACAAATATATAAATAAATAAATAAATAAATATATATATATATATATATATATATATATATATATATATATATATCATCCATCCATAACCAATTATTAATTTACTATATTACACAAATTAATGCTTCTTAATATGTCTGAGATAGTTTCCCCTAAATACTCCATATCGGTTTAAATAGTTTTCCGACACCGTCTCACTAAAATGTAAATATTTTCTAGTAGGATAGGAATCTGATAATGAAATTGGTATCATTGGAAAGAGGATGAAAAATTCTTGAATTTGAGCTCAAGAATGACCCAATTTCGATTTAAAATGACTAAGTTATGACCGTTTTAATTTATAGTGTCGAAACAGGCCAATAGTGGTTTCCCACGCGCGCCCACGCGCTTACTATGCACTTGCATGCGCTGGATTCAAGCCTCCTTGTGTGCTGGTATTGGCTAAGCTCTTTCAGCTATCGTGAGCTCACCACACTGAATCCATCACTTCCTTTATGCCGCATCCAATGGTCACAAATCAGTGCGCAAATGAATACGCTCACACTGGATTATTTTCTATTAACTATAATAGATCTAAGGTCCAGATCAGCGGGTGCACCATCTTCTCATGGTCTGCGATACACCAAATAATCCCATAGTTGACCAGACCACTTTTATGGTCCAGATACACATGCGCACCAAACTTCTATGCGCCGCGATGCACCATATCAATTCACATAAGTTTAATTAATCAAATGGCCCTAATTGGCGTATACACACTATTATCCTACACCGCGCCGCGCTGGATCAATTCCTTATTGTGCCGCCGCTCCACATGCGTCAGTTACGTAGTAAATATATATATAATTATTTTCCTAACAAATAATAGGAAAATAAATCCTAATAAATTTCTAAAAATATCAGAAAAATTTCAGAAAATTACAGAACAATTCTAGAAAATAAAGAAACCATTATTAACTCTTTTGGGTCACAAATCCACCTATAGATTGATTTTAAAATATACATATAACACCTATATATATCAATTAAAATCCAATAATCTAAAAAACAAATATAATAGTTTATACTTTTTAATTATTCCGATCTAACCATAATTTTTAAACAAATAAATTTAATTAAAGCCTTGATACTTAAGGTGAAATCCTTATGAGTTCTAAGAGGAAAGTTAGAGAAAACTCGCCTGAAGGTTTCAAAACGAAACCGACGCTTCAAGCTTTAATTATCTCTTCCAATTCCGACGTCCTCCTTTTCAGATCCGACCTTCTCCTTGTCAGCCCTTCTTCTTCCTCCCTCTCTGTCTGTTTTATTTTTCTAATGTGTAAAACCTTTAACCCTAAAGCTTTATGTGTATTTTTATACACCTTAAATTCCAAATCCTATTTCAACTAGTATTATGAATTAAAATAATAACCTTTAAATAATTTATATCTATAAACATATATTATATTACATATATATATATATATATATATAAATATATATTCCTTCCATAATTAACCCATTAGTTAATTAAATCATATATACATATATATATCAATAAATATATATCTATATATATCTTTCCATAACAATTATTAATTAATTATATTTATATATAATTATATATATATATATATATATATATTTATAATTAATACAAAAGTGATCATTTAAATAATTAAATAACCACGGGCCTTCATTAATTAACCCAATAAGGTTTCATATAAGCCCAAGACCACATCTTTTGGTCTAACTTTTCTTAAACCCAATCCAATTAATTTAAATAAATAAGATAATTAATTAAATACTGAAATTAAAATAACTAATTACATGAAACACATAAACAAACAAGAATTTACAACTAAGTCACACAATACCAATAAAATCAACACACCAATAATTCAATCAATAATCAACCACACAAATAATCAATCATCATACATAATCACGAAATATAACTTAATTAAAATAAGATAATTAATCTAGCACTCAATAAAATAAAATAAATCATTGAAAAATAAAATAAAATAATTAGTCCTAATTAATAAATCCTTTAAAAATATCGGGGTATTACAGTTCCGCTCTATGAAAGTCTGGTCTATCTTTCCCTTCCAGCCCTTCAATCGTAAATGCCTCTTGCGATTTTGTTTTCTAAGAGAGGCGACATAACATTCGCGAGCTATTGTTTGGTCCCCTCTTAACTCTCCCATACCATATTCAGTTGGGAAACGCATCAGGAGATGGTAAGTGGACGTGATTGCTTTCATGGCATTCAATGTTGTCTTCCCCAGGATAAAATTATATGATGATGGGCAGTCCACCATTACAGTGACCTGCTTTGGATTGGCTCCTGCAGTAACTGGAAGGGTAACTGCCCCCAGTGGATATACTTTGTCGCCTGAAAATCTCACCAGTGGTGACTTCATGGGTCGGAGCTTCTCTCGGCCAATTTTCAATTTCTCGTACGCCCTAAGAAATAGTATGTCAGCCGAGCTACCATTATCTATCAGTATTCGTCGAACAGTGAAATTAGCAGCGACTATGGAAACTACCAGAGGGTCATCATGGGGCTGGTGAATTCCCTTGTCATCTTCTTCAGAAAAGGTTATGACCGGCTCCTCAACTCGGGGTAATTTTGTTGGAGGACTTGTCATTCCAACTTCATTCACCTCTGAAAAACTCCGAATTCTCCTAGCATGAGCCCTCCGAGCCGAACTTGTCTCACCACCACCAGTGAAGCCACCCGATATAACTTTGATCTCACCCATTGGTTGGTGTTGAGGAGGGCGATCATCTCGGCCCTCCCGGGCTGGGTTGGAGCCTCATTTTCCATTTCGAGTTGTGAATTTGCATAAATGACCTTTACGAACAAGGTTCTCGATCTGGTTTTTGAGGTCGAAACAATCTTCTGTGTTATGTCCATGGTCCCGGTGAAACCTACAGTATTTACCTAGAGACCTCTTTGTTGGATCAGCTTTTAGATTTGGCGGCCATTTCAATGATGCGTCATCTTGAATCTGCAGAAAGACTGGCTCTACAGATGTATTTAGGGGGTATAGTTATTATACCTGCCTGGGCTCACTGGGCGGCGAGATGATCTGTCAGCCTGGTTGTTTGAGAATTTCTTGTACTTCGATTCTTTTTCCTCCCTAGTGTTAGGTGCTGGCCTCTTCTTCTCCGACCTCTTATCTTCACCATCTTTGTTTTTTCGTGCATTCATAGCATCCTCAGCGTTCATGTGCTTCCACGCTCTAACCATCAACTCTGTCATGCTTGTAGGGGCTTCTTTTGATAAGGAAAATAGGAACTTAGAAGTCTGTAGTCCTCCCATAAAGGCTGTGAGGGCAACCTTGTCGTCCACCTCTTTTACCTGCAGCATATCAGTGTTAAAACGACTTATGTAACCATGGAGATGCTTTCCCTTCTGCTGTTTCACATTCAATAAGTGTGTTGCTGTCTCCTATGCCTCTGCCCAACGATGAAGTGTCCAATGAATTGTTTGCTCAACTCATTAAAGATTTCAATGGAGCCTGGCTTTAATTTATTGAACCAAAGACGAGCCCAACCCTTTAGTGTGGTAGGGAAAGCCCTGCACATAATCTCATCCGGTACGACTTGCAAATACATAAGAGCTTTGTAGGTCTCTAAATGATCGAGAGGGTCCCGCGTCCCATCGAAGCTCTCAAGAGTTAGCATCTTAAATTTGCTAGGTAGAGGACAACTCATAACATAACAGCGAGGCTAAATGCTAGGTTGGTCTTCTATACTAGATCGTTCACTGTGGCCTGGCCCTTCTCTTTCATTGCTTGCATGACGTCTTTGACCCTAGTTCTCAGATCTTGCATCTACAGATTGAAATAAGTGACGTCTTCAGTCTTGTCACCAACACAACCAGAGGTACCTGCACGGAGCCTGGTATTATTCTGTTCAAGAGACCGATGGTGATGGCTTCTCTGTTGACCCCCTATTTGACTAAGCTCAGCGTCGTTGTCAATCCTACGGGAGTCATTATTGGGTACTTCATTATTCTCCACCTCATTAAGGTCGGCTAAGCGTTGTAGAATCATTGAATTTTTCTGGACTAATTGGTTCATTCCCTTATTTAAGGTTTAAACCTATTGTTCCAACGCTGTGACGCGTTCCTGATCGTTTGGGACGGCGGGGGGTTGCCTCGTCGAGTCCCTTTGATCATAAGTTTGCAACGCTTCGTATTCGCCAGCAACCAGACCAGATCGCAATCGAACCATACTTTATTTAGAGAACTAAAATCGTTCCCACAGACGGCGCCAACTGTTGATGATGGATTCTGCGCAACCCGGATTTGATCTAACTTCCTGAATAGAGAGAAGAAAAGGTGATCCTACAAGCATCGGTGTGTTACCGGTGGAGTAGGCTCCGACGAATAAGTCAGTGTGCAAACTAATCTCTTAAGAGAAATCAAGAACTTGAGTTAGGGTTTTTTGCGTACCTCCAAACGTTGATTACCCTGCCTTTTTTATAGGGCTTAGGTTAAGATGTCACGTAGAATTACCTTATTGTAATCTGTAGACTTAATCCTCATCGTAATCTTTAATCATTATCACAATCTTTAATCCTTATCGTAATCTGTAAAGCCTATCTCAATTTGTATTCCTTATCGTAATCTGCAGAGCCTATCTCAATAGTGCGTTAATTTAGCAATCTTCCCTTAATTATGGATATTTAAATTATACATCCATCAAGAATCATCGATACATATTTTTAAGTTTTTATTCATCTAAAATAAAAAACTATAATAATGAAATTATCCAAAATAATAACATTTCTTTTTCTTAAAATGGGTTAGTGTGTCATGATGAGTTAACCCAATTCATATTTAACCTGTTTATTTTTTACCTTACCCAAATCCAACCCAAACCATCCGTTTATCACCCCTGAAACAAATTATGAAATATACAAATAATTTAGGGATAGGGAGATGTTATTGGCTCTCCAAAGAAGTCTTCTGGTGCTCGCTCCATTCTTAATTGAAATGACCAAAGTAGCCATCCTATTGAATCCACACAAGCCCTTTCTCTTTTTACTCGCCAATTTATCTTCATGGTCTCTCTCTCACCTAGCTGATTCTTCTTGTCCAACATAGTCCCATTCAGAAAGTAATTCATTCAATTATTAAATCAGTTCAACTAATCTTGGAGAATTTCACGGATAGTCCCATTGTTTCAATCAATAGGCTTTAGGGTTTTGGTTGCCACCAAAAATAAAATTTTCACAAAAAGAACATAACAATTGACCTAAAGTATTTTGTGTGTGTGTGTGTGCGCGCGCGCACAATGGGAGTTACTATGAATATTTTTGTTCCCACTATAATGCATTGTCTGTATTATTCATATTTGCCACGTATAAGAAAAGAAAGTCTCGATGCAGAAGCAGGGGCGACTTAATATAATTTGAGGTATTAGACAAAAAAAAATAAAATGATCTTTTAATAGAATCTACCCATATATTAATGCTAGTAATATGTTCATTATTTGTTTTGTGATTTTTAAGCATGGTACTAAAAAAATTTCAATCTCTAGTTCAATCGTTAACTAATTGACTTTATACTTTCTAAAAGACATATTCAACAATATAAATAAAAATGATGACAACTCACCAGCAAAATAAATAATTTTATGATAACAAAATTTAATAAAATTATAAACTAATTGAAGTTATAGAACAATAGAAACTGATTTCGAAGAATTTGGTCCAATACTCCAAAAAATTCTTTAATTGAATAAAAGTTCATTCAAAGTCTTGTGACGTAGTGAGATTGTAAATTGTAGAAGTGAAGAAGAAGAAAAAAAAAAAAAAATTTATAATGAGAGGAAAAAAAAATATATGAGGAATAAGAAAATAAAAGTTAATAGGCATCTTAAAAAAATATAGAAAGTTTCACAAGTCATACACTCATGTAATAAAGATGATAGAGAGAGGAAAAAAAAAAAAAAGAATAAAAAAAGAAAAAAGTAATAGAAATATAGAAATATTTGGGGCCTAATATTAAATTTCTTTATTTATTGAGGTTTAATAATAGAAGAAAATAAAATTTGTAGGTAACTTATAATATATAAGAAAAAAAATTTGGGGCCCTGAAAAGAAGAAGAAGAAGAAGGTAATAAATAATAGTAGAAATCTTTTAGGTCACTGTCAAATCCCTCTATTTATCGATGTTTAATAATTTATATAATTATTTTAAGAAAGAAAGTTATAATATATAAAGAAATAAAAATTTATGAGGCCTTCTTATTGGTTAGGCGACCTCCTAACTCACCTAAGGCTCGAGCCTCCCCAGTGCAGAAGCATCATATGAACAATTTTTTTTATCCAAAAAAATATGGAGGATAAGAGTATTGTGGAAATTCCACATATTTATAAATAAAATATACATACAACAATGATTCAAGATAATGAATAGCACCACTGTGGACGGAAAAATCCCCCTCCAATAAAAGTCATTCACGTGGCAATAATTAAATCTTTATTTTTATTTCCTTTACGGGTTGCAAGGGCCCAAACCTGTTCAAGCCCAGATAAAGGTACTCACAGCCCAAAGAGTTAAGATTAAGTTTCCGGCCCGATAATACTGACATTCGGACCAGTATACATTTAGCCCAAGTTAACTTCATTTAAAGAACAAGACCAGTCCTGCTAGGCAAATGATTCAACAAAGAAGGCAAGTTCTGTGCAAGGAAAGTTTTGCATGGAAAGAATTGTAATAAGGAAAGAATTCTAATCGTAAATAATGTTGTATATGGAACGAATTGGAGGACAAACAAGACGAGTCCTACCATAATTCTACCACTTTATTTCATATAAATAGAGGCCTAGACCTCCAATAAAGCCATCGAGCAATTTACACTTGTCTCTGAGTATTATAATTACTTGTTCTGAGTGAGTTGTATTTTTTCTTTTCATTTCTTTTAAATAGAGAGAAATTTTGCACCTACAACCACCAATCAAAATAATCTAAGAACGATTCTTTCATTAAATTGAATAATACATCATTTGAACAATATGAATATAATAGTGCACATGAAATTAACAAGATAAATAGTTCAGTAATATGATATTAATATTAGCTCGAAAATATAAATTAAGAAGTACAACGATAATAATAAAATAAGTTAGAAAGTGCTGGCCTAATTGTTAAGGCATGTGTAAATACATTGATCTAAAGCTAATAGTCCTCCCCTTCATGCGGGTATTGGTAAAACTAGTTAGCTCCAAGATACAACTCAATCAGCTTGCAGCGGCGTCTTCTCCATGTGCACGACTATAGGAAGACTAGGTCCAAGTCTATATAAGTCTAGTTGCTCATAAACTCAATATGTAAAATATTATACACATATACATATATGAAAGAGTATAATAGATAGATAGAAACCTATTCTTTTAGAGTCTCACTCATACTAGATATACATATCCAAACTTTGCCCCTTTAGAATGATAAACATCTAACCTATTTATAGTGTAAAAGAATGTAACGGTTATATCAACATAAATAGAGAATTTAAATATAATTATTTCATCAATAAATATAATAAACCATTCTATTAAATAATATTTAATATAATGTAACTTAATATATAATTTAATATATTTATTAATTTTATTAAAATAATACCCAACAATCCCTATTTATGTTGATATAACTATAAAATAATACCCAACAATCACACGGTTGCGGCCTCACGACGACTTTCACTTAGGTGAATCCTCTAAGAGTATATGAGACCTATACCCTGCGAGAGTATGCTCGCCTCGAATTTATTCAGGGCAAAACCTTTCCTTAACGTCACATCACAACACGGATGCCATAGGGATGAATAGGAAATAATCTCCTCGAGAAACCTCCTAAAAGAGTGTTGTCAATGAGTCATGCTGTGCAGATTATTTTTACCCATTGAACCTTTCGTCATGTGATTAAATCGCCAATTAGAAGGTGACTCCCTTGGGGCTTAGGCCCATCCCCTTCGACAAATATAGGATTATGCCCTAATAAGACACTTGGTCATTTTAATTTTCTTTCTTTTCCTTCACAACCCAACTCATGGGTTTATCCTTTCTTTCTCCTCATTTTTTCTCTTCATATTTTTCTCTCGTTTTCATTTTTCTTTTTCATCATTTTTTTTTTTCCTTTCACGTTTTCCACCATTTTTCTTTTTTTCACCCCCACCACTTCCTTCTTTTTCTCTCTCAATTTTTTTTTTTCATCATCTTTTTTCCTCCACAAAATAATATCACTGAATAATACCTCATTGGAAAAATATTAAGATGAATACTTTTGTTAGCTTTGTTAATTCTATCCGGATAGAATGTTAGTATATACTTTGGTTGCAAATTGCAATGTTGGAAGTGGCATAAGAGAAAATTAGAGTCACATGCATGTGCACACACACCACATCGGATGACAGAACCCGGACAATTCCGTGCGATCTCTCTCCGCCACACAAAATAATAATTTTATTAGGATTGACCTGCCATGCAAGTGTGGTCCATGTAAATTATTACATTAACAGTAAACATTCATCCTAGCGTATAAATCTGCTGATGGTGTTCAATTAATTCTTTTACGTGGTGCCATGGGCCCATATCTCTCGTGCTCTCTGCTACTGGCCTCTTGGAAGACTTTGAACCCCACCTTTTTCCTCTTCAACATTGTACCTCATGAAAACAAAACAATTCTGTGTGAGTTTTCTACAGAGATAATTTTAGCCTTAAGCACAATTTTTTGGGTAAGTATAATAAGCTCAAATTTTAGGAAACTATATAATTCATGACATATAAAGCATACACCATAATCACCAATCTAACTTATGTAATTAATGAATCCTGTTGTATAACACGTAATCTGGGATTGTATATATGCATGATAGAAGTCATACTCTTAAATTTACAAATAGTAATGTTCTGTAACAGCTATATATATTTACGCACACATTATTACATTAATGCTTATAACAGTTACCTCTTTAAAGATATATAATTAATTTATTCTTTTACAATTACTATTAAGTCAAGAAACAATTTAAATTCTCTTTGTAACTGAGCAAAGCACAAACTGTCATTTCTAAGTTAATTAAAATTAATGCCACAATATGAACAAAATATATACAGCACCAAATATAACTTATCATAAAGTTTTAAAATAAATTACTGATCGGTTTTTTTTTTTTTTTATTTATTAAATAAAACAATCAAATGGTTTCAATTTAGAGTAACAACTAACTCACTCCAGTTTAAAATTTAAATGCAAATATAGATCAACTGAAGACCGTATATGCATATATATTTATTCGGTCAATTGTAGAGAACACTAATGTTGAAATAGTAACCACACACTTTAATAGGAACATTCCCTCATAATTATACACATTCACTCCTATATATATATATCAATGTCATATAAAGAATAATTAATATCAATTCACGTTGTCTTTACCTTATACAATGTATTGGTCTGTGAAGTGCACTAGTGCAGTAGCCAAAACACCAACATCCTAAGATGTACAACAATTTGCAGTCAAGCCGGTTGGAAAATAAGGAGTATATAATAGACCATGGAAACAAAGCATATAAATTTATAGGAATTTATAATATACAAAATTTTCAGAGTATATGCATAACATCAAAAGTGATATACAAAAAATGACATAAAACTCTTACTCACAAGCATATATTATATATGCCTTTATTTCCTTTTTCTATATTAGGTATCTGAGAATCTCGGAACATAAATATAAAAATTCAAAGTTCCAAATATAAAAATGCCTAATGCAAGCATCAAAAGTTAAATGTAAAAGAAGATATACATAAGCACAAAATAATGGATTTACCATAATATATTCCTTGGATCATATAAAAGAAAACAATTCCTTCAAATACTGAATTTTTCCATTTATCATATTTTATAAATAAGAGTATTAATAAAATATATCTTAACATTGTATGAGATATATCAGCTTTAGACTGTTGTGAAAATTCCACATATTTATAGATAAAATATACATACAACAATGATTCAAGATAATGAACAACAACACCAATCAAAATAATCTAAGAACGATTTTTTCATTAAATTGAATAATACATCATTTGAACAATATGGATATAATAGTGCACATGAAATTAACAAGATAAATAATTCAGCAATATGATATTAATATTAGCTCAAAAATATAAATTAAGAAGTACAACGATAATAATAAAATAGGTAAGAAAGTGCTGGCCTGATTGTTGAGGCATGTGTAAACACATTGACCTAAAACTGATAGTCCTCCCCTTCGTGCGAGTATTGGTGAAACTGGTCAGCTCCAAGATACAACCCAATCAATTCGCAGCGGCGTCTCCTCCATGTGCACGACCACAGAAAGACTAGGTCCAAATCTATATAAGTCTAGTTACTCATAAACTCAATATGTAAAATATTCTCAAGCATAGTATACACATACACATATATGAAAGAATATAATAGATAGATGGAAACATGTTCTTTTAGAGTTTCACTCATACTTAGATATACATATCCAAACTTCGCTCCTTTAGAATGATAAACATCTAACCTATTTATAGTGTAAAAGAATGTAACGGTTATAACAACATAAATAGAGAATTTAAATATAAATATTTCATTAATAAATATAATAAACCATTCTATTAAATAATATTTAATATAATGTAACTTAATATATAATTTAATATATTAATTAATTTTATTAAATAAATACCCAACAAAGAGTACCGTGGAGAAGAGAGTGTCAATACAATTTATGTTGCGAGGGATGATTTGGCTTTTTGTCAGTTCAATTATTTAAACATTAAAATGGAACGCTTAAGTATTTTAGTGGAATGCAAATATCAACTCCCATAATTTATAGTAATTTGTTTCTTATAGTTCTTGTTTCTTTTAATTATAAATTTATATCTATATCTATAAACTATATCTTTCTTTCTTTCTATTATTTTTGTTGGGATTTATATGCCCTGGCATAGCAAATTATTATCTGGATTATAATGACATATATTCCTGACATATCTGAAATATTTATGATTTATATAATTGGTAAATTCAATGTATTATGTTTCGATTCACTATGAAATTGATAATGTCCATGTAATTACAAGAAATATTTATATATATGTATGTGATGGCAATCAATGCATGATATATAAATAGTAATTATAAATTATTCATAGTCGGTAATTATGGATGGACTCATAATTAATTAAGACTTGAACTGGATCCGCGTTAGGTTGAGATATATTGCGAGAGCCGTCGTATGCAATTACTCCTTATCACCGTCATGACATTTGACTCTTAAGCATGAGAAAAGTATAGACTCTTTTATTAATTAATAATTACTTTGATTTGTTCGGTGGATTCTTCGGGATCCTTAGACCGACACTTTGGGTAGTTATGTAATTAATAGTTAGAGGGTTATATTTTCAATATTTGCATCATTGCTACTTGTATTTATTTTGTATTGATTATGGTTGATCACAAAGTAAATTCGAAGGCCTTCGTGTGTTTTTAGACAAAATAATTTATTATATATTTATTTATTTAAATTATTATTTTTGTCAAACAAATGTTTTATTGTGATCGAGCCAGAAATAATCAGAGGTACCAAAATAGATATATTAATTAAGTAGTCGGATTGATGGCTTTATTTATCCGATAACTAATTATGCATAGAGGGGTCAAAGTGCAATATTGACTTAGAGGTTATTTATTATTTAATTGGAGTTCAATTAATTTCTTTTAGTGGAGTAGAAATTAATTTATGAATTAATTGAATTGGGTCTATGGACCGGGCCAATTATTAATTCATTATAACCAATAAAATAATAGGCCCAATGGATTCTCACTCATAGCCCAACTTGATATTGGAATCATATTAGATTTGAGACATATGAATTAGAGATGGAGAAGGATTTGTTGTTTCCTTTTCTTTATTTTTATATATTGCCTATAAATATACATGGTCTATGTATATTTTAGGGAGTGATTTTATTAGAAGGAAAAAGGAATATATTTTCTCTCTTTAGAAAATTAGGGTTTATGTTCTCATCTAATGGAGGCTCCCACAAGGCTAGTTTTCCAAGGTCATTCATGGAGGCTTATGAGTGATTCCTAAAGGCAAAACAATTACCAAGAAGATGGAGATCCATGGAAAAGGTGTCTAGCAAAAGGGATCTACAATAAGTGAGAACATTCACTTTAGAGGAGAGATCTAAGATTTACTCAAACCTTGATGTAAGTATTCAATCTTTTAATTGAATGATACATCATGTTTTATTTTTGCATAAAACTTGTCTCTATGTGATGAATCAAGATCTATGAATTTAAATCCCTCGAAAAGTTTTTAAAACTAGCACGTTTCCAAACAGTGGTATCAGAGCATGGTTTGATTCATTACTAGAGATCATGATTTTATGAAAATCATCATTCATGGGTCCAAAATTATATTCATATATATTTTTATTGATGTATGTTGATGTATGATTTAATATATTGATATATATTGATACATGATGATGTATGTATAATTGTGAATGGATGATGATGTGTGTTTGGGCCATGGATGAAGCTTATAGGTTAATTGAATGTAATTTTATCTTTGAATGAATGTAATTAAGGCTTTGATTTAGCCGTTTGAAAGTTCAATGATGTAATTTAATTTTTCCCATTATATTTCAAATTGTAAATTTATTTAAAGCCATGTAATATTCATTAAAGGGTGCTATGAAGCTTCAAGAAGGTCTAAGAGGATTAAATTAGGCTTCAGGAATTTTCTGGGATTTTTTAGAAAATTTCCGGAATTTTTTTGGAATTTTTTAAGGCCTAATTTAATTTCTGGAAATTTTTATTAATTTTTCTGGATTTTTCGGTGTTTTTCCGGTGGCCGGAGCATCACCGGCGACGAGAAGAACTACTGGAGGAGGCTGGGTTCTGGTGCAGCGCACCAATAATGAATCTGGCGCGTGAGGAACACGCGCCAGAAGTGGTAGGTGAAGAATGGAATCTGGCGCGTGGGTTCCACGCGCCAGAAAAGTCAACCATTCCGGCGCGTGAGGAACACGCGCCGGACAAGCCAAATCAACGCCACTTGGCGCGTGGCAGCGCGTGCCACGCGCCACAATCTTTCCCAAGCGCGTCTGAGCGCGTAAGGAGCGTGGAGAGCGCGTGAGCCGCGCGTGGTGGTGCGTGAGACTGCATATGACCGGATTTTGTCTTTTTCAGGCGTAGAGATACTTACAGATGACCTCCAGGCTTATTTTAATGATTATTTTGTGCTGTTATCGCTCATTAGGGAGTTAATTATTGCCCCAAAGTTGATTTTAATATTATTCTCCATTATTTAAAGATAGTGGGAGTTTCATAGGGTGCAATAATTATAGCACTTAATAATTATTTAGTTTTTAATGTTAAAAGCTAAATCCATTGGCCATTTTATTTGCTTTATCTGTCATTTATTTATTTATGCGATGTATGAAATGCATAGAATATATAATTGTTAATTAATTATTATTCATGCATTGGATCCATGATATTTATTTAAATGGCTTGATTTATATTAATTAAGTTATGAAAATTAATTGGATTTAATTACTAATTAATTTGAGGGCACCTATTGGGAAATGCAAAATTATTTTTGTAAATTATTTTTAAAGTGTGCTTCAAATTAAATATTAGTGAATCGTTTAAAAGTCCAAATATTTTCTAAATTTAATTGGATTAAAATCAAGACGTTTTGCATGCATATATCATGTAAATAAATAAATTCAAAACCCTAATTATGAATGATTAAAAATTGAGTGGGAGCGGGGATTTTTATACATTACCCCATGGCCTTCATTATTAAAATCATTGTAATTAGATCTTCAAAAATAAGGTCCCACGCATGATTTGAAGAGTCTTAATATTACAAGAATGGTTGTCTCATAAAAATAAATATATTAAATTTTCATTGTAATTAGATCTTTAAAAATAAGGCCCAACGCATGATTTAAAGAGTCTAAATTATAATGACAAGATCTTTAATGTTTTATTTTTCATTAGAGTATTAATAATGTTATACACTCAACCTAAAATCAATAGTGTTAGCTCCCCAACGGAGTGGTCTACATTAGGTGATTTTAGAAAGGCTAAACATAATCGGGAATCATTTCATATAGATAGACAAGGCATTGTCTTAAGAGATATGGAGATGATGGGATTTGCCCGCCAATAGCAATAATGAACTTCGCCAACCGAATAAGTTATTGGTGTATTGGTTATCCAATTTTTCATGCAGTGGTTAAGGGACACACATACTATTTTAATGGAAGTGCTCACCTAATAGTAGATGAATCTCAATAATAGTAATAATGAACTCCTCCAACAGGATAAGTTATTGACATATTGATTGGTTGATTTATTTTGCTACAGAGTTGAGGGACCCGCATTAATTAAAAGGGATTGTTCACCAATAATGATAATGATCTCTTGTTCAATTGAGATTTATTATATTATGTGGTTAACAAACTCATTTTAATTTTAAATATGCATGACAGTATTAATAATTCACCTTGCATATTGTATGAATGTATTTATATTCAGATTAATTATGTCTAATCCAGTTTATCTGCTTGCTTACATATTCAATGTAACTGGATCTCCTTAATATTGACTGAGAAAGGAACTTAGATATTTTATTCACAACGTAAGGGTACAAAATGTATTTAATACTCCTATACCTAATTCATTTACTTTAAGATACTTAATGAGATGTTTTAGTGAGATTAGATAGACAGTATGCCAAAATACTATGTCAGACTTGAATAGCATCAAGATAGCCTAAGGAACTCCAGTATGAAATCGAATTTTGGAAAATGATTGTTTATTATTTAAAATTAGCTGGAGATCAATAGGGTTGACTTGGGTGGTAAGTTTCAAGTTGACATGATTATTGCCTTGTTACCAAACTCGTTCGACTCTGTTAGAGTGAACTAAATAAGGAATCAGTTTGAGTTCATACTCGCTGATATTCTTATAGAATTGGTAACAGATGAATGGATAATCAAAAGTATGGGCGTTCCTATCAATCTAACCTAGTTTATACCATCTTCTTCTAGGCCCAAGTGGACGGGCAAAGCAAAGAAGAAGGATGATAATAGGACTAGGCTAGCACAAAACATGGGTATCCAAAAGGTTAAAGGGAATAAGGCAGTGTATGTTGAGGGCAAAGAAAACTGTTTCTTTTGTCGCTAACTAAGACACTAAAGGACAAACTGTCTAAGCAATGACGTGGCATAGGAAAATATATATTTAATCATTGAACCATGTTATTTGGTTGTATCTATTAATTCCTGATGAATAGATTCTGGAGCCACTAAACATGTTTGCAATTCATTGCAAGGATTTCAAGAATCCAGAAGCCTCGATGATATGGAATATATTTGTACTTGACCTGATGTCAAGGTTGTAGCTGAGTCAGTGGGAGTATTACATCTGAAATTAGAGAGTATGAGGATATTAGTATTAGAGAATTATCTTTATGCACAGTGGTTAGACGCTATCTAATTTTTGTTTCACTTGTGGTTTATAAAAACTGTGTTGTTATTTTCTAAAACTGGTTTTATAAAATTGAATAGATATGCGATTGCTTCTGGTGCATTGAAAGATGGTTAATATACTATAATCACAAACTCTTAAGATTTGCAGGATATAGAAATTAATGTTGCATCTTCTAGATTGAATGTTAAGAGAAAAATTGTTATTCCTGACTCATTGTATTTTTAGCGTCTATTTTTGGGTTGTAATCAGTCAAAATGAGATTCAAAGATTTGTCAAAGAAGGTTAATTACCTAGTGAGGCAGGGGAGCCTAAACCAAACTTGTGAACCCTGTTTTGAAGGATAGATAACTCTTAGGGCTTAATCAGCCAGATGAAATAGACATAAAGGACAATTGGAGTCGGTACACACTGACACGTGTGGTCTTATGAACATCCAAGCAAGATTACTCACGTTTTGGATAAGTTTATCTGATGCAACATAAGTCTTAAACTCTTGGTATTTTCTGAGAAGGTTAAGACTGATGTGGAACACATATTAGGTAAACTTGTCAAGACACTTCGATCTGATCGAGGATATGAGTATTTCTTGGGATAGTGCAAAGACTATATGGTCAATGAGGGTATTATGTACCAGTTTTCCGCAATTGACGCTAAATGTATTTAGGTGTCAAATAGGAATAACAGAATTCCACTTAACATGGTTAGATTTATGATCAGCTATGCTACATTATCTCTTTCATTTAAGAGTTTAGCGTTAATGACATCGATGCGCATTATAAACTGCATTCCATCTTAGTTTGTCTCAAGGATACCGTTGAGCTGTGTTTTTGTACTAAATATTAGTTTGAATCATATACACATATGGGGTAGTCTTGCACATGTGCGCTTGATATGGACCAGTAAGTTGGAATCAGATCATAGGCATGCTAGATTTGATAGCTACTCTAAATGTCACTAGGATGGATTATTTTATGATCTCAAAGATAAAAGTTAATTGTTTTCACTCACTGTTTATCTATAGGAGAATCATATTATGAATCACATACCTAGTAGCATAATGTTAGAGAATTTGGTATGAGTACCAGATGTACCACATGTGAACACATTTATTATAGAGATTGAGAATAATATATGAATTCCCTATTGATGCATTAGCATCATCTACTACATAGATTCTTGCATCGGTACATTGATGTAGTGGGAGGATTATCATCCAATTCGACAGAATCATGTTTTTAGGTGAGACCATTATAGACATCCCTGTTAAACATGAGTTAGACCCAGTAAGCTACACGGAAGTGTGAACCGATGTGGATACAGATCGTTTTGGTGAGTTATTATGAAATCAGAGTTGGAATCTATGTATTCTAATAAATTTTGGGATCTTGTAGAACTTTCTAGTAGGGTGATTCCTATGGAAGGCAAGATAATCTACAAAAGGATACCAGAAGATTTCTTAGTGAATAAATCATGAGTGTACAAGGGAATGTCATTGTTTTTCTAATTCTATATATATTGATGACATCCTACTCATTTAGAATGATGTGGAAGTTTTGTCATCAATAAAAAGGTAGTTGTTCAATTACTTTTAAATGAAGGATTCTTAAGATGTAAGCTATATTCCTAGGATCAAGTTTTTGCAAGATCAGGTTAAAAGGAAAATAGGCTTATCTTAATAATCCTACATTGATAAAGTTTTGACCAGGTTTGGTATGCATAACTCAAAGAATGAGTTCTTCCTTTATTGATATGGATGGCTCTCTCTAGTAAGTAGTTTTTTCAAGACTAGCAGAGGAGATTGAGCAAATGAGACTGGAACTATATGCTTTGGCATATGGGAGTCTCATATATGCCATGGTCTATACCAAACAGGACATCCGCTACATTGTAGAGATAGTCAGATGATATCAGTCTAATCCTGGACTTGATAACTGGTCTGTTGTGAAAAATATCATTAAGTACCTAAGGAGAACCAATGATATTATACTCATTTATGGATGTGATGATATGGTCCTAGTCAGGTATGCTAGTTCTGATTCTCAATCAGAAGTAGATACTATGAGGTTCATGACTTAGTGTATGTTCATTTAATGGAAGGGAAATCAGTTGGTAGATTGTTAAGCAGATTTCAACTGCTGACTCAAATCTGTAGGTGGAATACATTGCAGCCTTAAAGGCGGCAAAATAAGCCTATTGGTTTGATCTCACTGATTTAGAGGTTGTGGAGCATACTAGCCTGCTTATCGAGCTATATTGCGACAATAGTGCAGAAGTAGTCCAAACCAATGACCCAAGGTTCCATAGATGAACAAAATACACTGATAGGAAGTATCATGTTCTACATGATATTGTCCGGCAGGAAAATGTACTTGTGGCTAGAACATTGCATTGGAACACAACTTTGTTGATCCATTAACAAATGTGTCATCGATCAATAGTTTTGATCAACACCTGGATAACATTGGAGTTAGATGCAATTTGAATTGGCTATGAGGGCAAGTGGGAGCTGTTGGGATTTATATGCCCTGGCATAGTAAATTATTATCTGAATTTTAATGACATATGTTCCTGACATATCTGAAATATTTATGATTTATATAATTGGTGAATTCAATGTATTATGTTTCGATTCACTATGAAATTGATAGTGTCCATGTAATTACAAGAAATATTTATATATATGTATGTGATGGCAATCAATGCATGATATATAAATAGTAATTATAAATTATTCATAGTCGGTAATTATGGATGGACTCATAATTAATTAAGACTTGAACTGGATCCGCGTTAGGTTGAGATATATTGCGAGAGCCGTCGTATGCAATTACTCCTTATCACCGTCATGGCATTTGATTCTTAAGCATGAGAAAAGTATAGACTCTTTTATTAATTAATAATTACTTTGATTTGTTCGGCGGATTCTTCGAGATCCTTAGACCGACACTTTGGGTAGTTATGTAATTAATAGTTAGAGGGTTATATTTTCAATATTTGCATCATTGCTACTTGTATTTATTTTGTATTGATTATGGTTGATCACAAAGTAAATTCGAAGGCCTTCATGTGTTTTTAGACAAAATGATTTATTATATATTTATTTATTTAAATTATTATTTTTGTCAAACAAATGTTTTATTGTGATCGAGCCAGAAATAATCAGAGGTACCAAAATAGATATATTAATTAAGTAGTCGGATTGATGGCTTTATTTATCCGATAACTAATTATGCATAGAGGGGTCAAAGTGCAATATTGACTTAGAGGTTATTTATTATTTAATTGGAGTTCAATTAATTTCTTTTAGTGGAGTAGAAATTAATTTATGAATTAATTGAATTGGGTCTATGGACCGGGCCAATTATTAATTCATTATAGCCAATAAAATAATAGGCCCAATGGATTCTCACTCATAGCCCAACTTGATATTGGAATCATATTAGATTTGAGACATATGAATTAGAGATGGAGAAGGATTTGTTGTTTCCTTTTCTTTATTTTTATATATTGCCTATAAATATACATGGTCTATGTAAATTTTAGGGAGTGATTTTATTAGAAGGAAAAAGGAATATAATTTCTCTCTCTAGAAAATTAGGGTTTATGTTCTCATCTAATGGAGGCTCCCATAAGCCTAGTTTTCCAAGGTCATTCATGGAGGCTTATGAGTGATTCCTAAAGGCAAAACAATTACCAAGAAGATGGAGATCCATGGAAAAGGTGTCTAGCAAAAGGGATCTATAATAAGTGAGAACATTCACTTTAGAGGAGAGATCTAAGGTTTACTCAAACCTTGATGTAAGTATTCAATCTTTTAATTGAATGATACATCATGTTTTATTTTTGCATAAAACTTGTCTCTATGTCATGAATCAAGATCTATGAATTTAAATCCCTCGAAAAGTTTTTAAAACTAGCACGTTTCCCAACAATTTTAATGATAGAATTTTTTTGAAAAAATTATGAACTCTGTGATGTTTATCTCGAAAGATGTACCAAAGTCTTTTTTTTTTTTTTTTAATTTCCTTTTAAAATATAAATTATTGAAATAACTAGGGATGGCAACAGAGTGGGCTTTGCTAAATCCTACCCTGACTCGTTATAAAATTCGTCATACCAACTCTTTCCCTACTCCGGTGCGGGTTTGTAATTGGTATTCCATTTTCACCCCTATTTCGGTAGAGGGTACTTCGTTTAATTACATAGCAGGGTTAGTTATGCCATTTTTATTATGTAATAATAATGAATAATACATAAAAAAAATTAGCCCAATGTGCTCAAAATTACTAAGTAGAAAAATATTAATTGATTAACTGACACTTCCAACAAAGTAATAAGAGTCTTAAAAATAATAAATATTATATATATATATATATATATATATATATATATATATATATATAATTTAAAGGTATATATATAATCAGGGCGGGGCGCAGGATGGGTTCATCACTAAATCCCTGCCCTAAATCATTACAAATTTTTAATTATTTTGTTATACCCGTCTCAAACTCATTTAGGGGCCAAATCCGCCCCATTAAGAGCGGAGTGGAGCATAAACCCATCGGTTCGGGGGAAATTGCCATCCCTACTTCCCTAGAATCAACAATGTATTTGGGGATATCACTCCTGTGATGACTGTGTCATTTTCTCTTCTTTTGGGATTTATTTATTTATTTACTTATCATTATTATTTATTTTATTTGTTTATTTCTTTTCGTGTTACCTTAAGGTTTTGTTGAACCCAAGATAGGATTTGGTGTCCGGAATCAGTTTTTGGCATCTCATGCATTTTATTTTACTGTCAATGCATAGTTTAATTGTGTAGAAAAATATGCTTATTTAATTTTAATTCTTGGGAGTATGATTGCATAGTTTCTTCGGAAACATTTTCATTTTTCGGGATTATTTGTGCGATTATCTTTTTGAGATATTTTGGCTTAAGGACCTTTTTACAATTATTTTTGTGAGATATTTAGAAGAAGGACTTTTTTTGTAATTTTTTAAAAGTGTGACAAGTGTCACTTTTCCTTTGACCATTTGTTGACTTTTGGTTGGAGGCACTTAGAAGGCTTGGATTGTGATAAGCGTAGGATATATGTTGAATCTTGTGAGGGTGCATTGCATTGTGACAAGTGGAGGGGTGTGATTTGTGTGTGTGTGTTGTGTGTGTGTGTGTGAGGTAGTGTTAGTATAGTTTAAGTGTTTTACATTTCATTAGTTAGTGGAGAAACTAGAGAATTCTATGTCTTCCTCATTTTCTCTCACCTAAACCACCATTGATGCCTTTAAATCCTAGCCTTATATCTTGTTTTCAACCCTCTTCCACTAACATTTTGGCCTAGCTCTTTGAAGAAAAAAGCTCCCTTACACCATTGTCCTCAACACCCAGTTCTTGGATTTCACCTGCACACCTTTCTTGTGGTTTCTAGAGATTCTAATCTCTAGTGAGGTAAGGAGTGTCTTATGTTTATATCCTTAGTGTTTTATTGTGTTATTTGAAGTTAATATATATTGTATTCATGTTATATGAATTGTAGGGTTGCATATAGATGGAGGTTATATGTAATTGACCTAGGATTTCATATTGTTCAAGGCATGTATATGATATACCTCTTGTAAAGATGTTATTTCATTTGGTGGAGAATTAATTTCTAGTAATTTCTTATAGTGTAACTATAGAATTCTTATATGATTATTGCTAATAATTTTATTGTGAACTTAATACTATGTTGTTGTTT
Source organism: Cornus florida (assembly GCF_030987335.1). Taxonomy (NCBI): domain Eukaryota; kingdom Viridiplantae; phylum Streptophyta; class Magnoliopsida; order Cornales; family Cornaceae; genus Cornus; species Cornus florida. The sequence continues at coordinate 56,687,844 of NW_026775579.1, read as the reverse complement.
AATCAAGGATTTAAAGCTTACTATATTAGTATAGATGGATTTCCTATGTTGACAACATTGTATTAACATAGTTTTATACACATTGTGAACTTGGCATTGCAAATGCCATTGTAGTCTTGAAGACTTAGAGCATAGAATGTGTGCTTCCAACCTTGATTGGGCATGGAAAGTGATTAATTGCATTGTATACACGTTGTGATATTATTTGTTGATTTTGAATTCTTGGGGCATTAGTTACATGACATGGCTAGAGTACGGCTCTAGTACGGGAGGTACGAGTTCTCCCCAAAATAGTGCGCACTTAGGTACTTCCTTGCGGGTTAGTAGCCCAAAATAACTAATTGTCTTGGTTGTGATGTTTATAATCGGATGTTGTGTCCAAGATATTCCTATTGTTTGATTTCGCGTTTCATTTTCCAAGTTGACAATACTATGTAATTGTAACTTGTTGTATTGCATTGGAGGTTCCAATATCATTTAAATGCATTACTTATTGTGGATTACGTTTAAAATGTTTCAAATATAGTTTTAGGATGATTCCTTAGCTTCACCTTGAAACTAGACGTTAGGATGCATGATCCACAAGTATTCGTATATATTACACTTGCAAAACCCTTGAATCTTTAGGTTATACGCATACGCATTTCCTATGGAGTAATTTCAATTACTCACCCTAGTTGATTATTATTTTTCCAGGCAAGGAGGTACTCTTCTTGGATGCACATCATCCATAGCTCAGACTAGTGTTTACATTTTGGACATCTTTTGTATGTTATTAGCATGCAAGTGTTAGCATGTTGTGTTTGTCTTTTGAGATTGATAATGTGTAATGTAATTAGAAACACGCTTTGCTTCCTTTTGAGTGTGTAATATGTACTTAAACACTTTCTTTTGTGTCAACTTTAATGTATGTAATGAGGCCAAGGGCCAAACACTTTCAATGTATGTGAATTATGTTGTTTTGTATCATATATTTATCTCTTTGGCATTTCATGCACTCGGGGGCATTTTCGTTATTTTACTTAACTTATCATTCTTAGTTTGGACCATAAGTGATCTAAGAATCAATTTTGAACAGGGGTTGCTTCACAAACTTTTTCCAAAAAATCTCATTTTCACCAAGATTTTTTAAGGTTGCAGGTTGCACCTGCAGCCAATCGTTCGCAGGTACCTGCGATCGATCGCAAGTGGGTGCGACCGATCGTACCTGAGAACATTTTTGGCTTTTCATCGTTCATGTACCTCACAATCGATCGCAACTTTAGTGCGATTGATCGCATCTAGAACTTTTTTTGTCACTTCATCGTTCGTTATATGGTGCGATCGATCGCACCTGAGAAATTTTGGTAACTTTTTAATGAAATTTCGAAACTACATATCTCTTTCATTCTCACTCTAAATTAAGTGATTTTTTAGTTTAAGTTTATTGATTTTTTGTTAGCTATCCAATGGTATGCACGGTACCATCCAATTTTGTTTTAAAATGACCATTTTACCCCTAATTCCATTTTTTGTCCGCTTTAAACTTAACTTCCGCATTCGTTTCCTATTTGAGTCTCGTGACTTCTTAGAAGGTCACTTTTTCATTTTAGAGGTGGTGTCCATCTATAAACCTCCTCTCTTTTCTTGCTTTCGTGTTTTGGGACTTGTTATCAAGTCAATTTTCGAGTTACTCGTTAATATATCGGATTCTAGAAATTCGGGCTGATGAGCGCTAAAAAGTGCGCATTTAAACACCTTAAGCTTAGGTATTCTAGGATCTTTATCTATCTTACTTTCCCGTTTTAGACTAATTTCGTGTTATTGCCCTTTTTAGGTGCTTATCCCCAAAATAAGCTAATTCAGCCAAATAAGAGCTTAAAAGAAGCTAACTCAAGTTGGATGGAAGAAAGGAGCAAAGTGGAAGCAGATTGAAGCAAAGTATGGAATTCTGCAGGTTCGATCGATCACAAGTATATTTCAATCGATCGAAAGTTCATCGATCTAGATATTTCAAGATGGATCCAAGCTCTTTTGTCCTTATCCAAAGATCTCACAAAGTTCGATCGATCCAACAATTCTCAGATCGATCGAAAAGATTCCATTTTATCATGTTGTACCACCCCACCTACCACTTTTGTCTCTTTCCCCAAAATATCTCAGATCTATCCTTATCCAAAAAGGCGCCGCCATGGGAGGATCGATCTAGCCAAAGTTTGATAGATCTCAGCCATGTTCGATCGATCTCACTACAAGTTCGATCGATCGAATTTCCTCGAGCCCGAAAAAAGACAAAATCCAACTCATTAAAGGTTGGCTCATGGTGCAATCATTGGAGGAATAATGATGTGCAAGCCCAGACTATTGGGTGTAACATTTTAACCTACCTATATAAGGAATATGAGCCATTCTTGAGAGCATACTTGACATAACTTACATATTGTATAATATATTCTTGGAGAGGAGGCTAGAGACATTCTTGAGAGGTTTTCTATCTACTTCTAGAAGATGAGCATTTCTACCATGGAGATAGCCCTTGAGGGTTAGAAAACACTATTCCTGAATGGCTAAACATCTTCTTAGGGCTAGAGTTAGCCCTAAGCATACTTTATTTATCTTGATTTATGTATTTTTGAGGGGATTTATGTTGTAATACATGTTTTGACATCTTTATATACATAGATCTTGTTTATTCAATGATTTGTGTGGTTTAATTCTTTCAATTGACCATTGCATTCTATTTATATGTCTATATATGCTAGAATAGATGTTCATGTGTTTATCTCTATTTCTTGTGTTGTTAATGCATGTCTATGTGCATGAATGCTATAGATCTAGAGATTGTCAAGACATAATGCTTAATATAATGCTCTTGTGGTTTATTTAATGGTTCATACTCATTTCTTGGTGGATTATACCTCTCCCTTAGTCTAATTAGTTTTATTTGTCATTAGCTTAAATGTAGTGTAGTTACCTTAGTTGTTAAATGGGAGGACAATCCATGCTTGTTGTTTGATATTCCATACTTATGAATGCAAGTAGTGTATTGCTCTAATTTTGTGATGTGTTTGAATTGTGAGCTTAAAGAAGGATTAATGTCTTACTTTGATATATTGTGCTATTCATTGTATTGTCTAGACAATATACACTTAATTGGTCATCCATGTTTGTTGAAACAACCACACACACTCACTCTTTTTGCAACATATGCCTTCCCCTCATTAATTGTGAATTGAGTATAGAGAAAAGTGATGCTTAGTGGTGATCTCTAAGTTCTAAGACCTCTCTCTCTTATTTTCTCTATCCTTTAATTACTTGCTTGATATTGATCTTGTTTAGTTTTAATTGTAGTTTAATCAACCAAACAACCTACCTTTGATCACTCGACCTACTAACCATAAGCCTTGTTTCCACTGCTAGTGCACCCTTAATCCCTTGGGACGATCCCTGTTCACCCTAGCTATATTTTTAGTTAGCGGTAGTAGTGGCATTTATAAATTTAAAACTTGGCCACATTGCATATTCACTACCTTTTGAATATCTCTTTAAGCTTCTGTGATTGACAGCCACTAAGTTTTTGGCACCGTTGCCGGGAATTGAATTGGCAGCGCCATGTTTTGGAAACAATTAGGGATTAGTACTCTTTTGATCATGTCTTTACTTTATTTTTATTTTTGGTTACTTATTCTGTTTGTTCTTATTTGACTAGGTGAAATTGAGTAAGGAGGTTAAGCAAAGGAGACTTCAAAACAAGGAGCTAAGCTAAGCACAAAAAGGACTAAAAATCTAAAAAATGCAAAGCAAGCAAAGCTTGGAAATTGAAAATCAATTGAAGTTGCTTAAGGACCCTTTGTGAGATCTTTCTAACTCAAACTCTAGTTAAATCGTCGGCCCGCGTGGAGGCTTGTTTTTTATTTCTTAGATAAATCGTGAGCCCGCATGGAGGCAATTTACTTTTCTTTGCATGTTGTTTAAGCATGGGAGTATGGGATCATTGAATGTGGAGATTTGTTGATTTATTTGTTGCGGAGGCGAAGTGAATGTTACTTGCATGCTAGTGTATGCATGGTTGTAGGTTGTAATACTCCTAATTTTAAAAATGAAAGTCCTGATATTTATTTTATTGTTTCAATTGCATTTTTTTTTTAATTGTTGATATGCATATGTGTTAATTTTATTGATTTAATTGTTGGTTAATTAGTTAATTGTTCTCATTGTTGTGATTTAATTGAATTTACTTATTTAATTGTTCTAATTTAATTGATTTAATTATAGTTAATTATTTGGTTGTTGTAATTGAATTAATTTACTTAAATTTAATGGTTTAACTGTTTAATTGAATTGTTTAAATGGACTTGATGTAATTAAATGTATTTATGTTTTCAACGTGACTGTTATATAGTTGTACATTAGGTTTACAGCTGATATTGATATTAACCTAGATTTCCCCATGAGCCGAGTAAATCCAATTAGGGTTTAAGAGAGCCTAAGATTAGTGTGGCCTATAAATATTCACCTAAGTTGTCCGCTTAGGGTTGTAGAATAAAATTACGACATAGTAAGGTTGAGAGAAGTTTTGGAGACGGCTGCGAAGAAAACAGAGAATAAACAAAGGATTCGCCGGAGAATTGAGACGGACGTCGGTGTAAGGCAAGTTCTATCCTTACTCTCTCCCTTAGGCTTCGTGTTCTTTGCATTCTTAAATAGTTCTAGGATTGATTGAATCAATTAAAAACGTTTTCAGTTGTGCTAAACTTGAAAGATAACAATATGTTTTTATGTTTTATAAAACTGTTAAAACATGATGGTTGCTTGCATGAATCTCTATTTAAAGCTATGTATGTAATGTAAACTAAACTTAAACATGGACTAGGAACACACTGGGGTGTGGTTACAGTGTCTGGAATCCATAGCAGTGAGGGTTAAAGGCTGCAGAAGACGTTGGAGAAGAAGAGACGAGGCAGAGAGGAAGAGAGCCGGCTCCCTTTGATTGGGAGGCGGCTCCCAAGGTGTGGGAGCCAGCTCCACACTTGTTGGAGTAGGCTCCTTGCTCCAGATTTTTATTTTTTCGTTTTTCTGTGAGATATTGCATGCAGTGGATGGTTCTGTGTTTTCAGATACAGTTATGACTGTATGGGGAAAATTTATATGAGGCATATGGTTGTTTTAAGGCTCCAGAAGTAATGCTCATTAACTAATTACTTAAATTAGCTTGGACAGTAGAGGACTTAAACAAATAAGTACACTGTTTTAGAGTTAAAAGAATTGCACTGTTTAATTCTCTATGTTAGCAATTTTCCCATGACGGATATGATAATTGAAACATGTTTCACCATATACCATAATCGTGTATCTGAATTATACATGTGTAAGATGTGTTAGTGTTGAATGATATTAAGTTTTAAACTTAACATTAATTAGATTTTGTGAAACAACCTAAACTAAGCATGTCTATATACATATTGTAATTCTGTTTTGATGCTTGCATTATTACTGTTAGTATCAACTGTTGGAGGTATGGACTTCGTTAATGTTTACTCTAAATGTCTGTAATATCAACTGCGGAGTGTTGAATGATATTTTGAATTAATCTTGTCACTATATCAAATCTTGTGGAATAACCTAAACTGAGCAAGTTTACATATATAGATTAACTATGCTTATTGATGCTTACCTGATGTGATACCCCTCGGATCCGAGACACGGGTTGATTAGGCTTAGGCCAAAACCCGAGGGAATATCAAACAATTAAAGTATTTTAAAGCGAACACAGATGACAAAATGAAATAATAAAGATAGAATAAAGCTGAAAAAAATACTAATTATAAAACCCTCCATGTATAAGTGAATAATAAAACTCTAATCCTCTAAAACTTTAAGGTTACAACTTGGGAATCCACTGGTGGACCCCTAACCAAAAGTTCAACTGAAATTGAAAACTGAAAATAGATAACGCTAGAAACATCGAAAGAAGTCCTACGTAATCAGCTGAATGTGAGATTGTCCTCAACAAGCACGACCAAGCTCTAAGGGTGGAACCGTCCTGTACCTGAAAAGAATAATAAAGGAGTGGGTCAGACCCACGAGCAAGTTCTAATCTAACTGTAATCCATACAGTGACCCGATATGCAGATACACCGTAGACACCTCACAATATCTATCTACACTAAGGGACATTCACTAGTTTATAATAGGGGTCTCAACCTGAATAGAAGGCAACATGCGAATACGCACCCAAAGGTGGGCATGAGTACCTAGACCTAACAGGGTACACCTCAACCTATTATAACCAGCTACGCATCCACCGCATATACGCACCCTAACCAACGAGTCTGAGACTCAAGCTCAACTCGTGGTACCATAAACATATATAAAAAGTCCATCCAAATTCAGGGTATGTAGTTCAACTATTTATTAAACTGACATACAATAAACCAACTAGTTAGTCACTCAACTTATTTAGTTTATATGACTTAACTACCATCCGTTAATCCAGGAAATCATCCAACTTGGTTATAGCTAATCTGACCCAGACACAAATAGGATTCAATATCTTTCAATCCATTCCATTAATCCATTAGGTTAGGTTTATGCGTTTTGAGCTAAACCGTCCCTAGTATGCCACCGTCCCATACCGGTACATACAATCCTCCATATCCATGTAAATTACAACATATATAACAGTTCAATGATTTACAGACCCAAAACCACCATCCAAATAATTGTAAAAAAATATTTAAAGTTTCAGCAATTTAAATCCAAGCATTTAACCATATAGTTGCAGGAGACGATTTAATAAATCAACAACTAACATCCAGAGCCTGCATAGACCAAATTTAATATGTCAAGGACTCCATCATGCATGTGAATAGGTTAAACAATCCTATTATTATCCAATAAATTGCTAAAACAATTTTAGAATATTGTTTAATGTTTCAGCAATTTAAATCCAAGCATTGACCATATAGTTGCAGGAAACGATTTAATAATTCAGCAACTAGCCTCCCGAGCATGCATAGATCAAAATTAATAATTAAATGACCTTATCATGCATTTGAATGCATTTTAAAACAAGTTTTATAAACACATTACATTCCATCAAATTGCTGAAATTGAATTCAATAATTAATTTATCTTCCATTTGTTAATAACATAGGAAGTGCCTTAATTTTTACAGTGTTAGTCCCGAAAATTTAGAATTAAACTTTAACCAATTTAAGGTCTTAATAACACCCAAATTCAGCATTCTAATCTCTCTGTGGAACCCCAGAACCAACAGATTAAATCCCATGCTCCAATAGTAAAACACAGTACGTAGAAAAACTAAAAAAAAATTAAAACAGAACGTAAAATGAAAAGGGAGCCTGCTCCAAAATTTGGGAGCAGGATCCTTCAGCCTAGAGCCAACTCTAGGAGTCCTTGGAGCCGGTTTTACTTGTGTGGGAGCCGGTTCCCACTTCTATGGAGCCGGCTCTCACCTCTTTTGAGAGCCTTCAGTCCCCGGTGCTTCGTTTCAGCTTCTCTGCTCCTTCTCCGGCTTATTCCTATCTTTATGTCAGTTTTTAAAACTAATCTTAGGTGTCATATTAATACCCAGTAGCATCCCAATGGCTTGATAACAACAATTAAAATCAATTACAGAGATTAAATTTGCTACCGAACTAACCCGCGTTAGGAACAAAACTGAAACTATAATTCTATTCCAACCTCTCTGTTCCTCTTCACAAACTGATCTTAGAGTCTTATATCATCCCATTAACATCCCCAGGGTTCGTTTACAAAAGATAAAAGCAAGAATCGTAACTAAAATCTCAACAGATTTTAACATGTTTTAATGAACAGAACTGGAAGCAACCATACACGAACTGTAAATAGATTTGAATTCAAGGTAAACAGATCATCAACAGAGCATATATTAAACACGTAAGTTTCAATTACTAATTAGTTAAACCCTAAAGACTATCTAGGTGCACAGAACACGAGCCAAAAGGGAAAGAGGAAGATAAGAACTTGCTTGTACAGTTTTATAAACAAAACTTTGTCGCCGTTGTTCTAAGCTTTCCGGAAACCACTGCAATAATGTCTAACCTCCTAATACTTTTGCCCTTTCCTTCTCCTAGGTTTGGCCTTGATATCTCAGTTGAGAACTCACAAACTTGCTCTGTTCTCTTAAAACCTCACTCTGTAACTCTCTGTATCTATGTTACGTGAGCAGGGTTTTTCCAACCCTTAATACAGATTATAACTATGTATATATAGGCGTAAAAATCCTAAACCCTAATCCTTGTTTAATTAGAGACAGAGCCCTAATTCTAATCCTAGCCGGCCCATGAAACTATCTCTGTTACCATAGTACGGGTTACCTATACGTGAATTGCAACCCAAAGTTAACTGTAACCTAAAACATAATTAAATTAAAATTCAATTAAATAATTAAAGACATTTAACCAATTAATTCCAATTAAATACCGCAATTAATCAATTAAAACACTTAAACAATTAAATCAAATAATAAATAAAAACAATAAAATAATAAAACAATAAATAAAATGCCGAGACTATCCTTTTAAAATTAGGGGTATTACACCTGATGACTGTTAGCATTAGTGACGGATGTATGGATTTAGTTGATATTTACCTTAAGTGTCTGTGTTATCAACTGTTGGATGGTTGAATAGTATACACTGGTATGGGACGGTGGTATACTAGGGACGGTTTGGTTTCAAAATACCAAAACCTACCTACTCGGGATTAAGAATTGGATTAACTAAAAGTTAAGTCCTACTGATTGTAGTGTCATGGCAACGACTAGTTGAGTGGCACTACTAGGATACAGGATGGATTTTAAATATATTGTTATGGTACCTCGATATGAGTTTGAGTCTCAGGATCGATGGTTAGGGAACGTATATGCATTGGGATGCATAACTGGATACGATGGTTGGAGGTGTACCCTGTTTAGGCTTAGGTACACATACCCACTTCGTGTGCATTTTAGCATGTTACCTCTATTCAGGTTGAGACCGGCCTGTAGTTTAGTGAGAGTCCTTTAGTGTGACTATATATATATTTACAGACTATTAGCTATTATTAAATTGTTTAGGATGTACATGTGTATTAAGCCTCTATTTGGATTATAGTAATATAGAACTTGCGCGTGGGCCAAACCCACTTCTATTTTTTCAGGTACACGACAGTTCCAGACTTAGACGTGTTCGTACTGAGCAGAGGTTTCTACTCACTTTACCGACGACGTAGGACTTCTCTCCATATCTTATATCAGGGTATTCTTTCAGTTGTTTTAATTCAGTTTGGATTTTTATTAGGGGTCCACTAGAGATGGATTCCCGAGTTGTTAATCTATTGGAGTTTTTGGATTATTGGGATTTAAGTATTTATCTTTAAAGGATTTTATTTTAGTTTCTTTCAGCTTTTAATATTTATTCTTATTTCATTTTGTCATCTGTGTTCGTTTTTAAAATATTAATTGTTTGATATTCCCTCGGGTTTAGGCCTAGGCCTGATCAACCCGTGTCTCGGATCCGAGGGGTATCACATAGGTTATTGAATCCTACTCTTGTCCCTCCTAATTTGCATCTTGAATCGGTTGTTCATAATCCTAGGGGAAGGGGTAGTTCTCATCACTCCATTTCACCAATGGAGGATTTGAATGACGATCATGTGGAGGACCTTGGTCACATAGACCAACAAGGCAACCTCCACCCTAATGTGGATCATAAAAATGTTCAAGTACCATTAGGCATGCCTAGACCATTCATTCACCAACAACAATAAGGCCAAGTTCCATTGGGAATACCTAAGCCAAGATTTGCTCCATAACCCCTCATAGTTCAAGCTAATCAAGGTGTTCGTCTAGCACCACCAATTGTGAATCCTCCCATTGCGTTGAGAGACCATTATGTGCTTAATGAATACAATGCACCTACTTGCATTTAATTGCCTCCATTTAGAGCACGTCACTATGAAATTAAACCATAAACTATTCAAATGCTTCCAAACTATCATGGACTTCCTAGTGAAGAACCTTATAAGCATTTAGTTGAGTTTCTTAAGTGTGTTCCACCGTGAAATACGCAGACATGCCGGAAGAAGTGTAAATGCTTAAACTTTTTTCTTTTACCCTTAAAGACAAGGCAAAATATTGGTTCAACAATCTTAGGCCTTTTTCGATAACTTCTTGGGTGGAAATGCAACAAGAGTTTTTGAAAAAGTACTATCCGGTTTCTAAGACCAATGCCATGAGAACTTCCATTCGTGAATTTTTTCAAGGGGATGGGGAAATTTTTCATGAGGCATGGGAAATGTTTAATGATTTGCTAAGAAAATGTCCACATCATGACATACCTAAGTGGCAACTAGTTCAATATTTCTTTAAAAGTTTACCAGATAATCACAAGGGTATGGTTGATGCATCAATGGGTGGTTCTTATCTTGACAAGCATGAAAATGATGTGTGGCAATTGTATGAAAGTATGAGTGAAAATTCCATGCATAGGTCCTTATCTTCTAAAAATGGTAGAAATCTAGGAGGAAGGAAGAATGTTGGCTTGTATCAAGTTGATAACTCCAATGATATAGCCGTCGAGATGAAATCCTAATCTCAAAAGTTTGATCAATTCTTGATTAACCAAAACTCGGCAAATCAAATGTCTTCCGCCCCTAATCATGTTCATCATCATGCATATAATGAATCATGTATGACTTGTTCAAATGTCTTGCATTCTACTTCTAATTGTCCCCATGGACATGTGCAAAATGAAAACCATGAGCAAGCCAATGCTATTTTTGCTAACCAAGGGAATAATCCCTATGCCAATCATTACAATCCTAATTGGAGGAACCATCTAAACTTTTCTTGAAAAAGCCAAGGAGAAGGCTCAAACCCTCCCCAACGTGGTTTTCAAGGGAAGTATGTTCCACCTCCAATGCAAAGCCAAGGTTCCCAAGGTTTTAGATCATCATTTCAATCGCATGGTAATCAATTTTCTAATTCTCATTTTCTTAATCAACCATCATATTCTCAAGAAAATTCTAGGAGTCCCACTTTTGAAGAGAAAGTTTTGACCACTCTAGGTACTCTAGAGGCAAACACTCAATTGCTTCATTCTCATTCTCAATCCATTGCTAAGCTAGAAACCCAAGTAGGGCAAAAAGCTAGTACTTTAAATGCTAGAGAGAAAGGGAAAATGCCTTTGAATGCCCCACCAAAGCAACAATGTGTTGTAGAGACTCATTCCTTATCGGAAAGTCCTATAATAGAGCATGTCAATGCGGTGACAACCTTAAGAAGTGGTTATCGGTGTGATAATTATACATTAACATTTGCAATAGCACAAATCATTGTAAAATAGGGCTATTGGTCGGGTAAGTTGAACCACTGGATTGCTAGTTTATGGCAACTAAGGTATCTAGAATCATTTTTAGAATGATGATGGGGTATAGAGGTTTGTGAGAGATGTCACTAAAATTATGAATTGAAAAATGCATAAAATAATAATGCTAAGAAGTAGAGAAGCAAAGACAATTACAAAGGGGACTAGGGAAGTGAATCCGCACTAAACCCTGAACACATGTTAGATTAAGACTACATTGGGGATAGATAATATATATATGATGGTCAAGAATTATATAGCAACACATGGTTGCCTTATAATCATCAAGAAGTTCATTAAATCAAAATAAGAATGATCCATCAAAAGTTTATACATTTGAACTACCTAATCTAGGGTGTAGCATCAAACATACTATCTTAAGCAAAAGATCATCAAGCCTTTAATCAAATGATAAAGCACATGAAGTTAGGAATCAAGTATAAACCATCAAAGGGAATACCTAAGTAATGGACTATCAAGTTTCTCTATCAACATGCCATGAAAACCATTCATAATCTTATTTCCATTGTCACCATAAAAATGCAAGCATTATGATTAATATAAAAATCATCTAAGACAAGATAATTAACTTACATCAATCATTTATAAACATTAGAATTTATTACAAGAAGTAATATGCTCTAGATTATGAAAAGATCAAAAATTATACATTATTATCCCCAAAATAGAGCGTAACTGTGATACCCCGTAATTTCAGAGACATGGGTTGATCAAGTCCACGCTCACAAAACCAAGGGATATCAAAACAATTAATATTTAGCAAGCACAGAATACAAAGATGAATAATAACGAATAAATAAAAGGCTGAAGAAACTAATAAATAATAATTCCATTAACTAAAAATCCTCCAAAGGTTACAACTCGGGAATCCAATAGTTTAAGGACCCCTTAACCAATATCCATTAATCCAAAAATCATAAGTAAAACTAAAGTCAAATAACTTAACAACATCCTACTTTGAAATAAATGAGAGTGGATGATGGATAAGCCTCCAAGCTGCGGATCCTCAACCTTGAGACTTGAACTTTTATGAACCTTAAAAATAAAATAAGGTGGGTCAAAACCCACGAACAAGTTCCCTCTAACAAGCCCCTGAAAACCGATGAATAACACATCTCTAACCACAACCATCCTAATTCCAATTTTAGCCTTTAATAAATAGTGATAAGTAATAATACATAAAATCACCAATAATAATTACTACCTCTATAATCCCAAACCGTGAATTAATAAATAAATATATATTTATATATATATACACACGACAATCTTTAACATACACTGTTTCCGTCACATAGAACTCCACTTTCCCAAAATTAATCCAAATGGTTAATTAACCATTAATAATGCATGCTCAATCCTCGGAGCATTTTATTTCCTCCTATTCACATAACCATAACCACATCGCCTGGGTAGAGGAAATGTGAAGTGCTTATATGTAAGTGTGTCATCTCCAATTGGTATGAGGCCTTTTGGGATAAAGCCCAATAGTAAAACCGTGCGGGCTCAGGCCCAAAGCGGACAATGTCATACCATGTGGTGGAGTGAGTCGTTACAGATGGTATCAGAGCCTGACCCAGTCGGAAGTGTGCCGACGGGGACGTCGGGCCTCCAAGGGGGGTGGATTGTGATGACCCTGTGGGCGGGTGCGAGGGACACTGTCAGGCTACCACACTGGCGAGCTACGGATGCACAGTCCCACATCGCCTGAGTAAAGGAAAGGTGAAGTTCTTATATGTAAGTGTGTCATCTCCAATTGGTATGAGGCCTTTTGGGATAAAGCCCAATAGTAAAACCGTGCGGGCTCAGGCCCAAAGCGGATAATGTCATACCATGTGGTGGAGTGGGTCGTTACACTAACCTAGTACATGATTATAAGGGGAGGCTTCATCACCTCCCTAGATGGAGGTTTAGTTATCCATTACTGCAAGGAATGAAGAGGATGAAGAAGACGAACTCTCCATTATTGCACCTTGAGCTCCAAGAACGTCCAAAACCTCTCAACCCTCTTTTTCTCTCTCAAAAAGCTTCCAAGAATAAGATCCCCTTCATAATAATGCATCAAGGCTCTTATCTACCAAAAACCCCTCTCCTCACCCTCCATCACGAGCTCCAACCACTCCAAGGAAGTAGAACCACACAAAAATTGCAGAGGGGACAAGCTCAACACAAAAACAGGAGCAGGTGGGTTGCTCTCTGCAGATCGGCGGGCGCCCGCGGGCTTTCAACCTCGAAGATGGCTACTAGCATGTTTGGCGGGCGCCCGCGGGATCTCGACGGGGGCCCACGAGCCTATAGCGGGGCCCCACGAAACTAGGCAGAGAGTTGAGGAGTTGGCAGGCGCCCGCGGTAGCGCGGCGGGCGCTCGCGGGGCCTTATGGCTATAACTTCATCAAGGCTTCTTGTAAGCCTCTTCGAGTCGGAGCGTTGATGCGGTCTCCACTTGGAACACTAAGCCACGAACTCCATGCATACGAGGACTCAAGAGGCCTGGCCCAAAAGACGGTTTTCAGCAACGGCACACCTACTTCAACAAGAATGATGTCAAAACCACTTCTTTAATCATAATCGGGGAAACCGACCTGACACAAGACAAAAGTATACAAGTAAAGTAAAACTGTACATTATACTTCATTAATGGACCTAACTCAAGCAAGAAAGGGCCCTTGAATATGCAATATTTGGCGTTTATCACACCCCCAAACTTACATTTTGCTAGTCCCTTAGCAAAACAAAATACAGAACCTAACCAAAATGACAACATATGAAATGTCGTCAACACACATCAATCATGGAGCAAGAAATTACCTACGAAGCTCAAATGTAACTTGGAACAACAAAAATTTGGAAATAGACTCATTAAGCAAACTACCTTACATATATAAAGCCTTGATACTCAAAATGGCAAAATAAGTTTCAACTTTTACGCAATGCTCATTAAGACCTATATAAACACTTCAATTGTCATTTCTAAAATGGAAATTAACTCTAACTTCAGTAAAAGTGAACCGGATTCCCAATATGCGGCTTTTACCCTCTTTTTCCAATCCCAAAAACACAAGCTTTCAAATCCTTAAATCTCCTTCTAAATGAGGTCCCCAAGGCTTAACTTTATTCACAAAGCAACTTTTGTTGCTTAATGACTATTTTATTGATTAACTCAAAAGATCACTTACTATGGTCGTGCAATGTCAAAATCCTTTAAGCTTTCTAACCAACCCATGTAGCAAGTGTTAGGCCAACAACTCCCAAACCAGATGGCTTTAGGGTGTTAAGTGTAGAGGCACTCCTAGGGCTTAATAACTCGAATTGGAAAGGTTACGAACTTCGACAAACCATATTTATTTATTTTTGAATGACAGTGCAATGTTTAAGTCCTTTAAGCTTTCTAACCAACCCATGTAGCAAGTGTTAGGCCAACAACTCCCAAACCAGATGGCTTTAGGGTGCTAAGTGTAGAAACACTCATAGGGCTTAATAACTTGAGTTGGAAAGGCTACGAACTCAAACTGGTCAATTTTTTTTTTTTTTTTTTTGCCAAGGGTATCCATTCATTAGGATCATCAATTCAGATCAACTGAGTCCTGGTCAAGGTCAATTGGGTTACATACCTCACAATTAGGTTTCCTGTGTGCAAATATGCAAAGTGAAGCATAAAAGAGTATGAAGTCCAGCGAAAATTTAATTGAAGTACTTATACAGACCGATATGAATCAGCATGCTTATTTCAATTTTTTTTTTTTTATTTTCAAAAATCTCTTGGCTTCTATAGGCAAAGTATTAAACACATGTTTTGATTCCAAAAGTTCCAAATTACACTATCATTGCTCCCAACAACATGATTTTATTAATTAACATGCATAAAAAATGAACAAAAATCATAAGAATGTCAACACATGCACCCCCAAACTTGAATTTCACATTGTCCTCAATGTGAGAAGACAATGGATAAGAAAAATAAAATAATAGAAAAAATGGAGAGTGCCAAGAATAATAGTATCAAGTTGAGGAGGAATGGAGTGGGGTGCAAAAATAGGCCACTTCGTGAATTCCATGAGCATACCCCCAAACTTGAATTCAAAAACCTGTCAAAAGCACCTATAAAGAGCAAGAATCATATGAATCCAAAAATCACTAACAATAATTGCAATTTATTTCAAAGCTAATATCCATGCAAAAAAGCAAAATGGAAGGCAGTTATAAGTTCAAAAGAAACTGGAAAATAAATGCCAAACGCAGCCCAAAAGAAGTCTAAAATAGTACTACTGGAAAAAGAAAATAAAACTGAAAGCGTAAAATCACTCCACCATTGGAGTGGAGGAGGAACCACCGGGTGCGCCAGGTGCACGATTAATCAATGACTGGAGCATAGCCTGTAAAATTTCTTGAGTCTCCTAAGTCTTCTGGACGGCGCCCTCTATGGCGTCAAAGCGTAAGTTAAATGCATCGAGATGAGCATTCAGGGTGAGATAGTCAGCTTGGGTCATGACATCTAACGGCGGAGGCGCAGGGGCATCATGAACAAGGGGAACATGAGCCATAAGGGGTGCTGGAGCACCCTAATCCAACTCGCCCCCAATGCGGGCCTAATGGGATGTCTGAAGTTGAGTTGTGCTCGACTTCCAGACCCCAAGAGAAAAATCAAAAATCGTCTTTTCTTTAGCTTCACCCTAGGATGCTTTGAATCTGGCATCTTTAAGCAACCTTGTGATAAGGTAAGGAAAAGAGAATGCCCATGTGGTGGTAATGCGCGACCTAACCAAGAGTAATTCGTTGTAAATTTTTAGCATTTGGTCCCAGACAAGCTGTGGGACGTAAAACCAATACCCCTTTTCAGCATTGTAGAGGGTTTTCAGAAAATCCCCCTTACGCTCGGAATGGCCTGGCACGGGAAGGACATTCTTAGCAAGGACCGAATCAAGAAACCACAACCGGCATGGCAAAAAGGACTTGTTGGTGCTTGTGGTTCGAGTGCCGGTGAATTGGCCATGGCAAATCTCCCCCACAATGTCGTACAAGGTGGCGTCAGGAAGAGCAACATAGAGAGGCAAGCCCGCCCCATCCACGGGAGATTGCAATGGGCAGTCCATAGCCATAGCAAGGTTATCAAGGGTGAACTCATACTCATAATCATCAATGGTGGTTTTTATTTTTTCCGATACCGCACATAAATAGAACATATTAGCATAGAAGGACGGATCACACGTGGGTAGTAGAAGTGAGCACGTGCTTTGAAGAGAGTTTCAAGACCACGCTCCTTCAATTCGCGGATGGACCACGCCATCTCATGATTATGCTCAAAACCATCTTTGATAGCAAATTTGGCTTCAGGAACGATTGGCCATTCAGCCCAATTTGGGGTTGGAGGCGCATTAAAAGGGCCCTCGGACAATCTAGCACGCTTGGAGGCCACTCTAGAAGCCATTGGAGGGAAGAGAAATGGTTCAGACCTTTTTACGAACACCTGGTGGGCAATAAGAAAGGGAAGAGATGCACAAAGGTGAGAGAACTTGAAAAATCCCAAAAATTTGAAGTTTTTAATCAATAAAACACAAGTCCCAACAACTACACATCCTCTACACAATCAACCCCGTCAGCCATGAAGCAAAACTTGAAAGAGGAAGAAGAAAAGGAACTTACCAAACTATGAAGAACACAAGACCTTGCTTGATTAATTGATAGGAGATGGGAATGAGAGTTTGTTGACAGGAGATGAGATGTGAGATGGATTGGATGAGATGGAGATGGACAAGATTAGGAGGAGAGATGGAGGTTTTGAGGGTTTGAGAGGGGTTGGGGCAGAGTGGAAAGGGAGAAGAAGAGTTTATAAAGCATAAATGGGCTTTCAAGCCCATTTAAAAATCCAGTGGAGGGGGGCCGCGGGCGACCGGGGTCGCGCAGCGGGCGCCAGCGGAGCGATGAGGGGCTACTGGATAGCTTGGAGGGGCCCTGCCAGGAACGGCGGGGGCCCGCGGGAGGACTCGCGGGGGCCCATGAGACACGGCAGGGCCCGCAGATTTGTTGAGCACACTGGCAAGTTTCGCGGGCACCAGCGGTGGCGCAACTAGCGCCCGCGGGGCCTCTTGTAAAGCTGCCTTGTGCAGCATAACTCAGCTTTGCAAGGCCCGGATGTGATCACCTTGACTTCAAACATGGGTGGAAACACGTTGGAGAACCTAGTACCCGCGTAGGATTAAATTGAATGAGACAAACTCATAAGCTACATCCATGAGGGTCAAATGCTATAAGAACTTTGGATAAAATGGGAAACATGCCCAAATGACCGTGAATATTTCCAGGAGTTGAACAAACACCTGTATATGGTGAAGACAACCAAATGCAACTGCCGGAATGCCCGATGAACCAATTTCGGAAGCATGCATATTTTTGGTTAAACTTATTGAATTTTTGGAAAATTCGGGGAACTAGGCACTTGGAAGCAGAAAGCTTGGAAGATGAAAGAATTGCTTCCTATGAGTGCTAAATTTAACGTCAATAGCTAGACGAAGCAAGATCGCACATTAGTCCTCGTAGACTGGGTCCATTAATAGGACTTTCTCTACTTTGCGGATAGGGACTATGCTATCAATGTAAGGCTTAAGCCATTGGCCGTTAACCTTAAACAGAGATCCATTAGCCAGATCTTGAAGCTCGACTGCTCCATGAGGAAAGACGGCGGTGATGACATATGGACCATCCCACCTTGAACGGAGTTTACCAGGAAAGTGTCTCAATCTAGAATTGAAAAGCCAAACTTTTTGTCCATGGGCCAAAGACTTTTTGACAATGTGCTTGTCATGAAAAGCTTTAGTCTTTGCCTTATAGATTTTGGCACTTTCATACGCATCATTGCTAAGTTCCACAATCTCATTGAGCTGTAATTTGCGAGTAGAGCCGGCTTGTTTGAGATCAAAGTTGAGCCTTTTTATGGCCCAATAAGCACGGTGCTCTAGTTCGACTGGAAGATGACAGGCTTTGCCGAAGACAAGTCGATATGGTGACATGCCAATTGGTGTCTTATAAGCTGTCCGATAAGCCCAAAGCGCATCGTTTAGTCTCAATGACCAATCTTTGCGGTCCGTTTGAACCATTTTTTCTAGGATATGCTTAATCTCTCGATTAGATACTTCCATTTGACCACTCGTTTGAGGATGGTAAGGTGTGGCAACCTTATGAATGACAGAGTACTTGGAGAGGACGGATTTAAGGTAATGATTTCAGAAATGAGATCCACCGTCACTGATGATTGCTCGAGGCGTACCAAAATGACTAAAAATGTTAGATTGAATGAACGAGATCATGACTTTATGATCATTAGTTTTGGTAACCTCGGCTTCAACCCATTTCGAAACATAATCCACCGCTACAAGGATATACTCATAGCCATAAGAAGATGGAAATGGTCCCATGAAGTCGATCCCCCACACATCGAAAATTTCAATAATGAGGATGGGAGTGAGGGGCATCATGTCTCTTCTAGACATGGATCCGAGCTTTTGGCAACGCTCACAAGATTTACAGAAATTGTAAGCATCCCGAAACAAGGATGGCCAATAAGATCCGCTTTGAAGGACTTTGTCAGCGATTTTTCTGGCACTAAAGTGTCCCCTACAAGCAAGAGTGTGGCAGAAATTTAGGACACTTATGGTTTCAATATCGAGAACGCATCTCCAGATGATTTGATCCGGGCAGTACTTGAACAATTCCGGATCTTCCCAAAAGAAATGCTTAACTTGGGAAAAGAAACGGTCTCTTTTTTGTTTTGACCAATTGGAGGGAATTTTGCCTACCACAAGGTAGTTGACAATGTCTGCAAACCAGCAAAGATTTGAATGGGAAATCTGAAATAGTTGCTCATCCGGAAAAGAATCTCGGACTGCAGCAAATTCAGAAGATTTTTCAATAAGTAAATGAGAGAGATGGTCTACGACAACATTGTATGTCCCCTTCTTGTCCCGGATCTCAATGTCAAACTCTTGAAGTAAGAGTATCCATCGAATTAGGCGGGGTTTGGTCTCTTTTTTCGCGAGCAAATGCCTAAGAGCGGCATGATCTGAAAAGACAATGACCTTGGATCCAAAAAGATAGGAACGGAATTTATCCAAGGCATACACCATGGCCAACAATTCTTTTTCAGTGGTGGTGTAATTTAACTAAGCATCAGATAGAGTCTTGCTTGTATAATAGATAGCATGTGGAAGCTTGTCCACACGCTGGCCCAAAACCGTACCTAATGCATAATCGGATGCATCACACATAATCTCAAATGGAAGAGACCAATTAGGCGGTTTCATGATTGGGGCGGATGAGAGAAGAGTGCGAAGTTTCACGAAAGCTTCCATACAAGCTTCATCAAAATTGAACGAAACATCCTTGGCAAGAAGATTACACAAGGGCCGAGAGATTTTGCTAAAATCTTTGATGAAGCGACGATAGAAATCGGCATGTCCATGGAAGGAACGGATTTGACGGACAGAATTTGGAGGAGGGAGGTTGGAGATTAACTTAACTTTGGCTTTATCCACCTCAATTCCCCGTTTAGAAATGACATGTCCTAGAACAATGCCTTCTTGGACATAAAATGACTTTTCTCCTAACTTAGAATGAGATTGGTTTCCTTGCACCTTTGAAGTACAAGAGATAGATTGTGGAGACACGAGTCAAAGGAGGATCTAAAGACGAAAAAATCATCCATGAACACCTCTAAGAATTTTTCAACCATATCCGAAAATATGGACATCATGTATCTTTGGAACGTGGCCGGAGCATTGCATTGCCCAAAAGGCATGCGTCTATATGTAAAGGTTCCGAAGGGGCATGTGAATGTGGTCTTCTCTTGATCTTGCGGATCAATTGCCACTTGGTTATAGCCAGAATAACCATCAAGGAAACAATAAAAACTTTGGCCGGCTAACCTCTCTAGGATTTGATCAATGAATGGGAGTGGAAAATGATCCTTTCTAGTGGTAGAGTTAAGTTTCCGGTAATCAATGCACACACGCCACCCGGTGGTGGTGCGTTGCGGCACGAGCTTTCCCGTGGAATTTTCAATGACAGTGAGGCCGGATTTCTTAGGGACAACTTGAGTGGGGCTTACCCATTTGTTATCAGAGATGGGATAGATGATTCCCACATCTAGCAATTTGATCACTTCTTTCATGACCACTTCCTTCATGTTAGGATTCAACAGACGCTGGACCTCTCTACTAGGCTTTGCGTCGTCTTCCATGTGAATGCGATGCATACAAATAGAGGGGTCCATTCCTTTTAAATCAGCCACTACCCAACCAATAGCTTCTTTATACTCTTGAAGCACCGCTAAAAGGTTAGTTTCTTGGTCCTTAAGAAGGTCCGATGCAATGATGATTGGAAGAGTTTGATTTGCACCAAGAAACACATACTTGAGGTGGGCCGGGAGCGGCTTAAGCTCAAGTTGTGGTGGAAATTTCAAGGACGGGACCGGAGGAGTAATGGAAAGTTGAGGAAGCTGTTCTTTTGGAATTTTTCAAGGAGGAGTATCCATGATGGCACCCACATCGAGCAAAGAATTTACTTCTTAGATGGATTGGTCAATGTCAAAGTTTGAGATGTCAAAATAAGACATGCAAGTTTCAAGCGGATCTTTGCTTAGAATGAATGGGAGAGATTCTTCAACCACCTCATCGACCACATCAATAAGGAAACAATCATCCTCTTTGGAAGGATGTTGAGTGGCATGGAAAATGTGGAGTTTGACTTGCATGTTTCCAAAAGCAATGTCTATCACCCCAATTTGGCAATTAATGGAAGCATTAGCCATAGCTAAGAAGGGCCGACCAAGGATCATAGAAATATGCTTTTTTGGATCATGGACCGGTTCTGTGTCAAGAACCATAAAATCTATCGGGAAGTAAAATTTGCCACTTTGATTATGACATCTTCAAGAATGCCCCGTGGGTGCTTGACCGATCTGTCAGCCAGCTGCAAAACCACGGAGGTTGGCTTTAAATCCCCCAAACCTAGTTGTAAGTAAACTGAATATGGAATCAAATTTACACTAGCTCCTAAGTCAAGGAGGGCCCTTTCTATCTTGTTGTCGCCAATGACACACGAGACAGTTGGGGCGCCCGGATCCTTATACTTTGGAGGAGCACTATGTTGAATGATGGCACTCACATTTTCAGTTAATCTCACCTTCTTTGGCAAATGATTTTTGGAAATGCGTTTTTGAGTGCACAAATCCTTAAGAAATTTTACATAGGGAGGGATTTGCTTTATAGCATCCAAGAGAGGCAAGTTGACTTTTACTTACTTGAAAACTTCCCACATATCTTGAATTTTGCAATTCTTGTTCCCAAAATGTGTCGACACTTGGAGACGTTGAGGAAACGGAGCCTTAGGCTCATAAGAAGTCTCCACAGTTGGGTTAACAAGCTTGGGATTTTCATGAATGGAATTTGGATTAGAAGAGCTAGGATTTGGATTTTTCAAAGGAGAATTTTGTCATCCTTATTTTCATCAACCTTGTTGTCAACAACCCTACCACTCCTAAGGGTGGTGATTGCTTGAACATGCTTATGACTTGGCCCACTCAGAGGAGGGGTTTCGTCAATCACATGAATCCCTCTAGGATTCTCAAATGGTTGAGCGGGAAGCTTACCCTTGTCCTTTTGGAACAATTAGTTCATAGAATTAGCTTTTTGTCCCACTTGGTTCTCAAGCTTAGCTATGGATTGAGTGTGGGAATGAACCATTTGGAGAGTGGGCTACAAAGTTGACAAGAGTTGCTTGTTGAATTCCATCATTTGCTTGTTTAGAGATTCCATCATTTGCTTGTTTGCAGCCAAAATCTCATCAATTGGAAACGCAAGAGGTTGATTAGAGACATTTGGATTATACGGAGGACGGTAGCTTGACGAGGCCTGAAATGGCCTATTTTGAAATTGAGAAGAGGGCTAATTTTGATGCCCTTGATTTTAAAATTGAGAATTTTGTGGGGCTTGTTGCAGCCACGAAAAATTTGGATGATCTCTCCAACCCAGATTGTAGGTATTAGAAAATGGATTATTTCCGAGCCTTGAGAACATCGCATTGGCTTACTCTTGATTGGGATTAGAAAATTGCTCTGGTGTAGGACAATATTCTGAGATATGGAAAGGACTAGTGCATGATGCACACACTGTACTAGCCAAATTTTGAGACAAGGAAGGAGATAGATATGGTGCCATCAATTGATAGAATTTATGAGTTATGGCATCCACTTGAGATGATTCTTCCCTTATTGTCTTCGGTTGACAAGGGTTGGTGTTCTTGGCATTGGTTGAGGCTGGAGCCCTACGAGAATTGTGTTGCAATGAATTCTCACTCAGATTCTCTAGTAAGGTCCACGCCTCATCTGCACTTTTAGACATGAACATCCCTCCACATGATGAGTCAACCATGAATCTATGGGTGTCAGTCAAACCAGCATAGAAAGCTTGCACCAATTGCCATTTTGAAATTAGGTGGTGCGGACATTTCCTAAGGAGGTCTTATAGTCTTTCCCAAGTCTCATGGAGTTGTTCCCCATCGCTTTGTGAAAAGCTAAGAATAGAACGCCTCATTAGATTGGTCTTACTCATTGGATAATATTTTTTTTAAGAATTCTTGTTGCAATTGAGCCCATGTAATGATGGAATTTGCAGCAAGGGAGTTCAACCGATATTTTGCCCTATCTTTTAAGGAGAATGGGAAGATATGCAAATGGAGAGCATTGTCAGGGAAGCCCCTCGCTTGATGGTAGAGCATATTTCAAGGAATTCATTAAGGTGCTTATAAGGGTCCTCATTTTCAAAGCCATGAAAAGATAGAAGCATTTGGATGGTGCTAGACTTGATTTCATACTGAGTGGCCTCAATATTTGGCATCACTATGCAAGAGGGAGAATCATAAGTGGTACGGATGAAATGGTCTCGAAGAGTCATAGGAACCACGTTTGGAATTTCAGCTCTATTATTATGGATTCCCTCATTTCCGACATCTCTAACATTTTCAGCCATTGTGTTAAATTCAATTTCAAGTTCTCTTATGCTAGTAGATTCCCTAAGGTTTCTTCTAAGAGTTCTTTCAAGCGAATTTATGTCAACTGGCGAGTGAAGAGTTGGTAAGGAAAGTGACCTACGACCAAACATCAACAACACATAGCACAATCAAGATAACAATTCATCACCATCAACTCCACATACGATGTTCCCTTTCTCCTCAATTATCAAAACAGAAATTAAATGGCCACGACAAGGACCGATGCTTGCAATTGAAAAGAAAAAATAAATAGCCTCGACAAGGGGCTTCACAACTTAACTAAATCTAATTTAACACATGTAAGATATTCACAACTTTGAAACTAGAGCTTCGAAAACTTACCTGAAGTCGTCTAGACTTACAAATTTGCTAGCTTTCCTCAGCAAGCCTTGAATATCTAGAATCTCACAAACACTTAAAATGTCACAATGATCAAAACAACATAAGAAAATATTCACAAAACACAATATTAACAATCAATCCAAAGGTAATCCTAAAACCTCAGTTGCAAAACCGTTTGCAGTCCCCGGCAACGGCACCAAAAATTGATCGGTGTGACAATTATACATCAACCTTTGCAATAACACAAATCATTGTAAAATAGGACTATTGGTCGGGTAAGTCGAACCACTGGGACTCCTAGTTTATGGCAACTAAGGTGTCTAGAATCATTTTTAGAATGATGATGGGGTATAGAGGTTTGTGAGAGATGTCACTAAAATTATGAATTGAAAAATGCATAAAACAGTAATGCTAAGAAGTAGAGAGGCAAAGACAATTACAAAGGGGACCAAGGAAGTGAATCTGCACTAAACCCTGAACACATGTTAGATCAAGACTACATTGGGGATTGATAATATATATATGATGGTCAAGAATTATATAGCAACACATGGTTACCTTATAATCATTAAGAAGTTCATTAAATCAAAACAAGAATGATCCATCAAAAGTTTATACATTTGACCTACCTAATCTAATCAAACATACTATCTTAAGCAAAAGATCATCAAGCCTTTAATCAAATGATAAAGCACATAAAGTTAGGAATCAAGTATAAACCATCAAAGGGAATACCTAAGCAATGGATATCAAGTTTCTCTATCAACATGCCATGAAAACCATTCATAATCTTATTTCCATTGTCACCATGAAAATGCAAGCATTATGATTAATATAAGAACCATCTAAGACAAGATAATTAACTTACATTAATCATTTATAAACATTAGAATTCATTACAAGAAGTAATATGCTTTAGATTATGAAAAGACCAAAAATTATACATTATTATCCCCAAAATAGAGCCTAATCTAGTACATGATTACAAGGGGAGGCTTCATCACCTCCCTAGATGGAGGTTTAGTTACCCATTACTGCAAGGAATGAAGAGGATGAAGAAGAAGAACTCTCTATTGTTGCACCTTGAGCTCCAAGAACACCCAAAACATCTGAACCCTCTTTTTGCTGTCTCAAAAAGCTTCTAAGAATAAGATCCCCTTCATAACAATGCATCCAGGCTCTTATCTACCAAAAACCCTTCTCATCACCCTCCATCATGAGCTCCAACCACTCCAAGGAAGTAGAACCACACAAAAATTGCAGGGGGACAAGCTCAGGACAAAAACAGGAGCAGGTGGGCTGCTCTCTGCAGATCGGCGGGCGCCTGTGGGCTTTCAACCTCGAAGATGGCTACTAGCATGTTTGGCGGGCGCCCGTGGGATCTCGGTAGGGGCCCGCGAGCCTGTGGCGGGGCCCCGCAAAACTAGGCAGAGAGTTGAGGAGTTAGCGGGCCCCCACGGGGCCTTGTAGCTGCAACTTCATCAAGGCTTTTTGTAAGCCTCTTCGAGCCGAAGCGTTGACGTGGTCTCCACTTGGAACACTAAGCCACGAACTCCATGCATACGAGGACTCAAGAGGCCTGGCCCAAAAGACGGTCTTTAGCAACGGCACACCTACTTCAACAAGAATGATGTCAAAACCGTTTCTTTAATCATAATCGGGGAACCGACCTTAAACAAGACAAAAGTACACAAGTAAAGTAAAGTTGTACATTATACTTCATTAATAGACCTAACTCAAGCAAGAAAGGGCGCTTGAATATGCAATATTCGGCACTTATCAAGTGGGAGAATCATTGACAACCAAGTAGGTGTGTCCAATGAAGAGAGTGAACCGGTACAACCCAAAGTTGACACCTGTCCCGTTTCACATTTTATTACTCCTTCATTGCATATGCATGATCATTCAAATGAGAAAGTGTCAAAAAGTGATTTGAAAAATGAGTTTAAAAATGATTTGAAAGATGAATCAAAGCATGATTTGAAAATTTTGAAAAATTCTTGTGTTGATGATGTTTTAAAGAAGGATTTTGAAAAAAAATTTGAGCCAAGAGATCCATTTCTGGATGCCTTGAAAGGATCCATTTATCTTGACAAGCAAAACACAAAGACAAATGAAATCATTAATGTGTTTACGCAAATGAAGGTTAACCTTCCGCTTTTGGAGGCAATCAAGCAAATTCCAGCTTATGCCAAGTTTTTAAAAGATCTTTGCACCCAAAAGAAGAAGAACAAAAACCAAGCACCTGGGAAAGTGGTCTTAACCGAGCAAGTGAGCTCTATTTTGCAACATAACACTCTTCCAAAGTTCAAAGACCCCGATTCACCTACTACATCTTGTGTCATTGGTGACCATGTCATTAATTGGGCTTTTCTAGACTTAGGAGCAAGTGTTAATCTTCTTCCATACTTGGTATATGTCACATTAGGCTCAGGAGACTTGAAACCGACGTCGGTGGTTTTGCAACTTGCCGACTGATCCATCAAAAAGCCTAGGGGTATCATTGAAGACGTATTGATTAAGATTGATTATTTTTTCTTCTCCGTTGATTTCATTGTCATTGACGCGTAACCGGTCTTAAATCCTAAGAGCCAAATTCCCATTATCATTGACTGTCCTTTCTTTGCAACCGCGAATGCCAACATTAATTGTAGGACGGCGATAATGAAGATCTCATTTGGCCACATAAAGGTGAAGTTGAATGTCTTCAATCCAACCCCGAATTCATTTGACAGGCATGAAGAAGTGAATGTTATAGAGAAATGTCATGCTAATAAATGTGAAGGAACAAAGTCTTTGCTTAAAACCAAAATTTCAAAAGAGTTATCTTCAACCCTGAATTCGAAAAAAGTTATTTCAAAATCTTGTTTTGAAATGGCATGGAAGCCCAAAGATCACATTGAAAAGGGACCAACAAGTTCCTTTGAGCCTAATCCAACAAGTTCTTTAGGGAACCATTTGTTGGGTGGAGTTCAAAGTACTTATCACCCCATTAAGGAGGGGATGTACTACAAAATGTTTGATCCGGGAAAAAAGAGCCTAACGTTTTGCTAGAGACGTTAAAGACTAGTACATTTCGTAAGGTGTCACAACCCTATTCCTCCCTCATTTCTATTTTAAATTTCATTTCTTGCGAAGTCTAGATATTTGTTTTAGGTTCATATACATTGCTAGGAACTGTGATTAGGATTGCATGCACTTTCATGTTGAAAATGGACATTTTGTTCCTGTTCGATCGATCTCAAAAGAAGTTCGATCGATTGAACTCTATACCTGCATCCATACCTGCATCCAATCATCTCTCTGTCCAATCGTTCGAATTAAACCTGCATATTTTAGCTCTCTGTCTGATCGATCGTAAATTATTTGATCGATCCAGATTCATCTTAGATCGATCTGCAGTCTCAACACTTAGAAAAATTTTGAACCTGCATCCAACCTACATCCAAAGACCTCTATGTCCCATTGTTCGAACATGTCTGCAGATTTTTGCATGTTCGATCGATCGGAGTACTTCTGAGATTGATCTTAGAGATATCGATCTCTGTTCTTTGATTTACTATTTGGATTTTGACTTTGACTTTTGTTCCGAATTTAAAATAAAAAAATAAAAAAAGAAGAAGAAGAAGAAGAAGAAGAAGAAGAGAAATTGTCAAAAATACAAAAATATTTCTGTTTATTTTATTTTATTTTCATTTTGTCTTTTTTTTTTTTTGAAAAACTTAAATATTTTCAATTTTTAATTTTTAATTTTCCATTTATTTTTATTTTATTTTATTCATTTTCCAAGCAAAATCCAAAAAAAAAACATTTTTGATTTTTAATTTCTAGTTTTTAAATTTTTGATTTTTAAATTTAAATTTTCCAAAATTCAAAAATAGTTTTAATTTTTAATTATTTTTAATTCTGAAAAATCCAAAAATTTCAAAAATAATTTTGTCATTTAAAAGGAGAGATCGATTCCAGATCGATCGATCTGAGGATTCAGTTCGATCGATCGAACTGAAAAGGAAATGTTTTTAAAAATCGAACCTAGGGTCATTCGCTCGATTTCAAAGAAATCGATCTTCAAACCCTAGAGCCCATCGCCGCTGCAAACCTTCTCTTCCATCTCCGACAAACCCTCCGGTGACTTCATCTCATCCCGGATCTCTCTCCCTCATCCCGGATCTTGGATTTCATTCGCATCTCATCTTCTCTCTCGGTTTAGGGTAAGATCCGAGATCCCTTTTTGATTTTGAACATTTATTTTGATGCCATCACTGCTTTCCATGTTAGATTTATGATGATGATGATTATAGCCATTGATGAAGCTTTGAGCATGCGTGTATATATATGTATATATGTGTATATATTTTTGTATAAATTTTAATTTTGATTTCGATTTTGAAGATTGTGGGCCAAGATGCTTGTTTATTCATGTGTTGTTGTTGTGTTGTGGGTCCCACAAACTTGTTTGGGTGCCCCTGTGCCATCCACGTCACAGATCTGTGACTTTTAGAATTTCACCTCTCAGTTCGATCGATCGAACTTTTTCTCAGATCGATCTATAATAGATCGTATCTCACTTATTCAAGATCGATCGAACTTATATCGATCTCGCATTTTTGTGATTGATCGAACTTCACAGATTTGCATATACACTTCACACACCATCTCTTGTGTTTCATGCTATCTCATACATGCCCAATGCCTGTGTTTTCCACATTGGATGCATTCCATACTTATATTGTCTAAGCATGAGCCACTTAATGTCATTTATTTCTCATCACTGGCATATATTCATGTCCTTTATTCTGTTTTGTCTATCTTATTTGACATACATGTTTCTATATGCTATGCCTTATTTCCTTATTCAGCTACTGACTTGTTCTGCAAGTTTTCCTTTTATTTTGCAGGCCATGGCTAGGGTCAAGACTGTTGCCCATGGACATTATCATCGCAGAGTCAGGCGGAGATTAGACGACCAAGCAGGCCCATCTCACGTCCAGGACTCCATTCCTGAGCCAGAGTTAGAGGCAGATACAGCTCAGTCCCCATTCGCTGACTCTAGACTACAGTCTTCAGCTGCTGCATCATCTTCTTCAGCTGAGGCTGAGCATGTACCATCTCTTTCACCACCACCGGTACAGCCAGACCTGGTCCCCGAGAGCCCTGACAAGCGATACTCACTCCTTCAGGTGTCGCATGAGTCGATGTTCGACATTTCTTTTTTCTCCGAGTATATATTGACCCGGCCAGTTTACGATGATCTTGACCGGAGGGGTCTTTCAGCTATATTTGCCCCAGTCACTTATCCAGTTTATCTACGGCTTGTTCGGTTATTCTACCAGCATCTTCGTCCGGCCCTGGGTAACTTATCAGAGCTGCAGACCACTGTCGATGGTTACCCCATCCGGTTCACAGTTGATATTCTAGCGAGATCATCCCGATGTTCTCATGTCTGCCCTCCCGATGTTCATTATCCTATATTGGAGATGAGGCCTTCTTACACAGACATAGCTGTGGCACTCACAAGCCACTATGCAGATGGCAAGCTTTTCGCCACTTGGACTTATCTGCTTGATGAGCTATGGTTCTATGATTCGGTCCTATACCGAAACGTATTTATGGCAGGCCATAAGATCTAGAGGCGATCTGATTTTCTAGTTGCTTTATATGGATTCTACACAGGCCATTGGGTTTCTATGTCGGCACTCTACTGGAGTGTCATGATGAAGTTATATTCCACTTACATTAGTAAGGCCAAGCCCAGGCGAGCTACTTTTCTACCATTTGGCCATCTGATCACCCAGATACTCAAAGACCAGTGTTATCCTATCCATACGGATGAGCGTCTAGAGACAGGAGCTTGCCATTTTGGCAAGCAGGATTGGGATAAGAGCTACAATGCTCTTATCAAGAGTTTGCGAGAGGAGGCAATTTTAGCAACTGAGGAGCTTGAGATAGAGGAGATGGAGTAGGCAGCAGCTGCAGCAGCAGCAGCAGCCGATCCAGCAGACCCACTAGTGGCTGCTAATGTGCATATGGATATTGATTTAGAGTGAGAGCCGCCAGCAGAGGAGCTTTCGAATCACTCTCCGGCAAAGTCACCAGTTCATTCTCAGAAGCAGACTCAGGACATGTGATACCCCCTGATTTCGGAACACGGGTTGATCAAGTCCGCGCACAAAATTAGGGGATATTAAAACAATTAAAGTATTTCAAACAAGCACATAATACAAAGATGAACAATAAAGAATAAATAAACTGCTGAAGAAAACTAATAAATAAATATTAATTAATAATTCTCTAACAATTACAACTCGGGAATCCCGTAACTCAAGGACCCCTTAAATCATTATCCAATAGTCCAATACTACTTAAAAGTACACAAAATGAATAGATGAATGACAGTCTCCCAGCTGTGGATCCTCAACCTTGAGACTGGAACCTCTAATAACCTAAAAAATAAATCGTGGGTTAAACCCTACGAGCAAGTTCTCTCTACCAGACCTCTGAAAACCAATAAACAGATCATCTCTGATCAAAACCAAACCTAATAAAGTTTTAACTTTAATAAAGCACGATATACATATCTATATATAATTATATATATTATACTAATCACATCCATTAATAGGTTTATTAAATTTCCGTACCTATTAAACAATGATTAAAATAATAATCATTCTTAGACCAATTCCTATTTCTTTTAAAAAGAAATTAACTCCTTTAACCTTAATCACATCCTAGTCAGTTGTTTAATAATTTAAACAATAAATTATAATAAAAAGGATATTATATTTAATCCCAAAACACGATAATGATTTTAATTATTTAAATCACATATCCAAAATCTAAGCTTTGACAAATCATCCATGTCTCCACTAGTATTATTTTATTAATATGTATAAAATAATGCATTAACCTGTAAGTACTAGACTATTCTAAGTTAAGAATATCTAATCCTAATCCAACCTATACATACAATAACCATTGATGATATTTTAATCATCTAACATACAGCAATATAATTATACTTTGGCAAATCAACCATGCCATTATACATATATTCATTTATATATTGGCAACTCAACCATGCCTCCTTAAGTATATTTATTTATACTTTAGCAATTCAACCATGCTTCCATAAATATATTTATTTATACATCGGCAAATCAACCATGCCTCCTTAAGTATATATTTATTTATACTTTTAATTAACAATCCATCCATACTTCCCACGTATGTATTTTATTCATACAAATAGGGCAATATATTTAAATCTTTGGCAACTCATCCATGCCTATAATTCAACCATGTACCAAACCTTAAAAGTTAATTTACCAACCAAACAATTCCTACATAGTAAAATTAACTTACAAACAAACCAACTCATACCTAGGCATTCCATGCATATCTTATGCATATAATTAATTTAATAACCAGCCTATCCATATATATCAAGTAAGAATAATAATTTAATCCTCTTAAATGATAAATACATATACCAATATATTATACAATATATATATATATATATATATATATATATATATACTTCCTTCCATACAAAACATACATTAATTAATCCATATATATAAATTAATGTTTATATATATATATACACACACACACACACACACACACACACACACACACACACCTTATTCCATCACAAAATTATTAATTAATTATATATACGCAAATGAAATATAGTGGTGATACTCTATGGCTTTCCAAACACCAATAACACATCATCTAAGGGTTGATTGCAACACTAATAAGCTTAAAACCAATTCTGGAACATCACCGGACTCTACAGCAACTTTCCGGGACCCTAAACACCTCTGCACGCGCCCCCACACGCCTCCTCACTTGCCCAAACCATGCTCACGCGCTTCCACAAACTGACAGGCGCGTCCACGCGTTGACACGCGCCTGATCCACTCTCGGCGCGTGTTGGCAGCTGTTGGTTGGTTGTTTCGCTGCGGTCTCATGAGCCGCGCCGCATCTGATCCTTCCTCAGTTGACCAGACCTAGTCAACGCTCCAGATCTGTTGTTCCGTAGGATTTGGTGCACCTCACCACACCTGATCACATGCCCATTGATCTAGCCGCATCAACAGCCACATGCCCAAGTGCATCACATTCCCATGAGCCGCATCACACCATATCAAACTACCTATATTAAATAAATCCTATGGCCTAGATTAGTGGTTCCACCAACTTACCATGTACCCAACCACACTGGATTACACGCCAATTGATGCGCCACCAACCCAGGTTACACAGCAGCCTCCATTATATATATATCCCAAATATATATATATATATAATTTCCAACAAAATATATAGAAAAGTAAACCAAGTAAATTCCTAAAAATACCAGAAAAATTTCATAAAAATACAGAAAAATTCTAAAACTTCTATAAATCCTTAATAACCATCTTAGGTCATAAATTAAGCATATCAGTTCATTCTAAAAAAAAAAAAAAAATACAACCTATAGATTCAACCATAAAAATCTAAAACCCCAAAAATAAAATATAATAATTCATGTTTTAAATATTCCGTTCTAACCATCATTTAATCAATAAATTTAACCTAAAATTTTGATACTCAAGGTGAAATCCTTATAAGTTCTAAGAGGAAAGATAGAAAAAAACTCGCCTGAAGGTTTCGAAACAAAACCGACGCTTCAAGCCTTAATTGTCTCTTCCAATTCCGGCATCCTCTTTCTCAGATTCGGCTTCCTCCTTGTCAGTCCTCTCTTCTTTTCTTCCTCTAGCTCTCTTATTTTTCTAACGTGACAAACTTTTATTGATAAAACTTTAAGTGTATATTTATACACATTAATACCAAATCCTATACCAATAATGACTACTAAATAAAAAGAAACTAATAATCCTTGACTAATATATATATCTAGACACGCATATTTTATATAATATATATATATGCATATTTCCTTCCATAATTAATTATTAATTAATTAAATCATATATACATATATATATCCATAAACATATATCTATATATATATTCTTCCATAACACTAATTAATTAATTATATTTATAATTATACAAAAATGATTATTTAAATAATCACAAAACCATAGGCTTTATTAATTAACCCAATAAAGCTTCATTTAAGCCCAAGACCATATCCTTTAGTCCAATTCCCTTATGCCCAAATCCAATTAATATAAAATAATTAACTTAATTAAATTAAATCTAATAATTACAAATAATTAACAAACAATTCACACAAGTATAAATACATACAATTCAAATAAACAATTCACTCACGTCATCAAAACAAAACACCATATCAATTCAACAACTAAAATCACAAAATATATAAAAATAAAATAAAATCAATTAAATCCTAATTAAATCAAACAAATCATTTAAAAATAGAATAAAAGTAATTAATAAATCCCTTAAAATATCGGGGTATTACAGGACATACAACAGTTTCATAATCCAGTCATACATGAGGCTCCAGTTCAGACTCCTGGCCTAGGATAACGTTTCCAGACATTGGGGGTGAGGTTGTCTCTATCCGGGCGAATGTTGTCTCTCTCAGAGCAGACGTCGTTTCCCTCAGCACAGATGTGGCATCTCTCCGCTCAGACGTTCTAGCTGCGCTGCAGGGCATATCCAGAGATATCCGGGGATCATGCCCCACCCGCCTACATCCTCTGCCTGATCTCTCTACTTCTCTTTCATTTTTATCCATATCTATGATATTAGACTGATATCTTGATACTGTTATATTATATTTTTGAGGCCAGTCTCTCGGCCCTATTCCTGTGATGTATTATATATACTGTTTCCATTTTCTATATTATGCATGATATTTTTGGATGTCTGGATTTTATATTGATATATCTGTTTGTGATTGACTTCATTTATCAGGTACATCCCAGTGACTTCAGTGAGAGAGTGCTGCCCAGGACCACCCTTTTTCCACTCTCTTTACTTCAATTTCTTATTCCACTTACACTTGCATGTCCACTGTGCACTATTATTATCCCCTTTGTTGTCTAATGAACTTTTATCCAGTGCCATCTTTTCAGGACCACAGTTAATCCCAAGTTTAGGGGGGTTATATCACCCACTTTGGATACTTGTGTCCCGACCATTCTTTGCTTAGCTGCACTGGTATACTCTTTCCTTTGTTCTATTTGCATATTGAGGACACTGTGCTATTTAAGTTTAGGGGGGAGAGTAATTGTAATACCCCTAATTTTAAAAGGACAGTTCTGGCATTTAATTTAATTATTTAAATGCGTTTTTACTAAATTATTTGTTTAATTGTTTGTTTGTTTATTTTTCATTGAATTGTGTGTTTTATTTATTTGTTTTATTTAACTGGCATTTTCTTTAATTTGTGACTGGTTTAATTATGTGCTTATATGGCTATTTAAATAAATTATTTTTTTAAATTAACCGTTGTCCGTGTTTTGGTTGCTATGTATATTAGATGTAGGGTTTTATTTAATTAATCATATGAGGGTTTTAGCCGACTTAGGGTTGGTTTTGTAGTAGAATTAAGGTTGTGCTGAAGCCTTTAAATACAATATTATACGTTGGTTTAGGGTTACAAACAAAACCCTATTCACTACGGTGAGACGGAGAGAACTTTGAGAGATTTCTAGAGAGGTTCAAGGGTAACTGGACGAAGTGCTTCTGGGTTGAACCAAGAGCACTGGAGGTGTAGAACAGGAGTCTTGGATGTGGACGGAAGCTTCAGAGACGGTGGTTTAGAGTTTCAAAAATGAAACTTAAGGCAAGTCTCTATTCTATTCATTCCCTTTAATTCGTGTTATGTGCATTCCTAATTAGTCTCCAGGGATTAATTAAGTATTAAAACAGATTAAATTGAAGTTAATATTAATCTTGTAAGCATGTTTGAAACAACTTTTAAATCGTTGCATAAATCTGTTTTGTGTTGAATGTTGTTCTCGCTTAAGATTTTGTCTGCATTGGTTTTAATCTTGCTTAACCTTGGTATATTTGGGATTGGATACATACTTATAATTAATTCTAGGACATTAATTGAACCCTAAAATAAGTTATAAAAACTGTACAATGACTCTGAACTTCACCGGAGGCGAAGAAGACGAACAGGTTAGGGGATACGGCTCTCAAAGGAGGAGAACCGGCTCACCAAAAGAGGGAGCCGGCTCTAGGGCTTGTAGAGCCGGCTCTATAAGGGGTAGAGCCAACTCCACATGAGTTGGAGGTGGCTCCACCTAGGGGAGAGCCGGCTCCTTTGTTTTAGGAGGCGGCTCTACCCTCTTTTCTTCAGTTTTTCGAGTTCTGAGTTTGGTTTGGACTGTGGGAGTTGTTTCTAAATGGTTCTAGTGGCTGTGAATGAGATTTATATCTATTACAGACTTGAAAAAACTCTTGGGAAGCATGTTGATGTTAAAATGTTGCAACAGGAAATAATATAAGGTTAAATAATAAACCTGTATGTGGAAGGTTGCGTTATACATTGAAATTGCTTATTGTTTTTCTAAAGCAATTTGGTTTATACGCATGATTTTAAACTGTTAATCAAGCCTCAACTGTGTTATAAGTATATAGTTATTTATCTGGAAAAATAAGTATGCTTAAATGGAAATTAATTGATGTTTTAAAATCGACTGTATATTGCATCAGTTATGGTACTGTTTGGAGGAGTTGTATACATAATCCTACTTTGTAAATTTGAAGGACTGGAATAGGATTTCTAAATCTTATATTTGAAGTATAAATTAATCATGCACATATTAAACTGTATTTATGCTAATTCTGGAGTATGGTTGATAAGTATCTATTACTGTTTTATCAACTTTGTTAATTGGAGGATTGTGTGTACTAGTATGAGACGGTGATATACTAGGTATGGACTAGCTCAAGTACTAAGTCCTACCTTATTTGGATTAAGGTACAGATTAACCATATAGGTTAAGTCTATCACCTACTTGTGTCCTGTCAACAAAATAGTTGAATAACTTAATATGATTTCAGGACGGATGATTATACATATATCAGACCACTACACAGATGGATGGTATTTTGTATTAGGAAGAGTACGGACTTTATATATTTATTATATGGTGCGATGGTATAAGCTTGAGTCTCAGGACTATGGTTAGGGTGCGTATATCGCCTAGGATGGATAACTGGACATCGGTGTTGTTCCCTGGTAGGTCTAGTTACACATGACCACATTATGTGCGATTTGCATGGTATCTCTACTCAGGCTGAGACAGACCTATTGGACTAGCGAGGGTCCTATAGTGTGTACTATATATACATATGGACTACTCTAGATATTGTTGGGCTATCTAGGATGTATCTACGTATCGGATTACTGTATGGATTGTAGTAGAATAGGACTTGCATGTGGGCCTGACCCACTCTCTTATTTTTCAGGTGTTCGTCAATTCTAGGGTTAGAGCTTGGACGTGCAGTGCAGATACAAACATTCATTCCTCCGACTACGTAGGAATCCTTTCTATGTTTAACTTTAGATTCTATTTCTGATGTTTTAGTTTCTATTGGGATTTTTAATAAGGGGTCCACTGGATGGATTCCCGAGTTGTTAAACTTATGGAGTTTTGGAGTATCAGATTTTAATAATTATATTTTGAGAATTTTAAATTAGCATTCCTTCAGTTTATTATTTTTATTTCTTATTTCGCTTTGTATTCTGTGTTCGGTTACATATTGACTGTTTGATATTCCCTCGGGTTTGGACCTAGGCTTGATCAACCCATGTTTCAGATCTGAGGGGTATCACAGTTGGTATCAAAGCACTCCAGGTTCAAATGTCTCTAGGATTCTATCGTATAAGACTTCCGCGTAGCATTTTTTCTTGATTAGAGCTTTATTTTAGGATTCATTGTATTCTTTACGGTTCGGTTTAATCGTACTGATGTTTGTCTTTCTGTGTTACCAGAATGGTTAACGCAAAAACCAAACTGAACAATCGGCAACAAAGGGAAGCGGCCCGTAGGCAGCATCAGGAGGATGAGGGTCAGTTCTATAAGGAGCAGGAGGAAGTTTAGCAGACTCGAGATCAGGGAGGAGATCCAGAGTTTCCTCCTCACCTCAATGACCTTATTGCTCAGGCTATAGAAGTTGGGGTAACAGCTGCACTTCGGAATCAGCCTCAGGTATAGCCGGCACCGCTACCAGTACTGGTTGTTCAGACTGATACTTGGGAGAAGGCCAGGAGTTCTTTCACAAAGGGGAGCCCACCTGAGTTCGCAGGCTCCACCGATGCGAGAACAGCTCACTAGTGGAAACAGGACATCGAGCGACATCTTCGCTTGGTTCAGTGCACAGAGGTTCAGAAGCAGATGCTTGCTACGTTCAAGCTAGTTGGGGATGCACTACAGTGGTGGGAGTCAGTTACCACCATAGAGGAGAGTATGGCATTGACTTATGATGAGTTTAGTGCACGCTTTGAAGAAAAGTACTTCCCTTATGTAGTCAGGGCAACCATGAAGACTAAGTTTCTTAATCTGCAGCAGGGAAACATGACCGTAGCGGAGTATGAGCAGCAGTTCACACGCTTATCTCTTTTTGCACCGGAGGAGGTGGATACAGAGCAGAAGAAGCACAACTGTTTCATTAAGGGACTGATATGGTCTATCAAGAGAGTTATCACAGGTAGTCTAGCCTATACTACATATGCTCAGGTGGTAGACGCCGCTCTACAACAGTATCAGTTGACCGTGGACATCAGATAGGCCAAGGGTGAGAAGCGGGGTGACAGAGACTCTGTTAATCAGTCAGCTGAGAAAGGGAATGGGAATGGTCACCGACAGAACGATAGGGGCAAGTTCCAGGGATAACATCCTTGGAAGAAGCACAAGGGTGGTTCAGATGCTCCTAGGGATGTGACACATGTTCAGTAACAGCAGAATGGGGGACCACAGGCAGGACAGGGTCAGCCATAGGCTAACCGACAAAGGAGGCCATTTGGTACTTTCAAGGGTAGTTCTATACTTGTGAAGAGTATGGTCACACTTCCAGGCAATGTCCTACAGCAAGGCATGGACAGAGACTAGGACAGGGACAACATGTGCAATAGGGGCAGAGGCCGCCAACGCCTTTACCAGCTCCACAGGTTCCACGGATTCAGGGATAAACATATCCGGCATTATCGGCACCACCGCAGCCTCAAGGATAGGCACCGCAGTAGTTACATTATGACATGGTGTACAATCCTATGCCACAGGATGTTCAGGCACCTCAGGCTGTTGAGGGTAAGTTTCCTATTTATGGTTTGTATGGACGTGTTTTATTTGATACGGGTGCTACACACTCATTTGTAGCTAAGACTTTTGTTACTTTATCTGGGATGAGGACGAGGGTATGCACTAGACCTCGGGATATTTCTACACCATTGGGCAACACAGCCATTCTACATGAGAGTGATAGGCCTATGACACTAGATATCGGCAGACTCAGATTTCTAGCCAATCTATTGGTCCTGGACATGCACACTTATGACATGATACTTGGGATGGATTAGTTATCATACTACCATGCCCAAGTTAATTATTTTAATAGAACTATTGTATTTACCATACCTGGTCAGGATATATACGTTGTAGCTATGCCTTATTCTAAGGGGGGCGGTAGCACTTTTTTGTTCCTTGTGGAGGAGGAAATGGAGGAGGAGGTTACTGTATCATTGGATCATAAATTGACTTAGCTCCGGGCACTACGCCAATTGCTAGGGCACCTTATAGGATGGCACTAGTGGAGATGAGAGAGCTGAGGGATTAGATTCAGCAATTACTCAGCCAGGGTTTTATTCGCAAGAGTACTTCACCCTGGGGAGCACCAGTCCTGTTTGTGAAGAAAAAGGATGGTTTACTTCGGCTGTGTACAGATTACAGGAAGTTGAACAAGGTTATTATTCGTAACAAGTATCATTTACCCAGGATTGATGATCTATTTGATCAGTTAAGGGGAGCCATATACTTCTTCAAGATTGATCTGCGTTCTGGATATCATTAGTTGAGGGTTAGGGAGCAGGATGTTCCTAAGACAGTATTTCTTACGAGATATGGATCTTATGAGTTCCGTGTCATGCCATTTGAGACGACTAGCACACCAGCAGTTTTCGTGGACCTGATGAACCGAGTCTTCAGGGCTTATTTGGATCAATTTGTCATTGTTTTCATTGATGATATCTTGATCTATTCTAAGTCAGAGGATGATCATGCTAGACATCTTTGGATTATGTTGCAAACGCTTCGTGAGCACCAGTTATATACGAAGTTCGAGAAATGTGAATTTTGGCAGCGGGATGTGAAATTTCTGGGTCACGTAGTGTCAGAAAGGGGAATAGCAGTGGATTCATCCAAGGTTTCAGCAGTGGTTGAGTGGGGACAGCCTACTTCACCTACCAAGATTTAGAGTTTCCTCGGTCTAGCAAGATATTACAGGAGGTTTATCTAGGGGTTCTCAAAGATGGCGGGACCACTCACTCATCTGACTAAGAAGGGTGTACGGTTTGTCTGGGATGAACATTGTCAGAAAGCTTTTGATGAGCTGAAGACTAAGTTGACTTCTGCACCAGTTTTGTCTACCCCACAGAGTGGAATAGAGTATCTTGTCTACAAGTGTGATACCCTTCGGATCCGAGACATGGGTTGATCAGGCCCAGGCCCAAACCCGAGGGAAATCAAACAATTAAAGTATTTTAAAACGAACACAGATGAAAAAAATGAAATAAGAATAACTATTAAAAGCTGAACAGAATACTAATATACAATCCTCAATAGCCTGATAGAACTTAATAAAATCCAACTTCCAAAACTTCCATGAATTACAACTCGGGAATCCATCTAGTGGACCCCTAAATAAAAATCTCAACTGAAACGTAAACAACTGACATAAAACCAAATACTAAAATATGGAAGTACATCCTACGTCGTCGGTGGAACGAATGATAATCCCTGCACAGCACGAGCAAGCCTAAGACTGGAACCGTCCGATACCTGAAAAATAAGAGTGGGTCAGGCCCACGAACAAGTTCTAATCTAACTACAATCCATACAGTGACCCGATACGCAGATACACCTAAATACCTCACAATATCTATCTAGTCCATAAATAAATATATCCACACTAGAGGACCTTCACTGGACTATAATGAGGTCTCAACCTGAGTAGAAGGCAACATGCAAAAACTCACCCAAAGGTGGGCATGAATACCTAGACCTAACAGGGTACACCTCAACCATCATATCCAGCTATGCATCCCAATGCATATACGCTCCCTAACCAACGACTCTGAGACTCATGCCCACATCGTGGTGCCATAACATATATATAAAGTCCGTCTAACCCAAGTTATGCTATTTTATTGTTTATTGAATTGACATAAGAATTTTAATCCAGTTTAGTCATTCAACTTAATCAGACGATCTGACTTAAACACAACCAACATGTAATCCAGGTAGTCATTCAACTTAATCAGTCGATCCGACTACACATAAACACAATTAATCCAGATAGTCTTTCAACTTAATCAGTCGATCTGACTAAACAAGGTTTAGGATTCAATAATTTACCATCCTTCCCTTAAATCCAATAGGTTAGGTTTATGCGTTTTGAGCTAAACCATCCCTAGTATGACACCGTCCCATACCAGTTCATACCATCCTCCACAACCATGTAATTGACAGAATCTATTAATTCAGCAATTAAAATTCCACATATATATAATCCAAAACCAATATCCAAGTAATTGCATGGAAACATTTAAAGTTCAGCAATTAAATTCAAGCATTAAACCATATAGTTGCAGATTGTGATTTCATAACTCAACAATTAACATCCAGATATGCATAGATCAAATCTAATATACCATTGACTCTATCACGCATTTAAAATCCATTCTATAATCATATTATAGTCCAATAAATTG
The DNA here is from genome assembly GCF_030987335.1 of Cornus florida. Taxonomy (NCBI): domain Eukaryota; kingdom Viridiplantae; phylum Streptophyta; class Magnoliopsida; order Cornales; family Cornaceae; genus Cornus; species Cornus florida. The sequence continues at coordinate 56,647,134 of NW_026775579.1, read as the reverse complement.
TTAAAATTATTTTAAGCAATTTAGTTCATTCCATCCGGTAACAGCGTACTAAGTTGTAAACTTGTACCCTGTTTTATTCCTTTTAACACAAGGCCATACACTAATCCATAAGTCTAATTTGTTAACTAAAATACTTCTCCGTACATCTAAAACTTAATTTAGAATCATGCTTTAGCACCCTAAATTGTCAAATTAAAACTAGACAATTTATTACCTTTCGGCCGTCAATTGCATAGAAAGTTCACTAATTTTCTACTATTTGTCCCATAGACTTAGAGGTCAATTTAAATCAATTTATGGTCTTAATGAAACCCAAAATAAACTATCTAATCCCTCTGTAAATTCCCAGAGGTTTCAAAACAATTCCAATGCTCCAACAGTAGCAGGTAATTCGTAATAATAAAAAAAAAAAAAATCAAAAATGAAATTACAAGAGAGCCTGCTCAATTTTTGGAAAGAGTAGGCTCTTTTAGAGCCTTGAGCCGGCTCCATTACTTCATGGAGCCGGCTCTTTACCTAGAAAAGATGAGGGAGCCGGCTCCCTCATTCCATGGAGCCGGCTTTCTCCCCTTCTAAGAGCCGTCTCCAACCTCTGCAATTCCTGCGACTCTCTGCTTTGCTTCCGGTCACTTTCCACCTCTATCAGCCTTTCTATTTGGCTTTAAAATAAATCCTAATAGTCTTAATAACACCCAATAGCATCTCAATGGTTTGTTTACAGTTCGTTGGAATCAATTACAGAGATTGGACTTTCAACAGTTTTAATAGGCATACAGAACCAACACTGAACCCAGATTTGCAACTACCGTAACAGAGATCTAAAACAGAAACAGCAACCTTCCTATGAGATTTACATAACTCCCGTAGTCTTTCCATACTTAGTTTACAGTAGTTGCAATAAAAAACAGAGACAAAAACTACGACAAAAACCCTTATGCTTAAAGGACATAAAACTGAACCAACTTACATGCACTGTAACAGATATTGCAGAAATCATCACAGAAATAATTCAAAGCATACATATGATTAATTTGATGTATAACATACATGAATGATTTAGTTGTTAATTTCCTTAAAACCCTAGAGCATATCTAGGTGCACAGAACACGGCTCAAAGGGAAAAAGGAAGATAGAACTTGCCTGAATAGGTTTGCAAACAAACCCTTGCTGCCGTTGGTCTTAGTTTTCCGACATCCACTGAAACTTGTCTAACCTCCTAGAACCTCTGCTCCTTCCTTTTCCTTGGTTAAACCTTGGAATCCCCAGTCGAAATTCTCACAAATTGCTCTGTTCTCACCGAAACTCCCTCTGTAACTCTCTCTATTTGGCAGACTTTTCCGTGTAAAAGCTACGACAATATGTAACCCTAGGTTTAACATATACTGAGGTATTTATAATTGCAAGATTAAAACCCTAATCCACAGAGCCCTAACTTCGTCGGCCCACAAAGTAACCCAGTTTAGATACATATCAGATGCTTATGAAACGGCTCCAAAAACCCTAACTAAAACGTATCTAAAACCCTAGTTAATGGGAATTACATAATTACCCTGTTCAACAATTAAATACTTAATAAATAATTAAGTTAATAAAACCCATTAATTAAATCAAATAAGCAAGCAACGAATCACTTAAAACACATAAAATAAATAAAGAATAAACTGCAATTAAAGAATAATTTAAATAATAAATCAACCAATGCACATAAAAAAATAAAATCCAATTTAAACAATAAATTAAATACCAGGACTATCCTTTTGAAATTAGGGGTATTACATTCTTCCCCCTAACAAAAAGAATTCCGTCCTCGGAATTCGCTCTTACCTTCTTCCAATATTTCAGGAAACTGCGAGCGGATGACATCCTCCCATTTCCAAGTGGACTCAGCCTCATTGTGATGACTCCACTGCACACGAACCAAAGGGATAACCTTATTACGAAGGTTTTGATCCCGTCGATCAACAATACGACACGGTGGCTCCAAATAGGTTGCATCCGGCTGTAACTCAATCTCCCCAACATCGATATGCTGATATCGATCCTTATCTCGCAGAAATTTTTGCAACATGGAAACATAAAACACGTTGTGGACACGATCCAAAGTATCCGGAAGTGCCAACCGATAAGCAACAGCTCCAACTCGATCCGTAGTCATGAATGGACCGACAAACCGCGGAGACAACTTCCCTTTCTTCCCAAAGCGCATAACACCCTTCATAGGAGATACTTTGAGAAGAACCTGATCCCCAACCTGAAACTCTAATGCACGAGTACGCTGATCAACATAACTTTTCTGTCTACTCTGAGCAGTACGCATGCGATCCTTAATAATAGCAATCTTTTCAAAGGTATCCTTGATAAACTCAGGACCCAAGAATCTGCTCTCGCCAAATTCCACTCCGGTATCGGCAGTGGCTGTAGAGTTCCTGGCGACCTCTGATGATCAATCTTGACCATCTGACAAGTACTATACTGAAAAACGAAAAGAGCAATGTCTCTCTCTATACCTGCCCACCAAAACTGCCGCTATTCCCTTTTAGACCATCGTACTATCCTGGGGATTCAACATTCAGAAACAAAATTACCCTATCGACTTACACCAGTTCATTTATAAACTCTTTGGTAATCGTCCTGTCTTAACACATCAGACACGTAAACAAATATTTGTTTGTTTGCCCAAAACCAATCACTCCACTGTGATAATCCTCCATTATCGTACTATACACATACCAATATAGTTTAACAAACCCATATATATATTTATATCCAAAAATACTATCGTAATACACAATGAAGATAGCCAAAACCACTAGTTTACGTTATTAAAACTCCTTCAAATCCATAAACCTCCAAAAGAATAATTGTCTTAAATTCTTTAAAACTAAAACTAGTGTAAACAGTACTATTCTTTAAATAATACTTAAACTCTTACTAGTAGATAAAATCATAGTACTCTTAAAAGAGCATTTATCCTTGAACTTCGGTGCTCTCCTTCGTGGATGCTCCGGTGTCTTCTCCATCTGGATCTTCTTCGGGGTCTTCCTCTCCGCTTGGCTCAGCTTTGAGCACCACCGAAGTTGTATTAGGTCCACAGTATGGTGGCCAATCTCGCACACCAGAAACCTTCCTTGACGTGTACTCCGAAGCAACACCCATTGGAATCAATTCCTTATTTTCCAATTCTTCCTTCTTGATCGACCTTCTCAGGGGAATCACCGGAGTAACCTTCCTCGGCCTTGGGCCCGTCTTTGCTTTCATCATGGACCCCATCCTCTTCCTAGTGCCAACCATTCTGAAATTACAGAATAAACTTGACATCAGTACCTTCTAAATGAACCGTAAAGGAATTCAACGAATCCTAAACTTAAGCTCTAATCAAGAGAAAACGCTACGCGGAAGACTTAATACGAAACACCCTAGAGACACTTAAACCTGGAGTGCTCTGATACCAACTGTGATACCCCTCGGATCCGAGACATGGGTTGATCAGGCCCAGGCCCAAACCCGAGGGAAATCAAACAATTAAAGTATTTTAAAACGAACACAGATGAAAAAAATGAAATAAGAATAACTATTAAAAGCTGAACAGAATACTAATATACAATCCTCAATAGCCTGATAGAACTTAATAAAATCCAACTTCCAAAACTTCTATGAATTACAACTCGGGAATCCATCTAGTGGACCCCTAAATAAAAATCTCAACTGAAACGTAAACAACTGACATAAAACCAAATACTAAAATATGGAAGGACATCCTACGTCGTCGGTGGAACGAATGATAATCCCTGCACAGCAAGAGCAAGCCTAAGACTGGAACCGTCCGATACCTGAAAAATAAGAGTGGGTCAGGCCCACGAACAAGTTCTAATCTAACTGCAATCCATACAGTGACCCGATACGCAGATACACCTAAATACCTCACAATATCTATCTAGTCCATAAATAAATATATCCACACTAGAGGACCTTCACTGGACTATAATGAGGTCTCAACCTGAGTAGAAGGCAACATGCAAAAACTCACCCAAAGGTGGCCATGAATACCTAGACCTAACAGGGTACACCTCAACCATCATATCCAGCTATGCATCCCAATGCATATACGCTCCCTAACCAACGACTCTGAGACTCATGCCCATATCGTGGTGCCATAACATATATATAAAGTCCGTCTAACCCAAGGTATGCCATTTTATTGTTTATTGAATTGACATAAGAATTTTAATCCAGTTTAATCATTCAACTTAATCAGTCGATCTGACTTAAACACAACCAACATTTAATCCAGGTAGTCATTCAACTTAATCAGTCGATCCGACTACACACAAACATAATTAATCCAGATAGTCTTTCAACTTAATCAGTCGATCTGACTAAACAAGGTTTAGGATTCAATATTTTACCATCCTTCCCTTAAATCCAATAGGTTAGATTTATGCGTTTTGAGCTAAACCATCCCTAGTATGACACCGTCCCATACCGGTTCATACCATCCTCCACAACCATGTAATTGACAGAATCTATTAATTCAGCAATTAAAATTCCACATATATATAATCCAAAACCAATATCCAAGTAATTGCAGGGAAACATTTAAAGTTCAGCAATTAAATTCAAGCATTAAACCATATAGTTGCAGATTGTGATTTCATAACTCAACAATTAACATCTAGATATGCATAGATCAAATCTAATATACCATTGACTCTATCACGCATTTAAAATCCATTCTATAATCATATTATAGTCCAATAAATTGTTAAAATTATTTTAAGCAATTTAGTTCCTTCCATCCGGTAACAGCGTACTAAGTTGTAAACTTGTACCTTGTTTTATTCCTTTTAACACAGGGCCATACACTAATCCATAAGTCTAATTTGTTAACTAAAATACTTCTCCGTACATCTAAAACTTAATTTAGAATCATGCTTTAGCACCCTAAATTGTCAAATTAAAACTAGACAATTTATTACCTTTCGGCCGTCAACGGCATAGAAAGTTCACTAATTTTCTACTATTTGTCCCATAGACTTAGAGGTCAATTTAAATCAATTTATGGTCTTAATAAAACCCAAAATAAACTATCTAATCCCTCTATAAATTCCCAGAGGTTTCAAAACAATTCCAATGCTCCAACAGTAGCAGGTAATTCGTAATAAAAAAAAAAAAAAAAATCAAAAATGAAATTACAAGAGAGCCTGCTCAATTTTTGGAAAGAGCAGGCTCTTTTAGAGCCTTGAGCCGGCTCCATTACTTCATGGAGCTGGCTCTTTACCTAGAAAAGATGAGGGAGCCGGCTCCCTCATTCCATGGAGCCGGCTCTCTCCCCTTCTAAGAGCCGTCTCCAACCTCTGCAATTCCTGCAACTCTCTGCTTTGCTTCCGGTCACTTTCCACCTCTACCAGCCTTTCTATTTGGCTTTAAAACAAATCCTAATAGTCTTAATAACACCCAATAGCATCTCAATGGTTTGTTTACAGCTCGTTGGAATCAATTACAGAGATTGGACTTTCAATAGTTTTAATAGGCATACAGAACCAACACTGAACAGATTTGCAACTACCGTAACAAAGATCTAAAACAGAAACAACAACCTTCCTATGAGATTTACATAACTCCCGTAGTCTTTCCATACTTAGTTTACAGTAGTTGCAATAAAAAACAGAGACAAAAACTACGACAAAAACCCTCATGCTTAAAGGACATAAAACTGAACCAACTTGCATGCACTGTAACAGATATTGCAGAAATCATCACAGAAATAATTCAAAGCATACATATGATTAATTTGATGTATAACATACATGAATGATTTAGTTGTTAATTTCCTTAAAACCCTAGAGCATATCTAGGTGCACAGAACACGGCTCAAAGGGAAAGAGGAAGATAGAACTTGCCTGAATAGGTTTGCAAACAAACCCTTGCTGCCGTTGGTCTTAGTTTTCCAACATCCACTGAAACTTGTCTAACCTCTTAGAACCGCTGCTCCTTCCTTCTCCTTGGTTAAACCTTGGAATCCCCAGTCGAAATTCTCACAAACTACTCTGTTCTCACCAAAACTCCCTCTGTAACTCTCTCTATTTGGCAGACTTTTCCGTGTAAAAGCTACGACAATATGTAACCCTAGGTTTAACATATACTGAGGTATTTATAATTGCAAGATTAAAACCCTAATCCACAGAGCCCTAACTTCGTCGGCCCACAAAGTAACCCAGTTTAGATACATATCAGATGCTTATGAGACGGCTCCAAAAACCCTAACTAAAACGTATCTAAAACCGTAGTTAATGGGAATTACATAATTACCCTGTTCAACAATTAAATACTTAATAAATAATTAATTTAATAAAACCCATTAATTAAATCAAATAAGCAAGCAACGAATCACTTAAAACACATAAAATAAATAAAGAATAAACTGCAATTAAAGAATAATTTAAATAATAAATCAACTAATGCACATAAAAAAATAAAATCCAATTTAAACAATAAATTAAATACCAGGACTATCCTTTTGAAATTAGGGATATTACAACACGGATGTTTCTTTGTAGGGTCTTGGATGTGTTTTCATGCAGGAGGAGCGACCGATTTCGTATGGATCTCAGAAGCTTAAGCCTCACGAGCTTAATTATCCAACACATGATTTGGAATTGGCAACTGTGGTCTTTGCTTTACGTATTTAGAGGCATTGTCTATTGGGTGAGTCATTCAGATTATTCAGCGATCACAAGAGTCTGCAATATTTGTTCACTCAGCTGGAGCTGAATATGAGACAGCGCATGTGGTTGGAATTTGTGAAAGACTATCACTTCTCCATACAATACCATCCAGGGAAAGCGAATGTGGTGGCGGATGCACTCAGTCGCCGACCTGTTGGTAGTCTTTCTGCTTTATTCACCACTGAATGGAATGCTTTAAGGAATGTGAATGAGGTGTCGGATACTTTTATGGCTTGCTTGGTGGTTACACCTTCCATCATTCGCAAGGTTCTGCAAGCACAACTCACGGATCAGTAGTGCATTGACAAGGTTGCAGAGATAGCTTCTGGGAGGTTCCATTTTACCATGTTGGGACTGACAGAGGGTTGAGGTGTAAGGGACGTTTAGTGGTACCTTCTGCTAACGATTTGAGGAACGATGTGATGATTAAGACTCACTACTCTTAGTTTTCTGTTCATCCAAGAGGCGACAAAATGTATCAGGATATGAAGCGGCAGTTTTGGTGGGCAGGTATGAAGAGAGACATTGCTCTTTTTGTCTCACGATTTAGTACTTGTCAGATGGTCAAGATTGATTATTAAAGGCCGCCAGGGGCTCTACAGCCACTGCCGATACCGGAGTGGAAATGGGAGAGCATTTTTATGGATTTTGTGAAGGGATTACCAAACTCTTTCAAGGGTCACAATTCTATTTGGGTTATCGTGGACAGATTGACGAAATCAGCTCACTTCTTGCCTATTCGCATTGACTTCCCTTCGGAGCAGTTGGCGAGACTTTTCATTTCAGAGATTGTAAAGTTGCATGGCATTCCATTATCTATTATATCGGATAGGAATTCGAGCTTTATGTCAGGATTTTGGAAGAGTTTTCAGCAGGCTTTGGGTACAGAATTACATTTTAGCACTGCTTATCATTCTCAGACTGATGGAAAAATGGAGACGGTGAATCAGATCATGGAAGATATGCTTCGGTCCTGTGTTCTTGACTTCAAGGGCCACTGGGAGGATTATTTGCCATTTGTGGAGTTTGCTTATAACAATACTTTCAAAAGACTATTGGTATGGCACCGTTTGAGGCATTGTACGATCGACCGTGTCGATTGCTTGTTTGTTGGATGAAAGTTGGAGAGAGCAGATTCTTAGGTCCTAAGTTCATCAAGGATACTTCTGAGAAGATCACTCTTATTAAAGATCGCATGCGCACTGCTCAGAGTCAGTAGAAGAGCTATGCTGATCGTCACAAACATACTTTGGAGTTTCAGGTTGGGGATCAAGTTCTACTCAAAGTGTCGCCTATGAAGGGTGTAATGCGCTTTGGGAAAAAAGGGAAGTTGTCACCGCGGTTTGTCGATCTATTCATGATTACGGATCGAGTTGGAGCTATCGCTTACGGTTGGCACTTCCGGATAATTTGGATTGCGTCCATAATGTGTTCCATGTTTCCATGTTGCGGAAATTTCTGTGAGATGAGGATCGGTATCAACATATCAATGTAAGGGAGACTGAGTTGTAGCCGGATGCAACGTATTTGGAGCCACCGTGTCGTATCATTGACCGTAGGAATCAAATCCTTTGTAATATGGTTATCCCTTTGGTGCGTGTTCAGTGGAGTCATCACCATGAGGCTGAGTCCACTTGGGAACGGGAGGATGTCATTCGCTCGCAGTTTCCTAAGTTATGGGAAGAAGGTAAGAACGAATTCCGAGAACGGAATTCCTTTTATTAGGGGGGAAGAATGTAATAACCCTAATTTTAAAAGGACAATCCTGGCATTTAATTTAATTATTTAAGTGCGTTTTTACTAAATTATTTGTTTAATTGTTTATTTGTTTATTTTTCATTGAATTGTGTGTTTTATTAATTTGTTTTTATTTAACTGGCATTTTCTTTAATTTGTGACTGGTTTAATTATGTGCTTATGTGGCTATTTAAATAAATTGTTTTTTTAAATTAACCGTTGTCCGTGTTTTGGTTGTTATGTATATTAGATGTAGGGTTTTATTTAATTAATCATATGAGGGTTTTAGCCGACTTAGGGTTAGTTTTGTATTAGAATTAGGGTTGTGCTGAAGCCTATAAATACAATATTATACGTTGGTTTAGGGTTACAAACAAAACCCTATTCACTACGGTGAGACGGAGAGAACTTTGAGAGATTTTTAGAGAGGTTCAAGGGTAACTGGACGGAGTACTTCTGGGTTGAACCAAGAGCACTGGAGGTGTAGAATAGGAGTCTTGGACGTGGACGGAAGCTTCAAAGATAGTGGTTTAGAGTTTCAAAACTGAAACTCAAGGCAAGTCTCTATTCTATTCCTTCTCTTTAATTCGTGTTCTGTGCATGCCTAATTAGTCTCCAGGGATTAATCAAGTATTAAAACAGATTACATTGAAGTTAATATTAATCTTTTAAGCATGTTTGAAACAACTTTTAAATCGTTGCATAAATCTATTTTGTGTTGAATGTTGTTCTCACTTAAGATTCTGTTTGCATTGGTTTTAATCTTGCTTAACCTTTGTATATTTGGGATTGGATGCATACTTATAATTAATTCTAGGACATTAATTGAACCCTAAAATAAGTTATAAAAACTGTATAGTGACTCTGAACTTCGCCGGAGGCGAAGAAGACGAACAGGTTAAGGGATACGGTTCTCAAGGAGAAGAGCTGGCTCACCAAAAGAGGGAGCCGGCTCTAGGGCTTGTAGAGCCGGCTCTACAAGGGGTAGAGCTGGCTCCACATGAGGTGGAGGTGGCTCCACCTAGGGGAGAGCCGGCTCCTTTGTTTTAGGAGGCGGCTCTACCCTCTTTTATTTAGTTTTTCGAGTTCTGGGTTTGGTTTGGACTGTGGGAGTTGTTTCTAAATGGTTCCAGTGGCTGTGAATGAGATTTATATCTGTTACAGACTTGTGAAAACTCTTGGGAAGCATGTTGATATTAATATGTTGCAACAGAAAATAATATAAGGTTAAACAATAAACCTGTATGTGGAAGGTTGCATTATACATTGAAATTGCTTATTGTTTTTCTAAAGCAAATTGGTTTATTCGCATGATTTTAAATTGTTAATCAGGCCTCAACTGTGTTATAGTATATAGTTATTTATCTGGAAAAATAAGTATGCTTAAATGGAAATTAATTAATATTTTAAAATCGACTGTATATTGCATCAGTTATGGTACTGTTTGGAGGAGTTGTATACGTAGTCCTACTTTGTAAATTTGAAGGATTGGAATAGGATTTCTAAATCTTATATTTGAAGTATAAATTGATCAAACACATATTAAACTGTATTTATGCTAATTCTGGAGTATGGTTGATAAGTATCTATTATTGTTTTGTCAACTTTGTTAACTAGAGGATTGTGTGTACCGGTATGGGACGGTGACATACTAGGTATGGACTAGTTCAAGTACTAAGTCCTACCTAATTTGGATTAAGGTACGGATTAACCATATAGGTTAAGTCCATCACATACTTGTGTCATGTCAACAAAATAGTTGAATGACTTAATATGATTTCAGGACGGATGATTATACATATATCAGACCACTACACAGATATGGATGATATTTTATATTACGAGGAGTACGGACTTTATATATTTATTATATGGTGCCATGGTATGAGCTTGAGTCTCAGGACTATGGTTAGGGTGCGTATATCGCCTAGGATGGATAACTGGACATAGGTGTTGTTCCCTGGTAGGTCAAGGTACACATGACCACATTATGTGTGATTTGCATGGTATCTCTACTCAGGTTGAAACAGACCTATTGGACTAGCGAGCATCCTATAGTGTGTACTATATATACATATGGACTACTCTAGATATTGTTGGGCTATCTATGATGTATCTGCGTATCGGATTACTGTATGGATTGTAGTAGAATAGGACTTGCATGTGGGCCTGACCCACTCTCTTATTTTTCAAGTGTTCGTCAATTCTAGGGTTAGAGCTTGGACGTGCAGTGCAGATACAGACATTCATTCCTCCGACTACGTAGGAATCCTTTCTATGTTTAGCTTTAGATTCTATTTTTGATGTTTTAGTTTCTATTGGGATTTTTAATAAGGGGTCCACTGGATGGATTCCCGAGTTGTTAAATTTATGGAGTTTTGGAGTATCGGATTTTAATAATTATATTTTGAGAATTTTAAATTAGTATTTCTTTAGTTTATTATTTTAATTTCTTATTTCGCTTTGTATTCTGTGTTCGGTTACATACTGATTGTTAGATATTCCATCAGGTTTGGACCTGGCCTGATCAACCCGTGTCTCAGATCCGAGGGTTATCACAGTAATGGTGTTAATTACAGTATTTGCTTTCAATTCAAAATTTTGAGCATAACTTGTGTATTTGAGGAATTTTCTATAATTGGTCCATAACTAGCTATAATTTTGATCTTTTGAGAACTATATTGTTTAAAATTTAAAAATTGCTTGACTTGAGAGTCCAATACTCCTTGTATGCCTTGTGGATGCCATTTAGGAGTAAATTTTTCGAAAGATTGATATCATGCTTGCACCTGTAGTCCACATCATCCTAATTTTGTGATTGTTTTGAGATTCACTATAGGATTCTACACTAGCACAAACGCACACTAGCATTCATTTGTGGGGTACATGCTTTGTTGATTATTGAATTGGTTATATCCCAATTGGGCTAGTAGTACATTGAAAGCTTTCATTTTGATAAAGGTGGATAACAATCCCTTTTCACTAAGTAACCGGGATTCTAGCCTCATTAAGCACTAAACTTCTTGCGCCGAAAGGTGGAGGGCCCGAACTCTAGGTTGATAATTGAACTTGCTTAAAAAAAAAAAAAAGTTGCAAAAGTAAAAAAAAAAAGTGAGGACTTCTCCCAAAAGGTGAGAAGTGGGAAATGATTAGATGGAGGTTGTTTTGATTTGTAGTCTAGTTGATTTGAGCTTGTAAGTCCTTAGGGGTGTTTGAAGGCCTAATGCCCTAAAGCCATCTGGTTTAGGAGTCATTGACCTAACGCTCGACCTCATGGATCGCTAGAAAGCTTAATAGATCAACACATTGCACTATGCTTCCATCTTTGATCCTTAGAGGAAAAAAAAATCGAGTGAAAAGAATAAGCGCACCTAGATCAATAAAATTTTAATAAAAGGTCCACTCTTTGTCTTGATGATCGGTACTAGATTTGTGTGCTAGTTTGAGGGTAATGATGTGATTATTTCTTTAGTCGGCTTAGATAACAACATATTTGATGCCGGTCCACTCAAAAGGATTTTAGTATTGTTTTGATTTGCATGATCATTTGCTTGATGTGTGGAGGACCACACTTGCTTACTTGATGTTGAAATTTTGGGAGATTGCTTGGAAAGGGTTGAAAAATTGCATACTTGAGGTAGTTTTCTCCTAATGCTTGTTTGCAATATTGGTGCCTCTTTTGTGAGAATGAGCTTAATGTTTGTGGGTATCATTTCTGGAAACCCTCACGAGACTTCACTCGTCCACTAAGGGTAACCTAGGGGTTTAAAAGGCTTGTTACATACGCTAAATGTAATCGTGTTCCCTATGAAAATGGCGTTATCCATTTATTGTTTTCTAGTTCATAGTTATATAATTGTTTATTTCATTCCTTTACTTTGTAATTCATTGTTAGGGACTAGCAATATTTAAGTTTGGGGGTGTGATGAGCGCTGAAAAGTGTGCATTTAAATCCCTTAAGCTTAGGTATTCTAGGCCATTTATCTATCTTACTTTCCCATTTTAGACTAATTTCGTGTTATTGCCCTTTTTAGGTGCTTATCCCAAAATAAACTAATTTAGCCAAATAAGAGCTTAAAAGAAGCTAACTCAAGCTGGATGGAAGAAAGGAGAAAAGTGGAAGCAGATTGAAGCAAAGTATGGACTTCAGTAGGTTCGATCGATCACAAGTATATTTCGATCGATCAAAAGTTCATCGATTTAGATATTTCAAGATGGATCCAAGCTCTTTTGTCCTTATCCAAAGATCTCAAAAAGTTCAATCGATCCAACAATTCTCAGATCGATCAAAAAGATTCTATCTTATCCAGTTGTACCACCTCACCTACCACTTTTGTCTCTTTCCCCAAAATATCTCAGATCTATCCTTATCCAAAAAGGCGCCGTCATGGGAGGATCGATCCAGCCAAAGTTTGATAGATCTCAGCTATGTTCGATCGATTTCACCACAAGTTCGATTGATCGAACTTCCTCAAGCCCGAAAAAAGACAAAATCCAGCTCATTAAAGGTTGGCTCATGGTACAACTGCTGCAATATCACCAACAACTAGGATCACAATAGTTGTTAAGCACCCAGTGCTTGTCCAGCCATGCTAATGTTAGTTCCAGGCTTCCAGACTTGTTTTTCATCTGCTGATTGACCTGATTCTATCACCAGCAGAAGTAGCCGTACGTTTTCAAAGATCATTAGGCAGTTTCAGTTGAAGCATCATTTTATGAAGAATGTGTCTCTCTATTAGTTCGGCATCCAGCGCAACTTGGATGGTCAAATGATGACGGAGAATGATATGTTGCTAAGCTCGTGGAAGAAGATATGTAGTAGCTGTCATGCAATTCCCCCTTGTCCAAAGCACTACATTTCACTAGTCACAAAGATCCCTCTCACAAAAAAGCCAGAGCCCTGGTCTCAGAGACTACAAAGGAGTTCGATATAAAATTTCGTTTAATTACATTTCTGTTTGTTGCCCAAGAAAACATTCTGATTCAATATAAACTAATAATAAATTCTACCCCATTGAAACAATTGAGAGATTTGGGAAAAAAATATTCTTATGCTTATTCCATCATCTTTTGGAACAAAAATTAATTCATTCAATTATTAAATCAGTTGAACTAATATTGGAGAATTTCACGGATTATCCCATTGTTTCAATCAATAGGTTTAGGGTTTTGGCATCATCTGTGAACAATTTTTTTCATGCAAAAAAATGGAGGATAAGAGTACCAGGGAGGAGAGAGGAAAGGTGAGATGCCAACACAGTTTATGTTGCAAGGGATGTTCAGGGGCATTTTTGTCAGTTCATCACTAAATCTATCCATCCCGAATTCGTTTCAAATTTTTAATTATTTTACCATACTCACCCTATTAGTACCAGAGTGAAGCATAAATCGGATAGAAATTGTCATCCCTACTTTCCTACGGACAACAGTGTATTTGGGGATATCACTCCCAATCTTTATACGAATCAAAGTGAATAAGCTTGATCAAGAATATTTTTCCACCAAAACATAAACCTTGTATCTTGTAGAAGTTCAAATAGCAATTAAAATAATAAAATAATTTTGGCAACAAAGTGTTAATGTTTTAGAATCATTAGTAAAAGTTACAAGAAAAAAAAAATGGGTACTTTTGAAATTTGAATTGCAAGTAAGGATAAAAATTATATTAAAAGAAACTTATTAGTAAATCAAAAGGTAATATTTCACAGTAGGGAAGAAATTAGAAAAATTATAAACCATATAACAAATTTTATCCCAAAACCTACCCATGTTTTAACTGCTCTTGGATCATATTAAGGGTAAATTACATTGACACCCCTTCAGGTTAGGTCGAATTTCACTTAAATGAAGATTTTGATTTTAACTTTCACTCGTATTTGAAAGAATGGCTCCATATTTCACACATCCCAAAAGTCAATTTTTAGTGATGTCGGATAACTTTTTACATAAAATGATAATACTACCCTTTTAACTTTGTGTTTACTATGTTTCATGTATAAATGACTTAACTACTCTCAAAAGACTTATTTAAAATGACCAAAATATCCTAAAGTTCAACCCACTCTTCTTTCACCCACCAAGTGTGTGTGTGTGTGTGTGTATATATGTGTGTGTATATTTTGTGTGTGTGTATATATATATATTATATATACTTTTATCTAATAAATAGGATTGGAGCAAGTGCACAAAATAAATAAAAAAAAATAAAAAAAAATCTATAGAACATAAATAACGAAGAGAATTCCCTCGTATAGCAGTTTTATTAGATATGTTTGATTCTAATTTTTGTGAAATCCTTAAGATAAAATTTATTTTATTTCATTGTTTAAACCAAACCGAATTAAAATGTATTCCTTTTTTAGTTTTACTTTTATTCAGTACAACTATTGGATTTCCCGAAGCATGGTTGAAAATTCAAATCCTCATATATTTTAGAAATTCCGTGAGTTTAGAGAGGATTAATCATCTTTTTAAAAAACGAGAGGGTAATTTAACCATCTTTTAAAAAAAGAGGGGATAATTTAACCTTCAAGTGGTTTGGCTTCTTTCTGACTCAATTTACATATATTGTTTAAGAAAAAAAAATATATATATATATTCTTACAAAATTTGATTAAGCAGCTCCTTGGTGGTGGTCACTGGTCAATAGAAGTCACATAGATTAAGGAAAAGAGCAAAATAAACTCATGGGGTTTTGCAATAAACCCCTCAAATTACATAAAACCTCCTTGAACTAACAAATTGTTGCATTTAACCCCCTTGAACTAACAATAGGTTTTCGGCAAAAGACAACATTACCCTCAGTTAAAACGACATAGTTTGAAGCATCATACCAACACTGATATATATATATATATAACCAGAAGAAGGGAGAGACGAGGAGAGAAAGCAATTCAGCGGCGGTGGTTGGCTGTGATGAGGAACTATGGCGGGCAAGGTAGCTAGGACGGAACTGATGGCGGTTCGCGGCGGCGTGACTGGTGTAGCGGTAGGCGCCGGTTGGTGTAGCGGTGGGCGACGAGAGCATATGGGTTAATTTTTTTTTAACCCAAACGGGTCTGTACAGCTCAGCGCTGATGGATCTGGTGAGGACGGATCTAGCAAGCGGTGGTGACAAGGTTGGTTCGCGGCGTGATGTCAATGATGGTTGGAGCTTGGAAGATTGTGACCTCGGTGGGATTAAAAGGCAACGTTGCTCGGCAGAGAGGTGGAGGAAAGGGTTTCTGAAAATAAAAGGGTTTCGACGATGTGATGGCCATCAATTAAAAGGGTTTTTGAAAATACGTCAGAGCAATTCTTGCGAACATCATTTTCTTCATTTCCGATTTGAGATTGACAGCGGTGGAGGGTTTATGGTTTCAATTGGGTTTGACGACTTGTGGTGTGTGGTTCAGTGTGAGTTACCAAGCGCAAAAGACCAATTGCTCTCTCTAGATGGAACTTCTCTCTTTCTTGGTTCTTTTTTGCCTGAAGGAGTGATGAACCTCGGTCGAAAGACGGCAATCTTGTCGCTTGCTATATCTCGGTGTGATACGGTACGAAGTGTTCTGGTTGTTCTAGCTCTTCTTTCTGTCTCGGGTGTGCCAAATAAAAAGGGGTGAAGCCATTCAAAAGAGGTCTAGCTTTGAATTAGCCAGTGCCGGTTCAGATAGTATTTGATAGCCACTGTACGGATGAAAGATTCTAGGCATACCCCTTCATCAGCAGTGGATAACAGCTTGTACTGGTTTGGTGTTTCTTCATCATCTCGACTTAATAGATGGTGTTTTTTTTTTTTTTTAAGTCGTTAGGGATTGTTTGGTGGGTATTGGACTATTGGAGATCCAACCCCTCCTCCAACCTCAACCCTGTCGTCGTCGCCACGACAGCACCACCACTTCCATCTCCATCAATCCGGTTGCAGAAGGGCATTATTGTCCAAAAAATTAAGTTTCTATGTCGCGTGAGAATCATGCTTTCATTTTGGGACGGCCGGATGAAATGATATGCAACAAATTTGTATAATTCAAGGAATTTTTTCCATTTTAAATAATTTAGGGAGTTAAAGGTAAGTTTCCCAAGAGTTTTTTTCCACTTTTCCCTATAGATTATGATAGTCAATAAAAGTCATTATTTAGATGCAAATATAACTTTTGACATTATTTGCAACAAAGGTTTCTCGGGTACTAAAAAAGAATGGAGTAGATAAAAATATATTGCAATGGTCATCTAGAATTCCTATTACGTAGAGTTAATGATTGGATTACTTTTGTACACACAAATTTTGATTCCCAAAATTCAGAAACGAAAATTTATTAAATAATATCAGAAAATAAATGAGTACAGTCCTCTGTTTGGCGATTATATTACAGTATAGAATCTTCCTCTGATTGAATCTCCTTGGAACGTCGACGCAAGGGCTTCAGAAGCTTAATCTTGGGTCGGTGGTTGAACCGTATTTGAATTCTTCCTTGGAACGTCGACGCACTTTTTCTCTAAAGTTGGGAACCTTTAAGATTTTGACACGTGATTATTGATGGGTCCATTTGTGAAATTTAATTAATTAAGGAATATTTGACTTCTTGATCAATCCAACGGTGATTAGACCATCACAATTTTTAAGCGTCTACAACTTTACTACTGTGATGGTCATTGTTTAATCATAATGCAATAGGGAGAATAATAAAGAAGAGCGCTTATGTCATTTAAGTTTATAAATATCTTTGTATTAATTTGGATTAAAAAAATAAGGATACATGAATCAATTTCCGAAAGTAAAAATTAAAATTTTTTTTAAATTAATATTCAATGTATTTTAAAAAAATATCTTAATCACTTCTATACACACTTCTTATCAAATTATTAATTTATATAATAAGGGGGACGTATAGAAACTTATAACAATTATTTTAAAATGTATTATCTTATAAATTTAATCAAATTATTAATTTATCTTGAATGAGCATATTATGTTATTCATGAAAATTGTGCTTTAGAAACAAAAAAAAAAAAAAATAGATAAATAAATAAAAAAAATAAAGAGACCCGATAAGAGTTGGATCTTGAACTCATGATCCACATTTGATATACAGTATAATCGGAGCGAGAATATAAACGACTGTGTTGTTCTCATTGCCAAAATTGGGTTTCGACTTCTCTAGCTCTGAGAGTGAGTGAGTGAGGGAGACAAACCGGTCGAAGATGAAGAGATTATACTTCCCAAAAGGTACTCATCTTCCTGCTACTACTACTACTACTATTATTCTCTCTCTAAACCCAACTACTATTATTCTCTCTCTAAACCCAAACGCATTCTCTGATGTTCATAATATACTTTCATTTCACTCTCATTCTGCTACTTCAATTCGCAAGTCACTGTCTGATAAACCAAGAATTGGGTTTTCAAAAAATAATAAAAATAATACTAATCATAATAAGCTCGAAGATGCTCTGAATTCATTCAATCGGACGGTCCGAACGCGACCTCTGCCTTCTGTTATTGAATTTACTCAGCTGCTAGGGTTTATTACCAGAATGAAACATTACTCAACTGTTGTTTCTCTCTACAAGCAAATGCGTGTGTTGGGTATCCCTGTTGATGAGTATACCATGACCATCGCTATCAACTGTTATTGCCACCTGAATCGAGTCGGTTTAGGGTTTGCTATTTTAGGCGACCTATTCAAACGTGGTTATGTACCAGATGTGGCTACATTCAGCACACTTATCAAAGGGCTTTTCTTAAAAGGTAAAAGTAGTGAGGCAATGGAGTTATTCAACAAGCTGCTAAGGGATAAACAGATTGAACCTAATGAAACCACGTATGGAATAGTGATCAATGGTCTTTGCAAAACAGGGCATACTAGCAAGGCCTTGGACTACTTACGGCGGTGGAGAAAACAAGGATTTCTAGTGCTAACTTAACATTGTATTATAACACCATAATTGATAGTCTTTGCAAGGACAGACTGGTAGATGATGCTTTGGTCTTTTTCTCCGAAATGATCGAGAAAGGCATCTTACCCGATGTTATCACATACAATTCATTGATTCACGGACTTTGCAATTTTGGTCGATGGAAAGACGCCACAAGATTGTTGAATGAGATGGTGGATCGGAATATTTTTCCAAATGTATTTACCTTCAATATGTTGGTAGATGCACTTTGCAAAGAAGGGATGGTAAAAGATGGAGAGAGTATCGTTGAAATCATGATTCAAAGAGGTGATGATCCTGATGTTGTCACTTACAATGCTTTGATCAATGGATATTGTTTGCAAGGCCAAATGGATGAAGCAATGAAAGCATTCAATTCCATGGAGGACGGGGGAATTGAGCCTGACACTATCACCTATAATACTTTAATGAATGGTTATTGCATGCAGATGAAGATTGATGAGGCCATGCATCTCTTGCGAAAAATGCCTCATAAAGGATTAGAACCTACAATTCTCACTTACACAACTATGCTGCGGGGGTTGTTCCGAAACGGTAGATGTGCTGCAGCAAGAAAGCTTCTGAATGAAATGCAAGCTAGGGGCCAAATTCCAGATTTTTACACGTAGTGTGTCCTGTTGGATGGCCTGTGCAAAAATGGGCAAATTTCTGAAGCGTAGTCAATATTTCACATGATGGAAAGCCATGGATTAAATTCTCATATTTCTATTTACAACGTCCTCATTGACGGACTATGCAAGAATGGGACATTTGATGTTGCATGGGGTCTTTATGATGATCTTTTTCTTAAAAGGCTACAACCTGATGTTAAGACGTATACTATACTAATAAAAGGACTTTGTCTAGAAGGACTACTGGAGAAAGCTGAAGAGCTGCTCAGGAAAATGGAAGAGACTGGTTGCTTGCCTAATAGTGTCACTTACAACACTATAGTCCGAGGATGTATTAGGAGGGAAAAGTGTGACAAGGCAGTGGCACTTGTAGAGGAAATGACCAAGAAGGGTTTTTCACCGGATGCATCTACTTTTTCTATGTTACTACATCCACTCTCCACTACTGGTCAAGACCCTGCACTCCTCGAAATGGTTCAGAAGTTCATGCCAAAGGAAAACATGAATGTCCAAGCCTAAGTGCTCCGTGGATTTCTGCACTTCTAAGTATGGATATTGTTGTTGGTGGTTATTTGTTAGGATCATTGGATATATTCCATAATTTGATTGTAGAAGAATTGCTATTGCGATGGTATCTTGCTAGATAGTTTTTAGACATCATTTTTGTGTA
Organism: Cornus florida; assembly: GCF_030987335.1. Lineage (NCBI taxonomy): Eukaryota > Viridiplantae > Streptophyta > Magnoliopsida > Cornales > Cornaceae > Cornus > Cornus florida. The sequence continues at coordinate 56,627,455 of NW_026775579.1, read as the reverse complement.
GAATGTGAACAGTTGACACCAATCACTAAAGGGATTGAATCACCAAAAAATAATTGTTCTTGAATGATTCCTAACATTTAATTTTAGTTTGTCTATTATGAATGTGGAAAACTTTTATACCTGTTCAATTTCTCAGAAGATAAAAAGAGATGAAGCAACCACGTGGATCATTTTTTAATTTAAAAACATTGCGGGGATGAATCAGTAATTTGCTATTTTCTCTCATGAGAATACCATTTAAATGCTAACTTTTATTATTTACTTGTTTTATATATGAAAATTGCTTTTCCTTTCACTTGGTGATGGTTTATGAACAATTTTTCATTTTTGGGAAGCTTAAACATATTGAAACTTGGTGCTTTCAATCTCTCTTGTCATGCCCATAGAAAACTAACACCTGTCTTACTTGAGCTTATTTCCCTTTTAGCTGCTACATAATTTACTAATTTGTAATCTTCATAACCAAGTTCCAATAGACTTGTATTCTTGAGGAGGTCTCTTGGTCATATATGCATGTCTATTCCCTCCTTGATGATATTGTTGTCAAGCATGAGGCCTAAGTTGTTTTCATGATTGCGCTGGTGCATACTGAATAATGATTTGTCCAATATGGTTCTTTTTGATCAATTTGTTAAACTTTCATGAATTTATCAGTTTCATCAGCAAGTTCTACTCTGCTGCAATATCACCAACTACTAGGATCAGATTTGTTGTTAAGCACCCAGTGCTTGTCCAGCCATGCTAATATTAGTTCCAGACTTGTTTTTCATCTGCTGATTGACCTGATTCTATCACCAGCAGAAGAAGCCGTTTTCAAAGATCATTAGGCAGTTTCAGTTGAAGCATTAGTTTTGTGAATCGGATGTTGTGTTTGTATTGGTAGTTTCTTACTTTCTCTCCAGTTAACAGGTTTTGGGCATGAGTAGGCTGGGTGGATCTGATGCAGTGTGACAATTTGTTTCTGACATCCCACCACAATGAATCAAACTATCAGTTGAGGTAACATAGAGGAAGAGAATCTTTTACTTGTTTTGGACACAAATTTGTAGAATGATTGTTATATCTATCTTTTCAATATTTAATATATTTAATTTGGAGAAATATTTCTTTGCTTTTCCAATATCTAGGGAGACACCAGCGAAGGCGAATGCATCTAGCGCAACTAAGATAGGTGGTGAAATGATGTAGAAGAAGATGTGGGAGCTGTCATGCAATTTCCCAATTCATTGTAAAACCTTAGAAGGAAATACGTTTTGAATCTCATCCTCATCCTCTTCATAAATAGGTATGAATTGCTCTCTTTCTATCCAGATTTTTAATTTTTCAATCACTACTATATTTCTGTATTTGATACATCCGTATCTTCTCTTCAAAAGTAAGGCATAGAGGTTGTTGTGTTTATCTCTAGTTTTCACTTAACATGTTCGACAAAATGCTCCAGTATCTGTTCATATTTTATATATATATATATATATATCACTTATTTATGTCTGTGTGTATACCAGTATACCTTTGAAGTTTATTTGAGAAAACCATATATAGCTAACCTTCTTTTAAAAGTTTTTATAATTATGGGTTTCAGGAGCTAACATGTTTGATGTTTATAAATGTATATGTATATGAATCTACTTTGGTGTTTACTTATACATTGCCGACAATCTGATATCAATATTTTTCTGCTCCCACTTTTAGTCAGGTCTCTCTCTCTCTATCTCTATCTCCTCTCTTTCTCTCTCAGTTTCAGAGCTAGGGGGTCTGTTACTCTGATTAGGGTCTAATATATTTGCTATTTTTTCTTTTTTATAGTTGCTTTCAACCACACACTAATTACTAGAAGACTTTGGATACTGGGAATTGAATTACCCGTAATATCTTGTTGACATTGCTAGCCCCAAAGACCTTGTGCACATTGGGAAACTTCTGCGGCTCATATGCAGGAAAATAAGGAACTAACACACAATCTTGAGCACCCCTTCTCCTTAAAGCTTGCAGGCTGCATATGGTGAGGGTGCACCTTGTTTCCTGCCTCCAATTGTCCACTCTAAGGTGAACACACAATCCCCAACAGTGTCAACTTTAAGGACAACCTACCGTTGATTTGTAGGGCACTTTGGCCTAGAAAAGACAAAAGACTAGTGAATAAGAAGAAAAGTCACAAAAGAGAGTGATAGAAAAGAAAGGAAAGGAAGGGTACGTGAAGGGGAGAGGTGGTGGACATTATATAGGCAAGTTGGAGATAGGGATGTATATATGAGGTGAAGGGTCCAAATACAAAACAGTCAATTGAATGCACCGTTTTCCCTGATAGTAGTGACATATTTGGACCCTTTAGCAGTAAAAAAAACAAATTTGTTTAATGCCTCACACCAATGTAGCATATTGATAGGAATAAATTGAATAGCGATTAGAGACTTAAACCATGGGATTAAGTCCAGTTCGGATTCTGGCCGTTAAACTTCAGCTCAATGATCAATCTACAAGTAAAAACTAAAAAATTCCACTAAACATGATATATAGTGTTTATTGAAAGCTTTTCTATGCTTTTTTTGGTTGGAAATTAGATCCTTCAATTATAACTTGAGCTATATGTATTCAATTGGTGTTCCATTTTTCTTGCATAATATGCACAGGTCTATCATTTTTGCTTGTAAATCAAATAATCAGAGCATACACCAGATTGACATTTTAGGTAAGGTGTCTAAAACTCTTCAACGACTATGACTTGTGAATCGACAATCTTTGCTAACTCATAACTTTGAACGATGATACACTGGACCCAGTTTTGACCATTTGATATTCTCTTTGGGTCATTAGTCTGTTAAATGGAGTTCATAACTGGTGGTATATGTGGTCGGACTGTAAAATTTAGCAGCCACTTTTTGTTTAGTTAGCATGTAATTGTTTTGGGGGTTTGAATGCTTATTTGTAATGTTTAGCAAGCAGTGTGGTTTATGTGTGTGTGTGTGGCGTTTGGAAGTTGAAACTATAGAATATATTGACACTTGTATTTTAAAGAATTTTTTTACCACCACATTAGCAAAAAGAAGGAAACTTCATTTTATTCCATATAATTGGAGGAATTCGAAGTCATTCATGTAAATTCTTTATATATTGTGAATGATTGACAAATTATTTATGAAATTATGGAGATGCTACTTTATATTTTCTCTCGTGCATAATTTTCACTCTTTCAATTTCATTTATTATTTGTTTGTATATTTTTTTTCTGTATTTTTTAAGTTTTTCTAAATAGGTCCAACTTTTGATTTATTTTGATGCCCGGCAATGACCCAATTATGTTTTTGGGCTATGTAGTCTATGAATCTTTAGTTTACATTGAAGCAAGTACCATTTTAATGCACAATTCTCCTCTCCCATGAAAATATTTAATTGCCATAAGCCATTGGTTACAAAGACTTGAAGTTGGTAACTTGATTTGATGTAGAGCAGAATAGTCCATAGTAGAGATCTAATTATGTGATTTGAGTTTATTACAAATCATGGCGTAATTGTCAGTAATGAGTGACCCACTTTGATTGGTTTTGAGCTAGGTTACATAAAGCGAGAGCGACACCCGTTGAGAATAAGGATTATGTGACTTAGGTTTTGAGTATGAATTGCTGTATGAATTTATATTTCTACGTATTTTAGCTAACTGTGCTTGGTTTTGAGTGCTGGCATTTGATTTCATATATACTTATTGGTGCCATTTCTTTATTTCCCTTTGTCAGCTCAAGACTTCCAACAAACACAATGAGAGAGAGGAGAGGCAAAAGATAGCGAGTGGACAATTAGAAGGGAAGGGATGCAATAATTTATGTTATGTATATGGATTGACAAAACTCACTTGTTTTCATGATGATGGAGACGCCCAAAGCCTTTCCAATTCAATTGTTTGTTTCAGTTTTTTTTGTTTTTGTTTTTTTGTTTTTGTTTTTTGTTTTTTATTGATTATTATTATTTTTTTTTGTCAAATAATTATCAATGTTCGAATTTAAATAGTTAAACTAATGGATACGTAAGAGAGAAATTAAATAATCAATGAATGAGTTTAGAGGCATTGCCTCTTAATTATGAGGTAGTTAACTCCTTACTTTATTTTTCTGTCTTCTAGTAGATCTCAATTTTAAGTTCTTTGCTAAAAGAGTAAGGAGTTAGGTACTTGATTATTGACTACACCCTCCAAATCACCACAGCCTTGGCCTTAACCCTAACAAGGTCAGAAAGATGACCTCAAATATAAAGTCAACACAAACGTTGTCTACCTATGCTCTGGAATTAAAAGAAAGTGGGTGTGTAATTGAAGAGTAAACAAATATTTGGGACAAAACAAACAAAACTCAATAATTTGATCATTTAGATGATTTAACACACCAAATTTGAGAATCCAAGAGTTTTGCGCTCTTTTTAATTATGCAAGAAGAGTAAGGAGTTAGCAAGTGAGAAAGATGACCTTAAAGTATGGAGTTAGCTACTTGATTAATGAGGAGGCCATGCCTCTTATACCCTCAAAATCTCCACAGCCTTAGCCTTAACAAGTGAGAAAGATGACCTCAAAGTATGAAGTCAACACAAATGTTGTCTACCTATGCTCTCGAATTAAAAGAAAGTGGGTGTGTAATTGAAGAGTAAACAAATATTTGGGACAAAACAAACAAAACTCAATAATTTGATCGTTTAGATTTAACACACCAAATTTGAAAGTTTTGCACTTTTTTAAATATGCAAAATAAAAAAAAAAATAAAAATCCAAACCCCACCTCTACTCCTGTAGACAAAAAGTATCAATTCTGCATATTCCATTTAATTGCGGGATGGGACATGTTATGTCATTTTTATTATGCAGTAAAAAAAAAAAAAAAATAGCCTAATGTACTAAAATTGGATTGATAAATAAGTTAACCCAGTTTTTAAGTTATTAAAAATATCACTTTTATTATGCAGTAAAATATATATATATATATATATATATATATATATATATATATATATAGCCCAATGTACTAAAATTGGATTGATAAATAAGCTAACTCAATTTTTTAAATTATTAAATAGTGAATATTAATATATTAACCAACTTAAAATGCTAAATATATATTTTCTTAATCGGTAACTCACACACACATGCCTTCACTAAGGCTTGAATCCCTCCGTTAAGCCACTGATCCGTTGGTTAAATATATATATTATATATATATATATATATATAATTTAAATTACATATATAATCGGGGTGGGGGCAGGTTCATCACTAATTCTGTCCCCGCCCTCAACCCATTTGAAAATTAAGAATTTGATATTGTTAAACCACTCGTCTGTTAGTTATATATATATATATATATATATATATATATATATATATATATAAAATTTAAATTACATATATAATCGGAGTAAAAACAGGTTCATCAGTAAACCTGTTCTCGCCCCAAACCCATTTTGAATTTTCAATTATTTTACTATAATGGCCCCGAACCTATTTTGCACTGCCAAATCCACTCGAAAATTTTAACTTGATTTTATATAATTATAATGTTAAATATATTACATACACGTGATCAATCTTTGTTCTTTTCTTCAAATATTGACTATTGTTTAAAAAATTAATTCAACCACGTTTACACAAATTGACTATTTATTTAGTGCAGTAATTTCTATAAACCTCTGAATCTACTGAGCCCTAACTAAACAACGTGCCGAAGAATATAGAAAAGGAAAAATTACATATAAATGGAGTCAAAGTTCCATATTTACTTAGAGGCTGAGTCAAAGTTCCATATTTCTCTAAAATGAATTGCTGAAGTGGCACGTGGTTTTTTACTATTTAGAAATTATGGTACCTAAAATACCCTTCGGCGAATGTATTACTTTTTCTTCGAAGGTACTACTTTTTTGAACTGAAGGTATTACTTTTTGGTGTCCAGGTACCACGTTTTTTAAACACCCGCGAAGGTACTACTTTTTCTCCGAAGGTACTACTTTTTTGAACTGAAGGTACTATTTTTTTGAACTGAATGTACTACTTTTTTATTAGGGAAGGGCATTTTAGGCATCATAATTTTTTAAACAATAAAAAATTATGTGCCACCTCAATAATCCATTTTTAGAGAAACATGGAACTTTGAATCATTCTCTAAGTAAATATGGAACTTTAACTCCATTTATATGTAATTTTCCCAATAGAAAATACTCTGTTCAGAGAGAGAGAGAGAGAGAGAGAGAGAGCGAGCGAGAGATAAGGATGGTGTTTGGTCAAGTGGTGATCGGCCCACCTGGATCAGGCAAGACTACTTACTGCAACGGCATGTCCCAGTTCCTCAAACTCATTGGACGGTACATATTCACTCCTTTCCTTTTATTTCCTTTGTAATTCAATTTCTGATTCTGATCACAAATCATAGTTTATTCTTCAATCAATTCCTCAGCTGCTTCCTAGAGCTTATCATTGATCATATCAGTATTTCTAATACCTACAATGCTATATTTTTAAAGACCCTTTCATTTTATTGAAAAACCAATCGCAGTTCTTTATTTTATTATCAGTATTTCAATGGTTGTTTTTGTTGTTATTCAGTTACACCCTCTCTTATTACTTTTGTAAAATAATAACCTGTACTATTTTGGGTATCTATCAACTAAATCCACAAATTGTTGTCTTAGTTGTTATTCAGTCACATTCTCTCTCATTAATTTAGTAAAATAATAACCTGTACAATTTTTGGGTATCACACCTATTGTAAATTTTTTTAAATTTTTTTTGGGTATCTCCTTAATTGTATATATATATTTTTTGGTATCTACTTAATTGTATAAAACACTTTGTCTGTTCATTAAACATTTTCTTAATATAATTATTATTATTTTATTAAACAATTATGTTATTCGAGATAAACCATCATCTCCTAAACAATTGCAAGCCTAAATAGTATTGCCAGATGGTCCTGAATCATTTAGTTTTAATCTTTCTCAATGCATTTTTTTACCTCACACCCCCTGATTCTGTGAAAACATCTATTTTCTTTCACATTTCTATGATTTCCTTATATTTCTTTTTGAACTTAAGTTTATTATCATTTTTAATTACTTTCTCAAAATAGCCTTCCACATTTCTCTGAATTATTTGTCTTTGGCTAAGACCCGTTATTACTAACTTTTTGATGCACTTTATATTATTAAAAAGCTCTAGTTTTTCTCTTTTCTTAACTTTGTATATAGTTGCTAGGATTTTTTATTTTATTTTTTTACTATTATTATTTTTTGTATGCATTCTTCTTCTTATGCTTTATACATGATTTAGAATAGAAGTTGTTTTCTCTATATTTAGTTTCTCTCGCTGCTTCTTTAACTTCTTCTTTGCATATTTTTGTACTTTTTAGAAGTTTCTTCATTTCTATTTTTTTTTTTTTTTTAAGTTTTAGTAGTCTCATTTTATTTTTATGATGGTTTGGACATTCTCATTCCACCACTATGTTTTCATCAACAACAACCACCCTTTTCCTTTTGATTCTTCAAGAACTCTTATGATATTCTTTTTATTGATCAGCCATCATCTTTCACATTATATTAGTTTCATATTCTAAATTCCACTTATTTTTTTAGCATCTTATTCTTAGACAATTCCACTTTTTCCCTTTTTATATTCAAAAACCTAATTCTTGGATGTATAATATCTTTTCTCTTTCTTGATTGTCGTTTAGGATATACATATATTGTCGACCTTTGTTGAGATGTTCTGTTCTCTCTAATGATACTCTTAAGTCTTTGCACGATACACAATCTACTCTTCTAGTTAGAGAAAGAAAATAATCCGACTCATATTATATTTACTTTTAAAGATTATTAAGTATTTGCTATAGTTATATTATATGCCATTACAAAGTGTAGATAGCCTGCCCAACATCATTCTCATCTCCAAATCCTTGTAGATCTTGTACCATCGCATACCCTTCATATTCTTTTTTTACATGACCATTAAATTCCCCTCTTAGAGATTATTTCTCTCTTTCAGGCATTTGTTGAGTTAATTCATCTATGATCATTGCTTACTGCAATGGTAGAAGCGTCAATTGACAACTCGAGAAATAGGATCAAGTATGCACCATCTCATACCTTTTACATATAACCATTAGAGTCTGCTCTTATATATAATCTCTCTCTTTCAGGTTCTTGTTGAAGTAATTCGTACACATATTCCTAAGATTGTTCTTTATTGTGTTTGTTTTGCCTACTTGAGGCACACAAGTAACATATATTTTCTCCCAGTACAAGTTTTGCTGATATTATTCTATCTCATTTTCTAGTAACAATTACAACGATTCCTTTAACTCATATCAATGACTATTGGGGCGGAGCCAGGAATATGATTGTCGGGGGATATTAGACATGATAAAAAAAAAAAAAAATGAGGGAACTTTGGAGGGAAAAAAAGTAGGGTTTGATTCAAGAAAGGGAATACAATTTATTTGAAGAGAATCAAAAAATTTGGAGAAGAAGAAATAGAGTAAGAAGGAAAACAAAGAAATAACTTGAGAGATTTTTTGAAAAGATAATTTTAGGTGGCGTAATGTAAAATTATATATTCATATAAATAAATAAATTAATTAATGCCCGGGCCCATGCTGGCTTCGCTCATGTGACTATGCGTGTTCTGTTTCTACTTGTATATTTTCCACCAGTTAAAGTTCATACTTCTATTTTTAATTTTTTGTTTCCTAGTCTTCTCTCCTAATCTTTTTAATTTCTTGTAAACATGCATTCCTTCTAATAATAGTGTCTACCAGCTCCATCCTTTCTATATCCCTCATCTAAGCCTACTATCTTGGACTAATATCTTTATCCATGCTCATGCAGAAAACCAACCTTACTATTGTTGCATCTGGGTGTTGTGCTATTTTTTTTTGAAACATTTTGAAGTTGATGCAACCCCCTTGTCAGGATTCATGTTCATAAGGGTTTAACAAAGGTTTTATGCTACCTATCAGCAACCTAACGCAACCCTTATCATTTTTCCCGGCTTTGGATCTGCTGTACTTACCTCCACCAAGTAAATTTGATCATAATTAGAGTGATTGAACTATTTTCTTTCTAGAAACCTTGATGAGCGCTACATATCTTTTAATTTTCTGAATACCTCGCACTGTCATGCACCCTCATCATACTCATATCAATGTTAGGTGCTTCATATCACTTATCAGTATGGATATGGTAAGCATGTGAGGAGCATAAAGATAAGTAGGGAATTTTTTTTATATATAATATAGGGTTTGGCACTCAAAAGAGTATTATGAGGATGGATCTTCGATCAGATTTACTATGTTTACCACCTGACCTCGCTCTCTAGGGACTTTGTTTTGTTTTATGATATAAATATTTTGGGGGTTCAGAGCCAGGATATATTTGTTACCAATGAAGAAATGCATTTTCCTTTCAAAATATATATATATATATATATATATATGAATATAAATAATGAATGAATGCATAAGAGCGAGCTACTTATGTATATATATATAGTTCTTTAGAGGCTTGAACATAGCATATTTGTTGAAAAAGTTATTTGTTTATTTAAATTTAATTGTCACTGTAACTATATGACTATTGCATGCAGAAAGGTTGCTGTTATCAATCTGGATCCTGCCAACGATGCTTTGCCGTATCCATTTTAAAAGTTCTTTGCAATTTTGTGATATATTTTTGTTGGTAATTAGAGTTTAATATTTCTCTTGTAGCCTTACATATTCATTAGAATGGTTGTTTGAGTTATCCCTTATGGAGGATACAGATATGAGTGCGCTGTGAATATTGAGGATCCCATAAAACTAGGTGATGTGATGGTTGAGCATTCTCTTGGTCCCAATGGAGGTGAGGCTGTTTTGTAGCCGAATCTTTATAACTATTTTTCAATCAATTAAAATTTAAAGGGATTCCGAGGTTCCCATCAAATGTGCTGAGAAGACACTCTTCCAATGTGATATTCATGCAAGTGATTGACCCACCATTCACTAGGTCCTGCCTGGGAGACCCTTGCCTGTTTTTCCTTTCATTACAGCTCAGAAAAGTACTTCAACTCTGATGGTGGTTATTTGATGCTTATAAGTTATCATAGATAGCTTAAAGATAGAGTCTTTTTAGATGGTTGGTGTACATAAATATGACAATAAAGGAAAGGAAAATGCACTAGGCAGCGGACTTCTGAAGACACCATTGCTAATTAATTATTGGCACATATATATAAGAGGGTGTGTCTACTCTACTCTATGCCGGTATATATTTGTATTACTTTATTGATGCCATTATATTATATATATATAAGTGGATTAGTTACAAAAATATATATGTATTACTTACTTTGTTAAAGCTCTAAAGTTATTTAATTACTCATAAATTTACTGACGCCGGTCAAGGTTGGGTTATCTTATCGATCAGTCGATGGATCAATTTGGATTCAATCCAACGCTCCAGTTTGAATATTATATAAGGTGTAATGCGCTTTAACTCAATATATAAGTTAAAAAGAGTAGCAGTGATAGAGTGAATAGAGACGAGGAGGGAGGGCCCCGTGGACTGTGTATAAAATGTATCGCTTTAACAAAGTAAATTGATATATATAGATTCAATTTGGATTCAAAATTTGGATCCAATATATATAGATTGAATCCAAATTGATCCGTCCACTGATTGATAAGATAAGCCAATCCTGGCCAGCATGAGTAAATTTATGGAGTAACGAAATAACTTTAGAGCTTTAACAAAGTAAGTAATACATATATTATTTTGTGACTAATCCAATTATATATATATATATAGCATCAATAAAGTAATACAAATATATACCGGCACAGAGTAGAGTAGACACACCCTCTTATATATATGACATTAATTAATTAGCAATGGCATCTTCAGAAGCCCGCTGCATAGTGCATTTCCCTTTCCTTAATTGCCATATTTATGCACACTTTGTTTTACTTTCAGAAGCTACGTCTGCAATCCATCACTCATGAACCTTAGGATTTTTTAAACAGTGGGTTTCTTACTTAATACTCGTGTAATTTGCATTTGCCTTGATTAAGGTTCAATTTCTAAAAATTATGTTTCGCAGGTGGATTATCTTGAGAAGAACATCGACTGGTTGCAATCCAAATTGGAACCCCTTCTTAAAGGTCTAGTATTAGAATCTGAGTTACACAATTTGTTATTTATAGATGAACGTTTTAATGTCAGTGATTTGTAATTCCAAATCACCATGAATTTTCAGAAGTGCAGCTTATGCTTTTTGGAGAATACTGGCCCTTCTGTAGCATTTAATGGATTGCTGAATGCAGCTTGGAATTGCATTTATTCTCTCTTTGTTCTGTCTGTCAAAAGGAAAATTTGAGAGAGAGAGAATGCATATATTTGTTAATGCATGCAAATGCATTCAATTCATTTTTTTTTTTTTTTTTTCTTTCCTTTTTTTTTTTTTATTGTTATTTATTTTTTAATCCAAGGCCGTGTAAAGGAAATAATTACAGAAAAACCCAATCTGCCCTTAAGGAGTGCTATGGGGAAAGATTGACTGGAGATATTTACCAAGAACAAAATGTAGGAGGTCAATGGATCTTAGGGTCATTAACAAGTAGCAAAGTGAAATAATTGGAGCCAGAAAAACAAGAAACTCGTACTTTTGCTTTCTCAAATTTTATCTTATGCTTTTACATATTTATCCATCACAAAGTATAAGCATGAATAATTTAATCGTTCTATCTACTTCCTGCACGATGTGGACATGCTGCTACATTATTTCCTCGCTTTGGTAGCTACTTCTTTCTGTTCAATTTATTTGTTTTGCTTTCAATGGTGAACATTATACTCAAGTTTACCCAACTATTTTGTCACTTTGCAGATCACTATCTTCTCTTTGATCTTCCTGGTCAAGTGGAACTGTTTTTCCTTCATGAAAATGCCAAGGCAGTCATCATGAAACTCATAAAGAAATTGAACCTTAGGGTATGATTGTCTGTACCATGTGATTTGGTATATGTTATCTTCCAGTGAAACCTTGATCATCTGAGTACAAGTGGCTTTAGCTTTTTATCTCGACTATGTAACCATTAGCATCTCAACAAGGTCTTTATTTTATGCAGTTGACAGCAGTGCACTTAGTTGATGCCCATCTTTGCAGCGATCCTGGGAAGTATGTGATTGCATTGCTTCTCTCATTATCAACTATGTTACACTTGGAACTCCCTGACATCAATGTTTTGTCCAAGATTGATCTAATTGAAAGCTATGGAAAGCTAGGTTTGGTTGTGACGCATCTTTAGACATCACTTTCAATGATATTCAATTTTAAAACAAACTTGCAAACACTATTCTTTAATCCCTACTAATCCTTATCTTGGTATGTTGTTGCAGCTTTTAACCTTGATTTCTATACAGATGTGCAAAATTTGTCTTATTTGCAGCATCATCTTGATCAGGATCCTCGCTCTGCTAAGTACAGGTTTGGTGGCTGAGAGTTTTTGTGGGAAATAACATAGATCAATGTTCACTCTATTTCTTGTGTATGTCTTGTAAGTATAGCTTACCATATAGTATGTTCCTTTGTCTTTTTGTGTGTGTGTGTGTGTGTTTCACTCTCTAAAGAAATTGTTTGTTCAATGTCTTTGTTACTTACTGTCTTCTTTGCAGCTAATGCTACATGTTGGTCGGTTTGGTGATCATTTGTTGCTAATAATCTTACCTATGCACATAGTTTCATTTGAGGCATAATCATTAGATGAAAGGTCCCATTTTAGATGCACAGGATCCTGGTACATTTGTTGACGCATATCCTTTATCACCTAGATTGGATGATTACTACTAATGAAATATTTGTGTGTTTATACTTATTTTTTAAAAAATGTATCTGTTTGTGTATAACTCTTTTAAAGCACCTGAAATGATGTTAAACCACTATTGGTACTGGATATGGGGAATATTCTTTATATTTATCCAATCCCCCAATTCTGTTCCCCACTCTCCCTGCTTCAACCCACATCTCAACATATGCTGTAGTTGGTCTTTCTGCAGATGACCAAACCTTTCTTGTTTATTCTCTTTCTCATGGTTATTTGTTCGTTTTATCTCTAAAGCTCTTTAGTGGGTATCTTTTAAGTCTTCATTTTCTTGTCTTAGCACCCATGTTTATCATAAGAACTTGTTATTCTTCCACTTTGTCAAATTTTTGGGCATGTTTTCTTGTTCCTTAAATTGTATTCTATATCATATTGAGCATTTTTGACCTGTTAATGATCACGCGATGCTCCAAAGTAGTTTTCCAGTCATCCATTCTATGTTTATGAAGATGCAAGAACTTCCTTCGATTTTTCTCTCTCTAAAATTCTTACACTTCAACAGAATGAAAAATCCAAAAAGCCCCCTCTCTCTCTACTCGTTTGGTCTATTTATAGACCATCACCAAAATACTAACCAAATTATTGTATAGGGCTCTTATTCTAGGGCCTTCTTCCTTTTGGGCCTGACTTCATTATGTGAGCCTCAGACGTTGGGCCTAACTCTCAGTGTTGTGTTATGGGCTGAGTTCAACTGTTCGGTCTGATCCTTCTTTCGTGGGTGTTGGGCTCATTGCGGTACCCTTTTTGCTTGGGCTCGGACCTACCATTCAATCCAATGCTTCACTCGCGGGTCGGGTCTGGTCCAATCCGTCTTTGGTATCTTCAATTGCCCCCATAATTACCCCCTAGTAAATAAGGGGGTAATTATTATCGGCGGCCAATCATGACACTGACGGCTCAAGAAGACCTCATGGGAAAATGGACGGTCGGATCTAAAACCGATGCTTCGAGATTCCAAAGAAACTCCTCATTTTCCTGACGCTTCGACCTTCGGGCCCACTTTGTCCTTATAAGTATCAGAGACGTTCCCTTAAACCTTTTTTACTGTCTCCATCTTGCATCACTGTTGGCCAAATCTTTGCTTGCCTCTCTTTCTTTTTAGTCAAATCAAATCAAATCAAATCTCCTCTAGCGAACCTCTGCGAAAGCTCCTTTTTCTAGCGATCTTGCAGTAATCCACGTTTTCTCCTTCTGAGGTTAGTTTCGTTTGCCTTTTTCTTTTGGAAGATCACTTTTTCTCCCTTAAAAACCTCATTCATTTGCACCATGCCTGTAGATCTAGATGTTCTTTGCATGAAACTTCATCTCCCTGTCGATATAGAAATTAGAAACTGCCCTAAAGACGTGGATATCAGGACTGGTGCCAGCCTTCTTCCCGGCGAAGTCTTGTTTACCCATCTTCAGTTGACATCATTAGGTTCCCTTTGCATCCTTTCTTTAACTATGTTTTCAACAAACTAGGGATCTCCCTTCTGCAAGTAAACCCAAATTTTTTTAGGATCCTATCCGTTCTGCTACTACTGACTCGTGACAGAGGTCTGGATCTTGATATTATAGATCTTCTTCTCTGTTACAAGGTTAGTAAGATCCGACTTGAGGAACCATTCTACCACCTCTACCCGATTGAAAAGATGTCCATATGCAAAGACACACTTAAGTCTGAAAAGGGTTAGAAAAACAACATAATAGGGGTTAGGGGGGCCTGGTCTTCTCCAGCTGCAGAGGATTATCCAATCCCTAGCACCTTTGGCGTGTGTTCTGTCTCTTTGTATAAGAAATTCAAAACCCATAAGAACGATTGTCCCTGCGAAATTTGTGTTCCTCGCTTTTGTACTTTCTTGTGTCGTTCCTTAGGCATTCCTTGTGACGATTTGAGCTACAGTGTTTGCAGGGATAGGGACAATTACTTGAAGAATTACGTTCTGAACGACGTTCCTTCCTGCTCAGACCTCCTTACCTCAGACAACCTTCTCGCCATTTCAGCCCTCGGCAGCGCAATGAGCCAGCTCCAGTTTCCTTCATTCGGCAGTAGGAAGAACCCTCCCCGAGTTACTGTTGCTGCTGCTGCGGCAACCTCTTCTCCTGCCTCGGCTTCTTCTTTGGCCACTATTTCTGACACCATTCCGAACGTAGTGGCTGCTGATCCTACCGTTAGCGTTCCTTCTACCAATCCGAACGCACCTCCTCAGGTCAATACTAATTCTGCTGTTACTGCGGGCGCTCAGGATAAAGGGCGAGGCAAAAGGCCTCATCCCGACAGTGCAGCCAACCTTGATGATGCATCTCATACAAGAAGGATCCGAATTTCTGGGCCGGGTACACTCTTGCATCGCCCAGTCAATTCTCCTGCCCCCTCTGGGCCTGCTACAGCTGCGGCTTCTGCTTCAGCTTCTGTTTCTGCTTTTGCCTCTGCAACAGCACCATGGACTCCTCGATTCGCCCGAACGGATGGGACATTCGTGAAGCCGAACGAGACCATGTTCAAGGATGGTCAGACCGCTATGGCATATTACAGGGGCATGTGGACTTCCAAGGACATTGAAACCGCCAAAGGTCTATCCCAGAAGGAGGTGATCAGCCGCTTTCCCTTATCTGCCATGGAAGTAATTTTTATCTCCCAATCAGAAAAATCTTTATGCTTAACCCCCTCTGACCATGCGATCGGTTTAATCAGTGTTCATGCATATCTCTGCAGACCCTGTTCGGTATGATGGCCATGCAAAAGCAGGTGGAAATAGGGAACGCCAGGCTCGAAAGTTCTCTGACAGCCTTGAGGTGGCCCATAAAGAAAATAACATCCTCGCCACCAAAAACACAGAACTGTTCGTCCAGCTTGGAAAAGTTGAAAAAGAGAAAGACGCTCTAAAAAGGGAAACCGATTCTCTTCAGGATGAAAGGGATGCCCTTCACTTTGAGAAGAGCGTTTGGCAGACCGAGCGCAACTCGCTCAAGGACGAAAAAGCTGAACTCTAGCGCCTTCTGGCTGATGAACAGTCCGCTCGGATGACCTTCGAGAAGAGAGCCCTGGAGGAGCGTGATACTCTGCTCAACACCATTAGCAAGGTGAATGGTGGTATGCTGGCTCTTCACGCCCGGTTTTTAAGGGTTGGGGCTCTTAGGTATGCTTAGGGGTACAGAGAGGGTTTCTCCGACCGTACTCCTGCCGACGGACAAACTGGTTTCACTCTGGACGAAGTTGATAAGGATCTAGAAATTGATCCTCCAGGAGTCTATGTTAATCCAGACTCCACTCCTGCTGAATACATTTTTGATGAGTGTCAGGAGATTGCTTCCTCCAGGGTCACTACAGTTCCCTCTGTCGTTCAGCCTCGGGACGTTCTTCCTCTGTCTACTATGGTCCCTTCTTTAACCGCTACTGAGATTGGGCCCCAACAGAACGATTCAATTATTCATCTCGACTCCCCACCTCGTGAGGATGGGACAACGACCAATGAAAATGAAGAGGCGAGTTAACACAGTCAAGAGGCTGACAGAACAGAGGCAGCTAGCTAGGACTCTTCTGATATTTTAATTTCCTGCTTCTTTGTAGTTATGTCATCTGTATGCTTTATCTTTTGTAACCTCAGATCATATCATGAATGAGATGACAAAAACATTGACTTTATCTGTGCATGGGCGGTAACAATCAGCTTCATATTCATCTACTTTGCAATGTCTGGCGCTCGGCTTATAATGCCAGCTGCCACTTACTTTTTGTTTTTAAGCAAATGCTTAGCAAGTGCCTGCCGCTCGGCTAGAACGCCACTTGGCTTTTTATTTCTTAGCAAGCTTCTTATCTCTTAGCAAGTGTTTGGCGTTCGGCTCATAGTGCCAGCTGCCACTTACTTTGCTCAAGTGCTTGGCGCTCGGTTAGAATGCCACTTGCCACTTGGCTTTTTATTTCTTAGCAAGCTTCTTATCTCTTAGCAAGTGTTTTGGCTTCGGCTCATAATGCCAGCTGCCACTTACTTTGCTCAAGTGCCTGGCGCTCAGCTAGAATGCCACTTGCCACTTGGCTTTTTATTTCTTAGCAAGAGTTTGGCGTTCGGCTCATAGTGCCAGCTGCCACTTACTTTGCTCAAGTGCCTGGCGCTCGGCTAGAATGCCACTTGCCACTTGGCTTTTTATTTCTTAGCAAGTGTTTGGCGTTCGGCTCATAGTGCCAGCTGCCACTTACTTTGCTTAAGTGCCTGGCGCTCGGCTAGAATGCCACTTACCACTTGGCTTTTTATTTCTTAGCAAGTGTTTGGCGTTCGGCTCATAATGCCAGCTGCCACTTACTTTGCTATTTTTACTTGATCAATCTCTGAAAGAGGAATATTACTTTTATAAATCTCAGAAACTTGTACATTCGCTTGTATTCAATGAACAAAATTCAACATTGAAACTCTTTAACTTTCTATTGATAATACCTCTTCAGAGACGTAGCATTCCAAGGCTTGTTAACCAGCCTTCCGGCCATGGTTTCTAGGGTATATGCCCCCTTTCCTATGACTTCTGCAATTCTGTATGACCCTTCCCATGGTGGCATCATCTTTTTGACTCTCCCCACCTTCTTTTTCAGAACCAGATCACCTGGTATAAAGTCTCTGTGCTTTACCTTTTTGTTATGGCTATTCGCAAGTGTTTGCTGGTAAGATGCGAGCCTTACTGCCGCTGCATCTCTCTTTTCCTCTAGCATATCGAGGTTAAAACTCAACATACTGTCGTTATGCTCTCGGCTCCATGCCAAACTTCGAACAGTCGGAACCAAGTGTTCGACCGGTATAACTGCTTCGGTACCATATGCCATGGCGAATGGGCTTTCTCCGGTCGGTCGCCTTGGGGTCGTTCTGTAAGCCCATAGGACGTTCGGCAGTTCATCTAACCATTTTCCTTTCTTCTCTTAAAGCTTCTTCTTGATACAAGCAAAGATTGTTCTATTCGTGATCTCCGTTTGTCCATCGGCCTGGGGGTGACTTATTGCCGCCAGCTTTTGATTGATTCCATATTCCTCCAACAGCTCTCTTACTTGCTTGCTGTCAAGGTTTGTCTCGTTATCCATGACGATTGACCTCGGAACGCCAAACCGACAAATAATATTGCTCCAAATGAACTGTCTCACATGTATTTGAGTTACGCTCGAGTACGGCTCTGCTTCCACCCATTTAGTAAAGTAATCTGTAGCCAGCAGCACATACTTGTTCTGAGCTCTTACAGTTGGCAGAGGACCAACCACATCCATCCCCCATTGCGCGAAAGGCCATGGTGTGGCCATTACGTGCAAGTCCTCAGGTGGTTGGTGAATCAGTGGTCTGAACCTTTGGCACTTATCGCACCTTCTGGACAATTCTTCCGCGTCTCGCGACATGTTCGGCCAGAAGTACCCTTGCGTCATTGCTTTGTGCGCTAAAGACCTTCCCCCTGAATGGTTTCCACACACCTTCATGAATAGCTCGTAGCACCTGCCGAGCCTTTGTGGGAGTGACGCACTTTAAGTACAGCCCAGAAAAAGACCACCTGTATAACTGGTCATGCACTATGGTGTATTTTGCAGCATTCGATTTGATTTTCCTAGCCTCGTCTTTTTGCTCAGGCAGAATACCTCCCCTGATGTAAGTTATGATCGGATCGATCCAATTTGGCTCATATGGAATAACATTTACTTGCCAAGGATCTGGACCCGAAGGTTCTGCAAAAATGGATGGCTGGTTTAATATTCCTACTGGAATTACCCTGGCCAAGGTTTCTCCAGAACCCGAGGCACTACACGCTAGCCGGTCGGCATCTTCGATATGCGCTCTCGGTATTTGGATGAATTCAATTTTTTCGAAGTTTTTGGCCTCCCGCACAACAGCAGAATGATAGGCCTCCATTGTTTTATCTTTGGTTTCATACTCACCATTCACCTGCCGAACAACTAACTGCGAGTCACTAAAGACAATCAAATTCCTGATCTTCAACTTCTTGGCAAGCTTAAGTCCTGCCAGCAGTGCTTCATACTCCGCTTCATTGTTGGTGGCTCTAAATTCAAGCCGGAGCGCTTGACTCAAGGACGTACCTTCTGGTGTCTGCAATTTGATCCCAATGCCTGCCCCCATCTGATTTGAGGATCCATCGACGAAGAGTCTCCACAAGCAACCTCGAAGGTCTTCCTCTATGTCTTCTGAATCACATTCCAGTAGAAAATCTGCCACTGCTTGCCCTTTGATTGCCGTTCTGGGTTCATATGTTATGTCAAATGAGCTTAACTCTATGGCCCACTTCATCATTCTTCCTGAGAGGTCTGGCTTGTGTAGGATTATTCTGATAGGGAAGGTGGTTAGAACGATGATAGGATGGGATTCAAAATAATGCCTGAGCTTTCTTTTCGCATGCACTAGCGAGAGTATCACTCGCTCGGCCTTTGAATAATGTCGTTCGGCCTCAGTCATTGTTTTGCTAACATAGAACACTGGATATTGCTTCCCTTCTGGACAACGGATCAGAACGCCACTTGTTGCGATGCTGGATATCCCGAGGTATAGAAATAATTTTTCTCCTGGTTCTGGAGCTGATAGGATCGGAAGGTTCTGCATATATTCCTTCAAACTAGTTAATGCTTTGCGCTGTTCATCCCCCCAAACTTGTCTGCCATGGCTTCGTATTGTGTCAAAAAATGGTTTGCAACGGTCTGACAGTTTTGAAATGAATCGGCTCAATGCTGCGATCCGTTCCATAAGTGTTTGCACTTCCTTGACTGTTGTCGGCTCGGCATTCTTAGTCAGAGCTTCTGCTTGGGCTGGGCTAGCTTCTATGCCTCTATGATTAACCACGTGTCCCAGGAATTGACTAGGAATCACGCCGAATGAGCACTTGGTTGGATTGAGCTTCATTCCGTAGTGCATCAACACATCAAATACGTCCTGTAGATGTTTCAGATAGTCAGCTTTCTTCTTACTTTTTACTACCATGTCATCAATGTAAGCTTCCACGGTCTTCCCTATTTGTCTCTTGAAAATTTTGCTAATAAGCCTTTGGTAAGTTGCTCCAGCGTTTTTTAGTCCGAATGGCATGACTTTGTAGCAATAGGTCCCGCGCTCGGTAACGAAAGAAGTTTTCTCTTCATCAGCAGGGTCCATGGGGATCTGATTATAACCGGAATAAGCATCTAAGAAGGTTAAACGCTCATATCCAGTAGTAGCATCCACCATTTGATCAATTTTCGGCAGCGGAAAGCTATCCTTGGGACAGGCTTTGTTTAAATTGGTGAAATCGATACACACCCGCCATTTCCCATTCTTCTGCTGCACAACAACATTTGACAACCAGTCAGGATAACACACTTCTCTTATAAATCCCGCGTCAAGTAGCCTGTCAACCTCCTTGGCTATGATCTGGTTACGCTCTGGAGCAAACCTTCGCTGCTTCTGCTTTACAGGTCTTGCATTGGAATTTACGTTCAAGGAGTGACAGGATACGGAAGGATCGATTCCAGGCATGTCTAGGTGGCTCCACGCAAATACATCGGCGTTCTGAGACAAGAAATCAACTAACTCATGTTTCTCTGCCATAGTAAGTCGTTCCCCCACTCTGGTTGTTTGTTTGGGTCGGAACCGATCGATCTGTACATCAACTAGGGGTTCTTTGGTCAAGTCCACTGGCTCCTCCTCCCCATTCTGCTTGGGGGGAGGTTCCTGTAATTGCTATCTTGGGCTTGCCAAACAGATGGGTGCTTTCCCTTTTCCAGCATGCTTCAGCGTTACTGAATAACATTCCTTAGCTGCAACCTGATCCCCATGGATGTCGATTACCTTGGCTCCGTCTGGCCCCAGGCATCTCATTACTTGATGCAAAGTGGAAGGAACACCTTGAACTCTGTGGATCCACCCTCTGCCCATCAGAAGGTTGTACGAGGGATGGATTTCGACAACCACAAAGGTCTCCATCAGAACCCTCTCTGCAGCGCGTACCGCTACCTCCACCGTAGCGATGAGTTCCACTCGTTTTCCATCAAACCCTAGTAAAGGATTCCCGGTAGATTTGAGCCGGTCCGGCTTGATTTCGAGCCAATCAAATGTATCCCTCAGCATGACGTTCGCACTACTTCTAGGATCAATCAGAACTCTACGTACCAAACATTCGGCCACTGTCAAACTAACTACCAACGGGTCCTCATGAGGGATCTGAACACGCAATAGATCTGTTCTATCAAACTTTATCTGTGTTGATGCGCTCTGTTGGTGCAGAGTGTTTACACTGCCCACCCTTCTCTTCATCCGTGCATGGCGAAGGCGTGTTCGAAACAGTTCATCTGACTCCTCAGTAGGCTCAGGCCGACCGTGAATTGCATTGATTATTCGGATTGGTTGCGTATTGTGAGGGTTCGACTTCTGATTCCTCTTCACGTGCTCCATTGGTCGGTTCTGTTCCGCCGCCGGGCCTTGAATATAACTTGCGAACTCCCCTCTGGCTATCAGCATCTCTACCTGTCTCCTTAAGTTCCTGCATTCGTTAGTCTGATGGCCAAAGTCAGAATGAAATGCACAATGCTTAGACTGATCCCTCTGTTCGAGGGGTTATCTGATTGGTAAAGGTGGTCGGAACTTATCTTTATTTTCTTGGTACAGCCTTGCTAAGGTGACTTTCAATGGAGTAACCAGCTCTTCCTCTCTGGGCCTCTTCTCAGATTTCCACGAGGAACGCTGTGGCTGAACCTGCTTTTGTCTGATCTTTGCTTTGGTTTTGTCCTCTGTTGATATGACGGATGTTTTCCGAGTGTTTGCTGCCTCTTCTTCTTCCAAGCGCTTGCTGCCTTTTCTTCTTCCAAGCGCACAAATCCATCGGCTCTTTCATTTAGTTCATCCATAGTCTTCGGCGTGTTCACTACTAAGCTTGTGTGGAATGGAGTGCCACGAGTCATGGCCAGTATAAATGCTTGAACCGCCGTAGAAGGGTGACACAATTTCCATACTCTTGGTAAGGTTAAACCTAGTTAGGAAAGCTTGGAGGCGCTCATCCTCATGCTGCTTCATTGTGAATAGGCTTGAAATGTCCTTTGCCGGACGCTTATTTCCATAATATTGGCTTATGAACCGATCACATAAGCTTCGGAAACTATCTACTGAGCCTCTCGGCAGGTTCTTAAACTAATTGAGGGTTGGTTCAGCTAGACTTGTAGGGAAACACTTGCACATCAAGGAATCATTCTCAGTGTTCAGAGCCATTTTCAACTGGATGTGATACACATGATCAATCGGATCAGTCGTTCCGTCGAACAGAATGAAGATGGGCATGGAAAATTTCCTCGGACTCGGAGCATTCAGAATTTCATCAGTGAACGGTGAGTCAACCGTTCGAGCTGCTGAACGGAGGGCTTCATTTTCCCTCTAGAACCCCGCGGTTGCTCTCTGATCCATAGATCTCCTTTCTGAGCCGCAATAGTCAAACGTCGCCATGGAAGGCCGATAGGTCGGATCGAATGATCTGTCCTCTACGAACTCTCTGTGCCATGGAGGTATAGCTTTGTGACGATCAAACTCCATTACTTCACCTCGGCTGAGCGTTTCTTGATGTGGATCAAAGGTCATGGCTTCGTTTCGCCTGATCTGTTCACGCCGTGGATCCACGTGAGTCATAGTTGTTAAAGGCGCACCACGTGTGCGCCTCGGGCGCCAGGCGCATCAAGGCGCAGCTTCTGCGCCTTGAGTATGGTGAGGTGAGCCTTTGTCTTCTTCCTTTAATTTTTGCCTTTTAAACATTTGTTGTATTCAGAATTTCAGACTTTACATTCTTCTTCTTGTATAATAAATTCTGATGTGATAAAGTAACTTTAAATGGTGGGTGGTCCCTACCACTACCACCAAAAAAGTTAAAAGACCAGTCCAAATAAAAAAGTAAAGGAACCCAAATTAGGCTCAATTGTTCTACGGGAGCTATGGGTCTCTTTGTCAAGCTCTCTCACTCTCCGGCAAGCTCTCTCTCCGGCGAGCTCTCTCTCCGGCAAGCAGGTAACCATTTATTCTCTTCTTCTTCTTCTCTGTTTTTTTTTTTTCTTCTCTGATTTCTTTTTTCCTTCTTCTTCTTCTTCTCTATTTTTTTTTCTCCTTCTTTCTTCTCTGTTTTTCTTTTTTCCCTTCTATTCTTGCTTTTCTCTCTGTCTGTCTTCTTCTCTGGCAACCAGCGTCTTCTTCTTCTTCTTTTCTATTTTTTTTTATTTTGTCTTTCTTCTCTGTTTTTTTTTTCCCCTTCTTTCTTCTCTGTTTTTTTCCCCCCTTCTTTCTTCTCTGTTTTTTTTTGTTCCTTCTTCTTCTCTGTTTTTCTTTTTTCCTTCTGCTCTTGCTTTTCTCTTTTTTAATTATTTATTTATTTTAGCTATCAATTATCAACATGCCTGTTAGTTTTTCATCTAGAGTGTGGCCTGTGAAACGCTGCTATTTTAGGCTTTTTAGCTATGAAAATGCATGCCTGTAACGCCTGTTATTGTTTCCTAATGTTGCTATTTTAGCTATGAAAATGCATGCCTGCTATTGTTTCCTTTGGACTGTGGCCTGTGAATGCCTTTTTTTTTTTCTTTTTTCTTTGCTGTGAAAATGCCTGTTGCACTTTTTAAGTGATGATCAAGATAGTGCTATGTTTATTGATGATGAGGATGATCCGATGATATTTAGATCATTTGGTGGTCTTCTTAGGAGTTAGGATGAACTGATGAAGTGAACATTTCTATGTTTGTTTTACTTTTTATTTAATTAGTTGATTTTTGCATCTTTATGTTAGTAATTACTATGTTACTATGTTGACTATTGAACGCCAATATTTGGTTTAGTTTGCTTTTGCATCTTTATGTTAGCATGTTGATTATTAAACTTATGTATTTGGTTTACATGATTTTGCATCTTTATTGGATGTTATTTTTTATTTTTTTTTCTCAACTTGCGCATCGCTTCAGTCGGGCGCGCGCCTCGCCTTGCGCCTTGCGCCTCAGGCTCCAAGGCACCTTTGCGCCTTAGTGCGCCTTGAGCCTTTAACAACTATGACGTGAGTTGATCCTTCACGATCATTAATACGACGGGGATTTGGCGGCAAATCGTTTGGCCGGACTTCCTCGAGGTGAAGATCTGTCTGATTGTTCCCTACCTCCTCACCGTGATGTGCCGCATCGGTATGTGCAACTTATTCTCCAGCCGGGAGCGGTCGCGGAATCACCGGGACTTCTTGACCCTGCATTTCAGTCCTTAAATCTGCATTCTCTCTTCTGAGAGCTTCGATCATGCTCATCAACTCATCAAGCTTTACCTGCTGGACATTCTCTACCGTATTGGACCCCCAATCATCATTCCAGAACGGGGCAAAGGCATGAATCGTAAATTCAACTCTAGATCGGAGCCTCGCCAATGTGAATCACAGTAGATCTGAACTCAAATGTTACGAGTTTTGCTTTCCCTTCAATAGATTAGAGTTGTTCTGGCGTTTGAGCTTGCCGGATCGAGTCACGATGGAGTGGATCACGGCTGCGTAAACCTAACGCCAATCTCTCAGAATCAATCAAGAATCCAGAATCTCTTCAAAAGCCAACCGCAATCTCTTAGATCCAGACTAAACTGCTACAAATTAAGCTTCGTCATCATCAATCAATCGGAATCAACATGACATTGATCAAACAAAAATCAATCTTCCACGTTTCCCACAGACGGCGTCAATTGAAGATGCAAGAACTTCCTTCGATTTTTCTCTCTCTAAAATTCTTACACTTCAACAGAATGAAAAATCCAAAAAGCCCCCTCTCTCTCTACTCGTATGGTCTATTTATAGACCATCACCAAAATTCTAACCAACTTATTGTATAGGGCTCTTATTCTAGGGCCTTCTTCCTTTTGGGCCTGACTTCATTATGTGAGCCTCAGACGTTGGGCCTAACTCTCAGTGTTGTGTTATGGGCTGAGTTCAACTGTTCGGTCCGATCCTTCTTTCGTGGGTGTTGGGCTCATTGCGGTACCCTTTTTGCTTGGGCTCGGACCTACCATTCAATCTGATGCTTCACTCGCGGGTCGGGTATGGTCCAATCCGTCTTTGGTATCTTTAGTTTATTTCATGAAAAATGTTCTTTCTACCTTCCACTCCTGACATATGACTCAAACTTCTCCTTTTTAGGGCAAGATCATTTCAAATTTAACTCTGTAAAGGGTGACTCAAGTTAGAGTTTTTTTATGTAATATTTTAAATTTTCAAAGTAGTAGAATAATATTCGGAGGCATGTTTATGGTTTAATAGGTTTGTTTGAATGGTTTTAGTTTTTTAAAAATTAGAAGAATAACAAAAGTTGGAGTGTGGAACTTAGATGTTTTGTGTTACTAGCAGTATTACAATGAACTCAATAGAAAAATTGTGATCCAAATGGGAGGGTTATATTCAATTCACTTTATTTCCTACTGATGTCATGAGAATCGAGAGAAGGGAGGTAGATATCCCAATAGTAGATGTCTTCTTTTGTAAGTGCAAAGGGAACAAAAGGCTAACAAGCAAAGCATGAAGAATTTGCCCCATATATGTCCTCCCAAATCAACTTTTTGACCCCGTGGGACAATCTTAATAGCATATTTGTTTCATAATAAGGGAATGGCCAATTTTTGCTAATTTATTAACTACCCAATTAGCTTGTTGGTATACATGGCCCACCATGATTGGTTGAAAGCTTGTTTGTTTTCTTGCAATGGGAACATCTTATCTCAGTGAACTTTTCCAATTCTAAAATCAGTGTTACAGCAGTTTGCTCTTATTTCAAATATAGCGCTCTTTTAGGGAGGGATTTGAACAACCAAAGTCTGAGGACACTCCAATCAGCTAAGACATCCAGCCCTCCCAGCGCACTGCACTTGCAGAACTGACAATGGTAGTGGGGTTTTTATTTGAATTTAGGGTAAATTACACTTACCACTCCTCTAGTTTACTTAAACTATAGAGACATCCCGTGGTATAAAAAATGACAGGGACCTCCCGCATTAACTATGGTTGCGAAAGGACTATTATACCCTTATAAAAAAATATTTTTAATCCTAATTTTAGAGTTTTTTGTTGTTACTAATAGTATTTTGCAAGCATTGACGTGTACCACAAAAGAATAAATCTTACATGACATATGGAACCATGTAGCTTCACCACCATGTCCTACTCAAAACCCAAAACCTACCCAAGAAGCTTCCATCTCTCTCTCTCTCTCCCCATTGACATGGCCGCATTGAAGCTTCACCCAAGATCCATCCCCATTATCGGTCACAGCCTCGAGGAAAATCAAGCACGAAACGGACCATGGTTTGTCAACGCAATTGCCATTGTCTAGGAGATCAGCTTTCTCCAAGCCGCCCATAATATCCCTAATTCATTATATATACATATATCAAGATATATATGTCATAAAATTGTATAGATAGCTCTTAAATTTGTCGCCTCCTCTTAAACCATAATATCACATATGTATCATCCACCTTTATATCCTTCGCCTATATACGCTGTGGATACGAAGCATATATGTACACGTACATATTGTGCAAACAACATTTTTAATTGGGCAAGCAACTTTCTCTCTTCACAACTGTCATCGATTTTGGAGTAGCATTAAGACACAAAGTGTGATTATTTTTTTATCATTTTACTACAGTCAATGAGGATACCATTGTCCCTACAAGCTTTTCAAGGGCAAAATAGGCATTATAATAACATATTTGGATGACATCAGCACTTATTCACGTTGACCTTGACTGACCCTTAACAGAAGGACATTTTATTAAAATGTCACACAGACACAAACGTCAAGGGAAGTCTGTGTCATTTTTTATTACACGGGGGAGGTCTCTCTAGTTCAAGTAAACTAGAGGGGAGGCAAGTGTAATTTACTCTTGAATTTATGACTCTTCTAGGTCAATTGCCAATGTACCAGTTATCTTTCTCTGGAACTATCCATCAAGAATTGCTATTGGATGAGCATAATAAATTTTTTTATATATTTTTTTATCTCTTTATATTTTATTGTACTCTAATATCTGTGACTTGTCCCTGTAATGAGGCCATGATGGTTGTAATTCTGTAATGTCATGCCTCCAAGGCAGTTCGGAAATCAACATTGGACAGTGTGTTGCTTATTAGGTCCATGCTTATCGGTCTTTTAAATGATGTTTGCTCCTTGATTCTGGGATTGATCATTGTATGGAATCTATGGATTTGAGCTTCTGAAATTTTAGTCTATTATTATATATCAGGTTGCTAAAATATTGAGTACAAGAAAGAGTTCATTGTGTAATATATATTCTGATACATAAATGGTACCTCTAAGGTTCCAGTAAGAAGTAGAAGCATAACCTCAGCAAGACAAAAACAAATGCATAAATTGATTACATAAGCTGTTTCATTATTTGATTGTGTCTTGAAGGAAATATTAGTAAGAGAAACCTTATGTCTCGTTACTTTTTAGAAAGTTAAATTTGTAAGTGGACCATATTCTTATTGCAAAAAGCTTACAAAGGAGCTGTGTGAGGTGATAGAAGACAACAGTCTTGTTAATTTTACAACCTTGGACATTCAGGCAAGCCTATATCTCTACATTTTCTTTTATTCTATCTGTAGCATGTATTCTTATATGCACATGCCATTTCAGGATAAAGAGAGCGTTGGGAATCTTGTTAAGCTAGTTGACAAGAGCAATGGTTATGTTTTTGCTGGAATAGAAGGAAGTGCTGTTGAGTTCAGTAAAATTGCAGTTGGTCCTCTTGATTGGGATTATTATAGATATCCTTTTCTCTTCGAGTTTTCTGATGGGTGTCTTCTGATTGCTTTTTTATGATATTATTTCAATATTTTTGTTCATATTGGTTGAGATTATCTTCCCAACTTGTATAATGGTGATTCTAAATCTTACAATAGCATTCTTTTTTAGGTTTCTTCAATTTTCTCTAGAAAGAAAATCAGTTCACTTTGAGTTTGATGAGTGATGACTGGCAAAAAAATATCTAGGATAGATGCAAGATTTGCCTTCAAGATGATGGAAAATGGCAGAAACAAATTTTGTTCCCCTTTTTTTTTGGCTAAGAAATTACTTCCATCTAACAGAGTCTTTTGCAAAATATAGGGTACTTTCGATGTATGGACAGGAAATATAGAAGACAGAGTGATTGACGCACTTGTAATTCCTTTTGTCTATCAATTTCATGAGATAATAAACGGGGAATTTTGTTGTTTCCATCTTTTTATACTTATTTCTTCTATGTTCTGGAAGTGTTGTACATGGCAAGAATAGTGCCAATTGATTGGGGATCATTAACCTTAGTACTTGGTCTTGATCTTTTTAGGTGTCTGGATTTGTCCTTGTGCATGCGACTGTATCTGCAATTCTTATTATATTCAATATAAAGCTAATTGACTGCTTATATTTTATATCTGCTCTTTATGTGTCGACTGTTTTTGTACAACGAGTTTGATTTGTTTTGCTTAACGAAGTAGTCCACAGTTGCAGCAGTGCAAGAGAAGTACATGAAAGATGATGAAAATTTTGATCTTGATGACCGATGAGGAAAGTAACAAGCCAGTTCTGTTCGAGAATCACAGGCTCTGGTGACCATGCGATTTTTTGTTCTCTTTTCTGATCATTTTCTTTCTGCAGTTCTGATCAATTCATTATAACTATGGATGGACCTTCATGCAGATTGATGGAAAAACCCATCTAAATAAACTACAGCGCACTTCATTTGACAAATTTGAACAAAATCTGAAGTTAGGTTCATCTATTGTCTTGTCGTACATCATTCATGTCTTCTCTGGACATGATAGATTTTTCGTGTCTTTGGAAGTGTTTTCAGATGTGAGCCCGTAACGTGACATAAATAATGATTTCATTTTTTAAAGAGAGTGACATTGTGGTGACATTTCCATGTGACAAATAAATGTGCAAAGCATGATTTGATGATGGTGAGGCAATCTCTTTCAGCTATTAATGTGTATGGTGACTTACAGTTCAAATATCTTTTGTTTGAGGCAGGTAAAACTGGAGGGTTTGGCAGCAGCTTTTGGCAGATAAATGCTTTGGTTACGGTCGCCGTCACGGCATTGCTCAAGTCCCAATCCTGACTTCTGGGGTTCTTTTTTTGTAGAAGTTTGGTCCTGTTTTATCTTTTGTCATTGTGAAGGAAATGTTTAATCTTGAAGGTTTGAATTTGTGACCTATATTTGGCCAACTGGGTTATAAAAGGGTTATTCTCTTCATATTTATCAATGCGAAGTAAGTGTCTCTTATCTAGAAGACTTGAATTTGTGAAACTAAACTGGGTTCTAGAAACTTCATCTGAAAGTTTAATTCTGTGAAAATTTTGATCAAGTGTGTGTGTGTTTTTCTTCCTTTTTTTTAGATCATGTGATTTTCTTCTTGCTTACACTAATAGGTCGTGTACAATTTTTGGTGCCTATACACACACAAATATAGCCATAGCCAAATGGCTTGACCAAAAAGGGTCCCATAAAAAAGAAAGAAAATTTCTTGGGTTTTGCCATTTGGATTGTTATGAGATATATCCACACATGGTTCAACTATTCTGAAATTAAAAAAGGGAATGTTAAAAGAATGATATTCAAACCTTTGAATCTATCCACTTGAGGGATGATAATGAAAGATTTGATTTATCTACAATTTGGATAATGATTTGGAAATTTATTTGAATGCACCTGGTGTTATCATGATTGTTGGACTTTTTGTCATTATAATTTAATTCGATGTCAATTTTAAATTTATTATTATCAGACCTAATAAACATATAAAAGTAAGGGGATTAAAAAACCTCAAGCATTGAGATATTTGAAGACTATATTACACATTCAAAGATCACATTTCCATTTAAATTTGAACTACTCCCCCTTCTTTTTTTGGTCGACAATGGTGTTGTCCAGCCTCTTAGAACACTACATATTGTAGTGCAATCAGACACATTGTGATGAATAACAGCAAAATTGGTAAATGGACTCTATATTTATTAAATATAAAAATTAACAAATGAGATATTACACAGTTGTAGCACCTAAACACCTCTTTCCAAATTAAGAACAAGTAATTTAATTTTTATTGCCAATGATAAAAAAATAAAAACAAAAATTTACTCCAACCTATGCTGATAAGTAGGATAAAAATAAAAAATAAAAACCTAAGCTCATAAGTTGCAGTGTATATGACCAAGCATCTATATCAAATTCAAAATAAATAAAGAAATACCATTATGTGTCCATTCTTTTTTATGTTTTATTTTTTTTAACCAACTACGCTTTCACTAATCTTATTTAAAGTAAAATAATCTCAGGGTAAAATATACGGAAGATATCAATGGTTGTTTACTCAATTAAAAATGAATACAAAGTCCAAATTGGTGGATTATTTTAATGCAGTGCCGTTGTGATTGTCTCAGCAGTGATTTTAATCTACAATTAGATTTTATTAATAAATAAACAATATTTATACCAAATAATACATTGCTTCCTCTCATACGCTTTATTCAAATATTTTCTTGATCTGTCGTAGCTCCCAAGCAAATCTGACCTGAATTATCAAGGCGTGTGTGTTTTTCTTAATTTGGAGTTTAGATGTGTTTCCTTTTTAATTTTCTAGGAGATCAAGCTAAATACAGAGAGATTCCAGACAGCTACGAGTCACACAACACAAGTTCTTACAAAAATATATAATATACTTATGTAGCCATGAATAAAAATTAATATATATGTCTATATATAAGTGGGTCAAACACCCTTATAATATAATATGTTTATAATATATATTGCACTTCTCACGTGCAAAAGAGACCCCTAATTTATGACATTTGTACAAATAGGTTCTACTCACACATTTATGACTAAAATGCCCTTAGATACACATTTAATAATATATATAAAAAATTAATATTTTGTGATCTATACACCATTCACCGGAGGAAGAGAAGATGACACCTCAACCCACCTTTCACCGGCCCACCTTCTCTTTCACATTCCTCTCTCTTTCTGACTTTTTCCACCGCCGTGAAACCATCATCGATTCTTGGCAGATTCAAAACTTGGCTCAGTTCTGGATTTTTCCTCAAATTGGTACTCTCCGGAGGATTTCCATGCTTTTGCAGATTCCAATACGTCATATTAACCTCCTCAGGTTTCTTTCACCCACTCAAATTCTGACAGTTAGACTAAAAATCAGCAATAACCGGTGGTAGCTTTAAACCCTTCTGGAATTTGGACAACTAGACCGTTCCAGACCAAGATCTGGTTGTTGCAGTTTTGGGGTAGAGAATAAGGTTTGGTAAGGGCATTTTTGGAAGAATAAAAAAATAAAATGAGCATTAATATTAATTGAGAGTTGTTTTCACACAAATTAAAAATAATATGAATGTTTTTTGCACATTTTTTTAAATAAGGGATAAAAATGCTATATAAGATATATTTCAGGAGTGTTTTTTGCACTTACTCCAATTTTGTAACCTGCATATACATATTGTTACTAACAATTTTCTTTTATAAAAGATTACGGCAAACAAGTTAAGACTTATATTACATTTATTATTTTGAACTAAATTAGTTATGGAATATATTTCAATACTCATTTTTTTTATTGAACAAATTCCCAACTTCTTTTAGCAAGTATATTATGATATTATACTTCAAAATTTACATTTTAATGTTAAAAGCTTACGGTAATAGCAAAATTTATATTATAATATTATCTTAGATAAGTCTACGTAATTATTTTTATAGGTCCTCTTGTACAATGATATATTCTCTCCTCCCTAAAATGTAAGATTGGAAATTCACTTTTGCTATAAACAGACGTGGATAATAAGCGTGTGAAAGTTTGAATTTATATTTCAACTATATACATAAAATAATATAATATCCAAACATTCTAGATGAAAAAAATCTTAATATAATACATGTCCTATGGTACTTCTATTCCAATAATCCACTAATGTTTGCCAAGAAAAGAAAAAAAAAAACTCCTAGTCCAATTCCAATAACAAGTAATATTTTATTTAAATATTAAATCTCTTTCTTTCAAATCGATTTATTCACTCAAATATGATATCAGGGATTTGAAAGTACATATCTTTTTAATGATTGCTAGGAAGTCTTAATTAAGATATTTTATTTGATGAAAAGAACTATCAATAGGTCCTAAAGCAGCAAGATTTGACTGTGTGTGTACTTAGACATTAATATTTTCTCCACCACGACAAACAACATCAAATATTTCATCAAGTTAATTAATGGCAACCTACCCATGGTGATTTTGGAAAACGAAGTAAAGACGGTGATGTTTATTATGAGAGAGAGAGAGAGGATAAATTATTATGTGGACCAAGTTCATACACCTCACTTGCTGAGTTGGTGAACTACACCAATTACATGTAATAAAAAATTATTTTTATATTCAATTTGCCACATCAGCTTTACAACATCTTTCTCCTCTTTCAGCCTCTCAATCGGCTCCATCTATCTGTATTCTCCTTCTCAACTCTGAACTTGTTCTCTCTCTCTCTCTATAACTACAAAATACAAACACTACAAGAATCAGAAGTTCAAAACCCATATATTTCAGTTTATCTATCTGTCTACAAGAATCAGAAGTTCAAAACCCATATCGGCATATTATTTCAAATTGTTTAAAAAATCAAAAACCCATATCTTTCAGTTTCCATCGCCTGCGGTTCCGGTTTGGGTTCGTCATTCGCAAGCTTCAGCCACTGTCTCTTAACTCTCAAGCTTCCCCCCTCCCCCCCCCCCCCCCCTCTCTCTCTTGCAACTGCTAACTTGAGAATCGCGGGATCAATACGCGCCCACGCGCTCCTGTGAGTAGATCTCACTCGCAGCCACGCGCTTCTTCTTCAGTATCGTCCGGCGGTGGATGTCCTTGGTGGACTCGTACTTTGGTTCGTGGCCACAACCGGGGAATCAGACCCTTGTAACTCACCATCGTTTTAGAGAGAGAAAGAGGAGAAAGACTATTAGGTTTTGTACTTTTGATTCTTGTAGATTTTGTAATTTGCAGTTGCAGAGAGAGGAAGAGTGAAATATATGGGTTTTGAACTACTGATTTTTGTAACTTTTGTAGTTTGTAGTTGCAGAGAGAGAGAGGGCAAGTTCAACAAAGATGAAGAAGAAAAAAAAAGCAGAAGCAGAAAGAGAAGAAGATAAGGACTTTGTTCTGTGAACAAATGCACCATATACATGATCCAACACATAATGGAGCATCCCAACATTCACTGTAACCATATTTCAGATAGACTCCCCAAATCAAACACCAAACAATCACAGAAAAAAAATTGGGATTTTCAATCAGTTTTTATATCAAGTTGAAAGAAACCCAGATACGAATATAGTAGATAAAGCTGTATAGAGGATTACATTTTCACCCAAAAACAACAATCCTAATTTGTGCACAAAAACCCACAATCCCAATGATCCAAGAAGGAAAATTAGATCGAATTTTTCAACGGTAGCAAAAAAATGGGACAAGAATATTGATTTACAATGACAGATCTGATGAGACATAGTCGCTCTAGGTAAAGAAAAAAAAAAGACTGATGAATATTCAAAAATCATTATAATACTGGGATAAAATGATTACAAAGTTGAACATAAGAAAAGTAGGTGTATGAATCGAAGAGAGTCCCAAATCTTGTTCTCCGACTGAGATGTATGAGAGGGAGAGTGAAATATTTGGTTTTGAACTTCTGATTCTTGTAGCTTTTGTAGTTTGTAGTTGCAGAGAGAAAGAGAAGGCAAGTTCAGAGTTGAGAAGGAGAACAGAGATAGATGGAGCCGAATGGGAAGGCTGAAAGAGGGGAGAGATGTTGCAAAGCTGATGTGGCAAATTGAATATAAAAATAATTTTTTATTACATGTGTCTAGAAGTAATTGGTGTAGTCCACCAACTCAGCAAGTGAGGTGTATGGACTTGGTCCATACAATAATTTCTTGAGAGAAAGAGAGAGAGAGTTTTTTTTTCAAAACATCTGGAATGTATGTCACGTTTTCGGAATCGTCCATTTATTTAACGAATTTGGATCCTGTTATGTGGAGGGAATCATGTGCATGCCGTGCAGATCATATCATATTATTACACTCACGAATCAGTGACAGATTAAAAAAAAATTAAATTAGTAATTCACAAATCAACTTACGGATTGGACTGCTGATTCGATCTGCAAGATTATATATATAAACACCCAGGATAACAGCTTGATAAACAACTTATAAAAATAGAATATTATAACAGAAAGTAAATTAATGGAATGCATAATAATAAAAGACATAATATGTTTCTTTGAATCTTTGAATTGAATCTTGAAAAATTTACAACTTTAATCCTTTGATCCTTTGATTACAAACTTGTTATGAGCTGAGCTCCTTGAAGAATAAAAATTAAAAGTACAATTTGACTGAATATTTGAAATGAAACTGAAATATAGAGTTTAAAACTTTGTTCTAGCTTGCCATTCAATATCAGTTGACTGTGGACTTCAGACAAGCTAGGGGTGAAAAGCGGGGTGACAGAGACTCTGCTAATCAGCCAGCTGAGAAAAGGAACGACAATGGACATCGACACAATGATAAGGGCAAATTCCAAGGATAGTAGTCTTAGAAGAAGCACAAGGGTGGTTCAGATGCTCACAGAAATGGGGCACCTATTCAAAGGCAGCAAAATGAGGGACCACAGGCATGACAGGGTCAGCCATAGGCTAACCAACAGAGGAGAAAATTTGGCACCTTCCAGGGTAGTTGCTATACTTGTGGAGAGTTTGGTCACACTTCCAGACAGTGTCCTAGAGCAGGACAAGGACAGGGACAACATGTGCAGCAGGGACAGAGGGCACCATTACCTTTACCCACTCCACAGATTCCACGGATTCAGGGATAGATTTATCCGGCTTTACCAGCACCACCACAACCTTAGGGACAGACACTGCAGTAATTGCATTATGGCAGGGTGTATAACCCCGTACCACAGGATGTTCAGGCGCCTCAGGCTGTTGAGGGTGTATTTCCTATTTATGGTAGATCTGGTCATGTTTTATTTGATACGGGTGCTACCCATCATTTGTGTCTAATACTTTAGTTACATTATCCGGGATGACGGCGCGAGTGTGCAATAGACCTCATGGTATCTCTACACCTTTAGGCAATACTGTCATTTTACTTGAGAGTGATGGAACTGTGACACTAGATATTGGTAGACTTCGATTTCTAGCCAATCTATTGGTCTTGGACATGCACATTTATGACGTGATACTTAGGATGGATTGGTTATCTCACTACCATGCCCAAGTTAATTGTTATGATAGGTCTATTGTAATCACTATACCTGGTCAGGATATGTACGTCGTCGCTATGCCACGTTCTAACGGGGTTTCTAGCACATATTTGTTTTACATTGAGGAGAGACCGAGGAGGAAGTTACTGTATCATTGGATAACATACCAATTGTACAGGAATTTTCGGATGTATTTCAAGAGATCCAAGGTTGCCACTAAGTCGAGAGATAGACTTTGTTATTGACTTAGCTCTAGGTACTACGCCTATTGCTAGAGCACCATACAGGATGGCACCAGTGGAGATGCGAGAGCTGGGGGATCATATTCAGCAATTGCTCAGTCAGGGTTTTATTCGTAGGAGTACTTCACCTTGGGGAGCGCCAGTTTTGTATATGAAGAAGAATGATGGTTCACTTTGCCTGTGTATAGATTACAGGGAGTTGAATAAGGTTATTATTCGTAACAAGTACCTTTTACCCAGGATCGATGATCTTTTTTATCAGTTAAAGGGAGCTACATACTTCTCTAAAATTGATCTACGGTCTGGATATCATCAACTTTAGGTTAGGGAGCAAGATGTTCCTAGGACAGCGTTTCTCACTAGATATGATTCTTATGAGTTTCGTGTCATGCCTTTCAGATTGACTAACGCACCAGCAGTTTTCATGAATTTAATGAACAGAGTCTTCAAGGCTTACTTAGATCAATTTGTCATTGTATTCATTGATGATATTTTGTAGGGGTGGCAAAATGGGTCAGGAACCATCAACCCGCCTATATCCGCCCACCTTTTAATGATTATGGATGAACCATATTTAATTTGAGGGTCAACATGGGTTGGGTAATTTTTAACCACTTAATTTGAGGGTCAAGATGAGTTAAATATGGTTAACCATATTCAACCCATATTTCACCCATTACATAATAAAACACACAACACACATCTATTCTATATTGCACTCAACTCATTTCTCTCTCTAAAATTCTCTCTCACATAATCCTCTCTTTAAATTTATCTTTTATCAATCCCCTCTCTATAAGTTTATCTCTCTAAAAATTTCTTCTAAAAAAATAAATAATTAAAAAATAATTTTAAAAATTTTTAAAAATAAAAAATTTTAAAACCTTCCGAAAAAAATAATTAATTTTTTTTAAAAAATAATTAAAATTAATAAATTAAAATTAAAATTAATAAAAAAATTTTAAAAAATTACTATTATAGTGTTGGGTGGCCCCACTCCCACCTTCCTTCTACTCCTCTGCCCTCTCACGTTATTCATTACCTCAACCTTTCTTTCGGTGTCACCAAAAATGTAAATAATTAAATATGATACTACAATTTTACACATTTCATAGGTTTTTTTTTATTTTTTTTTATTTTTTTAATTTTGTACACTCTACCAAAGACAATCTGACACGCTTTGAAATGCTCATACTATTCGACACTTTTTGAAATGCAAATATAAATAATTGAATATAAACTCAGATTTTGAAATGCAAGTACTATCTGACATGTTTTGTAAACTCACATCTCTGTTCCCTATCTTACTTCATATTTTGTAATATATATATATATATATATATATAAATTATTTATCGCTTACCTACGCTGAAAAAGAAACTAGGGAATGGGAAATAATTACATCAAGAAATGAAAAAATAATAAGACCATATGCCTAATAAGATTTCTTTAAATTTTTAATGCTAATCAAATGCACGTTCAAACATTTATTTACTTTCATTTTATATATTTCACTATTAATTTTTATCTAAATAAATTATAGACTAATAACAAAAACTCTCATGCACACCAATAAGACAAAGTTTCCGTCATCTATCGACGAGCAAGTGAATGGTCTCAGAATGAGATACTATACTAAGGGACATGGAACACAGGTTCTTTGCATTAATTGTAAATTAATAACCCAAATATATTGGATCGAAGATTCATGCAGCACTCTAATGTAATGTGTTGTACTTGTACCTCTCAATATAAATACATATTACTTCCACAATTAAGTTTTATTTTATTTTTGAAATAATTAAGTTGCGTTTTCTTAAGACACACGTGATGAATAATCAAACATATAACATATGTTAAATCATGTTAACATTTAATAAAAAAAATTTTAAAATTTAAAATTAAAATAATTAATAATTAAAAATAATAATTAATGGGTCCACGGGTCATAACGGGTTGACCCTACCCATTTTCAACTCGTTCTGAACGAGTTGAATATGGGTATTGACCCATATTGACCGGCCAATTTTCAACCCAACCCAAACTCAACCTAACCCGCCCATTTGCCACCCCTAATATTTTGATATATTCTAAGTCGGAGGATGATCATGCTAGACATCTTCGCACAGTGTTGCAGACACTTCGTGAGCACCAGTTGTATGCCAAATTCGATAAGTGTGAATTTTGGCAGCGAGAAGTGAAGTTTTTGGGTCATATAGTGTCAGAAAGTGGGATAGCGGTAGATCCAGGCAATGTCTCAGCAGTGGTAGAGTGGGGACAACCTACTTCACTTACGGAGATTCGGAGTTTTCTCAGATTGACAGGATACTATTGTAGGTTCATTCAGGGGTTCTCGAAAATAGCGGGACCACTCATTTATTTGACTAAAAATGGTGTACGGTTCGTATGGGATGAACATTGTCAGAAAGCTTTTGATGAGCTAAAGAGCAAATTGACTTCTACACTGGTTCTGTATACTCCACAGAGCATGATAGAGTATCTTGTCTATACAGATGCTTCTTTGCAAGGTCTTGGGTGTGTTTTGATGCAGGAGGAACGCCCAATGTCGTATGGATCTGGTAAGCTTAAGCCTCATAAACTTAATTATCCAACACACGATTTGGAGTTGGCAACTGTGGTCTTTGCCTTACGTATTTGACGGCATTATCTGTTGGGAGAGTCCTTCAGATTATTTAATGATCACAAGAGTCTACAGTATTTGTTCACTCAGCGGGAGTTGAATATGAGACAGCGCAGATGGTTAGAATTTGTGAAAGACTATCATTTTTCTATACAGTACCATCCAGGAAAAGCGAATGTGGTGGCAGATGCACTCAGTTGTCTACCCTATGCTAGCCTTTCTACATTATTCACCACTGAGTGGGATGCTTTGAAGACAGTTGATGAGTTATCTAATGCTTTTATGGCATGCATGGTAGTTACACCTTCTATCATTCACAAGGTCCTGAAGGCACAACTGACGGATCAACAGTGGATTGACAAAGTTACAGAGATAGCTTCTGGGAAGGTTCCCTTTTACTATGTTGGGAGTGATAAAGGCTTGAGGTATAAAGGGCGTTTAGTATTACCTTCTACTGATAATCTGAGGAATGATATGATGACTGAGACTCACCATTCTGAGTTTTTCATTCATCCAAAAGGAGATAAGATGTATCAGGACATGAAATGGTACTTTTGGTAGGCAGGTATGAAGAAGGACATTGCTATCTTTGTCTCTAAGTGTAGTACTTGTCAGATGATCAAGATTGATTATCACAGACCACCTGGTTCCTTGCAGCCATTTCCTATATCAGAGTGGAAATGGGAGAGTATCTCTATGGATTTTGTGAAGGGATTACTAAATTCCAACAGAAAGCACAATTTTATTTTGGTCATTGTTGATAGGTTGACTAAATCAGCTCATTTTTTGCCTATTCGCACTGATTTCACTTCAGAACAGTTGGCGAGGCTTTACATTGAGGAGATTATGAAGCTGTATGGCATACCCATGTCTATTATATCAGACAGGGATTCAAGCTTTGTATCGGGATTTTGGGAAAGTTTTCAGCAGGTTTTGGGTACCGAATTACATCTTAACACTGTTTATCATCCTCAGACAGATGGACAAACTGAGAGAGTTAATCAGATCATGAAAGATATGTTTCGTGCCAGCGTCCTTGATTTTAAGGGCAACTGGGAGGATTATTTGCCACTTGCAGAGTTTGTCTACAATAATAGTTTTCAAAAGACTATTGGTATGGCACTGTTCGAGGCGTTGTATGGCCAACCATGTCGATCTCCTGTTTGTTGGTTAGAGGTCGGTGAGAGCAAATTTTTGGATCCATAATTTATCAAGGATACCACTGAGAAGATTACTCTTATTCGTGACTGCATGCGCACTGCCCAGAGTATGCAGAAGAGTTATGCAGATCGTCGTACTCGTAGTTTAGAGTT
The DNA here is from genome assembly GCF_030987335.1 of Cornus florida. NCBI lineage: Eukaryota > Viridiplantae > Streptophyta > Magnoliopsida > Cornales > Cornaceae > Cornus > Cornus florida. The sequence continues at coordinate 56,588,105 of NW_026775579.1, read as the reverse complement.
TCAGGTGGGGGATCAGGTGTTGCTCAAAGTGTCTCCCATGAAGGGTATAATGCGCTTTGGGAAGAAGAGGAAGTTATCACCACGTTTTATCGGTCCTTTTATGATTACGGATCGAGTCGGAGCTGTAGCTTATCGGTTAACACTTCCAGCTCATCTACATCGGGTCCATAATGTCTTCCATGTGTCCATGTTGCGAAAATTTTTGCTAGATGAGGATCGATATCAACATATAGATTGATGTTGGAGAGATTGAGTTGTAGCCGGATGTAACATATGTGGAACCACCGTATCGTATTCTTGATCGCCGTGATCAGGTGCTTCGTAACAAGACTAATCCTCTTGTGCGTGTTCAGTGGAACCATAATAATGAGGCCGAGTCCACTTGGGAACGGGAAGATGTCATCCGTTCAAAAATTCCAAAATTGCTGAAATAAGGTAAACGGTAAATTCCAAGGACGGAATTTCTTTGTTAGGGGGAAAGAATGTAATACCCCTAAATTTTTTACAATTTTATTTATTTATTTTATTTCATTTTAATTATCTACGTGGCTAAGTGAATTATTTGTTCTTTAAATGTTATTCTTGTAATGTGTAATTAATGGTCATTGAATTGTAGTCATTGAAATGTTATTCTTGGTGTTGGGTCATAAGGAAGAAGCTTGGACGAGCGGACGTTTTAGCCCATAGTGGTATCGTTGGGCAAATATATATAAATATATATACATATAATATATTAATGTGTATATATATAGGAATATTTATATGCATTTATCTATATATATATATATATATATATATATATATATATACGAATAATTACTAACCTGGCAGTGGTGTTGTTAGTAGTTAATTTTTAATTATATTATAGTGTTATGTGCATATAGCAGCTTCTCATAGCCAAACCTGGCAGTGTGGTTGATTAACTATATTAGTATTATTAGAATATATTATATCATTATAATTATGATTGGGGGTTAGTGGGTTTCGTGTCATTTGTCTGGGAAGGTAGGTGTTATAATAGAATTAGGTTTTTTTTAAGCTATATATATATATAGGTTAAGTTGTGAGGTGGGTTTCTCAACGAAATTGTGAAGAAAAGAACAAAGAACCGCCGCGAGCAAGAGAGGAAAAAAAAAAAAAAAAAACAATGGAAGAAGAGAGAGAGAAAGAAAAATACGAACAGTAAGGGCGGCACAAGAAGAAAAAGAAAAGAGAAAGAAGGAAGAGAAAGAGGAATGAGGAGGCTAGGATTTTTAATCAAACAAATCCTTAAGGCAAGTTCTATTTCTTCTCTTTCCCTTTGATTCATAATCTATACATACTATATTAGTCCCAGAAATTTAATTAAATATAATTGCATGAATAAAAATTTGAAATTACTGTTCATGTGATTATAATTGGGTTTGTGTTGATTTTCTCATGTTTATAAAATCTGAAATTACTGTTCATGTGTTTGAATTAAATATTGTTAAAAAAAATTTGATTAATTATGGAATAATAAATTGATGTGTGTGGTTTTGATTAATGGATCTGTATTAAATATTTTATTGATTTGAATAGATTCATTACGGACTGGAGTGCATGATTTAAAATACACATGCTAAGTATGAAATTTAATCTATTTAAAAAGATTAAATTAATGGTTGAATATGGTAGGGTTAAATTATTTTTATTTTTTTCCTAATTGTTTGGATTTAAATGAATTTAATCATATTATGGATTGGTACAAATTTAATTGAGATGCATGTTAATTTCTTATGATGAAAATTAAATGCATGTTATTTACAATTGCTATTTTTGCTCAAATTAAATGCAAAGGATGTATAACATGATTTATATCATGTTTATTTGGATGATTAAATGTCAATGCACTATTTGCATAATCTTTGGGATTTGAAACCTTTATTTGGTTATGTTGTGGATAAATGCACCATTATGGGATGGGGGCATATTAGGGATGAATTAACTTATGAGTTAAGTTCTACTTATTTAAATTTATAAGGGAATGGATTAACCGACGAGTTAAATCCTACTTATATTTGTGTCAGGTCAACAAAATAGTTAGATGACATACTTGGTTTACTTTTATGTTTTGGGTAGGATGGATTTATATATGTATAGATATATGTCATACTATGAACTTAAGTCTTAGGATCGATAGTTAGGGAGCGTATACGCAATGGGATGTATAGGTGGATTATGATGCTTAGTGATGTACCCTGTTAGGTCTAGGCACTCATGCCCACTTCATGTGTGTTTTTGCATGTTGCCTACTAGTCAGGTTGAGAACGCCTTGTAGTCTAGTGAGAGTCATTTAGTGTGTGTGTGTGTGTGTGTGTGTGTGTATACGGACTACGTAGCTATTGTTGAGTTGACTAGAATGTATATGTTTATCGGGTCTCTATTTTGACTGTAATAGAGTAGAACTTATTCGTGGGCCTGACCCACCATTATTTTTTAAGTATTCGTCAGTTTCAGACTTAGAGGTTGTTCGTGCTGAGCAAAGACAGTCATTCACTCTTCCGACTCTACGTAGGATTCTCCTTCACGTTTTAGTTATTGGATTTTTTTCATTCCAGTTATTTTTCTGTTTGGAGTTGAGTAGGGGTCCACACGATGGAATCCTGAGTTGTAATGGTATCAGAAGATTGCATAACTTATTTTGGAGGATTATTTATTTATTAAAATTGAGGATTTATTATTTAGTTCCTTTCAGCTTATTATTTATTTATTATTCTTTTTGTATTCAAATGCTTGTTTAAATATTAATTGTTTGATATCCTTCAGTTCTGTGCTCGGACTTGATCACCCGTGGCTCTAGAATCGAGGGATATCACACCAACGGAGTTTGTTGCTTCTTCAAACAGGACTTTATCGTACCAGCTTAATTTGAGGGGGGTTTGGGAAGAAGATGATTATGCATATGCATCTTTGGTTTTATGCGGTTTTGTGTTTGCAACCGAGGAATTTTTTCTTGTCTTGGGAGGCATGGCGACCGCCCTAAACTCCTGTTTTTCCCTGCAAAAATTCTCAGGTGAGAAAATCAGGAAGAGAGTTGTTTTCACCTTTTATATACTCATTGTCAAAATCAAAAATAGAAAGAATAGCTTGTCATTGGGTAAAAATTTGTTTTGAAGCTATGTTATGAACATCTTTTTTTTAAACAGTTTTTGCAAATTGGCAATCAATACGAACTAAAATTTTTTGATTTAATAAATCACTTTGAAATATTGAAATACATAAAACTATAGATAAAATATCCTTTTTGACAGTAGAGTAATTGCGTTGTGCTTGGTCCTATGTGCCAGAGGCGAATTGGACTAATTATTCTTTGCCATCTGTCCTTTGCTTAAGGATACTTCTATATCCTAATTCAAAAGCATCAGTTTCCACAATTTTGAAGGCTTCAGGATCATTAATGGATAAGCAAGTTAGATTCATTGCTTTGCTTTTAAGGAGTCTGACTATTTTTGTATGTTCATCGAACCATGGTGGAGGAGATTTCTTGAGTCTTTGGCGTAATAGGGCACAAAGAGATGAAAGATCCTTGAAGAACTCAGAGAGGTAATTTAAGCACCCTAAAAACCTTTGAAGCTGGGTTTTGTCTTTAATTTCATCAGGGAATTTGTCAGCAAATTGGATTGATCTGTGGATTGGGATGATAGTACCTTGGTAAATCTGAAAACCTAGGAACCTGATCTTTGTCTGAAATAAGGTTAGCTTGGATAAGGAAAGGACTAATCCATTATGCTTGATGGTTTGAGCAAATATATTAAGATGTTTCCAATTTGATTCTATGGAAGAAGAAAAGATTAGTATGTCATCGATGTAAACAATTGAAAATTCTTTAAAATGAATAAAAAAATTATTCTTGATTTTTTGAAATTCGGAAAGGGCATTTTTCAATCCGAAAGGGATGACATTCCATTCATAATGGCCAAAAGGAACTTTGAAGGCTGTTTTGTATCTATCCTTTTCAGCAATTTGGATTTGCCAAAAACTTGATTTGAGATCAAATTTGGCAAAAACCGTAGCATAAACGAGTCGTTGGATCAGGTTTTTTTTTGTTAGGTAGGGGATATTTGATTCATTGGAGGACTTCATTGAAGGGCTTGTAATTGATAACTAATCTGGGAACACCTCTTTCTATTTCAGCATTCTTCTGAATATAAAAAACAGAACAGCTCCATGGGAAACGACTTTCTCTGATGAGAGATTTGCTCAATAATTCGTGGACTTCCTTCATGCATTAATCAAGAAGTTCTTGATTAGGACGAGCTTTGGTATGGATATCCTTTTCATTGAAAGATTTTTCATCTGGTAATTCAACGATCTGTTGCTGTCTGTGCCAGAAAGCGTTTGGGAGATCAGAGCAAACCTGTTCTTCAAGCCCAGTTTTAAATCTTTGAATAGATTCTTGGAGGCTTTTGTGGCTAAGCCGTTCATCAATCTGTTAGAAAATCAGTTCTTGTTTGAGAAAGTCCAGATACTTTGTTTTGCTTTCAATCCTATTTAATAGCTGAGATCTGAGTGACGTATGAATCTTTAATGGTATTAAGGTCTTTGGTGCTGATAGGATGAGCAAAAGGAAAACAAATTTATTATCTGACCAGAGTTATTGAAATTCCCTGGCCATCAACTTTTAATGGGTAAAAAGAGAAATAAATGGAGTTCCTAAAATAACAAGGGTATTGAAGTCTTTGACGAGGATAAAAGGTGTCTTGATGCAAAGACCTTGGTTGCAAACATAGGCCTTGGTTTGTTTGTACTGAACAGTAAGTCGTGAACCATTAGCACGTTGAAATCTTTCTTTGGTTTTCTCAAAGTATTTTGTAGGAACAAGTCCTTCATTAATACAGTTGAGATCAGCACCAGAATCAAAAGGTGCTATAGTTTAAATTGTAAAGGCTTTGTTGATGACAATTTTGAGGTTAATATGCCAGTTCTGGAATGTTATTTGGGTCAGGAGGTTGATATAAGCCTCATTGTCCTTGGGAAGACTTCTAGAATCATGTTGTTCAAGTTTGGAGAAAGGCGTAAGTGTCAGGGCATCTAACTGGGATTGTTGAAAAATGAGTTGGTTTCTGAGAGTAAGAATGTGATACCCCTCGGATCCGAGACACGGGTTAATCAGGCCCAGGCCCAAATCCGAGGGAATATCAAACAATTAAAGTATTTTAAAGCGAACACAGATGACAAAAAGGAACAATAAAGATAGAATAAAATTTAAAGAAATAATAATAACTGAAAAATGAAACTCCAATCCTCCAAAACTTCAAGGTTACAACTTGGGAATCCACTGGTGGACCCCTAACCAAACGTTCAACTGAAACTGAAAACTGAAAATAGATAATGCTAGAAACATCGAGAGAAGTCCTACGTAATCAGATAAATGTTAGACTGTCCTCGACAAGCACGATCAAGCCCTAAGGCTGGAACCGTCCTGTACCTGAAAAGAATAATAAAGGAGTGGGTCAGACCCACGAGCAAGTTATAATCTAACTGCAATCCATACAGTGACTCGATATGCAAATACACCGTAGACACCTCACAATATCTATCTAGTCCATACATATACATATATCCACACATAGGGGTCTCAACCTGAATAGAAGGCAACATGCGAATACGCACCCAAAGGTGGGCATGAGTACCTAGACCTAACAGGATACACCTCAACCTATTATAGCCAGTTACGTATCCACCGCATATACGCACCCTAAACAACGAGTCTGAGACTCAAGCTCAGCTCGTGGTACCATAAACATATATATAAAATCCATCCAAATCCAAGGTATGTAGTTCAAATATTTAATAAATTGACATACAACAAACCAACTGGTTAGTCACTCAACTTATTCAATTGATGTGACTTAACCACCGTCCATTAATCCAGGAAGTCACTCAACTTAGTTGCAGTTGATATGACTTAACCAAGATTAGGATTCAATATTTATAAATCCATTCCTTAAATCCGTTAAGTTAGGTTTAGGTGTTTGAAGCTAAACCGTCACCAGTATGTCACCGTCCTATACCGGTACATACAATCCTCCATATCCTTATAAATTACATCCTATATATAACAGTTTAGTAATTTACAATCCAAAATTAATATCCAAATAATTGCAGAAGGAATATTAACAATCTAGCAATTAAAATCCAGTAGTAATCCATATAATTGCAATGAAGAATTAAATATTCTAACAATTAACATCCAACACATGCATAGTTCAAATTTAATAAAACAATAACTCTATCATGTATTTAAAATTAGTTCTATAATAATATTATAGTCCAATAAATCACTAAATTAATTTAAGCGATCTAGTTCCCTCCATCCGGTAACCGAGTACTAAGTCATATACTTATATTTTATTGTATCATTTAGCACATAGCCCCCACTATGCCACAAGTCCAATATATTACTTTAAAAGACTTCATCGTGCATCTAAAATAAATTTAAAATCATTTTATAGCACCCTAAACCGTCAGATTAAAATTAATCAACAAATCTCCTTTCAGCCGTTAACTATACGCAAAGTTGTCAAATAGCGTACTGTTAATTCTATTTAAAATTAAGGGGTAAATTTATGTAATTCAAGACCTTAGTTACATGTTAAACTTATTATTTAAAAACCCAATTAAAATTTTAAAACTGTTCAATAACCCAGAATGCCCAAACAGTGACTAAAAGTCACTTTTACGCACAAAACAAAGAAAGAGCCTGCTCTAGAAAAGTGGAGCAGGCTCAAGGTGACATAGAGCAGGCTCTACCACACTTTGGAGCCGGCTCTAACAGGTGGGAGCCGGCTCTTGGCATTCCAGAGCCGGCTCTCTCTCCCCCTGTGAGCTTCCTCTCCGTTTTAGCTTTGTTCTGACCTCTGTTCCAACTCCGGCCAACTACAACCCTTCTATTTGGTTTCTTAAACTGATCTTAAGCAGCTTATTAACACCCAAGAACATCCCAAAGGTTTGATAACAACCATTAGACCCAATCACAGAGATTAAATTTTGCTACCAAACTAACATGCGATAGGAACAAATCTGAAACTATTTGACGAATTGAAACAGAACAAATTGCAACACATATTTAAAACAGAATAATAACAACCCTATGAGTTTTTATATAACCCCAGTATTGTTCCTATATTTTTTTTACAGTAGTTGCAATCAAATACAGAGTCTAAAGTTACAACAGAAACAACATGCTTGAAGGACAGAAAACTGGAACGAAACTTGTATGCACTGTAACAGATTTATTTTCAACACCACAGATCATCAATATACCATAAGTTAAACAGGTAAATTCTAGTTACTGATTGATTAAACCCTAAAGATTATCTAGGTGCACAGAATATGAGCCAAAGAGAAGGAGAAAGAGAAGAACTTGCCTGTGATTTCAGTTATGAAATCTCGGTGTCGTCTCTAAGTTTCCGGCAACTACTGAACACCGGTAAACCTACTACTGCTCTGAATCTAACCTCAATCAACCTCCTTGGTCCTTTCTGTAAAATTCCCCTCAAGCCTTGCTCTGTTTCTCTCACGTCTCTGTTTTCTCTCTATATTTCTTTGGTACGTGAATAGGGTTTTTCCAACCCTTGATACAGATTATAACCGTATATATATAGGCGTAAAAATCCTAAACCCTAGTCTTTGTTCAATTAGAGTCAGAGCCCTAACTCTAAGCCTAGTCGGCCTATGAACCTATCTCTGTTACCATATTGCGGCTTACCTATACGTGAATTGCAACTCAGAGCTAACTGTAACTTAAACCATAATTAAATTAACAAAAATCCAATTAAATAGTTAAATACACTTAACCAATTAATTCCAATTAAATAACTCAATTAAACAATTTAAAATACTTAAACAATAAATGCCAATTAAATAATAAAATATTGATTACTTAATTCAATTTAAATACATGTCACATAGGTAAATAATTAAATAAAATTGATAAATAAAAATAATTAAACCAAATAATCACGCAAAAATACAATAAAAATAATAAATAAATGCCGAGACTATCCTTTTAAAATTAGGGGTATTACAAAGAATGTCATGAGTAGTGGAATCCTTCAAAGCTTTATTCTTTTGCTTTAGGATGGAAATCTCTTGCTTAGTTTGTTTGATTTCTTTGTGGAGGTCTTGGATTGTAATTGGTATCTGGGGCTGTGTACCAAATTTTTCAAAGATATCAGTAAGATTGTAAGTGTTTGGTATAACAACTGAAGTTTTGTCATTCCTTTGACCGATGTTGTTGGTGAATTTGATCAGGCATTCCTTGCGCTGGTCAAGATCCTCAATTTTATCAATGAGTTCTAGCATAAATTCTTGATCTTTGGTAATCATGCAAATGCATTTGGTTTTTCCAGGCTAGTCGTCAAAAGATGGGTTGGAAGAATCAGAATCATAGTCAGTATCAGTATGATAATCATCTTTTTAAATACCATTGATATCATTTTCAGATTCTTCATCGAAAAAGTTTAAAAGGATTTGCATTAATTGGCTTCTGACAGTTTCAGGGAGATCAAGCTCATTGATTTTCTATTTGGCTTTGCAATCACGTTTGTAGTGACCCAACTTGCCACACTTGAAGCATTTTATTGCTGCTTTGGAAGTAGCAGGATTCTTCTGGAATTGTTTTGAAGCAGGGACATGTCTCTGTCTATTTTTCTCTGAAGAAAAGTATTTGTCCGTAATGGAAGGCTTGTTCTTGTGGTACCTCGATCTGTTGTTGTGCCTATTGGGCAAAGTCTTCTTATAGCTATTATGACGTTTTCGTTTGGAATGGGGGGTTAGGTTTTCGAAGCCAAATTGCTGGCAGAAAACCTAATTCTTTTCTGCTTGTGGCATTCTCATACTTGATTTACTGCTGAAGTTTGAAATCTGTACAGAGTGCTATTCCTTCAGCTGTGATGGTATTGATGATATCCTTGTATGTAAGAAAGTCATAAGGAATATGACCATTGTGATTTGATCTGAAATGCTTACGAATTCTTTCAGCAAAGAGATTGGGGAGTTCAGTAATGAACTTTTCTTTCTAAAAGGCTTGGTTACAATTGGTCTTGGTGAGAACTTTTGAAAGAAAAACATCTTTATGCCATCTAAAATCTTGGAGCTTGCGACACCTAAGACTGGCTAAGATCTCTGAGGTTTTGTCTTTAACAATTGAAAGGTCACCAAGAAATTGTTGGCGATTGAGAAAATGAGAGTAGCAACTGCGTCCTCTATGTCATATCATTCTTTTGTCTTGATAATAGTTCCGTCGGGAGTTGTTTTAACCGAGTGAAGAATGGCATGGTGTTTGTCAGGAGTAAGGATGTTGTCCCACTATCCTTTGAGTTATCCTGTAAAACCCCATACTAGGAGTTGTGCTGTAGCATGATCAGATGAGTCATTCTTGGTTTTGTAAGCAGTACTGACCATGGTCATTTCTTAAAGGGTATTGAGAATGTGATACTCGATCTTGCCATCTATGTTTCATTCATAAATGGTGCCACCATGGTAAGCAGCTTGGGAGAATTGTCCTCTTCCTTCGATCTAGAGATCTGGGAAAGTAGGTCTAGGATAACAGTTTCTAGAGGAAGTGGGTTCTAAAGCATTGATGTGCTGGTTCTGAAAGGTTTCTGTAATTTCATCAATTTCAGTGTCAGTACCAATTTCTTGGTCCAAGGTATTGATGTTCTTAGTGGCCATCAGGGGCGGAGTGAGGATTTTATTTTAAAGGGGGCACAATGCACTTATTTTTTTAAAAAAAAATATTAATAAAAATGACAATATAATTTTTTAAATCAAAAAGGCAAATAAGAAAAAAATAGTTGTAAAATAATATGCTAAATAAATACCATAAAAAAATATAGTTACAAATATAAGAATCAAAATATTAATTAATAATATTTTAATTAAATACAATCACAAAAGTCATCGATAAAAAGAAATAAGTTTAAAAAAAAATAAATAAATACATAATTATACATAAGTGAAAAAAGAAATTTTTTTGAAAAAGGAAACAAAAATTAGAAAAGGAAAAATATATTGTATACTTGAAGAAGGTATTTATGTAAAAAAAAAAAATTCAAAAGAAAATTAAAAGAATTTAAAAATTTGAGAGGGGGCACTATTTAAAATTACCATGTAAGTATATATAAATATACCAAAAATATGTACTTATGTTTAGTAGGTTGGAGCAAAGTGAGGGGGGCAAGTACCCCCTCTGGGCCTTAATTGGTTCCGCCCCTAGTGGCCATAGATCACTCTAGTGTGTCAGGAATCGTAGCCGTGGAAACCATAAGGGATTCGATTCGCTTGATTCTATCATGTGCTTCTTTAATAGCACTGCGCTTGGATAAATGTTTAAACAGATACAAGGGAATCTCATGGGGAATGAAAGGTGGAGCATTGTCGAGCGGGATTGGAATAATTTGTTCTTTTTGAAGCAAGTTTTCAACTCGAGAAAGTTGAATGCCAAGGGTCTGGAGGTGCTGATTTGTGTAGTTATTTTGTTGCATGATGTTTCGTACGTCACGAGTTGTGGATGGTGTATTGTCAACGGCTTTTGCCTTTGTCTTGAAAGAAAAAGCAGTAAGGGTGATAGTTCCTACTTTGAATTCGACTGCTTCAGCTGGGGGGTAGATGGCTTCAATGGCTTCATCACGGGATGTTTTCCATGTGGTAGTGGTTTTGGAGGTGACGTTTTAAGGATTTGATTGTTGAGAAAGGAAAATCAATGTCTCTGTCAAGACAGTATTTTTCAAACCACGTAAAGAAAGGGGCTGAAAACTTGTGTTGTATACAAAAAGCATACCACTCTTCTCTAATCTCAATGGTTTTTTTAGTACTAGAAAAGATTTTGAAATACCATTGTCTTCTAGAATCATTGATATTTGAGTCAAAGTCTTTGCGTAAGAAAGCTTTATGAATCTCATACACTCTTTCGATCACGTAAAGTTGATTCATCGGGTTATCCTGATCCTCAAACTGAGAATGATTTAGGGATGGAGGAGAGTCTTGAGAATTCTGGTTTTGGGGAGGGGTTTTGCGAGGTAAAGAAGGGCGTTGAAGAGAAGGGACATCTTCTTTTTCAGTTTGTTCTCTTTCATCGTCCTGGTAAACCGGCTTAGTAACTTCTTTGTTTTTAACTCCAACGAGGTTTGGATTTCTTGTAGGTGGTCCTAAAAATGATTTCCTGGAAGGGACCTTTGAATAGTTTGTTTGAGAGAAAGAGGCTTGAGAATAAAATGATATAGGTGGCTCCAGATCTTTGATAGAAAGTCTATTGAGTCTATTAGAATTAAATCTAACTTTTACAGTTCCATCAGAAAATTGAGAGATTTGTTCCAACCTTTTACTTTCAATCTCTGAAGGAGGAACTGTATGCTCGATGGTCCATTGTTCAGGGAAGGTGATTTCACTCCATGTTATTGTTCTTCGGATGTATGTATAAGAATTTTCATCACTAGCATGGAGTAGGAGGGTTTCTCCTTTGGGAGACTTAACGAAGAGCTTTGGGTGTAACCTGAGTAATCATGACTTTGTAATGAATTCTATAAACAACATTGAAAGGTATAGCTCCTTCCATCATATCATAACTACTACTTGAAACATTCAGGGTTAGGGTATAAAGGATAGTTGGATCATCAAGAGCAACTGAGTAGTTAGGAAAACAATTGAAGTACTAGGGACCATCAAAAAGACTAGTTTGACAAACTCCCAATAAGGAAGTTTCGAAATTTTTTTTTTTATATATATATTCAAATAATGTATTAATTAATTTAATTAGTTAAGGATCATTCAATGAAATCTAACAATGTATTAGTTAATTATCATTAAATATATGAATTAATGTTGATAAATTAAAATTTTATTTATTGGATTACGGTTAAAAAATAAATAATATTGGACAATTTAGAAGAAAAAAAATTTCAATCCGCAGATCCATTCTAATTCGTCATTCTACGGATCCGATCCGATCTGTTATTCAACGGATCGGTGGCGAATTAAGAACGGATCGGATTAGAATTGATATCTAATATATATATATATATATTGTAATGAATCACATATATAAAAAAGTTATTATTGCATGTAATATTACTGGACGCGACACGTAATGAAATGACACCGTTGAGAACCCGGAATATTTATTTATCACCTAACTGACTTCTGGGTTCTGTAGTAGAAGTTTCTTCCTCAATCCTTCATGTGATCACATGATTGACTCCTTGTTTTGTTTTTGTTTTTTTAGAGTAGAAGTTAAGTTGTTCCTCCTTATCTTTATTATTGTGAAGGAAGAGTTTAATCTAGAAGGTTTGAATTTGTGAATCATGATATTGACCAACTGGTTTATAGAAGGGTGATGATGATCTCTTCATATTTATCCATGTGAAGCAAGTGTCTCTCTTATCTAGAACACTAGAATTTGTGAAATTCAACTGAGCTCTATAAAGGTTATCTTCAAGTTTATTACTGCCCCGTTTGGTTGAAACAAAGGGATGATCGTTTTCTTTCTGCAGTTCTGATCAATTCATATAAAACCTTCATGCAGATTCAAGGAAAAATTAAAACCCATCTAAATAAACGTGCAAGGCATGATCTGAAGATGGTGAACTGAAGCAATGTCTTTCAGTTATTAATGTGTATGGTGACACTTAAAGTTCAAATATGTTTTGTTTGAAGCAGGTATAAATGGAGGGTTTGGCAGCAGCTTTTAGCAGATAAATGCTTTGGTTACGGCCGCCGTCCAGGCATTGCTTAAGTCCCAATCCTGACTTCTGGGGTTCTTTTTTGCAGAAGTTTGGTCCTGTTTTATCTTTTGTCATTGTGAAGGAGATGTTTGATCTAGAAGGTTTGAATTTGTGATATATATTTGGTCAACTGGGTTATAAATTAAGTCGCATAAAGTGGGAGTGAGAGAGAGAGCGAATTCGAGAACAAGTGCAAAAGAGCGGCATAATTAAGTCATAAAAGGTAAAAATAGAGCGCGCTCAAACATAAAAGTGACACCGAATAAAAAAGATTGTGTGACTTAAATTATAAAAGGTTGTCCTCTTCATATTTTTCAACATGAAGTAAGTGTCTCTTATCCAGAAAACTTGAATTTGTGAAAACTAAACTAGGTTCTAGAAACTTTATCTGAAAGTTTAATTCTGTAAAAATTATGATCAGGAAATCTGAAGTGTGTTTTTTTTTAGATCATGTGATTTTCTTCTTGCTTCCACTGTAAGCTCTTGCTCTAAACCATTGGATTGAGTGGCAGAGAAATCTTCCCCTTGCCGGCCACACTTTATCTCGTGTGCATTTCTTTCATTTTTGTGAGACCCTTTTGTAGATCATGCGAGTCACGCAAACATAGCGAAATGGCTTGAAAAAAAGGGTCCCACAAAAAATGAAAGAAAATTTATTGGGTTTTGCCATTTGGATTCTTAGTTGATATATCACACAATGTTTAACTATTCTGAAATTTTCAACTATTCTGAAATTAATAACGGAATGTTAAAAATAATGATATTCGAACCTCTTAATCAGAAAGTTTAAATCATTCCACTTGTGAAATGATGATGAAATATTTATTGAAATTATTTGCTCTCGAGAAAATAATTTGGAGTCTTATATGAGTAGGTCTGACTATTCTGAAATTTTCTTTTTTCTTTTTTCCTTTTTTTTTTTAACCAACTACGCTTTCACTAATCTTATTTTAAGTAAAATAATCTGAGGGTAATGTATACGGAAGATATCAATGGCTGCTTACTCAATTAAAAATGAATAAAAAGTCCAAATTGGTGATTATTTTAATGTAGTGTCGTTTTGAATGTCTCAGCAGTGATTTAATCTACAATTAGATTATATTAATACCTAAACAATATATATATCTTAAATAATACATTGCTTCCTCTCATACACTTTATTCAAATATTTTCTTGATCTGTCGTAGCTCCCAAGCAAATCTGACCTGAATTATCAAGGCGTGTGTATTTTTCTTAATTTGGAATTTAGATGTGTTTACTTTTTAATTTTTTAGGAGATCAAGCTCAATACAGAAAGATTCCAGACAACTACGAGTCACATAACACGATACGAAAATCTAATGAGACAAATTCTTACAAATATATTTTATATATATATATACACACACACTAATGTAGCTATGTATAAAAATTAATATATATGTCTATATATAACTTACATATGCATATTATTATTGACATTTTTCTTTTATAAAAGATTACGGCAAACAAGTTAAGACTTATATTACATTGATTATTTTAGACTAAATTAATTATGGAATATATTTCAATACTTCAACTTCTTTTAGCAAGTATATGATGATATTATACTTCAATTCAAAATTTACATTTTAATGTTAAAAGCGTACGGTAATATCAAAATTTATATTATAATATTATATCTGACAAGCATTCGTAATTATTATTAAAGGGCCCTATATAGAATGATATACTCTCTCTTCCCTAAAGTACAAGATTAGGAGTTTGACTTTACCTAGAAACATAGATACAGAATAGGGGTGTGAAAATTTGAATTTATATTTCAACTATATACATAAAATAATATAATATCCAAACATTCTAGATGATAAAAATCTTAATATAATACATGTCCTATGGTACTTCTGTTCCAATAATCCATTAAACCTCCTGCTCCAACTCCAATCTTAATATAATACATGTCCTATGGTACTTCTGTTCCAATAATCCGTTAAACCTCCTGCTCCAACTCCAATAACTAGTAATATTTTATTTAAATATTACATCTCATTCTTGCAAATCGATTTATTCACTCAAATATGAATATCAAGGTTTTGAAGGAATAATTTGTTTAATATTAAAAAAATTTATTTTTTTTTTAATTTTTTTTTTGGTTATTCAAAGGCACTAAAATTAAAAGGCAAGATGACAGTACAGAAATATAAAGCCAAGTCAGAAAAAACATATAAATCTTGAAGCAAAGCAAATAAATGAAAAACAGGCTCAAGATTTGTGCAGGAAACAAAACATAACACTTGCAAACGGAACCACCATGTAAAAACGAAACAAATTAGAGAGACCGAAAAGTCTGGCCATCAGCACGGCAATCGTTCCAAAATTACAACCACAAGATGTTCCGATATACAACAAAATCCGCACAAGATCAAATTAAGGGAAAAAAGATTAAATCAAGACATGAAAAATCAAAATCTACCTAGACCAGAGATTTAATAGGAAGAAACAACAAATTCACCCATGTCATTCGAAAACAAACCGAACATAAACAAATTTAACCAAAATAAAAAATAAAAATGGTGTAAAAACAAATTCACGTAATGCATTTATTAAAGTACGCCGAGTTTACTGGTGAGAAGTGGCCATCATCAAGATTTGACTGTTTGTCAATTGTGAACTTAGATATTAATATTTTCTCCACCACAACTAACCACATCAAATGTTTCATCAAGTTCAGTAATGGGCTACCTACCCGTACTGATATTGATAAAAGAAGTAAGATGTGATGTTTACTTTTAGAGAGAGAGAGATCGAGTTGTTGATACAGCTCGGCATGACGGCATCATCTCCTGCGAAGGAGGGAATCATGTGTCTGCCTAGGTCCTCGTGTGTAAATTGCTAGTACAATATACTGTATCTTAGTGCAATAAATATATAAAGAAAATTATTGTTGCATGTAATAATACTGAACAGAGACACACGAAATGACCCCATAGAAAACCCGGAATCTTTATTTATCTCCTAACTGACTTCTGGGTTCTGTAGAAGAAGTTTCTTCCTCAATCCTGCATGTGATCATATGATTAACTCCTCATATATATATATATATATATAAAAGTAGAAGTTTGTTCCTCTTTATCTTTATCATTGTGAAGGAAGTGTATAATCTAGAAGGTTTGAAATTGTGAATCACGATATTGACCAACTGGTTTATAGAAGTGCGGTGATTCTCTTCATATTTATCGATGTGAAGTGTCTCTCTTATCTAGAATACTAGAATATGCGAAATTCAACTGATATCTAAAAAGGTTACCGTGAAATTTAATGCTCCTTTTGAATGCAAGAGAGGTAGTAAAAATGATGAAATTATTTATTACAAGTATTGTAATAATGACATGGTGTAATAAACGATTAAAAATATTTTATTAAAACACATGTATCAGTTTTTTGTAGGTTCACTTTATTAAGGTGAAGTTTTTGTAACCGTCCATTGCATCGTGACATCATTGTAACAGTTGTAATGAATAATTTCTCGTAAATATGAATAGAAGGAAGAGGGGAGACAGAAGAATGATATGCATCATTAAGGAAGGGAAGGTGTCTCCCTCACTTTTTATTGATTGAATAGAAGGAATAAAAATGATAGATAAGGTGACACATTATTTTTGTTTTGTTTGAAGGAAGAAAAGGAAATTTTTAATAATTTTTTTTTACCTATATACCCTCATTTTATGTGAGACGTTTTCAATAGGGTTGAACAAGTGATTTTGTAAGATAATTTTTATTTTTTTTCCCCAACACTCTTGCGCTTAATTTTGAACGAATTAAAAAACATGGTCAGGAGGATGCTTTATTCCTCTTTGTTTCCTCTTCTTCTTCTCTTCCTTCCAACCAAACATAAAAGGTTTCTTTTTTTCTTCCCTCTGCTCTGCCATCCGTCCTCAATTATCTCTTCCAACTATAACAACATAAATTTTAAAAAGTGGCATCAGGTAATCTCAAATGATTTAAGTTTCGTATCGTGTTAGTTTTGGGTCAAGCTCTTGGCATGTTGCACATGGAGTGACAATGAAAGATTTAGCTACAATTTCTTCACATCATTTTCATTCTCTTAAATAGCTTCTCAAAGATTAATTTATTGATAGTTCTTGTCATCATATATATGTTAAATCTAAAGAATTGGAAAATTATTTCTTGGCTATACACGCAGAACAATAGCATTAATCACTCCATTATATCTCAGACACAGAGGCTTAGATTTGAATACATAAATAATGAGGCATGTAAGAATGTAACTCAAATATAATCTGACCATGCTATGCCCACACAATGTGTGTATTTAAAATATTTTATTTGATAAAACAGCAAGATTTGAGTGCGTGTCAATTGTGAGCTTAGACATTAATAATGAGTTCAGTAATGGCTACCTAACCATAGTGATATTGGAAAAATTGATAATGACGTTTATTGAGAGAGAGAGAGAGAGAGAGAGAGAATTTTCAATACAGCTCGGATGTATGCTTTATCTCGTATATACGTTATCGGCATTATTTATTTAGGGTGAAGTACAGTCACAGCTTTTGAGGTTTGGTAAAAAGATACTCAGAAATAACTTACCTATTTTTTGAACAAAAATACCCTCTGAAGATTAAAAAATGGACAAAGATATCACTTTATATGAAAAATTGATCAAATTACCCTTTGACCGTTTAGGAGACTTTTTAACTTTACAATTTAATAAATTTGACCAATCTACTCGAACAATTTAATCATAAAAAATAAAAATAAAATAAAATAAAAAACTTTATATTGTTCACCCTTTTTTTTTTTTTTTTTTTTTTTTTTGTAATTTACTTTATAAACCTAACTTCTTAAAAATACCCTCTGAAGATTCAAAAATGGACAAAGACATTCCTTTACATGAAAAATTACCTTTAACTTTATAATTTAATAAATTTGACCAATCTA
The DNA here is from genome assembly GCF_030987335.1 of Cornus florida. NCBI lineage: Eukaryota > Viridiplantae > Streptophyta > Magnoliopsida > Cornales > Cornaceae > Cornus > Cornus florida. The sequence goes on along the minus strand of NW_026775579.1, from coordinate 56,570,418 downwards.
CTCTTATGAACAATTTATGCATAAAAAAAAAAAAAAAAAAAACTTTATATTGTTCACTTTTTTTTTTTTTTTTTGTAATTTACTTTATAAATATCCTTTCTTAAAAATACCCTCTGAAGATTAAAAAATGGACAAAGACATCCCTTTATATGAAAAATTGACCAAATTATCCTTTGACCGTTTAAGAGACTTTTTAACTTTACAATTTAATAAATTTGACCAATCTACTCTTATGAACAATTTATGCATAAAAAAAAATAAAATAAAAAAACTTTATACTGTTCACTTTTTTTTTTTTTTTTGTAATTTACTTTATAAATATCCTAACTTCTTAAAAATATAGACGTCTAAAATGATTTGTTGATCCAATACATATATTTCAAATAAATTATATTTTGTTATTACTTCTTTTCTTTTTCTTTTTATTTGTAAATTAAAATGCTTAATTCTTTCATCTAAAAAAATTAAATCAATCTCTTTTCCTTAAAAGTAAAAAATATGGTATCAGTATAACTTTATGCATTTTAAATTATATATCAAATATTATGCATTTCCCAACACAAAAGGGGAATTAAAAAAATAAAACAAAGAAAAAAAAAAAAAGGCATGCATAAAGTTAAGATGCATAAAGTTATACAATTACCTATTTTCTTTTGTGTTGAGAAATGCATAATATTTGATATATAATTTAAGATGCATAAAGTTATACCGGTACCATATTTTTTATTTTTAAGGAAAAGAGATTGGTTTAATTTTTTTAGATGAAAGAATTAAGTATCTTAATTTAAAAATAAAAAAGAAAAAGAAAAGAAGTAATAATAAAATATAATTTATTTAAAATATATGTGTTGAATCAAAAAATTATTTTAGACGTCTACATTTTTAAGAAATTGGGACATTTATAAAGAAAAAAAAAAAAAAAAAAAAAAAAAAAACTCCTAAACATAAATTGTTCATGAGGGTAGACTGGTCCAATTTATTAAATTGTAAAGTTTAAAAAGACTTCTAAACGGTTAAAGGGTAATTTGGTCAATTTCTTATGTAAAGGAATGTCTTTGTCCATTTTTGAACCTTCAGAATGATTTTTTGTTCAAAAAATAAGTAAATTTCCTCTAGGTGTCCTTTTGTCAAATCTTAGAGGTTGTGATTGTATTTTACCCATTTATTTATTTATTTATCTATCAAAATTAGATCCTCAATGTGTTTGTCTTGGTTCTCGTGTGTAAATTACTAGTACAATATACTGTATCGTAGTGCAACAAATATATAAAAAATTTATTATCACATGTAATAATACTGGACGCGACAAATAATGAAATGACATCGTAGAGAACCCGAAGTCTTTTTATTTATCACCTGACTTGTGGGTTAATCGGTAGAAGTTTCTTCCTCAATCCTGCATGTGATCATATGATTGACTCCTGGTATATAGCTTGTTCATCTTATCTTTATCGTTGTGTAGGAAGTGTACAGTCCAGAAGGTTTGAATTTGTGAATCATCATATTGACCAACTGGTTTATAGAAGGCTAAGAAGGGCGGTGATTCATATTTATCTAGAACACTAGAATTTGTGAAATTCGACTGCGCTCTATAAAGATTATCTTGAAGTTTATTAATGCTCCATTTAGTTAAAACAAAGGGAAGAAAAAATGGATGATTCAAGTTTCCGTAAAAGCATCTGAATATACGAGTGTGTTTCTTAAAAGATAAAAAATAAAAAAATAAAAAAAATGAATGAGATATGCATCCTTAGAAAAGGAAAGTAACTTTTTTTTACCAATAGACCCTCATTTTATGTAAGACATTTCCAATAGGGTTCGACAAGTGATTTTGTAAATAATTAAATATTAAAATTAGTACTATATATTTGTAGGGTAGTTATTATTTTTTTACCTCCACTCTTCTGCTCAATTTTGAACAAAGACAAAACATAGGTCAGGAAATAGTTCATCCATCTTTGCATCCTCCACTTCTTCCCTTCATTCCAACCAAACTTGGAAAGTTTCTTCTTCCCTCTACTCTTTCATCCTTCCTCAATCATTCATTCCAACTAAACATAACATAAATTTGAAAAAAGTATCATTAGGTCATCTGAAATGGTTTAACTTTCAACTTCAACATGTTTATAACGTGTTAGTTTTGGGTCAAGCACTTGGCATATTCACATGGAGTGACAATGAAAGATTTAGCTACAATTTCTTCAAATCGTTTTCATTCTCTTAAATAGCTTCTCAAAGATAAATTTAATCCGATGCCAAATAATTTTTTGAATTTTAAATTAGTCATTGATTTCGGACCTCTTAATTAAAACATTTCATGATTCACTACCGGACATGTGTTGATAACTGTGTTAGAAGCATATGTTATTAACCAAAAATAAACTCTATAATTATTAAATACAGTAAGAAATTAACAAAACAATATACTAAACAATTGTAGCATTTAAACACCAAATCTCATCAAATTTGTTGTAAAATAGTCATAAAAGAAATGACATGACATCTAAAAGAAAAGGATTAAGAACAAATATTTAATTTTCTACTGTCAATGATGAAAAATAAAAAATAAATAATTCATCTCAAATATTCTACATAAAAATAAAAAATAAATAATTCATCTCAAATATTCTACATATAATATATATATATATATGTTAAATCTAAAGAATTGGAAAATTATTTCCTGGCTATACAGAACAATAGCATTAATCACTCCATCATATCTTAGACATAGAGGCTTAAATTTGAATACATAAATGATGAGGCTTGTAAGAATGTAACTCAAATATAATGTTACTATGCTGTGCCCACACAATGTGTGTATCGATGCGCGCGCGCGTGCGCGTGTGTGTGAGAGAGAGAGAGATTCTTGAGCCATCCAAGTTGATAAGTTGCAATATGTGACTTGGTCCATATGGCGAAGTAGATATATCAAGTACAAAATAAATAAATTAATATCATTACGCGTTCATTCTCTTTATTTATTTATTTATTAGTATTATTACTACGTATTATTTTACCAACTGTTCTTTAACTAATATTTTTTTTTCACGGAAAATAGTCTGAGGGATAAGTAAGTATACGGAAGATCTCAATGTCTGTTAAATTAGTCAAACTAAAAATGAATACAAAGTTCAAATTGGCGATTATTTTAGTGCATCATCATTTATTTGAGTGTCTCAGCAGTGATATAATCAACAATTAGATTATATATATATATATAAATTGCGCTTCCTGTCAAACAATTAATTCCTTCCGAATATTTTCTTGTATCTGTCGTAGCTCCCACGCAATATATACTACCTCAATCATCAAGGCAACTTAAGCAAGCGTGTATTTTTCTTTGGGGGTTTCATTTGGAATTTATATTTTGGAAGTATCAAATACGTAACCATTCGTTTATCAAAAAAGTGACGTCATTCGGACACCATAGGATATATATGACACCTTGTATGGCTGTGTGTGTGTGTGTATTTAATGACATCTCACAACAAGTGTAAGATACACGTTAGAAATCATACAACATATATTATGGGGTGCTCTAGAGTCTAGTTATAGTTATTTACTCCCTGTCTTAAAAGTAATGATTTCTTGTTTATCATCGGTTAATAAATTTTTTTTTTCACACTATTGAAATATATAAATATTTCTATATAATTGTAAAGTAAAATCTTTCACTCATTATGGTGATTTGGTCAATTTTCTTCCAATTATAAATATTTCTATATAATGGTGGAGCAAAATTCTCCACCAATTATGATGCCTCATTTGACTATCGTACACATTTCATATATTCTTATATTTACTATACTTATATATAGGCTCCTTGTACTTAAACAATATATATACAGATTTGAATAATAAAAATGTAGCCCTTAGTAGCTCTTTGTCCATTGATGTAGGCCTTAGTATCAAACCATGTATATGTTTGTGTTTCATTTCTCTCTTCACTTTTGTTTTATGCTTAACAACATGGTATGAAAACCTAATTTATCTTCCTAGGTTTGAACCCCTATTTTAGGGTATTCCCATAGCATCTAAAATGTTGCTAAGGGTTTCTCGGTGCTATTTGTGACTTGTTTGGGCTGTCGATTTATTCGGCAGTAATATTTTTCGCCTTTGTCATGTCTCCGGCAGTTTTTATCAACTTGTTTGAGCCGCTAGTGTGTTCGGTAGCATTATCCTCGCTTTTGTCATGTCTCTGGTAGTTTTTATTGACTTGTTTGGGCTGCCAGTGTGTTTGATAGCATCGTTCGTAACCTTCGCCATATGTTCGGTGCTATGTAGACTTACTTGGGCTACCAGTGTGTTCGATATAGCATTGTTCTTCGCATTCACCGTGTCTCTAGCAATTTTATTGTCTTTTTCCAAATCATTGAAAAATGATCTGTTTTATGATTTGATATGCAAGCTGAGCGTTATTTCCATATACCTTTCAGCTTGAGAGGGAGTGTTAAAGATTTACTGGATGACTCTAGAAGAAAATCTTATCGATGTTATTTCCTATTGTTCAAAATTTACTGTTATATTTGTTATTGAAGGAATCAATGGAGGAAAATCATCTATTGTTGATGTTTCCTTTTATTGAAGATACCGGAGGAATTTGTGGAGAAAAATGTTGTTTCCTATATTTATCTCTTTCCATTCTCATTATTTCTTCTCCTATATAAAGGAATCTTTACCGTTGTATTGAGCATGAAAAGAGAGATTATTATAATAAAAGATATGCAGCCCTTTGGGCTTTGTGTGCCGTGAATGTAAACCCTAGTAGCTGAACCACATATATTCTTACCTTATTCTTCATATTTTGTTTCTCTATTCAATTTTAACATGGTATCAGAGCCAAGTTGTTTTTGTAATCCCATCTAGAATTTGAGGGGGTGTATTGAAATTATTATCATGGAGCATATTTTCTATAATGTCTTCACATTCCTTTCTCGGCATAGTACCGGCCATTTTTCGGCATTTTTCGGGCTTTTTCCCAGCGTAGTTCCGGCCATTTCCCGGCATTTTTCTGGCTTAGTTCTGGCCTTTCCCGGCTTTGTTCCGGACACCTTTTCATTATCTTTCAAGGCATTTCTTTAATAAGTTGGGCATTCATAATATTTATGCTCTAACTTGAGGGGAAGTTTTGAAATATATAAATATTTCTATATAATTGTGGAGCAAAATACTCCACCAATCATAGTGCTCCGGTCAATTTCCTTCTAATTATAAATATTTCTATATAACTGTTACGCAAAATCCTCCACTAATCATGGTACCTCATTTGACTGTTGTACAACTTCCATATATTATTATCTTTACCATGCTTATATATAGGCTCCCTGTACTCAAACAATATACAGATTTGAATAATAAAAATGTAGCCCTTAGTGTTTCTTTATCCATAAATATAGGCCTTAGTGTCGAACCATATATATAACTGTGTTCTCTATTGTAATGACCCGAATTTTTCGGATAAATTTCTTCCGTTGTCTTTTCCCTTCTGAGTTTGATTTCTTGTCGATTAGTGTCGTCTCGAGTGCTCCGGAGTGATTCCAAGACTCTTTTCTGTGGATTGATAACTTCATTTGAGGACCGAGTCATTTCTGCATTTTCACTTTCCGGACACTATAGGCTATTTCGTCTTTTTCCTATTTTGTCTTTTCCCCGTTTGTCACTTTGTTGGCTTAACCACTCTTCTTGTGTTCGGAGTTGGTTTTTGACTTCACGTATCTTCATCTTGAGTGGTTTCCATGAAATATCTTTACTTTTGCAAGAAAGTACTCTGGTTGCTCTTGGTGTCCGTAGGGGCATGGATGCAAAGTTCTTTAGAATCTTTTTCTTTTCTTGGGGTGCTTTTCGTAAATATTTTATTTCAGGGGTTTTTAAGAAAATATTTTTGGAAGATATTTTCATTTTGGGCAATAAGTGCAGTTTTCACTTTTTGGAGGGGTCATTGTGCAATTAATGAAAGATATTACAAAATGTCTTGTTTTGAACCTGGATCCTCGTATGGAATTCATTTTCACATTTCGTCGAGTTGTGTACTCTTAGAATTTCCTCCTGGTCGATGTTTTCCAGTTTCAGGATTTCTGGTCCCAGTTTGCGTCAAACTTATTTTGGGCATAACTTTTTGCTCGGGACTCAGTTTTCAACGCCGTTTCTTCCGTTATTCATTTTTTCTCATTTTAAATCTTTTCTGTTCACAAAGTTTTGCCATTTGAGCCCATCTGCTCAAATTTCACTTTTTCGGACCCGACAGGGCCCGTTCGGGGCACTTTTTGAGATTTCTATAAAAATGGGGTGAGATATTTTATTTTTTCATCTTCCCCACTCTCTTGCACGACCTGAAGCTTCCATGGCAGCCCAAGGGAGGCTGCCACCTTCTCTCTCCTCTTTTGAGCTTCATTCCTTTATCAGAACATAGTAAGGCATTTGCGTTTTGTGTTCGTGTTGATTACGCGCTTCTTTCACCCTTATTAAAACCCATTTCTAGCCAAATTTTGAGTTTGGTTTTGAGGTCAAGTTGTGATTTTGATGGGGCTTTCACGGGGGTTATGTTCATGGCGTTGTCCCTGACAAAACCTAGTAGTTTCGTCAGATTCGGAGTCGTTCCATTTTGATGGCTTTTGAGATTTTCATCTCAAATTGAGGTAGGAGATGTTTTAGGATTTTGTATGTGTTGTATAGGGTGTTTTCCATGATTATACAACTTGATTGCATGACTTGTATCAAATCTAGAAAATTAGTAATATTTAATTCTTGTACAAGATTAAATTTACATGGATGTACCTTGCATGAAATTGACTTGTAACATGCTTTTAAATTAAGTCTAGGCATGTTGTTTAATATACTTAAATTTGAGAGCATTTGGATAAGTATGAAAATCTAGAGACTTTAATTAAAATGATTAATTAAAATCTATTTAATGGTTCCTTTAGCTTAATTAAGTTTTGACTAGATATTTGAGATGACTAGGACTTATATACTAGTATATGTTAATATAGGACCATTTTATGTTGTTTTAGAATTTAGGGATTTGATTATCATGATTTAATTAAATTTCATTTTGTTATTCAATTGGCCTAATCAAGTTTTGGAATTGGTATATGCAATGACCATGCTATATTGCTAACATGTGTAATTTGAGGCCATTTGGTTGAGAATTGCAACTTAGAGGAATTAATTAGTTTACTTGATTAAATTCCGTTTCTATTGCATTATGGATTTAAATCATGTGTTTGACGTTGATTGTATATCTAAAGCATGATTTTAGACTAGTAATTAATTTATGAGATTACGTTTCAATATTGGATTATCTTGTTATAGCGTGTAACGAATCGCACACTGAAGATTCGACATGTGATTTTATTATAGCGCGTAACGAATCGCGCTCTGAAGATTCGACATTTGTTATCCTATAGTAGTTGTGGATTTAGAGCATGTATTGTGTGGTTACAAACTACTTGTGCATGGGATGTGGTTTCGTATATATATAAGTTGTTAACTTATTTATTTTGGGAGTCACTTGGGACATGGTTACTATGATATGACTAAAGTTCGGCTTTAGTGCGGGATGAGTTTTCCCCAATTGAGATAGTGCGCACTTATGGTGGTTTTCCCTGCGGGTTAATACCCGGAACAACCATTGATCTCGGCAGAATTCCGAATCTAGATGTCCAAGTCTTCCATTATTTATTTTCGCATTCAATTCCAAGTTAGCAATCATGTTTATATTATGACTTGTGGTTTTGACTATCGGCGATTTTGATATTGTTAAGTACATCCATGCTTTATGATCTTTGTAGATTTTAATGTTGCCAAGTACATCCATGCTTTATGATTTTAACAAATCATTTTAATGTTGTTAAGTACATTCATGTTCATCATTTTTAATAAATCATTGTGAGCTTTTAATGTTGTTAAGTATATTCTTATTTTTATGATTTTAATGAATCATTATAAGCTTTTAATGTTGTCAAGTACATTCATGTTGTGTTGTTCAAATGTAAAGTAGGAATGATCCTATAGATTCATTTGGAACATAGACGTTAGGTGGCATGATCACTTATGTCGTTTTTGTTCTTTAGATTTCAAATTGATGACTTTGAAAATCTATATTTGTTGCTTTGTGTAAGCATGTTCCTATGTTGTTGATTGGTGTAAGCATGCCTCTATGTTGTTGCTTTGTATAAGCATGACCCTATATTGCTAAAATTGCATGAATGAGGTGATTGATGCTAGAAATGATCTTAGGTAGCTAGGATGTTCCTTGAGTCTCACCTTTGACATAGACGTTAGGTGGAATGAACTACAATAATTAATCATACAAACTTGTAAAACGTAGGTCGATGCATGCTCATTTCCTACGAGTAGCTTTATGTTACTCACTCCTACGATACTGGGGCATATTTCAGGTACAGGATTCAAGGTTAGAGATTTTCACCATGCTTGGATGATTTGGGAACTTGAAGGGTTCAATTCTTGTAAAGGTTGGCTTGAAAGGCCATTTGTAACCTTATATGTCAAATGTGTATATTTGCTTCTAGACTTTTAATGTGAGCCTAAGCACACTTTTTGATTCTCATTTTATGTATATAACATGAGGCCAATGGCCAAACTCCTTTTGAAATTACATTTATGTCATGGATGTTAATTTTTGCCTTCAATGAAAACATATGGAAAACCATACGTTTTAGTACGTTATTTTACACCAGAGCGTACATTGTGTATGAACTTCTTCCATTAGCATTCATTTAACATGCATGAAGTGTGGCCAAGGGCCAAACGGCATTTCGAAATCATTTCATGATTTTAGGTTTCAAGTTTTCATTCCGAACTTCATTTTTTGGCATTTTGGCAGTTGGGGGGTCATATTTTGCTTCGGCCATATTTTTGAGCCACAGACCATTGTAGCACATCTTATTAGGTAAGTTACGTTTGTGTGCATGGTCGTTTCTGGGCAAAGTTTCTTCTTTGGTGAAATGAGCCTCCTACGGACTCATTTTATATTTTTGTTGCACATTTTGATCTAAGGGTATTTTGGGAATCTCCTTTAGGAAATAAATTCCGTTCTTTATATGGTCACTTAGAAAATATGATTTTAGGTGGGGTTTCTTCTTTGTGTTTTTCCGAAAAATGTCGTCTTGGCATCGGAAACCATTTCCGAAATTCAGCTTCTGTTTTTCCATTTAGCAGCTTTTTGCACCCTCTGGACCAGTTTTCTTGGGAGGGCATTTTGGGCATTTCACAATGCGTATTTTTCAATTTTTCTTGGTAGTCACGTAAAAAACTCGATTTTGAGGGGAGTTTTTTCTTTAATTTTTTCCAGAAAATGTCATCTTAGCCCTCAAATTTTTATTTTTCCCGGAAAAATCCCTGCTGCCAGGTTTTTAGGTTGCACCTTACAGCCCTCTTCACATGTAAACGGTTACGAGGAGTTTGGTAACCGGTTACATGTGCATGGGCAGTGTTTTTGGCTAGATTTTTGGCCTCTTAACCGGTTAAGAAGGTCTCCTAACCGGTTAGATGCTCATGGGTTGGCACTTTTGACCGTTTTGTCCCTTCTTCTTCCGTTAGCCATATCTTCTTCATTCGGGCTCCGAATCAAGTGATTCTAGAGTCTAAATTCATTAATTTTTCATTGTCTTTCCAATGGTGTGCTCGGTGATACCCACTTTTAAGCTGAAAATGACATTTTTGCCCCTAGGTTCATTTTTGTTCGTTTTTGAAAACGTTGCTTCTGCATTTGATTCATTTGGGTTCCGTGACCTCGTTGAGGGTCATAATAGTGTCTTAGAGCCATGTTGTATCTCTAGAGACCTTTGTTTTGTCTTTTACTTCCGCATTTCGGATCCGTTGTCGGGTTATCTTTCGGTTCATCACTGACGTACTGGGTTGAAAAACTTGGGCCGTCACAAGTGGTATCAAAGCGTCCGAGTTCGAATACCTTGGATGACGGGTATTGGGTGCATATCATGTTTTGTTGATGTACTTTGATATGTTCACATGCTTTTTGATAACATGTTTACGTGCCATTTGATAACATGCTCGGTGTGATGACATGTTTTCTGCACTTATATGCTTATGTGGTTAAAAGCATCATCGTTTGATACGTGTTTATGTGTTTAAGTACCTAGGAGTTTTCATTATCTGTTTAGCATGTTGTATATGCTTATCTGCTTATGCATGACTATATGTTGCATACATTGACGTGGTAATTATTTGATGTATTCATTGAGCGAATTGCATTCGATTATAATAACTCGTGTTATTATTGATCTCGTTTCTTTTTCACGCATATAGCGTCACAATCTTGACTCACGGAGAGTCTTCTCATTAGGGCTCGGATGAGCATGGTGTTGTAGTCTCCTTTTTGGCGAGATGAGACGTAAGCCACGGAGGCACCGTTTCGTCTCATTTTCCTTTGTCTTTTTATGACGTAGTCACGGTGGTGTTGGAGGTGTCGGTGTCATCCCTTAGGACTTCGTAGTAGTCTTGACATCGTGATGTCATTGAGGTCTTTGTTTCTAGCATCATGGGATGATGAGTCAGGATTGACTCGAATCCTTCATTTAGGAGTTGGGAAGTTTCTTGTGAGCCTCAAGGCGAGGTTCTTGTGTCTTGCCTCCTTAGGGCGATGGTGTCGGGATTTGGATAGGTGCGTTAACCTAGAATTCTTCTTGTGTTGCCTTGGTTAGCTCTTACGAGCTACAATTGGGATGTGAGCGGCTTTGTGTAATTAATTGTGTTGGTGCAATTAATTACTCTCCCTTGTCTTTGGAAACTTGGGGCGTTGTGTTAGGGTTCTGGTAGAATCCTGTAAAGTTCTTTAGTGTTTCTTTATCCATAAATATAGGCCTTAATGTTTCTTATCCATAAATATAGGTCTTAATGTCGAACCATGTATATAACTGTGTTCTCTATTTTTCTCTCTTCCCTTTTTCTATTTACATTTATTATTTCCACATCCAATTTTAACACACACCAAATATGATATCTGTTAAATATGAAGTGAAAAACGATAATTACCGTGAACAAGAGATCATTTATGTTATTCAAGGAGTATAACTAAAGTTCTTATTTCAATAGTTTAGCTTTACATTTCAACTATATGCATTAAATAAGAGTAGTCCATTAAACCTCCTAGTCCAACTCCAATAGTAAATATTTTGTTTAAATATTAAACCACTTTCTTTCAAATCAATAATTCATTCAAATATATCATTAAAATTTTGAAAATGCAATCTTTTTAATGATTGCTAGGAAATATTAAAAATATTTCATTTGATGACAATAACTATGACTAGGTCCCAAAACACCAAGATTAGATGTGTGTCAATTGTAAAATTAGACATTATTTTCAACACTGCAACAAACAATCAAATATTCTTTTGAGAGTTGATTAATAGCTGCAACAAACAATTAATAAGATGGTGATTTTGTAAAAAAAAAAAAAAAAATCAGATGGTGATAGTATAGATATATATGTTGAGGGAGAGAGAGGGGTACAACATCTGATTCTCTATATTGATGTTAACTTCAATCCTGCTAAGATATATGTTTTATCCAGAATGCACGTTTTATTTACCACGAAACAGACCCTTATGGCCCTTCAACTAGTGACCATCTAGAAGTTATATTAATCATCAACTATTTTAATCATAAATTGTGCACCATATGTCTTTTATATATATATATAAAAGTCAATAATAAAGAGATTAGAATCACCGGACCAATTCAAATCTCTCCTCCTCCTCCAAGAAACCATATTATTCTTACAACCCTTACATCAAATATCCATTTCATATCGTCAAGGGTGGGTCCCACTGTTTAATTAACCTCCTCCCCAAGAAGTCAAAATCAACCCATGAAATCATCACATGAATCCATTTAAGAAACTTCCATTCAGGCCTTTGTTTTTCAAGCCATTCATTTGACTATTCTTGCCTTAGATCTGAGTCTTCCAAACAGAGTAATAGACTCTTTTTAAGGACTTTGAGCCCCCCTCTCTCATTTCATTCTTACCATAGTCTTTTCCAAAACACAATCCCAAAACAATCTCAAAACAAAAACCCTCTTTTTTTGTGTCTGTAGAATTCCAAATATTCACTTTCAATTCTCAGATGTTCAGTCCTTTCTTTTGCGGCAGCTTTCATCATCAGCTAGAAGAAGATGATGAGCTGCCCTGCAGCCCGAACTCGCCAACGAGGAGATCAAGAAAAGCAGCAAGAGACAGCAAGAACCCGTATTCGAATCGCGGCCTGGACAAGTTCTCTGCGCTCCTAGCTGACCTCGAAGACAAGAAGCAGAAGATATACACAGAGATGGGCGCGCAGGACATCTCCTTCGTCCGTTTCGTGTACTCGAGCTCCAACGACTGCAAGCCGATTGTCGTGAAGATGAGAGACAGCAAAAAACCAGACAGAATCAATGTTGAAGACACCAAAGACAAGCCCATGACACAAGATTCGGAGGCAACGGATCAGTACTGCGCGATTGAAAACGAAGTCCAAGGACCGACTGCGTATCAAGGGACGAAGAAGAAGAGGTTGACATGGAAGAATTTGAAGCTCGAGAATTGGAGGCGGCCTTCTTATTACTTGCCGGTGATCATATTGCTGATTCTGCTGTGTTTGGCCATGTTTGGGAGGTCATTTGCCATTTTGTGTACATCTATAGGGTGGTACCTGGTGCCTACCATCAAAATGGGTAGCTCGAATCCGAAAAGGCCAAGAAAGAAGAAAGAGTACGTGAGAAAATTGAGTGAGAACAAGATAAGAAATGATGGATTATCTTCTCCTAGAAGTGTCATTTCGGACTTTTCACCTAGAGACCACGGCCACCGCAAGAGTTGGTGAAGATGATCCCTAATTAAATGCATGCTTTCTTGTGCACATATATATATATATTTTTTTAAATTATTTTTGGGGTAAGGTTTTTCTCTTGATGTGTTCATAGTTTTGGTTTTTTTATTTTATTTTTTGATTTTTTTTTGGTTGCTGAATATGTTGGGGTTGGGTTGAAAATTCAATCTCTTTGACATGTTCATCAATGTAAATAGTGGCACTGTGGGTTGAGTTGGTGCAGAAAGCATTATGTGATGTTTAGAAAAAAAAACAAGCTATGTATTTAAGTGGTTTTGTTAAACATTTTTTTGGGAAATAGTGGTTGCGATTTGCATGATTGTGTGTTGATTTTAAACAAATGTAAATGGCATTGCAATAACCCTTTATGTTATAGAAAATGATAATAAGTAATTGAAATGAATTAGGTGGATATAAGTTGATGATGTACATTCCATTCTTTGAAATATGCAGCCTCCAAACATATGTCAAGAAACTCTTCTAATATGATGAGGGTTTGAAACAATCTAGGGCGGCAGGCCATGTGAGCAAAAAAAAAAAATTCAAGGTCAAATTTGATATCCCCAAACTCAACATAAGTACAAGCTGGAATAATCTGCTTCTTCTCTTGTGATTAGAGAGGGTCCCTGGAATATCTCAAGGACTCTTTGCTACGATTCTATCATTTTGCAGAGGATTGAGTAATATAGATACCGAACGGGGTATAAGCTGTATCTCGCAACCGCCTATCAAGGCTAGAATTGGAGTAAAATTTGTATTAGCGTAACGGTAACTGGCTCCATTGTGATCTGAAAGTTATGACTTTGAAATAAAAAAAATAGCCTATTCACGTACAGATCCCACAATAATGAGAGTCTTGTGCATAGAGTTCGTTCATTTTTTGTGACAAAGTTAATTTTAACAAAAACATTCTGTTAGGTTGATTTGGTTAAGGCATTATAGAATGGATGGACCAATATGATTAAAAGACAAATTCCCTTTTCTATTTGTCTAACAATCCATTCTATTCTTTCAATTTTTTATCCCACATACCAAACAGTACAAGGACTTTAGAATCTTCTAAGTTGGAGAGACACGAGTCACATGACATTTTCTAATAATAGACATTTCTAACTTCTAGGAATTGTTGTGCTAAGAGCCGCAAATCAGGTGTCCGGAACCAACATGCATTTAAATGGGATGAGAGTTTTTTTGGTTGATAGCATGTCTATTCTAAGCCTAACTTAAACCTAACTTTTATGACCTAAATATAATATTTTTTTCTATTTGTCAACTTAATATTACATTTTTTGTTTCTAAAATATGTTAGTAACGCAGCAATAATCAAGAACGGAGGCAGAATTTCATATCAAGGGTGACACGGTGAACAATAAAGTTGCATCAAGACTTCTACACCTTTGGTAATTTTTAAAGAGCACTTCGTAATTTTTGCCCCTGATGAACAATAATGTGTATACACTACTAACAAAAAAACTAGAATACTATTTTTTTTTTTGTTAATTTTTGCCCCTGATGAACAATAATGTGTATACACTACTAACAAAAAAACTAGAATACTATTTTTTTTTTTGTTAAGAAGAACTATAATTTTATTAATATGTTGGATTTGGTTTGAATTAGTTGGGTTATTGTGACATTTAAAATGTGAACTAAATCCATCCTAATAATTCCACTAATTTTGAAACCAAAACCAAATTATTGATCTATGAAAGCGACTCAAACCATATGCGATTAGTAGTAGTTCGGATTGATTTATTTTTGCACTATGCCCTCTGAATTGAAATCTTGGCTGCGCCCCGCATGAGAGCGACTCAAACCATACGCAATTAGGTTTCAACTTTCAAACATGAATGATTCATGTGCACACTAAAATATTAGTGGCAAACTGGCAATTCCATGATTATGCATTGCCTAAAACGAATAATTGAATTATGTTTCTTTTCTTAAGAAGAATCAATTTTAAGCTTATTAATAATCCACCACAAATTTCCTTTGGTTTGAAAGATATTGTCTTGAATACATATTGAAATGGTATGATTAGATCGAAGAGATTTTTAATTGATTTTGTTAAAAATTATATTACCCTTCTGTTTATGATACAGACTAATGGACTATACCAGTCATACCCAACTATGAAATTTTGCTGGGTATTTCTCATGCCCCTGTAAATTCAACCCCATACCTAAAATTGTAGCCAAGAAATATAACAAAATGAATTCAATGGGAAAACTATGTCTCTGATAATTTTCACCTGCCACGCTGACTAATGCTCCTGTTTGGTAGGGAGTGAGAAAAATGGATAGAAGAAAGAAAAGAAGGGATGGATGAGAGGAAAGGGGTCCTTTCCTCTTTTTATTTGGTTAGATGAGAAGGGAATGAGATGACACCTTACATCGTTTGTAAGAAAGGAGGGATGAGATAGATCACAAATATTAGATATGGACGGATGAAAATTTGTGACGCAGTGAAATGAGTCGTCCATCCTATTTTCTCTTTCCTCCCCGGCTCCTCTCTACCAAATGAGAGGAAATTTATTTCTTCCTTCCTATCCTTCCATCACCCCACTTCTTCCTACCAAACCCAAAGATAACTGATTACTTCCTAATGATTAACCAACACTATCTATAAAACATATCTAACATTTTCAAACATGACTTCAAACTGATGATGCTTCACAATCTGACAATTCCAAATATGACACAGAAATGTTCAAACAGATGATGCTTCACAATCTGACAATTCCAAATATGAAATAGAATGGTCAAACCGATGATGATTCACCAGATAGACATGGACTCAGTTTCATAATCTAATGATGCTTCAACCAGAAATGAAATTTCAGTTTGATCACATGCAGCGCCTACAGTGATACAATGGTCAAACTGATGCACAAAAGAAACAAATACAAGCAGCAGCTGCATATAAGAACACTTCGTTTCAGTTAGTAAAATGATTTTTTTTTTTTTTTTTTTTTTTTTAAAAAAAATTCATTTTACTGAACAAATTGAAGAATATCAATAACATTAGGTAATGAGCTATTTTTACAACAAATGTGCTGAATCCTATCATTGCATGTGTATCATTTACTTTTGCTATTTATTCAGCTTGAACCTCTTTGGCGGTTCATTGTCCGGACTAAACCGAGAAATGTGAGGTCGTCGTCTGGGAGCTTCACTTCTATAATATCCAGCACTTGTTGCTGGCATCCGGCTGCTCTCTTCATGTGTATGACTTCTAGTATTTCGAAAATACCCATCCTTGTCCCAAGTCACCTCATAATCAGCCCTGAAACGCGATCCATCCTGCATAATCACAATCCAAGTGTGTTGTCATGTGAAAGGAACCAGAATAAAACAAAGAACTTAGCCACCTAAGTCATATATTTAAAAGATAAATCTGTTGCCACAGCTAGCCAATAGCAGGCTGCACCAAATATAAATGCAATTTCTTCCAAGGCGGCTGGCATACCGGTAAAATTTCTAACTGGAACTTACATTCTTTTTCATTTATTGATTATGGCCCTAAACACGGTATTAAACAGGATCAATGCAGCCAACACCAAAAAATTGCGACAAGGCTTTTGTTCAGTCGAGTTTTCTTGTTCACTCAATCACATATTAACAAATCATCAAACAGAAAGGCCACAAGGTTCCAGCAACATGAACCATACAAGTGAACAACAACCAAATCAACAGTGTATATGAATACTACTAAGGAGTGTGACCGATTTGGGGAAGAAACATAACGGAAACAATGCACCAGAATGCATCATACAGGCGATAGAAAACTCAAATACAACTTCAACTGCCACTAACACAGAAGGAAACCTTGAATATTCATTCTTCAGAAGAGAATAGAAAGTCTAGCTTCTTGAAATGTGCCTTGTTTTTAAAAATCCAAAGCAAACAATAAATTGGTCCCATGTACAAGGTCCATGTAAACAAACTACTTCCAAAACATTTCATCTCATCCTGTCACTCTAATGAAAATTTTAATTGTGCTCAAGGATGCCATCCAAATAACTCAAATCAACAGATTGTAATTTTTCTGTAAAAGATCATCTCTCCCCTGGTGTCCAATTGCTGTGTTATACACTACTGTACATAAATGTCCGGTGTCCCCTTAGAAGATATAGAGGGAGGGGAAGAGGGGGTCCCACAGTAATTCTAACCAAAACAAATGATAGAATTACAGAGGAGTACAGAATTTAATAATAATAATAAATAAATAAATAGAAACTCAAAAATGAGAAAACCAGCTACCTTTTGCAATGATCGGCCACATAAAACCTTCAAGGCATTATAAAAATCACTGTGTTTCTCGAACTGGACCACAATCTTACACTGGAGACCTGAAACTATGGCCCCACTATCTTCGTCCGCATTCTTGCGTAGATCATCATCCTCAGCAACATTAAGATTCCTATAATGAAAGTTAAATAAGCTACAAGACGGACGATATTTAATCAAGCTATATCAATACCATACAAGTAAAATGACAATATAATAATAAGGGTAAATTAACCGGACCTCCCCTAAAAATGAAACTATCCTACACGGACCTCCCTTCTGTGAGGGTCAACGCCAATCAATGACGGATTTTGTCATCCACTTAATTAAATAAAATGTCCATAATACCCCTATCCCTATCATATATATATATATATATAATGTTCCCAAATGATATATATAGACCTTGTATAACACGTATGTTTATTTGCACAAAGGGAATTTTGAACCTTGAGATGAACCCCAAATGCAATCTAACCCAATAATACAAACATATATAGAGAGAACTTTTACAGAGAAAGAGATTTTCTTCACGATTCAACCCCATACCCATACATTCACGCAACGAACAACAGAGAGAGTTTTGAGAGCCGATAAAATTCAGAGCAACAACCAAACGGGAAAGTGCATAGAACTTTAATATCCATAGACGCCGGCAAGTGCACAGAACCTCAGGCGACTAATTTTCAGTGAGTTTTAGAAGATCAAACGAAGACCAAATTAGAAGCTTCAGAGATGACCCAACTGAACCGAAAGTTGGGTTTTCAATGGATGAACAATAGCACTGCTTGAGGTTCAGTATTTCGAGTTTCAGCGTCTGTTTAAAAATCATTCTCTTTATCAGCAAAACCCAGCCATTGAAATCAACAACTTCGATTTCTCAATCAACAAAACCCTAATTGACATCAAACTTCAAATAAAGACAATTAAAATCACCACTCGTAGTTTCGGCTAATTGTTGTGCAAATCTGGATCGATGATTTTATCCCTTAGGCTCAATTTCAACCCCAATTCGTAGCAACTTGCTACGAATCCTAATTAAAACCAAAAGAGAAATAAAATTCGATCGGTAAACAGATGAGATTCAACCGATATACAGATCCCTACTCTGTATTGCCGATATAAAAATAAAAAAAAGGAAAATTTGAATTCGATCACCAATTCAATGGTATAAAGCAATTTTCTGAAGAAAATTAGTAGTTTTTTTTTTTTTTTTCATTCACCAGGCTTGCTCAACCCAACTCGCGTGTGTGACTTTAGCGTTCTAGCCGAAGAAGATGTCGATGATGACACAGAGCGACAGAGAGCCGCCGTCCTCCGCTGTGAGGTCAAGGAGCCAAATTGAACCCACGATTGTCGCAACCCACCAATCTGGGCACATGAGCTTTTCTTCCACGGCGGCATCAGAGCTTTACTTTTATATACATATATATGTGTGTGCGCGCGCGCGCGTGTAATATGTATATATTTGTGTGTAAAGAACTAAAGAAAGTAGCAAGAATTGGGCCACGTCACTCTAAAGAACTACAATAATTGGATAAATGAAAGACTCTACTGTTTCACATGTTTTACATAATTTAAGTATATAATATATATATACACACACATAATGGGTACTTTAGTCATTTACCATAGCAACATGAGTATATTTTAGTAATTTAGATAGGTCCGTTAGTGCATTTAACGGTCCGTCACTGGGAAGGAAGGTCCGTGTAGGTTAGTTTCATTTTTAGGGGAGATCCGAGTAATTTCCCAAACTATAAGGTAGGTCCCAGTAATTATGGCAAACCATAGGGGAGGTCCGTGTAATTTACTCTAATAATAACAACAACAACATCATTATAGCAAACGGGAATTTAAACATGTTATAGGCTACATGACATCGCGATTGATAACAAATGATTACCGAAACAACATAAATATCGTCACAAAATAAAAATACAATTTCTAGAATGTAAATTATTAGCAATGAAATTTTGACAATTTTTAACGAGATAAAATCACAATTTGAAGTCATCAAATCACAGCTGCAATGAATTAACAACTGGTATGTGAAACCATGGTTTATACTGTAGACAAGATGGGTGTTACGTCAAACGCATCGAACCCAAGAGAAAATCAAGAAACGCGATAGAAAAGTAATCACACCACAGACAAAGAACACAAATATTTAGCATGGTTCGGCAAAAGTTTAGATCCACATGGAGATCCGGCAAAAGTTTTCACCATACGAAAAATAGAAAATTACAAGTTTCAGCCCCAAACCATAGTTCTCGCTCACACTCTAATTCTATGCGATTTTCACTGTCTCAATCCTTCCACACCAAACCCTAAGCGCCCTTATACATCGGGTTACAAGAGAGTACTAAACATGGTCCACGACCCGCAAGTAAAAAACCGGGTCAATTTTTTTTTCCAAATGACTCACATCAACAACTTGGGCCCACACAAAGCTCATTCAAGGGGTCGCAACGTGACCCGACACCAAATTCAGGCCACAACATCACAATGAGCATACGCAAATTATCAATCAATAGGAGACCATTCAAATATCAGTCTAGAATAAAAATTAAAAAAACATATGTTGCATAAATATTCACAGTTCTGCAATTATTGATAAAAAAAATATTGCCATTTCTCTCTATCTTCTGGCATGTGCATGCCACCAGCCCACCACCGCCCTTTCCCTCCCCCTCCCCTACCCTCTCACCAAATAATAAGAGGACTTCGTATTATTGAAGTTATTTCATTGATACTTCCTTAAACGATTAGTTACAAAGTGCCCAAAAAACTCTTTTTGGTTTGCCCAAAAAGCATTCTTTTTTTGGCATGAGTTGAAGTCTTGGTACACATGAAAAGTATTCAGTATATCACCAAAAGAGCAGAGAATTCGCCCGCGGGGGGGGGAGGACTAAAAGAGCAGAGCATATCGCAAAAACAAGAGTGTTAGAGCAGAAATTTGTAAGAACCCCATATGCTCAATGTGCCACCAAACTGTCCATAATTATAAATGCATGTTGATAAATGTAATATACAAAATTGGGGTGTGGATTTTTCTAAAAGAAAATATAAAATGCATTACGTCAACAAAAATCAATATTAGGCAGATGCATTAGAGCAATTTTTGACATTTTAGCATTCTAATTATAATTTTATGTGACAGCAGATCCATTTGGATTGAAAAGGTCCGATATTATTCAAGGTACAGCTTCATTATTCTTTGTTTTTTTTAGTATGTCTATTGAGGTGCCAATATTTCAAACGAATGGTGTAACTGTTTGTTGTGATTACTTTCACATAGTAGTACAAAACAAAGTGGCAATTCAAATTGCATTTGACAATCTGCAACTTTATTATGTCAATTCGTAATATATTGTCCATTAATCATGACAATACGACATACCAACAACAGATTGTCAATCATTTAACTAGATTCCAGAATCTTGCTTTTTGTCAATTTCCCCAAACTTAAAAACAATTCCACCGTCAAAGTGGAACAGATGATTTCAAATTGTTTCAAGGTAAAGAAAATAACAAAGCCTGTGTTTGGTTCAATTTTATTAGAATAGCTATATATTAGTTTTAAAAATAAAAAATAAATAAATCATTATGTTGATGCTGTTCTTACAAACTGGTTCATGAAAAAAGAAGGAAAAAAAATAAGACTCAATTTCAAAGAACTCCTTTTTGTTTAAAAAATATAATATATGTATACACACACACACACACACACACACACACACACACATATATATATATATATATTCTAGAGCTCTCGAAAAATATTTATAAGGAATTGAACCAAACAATCCTTAAATATCTTGTCTAGAAGCAGCCATTAGTTGTACTTGTCGAATATATCATGAGTGAGATTAACATATATACGCAGGTCATGAAAGCCAAGAATCCATGGATAGTGACGAGAGACTAGGTGACTAATTATGGGATTTAGATGGGATAGTTTGTGTTGACAAAACAAAAGATTGAAGAGAGAAATTAAGCATGAACAACACAAGAATATAACATGGTTCGGCCACTTTGGCCGACATCCACGGCACACAAAGCCCAAAGGGCTACATGTTTTTTATTATATTCTCTTTTAGTTTTGTTTACAAATAGGTGAAAGATACAAACATGTGATAAATATGAAAAATATATTGATGGAAAGATTCCTAAAATCAATTGCATAAATCATTCCAATCAATATTCTATCATAGACATAAATCACTGCTAACGATATTCTCTAACACTCCCCCTCAAGTTCACATACGGAAATTTTAACTCTAGTGTACCAACTTGAAAAAAAATACAAAGTTGTCGAGACAAATTTTTATTGAATGAACTATAAGTAGGGTCTGCAAGAGTGAAGAACACGATCCCAAACACTTGATCCGAATGTGACAAATTACCAATAATATTGATATTCGAGACAAGTAGATTCAATCACAAAATTTGACCGAGAGGGGGAGAGCCGAAAGAATCTAGAGTAAGGTATGATAAACCTGCTCTGATACCCCTGATACCATGTTGAAAATGATACCAGGACTAGGGATTTGTGAATACAAGAATTATGTATATTTCATATCATCTCCTATTGTTACAACATGTATATATAGGTATAGAGAAATAATAAGAAAAGGAAAGTACAAGTATGGAAAATGTGTGAATATGGAAAGTATGTGAATGTGATTAGCTGAATGAACAACTCATAATTAACTATCACAATATTATGGAAAGTTTGTGAGTGTGTTGAACTATAAGTGAACTCATTTACTTAACGATCACTCGTCCAGGCATCTCCTATGCTGTCAGTGTTGTAAGTCAATTTATGAGCAACTCGAGGGTCCCCCACATGGAGGCAATTATACGAATTTTGAAGTATCTCAAGGGTGCTCCAGGTCATGGCCTGCTTTACCGCTCTTATGGGCATCTTTGCATTGAGGATTACACGGATGCGAATTGGGCAGGTTTTCCTTCAAATCGATGATCCACCATAGGGCATAGGTTTTGTACTTTCATAAAGAGTCTAGTGACTTGGAGGAGCAAGAAATAGTCAGTTGTGGCTCGCTTCATTGCTGAAGCCGAATACCGTGAATGGCCACACTACTTGTGAGCTCACTTAGTTGAAAACATTTTTACATGAACTTGGAATTTCAGTACAATACCCAATTCCCCCCTGTGATAATCAAGTAGCCACCCACATTCCTAGTAATCCAGTCTTTCATGAAAAAACCATGCATATCGTTGTTGATTGTCATTTCATATGTTCCAAAATCACTTCGAATGAGATAGTTGCTCCATTTGTTCCTTCCCGGGGAGCACACATCTTCAGAAAGGCGCCTCCAAAGTATATACAATTGTATCTATATGTAGTAAGTTGGGAGTCATTGACATCTACTCTCAAGCGTGAGAGGGAGTGTGGAGATAGTTAATTATGAGTTGTCCACATACTTTCCATGATGTTATGATAGTTAATTATGAGTTGTCCATAATTTCTCTATACCTATATATACATGTGTTGTAACAATAAGAGATGATTTGACATATACTATATTCTTCTCTTATTCACAAATCCTTAGTCTTGGTATCTTTTTCAACAATTTGTTTAGGGTTTAACTTGAGCAATTGACCACCCCTCCTCAATGTTATAAAATCTTATAGGCATTTTATGAAATCCTAACACTACAAAATAAAAATAGCACGTAACTTCACTGATGGCTAGAGGTGGTTAGTCCTCCCTACGCTACCCCAGGGTCAATAGGGGGCACCTCGAATAACAGGATGATGCTAACCCCCATAAGCCAACACCTAGAACTTTAAGATTAATACTTGTCGATGGATTTCACCCAAATCGAAATCAAACTGAAATCCCACCCAGAAAATATGTTTAATTTTGGGAAAAAAGCATAAATCCACCTAACAAATGCATCATCAACTAGGGGTGGCAATTTGCCCAACCCCGGCGGGTTCTTGCATCACCCCACCCCTAATGGAACGGATATGGTGTGTGTTTTAAATGGATTAGGAGTGGATATGAAGTAAATGAATTAAACCCCAGTCGGGTTCTGGGTGGGAAAGGATATATAGCTACCCTGCCTCAATTATACCCTTATTTATTATATTCCTTAAATGCTCTTTAGGTATTACAGTAATATATCTCTTTCAAAATCCAAGGGTTTCTATCTTTTATCTCCTTTCACATTCATCGCTAAGCAGCCGTATCTATCAGCATACTTCACTCCCAGTCTCCCATCCCTTGGCACAGTAATAATGCACCTCCTCCACTGCTGACAACGTTCTCTTTCTACTCACTTTCTCTCACATGAATAATATTAAGGACGATAGGCAATGGCAATGGATGATAATGGATGGATGAATTGCTCTCAAATAGACCCAAATCAACACTATCACAGAGAAAAGGTTTGATTGCTTCTTCTTCAGCAGTCTGGTGACGATAAGCCAGCTCTCTTTTCCCTCTCTGTCTACACACCTATAGGGTTTATGTTTTAGATTTTATGTGAGTGTATATATCATACAGATCTCTGTAATTTATATACATATATATACATACATACACAAAATACAGATATATGTACATTTTCGCTCTTATATGTACATTTTCGCTCTCGATTAAAATTTGATGGCTCCTCTCTCTCTCTCAAATTTTCAAACTAGCGGGTATGGACAAGCAGGGTTGGGGTGTGAATTCTGTTCACGAAGCGAGGGTGGTATTTTGAGTAATAACCCGTCCCAGGTTCGGGATGGGGATGGAGTTCAGGGTTGACACATAGGGCAAGGTAGGGTTACGGTAAACCCACCCTATTGACATCCCTATGATAAACCAATCTCCATTAGTGCCATGGTGAAATTGTGTTTAACATCTCCAAGAATGCTACAGCGAATAGGGTTCTTAATTCTATGATCATACATCAAATGAGAAAATTTCCACTTGATGAGGTGCCAAAGTGCATTTAGAATGGTGCCATAGTGCCAATGTTTGACTCGCTTTTAGTGTTGCCTAGCACCATCTAATTTCCCATGCTGAAACACCTTATTGCTGAAGTGCAAGTAATAACGATAATATCAAATTAAGTATGCATCAAAGTTCTAGGCAAATCATTTTTTCTAGAAAAATCCTAAAACATGAATAGTTCCACTAGGAATTTTTTGATGTAATATAGAATCAAATCCAAACAATTACAAAGCATCAATGAATAAATAAATGCAAATACATTCAAACCAAACTAGTCTCACACACCGTATCTTCCCAAATGTGGAAAAAATTGTATGAGTAACCAGCATCGAAGGTTTGGATGAAACTCGTGGCTCAGCAAACCACCGTGACGGAACACCTCTCAACACAACAGTATCTGGTTGCTGCTTCCTATCCCTTGAATACCCTACAAACAATAAACAACTAAAAAAACACACACAAACATACAAGTGAAATGAGGGAGAGCCCAAAATCATCCTAAACACAAACCTCTACCGCCAAATGCAGAGAGCTCTTCCCATTCCTTCCTCATTCCATCGAAATCATCCGACGGTGGAACAGCCACAGTGAGCCGAAACCTAACCCCTTCAAGATTCAACTCGATCCCATCCATCTTCTCAACCACCGATCTCCTCCA
Organism: Cornus florida; assembly: GCF_030987335.1. Classification (NCBI taxonomy): domain Eukaryota; kingdom Viridiplantae; phylum Streptophyta; class Magnoliopsida; order Cornales; family Cornaceae; genus Cornus; species Cornus florida. Next base: position 56,545,647 of record NW_026775579.1, on the reverse strand, counting down.
ATCCGATAACTTCTTCTCCAAAACCTTGACATCGTCTCCGTCGTCGTAGGAGGAGCGCTTGGAAAGAAACCCTAGGTCGTAAATGAAGAGAGAGCCATCCGCGATGGGCTCTTCGCGCTTGCGTTTGTTGAGGTCCTTGAAGCGGTTGATATGGAGGTCGTCTTCGGGGACGGTGACGGAGAAGGAGGTTCTGAGGAAGTCGATGAGGGATCGCTTGAGCTGCCACTCGTCGATGGGCTTGACGGAGTGGTCGGCGCGGTGGACGGTGAGGAGGAGTTTCAGGCGAGGGACGAGAGAGAGGCTGTTCTCTATTTCTAGGGTTTGTGTTGGTGGAAGAGACTCTAACGATCGATTATTGCTCATCACTCAGTCCTCGAATTTTGTCACTCAACTTTGATCTATTTGCTCTATTGGAAATATATTTGTCGAAAACGGGAAGGGGTGTTTTGAGAATTTCCTTCAACGGGGTCTTTAAAAATCTAATGGGCTGTTTGATATTGTAATAATCTTTATTTACGCTGGAATAAATTATGATAGAAAGAAAAGAAAGAAAATAATATCCAAAAGATACTGGAGTGAAAAAAAAAAAATATATATATATATATATATATATATATATATAAATTAGGATAAAATACAACCACACCCTCTGAGATTTGAAAAAAAGACACACAACTATAAGTTAGTCATTTTTTGGACAAAGACACTCCTTCAAGTTTAAAAAATGAACAAAAAGACTCCAACAATGATAAATTAACTTTATTACCCTTTGATATAAAATTAATATTTTAATTACCTTAAATATTCTTGGATCAAATCCAAAACCCAAATCCTTCTTCTTTCTTTCGAGTTTTTTTTTTCTTTTTCTTTTTCTTTTTTTCTTTTTCCAACCCTTTCATTCTTTCTCTTTGTATGATGTATGTATATATATACATACGCTACATAATCGCCGCCACCGCCAAAACCCACACAATCCTAATCCCAGCCCATCACCAGTCACCGTCGCCGCCACCACCCACACAATCCCAATCATCAATCGCCGCCACCACCCACCCAATCATCGCCTCTTAAACCCACCACCAAGTCCACAGCCTCTCCCTTAAACCCAGATTTTGCACAGCCCCTCTCTCTCTCATCTCTCCCTTCTCCGACTGAGTCGACTCGTTCACTCCTCGTTCTTTATCCAGCTCAGTGCTCATAACTCGTTCCAAGACGACGGCAAAACTACCGCTGATCTTCTGACACCGACGCCGGAGATGAGGAGAGCAATACAGACATTGACCTTGATCTAGCTACGAATACAAACCTTGTTCTGGCAGTAGAGGAGGGATCGGAGTCTTTGGGGGATGCGCCACAAAAAGTAGTGTGGGTAGGTGTGGCGGCGGCAGTGGAGGCTGAGGTGTGGTGGCGACGGCGTTCGACGACCCCTGCGCGTGCCCCGCCGATGTTGGTGGTGGTGTTGTACTGTGTATAATATAACTCTAAGAATTGGGGGATTGACTTTTGAGTGCTCGGTTAAAAGATTATACTAAATTTCCTTACGATATAGCAGCAGGCGACGTTGTAGCTCCAAGGCTTGGAGTAGATGATGCGACATATTTGACTATTTGGTAGTGAATGAAGAAGATACGACCAAAGTGTGTATAGATATATATGTGTGTGTTTATATATATATATATGTAACACTTATAGAGAGAGAGGCATAGATGGTATGATTGGAAGGGAAGAAAAGAAAAATGAATAAGGACTATTACGTCATTTTGTAAAGTCTGATATTTTATAATATATCTGAATTGAATATGGAGGGGTAATTTTGTCTTTTCATATTATTTAAGCCCTTGTTTGGATGAAATTTCAGAAAGGGGTGTCATTATATAAAAAATGAGTAACTTTTATGTGTGTGTTCTTTTGTCAAACCTTAGGGAGTGTGATTGTACTTTACCCTAAAAATTAAATTATTATCATAACTCTTTTATAAAATGTTATAAGATAGAGTAAAGTATAATAAATTTCCTAAACATTTTTTTTTACAGTTAACCCCTGAACTATCAATTTTTTTGCAAAAAATACCCACCAACGAAGTTCCGACAGTTTCTCACCGTTGAATAAGGGTGTGTCGATCACGCGCCATTCCAGAAAATAAAAAATGACAAAACTGTCCTTTATGATTATAAATTTATAAGAAAATCAAAACTTCCTAATAAACCCTAAATTTATTTTTATTTTATTTTTGTTTGACTGATACAATATAACAGCAAAACAAACCTCTAAATCAGCAAATTGAAACCACCACCAAATTGAACCCCTATTCCAGAGAATGAACCACCACTAACACCCACTTCCATCTTCAACCCCAAACCACCACCACCATGTCTACCGTTACCACAAAATCTCCATACTCACAGTTTCTTGGTGATATTTCCCACCATAGCTGAAATTACAGTGCCTTGGTCGAGGTTCAGGGTTAGAGCACGGCACCGGAGATGGAGGCGCTGCTAGAAATGGAGATAGTAATGGCGGTAGGTTCACAGTGGTAACGATGGTGGTGACGGCGACGATGACAGCAATAACAAGTTCACTGGGTGGTGAAATCGCGACGGCGACATTAAGAAAGGGGTGGACTAGGTGGTTGAGGACGAGGGCGATAGTGAAATTGAGAGAGAGGTTAAGGTTTGTGTAACGACCCAAACCTGGGAGTTCAAATCATTATCCGAGTCCTTAACCGAACCTAAGGTCATCTAAGGGCATTATAGTCATTTCTAATATCAAAATATAATAATTACATCATATTATTTTTTATAGTACACAATAACATCATTGAATGAGTCGGAATTGGACAAGAAAGGAAAGAAATAAAAAATAGAGGGACAACAGGAATCAGTCGATGTGTGCAGGGTACACGTCGACCAGTTCACGCAAATTGATGACATCTGGGCCTAGACGTCGACCGATTTGAGTCTGCACCTTGGAATTGGCTACTGCCCAGAAAAGGAGATACCGGTCGACGTGTAGGCTTCCTCACGTCGACCGGATCTCTGCAGGAATGGCCTTTAAGGCCTGATTTTGAGTCCTGAGTCATTGCACCCTCGTTAGTCCATTTGCAAGCTTAAATATGATGTAAACCTATCCCAAAAACATGCATTTACTATAACACGACCACAAATTGACATACATACAATAGATATAAACATATAACGAGTTTAATATATCATACTTGATCAAAACAATCCGGTTACATCACAACATGGCCACAAGGCCTTACAAGGGATTAGAAATCCTAATGAGACCACAAAGATTATAAAACGATCTCAAAACTATTTCCATCCTTGAAACAAATACATGAACCGGTCATATACCAACTTGTGGCAAAATAGATACATGTGCATTACAATTCTTCAAAACATTAAATATTACATTGATTATAGAAGAAATCAAATGCTCCTTCTAATCCCGTCTAAGCTTGTGGGGGGATATCATCCACCACCTCCTTTTTGTAACTTGAAAATGGTAGAGGAATGAGCACAAGGCCCAGTATAGATTGGGTAAATGGCATCTCCTAAAGTTAAGTAGACGAAACACATGCTTAGACACATCAATGAATAGAGTAGGAGAATAAGGGACATACCGGGATTACACATCATCAACAAATAATAATTAATTTACCATCAACCGTTTGAAGTGATGCAATGCAGACCACACACACACCCTCACGTATCCACACACACGCATACCCCCCCTCCCCCCCGGCGGAAAATGTACTAACTAGACGGACTTTGGTACCTCTGCCGTCCCTAGGGAGAATTTGCTAGTCGTTCCTATCAAATGGTGACTCCCAACTACCATTTGGGGCCCGAGGTCGTTAAATTACTCACGGGTACCTCTCGTGTCCCTATTAACTAGCTAACACCGTTGGCAAAGGGGTACCTTCCCAACTACCGTGTTTAGAAAAAACCTTTCACCAAAACTTCTTCAAAATTCATCATTCATATCCCACACTTTCCCCACCACACACCCAGCGTCTAATGATAATGCAATGCCAACCATGTGATGCTTACAATGTAAAGCAGACTTCAATAGTCATTCTTAATCATTCATAGTTAAAAATTCCAACTTCATATGAACTTGACAATTTAAGTATCAACTTTTAAGCATTATACATGGCATTTGACAATAACATAATTTCTCTAACATGTCAACATATGATCACTAAGGCAATAATAACATGAACTTGGCAATAAACATCCACATAAACATTTATATCACATAATTCACCTAATGATCACAACTTTGCTCACAAAGCTTGTAATTAAGCACATAGCAATAACAATTTGGTGCCATTTATTATGTACACAAAACCCTAGTATTCAGGGAGTCCAGGAGCAAGGAAGGTATAGTCTGACATAAGGCATGCCTATGGTTGGCAGGGATGTTATAAATGCTATCAGAACCTTCTTCCTCAATGGGAAGCTGCTTAAGGAGGTCAACAACTCATATATTGCCTTGGTTCCAAAAACACCTACCCCTACATCCATGAATGATTTTAGGCATATATCCTGTTGCAACACCATCTATAAGTGTATTACAAAGTTACTGGCAAATAAGCTAAAACTAGCCCTCCCTTACTTAATTGACCCATGCCAGAATGCCTTTGTAAAGGGTAGACAGATTGGGGATAGTGTGCTTTTGGCCCAAGAGCTGTTGCATGGTTATCACAAACATTTAACTCCTCCTAGATGTGCATTGAAGGTGGATCTAAAAAAGGCATTTGATTCGGTAGGATGGGAGTTTCTACTGGACACTCTCGCTCTTTTTGGTTTCCCCAAGCCCTTTATTGACTGGATTTGTGTCTGTATCACATCCCTCTCATTTACGGTATCCATTAATGGGGAGTTTCATGGCCATTTCAAAGGAGTCAAAGGACTGAGGCGGGGCAATCCTATTTCTCCTCTATTATTTGTGGTTGCCATGGAAGTTTTCTCCTCAATTACTAAGAGGTTCATCTCAGACAATCCCGCTTTCAGATATCACTCAAGATGCAAAAAGTTGGACATCTCTCATCTTATTTTTGCGGATGATCTGTTGTTTTTTTCTTATGGGGACCTGGCCTCTATCTCAACTCTTAAGAATGCTCTCGACTTTTCTTTAATCTCTTGGGTCTATGCATCAACAATTCAAAAAGTTCATTCTTTGTTACTGGAGTGGACAACTCTACCACTAATGACATCAAGGATTTGTTTGGGTTTGAGTGTGGATCACTGCCTATCAAATACCTGAGGGTACCCTTAGTCTCTACTAGACTTAAAGCAAATGATTGTACAGGTCTGGTGGATATGATCACTCGCAGAATCTTTCATTGGTCGTCTTCTTTCCTATCTTACGCAGGAAGAATCCAACTAATCCAATCTGTGCTTTTTAGCATTTTGAACTACTGGATCAGCCTCTTTATGTTGCCTAAAGCTGTAATCTCAAAAGTCAATTGTCTATTGCGCAATTTTCTTTGGTCGGGTACTGAATTCAAACATAGCGGAGCTAAGGTTGCCTGGGCCAAAGCATGTCAACCAAAGGAAACTGGGGGTCTGGGTTTCAGGGACATTGATGTTGCGAATAAGGCAGCAGCACTGAAGCACATCTGTACTCTAACTTCTAATCAAAGGGACAACTTATGGGTACAATGGGTGAAGACACAGCTTATTAGGGGCCGGTGTTTTTGGACAATTTGCATTCCTCAAGCATGTTTTACTAACTGGAGAATGATTCTACAGATGAGGGGCCTCGCCAGATCCATGATTAGAAGAAAGGTGGGTGATGGGATGCACATATTTTTTTGGGAAGATAACTGGCTTGAAGGAGACCCTCTTTCCCTAAGGGTCACAAATGGAACCATCTTGAACTCACCCATTCTCCCGGAGCAAAAACTCTTTTCCCTTATTGTTGATGGTAACTGGCACTTTCCAGAGGCAGTGGTTGACATTTTCCCTGAATTATCCATTGTTGTTCCCCCAATTGCTTAAGCAGACACCTCCATATAGATTCCCTCACCTTCAGGGTCCTTTACACTTCACCACACAGTGAAATGGATGGAATCACCGAACCATCATAAGCCATGGCACCATCTAGTTTGGAAGTCCCTTTCGGTACCTCGATGCAAATTCTCCATTTGGCTTGCAGTGCAAAGCAGGCTTTCCACACTTGACCGGAGAAGTATGAGAGATGTACCTGGACCGAAGACATGTCACTTATGCAATTTAGGTGATGAAACACATGACCACCTGTTCTTCGCTTGCCAATTTACGAGACCAATATGGATCTCTCTACAGGATAAGTGCAAATTTCATGCTCCGCCTTCATCATAGAATTCGTTGGTAGGATGGGCTTCGCATAACAAGGCAGGAAAGAACTTGGGGTGTGTAGTCAAAAAACTCATGCTGTCCACAGCCATCAACAAAATCTGGCAATGTAATGACCCGGTCATTTTCTTTCCTTCCCTTTTCTTAGATTTTCACAGATATTTTTTTTCCGTTGATCTTTTCCTTTCTGAGCTCGGTTTCTTGTCACTTAGTGTCATCTTGAGTGCACGGGGATGGTTTCTGAGACTCTTTTTCATGGATTGACGACTTCCTTTGAGAACCGAGTCATTTTCACATTTTCACTTTTGTGACACTATTAACCTTTCGTCTTTTTCTCGGTTGTCACTTGTTGGCATAACCACATTTTTTGTGTTCGGATTCAATTCTAGTTTTGCATGCATCCACGATATTTAAATTCCATACTATGTGCATTTTCACTTTTGTAGAAAAGCATGCTAAGTGCTTACTTTTCTTATAAAGGGTATAGACGCATAACATTTTTGTAATTTTCCTAACTTTAGGGGTTTTGTGTAATTACTGTAAAATAATTATTTTTCGTCTTAAGGACCATTTTGCAATTTAATTTGGGAGATATTTTCAAAAAGGACCTTTTTGCAATTTCCGGAAAGTGTGACAAATGTCACACTCTCATTGGTCCACTTGTTGACATTTGTGTGGAGACACTTTGAGGCCGTGGATGATGACACATGGAGGGTGAAGATTCACCCACTTGTTGGCCTAGGATTGGTGCACTTGTTGGCTTGGATGGTTGACTAGTGTAGGCTTAAGATTAAGCCTACAATGGATGCTTGGATGAGTGATAAGTGTAAGCTCATAATTTAATCTTGCATTAGTATGTGTGTGAGAGGTAGTGTAAGAGCACATAGTGAGTGGAGGATCTCTATCCCCTCCACTCACATTTCATCATCATCATTTTCCATTTCCTCCATCTCTTGTAAAGAAAACCCTAGCCTCCATGGATGGAGCCTTCCATTGATTTCCAAGCTTGAACTTGGGAATACTTTTTGTTCCCCTCATCCTCCTCTTTATAACCCTTGAAGGGTTTACCATTTTGTGTTGATTGGCCTTAGATTCTAGAGAGACACTTCTCTAGTGAGGTAGGGGATGTTATAGGGTTATATGTTTTTTCTTGCATGCTATTGATGCTTTTATAAGTTGTATGCATGTCTTTTGTTAAATTGAGAAATTATTGATTTATCATATCTTACATATAACTCATTTTAGACTTGGTAAATGGCATTGCCATGAGTTGATCTTTGATATATATTAATTTGGGATGATTTAGATGAGTTTTCAAATCTAAAGATTAAATGGATTTAATTTGATTTAAATTCTAGTAAATTGTATTTTACTTGTATTCCATTTTAGACTTGAGATATGGTATGACCATGATTTGGTACTTGATATATATTAATTTGGGATCATTTGAATAACTTTTGAAATCTAGAGATTTGATTAATTTAAATTAATTAAATTCTATATGATGCTATCTTGCTCATTTGACACTTTTGATTTGATATATGTAATGAGCATGCTATATTGTTTAACATATATTAATTTGAGGTTATTCGAATTTAATTTGAAATCTAGAAAATTTGATTATCTTATTTAATTAAATTCTATCTAATGGCTCCATGGATCTATTGGTATTTTAGAAGTTGTTTCTATATTTAAATCATGGACTTGAACTTATTATGTATTCACTTTGTTGTGTTTTGAGCATTGAACAACTTTGTTGTTATATTTATATTCATGAAAACATGTTTTCTTTATGGAATATATTGATGCCATGTGTAGTGAATTGCACACTTTGTAATTGACATTATGTATGTCATTTTAGAATTGAAACTCTAAGGCATGGATTGTGTGGTTTCAACCTACTTACTCATGGAAGGTGTTTTTATGCATTATATAAGTTATGTATAAGTTGTGAACTTATTTGGTTTATTTTTGGAATCTTGAGACATTGTTGCTACAAGTGACATGGCTAGAGTTTGGCTCTAGTGCGGAAAGTATGAGTTCTCCCCAATTGAGATAGTGCGCACTTAGGGTGGTCTTCCCTACGGGTTAGTGCCCGGAATAACCATTGAGGTTTCGGCAGAATTCTGAGCTTAGATGTCTAAGTCTTCCAGTATTTGATTTCGCATTCAATTCCAAGTTAACAATCATGTTTATATTGTAACTTGTGGTTTTGGTTATTGGCGATTTTGATGTTGTTAAGTACATCCATGTTTATAATTTTAATGAATCATTTTAATATTGTTAAGTACATCTATGTTTATGATTTTAATTAATCATTTTGATGTTGTTAAGTACATCTATGTTTTATGATTTTTGTGAATCATTTTGTTGTTGTTAAGCGCATCTATGTTTTATGATTTTAGTGAACCACTATGAACTTTGATTTTGTTAAGTACATTATGCCTTATATGTTCAAATGTGGTTTAGAAATGATCCTATAGATTCATTTGGAACATAGACGTTAGGTGGCATGACCCACTTTGGTTATTCTAGCATTTAGATTTCAAGTTGATAACTTTCAGAATCTACATCTTGTTGCTTCGTATAGCATGCTCCCATGTTACTTGAATTGCATGAATAATGTGATTTATGCTAGAAATGATCTAGGGTAGCTTAGGATGCTCCCTGAATCCAACCTTGATATAGACGTTAGGTGGCATAAACCCCTTCAACATGTTTCACCTTAAGGTGATCAAATTGTAAAAAGTTAGGTCGATGCATGCTCATCTCCTACGAGTAGTTTTATGTTACTCACCCACGTTGTGGGGACATTTTTCAGGTACGAAGACTTGGTTCGTGATGCTCATCATTCCTTGGATGGCTTGTAGTTCTTAAGTTTCCATTTCATACAAATGTTAGCATGAGATTATGTTTGCGTGCATATTCGTTTCAAAATCACTTATTACGTTTGCGTGCATATTCGTTTCAGCCTAGAAGTACATTTGGGGTCAAATGTATGTTTGGTGCAAATTCACATTTTTGCCGTTTTGAGCCTAAACTGAGCATAAGGGCATTTTGGGTTTTATCATGAAAAATAAGATTTTCTTTTGGCATGGTTAGCTAGAAAACATGATTTTGAGGGGGGTTTTTTCTTTGTGTTTTTTCAAAAAGGCCCAGAAAGTCCTTAAAATTGCATTTCAAGTGCAGCCTACAACAGTTGGAGCACTCCAAGTGGGGTTCGAGCGCTAGAAGATGGGGCAGAGAGTTTTGGCTTTTGGGTGTGTGCCATTCGAGCTCTCGAAGCCCTTGCACGAGCGCTCGAGGTACTGTTCATGTGGGTGTGTGTTTGTGTCTTGGTTTAGCACTACACCTCCGACTTCAAATCATCATATCTTCTTCGTTTTAACTCCAAATTGGTCCATTCTTGAGTCTAAATTGACCGAGTTGAAATAAGCTTTCTAATGGTACTAATTAGAGCTTCAGATTCTTCTTGTAACTCAAGTTATTCAAGTTTTAGTAAGGTAGTGTCTGTTTTTGGTTCGAACTGGGATAGGGTTTCCCTTTTGTAATCTCAAGTTATGGACCTCTTAGAATCCTTGGTTATTTTGGAAGGTTCCTCTGAGATTGCAATTTTCGTGGGCGGGTACGTTTGTGGGCGGGTGCATGGCACTGTCATGCTACCGTCCTGGCTAGCTACGAGAGCAGTTCGGATGGAATTAGTGTCAGTTTTTGTTCCGATAAGCGTAGTCCTTTTGGTTAGCGATAATGTGAGTTTTGTTTTGAGCGTCTGGTGTTGAGACGGTGATTGATGGTCGTTTTGAGGATGATTTTGGAGATTGATTCGGTTATCCGATTGTATGGCTAAAGTAACCATTTTGTTTGAGTTCTCCTTGTGTGATGATGCTTTTGGAATCGAGTCGATTAATCGATGTTTTGGGTTGGTGAGAGCATTGCATTGTTAGTGTCACTTGTAGTGTCACCTCTAGATTCGAAGTTGGATTGTTGGAATCTTACCATTGTGGTAAAGGCTCACGTTTGTTTTGAGACAGGTTATTGTCGCATTGGTTTTTGGAGATAGTTATGGCTAGGACTGGTCTTTACTTTTTCTCAGACACTCTAGGACACGATGTCCATAGGGTTCATTGTTGCATAATTTTGTTTTCTGTAGTTTCGTTTACTACCATGTTAGCAATATAAATTATGATATTGTGATGCATGAGTAGGTGGAAATATGTCCACATTGCTTTCTTGTTGTGTGGCATTAGCATGCCTTCTTTAGATGTTTAGAGATGCCATGTTGTTACTGTACTTTAGTGATATGATATTGTGCTTACGTGGAGACGTACTGCATGTACCCTTGATTTTTATCTATGTGAGTAGATTTATTTATTTGGTAGTTGCATTCCTTGTCATATGCATGACTTCCATATTCGGTTCTCCTTTTTGTTCCCTTTCCGTGTTTGTCGTGTTGACATTTGTGGGAGAATAGGGTTTCTTCTCTTTCTTGGTTCAAGTAAGGGACTTCACAAGGAGTGAGTCTCTTCTCTTCGTCGTCTTGTGCACAGTTTTGGGTTTGGTTGGTCCATGAGGAGCACCATTGTTGTCTTGAGTCCTTGGTGAGGATTTGGTTGATTTTGGTCGACTTACTTCCATGTTGGGGGTGAAGTCATTGACCTTGTTGTCTTTCTTTTCAAAGACTGAGTCATGGTGTTGTCCTTCTTAGGACTGGTGGTTCCCTTTCTTTCGTGTCTTCCCTTGGGGAGTTTTGCCGTGGTTGTTGACGGGTTGTGGTGCTCAGTGTGAGTAGATTGGTGTGAGATCATTTTACGGGGACTTGTGTCCATTTGATTAAGGATTTGGTTGACTTATTGTGTGAGTTTGACGCTGTTTAAGGATGTCTTTTGGAGACTTGTTTCAGTTTTGGAGACCTTGATGTGGATGACTCTTCGGAGGAGTTTTGAAGAATCGCTGTTGGATATGGCTTTTTTGTGGAGTCGTCTCATCCTCGTTGTGACTAGGTATAGTTTTGAGGAATCGTAGTTCCAATAGTTGTTTATGGATCGATGGAAAATTGAGGAATTTTGACTTAACATGGTGTTGCCAAGTAAGGTTTTGAGAGACTCATTTTATGATTTTGATTGTTGTCAGGATTCGATGTGTGTGCCACTTGGTGGACTTGTATTTCGAGGATCTAGTTATCCGTGATAGGAATTTTGATTCGATGTTTGATTACTGTGAGTCGTCTTATAGTTGATCTGTTTCAGGATGATATCTGGGATATCGGAGACATTATTTTGCTTGTCAGGCTTTGGATTCATGATTGATGTTGTTGATAGTAGTGTTTTGAGACATTGGAGTTGTTGGTTTTATTGTATTGAGGATTTAAGGCCTTAAACGTAGCGGTACCTATGGCATTGTTGTCTGAGTTTCGGGATTGGCCAAGGTGGTCCGGCCAGACATCTTTGGATCATATCTCAACTCTCACAAAATGTTGGTCTCCTTGGTAATGATCATTTTTGACATTGATGTCATTGGTATCGAGAGGTTTCATGGGTAGACCTAATGGGGGCAGGTTATGAACTAGTGCCTTATACTGTCATGCTACCGTACAAAGTTGTGTATTGTGGGCGAGTGCTAGTTGTCGTCGATACTACCTTACTGAAGAGTAAGTGTGGGCGGGTACTAGGTACTGTCATTGCTACCACACATTTGAGTACGTCGTGGGCTGGTTCTGGTCGCTAGTTGTACTGCCATGTCGTCTTTGTTCAGTACCTTGACTTGATACGTAAATGTCTTGGAGTTCTTTTGGTGGTTATTTTCAGATCTGTATGATAGTTCGTCAGGAGGGATGCTTGCGGTTGTGGTTTTCCATTCCTTTGTTTGACTTTGACTTCTGTGTGTGACTTCAGACTTGTTGTGTGGCCGAGTGGTCACTTTTCTTTTGAGAGGTTGTCCTGTCGTGCCTACGTGGGTGCGAATGACATTGGTTTGTACTTTGTTTTTCAGTTCTGGGATTGTTTTTGTAGCATGTTGTGTGTGATATTCGGAAATGTACTCCGTAGTTATCCTGTTTCTGCCTTTTGTTTTGTTGGGGCTAGATTTCGGTGACGAAATCCCTTTTTAGGCGGGAAGGTTATAATGACCCGGTCATTTTCTTTCCTTCCCTTTTCTCAGATTTTCACGGATATTTTTTTTTCGTTGATCTTTACCTTCTTAATTCGGTTTCTCGTCACTTAGTGTCATCTTGAGTGCTCGGGGATGGTTTCCGAGACTCTTTTCCATGGATTGACGACTTCCTTTGAGAACCGAGTCATTTTCACATTTTCACTTTTGTGACACTATTAACCTTTCGTCTTTTTCTCGGTTGTCACTTGTTGGCATAACCTCACTTTTTGTGTTCGGATTCGATCTCGGTTTTGCATGCATCCACGATATTTAAATTCCATACTATATGCATTTTCACTTTTATAGAAAAGCATGTTAAGTGCTTACTTTTCTTGTAAAGGGTATAGACGCATAACCTTTTTGTAATTTTCCTAACTTTAGGGATTTTTGTGTAATTACTGTAAAGTAATTATTTTTCGTCTTAGGGACCATTGTGCAATTTAATTTGGGAGATATTTTCAAAAAGGACCTTTTTGTAATTTTCGGAAAGTGTGACAAGTGTCACACTCTCATTGGTCCACTTGTTGACATTTGTGTGGAGACACTTTGAGGCCGTGGATGATGACATATGGAGGGTGAAGATTCACCCACTTGTTGGCCTAGGATTAGTGCACTTGTTGGCTTGGATGGTTGACAAGTGTAGGCTTAGGATTAAGCCTATAATGGATGCTTGGATGAGTGACAAGTGTAGGCTCACAATTTGATCTTGCATTAGTGTGTGTGTGAGAGGTAGTGTAAGAGCACATAGTGAGTGGAGGATCTCTATCCCCTCCACTCACATTTCATCATCATCATTTTCCATTTCCTCCATCTCTTGTAAAAAAAACCCTAGCCTCCATGGATGGAGCCTAAAGCCTTAAGCTTTGACCTTGATTTTTGAGAGTCTTCCATTGATTTCCAAGCTTGAACTAGGGAATACTTTTTGTTCCCCCCATCCTCCTCTTCATAACCCTTGAAGGGTTTACTATTTTGTGTTGATTGGCCTTGGATTTCAGAGAGACACTTCTCTAGTGAGGTAGGGGATGTTATAGGGTTATATGTTTTGTGATACCCCTCGATTCTAGAGCCACGGGTGATCAAGTCCGAGCACAGATCCGAGGGATATCAGACAATTAATATGTAACCAAGCAAGAATAAAACTGAATTAAGAATAAAATAATAATGCGCTGGAAGAAACTAAAATGAAAATCCTCAAACCTTAAATAATAAATTAATATAATTTAAATCCGTACAACTCGGGAATCCACCTAGTGGACCCCTAATTCTAAACTTTAAATAAATTTACAGAATTAAAATCCAAAACCAAAATAGAAAGGAAATTCTATGTAACCGGAAGAGTGAGTGTCTGTATCTGCATCAACACGATCAAACTCTAAGCCTGGTACTGGCGAATACCTGAAAAATAGAAGTGGGTTAGGCCCACATGCAAGTTCCAATCTACTACAATCCGTACATAAACCCGATACGCAGATACATCCTTGATAGCTCGGCAATATCTACAATAGTCCATATATATATACACACACTATAGGATGCTCACTAACCTATAGCATAGTTCAGCCTGAGTAGAAGGTGACATATAAAACACGCTTTTCAGCGGCCAAGTACCTAGACCTACCAAGGAACATTAGCTATATCTAGCTACCCAACCTTTGCAATATACGCACCCTAACCATGATCAGGAGACTCAAGCTCGTATCACGGTACCATAAATATATATATAAATTCCTTCCTAGTGCAGAAAGATAAAACAAATATCCATTATGTCGTTCAACTGTTTTAGTTGACAGGACATGCATCCATGTAGGATTTAACTGTTTTAGTTAATCCATTCCTTATGTATGAAGGGGTAGGACTTAGCTTTTTGATCTAATCCATCGCTGATATGTCACCGTCCCATACCGGTACATATAATGCAAATGATCCTTGAATGATGCAACATTTTCAACAGTTCATCAAATCATAGCCACGTAATCTAAATAGTTGATATACAGAGTTTAAACAGTTCATCAACTTGCAATCCAGAATCCATCCATGTAATTAACGAGACAAAGTTTAATAATTCATCAAGTTAAGATCCAGTATCCATCGATGTCATTGACAATTTAATTCATTTAATTAAATTTCAACTAACCCATAGTACAGTCCAGCAGTTGACAATCTTAACAATAGTAAGAGTCAATTATAAAGCTGAGAATGCCAAACTATAACTCAGAAAAATCCACAGTACTAACCAATAGTTGCTGAAACATAAAGAACAGTTTAACCATTAAAATAACAATCTCCATTTAATTAATGGAACCTAATTTATTAGTTCCTTAATTAAAATCCAACCTATGCAGAAATAAGGTCTAACAAATACATGACCCTATTCTGTATCTAACATAGATTTTAGAACCATCCTCCAGTCATCTAAGTTGCTAAATTAAGTTTACACAACTAGATACTTTATAATCACCAACAATGTACGTCATTACTTAAAACTCCCACACTGTGAAAACCTTTAGTATATTCGAATAAATTATGCATTATGAGTCCTAATATAGCATAATATCCTGTTTAGACACCATGCAACAGTCCGTTAAATTTTTAAAACAAGACTTAGCGAATTAGTCCTTCCTATCCGTTAGCAGCGTACAAAGTCGTATATTTTTACCTTGTACCATTGTATACTTCCCTACAGTTAATTCCATGAGTACTAAGACATTAATTTATTAGAAGTGGCTCTAATATAGCATGGTGTAATGTTTGGAATCCATGTTCCAACTCTTTTAATTGCTAGACACAGTTTAAGCAATTAAACCTTTACAATCCGTTATGTCCGTAAACAGTCTACGACTTGTCTTAGATTTTCCCACCGTTTAATACATTAGCATATAAACACAGCTCAGAAAAATCACAGCTCAGAAAAATCACCAACGAGCTAAACAACGCACAAACCACTCCAGTAAGTACATAGAATCACAGAGCCTGCTCTTAGAAACGTAGAGCAGGCTCTAACCTGCATTGAGCCGGCTCCCATAACCCTTGGAACCGGCTCTAATAGAGGGGGAGCCGGCTCTTTGCTTCCTAGAGCCGGCTCTCTCTCTTTGAGAGCCTCCTCTGCTTCAACTGCTTCGTTCTGCTTCGTCCGGTTGTCGTCTGTGATTCCGGCGAAGTCCAGTGTCCTATTCCAGACCTTTTTAAGATTATTAGGGTTTCATTAAAGCTCTTAAACCCCTAGAGACTCCTCCTATTCCAGTGTGAACCAATTGACAAAAAACTTAAACTACACACAACAGCTTATGCAAGAATAAGTTTGAACGTTAAAAAAAACACAGAATAGATTACCGAAATCATCTAGCATGCATAAAGTCCATTTTTAAACGTTTAATTAAGTTCCTGGAGTCTATAAAAGATGCACAGAACACAAGTTTACAGGAGAGGAATAGACTGAAACTTGCCTTTAGATTTCGGTGTGAAACCTTAAGCGTCGTCTCTAAATTTAAGTTTCAGAATTCTCTAAGTCTGTTTCCCCTTTGCTCTGCTCACAGTTCCCTTCCTCTATTGCTTCTTCGTTCCATCCAGAAGCAGCCCCTCTGTTCTTCCTCCAGTCTTCCTCCTTTAGCCTCACAGATTATATTCCGAGACTCTCTCTGTTTTCCTCTAAAAAAAACTATTTCGTGAATAGGGTTTTTTTTCCTAACAGACGTAAAAGAACATAAATATATATAGCCGTCTATAAAATCCTAACCCTAATTCCAATCCTAACATGTGACGGCTAAAACTCACAAAAGAAAACCCTAAATTTACATTATATATAAAACCAAATAAAACAAATAATCCATTTAAACCATAAATTAATCAAATAATTAAATTAACTCACAAATAAAACAATTACAGTAAAACCACAAACTAATCAGATAATTTAAATTAAAACAATTTCAATTCAACAATTAAATTAAACACATAAATTATAATTAAGCAATTAAGCAAATACACATAAAATAATTTCACCAATTAAAATAATTAATTTAAACAACTAAGTCATATAATTAAATACAAATGAAATCAAAATTAAAATCTAAAATTTAAATTCCCATTTTATCCTTTTGAAAACTAGGGGTATTACATGTTTTTTCTTGCATGCTATTGATACTTTTATAAGTTGTATGCATGTCTTTTGTTAAATTGAGAAATTATTGATTTATCATATCTTATATATAACTCATTTTAGACTTGGTAAATGGCATTGCCATGAGTTGATCTTTGATATATATTAATTTGGGATGATTTAGATGATTTTTCAAATCTAAAGATTAAATGGATTTAATTTGATTTAAATTATAGTGAATTGTATTTTACTTGTATTCCATTTTAGACTTGAGATATGGTATGACCATGATTTGGTACTTGATATATATTAATTTGGGATCATTTGAATAACTTTTGAAATCTAGAGATTTGATCAATTTAAATTAATTAAATTCTATATGATGCTATCTTACTTATTTGACACTTTTGATTTAATATATGTAATGAGCATGCTATGTTTTTTAACATATATTAATTTGAGGTTATTCGAATTTGATTTGAAATCTAGAGAATTTGATTATCTTGTTTAATTAAATTCTATCTAATGGCTCCATGGATGTATTGGTATTTTAGAAGTTGTTTCTATATTCAAATCATGGATTTGAACTTGTTATGGATTCACTTTGTTGTGTTTTGAGTATTGGACAACTTTGTTGTTATATTTATATTCATGAGAACATGTTTTATTTATGGAAAATATTGATGCCATGTGTAGTGAATTGCACACTTTGTAATTGACATTATGTATGTCATTTTAGAATTGAAACTCTAAGGCTTAGATTGTGTGGTTTCAACCTACTTGCGCATGGAAGGTGTGTTCATGCATTATATAAGTTATGTATAAGTTGTGAACTTATTTGGTTTATTTTTGGAATCTTGGAACATTGTTGCTACAAGTGACATGGCTAGAGTTTGGCTCTAGTGCGGGAGGTATGAGTTCTCCCCAGTTGAGATAGTGCGCACTTAGGGTGGTCTTCCCTGCGGGTTAGTACCCGGAATAACCATTGAAGTCTCGGCTCCGAGCTTAGATGTCTAAGTCTTCCACTATTTGATTTCGCATTCAATTCCAAGTTAACAATCATGTTTATATTGTAACTTGTGGTTTTGGTTATTGGCGATTTTTATGTTGTTAAGTACATCCATGTTTATGATTTTAATGAATCATTTGGATGTTGTTAAGTACATCTATGTTTATGATTTTAATGAATCATTTTGATGTTGTTAAGTACATCTATATTTTATGATTTTTGTGAATCATTTTGATGTTGTTAAACGCATCTATACTTTATGATTTTAGTGAATCACTGTGAACTTTGATTTTGTTAAGTACATTATGCCTTATATGTTTAAATGTGGTTTAGGAATGATCCTATAGATTCATTTGGAACATAGACGTTAGGTGGCATGACCCACTTTAGTTATTCTAGCATTTAGATTTCAAGTTGATTACTTTGAGAATCTACATCTTGTTGCTTTGTATAGCATACTCCCATGTTACTTTAATTGCATGAATATTGTGATTTATGTTAGAAATGATCTAGGGTAACTTAGGATGCTCCTTGAGTCCAACCTTGATATAGACGTTAAGTGGCATGAGCCCCTTTAACATGTTTTACCTTAAGGTGATAAAATTGTAAAAAGTTAGGTCGATGCATGCTCATCTCCTACGAGTAGCTTTATGTTACTCACCCACGTTGTGGGGATATTTTTCAGGTACGAAGACTTGGTTCGTGATGCTCATCATTCCTTGGATGGCTTGTAGTTCTTAAGTTTCCATTTCATGCAAATGTTAGCATGAGATGCCCTTTTGTAGCTTTATTTGACAAAATGTGTATATTTGATTCCGTATATGTAATGTGTACATGAGTGCACTCCTTACAATGTATTTGACATGTATGAGATGAGGCCGGAGGCCAATGACATGTATTTGCATCTTATGTAGTTTTGACTTCATGAAATTTTATGAAAATAGTGAAAAATGTTAAGTGATTGTCTCATTATGTTTGTATCGGGTGTGGGAATTCCATTTTGATTCTTCCGTAGGATCTCATTTAACATGCATGAAGTGTGGCCAAGGGCCAAATGGTAATTTCCAATCATTTGTTAATTGTGGTTTTCAAAATTTTCATTTCAAATTCATGTTTGCCTTTTTGGCCGTTGGGGGGTCGAATTTTGACTCGACCATTTCAGGGAGCCACGGACCATTCCCGCGTGCTCAAAATCATTTATTACGTTTGCGTGCATATTCGTTTAAGCCTAGAAGTACATTTGGGGTCAAATGTATGTTTGGTGCAAATTCACATTTTTGCCGTTTTGAGCCTAAACTGAGCGTAAGGGCATTTTGGGGTTTTATCATGAAAAATAAGATTTTCTTTTGGCATGGTTAGCTAGAAAACATGATTTTGAGGGGGTTTCTTCTTTGTGTTTTTTTCAAAAAGGCCCAGAAAATCCTCAAAATTGCATTTCAATGTTGCATTTTAGGTGCAGCCTACAGCAGTTTGAGCGCTCCAAAGGGTGTTCGAGCACTCGAAGATGGGGCAGAGAGTTTTAGCTTTTGGGTGTGTGCCATTCGAGCGCTTGAAGCCCTTGCACGAGTGCTCGAGGTACTGTTCATGTGGGTGTGTGTTTGTGTCTTGGTTCAGCACTACACCTCCAACTTCAAATCATCATATCTTCTTCGTTTTAACTCCAAATTGGTCTGTTCTTGAGTCTAAATTAACCGCGTCAAAATAAGATTTCTAATGGTACCAATTAGAGCTTTATATTCTTTTTGTAGCTCAAGTTATTCAAGTTTTAGTAAGGTAATGTTTATTTTTAGTTCGAACAGGGATAGGTTTCCCTTCCTTCGACTTCAGAACTTGATATCTTTGTCGTCCGGACTCTGAATCATGCGATTCTTGAGTCTATTCTTGTTCATTTTTTGTTGTCTTTCCAATGGTGTGCACGGTGGCACCCATTTCAGTGTGGAATGACCATTTTACCCCTTGGTTCATTTCTTTTCGGGTTTGACATTCTTGTTTCATTGCTTGGCTCATTTGAGTTCCATAGCTTCATGTGGAGTCATTTTGGTGCCTTAAGGATGACGTACATCTCTAGAGGTCACTTTTCTTCTTTTGCTTCTACATTTTGGATCCGTTTCGGGTCATCACAGGACACATTGGGTTGAAAAATCCAGGGTTGTCACAGGTGGTATCAGAGCTCCTAGGTTTGAATACCTTGGACAACGGGTTTTGGGTGCATATCATGCTTATGTTGCCATGTTCTATGTGCTTATATGCTTCATGATAACATGTTTCAGTTTGATAACATGTTTATGTGCTTATGTGCTATATGTGGTATGCTAACTGTATAGCTTGCTTGAATTCCATTGTAAAGAGCATGACATATGATGTATGCTAGATTAGATTTGTATATGCATAACTGTGTTGCATATTCGGCATGATACGGGATTGGTTATTGAGGCACGAGTTGAGGTTGATGGTGATTGAAGTCACAGTCTCGTGGTAGTATAGGTTGTTGTCGACCTAGCATTGGCTTTGAGGTAGGTGGTGAGACACCTTTTGTTTAGGCTCTCGTGAGGTGAGTCATTTGGCGTTGCCGTAGTACTGGATTTGTTGGTTTTGGGCCATGATGAGGTTATGGACCTCTTAAGATCCTTGGTTGTTTTGGAAGGTTCCTCTGAGATTGCAATTTTCGTGGGCGGGTACGTTTGTGGGCAGGTGCATGGCACTGTCATGCTACCGTCCTGGCTAGCTACGAGAGCAGTTCGGATGGAATCAGTGTCAGTTTTTGTTCCGATAAGCGTAGTCCTTTTGGTTAGCGATGATGTGAGTTTTGTTTTGAGCGTCTGGTGTTGAGACGGTGATTGATGGTCGTTTTGAGTACGATTTTGGAGATTAATTCGGTTATCTGATTGTATGGGTAAAGTAGCCATTTTGTTTGAGTTCTCCTTGTGTGATGATGCTTTTGGGATCGAGTCGATTGATCGATGTTTTGGGTTGGTGAGAGCATTGCATTGTTAGTGTCACTTGTAGTGTCACCTCTAGATTCGGAGTTGGATTGTTGGAGTCTTACCATTGTGGTAAAGGTTCACGTTTGTTTTGAGACAGGTTGTTGTCGCATTAGTTTTTGGAGACAGTTATGGCTAAGCCTGGTCTTTACTTTTTCTTAGACACTCTAGGACACGATGTCCATAGGGTTCTGTAATATCCCTAATTTTAAAAAGGATATTCCTGGTATTTAATGGTATTTAATTTATTATTTAAATGCATTTTATTTGATTATGTGTCATTATTTTTTTTATTAGGTGCTTAATTGTTTTCTTTTGTGGTGATTTAATTTATTTCTTTTGTGGTGATTTAATTTATTTAAATGATATTTATTTTTAGTTATTTGATTGGACTTACTTGTTAGTGTTTTAATTATTTAATTGGCATTAATGGTTTAAGTGTAATTGGTTTAGTTATTTGATTGGAATTACTTGTTAGTGTTTTAATTATTTAATTGGCATTAATGGTTTAAGTGTAATTGGTTTAATTATTCTATGTGTTATTGGAAGGATGGGTCTAGATGATAGCTATCTTAACTTCTGTAATAGCAACTGTTGGAACTTAAATACTAGGAGGATTTGAGTTTAACACTAGATCGGTTTTGTGGAACAATATAATTTGAGCATGTCTACATACATACTGTGAATATTGTTTTGATGCTTACATTATCACAGTTAGTATCAACTGTGGAGGTTAGGATTTTGTGATACATACCCTACATATCTGTATGTCATTTGTAAGGTGTTAAATGGAAGTTTTAATTAATTCTGTCTTTATATCAGACTAAAGGGAACAACTTAAACTGGGCAAGTATATGTTGTTGCTGTGACCCTGTTTATCAATGCTTATTTTATCACTGCTAACATTGAATGTTGGATGTTGGAATTTAGTTGATATATACTTGATTTATTGGTATTTTTGACTACTGGAGGATTGGAAAGTAGGCACCGGTATGGGACGGTGGCATACTAAGGATGGGTTTGGTTTTTAAAACAATACCATTACCCACCTACTTGGAATAAGGATGGGATTAACTAAAAGTTAAGTCCCATGGATTTGTATTATCATGGCAACTACTTGTTGAGCGGCAATACCAGGGATTTTGGATGGATTTTATATATGTACTGTTATGGTGCTTCGGTATGAGCTTGAGCCTCAGGACCGATGGCTAGGGAGCGTATATGCATCGGGATGTGTAGCTGGCTACGATGGTTGGAGGTGTACCCTGTTTAGGTATAGGTACATATGCCCACTTCGTGTGCGTTTTAGCATGTTACCTCTATTCAGGTTGAGACCGGCCTGTAGTCTAGTGGGAGTCCTTTAGTGTGACTATATATATATTTACGGACTATTAGCTATTGTTGAATTGTTTAGGATGTACATGCGTATCGGGCCTCTGTTTGGATTGTAGTAGTATAGAACTTGCGCGTGGGCCTGACCCACTTATATTTTTCAGGTACACGACAGTTCCAGGCTTAGAAGTGTTCGTGCTGAACAGAGTTCTCTATTCACTCTTCCGACGATGTAGGGCTCTCTCTATAGTTTTATTTTTGGACGTTTATTACAATTGTTTTATCTTCCGTTTGGATGTTTAATAGGGGTCCACTAGAGATGGATTCCCAAGTTGCAAACTGATGGAGTTTTGGAGTTTGGGTTTGATGGATTTTAATAATTATAATATTTTGCGGATTCTATTTTTAGTTCCTTCCAGCTTTAATTTCATTTCTTAATTTATTTTATATTCCGTGTTCATTATAAAATATTAATTGTTTGATATTCTCTCGGGTTTGGGCCTGGGCCTGATCAACCCGTGTCTCGGATCCGAGGGGTATCACAGGTTCATTGTTGCATAATTTTGTTTTCTGTAGTTTCGTTTACTACCATATTAGTAGTATAAATTATGATATTGTGATGCATGAGTAGGTGGAAGTATGTCCACATTGCTTTCTTGTCGTGTGGCATTAACATGCCTTCTTTAGATGCTTAGAGATGCCATATTGTTACATGTACTTTAGTGATATACTTTAGTGATATGATATTGTGCTTACATGGAGACGTGCTACATGTACCCTTGATTTTTATCTATGTAAGTAGATTTATTTATTTGGTAGTTGCATTCCTTGTCATATGCATGACTTCCATATTCGGTTCTCCCTTTTGTTCCCTTTCCGTGTTTGTCGTGTTGACATTTGTGGGAGAATAGGGTTTCTTCTCTTTCTTGGTTCAAGTAAGGAACTTCACAAGGAGTGAGTCTCTTATCTTCGTCGCCTTGTGCACGGTTTTGGGTTTGGTTGGTCCGTGAGGATCACCATTGTTGTCTTGAGTCCTTGGTGAGGATTTGGTTGATTTTGGTCGACTTACTTCCATGTAGGGGGTGAAGTCATTGACCTTGTTGTCTTTCTTTTCAGAGACTGAGTCATAGTGTTGTCCTTCTTAGGACTGGTGGTTCCCTTTCTTTCGTGTCTTCCCTTGGGGAGTTTTGCTGTGGTTGTTGACGGGTTGTGGTGCTCGGTGTGAGTAGATTGGTGTGAGATCATTTTACGGGGACTTGTGTCCATTTGATTAAGGATTTGGTTGACTCATTGTGTGAGTTTGACGCTGTTTAGGGATGTCTTTTGGAGACTTGTTTCAGTTTTGGAGACCTTGATGTGGATGACTCTTAGGAGGAGTTTTGAAGGATCGCTGTTGGATAAGGCTTGTTTGTGGAGTCGTCTCATCATAGTTGTGACTAGGTATAGTTTTGAGGAATCGTAGTTCCAATAATTGTTTATGGATCGATGGAAAATTGAGGAATTTTGACTTAACTTGGTGTTGCCAAGTAAGGTTTTGAGAGATTCATTTTGTGATTTTGATTGTTGTCAGGATTCGATGTGTGTGCTACTTGGTGGACTTGTATTTCGAGGATCTAGTTATCCGTGATAGGAATTTTGATCCGATGTTTGATTACTGTGAGTCGTCTTATAGTTGATCTGTTTCAGGATGATATCTGGGATATCGGAGACGTTGTTTTGCTTTTCAGGCTTTGGATTCATGATTGATGTTGTTAATAGTAGTGTTTTGAGACGTTGGAGTTGTTGGTTTTGTTGTATTGAGGATTTAAGGCCTTAAGCGTAGCGGTACCTATGGCATTGTTGTCAGTGTTTCGGGATTGGCCAGGATGGTCCGGCCAGACATCTTTGGACCATATCTCAACTCTCACAAAATGTTGGTCTCCGTAGTGCTTTTGGTAATGATCATTTTTTACATTGATGTCATTGGTATCGAGAGGTTTCATGGGTAAACCTAGTGGGGGCAGGTTATAAACTAGTGCCTTATACTGTCATGCTACCGTACAAAGTTGTGTGTTATGGGCGAGTGCTAGTTGCCGTCGATGCTACCTTACTGAAGAGTTAGTGTGGGCGGGCTCTAGGTACTGTCATTGCTACCACACATTTGAGTACGTCGTGGGCGGGTTTTGGTCGCTATTTGTACTGCTATGTCGTCTTTGTTCAGTACCTTGATTTGATACGTAAATGTCTTGGAGTTCTTTTGGTGGTTATTTTCAGATCCGTTTGATAATTCGTCAGGAGGGATGCTTACGGTTGTGGTCTTCCATTCCTTTGTTTGACCTTGAGTTCTGTGTGTGAGTTCAGACTTGTTGTGTGGCCGAGTGGTCACTTTTCTTTTGAGAGGTTGTCCTGTCGTGCGCACGTGGGTGTGAATGACATTAGTTTGTACTTTGTTTTTCAGTTCTGGGATTGCTTTTGTAGCATGTTGTGTGGGATACTCGGAAATGTACTCCGTAGTTATCTTGGTTCCGTTTTTTGTTTTGTTGGGGCTGGTTTTCGGGGACGAAATCCCTTTTTAGTGTGGAATAACCATTTTACCCCTTGGTTCATTTTTTTTCGGGTTTGCTATTCTTGTTTCATTACTTGGCTTATTTGAGTTCCATAGTTTCATGTAGAGTCATTTTGGTGCCTTAGGGATGACGTATATCTCTAGAGGTCACTTTCCTTCTTTTTGCTTTCGCATTTTGGATCCGTTTCGGGTCATCACAGGACACACTGGGTTGAAAAATCTAGGGTCGTCACAGGCAAGAATGAAACAATAGGATTTTCAAAAACAAAAAATACACGCAAATGGTGATTTTTAGACAAATTACTGATCTTGTGAGACAAAAATTGCTAGTTAGGAGTGTGAAGGACTCACCCATGGCATGCCAGCTGATGATCGAATGGGAGTTGCCGGCATCGTTCATCCTTCCTCCAACGGAGCCGCCTGACTTTCCACAGTAGGGCTCTGCTCTTTCACTGGCTTTACACCAGAATGTTTTATGTCCTAGACACGCACAGTCTATAACCCTAGACTAGAAGTGTCTTGGTCTTGATTTAGGCCTGGCTCTGTTAGATTTGTATGGTTGGGCTTTGTCCACATTTTGTGGACCAAGGTCTATTGTCTTTGTAACCACTTTTTAATCTATTCAACATTTACTTTCCGAAAAAAAAAAACCCTAGTATGCTCTTACAATTTTACATCAAATTAACATGTAAAAAATGGGGAAAAACATTAAATTGATTACCAAATTAAACGAATATGCAAGTTAGACAACTCTACCTCAAGAAAGCCCAAAAATCCCAAATTTTGAAATCACCAAAATCACCTAATTGTAAATCTGCTTCGATCAAATTGAAGCCCTCGTCGAGCTTTACAACTTTGCCTTCAATAGCAAAGTTCAAAACATGAAGGGAAAAGGAGAATCGGAGGCTTGAAGGCTTAGATATATATATATATATAGAAATAATATAGAGAGAGAAACGAGGGGTCTCGGTTGTTGTAAGAAGAAGAAATGGGCCACTTCAGATTTTTATGGTCCTTACACGAATATATGGTCAATGTGGGGTTTACCTGACCCACTAAAATAACTAAAAGCCTTATTTTGCATACATACATAATAAACATGTTACAAATGTAAAATAAAACACACAACCACATATAAACATTCCAAATAATAAAATATGAAATGTAATGACTTCGAAAACTAGCCCCGAGCACGAAAAATCTGAGTGCGGGACCCACACGGGACCTACCTGCCTAAAAATCCAAATAATTCCTAAATAACTTAAAATACATTTCTAAGGGTTCTAAACTCAAATAAATGCCCCAACCCACTCTCAGGACCCTCGTGGCATGCTAACTGGTGCGTGGAACGCAAAACGAGGCGCAAAAATAAATAAATTCAAAAAATCAAAAAATACAGAAAAAATAAAAAATCGAGAAACGTTATAGTTCATTTGTGATTGTTGATTGGCTGGTGATTTGGTAGGGATAGGATTCCAACTTCCAATGTTGGTGGTGGTTCATTCTCGGGAATACTGTGTTGGTGGTGGTTATGGGTTAGGATGGTGGTGGTGGCAACAATGATTGTGGTGATGACGGTGGTTATCGGTAAGAGCCCAACCTCAAACACCATGATCACTGACGCCGACGGTAAACTCTAAGCATCAATGAGGAGTAAACCGGTGAGAGTCCAACCTCAAACTCCATGATCGTTGGCGTTGACAAAAAACTCTAAGCATCAACAAGGAGTAAACCAGTGAGAGACCGATCTCAAACTCCATGACCGTTGGTGAGAAGCTCTGAGCATCACGACACAATCGCAGTGAGCAAACCAGTAACTTATCATCATACAGACCCAATTAACTAAATCGTGAGCATCTTTAAAGACCCAAATCAAGAACTTCATTGAAGACCAGCTGCTGGCTACTGAAGGTTGTGATATGTCGGCATTTTCTTCGACTGTGGAAAAACTAGAATGTAGAAGAGAGAGCCTTATATGTAAAGCCATGTTTGTCAGTAAAATAAGTAAGGTGATAAGGTAATGCTGTGTTGTCATAATGCTATTGGATTGTTAAGATTTTTTTGACACATCAGCAACTAAGTTCAAGACAACACCAAAACGACGTCTTTCCATTAAAGGGTAATATTGTAATCCTTTTTTTTACGGTGCTGGAGACTCACCTACTGTCCGTAAATGTAACTTTATCATAGTTTAAGGGGACACTTGTTAATTTAGGGGGGTTTTGTGCAATTGTTTGAAAGTTCAGGAGGGTTTATGCACTTTACCCTATAAGATAAGAGGCAAGTGTTATAAGATGGTAGTTTCGAAATTATGAAAATATTACTTACTTACTATTCTTTCCCTCCAAATCTATTCAATTTTTGAAGGATATCATATGAGGGATTTTGAGGGATAAATATCCTTCCAAATCTCTTTCAATCATTTCTTTCTCTCAACTAAAAGTTTTCCAAACATGATTTTCACTATTCTTTCTTTTATTTTCTTTTCAAATCCTTCCAAATCACTCAATCCAAATGAAGCCTAAGGGTATGTTTGGAACAATGGAAAAGAAAAGAAATGATAAGATTAGTTAGGAGAGAAAAGAAAAAAAGAAAGAAAGAAAAAAAGAAAAAGAAAGAGAGGATTTAGTTAACTACTTATCATGTTTAGTTGATTAATAAAGAAAAAGAAAGGAAATGATTCATGTTTGGGGAAAGAAATGAAATGAAAGTATTATAATGAATTTATTACCGTACCATTTTTCATAGATTTTGTTTTTTATAAAAATAAGGGGAAATTTGGTATTAATAAAGTTTCATTTAAAAAGCTAGTTTTTCTTTTCATTTCCTTCCATTTCTTTCCATTTTTTGAAGGATAATAAAACTAACACATCATATATAATTTGTTTTAGGTGTGGTGGTGTTTCCCGAGTGGTAAAAGGGTCAAGCCTAAAGTACACGTACCCACCCTATTGCTAGGCTATATATATATATATATATATATATATATATATATATATATATATATATATATATAATTTGTTTCCTTCTAAATCCCTCCATTTCCTTTTTTTTTTCTTTAAAAATTCATACCAAACACAACATTTGATTTCCGTCAATTACCTGTGTTTTTTTTTCTTTTCCTTCCAATACCCTCTAGGCCGAGTTTGGTTGGAGGGTAATGTAAGGAAAAGAAAAGAAAGAAAATAGAGGGAAATGTAATAATATGTTTGGTATGGATTATAAAAGGAAAAGAAAGAAAATAGATAGATTCAGAAGGATACAAAGTAGGCATGATGTGTGTTAGGAGGAAAGGGAAACAAATGCTAGTATTTTTAATGAAACTTTATTAATATAAAATTTGCCCTTATTTTTTTAAAAGATAAAATTTATATAAAAGGGTATAGTAGTAAATTCATTAACACAATTTTCTTTCATTTCTTTTCTACCAACCAAACGGTAAGTCGTTAACAATATCTTCTCATTT
Source organism: Cornus florida (assembly GCF_030987335.1). Classification (NCBI taxonomy): domain Eukaryota; kingdom Viridiplantae; phylum Streptophyta; class Magnoliopsida; order Cornales; family Cornaceae; genus Cornus; species Cornus florida. Next base: position 56,517,727 of record NW_026775579.1, on the reverse strand, counting down.
ATTTTATTTTCTCTCCTAACAATAAGTACGATAACGATGAAGAATAAAAAAGTTTGAAAAATTCTTAAATGACATTTTTAAACTAATCATTATATTTTGCAGCATATTTTTATATTTTTGCTTCCAAAAATCTTGCATTGTAACAAATGAATGTTACCAAACATATTTCTGATTATTATTTAAAACACTTTATAAACATAACACTTGTTTTTGTTTCGGATTAAAACAAAAATGTGTACCAAATATGTCCCAAATCTTCCTTCTTATAATAAAAATTTAGATAGTAATGAATATAATTAAATTACACCAATTGATATGTTGAAGAGCACAAAAAAAAAAGGCGGCTTGAATTTAAAATAATTTTTTTAAAAAATTAAAACTGTTAGAATACAAAATTGACAAATACAACAGAATCTATCAAGTAAAGATCATCATTAGATTCATTGCAATTCAACACAACCCAAATTTATCAACTATTGATAATCATTAGAGTCATTACAATTAAATTATAAAAAATTGTAGTGCAAAGTATCATAAAATAATATTTAATTTCCAATATGACGTTCTTGTTGTAGTTTATGAAGACATTCATCTGTTGTTGAAACACACGAAGTGTGAGGGTTCGCATGGCCTTCTTACGACTGTAATGGGGTGGCCCACACATTGAGCACCATAATTTGGTAGGACTAGGAGTAGTTAAAAAATTAAATTGTGATTGAAATGCGTGGCCTCAATAGTTTCTGGATATTGTAAACTATTATTATTGATAGAGTTTTTTTTTTAATATCAGTGGGGTTAAAACAAGTGTCCCATTAATACAATGAAATTATATGAAAGTAAATGAAACCTTATACTCAAAAGATAGAAGCTATCGTGTTATTTGAGTAGTTGAATTGTTTTTTATATTTGGAAGTTTATGTTCTAGTCTTGCATGGTAGGAGTGACAAAGTTTGACACAATTTGTCAATATTATTCGAACACGACACAAATTAAATAGATATAAATTGACATTAATCTGTTTCATCAATCGTGTCGTGTTTGAATTGAAACAGTTCAACTCGTATAATTCGTTTAATTATCATAAAAAAAAAAAATTATATTTAAATTTTAAAATAATTATCTAAACTTTATTTTATAATTTACCCTTTTGTAGACCAGAGACTATTTATAAATTTGATTAGATTGAAACTTATATTTTTTTATGATTTATTATTCGTTTGGGTATTATTAATAATTTAAATAATATAATTTTTTATTTTAGTAAATATGTCATTAAGCGAATTATACGTGTAACCCATTTAATAAACAGGTCGGATTATTATTGAGAGTTTTTGACACGAATATTAAACGAGTCGTATTCGAATTGACTTATTTAATAAAATATTCTTAAATTGACACGACACGACAAGACATAATTATGACCTGCAAACAATAATCGACATACCCTCATCCCTCTTCATTCGCTCTGGCCACTAACCCCTCACCTTATTGTCATAAAAAAAATAATTAATAATAATAATAATAATATAATATACTCAAAAAATACCATTAGATTACACTCAAGCCCACACCGGACCTCGACTTTTTAGTCTCGACTCTCGAGTGGTGATAAGATGAGATTAGATGGACTACATAAAATTTATGTGACCACTATTTTTTTTTTTTGTTTTTTGTTTTTTGTTTTTTTCCATTGTGAATATCATTTCCAAAACCTTAATGCTCCCCTTGCTTGTATAGTTGACTTTATGAGCTAATATCTGTAATGCCATATTACTGTTTTCAATTTGAAATATTTTTCTCCATTGACATTATTACATTTTTGGTAAATTTCCCATCAATTGCTTTTTATTACATTTTTGGTAAATTTCCGATCAATTGCTTTTCAAAATAAAAGATCCAACGTATGCACGGCTGAGGCCACCCCTTTTTTACTATACCTAATTTTAGACTACCCAAATATATATATATATATATATATATATATATATATATATTAACAATTTCTGAATTCTCCCTTAAATGTACGACACTTTCTCATTTTTTAAAGTAGAAGAGTGAACGTGAGTAAAAGTCTCATCGTTTTAAAAAAAAAAAAAAGAGTTGACACATGAAAAAACACCATTCACTCTTACAGAGGTATCACTTTTTGTGCACACAAGTATCATTTTTTGTCCATCAAGTATCACTTTTATTCATATAAGTACCATTTTTTGTGTATCAGGTACCACTTTTTTGTGCAACACAAAAAGTAATACCTGATGATAAAAAATGATAATACTTATATGCCTAAATGTGATACGAGAATAAACAATAATTTTTCATATCTTTATTTTTTAAAAATTATAAAATTTAAACTTAATTAAATAATAAATATAAATCATTAATACCGTTTATATGTAATAATTTTAATAAAATACACGTAGCGTGAGGTTCTTACAAAAATAACGGACGATATGAAATAATGTAGCAATCTTTAGGGCCAGAGACTGTGGGACAAAAGACCCAGCGGTGGGCCTTTCCCACATGCTACTTTGAATCAATAATAATGATAAACACCCTCCACAACAAAAAAGCGATGCGGCGACGTTTTTGAATTTTTGTGTTGTAAGTTTGTGAAATGTTTGCAACAAATATATATGTATATAATACAGAAAAACTATGAATCGTTTTCATTTCTTGTTTGTTTTGCCAAGAAAAGGTGATAAAGAAAGCAAAAGCAAGAAAACAAAAAACCAAAAAACGGAAAAGACAAAATCAGTACATTGTCACGTGACGGTCACGTGATCAATCTTATCCTCAAGGATTGTATAATCCAAAATGCAAGGACAAACGACCACCACTTATTCGACAGGTGTCAGACAACTCCACTTTTTATTCCAATATCTTGTTAAGAACTTGGGTCCCACAAAGAAACACCCACACACACCACCACATGATGTGGTAGTAGCTGTGACAATGTACACTTGAATCATCATCACCGTGAAAGGGCTCGGCGGAGGACATGAGCCAACAATCCGGGTGCACTCAGGTGGGGCAAGTGGCCCTCCGTGTTCAACATCTCCACTGTGTTCCGCCCGCCGAGGTGGCTCTTCAAGTAGGCCGCCACCGATTGTGGCACGGACACGTCCCTCGCGGTCTGAATTATGCAACATGGCACTCTCACTAGCCCTAAAACCCCCCTCAAATCACTATTGAACACGGTGCGTGACACGAACAACGTTATGTCGGGCCTCATGTTGAATAATGTCCGGCTGAATTCCCGGACCACCGTCGGGACGTCCGCCCCGACCGCTAGCGGAGCGAAACCCTTCACCCACGCCTCGTAATTCATCTCCATGGCCGAAAACACTTTCTCAATTTCACCTTGCTCGAATCCACCATGGTAATCCCTATCATTTAGAAACCTGTCATTTCAGCTAAATTATGAGTACACAATCTTTCTAGAAAACTGTTTTAAAAAATTATAAAAATATTGATGACATGGCATTACATCAATCGGTCATCTTTATTTCAGTTATGTTTTGCTCACAAAATGTATATATATATGGAGTAACATTTTTTTTAGTCACTGTCATTTTATGTATTCATAGTGTAAAGTGAATGTAGCAAAATAAAATTGAAAGTAAGAAAGACCATCCATGAGATTCTTGCTTTTGCGTTTCATTTTCACTACTTTATAACAAACCAAAATGGATGATATTTTTCATTGTGTACCTCGGAGATGCTCCGATGAGGACGAGCTTAGTGAAGAGCTCCGGCCGGCGAATGGACGCTAAAATTCCGATCATGGCGGAGACGGAGTGGCCGACGTAGGCGCACCGATCGACGCCGAGGGCGTCGAGTATGTTGAGGAGGTCATCAACATAGGGATCAAGAGTGGTGTATCGCCGGAAATCGAAGTAATCGGGATTGACACTGCCGGCGCAAATGAGGTCATAGAGGATGACACGGTAGTAAGGGGTAAAATAGGGCAGAATGCGCTGCCACGCCGATTGATCGGTGCCGACACCGTGGGCGAGGACGAGGATTTTCTCGCCGGAGCCGATCACCCGGACGTTCAGGGCTTCCAATAGGCTTTGACCCATTTTGCAGAAAAAAAAAAAAAAAAAACCAGAGAGAGAAAGTGAAGGAGTGGTGGGTTGGTTTTCTATATGTCTGTGTGTTTTGTTCATATATGGGTCAGTGATTCTAAGTTTGGTGTGGGTATTTATAATGCCATGCGAGAGAGTTTTAATCTCTGCTTATAAAGTTTGGAGTTGGGTCATACACAGTATTTTGGATTTTAATGCTACGATGACAGGGGATATTTTATTTGTTAGTGTGACAGCTGAATCTGGAAGGTTGGTATTGTGGTAGGTTGATGTGAGTGTGTGATATTTCACATCGAGTGTGTGTTTGTATTAACCATGATCAAACTTGGTGTTTGGCTTATTTTGGTCGTGGTGGCTTTGTTCTGTAGCTAATTTTCTAATCAGCAGATTGTGATGTGGCTTATTTTAATATTTAATGCGGTTGACAAATTATATATATATATATATATATATATATATATAAAAGAATTTCTGCCCATGGAAAGTTTTGGAATGAAATTGACAAAATCAATTTGGAAACAATAACTTGAGAATCTTGACAATAAATAAGCACTCATTGTAGTCGGACCCTATCTTATCTTTGTGATAATGCGATATAATTTTAATAATGATATACAGAGAAGTTAATTTATGCTAATCTTGAAATTTTGCCCCAAATATTAACTGGTAGTTAATTAGGATTATAAATTAATCCAACTGTTAATGAATAATTTAAATTTGGCTGGAATTCTTTTACTAAGCAAATGAATTGAGTTTGAAGTAAATGAGCTATATGTCCAAAACTCAGCCCATGAGACAAGTGAATTATTAATGGACATGTATTTATGAAAACCTTCAGTCAAAGGATAATGAACATGACTTGTTTATTAGGAATTATTTAAATTTAATTAATCTTGATATCATACTCAAGATTGAGCTTCAGCTCAATAATGAGCTTGATATTATCTTTGAAATGGACTATACTAGTCAAAGAAGCCGAGCTCGATGACCAATGTTTAAGCTGAGCTCGAGCTTCGCGGGCAATATCACAAAATTGCATATGAAGTATTTTGTTACATAGAATCAAAAGAGTTGCACGATGGAAGGTATGCGAAGTTTGATATAAAAATAGTTTTTTAGTGGGTGAATATGTTTTACTTACTCTTTTATTTAATTTTTGTTTATTTTAACTCTATCGAAATAAATTTAAAATTAACCTACAAAGTAATAAATAATTTACAATTAAAGTAAATAAATTTTGAGAAATGATATCAAAGTTTTTTGTGCATGAAAAAAACCTTGTCGGAAGAAAGCTGACCAATCGAGATAAAAATCACAAATACTTTCGCAATCTCGAACGAAACATCCACTAATCTTCGAAGTAAAGTACAATGAACTTTTACTCATGCTCACACCCACCCCATTGTACCCAATAACTAGTTGTTGAACATACCAGGTTGACTATCGCGACTCCCCGTCCGAATGCTGGAGACTTCAGGCTTACTCTCTAATCCTTGTAGAAGGGTTGCTGGTAGATAATGAATTCTCCGTTGAATGCTTTGACTCCTTCTTAGTGTGATCGATTTCTCCTTCCTTCAAATTTTGAATTTTGCGAAGGTAAATCAAAACCTTATTGTTCTAAATGGAATCTTCAATATGTTTGAACTCCGGTTAGGTAAGAACATTACCCTAAAATCACTCAAGTGGAATAGTTGTACTCTCAAGTATATAATAATATACACAAAAATCAAGGAAGATTTTCTGTCAAAAATACTTAAAAAAAACTCTCAATAGCAAAACTATTTTTCTCTTTAAATCCGTAATCAATCAAGAGAGAAAGAGAGAGTTTATATAGACTAGAGATTCATCAAAATATATGAAAAAATGTTTTAAAATCGTACAAAGACTTCTCTAGGAGTTTTGATAAAAAGCGGAAACTAAAAAATTACCAAAAACTGAAATCTTGCACATTAGGAAAACACAACCGGTTCTGTTTTAAACGCCACCAGTTGTGTTTTTACTAATAGCAATTTCTGATCACAAAAAAAAACAGTTGATTGTGTTTTGAAAGGCCACCGATTATGCTTTTATTGGGAGTTGTTTTAAGACTTGAGAAAATTGCAACTGGTTCTGTTTGTAAAAGCAACTGGTTGTGTTTTTGCTTAGGGCTAAAAATTGATTTGTTTTGACTCTAAAAAGCTCAATACTTTCACAATCAACCCAAAACACGTAAGTGTAATGTGTCCTCACTCACATACATGTTTTAAAAATTGTTCTCATCGAATCGAAGTATGTGTACATTTATTCCGCTTTCAACATCGAGACTCAAAGTAAAACAAAAATTACAATTTAATCAGACATGTTTTGACATCAAAATTTACCAATTACAAAATTCACATCTCGCAATTATTACCCTAACTTATGTAGTTAAAGCATACTTAGGAATGAAATAACTTTCAAAACGTGTTATTCCATTCCCTTGTACTAGGGGTGGCAATACATGTTCGCGAGTCATAATCGTGTTATGACGATTTAAGGGTATTATACTAAATACCTTAACTTGAACACGACCCATTTAATATTGGTGTCAGAAACCCTCAACATTAACCCAACTTGTTTATTGTTATTATTTTTTTCAACCCGAACTGTTTATTTATTTACTTTTTCAACCCAACCTGTTTATTTAATGGGTTACACGTATAACTCGTTTTATGACCTATTTGCTAAAACAACAAATTATATTATTTAAATTGTTAATAATACTCAATCAAACAATAAATACTAGAAAAATATAATTTTCAATCCAATCAAATTACTAAATAGTCACTGGTTTAAAAAATAGTAAATTATAAAACACGAGTTTAGATAGTTATTTTGAATTTAAATATAAATTTTTTATAGCACGTATAGTTATATGGGTTACATGAGTTGAACCACCTCAATCCAAACACGATACGATTAACTAAACAGGTTAGTCGTATTGACCTGTTTACAACTCAAAATCATTTAAGGTCAACCTAAACTCGTTTAACTTGTGTCATGTTCGAGACGATTAACTAAAAAGTTAGTCGTATTGACTTGTGTACGATTCAAACCCATTTAAGGTTAACTCACACCTGTTTAACTTGTGTCATGTCGCATCGATCCGTTTACGATCCAAACCCATTTAAGATCAATCAAAATCTATTTAACTCGTGTCGTGTTCGATTCTTATTGACGGATTATGTCAAACTTTGCCACCCCTACCAAGGAAGCCTATGTTCCATTCATGTGCTCTTTCCTGCCATCTATCAATTTATCCCTTCTTCCAAACGAACTATTACCATACCTGTTGGCATGTTTTCATAAAGACATATCATCTTGAGTGGTATTACATGATAGAACATTGCACAAAAGTTGTTAATAGTAGGTTTATTTAATTTTTATTACTTCCATCTGTTCGATGTTAGTAATCCACTATTTCATTTTTAAATGTTTCAAATTAGTTGTGCATTTTGAAAAGTCAACGCAAATAAATCTTATCTTTTCATCATTATTCTTTATTTTTTAAAAAAATTTCAAACTTAATAACTATATATATCTAAATGATAAAGGACAAGTTAATAATTTTAAAAAGGGACAATACATTAATTGCATGTTCCTTAAAAATTCTAATTTCTAAACATGAATATCTAATAAGGAATGGAAGAAGTATTATTTATGTCTTTCCGTAGATATTTGATAGGGAAGATATTAAACATGCAGGGAGGTTCAAACGATTATGGAGCCGGAGATAAGCTGTAAGGGATATGAGGATAGCTCCTCCTATATCTCTCTTGTGATGGAGAAGGTAATCTAATGAGTAATGAGTCTCATCACTCATGGTTGAACACAGCAACCCAGGAGATTTGGCCAACTCAAAATATACACCAAAAATTAAATTTAAAGTATTTCTTTGATATACAATCTATCCATTAGTAAGCCGATGCGGGTCTCCATCACCTCTTCTCTTGTAGAAAAGGCATTCAATTTCAGTCACCTCTAACATTCAATTTCAGATCGTGCAGAATTTTGCATCAACACTGGTAATAATTGAAAATCTAGATATTAGCATTAACAATTCATGAAATTATAAAACAAATCAAGCACAGTTGAAGTTATGGTTGTTTCAATTTTCTTCATCTCTCTAATATCTATGTTGTCGTGAAAATTTTAAAAATATATGATTAATGAAGTCAAAAAATATCACTGCACAATCAAATTGCCCCTATTAATTACTGCTAATTGGATCAAATAACTGGTACTTATTATATATGTGTGTGTGTATATATATACACTAATTCTTTAGCAAATGATGACGATGATGGCAATGTTAGTGGTGTTGATGCAACTGAGGATGATGACAAAGATATGATATACAGAACACTCAGCTTATCAGAAATTTAAAAGGAAAAAAAAAAAAAAAAAAAAAGTCAGAGATATTATAACATATATAGGCAGTGAGAGTATCAAAATTCATGATGGTCCAATTTAACTTTTAGGAAGCGATTGCTATGCCACTCTTGATATGCAGTGCTATTGCTCAGTGTGTGGGATACATGGAGTCTCGATCTGTAGCTAGCTATTGGTGAAATAATAATGAGGAAAAGAGTAGGGTCATTGAAGAATCTGATTCAATGTGGGTAACTTGTACCCCCACAAAAATACAAATGCATGGTCCCTCTTTTTCTTGTTGCCGCATCCTTCTCTCTCTCTCTCTATAATTGACAAACCCACATTGCCCTCCCTCTCTATCTCTGTGGTAAAAGTTACTAGTTCTAAATGCATCCTGTCATCAACAAAACCTAGTTCTTCATTTTCAATCCTCCCACCATGTTGAGTTAAGAGGGTGTATGTACCTGTTTTTTGAGTCAAGCTAAAGATGAAAATATCTGAAAAATATGACTAAAACAATACGAGGAATACAAAAGAGTGGATTAAGGGAGAGAAAATCAGCCCAATCTTAGTACTGAAACGATGGCAGAGAATACGAAGTCTGGAGTGTTGACAGAGCCCGAATTCTTTGTGTCCTTATCCCTTTTTGTCTTTGCCACCTCTTTATAGCCCTAGGTCATTTAGGTTAGGCCATGTCCCTTTATGGATCATGATGCCTTAATCTCTATTTTTCCGGTTCCGTTGCCAAGTGTACGTATCTCCTTGAATGACCTAAATAGAGGATAGTTATAAAGGTCCCTATACTTACTCCAGCCTGGTTTTTGCTTTTTCTCCTCGAAATAGGTCTTGCCTTAGCAAGACTTAGTTTTCCATCCTCCATTCCAAAGTCCCTTCTGCATTCCCACTGGCCTCAAAGAGTTCTACCATTACTTTTAGCTGTTTGTTTTCTTTGACAGAATATGGCTTGATCGCATCGAGGTTCAAGGCCCATCGATCGACAGTTTGTGATTTGGTCGGATCAAGGTTCAAGGTCCATCAATTGACAGTTTGTGGCTTGGTCGAATCGAGGTTTAAGGCCCACCGATCGACAGTTTGTGGCTTGGTCGGGTCGAGGTTCAAGGCCCATCGATCGACAGTTTGTGACTTGATCGGATCGACATTCAAAGCCCATCGATCGATAGTTTGTGGCTTGGTTGAATCGAGATTCAAAGCCCATCGATCGACAGTTTTTGGCATGGTTGGATCGAGGTTCAAGACCTATTGATTGACAATTTGTGGCTTAGTTGGATCGAGTTCAAGATCAATCGATCGATAGTTGTGGCTTCGATCAGATCGAGGTTCAAGGCCCATTGACCGAAGGCCTGGGTCCCAAGCCTTATGGGTTCTCATCGACTAGTTGCCTCTGTTGAGCAGGCTAAAGCTTTATCGTCGACCGAGTGTTGGCCATTTTGTCTTCTTGTTATTCTTTTTTAAATCTGGTATTGAGGTGACGTCAACTTGATTAGAATGTTGATGACGTGGCATAAACTACATCCAGAGAGGGCTGTAAGGGAAAAGAATTTTTTTTAAGTGGTTCAGTTTTCGAAAATTAATACAGTCCTCAAATATTGTTATTAAAGAATGATGGAAGATGGGTAGTTCAGTAAACGGACAATTTCTTAGATCTGTTTTTAGCTTCGACATACAGTTTTTTTTATTTTTAATTATCAAAAAATAAAAAATTATTTTACGATAATTGAACAAAGCATGCCCTAAGTAACTTAGTAAAATTGATATAACTGCTCTAAATAGTCTGATTTTAAAAACTGAGTGTGCCGCCTAAATGAAAGAAGATTCCCATTTATTAGACCTCGAACAAGTCCCAAATCATTGACCTCTCAACCCTTCAATCGATTGCAATTGCATTTTGTTTATTTTATTTCTTAAAAGAAGAGTGATATACAAACCTAAAAGACTAGCCGATTTAGATCGGATTACACCCGTGTTATCTGGCTAGGTGGGACCTTTTCAGAAGGTTCAAGTGTTCACACCCAAAGTCACATAATTATTTTAGACAGGTGTTGCTCTCACAATCTGCTTGTATTTTTGCTCTCGCGTTCTGCGTATGTTCTTTCTCCCAATTCAATTATGTGTGGCTTAAATTTTGTCGCTTTCACGTTCACCCCCTGTCATCTGCCTAAGAGGGACCTTCTTGGAGGTATGTGGACACTTTGGCCATCTGAATCGGCTAATTTTTACACCCAACTAGCATTTCTTCATTTTGAAAAAGCAAAACTAAAACCAAAACCATTGTACATGCAATGTGTGCTACCAGATTTTAGAGGCTTCACATTTAATCCCCATAAAATTCGGTGGAAGCTTAAAGACATAGCTTAGGACAATGCTTTGGAACCATACAATAACACCGTAAGCAGGCTGAGGTAAGTAGGAGGTTTCTATCAATGAGATAAAGGCTTGTGAAGACACGTGAAATAGAAAGCTCTGCAGATAAGTTATGGAGTTTGGGCCCCCTGCCCAACACTTGGCATATGTACGTTGAAACAATGACATTGAGTGAGAGAGAGAAAGAGATATCAGATATATATATATATATATATAGAGAGAGAGAGAGAGAGAGAGAGAGAGAGAGGATGGTATGTTGAATGGCTTTAGGGATAGTACAATCTTGTAGGGGCAAGTTTCTATATGGAGTGTGAGTTGGTTTGATGATGAGTCATTGGGCTTATCTTATCCTACTACACTTTTATTCTTCTTTTTTTCCTCTTCACTTTGTAATTTAGTATCCCTATCTATATATATTCCACCCTCATTGGTTTGGAATGACATAGCTGGAGGGAACTAGAATCCTATTCAGTATATTCCCTGTTGTTTCTATCGGTTCAATGTTCGGGTTTATCGGGTTTTGTAATTCAGGAGGGACTCAAGTTGGTTTTCGAGTTGTCCTCTACACATTCGCCCTCTCGAAATGAAATCAAGTTCTTAACTTTTAACTGCGGTTTAGATTGAATTGCAATTTACACGTCTAAGTTCAAAATTTTTTGAGCTGGGCACGAGTTGGGACCGCCCAAATTGTATCCCTAATATATATGCCAAAATTTAGACATTAGTACTAATCTTTGTGTTCACAATTTAGAATCTTTACATGTGATGCAAATTGATGTGTAATTTTATGTACAAGTTTACAAACCAATACCTATTACACACAGAGGCATTTTGGTTGCCAAAAAAACTATGAAGAGTGAAAGTCTATAGTTTGGTAAATATTTTCAGGAACATCACAAATTGACTACTTTGTGAGTTCATAATATGATAATTTTAGATCTAAAACTACATAAATTGATAGTCTGTGAAACTGAATTTGCATTTTTATGATATATGCATCTAAATACATGTGATTCATGCATCCATCTGCGTGTCCATATATTTTTATTGTCTTCTGCAATGGAAATGCTCCATTTTCAAAACTCAATAACTATTGTATTATCTGCTATGTAAAGTCATTTTCATATGAAAAAGTTAGGATAGAAATTCAAACTAGTTTCTACATGCATGCACTTAAAAAGCTTTTTTCACTTTTCTATATATATAAAAGGTGTATCATCTTAATTTCTTCACAGATTATAAATCTTTAGCATATCTTTTGTACGCACTTTATGTTGCATTTGGAACATCGAATCTGCACATTTGATTTAATTTCTAATCCAAACCAATGAATCGATGCTCCCATGTGAAACAAGAGTTATGCGGGGTGCGGAAACAGTCAGTTGATTTTAATTGTGCTTGATTTATGATTGATTAAATTCTATGACAAATTTAAACATCCACAATTACAAATATATGTAAAGTAAAGCAAATTAGAGTTAAAGAGATTGCACCAGGATTTTAGCGAGTTATGCAGGGTGCGGAAACCGTCAGTTGATTTTAATTGTGCTTAACTCCTTTAATGACCTAGATCTGATTATTAGGTCAACTTGCTTGATTTATGATTGATTAAATTATATGACCAATATAAACATCCACAATCACAATTATATGTAAAGTAAAGCAAGTTAGAGTTAGAGAGATTGCACTAGAATTTTAGCGAGTAAACCCCAATTGATAAAATACGTCAATTGTTTGTATGGGAAAAACCTCATGGACTATGCAGTCCAAAGTAAACCAATTCACTATGTTTGAAACAAAGTATACCGAACTTTAACTCTGGCTCACACCGAATCATTCTACACCACACCAACCGCTGACGATCCTTTAGCTTTGCGACTCCCCATCCAACAGCAACTTGACCTCAGGCTTACACTTGATATTTGTAAAAGAGTAGCAGGTAAATCAGACAGCACTCCACGAATGCTCCAACCATTCCAAAGTGTGATTGCCTTTACTTCTGTTCTTCAAGATCTGAACTTGATTGTAGAAAAATTAAATCCTCTTGATCATCCGGAATCTCTAAATCTTCAATATAGCTCCAATTCCAATAAGATAGAGAATAACACAACTAAATCACTCACGAATATATATGTGTGCTCTCAAAAATAAATTCAGAATAATCAGATTTGATTTTCTGAATTTTTCTCTCTCTAAAAGCTTTCTCAAAATGTAAAAGATTTTTCCTAAAGCCATTAATAAACCAATGTATATGACATGATTTATATAGAATCTTAAAAGTCATAATAGCTCAGAAAATATGATAAATTTTGTGTATAGGACTTGGAAGGAAGTTTGGATCAAAAAGGAAACATTAGAAGAAGGAAACTTGGAAATCTGATGCATCCAAGACTTCTTGAACCGGTTCAGAGGGGCTGAACCGATTCAAGATGGCCAGTAAAGAATCCCACAAATTCTTGAACCAGTTCAGCCCCTTTGAACTGGTTCAAGATGGCCAGTCTTGAAACTTAGGTAATTCAACTTGTTCCGAACCTTTTAAAATCCTTTCTAAATGTTCTCACTACCTCTCAAACTTCTTAGAGCGTTGTTCTCATCATCTCGGAGTGTAGTATCCCATGAACACTTGACCTTCTTCAAATCCGCATCCAATCTTCAATCTTTAAAATTTTGAACTGAGAAATTACAACTCGATCGAACTTGTTTTGATAACGAAATGAGCCAATTACAAAATATATATCTCACATCCCAAACATAGTTTTAAGTTCATTTGAAGCACTTTACAAACACATTTATATATATAGTTGCATCACCAAGAGTTCCCTATGAAAGTATTAATTCTATGTTGGATCCCATTTTGTGCTAACACGAGTTTGGTCAATTTTCTGAAAGCATTTGTCAAGAATTTAAAAAAAAAAAAAATATTTTTTTAAGAATTATAAAGAACAGTTATATATATATATATATATATATATATATATATATATATATATGTATGTATGTATTTCACAACACTACACCCATAGAAGTTGCTATGAAGTTGATATGGTCAACTTGGTTTGTAACTCTGAAAATAAAAAAAGATAACAAAAATAAAAGACCTATACAATGACTCTCCTTGATTCAGTTTTTTGAAAAGTGTTTTCTAAAAACTCAGGCTTGTTTGGTTTGTAACGCTAAAAATAGCTCTCAATAACTCATCAACAGAAAACTATTTTTAGAGAACAATCTTTTATAAATCTTTTATTGTTATCTGAAAACAAAAATTTTTATAATTGAGTTTTCAAAAAAAAGAACTAAGTTGAGTTTTTTGTTCAATTTTATGATTTATGAGAATAGAAAATTATTTCCATAATTACAAAAAAACATTTCCATAAAAATGTCTTAAAAATAGTTTTATGTTTTCTGAATTGTTGAGAACTATTTTAACAATTACAAACCAGGCAGGCAATGGTTCTCTAATACATCAGGCAATAGTAAATACAAAATACATATTAGACTATTTGTCACCAAAAAAATAAAAAAATAACTAATATATATATATATATATATATATATATATATAATGGGTGTTTGTCGGCTGTAATTTAACCATCTAATTAATCAACAAACTTGAAGTGAATATCTAATATGTAACTTTATTTAGTTATTTTTTTATTTTTTTGATATATATATAGAATTGTTACTTTCTTTGATATATTCTATATCAAAATCAAATATACTTAATATAGCTTGCCATTGGGCAAAAATCTGTTTAAAAGCAATATTTTCAACATCTTTTTCTAAAACATATTTTGCAATTTGACAATCAACACGAACTAAAAACTTTTGATTTAAAATATCATTTTGAAATTTACTAATGTGTATATATATATATATATATATATAAATATATATTCTTTTTCCTATGAAGAGATACAAAGAGTTATAAGCATGGGTTTTTATTGGATTCCAAGTCAGTTTGTATGAAAAGAAAAAGGGAGGTCCAACTCAATCTTGTATCATTACATGGGAGATTATTACATACAAGCATTTTTGGACATAATGATTTGCACTATATCTATATGCATGTTCTCATATTACCATTTGTTTCCATCTCTTCAACACCCAAGTCTAGCCCCACTTTGATACATGCATTAAGGCAATAAAAAAAGAACAAACAAACAGACATCATCCTCAGCTTGAGTCTTTTCCAGGCATGCGTTTTTAGATGCCACGCCCCCACTTCTTATTCGTTTGTTTGCATCCCCCTTTGTTTGAATGTGACCCATTGTGTTTGTGTGTGCCATTTTCAGACTTCACTTTATATCTATACACACACTAGCTAGGGATAAGGTCGGGGTTTTCCACATGTGAAATTAAGAAAGAATAATCAGACCACTTTCTTCTTCTTCTTCTAGCTGTTTTGTACTATGTCTGGGGAATGCATGTCTGTGGATAACTATGTTGTTTATAATTAAGCCTTTATATATATACCCATGTGTACTCTGATCATTCATTACCAAGTGGAATCAAAGTTTCTAATTTCAAAATGTCAACTCTTTGTTTATATAATATTCACCTAGCTTTCTCCCCTATAATTTTTTCGAACAAGAAACTCAAAACCTCACTTTTGTCCCGGGAATTTGAACCATCCACAAATGATACGGGAGCTAAGTTATAAACCATAAAATTAAGAAAGAACAATTCGATTTGAAGTCGAAAAAGAAAGTCTCGGTCCTAATCCTAGTGAGCTAGTGTTTGCACCCAAATTGGACATCTAGCTTAATGTCACGGGCCTAAAGATTTGGCGCAGCGGCACGGCCCGTGCGGCACCAAGGCGTTGCTTCTACTCGCGCAAGCACCCTAGTCAGCCACCAAGATCTGCCCTCCCGAGAATCCATGCTGATTGGTTTCGGCCTACCTTGGCCTCATCAAGGAAACGGCTCCAACTCCTGACCAATTTGTGCAGGGATGGCCAACTCCCATCTTCATAGTCAAGTCCACGACCGACAAGCTCCTCGAACTGAACCGAGTCGTCCTGCCTGAACTTTGAAGAGGTACCATCCTGTGGTTCTGCACGCCCCTTCCCTGGAACCACTCCCAGTCAATCTCTGCTCTTTGCCAACCAACATGCATGCGTGTCTTCCATACTCATGGCGTCATTAGGAATCACTTCGTGACACTCTCCCACCTGAATCATGCGATGCCCTCGTCGCAGTACGGCGTTGACTCCACTGCGTCCACTCCTTTCCAAAGTCTGCCTCCAAGCGGTATACTTGCCTTCCCACCATCGCTTCCTTGTGCAGCCCTCTGTACTACACTCGCCCAATGATAGGTCTTGGACCAAGGGGACGTCCACTCCTTTAGGACGCGACTCCACGTAATGCCGCCTCTGCGACATCCCGAGCAAATAAGGGCCTCCTCTATTAGGTTTTAGTGACAGAATGTTGCCAGTTGCCCCAAATCCTACTCTGATACCATTTGTCACGGGCCTAGAGATTTGGCGCAATGGCACGACCCTTATGGTACCAAGGCATTGCTTCTACTCACGCAAGCTCCCTAGTCAGCCACCAATACCTGCCCTCCCGAGGATACATGCTAATTGGTTTCGGTCTACCTTGGCTTCATAAAAGGAACAGCTCCAGCTCTCGACCAGTTTGTGCAGGAATGGCCAACTCCTTTCTTCATAATCAAGTCCACAACTAGTGACAAACTCCTCGAACTGAATCGAGTCGACCTACCTAAACTTTGAAGAGGTACCATCCTGTGGTCGTGCACGCCCCTTCCCTGGAACCATTCCCAGTCAATCTATGCTCTTTGCCAACCAGCATGCGTGTCTTACATACTCATGGTGTCGTTAGGAATCACTTCGTGACACTCTCCCACCTGAATCCTGCGACGCCCTCTAGAGTGGACGTCTCTTTAGTCCAAGACCTATCATTAGGTGAGTGTAGTGCAGAGGGCTGCACAATAAAGCGATGGTGGGAAGACGAGCATATCGCTTGGAGGAAGACTTTGGAAAGGAGCAGATGCAGTTGAGTCAGCGTTGTATTGCAATGAGGGATGAATATGTGACACTAAGCTATAGAACCACTATGATAATAAGTGATAAGGACCTAAGTCGCGAGACTCCATCTCGATCGTACCTAGCGGAGGCATGTCACCACCAAGATCAACCCTAACCAGAGTATGGGCAAGTCTCATTCTACCTGACTAGCACTAAGAAGCAACTCTAAGCATTTAAGGTTGATCCCAGCCATGTAGCTTGATCAGCCCTAACCAAGTCTGTCAATTTGTTAAATGCAAGTGATTATTTGTTTGGTAACCCAAGTAAGAGCAAAGGTATGGTGCACACTCTTGATTGGGCTCTCTAAAAATGTAAAGAGCCACATCGGCAAAAGGTGTTGATATAGCTCTCCACAAATGTGACCACCCTAACTCAACCAGTATGGCTATAGTTATTTGGCTCTCTACAATTGTAATTGAGGTTTTTTTTTTTTTTTAGTAGGGCCCACGTGAAAAGGAGAGAAAGATTAAGAGAATTTTCATAAATTGAGACATCATTCAATTTTTTAAAATTTTAAAGCCTTTTGCCTTACTAGCAAGCGTGCCAGTTGGCTTTTATTGTGTGGGTCCACGTGTCAACGAGCCCCACACCATAAGGTTGCAGCTTGTTACGGTTGCAGTCTAGCGAGCCATATACCCGTTGCTTTAAGACTCAATCTTGGCACATTATAGAATGATCTCACCAAACTCTCCAACTTCAGGAGGCCAATACTTTCGTGTTAAAAGGCAATCTACTCCAACAACTTTCTTTGTGGCGATCTTGTGGGCAAGTGCGATACACTGACAGACTATGAGTGCACGATCCCACATCGCCTAGGTATAGAAAGGGGAAGTGCTATATATATAGGATTGGTACACACTAAATAGTATGGGGACTTTTGGGATAAAATTTAAGAACAAAATCATGCAGGCTCGGGCCAAAAACGGATAATATCATATCATGTGATGGGAGTGGGTCATTACAAATGATATCAAAACCTGATCCCACAGCCAAAAGTGTGTCCAAACAAAGACATTGGGCCTCTTTTTATCAACACAGTGTATTTTAACCTTGTAACACTTAGCTACACTTAGCTACATTAATTACAATTGTCAATCTTGTGAGGCTTCTTAGTTTAGTTCTCCTTTTCATTACTCAAGTTTGTAACAGGGACTAGGATCCTGCTGTAAATGGGTCCTGCTATATCCAAGTTGTGCAAATACCGTTGTTTAAGGTATGTTTTAAAAAAAAGGTAATTTAAAAGTAAAACGGATAAACCAACGGCCTTAATGGTAAAGTAAAAAAAAAAAATAATAATAATAAAATAAATAAAATAAAATTCAAAATAGAAAACATTAAAACATTCCGTAATTGCCATATAATTTGTTAGGATACATCCTATATATATATATATGTATATATCCATTACCCATGCTCTATTGGTCTTGGTGGTGCAATCTGGGAAGAAGGGGAACAAATATTTAAGAGATAAATTTCAAGAGTAGAACACATCAAGCACTTTAACACTAGATGATATATAACTAAAATTGAACACAATTAAACCGATTGGATCAATATCTTCTATTTTAGTTTTATTTTAATAACTTTTTAAAATGTTCTATTTTACTTTTATTTTAAAAAGGTGTTGAGAACAAGATTAAAATTATTAAGAATAAGATTTAAAAAGTGTTGAGATAAATACAACATTTAAAAATGTTATTGAAATAAAATTAAAATAGAAGATATATATTTTTTTCTTTCTCAAAACGAAGATAAACTTACGTTCATCTAAAGAACCTTATTGACATAAAACTAAAATAGAAAATTTAAAAATGTTATACTGCAAACCCAATTAAAGTGATTTATAAATTTTTAATCTTTTTATAAATACCTTTAATCTTATTGTCAACACCTTTAATCTTTACCTCACCACATTTAATCTTTTTCTCAAAACATTTTAATCTTTACATTAACATTTTTTTATCTTATTCTCAACACCTTTAATCTTTACCCCACCGCGTTTTAATTTTGTTATCAACAACTTTAATCTTCTGTTCAACAACTTTTAATGTTGTTCTCAACACTTCTAATCTTTACCTAAACACCTTTTTAATCATATTTTCAACATATTTTAATCTTGTTCTCAACACATTTAATATTTACTTTAACGCCTTTTAATCTTTATCTCAATGCCATTTAATCTTGTTATCAACACCTTTTAATCTTATTATCAACACTTTTAATCTTTACCCCAACGTGTTTTAATTTTGTTATCAACAACTTTAATCTTCTCCCCAACACCTTTTGATGTTGTTCTCAACACTTCTAATATTTACCAAAATACATTTTAATCTTGTTCTTAATACCTTTAATCTTTACCTCGACACCTTTTAATCTTTATTTAATCTTGTTCTTAACACCTTTTGATTTTATTATCAATACCTTTAATCTTTACCTCAGCACTTTTTAATCTTGTTTTCAACCAAAGGCAGATCCAAGAATTGTTAATGGGGTGGGCTAATATATTTTTGGGTGGGCTACTACTAGTAATTTTTTTTTTTTTTGGGAGGGGAGGGGTGAACTCGGCTAAAATTACCAATAGTTAAAAAATAAAAAATAAAAAAAATAAAAAAAATAAAATTTGGGGGAGGGCTTAAGCCCACCAAAACATACACATAGATCCGCCATTGTTTTCAACACATTTAATATTGTTTTCAACACCTTTCTGAAATAAAACTAAAATAAAATATTTAAAAATGTTACTAGAATACAATTAAAATAGAAGATATTGAACCAATCGATTTAATTGTATTAAATTTTAGTTATTTATTTATCATCTGGAGTTAAAGTGTTTGATGTATTCTATTCTAAAAATTTGTTAATGATTTTGAACTCTTTTAATGGATTTGTTATTGTTACATGCTGCTCAAAAATATCTCTTTCTTCTTCTTTCCGGGGACATAAGCATGGGAATGGTTACATAAAATTATAAACAGATGTATCCTAACAAATTATATGGCCAGTACGTTAATGTTTTTAACGTTTTATATTTTTATTTTGATTTTGTTAATAATTTACCATTAATGTCGTTAGTTGTTCAGTTTCACTCTTAAATCACTTTTTTTAAGAAAACATATAAGCGATATTATTTGCATTATAGCATGGGTACAACAGGACCTGTTTACAGCAGACAGCAGAGGATCCTAATCCTTGTAATAAATAGTTTGGTCCTTCATATACTTGTCCTTACTCCTGAATTTATTAATACTACAGCTTTAATATTTGACTCATTTCATTATACAAGAGTTGGATTTCTTCACACGATCATCACCATTGAATGGATGTATCAAAGATTATGACCACACTATTTGGCTAAAGTTGCAATAAAAAGAATGGTAGAGTGAATATTGAGGTGGTCAAGATTATTATTTTTTTTTCAAATTTTTATTTATAAATTTGTACAGAAAATTTTGTATTTGATACAATTCAGATGCACATGGCTTCAAGTTTTCCACCAAGGACGCTAATTTAGTGGTACTCCCAACTTCTGAAAGTAAAAGTTGAGAGTTGAAGTCACTGTAAAAGTAAATTAGTGTGTGAGTTTCATTGAGGAGACCAAATAAATATTAATTTCAAGGCAACAAATTTGCATGTATGTCCAAAGGGTACCCTTTACACAGATTATGTCCAAGTGCATTTTTTTCCTACGGTCGTACCCACAAGTTACTTTGGAGTTTCAGAAGATTTACAATTTTTTTTAAATATATACAATAACCTATTAATCACACATATTATTTAAGTTCAGATATTTACGTGCCTTGTGAGAATCCAACACCATTGAAAGCTTTAGGAAACTAGAAAGGCTAATTTCTTCTTCTGTTTTTTTTTTTTTCTTTTCTTTTGTTTTAGGTTAATGACAGACGATGATATAGGTTAGTGGTGACCATGACAGTACACAGAGTGTCATTTCATAGAATATTATTTGTGGATTGTGACTTGAGAAGATAATATATGTGACAATTATTTCAACATTGTCTTGATATGGGTAACTCAAAATTCAAAATCACCTGATTTTTTTTATGCCCAGATTAGAGGTGGAGGATGGATCCAACGTATTAACTAGATAAAAGTACAAAACAAAATGATAAGATGACAAATAAATGTCACATTCATTATTTAATTAGATTGGCTTTTTCAGGAGTTGTCATGGCCATAAGTCAAGTGGTGGTTGAAATTGAAAATTGTATGGACTTAAATGTCCTTTAAGTTCAGTTTGGTTGGAAAGAAAAGAAAGAAATGGAGGGTTGTGATATATATATATATATATATATATATATATATATTGGTATAAAATTTTGAGAGAAAACGAAATGATTTTGAGTCATACACCAAAGTTTAATGAGTTGGTTTTTGTTATCCTTCCGAAAATAGGAGAACAATGAAAGACCAACATTTTTAATGAAATTTTGTTAATATAAAATTTGTCTTATTTTTATAGAATACAAAATTTGTGAGAAAAATGTCATGATAGTACATTTATTAAAATAGTTGTCTTTTCTTTTTTCAAACATAATTACTATAATTTTTTTTCTTTTTCTTTCTACACACGATAAATAGTTAACACTATTAAATTTTTTTTCTTTCTTTTCTTTTCCTTTCCATACACGATAAATAGTTAACACTGCAGCTTAGATTTTTATTGTAAATTTTTAGAATTAGATGAAGGAAAGAAAAAAAAAATTAAGAACATTAGTGTCCATTTCTATCAAGTAAAAAACTTATTAAAGTTGGGAAAAACTTCACTTATCACAAACACGCATAGACAAAAAACGACATGTTATGATTTATAGCCTTTGAGATTTTTATTAAGCCATGCTTGTCTTATTGTCCTCATCTTCACCGTCAACTATTCTTTTTCACTTTCTCTGT
This sequence comes from Cornus florida, assembly GCF_030987335.1. Lineage (NCBI taxonomy): Eukaryota > Viridiplantae > Streptophyta > Magnoliopsida > Cornales > Cornaceae > Cornus > Cornus florida. Next base: position 56,495,908 of record NW_026775579.1, on the reverse strand, counting down.
GTTGTTCGGATTATTCTCTCTTTTTTTATTTTAAGTTGACAATTTTGACGATGCTTTGTCTTTAGTATGTTGAGAGCAATCCATATGCCACTAGAAGAGAAAAGATGGTAGGGAGAGAGGAGAGTATGGAATGAAAGAGAAACAAAAGAGAGACAATATATGAACGGTAAGTTGAGAGAGTCGTACTAGAGAGGAGAGAAAAAAAAAAAAAAAAACTAGAGAACACTGTATTCGAACAATTTAGGGTTATTTTTGTTATTTAGGTTCCGTTTGTTTCGTTGTAAAATATTTTTTTTGAGAAAGATTTTTATTTTTTAGGTAAAATATTTTCATTATTTTTGCATTTTTGCTGTTTTGCAAATGTATAGGTTGAGTCCATTGTGTAGGACATGTAAAATAACTTATTGAAAATTTATGGGTAAATCATTTTTGTTGGTCTTAATATTTTTTTTATTTGTAAATAATTTACGGCAACCAAGAAAAATAAAAAAAAAATTTTAAAAAAATTTTACATCCAAACAAAAGGAGGGAGCCTTAATTTAAAAGATATGGAAGTGGAGTGCCTTAATATAATTTTGGACTGGGAATATAAATCCCCTTATTAAAATAGTACTCTTTCATTTTTTTCCCTTTCTTTTCATTTCCTTTATTAATCAAATACATGATAAGGAGTTAACATTATTCTTCTTTTTCTTTTCCTCTCGTAACTATTGTAATCCTTTCAAACATAGCCTTAGTTATAGGCTCGTGATCGTTGAGGTGAGCAGTTTTTTTAAAAAAATAAAAAAGAAAAAATTCTAAATATATTGAATAAAATAAATTAGTTTAGGAGAATCTTTTTTACCTTTCAAAGTGAAATATAAAAAGTCAGAAGCCTCTAATCTGCAAATGGATGAGTTCGTCTCACTTTCAAACTACACGGCTGACTTGAATGGTGTATGTGTTATAGGACCGAAATATGTACTCTAAAGAAATAAAAAATAAAAATGGATGAGTTGGATCATTCTTAGAATTTAGTCTCGCTAGTGTTTATACCCTTTTCACTACCGGATTTGGATGGTTATGAATTGGATTCCAGATTGGGGGAAAAAGAAAATGGATTTTTGAAACCCTAGTGATATAAGTATCATATATATATCCGCAAGATTTGGATGGTTATGAATTGGATTCCAGATTGGGCGAAAAAGAATGGATTTTTGAAACCCTAGTGATATAAGTATCATATATATATCTACAAGATTTGGATGGTTATGAATTGGATTCCAGATTGGGGAAAAATAAAAAATTTGGATTTTAGATAAAATCCAATTTGATTGGCCTGTATGGATCATGTAAGATTTTTAGTTGGGCTAAGCCTTGTCTTGTTTAAGAAAACCCATTATCAAATTGAACTATTCGGAATGCCTATCATGAAGTCCATAAGAGAGTACTGGGTAGGGTAGTGGGTAAAGCCCATAAACCAACTAACAAATCTAAATTCCAGGTTCACTCATTTGCCAAAATCTCATACCACGAACTTACATGGGTGCAAACGAAGCCCAACGCATTCATCAGATGTATACACAAATAAATGTGTCAATTTTATTTAATTATGTTCGGTTACATGTTATTGGAGACTTGAAATTGGAATTGATGAATTAAAAAAAAAAATTTGTTTATAGTTGCAGAAAATTGAACTAAATTTTTAAATAAAACACATGGACTTAAGTTTTATTTTTCTCTATATAAATGGAGAACTAAATATATATATTGGCAAACAAATAACCATTGCAAAACATAAGCAGCATCATGTCCAGGGTCATCGCGGCGTTGGTAAAAATTCAGGAGGTAAGTCCTTGAGATCTCACTTTCGAACCGCTCTCTTGATTTGAATGGTGCGTATATTGTGAAATCGATACACGTGCTATAAAAAAGAAAAAAGAAAAAAAAAACATAAACATAAGTAGCATCACACAAAAAATGGCGTTGGAGAGTTGGGCCATGTAATGAGCGACCTTGGTGCCATGTCTCCAAGCATGATTAATTACCTTGAACTATTATTTATTGATTTATTTATTATTATTATTATTATTATTATTATTATTATTATTATTTTACCTTGAACCATATACCACATAAACTATACTCTTGATAAACTTTATTTGATAATACTTTAACAAAAATTGTTGTAGAAGTAAAGCGCGATGTATAAATGATTGATATACATTTACACCCACGCACGCACGCAGGCACCGCTTGTTCATTTTAGTGGTTGATAATAAAACTGTTTCTTAAATTTTGAACGGAGGAAAAGTTTTTCTGCAATCATTTTGACCTATTCCGCCAACCGACATGGAATCAAATTCTTTTGATGTAATCTGTTGTTGGGTTTTAAATTTTCAATATACATATGATGCATATGTTTTAAAGGGGATGATATTTGCCCTACACAACAATATTCAGTCCTCCACTTTCACTCCCTCCCAAAATGAGATTACAAATAAAAAAACGGGAGATTAAAAAATAATTTAATTGTGATAAGTACTGTTTTTCTAATTATTAATATAGGATTTGTTTCTAATTCAAATATTGTTTATTATCCTAATCACAGTCCTAAACTTTTTTCCTTTTTGTTTAAGGGTAACTCCACGGATAACTCTTCCTCGTACACAAATTTTGTCAATTATTCTCGAGGCATCATCCCAATGGATAAATTTTATTCTAAAATAAATTGATTGATAAAGAAGAAGAAAAATTTTCAAAGATGAAAGTAACTTACCAAAAAAAATTTTAAGAAAGCAAATAAATTCAAAGATGAGCAGATAATTTCAATCATATATGTATGTATGTATGCATGCATGCATGCATGCGCATTAGTGTGAATTACCCATTGAAGACAAGTGGGAACCAACATTAAATTAGGTTTTTTTTTTTTTTTTTTTTTTCTGCTTTTATCTTTTATTTTTATATATATATATATAATCGGTGGAAGTATCATTAGTCTTTACCAAATATGATTATTGCACCGATTTGTTGTACTGAATTGCAAGATCTACTTATTTTAATCGGTTTATCTATCCGACAAATAGTAGATGCCTCGATAGCTTAATGAATTAGTGTCTTTGGTGAATTTTGAAGTGACAGGCTGCATTTACTAATTTAACTTCTAACCATTCTTACCTTGTGTATATATATATATATATATATATATATATATATGCAACAAATAAGAGATGGCTCTACTTACTTGCTTTGTACGTAAATAACTAATCCAAAACTTTTAGTGTATAAAAAGTTTACACACTTGCTTTGTACGTAAATAACTAATCAAAAACTTTTGGTGTATAGAAAGTTTACACACTCCATACATATATATATATATATATATATATATATAGACACACACACTATAGTAGTGTTTTTCGCTGACTACCTATTATAATATAACAATATTATATTATGGAATTGGTGTATTATATTATATAGTATTAGATTAAGATCATGTTTTTTGTAAACTTAGTATGGCACCTGACGTCCTAACTCCACCTCTCTCTTTCGCTCTTGCTTATTTAAGATAATGATACGATATTGTCTAATGTCACTGTCGTGGAGTAATAAACTTTTTGTCTTTTGTTTTTTTGTGTAGGCTTAAAACCATTATTTAAGTTATATTATTGAAGAATAATAGTGCCAATTAAGATGAATATTATAAAAAATAAAAAAGTAAAATAAAAATGAAAAAGACAGCGCATTCCCCATATATGATGATTCTAATTAAGATGTATATATATACAGCCATACTTCTTGTAGACATAAATTTTGTAATCCATAAATAAAAAATAAAATTGGGAACAAATAGAATATTTTATTAATTTATAAAGATGGAGTACAATTCTCTGTAATAATATTCTAAATAATAAGGTCCTCTGATTCGATCTCCTTTTTGGTTAGTTAGATTCAAGGACTGCACGAGCTTGATTTTGAATCACCGTAGAATTTTAATAAAGAACGGCATGTTTTTGGTTATGCTTGTTGTTGATCCCCGTAGAATTTGGATAAAGAACTGCACAATTTGTTCTTCGTCTTCAGAAAGGATTTGTTGAAAGAGGATTTGTTGAATTTGGTGGAGAGGATTTGTTGAATTTGGTGAAGAACGGCATGACTTTGGATGTGAGGTTTGCCCTTTGAATTTTTGATTCCCTCAATTTTTGGACCTTCTGAATTTCTAGACTCTGAATTTGTGTACCTTCTACTCCTTCCTCCAGGCCTCTATTTATAGACTTCTTGGATTAATAGGATGATGACACGTATCATCTCCTGATAAGGATAAAATCATAAGTGGGCCGGGTCGGTTATATTATGATAATTGTCCTTAAATATAATTATTCCAAATATATTTTATTAGGAATAATTATCATTTCATTTAATCATCTGGGCTGGGCTAATTAAATAATTTAAGTGGACCAAGTTTGGGCCAATTAAATAACTTAATTAAACATTAGACCCATATTTGATGGGTTCATTTGTCAAAACCAAAACCCACTAAAATTTTAGTATCTACAAATTGTTCCCACTTCGAGTCCCATGTTTGACAGGACTTGTCTCCTTTTTCAAGTGGGACTTGAAGTATCCAACTTGGTCTTTGAATTGTAAAAGGCTTTTCCTATCCAACTTTAGATGATAAGATTTCCTCTTTCCCTTATTTATCCAACGAATTTTACTTTCCTATATGAACTGAATCATACAAATCATAATAAAAATAGGAGGTATTTTGTTGCCTATATATAGGGTTTGCCATCAATTCCAAAGCCCCTGATGACTTGTTAGATTGTCTCTGCTCAAACAAATAATCGGTATGATTTTTCTCTTCTTTTTTTTTTCATGCAATTATTTTTCTTTTTATCTTTCCCCCTTTTTTTCACTCAATTTTTTTTTCTTTCCTTTTTTTTTTTTCTCTCTTTTTTTTCACCAATGACAATTGAAATTTCCACCAAACACATTTTAGGTAAAACCCAACTTCAACTTCAACATTCCTCAGTTTGACATATATATAAATATATTTTAGTCTTTCGAAGAATCCAAATTGCTGTCATTCCTTCTGTTAATAGCTACCTATACCAATAGAACAATACTAGAGCATTCACCCAAGTTGTCCAGAATATATATATATATTTTTTCTGTTCTTTTGCTTTCTTCTCCAATCAGCAATAATAAAGTGTGGACCACAATTTTGAATCACAATCACCATATATTCATACAGGATTACAGGTCACCAGCTTGTATGAATATATATCTCTACAAGATCACAATTCTTGGGGAATAGAATCCCATGCGCAGTACACTCCGGTCACTGACCACCCCCACAATATACTTATCAGCCTTGACAGGTAAATTTTTTTTAACAGATGGCTTCTCCTTTTTGTTTTTAGGATTTTTCAAAGAATTCTTACGAAAGAAGTGACGAAAATTTTGCAACCAAAGTAGAGATTTTCGGGGAAGCATACTCTGGCGACAAGCTGTAGGTGTCCAAAATATGTTAGCCCACACGGCCCACATAGCTTGGTCAAATAGTCAAAGAATTACGCCACGTCTTCAACAATGACCTCATAGCTTGGTCAAATAGTTAACCGACTACGCCACGTTAGCAGCGATGGCCTACAAATCAAACGGCCAGCGGTCAAAGATACATGTCATTTACCACGTTATCACTATACCTCGAACAGAAAAGCGAAGATTTAAAGACCTCAGGACTCAGGATTACCTGGGATCCAAGAGGTACTTGGTTTGGTGGCTGAAGTTCAGGACTCGTCGAGTTGACCCTCGACCTGACTTGTAAAGAAAGAAATACCATTTTGACTTCCGAAATTATCAACCTCATTTTAATGTAGCTTTATAATTATTTGAGATATTTCTCTCTTGTAATTATTATATTAATTAATATGTGATGTCATCCAACCTCTCACCTGGCCTGTATAAGGAAGTGTTCCAAGGTTAATAGGGGTAGAGCAAACAGGGAGGAAAACACCTCCTAGACTTGGAGAGTTCTAAGCCTCTCTCATAGGTTGTCTTCACAACCCTTAAACATTTACCAAGGGAGTCAATGGTGTTTAGTACACTGCCATCCTCTCTCTCTCTCTCAAGTTTGCTTGGGCTCCCACCTCTCTCGGTCCACTTCGGATTCTATTATGTCGTTTGGATCACTCAAATTTGTGTATGATATCACCGTTTATATGTATATTGTGTTACGAAAACGAACCCCCACACAAGCTTTCACAACTCCTATTCAGTCCAGCAAACTCCACCACCGATGATGACAAATCAACGAGCTCCAATGAACACACAACTGGCCCGCGACTTGCATGCAACTCTGGTGAACAGACGGGAAGCTTTGTTGAGTCTTTTCCGGTGATCTTGGTCTAACCCAGCGGCGAGCTTCAGCACTACAAAGAGTAGTTTCGGTGATGGCAACGGAACATGTAAACTTGGATCGATCGGCTTGCTATGACGTCAAACCAACAAACCAACAGTCCCAGCCAACTTCAAGGTAAAGCTTACAGACCCAGTCCAGTGCATATATGCAGTCTAGCAGAGTTAAGATGGCTAAACAACCCGGACGAGGTTCATGTTCATAACAGCAAAGGACTCGGTTCAACGAGCGTTAACGAAGTTCATGTTCATAACCACGAAGGCCTCAGTTCAGCGAGTGTTGTGATGAGGCTCATGTCCTTAACCACGAAGGACTCGGTTCAATGAACGTTAACGAAGCTTGTGTTCTTAACTACGAAGGCCTCGGTTCAGTGAGGAGCTTTAGCGCACATGATCCAATTGCAGCTACCATAACAGGAATGAAGCTCTAAGCAAACAACTTAAATGTAGCCAACTGAACGGCGAAGAACTCCATCAACCAGAGACTTAGAAGTTTAGACACCATGAAATTTGGCAACTTGAAGACCGGCGAAGAACTCCGTCAATTGTTTTTCAGCGACACCTCAGCGGCAAGCTCCAGCACTACAAAGAGTAGTTCCGATGATGGCAACAAAACAAGCAAACTCCGACAGACTTGTCAACAAACCAACATTTCCAGCCAACTTCAAGGTGACGCCTATGGACCTAGTTTGGTGCACCTATATATGCAGTCTGGTGAGAGTTAAGAAGGCCAAACAACCCATACAAGGTTCATGTTCATAACGACAAAGGCCTCGGTTTAGCGAGTGTTATGATGAGGCCTGAATTTTACTCATCCAAGTCATACTTTCCTGATATCTACAAGACCAACATTGATGGAAGAAAAAGGTGGTCATATGTGACCCCATTGGACAAAACTTCATCTCCTCCTCGGTCTACGTCCCATGATCAACAAAATTTTCTAAAATACATCTTGATGGCGAGCTAATTTTTTTAATTTATTTTATTGACATCTTGGTGACGATATGGAATTTTTTGAAAGCGGCAACACGAATCTGATTTTTCAATGACGCCTTGGTGGCAAATTTTTTTTTTCTTTGAGCGATACCTCGGCGACGAGTAAAATTTTTTTTTTTTCAGTAATACCTTGGCGGCCAGCAGAATTTTTTTTCTTTTAGCAATACCTCGACGGAAAGCTAAATTTTTCTTTCAGCAACACCTCGACGATGAGTCAAAACTTTGTTGCAGCAACATTTTGGCGATGACCCGAATTCTTCAGCGACGCCTTGGCGGCAAACAAAATTTCTCTTTCAGCAATACCTCGGCGATGAGCAGAATTTTTCTAGGCAGCTACAGTATAGTGACAAACCAATTTATTTCTTCGCAACTATACTTTGCCGGATCAAAATTTCCTTTATAGTTACAATTATAACGACAGACCAAAATTCTTTTTTGCAACTAAACTTTGGCGGCCGGCCAAATTTCTTCCTTACAGCTACAATTTGACGACAGACCAAAATTTTCTTTGCAGCTATACTTTGGTGGTGTGCCAAGTTGACAAGGTGCGACGAATCACTTTTGATATCATGCGATGAGCACACTTTGCCCCATTTTTTTTTTTTTTTAGGTTAACTAAACTTGGAACAAACTTTCAAGATGCCTACATACCCTAAACAGGGATCAAGTCATCATGTAGTTCACAATTTTTTATTTTATTTTATTTTATTTTATTTTATTTTATTTTTTTATTTTTTTTTTTTTTTCAGGTAGACAATTTAAACTCATGTCAAGGAATATCATCGAAATTTTGTTTTTGGGCAAACAGTTTATACTTGTGTCAAGGAATTCTTGATATTTTTTCCAGGTAGACAGTTTAAACTCGTGTCAAGGAATGTCATTTTTTTTTTCTTTTTGAGAGACAGTTCAAACTTGTATCAAGGAGTGCTTGATTTTTTTATTTTCTTCAGGTAGACAGTTTAAACTCGTGTCAAGGAGTGCTATCGACAGTTTAGGCTCGTATCTGGGAGCACTTCAACTTTAATTATTCTTCTACTTTGCAAGAATCAGACGGCAATCCAAACCTATGCTGAAGGGCATGGACTATCTCGTCGTCACTTTGAGGATTTTCTTCTTGGTTTCCTTGACTTAATGCCCCTTGTGATTTTGCACTTTCGGTTGAAGTTATTGTTGTAGCATGGTACGTTTCTTGATGCAAGTCTTTCGAGATGATACTTATAATGAAAGCTGAAGCTACTTCGTCATCCGAGTTATGAAGTATATTGTTTTCTTCTTCAGACTCACTTCCCTCATCTTCTTGAAGGTTGTCGGGTATATCAGGAACATCTTCCCTAGCACCGTGATTTTCCATACTAAGCTCTATGTAGTGGGCTCGAGTAACAAGCTCTTCAAATGTGCGAGGCTTAATCCCTTGTAGGATGTAAAGAAGCTCACAGTGCATACCTTGCATACATGCTTCAACTACAGAAATTTCAGATAAATGATCCTTGCAGTCAAGACTTAGAGCTCGCCAACGGTTGATGCAGTTAACCACGGGTTCACCCTTCATCTGTTTTGTGTTGTAAACTCTAACATACTTACAGTATGATGAGTGCTATAGAAATGGTTGAGAAATTCTCGTTCCATCTGCTCCCAACTGTCAATACCTCTAACTTTGAGGTCTGTACCAATCAAATGCATTCCTTTTGAAGGAACGAATGGATTGCTTGACAAGGAGATCTCCGTTTGTACCAGTATTGTCGCTAGTTTCTACAAAGTGTGTGACATATTGCTTGGGATTGCCTTTTCCGTCAAATTATTGAAGCTTTGGAGGTTGATACCCAATCGGCATTTTTAAGACGTCAATTCTTTCTATGTAAGGCTTTGAGTACATGCAAGCACTTTGAGCAATGCCACTGTATTGTTCTCTTATATAATTCACTATCATGTCTTGAAGTTGTTGGACGTAAAGTGAGGTGATGGAGGCAGCTTCAATTGTTGGATTAGCGGATATGTCATTTTGATCGTCAATTGGAGTGGTCTTTGGCATGGAATTAGAATGAGGAATTCGGCCTTTGCTTGACTCAGCATTGTCATCACGCAATTTTAACTTTTCTGTCAGCGAGGCAATTTTCAGATCTTGCTCCTTGAGAGAGTGTTGTAATCTTTCAATTGCACGAGCCATACTCATCAATTGTTCTTCGTATGAGGTAGTATTCGTCATCATGACTGGCATAGTGATGGAGTCAGAAAAAATCTTTGGCCTTGAGTGGACCAACCTTGAACTTGAACTTATGACTGGAGCAACCTTTGAGGTTATAAGAACCTTCTCCCTTGCCCACAGTGAGGTGAATGCGGTATGAGTTTGAGTTGTTACTTTGATAGATTTGGCAGAATTGCCTCTCATCGCATCATGCTATCTTTTGGCAGGAACGGATGATTTGACCATACTCCACATCATTGAACTTGCAGAGGTGTTTGTACCACTTGACGAAGTTGCAACCTTCTTGCCACCTTTTGTGATGGTATTGATGTTGTCCGTCATGACTGCGATGTCTTTGGTGGTATTCTTGCTCTTCGTCTGAATCTTATTGGAAGTCATAGAATCTGACGATGAATTTGTTGAGGATTTGATGTAGGAGAAAGAGATGAGAGGCAGAGGCAAAGGATGTCCCACTGGGCGTGTCAGAAATTTGTACACAAAAATTTTGTAATCTGCAAATAAGAAACAAAATTGGAAGCAAATAGAATATTTTATTAATTTATAAAGATGGAGTACAATCCTCTGTAATTATATTCCAAAGAATAAGGTCATCTGATTCGATCTCCTTTTTGGTTGGTTGGATCCAAGGGCTGTACGAGCTTGATCTTGAATTACCGTGGAATTTGGATGAAGAACGGCACGTCTTTGGTTGTGCTTGTTGTTGATCACCGTGGAATTTGGATGAAGAATGGCATGATTTGTTGTGCTTGTCGTTCTTCGTCTTCAGAGAGGATTTGTTGAATTTGGTGAAGAATAGCACGACTTTGAATGTGCTTGGTGTTCTTTGCCTTCAGGTTTGCCCTCTGGATTTCTGATTCCCTCAATTTCTGGACCTTCTGGATTTCTAAGTATCTGGATTTCTGGACTCTGAATTTGCGTACTTTCTGCTCCTTCCTCCAAGCCTCTATTTATAGGCTTCTTGGATTAATAGGATGATGACACATGTTATCTCCTAATAAAGATAAAATCATAAGTAGGTCGGGCCGATTATATCATAACTATTTTTTTATTTTATTAAAGCACACGACTTAGAAATATCTAACACTTTCTCTAAAAGTTCATTTGGTTAGCATGAAGTCTTTCTAAATTTCTCGCAATCACTTACTTTTTCTCAAAATATTTCTTGCAAAAAACAAAGAGAAATTTTACTCTCCCGTAAAAATGATGCCTTCATATCTTAGTTTCCTATTATACATATGCCACTTTCTCCACAAACTTCATTAATAGGTGATTATATGATAATGTAATTAAAATTTAATTGTATATAGTTTTATATGTGCATACAAAATTAAAATTTTATTATATCTTTTTCATTTCATATATATATATATATATATATATATATATATATAAATGAATATTTAGGAGCAAAGCGTTGGGTGAAAAACTAGGTATACAATTTACAATTTAATTCATACATATACTTTTTATACATAGACTTTTCTCAACTGTAGGACTCTAGATAAATTAGATGTACCAAACTAATTTAGTTTTAATTCTACATATATTAGATGTATCAAACTAATTTAGTTGAAGCACTGTATTGCGTTTAGACTCAGCCTTTTTTCTTTTTTTTTTCTATGACTAAAAATATATATATTAACTTCAATCTTTTTTCCTCAATATTTTTTGGAACAAATTTTTTTATTTATTAAACTTGTACCTATAATCACATATATCCAATTATTAAATATCAGATTCATTATTTCATTTTGAACTTCAAATTTTAATTTTGTTCATAATTCAAGAGATAGAGTAGTGTCTCGAAATAGTACAAAGTAATCCTATAATTAAAATGGTAGTTTTGATGACTACAATCACTTTCTTTTCACTTTCATGCTTTCCAAACTCATAAAATAATATTTTCTCACAACTTTTTAAAAAAAAATTCTTGCTAACCAAATGCATGATGGAAACTTGATTTCCTTTTCCTTTCTTCCACTTTCACTTTCCATCATTATTTTCCGTCTAACCAAACGGACCCTAAATAAAAGAAAAGAAAAGAAAGAGCATTTAACAATTTACAAAAAGTGGAATAAGGAAAAAGCCAGACACAAAAGAGGGCCAAAAATATATGTACTGTAGAATAATTGAGATAGATCAATTAATGAATTAAATCAAATTAAATGTATTAAAGACATATATAACACAATATTGGAGTCCATTTGGTCTTACTGCTAGAAATAAATAAATAAATAACACTTTTGTTGGTAGTCTTGTCAAAAAATTGCGGTCAGTTTAAGTGTGATGCATTATATAACTATTTTTTACAATTACAGTATTTTTTAATCTATTTTTACAATATGATCCTCTAATATAATTTTACTATATTTGACAATAGTAACTTTATAAAAGAAATTGTGAAATTGTCTTTATAAAAAAAGAACAAAATAATACTTAAAGAAAAAAAATTCCTAAAATATACAACATCTACTCAAACACAATTTTAAAAGCTCCAAATTTTAGTTTCATTCAAAAACTCTACTTTAGTTTCATTCAAAAACTCTACTGAGGCTAAAATTTGTAACCATTAAAATTGATTTTAATGGTTACTTTTAATGATTACCGAACATATATAAATGCAATTTCTTAAGCTAAAAGGGCTTTTAAGCCGTTGAAAAGTAATTTCAAATGGGCTCTTAGTCAAGAAAAGCGATAGATTAACTAAGTGAAAAAAATTGTTTCTAAAATATACTAATTGAGGAATACTCTCAAGAGGAAGTAAAGAAAAATGAATTTAACATAAAAATAGAAATGATAAATAAAATCACTAACAAGGAGGTATAGGATAGGGAGGCAACGGGGCGGGTTTGGAGCAGGTTTTCCTAAATCTCGCCCCGTCCCTTTTAATTTTTGTCAAGTCCATGCCCGCCTTGAGACCCGCGACGGGTTGGATTTTCATGTCCAGCCTATGATACCCCTCGGATCCGAGACACGGGTTGATCAAGTCCGACCCGAGTCCGAGGGATATCAAACAATTAAAGTATTTTAAATCAAACACGGAATACAAAATTGATTTAAGAAATAAAAATTTAAAAGCTGAAAGGAACTAGAAATAAATATCTTCCAAATATAATTATAAAAATCCAAGCTTCAAAACCTCTGTAAGTTTACAACTCGGGAATCCATCTATTGGACCCATTATAAAATTCTCAAATAGGAGTTTAAATCATAGAAATAAATTCTACAGCTAACATAGAGAAGATTCCTACATAGTCGGAGGAATGAATATCTGTATCTGCTCTGCACGTCCAAGCTCTAACCCTGGAACTGACGAACACCTGAAAAATAAAGGAGTGGGTCAGGCCCACATGCAAGTCCTGATCTACTACAATCCAAACAGTAATCCGATACGCAGATACATCCTAGGAAGACCCAACCATATCTAGAGTAGTCCATATATGTATATAGTGCACACTAATAGGACGCTCGCTAGTCTAATAGGTTTGTCTCAGCCTGAATAGAAGGCAACATGCAAATACGCACCCTAAGGTGGGCATGAGTACCTAGACCTACCAGGGAACAATACCTATGTCCAGTTATCCATCCCAAGCGATATAAGCGCTTTAACCATGGTCCTGAGACTCAAGCTCATACCATGGCACATAAAATAAATATATAAAGTCCGTACTCCTAATACAAAATATCATCCATCTGTATAGTGGTCTGATATATGTAGCACAAATTCATCCTGAAACCATAGTAGGTCATTCACTTTATTTGATTGACATGACACAAGTAGGTGATGGACTTAACATTTATGGTTAATCCATACCTTAATCCAAATTGGGTCAGACTTAGTGTTTTGAACTAATCCCTTCCCAATATGGGTAGGTCTTAGTGTTTTGAACTAAGCCATCCCTAATATGACACCGTCCCATACCGATTCATATACATCCATATAAGTAGGACTTAACCTCTTTATGGTTAATCCAACTCATTCCAAATTAGGTAGGTTTTAGTGCTTGAACTAATCCATACCTAGTATGTCACCGTCCCGTACCAGTACATACAATCCTCCAGTTACTATAGTTGACAACACAGTGAAAGATACTAATCAACCATACTCCAGAATATGCACAAGTTAAATTAATCCTCATACATAAATATCAGGCATTCACTACGGAGCCAAAAATCTAAATCCAACAATGTAAACTGCTACAATATATTCAAGCATTCACATCCTCCAAAACATGTATAAATATAAATTCATACATATATAACAGTATTAGGTATTCACTACAGAACCAAAAATATCATGCTCCAATAATTTAAATGGCTAAAGTCAGTTATAGCATTTAAATTCCACATACAGTCCATAAACTGATACCATTTAACAGTTATTAAGTGCCAATCTACTCCAAACCAGTCATAGTTGAATTTACAAATAATTCACTACGTTCATAACATGGTAAAAAAAATATATATATGATTAAACATAATTAATTCATATACTAACAACTTGCTAAGCTCCGATAATTAAAATTCTTAGCAAAACAGTGCAACACATAGATTTTCCTTGAGCGATTCATGGCTCCCTTCTTTAATCCATTATCATATTAAGTGTTTACAATATTTATATAAGTCCTTAACATTTAATTACACCTTACAGTAGCCTTTAAACAGCTTCTGGAAACACTGTACAGCCCTAACCATTCCCAAACACCCAAACCGTAGCCTTCAAGGTGAGAGTAGGCTCTTCCAAAATGCAGAGCCTGCTCTTCTTCAACAAGAGCCGGCTCCAATACCCTAAGAGCCGGCTCCTAGCAAGGTAGAGCTGGCTCCACACCTTTGGGATCCGGCTCTAAGGGTAGGAGAGGCGGCTCCTCCTCTTTTGGAGCCTGCTCTTCGTTCCTTAGATGTCGTAGTTCATTTATGCGTCTTCTTCTCCAACTCCGGTGATTAACAGAGCCTCTATGGTGTTTTTACATCCTCATTCTATGTTCAGACTTAGTCCTAGATAAATGTTAAACCACTGATATCCAATCCTAAGATGTATTGAAATACCACCTCTTAAAGCAACAGCTACAGAATTTCAGTTAGAAAATTTAAGAGACTCTAAACAGATTTATTCAATGATAATAACTACTGCTTTTAACACTTGATTTAGATTTCAATCATCAATTACATAATCATGGTCTCAATTTAATCAATAACGACACAAAACACCGAGAAGAAACATATAACAGAAACCTCAAGACTTATTGCAAACACTCGTTTCAACGAGACAGTATAGTTTATACATGCATACAAGACTTGATATATTTTTCGTTTAATCCATTTTTAATCTTTAGTTTAAATTCCTGGAATCTAACTAGGCATGCACAAAACACGAATGAAAGGGAAGGAGAAGAACAGAAACTTGCCTTCAGTTTCAGACTGTGGAACTGCAGACCTCTGTCAACTCCGGCAACGATGGTTGTCTTAACTCCCTCTGCTGCTCCTAATTCAATCCCCAACCTTCTCCTTGAATTCTTCCTTCAATCCCCAAAGGTTCTCTCTGAAACTCTCTACAACTCTCTGTTTTTCCCTCTCTGAAAACCCGATACGTGAATGCAGGTTGTGTGATGTTTGTTTGCTAAACCCTAAACCCACATGAAGAAATATATTTATAGGCTTAATTCTCCAACCCTAATCCGTATATAGCTAGAGCCCTAATGCAAACCCTTAGTCGGCCCATGAAATTGTCCAAGTTACAATACACGGCGACTTAATACAACCTAGGTCGGCTACAGTAACTCCAACCCTAACTGACATATACGTAAATCAACTTAATTACATAATTTAACATTTAAATAACTTCCACAGAAATATAATCCTAATCTAAAATAAATTAACATTTAACTTAACCCAATTCAAAATAATCCAATAACAAAAATAATAATATTAATAAAAGAAAACAATTAATTCAAATAAAAGGACAACCAAACAGATAATCAATTATCAAGCAAATAATCCAATAAAATGACACATAATAAAATAAAATGCAATTAAATACAATAATTAAATTCCAGAACTGTCCTTTTAAAATTAGGGGTATTACACAGCCCCACCCCGTTGGGAAATACTGTGCCCCCGTACCCGCCCCGCTAACAAATTTTTTTCTCCCACTTTTTGGAACTTAAGCTCCTGCTATTTAAATGTGGAAAGCCTTGGAATGACACAACATAAATGAAATTATGTATCCTAACAAAAATAAAAAAAATAACATGCACATAACATAATTCAGAAAACATAATAAACAAAAATAAAAGTTTAATACAACTAAATCACAAGAAGTTCTAAGCTCCAACTTTCACCATAATCAAAACAAAGGCAAATTTAATACCAATTTACATCCCAAATTAGGATTGTAAGAGATGGGTGTAATACCCCTAATTTTAAAAGGATAGTCTCGGCATTTTATTTATTATTTTATTGTATTTTTGGGTGATTATTTGGTTTAATTGTGTTTAGTTATTATTTGATTTAATTGTTTAACTATGTGACCTGTATTTAAATTGAATTAAGTAAGTTATCTTTTATTATTTAATTAAAATTAATTGTTTAAATGTTTTTAATTGTTTAATTGGATTATTTAATTGGAATTAATTGGTTAAATGTATTTAATTATTTAATTGGATTTTAGTTATGTTATTGGAGTTTAAATTATTTAATTTAACTATTGACTATTCTTAAGTTACAGTTAGCTTTGGTTTGCAATTCACGTATAGGTAAGCCGTAGTGTGGTAACAGAGATAGTTTCATGGGCCGACTAGGATTAGAATTAGGGCTCTGTCTCTAATTAAACAAGGATTAGGGTTTAGGATTTTTATGCCCATATATACATAGTTATAATCTGTATTAAGGGTTGGAAAAACCCTACTCACGTAACATAAATACCGAGAGTTACAGAGTGAGGTTTTGAGAGAGCAAAGCAAGTTTGTGAGGTTTCCAACCGAGGCTTCAAGATTAGGCTTAGGAGAAGGGAGGACCAGAAGTTATAGGAGGCTAGACAATATTGCAGTGGCCGTCGGAAAGCTTAGAACAACAGCGACAAGGTTTTGTTTACAAAACTGTACAGGCAAGTTCTTTTTTTCCTCCTTCCCTCTGGCTTGTGTTCTGTGCACCTAGACAGCCTCTAGGAGATTTAATTGGCCATTAATTGAACCATGCATGATTTGTATATGTCTATTTGGTCGTCTTTTAATTGTGAAAACTTATCTGCAAAACCTTTCTGTGATGTATGTGGTGTTAGTTTTCGTTTTGGCTTAAAACGTCTCTCTGTTAATTCTGTTTTGAATCCTACTAGAACCAATCAAGGTTTGAATAGATAATAAATGTAACTTAAGACCTGCAAGTTTAAATTAGAGGAAGAACAGTAGGGTTCGAATGGCCGAGGACAGAGCAGATAGGTTGAAACGGAGTAAACGGAGACTAAAAGCTCATAGGGGGAGAGAGAACCAGCTCTGGAATGCCAAGAGCCGGCTCCCACCTATTAGAGCCGGCTCCAAGGTGTGGTAGAGCCGGCTCTATGCCCCATTGAGCCTGCTCCACTTTTCTAGAGCAGGCTCTTTCTTTGTTTTGTGCGTACAGTGACTTTTCAGTCATTGTTTGGGCATTTTGGGTTATTGAACATTTTTAAAAATTTAAGGGATTGTTAAATAATTAGTTTAACATGTAACTAAGGTCTTGAATTGCATAAATTTACCCCTTAGTTTTAATAGAATTAACAGTACGCCATTTGACAACTTTGAGTGCAGTTAACGGCTGGAAGGAAATTTGCTGACTAATTTTAATCTGACGGTTTAAGGTACTATGAAATGATTCTAAATTTATTTTAGATGCACGGTGAAGTCTTTTAAATTAATATATTGGACTTGTGGCATAGTGGGGGCTTTGTGCTAAAAGATACAACAGAATATAAGTATATGACTTAGTACACTGTACCAGATGGAAGGAACTAAATCGCTTAAATTAATTTAGCGATTTATTGGACTATAATATTATTATAGAACTAATTTTAAATACATGATAGGGTCATCATTTTATTAAATGTGAACTATGCATGTTTTGGATGGTAATTGTTAGAATATTTAATTCTTTGATGCAATTACATGGATTAAATACTGGATTTTAATTGCTAGATTGTTAATTTCCTTTCTGCAATTATTTGGATATTAATTTTGGATTGTAAATTACTAAACTGTTATATATATGAAGTAATTTACAAGGATATGAAGGATTGTATGCATCGGTATGGGACGGTGACATATTGGGGACGGTTTAGCTCAAAACGCCTAAACCTAACCTAACGGATTAAAAGAATGGATTTATAAATATTGAATCCTAATTTTGGTTTAAGTCATATCAACTGTAACTAAGTTGAGTGGCTTCCTGGATTAATGTATGGTAGTTAAGTCACATCAACTGAATAAGTTAAGTGACTAACTTGTTGGTTTATTGTATGCCAGTTTAATAAATATTTAAACTACATACCCTGAATTTGGACGGACTTTATATATATGTTTATGGTACCACGAGTTGAGCTTGAGTCTCAGACTCGTTTGTTAGGGTGCGTATATGCGGTGGATGCGTAGCTGGTTATAATAAGTTGAGGTATACCCTATTAAGTCTAGGTACTTATGCCCACCTTTGGGTGCGTATTCGCATGTTGCCTTCTATTCAGGTTGAGACCCCTATTATAGACCAGTGATGTCCCTTAGTGTGGATATATTTATATGTATGGACTAGATAGATATTGTGAGGTGTCTACAGTGTATCGGCGTATCGGGTCACTGTATGGATTGCAGTTAGATTAGAACTTGCTCGTGAGTCTGACCCACTCCTTTATTATTCTTTTCAGGTATAGGACGGTTCCAGCCTTAGAACTTGATCGTGTTTGTCGAGGACAGTCTCACATTCATCTGATTACGTAGGACTTCTCTCGATGTTTCTAGCATTATCTATTTTCAGTTTTCAGTTTCAGTTGAACTTTTGGTTAGGGGTCCACCAGTGGATTCCCAAGTTGTAACCTTGAAGTTTTGGAGGATTGGAGTTTTATTATTCAGTAAAACATGGAGGGTTTTATAATTAATTTTTCTTTCAGCTTTATTTTATCTTTATTATTTTTATTTTGTCATCTGTGTTCGCTTTAAAATACTTTAATTGTTTAATGTTCCCTCGGGTTTAGGCCTGGGCCTGATCAACCCATGTCTCGGATCCGAGGGGTATCACAATGGGTAACTGGGTAAACTGCTAAAATAAGTTATTAATATTTTTTTTATATATATTAAATATAGTTATATGTTTAGTGGGGCAAGGCGGGGTGGGGTCCTAGGATATATATACTGAACTCTTACCCACCCCCTGACCCGCGACGGGTACAAAATTTGTATCCATGTCCGCCCCAACGGTATAAAAAGTGTTCCCATATCCGTTATCAACGGGGCAGGACGGAGCGGGGCCCCGGTGTGATACCCCCAGATCTCCGGATGCGGGTTGGCCAGGCCCACGCCCAATTACCCGAAGATATTAAACCAATTAGCAATAATCGAACACAGAATACAATTAAGACAAATGAGATAAACAAAATTTGCTGAAATGAAAACTAAAATGATAATCCAATAATTGAAACCTCAAAATAAATAATTCCATTGATAAATAAAACTATTCTATTACAACTGATCCTCCACGAATACAAATTGTTCTCCAAATTATACAACTTGGGAATCCATCTAGTGGACCCCTAAAATATCCCACTGAACTCAAATAACTGGAATTAAAACCAAAGCCTAAAACATGAAACAAAATCCTACAGCATCGATGGAGTGAATGACTGTATCTGCTCAGCACGATCCAGCTCTAAGACTGAAACTAACGAACACCTGTAAAAATAAGAGTGGGTCAAGCCCATATGCAAATTCTTCTCTAACTGCAATCCAAACAGTGACCCGATACGCAGATACAACCTAGATATCTCAACAGTAACTATTTAGTCCATACATATATATATATATCCACACTAAGGGACATTCACTGGACTACAGTAAGGGTCTTAACCTGAATAGAAGGCAACATGCGAATACGTACCCAAAGGTGGGCATGAGTACCTAGACCTAACAGGGTACACCTCAACTTACTATAGCCAGCTATGCATCCACTGCATATACGCACCCTAACCAACGAGTCTGAGACTCAAGCTCATCTCGTGGTACCATAACCATATATTTAAAATCCGTTCATGTCCATCCATAAGAAATCCAATAAGTCGTTCAGCTTATTCAGTCGCACAGACTTGTATAAGAGATCCAGTAAGTCGTTCAGCTTATTCAACTACACAGACTTAAATATAAGGAGAATTATATTTTTATAATCCATACCCTTATTCCAAAATAGGTAGGACTTAAGCAACTGGTGCTAATCCAAACCTAGTATGACACTGTCCCATACCGGTGCATACAATCCTCTATATCCATGTAATTGACAGAATATATTAATTCAGTAATTACAATTCCAAAACCATGTAAACATTGCTAACTATGATTAATAGTACAACAATTTAATATCCAAAACCAAAAGCCTAGTAATTACAGAATAGTTTATATAATACTTTAGCAATTTCAGTTCAAAACCATAATGCAGTTAATTGTAAAATAATATATAAGATTCCACAATTAACATCCAAAACCATGTAAATTACAACACATAAATTAAAGTTTAGCAATTTACAGCCCAAACCAATATCCAAACCATTGTAGGAAACTGTTTAAAGTTTCAGCAATTTAAATCTAAGAGTTAAACCAAATAGCTGCAGAACTAATCTAATAATCCAACACTAACATCCAGCGTATGTAAAGATCAATTTTAATAAATCATTGACTTCACTATGCATTTAAAATAAGTTTTACAATCATAATATTGTCTAAGAAATTGCTAAAATTAATCATAGCAAATCAGTTCCTTTTATCCGTCAATGGCATGCTAAGTTGCTTACTTGAAAACTGTTTTATTGTTTTAGCACCAAGCCATAAACCATGCCACAAGTGATCTATTTAACACTTAATCATTAAGTTAATAACCCCAGTATACTCCCAGTATAGTTTAGAAACACTTAAAACCATCCAAACAACGCCCAAAAACTCCTGAAAAACACTCGTGGAAGAGCCTGCTCCTAAAATGGAAGAGCAGGCTCCAAAATAACCTAGAGCCGGCTCCAAAGGGACTTAAAGCCACCTCTTGCTGGGGTAGAGCTGGCTCTACACCCCCTAGAGCCGACTCTACTCATGGGGGAGCCGGCTCCTCCCTCCATGGAGCCGGCTCTCTCCCCCTGTGAGAGCTTCGGTCCGTTTCTGATTCAGTTCCGTCCTTTTGCTTCTTCTCCGGCTTATTTCTACCCTTCAGTTGGTTTCTAAAACTGATCCTAAGGGTCTTATTAATTTCCACTAGCATCCCAAAGGTTTGATTACAACCATTTGAATCAATTACATAGATCAAATTTGCTACCAAATTAGACATGCTTTAGAGACAACACTGAAACTATTTTGCCATAACAGTTCTATTCCAACCCCTCTGTTCCTATTCACTACTGATCTTAAGAGTCTTATAACACCCCATAATCATCCCCATGATTTATTTACAGAGGTTAAACACCATTACAGAAAACTAAAATTGCTAACAACATAACATGCTTAAAACAGAAAACTGAAACAAGACTTGCAAGCATTAAACAGAATTGATTTTTAACACGTAAAGATCATCAATATAACATATATTAAGCATGTACGTTCCAATTCATAATTACTTAAACCCTAGAGACTATCTAGGTGCACAGAACACAAGCCAAAGAGAAGGAGAAAGGGAAGAACTTGCCTTTCGGTTTCGGTTTGAAAGCTTTCAACATCATCTTCTTCCTAGACTTTCTGGCGATCGTGACGACCGTCAAGGATTCCTCAGCTCTGGTTCTAACCCTCAAATAGCCCTCAAGCTTCCTCCTTAGTCCGGCTTACAATCCTTGGCTCAAACCCTACCTTCCTCTCCTTTAGTTTTTCTCTTAAACTCTCTGTTTCACTCTCTATATTTTCACTATTCGTGAATAGGGTTTGCGCTTACCACCCTCAATAGACTTATAACAGTATATATATACTTAACCAAAACCCTAGGCTTTGTGTAATTAGAGACAAAACCTTAATCCTTATTGAAATCCAAAACCGACGGACAGAAAACTTAATGTCGTAAGATAAAATGATTAATACATATATATATATATATATATATATATATATATATATATATATATATACACAACCTGCTAAAACCCTATTATTAACATAAATACTAATAATTGTGTATAATAATACCACTCCATCCTTACATACGTATATACTCAATTAAATATATACACCATCCTTATATAAGTAAATATTCATACCCATAATTACCTCGATCCAGATAATCCATGAGACCCCTTTGGGTCGACCCATTACTCCTACTCCAATCCCTCCTTTTTAAACTAAAAATAAAACAACCTAAAATAAAATAAAACACACATCAAAGTCAAATAACAAATAACCGCAAGTCAAATAACAAATAACCGCATTTAATACTTAATGTAAACACAACACTTAAGCACACACTTACCTATAAATAATTAATTCATTTAAACACATAACATGAATCTACATAATCACATAAAACACTTAAAATAAATAGAAAAATCTCAATTATATCCTTTTTAATTTTAGGGGTATTACACCCGGCGAGGCGGTAAAAACTTGACATCCCTAGTATATGACACACTAAAGAAGGTAGGGAACTAATAAAGCAATAGGTTCGGATAATACACCGATAGAAGCTTGGCAAACATGAGGTAACTTAAGAATTTAACCCTCCCTCTTTCTCTTCTCAGCCTCTCTTTGGTTTCAAGTCCAAAAACCCCTCTTCCAAACTACACAAAACATATATATAAATATATACACACTCACACACACACACACATACCCTCTCATACTTGACTTACCCAAATCCTTTTACAATTAGAATATAAAATATATATATATATATATATATATATAGCACATATATAATCATTATATAAATAAAATACAACCACATAATATATAAATATATAAATGTATAAATATAGCCACGGGACTAAACTTATCAAGGTTCTCCTCTATGGCTCAAGATCCAAATCCTAAAGTCCAAATACTAATAACCCAACTCACTGCTAATTAAATAAATAAGAATAAATAATATAGGCAAACAAATAAACAATTAATTTCACATAATGACAAATAAATATCTAATCACATAATATAAATAAACAAAAAAATTAACCAACAATAATAAATTAAATAACAAACAAAGTCACATAAATCAAATACAACAATTAAATTATCAAATAAAATAATTAAATTAAATAAAATAAATATTATGAAAATTAGGGGTATTATAGTGATTCCTTGCTTTCCTATTAATCACCTGAAGTTAATTTTAAGACCGATTTTCTTTATTCGATCACTAAAAGTATAGTTTGGCTATTCTGAAATTGAGTCAACATGCTCTATCACGCCGAAAAAAATTAGAGTCAAACGATTAAAATTATTTGGTTATTTTTTTTAAGGGGCGTGCCATAGTTTTTTTATTCAGATTTTGGATAGCCAAACTATCCTTGATTTTGACCGAATAAGGAAATCGGTCTTCATGGAATTTCAGGTGACCGTTAAGGAAGTAAGGAATTACCACTTCCTTTTTTGGGTTCTTTACTGCCTCAGCGAAGAGGACTTCAATTACAGAAAAATGGGTCAAGTGCAGAAAACACCCCTGAAGTATGCTTACAGTGCAAAAAACACCCCTCAACTTTTAATTTGGTGCAATTAAGTCCTCCTGATATATTTAAAATCTATATTGACCAAATTACCCTAATTGAATAATTTTATAAAATATATAAAAATAATCCATGAATGAATTTATATAATGTTTTGAGTTGTAACTTCTAATGGGCAAATTAATGACATAATTAACTCATTATAATATATGTAATAATATATAATAACATACACTAAAAAATGGGTATTAAAGTATAATATACCACACTAATTAATGATTTTTTTATTTAAAAATATCCTCAACACTTTCGGGATTTGATGTTCCTGTAGTAGCATAAATCCACCGTGGTAAGAGAAATTCTCCGGAAGGAGTCCAAAGGGATGGCTAATGTCTGGCGGATGTAAGTTTCAGTGAATTAAACTAAACTTAGCCAAGTTTCGGTGTTCTGAGGCCAATTGCTCTGGGTCTTTCTCTACTCTAGCTTCCTGAGAGCCTTATGAAAGACCTCTGTTGCTCTAGGTATGCTGACCACTACATTTCCACAACCACTGGCTGGTTTTGTTGATCCAAACAAAAGTTGGTGGATTTCCATGATGCAGCAAATCGTATTTGTCAAATTATTTTTTATTTATTATTATTATTATTATTCTTTCCATGATGTTTTACTAAATGATTCAGTCTCAGGAGTTTTCTTTCCCTTCCAATTTACCCATCTATATTAGAAGTGATTCATGATGATACCGAACCATTAAATATATATATATATATATTTTTTTTTATTAGGCCATGTCAGTCCTCTTTGTTTATGGTTATTATATATAAAAAGAAGCCCTTTCTCTAAGGGGATGGATCAGCGGACGGCAGAGGATGATTGAGTGAAGAGGATGATTGCATGGGCATTTTGGGAAGAATAAAAGGGTAAAATGGGTATTAAATCACTAATTTATGCAAGATTTCTGACAGAAGGGTAATTTTGCACAATATCAAAATATTAGGGATATTTATTGCACACTTTTTCAAATAAGGGGTAAAAGTGCTACTAAAAGTATACTTTAGGAGTATTTTTTACACTTATCCCGAGAAAAATAGATTGAATGAAGGAAGCAATTGAAACTACACAAGCATTCATCAAATCCAAATATTTACAAAATAATAGATGGAGGGGATAAAAGCCAGACGTTCTATCTTTATTTCATAAGCAAAATTCCATTACAAGATTTATAAGTAAAGGAGTTGGATGTAAACTAGAAAACTACTCTAATGAAAATACAAACCAAAAAAAAAAAATACTAAAAAAGGAAAGAAAAATACAATACTACATTATGAAAAGTGCATTATCTGTCGGGGACCTCTTCCTCGGGAGAAAATATTAAAAAAAAAAAAAAAAAAAAAAAAACCCCGAAAGTATAGGACAAAAATCCTCTCCTTTGAACCTCTCACTGGAAACTGTCCAATAAAGAGTAAATGTGCTAATTTGACATTTTTGATAAAATTGTGTTTACCATATATATATATATATGTTATTTGTACATCATTTTTATACACTGTATTATTAAATTAATTTATTCATCTGAATTTGACTTAGTGGGTCCCATTTACAGAAAAGATTGAAATTTCAATTTCCCTCCAAAAGTAACATATATATATATATGGTAAACAAAATATATATCCAAAATTTTGAAGTATATTTCTATTATTCTTCCTTAGCTCTCCCCTCAGCGAAGAACTTTTTGGATTATCATGGTTTATGAGTTATGAGTTTTGTATTATCAATTATTTATTAGCAAAAAGAAATGACACAGCGTATCATGTAACATCAATTAAATATAACAACGAACAAACATATTTTTATAATAACAACACAACTTAAGTGTAACATGTTTCAAACGTAAATTGAATTTGGCATACCAAATTACTTGTAACATGTATCACTTGTTATTTTTATATGACTTGTATGAAATACGTAACACCAATCAAACGTAATATTAAACAAACATATCTTGAATAACATCACAATTTTAAAATATCATGCTTCATATATATCAATTATATGATACATTCCAACTTAAATGTAACATATATGTATCATATATGAACTTTATAATACAATAATAATATAAAAAAAATTTAAATTTCCCTTTTATTTCAAAAGGAGTGGGAGAAAATAAGGCGACCAACTTTATTTTATGAGTGGGAAATTGTCCCATTGTCAAAATTGAAAAGAATTTAAATTAGTTGCTTAATAATATGAAATTTTAATAGTTGCTAATTTTATACTGTATTTTATTTACATTTATGGTAAATAACGATTATGCTAAATTATATGATAATTAATGACCTTTTGTAATCCCTTTTACTATTCTATTGTGTTAGAGTGATTTTTTGATAACTTTTTATTAGCTTAATTATAATTGGGCAAGAAAGTTAGAATTTGATATTGGTGCACATTTTTAAAAAGCAAGTATGTTTTTAGAATGACATCACAACTTAAAGTTAACATGTTTTACGTTGTTACATCATTCTAAAATATATTTGTTTGATATTGTATTTAATTCATATTTTTTATTCTATACAAGTCACATAAAGCTAATATATGATATATGTTACAAGTAAGTTAAGATGTTACAAATAATTTATGTTTGAAATATATTACGTTAAATTAATGATATTATTTGTAAAATATATTTATTTGTGTAGGTGCAAAGATTTGAAAGAAATAAATTAATCTATATATTTAACATGTTTTATGTTGTTATGTTATTTTAAAACATATTTGTTTGATATTGAATTTAATTCATATTTTTATTTATACAAGTCACATAAAAATAATATATGATACATGTTACAAGTAAGTTAAGATATTATATATAATTTAGATTTGAAATATATTACGTTAAATTAATGATGTTATTCAAAAAATATCTTTATTTGTGTAGGTGCAAAAATTTGGAAAAAATAAATTAATTCATAAACTTAATATGTTTTACGTTGTTATGACATTCTAAACCATATTTGTTTGATGTTGAATTTAATTCATGTTTTTACTAATACAAGTCACATAAAAATAGTTTATGATACATATTACAAAGTAAGTTAAGAACTTACATATAATTTAGGTTTGAAACATATTACGTTTAATTTCTGATATTATTCGTAAAATATATTTATTTGTGTAGGCGCAAAGATTTGAAAGAAAGAAATTAATCCATAAACTTAACATGTTTTACGTTGTTATGTCATTCTAAAACATATTTGTTTGATGTTGAATTTAATTAATGTTTTTATTGATATAAGTCACATAAAAATAATATATGATAGATGTTACAAGTAAGTTAAGATGTTATATATAATTTAGGTTTGAAATATATTACGTTAATTAATGATGTTATTCGTAAAATATATTTATTTGTGTAGGTGCAAAAATTTGGAAAGAATAATTAATTCATAAACTTAACATGTTTTACGTTGTTATATCATTCTAAAACATATTGGTTTGATGTTGAATTTAATTCATGTTTTTATTGATACAAATCACATAAAAACATTATATGATACATGCTTCAAATAAGTTAAGATGTTACATATAATTTATGTTAGAAACATATTAAGTTTAATTCCTGATGTTATTCGTAAAATATGTTTATTTGTGTAGGTGCAAAGATTTGGAAGAGAAGAAATTAATCAACAAATTTAACATATTTTACATTGTTATGTCATTCTAAAACACATTTGTTTGATATTGAATTTAATTCATGTTTTTATTAATGCAAGTCACATAAAAATAATATATGATACATGTTTCAAATAAGTTAAGATGTTACATATAATTTAGGTTTGAAACATATTACATTAAATTAATGATATTATTCGTAAAATATATTTATTTGTACAGGTACAAAGATTTGGAAGAAAGAAATTAATTCATAAACTTAACATATTTTACGTTGTTATGTCATTATAAAACATATTTGTTTGATGTTGAATTTAATTCATATTTTTACTTATGCAAGTCACATAAAAATAATATATTATACATGTTACAAGTAAGTTAAGATATTACATATAATTTAGGTTTGAAACATATTACATTTAATTCCTGATGTTATTCGTAAAATATGTTTATTTGTGTAAGTGCAAAGATTTAAAAAAAAGAAATTAATTTACACAGTCATGAAGAACACTCGAATTCTATTATTCAACCCAGAAAGAAAATAGTACTCAGTATATTGAAATATATAAATATTTTTTAATTTGCTTTCAATTTATATGTTATATATATATATATATATATATATATATATATATATATATAAAGG
The DNA here is from genome assembly GCF_030987335.1 of Cornus florida. Classification (NCBI taxonomy): domain Eukaryota; kingdom Viridiplantae; phylum Streptophyta; class Magnoliopsida; order Cornales; family Cornaceae; genus Cornus; species Cornus florida. The sequence continues at coordinate 56,468,140 of NW_026775579.1, read as the reverse complement.
CTAAGTTGTACAGATTCACCTATTTCTCTCAATTGTATTAAAGTTTTTTCAAAATATTACTTTTTCATTTATATTATACACATTTATATATCGATTATTATATTAATGTAATTGTAATACGTAAATAATTATTTTGTGACTAATAATAAATAAAATGATATACCTTTAACTTACGGTGGAATTGGAGTTATAAAATGAAGAATATCAAGTAAATAATATAACTTTGTTATGCCTCCTTCATTATCCTTTTCTACTCTTACCCCACTGGTAGAAATTAGTTTTTTCTTTGTTCTACAAATAATATAGTGAAAAAAAATGTAGCCATTCAGATTTCAAGTTTCCCAAATATATAATACCGTACTAAATGAATTTGTGAATCTTTCTCTTCAAATAATCCTTCAATTTTTAACAAGATTTAGATTGGAAATATATAATAGTGGGAGGATAGAAAAAGAAAGACGAAGAATCAAAGCAACATGATAGAGAAGAAGAAAAAATTAAAAGGTTTTTCTGAAAAGTTAAATGTGAAGTATCATGGATTTTTCTAAAAAGGTAAATGTGAAGTATAATGGAATAAAATAATTTTGTTTATGATATATTATATGTTGTATAATGTATAAGTGTATGTTGTATGGTGTATTCCTATATGTGGTAAAAGAAATTATATGTCAGTAACTTTGTTACTTAAGTGGCTGACTAGGCACTGGAATGGCATTGAGTTAATGCTGATAAGGCAAGTGAGCTGATGTGGATTTCATATCGGTTGTTAGGGAAAATAATCATTTCCTTTGCACCTTTCACTGGAAACTGTCTAGTGAGAGGTAAATGGGTTAAGGTGGCAAATTGGTTAAATCTGTATTTACTTGACTTTGTCTTATACATGTGATTTATACATATTAGTTTATACTCTATATAATTGCAAACTGTATTTGACATTCAATTTTCAAATTCCCCCCAAAACGAAAATTAAATTTGCCCCCAAAAGTGTGCTATATATATACAGATTCTGAAATAGCCCTCTCTGAATTTTCAAACATCCAATCTGAACCTCATCTAAGATCAAGTGAAATCGAGAAAGACAAGGCAACCAAGAGATTACACATAAAGATAAAGATTTTGAAGAAGAAGTAGAGCAAATCAATGTATCCGGCGAAGAGCTGAAGCTGAACTGAGGATTTTTTCTGAAAGTAAAAGGATCTCCCTGTTCAAAGAAGGCCCAGTTCAAAGAAGGTCCGTTCGGAAAAATCACCATACATTTCGGCGAGAAGCTAAACTCTCCAAGAATGAGAGATTCCCTCAAAAAAATTTTAGTCCGGCGAGAAGCTGAAGCTCCGATTATCCAGTCCGGCGTAATTTATACATCTTTTTTATGCACCATATTATTGTATATTTTCAAAATCTTATTTGAGTTTCAATTTTCAATTTCTCCCCAAAAGGAAAGTTGTCCTTCCCCAAAAACTCTGCTATATATACTATGTTTGAAATATCAAATAGGAAATCCCTTTCTGAAATTTGAAATCCGGTGAAGAAACTCTCCCCAAAACTCTGCTATTTATGTTTATGTGTAAAAAACACTCTCTTGGTGAAGGTCGAAGAGGCATAGGAAACAAAAGGAGATCTAGTCGGAAAAATCACCATATATTCTGGCGGTAAGCTAAAATTTTCGAAAATGAGAGATTCCCCCAAAATATTTCCTATAGTCCGAGAAGGTGAAGCTCCGATCATTATAAGTATTATGTTGTTATTTTGAATTTCTTGTAACTTTATTCATAATGATATATCAAAGTTTATCTTATATGGTGGCAATCCAATAGTGATTATTGGTAATCAAAAAATTTGAAGGCTGGGTTTATCACCTACTTTTTGTAACAGCATACAGATCAATTTATTATGCTCACAACTTATTTAAACATATATCATGTATGAATTGCATATTGCATCAACATATTTTTCTAATACGTTAAAAAAATTAATTTTCACAACTCAATTTCACAATTCCTAAATTAATAATAAGAATCACAAATACTTTCAATATATATATGTAGGAAGATTTGCATATTCCATCAGCTACTTTTTGTAACAACATACAATACAAAAATTGGAGAGATCAAATTATTATTATCATAACTTTTTTTAACATGTATCATGTATGAATTGTATATAGTATCAATATATTTTCCTAACACGTTAAAATAATTAACTTCCACATCAAATTATTATTATCACAACTTTTTTAAACATGTGTCATGTATGAATTGCATATAGTATCAACATATTTTCCTAACATGTTAAAAAAAAATTAACTTCCACAACTCAATTTTACAATTCCTAAATTAGTAATAAGAATCACAAATACTTTCAACATATATGTAGGAAAATTTGCATATTCCATCACTTACTCTTTGTAATAGCATACAATACAAAAGTTAGAGAGATCAAATTATTATTATCACAACTTTTTAAAACATGTATCATGTATGAATTGCATATAGTATCAACATATTTTCCTAACACGTTAAAAAAATTAACTTCTATAACTTAATTTCACTATTCCAACTCCCAAAATCTATATAATTAGTCAATTATTTCAAAACCTTAAAATCTCAAATAAATTTATATTTGAATATTGAACTGTACCAATACATAATCAATGTTTAAGATTTGTAATTTTACTGAAAAGAAATGGAATAAAATATTTTTGTATATAATATAATGTTATATGTATATTTAGATACTGAACTGTACAGATATATTTTTGTATATATATAATGTATAAGTGAATGTTGTATGGGAATTTGTAATTTTACTAAAAATGAATAGAATAAAATATTCTTGTATATAATATATTGTTATACATATATTTGGATACTAAACTATACCGATATATTTTTGTATTTAAGATTTGTATATATATAATGTATAAGTGTATATTGTATTGATATTTGTAATTTTACTGAAAAGGAATGTAATAAAATATTTTTGTATATAATATATTATTATACCTATATTTAGATACTAAATAACACTAATATATTTTTGTATATAAGATATGTATATATATAATGCATAAATGTATGTTGTATAGTTGGAGATCGTACTGTCGATTTGGCTGTTGTATTAATATATGTGTTAAAAAAAGAGTACATCAGTAACTTTGTTGATTAAGTTGCTGACTGGGCGCTGAATTGGAGTTGATTAGGTGGTGATGTGATAAAAAAAGGCTGAGGTGGTTTGATCTAAGTCCTCAAATTCTCACTTGACCTCATTGAACAGGGTCTAGTGAAAGGTGCACGGGAGCAGATTCAGATCCGGTTGTTGGAGGATCACTGCACACATTCCAATGAAAGGAACTGATTTTTGTTCGAAAATATGATACCCGAGATCATTCCAACAATGTAATGGGGTCCAACAACTTTCACTGTACCATACTACCGAGTATTTAATATTTTACCAACATCTTGGTGTGTTTTTTGGTCATGTAGTAGTCGTTACTTGCTTCCTTCGAATTTAAACTCGTACTTTTAATTCTTTTTTGTTAGAAATCAAATTTCAAATATCTTTCGGTAATTAAATTTCAAATATAACTTCTTTCTAACTGAATCTTTTAGGGTTAATTACACTCACACCTCCTAAGGTTTGCTCTATTGACAACCATATGAGAGTTGGTCACTTTTTGAACACTCACACCCCCTGTAATAAATTGCAGTCAAACAGTTCCTAAAAAAGTACAAAAAGATGTTATTACCCTTTAATAAAATAATAATCCTTGATTAAAAGTATGAAAGTATTTAAATGACTAAAATACCCCTCTTTCCCCTCTTCCTTCACACACTAGTATTTTACAATTTACAAACACACAAAAATATAATACACGGGATACAAACACACATAAATATAATACGCTGGATCCCTACAACCCCCGCCGGCATTTTTTGGGTTTGGTCTTCTTCGGCTCCAGCGTGTTGGCATTCGCACCTCGCCAGCTATCACTTTTCACCTTTCCTGCCACCACATCGCCACCCATTTGAACCCACAACAATCCCAATCAAACCCATGACAATCTCAAATCATAGCCACCACTCTCTCTCTTTAAATTGAAAATCAGAGCAAATCAAAGCTACAAGTATCATTTTGGTCTTGCATACTGTGTTTATCATCGGAATCTGACCAGCTCAATCGGAATCTGCCGGGAACGTACTGCGGCTGGACTGGCAATTTTTTTTTTTTTTGGACCTTTTCTCACCTACAGGTCTCCTAACAACAAATTGAGGCTTGGCACCAAGACCATTCGCTGGAGAACAAGAATTGAAGACGAGGTGACCCTACATGGTTTTGTACTAATTTTGTTTTGGTTTTGACAATAACCCATAGTTTTATCAAATACCCAACTCCAATATAGTTTATTGCATATATTATTATATTTTTAATATAACAAATTTGGATTGGTGTTGTGTGAATCAAATATCACACAAAAAAAAAAAAAAAAAAAAAAAAAAATTCAAATATCACATTGCAAGTGGTATTGTCCCACTTTCCTCTTTTCATATTACATTATATTATACTGAATTTAATATTACTAGTACTAACCTCCATCCACATGAACCACCACATCCATACATGTATGTGTGTGTGTAATACATATATATGTATAATTATACTTTCTTTTTTTTGGCATGAAAGGGTAGTTTAGTTAAATAAACTGAGTTGTAAAAGTTAAAAAGGTAATTTCATAGTCCAAATAGGTCAACTATCAAGTCAAAGGACAATAACGTCAATTCACCATGTGCAGAAGATCAGAGGGGTGTCTTTGTTAACTTTACGAAACTTGAGGGGTGGTCAATGTTAATAAATAGGTCAATTTTCATTTGGTTGTCAATAGGGCAAACTTCAAGGGTGTGAATGTAATTAACCCAATCTTTTAATAGAGCCAATCAATATCACCAGTACACGTGCATATTTGACTTTACATATGTATATCAACTTTATAGGCACCAATAACTTTGCCATTATGATCATATCAAATTTACCAAACTACCATTTGAACCTTTGCTGTTCATTTCTCCTGCATCAATATATATATATATATATATATATATATATATATAAATGAACCTTTGCTGCTGCATTTCTCCCAGTATATTCATTTATACTACTCCGTATATAATATACTGTTACAAACAATAAACAAATTTTTAAAAAATCAAATATTTAAGTTATGGCGTAAAAGTAAAAATAATATCTTCTGTACCAATCTGCTAATGTCATGTAGCGAATCTAAATTTTTTATTTTAGTGATTAAGTTCCCTATAATGAGTGAATGTTTATATATTTACTTAAAAACTTAAGTAATTAAGTAATATCACATATCTAACTATTTATATCACTTTCACTTTTTATTCAAATTTGATGTGAAAAAATTCTCCTTATAATATTTTTTCTTACCCAAATTTATAACGCTCTCATTACGAGATCGGACCACCCTATTTATCCGGATGGTTCACCCGCATACTTGACTATTTGACTTTACAAATAACGTATATTGTTAGAAATCAAATTTCAAATATCTTTCAGTAATTAAATTTCAAATATAACTTCTTTTCGACTGGAACCTCTTACTAGAGCCAATCAATATCAACTGAACTACATTTTTAACAAAAAAAAAAATATATATCAACTGAACTACATGCCTATTTGGCTTCACATATGTATGTCAACTTTATATGCACCAATAACTTTGCCACTATGATCATATCGAATTTACCAAACTATCGAATTTACCAAACTACCATTTGAACCTTTGCTGCTTCAAACAATAAACAAATTTCTAGACAATAAACAAATCTTGGCGTAAAAGTAAAAATAATATCTTCTTTACCAATCTGCTAATGTCATACGGCATCTAAATTTTTTATTTGATTAGTACACATATATGAAGTGCAGTATCCCAACTATTTATATCTATTTTTCATTCCAAATTTCATATGAGACAGATATTCCTTGTAATATTTTTTTTTATTCAAACTCGCAATGTACTAGTTGTTGTCGAGCTATTCTGGCTTATCCAAACACTTGGCGTGATACCGAATTAAAGACTGAATGTACAACTGATACCAACTATAACGGATGATAAGGACAAATTCAAGAATTGTTTATAAGGTGGGCTAAAAGTAGGTATAATAATTTTTTATTTTTTTTAGGGGTGGACTTTATACCTACCCATTTATATCCTTTTCACTTTTCATCCAGATTAGACATACGACAAATATCTCTTGTAACACCTAACTCCAAGAAAATAAATTCCTTCGTCTTCTGTTCCATCTCACTTCCTTTCTTCTATTTGTTCTTTCCTTCCTTTTTTTCCCCCTTTCTTTACTCCATTTTGCCTACCTTTTCCTCTTCTTTTTATGTCCTACCATCCCTCCTAAATTTCCCTCTTCCGAAGTACAAAAAAGAAAGGGATCGGAATTCAATTCATCACCTAATTTTTTAAAACAGAGAACTGAAAATGAACCGTTGGAAGGGTGGCCTTTCGTGGCAATTTCGTTTTTATTAGACTTACTTAAGGTCTGTCTTTTTCAACGCGCCTTCGAGGTCCATTTGGTCTGCCGTACCAAACATGCCTTGTGGCAATACGTGTTTGGCTCCACTCCTGCCTGTGTCTGCATAAAATCCAAAAATATTACCAAAACGCGTAACATAAAGAATCAGTGGTCCACTTCCTCCACATGCTTTCGGCTCTTCCATGCCACACCAGGAACCGAGAATCATGCTCGTTTCACGGTCCCCCACGCGGCCCCACACACACACACACACTATATATATACACACACAGTATTCATTTGCAAGTTGCATCCCACTTATTTATTTTTTTTTTTTCAAAAAAAAAAAAAATTACAACCTCTTCCAGCTATAATTATAAAAAGTGTGCAAATATGATCAATTGTTGTTCTTTTTTTTTTTTTTTTTTCTTACAAATCATAGATATACAATTTTGGAACCTATAATTCGATAAACACAAAAAAAACACATGTAGAACATGTTTTTTTTTTTTTTTTTTTTTTTAATAGTGTAAATATTTGAAGCAACAATTTCTAATATGATAGTACAAGAGTAGGTTGAATAATTCTTTGATAGTGCTAATTTCCCATCACAAGAAAACACATGTAGAACATTTTTTTTTTTTTTTTTTTTTTTTCGTATTTTTAGTGAACTTCAAATGTTTTTCATGATTTTCAACCACCCCTATGACAGTTATTTATATATTTATTATTATTATTATTATTTAAAAAATTACATGTAAAACTCATTGATGCGAAAGTTGGAAAGAATAGATTTAAATGGTTGAACACATGTACCGTATACCTAAAGACCGTACATTTAAAGACGTGCTAATCAAACAAAAACAAACAAACAATTGTAATAAGGCCCCAGAAGGTGAGAAATGAAGGAGACAACCGAAAATAATATGATGATGTCATTAAAAATGACTTTAAAAAATAAAATATAGTAGGTATGTAAAACCACATGTAATAAGAGAAATGTTTGGAGAAAGATAATTGATATGACCCAACTAAGAATCAACAAAAATAGTATGGAACTCCAATTGAATTGGTCAGTTCTCCCATAACAAGCTTTTCCAAAAGAATTGAGCATTCAGTTGAATTCACGTATTCAGATTAAGGCTCTAATGGTTCACATTACTTACACATGTGATTATGCACACATGCACACGATGAGGACTGCTATATGCAACATAACATACGTACTTCTATACTAAGGACGTATGGCAAAAAGTTTTTTTTTTTTTTTTTTAACTTTGTATTGATAAATTAAGAAGATGAGAAATTCGAATACAACTAAACTCGTTCGAGGAGATGAACACCCTATTAAAGAAAAATGTTCGGTGTTATGAGGTTCAAAGCAGATTGCATGAGTCCCATCACGGAGCCCACACCTCACCAAAACTACGCCTTTTGGCCAGCAGAGGACCACTCCAAAGGCCAAACATTAGGGATGACAAATTTTCCATTTCCGCCGGAACCCTACCTCATTTATAGTTGGGATGGGGATCCTTTTAGTTAAACGGGAATGGGAATGGGGGCAAATTATGAATCCCGCCCGGGACCGGAAACGTGGATGGAGTAAACTTGCCTCGTCCCGATTAAGTATAAAGTTACTAATATACACTTACATATAATAATTTATTACTAAATTAGATTTATTATATATATGAAAATAAAAAATATATATATGTTTTTTTAATAAAAAAATTATGAGGTCAGGACGGGGCGGGAACGGAAATAAGGTGTCTGGAACGGCGGCGGCTATGAAAATTTTGACAAAATTTTAAGCGGTGATGGAAGCGGGAATGGGGAATGGAATCCCGCCCTACCCCGCCGTTGCCATCCTACCAAACAGAGACCTTTGTGGCTGTGGTCTCATCCAAGCTGGACCGAATATCAGTTTTAGGACACCAGTCTACAAAAGCCCAATTGACTTCACTATCCCATTTGTCCACGTAAAATTACAGTTTGACCGTTCACCAATCCCTTTCTCTCTCTCTAACCAATCTCTCTCTCTCTCTCTCTCTCTCTCTCTCTAAGCAAGATCTCCTTCCACTCTCTTCCTTCTCTATTGCGTTTCAAATAAAGTTCATATCGATGTAGAGAGAAAAGAGAGTTGCACCAAGAAGCTACGAGACTACTTTAGCCTGATACAGTCTTCACACTCTGCTTTTCTGAAAGCTTCTGAAGTTCGTACAAAGCACAACAACAGAATAAAGCAACAAACTGGTCGATCACTCACACCATTAGCGTGTTCGAATTTGATTCTCGACAGTCTTCGATCTATACACAAATCTATCTTTATTTTTCTTGGAAGAACACAAGTTATCTATCTTACTACTATCAATACAGATATATACATATATGTGTGTGTGTTTGTGTGCATACTGTTGTTGTTCGTATAAAAGGTGAGGTTAGGGTTTTGAATCGTACTGAAGATTGAGGACAGGAGGAGCAGATATGGAGAGCTATTTGAATGAAAACTTTGGGGAAGTGAAGCCCAAGAACTCGTCGGAGGAGGCGCTTCAGAGATGGAGGAAGGCCTGTTGGCTTGTCAAGAATCCTAAGCGGAGGTTTCGATTCACTGCTAATGTCCCCAAGCGAGTTGAAGCTCGGAATATTCAACGATCCAATCAGGTCTCAATCTGTCAAAGTTTTTTTTTTTTCCCTATTTACTTTTGTCTTCTTTTTTGTTTTTCTGTTTGGTTGCTGAGAAAGTCTGGAAATCAGAAAGGAACTGTAACGTTAATCTAATCCATATTTATTACTTTCGAGTGAGCACTCCAGAAAATTGAAAGAATTAGAAGACGAAAACTCTTCTCTACTCGATTTATACAACTTTTGGCTTTAGTTCGATTCAAATTTTTTTGTTCTCTCTGTGGAAAGTTGGAAACCAAACAAAAAATAACAGAGCGTTGAAAGTCCTATTTTCGTTTTTTTTCCCCAATTTTCTGGATGACCAAACAGTGTGTTTCTGTTTTACGATTTTCCTCCCTAATATTTCCTGTACCATCAATTTTTGGGAGCTAAAATCTGAGATTTATTTGTTTATTTATTATTTACCATTTTCCGGATGACCAAACAGGGAGTTTTTGTTTTACGATTCCCCTTTGCTGTCAATAGAAATAAAATAATTTAAGATGGTTACTGAAAATGACCAAAATAATTAGTTCAGTTTTTTTAATTCTGCTTTGTTCTTACAGAACCATTAAGCCTCATTCATTTTCTTACCTGTTTGTGAATGATTAAATTCACACTAGGTTTTAGCTTTTAAATCTCCAAGCTATGAACATTTAGAGAATATTTATTATTACAGGTGAGTGTAAATACCAGAAGATTTAAATTACAGGGATAGATGACTAAAAAGTTAAGGTGATCGGAACCTAATGCTTTAACTGAGCCTTAAAGGTTCAAAAGCGCGAGCAATTGGTTAATCAACTGCAGATTCTGTTAGCTAGCACTCAGGAGGAAAGCTGGGATATGTGTTGGAACGAACATGGACAGTTTTATAGTCTGTTGAACAATACAATTACTATCATTTAGTGGCCATGCTGCAAGTCATAAAATATGATTGTAGTTTTTTTGTGGATTAGTAGATCCGGTTGCCTAAATGACACAGTTTTTAGGAAATGAAATTTCCTACCCACATAGATATACCTTACAGTTTTGAAGTCACTTGCAGTGTTTTATTTTTTCCTTTTCTTTTGAATGAAATTTTCTCATGCATTTGTGATGTAAGTTATTGCAGTGTAATGGATGTTTGATCTTTTAAGTTTCAGGTTGACAATTGGTGAATTTATATGAACATTTTTGTGCATGCTACTAAAATGCTTGGACAATTAGTCTTGGCGGGGACCATGTATGCACCATTTTGAAAAGAATTTTGAATACCACTAATCTGATTTTAAAAACAACTTTAAAATTGCTAAAATTTTGTTGCATTGTTTTGAAACAACTTGTAAAAAATAAATAATTTTATAAATCTCAACAGTTCCGTTCTAGACTGCAGTCCAGCGACCTGGTTTTGCTGCATATGTTAATGTTTTTGTTACGGTGGATAATTAGCATATCATGTAAAGTAATGGTGAAACACCATCATACATTATCAATAGTTGCCTTCAAGGGACAACTTTCAGTGTGAAAAAGATATTTTCGTTAGACTTGATAATTTTTTATTTTTCATTTCAGACCCTCTTGTCTGATTGTTTTTCAAATTTGTTGATTAAATATTGTAGGAGAAGCTAAGAATTGCAGTATTGGTCTCACAAGCCGCAGTTCAATTTATCCAAGGTATGGAAGTCTACAATATACTCAAAACTCAAAATTGGCGGTATCCTTTCTTATATTGATCTCCTTCTTTTTACATCCAGGTATAAGTAGTTACACTTTACCCGATGAAGTAAAAGCTGCAGGTTTTCAAATCTGTGCTGATGAGTTGGGATCCATTGTTGAAGGCCATAATGTGAAGAAGCTGAAAGGTCATGGTGGGGTTGAGGGTATTGTAGACAAGCTCTCGACATCAATCACCAATGGGATATCTACTTCTGAAGACTCTCTGAGTCGAAGAAAAGAAATTTATGGAATTAATAAATTTACTGAAAAACAGGCTAAAGGTTTCTGGGTTTTTGTATGGGAAGCCTGTCAAGATATGACCCTTATGATACTTGCTGTTTGTGCCTTTGTGTCTCTGATTGTTGGCATAACAACGGAAGGATGGCCAAAAGGTGCCCACGACGGACTTGGAATCGTGGCAAGCATCTTGTTGGTTGTATTTGTCACTGCGACTAGCGATTATAAACAGTCTTTGCAGTTTAAGGATTTAGATAGAGAAAAGAAGAAGATTACAGTTCAGGTTACTAGAAATAGTTACAGACAAAAGATTTCAATATATGATCTACTTCCTGGTGATATAGTTCATCTAGCTACTGGAGATCAGGTCCCTACTGATGGACTCTTTGTTTTGGGATATTCTACATTGATAAATGAATCTAGTTTAACAGGAGAGAGTGAGCCAGTTAAAGTGAATGCTGATAATCCTTTTCTCCTTTCTGGAACTAAAGTTCAGGATGGATCATGCAAAATGCTTGTTACTACTGTTGGGATGAGAACCCAATGGGGTAAATTATTGGCTACTCTTAGTGAAGGAGGAGATGATGAGACCCCATTGCAGGTCAAACTGAATGGAGTGGCGACCATCATTGGGAAAATAGGCCTGTTTTTTGCTGTTGTTACTTTTGCTGTTATGGTGCAAGGATTATTCAGCCGCAAACTACAAGAAGGGTCTCATTGGAGCTGGTCTGGGGATGAAGCCCTCGAAATGTTGGAATACTTTGCTGTGGCTGTTACAATAGTTGTGGTTGCGGTCCCTGAGGGGCTGCCTTTAGCTGTCACATTGAGTCTTGCTTTTGCCATGAAGAAGATGATGAATGATAAGGCACTTGTCCGCCATCTGGCTGCTTGTGAGACCATGGGATCTGCCACAAGTATATGTAGTGATAAGACTGGGACACTAACTACTAACCATATGACCGTTGTAAAAGCATACATTGGTGGGAAAATCAAGGACTTGAGTAGCTCTACTGAGATTTCTAGTGTCTGCTCTGGGATTTCTGATTCTGTCAGGAAAATGCTACTCCAATCCATATTTAACAACACTGGGGGAGAAGTGGTTAAGAATCAAGACAACAAAATTGAGATCCTGGGAACACCCACTGAAACAGCACTTTTGGAATTTGGGTTGTTGCTTGGTGGAGATTTCAATGCAGAACGACAAGAATCAAAAATTGTGAAAGTTGAGCCATTCAATTCTGTGAAGAAACGGATGGGGGTTATTATAGAGCTTCCTGAAGGAGGGTTCCGGGCCCATTGTAAAGGTGCTTCTGAAATAATTTTGGCTGCATGTGACAAAGTCATAGACTCGAATGGTGACGTTGTTCCCCTTGATAAAGCATCTATGAATCATCTGAAAGATACAATTGAACAATTAGCTAACGAAGCACTACGAACTCTTTGCCTTGCTTATATAGAATTGGGAAGTGAATTCTCTGCTGAAAATCCTATACCCTTTGAGGGATATACTTGTATCGGAATTGTGGGTATTAAAGATCCAGTTCGTCCTGGTGTCAAGGAATCTGTTGCAATTTGTAGGTTAGCTGGTATTACTGTGCGGATGGTTACAGGAGACAACATTAACACCGCAAAGGCAATTGCCAGGGAATGTGGGATTCTGACTGATAATGGTATAGCCATTGAAGGCCCAGAATTTCGGGAGAAGAGTGAGGAGGAAATGAATGCACTCATTCCCAAAATTCAGGTGCTTTTACATTTCTAATAGTGTTGTGTTGGCGGCATTGATGGTGTTCTTAGAACCAAATTTAAAGAGAGATGGTTTAATGACAGCACTTGAAGTGTTCACCATGATTAATCATGGGAGTGGGACTAGTAAAATGTACATTTACTTGGACTTTACAGTAGAAGAGATTCTTGGAAAAAGCATGTACTGCCTGCTTTTTTTGAACCTTGAAATTGTTCCATCTAGGAAGTTGCACCCTTTTCCCACCTTCGTTATCCCCCCCACCCCCAAAAAAAAAAAAAAAAAAAAAACTTCTGCAATGAAAAGTTCCAGAAGATCTGTTCAACCACCCTGATTTTCTGGTTGGCAATCATTACAATTGTGAATCTTAATGGGCCATATTAGATAAAGTTGCCAACATTTTTTGCTTGGAAAACTAAACAATAGTAATTTCCGTATGGATTAATAAAAATGAGAGCACATACCACTACAACCACACTGCAATTTATTGAACATGTCTTAATAGTCTATACTTTTGAAATTCATTAATGTAAAGTTGGTTCCAGTAGCATCTGCGGTATACCATGTAATGAATAGAAATTTGTTTTATGGCAATTATCTGAATTTCTTCATGTCCAGGTAATGGCTAGGTCTTCACCAATGGATAAGCATACCCTTGTGAAACACTTAAGAACCACACTTGAAGAAGTTGTTGCAGTGACTGGAGACGGTACAAATGATGCTCCAGCACTTCATGAAGCAGATATTGGGCTTGCGATGGGCATTGCTGGAACTGAGGTGATATATAACTCCTGCTACTCTATTCTTGTTTCCGGAAAAGTCTTATTATAGTTGTATCCAAACTCTATAACCAGTCCTTGACCCACAAAGCCTACTTTGTTGTCTTCACCTTAGCAATATACTCAGCTTCTATTATAGAAAATGCAATTGCAGTTGGAGGACAGATCTCTAATATATCTATCCACTTGCAAACTTAAACTCCCCCTAGTGGACTTACCTGTGTCAAGGTCTTTATCATAATTAGAGTCTATATATCCCATTACTTCTTCTGAAGCTTCATCCGGATCAAACACAATACTAAAATCAACTGTATCTTCTAGATACTGAAAAATCTATTTACGGTGCCTTGCATAATCCTAGTTCTATCATGAGATCTTGCATTCTTTGCTGCCAATGGGGGAGATTGTTTTTCCAATTGAACTTTCAATCTTGTATTTCGTAGTTACGATATGCGATATTAAATCTGAAACTAACTATCAAAGTTTTGATATCACGTTGTTGTTCGTAGACAAAATGTACCACATACAACCTTCACAATCTTGCAATCATTTTGAATAATCAAAAGAAGTCACACAAACAAGCAAAACAAACACAATATTTATGTGTTTCAGAAAGATGCCTGGTCCATGGAGGTGAGAATATCAAAATCTACTCGCAGAAAATCAAATTGTAATTATAAAATCACTCAATTACTCGTATATTCTCTTGAGCTTCTTAAGGACTACTACTCTCGATTCACTAACTTTATCACAAATCATAGCCTAGGTCTCTATCCTGAACAGAGCTTTTCTAAACAAAGTATACAATTCTGAAATAGAAACCCAATTTTTTCAGGAATTTTTGACATCACATGTTTCATCACTTTTGAAGATTGCTTTAATTATGTTAGCAACCCTAAATATTGATTATAGTTGTTCTTGTTCTTGAATTTCAGGTGGCTAAAGAGAGTGCTGATGTCATAATTTTAGACGATAATTTCTCCACCATTGTAACTGTGGCCAAATGGGGACGCTCTGTTTACATAAACATTCAAAAGTTTGTTCAGTTTCAGCTGACAGTCAATGTGGTTGCCCTAATTGTCAATTTTTCTTCTGCCTGTTTGACAGGTAAGCATACACTGTCTGTATTGCCCTCCTTATCAGATACATTTCTTTTTGGCATATTGTTCCCTTACATACCATAATCCTAACGTGACATTAGCTTTATTCTTTTCTTACGTTTCTGGTGGTTGCTATGTGCTCTAGGAAGTGCTCCCCTCACTGCAGTTCAGCTTCTATGGGTCAACATGATCATGGATACACTGGGCGCACTTGCACTTGCCACTGAACCTCCTAATGATGACCTAATGAATCGACCACCCGTTGGAAGGAAAGGGAACTTCATCAGTAATGTTATGTGGAGGAATATCATGGGGCAATCGCTTTATCAATTTATTATAATCTGGTATCTTCAGACGCAAGGAAAATCAGTCTTTCATCTGGATAGCTCGGACTCTGATTTGATTCTCAACACACTTATTTTTAACTCTTTCGTCTTTTGTCAGGTAACTGGTAGATATTATGAGTCGAGACAGATTACTTTTGATGTTTTGGTAGAAAATGAAGTTATTCTGTTATTACTCTAGTACTAAATAGTTTGGGAAATCATTTTCCATCGTTGTTCTGAATATTCAGACTTCATTAATCTCACATCGAGTAACATTATTTGATAATAGCATGAAAAAAGCCCTCAACTCTAATTGATTAATTCTTCTTCTGATAGTAGTGTCCCCTTAATAAATTAAGCCAAATGCAAGTTATCAATGATGGTTGTTTAGGTAGAAATGATAGGCAGCTTTATTGTTATTGGAGCTAAAATGTGGAAAATGGAACTTCTTATGCATGGACGCATCTAATTGCTCTTAAATCTTAAGATTGGCTGACGTGAAACCTCTGCATGCACGTCTTGGCAAGTCTGAATCACAAAGGATCATTTCAAGTTATAAATTTCCAATCCTAAAGTTGATAAATACATGCCCACTTAGAACACAATGCCTTTTTTTTTTTCTTTCTGTGCAGGTTTTCAATGAGATCAGCTCCAGAGAGATGGAAAAGATAAACGTCTTCAAAGGCATACTGAAAAATTACGTGTTTGTTATCGTACTCGCTTGCACCGTCTTCTTCCAAATCATTATCATTGAATTCCTCGGTACGTTTGCAAACACTATTCCTCTCACCTGGCAGCACTGGTTCGTGAGTGTTTCAATCGGGTTTCTTGGCATGCCAATAGCTGCTGCCATAAAGATGATCCCTGTGGGATCGAAATGAAACTCAGGAGAAAGCAAGTGGGTACTTTCTGACTCATTCATCCAAGCTTTTATATTCAAGAAGGTATCTTCCTCCCCATGTTTCACAGTAGCAGCATGCGAAGATAGCATTTTGCATACAGTTAAATTTCAAGACCAAAGATATTCACCTATGCTACCGAAAAACGTGAATTGTTGTTATTTTTGTAAGCAAGTTTTCAACTTCGATCTTGAAACTCTTTCTGATTCATCCTAACAGAATTTTAGGTAATCATTATTCTAAACCAGTTATGTTTGTTAGAGAATGAATGATTCCCTATTGGGGTTGCTCCCTAAATCTACAAAATTAGGTTGTATTTTTTTGTTGATTGTTCATTAAGTTTTTATTATTATTATTTTTTTCTATAGTTATGAATTGATGGATATGATCAAAATGATCTAATTTCTACTTTAACCTCCAACTAGTATCAGAGGTTGAAAAAGTGGTCTTGAGACTCGGGTACCTTGACACACCATGACATGGTGTATATGTGTGTAGACATGTTCTAGCCATCAAAGCTAGTGGCCTCTCCTTTTTAACTAGCCAATGGGAATTTAAGAATATATCCTTTCGGTTTTTTTAGATGTGAAATTTATTTTTATTATCTTGGCGGGAAACCCACAAGCCTACATGCTCTGGGGACTCGAACCCTCGACCTTCACACGTACTTCGCGTTCTTGAATTGGTTCCCAATTCCATTTTAAAGTTCCTACAGATCGGGAGCCAATCACCATTGGACACATAAGCAAAAGGCCGAATAAAGCCAGTTATTCGGCCTTTTGCTCATGTTTCCAATGATAATTGGTTGAGATGATATAAAAATTTCACGTGTTTTTCTGATAGCAGTTGATAGCCATCAAAGCTCCCTACCCAGTCCTTTTTGAACACTAATAAGTTGTCGTGGTAGGGTTCATTCGTGCCGAAGGCATCTTTTAACAAGAGCATTGTGCCTGGCAAGAGTAACACACACACACACACACACACACACACACACACATATATATATAGAGAGAGAGAGAGAGAATAGGTGAATAAAGTACGATTACTACTTGGCATATTGAAGACATCAATGTTCTTGCCAAAAGAGCTGGCAGGTGGTGAGAATGCTCAAAGCCCTACGTAGTACCAAGTATTTTGTTGCCACTTTTGACCATACAGCAATGTTCTTTGCCCATAATATTGGATTGGAACCAAAATTTACTTTTTCTTTTTATGGCATGTAAGTATTTAAACCAAGATTGATAGTTTCAAGGATAAAAGCGATCTCCCCTTTTCTTGCACTTAGAACTCATTAGAACAAAAATTAATTTTCCAAGATGTAATTGTCCAACAAAAGCACTTGGAAGTAGTAAAATGGTTTTGAAAATAGTCAAACCAATCTCAATCTCAATCTCAATCTCAAGTTGATAATTCTTGTATTTCATCATTGTTAATTAACTATATTTGTGTTTTTGTTAGAAAACCTAATTTTTTTTTTTTAATAGAAATGTTGGATTGAATCCAATTTATTTGCTCTTTGTTTAGGTCATCTAAGATATTGCTGATCTTGAAAACCTAAATAGAGTCCAGTCTATGCATTAAAAGAAAGAAAAAAAATTACTCTAGATATTTTGTACCAGTAAGTAGAAAATAGCCAGAATCTTCTGATGCTGGCGAAGAAGATAAAGTTTTTAATACCTTATATATTATTTCAGTTTTAGTCCCCCAGCAGTGAAAATTGTAAAACCAGTGCAAAAAGATCAGTAAGTATTACATCAAATAAAATCAACATAGAAATTCCTTTCAATTCCCATAAACAATGGTCTTGGTTTTCATGACCCCTCAACACAAGGCCAAGAAAGCTTCACATCAAAAAAGAGCACAGCAGTGGACCCCACCTCAAAAGGCATCCCCCAAACATTCAAACAAATCCAAGCAAATTCAGCTTTACAAACCCTTTTTCATTGGCCAACATACAACATAGATGCATCAAATCACCCAAACACCTCCTCCCTCCTCACTTCCTCTTCCTCACTCCTCGTTGCCTTTGCCCTTTTCAAAGACACTAGAAAAAGCATCCCAAGCACACCCATCAAAAGTTAGGGTTGCAAGAGATATTATAAAAAAAAATAAAAATAAATAAAAACCCAAAAGAGATACAAAACAAAGATATATATATAAAAAAAAAAAAAAAAAAAAAAAAAAAAAAAAAACCTAAGAATGACTCTAGTACATGCTCAGCTTTCAAGTTCCAACTTTAGGGCTTTTTTTCCACACCTTGTGGCTTTGTACTTCACCCAATTGGCTTTCTTATATAACCCACAAGCCCTTGCTTTTCATTTTTCTTTTCTCTTCTCTTCCTCTTTCCTCTTTCCTCTTCCTTTTCCTTCTTCTTGATGAAACACTCAATCAACTCCAAATCATATCCAAGAAATGATGAAAAATCAAAACACTTGTTAGATCAATATAATCTTTAACAATTATCGTTGTCGCTTCTCTTCAGGTACGACACAATTTTGATGACAATCGTCGAACTCGAACGCAACGCTCTTTCTTTTCGCGCTAACATCACAACTAATCGAAGAATTTTCAAAGACATCATTCCCTCCCAATTGGATAGACGACATCTCCGGAGACAATACACGCTTAACTACTTTAATTTCCTCCGAATCCAATTCCAACATTCGATTGTAGCAATAAAACACATCCTCCTATTAAAAAAAAAAAAAAAGCCACCAATAAGTCCATGCCAAAACCTATGACAATTCATCACCAATTTCAATCTTTATGTAAAATGTACATAAAATAATAATACAGACATAAATATAAAAGTGACTCACAATTTCAAGAAATGGAGTTGGACTCAAGGCATTGATCTGACATTCCAAAGTCTGTCTTGTTAACTTTTGGTCCAATGCCACCATTGTTGCAGCCCCAGCTATGACAGAGGGTCTATGATCCATTAAATTCACATCTAATCATAAGATCACACATCAATATATAATTAATATATATATATATACAAAAAAAAAAAAAAAACCAATTAAAATTGAAGATCACCTAAGAAGAATTAAATCAAGAATTTTAATTTTAACTTTTACCTCTCATTAAAGCCAAGATGAGTTGTACAATTTTAGACACTATGTTCTTTGGTAATGAGTCCTTGCACAACTTTGTGATGAAGCAATGTATATATGCAAAAGGAGTGATTGATCCCATTTTCCATTCCAATGTATTCAACACCAAAAGCTCCATTCTTTGAATCACTCTGCTCTCAAAGCTGTAATCCTCCACCGGAAACTCCGACAATGCCGGAACTCTGCATTCCTCCATCTTTGCCGCCAGTGAAAGACATGCCACAGATAGTAATCTAATAGCCCAAGATTTCTCACTCTACACATATATAAATATTTAAAAAAAAAAAAAATTAAAATAATAATAATAACCCAAAAAAAAGAAAAGGGTAATCAATGGAGAGAAAGAACTCACATCAATGACTCTTCTTGAAAGGAATTGATCAAAGTAAGTGACAGACAAGTAAGCTGTTTGGAAGCGGAATCTGAACAATGCTCTGGTCTGAATTTGGATAGAACAAACGAAATTAGAAAAAAGGGTGTGAATTGAATTAAATGTAACTAATTAAAGCTATAAACGATATGGTTTTTAAAGATAATTGAATTGAATATAGATGACTAACATTAAGAATCCATGTGATAGCATCTAATCGAGCACATTTAATCATGTGATCTCGTGAAAATTGGTGGGTTTTGAATCCGAAACCGATCTCTCTCTGAAGCAACACTTGTAGATATTCATCATCGTCATCATCTTCTTCTGATGAAGAGTGGCACATGTTTAAGCTGATGGAAGTGTGTTGATGATCAGCCAAACAGGGTGTTCCGGGTTCTTGACAGAGAAGGGTAGAGAGAGAAAGGGTGGAGTGAGAAGAGTCGTCCATGTATTGGGTGATGCTCTGTCTCTCTCTCTCTAAACTGAAAATGTAGGATATATATCAACTGCTAAACGCATGATTTAGAGAGAGAAAGAGAGTGATGTGTAGTGTCATGACTTGAAACAGAGGAGAGAGATGAGGTTAGCGGTTTTAATGCCGCCAAATTTAGCGGAAATGTGATAATTAACAATAATAATAATAATACTGTACTGTGTGTAGTGTGTGTGTGTATATATAGCATGTAGTACTATACTATGCAGTTTAATTTGATATGTTTATTTTATCGGTTATGAAAAGTGTATAAACACTTTGGTTGATTAATAGTGTGTGTGTGTAAATGGTGATGTTGAGGTTGTAGTAATGGTGGTGGTGGGTGGGGTTAAGTGTAGAGGTGATGAGTGTGTGAGGACTTAGCTTTGACTGAAACTGCCTCGTTTCAGGGCACGATTTGTTTCTGCCTTATTAACCCATAAATGCCAACTGTGTTACACACACACACACACACACACACAACCTCATGACAGTTGTTATGAACTTTCCTTTGACTCGGCACATTCTCAATCAGTTCGAAATATTAAATTGTTGTGTTTTGGATCCCGATTCTCGTCATGAATTTCAATTTTAAGGTATTGATTTGGTGCTACAAACAAATCGTAAAATGATTTTGTTAGAAATTGTTAAATAATATTTTAATTTGGTCAAATAATTTTTAAGAAGTCTAAAGAAAGAAAAT
The DNA here is from genome assembly GCF_030987335.1 of Cornus florida. Taxonomy (NCBI): domain Eukaryota; kingdom Viridiplantae; phylum Streptophyta; class Magnoliopsida; order Cornales; family Cornaceae; genus Cornus; species Cornus florida. Next base: position 56,447,496 of record NW_026775579.1, on the reverse strand, counting down.
ATAAAAACTTGACTAATTTGTGTAAGATTTGTAAATAAATTTTTTATTCGAAATTTTAACTGCCCATAATTCTCTTTCAAACGATTATTTACACATGATCATGACAAAAAAGTCGATATCATGTTCAAATTACTCCCCCAATGTATATGCATTTATGTATTATCAAATCTTACATTGAGTTTTATTTTTTATTTTTTTTTAATAAAGTAAGAAGTGTTAGAAATTAGATTAGTAGATGCAAAGAGTCGAAGCTTGACACTCCAAAATTCACCAGAGGCACTAACCCACTAAATTATCGAGGCATCTATACATTGAACTTGTTGAAGCATGGTTCCAAAGATGATGTTCAAGCTCACCTTTTAACCCAAACTTCAATTCAAAAATGACTTGGAAAAATTATGAATAGATCTTAATCTTTATTTTATAAGAGTATCAAGTTCTATCAATATATAAAAAAAATCTAATATATATATTTGTTCACTTAGAACTTAATGAAATCAAACTAGGATTTCTTTGTAATTCATTCAAAACAATTATTTATAAATTTGAAAATAATTTTTGATAGGGAAAATAATTTATTATAAATTCAAGTAAACTCTAATAAAGGTGCAATTTTGAGGGGGAGCATTTACAATATATGAATGGACCTAATAGATATAACAACTTTTCTTTTTTTAACTGTAAACCTCAAAGTCTATATAGTTACCCACTTTTGGTTAGAAATGCATTTATAGTCATCCCCATTTTCCCTATACTAGTCAAAGTCCTGAGCTGTGTGTGGTACTGTATGACACACATTTTAAGATCAAGGTTGCTAAGGGGGGCATAATGGGGAGATGCACAATAATTCCTGATTAACAAGTGACAAGTCTAAGAGATATGTCTTGCAAATCATACTAAGTGCAATTAAAAACATCTAATGTAATGTCCTGAGCTATGTGTGGTACTATGTGACACACATTTCAAGATCAAGGTTGTTAAGGGGTCATAATGGGGAGATGCACAATAATTCCTGATTAAGAAGTGACAAGTCTAAGAGATATGTCTCGCAAATCGTACTAACAAGAGTCTAAAAATTGGCGACGGATTTCACTATGTTTGCGAGCATTGTTTGCAGTCCCTATCAAGGTTATAGTTGCGGTTTAATAAGTTTGGATAAAATTAGTGTATACTGTTCGCAGTTACGATCAAGATTATAGTCGCGGTGTAATAAATTTAGATAAAATTAATATAAATTGGTTGACACGAATCGCATATCAAATTTAAAAAATGATCACGTATCGACCAATACATCGCGTATAGAATAATACGGCGAACCATGCTTGCGAGACAGTCCACTCTTGATTGCCGTCAATAATTTAAATTCTCTAGTAATAAAAAGAAAAAATTAAAGAATTAATTTCATACCGTATGACTTTTATTATAATACCAAGCACGATTGGTGATGATCATAATTTGATTATAAAAGAAAAAAAAAAAAAATTCTAGACAATTACCTTTTTTTATTTTTTTTAAAAATATTATCTATAATTTTTCTAGAGATGCACTACCTATTTAGGTCATAATGGCAAACTTGGATATTGGAATTTATTGTACTAAATGGAATTTTGGCGGGAGAGAAGAATTTCCCCACATTAATTTTTTTGGAATAAGCAATATTTGAGAATTTGACTGCCTCCAGGGCGTTGGAAGTGGAAATTTCCTACTGAATGGCGCAAATAGTGTGTGGATGTAGCCAAAACAGTTCTGGATGTAGCCTTCCTAATTAAAGAAAACCGTAATGACACAAGATCCAAAAACAAACTTAACTGTCCACTAAATAAGTATTACATACTGTAGTGTGTGTGTGTGTGTGCACATTCTATATTCTATGTGTGAATTTTTTATTTTATTTTTAGTTGGACTGAATGAATATATTATGTACTACTATCGTTATTGGCTCATCAGAATTCCATCTCACTTCTATTTCTCCTTTCTTGTTGTACTTTGAATGAACCCACAAACCTTTTTTGTCATCAACTTTGTCAATTGGTTCAGTTCGCATTAGTTTAATGAAGGTGGTCTTAGTTTATTGCCCTTTTAGTTAGCAGAAAAAGACTATGGATAATGTTATTTTATGTTTGGTCTGTCTTATCTGATGTCTTTTTTTAAACCTTAATTAAAACATAATTATATAATGTACTTATTACAACTATAGCTCAATTGGTTCAATTTTTAATGTAAGCATGTTATAAGGTACTTTTAATTCTGAAGTAAGATTCTGATTCTATTTTGGACACGTGGCTAGATCTTAGCGGCATAATTTTGTGGGGCCCACCAACATCACAATAACATATGCGGCAGATCCATGGGATTTTATTTGAGCAAGTTTGTGAAGAATTGAATTTAAAGATGCTTTTTTTTTTCTTCTTATTAATAAAATTTTTTAATAGTCTGACATTTTCAACTATTTTGATGTGAGTGAAATTGACATCACGATAATGTTAGTGTGCAAATTCATCAAACAAATTCAACATATTCTTTATTAGTCCAAGTAAACACTTGTTTAGACTTTAGAGGTGGATTGGAATACTCCCTTGTTCCTTATCCGCCTTCACTATTAAATTAATAGTGCAACACTACTGACATACTATATCAGATATGCAACCATGATGTAACACTCATACATTACATTTACAATGAAAATGCAAGACTCATGCAATATATCACCTCTTGTTGCAACGTTGTAACACTAATAAATCGAGAATTTAACATATTTATGCAGTTATTCCTTTATTGATATAAAGTTGATGCATTAGTAATCAGGGACGGTGCTAGGATTTAATTTCAGGAGTGCATAAAGTAATATTTTACAAAATTATAGAAAAATAAATTATAGGGGCAAAAAGTAATATTTTATAAATTATGTATATAAATATGTAAAAAATTTAGTCAGCCAGTCTGATCCAGGGGGCACATGCCCCTCTGAGCTGAGAAAAATACCCTTGCGCTTGTCGCACGGTCAAGGAAAATTTTCTCCTCTGAGCCTAAGCTGGCTCTATCCCTAAATTTAAAGTTATTGCATTGTGGATTTAAATGGACAGGACTAGACTTGTGATGCAACTAATGACACTATTATATTATATATATATGTGTGTGTGTGTGTGTGTGTGTGTGTGTGTATGTATATGTATATGTATATGTATATTGTGGTTGTTACACCAATAATACTGTTAATTTGGATTAGTAGGTAAGATTTTAGAGGTAGTTGTAGGTTTGAAATGTATAAATCTCAGTCTTACACAATCACATGGCAAAGTGCCAGTCTGTAAAAGTGTTTATAAGTAATGTTGGGTCAAACAAGATCTCTTGTTTTTATTTACTAGTACTACTGTGTTTGTTAGCTGCAATGTTTGGTTGGGGCTCCATATGACATTTAAATGTCACCAAATAAATGAATTAAGGGGGACTTTAACTAGCTATGTCCAGTTGGATCTTGGGGCTCCATATGACAATTAAATGTCACCAACTAAATGAATTTATGGACTTTAACTAGTTCTTGGGCAGTTGGATCTTGGGGCTACATATCACACTTAAATGTCACCAAATAAATGAATTTAGGGGACTTCGCATTGGATCTTGGGGTTCCATATGACACTTAAATGTCACTAAATAAATGAATTTAAGGGACTTTAAGGGTGTATTCGATTGCATAGAATTAGAGCATTAGAATTGAAATTGGTGGAATCGGATAACATTTTAATTCAATTTTTTAAATTGTTTTTCTTCAATTTCACCGATTCCAATTCTATAGTTCTAATTCCATGCACCAAACATATCTCAAATACTTTTGTGCAATTACCATCAACGGCGATAGCCAATTTGGTATTTTCTCGGCTTCAAAATGGAAAGATCAAGGGCTTAAGTCCAATAAGCATATGTAGGACTGAAAATTTCCTACCATAAAAAAAAAGAAGGTATTTTTGTGTAGTTGGGTTATTAAACCAAGGCATCTGAAACTCGAGAAAGTATACAATATCCTCGGGAGTACTTACATGTGGTACCCTTAGCCAATGGACATTCATAAAAATTCTCTATTTGTCTTGATAATAGAGAAGTGGGAGAGTTCCGAAGAGAAATAATGAATGTTCATTGGTTGGGGTGTCACATAGTAAATATCTGGGAGTATGACATTCATAAAAACTCTCTATTTGTCTTGATAATAGAGAAATAGGGGATTTTCGAAGATAAATACATTGGCTGAAGTATCACATAGTAAATATCTCGAAGTATGACATTAATAAAAACTCTCTATTTGTCTTGATAATAGAGAAATGAGGAATTTTCGAAAAGAAATAATGACTATCCATTAGCCGGGGTACCACATACATAAATATCCCGGAGTATTGTAAACTTCCTCTAATTCATTTTTACATGAATCTCAAGGATTTTCGAACAGCATGAATCGGTTTCATTAGAACAAGAAATTTGAAATCAATTGCTTTAATTTTTGAAAAAAAAAAAAAAAAAAAAAAATTGAAATCTGTTTGCAAAGATTGAAGTTCTTGCTTTCACAGAGAAAAAAAAAAAATGAATAAAATAAAACTAAAAAGGAAAAGGAAAAACTATAGAGAGTGAAAGAAATGAAATGAAAGAATGAAATATTTTGATCCACAGAAGATTCAACTTTTCTGGCACACACTTAAATTTTTGCAGTATGTATAGAGAGAGTACCAAAATAAAGGCATATCAATTGCAGTAAAAAGATTAAAGACATACAAAGCCATTGCAGCACAACTGAAAGCTGGCATAGCATTTAAAGGGAAGGAGCGGGAAGACTTCGATTATTATTGGCATATTGCTATACAAAATTATATATATATATATAAAAGAAACTCTTGTATAATTCTCTCACAACTTGAATCTTCAATTCTTTAATTTGGAAGGTAATGAAGTATGACTGGTATTAAATTATTGATAATCACATAAATCAAGTTTGAATTCTTACCTCTGAACCTATTTCATTGTTGATAGGTTTGGGTGCATTACATTAATCAGCATGATCTGATTATGATAAGTTGACAACCCTAGGTTTTTTCAAATGTTATGAGCAGTATAAAAATTATAAGAATTGATATATATATATATATATTTGGTGAAAATGAACAAGGAAAGCCAAAGAGGTCAAGGCTCTTCCCACTTTCTGTAGCAGCTTTAAAACCAATTTTTTTTACCCTTTATTTCTTAAAATAGTCAGCCCCGTTCAACATGCATTTTGTTTCTTCTGTGTTTTTTTTTTTTTTTTTGGGCTGTTACAGTATCTATTTTAGCAACAAAAGCATATTTGGTACGGCCTTATTTTATTTTACTCGGTGCTAAAACATTTCATGAACAGTGGTCCAAAATCAAAACATAAAAAAATTATTTTTTTTTTATTTTGATAATTGTTCATGGCTCGAAACCATAACAGTAGTGAAACACGGGCCAAAAATAAAACGCCTAAAACATCGTTCTCAAACGTGCTTTCGATTTTTTTTCCAAAATGCTCCTACATCAAAAATATTGTTTCTGTTTTAATCAAAAACAAAACACCTAAAATAAAGCGCATGCCAAACAGCACTGAGTGTCACATATTTCCTCAAATAAAAGAAACTCAACTCAACTTCAAACTCTACAATTATATTTTTATTATTAATCATTTCTCCGAGTTTCTTTGACTTTTTTTTTCTTCCCACTCATCAATTGATCATCGAAATAAATTTAATTCAAAAAAAAAAAAAAAAAAAACTCCAATCTATTAATCGAGACAAGCTTATCAGTGTTTTAAGAAGCCTGACATCACCATTATTGATGAAAAAAAAGGTAAAGGGTAGAAAATTCCCTACTACATAAATAATATCCAAGAAACACCCATGTTATTTAATATGTGCATATAAATCACTATAATCTGAATTTTGTAGCAAATTGTCACCTCGTCCTCAATTTTGACCAATTTTTTTTTTTTTTTTTTTATCAAAGCCCCAAAATACCCTTAATAAAATTTGTACATATTTTCTTTTGCTTTAAGGGCATTTTAGGTATTTCAGTCTTCAAATTCTGAAAATGTCTTTATTTGCTCAATTTGAAAAATGGAAAGGTTTTTTTTTTTTTCTTAAAAAAAAAAAAATGAATAGCTATAGAATGGTGGGAGGAAATTATAATCTGCACACACACACACACACATATATTGATTGGATGACAATACAATGCTTTCATGCTGTCTCCAGGTCCCAAACAGTTCTCAAGGCTTCCACTTTTCTAGTTTAAAATCAAACTGGGACACTCTGTATCCTTCTCTGCTGTTCATTGTCTGCTTTGGACTGTATATATGAAAACAAAGCCATATATATATCTCCAGCTAAGAGCCTCAATGGATTTACCTACCAAAATTATGTTCTAACTTAAAACCCAGGTGAAAAATTAATGCCTCCCTATTTGATTACATACTTATGGTTTTACAACCTAATCGCGATTGTCCATTGCATTTCTAAAATTAGACGTGCATCGAATTAATTTGAGGAGATTTAATTGTCCGTTAGGGTTTCTAAACATCTCGGAGATCCAACTTTGTGTGAGATATAATTTTTGTAACTGTAAATTTTCGATATCAAAACAAATCCGATCAAGTTGTAATTCCTAAATTACCATATCAAGATCGAGATCGGCTACGGAATTGAAAGGTTGTTCAAATTTGATAAACTATGATCTACGAAAAAGGTATGAATAACACTTTAGGAAGTTGTTTCCCGCCTAAGACACTATACCTACATGGTATATTCTTCAAAGTTACCAAAACAGAGTTTTTTCCAAGTTTAAAACCTTCTTCACAATTCTGTCAAGTGGGAACCGGTACCAAACTTGGAACCGGTTCAAGTACCATTGCTTCGAAGAAACCATTCTATCCTTTGGGAACCGGTTCCACTTCCTGGCTATCGGTTCCACCTGCTGATACAGTTTAGGTAATTGTTTCCTATTCTGTCTAAAAACTTTCTATTTGGTTTAGAATTCTTCCAAAAGTCCTCTGCACGAAAATTACATTTTCATATGCATATCTAGGTCTTTTAAAATTCTATATAAATCTCAATTTACATCTAAATTGATACGGCTTCTACATTACATCTTTTGATTCATAAAAAGCCTATTAGAGAGATAATATGCAGAAAATCAAATATGATTTTTCTGTCTTTCTTTTTAGAATACATACATAAATACAAGAGTGGGTTTAGAGTGTTGTTCAAATCCTGATTGTGTTCAAAGTATTTTAAATCTTACATCTACAATGATCAGAAAAAGCAAATATACTTCTTCTACATCAAATCCAAATCTTGAAGAACAAAGGTGAAGTGATCACACTTTGAAAGGGTCAAAGCACTCGAGGAGTGTTGTTTGATCTACTAGCAATCCTTCTACAGAGATCAAGAGTAAACCTGGGGTCAAGAGCTGTTGGACGGGACGTCACGAAACCAAAGGATTGTCGACGATAGGGTGTGAGCCTGAGTCAAAGTCCATTGTACTTTGTTTCAAATATAGTGGATCGATTTACTTTGGACTGCACATTTTACGTGGTTTTTTCCATGCAAACCATTGGTCTATTATACTAATTGGGGTTTACTCGCTAAAAATTATGGTGTCATCTCTAACTCTATTACTTTATTTTATTTTGCATGAGATTAATTGATTAATTGATAAAATAAGTAAAGTTAGAAAGACACAGATTTAATTTTAAAATACTAAACTTTCTACACAAGTAATCTTCCGCTGTACAATTCACACTTTGGACGAGATTGGTTCAAAATAGAGTCTTATGTGACTAAATCGCCGCCGTCTAAGGTATACTTAGAATTAGACATGCATCAAATTAATTTGAACATTAAAGAAAAATAATGCAAGCCTGTAACACCTCAAATGAGAAAATATGATTATTCGTTAGGGTTTAGAAGTGTCCTGGAATTTCTATATTGGCCAAGATGGAACCAAAAGATAGACTATATGACTTAGTCGCTACTGTCCAAAGCATTCTTAGAATCAGACATGCATCAAATTAATTTGAACATTAAAGATAAAATAAACATAAAAATTGCATGCCTATAACACCTCGAATGAGAAGATTATTATATTTGAAAATACCGAATCAGTGTTTTGAATTTGGAATTAGAAAAAATTAAATTAAAAATTTGTACTAATTTTTTTATAATCCCAAATTCAAGACACCAATTCAATACTGCCAAATATAATAGATGTGTTTATGTACCAACAATATTGAAGGGAAAGTAACTTTAATATTAATTTCATCAACGAACTGCTATGAACTTTCTTGCATTTATTTATTTAAATAAAAATAGTACTTTTGTTGAGGTACAAGTTTGGTGGGCATTTATTTATTTGTTCTCAGTTCTACTATTGGTATTGGGACTTGAATAAAAATTAAACCCTTAAATAGTACCTTATATAATTTTGAATCGGACATTTACCTTATGGTGGTTTATTCAAATTTATAATATTAATTCAACTCATTAAACTATTTTTATGAGTTTAATAGAGTATTGAATAAGAATCTAGTGATGAAAGTTGAATTTATGCTATGCTTTTTACTTTGACAGGAAACAAAAACAATTTTAACATGTTTTAAATACTTTTTGGAAGCCTATTTGGTAGTCTATATTAGTTGCAAAATTTTTGAAAACAAAAACATTAAAACAAGTTTGATAAAAAAATGTTGTAAATTTAAAAAATTAAATGGTTAATTAAAAATGTCATTTTAGAGTTCTTTTTATTTATTTATTTTTAATAGTGTTTTTGCTACAATATGAAAGCAACAGGAAACATTAATTTGGTGCTTTCAATTTTGACCTTTTTTTTTAGAAGTGCTTTGGTATTATTCAAATCGAATAAACGTTACAAAACACTCTTCATACTTTTGCTTTATTTATTACAATAAACTGACAAAAAAATCAAAACAGAAGCAGTTGCCAAACATACTCTTAGAAAAGTACTCTAATATTTCGTCTCAAAAAAAGTGTCGTATTTTGAGAATCGTGACAATTCAATTTGTAAGAGTCACAATAAGACGAAAAGAGTAGATTTTATTACATGAACAAAAGAAACCCATCAAAGGTGACCTAAGCGCTACACATCACATGATGACATAGATTCACACATGAAATGATTTTACACATGGCGACTCTAACAAACGTTAAATTTATTGATCCCACGTGAATTTTACTGTGAGATCCACACCGTCCAATAGTATTTCTCACTGTGAAATGTGAATTTTATAATTTAATTTCAAGATCCAAACTATACGACTGAGAAATCAAATTTTGACATGTGACAGAAGGTTTCTGATTTTTATCCATGTGCTATGGTTTTTTATGGCTCCCAATATGAAAAACTGTAGTTACAATTAATGTATGAGCCCAATTATTAGGAATTTAATATTGTTAACTTCTTTCAATGCGATGTACGGTTCAAGACTACTTGATCGATGATCAGACAGATTAATTCTAGGGTATCTGACAATTGTCATTAAATAATTAAGTTAATTAGTGTTTATTATAAATCCAAAAACCTGAGTAAAATTGAATGAATGAATAAATAAAATAGAAATTAACATGGATAGATTTTTAATTAATCACTTAAATCGGTCAAATGGTCTATTGTTATTCATGTAGACTTGTACAAGTAGGGACGGATTCAAAAAATTATTTATGTGGGGGTGACTTGGCAGAGAAACCATGGAGAATGGAAAAGAGTGAGGATGTGTGAAATGTATTAGGGCAAATAAAATATAGTAGTGTTGTTTTGTAAATTCAGTCAGGGTAAACTTAATTTTTTATGGGTATACAGTACAAAAACATAATTCACCAAGGGTATATAATATATATATATAAAAATCTTGCCCCCACTGAGCTCTTCACAAATTCATCCCTGATCCCTGCATGCAAGGGTGTCAGGAGTGAACATATTTTTGCACCTTTTGAATTCAAAAGTTTACGATTCGTGACCGAAACCACTTATCTACTAATTTTTCCTTATGATGATAATCATTTTATGAGCATTATATCAAATATTAGAATCATACTTGTGAGATATATAATTTTGAATTGGTTAATTTCGGTGTCAAAATAAGTTCAATCGAGTTGTATTGTTCAGTTTACAATTCAAGATGAAGATCGGTTGCGGAATTGAAAAGATGTGTATGTTTGATAGATTGAGGTCTACAAAAAATATGAACAACACTTTAGGAAGTTGAGTTAAAAGGTTAGGACACTTTCACACATGGTATGTTTTCAAAATTTTAAAAACCAAAATTTTTCAAAGTGTTAGGCTTTTAAATTCAAGATTGGCCATCATGTACCGGTTTAACTTTCCTGAACCGGTTCAAGAATCAAAAGGATTCTTCGGATTTTTAACTAGCCATTTTGAATCGATTCAAGATCTCTAAACCGGTTCAAGGTCTTCAGCAGGAATTGTAACTTGGTTTCCTGTTTTGTTTAAACTTTATGTTTGATATAGATTTCTTTCCAAAAGACCTATGCACGAAATTAACTTCTTTTCTAAGCATATCTAGGTTTTTGAAAGTCTATATAAATATATTTTCTCATCTAGGTTTGTGTGGTTTTTCCATTAAAACTTAGATTTTTTTAAAAGCATTTGAGAGATATTTTGCTGAAAATTAAATCTGATTTTTATATTTTTATTTTGAACACACACATAAACACAAGAATAATTTTAGAGTGTCGTTCAGTTCCTGATCGTGCTCAAGTCTATTGAATATTGCATCTACAACAATCAAAGAAAGTATATATATTTCTTCTACATCAAAATTCAGATTTTGAAGAAAAGTGGTGAAGCGATTACACTTTGGAAGGGTCAAAACATTCGAGTAGTGTTGTTTGATTTACCAGCAATCTTTATACATAGATCGAGAGTAAGCCTGAAATCAAAAGCTGTTAGACGGAACGTCGCAAAGCCAGATATTGTCAGTGATTGGTTTTTAGTAAAACCATAGGATGTGAGCCTGAGTCAAAATTCATTATACTTTGTTTCAAATATAATGGATTGTTTTACTCTGGACTGCACAGTCCACGAGATTTTTTCTACAACAATTGGTCTATTCTGCCAATTGAGGTTTCCTCGCTAAAAATGCTAGTATCATCTCTCAAACTTTATTTGCTTTCCTTGCTTTTATTTGCATGTGATTGTTTAATTTTAAGTAAAACTAATTGAATAGAAATACACTGATTAAATTATCTAGATAAAAATTTAAACTTTTCACAACTTATTTTGCTGCACAACTCACAATATTCACTTAATTTCCAACTTTGTCCATGGAACCATGTCGGAAGAATTTAATAATCTCTGTTTTTTGGTGGGTTTTTAGTTTCAAGTACTACGTGTTTGAAAATGGTTAGATCATCATTATAAGTGGCACCTTGCAAGGATCTAGCCTCTCTTCATTGATGAGGTAGAGACTATAGAGAGCTTATTTTTGCAGTTTGATTCAATGGTTGTGCAGTTGGCTAATAATTTTTGTAAACTCTACTTTATAGTTTATACTACACATTAATTAATATTGATACAATGTAACAACTAAAGATTCTTTTTATATACTACATGCAACACAACATTCAATATTTATGAAATTACCCAAAATAAATAAATTACATCTTTCTTACAATTTTTTTTTTTTCCTTTCAAGATTTATGTGAGTCCATATAACAATATATATAATCTAAATATTACGGAGTATATTATATTAGAAAATTAAGGGGAGAGAGGACTTAAACACGGGTACACCCGTTCAGAGTGTTGAGTGCTCTACCACTGGGTAATGCCAGAAGGGCTGTTTTTTACTCGACAAAATCTTGTTCCATTATCAATATTTGCAGGTAATATGTATTGCTTACATCTTTCAAATCTTAATTATACTTGCTTATGTACTATGTCCACTAGTTTTCAATACATTTCATAAAATTATTAGGTTATTTTCTTCCTTGTAAATTGACGTACTAACAGTTTAGTATCTTACAAAGGATTTACTATTTGAAGATTTGAACTAAGTGTTTGATTATTTTTTAAATTTTGTAATTTGATTAGAGGATTGCTATCTTTTCTTAGATTTTTTTTTTTTTTTTTTTGCCATGAACCTCATAATTCATTTGTTTTTATGGGGACTTGAACCTTCATTATCCACTTTCAGATACCACTAAGATTGAAGTTTGGTTAATAAAAAAATAAAATTTGAGAGAAAATTGTTTTTTATAACCACCTAAGTTTTTCATAAATTTTGCTACAAAAAATAAAATTATTATTTTTTATTTCTTGAAAAAGTTTTATGAACTTACAATAACACCCTTTTTATAATAAATTTTATGTGATTCATAATTTTCTTAAAAAAAATTCGTGTTAAACAAATGCACAATAGTTTTCGGTCAGTAAATATGATTAAGATATTCCTCTATCTTAATTTACTATTTATATATTACTACTTTGACTCAAAATTTGATGCCCAACTTTGATACCAGATTGAGCAATTTATCAAAAAATTTCCCTATGACAAATAATTTCTTTTCAAAGTGGGGTCATAAAAATGAAATTTTCTAAAACAATCAGACTTTTTGTGATATTTTGTCAAAGTAACGAAAGGAACCCCCACGATGGGACGAGAAAGGATCCTCATCCACCTTGTAAAGCCTTAAACAATGGGTGCACTGCCACTTGTAAGATGGTGCCTAGGCATCCCCCACCCATATATATCTTTTACTTATATATATTATATTCTCTCTCTCTCTCTCTCTGTATAATTACGTATTATAAGTAAAAGATATATATATATAGAGAGAGAGAGAGGGTTATGCAAAGTTGGAAATGCAAAAGTATGGCAACACAGCAGCAAACAACTAACGTACATATAGAATGAAGGTGGTATGCGCCTGGGAATTTGATGAGAGAGAGAGAGAGAATCACGAAAAGGAAGCATGTCTGCTGTGTGATGAGTGTAACCAAGTCGATCTTGAATAATATTGAGCTTATCTAGGCTTATGAGCACAAACTCGTGTAAAGATCATATGCCCATGAATATAGACTAGACATTGAATTGTATTTCATAAACATAAACTCATGAACATGTTCATAAGCATAAACTTGTGTAGGTTTGTATAAATTTATGAACAAGACAAAACGATCTTGAATACGAGTTCAGATTGTGTCTGAACGACTTTGTTTTTAAATGAGTCAATCTCAAACTTTTTACAATAACGGCGAGTCAAGTTTGAGCTTAGATTTTTGAGCTTATCATAAACTTGAGTTGAGCTCACAAATGAACAAAGCCGAAACTGAACAGATTCAAACTCGATCGGCTCGGCTCAGCTCAACTTAATTCATTTGCAACCCTAATATCTATAGATATAACACTTTGCATTTTCATTTCTCATATCTCCACAAAATCTAAAACAATCACACTTTTTAATGTCAATTTTGGAGAAGTACGTATTTCCAAAAAAAAGGCCCAGCTACCCATTTTCTTCACTTACCTCTCATCACTCCAATCACAGTAAAATTAAATAAAATAAAATTAGAAAAAAATGAAATGAAATAGATTGAAATAATCCCATTTACTTATCTTTAGACACGTACATACTCAATAGAGTCAATTCTAAATACGCAGAACTAGCTGTAAAATTAATTATTATGGTACCTCTAGAGGTCCATGTGTGTCCTTGACCTGGCATTAATCAATGAACCAACCTATCTCTTCTTGTACAGTGAAATAAATTACTAGATAATGAAGAAAACAATTGAGTTTGGTAGACAAGTTAATTAGATTTTCTGTGCTGTGGCACCCAAAAATAATTAATTTATAGGGTAGGAGGGGCAGTGAAAAAGAAGAAGGGTACCCTACATCATTGTGGTTGGTGTCTTAAAATTTTCTTTAACAATAATATTAGAGAGAAGGGAATGGGGGTGCCCTCCAATCCAACAGAAAAACACACTCACTTTGATGCCATGCATGTCTTGCACCAAAAGACTCTGCTAATCTTACCTTGTATTCACAAGGAAGTGGAGTAAGTGGTTAGGTTCCCAATGGTTTGACTGCATCTGATGCCCTCTTTCAAACCCTAATTCCTACTCCCAAAACTCACTGGGCAGAGTGCTCACATGGGTGCTTCCCATTTATGCCCCACTACCACCACCCCATTGTTATATATGTATCCTCAAATATGTCGGGTACCCCTTAGATTGAAAGGTCGGTCATCCCAATCTGATCATGACATGAGATTCTGGAATTGCATGCCTTAAATTCTTGAGTACTATATATACTATACAACAATACAAAACAACAAGGGGTTTGCGACAAGACTAGTGAATATAAGCCCACAAGGGCTTGTATATCTATATATATATATATATATATACTAGAGATGTGTAAGAAAAAACTCAGCATTGATCCCATGCCATATGATTCATCTGCCCTTTTCATTATTCATCATGTGCCTCTATCTGACATTTTGGTTGTTTGCATTTGGGGTATTTAAATCACTATTTTAATAGTACTGTGCTTTGAACAATACTTTGTCTATCCTTCATAAATTTCAAAAAAAATAAATAAATAAAATCCAAAAAAAAAAAAAAAAAGAAACAACAATCAATTAACTCACCAATGAGCACAAATATAGATGGTATAATCTCTCCTCTCAAAAGAGAAAGTTGAAAACTCGAGTCTGTTAGGGGCAATATTGTGGGTATATGTGTGTCTCCTTGTAACTCTTGGGAAAAAAAATATATCAACTAACCCATTACAATTTGGATCAAACTGAATTTAAATTGTTTATTCTCCTCACAATTTTTTATTTATTTTTTAACCTCTCACAGGGTTGGAGTATTTTCCACATTCTTGCATAAATAATGAAGCAATTAATGGTGTGTTTAAAGGGCCACATGGTTGGGCTACAAAGTTGAAATTTTACTGCAGAAAGAGCAGATCAGCCTGCTATCTCATTCATGTCTTGCTCTGGGCTAAGGCCTGTATTAATGCTTTTAAAGTCTTAGTTGGGCCAACATAAAATGGCCCTATTATGAATCAGGACTGCTTCTCTTGGACCAAGTTAATTGGCCATTTACCTGGTCCAGTCTGGTCCAGTTAACCCTTGAGATGGGCCAAACCCACATTTTCATCAGCGTAGGAATCAGGTTCCAGCTTTCCTAGCCTCTACTTGTGAATGGGCTCTTTAAGTATTTATATGAAAAAAAAAAATTGCACTTAATGGCATGGTTCACTGTATCGTCTGATACGTGACTCTTTTTTAAATCCGATACGCGACCAACATCGGTCAGTTTATACTAATTTTATCCGAGTCCGTTACACCGCGATTGCAAACCATGATTAATGGGTAGTCCATTTCATGACAGGCTAGAAATGTGTAACTTTTCAGGAATTTCAGTTGTGCACATATTCTTTTCTTTTCGTTTCTTTTTTCTTTCTTGTCTTTCTCTCTACCACTCTCGAAGCCTTGGCTCGTGCTTGGTGTCTAAGGTCATAGGTAATGATTCGTAGTCGAATCACCTCGTTCATGTCATACTTTCGATGGCATTGTGTGTGGTAAATTTTAAATGCAATCAGCTCAACAGCACTGACAACGGTTAGATCATTAATGGATCTTAACGGGGTATTAATTGGGATTGGAATAACTTTGGTAATGCCTATTACATGCTTTAGGTAAATCTGACTTCTCATCCACTCATTCAAAATATTTATGTCCCCCAAAAGCTAGTTGTGAGTATTCGAGAAGGTTCTACCTATATCTCATTTTGTATTCAACAACTTCTTGTCCCAATAGTATTACTATTTAAATATTACGTAAAAATATAATGTGTATATATATAATTATTATTATAAAATAAAAATTATATATATATATATATATATATATATATAATTTTCTAATAAAATATTATTATATGTATTTAATAAAATAAAACTAAATAAAAATAAAAGAACCTGATGATAAGTTGAGGCTAGAATTTGATTCTATATCCTTAAGACAGATTCGTTCCGCAATGGTGCTGACGGACTCAGTGGCGTCTATCTTCCAAGATACAACGATATTTCTTTCTTCGGTAGTAGCACTGCAAACCGAAGAAATGGGCGAACCGGCTCGGTGTAGTACTCTTTCCTATAGATCGAACTCAAACTCACACTATTATTATATGTATGGAAGAAGGGAGAATAGGAGAAAATTCAAAATCACATAATAAGAATTCTGAATTTGGAGTAATTTGCAAATGATCCCAAATGGGGTATTTATAGGCAGCAATGTGTCTTTTCAGGTTGGTGCAATCATGGGACATGATGGTTCATTCAAATAGAACCAGGTGCAACCTTTTGAATGAACTGATTCAATTCAAATTCAAATATAAGCACTGGTTCGGACCAGTCATACCTATTTGTGAAACCCATTTAAATAAGCCCAGTCCAAAAATTAAATTAAGTCCAAACACAGGCCCACTTCAAAATTCCGTTTAATAAAAAGTTAACCGGACTTTATTAAACCCAAGCCAAGACCAAATCGGGTCGAGCGCGTGTGTGATAAATGGTTTAGACCCAAGCTTACCTAGGTCTCTTAAAAACTTGGGTGCCTTTGGGCCCAAACCCAAATCCCAAACTTGACTTATTTAAACTCCAATTGGTTTAATCTTATTTTCAATGTGGGACAAGCACTTCCCACATTTTGCATACCCATTTAAGCTTATCAAACACCTTACTTTGGAGCTAATTTCTCAAACACTCGGAAACAGATTTGAGAAAGTAAATATACCACGTTCATCTCCTTGCGGAGATAAACGCATTCGTCTTTAGATCCATAGAAAATTCTTAGCGGAACCTACTCCAAATTTCATCCAAAGTTTCTGTTTTGTATACCTCGTTTCCAACAATCCCCCACATGAATGGAAATTGGCGTCAATTGCAAATGATGAAAATGCAGACACTAGAGATAGTACTATTGGAAAGTTACTACATCAGGATAGGTAGCTTTTGGGATTTACTGGCTAACCAGTGAACATGATGTCTTGAACGCATTACAACAAATTTAGGTTCTTGCCACAAGTCACTTTGTGGCAAAAACTTTCAAATTTCATGGTGAAAGCCTTTTAGCCACAAGAAATAGCTCATGGCTCGGTTGTGGGCATAGGTCTGTCACGGAATGCCAATAGCCACGACTAAAAATTTTCGTGGCAAAATGTGGACCTTTTGCCCCAAATTTGAACTCATAGTTAAATACCATATATTGTCACAAACTATTTCGTTGCTAAATAATAATACTTTCGTGATAGTTAGCAATCCCGATGTAGGAATTAATCATGCATAATTCAATCCTTTTGCAATGAAAATATTAATCGTGGTAGAATAGATTTTTTCCCACGGAATATATTCGTTGCTATAAATTTAATTACCCACAAATATATGTCGTGGCAAATACCCAAAATAACAACTACTCAAAATAGGCCACGGAGTTTATTCGTGGCTATAATTTTTATTGCCCACGAATATATGTCGTGGCAAATACCCAAAATAGGCCACAGAGTTTATTCGTGGTTATAAATTTAATCGCCCACAAATATATGTCGTGCCCACAAATATATGTCGTGGCAAATACCCAAAATAGGCCAAGGAGCTTATTCATTACTATAAATATAATCAGCTACAAATATCCAAAATAGACCACAAAATTTATTCGTGGCAATAAAATTTTTAATTGCCACAATGAGAATTTGTGGCAATTGTTCCCATTTTTTCAATATATTAATTTTTTTTTGAATTTATATATATTAATAACATATTAATATGGCACCAATTATAATATTATAATTTATAACCTATAAATTATTAACATTATAAACAATATCAAAAAGGGTAATTTACACAGACCACCCCTATGGTTTGTCATAATTACAGGGACCACCCGTACTGTTTCAGAAATTACGCGGACTTTCCCTACTTTTGAAAATATCCTACACGGACCTCCTTCCGTTACGGTCAACGCTAGTCAACGACGAAAATTAATGACGTCATTTATTATTTTTTCTAAAATTCCTAAAACACCCTTGTCTATATCATTACATATTAAATGTAGATATATATATATATATATATATATATATATATATATATATATATATATATATAATATACATATATAACAGTTCAAGTCCTTATGGTGAGGTTTGGTGACTTCTTCAGTCCACAGCGAAGTCGTGGCCCTTCCCTAGTATGATCTCCGGTGCCACGTAGTCCTCCGTCCCAACGAACGATTTCGACTTCGCAGCCGAGTCCGACTCGAAACTCGCAGAGTCGACACCGATCTCCGATAGAGGCGCTGAGTCTTCCGGAGAAAACAAACGATGGTGGATCAAATGAATAATGATTAGATCATGAATCAAGTGGCTGTGGATCAGATGGCAGTGGAAGCAAATAATTTGATCATGAATCAAGCGGTTGCAGATCAGATGGTAATGCCGCCGTCTAGTTTCTTGGCTTCTAATTAGAATTTTCAGTTGGAAGGCACTGGTTTTGGTGATGATTTTGATTTTGATTTTGGTAATTGTGATTTTCGTAACTTTGATTTAATTATCAGAATTTTCCGTTGGAAGGCACTGGTTTTGGTGATGATTTTGATTTTGATTTTGGTAATTGTGATTTTGGTAACTTTGATTTGAATTATTAATTTATAGTTTCTTGGATTTGTGATTTTGATTTTGGTAATTGTGATTTTGGTAACTTTGATTTGGATTATTAATTTCTAATTTCTTGGATTTGTATGTAAACCCTAACTTTGAGAAAGGTCTGCTAGTGCTGCTCTTTTGGAGAAAACAAGTTGATGCTATGCTTACTCAATAATTATGGGTAGTTTAGTAATTTTAGATGTCAAGGAGAGGGTATTTCAGTAATTTGACAGGTCAGTTAGTGTATTTAACAGTCCGTCACACATAAGGGAGGTCCATGTAGGATATTTTCAAAAGTAGGGGAGGTCTGCATAATTTCTGAAACAGTAAGGGTGGTCACTGTAATTAGAGCAAACCATATGGGAGGTTTATGTAAATTACCCTATCAAAAATAAAATTTAATCACACATCAAAATGATTATGCAAATAAATAAATGCTTGATATTACATAAGCCACACCAACCAAAAAAGTATTATTTACAATATATATAATAAGCCCGTCGTGCAAAAAAAAGGAGTCTTAGCATCTAGACAAAAACTAGCTAGTATCCTAAATAGAATGTTCCGAGATCTTAGACAAAAATGAGCTATAGAATGCTAAACATAGGGTTCAAAGATCTGGACATAAACTACTTAAATCGTCTTAAACAAAAAGAGTTTGAATTCTTATAGCATGAGCTCATCCAACAATCTGCAAAACCAACAATGAATAAATACAATTAGTGCCTATGTCAAAAAAATGTATTCAAAGTTAAATTTTCAAAATATGTTACATGAAAGAAAAAAATATAAATAGAAAATAAGAACACCAATAGAAAAGATAAATCAACTCATTAAAGATAAGGAAAAGTATAAATAGAAAAGGCAAAATATTATTAAGATTTATCACTGACAAGTTAAGCTTTGAAAATTCAATATGTGTAACGACCCAAACCCAGGGTCCGGATCGTTAACCGGGTCTTTACCCAGACCCGGGGTGACACAGGGGTACTATGGTCATTCCACATTAATTTAATGATTTAAGGTTCACTATGGGTAAAACCGTTATTTACTAGAGCCATTCCATGAATTAAATGAGGTCTGGAGGCCTTATAGTCATACCATGTCATTATAATGCTCCTAGAGTTCATAGGGGTATAATGGTCTTTTGGCATGGTCAAATAATAATATTAAACCAAAAAAGGGTAAAATAGACTTTTACCATATTCAAATGGTGATATAAAATTCCTTGGGGGCAAAATAGTCATTTTCTGGTCAAAATACAACATTCACACCCTTCAGAGGTAATTATGTCATTTTCTAGGGTCATTATGCACTTTGGTTGGGGTCTGGGGGTCATTGGGTAATTATATTAAAATATAAAATCCTTCTCTGCCCCATACATCTAACCAAGTACATGAAATCTTCTACCCGGGTAGAAGAACACCCCAAATTCTTTCTAACCGGTTATGAAACTCCTTCTAACAGGTTAGATGGGAAAAACCCATCAAACCAACACACTGCCCATTCATCTAACCAGGTATATGTTCCTATCTAACCGGTTAGATGATGCCCAAGGATGAATCTAACGAAATTCTTGCTTCCCAAACCCAATCAAGTGCAACCCCCAAATAGCTAAACAAGAAATTAAAACTCCATGAACATCATCAACCCTTAAACGTTTCATAAAATCTACAAATATCATCATTCATACATCTTCGAAACATTTATACAAGTGCAAAAGAATATGTTTACAAGATGATGAGGCCTCCATAAGCCATAATTATAAAGGCTTCGCTTGAAACTCCCCGTGAATCCAAACAAAGAATAGGAGAAAAAGAAATCGGAATCATGTCATTTATGGGAAAATGCAACTACAACATCAACAACAATAATCCAAGTCATAAACAAACTATGCCGTGCTATGGGATGCAATGTTATGCATTGTCGCTCCTTATTTCCGAAACCCTTTCCATCATCATTTCCAAACCGTTAGTGTAATCCGTCCCATGACAACTCCATGACCGTACGAGAGAAGGATTGGCTAACTGTCCCTGACCCATGGCTACTCCATGGCGTCTTTTGGGGCCCAGGTAACTCAACCACACTAGAGTAATCTCCCTAATCCTCTCTAGGTTACATTAACGCCACGGACCCTAGGCAACTCCTAAGCGACCGGGTTTTTCGCAAACCTCGTTTCAAAATCCTTTCCCAATTCAATTTCTATTGTTTTATAAAACAACTTTCCCCATTTCATGCCCAATGATAAATACATGAAATGTCACATGTTATCCAATGTCAACATAGAATTATACACACTTCGTTAACATCATGCTAGCATGCTTAAAATATTTTTTTCATACCAAGTCAAATTCTCATTCTCATCAAATATAGCCTTATAAGTAAATGAAGCGTGTAGAAAACTCCATTAAACACTTATATTTTATCACAATTCATTTAAACATACAACTTAGCACATACAATACATCAAAACACCTCATCATGCTTCATTTACATATAAATTTCAAATAACCATAAACAATATTCATAATTTAGTGAACAATTCAACAATTTTTATAAGGAAAATTCACAAAGGGCAAAGAAATTGTAGCTTAGAAACCCCTACCTCAAAGCTAGAAGAAAAGTCCCAAAATCCCAAAGGTTGGCTAAATGGTGCTTTGGTCTGATCAAAACGAAGACCTTGACCAACTCTCTGACTTTGCCTCAAGTGAGTAGATCAAATTCCCAATGGTTTAAGAGAAATCAAAACTTAGAATTTAAGTAGAAAAGAAAAAGAAAAAGAGTTAAGAGATGGAGAGAGTGTGGTTTAAGATTGAGAGAAATTGAGGCCATGCAATGGCCTTTTGACCATTAAAATGGTTAAGTGGTGGTGGGTCCTGCAAAAAATATCCCACTAAAATTAATACATATATATATATATATATATATACACACACTTCAAATATTACACCACCACACATAATAACATGTATCCCAATAAAATACACTAATTAACATGCATGAAATGTAGTGGACTCAAGGCACAACCCAGTGCAAAACAACCCGTAGCGAGTTCCACCTAGAACCTTCCGGTCTAAAAATCAGAAAAATTCTGAAAATGAAAAACGATGAAAATCAGAAATGTTACAATATGTAAGAATATTTACTTTGTGAAACAAAACTAATCATATTACTTTTTATGTTATTCCTCAATAAACTACAAGAAAAATGATTCTTAAAAACGTGGTATTTACAAGATACATAGTCAAGTGTTATTAATTAGTTACTTTTTGTAAGATGCTCCATATTATTTTAGTTTATAACACTTTTAGACCATTCTTAATATTTTATTAAATTTTAGCGCTCAGACTCACACTTTTTTTTCTTTTTTAACTCTCGCCCCTTTTTCTCGTCTTCCACTTTGTGCACACGATTCTGCATTTCTCTCTCAATCTTATTATATATAGAACCTTCGATTTTTATTTTATTTTTTTATTTATAATCACTATGTTGCCTAAATAATCCACTTGTATTTAATCTATTCCTTACTTATTCATGAAATCAACAATTGGAAACTGCTTTCAAACCCTGCAATCGACAATCGGAAACCGAATAGGCATCCTCCTATTGTAGGAAACTACTTCCAAAATCCTTCTTTTTCCACAGTTGGGTAAGATGGTTTTAGACATCCTGAATCCTTCTTCTACAAATCACCTTTGTTCCAGTAAATCATTCAACTACAAATCACCTTTGTTCCAGTAAATCATTCAACGTGGACTAGCTACCACGTTCACATAATGGTCCTCTCCCTGCCGAAAGTTTCTCTTTCTACAATTTTTCTCCCTATTTTTTCTCTTTCAACTCAAAACATTTTCCCACTATTTTAGGAACTTTGGAAGTAGAGAGATGGATCTTCTTAAACATTGAGTTTCACGGTTGTAGGTAAGAGGATTTCTCTTAATTTAATTTTTTTCCTTTTAAAGTTTAAATTTTTTTTAGCTAATTCTGAGGTAATCTTTTATTGTTTTAGCAATATTATTTCACGATTGATTTACAATATTTTTTGTTAATTTAGAATTGAATCGTTATACATGATAAGAACCTGAAATTAATTAAATTTAACAATTTTTATTCGATTTATTATACAGTAGGAGAAAGAAACGTGTAAAAGAGAGGATTTATTGTGTAAAACAACAGTAATACATATATTATACCCCCTTTGTCCCACAAAGAGTGTCACGTATTGGGAACTGTGACTCACAAAAGAGTGTCACGTATTGGGAACTGTGACTCACAAACCTGTGACTCACAAAACTTGTGAGTCACAGTTCCCAATACGTGACACTCTTTGTGGGACGAAGAGAGTATTACATATGCATGTATGGAAGTGAATTTGCAAGATTTATTCACGGTCGTTAGTTAATTAGCTTTTTTAATGGTACAATCTTAGTATCCTTATATCTCTTATTCACATTTATGCAATTCTTTTATATTTTTTAGTTTGTATGCTTTATAAAATTATATATTTGTCGACTTAAATATATGGTCGGGGTCTGATTTTTTTTTTTTTTCTTTTTTTTTTGAGGTTTTTCCTATAATGTTGCATGGTTTGCTTTTTTTCCGCATTGTATCATGGTTCATTGGAGTTAATATAATACCCCAACAAGTTTTAAGTGTAGTTATATTAGCTTTTTTTCAAGGTACTATTTTTCTTTTAATCTCTGGTTTGTTAAACAATGGGATCTGCCAACACATGGGTTATAGTTGTGGTTTGTTAGCTTCTCAAAGTCTTTAACGCTATATGAATGTTCTGTATTATCTTTTGGGTTGTGGATGTTCTACAAATAATATACATATATCCATTATCTTTATAGGTTTGGAAAAATATATATGACCCACAGTAAACCTTCACTTGATATAATCTCTACATAGTATATGATAGGGAAAAATAAACCTAAGCTACCTTGACCTACCGATAGAGGTAACTAAGTGTTGACCAGCTACCAGACCTCTTCGACTTTCGAACGATGATATTTCTATCGGATAAAAATGATAATATTTCATTATCAAGGATAATGAAATATGACGTGGTACAACAGGGTAAGGATAACCTTGGCACAATTTGAGAAAATCAAAAGGGTTAAATCATATCCCCGACAAATCTAGCAACAAACGGATCTCCTCTGATCTCGCATAAGCGGATCTCCTCTGATCTCACACAAGCAAATCTCCTCTGATCCGACAAATGAATCGAAGGAGAGCGACTATAAGAATAAGATCATACTAGTCAATAAAGGTACGACAAAAAACTATTATTAAATCCCTATCTTTCTTTTAAACCTCCGGTGACTGAGTTGATCGTCGGAGAGCTCTTGGCAGGCACCATATCGGTGCCGTTAAGATTTATTGATCTTCTAATCTCTTCTTTGCAGGAAAACGGTGTCGTATCGGACCACGTGGATTTCACCCTCAACAGTTGGCGCCGTCTGTGGGAAACGACAATTCCCTTAAATCAATTACTCGGTTGGGTATATGCACTTGCAGTCCGGTATGGTAACTGGAACAGAAACATCGTTGTAGGGCTCTAGTCAAAGAGAAGGGTCGGGTGAACACCCAGACGTCCCGAATGACCAGGAACGGCTTGTAGCGTTAGAACTATAGGTCCAAACTCTGAATCAAGGTATGGACTAGTTGATCCAACAAAATGCAGAGATCCTGCAACATCTTATCCTAGCGGGACCACCATCTCAACAAGAATTGTCCGACCCATATCCTTCTAATCTGAATGATAGGGGACAACATGAGGAGGACCGAGAAAACAATTCTTCTCACAAGTTCGAGGCAGAACAAAGCCAAGTCAGAAACCGACCTAGAGAACCTCCTTCCCCGCCTCTGCGGAATCCCTAGTCTCAAATAGGCACAACCTTCTGTGTTAAGGAAAAGACAGAGAAAGTTACCTATTTCGACCTACAGATCGAGGATCTCAAGGCGAAAATGGAAGATGTAATGCAGGCTATGAAAGGGAAAGGTCCTACCGCCATAGATGACCTGGTGAAGAGGACTAACTTATCGTTTAGCCCCGCCGTTATGAAATGCCCCCTACCTAGCAAGTTCAGGATGCCCTCGTTTGAAAGCTTCGATGGGACCAAAGATCCCCTCGATCACTTGGAAACCTTTCAAGCTCTTATGCATTTACACGCTATGCCAGATGAAATCATGTGCCGAGCTTTTCCCACTACACTTAAGGGATCGACAAGAGTTTGGTTCAACAAGCTGAAGCTAGGAACCATCAACACCTTCGAAAAACTGAGTAAGCAATTTGTGAGCCACTTCATTACAAGTCAGAGGCATAGGAGGCCGGCCACCTACCTCCTTACCATGAAGCAACAGAAGGAAGAGTCGATCTGGGAATACATCACCCGATCTAACAGAGAAATGTTGCAGGTAAAAGAGGTGGACGACAAGGTGGCTTTGATCGCTTTCATAGGAGGACTCCATACTTCCAGATTCTTGTTCGCCTTATCTAAAGAACCTCCTAACAGCATGGCAAAGTTGTTGATCAGAGTACAGAAACACATGAACGCTGAAGATGCCATGAATGCACGGAAGAAAAATGAAGAAGAGGACAGGAAGAGGTCAGCCCCTCTCACCCGGGATGAAAAGGATACCAACTATAAGAGATCATTCTTCAGCCAAAGCGATAAGACATATCGTGAAAAGGACTCAGATAAGTATACCGACTAACAATTGTCTCACAGCTGGAATTAGCCTTATCGAGTCATTCAAAATAAAGACTGGGGGTATCTCAGTTCATCATTTTAAATGGAGGGTAGCTCCCTCACGTGTTATTTTGCTTTCCAATAAAGTCACCATCACCAATAAGATGGATGACCCTCAATTTTTATGCAATAAAATATTATGTTTTCAGTTACCTACCTATGTGGTAATATTAAGCTCATAGTAATCTATTTATCTTATTAAAGGTACGAGAGGCCGACTACACCTTGTTAAAGGTTTTCTCATTAAAGGGACCAAGGGTCAACAACACATTCTTCCCTCATTAAAGGGACAAGAAGTCGACTACTTCTTCTACACAGAAGGGTGAGATAATTAAAGCTTCCTTCATTTACTAGAGAGACGAGACGACTACCTCTCGTATTAAAGGGGTCACCCTCCTTCAGACTACACCTCTTTTCCCCATATAAAAAAAAAAAAAAAGAAAGGTCAACTTTATCTTCTTCCCTCGATAAAGAGACGAAGGGTTAACTACTCCCTTATTAAAGGGTGAGCTCACAACACTCGAGCAAATCTACTTCCCTTATTAAAAGGAGCAAGAAAGTAATCATCAAGCATGCTTAGCTCAGTAGGACTTGGCATTCCCGACGCTTGACAAAAATTTAATTCACTTACTAAAGGGACAAGTTGAGTGAAGCTCGTAAAACCTAATTCCCTTACTAAAGGGACGAGTTGAGTGAAGCTCATAAAATCTAATTCCTTTACTAAAGGGACGAGCCGAGTGAAGCTCGTAAAACCTAATTCCCTTACTAAAGGGACGAGTTGAGTGAAACTCGTAAAATTTAATTCTCTTACTAAAGGGACGAGCTGAGTGAAGCTCGTTCCCTTATTAAAGGAATAATGAGTTGAGTGCAGCTTGTAAAATTTATTCCCTTGCTAAAGAGATGAGCTGACTGAAACCCATGAAGTTTACAACTAGTATATCAGATTTTCAAAAGAAAAATCCAGTTTTACATCACTAAGAGTTATTGACCATAGGTTTGAATCCATGCCCTTCCAAAACAGAACCTTGATTTGGTATCTATATTAATTCCACAATTGGGAAGAGTACCCAAAAGAACAATACCCAAGGAAAGATTGTCCACGAGAACATTACCCAGGAGCAGAGTACACACGGGAACATTACCCAAGGGAATGGTACTCAAGGGAAGATTACCCAAGGGAATAGTACCCAAGGGAAGATTACCCATGGGAACATTACCCAAGGGAAGAGTTCCTAAGGGTAACAAAAAAAAAAAATACTGTTCATGTGAACAGTAACCCGTGGGCAATATTTCAGAGGGAACAGTGCCCAGGGCAAAAAAAAAAAAAAATTCACATTCCCAAAGCTAAAGAGCAAGCTTGGGAATGAGGGGCAACTGATAGAGAAAAATAAACCTAACCTACCTTGACCTACCGATAGAGACAACTAAGTGTTGACCAGCCGCCAGACCTCTTCGACTTTCGAACGATGATATTTCTATCGGATAAGAATGATAATATTTCATTATCAAGGATAATGAAAGATGACGTGGTACAATAGGGTAAGGATAACCTTGGCACAATTTGAGGAAGTCAAAAGGGTTAAATCATATCCCCGACAAATCTGGCAACAAACGAACCTCCTCTGATCTCGCATAAGCGGATCTCCTCTGATCTCGCACAAGCAGATCTCCTATGATCCCGCAAATGAACTGAGGGAGAGCGACTATAAGAATGAGATCCTACCAGTCAATAAAGGTAGGAAAAAAAAACTATTATTAAATCCCTGCCTTTCTTTTAGACCTCCGGTGACTGATTTGATCGTCGGAGAGCTCTTGGCAGGCACCACCCCGGTGCCATCAATATTCATCGATCTTCTACTCTCTTTTTTGCAGGAAAACGGTGTCGTATCGAACCGTGTGGATTTCACCCTTAATAGTATATATTTAGAAATCCCACAACTTGTCATTTCCCATTGATACATCTTTTATGCAGTTTCCATTGCTATGTACTAACAATCATGCCTCCACATCTATATTTTCCTTTCCTCTTTCTTATAGGGTCACTATAATGGATAAATAAATGATAACTAAAAGGTATATTATAACAATTTAAGAAAAAAACACTGCAATGAGAATCTCCTCTCTTCTAGTAAGCATTCAACTGTTCTTTATTATATGTTCATTTATATTTGATTTTCTACATATATCATCATCTTATTTTAGTTAACTTAGCCACTAATATCCCTCATTAACACGACTGAATAAGCCTAAATTCAATTTCATACTTTGTGAGGCCATATACTCGTCTAAGTTATGTCCTTCCTAAAATCCTTAATTCATGTTCAGCTTTATATTCTCATGTCTTCTTTGCACCTTAACTTTGATCAAGCAACTCCATCATGCTAATGTAATAATATCTTAACACGTGGCCTAAACATCTTAGATTTATGATTATTTTTTTATTATTATTATTTCTAAATAAATGCTTACTTTGATATTCTATGAAAGTATTACTTTATTATTCTGTCTTTTTTTTGCAATAGTATTAATCCCTTCCTCCCCCCCTTTTTTTTTCCTTCAAGTACCTAACAGTTTGTAAATGAGCTCAAGTTCTGTAGGTTTTTCTTTTAACTTGATAGGTATTTTATTTAAGAATTTTTCTAACAATTTTATTTTCTTCCTAAAAAAATGAGACTAAATTTCATTCTCAATGACCAAGAAAATTCTAAGTAGTTAATTGACTCAAACAAATCTTTGAATGAGATAAAAAATTAATATAACTAGCTCTATTAACAAGGAGTAACTTACCATGAAAGACGATTGTTTTGGGATAATATAAACTGAGCAATCATTGATGTCTGATCAGAAAGCTTAGACTCCAAGGAGTTAATTGTGTGTTGTTCTTGTTGGGCATTGCGCTCCTGCTCCACCTTGTATTGTTGCATCTCACGAATCTTCTCCTCCTATTCTTGCATCTTTTTAAATTGATCCTCCATCTTCTATTGCATCATTTGATTTTGTTATTATAGCTACTCTTGCATGGCTTGATTTTGTTCCTGCAACCTCTAATTAGTTTGCTCTTTATCTGGCCTCTGTTTGATGACGTTTTGAAACAGTGATGGGTGCCTGCCCATATCCGAGACCTTTAAAGTATCCTGACCCATGACCAATTACTTGGGAAAAGGCTTCAGTTGGGGTCATTTGCACCAATCCCAATTCAGATGAATCATCAGATGCATGAGATTGTAGATTCTAGACCATCTTTGCTTGCAATGACAAGGTGTGAGGATAACATATTAATTATAGAAAATCCTTTATGAACAACAATCGAAGATTTAGCACACCAGTCTGTCTAAAATATAACTTTTCACTGAGATTCTTGGTCTACATAAACTTAATTTTCTACCAACTTTCTACTGGAACCTTTCCCAAATGCAATAAGAAATTCAATAATCATGAGCTGCATAGGCTTGTTTTCATTTATTTTTTATTTCATCATCATTCAGCCAACAACTTATTATAATTTTATCATACATATATTTATGTATGTATGAAAGATATACTTCATAAATCTTATCAAATCATCAATGGATCATTCAGTAAACTAGAATATATACTTCCATTACTCTTTCTTTTCCTCAATATTTTTTTCCAGAAAAAAATAAATAAATAAAAATAAAAATAAAAATAAAAATAAAAATAAAACAAACCTCTTTTTAAAAACAAAAATCTCAGACACTGCATACTTTTAGTAATGACAAAGCAATAAAATTAGTCAACCAAAAATTTAATATTGGTCAAGCTCTTGTTTAACTTATAAACTTACATGTAACTCTTTACATTGTGGTGTCATCCATGTCCCTTTTTTCTCTCCTTTCTCTCGGGAGTGTGTCATTTTGTAGAAAGTCACCAAATCAGGCTCCTCTTGAGTACGTCACCCCGTTTCTCTATTTCATTTTTAAATAATTTTAAGATTATGTATACAAATTTCACATTAAAAATAATAAGAATATAGTGCAAGTATAAGTTAACAAACCATCTCATATCGAGACCTAATAAAAGGTTACGAGTTAGAACAATGATTTGTGACATTCTTCTCCCTGTTTTTTGTGTTTGTCCCACTCTTTTTTTACATACAAATTTTACAAATAATAAGTACGAAAAAGTCAAAGTACAAAAAACAAAAATTATAAATAATTAAATGAGGGGGTACTTACCAAAAATGCATCATTAATAAACATATCACAGACAACCTGCCAATCCTCGTCTCCAACTCCCTTATAAAGATGACAATGTGCCTCTGAGACATTACCCTTGAAAGACTTAAAATACACATGCAGGTCATACTTCCACGCTCTGAACGTATCACCGAAGAATGTGTATATACCCTTTCGAAATTTTGTGAGGTTTGTCTCCTTTATCCATATGTCAAGTTATCTTAAAAGAATGTTGATATCATAAACATCAAATATTAGTTTTCAAGTAATTGGATAATAAATCTAAATAAAAAAAATTAAATACTTAAATAATGATTAAGCTCACTTACCATTAAAGCTCGATATAACGCGTCCCTAGTAGCCTCATCCACACGTGACCAAACCCTGCAAGTGATAGGTAAGTGTGTACAACATATTAAACTAACTTCAGTTCCAAAATTCTTCGCCCAACCACCTAATGCCCTATGTTGCCCCTTATGAAAAATTACAACAGGTTTAGGGCCTTTTTTTGCTAAAAATGTAGCGAGTTCGACTCCTCATGTTATACCACGCTTGGTCTTTGACGTGGAAGCTGTAATACCCCTGATTTTAAAATGATAGTTTCGGTATTTTTTAAAAATTATTTTAATTGCATTTAATTATTTAGTTAATTTTTTGGCTAATTGTTTACTTGTTTAATTGATTTAATTATTTGTTTAAATGTGTTAATTTAATTATTTGTTTAAATTGAATTGTATGTGATGATGTGTATTTATTTAGGAATTTAATTGTTTTATTTTTATTTTTATTTTTATTTATTTTATTTTTATATTTTTAAGGAATTGGATATGGATAGTAGTAATTGACCAATCAATTGGACTGATATGGACTACTTGGATAAGGAGTTTAATGGGTACGGATAATTACCCATGTATATGTATATTTAATAAATAAATAAATAAATATATATATATATAAGGAAAGTCCTTTAATAATAATCTGATATATATTTATATATTATATATAAAAAGGAGTACACATAGATTATACGTAATATATATTTAAGTCACTCTTTAGTATTTAAATTTTATTTTATTTTATTTTTATTTTATTTTAGTTTGTCTTGGAATGGGAAAAGGATTAGGGTTATTTTAGTTGCCTATAAATATATAACTATAGAGTTGTGAAAGAGGTTAGAAAATATATCACGTACTATATTTTAGAGAGAGAAAGAAGGAAGAGGAAGGAAGAGAAAAAGGAAGAAGGAGGTTAGGGTTTTTATCAAATCCCTAAAGACAAGTTTTAATTCTTCTCTTCTCCTTTGATTCATACTCTATGCATGCTAGATTAATTATAGGTTCTTTAAATAAATTAATTGAATCAAATTTCATTGATTAATTTGACAATTTAAATTCATATTTTAATAATGAAATTTAATTCTTCTCTTCCACCGAATTTAGCAATGTTGATGGCTTTGGGGTTTTAATTTAATTTATTTACTTAGTTATTTTTGTTATTTTTCTTACACATGAATTAATTGTAGCATGAATTAATTTGGATGCATGTTGATTTATTGTCTGCAAAACAAAAGGTGCACGCCGAACAAGGCGAATGATTGCTTACATGAATCAGTTTATATGCTAAAAGTATATGAAATAAAATTTTAGTTTTATCCATAAAGAATGCACGCCGAACGAGGTAGGGAATCAATTTGTAGAAATAAATGTGAAACTGGACATTGTTACCACTTACTGTATTCATAAAGGGTGCACGTGATTAAACTATAAATTTGGAATGTCATGCCTTGCATAAGGCATACACGCTGGACGAGGCTATATATAATACTGCTTTGGTTAGAAATAAATCAATTGGGTATAAATAAAATAATTAGGCATTAAATATTTTAATATTTTATTGTAAATTTGTTTAAGGTTGGAGTATTAAATTAATATTTGTTATTTTTGGATTGATGAATCTATATTAAATATTTAATTACTGCAAGTAAATTCATTAAGAATTGGAATGCATGATGTAAGTTTACATGCTATGTATGAAATTTAATTAATTTTGAAAGGATAAATTAATTAAATATTATTGAATTAAATTATTTTAATCAATTGTTTAGATTTAAATTAATTTAATCAGAACTTGAGATGTACAATTTAGTTGATATGCATGTTAATTTATTGTGATGTAAATTAAATGCATGATATTTTAGAATTGATATTTTGCTCAAGTAAATGCAAAGGATGTGTATAAGATTTATGTCATGCTAATTTGGTTTATTAGATGTAAAAATTATTTACATTATCCTTGGATTTGAAACTTTTATTTGGTTATGATATGGATTAATGCACCATTATGGGATGGGGGCATATTAGGGACGGATTAACTTAAGAGTTAAGTCATACCTATTCTTAATAAGGGAACGGATTAATCATAGTGTTAAATCCTACTTATTCGTGTCAGGTTAACGGAATAGTTGGATGACATATTATTAAAATAATATTTGGATAATTTACTTTGATGGTTGGATAGGACGGATTTTATATATATAATTATACGCCATGATATGAGCTTGAGTCTCAGGATCAGTGGTTAGGGTGCGTATATTAACAGGGATGTGTAGCTGGATATAGTGTAGTTGTGTGCCCTGGTAGGTCTAGGTACTCATGCCCACTATATGTGCGTTTTGCATGTTGCCTACTATTCAGGTTGAGACAACTCTATAGTCTAATGAGGTTCCTTTAGTGTGTATATATCTACGTATGGACTATTTAGTTATTTTTGAATTAATTAGGATGTGTACGTATATCGGGTCTCTGTTTGGGATGTAGTAGATTATAACTTGTTTGTGGGCCTGACCCACCATTATTTTTCAGGTGTTCGTCAGTTCCAGTCTTAGAGGTTGTTTGTGCCAAGCAGGGACAGTCATTCACTCTTCCGACTCTACGTAGGACTCTTCTTCATGGTTTAATTATTAATTTTATTTCAGTTCAGTCATTTAAGTTAGGATATTATTAGGGGTCCACATTATGGATTCCCGAGTTGTAGTTTAATTAACTATTGGTATCAGAGGATTGAAGGATTCTATTATGGGATTTTTAATTATTATTTATTTGAGGATTTTTGAAATAGGGATTTATTATTTAGTTTTCTTCAGCTTATTATTTATTTATTTCTTTATTATTCTTTTTGTATTCAAATGCTTATTTAAATATTAATTATTTGATATCCCTTGTATTCTGTGCTCATACTTGATCACCCGTGGCTCTAAAATCGAGGGGTATCACAGAAGCAGCTATAATAATTACAATAATCGAAAAGATTGATAGTAAGATATAGTAATAAACATCACATGTTGCATGAATAAAATAACATGAAGAAAAAAAAAATCAATATATTAGATCAAAGCATTAAAAAAATAAATTTTACCTAAACTAGATGTGTCAGTTGGAGCAACCGATGTAGGTGAAGGTGTGGTAGTGGGAATATGAGTTGAAGTAGAACTAGGAAAAAGAACATCGGTGCTTGTGGGCATTGGAAAAATATGGTGTGGGACTAAGAGGAATGGGGACATTAATGCTTGTAGGAGTGGGTGTGGGACAAGACTTGGAGTAGGACTAAGATTGGGGGCATTAAAGCTCGTTGGAATGGGTGTTGGAACAAGACTCGGAGTTAGAGTAGTAGTGGGGACATCACTGCGTGTAGTCATGGATATGGATGCATCAACACAAGAGGATGAGTTAATTGCCGCATGCTTGTGTAAGCCGTCCGGGTCCAGCCATGATGCCTTTGGCAATTTAATCTGAAACAAATTGACATACCAAAAAGAGCTACTCCATTAAATAATCAATAGGGTTTTGGAAAATTAGTTACTAGAAAAGAAAGAAATACATAAAAGATATCATGCATCAAGGAAACTAAAAGTCATTAAAAAGGACCTTAATTACTTAATTCCCTTGTGGATCTGTTGAGGCTGAAATTCGCGCAGTTCGATACGATATCGTTTTCCTGCAAGGAAAAGAGGAGAAGATCGATGAACCTTGACGGCACCGGTGTGGTGCCTGCCAAGAGCTCTCCGACAATCAAATTAGTCATGGAGGTCTAAAAAGAAGGCAGGGATCCATAATAGTTTTTACGTCGTACCTTCTTTAATGGCTTGATGCCCTATTTATGGCTGTCGATTGGAATCAAAATCGTTCCACTGATGTCGATAGTTGACCTTATCTTCCGCATGTGCGAAATCATAGGAGATTTATTACCAGATTTGTCGGGATATGATTTAATCATTTTGACCTCCTCCACTTATAGTAGGATTATTCTTACTTGTTGAACCACGTCATATTTGATTTTATTATCCTTGATAATGAAATCTAATTAATCTTATCTAGGGTAGGGTAGGTTTATATTTTTCCCTATCAGTTGCTCCCCATTCCCAAGCTTGCACGTCTAGTTTTGGGAATGTAATAAATAATAATAATACTTTTTTTTTTTTTTTTCAACCCTGGTGAACAGTACCCGTGGGTACTATTCACGTAAATAGTAACTCAGGGATTTTTTTTTTTTTTTTAATACCCTTGTGAACAGTACCCACGGGTACTATTCCCGCGGGTACTATTCACGTAAATAGTAACTCAGGGAATTTTTTTTTTTTAATACCCTTGTGAACAGTACCCGCGGGCACTATTTATGTGAATAGTAATAATATATATATATATATTTTTGCACCCAAGGGAATAGTATCCTCGGGTATTGTGCATGAACAGTACCCGCGGGTACTGTTCATGAATAGTAATAATAATAATAATAATATATATATTTTTTTCTTCACCCGAGGGAACAGTACTATTCCTTTTATAAGGGATAAATTATACGAGTTTCACTCCTTAATAAGGGAATTAAACTTTATGAGTTTTACTCAGCTCGTCCCTTTAGTAAGGGAATTGAACTTTACGAGTTTTACTCGGCTCACCTCTTTAATAAAGGATTTTTATTTACTATCCCTTATTGTAAGGGGATATTAATTATGGGATTCATCCAACCCAGGTCCTTGTAGTACAGGACATTCATTTATTATCCCTTATATTACAGGGATATGGATTACGGGATTCATTCAATCCGGGTCCTGATAATACAAGATACTTATCCCCTATAGTCCAGGGATATGGATGACGGGATTCATTCAGCCCGGGTCCTTGTAATACAGGACACTCATTTACTATTCCCTTATAGTACGGGGATACGGATTACGGGATTCATTCAGCCCGGGTCCTTGTAATACAGGACACTCGTTTACTATTTCTTATAGTACGGGGATACTGCACGTATAAACTAAAAGGAATTTTATTAAAGACCATCATTATTAAAAACAAAATAACACGTGATGGAGCTACCCTCCATTTAAAATGATTAACTAAGATGCCCCCAGTCTTTATTGTGAATGACTTGATAAGGCTAATTCCAGCCGCGAGACAATTTCTAGTCGGTATACTCATCTGAGTCATTCTCATGATATGTGCTGTCACTCTGGCTGAAGAACGATTTCTTATATTTGGTATTATTTTCATCCCTGGCGAGAGGGGCTAGCCTCTTCTTGTCCTTTCCTTCCTTCCGTGCACTCATGGTGTCTTCAGCTTTGATGTGTTTTTGCGCTCTGAGCAGCAACTCTATCATGCTGGTGGGAGGTTCTTTTGATAAGGAGAACAAGAATCTGGAGGTTTGGAGTCCTCCTATGAAAGCGGTCAAAGCTACCTTGTCGTTAGCCTCTTCTACCTGTAACATCTCTGCGTTGAATAGGGTGATGTATTCCCGAATCGACTCTTCCTTTTGTTGCTCTACGGTAAACAGGTAGGTAGCTGGCCTCCTATGCCTCTGACCTGCAATGAAGTGGCTCACAAACCGCTTACTCAATTCTTCGAAGGTGTTGATGGTTCATAGCTTCAACTTGTTGAACCAAACTCTCGCTGATCCCTTAAGTGTAGTGGGAAAAGCTCGGCACATGATTTCATCTGGCACAGCGTGTAAATGCATAAGAGCTTGAAAAGTTTCCAGGTGATCGAGGGGATCTTTGGTCCCATCGAAGCTTTCGAACGAGGGCATCCTGAACTTGCTAAGTAGTGGATATTTCATAACGGCGGGGCTGAAAGGAAAGTTGGTCCTTTGTACCAGGTCATTTACGGCGGCAGGACCTTTCCCTTTCATAGCCTGTATTACATCTTCCATTTTCCCCTTGAGATCCTTGATCTGCAAGTCAAGATGGGTAACTTTCTTTGTCTTTTCCTTAAGATAGAAGGCTATGCTTTCAGGAGGTCGGGAACTCCGTAGGAGAGATGGGTGAACCACCTCTCTATGTCGGGTTCCCACCTAGCTTTGTTCCACTTCAGTCTCATTTTGGGGGGAATGATTATCCCTCTCTTCAAGATTTTCATTACCTCCGTTTGGACCTGAGAGATCTTGTCCTGGAAAGTTTTGTTGAGCCGGTGGAACAAGGTGTTGCAAGAGCGTTGCATTTTGCTGGATCAACTGGTTCATACCCTGACTCAGAGTTTGAACCCGTAGTTCTAACGCTATAAGCCGTGCCTGGTCGTTTGGGACGTCTAGGTTTTCACCGGACTCTACCCTTTGACCAGATTCCTGCGACGGTGTTCCTTCGGTAACCATACCGGACTGCAAACGTATATACCCAACGCGTAATTAATTGATTCAAGGGAATCGTGATTCCCACAGACGGCGCCAACTGTTGAGGCTGAAGTTCGCGTAGTCCGATATGATACCGTTTTCCTGTAAGGAAGAGAGGAGAAGATCGATGAACCTTGACGGCACCGGTGATCAAATTAGTCACGGAGGTCTAAAAAGAAGGTAGAGATCCATAATAGTTTTTACGTCGTACCTTCTTTAATGGCTTGATGCCCTATTTATGGCTGTCGATTGAAATCAAAATCGTTCCGCTGATGTCGATAGTTGACCTTATCTTCTGCATGTGCGAAATCATAGAAGATTTATTACCAGATTTGTCGTGATATGATTTAATCCTTTTGACCTCCTCCAGTTATAGTAGGATTATTCTTACTTGTTGAATCACGTCGATTTGATTTCATTATCCTTGATAATGAAATCTAATCAATCTTATCGAGGGTAGGGTAGGTTTATATTTTTCACTATCAGATAGCATAAACAAATATATATATATTTATATACCGACAACACACTGCATACTCTGAACGCATGCTGGGCGATATATATATACCTAACTTCTAGTATTAGTTTGCACAATGTGGTTGTTCTTCACAATGTAGTAACAAATAAAAAATATATATTATATATTGAAAACACATAAGGTATTGAAAAATACAATGTTTTATTGAAAAGATAATTATAAATGTAACATGAGTATAAGTAACAAATAATTATATTCTGGAGACACACAACACGAAAGCACAATTTTTATTGATCTTTAAAGCAAATAAACATGATCAGATCTTTCGCAACAAATAGATGATCGCAACCCTAAACACAAAATTAAAACCTAAATTAGTAATGACAACAAATAGATGATTTGTAATAGGTGTCATTATTATTTTAATCAAATCTCTTTCCTTAAAAAATCAAGAAGTTGCTACCTAAAAATGTACAAAAGATAGTAGCTCAAAGAGAAATATATAGTATATATACAAAATAAAGAGATAATCTCATTTTTGAAATCCTAAACAAATTAAAACTAGAAATCCTTTAATTGTAAATCAAATCTCTAATAGAAGAGTGATATCTCATCCTTGAAACCCTAAACACCAAATTAAAACTAGAAATCATTAAATTGTAAATCAAATCTCTAATAGAAGAGTGATAATTCATTCTTGAAACCCTAAACACCAAATTAAAACTATAAATCATTTAATTGTAAATCAAATCTCTAATAGAAGAGTGAGAACTAAAAAAAAAAATTCTTTAATTGTAAATGGTCTGAACCTAAGCTTGCCTAGGTCCTCACCCTCTTAAAAACTTGGGTGCCCTTGGGCCCAAACCCTAATCCCAAACTTGACTTATTTAAACTCCAATTGGTTTCATCTTATTTTCAATGTGGGACAAACACTTCCCACATTTTGCCTAGGTCCTCACCCTCTTTAAAACTTGGGTGCCTTTGGGCCCAAACCCTAATCCCAAACTTGACTTATATAAACTCCAATTGGTTTTATCTTATTTTCAATGTGGGACAGGCATTTCCCACATTTTGCATACCCATTTAAGCTTATCAAGCACCTTACTTTGGAGCTAATTCCTCATTCACTCGGAAACAGATTTGAGAAAGTAAATATACCACGTTCATCTCCTTACGGAGAGAAACTTGTTCGTCTATAGATCCGCAAAAAATTCTTATCAAAACCTACTCCAAATTTCATCAAAAGTTTCTATTTTATATGTCCTGTTTCCAAGACAACTTTGGTTTGAGATAACAATAATCTTGAGATTCAATGACTTGGCGTGCTACTAGAGTTTTGTTATGACTCAAGGGTTGTACTATTGAGATTTGATGACCTGACATGGTGTTAGGGTTTTGTTTAGACTTAAGGGTTTTCCTTGACCATAAGAGTTTATTTTTTTGAGGTTTGATGATCTAGTATGACACCAAGATTTTTTTGTTTGACTTTTCAAAGAGGAACGTAGGTGCCAACATAGGTTATGATAAGGGGCCATGTATAACTTTTCAATGTGCCTTAGCTAACACCAAGTGACACCACAATTACTAAATTTAAATCTTCGAAGCATGATTAACTTCAATTAGTCTTCGATAAACTAAGCTTACACACATTAAATTGTTTATATATTTTATGGGTCGACTAACTTGCATTTCAGAAAGCAAAAACACTTCTACAAAGGAGCCGTACCCATGTTATGTCCGTGTTGGGTACCGACAAATGTCCAACAATTTATATACTTGTATAAATAAAAATAAAATTTTATTATTTTGGACAGTTTACTGATATTTTTCAACACTTAAGCAGGCTGATACTTTAGACATTTCTAACTTTTGGAAATATAAAAAAGAGAGTATTGAACTCTATATTGTATTGATGTGTATGAGATATGTAATGCAAGAGTACGTGGAGGTCTATATAGGAAAGGTCATGTGTGAAAAGTTAGTCATTACCATATAAGGTAATGCTATATATGGTAATGAGGATAGGTTAAGACAACTACCATATAAGGTAATGCTATATATGGTAATATTATATTATAAAATATATTCTAACAATACAAGGTAATAATATATTATAGAATATATTCTAACTGCCCCCCTCAAAGTCAAGGTGGATTATATGAATCCATCTTGAGTTTGAAGATAATCCTTCCACCTTGATGTAGCTGATGTGACACTGATGTTAATGATGACATGGCAACTGAAGTGGCAAGTGACTTGGCACTACTGCTGGCACCTTTGTTGCGTGGCAACTAACATGGCAGGTGACGTGGCACAACTATTGGCACCGTTACAGAATGTGTCTGATGTTGCACCAATGCTGACATGTCAGGTGACGTAGGGTGGATCTGTGAAGATCTTGGAAGTAGGTGCGAAGTGTGAATAGGTTGACGTTGTCATCCCCGATGGTAACTACTATAAACTGATAGGTGATGAATTTGTGAAGATTCACCACGTTGAAGGAGCGTGTGAGCACATGATGACCACTTGTGACGCAGTGACAGACCTAATCCGACACGTTGAGGTGCGGGATTACTGTTAGTGCGCGTAAAAGTGCATAAAAGAATGAGATTACCACTTAAGGTGCATAGTGGCGCGGTGACGGAGCTGATCCGACACGTTGAGCATATCTAAACGAGACATCCCGTTAAACAACTAGGTTTTCGTATACAGGGCATCTCTAGACGGAGCTTCTCTAAACGAGGCATCTTGTTGGGTTTCCCGAAGGAAGACTAAGACAACGAGACTTCCTTGGACAGGGCATATAAAGATCTTAGAGTGCGGAAGCGTGTTGGTTGACCACCGCTGCCGAGGATGACGCTAATAGTGCCATCCCCGACGGTTACTACGATAAACTGGTAGATTACTTAACAGAAATTGAAAGGCTCTAATACCATGTTAGAAATATAAAAGAGAGAGTATTGAATTCTGTATTGTATTGATGTATAAGATATGTAATACAAGAGTACATGGAAGTTTATACATGAGAGGTCATGTGTGGAGAGCTAGTTATTACCAACTTATATAGTAGCGAGGATAGGTTAAGACAACCACCATATAAGGTAATGCTATATATGGTAATGTTATATCATAGAATATATTTTAACAATGCATGGTAACAATATATTATAGATTATATTCTAACATAATCTTGAAATAACATGAACACATTCTAAAGTATTCAACTTTTTTCTATAAGAAAAATTGGCATTATTTATATGACCACGAAGCATAAAATAATACTTGTTCATTTACAATAAAAACACTATTATGACAAAGTAGTGAAATAACCATATATTTAATATAAAAATTATTAAAATAATAACATAATTAAAATTTTAAATCATTTCAGAGCAATTCTTAGCATAGAAATTAGAAATAAATTAAAGATTTATAATACTATTTTATATTTATATATATTCGTGTTTTATCATGTTTGCATCTATGTTTAATGCTCAGATAGCGACATTTAACATTTTTTTTTATACTTCATTGAAAATTTTGTTACCAAACATAGCTTCAAATGAGTTTACACAAATGTTTTTAGTGTGTTGAATAAGACAAAGTACTAGATTGTACAGAACTCTAAGTAAATTAATAAATGTTCTTTGAGAAACTACTAAACATGTTAGTTCTTAAACACTCTAGAAGGAAGTACCACTTTAAGCATAAAATTTTATTCCACTTAGAGCTCATTAAATATATGAATGAATATTGTATTAAGTATGGGATACAACAAGGTTTTATATAAGAGATGTTTTGTACGGAGAGCAAGTAAATCCTATATGGTAATATTATACATAGTTCAAGGGTAGGTGAAGACGACTAACCCCAACACTAACAACACGATTCATAGCGAGGACACAATAGCATTAATCAACTGATAAAATTTTCTTTTACACTATTGCCCCCAAATGGGTGCCCCATTGATTTTTTTTTTATTTTTTTATTTTTATTTTTTTGTATTTTACCCTAATATTTTTTGGAAATTATATATATATACCCATAAAATAATACTATTATCCCTCTAAAATTAGTAAACCCTCCCTTCAATCATGTCTCGATCGTATAACTGATATGTGGTTCTTATTAGTACGATTCAATAGTGAGGATGCGAGTTCAGTGATAACGCTCTTACCATACCATAACAATGGTCTTCGTCTACTAGAAAAAAAAAAAAGAAAAAAGAAAAAAAGAAAAAAAGAAGAAGAGAGACCTAAAATTTGT
This sequence comes from Cornus florida, assembly GCF_030987335.1. Classification (NCBI taxonomy): domain Eukaryota; kingdom Viridiplantae; phylum Streptophyta; class Magnoliopsida; order Cornales; family Cornaceae; genus Cornus; species Cornus florida. Next base: position 56,406,397 of record NW_026775579.1, on the reverse strand, counting down.
TTGCTTTTCAATTATCTGTTTTTGAAGAAACGAAATTAAAAAAAATCATCAAAAACTAGTTTGATTATAATTTCATGAAAAATTAGTTATATATATATTTTAAAAGAACTATTTTTTAAATTTATAAAGAACATTTCAATAACAATTATTAATGTGATAATCATTAATAAAAACATTATATAGAGTATAGTTTATCAATTTGAGACAAAGAGTTCTTGTTGAATTCTATGGATTTGTATTAGGGATGCAACTTGGGCTAGACAACCCGAGCCCAACTTAATTTTTTTGCAAACTTGTGCAAATATTTTTATAATTAGAATTGGGCTTGAAAAATCTCGTCGAATTTAATTAGGTTTGAACTTAGGTTGATGTATTGGTAAATCGAGTCAATTCGAATCTCAATTTTGATATTATTTTCATAAATATATTTTTATATAATATTCAAATTATGATTATCCTTTTTTTTCGACTTTGTTTAAATATTAATTTATTATACGTTGACACTTTGGAGAATTAACTATTTAAGAATTTGTTTGTAATTTATTAAATTTTTGTAATAAATTTTTTACACCTTTTGCATTTAGGAGTAATTTAATGTTGAAAGTAAATGAAGACCGTATTAAATTTTTAGTACAGAGATTAAATATATCAATAACCCAAATTAACTTGATTTTTAATCTAAAATATTAACTTAAATTGCAAACTCGAGTTTAAAAATAGAAGAACAAGTTAGTCTTAAGTTGAGTGCGAATTAAAATTAAATTAAGGCTCCATTTGTTTGTATGTAAAATATTTTTCAGAAATTTTTTAGTGTTTGATTGTGGTGAAATAAAATTAAAATATAACAAAAATAACTTAAAAAATAAAATTAAAATATACCCTGCAAAATCGATTTCAAAAAATAAAAATTAAAAAAATATTTTACATTGAAAAAAAAAAAATTAGTCTGATCCTGCGATATAGTTAAACATCTTATAGTTGGGATTTGACTCAATGTCCACCCGCGAGATGCATACAGTAGTAGTCCATAATATTTTGTACAAAACGTTACCGACTTAAACTCATCGCAGCTATAGTACAATTTACAGGTCACTCTAAACGAACGGCCGTGATCTATGCCACGTAATATCCAACATAAATTCAGAGGTCTTCTTTCCTCCAACGCCGAATATTCCAAGCCACCAATTTGAATAATTCTCTTTTGCAGCGTCAAAACCCCCATTTACTGCCTTCTCAATTTGAGTCCTCTCGTTCGTTTCTCCAGCCCGACCATTCCTTTCTCTCTCTAGACTCTCCGTATCCATATATCTATTTTAGCCTGTAATCTAGAGAGAGATTTCTTTCTTTCTATAGTTCTTCAGATCTTTAATGGATACATCATCATCATCCTTCTCCAATTCAACTCCATTTCATCTTCTCCCTTCCATTCAATCTCATCTCTTCCTTTCTCAGTCTTTTCACCGTCCCAATTGTAGTCAACTTTGTACCTTATTTTGACCATACCGATCAGGAGCTGTCATCAATGGGTAAACGTAAGTCATATATACATACATATATACATACATACATATATATATATATATATATGTCAATTTATGTACATATGTGTGTATATGTTTCTGGTAATTCTAGGGTTTCTGTATTTCTCTAATTAGGGTTTTAATGTGTCGCTTGATTTAAGCTCTATGCTTATTCAAATATCTTAATGTTGTAATTCATCTTTAACTGTAAAATCCTTAAGTATCCGAAAGTTTGCTCAATTTGTGGAAGAAGGTTTTTTTTTTTTTTTTTGTTTCATTTAATTTTTTTTTTCCTGGTCACGTTTTATTTGAATGGAGGTGGAATTATTGAATTTTGTAGGTAATTCTCAACGTAAGAACGCTGCGATGTTGGATTTTGATGACGATGATAGTGCGAGTTCGTCATCGACTGTACCGTCTGAAAATATGCAGGTCTCGGGTGCTGAAGAAGTGCAGCCTGATAAAGAGGCTTTACTTGATCAATCTCTAGATGCTTTATATGAGAAAAGGTAGTTAATTTAAGTTGAGTCAGTTATGTTTGCTGATATGTGTTGTTGCATTGATTATAGTGCTATTTAAAGTAACAAAACCTGAAATGATATGCACTTTGCAAACTTTTGGGGTTGGTAATGCTTTATATGAGAAAAGGTAGCTAATTTTAGTTGAATCGGTTATGTTTGCTTTTGCATTGATTATAGTGCTATTTACAGTAACAATACCAGAAATTATATGAAATTTGTAAACTTTTGGGTTTAGCAACATTGACAGACAGGTAATTAAGAAGTGAGACTTCTAGTCTTTATTGCTGGATGCTAATGCTGATTTATTTATTTGGTTTATGAAGGGGTTCCACAAGAGAGAATGCTCTGTCAGCAATTATAGAGGCTTTTAATAGCAATTTACAGAACGAGTTCGTAGAAAAGAAGTGAGCACTTTTACGCTGTTTCAATCTTATTTTGTATTATTCTGTTTACAAGTTATGTTAGTGTGATTTGGGAGCTTCTGGAGAACCTAAAACAGTGTGTCAAGCTTATTTTGTTTTGATTTATGTAACTTACCAGATATTAGAGGCTGTTTGTTAGCTCGTGTGTTTTTAGTTCCGAACTAGTTGTCAGAAGCCCCTTAGGTCCTTGAAAGCTCTCAGCTGATGGGTCTCATCCAAGGCGTGTGACTTTTTAGCCCAACAAAAAATTCAATAAAATTTTCTTGTTTTATATAATGCAATCATCTCATTTTCTTTTCCTTTTTCTTAATGGCTGTAAATTGTTTTGCTCTCTATCATCATATTCTGGTCATATTTGTTTGCTCATATTCGTTAATATACCGGTGTTGTATTTTGGAATTCATAAGCTTGTGGTGAACCATTCACAGAAATATATCTAGTGCTTGATTCTAAATATTTATTATGATGCAACATTTGTTTAAAATTTGTATGATTGCAACATGTTATATTGCACATTCTAGTGGTATTTGATTTAGTTGATGCATTTGCATTTTGGAAGGATATATTTAGCTGACTCTCTTAGTTGACATGATAAAAATGCCATTTTTTTGTAATTTTTTTACTAGCTTATTATATTTTGAATTGTTCAAATGTACATTGCACATTCTAGTGGTATTTGATTTAGTTGATGCATTTGCATTTTGGAAGGATATATTTAGCTGACTCTTTTAGTTGACATGATAAGAATGCCATTTTTTTTGTAATTTTTTTACTAGCTTATTATATTTTGAATTGTTCAATTGTACATTGATTTCAATGAAAGCATATGTTAATTAACATGGCGTGTTCATCTTGAATCAGCTAACAAATTAATCAATTTGCTGAAAATTCCCTGAATGTAATGATGACTAATTTTTATTACATATTTTTAAAAACTTGAATTATTACTTTATTTAGTTTCCATATGCACTTTAATTCACTCAGGTTCATGCCTTAGTTTGGCTTGCACTTGTGCTCAAGGTGACCTTGGTGCCTTAGTCGGCCTTAAGTGATCTAGTGAAGGAAACTTTGCACAAGCAATCTGAATAAACTTCTGTTAAAGATGAATGCGATGTAACCACAATTGTTTCCATGCTTCCAATTTGAATATGTTCTTTAACTTTTTAGCATTCTTCATTACCATAATTATGATTCACTAATTTTTTTTTTCAGAAGTTATGATTCATTAAGTTGGTTCAAATGAAAAAAAAATATTATTGAGTTGCAATTTTTTTATTCAGGCTTGTAAAGTTACAGTCATGAATGTATATGGTTCTCATTGTGATATGGTGTTATTTTCTTTAGGTTTGTGACATTACTGCATCAATGTGTAAATTCCATCAAGCGTGGGTCTGCCAGAGAGATATCTTTAGCATCTCATGCCGTTGGTTAGTTTTTAACCCTTCTTGTAACAAGTTGCTCTTATTGTTTAATTTTGATAATTTTCATGTGTTGTGGTTTCCTGGGTAGGATTGTTGGCTCTGACAACTGGTCCTGGGGATAAAGCTCAAGAAATATTGGAAGAATCTGTCCTTCCTATTTCACAAGCTTTGAAGTCTCGGCATGAAACATCAAAGATATCATCTGTACGTATGATTACCATGCTTTAGTTACATCATGATTTAATTGGTGTTTTGGTTCCTGCAAGCTGTACTTATTTGCAATCGCTTATTTTATGGACACTGAATTTATTATTGTAGTTACTGGAGTGTTTGGCTATTATCACTTTTGTTGGGGGAAATGAGCTAGAGGAAACCGAAAAATCAATGCAAATGATTTGGCAAGTGGTTCATCCAAAACTAGGTTCCAATGTATGTATACACATTAGATTCATTTTTCTTTCCTTTCTTTTCCTTTTTTTTTTTTTTTGGTTGTTTGTACGCATCTGATCATGGCATCATGATGTGTTACACATGTTTGTGTTTGTATTTGGTTTACAAATTGACCCATTATGCATATGATATGCCATATATCTTCTTTTTTATTGATGTCTTGGCCTGCTAATTGACCTGTTAAATGCTCTTTTTTTATATACAAAATAATAATAATAATAATATTACTTTTTGCTGGTTGAGATCAATGAAAATCCATGACCATGCTTTTCATCTCTCCTAGTGTTGCATTGATATGTAATGCTGTTAGTCTTGATGCACATGTAAATTGATTTCATGGTGGTGGTTGTTGAACTATGTATGGAAAGCTAATGCTATTTCACTTCCAGGTAGTTGCCACTAAACCTTCACCTGCTATAATTACAACAGTGGTGTCTGCTTGGTCGTTTCTTCTTACAACTATGGATGGAAGGACACTTGATCCTAAAAATTGGCAAGAGTGAGTAAATATTGTTTGTAGCATCAGTTCTCTCTCTCTCTCTCTCTCGTGTGTGTGCATGCGCTCGTGACACACACACAGGGCATTTTGGGCACTGTTGAACACATATTTACATATGATTAATTCCTTGAGGGGGTGTTCTCACTATAACCATACTGGGTATAAGGTACTTTAGGATTTAAACCTTGATGCAATCTCTGCAGAGGGGGCACAATGGATTCCATTGGACTTCAAAGCCAATGGTTGGTGTGAGGCATATTTAATGAGAAAGAAACTTACTTTTTGAGCAAATGATGCAGGTCAATTTCTTATTTTTCTAGTCTGCTAGACAAGGAAGATAGATCTGTACGCATTGCAGCTGGTGAAGCACTTGCTTTAATTTTTGAGATAGGAAACTTGGAGAAGTTCTCTGGTGAAGCTAAAGGTCCTAAAGACAGCTCCGGTCATGAAGGAAATAAAACTCGGGAATTTGCACACATACAGGGATTAAGGGCAAAAATTGTAAATCAAGTAAGAAGCCTTTCTGTAGAGGCAGGTGGCAAAGGTTCTGCTAAGAAGGATCTTAACAGTCAACGGAACTCATTTCGCGATATACTGGAATTTCTTGAGGTATTGCTTCATTAGTTTCAAAATGTGTGCTTCTGATTCTGTATGTTGGTTGTAATAGTGATGTAACTTTGTACAATTATCAGGATGGTTATAGTCCAGAAACCTCAATGAAGATTGGTGGAGAGTCACTACGCACAACAACGTGGTGTCAACTGATACAGGTTCCTCCTTTGCTTCATCCATCAGGTTTTTTAGTATGAAAGCCCACACTTCAAGGTTTTCTAATATCAGTTTTATGACAGTTGAATTTTTTGAAGCATTTTCTTGGGGGAGGATTTGTTAAGCACATGCAGGTTCTTTTTCTTTCCCGTGTTTTCTTAGGATGAACTTATAAAATATTTTTTTAACTGCTAGACTGCTAGTATGTTCCTTTTTTTCAATTACTCTTTTTTTTAATCAAACAGGAAAATGAATTTCTTCATGAGGTTTTTGGTTTCAACCCTAAGAAAAAGCATTCTTCTGAAACTGATCCTCGCGTATCTAGCATTGAAAAGGTTTGTTTTATTTCCATGCAAGTTTTATGCTTATTAGTTTTTATTTATTTATTATTTTGGTTTGAATATGTTGCATATCAATGCAGTCCCATATTGTTGGTAATTGATATTTTGACATTTACTGTACCCGTTTCCTTTATGACATGATGCGGATATGGGTACAAAATGTGAGTTTGACACAGCAGTTTTGTCGGCACTCAAAAGATACAATTAGCAGATACATGTAGAGATCCCTAAACACGTACTCAACATTCAGGATTCCAGGGTCATTTTAATCATGGTTTGAACTTTGAACCAGGTGCATGTCTGTTTGTGTTCATCCTGGTTTGTATTTGCATTTAGGGTAAAGTGCAAAAAAAAAAAAAAAAACCCCTCGCTGCATAGAAAACGTGCAAGAATAACCCTGCTAGTTAGTATGTGCATGTAAACCCCTGTATTTTCAAAGAGAAAGTATATATCGAGTCAGAAATTTAAAAAACCCAAAATGACCCTTTTATGAGACAAAAATGCCCTTGCAAAGTTCTATCTATATATGAACGCACGAGGCCTTGTTTGGTTGCCATATCTATCCAATCTCTCTCTCCCTCTACGTAGCTGTTTGTTTGCTCAGAAAATTGAGGACAAAAAAAAAAAAAAAAATTAATCGGTTTGTTTCCCCGAAAAGGCCAAAAATTCTTAATAATAAAGAATGAAATAGCTTTCGTGAAAGCAATGAATTTTCCGTTATTGGCAAAACTCTATGTACCTTGAAACCAATGAATTTTTGGTTCCTCTCTCCCTCTTAAAGCATCAGCATCAAAGATATATCATCAAAAGGGTACAATTGGAGAATACGAATCAAAGATACATCCATCAGAAGGCATTTGCGCATGGCAATTGTTCGTCGTCTTCTTCCTCCTATCTCTGTCCATTTATGTATCTCAACAGATGGGTAGGCAGCCAGAAGCATTGTGTTGGGTCCCAGGGAAGGCTTCTCTATATGTGTATGTGTGTTTGTGTACACTTTGCATGCCGTTCCAACTTACATATTCATTGGCTCATTTGTGTGGTGCCTTACCGTTATAAAGAGGAATCCCAGGTGTTTGGGACATAAAAACCATCAAAATCTGCATCAATATATATATTCACACACTTTGCTTCCACTAAACTGATTTGGCTTCGTATGTTATTATAGGATTTGATATTCTTATGGGTCAGTGTATGTGTATGAGAAGAGAAGAGAAGAGAAGAGAGATTTTGTAGAGAGAGAGAGAGAGAGAGAGAGATTGTGAGAGAAATCGGAGAGAGAGGAATCACAGACATTTTGCTTCTTCAATATTTTATTTTTTGTTTTGTATAAGGGCATTTTAGGCATATCAGTCTTTAAATTGACAAAATGTCCTTATTTGGTCATTTTGAAAAATATAGGGGTTTTTTTTGAACACTTGGGGGGTATTTGCACATTCTGTATATAACAGCATTTTTTTTTTTTTTTTTGCTCTTTACCCTTGCATTTATATCGTTTGCAAAATTAAGTGAATTCATGAGAATTTGGCTAGCTCACCCAACTTGCATTTGGGGCTTTTAGGGTTTTGATGGACGTGCTTTACAAATCAAACTAGGTATTTCTTATTATGCTTTGCCAATGGGCCCAATTCCATGCCAATTTAGTGTCTTTAAATGTTGAAGGGCTGAAGTGGCTAACAATTGAGCAATCCTAACAAACAATGCCAATTGTTTTATCCTCAGGATTTGCATATATCATTGCTGCATTGCATCTATATTTATGCGCATATATATATGCACATATATTTCTTACAGGATTTAATATTTCTTTGGATCTGCTTCCAAGTGGGTTTTCTTTCATCATTCCCATATTTTCTTTTTTGAAAAGAACTGTGATTCTATCTTTCATGCAGAGGTTGTACAAGTCACCAAACTCGGTCCTCAACAAGGCAAGGACTCAATTGCTGAACAAGCAACGAATGATATCCCGGGTATATATTCTTCTTGATGGATGAAGTCATGCTTTGTCATTTACATGCAGTTTATTGTAGTAGTTCAATGTACTGTTGAAATCATTCTTTGTCATTTAGAAGCAGTTAATTGCATTAGTTCAATTTACTGCTGAAGAGGATAACTATATTAATCAAGTTTATCTATAAAATCTTACAGTTTTCATGGTATTAAAGGATTGGTGTATACAATGTTGAAGACCCCTTTAAGATGTTTTATGCTTCCCCTATCCTTGGTACCTTCTTTCAATTGTCCGCTGTGGGAACTAGGAGGAGGGGAACCGTCCATAAGCAAGTCAATAGATTGTGTTTCTTACGGTCTTTATCTATATTACATTGAGTTGGATCAATTGAGATATTTTACCCCACATTACACGATTAAAGATGCTGTCTGAGCTGGGCCGATGTGTAGAGAGCCTTACTTGCCATTCCGACATGGTCATATGGTCATATGGACATAACAGTCAAACTCAAGTTATAGTTTAGGCAAAGTTTAAAATCACTTTGGCAAGTCCTAAGATTTTACCATAGTAAATCCATTATGATGACATGACATGCACTGGTGTTGAGACTGTCGACTTCCCATTTATGAATACATGTATGCTGATGTTTTGTTTGTGTGCAGGATAAGAACACCGGTCACTACGCAGTTGGTTTTGGTGGAGAGGAAGCCCTAGAGGTGGCTTAGACTGGGAGTTTTCTGAAATATTAGCTCAACTTTATAAACCAAATGGTGCTGTGAACAAGTCATTTTGATGAAGTTAAGGGCTACGCACAAATGGATCAACTGTGTTTTCGACAGTTATTCTCTCTTTCGTTATCAAGGGCATTCATATGACAAACTTGATGTTTTTTACTACAAGAGGTGGCGCATTGGTCTACATTTGGTATACTTACTGTGCTAAAATGTTAACCAATTGTAATTCATTGATTCATAGGGCTCCCAAACATTTTTTTTTCCGGTCATGGTTACAAATAAACTCATCTTTATATTTTGTTTTGTTAATTTTCATAAAGAACCGCCAAAAATTTACATTTTAGCATAAGGTAATGTGGGAGACATCATGAGCCGGGTAATTAGCAGTTGGAATATGTGATTTAGCCACTCTCAAAAGAACATTATGAATAAGAAGGAAAAAAAAGTAAATGAACATTTTATGAGTTTTTGGTATGTTTGTTTGGATGGATGGGTTTAGAATGAAAAGATGTGAGTTTAAAATATTTGGAATGTAAAGTGGATTATTTTGTTGGTCTAGCTGTCAAAGGTTTCCTTGCATGTTGTCATCTAAATGCACACAGTTATGGTTCTCAAATTAATGGATACATTTTGTTGGAACCTAAATTTTTAGTACACATGATGAATAAATAAAATTTAAATCGGTTCATTTTGAATCTTTCAATTCTTTTTTTCGATCTTGGCAAATAAAGCATAAGTCAATAGGCTAGTTTCAAGGGGACTTCAAGTTTTCATTTTTTTTTTTTTTTCAGACTGTTAAACCAAATCAAAAAGGCTTATTTATTTATTTATTATTAATTTTTTTTTAAACAGACTTACATAGACCATTCGTACATACGGATGGGGCCCAGTATAATCATGCTCATACTGCACTATAAGTCACTCAAAGAAAATAGCATGTTCTAGAAGCTCGTTACATGACGACAACGCCACAAATTCTTAACCTAATGTTTGACTTTGATGTTCTTTTTTGATACAAAACAGTACAACGCAAATCTCAAGAACGTCAAATAGTTGTCAGAGTCGGAATCAAATACTACGGTTACGTCGGATGGTCGCCGGAATCGGAATCAAATAGTACGGCTAGTTTTCGGGCAATAAAAAAAGGCATTTGAAGATTCATTGTCAACGTCCTAAACGATTTCTCTCTTTTTTATTTAAGGTTTTGGTGCATTAAACTCCCCTCTAATCTCTAAACACACAAGTTCTTTAAAATCAATTTAAAAAGCGTATATTGGACATTTGCAATTAGGAGGTTTAGTGCACCAACACCTTTATTTAATAATGCTGACATGGAATTTTCCGAACAAGTGAAGAACTAAGATACTTTTTGGGTGACTTCTTATTTAAGAATCTATTTTGGAAAACAAATAATATTATTAAAACTCTCCCTCTCTATCTCATATTAAATGTTTCTTTAGGAGAGTAGAATTTAAAAAATAGAACATGCAATTAATGTATTATTTCCTTTAGAACTTATTAAATTATTCTTATAAGTTTAAATATATATATATATATATACACTCTTATAAGTTTAAATATATATATAAGGTAAAATGCAAAAAAAACCCCTTCAACTATTGGCCACGTGTAATTAATCCCCTGAATTACAATTTGCTCCCTTGAACTATTAAATTTGGTGCAATTAACCCCAAATGTGACATCTCTAGCCAATTGGTGAAAGTAGAAATAGTAAAAGAAAATTTTACCCCTTATAAAAACTGCGCCGTTTCAGTTAAATTATCAGCGACAAAAACCATGGTCGGAGGCACGGATTTGGTGACGGAAGATCAGTCGCCGGAGAGAGATGGTGGCAGATTGAGAACGTGGTGATCGGTGAGGATGACGTAAAGAAGGAATTACAGTTCATGAAGTAGATACATATTCTTTCACACCTCATTTACAAATGAAATATATATATATATATATATATACATCCAGCCACAAATCAATTGAGGAAGATGGGGAATGAGAAATTTAGGGAAGATATACATAGAAGGGCATTATGGTGGCTGATCGAGGAAGTTTAGCCTTTGTTTGTCTCTTCCTCTTTATTGCAGTAAAACATGAAGAAGATTAAATTTCTCAGGCAAAAATGCTCTTAAATAGCCTATAATGTTAGAAGTGTTGGAAACAAATATTGAGCCTCATAAAACTAAAACAGAAACAAGTAAATGTGGTTATAACTTCAAACATTGAAAATCTGGAAGGAATCAATGACAGTGTGCAATTTGTCTTTCATCTTCTCCCATCTCCTCTCGTTGGCCCCTGTTGACACTCTGTAAAACTTCCCTGCGGCGAAAGAAGGCAATCTCAGTGAGAAAGCATATATATATATATATATATATATATATATATATATATATATATATATCGCCTCTATCAGCCAACCCACCACCGGAATAGTCATCGAACCCCACCATCCTTATCGCCCCTGCTCGTCGCCGGATAGATGACTATTACAGCCGTTGTTCTTCAATTTTTTCACACCCAGTTCAAAGCCGTCCTCTCCGTCATCTGTTGCTCTCCGCCGCCGGTAACATCAGACCCACCTCTTACCGGTTCCTTCCTTTGCCGCCTTGCCAACTCGCCGACCAACTCTCTGGTCCTCACACGCAACCAATCTCTGGTCCTTCACTTCACCGGACATCGAGAAATCCCCATGGTCGCCGTTCTTAAACTTATCGAGAAATCCCCATGGTCTCTGGTCCTCCACTCTTCTCTGACCTTTTCTTCTTCTTCTTCTATTAGGACATCGCCTCCTTTAGCAGCTTCATTCTCCGCAGTTTTCTTCTTTTCACCCTCGAGAGCCATTTTAGAGAGAGAAAAAAGTGATATGACTTATGAGAGTTAACCAGGAGAGAAAGTGTGGGGTTAAAGAGACAAAAGAGGCATTATGACCTATCATGTGCGTCTGTACGGTCAAATTCAATCGGCTTTACCACTGGACATGATTAATTGCACCAAATTAGTTATTTCCAGGGGGTTATATGTTAAATTAGTAAATAGGAGGGTTTTCTGTTACATAACTAATAGTTGAAGGAGTTTTTTTGTACTTTACCTTATATATATATATATATATATATATATATATATATATATATTGATAATTTAGAACTCCTTGAGGCAGGCCCTTCATATATTTTGTTTAAACCTAATAAGTGGATAAAAATGTTGGGACATTTTGAATGGACAACTAAATGAGAGTAATAATTAGCAACCAGTGGTCTGGGTAACTTTTTTTTTGTTATTATTTTATTGACTTTCCAAGTATGAGCTGGAGTAGCTCAGTTGGTTAGAGCGTGTGGCTGTTAACCACAAGGTTGAAGGTTCAACCCCTTCCTCTAGCGATTTCTGCCTTCTTATTTTTTTTTAGTTACAAACAGTGCTTAGTATTTTAAGACTTTTTTTTCTTTTTCTTTTTTCTCGTAGTAGCCTTTTGAGACTACCAAAACTAAAATTTTTCCACAAACTCATTTTCCAGACTTGAAGCTAATGATTTAGACGATAATAATAATCGGCTCACAGAAAATAAATTATAATTCATATAAACTTAAAAACATATATATATTTTTGGGAGGTGATATCGGTAGGCGTTATAGGCGCTACAACCAAGTGAATTAAAAAGCAGGAATGAGAAAGCAACAAAATTAAATTATAAATAGTGAAAATAGAAGCGAGAGATTGCGCAAAGCGTGCTTAGAGCGGTATAACTTGAGCTACAACTCCTTTTAGTAAACCAAATGACTAAATTACACTTCTCTCTTCTATCTTACAACTTAGTTTTCATAAAAATATACATATGCATACATATTAGCATTTTTGTGTGCATCTTTATTTAGTTTTCTTCTTTAATTAAATTTCTCGCACGAAAACAAAGTCCTCACATTACAACTCAAGATTTAAAAATTCGCAGCCAACAATAACCATCCAACAAGGTTATTTACCCAAAGTAGTAATAATAATAACAGCATTGCATTAATTACAATTATCAAATTGCATTAATTACAATTATCAAAATTCACTACTAAGAGATCATAATTAATCATTCAATTCAAATAGCATATGGGTTTGTAGATTTGCAAGGCATGGTTTCCAAAGGGTGATATTTTATGATTTGTTGACTTTTATATTATATACATACACACATGCCTGGTGAATTACTCAATAAAGTTCAATAAATTTTTCAATGAGAGTATCAACCTCTTCCTGCTCAAAGTGAGGTCGGGAATTTAAATCAAGTGTGAATGACTACCTACTTAAAAAAAAAAAAAAAAAAGGTTTTTCAATAGAGTTGCGAGGAGAGATTGGAGCACAAAATAAGGAGAAAAGGGCAGTTTAGTCTTTAAAAAAAAAGGTATATGGAGCGCCAATATCACCTCCATTTTTTTTTTTTTTTTTTTTTTTTTTTAACTGCTTAAAAACATTCTCCGACATTTCTGTAGTTGTAGGAGAAACTGTATCCATACAAAATGCTTCTCAGTTGAACCTCACCCAAATCATCAACCCAAATACTGAGAAATTTTCAAAGCACTACTAAATGGCAACAAAAACAACTGAGTGCACGGTTGTTTTGCTGCTCTATACAAAAGAGACCCTCAATCTATTTTGCTATAACCTGTAATTAGAACAAAATGCATGTATCATCATCATCTTCCTTTAATAGACCTAAAACCCTGTCAATCCGGCGAAGTGCTTCTTCATGGCCCGGTCCTTCCTGAAATTATTTCTTCCCCCTCCTCCTCTCCTTCCTCTACCCCTCGGATTGACTGGATTCCCACGTCCTCCCACTTCAGTGGCGTCGGGCTCATCATCATTTTGATCCTCATTTGACTCCATCAGCTTCTTAACTGCACCTCCTAAAGGAAGGTTTCCTCCGCGTCCAAGGCCATGGATTTGTTCTCTCTGGGCTTGATTAACTAGCGATGCTTCATTAAAATTTGCGACTGCAATTGAACCCTCAACTTTATAATTGTAGTTCTTACCATCCTTCACATAGTATTGGGGCTTCTTACGGGAGTTCCATTTAGAATGAGCAGGATTTTGATCAGGATTTCCTGCCTGTGTCTCCCAGGGTTTTCCCCGCTGTGTCTCACTCTCTTCCAATCCCGAATCACCAACACTCATACCTAAATCATCAAAAGAGTCGTCATATTCGTCTTCATACTCAAGTTGTGAAGCTAGCGCCACAGTCCTTGCCAAATCCATGTCGTCTCTGGAATTGAGGGCCTCAGGATCAGAAGAGGCAACTCTAGACTTTCTGACATACCTCCCAACTGTTGTTGATGACGATGAAGAAAATGATGGGGCCACATTTTGTTGCTCTCTGGATGTAGGTAACACATTTGTAGAAGATGCTGTTACAGATTCCAACATTTTTCCTTTCCCTTTATCATTCCTGCTCATAGAAGACAACTTGGGTGGTGGAGTTTTCTCCAAGGAAGTGTCCAGGGATTGCAAATCTTCATGGAGAGTTCCCTCTAGAATCCTTTGAATAACCTCTTCTGGATTCTGGTTATAGACTTCAAGACATGCGGATAAGAAACCCATGCCATAATCGGGGAAAATGTCTTTTATTTGACTCATTTTAGACTCAATGATTGCAGCATCTTCATCCGTCTGCAGTGTGTTGTTTGTCACAGGGGCTGGCGCATGAGACTTCTCCTTAATATTGGCTTTCAAAGAATGCTTCATGATTCCAGAAAGATACTTGATTTGTTCATCATCCATTGAAATCCAACCTGCACCAGAACAGTTGAACAACAGAATTGCTTCAAGATACACAATCAAGGATAATTTACAGAAATGTTAAAAATAATGCAAAGTATTTGTCAAAGAGGATACAATAAAAAAATCTTCCAAAAGGTTGCACAGAATAAATCCCTGAGTTAATCAAAAGCAACACGGATACTTGCAAATAGAATTTGCTGTACATAAATCTAACATATGCATGCTACCTTCGCTCATAAATCTGTCATATGCATGCTACCATCACTACTCCTACAAATGCCGAAAATGTACTACAATTAATGTCAAGTACAATTGTACTAGTACAGATACACTGGAAGTAAGATAAACAAATCATCTTGAAAATAACACAAATTCTGTGCCCAGATAAAAAACAAGGAAACAGGCTACTTTTTGTGTTGCCTAGCTTTTTGTAATGGGAGATATGCCCCCTATTTCTTCTACATTGTTGCTTTTAGGTCTATCCATTTGTATACTTTCCGGGAGCAACCAAAAAAAAAAAAAAAATGAGGGTGAGCGAAAGGTTCTTCTACCCCTTTCTCTTTTTATTTCTACTCTCAAAAGGAAAGCTCTCCTTTTCTGCCCAAAAATTTGGGCATAAGATTTTTTAGTACAAAGGAAGAGGTGCTCCTCCCTCCCTCAATTTCTTCCTCCACCAAACATTGGGGAGTTTCCCCTTCCCTTCCCCCTTCCTTCCCTCATCTTTTCCGCCCTACCAAACATAGCATAAAACTTATAGTGCAGCTGTGCAGGGAGAAGAGCCGAGCACCCCGCCTAACCAAGGGGTAGTCTTCGTCACGACAAAGAATGCTACACTTTAGATCGCTTTCATGGATGCCATGAAAATTCAAAATATGTTTTCCTTACAAAATGTCTATATTAGTATTTGTATATGTACAGATTTGATTACAGCTACAAAGAACTAATAAAACAACACAAACAAGATATTTCCTTCGACAGATAGTTTTGTCAAGGGTTATCAAAACGCAAACATTTTAGCATGCGATTCATGCAAAATTCAAATGTTTACTCACGCTTTCACATAGAGACGCACAAGCTCGTGGAAACCAATAGCATAATCACTTGATGAACCCTTCAAAGACCCTCATCATCAACAATTATATAAATGCAAAGAAAAAAGAAAAAATAAAGCCTGACATGATGACTTCTTGATAGGATGTTAATTTCAACTTTCTTTTTCCCCTCAATTTCTAACTACCAGAGACTGACAAGACTTAAGATGCCTATGCATACAACATTATCATGACGGACACAATGGAAAACCTATGCTACACTGTAATTTAGGCAAGCCGAATCTAAATGCTATAAGAAATTTTTCTCTGCATTGTTAACCTTTACAAACTAGGATTATAAACGGATTAGTACCCTCCTTGTATTAGGCATATCAGAGTAGGTGTACGACACTTCTTCGTGTTTAGTGGTGAAAGTGCACAAAGTAAAACTTATTTTTTAAAACTGAACATTTCAAAAAAATCAAGCTTTGCCTTACAAAACAGGAAAACCTTTTGGGTTTTAGAAAAGTGCGGATGTTAGAAAAGATTTCCAATAGTTTAACACACTTCCTGCTTTATACTTTCGTGCCTCGCTGCCTTATTAGATCACGTCTTCACAAAATTTTGATGCACTCGAAAAGCAAATGTCATCTTGGAAGGATTTACAAGTACACCACCGTATTACGAACACTTGTACATTTAAAGAGGCTTTTTTAGGCGTTCTTGAAAAGGCTTTTTGAGTCTTACTTTATGGCAAGACTATTTTGAAGCAACCCAACACCACTAGCATTAATTAAGTGTCCCATTAGGAATGCACCTCACAGTTCCTGACACAATTGAAGGTGCTATTTTTATGCTTCTACATCTTGTCTCCTGAAGCCTAGACCTCATGTTCTGTAATTCATCTCTATCTTTCTTGATTAAACAATGTTCCGTCTAATCTTCAATTATAGTGAACGATAATACTCATATACATTGATCAAATATGGTGCATTATTCTTTTCTTTTTCTTTGTTAAGCAATTTCAATATGCTCCAAGAAATGTTTATATATTCTTATATTATTTTCTAACTATGCCTTTTATATTAGTTATAATAAATTTAGATAAAATAAGAAATCAAAATCCAAAGCCTCCATAAACGAGTTAAATCCCTTGAAAATGCTTTTGCCTTCTAAAACCATGTGCTCTTCAGTCTGACAACGTCAGCACATCAAACAGACAAGTAATAGTAAGATCAGATTTAACATGCATCACTGTCAGTAGTGTAACAAAAAATCTGTTCAAACCCAGCTTTTCAAATACAAGATTTCCGTACCTGTATTTTGTAAAAAGTCAATTCTACTCATCATCTGGTGATCTTTTTCAAGATTTTGGAGAAATGTTCCCCTGTTTTGGTCCTCTTGAACATTTGAATATCCCCCACCAATCTCCCTAAAAGTCTGAACCAAAATGTCTGCCCTTATGACAGGATCCTCTACATTGGCGGGGAACATCTTTGTGGCAGATGGAAGAGGGAAGCTACCCTCAAACACTTCATCACTAAGATAGCAGAAGTCCAGTAACTTCCAACCAAGTTTCACTATCCTCATAGATAACATTTTCAAACTAAGAGCAATGTTTGAAAGCATGTCCACTAATGTGTCCAGAGGCCCATCTTCTCTCATTGTAAGTATAATTCGAAAGCCTCGCTGCAGAGATGGCAGCAAGAAATCATGTAATCTTACAAGGGTGCTGAGTAATTCCTCATTTCCATTACTGCATGAACAAAACAACTGTAGTTAGAAAGGTGTTTCACAAGATTTCAGGTAGAAAAGCAACGAGTTGATATCAAGCATGAGATATGCCTCAGAAGTGAACCTATTCACAAAATAAATTGATATTACCTCATAAATAAAACTGTTCATATCAACAATAAAATATAAAATATAACTGGAAACAATTAACATCAAAAGAAGTACATCCCTCGGTTCCCACCTTTTCACACTATTGTTTAGAACAGACCGGATTATTCATCATCACTTTCCATTATCAATGTAGGATTAGGATCATCTCTGTCACTTTTTCGCTCCTCTACTCCGTGGTGTATGATTGGATGGTTCACAACACTACACGTTGGCTGATCAACATTTATTTGATTTTCTTAAAATAAGGCAGTGTTGTTTAATGAAAGATCAACGGTTGTGAATTGTTGTGAATCACTGACTGTGCATCATGGAATAGAGGAGAGAAAAAGGAGAGAAACTTATACTATATTTTTAATCTAATAATCTAGGATTTTCCTGCAAAAATAAAATATCTCTATCCTGAGTCCTTTCCCGTTTTCTCCAATATGAAGATGTGGGCATGCTTGCATAAATGAAGAAATTAGATTATCTCAATGTAGTCAGGCTTTCAATTTTCCCACTACCATAAGATTGCACAAAATGCATTTCAAAACATTTCTATAGAACTTTAGTGACTGTAGTATAAACCATGCAACAACTTGAAGATGAAGAACGTCATCTTCCATGTCATAACTCAATATGCACTAATGATATAGCTACTTTGTTCTAGACAGTTGCAACAGATCTAGCAAACAACCAATCATAATCGTTGACTGAGTGAACCCACTATATTGGGTAAAATTAAACCCAAAACCACAGGTGCCATGCATCCTTATTTCGTATGGTAAAAGTTCGATACCTCAATTCAACAGGGCATGAGAAATATACAGCTGCAGGCTTGTATGCACTAACAAAAGCATCCATGGATACAACTGCATCATTTATGAAGTCCATTACCTATGGACGGAAATATAAAAATAAAATTAGTCACGGTTATGCACATATCTTATCCAACAAAAGCCATAATAGGAGAAAAAATAGAAGATTCTCTTGGTTGCCAAAAAAATCCTTTCCTGACAAGGTACGTTTCAGCTGCTAACCCAATTAAAAAATAAATAAATAATGTTATTACTGTGAGAAAGCAGCCAAAACTTGGTTAATGAGAAAATTTTCCCAAGTATGTCCTTATGCCAACTCTATAGAAAGTCTTTCTTGAGATTATTGGAGTGTAAACCATTCAATATTTGTCTCTAACCATAGAGAATGTTTTACAGCTCAAAGTACCATTGCGTTCCAAGGAAATGATCTCCACCGCAACAAGGCCCAAAGAAAAAAAAAAATGCATGAACAAAAACAACCCAATACTCCCATAGGGGAAAACAAAATATAAAAAATTAAAAAAACAGAACCTCCAAATAATCTGCATGTAGCCGACTGGATCCATGATCTTCAAGCCCATGAGAGGAGAATAGAATCTGTATGAGAACCCAAGGAAAAAAAACTTAAATTTATGGTAAAATTTACAGAGAGAAGTACAAAGACTCTTTAATCATTATGCAACTGTTTGAAGAAAGCTATAAAAAATCTTGAGTAAACGTAGATCTCAGCATTTTTCTTTCCTGTTTTGGCTAATTGAAAGGTATTCAAGCAATTATGACCGCACGATTAATCCTTTCAAAGGCATGCAGCATCCCATCCCATCCCACATGCATCAGCATCACTGGGATAAAACCTTGGATGGCCCCAAGGGCAAAGACATAAACTTGGGACTTCCACATGTTGGCAACATGTTTTGGACACCTTGCCCTATAGCCATTACAGTTCTTCTATTAATTATTGTCACCTTTTTTCCTTGAACTTAGTTATTGTTGCTTTGAGTTAAGGAGATGTGAGTTTTGACAACGAAAACAAAGAAAAAATACAAAAAGACTTCAAGTTCATTCAGAAAGGAGGACCAATACAATGGACTGTTATCTTCTACATCAATAAGTGCAAAAAGCAGTACGCCTCTTGAAAAATCTGACTACAACGCGAACACATGTTAATCCTTCAATTAAGTGTCAAACTTTACACATCCATAACTCCGAATTCGGATCCATGAAATATGTGTACCATCCAAAGACAAATTTTCACCCCATTTACCTCAAGTGGACATCATATGTTTCCACTTTCCACTGCTTTAATACGGCCTTTAAACTCCTGAGTTTGTCATAGGAAATGGGGTCATTGCCGTAACCAACTAAATAATAGGTTTTACTGGAAAGTGCATCAAGGAGCAACCAGAATTAGAATTTCAATTATTTACTTATTTAAGATCTCCATCCAAAAATTTCACAATGACATACATTATGCTAAGTGCCTATTGAACTACTCTGACTTATCAATTTCACAGGTATATCACATACTTGTATAAAAAACTATTAATATTTGAATTTCTAATCTCTATCCAAAAACTTTTTAAGGCTGTAAATGCTCAGGATTTCAAACAGGAACAGATCAACTTATGACTATTAATTCAACATGTGAAGTATATCATATATGCAATATGCTAAACAAGACAGTAGGCGTGATTCAGGCAATAAACTAACCCCAGCATTCAGTAAGGTAATACGGATATAAATCTAAATTCACTGGTACAGATAACTCCCATCTACTAATTAATAAGTTAAAACAAGTTTCTTGACAAAGTATACCTCTAAGGATGAGCTGCAACGCTGATGCATTGTGTGGACAATGCTCAGGAAATGAGACATTGCTGCAGTAAAATTATCATGGATCCTAGGTTGGGCCTTCAAAGTATTCACAACCTGTCAAACGCAACTATGTAAGAGAGAGAAAGAGAGAGGATCTTGAAGCAGCAGTTAGATTAAAAGATCAGAACTACCCTAAACAGCTGCAGCACAGAGCAGAAGACATAGTTTTGTGATCTACAAAAATTCAGCAATGATGGCTTTTTGCAGGCAAAGTAAAGGAATAAATAACATCCTGGTAGGACACAAATCATTAATAGGATAGACAAGAAACAGAACTTGTGGTGCATCCAAATACCTCCAACTGAGTACCTTAAGTGTAGAATGGATAGCGCCAATATAACAAATTGGATATAAACGTTCCAAAGTTTGCAAAGAACTAGAATCTTTGCACCGTTAAAAAGTTAAGAATTTCAGTTTTGAATTACCTAGATAGACCCTGGGAAGAGTACCACTAACATCAAGGAAAGGGAGAGTAGCTGAAATGAGAAACTACATTAAAAAGAGAGTCGAAACGTCTGTAATTCAGTCAATGAAATGGGGCATCTTAAAGTTCAAAAGCAGACATTAAGATATAGGAGCAGTGCTGTAACCAAAAGGTTCGGATTCTGGCACGGAACTAAATGCTCGTCTTGACATTTCAGTAACACTTTGATCACTATAGACTTTTATGTGCTAAAGTGGTCAACAATTCTCAGAGTATTTTAGTAAATAGTGGAGAGAACTAAAGTCTCTGGAAATTGACGGGGTGCATCAGTTGCAGTCATATTGAATTTTTCCAAACTAGTGCGCTTTCTCAAGAGGGTCAGAGGGTGGATGTGTCCAAAAAAAAGAAAAGTCTCCAGTTTAAGAAGGCAGTATAACATGGAAACATGGTGTTAGAATCACCCAAGCACCATGACATGGCAGAAGGCATTGGACAGCTCTACAAGCAGCCTTGAGAATTTGAGATGGTCACCTACCCACAAGGATCAAATACCTAAGGGAGGGTGCAATAAAAAACATTATTAAACAAGGAAATAATGCAGCTTGCAGTTAAGGCCGATTCCTGTAAGGAGAGAAAGGTTAATGTAAATGTTAACCATAAAACCTCCAGTAAACTTTGGGATTGTATGCATGTCAACTAATAACTTACCCCAAAAAAAAAAAAAAAAAAGAAAACCCAGCTGAGATGGTTATGGCAAATTATAAATGATTGCACCACTACATAATTCATGCAAGGCAATTTATTCCTTTGTTAAATAGACTCGTGTACGTGTACTGGGTGCGGGTATGTATCCAAGCATTGGACGTGTCAAATCCTAACTCAGAAGGAAACAAGGACTCTGCCAAAATTTCGTATTATTAAATTTTTTATTGTATTTTCTATAGTAAAAAAAATATTTATGTAGCATAGTGTTTAATATAGATATTTCACTTGTTTTAAAGCAATGCATAACAAAGTTGAATTATTGGACATCTCTTTTTAGGCGCATGTCCAACCAAAAGTGTCAAAAACATATAGCATTCTGCCATTCCCATGTCCAAGTATTGTGTATTCGACATCAGCACTTCACCAGCTTTTGAAGAGTCATGTCACAGACTCATTCTATGTCAAGATAGGGAAAAACAACTCAACTCAAGAAAGCCTTTTGTCGACTATTTGGGTTGGCTACGAGAATATTGTTGTCATTCTGCTCTATCTATCTGCTCCATTTGGGGCCCATAATCAGAGTCAAACCACATCACATCATATTTTATTTTACTTTAAACTATCACAATCTATGTTAGTTTTGTTCTTTTTATTCCCCTAATATTATCTTCAATGGTATAGTTCTTTTATGACAGGATCAAACAATTTTAGTCAATTCTCTCTCATTTTTCTTCAATTATTCTATTTCAACCATCTCACGAATGTGTTCATCTCCGATCTTATTTCTTGTTTTGCCAACATCCATCAACAAATCCATTATCAACTTTAAGGGGTGCAAGCATGGTTCAGTGAACCAGCCGGTTCGCGACGCTTTTATGGGCTCCCGTTACTTTGACTCACCGATTTACCGGTGAGTCAAAAAATTCGCACAAGAATCGGCTGATTCGCGACGAACTGACCAATTCTTCATGCGTAACGGACACTACTGCATAGAACCGGCCAGTTCAATCATCATTGCATTAATTGGTGGTCAAATATTTGACTGCACTTGCTGAGTTTTTTAATATAAAAAGCAACTAGCCGAAGGTTTGAACCCAGTAACCTCATGCAATCAGTAACGTGCTCCTGTCACTCGTCCAAGCCTTTTTTTATATCCTAATGGGTTTACTCTTATATTTATTGATTAGTTAATTATTATTGTAAACAATAAAAATAGACACAATTATAATTATCATAAAATCACACATTATATGTTTAATTTATGTTATATGCAGACAAATAATATTTTTAATTCAGGTTTATTTTTTTACTTCTACTTTTTGTTTTTAATTGTCACATGTTATAGATCGTATGATTCATAACTCATTTTATAATTGATTTTACTTTTAGTTATTGATTTCATAAAAAGTATAATTACTAACCATTTTTAATAACAACAATGATATAAATTCACAGTTTGGTCATTACTTGTGTTAAATGATCTAAAAAAGTTCAATAAAAATCACTAGAAATTCATCTTCATGAATCATATTGTAAAAATTTGTGTATCGGTGTATTTTGGAATCTATTTGCGAGGTTGAAAAAAAAAATTCACAATTGTGATAACCGGTACCGTTATGTTACACCAATACAGCCCTGATTCCGTTACACCGCAATCGCGACTGTGAACCATGGGTGCAAGAGACTTGATTCTATTAGCAAATCCAAGTGTTACCAATTAGACCAAAAAGATCAGCTCTTATCCATCGAAGACTACATATAAGAAAATTTCTTTAACTGGCATCTACAGGGGTTGATTGTTAGACTGGGTTCATCAATGAACTGAGAGAGAGGACAATTCTTACCCATAAGTCAAGGCCTGGTGACAGAGCATATTTACTTCCCCCGACCCACAAATTATTATAATAATAATAAATAAATAAAAATCAGTAAGACAAAGTTTCTGGTTCTCTTCAGCTTTCTTGTGTATCCTATTAAAAAAAAATTTAAGGATTTATTATCGTTTTTTTCACACCTATTTAAATAGATAGTCATTTCTGTAGCAAGAAAAAGTTTAAAAACCCAAAAAAAACTACAAAACCTTAACCAAAACCTGAGCATGATTTGCTAAGCTTCCAACTTTCTACTCAGAAGGAAGACAGAAATTTTAAGACGAACAAAAGAAAAGTGCAAGCACAGGCAACAAAAAGTATTTTCAATTAACAATTGCAAGAGCGATAAAGAAATAAACCACTTCTACTTTTCATTGCTTACCACTAATCTGGTCAGATCTTCATTCTCATGACCATATATGGCACAAATATCTAATAACTTAGGCAAATCAAGCAACTTTTTTTCCTGCAAAAGGACTAAATGTGGATTTAGTGAACAACAGTGTACTGAAAAAATAAAAAAGGTAAATTGTCACAAATATAATATTTCATCTTCTTCATAATATTCACAATAGATATTTTTGATGGGCGATATAAAGTTACTGATTTTTGTAAAAAAAATTATAAGCTACAAAGAATATGCAAAAAAGTGAAGTCATTGTTTACAAATAAGCGAAAAATATGCAGTTATTCAAAATATAGATAAGAACTGTCATAGAAAGGCATGAACAAAACACAACAAAACCGTATTCAAACTATTTGGGTTTAGCCATATTGATTATAAAAGGCCATATTAGCAGCAATAATGAAAAAAAACCACACACCAGCATGATCCTTTGGACTGAGACTGTCAGCAGACCTAGCACCAGGATCCCGATTGGAAGATCTGTAAAGGAATGGAATTACAAACCAATTCAAGATAAATGTAGAAAGCATACTTGGGAAAACATATGTAACTATGAATATATTATGGAATTATAAGTTATTACTGAAACTTACATGCGATACAAGACCATGAAAGCACGCCTGTTCAGCTCAGATTCTCCTAGAATGACCCCAGCAACTATTCCCTTCGAGCGACGATGTGGGAAGTCATACCACCTAATCTTAAATTTTAGGAAGCTTTCCAGAAAGTCGTGCAAGGAAGAATCACTCGCCACTAAGAAGAGTGGAAAGAAAGGGGGGAAAACAGTAAGAGTGGAAGGATTGCACAAATAATGTGTTTACACAACACACAATGAAATTAGCTGTTATCTTTGTTAGCCAGCATTGAAATGATATAATAAGTCATCAATACCACTCTTGACGGTTTCCTCATTATCATACTTAGCACCAGTAGTTTTCAAAACCTTCTCACATCTCCGTCTCCATTAGATGTGCCAATCATTCAATATGTTCACGCCAGACAGTAGCAATTTTGATTAATGCTTGAAAAGTAAGTTGGCATTTCCGCAACATGTCGCTGATACCAAAATTAATGATCCAGTGAAGCCAAGAGACCTCACTCCTTTCCCTTATACCCAATAATCATTAAACAATTGCTTTTAATTTAACAACCAAACGAACCGAAAACAACAATATTAACACAAAATAACATCCAAAAGAACTATGCATCAATTAAACTAACACAGAACAAGAAAACCAATCATACCGTATCAAAACTCAGTGGATCAAATGACAACCCCTTGAGAAAAAACACAGTACCCATTTCAAAAAATAAATAAAAAATTTAACTAGCATCAATTGAACCAACACATAGCAACAAACCCTTGAGAAAGAAAAAAAAAACACAGTAACCATTTCAAAAAATAAATAAATGATTCAATTTCTGAAAGATACCAACCTTCTTTCCAAAAATCTCTGGATTTCAATCTAAGCAACCGAGACAACTCTCTGTTGAGAAGATCGACCACTCGCTGAGACTCCAAAGGATCCAATCCGCCTTCTTCAGCACCGAAACCAGCTGCGACCGCCTCGTCCTGCGGCAAGTAATTCACGAAATTGCCACTGGGAATTCTATTGGAAACCCAGTCCCCGCTATCGCCCATCCGAACCCTACTCGCCGACGCGGTGGCGCCACTGCTGCCACCGCTTGATGTGGCGGCGGAGGATACATCGGGTTGTGGAGAGAGAGATTGTCTGAGAGAATTTGAGAGTGTTAGATTGGTGTCTGGCTCTCCTGAGGTCGAATTGGACGCTTTCGGGATATACTTTTTTTGGGTTTTGGCGAAGCTTTTGTTGCCGTCGTGCCTGTTATGAGCATATCGATTCGACATTTTAGAGAGAGAAAGAGGAGAAAGAGGAGAGAGAGAGAGAGCTCCGGTGGCGACGAGAGCTGCTGAGTGAAGAATATGATTTTGCAGCTTGGAAAGAGGAGAGAGAGAGAGAGAGAGAATCCTTTGATCCTTGGAAATTCAGGAATACTTGTGCACTTCCAGGGTCGATCGAGCCTTGGGGTGCACACAAAATCACAACGTTGGGACCCAATAGAACCGTACAGTTTTGTTCTTATTCTTTTTTTATATAGTTTTCTATTTTTTATTTTTTATTTGATTAATTTGAATATATATATATAGGAACTTTTAAACTATAGAACAACAAATCGATTATTTATAGTATCATTTTTAGTTTGCTTCCACTAATTTTAACGGTTTGTTTAGGTTCTAATATTTCTGAAATTGATTTAGTTCGGTACATTTTTTTTATTTTTTGATATAGTTTTTTAATTTTGATTTTTTATTTGATTAATTTGAATATATATAATATTTATAAGAACTTTTAAACTATATATAGAAGAAATTATTTATATTGTCATTTAGTTAACTTTCACCAATTTTAACTGTTTGTTTCGGTTCTAATATTTCTGGAAGTAGTAAGATCGATCCAGTTTTTGTTCTGGACCAAACCAACATAAAGCCTAACCCGAAATACAAAATTTCCAGCCGCAAGTAACAAACATAATTTAAGTATTATTTTTTTTTTTCAAGTTTTGAGTTAAGACTCAACTTTATTGGGTTAGACATGAGCTGAGAGCTTAGTGTGATGTGGAGAAGATGTGTGATCATAACTATATAAATGATATGTTATGCGGGGCAGGATCACCTTCAGTCGTACAGTGCCTCATTTTCTCCATTTTGGGTTAATGAACAGTGTTAATCATGATTGGTAAAAAAATATATTTTCGTCTTCCCTATTCTTCGTTTAAGACAAACCTTCAAAACCCTAAAGCCTCAGACCTTCCCTTCTCGTTTCAGACCTCCCTTATTCTTCGTTTCAGACCAACCTCCAAAACCCTAAAGCCTCACACCTTCTTCTTCATCTTCCCTTGTTCCTTTCTTCTTCGTCTTCCCTTGTTCTTCGTTTCAGACAAACCTCCAAAACCCTAAAGCCTCAGGCCTTCCCTTCTTCTTCTTCTTCTTCTTCTTTCGTTAAAACCTTCTTCTTCCCACCCTTCTTTTGTTAAAAATGATGTTAGGGGTAAATGGACAATTGCAAACAATATTTAGGCTTCGTTTGGATACACAAGAGAGAAAGGAAAAGAAAGGAAAAAGAAATGAAAGTATAATATTCTTATTTGGATAAAACTGAGGAGAGAAAAGAAATGAAAGCATAATAATCAAATTACTATATTACCCTTTTGTATCTAATGTAAATAAAATAACTTGTTTCAAAAGCTTGAATTACTTGTAATTTGGAAAGCTTGAATTACCCTTTTGAATTACTTGTATTATATAAAATCCTTATAATTTATGAAATACTTGTAATTTGAAAGGTCAAATTGATCAAGGTGATCAAGGATGTCACTAACATTCTAATAATCTAATTCTGGATCCTAAAGTTCCATTAAACAGTGGATTTAATTTAGATTAAGGGGCCCAAATCCATATCCACAAACAAAAGATTCAAAATAAAGACAAGTTGAAAATGTAAGCACCACCTTTGCAAGCATTTCTGCAACACGTTTTTTCTTTCTTTTCCTCCAAATTTTGTTTCTCTTGGACCTTTTTTTTTTTTTTTTTTGATAAGACAAATACTCCTCATGATTCAAATAAGAAAACGGGATGATAAATAAAAATGTGTTCCCATGCACCCTTGTATAATATCTCTAGAAAATGAGATAAAAACTGCTCAAAACTAACTAAAGAAAAAACCCCTCAATGAAAAAGATCCTCATTCTCAGCTGTAAGCTTAATGGGATTTCACATACTCCTGAACTATGTGAAGACCCTGAGTTTCTTCCCCGTAATCCTCAACAACAACACAGGAACAACCAACCACCTTCCTCGCTTTCCCATCAAATTCTAATTTGTAGATGCGAGAGAAGAGGAGATAGAGAAGCTACGCCCTAATATTATTGACCTAGGACTTTAATGTAATATAAATTTTGTGTATTGAATTTTGAAGGTTAATTTTGTCTTTAATGAAAATTTTATTTAAATTGTTTCATTTCCCCTCAAATCTTCTCAAAATTGGAAGGATTTAGTTGGAAGGATTTGGAGGGATAGGCGCTATCCCTCCAAATCCTTCATAATCCTTTCTTTTCTCTTATATTCTCTCCATCCAAACATACTTAACACTATCCTTCCCTTTCTTTTCTCTCCAAATCTCTCTAAATCCCTCAATCCAAACAAAGCTTAAGGGTAAAATGGACAATTCAGACCAATATATAGTATTATTATAATATATATACCGTATTTATTATATAATACTTTAATATTTTATACCCATTTAATACAAAGAAACAGTGCACGTGGCCAAGTCCTGTCCACTTATTCCCAAATGGAGAAAATGGGGCACTGTGGGACTGAAGGTGATTTTTGGCCTATGTTATAGACACTAAAATTTCAAGATTGTACCTTATTGATTCAAGAGTCAAAATCTGTTGATCAATTCAGCGTCTACAAGGTTAAGTCAACAATTTGTACCGCCCCGTCCTGCCCTAAGGGTGGGTATGGGTTTAGATTTTAAAACTATCAACGGTTATAGGACAGGTATAGGTTTTAAAAAACATCTGTTCCACTTGCCCTTTTTTGTACACTCAACCTATCCGTGTAAATTGACCCTTAATGTAATTAGTTGGCTATACAAATAGATTAGAGAAATCCACTAAGGGTCATTTTTTTTAATGTTACACTTCGAATTTAAAATCCGCAGAAATTTAATACTTAGCATTGATTTGGTACTCCAAATATTAGCATAATTGTAAATAATTTAGTAACAAATATTTGAAGAGGTTGACAAATTGAAGGAACTCCATGTCTGTCATTTTTAGTAGTTTAAATAAACCTAAAGAAATAAAACTTTACAGGAGAAGAGTTAGATCATGAAATTCAAATTAATCTCATTAATTTTTTTCCTTTTCTTCTTCTTCTTCTTTTTTTTTTTTTTTTTTTTTTTCATAAAAGCATAAAATACAACAAATTCAATAACCTTTAACAGTGGAAAATCGAATAGTATCCAATAGATTTTTGCTGATTAGAAGATTGATTAATTTTTAAACTTGTTCTAAAAAAAATGTTTAACGTCACAAAATAGGATCATGTATTCATGATATTATAAATATAAATAGAAAAATCAATGAGTACAGCTGCAAGAAATTAAATTGGAGTGTTTAATGAAATCATCCATATATTCTGATAAAAGTAGAGTAATAATTTAGCAGATACCTATTAAAATGTTTATCATTACATTATCAAATCCTGATTAACTTTTTGTTAATTGAACTTGGACCAATCTATGGTGCCCTCTTTCCTATCACCCTCCATTAATCCTTGTTTAAATCTTTAGATGTTGGTCAACTTCAAAAACCTAGGAAATGATTTCTTCCTCAGCGGTGGGCAAGAAACTAATCTACTATGAATGGATGACTGTTGTTGGATGTGATTGTTATTTTTTTTCATAACTACATTTTTTTTTTATATCCAATGATCACGCATAGCGCAAATGAATTTCTTACTCACCGATAACCAAAAAATTATTACTCATGTATATATATACACACACACACATACAGGAACGAACCTGTGATGGACTCACAGGCAATTTTTTTCTTTTTCCTATTATACCAACTAATTTTGCTTTTTAAAAATTATATACTTACAAAATTCCAAGTTTGCCCCCACTGAAATTAAAGAAAAACTCCACCATTGCCCCTCAATATTTCTTTGTTAAAAATGGCCCCCCTCAAGTACTTTTCTGGGTCTGTCCCTATATATGTATATATCATGTTTCACTTGTACTACCTAGCTAGCTTTGTTTTATTGTCAATGTTCATTCAAAATTCCAATAGACCCTCATGGAAGAACATGTATCATTCTCAAATAAAATCCAGTTCACAAACATCAATATTGGGGGGGCTGCATCTCTGTCAACTAATTCTGTCCTCACAAAACAGAAGTAGGCAAATGTTTTCTTCTCATTATCAATTAAAAAATTATACTACAAAATGCAAGTTCATGAGCATTTCATAATTCACAAAAATGCAAGGTTAGCTATCACAAGTAAAATTTTGTTTTTTAATAATTATATATTTGGGTTGAATTACATGATCTCTTTTATAGCTGCCAATACTTTCATGATCTTGAAAAGAACATTCCCAAGCTTCACACTTTGACGAGTAAGAACATTTAAAATGTTATTATAAAAATGAGGATTACTCCTCATGAATGAAAATGGAGTTTTATCTATGTTAATCCATTGCAAGTCAGAATATAAATTCTCTTCATCGTCCGTCATCGTCTTCTTTTTTGCTGGCAATAAATGGACATTGAGGGTGAAAAAAAATTCCAACAGCTCCCTCCAAGGTCATAGAGTTGGAGAAATATTTTGGTAGAGACCCATGTCCACTCCATTGTAAGCAATGGGAGCATACATCCACATATCATCTGAGCTTAATAACTATAAAAAACAACACAAAGATTAGAATATATATTCCTTGTAGCTTCAAGTAATAACAAAGGACTTATATATATATATATATATATATAATGGAAATAATTGAATCTACTTTTTCTCCTACCTTAATTTGAAGCTGCAAAAACTTCACATAATGGACTGCCTCTTCAAGCATTGTGCTAATGTCAACCTGTCATATATTGCATTAGAAAATTCAATCATGTTCAAGCATTGTTACAAATTAAAACTGGTAATTCAATGAAATTCAAGTACTTCAAATTCATGGAACATACTATATACATACCTTTGTTCCATTAGGAACAAGATTCTGCAAGACTCTCAATCTCTCATTTATTTTCTCTCTCCTTTTCTGCAAAATTGATAGAAAAAAATAATAAGAAATAGAGGGTTAATTAAAATCCTGAAATTACATTGCCTTCAATTTCAAAATTTTCTTACCCTTGCATAGAGGCTTTGAGGATCAGTTGCAGAACCCCTACTAGCTCTGGTCTTCCCATTCAAGTTGAGAGCTTTTGGCCCTTTAGAATCCGAGGTTCCGAGTTCATTGTTCTCATGAGAGGCTTCAGAATCATCCTCTGAGCTTTGACAACTAGGGCTTTGTCCATTCAATTCAGCATTAGTAGTACCCTCTTCGTCGTTGGCATTCGTGGATTGCTTCTGGTTCTTCCTTGCCTGTGCATTTTTCTTACCCTTTTGTGCCTGCATTTGGACAACCATGATAAGACACCTATTACTACTATATACTATATGATTAATGATTTCTTGTGTACTCACATCTCTTGAAACCCTAGATTTCTTCTTTGTATTCTCAGACGTGTCGTGGTTGATTTTGTCTTCCACTCCTTTGGGCACATTCAACTTCCTCTTGAGCTGCATTTCCTTGCCATGATCAGCAATTGTCTCCAGCTGATCACCTACAGTCTCTACTTGGTGGTCAATGCTCATCTCTTCTTTCAAGCAGAGAATGTCTTCCATTATGCCATCAGCGAAAACCGGCACAATTGAGCTATTGTTTTCGTTGTCCATCAAACATAAATCCATGGACTCATCATATGCATTATTGGCTATTGGAATATGGTTAGAATGACTATTTAGGTGGTAGTTTTCATGGCTAGGAATGGGAAAAAATGTGCCATTACTAGCACTACTATTGTTGTTACTCTCATGAGAAAAATAGTGAAAATTGGAGTCAAAGGTGTTTGAAGAACAAAACAAACTCTGATCATCATCACAAAAGGTTGATGATGAATTAGTTATGAAGCTCAAACCATCATGATGCTCGTCGTGACCGAGCAACTGCACCATGAAATCAGCCCCTTCTGTGGACAACATCCTGCTCAATGAATCCCATTCATCATCAAGAAAAGCTCCCACAGGCTCCATCTTTTTTTTTTCCCCCTAAAATTGGAAGCTTTTGGAGGGAAAAAAAAGAGGGGATATTCTAGTTTTTTTAGTGATAGTGCTTAGAGAATGATCAGGCTTGGAATGAGAGAAAAATTGGAGACATATTTATACAAAGGGGTGACAAAGAATGTTATTGAAGGATTGACATTATTTGTAATTCTAAATTAATTCTTAATTCCCAATCATTTTTCATGGGTAGGTCCCAATTCTCTGAACTAAT
This sequence comes from Cornus florida, assembly GCF_030987335.1. Classification (NCBI taxonomy): domain Eukaryota; kingdom Viridiplantae; phylum Streptophyta; class Magnoliopsida; order Cornales; family Cornaceae; genus Cornus; species Cornus florida. The sequence goes on along the minus strand of NW_026775579.1, from coordinate 56,374,854 downwards.
CTCAGGAGTCCACTGTGGGCCCAAAAACCAGGCAAAGTACAACTCAGAGGAGACCAAATTCATGCATTGATGGATTAAGATAACACCATCCTTTCAATGGCCTTAAACCATCTTAGACTTGCTAAACCTACCGTAACGCTAGTTTGACTCATCTCTTAATCCAATCATTGAGAAGTGACTAAACATGATTAATTAGTGTTTAGACGATGATCATATAGTTGTGGAGGAGAGAGAGAGAGAGAGAGAGAGAGAGATCATTTTTCATAAAAACCAGAACGTGGGAAGTGTTTTTTAGAGTATAATAAGTAGAGGGAATTTTGTTGAGGAATTAAAAAACAGAATGAATCAAAAAGAGCTGCTCTTGGCTAGACATGGTAACCGCAAAAGTCGACCCTTGTCCCCTATGTTGTGGCCTAAAGTTCACCGGCCACCTAATGTTTCTCTGCTCAAAATTTATATAATTTCAGTATACCATGCTGATATGCCTTTCAAACATCTGTGAGATTAGAAGTGACTTGTTCATGTACAACTGTAGAAGTGAGATATGTATGCATTACATAGATGCCCTTTTTCAAGCCCTCTTTAGTCATTAACAATCATATTTGTGTTTGTGTGTGTGTGTGTGTGTTGGGGTGGGGGGGAGGGGACATTTTCATCTACCAACCCCCCTTCCTCGTGAAATGATATTAGTAAGAAAAATGTTATCACGAGGGTGTTCTCACGTGAGCTCGAGCACTCTTCAGATGGATCAAATTTAATCTAGTTGATGAGAGCGTTAGTTTACAGTGAGAGCATTCTCATTGTAACACTTCTCTATCAGGAATCTCAATTTACTAAAAAATTGCCTGAGTTCGCGCACTCATAATTAGATCATATATTTAATCCGACTTTAATTTGATTGATAAAAGTGTAAGTTCACAGTGACAACACCCTCGGTCATTATAACACTGCCATATTAGTAATTTCAATTTACTAGAACATTACGTGAGCGCACGCACTCAAAAGTTGGATCACACATTTAATCTGACTTCAATTTGATGGATGAAAGCGTAAGTTCACAGTGAGAACACACTCGTTGTAATCTCACTTTAATTTAACATATAAGGGTGTGAGTTCAGAGTGAGAGCACCCTCATTGTAGCACCACTCTATTACTAATCTCAATTGATTAGAAGATTTAGTTGTCGCATTGTAATCCCAATTTAAACTTCGGTTAAATCTTCCAAGCAAATCATTCATCCACAACTAATATTCTTGCCTCCTCTATATTGTATTTATGTCAAATCACTACCCTTCCATTTCCTAAAACATATACCCATCACAAATATTGTTCATGTAACATTGAAACATTAATCAACCTATGTTAAAGATATATATATATATATATATATATATATATATATGCACCAAATAAACAAATATGAAACCATAAATATTGCTAAAAAGCACAATATCTATGACAGACCAAAAACCCAGCTGTTAAATCCTAGTCTTGAAGATAGTTTATATACCAATATATATATAAGCCCTAGTCCTCAAAACACTTAGATTTGCCATTAAAGTCTTGCAGTTAACCAAATTAGATTAACTGAACTTAGTCCTTCAACTTCCAAATTCCAATTCACCCCCTTAGATTCCGGCGACTCTCAAGGTCCAATCCTACCCTTTGGATATAGACACATTACAAGACCAATTCTATGTGTACATACACATATAGATACATATATAATTAAATACATACTTATATGCACTCACTTGTACTATAATGATATAATTTTATGTTGGAATAGAATTGTATGACGTCTTCTTCAATGTACCTTGGAGGTTACACCGCCCATTGCACGATCACTACACAAAAAATTAAACCATAGAAACCCTAACAAGTGAGAGGGAATAAAATCCAAAAATCTCACAGACAGTGTAGAGAGATATATGATGATGATGGAAACCAAAAGAAATTCAGATTTTGTTGGTTTGGAAATTGCGAGTGGTTAAGGCCGGCTTTGCACGACTATGGGTTAGGACTTATTAGGGTTTTTCATTGTCTGAATAGAGCTCAAAAAGATGTCATGACTCAAGAGCATAAATTAGGGTTTGGGACAGCTAGTTTTGTCCTATCAAACGACCAACAGGATCATTATTATTCTTTGCCACCAGTTACAATGGAGGTGTTCCTACGATTTTGAGCCACGTGTTCTTCATGTTGTTGTTCCCCTTCCAAGTATGTATTATGATGGGTTAATGGATTGTTGAAGCAGTCACAATTACAATAGATTTTAATAATTTCATGTGATATTCCGTCTACTAGGTTTATTGGTCAAACTAAAATAGTTATAGTGGTTGAATGATCTGAAGCGGAATTCTGTTTTAGACCTCAATAATCTTAATTATTTTACTTTGATAAATAGACCTAATTAGTCGCCTGAATATCATGACTTGTAATGACTGATGAGTCTGGTAACTCTCCAGAAATTGAAATTATTAGATGATCCTGGTTTATTTAACACTTAGTGAACTAATTCAATGAAAACCTTCCGATTATAAAATTTGTAATTTATTAATACACTCTTGTGAGGTCATTTTCTCAATCTAAAAATTTGTATTTAACTAATCCACTAAGTGTTAATGAATCAGGACCATCCAATAATTTCTCGTAACTCTCATTCCCTGTCATTCCCTGTATTGAATGCCAAATAATAATGTCATAGAGTCGATCAAATGAATGAACGCGCAAACACATGGTAAGAGTGCTCTCATCGTAGCTCTGCTCAACATATATCCCATGGCATATTATATATGGTCTCAAGAGGATAAAACGCGTATACATATACAAATGCATATTATATGTATATTTATGTATGTAACTAGGGTTCGAAATGGAGCGGATCTGGAATTGATTTGTACGTGTGAAATCCAAATGTAATCCATATAATTTAAACTGAATCAAATTAGATTAAAATATACTTAATCTGAATTTGAAAATTTTTTAGTTTGAATTCAACCAGTTAAAATGGACTTCGCATCGATTTTGATCTCAGATCAAACCATTGCATTTCAAGTATTATATGTGATGTATGTAACACACACACACACACACACACACACACACACATATATGTTTTTATTTTTCGTGACAGACACTTTTTTTTTTAAGTTAAGTAAGACACTCATAGACAGACACTCTTCTGTCTCACAATAAGTTTCAGTTTTCATTTTGGTATGCCCTATTTCTTTTTCTTTTCTTTTCTTTTTTTTTTTAAAAAAAAAAACAAAAAAAATTCGGCATGTTTGGTTCAGTTTTTTGACAATAATTTTTTATTTTTTGATAATTGAAAATTAAAAAACTTTATAAAACTGCTTGGTTGAAATTTTTTTTTCTTTCTAAAACTCAAAAAAAAAAAAACTCAAAAAAAAAAAAAAAAACATAGTTTCATAAAAATGTCTTTTGTGTTTCTCTTAAAATGATTTTTTTAATTCTTGATAATTATTTCTAAATGACAAACCAAGCATGCTTATATTCCTAAACTATGTTTTGAAAGTTTTCGAAATTGACAATTTATATCTTTAAACAAGAATGTTAGAGATTAATTGTTAGAGGGAAGAGAGAAAATTAGGGATTAATTGTTAGAGGGAAGAGAGAAAATGCAAAGTTCAAACATGGACTCCCCGAAAAAGAAACCCAACTACCGAGACAACACGGCACTTGCATTGACTTGCATTTGGTTAAATAACTTAGATTATGGAATATGTGGCTACTGAATTTTATGTTTTTTGCCACTATAATTATAGATAATTTAATGATATCATTTTAAAAATTAAATTGAATATACTTCATGGAAAAATAAAAACTATTTAATGCTTTTGCAGATTAATAAAAGGAGATCATATGACCATTTCCCAGTTCCAGGTCAATGGTATGAAATATGGTTTTGTGTTTTGGTTGGCTGACTTATAAGAAGTATGGTTTCATGTTTGGCCTTATATTTCAAAATTAAATTACTGATTATTTTATAATAATAAAAAGATAATATAATCATTTAGGAAGGTACAGTTTGTATGTGTAGAAATACTAGTAGGAAACACTGCGCATTTATACAGAGTATTATTTCGTAGTTCAAATAATAAAAGTATTTACGGAGTATGAGTTTAATATCCTCGACAACTATGGACCAAAAGTTGTGTAGTTTAATGATATCTCCTCTGTCATGAGAGTTTACGTCCCCGTTGACGGCCGAAGCCATGGACATGATGAAAATACCAAAGCTCAATTGAATAGTATCTCCTTAACACCTCTTGAAACAAGCATTCCTTCATATTTTCTTACAAACGAAGATACTAACAGGCAGTGAATGCCTTGCACCTTAAATTCAGTGTATCAACTGTGAGTAACCTATTAACTGTTACTTGAGAAAAAAAAGGCTCTCAGTCCAACAACAAAATCTCTCAAAAAGGACACGCTAACCGGTGATAATTTTTTCTCTTGAATTCAAAATGGACACTGACATTCTATTATTGTGTCACATCAATGGTGAGGAGAATCAAAATAATACGAGTGCCTAGCCCAAACTCAAAAAAAAATCAGTTAGTCAATTGGGTCCAAACTACCAATTTTCTGCACTTCCAGCAAATACCAAAAGTTCAAAAAGAAGTGATCAAAAGAAATGTGGACAGCAATAGTGTTTTGCTGTATCTGCAGAAAGAACATTAAAATTGAATTGGCAACATCTCTATAAATAGCATTATCTTTCTCCTGGTGTGAATTACATGCTCACGAAGCAAAGGAAGAGATTTTCATATATCTATCCTCACATCAAAAGTTAGCAATCCTATTCAACCTAAAGTTCACATTACTTTTCATTTCAATCAACATAAAAACCCAAATCACACACCCTTTATTACCAAGCTTCTCCCCCTTCAACCAAACCAGCGTCAGAAAGGTTTTTCCAGCTTTAAGATAAAAATTCTAACAAATACAAACTCGTATGAAAAACTTGCAGTGGGATCAATCCGAGCTTATAAGGACAAACAGCGGTTTGTCTCCTAACCGTTCCCGTCCCTACGATAAAGCACAAGTGTAAATCAACTATGGCTCAATGAAATAATACAGGAAAAGCCTACACTAGCTGAAGAGCAGCATAACATAGAGCGCCATTTTGACTCTTTGAAGAATAATAATAAAAATAAAATAATAAAATTGAACCCGTATAAAATTAGATGCAGTAAATAGTGCAGATCAGAACTCATAATCCAGTCCTGATATTCATGCAACCTTAATTGTATGAACACCAATTAAAATTCTGTTTTCTGATAATATGAACATTTGAGTCATTTGACATGCCTATGGTGAAATTTTTTCAGGGTTTTATGAGAAACGTCACATTTATTTTTCCACTTTTGAATAGAAACAAAATCCAAACATGTTTACTTGTCCTCCCCCCCCCCCCCCCCCCCCACCCCCCCAAAGATTTCTACAAAATATATATTTGTAATTCATCATTTACATTGGATGCATTCATCTATAGGACTATAAATTAGATCTTGATATAGTTGTACCCATTGACATTTACATTCAAATTGGCAGCCAATCTGACCACGCAGAGTGAAACATTTTGATAGGCTCAAATTCCCTTTCCTCAGATCATAGCAGGTTTAAGTTTCAAAAAGCAATTCTAAGAATATATATGGATAATTAATCTATTATAGAAAATTGAGCAGAAAGTTAGGCTATTTAAATATATTTTGCACAAAGCTCGTCAATTGACATTAGGTCCATACCTTCAGATCTGCCAATTCAATCACACAGGCACACTCGACTACTTGCACCCCAACACGCTCTGCAGAGAAAAAGTAACAATACGTGAAACTTCAATGGTACATATGAGAAGAGAGGGTATTCTTAAGCCATTTTAAATATGACAAAATCAACCATGCTTTTTCTTAGAATATATACTGTTAAGTGTAAGAAGCAGTCTAATAATACTTAATATTCCGTTGAAAATGCCTCAAACTTGAACATCCATATCTCACTCCACCAAAATTGAGAATACTATAAATAAGGAGATCAAAGGGAATGTCTTATTATGACCCCAAGGTAACCTAATCTTTGTCTGTAAAACCCTCCAACTAGCACATGAAATGGATCTAGTTTTACCCGAGATTTGACCCAAACCAAATTTTTTTTTACCAGGTTTGGTTTCTAGTTTAAATTTAAACTTTTAGAATATATCGATTATAAACCTCCTGTTGGAAATACGTCACAAATCCCAGTTGGGTTTGGATATGAGTAAGCGCATTAAATGAATCTGGTTTATACATCAAATACACTGCAAACCAAGTCCATTTTATTACATTAGGAATTGTTTAGATTACATGTGGATTATATGGGTCAAATATGTATTATGTCCATAAGAACTCACTTGGACTCAAATCTTGATATGCATCTTGACATTAAAAAAAATATGGATTCAATTGCCATGGATCTGCTCGATTTCATGCCCTACATCCAACAAATCCTGACACCTGCCTTTTACCTTTCAGCAAAGAAGGGAAAAAAGAAATTATGTGGGCATCTTTAACATAAGGATTCCCATTTCTCGTAAATGTAAAAGCCAACTGAACTTGAGCAACTTGTTCACCCCAACAATCCACCATTGGAGAAAAGGGACGGTGTGGGGTTTGAAAGAGTTAAAGGCAAGGTTATTTAGGGTAAAATACAAAAAGAGCCCTTGAACAATCACGATTTCAGGAAAAATCCCCCCAAACTATTAATTTGGTAAAAGAACCCTGACCAATTCAAATTGTCCCCCCTACCTTTATATTTCGGTAAAAAATGTAATGGAAGTTTGTCGTGTACATTGCATATAATATTGTGGCCTTTATGACCATTATCCCCCTCACCCAATTGTAACGCTCCAATATTATAAATAAATAAATAAAACTGAACTGTGAAGTTTCTGCAAATACCCTCGACAGTGGAAATAAAATGACAATAAATATGTTTACTAGCATTTAAGTAAAACAAAAAAACAAGGTTACTAGCATTAAGTAAATAGGAAATTAAGTATTAACCCAGTACCAAGTAGTCGGATAGCAGCACACAAGGTCCCCCCAGTTGCAATGAGATCATCAATTACCAGGGCACGTTCTCCTGCTTGTACAGCCCCAACATGCATCTCTATTTTGTCTGTTCCATACTCCAAAGAATACTCTTCCGAGATAACCTCCCCTGTAAAATCCATCTTCTAATCACTAAAAATTCAAAAGATTTTAAGCAAGCAGCACCTAAATAATTTATCCATATGTACACTAACTAAATAAATGTGACAGAAATTGCACCAATGGTTGGGAAATACTATAATCGCATCAGGGCCACTTGGCAAACACCTTGTGCAAAAAGCTTTTCCACAAAGAATGACAGTGACAAGATACTATAACCGCATCCTAAGATATAACTGGGCGTGCCCGTCAAATGAGGTACAGTGGCAGTGCACTGTTCTACATATACATAAGATTTTGTTAAACTTTTCAATTGTGTCAGCTCAAAAGCAGTGGTTCAAAAAACTATTATTGATGCCAATCTATGCCTTCAAAGTCAATTTAAATCACCTCTTCATTTCAAATATCAACACAGTATTCTTCAACTAGAGTACATATTAAGTAGATCTCAATCACGCATGATATGATGCAACAAAAGCAGTAAAGTTGAGGTTGCTGAGTTGGACAAGTACAGGTGGCATCTGTCATTCAACCAATCAATTTTATTTGAACAAATTAAGAGTTACTGAAGAGTAGCCCCATTAGAAGAAAATTTTACTTGGATTCTTTCATGATAATAAGATAGATTTGAACTCCAAAAAGGATATAAACTTGAATTTTCGCAAATGGTAAAACGACTATATCTACATAAACATCAAAACTTAGGACTAAATGTCGCAACTGAATGAATCTACAATAAAAGTTAGACACCTTCCAGCAAGGAACTATTAGAGAAACATCTTTAAAGATTATAATAGGAGGCAAGATAATGCAATTACACATAAGTAAGCTGTAATAGAATTGTCATGATGAGATCTACAACATCAACAAGCAGATGTGATACAGCAGCAAAAAATCCAGATTCACCTACTGTTGTTGTAAATGGTATCAAAGCTTAAAAAAGACCTATGCCTAAAAACTTCAAAAAGAATGATTGTTATTTGGTTATAATTCTAGAATATTCAAATAAAATGAGATAAACAATATAACATTTAAAAAAAAAAAAAATTATCAGCAATAAAATAAATCCTTAAAATTTCAATATATATTTTGACCCAGAATATTTAACTAATAAAAGAAATGATTTTGGAAGAATATACTTTTGAGGTTGAAGTTGAACCACTTAAAGATGGTAATAATTTTCTTGTAGAGTATTAACTCAATTTTCGGAGATCATTATTATCTTTAAAATCTGCTTGCACATCATTAGTATCTAAGATCTTCACCTCTTGTTTCAGGTGCCTGAAACCTGTTCCCTTAATGCCTAAAACACCAACTATCAAAGGACTTGGCTCAACAATATATGGGCTTAGGAACAGTGACACGCATAATACAATCTATATGATAAGCTTATAATCGCCTAATGAAGTTATACTTGATATATATTGAGAAGAAATATTACAAATAGACTATTTTATGCAAATTATGGAACAAATTGCAGATGTAGAATATTAGCAAATAATGAACCCTTTCAATACCAGTGCAACTTATTTTAATGATTTTTCTTTTCTTTTTGAACAGATTGCATCCCTGTAGCTACTGATGAAGAATTCTCGGCTGTGCCCAAGACTTCATTTAAAAAGAAAAGTACGCAGATTGTGCATAAAAAGCAAAAGATGAGTGAAAAAAAGATTACCAGGCAACTTTTTGGGTTTTCTCATGGGAACAAATTTTGCTCCAATAGCCAATGCAATTGGAGGGCCAAATATAAAACCTCTTGCTTCTATACCTGCATCATGTCGTCTATATCAAAATACAGTACATTGTTACAACTAGATATATAAGTACAAGCAAAATTATAACTAATAGATGAATAAATCTAAATACAGTTTCAAACAGTCACATGACAGAATCCTAAATACCCAATTTCTTAATATTTTAACATGGTGAATTTTAGGTGGCTTGAAACTGAGCTGGTTGAGAGAAAAAATAAATAATTTACTAAATAAAAAGAAGAAGAAAAAGAAGCTGAAGTGTCTTCAGTTAACTTTATAGATGGTGCACAGTTAAGTTGCCAGAAGAACTTATTCTGTATACCAAATCTTACATGGTGTGGGCGAGCAACCAAACCTTGGTGGTTTTCTCTCCCCACGAAGAAAGCTCATCTAAGGCAACAAAGGGACTTCTCTCAACCTTTTTCTTCTTACTTAATTGATCGTAAAATTGAATCTTATACGACTTGGTAGGCACCCAAATCATGAAATTTATTTCCCCACAGAAAAAGCACCTGCAGTGAAACAAAATTAAATTCTGCCTACCTTGTTCTTTTGTTTAACAGGTGAGAGAGGTGTTCAAGATCAATTGAAGAATTGGACCCAGATCTATGGTATGGACTCCAATAAGCTATACCAACTATCCTAGCAGGGGCACATTGAAAACAAACATAGAAATGGTTTCTCAATGAATTAACTCATACAGGCCATTTTTCTCATCCAAATTCTCAGTCGAAGAAATTATTTCTAAATGTGTGCATAATCCTTCCAGAAGATCCACAGTCCAGATATTCTTAGTTTCATTCATTTTACAGTAGCTAAGGGCATTCCAATAGTATGTCTATTTGTAATGTCTAAATTTTCTAGGTTCTTAAATCAAAGCAGTAGTAGTACCATATTTCTTCCAGAAAGGCCATCTTTTATCATTTGTGTTATCCCGTTGTATGGGATGAAGGCAAGAATGATGACGATGATAATGACGAAGTTTGGCGGCATCAATTAATACGTCTCACATCTGCTCTTCACATGACTTTTCCTTTAATAGGCAAAGTTAAAAATAGTTGCTCTTCACAAATAATATGATTTAATTGTGACTCAACTAAGGATCATTGTTTGGTCCAGAGGTAAAAACTTGACGGTCAAGTGTCAGAACACAGGTTTGAAACAGGCTTGGCACTTGTGCAAATAATGCAGAATGTTAGTTTTTACCCAACCACCTATCCTGGCTCCCTTAACTAATGGGGACAAGATTGTGTAAGGCCTTTCTTTATGTAAATTAAATAAACCCAGTACTAGCAAGGATAATCACTACTATGCAAATTTTTGGATCTTATTCTCCATAACACTAGTTAGATTTTCCATTCAAGCTAGAAATCTTCAACCAAATACCTTTTTGCATCAAGACAATGTAATCTACAGTAATTGATGGAGAATAGATATCTAATTAGGCATTTAATCATGATCATGGGAAAAAATTACCTAACCAAACGGGTGTGAGGTTTTACGTACAAAATATGTCTTTGTTCAATGTACAAGATGTGTATTTTCCGAAAGACAATGGAACAGCTCTTTTTGGCATTAATGTGAATGTTATGTAACTTGTTATAAGTACTCATTCTAAGCATTAAAAAATAAGCTAATGTTTTGTGAATTATTATGTAAAAGTACGTGGCCCTAATCTTGTGAGTGGAATATTATTTACTTGTAAGTTGCTTTATATATCTAAAGGAAAGCTGACCTCAACAAGATGTTCATTAGAGAACCAATTTGCAGAGTTATTCACACATTTTTTGTTGCATATCTTGGTCAGTAAAGTTGGTGTACCTCAAGAGGGATATCTTGGTTAGGGTTGTAAATGAACCGAGTTGAGCCAAACTTCAGTCTGTTAGGTCACAGCTTGTTCATTTGTTAGTTTAGCTCGGGCACAATTTGCAACCATGATGAGTTCAAAAGGGTAAGCTTGGGCTCGGCTCGGCAATATATTGAAAAGTTTGGATTTGGCTCGGCTCGACTTATTTAATAAGAGAAGTCAATCCTGATATCATATTCGTATTCAGGCTAAGTTTGAGCTCGTCTTCAAGATAGCTTTGACTCATTATGAACTTATATGAACCTACACAAGCCTATACTCATGAACCTGCACAAGCCTATGTATATGAACGTGTTCATGAGCCTACAAGAGCTTTGCATTCACGAATCTACACTAACCCTGCCTAACAATCTTCGAGATTGGCTCATTTGCTAAACGAGCTCAAAAATCAAGTTCGAGCTCAGCTCATTTACCTAATGAACAAGCTCAAACAAAGCTTTAAATGAGTCAGTCATCAGCTGTTCACGTCCAGCTTGATTCATTTGCAGCCCTAATCTTGGAATAAGGAAAGGCTAAAGCACTCATATATGTGCAAGGAAATGGGTATATATACACATAGAGACAAATGATCAATTGAAATACTATTGCGCAGTAGTAAGGAAATGGGTATCCTTGGACTTAATACAATCCCCATCATGAATGAGGCACTAAAAGGAGGATCGTGGAATTTAAAGTTGTATCCTCTGCAAGCATATTGTTCATCATATTTTTTTAAAAACAGAGTAAAGTTGACTTTTATTCAACAAAGCACCACAATTATATTTCAATATCAATAATCGTGTGGAAAATCCCTCTACATCATTATTTTCAAACGTAGAATCCAGTGCAATGGAAAATAATGCAACAATTAGATATTTATTGACATTAGACTTTGAAATGGTGAGCCCTTCTGTTTGCAATAGAAGTTGCCGGCCGGGACATTGAATTGCTATGGAACCTTGGTGAAAATTTATAGGTTGAGAGTTCATGGGGAGGGAGGAATGGGTACAACTTATCAATTCAATTCATGTACACCATGTGCTGAAAAAAAGGCAGTAGTAAAGTAGCAAACTGCCGAAAATCTTGACTATTGCTATCACCAATAATGTAGTCTCAAGAAATATATTTTGGAGAATAGAAGCATGCAGAGGAGAAAGGTAATCTCAGTCAAGTATGGAAGCATGAGTTGGGTAGAAAGCAAGGACTATGAGGCATGCGTTATCAGTGCTATATCCATCGAACCCAATTATGTAGATTGTGGAATACGTGTAGCTTAGTATAAGGCAAGCATCACCAAATCTTTCCCCTATGGCTCTGGACAATAATGCAGCAGTTACAGACTATTAAAGCCTTTGATGAAGTATGATCTGTTATCTTCTATAACAGTGTAAAAAATTAGAAAACTGAACCATTGGGTTCTTATCGTAACAGCATTTTAAAGATTATATAGAAAAGACAACTCTGATTCAGTAATGAGAGTCTTTTCTGTGAGAGTGGCAAATCCAGTGGTAAGCCTTCCACTTAGTTACATGTAAAAGTAAGAAACATGAGGAAATTGAGATAGTGGTGAAAGTAAATGAATACTCCTACAAACATACATTTCTAAGGAAAATTCTGTTCAAGCCGATAAGCTTGAATAGCAACGTCTATTTCTAACAAGTAATGATTATGCAGATTTCCAAGCAAGCAATGGATCCAGCCATCAACTTTTTATACAGACAACCCCTCTACACGGAATTCCAAAGTCAAAAACTCATCCTCTAGAAGAAGAATTTTCAGAAACACTTCTTCTATTGAGCCTATTCCCCTATAACCTCCTCTACTTTTCAAAATTGTTGTGTAAATAAACAACATTCAAAACGTTTGGTCTGAATGTTTTATTAATTCACGGTGTTATATATATATATATAGACATTCAGAAACATTTTAACACCTGCCAGTACACAGTACAGTAGTCTACAATCATCATCTCCAAATAGATTATAAGTCAACTTTTATGTGCTTCTGTGATTTGTGTGTGTGAGAGAGAGAGATTTACCAGCAACAACAGAGATATCTTTGCCTTTGTACCGCTCGACAAACAAATCAATAGTGTCCTTGAAGGCCTTTGGATCAAGAAGCAACGTCGTTATATCCTGAAATTGAATCCCTAACAAAGACCATCCAACACAAAATCAACACATACATATATATATATATAACACACATATATATACAACTGTGTGTATATATGACAGTTGAAATGCTCACCAGGTTTAGGAAAATTAGGGATGATACGAATCGCAGACGAAATTCTGGCGATGCGTTCGTCTTTGGCATCCCGATCAGAGGCCATCTGAGAGAAGCTCGGTTGATCTTGCGCAGAGATCGGTCGGTGTCTAGTAGCGACTGGGTTGGGCAATTTTACCGTGACCGAATTGCCACTAGTTAAAGATCTTTGCTTTTTTCCTGTGACGATATTAACCCTAGGGATTTTGAAGACCAGATCTCCAGTCAGTGCGTTCATGGCTGGGTTTGTCCGACGAATGGAGGGAGTTAAATGACAATTGAAGCAAGTAGTTTGGTACCTTTTGAATGGACAAATGATGAGTGCACGACTATAATGGACCAATTAATTACCTTTCAAGGAAAAAAAAAATGGACCGTTGAAAAAGAATAATGCTAAATGCAGTCAATAACGGATCTAAAGAGTGGGGATTTTCTTTTTTAGTACAGTAGTTGTAATTTTTCTTATTTTCAGTTATATATCTTTAAAATTTTATTATTGTCCTCTGAAATTATAAAAAGAATTCACTTTTGATCCCTCACTCAATATCCTAAGTTGGTCCCTACAGTCAACTGTATAAATACCTATTTGGATCATAATTGTTTTTTCTGTTTTTCAGTAATTATAAATAATAATACAGTATATATATATATATATATATATATATATATATATAGGGCAAAAATGTTAGATTATAAGTGAGAGGTACAGGTTATTTCTTGGTTTTGCCTTGTCATTAATAACTTGATTATTTTTAGATAATAGTAGATAAAACAACGCTGATAAGGAGTCTTATTGAAACCAAAAAATATAGATCTGTCTGCCATCCACATCGTAATAAATAGAGTTTTACGAAAAAACTTGCAAGTGAAGAAAAACTTCTTAGGGATAAGAGACATAGGGCTAAAGAGAGAGCCAAAAATGGATCTTTCGTGTATAATCCTGCATAATCTCGAATTTTATCAGTTCTGGTATGTAGACCAAATAATACAATGCAAGCAAAAGTTAAAGTCGGGCTCCCTAGGACAAGTGGAGCAACTCAACCGTTGTGCTACAAAGGTGGAGGTGTTTGTCAGCACAAACATTTATTTAGTTTTTAAGATAATTTAAAGTTCAAATATCTTGTTCAACTATGTGTAAGAAAATTTATCTACACTTTGCTTTTTTCTTATTTCTAGTTTCTTAAATTAATATTACTAATATCAACCACATAGTTAAAATATAAAGTAATTCCAAAATAATAATAATAATAAGAGCTCATTTCAGGTCTCTCTCTCTTTTCCACTCATCTCTCTACTCTCTCCCTGGTCAGTTTTTTTTGTTCCCTCCTTTTAGTTGACCAGCTTTTTTTTTCTTTTTTCTTTTTTTTTACCCTAGCAAACAAAAGAGTCAAATGGCACTTACAAAGATAAAACCATAAAACATATAAACTGTCCACCATCAAAGATCCAACAACTAAGTTGTGGACTAAGAATACTGAAAAAAGACGTATTCCCCACGTTGATGGAACAAGACCATCATAAATGTTGACTTTTGAGAAACCGTCTGACCACCCTTGATCCACATCAGATGTAATAAACCCCACTTTTCTAGGGGCAGCCGTGGCGGACATTTTCTTCATCTTCAACCAAATAAAGAATAACATAGGTGTTGACATATAAGTCACAATTGGACCCCACAGAGTACAACACAATGTTTGATGATGACATTGGCCATACAAACGCTTGACGGAAGATATGGAGAAGAAACTGGGGAAACACCATCCCTAGAATTTTACAAGAAATCCTAATCTATCGCCAAGAAGTCTACCGCACCATATATTGCTCAGCCTGACAACAATTTCGGCAATACCCAACCATGACCCATAGTCAGGAGCGGCCGGAGAAAACTCAGCATTGGCCGGAGCAACAAGACGGAGAAGCAAATCGGCGACAAAAAATCGACCAACGCACATAAGCCCGATAAGGGCTGCAAAAGGATGATATGAAGATTCCGGGACCCAAAACAAAGCAAAGAAAACACCATAAGAACTTGAAACGTCCTTCACCCAAAGCAGACACACCAGATGACAAAAGCCCACAACACCCTCCGTGGCCACAAACATAAGTGTATCACTTACAAATGATTTTCCCACCATGGAGACCCAGTGATGGAGGAAGGAAAAGGCAATCAAGCATAACAAGGATGCCCTAAAACAACACAGAGAAAACATTAGTATAAAAAGAAAAATCAAGAGAACCAACACATGTACCTGGATCAAAAGGAAAGAGCAATGAATATAAAGCCAGATTCCGTCCGCCAGTCAAACCATTCAATCCGACACTTCGCAACACCTAGGAACTCATCTACCCCACCCTTTCACAGTAACTTCGGACTCTCTGCCGCACATATAGCCCGCACATAAATCTCCATGTTGAAACGTCTAGAGAACGCAACAATCGCTTCACTTCCCCCTATTAGAAACCAACATCACTGGCAAAAAAATCCGTACCGTAAGCTAATCCACTGCCCGCTGCAACCCACGCCAATGCGACAGACTTCCAACACCGACCAATTCAGCTTAAAACCCAATAGGCCATTTGGATACCAGAGCAACTCACCGCCGGCCAACAAATCATCTCGCCTTGTCACCTAAAGACAACCACAACCCAACAAACACATACTAAAACCATATAACAGCCAAATCCCCAAAACTTGAAGATCCCACACACCAAACGATCCTCTAAAGCAAGGTTGAAAAGAGATTCAAACACCATCGGCCAACCACGCACAAAATCACATAACATTGGACCCTACAACGCACACCCAACTACCCAAGAACAACCGGCCTCATGATTAGCCACGTTCGGAGGAGCTGATCTCGCAAACTAAATTATTGGGCATTATAGACTTTACTCCTTTAGAATGGACTTGATAAAAAAATTTTAAATCAAGTTTATAATTTTTTTATTCACGGTATGGAATTAGTTTTTGTGTGTTCAGTGATCTATTGAGACTGCACACCAAAAAATAAGAATTATGTGAATCTCGGTAACATATTTTCAACCATAAGAAAAACTATTAGCTAAATTATGGTAAATTGAGAAGTTCCTTTGTTGGCAAGAGAGACGTGAAGTAAGCTACTTCTTCTTCTTATTATTATTTTTTATTTATTTATTTTAACATATAATAGTCACTATAAAAAATGTGGATCAATTCTCTTACTCATCATTGAGCAAGAGATCGAAACTTCAATCTCTTATACTTCTTTGAGAATTGTTTTTTTGAAAAACTTAACCAAAACAAGCATAAAAATAAAAGTGGTGTGTATATTATTTGTTGCGACTCGTGACTAATATATATATATATATATGATGTGTATTCTACCTTTACAATTTTTCTCAAATTTTGTAATGACCCTATCGTTTTCCTTCTTTTCATTTTTCTCAAATTTAACGGATAATTTTTTTCCGTTGAATTTTATTTCCTGAGTTTGATTACTCATCACTAGTTTTGTCTCGAGTACTTGGAAATAGTTTCTGAGACTTTTTCCTTTGAATTGACAATTTCTTTTAAGTACCGAGTCATTTCCACATTTCATTTTTTGGATACTATTCACTTTTCGTCCTTTCCCCGTTTGTCACTTTGTTGGCACAACCTCACTTTCCGTGTTCGGAGTTGAGTTTTTACATCACGAGTTTTCATTCTAGTTGACTTCCTCGAAACGCGTAGCTTTACTTTTTGAGAAAAGGTCGCTGGTTGTTTCTTTCTCCTATAGGGGCGTGGATGAAAGGATTCTTTAGAAACATTGATGATTCTTGGGGTATTTTTTGTAAATATCTTTTGGAGATATTTATTTTAGAGGTTTTTAAGAAAATATTTTTTAGAAGATATTTTCATTCTGGGCAGTTTTGCAGTTATTCTTTCTTAGAAGGGCCATTTGCAATTAACGAAAGTTATTGCAAAGTGCCTCATTTTGAGCCTGGATCTTAGTACGGGATTCATTTTCACATTTCGTCTAGTCGAGAATTCTTAGAATTTCCTTCGGGTCATTTTTCCCAGTTTTAGGGTTTTCGGCCCCGGTTAGCGTCGAACTTGTTCAGGACATATCTTCCTGCACGGGACTCAGTTTTTTACGCCGTTTCTTCCGTTATTCATTTTTTCTCATTTCGGTTCTTTTTTGTTTACAGTTCTTTTTTGTTTACAGTATTTTACCGTTTGAGGACGTCTGCGCAGATTCCACTTTTCCGGACCTGGCGGGACCTGTTTGGGGCACTTTTAGGGTTTTTGTATAAATAAGGGGAGTCATATGAAAAAATGTCCTTCCTTGGCTGGCCATCCATGGCAGCCATGGTTGCCACTCTTCTTCTTTCATTTCAGCCTTCTTCCCTGTGATACCCCCCGAATTTCCGAATGCGGGTTGGCCAGGCCCACGCCCGAATACCGGAGGATATCAAAACAAATTGATAATAAGCGAACACAGAGTACAAAAGAATAAAGAAGAATAAATAAAATGCTGACAAGAAACTAAAATGATAATCTAATAATAAACCTCATAATATATTTCCATTAATTAATAAACTCTTCTGATACAACTGATTCTCCAAAATACAACTCGGGAATCCATATTGTGTGGACCCCTAGAAAATCCAAACTAAACAAATGACAGTAATCTAAAACAGGAAACTGAATTATAAAGGAACTCCTATGTAGCATCGGAAGAATGAAGTAGACTGATCTCCGCTCAGCACGAACAACCTCTACTCGTGATGAACACCTGAAAAATAATGGTGGGTCAGGCCCACAAACAAGTTCTACTCTACTACAGTCCAAGCAGAGATCCGATACACGTATACATCCTAGTTAATCCAACAGTAACTAGTAGTCCGTATATATATATATACACACTAAAGGAACCTCACTAGACTATATGGTTGTCTCAACTTGAATAGTAGGCAACATGCAAAACGCACATATAGTGGGCATGAGTACCTAGACCTACCAGGGTACACAACTACATTATATCTAGCTACACATCCCTGGCGATATACGCGCCCTAACCATTGATCCTGAGACTCAAACTCATATCATGGCACCATACTTATATATATATAATCTAGTAACCATCCTATCCAGTATAAATTAATCTTCCATAAGTCATTCAACTTGTTCAGCTGACCTGACTTGAATATAAGTAGGACTTAACATTTTAGTTAATCCATTCCCTTATATAATAAATTAATCCTCCATAAGTCATTCAACTTGTTCAGCTGACCTGACTTAAATATAAGTAGGACTTAACATTTTAGTTAATCCATTCCCTTATATAATAAATTAATCCTCCATAAGTCATTAAACTTGTTCAGCTGACCTGACTTAAATATAAGTAGGACTTAACATTTTAGTTAATCCATTCCCTTATATAAAATAGGTAGGACCTAACTGATAAGTTAATCCATCCCTAGAATGCCACCGTCCCATACCGGTGCATTAAACCACACAATCCAACAATTGATGTAATAATTAAGGAAATACATCAAACATTCCATAAATAACTATGATAAATATGATATCAAGTTATCACATAATAGGAATGACTTATTATTTCTTTAAACTTCCTATATCATATGTCCTACACAAACTGAATCTTATACATGATGATATTTTATTATACCGTTAAATAAGGATTCTCTATATCCAATTCATCCTACACATTTAATCTCAATTGCTAAAATATTTTAAAAGATTAAATCCATTCGTTTGTTTAAAACATTCAAATAGCAAGCATCATTATGATTGAGTCTATTTAAATTTATTAAAACCCAAACCTAGTCCCTATTTAATGTTCAGGAATCCAAGGCATGTTTTTACGTTCCATCATTCCACAGATATGAAAAATACATAATTTAAACATGTAAAAATTCACATAAGAAATCAAATCAAAATCATGCATTTTATCAATTCATAACACAAGAACAGATATGAACCAATTTCATAAAACTTATGTTCTAACCTAATTAAACATGCATAATTATTTAATTTTATGTGTTTAATAAATCCTGGAATTTCCTAGGCATGTACAGAAACACGAATCAAAGGGAAAGAGATAGAAGAAGAACTTGCTTTAAACTTTCGGATTGAAAGTTAAACTTCTTCTTCCTTGATCTTCTCTCTAAAGGGTTTTCTCCTCCTTCCTTCCTCTTTTTCCTTCTCTCTCTAACTCTCTCTCTCTAGAATATATTACGTGATATATTTTCACTCCTTTTTCAACTTATAGTTGTGTATTTATAGGCTAAATAATAACCCTATTCCTTTTCCCAATCCAAGTCAACTTAATAAAGAAAAATAAAAATGAAAATATTAAAAAGGTAACTTAAAATATGTTACGTATATAATCTATGTATATCCTTATTAATTAAATAAAATATATACATTAGATTATTTATTAATACTAAAGTTACCATAATATTAAAAGGTAACTTAAAACATGTTAAGTATATAATCTATCTATATTCTCATTAAATAAATAAAATATATACATCAGATTATTTATTTATACTAAAGTTACCATAATATTAAAAAAAGTAACTTAAAACATGTTACGTATATAATCTATCTGTATCCTCATTAAATAAATAAAATATATACATCAGATTATTTATTTATACTAAAGTTACCATAATATTAAAAAAGTAACTTAAAACATGTTACGTATATAATCTATCTGTATCCTCATTAAATAAATAAAATATATACATCAGATTATTTATTTATACTAAAGTTACCATAATATTAAAAAGGTAACTTAAAACATGTTACGTATCCTTATTATATAAATATATAAAATATAAACATCAGATTATTTATTAATACTAAAGTTACTATAATATTAATAAATTACTTTCATTTTTATATATATGTATATATATATATATATATATATATATATACATATAGAACTATCCATGGGTAATTATCCATACCCATCCAACCTCCTATCCAAGTAGTCCATGGGACTCAATTAGTTAGCCCATTACCACTAACCATAACCATAAAATAAAACATTTAATCATTTAATTTACAATTAATTACAATTAATCAAATACATCATTTAAGCACACAATCTAATTAAACAAATAATACAAATAACACCTAGACAAAATATAAATAACACATAAATAAGTAGCCAATTAATCAAGTAACACTTAATTCAATTAAACACATAAACAATTAGTCAAATAATCAATTAAACAATTAAAAAAATACAATAAAAATAAATAAATAAATACCGAGATTATCCTTTTAAAATTAAGGGTATTACATTCTTCCCTCCTAACAAAAGGAATTCCGTCCTCGGAATTCACCCAGGGGTATTACATTCCCTCTTGTAAATATCGTAGTGCCTTAGCGTTTATTGTAGGCCATGGCAAGGCGGACCTTTCCCCGTTAGTAGAAATCATTTCCGACCATTTTTGAGTTCGAGTTTTGAGTTCGGGTTTAGATTTTCTTGATGCCTCAAGGGTTAATGTTGTTTCCCTCGTAGTCCCCAACATAACCTAGAAGTATCGTCGGATTCGGAGCGATTTCTTTCTGGTAGGGATTTGAGATTTTGTCTCAAAGTGAGGTAGGGGATGTTTTAGGTTTATATAATTGTTGTATTGATTGTTTTATAAGCTTATACAACATGTATGCATGCCTTTGTAATTAATCTAGAATTTAATTTAATTATTTTCTTTGTATAAGATTTAATTCTCATGGTTGTATATAGCTTGGAATTAAGTTGTGGCATACTATTAAATTAAGTCTTGATATGTTCATTAACATATATTAAATTGGGAGGATTTGAATAAGTATTACAACTTTTATTTAATTTTTTACTTGTTTGAAAATTTAATTCACATAGTTATACCTAACTTGTAATGAACTTATAATATGATATTAAATTAGGCATTAGTGTGTTCTTTAACATATGTAAATTTGAGAATATTCGGAATTATTTTAAAAGCTAGAGAAAATTAATTAATAAGGTTAATTAATTTTCTTTTAAGTGTTCTACTTACTTAAGTGGATTTTTAACTTGATATTATTGATGAGTTTGGCATGTTCTATCATATGCATTAAATTGACAATAATTGAATAGGTTTTGAGAGTTTTATTTAATTATTTTCTTTGTATGGAATTTAATTCACATGGTTGTACCTAACTTGGAATGAACTTACAATGTGATATTAAATTAGGCCTTAATATGTTTATTAACATAGATGAAAATGAGAATATTTGAATGAGTGTGGAGAATTTTATTTAATTATTTTCTTGTATGAAGTTTAATTTACTTAGTTGTGAGTTAAGTAGAAATATCTTGTGAAATGCTATTAAACTAGGTCTTGCCATGACCTTTAACTTGTATTAGTTTTAGAATATTTGGAATTACTATGTAATCTTGAGAATTTAGTTATTTAATTTAATTAAATTCCATTATATGCTTTCATTGGAGTAGTTAGGTATTGAAGTTGTTTTCATGCTTAACTTGTAAATTTGAAACTTATTATATGATTACATTATAGTATTTCATGAGTAGATGTTATAGTTTAATTTGCTTATATACACATTATATATTTGACATGTCGTATGTCATTATAACTTGAAGACATAGGACGAATATTGTGTGTTTTACTTGACTTGTTTGTGCATGGTAATTGACTAATATATTGTGTATATGTATTATACCTTGATACACAACTTGATGATTTTAGGAAAGCTTAAAGGGACATTGTAATATGTTACGGCTAGGGCATGGCTCTAGTACGGGGGATAAGAGCTCCCCCTACAACATATAGTGTGCACTAGGTGGTTCCCTGAGAGCTAGTAACCCTAAAACACCAATATACAGTTTGATTCCGAGGTTAGTGCGCATTAGGTAGTACCTTGCGGGCTAGTAACCCGAGATTAGCTTGCTTGGTCATTGAAACCGTATGTTCTTGTCTTTCCGCCACTACTTGATTTCGCATTCAATTCCAAGTTACTTAATATGGATTATTTATAGCTTGTGATGTGGTGTTTGACATTTTAATTAGGTGTAGTGTACATGTGCTTAGTATACTTGCATGCCTTGCTTTCCAATACAAGTTAATAGCATTAAATTATTATAACTTCTTGTTCCCGCATTTTAGATTTCAAATTGTTAACTTTGATAATCTATGCCTTGATACGTTGTATTAGAAGTTCTACTTTTACTAAATTGTAATATTTAGTTGTTTACGCACTTTAGGTTTCAAATGGATGCTTTTAATAATCTATATTTTTATGCGTTGTATTAGAAATTCTAATGTTAGTTAAAACTGCATTGATATTGTAATTTGCGTTTTATTTGTTTAATGTAGCTAGGATGATTCCTTAGACTCATTTAGAACATAGATGTTAGGTGGCATGAATCGTTTCGGTTGTTTTATGCATTGTAGGTTCCAAGTTGATAACTTTGAATACATATGTCTTGTTGCGTTGCATTATATGCTCATATGTCGTTAAATTGCATAGGTACTGTGGTTTATGCTAGAAATACTTTAAGGTAGCTTAGGATGCTCCCTGAGTCTCACCTTTGACATAGACGCTAGGTGGCATGACCGTATGAATTGATTTATATCAACTTAATAAGTTTGTAAAACGTTAGGTCTTTGCATGCTCATCTCCTACGAGTAGCTTTATGTTACTCACCCACATAATGGGGACATTTTTCAAATACATGATTCAAGATTTGGGGCTTTGCATTTGCTTTGGGATGTCTTGTAGGCTTGAAGTTTTTATTTCGTGCAAATGTTTGCATGAAATGCTATTTGTAGCTTATATGTCAAACTTGTATATTTGCTTATAAATATGTAATGTGTACATAAGTACACCTTTTGAGTTATATTTGATATGTATGACATGAGACCAAGAGCCACAAACTTTAAAGTTCAAGTGTATACATTTAAACTTTAAGTTCACCTTTGTAAAGTAAATTTGCTAATTTTAGAGGTTTGGCATGTGATTTGGAGTAAATGGAATGTAATAAAGCTATAGGCCATTGTAGCGCATTTAAATTATCATATTACACTTGCGTGTATGTTCGCATCTTTCGTCTTCTGGTGCATAACAGGCCTGATTTTCACATTTTCAACCTGTTTCGGTTAACCGGTGGCTTGTTTCGGCCGATCGGTTCTTTGTTCAATTTGATATGAATAGTAAATTGTCATTTCCAGTAGCTTTCGCACTGTTTGGGTCACAATTCGTCGATCGGTTCTTCGTTTTGGTCGACCTAAGTGATTTTCCTTCATTTTCCAGATTTTGGGCTATTCTGGGTTCATTTCGGTCGACCAAAATGCTTCAGCTCTTTATTTTTTAGTTTTGGGATAGCACTATTGCTCTAACTTCAAATGGTCATAACTTCTTTAATTCTAGCCCAAATTGGGTCATTTTTTAGTCTAACCTCAATAACTTGAAGTCAGCTTTCCAATGGTACCAACCACATACAGAAACTCCAACCGCAGTGAGAGTTATGAAAGTTTTAGTGAGATAGAGTTGTAGTATCTCTTAATCGGAAGACGTCATTTCGTTCTATTTCCATATCTTCTTCGTCCGAATTACGAATCAAGCGATTTTTGAGTCTAACTTGATTAATTTTTCATTGTCTATCTATTGGTGTGCTCGTTTACGCTTGGATCTTTCTGGAAAATTTCCAGTTTGCCCTTAAGGCTAAACTTGTCCAATTTTCCTTCTCATTTTGCTTCCGCTATGCTTCTTTTTGAGTTCGGTGTCATAGGAAGTCACGGATGTGTCTTGGGAATGATGTACATTCTTAGTGATGTTGCTTCCATGTAAAAAAACTATTTTGCCCTTGTGGGGCTTCGTTTGCTATTTTTCTGATTTTTTATTCCGTGTCAGTTCTCGTGGAGTTCCATGGCCTCATGGAAGGCCACTTTGGCGTCTTAGGGATGTTGTATATCCCTAGACACCTTGTTTATGTTTTTGCTTCCGTATTTCGGATCCGTTATCGGGTCAAATTTTGATTTATCACAGGACACACTGGCTTGAAAAGCCAGGGTCGTCTGAAATTTACTATTAGGGATGTCAATTTAACTCGCTCAAAAAGAGTAGATATAGAGTGTGCCCTACCTAACAAGTCATTGGTATGCCAAAACAATCGACATGCACCATTTAAGTTAGTTGGTCATATATACTCATAAAACTGCTTTCAACAAACTTGAATAGCAAATTTTAATTGGCCGAGCATACCAATTGATGAGCGCTGAAAAGTGCGTATTTAAACCCCTTAAGCTTAGGCATTCTAGTACCTTTATCTATCTTACTTTACCGTTTTAGATTGATTTCGCATTATTTTCATTTTTAGGCACTTATCCCTCAAATAAGCTAACCCAGTCAAATAAGAGCTTAATTGAAGCAATTCTGGGATTAAATAAAGAAAGGAGCAAAGTGGAGAAAGAAAGAAGCAAATGAAGCCAAAGGTGGGAAGCAGCAAAGTTCGATCGATCGAACACTGATCGATCTCAGTACTTCAAGATAGATCCAAACCTTGACCCAAAGCAGAAAGTTCAAAGTTCGATCGATCCAACACCACCCTTCAATCGATCGAACACTTTTGTCTTTATTCAAATGATTGATCTTATCCACAGCTGTACCACCCACTAACCACTTTTGTTCTTTTTCCCAAAAATATCTCCCAAAATATTTCGGATTTGTCTTTTCCTAAAAAGCTCAACCAGTTGGATCGATCCAACCTAAGTTCGATAGATCTCAGCCAAGTCCGATCAATCCAAGTCCAAGGTTCGATCGATCAAACTTCCTCCAGTGTGAAAAAGTTAAAAAGCCAGCTTGTCCAATCCGTCCTCTATCCAATCATTAGAGAATATTCTTTGCACGACCCCAACTCATTTTGTGTGTCACTTGACCTACCTATAAAAGGAATATGATGCACTTTTTGAGACATATACAATTCTAGGGATTATTCTCAAAGGAGAGGAAGCTTTAGTGTAGAAGAAAAAAGGAGGAGGCTAGAGACACCATTGGAGACTCTTCATCATCCAAGGAACAAATCTCAACCATGGAGTTAGCTCTTGAGGGTTAGAGCAATATCACCATGAGTGGCTAGACATCCTCTTGGGTCTAGAGTTAGCCCCAAGCATGCTTTCTATATCTTAATCTTGTGTATTATTGAGGGATTAGTGTTGTAATACATGTTTTGGCACTTTTATATATATAGATCTTGTTTATTCAATGATTTATGTGGTTTAATGCTTCCAATTAATCATTTCATTCTATCCATATGTCTATGTATGTTAGAATAGATGTTCATGTGTTTGTCTCTATTTCTTGTGTTATTGATGCATGTCTATGTGTATTAATGCTATAGATCTAGAGATTGTCAAAATATTGTGCTTAAAAGAATGCTCTTGTGATTTTCTAGATGGTCCATGCTCATTTTTTGATGGATTGTGCCTCTCTCTTAGCTTAATTAGTTTAATTTCATGTCATTAGCTTAATTGCAGTGTAGTGGTAGCATAGTTGTTAGATGAGAGGACAATCCATGCTAGTTGTTTAATGTTCCATACTTTTGAATGCAAGTAGCATATGTCTCTAACCTTGTGGTGTATTTGGCTTGTGAGCTTAATAAAAGGATTAATGACTTGCTAGATATGTTGTGTTTTTCACATGCTATTTAGACAATATATACTTAATTGCTAAATATATTGTGCTTTTCACATGTTGATTAGACAATGTATGCTTAATTGATCACCCTTACTAATTGAATCAACCAAACACACACACACATCAATATTGCAACACACATTACCCTCATTAGTCATTAGCTAAAGGTGTAGAAAAGCATTGCTTGGAGGTGATCTCTAAACCCCAAGATTTCTCTCTCTCTTACTTACTCTTATTTGCATTCAATTATTTAGTTTAATTTGTTCTCTAGTTTAATCAACCAACCAACTATTTGTTTGATCACTCGACCTGCTAACCCTAATTGCGATTCCACAACCAAGTACGACTCCAATCCCTTGGAACGATCCCTACTCACTTTTGCTACGTTAGTAGTAGTGTTGGTAGTGGTTTTTATAAATTTAAACTTGACTCAAAAGACTTTTCTTGAACCGCTCATTCACTACATCAATTTGGCGTGTAGGAACGGCCACATTGTCAAATTTTAGCGCCGTTGCCGGGGATTAGGCAACGTCGTATTAGTGGAATCAATTAGGAATTAGTACTCTTTTAATCGTGTCTTTAATTAGTTTTTATTTTTCTCTTGATTACTTATTGTGTTTGTTCATCCTTGACAAGGAGCATTGAGCTAGTAGGCAAGCAAAGAAGCATCCAAGCAAAGGAGCTAAGCAAGCAAGGAAAAATGCTAAAATTTTTAAAAAAATTGCTAAGTTAAGCAATAAATTTGGAGTTGAAGTGCTAAAAGACCCTTGCGAGACTTTCTTACTCAATCCCTTAGTTAAATCGTCGGCCCGCGTGGAGGCTTGTTTTTAAGTCAAAGCCATCCTCTCCTCTATGGTGGTAACTGACTCCCACCACTGTAGTGCATCCCCAACTAGCTTGAAGGTAGCAAGCATCTGCTTTTGAACCTCCGTGCACTGAACCAAGCGAAGATGTCGCTCGATGTCCTGTTTCTACTGGTGAGCTGCTCTCGCATCGGTGGAGCCTGTAAACTCAGGTGGGCTCCCCTTTGTGAAAGAACTCCTTGCCTTCTCCTAAGTATCAGTCTGAACAACCGGTGTAGGTACCAGTGCTGGTAACGGTGCCGGCTGTACTTGAGGCTGATTCCGAAGAGCAGCCGTTACCCCTACTTCTATAGCTCGAGCAATAAGGTCATTGAGGTGAGGAGGACACTCGGGATCTCCTCCCTGATCCCGAGTCTGCTGAACTTCCTCCTGCTCCTCATAAAACTGACCTTCATCCTCCTGACGTTGCCTACGAGCCACTTCCCTTCGTTGCCGATTGTTTCGTCTGGTTTTTGCGTTAGCTATTCTATCAACACAAAAAGACAGACATCAGCACGACCAAACCGAACCGTAAAGAATACAATGAATCTTAATACTTAAGCTCTAATCAAGAGAAAACGCTACGCGGAAGTCTTCTACGATTGAATCCTAGAGACACTTGAACCTAGAGTGCTCTGATACCAACTGTGATACCCCTCGGATCCGAGACACGGGTTGATTAGGCCCAGGCCCAAAACCCAAGGGATATCAAACAATTAATATGTAACTGAACACAGAATACAAGATAAAATAAGAATTAAAAATAATAAGCTGAAAGAATCTAGAAATAAAATCCTTTATAATTAAATACTTAAAACCTGATAATTCAAAACTCCATAAGTTTACAACTCGGGAATCCATCCATTAGACCCCTTATTAAAATTCTCCAAAAGATAATGAAATAACAATAAAAATAAAATCCAAAACTAACATAGAGAAGATTCCTACATAATCGGAGGAATGAATAGTTGTATCTGCTTTGCACGTCCAAACTCTAACCCTGGAACTGACGAGCACCTGAAAAATAAAGAAGTGGGTCAGGCCCACATGCAAGTCCTGATTTACTACAATCCAAACAGTAATCCGATACGCAGATACATCCTAGGAAGACTCAACAATATCTAGAATAGTCCATATATGTATATAGTACACACTATAAGACGCTCACTAGTCCAAAAAGGATTGTCTCAGCCTGAATAGAGATACCATGCAAATCGCACATACTGTGGTCATGTGTATCTAAACCTACCAGGGAACAACATCTCTGTCCAGCTATCCATCCTAGGCGATATACGCACCCTAACCATGGTCATGAGACTCAAGCTCATACCACGGCACCATATAATATATATATAAAGTCTGTACTCCTCCTAATACAAAATACCATCCATCTGTGTAGTGGTCTGATATATGTATAACCAACCCATCCTGAAACCATAGTAGGTCATTCAATTCTCAATTGATATGACACAAGTAGGTGATGGACTTAACCTATATGATTAATCCATACCTTAATCCATATTGGATAGGACTTAGTATTTAATTTAGTCCATATCTAGTATGTCACCGTCCCATACCGGTACATACCATCCTCCCGTTAATACGGTTGATAATACAGTATTAAATAGTCATCAACCAGTCCCAGAGTAAGTACAAATACAGTTTAACATATATATAACCAATTTATGCATCCAATATAAGAATTTGAATCCCAATTACAGTCCATTAATATGGCAAAGTAAAACTATACACTTAACTCCTCCGAACAGTGTCATAATAGATACAATTGATAACAGATTTAATCATCAGTTAATCCCCACTAAGCATGCATATTATTAAACAACAGTATGCTTATAACACAGCTACAAAACATGATTTATAATTCCAAGACATGCAGAGAAACCAACTTACTAAAACAATGAGCAATTACCAATTTATGTTTAACCTTACTCCATACAGGTTTACTTTGAAACCTAGGCTAATTCCATCCCAAATTCCTGGATATAAGCTTGCTTCTCAATTCATATATAAGTCTTAAGCAGTGTATTACATCATTCAGTAGCCTTGAAACAGTTTCAGAAACTCAGTCTCAGCCAAACAGTCTATTCAAACTCAGTATGCGCAAAAACAAAAGAGAGAGAAGGCTCTGAAACTTGGAGAGCCTTCTCTATTAAAGAGGAGCCGGCTCCCCACCCTTGGGAGCCGGCTCTAGGCTGTTGAGAGCCGGCTCTAGCTTTGTGGGAGGCGGCTCCCTCTTTTTGGGAGCCGTCTCTCACACCCTTAAGAGCCGTTTCCCTTGTACTGTTTTTCTTCTCCGACCCCGGTGGTTTCCAGACACTGAATACAGTTTTAATACATGTATTAAGGTTCCATCCTCATCCCAGATTGATCACAAGGCAGAATTATACAACTTAGAATTGAATTAAACATCAACTTTTAAAGCAACGATAACAAGATTCAATACTGAACTGTTAAAACAATTGAAACCGAATTTATTCAATGCTTCAATATTTTGATTAAACATGTTTAAAAGATGTAATTACAACTTAGTTTAATCCCTGGAGTCTTCCTAAGTATGCACAGAACACAAATTAAAGGGATAGAGAAGAACAGAGACTTGCCTTAAGTTTCAAAGTTGAAATACTGAATCCACGTCTCTGAGTTTTAGTTTTCCTTACTCTGCCTTCCTAAGCCCTCTCTGTAAATTACTCACTCTTTGTTTCTCTGCCCTCACAACCCTCTGTATCACTGTATACGTGACTATGGTGAATAGGGTTTACAAAAACCCTTAGCAGACGTAAACATATGTATTTATAGGCTTAAGTTGAAACCCTAACCTTAATCTTAAACCACTTACAGGTCGGCTCAGAATAAAACACGATGAAATTAACAAAACCCTAATAATTTAAAACATTTAAGTTGCCTCTAAAATAATTAAACCAATTACAAATAAATTAATAAAAAAAAATCAACAAAATTAAATAAAACAATTTAAGCAATATTAACAATTAAACAGGTAATAAAAATCAGTCACAAAAATGCAGCACTTAATGTAAGCTAAATAAATCTAAGAATTCAACAATTTAATAAATCAAAGAAAACAAGTAAACCAAAGAATTAATTCAAATAATACAAATAAGTCAAGTAAGTCAAATAATTCAAAAACAATTAAACAATTAAAAAGTCAATTAAAACATAAATTGAAAAATTAAATACCAGGACTATCCTTTTGAAATTAGGGGTATTACAGGAGTGCTTGCTTGTTTTGTTGTGATTTATGTGTCATTTGTAGTCTTGGATAGACCTTGTTATATCATTCATTCTAGGCACTCACATGGAAAATCTAGAGGGTAATCTTGGCTACTTAGGCCCATGCTTCATGCAAAACCTACCTCTTAATCAACTTGACCCCGGAGTTCAAGCTCCAATTCCTCCAATGGTCCTTCATGATCATTATAATCTTCATGCATACCATGCACCTACTTGCATTGTGTTGCCTAATTTTGAGGCTAATCAATATGAAATCAAGCCCGAGACCATTCAAATGTGTCCACTCTTTTATGGCTTGGATGAAGAGGAACCATATAGGCATCTTAATGAATTTCTTGAACTATGTTCCACCGTGAGGTACATGGATGTCCCAGAGGAAGTTCTTAAATTACTTCTCTTCCCCTTCAAGCTTAAAAATAAAGCAAAGCATTGGTTCAATACTTTAGGAGTAAATTCAATAACATCTTGGGCACAAATGCAAAATGAGTTTTTAAAAAAAAATTTATCCTGTAAGTTTGACCAATGTAATTTGTGCTTCAATTAAAGAATTTTCTCAAAGGGAAGGAGAGTTGTTGTATGAGGCTTGGGAGAGATTGAATGACTTGCTAAGAAAGTGTCCACATCATGGTATTCCAAAATGGCAAGTTGTCCAATACTTTTATGAAAGCCTATCTGACATGCAAAAGGATATAGTTGATACCTCATGTAGAGGTTCATATTTTGGAAAACATGAAGATGACATTTGGCACCTTTTTGAAAAAATGAGTGAAAACTCTTTGCACAAATATTACACTTCTCGGTTTGATCATAGTTTTAATAAAAAGGAGAAAAGTGTAACAGTGTGTCAAATTGAAAGTTCAAGGGAAATTATAGCCGAGGTTAAAACTCTTTCTCAAAAACTTGATCAATTCTTGTTGAATCAAAAACCGGCTATCAATTCACCCCCTTTTCATCATACAACTCATCTTTGTGAGCCTTGCATGACATGTTCAAGTGTTTTGCATACTACTTTCAATTGTCCCCATGGACATGTTGTTAATGAACACTTTAAACAAGTTAATGCTACATTTGCCCACCCTTATTCAAAGGCATATGTTCCATTGTGGAATGAAAGCCCTTATCAAGCTAAAAATCTTCAAAGAAAATACATTCCACCTCATAAAAGAAATGGAAGTCCTTAAGGGTTCGTCTCTTCTTCTTTCCATCATCAAAGAATGCATGACCTCTCACATCCTCAAATGTATGATTCCCAAGTTGGCTTCCATTATCCTCAAGCACTTTCTAGTAATTCTACATTTGAAGATAAGGTTTTGATGGCCTTGGGTAGCTTAGAAAAGGATACCAACTTGTTGCATTCCCACTATCACTCCATATCAAAGCTTAAATCCCAAATTGGGACCATAGCTAATGCCTTGAATGAAAGAGAAATTGGGAAATTGCCTAGTCAACCCGAGAGGAATCCAAAAGCCCAATTTTGTGTGGAAGCAAACCCTACATCGGGGTGTTCTTCCCAAACTCAAGTGCAAGGCATCACTACCTTGAGAAGTGGTAAGCAAGTAGATAATAGGGTTGAACTACCCAAGGAGGATAGTGAACCGACGCAACCTAAAGTTATCACCCATCCAATTCCTAATTCCACTCCTACTCCTTTGAATGAAAATGTTCCTAACCAGAATTCTCAATCTTCTCCATCATCCTCTCAAATTACAAAGTCTTGTGAGCCAAAAGCTTCATTCCCTTATGCTTTAAAAGAAACTTCGCCTTATGGGATGCAAGAAGGGAAAACACATGACATGATGGAAGTTTTTAAGTAAATCAACATCAATCTTCCTCTTTTGGATGCCATTAAGCAAATTCCACCTTATGCAAAATTCTTGAAAGATCTTTGCACACAAAAGAGGAAGAGCAAGGGACCAAGCCCTAAAAAAGTGTTCCTTATGGAGCAAGTGAGTTCCATTCTTCAACAAAACACTCCACTTAAGTTCAAAGATCCCGGTGCTCCGACTATTTCTTGTGTAATTGGAACTCATGAAATTCGTAGAGCTCTTCTTGACTTAGGTGCAAATGTCAATTTAATTCCTTACTCCGTATATGTCCAATTAGGGTTGAATGAATTGAAGCCAACCTCGATGGTGCTTTAAATGGCTGATAGATCCATTAAAACACCTAGGGTCATGGTTGAGGACATCCTTGTCAAGGTGGATAAATTCTACTTTCCAGTTGATTTTGTAGTTTTTGAAACTGAACCGGTTGCTAATCCCTCCAACCACATCCCAATCATCTTCGGAAGACCATTTCTTGCCACCGCAAATGTAACAATTAATTGTAGATCCGGGATTATGGACCTTTCTTTTGGCAACATGATGATCAAACTTAATGTTTTCCATGCAAGTTGACATCCCATAGATGAAGATGATTGTTGCCTTGTTAATGTGTTAGATGAGGTTGTTGAGGATTCGATTCCAACAATGGTAATGAAACAACCAATTGAGGATAGTCTTTCATCTTTTTTATCTGATGATCGTCTTGCTTCTTGTCTTCTTGAAATGTATGGAAGTTGTGGATTTGATGATGAAAAATCAATGAATGAAGTAAGCAATCTTATGGAATCTGTTGCAAGTTTAGATTTTCCATCTTGGAAAACTCCAATAGAACCTCTTTCTCCACTCTCTAGCACTCCACCGGTCTCATCTTTAGTCTTTCCACCAATTCTTGAGCTTAAAACTCTACCTTCCAATCTCAAGTATGCATTCTTAAGACCAAAAGAGACCCTTCCGGTTATCATTTCTTCAACTCTTGAAAAAGACCAAGAAGATGCTCTCTTAAGTGTGCTTAAAGAAAATAAGGAAGCCATAGGATTGAGTGTGGCAGATCTTAAAGGAATTGACCCTTCTATTTGTATACATCGCATTCTTAAAGGAATTGACCCTTCTATTTGTATACATCGCATTCTTATAGAAGATGATACAAAACCCTTTAGTGATGCCCAAAGGAAACTTAATCCAAACATGAAGGAGGTAGTTAAGAAGGAAGTTGTCAAACTCTTGGATGCCGGAATCATTTACCCAATCCCCGATAGCAAATGGGTGAGTCCAACTCAAGTAGTTCCCAAAAAATCGGGAATTACGGTGGTGGAAAATACAAAGGGTGAGGAAATATTTAAGCGTACCGCCAATTCATGGCGTGTATGCATTGATTACCGTAAATTGAATGTCGCCACTAGAAAGGATCACTTCCCCTTGCCATTCATTGATCAAATTCTAGAGAGATTGGCCGGGCAACAATATTATTGCTTCCTTGATGGCTATTCGGGGTACAATCAAGTAGCCCTCGACCCACTAGACCAAGAGAAAACCACATTTACATGTCTATTCGGCACATTTGCTTATAGACGGATGCCTTTTGGTTTGTGTAATGCACCCGCCACATTCCAAAGGTGTATGATGTCAATTTTCTCGGATATGGTGGAAGAGCATCTAGAGGTTTTCATGGATGATTTTTCTGTTTTTGGGTCTTCATTTAATGCATGCCTCAAAAATTTAGATCTAGTGCTTAAGAGATGTCGTGAAACCAACCTTGTACTTAGCTGGGAAAAGAGCCATTTCATAGTTCAAGAAGGTATTGTTTTGGGTCACGTTATCTCAAGGAGAGGAATAGAGGTAGATAAAGCAAAGGTCGAGCTTATTTCTGAATTGCCTCCACCTTCAACGGTGAGAGAGGTTCGCTCCTTTCTAGGTCATGCTGGCTTTTACCGCCGTTTTATCAAAGACTTTAGAAAAATTGCTCGACCCTTGTGCAACCTTCTTACCAAAGAAACTCCTTTTGTCTTTGACTAAGCATGCCTAGATGCTTTTCATAAATTGCATAAATTATTATCATCTGCTCCTATCATGCAACCTCCCAACTGGTCATTGCCATTTGGAATCATGTTTGATGCTTCTGATTATGCCATGGGGGCAGTTTTAGGACAAAGAGTGGGTAAGCTTCCTTGTGCCATCTACTACGCAAGTAAAACTTTCTCGGGAACTCAATTGAATTACTCCACTACCGAGAAAGAATTACTTGCCGTAGTGTATGCTCTTGATAAATTTCGTTCCTATCTCTTAGGGTCCAAGGTTGTTGTTTATTCTAACCATGCCGTCTTGAGACATCTATTGACAAAAAGGGAAACAAAACCTAGGCTAATTAGATGGATTTTGCTTCTTCAGGAATTCGATTTTGAAATCAAGGACAAGAAAGGCACTGAAAATATGGTTGCCGATCATCTTTCTAAGTTATCGATAGAGCCTTTCCCTAGTCTACCAATCTGTGACTCTTTTCTAGATGAACAACTCTTTCAAATTTCTAATGGAAAAATGCCTTGGTTTGCTGACATTGTGAATTATTTGGCAGTAGGCAAGCTACCAACTTCTTGGTCGAAGAACGAAAAGAATCGTTTCTTTGCCAACATTCGGAATTACTATTGGGAAGACCTTGTCTTATACCGATATTGTCCGGATCAAATTGTGAGAAAATGCATTCCGGAGAGTGAAATTCCAAGCATCCTAGTGTTTTATCACACTCTTGCATGTGGTGGGCATTTTAGTGCAAAGAAGACCGCCTTGAAGGTTCTTCAAAGTGGGCTCTTTTGGCCTACTATTCATAGAGATGCCTACAATTTTTGTAAATCATATGAGAGATGTCAAAAGATGGGGACAATGCCTAGAAGATATATGATGCCCTTGACCAATATACTTGTTGTTGAGATCTTTGATATATGGGGTATTGATTTTATGGGTCCATTTCCTATGTCCTATAGTTTTCAGTACATTCTTCTTGCCGTTGATTATATTCCCAAGTGGGTGGAAGCATGTGCTACCAAAACAAATGACCACTCCGTGGTCATTCAATTTATTAAATCCAATATTTTTACTCGTTTCAATAATGAGTGATGGAGGAAAACATTTTTGCAATCAATTCTTGAGGCACTTGTTTCTTAAGTACTCCGTCACTCATAAGGTAGCCACTCCCTACCATCCTCAAACAAGTGGGCAAGTTGAAGTGCCTAACTGAGAAATTAAACATATTCTTGAGAAAACGATTAACACCACCCGGAAGGATTAGTCAAGGAAGCTAAATGATGCTTTGTGGGCTTATCGGACGGCATACAAGACTCCCATTGGCATGTCTCCTTATAGGCTTGTATATGGAAAGCCTTGCCATCTTCCGGTTAAGCTAGAGCATAAAGCCTTATGGGTAGTTAAAAAGCTCAATTTTGACCTTGATAAAGCCGGAGAGAATAGGCTACTTCAATTGAGTGAGTTAGAAGAGTTGAGACACAATGCTTATGATAATGCCAAAATCTACAAAGAACGAACCAAAGCTTTTCATGATAAGCATATTGTGAAAAAGTCTTTGGAACCCGGTCAAAAATCTTGGCTTTTTAACTCTAGACTGAAACTCTTTCCTGGGAAATTGAGAACCAAATGGGAAGGTCCTTATGAAATCATCTCTGTTGCACCTCATGGGGCGGTTAAAATCAAAAACTTGAAGAAGGGGAACATTTTCAAAGTTAATGGACAAAGGTTGAAACTTTACATCGAGGGTCGAGTCTTTCAAAGACATTTGGAAGCTGCACATCTAGTTGACCCGGTGTATGAGCACATAGAAGATTGCATTGACAAGGGACCAAAAGTTTCGTTTGAACTTAGTCCAACAAGTTCTTCAAAGAACCATTTGTTGGGTGGAGTTTAGAGCATCTATCACCCCAACAAGGAGGGGATGCATTACAAGATCTTTGATCCGGGCTAAAAGAGCCCAATGTCTTGCTAGAGACGTTAAAGACTAGCAAAAACATTTCGTAGGGTGTCAAAACCCTATTCCTCCCTCATTTCTATCTTAAATTTCATTTCTTGCGAAGTTTAGATACTTGTTTTTGGTTCATATTCATTGATAGGAACTGTGATTAGGATTACATGAAATTTTGTGTTGTGATTGAGCATTTTGCATAAGTTCGATCGATCGAACTTCCACCTGTATCCAACACTTAGAAAAATTTTCCACCTGCATCCAACACTTAGAAAAATTTTCCACGTGTATCCAAATTACCTCTCTGTCCTATCGTTCGAACTTATTCTTAGATCGATCAAGAGACCTTAGATCGATCCAACTTCAAAGTTCGATCGATCTCATGATTCAACACTTGGAAAATTTTGAGCCTGCATCAACCTGCATATTTCACCTCTCTGTCTCATCGATCGAAACATTTCAAGATCGATCGGAAGTTCTTCGATCGATCCAACTTCAAAGTTTGATCGATCTTCAAGTTCCAACACTAAGCCAAATTTTTGAACCAAAAACCTGCATATTTTTGCTCTCTGTCTGATCGATCGAACTCTTGTTCCGATCGATCTCAGTTCTCCATTTCATTATTTGACTTTGTTTTGATTTTTTCAATTTTCAAAAATTCAAAAATTTTTTAATTTTATTTTAGTCATATTTTATTTTATCTGATCATTTAAAAAAAAAAAAAACTTTGTGAAAAGATCATTCAAAGTTCGATCGATCTGTGATTCTAGTTCGATCGATCGAACTAAATAGCGACAGTTTTTAAATAGATGATAAGATCTCATTCTCCATCATTTCTAAACCCTAGTTCCTACGCCACTGTAACCTCACCCATTTCCTCTATCTCCGGCGAGATCTCCGGAGTGAACCAGGTGTCAATCTCTCCCTCTTCTCGGGCCTTCTTCCTCTTCACATTTCCTCTCTCTCCTCTCTTTGATTCAAGGTAAAATCCGAGACCCTATTATTGATTTCACACCTCGATTTATTAAGACTATGTTTTAAGTGTTTGATCCGTTCTAATATTCATGATGATTCTTGGCCATAGATGAAGTTTTAAGCTTTTCATGTATATATGTCTATATTCGTCTTTATGCCGTGTCCATTGTAATGAGTTACTTTGATTTTTGGGAGTGTGAGCCATTCTAGGTGATTGGGATTGATGTTTGTTGTGTTGATGGGCCCACAAACATGATTCATGTGGGTCCCGTGCTCCCACAGTCACAGATCTGTGACTTCTCGTTTTTCACAGAACACAGTTCGATCGATCAAACTTGTGTCTCAGACCGATCGAAGTTGTGAGATCGATCTTACTTACTTTCAATCGATCCAACCTTTGTGATCGATCTCACATGCATACTTCATTCATCTTTTATTCACTTCATGTTATCATATTTATGCCCAATGCCTCTGATATTCCATATTGGATATTTATGCACATTAGAGCTAACTCCCATTGCAAGATTTCCTTTTTGCAGATCATGACTAAGAATAACAGTTCTTCTACTTCACCACACCTGAGGCTCATGATCAGATATGCCAATTAGAAGAGCAACTTCAGAGTTTGGAGGATATACTGGTTGCCCTTAGAGCTGACATTGCTACCCTTCGTCTGAATATGATGGCTGCCATTAGAGCTGACATTGCTCACCTCCGTACGGAGATCTTGACTGCCATTGATGACTTAGCTAGGGAGATCCGCGGAGTTCCCTTTGCCTGAGACTCCCAGTCTCTTTATCTTTTTATGCTCTCTATCTATGTTGTGTGTCTACTACACTTGTGATACTATTATTTTTGCAGCCGGGTCTGTCGGCTTTGACACTGGATGTATTGCATTTTATTGTTGTTTTTATCTATGATGGATGTCGTATGCTTTTATTGATACATCTGTCCTTTTAACTCCATCAGGTGCATCACAGTGACTTAAGTGAGAGAGTGCTACCTGATTTTCAGGACCACCCTTATACCTCTCTCATCTCTTTATCTGTTTATCCCATTTACATTTGCATGTCCACTGTGCACTACTTATCCCATTTTGTTATCTGATGAGTTTATCCAAGTGCCAATTTTCAGGACCACAATTCATCCCAAGTTTGGGGGGGGCCATGCCACCCACTTTGGATACTTCAATCCCCATCATTCTTGCTTAGTTGCACTGGTATACTCTTTCCTTTGTTCTCTTGCACATTGAGGACATTGTGCTATTTAAGTTTGGGGGGAATGGTGCTTTGCAGTGTTAGCTTTAAATTTCAAGGTTTTGAGCATGACTTGTGTAATTGAGGGATTTCTTTATGATTTGAGATCCATGTTAGCTATGATTTTGATCTTTTGAGGACTATATTGCTTAAAATTTAAAAATTGCTTGACTTGAGAGTTCAATACTCCTTGTATGCCTTGTGGATGCCATTTATGAGTAAATTTTTCGAAAAATTAATATCTTGCTTGCACTTGTGGTCCACATCATCTTGATTTTGTGATTGTTTTGAGATTCACTTTAGAATTCTA
This sequence comes from Cornus florida, assembly GCF_030987335.1. NCBI lineage: Eukaryota > Viridiplantae > Streptophyta > Magnoliopsida > Cornales > Cornaceae > Cornus > Cornus florida. The sequence continues at coordinate 56,336,656 of NW_026775579.1, read as the reverse complement.
CACTAGCATCGGCGCACACTGGCATTCATTTGTGGGGTACATGCTCTGTTGATTATTGAATTGGTTATATCCCAATTGAACTAGTAGTGCATTGAAAGTTTTCATTCTTGATAAAGGTGGATAACAACCCTTTTTCACTAAGTAGCCGGGATTCTAACCTCATCAAGCACTGAACTTCTCGCGCCGAAAGGTGGAGGGCCCAACCTCTAGGTTAATAATTGAACTTGATAAAAAAAAAAAAAAAAAAAAAAAAAAAAAAGTGAGGACTTCTCCCAAAATGTGAGAAGTGGGAAATGATTAGATGGTTGTTATCTTGATTTGTAACCTAGTTGATTTGAGCTTGTAAGTCCGTAGGGGTATTTGAATGCCTAATGCCCTAAAGCCATCTGGTTTGGGAGTCATTGACCTAACGCTCGACCTCATGAATCGCTAGAAAGCTTAATAGATTAACACATTGCACCATGCTTCCATCTTTGATTCTAAAAAAAAAAAAAAAAAAAAAAAAAATCGAGTGAAAAGAATAAGCGCATTTAGATAATTAAAGCTTTAATAAAAGATCCACTTTTTGTCTTGATGATCAGTACTAGATTTGTGTGCTAGTTTGAGGGTAAGGAGGTGATCATTTCTTTAGTTGGCTAAGATAGCAACATATTTGATGCCGGACCACTCAAAAAGGATTCTAGAGTTGTTTTGATTTGCATGATCATTTTCTTGATGTGTAGAGGACCATACTTGCTTGCTTGATGTTGAGATTTTGGGAGATTGCTCGGAAATGTTTGAAAAATTGCATACATGAGGTAGTTTTTCTCCCAATGCTTGTTTGCAATATTGGTGCATCTTTTGAAAGAATGAGCTTAATGTTTGTGGGTGTCATTTCTAGAAACCTTCACGAGACTTCACTCGTCCACTAGGGGTAACCTAGGGGTTTAAAAGGCTTGTTGCATATGCTAAGTGCAATCGTGTTCCCTACGAAAGTGGCGTTATCCATTTATTGTTTTCTAGATTCATACTTGTATAATTGTTTATTTCATTCCTTTACTTTCTAGCTCATTGTTAGGGACTAGCAATATTTAAGTTTGGGGGTGTGATGAGCACTGAAAAGTGCGTATTTAAACCCCTTAAGCTTAGGCATTATAGTACCTTTATCTATCTTACTTTACCGTTTTAGATTGATTTCGTATTATTTCCATTTTCAGGCACTTATCCCTCAAATAAGCTAACTTAGCCAAATAAGAACTTAATTGAAGCAATTCTGGGGTTAAACAAAGAAATGAGCAAAGTGGAGAAAGAAAGAAGCAAATGAAGCCAAAGGTGGGAAGTAACAAAGTTCGATTGATCCAACTTCAAGGTTCGATCGATCGAACACTGATCGATCTCAGTACTTCAAGATAGATCCAAACCTTGACCCAAAGCAGAAAGTTCAAAGTTCGATCGATCTAACACCACCCTTCGATCGATCGAACACTTTTATCCTTATTCAAATGATTGATCTTATCCACAGCTGTACCACCCACTAACCACTTTTGTCCTTTTCCCAAAAATATCTCCCAAAATATCTCGGATTTGTCTTTTCCCAAAAAGCTCAACCAGTTGGATCGATCCAGCCTAAGTTCGATAGATCTCAGCCAAGTTTGATCGATCCAAGTCCAAGGTTCAATCGATCGAACTTCCTCCAATGCGAAAAAGTTAAAAAGCCAGCTTGTCCAATCCATCCTCTATCCAATCATTAGAGAATATTCTTTGCACGACCCCAGCTCATTTTGTGTGTCACTTAACCTACCTATAAAAGGAATATGATGTACTTTTTGAGACATATACAATTCTAGGGATTATTCTCAAAGGAGAGGAAACTTTAGTGTAGAAGAAAAGAGGAGGAGGCTAGAAACACCATTGGAGACTCTTCATCATCCAAGGAGCAAATCTCAACTATGGAGTTAGCCCTTGAGAGTTGGAGCAACATCGCCATGAGTGGCTAGACATTCTCTTGGGGCTAGAGTTAGCCCCAAACATGCTTTCTATATCTTAATCTTATGTATTATTGAGGGATTAGTGTTGTAATACATGTTTTGGCACTTTTATATATATAGATCTTTTTTATTCAATGATTTATGTGGTTTAATGCTTCCAATTGATTATTTCATTCTATCCATATGTCTATGTATGTTAAAATAGATGTTCATGTGTTTGTCTCTATTTCTTGTGTTATTGATGCATGTCTATGTGTATTAATGTTATAGATATAGAGATTGTCAAAACATTGTGTTTAAAAGAATGCTCTTGTGATTTTCTAGATGGTCTATGCTCATTTCTTGATGGATTGTGCCTCTCCCTTAGCTTAATTAGTTTAATTTCATGTCATTAACTTAATTGTAGTGTAGTGGTAGCATAGTTGTTAAATGAGAGAACAATCCATGCTAGTTATTTGATGTTCCATACTTTTGAATGCAAGTAACATATGTCTCTAACCTTGTGGTGTATTTGGCTTGTGAGCTTAATGAAAGGATTAATGACTTGTTAGATATGTTGTGTTTTTCACATACTATTTAGACAATATATACTTAATTGCTAGATATATTGTACTTTTCACATGTTGATTAGACAATGTATACTTAATTGGTCACCCTTACTAATTGAATCAACCAAACACACATACACACATCAATATTGCAACACACATTACCCTCATTAGTCACTAGCTAAAGGTGTAGAAAAGCATTGCTTGGAGGTGATCTCTAAACCCCAAGATTTTTCTCTCTCTTACTTACTCTTATTTGCATTCAATTATTTAGTTTAATTTGTTCTTTAGTTTAATCAACCAACCAACTATTTGTTTGATCACTCGACTTACTAACCCTAATTGCGATTCCACAACCAAGTACGACTCCAATCCCTTGGGACGATCCCTACTCACTCTTGCTACGTTAGTAGTAGTGTTAGTAGTGATTTTTATAAATTTAAACTTGACCTAAAAGGCTTTTCTTGAACCGCTCATTCACTACATCAATTTGGCGTGTAGGAACGGCCACATCGTCACCAATGACTTGGTATGCCCAACGCACCATATACTTGCTCCTTAAAAAAGCTACTGCTTCTCATTCTTTTTGGAATAGGTCATTTTAATACTCCATTTTACCATATTAGTTGTCCATCTTTCCTTTTTGGGCTCCCAAAATTTTGTCCACTTTAAAAATCAAAGCATGAAAATCAATTTTTCCAAAATTACCCTTTAAAATTTTAAAAATCTCTAAATTCGACAAGATACCTATTTAAAGTTAGAAAGGACAATTTAGTAATCTTATGAGGGGATAATGCATTAATTGCATGTCTCCTTAAAAAGTACTAAAATTGAAAGTGGACAATTATTATAAGGATATAGGGAGTAATTATTAGTTGTAGTTTGAAAAGAAAAAGAAAAAAAAAATAGTTCCCCCTCTAAAATTATTTTGAAAAAGTATTTTAATAATTATTAGGACTAATATCATAAAACCACCACTAATTTCAATTTTTGAACATAAAACCTTAACATGTTTCTAAAAACCCCAACACTATTACAAAGTTATCACATTTCCCCAATTCTGACACTAATCCTTTAAGTTGGTGTTAAATGACTGAATTAACCTTATGATATACTACTTTTATTTTTAAAAAGCAAAAATTGATATTTTATAAATTACAAAAATAACCTTGTTTAGCTTTGCAGAGAGGACATTAAGGCCTGCAGCCTTGTTTAGTTTTGCAGAGAGGACCACCTTCTTGTTTTCATACTCTAAAACCCCAATTTGTAAAGAAAAACTGCCATTTTCAAAAACCATCCTAGGCTTTAAAGTAAGTAGAGTTGTGGTCGGAGAAGCAGTAAAGAAACTGAAATAGTAAATCAATAATCCATTTCCTATATAAATATATATTGGGAAACCCCTCTTTTATGGGGATCAATCACAAGAGGTGGTGCCACCATCGCCGCCATTCACACCCCCATAACCACCAGTACCATCACTATTGTAAGGGAGCCGCAACCACCATCATCAAATTGGTGGCATAACCACCGCCATCCCCACAGTTGGTGGCACCACCTCTACCATCATCATCGAATTTTGTAATAGCCCTAATTTTTATGGCATTTATTTATTTATTTTATTTGTATTAAATTTAATAATGTGACTATTTGTTTATGTGTTTTAACTAAATTTAATTATTATTAGTTAATTGATCATGCGTTATGATGTGTTTATTTGTCATTTGTTGTAGTTAGTTTAATTTTTTATTGGTTTTAAGATGTTTAATCGACTTAGTTAATTGTTTTATTGTTTTATTTTAAGTTTTGGATTGGGCTTGTAGTAGTTAGGCTGATTAAACGGATCTTGGGTTACTGGGAAGGAAGCCATGATAAAGGTGGGCTATAGGCCCATAGGAATGGATATATATATATATATATATATATATATATATATATATATATTATCTATTATTATTTTTACCATTGTTTTATTATTATTATTATTATTATTTTTGGTCAGACGTGTTTTAGGATTAGGTTTATATGTAGTATATATATGTGTATATGTAGTGTGTGTGAGGTTTAGAGAAAAATAATATTTACACGAGAGAGAGAAAGGAGGGGGGCGAAATTAGAGGAGGGAGAAAACGAGATGAGCTGTTTGTAGGGTAGATTGAATCAGCAAGGTGGACGACCGGCAACCCGAAGGCTGCCAGCGTTAGAGAAGAAGAACAAAGAAGAAGGAGTTTGGTTTTTAATCCGAAAACCTAAGGCAAGTTCTTCGTTCTGCTCTTCCCCTTTGATCTTGTGTTGTATATGTCATTAGTATAACTTTAGGAACTTAGATCATAAGGAATTAATCTGATACCATGTTTAAATCGGACTAAAATGGAGTATATGTATGTATATGTATATGTGTATACTTTGGATGAAATTACTAAATCATGATTCAAATTTATGTTTTAATGAACCCAATTGTGTATACTTGCTCTTTAATAATAGTAGACATCAATTAGGATATAAAAGCATGATTAAAGACCCAAAAAGACAGATATCTAGACTTTGAACAGACCTCCTGAGCTGTTTTCATGAAATAGCGCTCGAGCACTATTTACAGGGAAGTGCCATTTTCTGAAAAATAGCGCTCAAGCCCAGTAATGGGGTTGCTTGAGCGCTAATGCATGATTTTGGCTCGAAAGTGTTTCGTTTGGCCCTGAACATATTATTAAGACTTAGAATAAAAGGCATGAATCTTAAACATGCATGTTAATACGGCATTTATTCAATTATTAAGTTATAAATTGAACTCTTTGAATTGTTTAAACATTGGATGTTAAATGCTTAGCATGGAATATGATTTTAATCATCTTATTTGCTGGAATTGTAAATTGTCGGAATGGCTTATGGCTAGGTTTGTGGTTGTCATGATTGATGAAAATGACTTTAATAACTTATAAGTTATTTCTGTAATTTAATAATATTAAATTGCTATAATAATTTCAATATTAGATAATGTGATCTTAATCATATTCGTGGTTATTTTGTATGATCTAATATGTAATCTACTTCTATTATACGTGGGACCATTGTTAGGATATAGGTGGATTATTGCATTGACATGGGTGGCCCGGCTAGTAAGTTGGATTCTTTTATTTATGTCATTGTCAGGATATGGCTATATTGTTTATATTGTGCCATTGTCAGGATATGGTTACAATATTTTATATGTGGTCGTGCCATTGTTAGGATATGGTTACTGTAGTGTTTACGTGGTTGTGCCATTGTTAGGATATGGCTAGATATGTATTTATTATTTGGTGTGCCATGATACGAGCTTGAGGTCTCGTGATTAGTGGTTAGGACTGAGGTGTGTATTGCTGGTTGAGATGGGTAGCTGGATATAAGGGTGTGTGTGCGTTAGTAGAAGGAAGACTCATGACCACCTTGTTTGCGCTTTGCATGAGATACTCACTATCTGGTTGAGTCTGCCTTTAGTCCAGTAAGAGTCTTTAGTGTGTGTGTGTGTGTGTATATATATATATATTGACTATGTAGATATTGCATGAGTTAGTTAGGGATGTATCGTTCATCGGGTCTCTGTCTGGGTTGTTGTAGAAATGACTTGTTCGTGGGTTTTGACCCACTTTTGTTTTATTTTTCAGGTCCTCGTCAATAACAGGTTTAGAGGTTGTTCGTGCCGAGTAAAGGTTACTCTTCATCACTCTTCTAGTGTCGTCGACGTAAGATTCTACTTCATGTCTTTATTATCCATGATTTATACATTTATCTTTATTATTTCAGTTTTGGGATATTTATTTTAGGGGTCCATGATACGGATTCCTGAGTTGTATTTTGAGGATTATTTTATTCAGGATTATTGGATAAATTCTGAGATTGGTATCAAATGATTTATTTAATTATTATTTAGTTTTCTTTTTCAGCGATATTATTTATTTTATTAGTTATTCTATTTGTATTCTGTGTTCATTTATTATTAATTATTTGATATCCCCTGGTTATTGGGCAAGGACTTGATCAACCTGCGTTCTGGAATTGGGGGTATCACAAATTTATCATCCGAATCACAGAACTTGAAGCAATTGGGATAAAAGAGAGACTAAACATGTATACGGTGGCAACAGGCGAAGGAGCCACAGTCGATGCCGAACAGTAGAACCTCGACAGCTGTCGTCAGCGTCGGTGACAACAATTGTGTCATGAGAAGGGAGGTGAGATATGGAGATGAGTTCTTTAATCCTAGTAAAGAAAAAGGTGAGAAATTAAAGTTTCGATGGAGTAGAAGGAGGTGGTGGTATAGTCGTTTTATAATGGTCTTGGATGGTTGCGGGGGCACCGGTAGTGGTTGTGATGTGGGAATAGTGGTGGCAATGTAGCTCCATGTTATGGGTTACTCTCCGAAAATCTCCAAAAAGCATGTTTTTTCTTATCCTGTAACCTTTAGCTGTTATCCATGGTGGCAGAGTTTGTCTCTACTGCATAAAGCCCAACAACTTCTCTTCTTTCAAACTCTCTTCTTCAAACTCTCTCAAGCTTCAAGGAAGTAGGAGGGTATAGTTTTTCCAAGGTGGATTTGCCAAGCATTTTTAGTTCACAGGAAAATAAAAACAGTTTGTTTATGCAATGGTGTGCCTATGTCCCGTTTGAGTCTGTTTTTATGGGTTCAAGTTAATTTTTCTTTCAAATTGTAATTGTGGGATCCACAAGAGCATTTTTTTTTTTTTTTTGAAGTTTTGATTACTTTTATAATTTCAAGACAAAGGGTATATCATGAATATTTAAAAAATAATGCATTGGATTTTGAAGTATGACACTTATTTTGGAAAAGCCAAAAAAAGAAAGTATGACACTTAATTTAAGACGGATGGAATAATATTTAAGAACAATACTTACCTACTAATTAGGTTATCCTACTAACTATTGATGTGCACACATAGTCGACAATTACAAAATTAAGAATCTAATAAATATGGAAATTAGAGAATGTGAATGAATTTATTTCAAAAAAAGTTATTTTTCTTACTTATCATTTTACTGATTTTGTAAGTACATCCTATGCGTATTTGTGATTGGACCACATTTGTAGTCACTAGAGATATGTAAGTATTGTCTAATAGTTAATATATATAATAATTATTATATATAAAAATTCAAAAGGCAAAAAAAAAAAAAAAAAAAAAAAAAATAGGAATGTTAAACACTTGATAGCCTGAAACATGTTTTTTTTGCCCTTTTGTATTAGTTATTTCATGTTATTTATTTAAGTTATTTAATCCTAATTTTTTAAGTTAGGACTTATAGATAGAAACTAGGTATAGAAAAAAGTTATAATCACTATTCTCCCCCTTATGCATTTTTTTGTTGGTAAGAAATATATTTACACATTTATTTATTTTTATAATTATTATATATTTAATATATATTTATATTTTTTATAATTTAATAAAAAAATAATTTTAAGATAATTAAAAACAAATCAGAGAGGTTTAAGATTAATTTTATCTTCAAATTTATTCACTAAATCAACCAAAGTCAGTGAGTCACGTTAGGCAATTAAGCATGTGGGAGTTCTTACCACAACCTTCTTTGACCTGTAGTTTGTCCACCACGGCAGTAAGAGAATTTTTAATTCAAGTCTTCCTAATCCCATGGAAGTATCTCTAAATAATATTCTATGTAGTAATAATATCAACATGTTTTAATTTTTGGTGGAAAATAAATAAAATATTTATATTCTTATCCAGCAAAACAAACATTACTCGGTGCAATGAATGGGAATATATACGACCACCACAAATAATAGATATTAAATGTCACCACTTGGCGTGTCCTCCGCGGACGAGCGGCTGCTAATGAGGAAAGTCAGGACAACGCGTTTGGTCCGTCACACGAGTTGACTTGGAAATTGGAACCAGTCTTTGGTCTTTAGTCTTCCCTCAATTTCTAAATTGCTTCATCCAATTTAGAAGAGGCCCTTGGTATGGAATACATATTTGGTGAGTACGTATTGTATTTGTACGATTCAGATAAATTCGGTGTACAATGCACCAAATGTGTCCAATACTATATTCTCGATAAGTAAGGTAGGTATATGGGTGAGCCCCAAATACCAATACAACCTAAATTTAACAAATGTGTGGGGTACTTTTTATTAAATAGTGGGACCCATTTCACCTTATGATAAGGCTATCTATTAACTTGCTTATTCGATTTGGAGGACCTCACAGTGTAAGAATGAGCCTATTATGAGGTCATATTAAAGAGAGTTAGGTTATTATGAGGTCATATTAAAATTGGTTTTTTTTTTTAAATAATATAATTAGTTTAAAGTATTTTAAAATGTAAGAGCATCTCTAGCAGTGTGTTAAAAGATCTTTATATATAAAATGTGTAATTTTTTTTTTTTTTTAATCTTTAGAAGTATGTTATATATTGTCACTGTAAAATTATTGTGTATTTTGCACAGCCCTTTTGTATAGCCACATCAGCATATTTCCTTTATTCTCATTCTTTCTCATTCCATTAACGAATCAACCTAGCATATTTCATTTCTCATTCAATTAACAAATCAACATAGTAAGTAGGTTTGTAAAAATTATGTGTGGTATTACACATGATACGTGATTGGTTATTATTGATAAATAAATTTTTACACAAAAAGTATAAAACAATGGTTGGAGCTAAAAATAATTAGTCTAAATTTTTTTGTATAAATCTACTATGACAAAATATAGACAACTGTTGAACACGTTCTAAGAGTTATTTAATGACTATTTAATTTAACTAAATTAAGGTAAAAAACTAGAAAGTTGAATTTATTTCGTTTGGAAGTATCGAATAAACAAATTGAATTTAAAATTAGAAAAAATTTAGTTAAAACCGTCAATTCGATATTCCTAAACCCAATATAAATAAATTTTGATATGAAATGTTAACTTTAAATTATTAAAAAAAAATGCGCTATCAATTATATATGCATTTTTATTTTGTTTATGATGTTGATAAAAATAAATAGAGCTCATAATAGTTGTGATGAACTGTTACAACTTTTTCTCACTCCCAAGTTTGTGATTTACTTTAGTAGGCTCTGGGCTTTCTAGAAAGGAAATATTTGGGTTTGTTTAGCAGGCGTTTTGTTTTGGCATTTTTGTTTAATTCATGTTTTGTTATATGTTGTTGAAGCAAAAATTTGCACAACTCATAATGATGACATTTCCTGCAAAACAATGAATACATTACCTCGAGTGACAATGTGGTGCTGGGCGATGACCCTCCGATGATCAAAATTAAATGTCTAAAATTTTTCTCATACCCCATTTAATGGCCTTTTACGTACCCTATTTATGGTTACCTCGAGATCTAGTCGGTTGCATAGATGTCAACTGGGGAGATCCGATTTATCTTTCTTAACTGATCTCCCCTCTCTTAGTCTCTTTGTCAATTGAATCATTTACTCGGTCAAGACGGCTTGTTAAACGTAGAGTTATTTTTCTCCTATCATATGTTATTTTGAATAGTAATCGAAAGTATGTTTAGTAATGCATATTTGTTGTAAAAAAATTTGAAAGCAAAAATATAAAAACATGTTTGATAAAATATGACGTTACAAGTTAAAAAAATATAATAACTAGTTTTAAAAGATCATTTCAGAGTTTTTTTTTAAAAAATATTGGTTGCTGTTAGAGTACAAAAATATGTAAAAATAGTAAATTAGTGTTTCAATTTTTAGTCACTTACTAATTGTATTTTTTTCACTATTCACTACAGTACCGCACCGAACAAAAATAAAAATATCAAAAACAAAACAAGTACCAAACATGCCCTTTGTGACCACTCTTACACTTATCGTGACATAATATAATTATATCATATGAAATAGATTAATTAATTTGGAATTAGATTTTTTTTTTTTAAAAGGTAATTTGGAATTAGATTGATTTAAGTAAAAATAAATTAATTGATTGTTACGTTTTGTATATATATATATATATTTATAAAAATTTGTGAACGACATCCATTGAGATACGTTAGATGCAGAAGTTTCTCACCCAATTGGAGTCAAACATTTTTTGGGCGAAGAAAACTCAACTAAACGTGGTCCATTGCATGTGTAAATTTCACACAGCGTATACATATGTATCTATATTGCGCCGCTCTCCTCACTCTCACTTTCCTCACGCTTGTCACGCAATTTCCCAACCCCCTTTATAAACAACCCACACCACTCCCTCACTCTCACACTTCAGCCTCCACAACTCTCTTGTTTCTCTCTCAAGCTTTCTTGTTTCTCTCTCTAAAACTATCTTCTTCAACACTCTCTCTCTCCGCTCACTGAATCAAGATCTAATGGCGCTTGAAGCTCTCAACTCTCCCACTACACCATCACCTAATTCACTCAACTATGATAACATCAACCATCCCTCTATTGAGTCATGGACCAAGGGAAAGCGATCAAAACGACCGCGTATCGAACAGTCACCCACCGAAGAGGAGTACCTCGCTCTCTGCCTCATCATGCTCGCTCGCGGCGGCGCCGCTTCACATCGCGTCCACTCCTCACCACCGCCGCCGCCGAAGCCGACGTCGTCTGATTCGAAGCCCGTCTACAACTGTTCAGTCTGCAACAAGTCCTTCGGTTCCTACCAAGCCCTAGGCGGTCACAAGGCCAGTCACAGAAAACAAGCCGGAGCAGACGAGCAATCGTCCAATTCCGCCGCCACCACGACCGCCTCCGCCGCTGCCGGCGGCGTCAGGACTCACGAGTGCTCTATCTGCCACAAGTGTTTCCCCACCGGACAGGCGTTGGGCGGACACAAGCGGTGCCACTACGAAGGTGCTGCCGGTGCTGCTGCCAGAAGTGGAGTGGCAACCTCGTCGGAAGGAGTGGGGTCCACCAACAGCTACCGAGATTTTGACCTGAACCTCCCTGCCTGGCCGGAATTATCCCCCAAATTCAAATTCGGCGAGGACGAGGTGGAGAGTCCTCATCCGGCGAAGAAGCCTCGTCTTTTGTTGCCGGTGAAAGCTGAAGTCTCTCCCATATGAATCATATGATGAATACCTTAGCAAATTAGGGCTACAATTTAGCAGATTTGATTGAGATCTCACAATATTTATTTATTTATTTATATATATATGATTTGGTGATTTATAATTTTATATGTACATAAAATATGTAATTCACCTTATTTGTGATAGAGATTATTTCATTTTATTTATTATGAAAGTGATTTTGGTGCATGGAAGCTGTATTTGGAATTACCTTTATTGTGTTATTTTTAATTTTTGGTATATATTCAATGATGATATAATGACGTCATTTTACTAATATTGTTATCAATTGTCCAAAATCACTCTAAAACAGAAAAGCATTTATTTGTAGACCTCACATATTTAAACTCCAAGCATGGTTCTAGTTTAATTTGTTTAGTGAAAAATGTATGATTTGTGTGTGCGCGTGTGTTTGATTTTGTTTATATCTTGTGATGAGTGGTAGGTGTGGATAAGAAGATAGGTTTTACACATGGTTAAACATGTCAAAGTGTTTATGTAAATTAATTGAATTAGGCAAAGACGACTAAGAGAAATGGTCCAAATTCAGAGTAAACAAATTACAATTGCATTTCATAGCAAGTTCGAAGAGGGACACTTGGCATCGAAGTAGTTTTCTTAACACATACAATGCTTGGTTTTTAAGAGGACTCTTGACATTTCCACAGCTCCAAACCTAGTTAGAAGACTAAATGATTTGGCTACCCAAAGCCAATCTCTAGAGGATTTTAATACCAAATTACATCATCTCTGTCATGAAGAGAGGGGAAGCTGGAGTTAGGGGTGGTAATTCGTGTTGGAAGGTTGCGTTCGTGTCGTGTCAGAACGTAACTCTTCTGTTAAATGAAAAGACACTAATACAACACGATTATTTTCGCGTTAAAAAATCCTGATACGATTATTACACGCCGTAAATCGTTTAATACAGTAAATGGGTTAAAAGTTGACATGACACGAAATAACACGATGAGGCACGTTTTAGTCATTTTTGACATCAACACAACGCGTTTATGCAACACGATTGGTCAAACATGTTATTTTTAATACGCGACACGTTTAATTAAATAGGTTAATCGGATTATAAACAGGTTGATGTGTCAAATATAAACACGACACGTTTAATTACCGTGTCAATTCGAATTAACAAGATTAAGTCAAATCTAAACTTACTTATTTAGCATTGTGTTAGCGTGTACGTGTTAAATATTACCATCTCTAACTAGACGATATAAATACTACTAAAAGAAATGAACTTCTTTAATCGAATTCAACTAGAGTCTAATGGACACGGACAAGGTGAGAAGCCCATCAATCTTGATGAGTCCCACATCATCACTACTATGCATGATTCGAAGAGAAAAGTATTTTTCATATTAATTTGTATACCATCTAATCGCTTAAGCTTTTCTGGCAAGTAAAGAGCTGAGAATGTGAACGTTTTAAAGAAGAAATTGACAACTCAAAGTTAAAATAATGACTCATGACTTTTGGTCCAACATTTGTTTAGCATGTACTACTCCATGTATTAAAAGTTGCTTTGAATAGTTCTACCTTGGACATAGCTAAAAGGAGACTAAAAGTATATATGAGAGTAGCCTTTACGTGTGGTAGAGAAATTTGACAATAACAAGCCATAACCAGACCAATTATAGTGGTACAACACTATTAGTATATTCTTACAATTTGTCAAAAAAAACACATAAGACACACAGTAATTAATTTGCAACAAAATATTGGGGAATACATGCGTAGCAAAGATAAAGAAATAAGTGAATGGTACACTGCATATATCCACATAACCGCGTGGAATCGCAACAATGTCTAGTCATGTTTTGGGTAGGGACAAACGCATTTGGCATTCCACACCTTAATTAATGGATGCTTCTAAAATGTCTAAATGAGTACCAATTCTCCTAATCTGTAACCATCACAAAAATGTGGACATTATTTAAGTTTGGTTTAATTTCTTACAGCTTAACATTTGGTATTTAAGCAGGTGCTTGGATCTATCCGCAGTACAATATATACTCCATCTCACGATTCACAAGTTTAATACATGAGGAGATTTACTTACGCATCTAAAGATTTTAAACCATTAGAGACAGTACAAGCATTATACTGTAGAAGATACTAGCTCATTAGAGTAGTGATAGGTCATCCGAGAAATTAAACAGATGATCGAAACTTCACGTGAGGATTGTAGACCATCAGATGCAATACAAATGTTGTACTGCAGAGTATCTTAGCTCATTGGAGTAGTTTTAGGTCCTTCGAAAACAGATGATCAAAACCTCACATGTGAAGATTGTAGACCAATGGATGTAGTACAAGTGTTGTATTGCAAAGTATCCTAGATAGGAGTGGCCATTCGCATTCGTGGGTCATAATCGTGTCGCGTCGATTTAAATATATTTTACTAAACAGTTTAATCCGAACATGACCCATTTAATAATACCCTCAACACTAACCTAACCTGTTTATTAAACGGGTTATACATGTAATCCGTTAATGACCTATTTAATAAAACGAAACATTATATTATTTAAATTATTAATAATACTTGATCAAACAATAAATATTAAAAAAAATATAAATTTCAATCCAATCACATGACTAAATAATATCTAATATACAAAAAAAAAAAAAATTATAAGATATCGTAATGGTACTCATAAAGTGTTTTATGGTTTTACTTTTTATTATCATTATTCAAACTCAGTACCAATTACACCATATTTGGACACGCATATAGATATAGATATATTGTTACAGCTAATTTCCAACTATATATATATATATATATATATATATATATATATCTATGGACTCCACCTCACTTGTCCATCCTATGATATGTTGACAGAAGATATATGTGAGGATGGCCAATGGAGGAGAACAATTAGATGCCTCAACTAACTCAAGATTAGTTGGTCGGCATTTGACACTAGCTAGGAATAGTATAAGTCGGCACACCCAATTTCTATAAGAATAAATGTGTGGTGCCCCAATTTGGCTGGTCTCAATTAATCCTTAGTTTAGCATTTGGGATTGTTATACGTACAAGTCATAGCATATGCTCCATTGCTTCCTCTTCACTAGGATTGACTCTTGAGGACATTATATAATATTCACACAAAAGTCATAGACCAACCATTTAAAATTTTTTTAATGTATCTCACAATAATATATATATATATATATATATATATATATATATATATATATCTTATGAAAAATAAATGTGTATTTTTTATTTAACTTTCAAGTATATATAAGGTAAATTCCATCCTCTTCGCATCAGTCATTAGTCATTACATCTACTAAATTGATTTTTGCTCATGATTATGCTATCCAAGCCAAGTCAGCTTGTAAATCATTATTTTAGTTTGATATTTTTTGAGTCTGACAATCACAGTAAACGCACCTAGTACATCTGTATGTGTGTGTGTGTAAGATGTGTAATAATAAATTGTTGTGAAAAAATAATAATATATACACTAACAATATTTTACACAACATGTTGATTCAAAAACATGAAAGGAAACTAAAAAATGTCAAAATCCCATCCCATCTTTCTTAATTTTCAAACCGACCTTTTGAGCGTATTTGATAGTCATAGAGCAGTGGTCAACTCATGGAGGGTTTTTTCATGATTTTTTTTTTAATGACAAATACTCACCTCACGTTTTAGAGATTGAACGGTTTGAATTTTTTAAAATCACTCTTAGAGATTTTCTGAATAATTATTTGATACATACATGAGATTGAACGGTTTGAATTTTTTAAAATCACTCTTAGAGATTTTCTGAATAATTATTTGATACATACATGTTGAACAGAACGAAACCATATAATAATTATTCCTTGTGTAACTTGAAAATTTGAATTCTACTCTCTTATAAGTTATACATCCTACTCAAAACACATAATTACTTTTAAAGACGAGTAAGAGATAAAACCTGTAGGGTGTATAAGTCATAGCATATGCTCAATTGCTTCCTCTTAACTAGGATATTTTTTTTTAATGTATCTCACAATAATATATATATATATATCTTATGAAAAATAAATGTGTATTTTTTATTTAACTTTCAAGTATATATAAGGTAAATTCCATCGTCTTCGCATCAGTCATTAGTCATTATATCTACTAAATTGATTTTTGCTCATGATTATGCTATCCAAGCCAAGTCAGCTTGTAAATCATTATTTTAGTTTGATATTTTTTGAGTCTGACAATCACAGTAAACGCACCTAGTACATCTGTATGTGTGTGTGCGTAAGATGTGTAATAATAAATTGTTGTGAAAAAATAATAATATATACACTAACAATATTTTACACAACATGTTGATTCAAAAACATGAAAGGAAACTAAAAAAATGTCAAAATCCCATCCCATCTTTCTTAATTTTCAAACCGACCTTTTGAGCGTATTTGATAGTTATAGAGCAGTGGTCAACTCATGGAGGTTTTTTCCATGATTTTTTTTTTTTAATGACAAATACTCACCTCACATTTTAGAAATTGAACGATTTGAATTTCTTAAAATCACTCTTAGAGATTTTCTGAATAATTATTCGATACATATATATTGAACAGAACGAAACCATATAATAATTATTTCTTGAGTAATTTGAAAATTTGAATTCCACTCTCTTATAAGTTATACATCCTACTCAAAACACATAATTACTTTTAACGGCGAATATGAGATAAAACCTGTAAGGTGTTGCCACCTAATATAAATAGACATTGAACATAATATTTTAAAAGTAAATTTATGCGAGTAACATAATGATGACATTATCATATTTAATTATATCACGGTGATATTCTCCGCTCATATTATTAAGATCACATAACAAACACATGGTAGAGCAAGACTACTATTTTCTTCGTCAAAGGTGAAATTTATTTTTCTCATTAAATTTGGCTGATTGAATAGTGTCATGAGTTAGTGTTACATCTTCTTCGGTCTATTATATATATATATGAATGAAGTAATTGTGAATGATTGTTTTAGATGTTGATTCATTCATCTCAAAGATTTCCAAATTTCCCTCATTATGTGATCAAAATTTTAAAGTTCCTTCTTGTAATATTTTTTCTTAAAAAAAAAAAAAAAAAATTAAAATTATTCAAGTTCCAACAATTCTTCTAGGAAGCTTCGCACAATAATAGAGTTTTCAGTTGTACGGTTAGAGTTGCAATGTCAGCGTTCTAGTTTGGTTGGCTGGGGAGAATTAAATGAAGAACACGTGCGCAAACACAAAGGCTAATAAGACAAACCATGGTTTGCAAATTTATACCCATTAGCCCCACTGGGGCGTTAGAGAGTTGGTGGGAATCGACCTGTCTGAGTGTTAGACCACTAAATTTAAAATTTATCGATTACTCTCACTGTGGAGTCGGATGGGTAAAGAAATTCCCACCTCATTAAAAAAACACAATACCGTAATTATTTATTTAGAGGTCTCTCTCATGAGAACTACCACGAGATCGATCTCTTTTTTTTTTAACACAGATGCATTACATAATTAATTTTACTTTTCACACATTTCAAAAAATTATTTTATTCAATGGTTAAGCACATGAGAGCTCTCTTCTCATGAGAAAAACTTTTTAAGAGCATTACTCATCCCTTGACTAATAATAATTCTGTAAAAAATTTACATAATAAAATAGCGCTAAAATAAAAACTATTATTAGTAGGAATTATAAACCACGATTCATAACAATTTGTATAGGTACATTATAGAGTGTTTTTTTGTTAATAATAATAAAAAAATGTTCTAAGCAATTTTTAAAACGTGAAAGATATATTTGAAAGGGAATAGCGATGGCCTCTGACACACTACATGATAGGATTTTTTTTTTTTTTTTTTTTAATAAATAAAAAAAAACACATGTCTATGTTCTCTACTAATCTACGTTTTACCATTTCTTGTCATTTCAAAGGAGTTTAGATTATTTTTTTAGGGTAGAAGTGGAAGCAAGAACACGAGTGGAAATCGAGAGTGTAAGAGTAGGGGTGCAACTCTTTTGGGTTGGAATCACAATTTGAGTTTAACTCGAGATATGAATTCTAATTCAGTTATAATCGGATCTTTAATTGTGACTATTCAACTAAATTTTTTATTTTTAAACTCGAATTTGCGACTTTGTTTGAGATTTTGAGTTAGAAAGTCATGTTAATTTGAATTTCTTATATAATCAATTACACATTGAAAATTTAATGTAATCTTAGAGTTAGTTTGAGATTAAATTATTTCAAAACACAAAAAGTTTTAAAATTTTATTACAATTATTTTTTAATAAATTACAAACATTTTTAGAAAATTTATTCCCTAAAGCTTTAATAAATAATAAATTAAACAGGTCGATGATTCAAGTCTTCATTTGGGTAGTTAGTGTATGAGTTTCTTGCTATGACACCCCCTCCCCAAAACAAGTTCATCATAATTTGAACATTATAGACAATTTTTTTAAAATAGAATATATATAAATTATTAAAAATTAGGTTCGAATTATTAGCACCTTAATTCAAGTTCAATCAAAATTAAGTTCGGGTTGAAGTTATTGGGTTGGATTCATGTTGGTCGTTCAAATTGCACCCTCGAGTCAAAATCTAAAAATTGATTGGAGCGAAAGTCTTTTCAATTTGTGCATAAACTTATTTAAAAACCCTGCAGGTTGTGATTCTTGTGAATTATGCATGCCCTTCTTAGTATCACATGACAGAAATTGTACAGAGAAAGATCAATACAAATCATTTCAAAGCAAAAGGAATATGTATTGTCTTCGTTGACTACAAGGCTATGAAGATGGAAGATAAAATTCAAATTAAGATAAAGCCTATTTCCTGGGATGAAATGAAAAGTAAAAAGGTGGAATTATCAAGTAAAATGTAATGAAATTAAATTACATACCCACTAATCCATTTGAATATGGACGTTATTAGAGACTCTCCTACCCATGGTTCACTGCCGATATGTTACGTATTGTTTGGTTTGTAACTCTTTTTTAATGGTTCGAGATCATTACACACTCTTGTGAATCGCTCGGTTTGACCGGTTTACATCAATATTCGTCCGAATCCGTTACACCACGACTGAGACGGTTATCGCGCGACTGTGAACCATGCAGTCCTGCCTCTCCTTTTATGTCACTTATTTAAATTAAATAAAAATTGACCATGTAACTAAATGTATTCAACATATTTAATGAATGAATATCTGATTTTATAATCAACAAGCTTTTATATATATTGGGAATACCCTTCAAGTCCTGGTTAAAGCTTATTATTGATCCAAATCAATCAAGCCTGACCAATTCAAAAACCTAGGCCTGATTTTAGCCCCAACTAGGACTAGGTTTCAGTTTCATAGCCCATAACTATACAAATTAAGCTCAAAATTTAACCCAATTTCTAAACAGGTCGGGCACGGCTTAATACTCTCATCTGTTAATTTTTAGTGGGCCTGTTTAATGGTCGAAAACCGACGGACTCAGGTGTGGGCCTCAATTCTCGTAATCATCTCAAAAAAATGCCATTGAAAGCCAAAGATTAATCTTTTGGATTTTGGTAGTGTTCGCGCAGTTTTTGTTCCCTACGCCGGTCGATGGACTCTTCGCTGGCGTGCCAGAGTATTTGTACAAAATACCCAAAATATGTAATTGAACACCAGCCTATCCCTTTTTCCGATGACTGACTCTCAGGCGATTGTGTGGGAGAGAGACTAGTAAGAACTCCCAGTAAGGTTCTTTTATGCCTTATTTGTAGCAAGGACTTTTTAGAGTGTCTAAAGAAATGCAACGGCTGATGAATGTTTGAATGGATGGAATGGCCGAATGAAGACAGGCGGCAAGAACTTAATCGATCGCCGGCCGAACGTGATGGCGAGAACTTAATCAATCGCCATCAGCCAAACACAATGGCAAGAATTTAATCGATCGCCACCAGCCAAACACAATGGCAAGAATTTAATCGATCGCCACTGAAACGTGATAGCAAGAATTTAATCAATTGCCATCAGCCAAGTAATGACAAGAATTTAATCAATTGTCACTACGATTCAATGGCAAGAATTTAATCAATTGCCATTGAATTGAAAGCCTAACTAAAATTGTGTAATTAAAATTGGCATAATTGAAATTGAAAGAAAGTAAATGGCTGAATCGAAATAGTTGACGAGGATCTAATCAATTGCCATTAAATTGAAATAAAGAAATTGATAGGAAAATGACGTAGAGTCAATTGAAAACATTTTTAATTGAAATGCATGTTTTGTGGTGGTGCTGGACAAGTTAGAAATGGAATACAATACTTCTATTTATAGAAATTCTAAAACCAACTAATTTCTAATTATTTCTTGCTAAAATCTCTCTTGCTTCAATCATTTTCTTTTGAAATTCAAACTGAGCTACGGCCCAACATTCCTCGCCTTCAATATCGATGCTCCAGTTTCAATGGAAAAGTCTTTACTGAAATCTCTCTTTTCCTTGATTTGCTTTACTTTACTTTGTTGCTGAAAATAGGTCGTACTCCAGTATTCTTTCACGTCTCTTCTCCTCTTGTTTCGTCTTGCTTCAAATAGAATACCTTTGTTGAAGAAAATATTGATTGCTAAGAAGTCGGTAGAAAGCTGCTGGAAGATTGCTAGTAAGTTGCTAATTTTTAGCAATTTCTTTCTTCAAGCTTGACTGAAATATTTCCCTTAAATGGCTGGAAGACCATTTATAGCCTTGACCCATACACTCACGTGGCTGCCCCTTCCTTTTGAATTTCATTTTCATAAGGATTCAATTTCCTTTCTCATAACTAAATCCCTATTTTATAGGAACTTAATTATGTCACCTTAGCCAACTTCTCTCAATGTTCTATTTCTAATGAAATTTCCTTTTGAAATTAACACAAGTCTCGGTTGTTTAGTAACAACCCTTTTGGTGAGGTGGCTGAATATATAGATATCTTCCTAAATCTTCTCCTACTATTTCTCCATTGGCCGACCATTCTTGGACATGCTTAACACTTATCGGCTTCCCATTGGTCCACGTCGCTGCTGAAGTGGCTGCCAAGTTTTGGTGCCAACAAATGCCCCTTGAATTTCAAATGCTTTTATCACTTATGATACGAAGCGTTTGGAATTTGAATCGGCCTAAAATTGTAATTCAAATTTTGGTAATAAATTCTCTTTCCAACCACCTGCTTTAATGGTTATCTTTCCCAATTAAAGCGGTGACTACACTAATCCGCTATTACATCCAGCAAGTATTTAGCTTGATGCTCTCTAATCCCTAAAATCATTCTTCTTCCCTTAAACTTTCTATCTCTGAAATTCTTTCTCGGCAAAATCGTTCCTGACGTCTTCTATGGCTCCTAAGAAAACTAAATCAACTGATTCCACCTCTATCCCTCAACCTTCCGATCCTTCAACCCATGGCAACATCATAGAAAAATCCCTAAAAACTCTATCTCCTTACAAATACTGTCTCAATACCCTTATCGATCTTCGTACTGACTTCAAAGGCTTAGGTCCTGCTTTCCTTGACGAAGCTCCTTCATCAATCTCACCTTTCTATCCTTCGGCCGATGTTCTTCCATTCCTTCAAACCTTCCCTCCTAATGAAAATGGCAGTTTGCCACACTTTCATTTTAGAACATGGCATATTCCAAATGATGCTTGGATCAATTGGGTCGACCGGGTTGGAGCTGTGAAGGGAGAAGTATGGAAGGATTGTGGAATATATGATGCCATTCAGCTAAGTAAAACTAACATCACCCAAGACAGGGCCTTGATGATAGTAGCCATGTTTAATTGGTCGACCACTACCAACTCCTTACACTTGAAGTGTGGCATGATGGCTCCAACCATTCAAGACGTGTGCTATCTAACCGGTCTCAAACCCTTTGGGATTGATGTAAGTACCTTGTTGGTAAAGGAGGATTCTCCTTTCATTTTCCCTTCAAAGCAAACTGGAACCAAGTCATCTGAATCCTCTTATGGCAAGTACTTAACTTCCACCATAGATCCTCGCGTCCTTGTGAATGATGCTGAACATATTGCCTTCTTGTTGGCCTGGCTGAACAAGTTTCTTTTATGTGTACCGGCCTTTCAAGTCACAAAGGATTTCATTCATGTGGCCGTTGCCCTTTCAAGAGGTAAACACCTTGCTCTTGCTCCCTTGGTGCTTTCCCATTTATATAGAGGGATTTATGACTTGCTTACCTCTAACTTCGGACGCTATGGTGGTCCCCTCTGGTTATTTCAAATTTGGCTTCAAGTGTACTTTCCTGAGCTCGGACCTGTGGTGAGGCCTTCGCTTGATGGTGGATTAATTTTACCAATAAGGTCAAGGCCCCAACCTCTGAATGGCCAAAGTTTGATTATTGGCTGTAATTCTTTTGCTGGTACATTTTGAATCGGCCCGTGTCTTTGACAAGCTTGACAACCTTTTGAGTAATCTATGCAATCTTTCTTCATCCTCGGCCAATAATATCCATACCTGCGAATCAGCCATCTCATTTTAATCCCAACTTGGTGAGCCCCATAGCTGCCCTCATGTACCTCGGCCATAACCTGAAGTGATTCCTCCTTGCTTATGCATTGTAGTAGGAGCCCATCTTCTAACCCTTTTCTGTATAGATCCCCATCTAGAAGCACAAAGTTGATCGCTTTTCTTTTAATACTTCTATCAGCCTTGATGATTGGATTTCGAAGAAACATTATAAATGGTATCCTCCAGTCATCGTCGGCCAAATCTTCTACATCAATTGTCCAAGTATCAAACAACATAGTATTTCTCAATTCGGCCGATGGCAAAGATCTTCGTTTTATCTTTATCAACTGATCTTCTATTCCGGCTGGTACTCTTATTCCAGAGGTTGCTTGGGCCATGCTGTTGGCCTCCTTATTCTGCCCTCTCGGCCAGAACTTAAGTTGAACATTATCAAATTGATTGATTAATGAAGTGGCCAGAGAATGAAACGGCCTTAATTGCTAACTTAGGCACTTAAAATCTTCAGAAATTTGGCTAAGGACTAAGTTTGAATCTCCCAAAATCTTTACATCTCTAACAGCCATTTCAATTAAAATCTCCAGGCCGATTATAAGCGCTTCATATTCGGCCTGATTATTTGAACATTTAAAATCTAAAAAGAAAGAGAATGAAGCCTTTCTACCAGCTGGCGAAATAATAACAATACCTGCTCCTGCTCCATCAGCCGTGCTTGATCCATCAAACATCAAGATCCAAGGAGTTAAGAATATAGCTGATGACTCCAATTCATCATAAACCCATGGATCAATATTAGTTGAAGGATGATCGGCCAAAAAATCAGCCAGAACCCTTCCTTGTACTGATTTTTGTGGGACGTAGATAAAATTGAATTCCATCAAAGCCAAAGCCCATTTACCTATTCGGCCAGTGATCAATGGCCTTGATAGCATATACTTGATCACGTTAGTCTGACAAAGAATGTAAACATCAACAGGCCGCATGTATACTCTCAACTTCATGGCCGAATAGTACAAAGATAAATAAAGCTTCTCAATTGAAGAATATTTGCATTCTACATCAGTTCGTACTCTACTCAGGTAGTAGACAACCTGCTCCTTTCCATGTTCATTGTCTTGTGCGAGCATACTACCAATTGATTCTTCTGCGGCCGATAAATAAAACTTTAACGACCACTTCTTTCTTGGAGGCATTACAACCGAGGGGTTTGCCAAATACTCTTTTATTTTGTTAAAGGCCTTCTGATGGGATTCGTCCCAATGAAATTTCTCATGTAACTTTAATTTCACTAAAGTCGAAAAGACATGCACTCGGCCAGCATGGTTAGAAATAAATCTTCTAAGAAAACCTACCTGGCTGAGGAACCTTTGCACTTGTTTTTTGTTGGCTGGGGCCCTAGCATTTATAATAGCTTTGACCTTGTTCTGATCAACTTCAATACCTCGTTTGTGTACCAAGAACCCCAAGAAATTCCCGGCTGAAACTCCAAATGCACACTTCAATGGGTTCATTTTCAATTTGTGAATCCTCATCCTTTCAAAGGCCCTTTTCAAGTGTTCCAAATGCTGTCTCTTGGCCGATGATTTCACAACTACATCATCTATATAAATTTTCATGAATCGGCCAATCATATTATGAAAGATAGAATTCATTGCCCTTTGATAAGTAGCCCCAGCATTTTTTAGGCCAAATGGCATCACAATTCACTCAAAAGTACCAATTGACCCAGGACATCTAAAAGCCGTTTTATGAATATCTTCCTCGGCTAAATAGATTTGATTATAACCTGAATGGCCGTCCATAAAAGACAATATTTCATGCTTAGCGGCCGAATCAATAAGTTGATCGGCTACAGGCATTGGATATTCATCTTTTGGAGTAACATTATTTAAATTGCGAAAATCCACACAAACTCTAAGTTTGCCATTCTTCTTCATTACCGGAACAACATTAGACAGCCATTCAACATACCTAACTGTTCGAATAAATCCTGCCTTAAGAAGTCTCTTAATTTCTTCTTTAATTTTGAGCATTACTTCTGAAGACATCCTTCTTGGTGGTTGTTTATATGGCTGAAAATCTTTCTTGATCGGTAATCTATGTTCTACCAATTTTTTAGACAGGCCAGGCATCTCTTCATAACTACAAGCAAAGCAATCCTTATATTCATTTAATAATTTAATCAAATCGGCCTGGAATTTAGGCTCAAGCAAAGCACTAACAAATAATGGCCGATTATCTTTTTTAGTACCAACATTTATTTCCAATAAAGGATCTTGCACCTCTGCTTTATTATCTTCCATCCTGGAAGGGGCTGACTCCAAATATTCAAGTTGGATTGCATCCAGCTTTTCGAAACCTTCTTCAATTATATCGGCTGTGCTGGCCGATACCTCTTCATATAGCTGTTCTTCTCTGGCCAATCTCTTCTTAGCCAGATATGCTTTCAGTCTTATGCAAGCGGCCCTGAAAGCTTGCCGCTTCTTTTCTTCATTGGTTTTGTGATCCATTAGTAACATCTTCAATGTCCTTGATGGTCGACCTGAAAATATCAATTTTCGGCCGAGCTACTTCTGACAATAATTCTTTAATATCAGCATTAATTAAATTCTTCTTCATTGTTGCCGCTGCTGGTCGTCCCATCCTGTTAATGCCAACAAATTTGATAGGTACAACAGTTTCATCATAAAGTGCAGCCTCAGCCGAATACACCCTAGCTATAAAGGGTTTGTTATCGGCCTCAACAATTTTTACCTCATTTCCATCCCAAAAAATCAACATTTGATGTAAGGTTGATGGGATGCACATGTTAGGATGAATCCAATCTCGGCCTAAAAGGAGATTATAGGCCGCGGTTGAATCAATGATAAAGAAAGCCGTAAAGGATGTTTTACCGCCAATAGTAATTTCCAAAGGTAGAATACCTTTAGTGTTACTAGATCTTCCATTAAAACCACTGATGGCCACGTCGGTTGGAACTACATCGTCCATGGTTTTACCCAATTTCTTCAAAGTAGTTGCTGGAATGACATTCACCACCGAACCATTGTCAACCAAAACCCTATTGATTGGCTGACCCTCAACCCATACTTTAACATACAACGGCCTCAACTGCTGTATCATGGACAAAGGTGGTTTTTCGAAAATGATTTTATCGGCCTTAGATGGCTGATCCTGAGAGATCAATCCTATCCCGGCCGATGAACTTGTCAAATCGTTCTTAATTTCTGAAGATTCAGCCTTTTCCTCCTGCTTGGCTGACTCAACATCCCTGTTCATCGTTGGTTCTATCCTTCCTTCAAACACAGAAGGCAAAACAAATACCATGTTACAATTTACCTCATCCGGGAGAGAACCAAAACGAATTCTGTACTTGGCCGTGTGCTTTGGATCCTGGTCTGGCTGATCATCTTTTTCTTCATAAAAGCATGCCTTATTCTCAAAGGATGTAGCGACCTCCATGTCTTCAGCCACCACTGGTTCATTTTTTCTTTCTAGTTGATCATGGTCGATCTTGTCTTCTTTCCTTTTGAGTTTTGCATTTTTTCTTTGCATCCTCCTTTTTTGAGTACGTGTAGGAGGTTGTTTAGGAAACTTTGGGTGACTTACTCGAGTCCATCTGCCATGGTTAACCAAAGGAGGTCTAACCGTTCTTACACAGCTAGATTCTTCTCCTTTTTGAACCCATATTTCTGACTGAATTGTTGGTTTCCTTTTGAAACTAGGATAAAAATGTTGTTCTGGCAGGACTCTATCAGCCACCGATGACCGAATGATTCTCACTGCCCTCGGCCCATTTTCTCTAAATATTGATCGATTGATTTCTTCGTGATTCTGTCTAGGCTGATGGCCTAACCTTTCATGGACACTGCGCTTTCTGGTTGATTGGAAATAGCCCCTCTTATCTGAGTCATTCCTTCGGCCTTTGCAATTTGGACAACAACCATGGTTGATGAGGGCAATTTGAGCTTCTCTTAACTGAATTTCCAAGTCCTTAACTTTCTGCTCATCATTACTGGCCGATGAATTACCAAGAACTTTTGGTAATCTTTCCTGTCTACCATTATCAGCGGCTTTTTCAGTTGCCAGGCTGATTACATTGGTACTGACAATATTAGGAAATGGATCGCCATCGACCCCCATTACATCTGGCTTCTTTTCAGGGAATTTCAATACACCTTCATCGATAGATTTCAGCAATACATTTCTAAATACATAACAATTGTTAGTAGTATGATTCCATGAATTATGAAATTTGCAGAACTCTCTTCCTTTTAAATCATTGGTCGATGGTATATTGTGTCCTTTTGGCAAAACGATTTGTTTGTCGGCCAACAAATGATCAAAAATTTGTTCTGTTTTGGCCAGATCAAACGTATAAATCTTACCAGTATCAGCCGTACCCTTCCTGGCCGATGAAGTCGATGGCTGAGTACCACTGGTGGATACATTTGGTTTTGTTAAAGCGTCACATACATAAGGCTTCTTTAGAATGACTTCGGCTAAATTAGCTTCAAAATCTTCCTCTTCAACCACATCAGTTGAATAAACTTCATAGTTGGGGTCCCTATAGTACGTACCTTTAGAGGAATTTTTTCGTTCTTTCTCCTCTTTGAGAACCAACTCATACCTGGTAGCTTTCTCGGCCAGGTCATACATGTCACGAAATGGAACTCCTTCAAACCTCTTCCGAAGTTCAAAATCAAGGCTGTTCAAAGCCAAACGAATGTACTCCTGTTCTGGAAGAGGTACACGACATCTTAATCTTGTTCTACTGAATCTTGCAATGAATGTCTCGACCGATTCACTAGGCAATTGACTTAGCCTGGATAAATCGGCCAGAGTAGGTTTTGTCTCCGTACGGTAAAACTGATTGTGGAATAATTCCTCCATCTGTGGCCAATTAAAAACAGAGTTAGGAGGTAGACGAATATACCATGAAAAAGCTGCCCCTGTCAAAGAGTTAGGAAAAAGTCTCAATTTCAACCACGGGCTAACACTGGCCTCTCCACATTGAACCGTGAATCGGCCAATGTGTTCCACGGTCGATTGATTCCCCTCTCCACTAAAGGTTACAAAATCAGGGACTTTATATCCTCTAGGGAACTCAACTTGGTCTACCACTTCTGGATAATGAGTTCTATAAATTGGTCGGCCGGCACCTCTAAGTTCCAGGCCATATTCTTCTGTGAGTAAATCAGCTAATTGTCTTCTATCTAACATAACTTGATGTGGCTGATTTAATATTGGTGGTACCTGATTAAAAACTGGCGGCTGATTAGCCGCTGGTTGATAGCAATTCGGCCAATCATGTGGCTGATTAGCCATATTTTGCCCCCCGAGCCCTACCTGTGGTGGCACATGAGTATACAGTGGGTTCGGTGGCCTCCACCTGATCTGATTGCCCCCCGAGTTCAAAGGCATCCGAGGAGGGTTTGGTGGAATTACCTGTGGCCGTGAACCTGCTACTGGTGGCTGATTACAACCTGCCAACGTAGGCTGAGGATAGCTTTCTGCCCAGGTGAGTAGCGTATGAACCGGCTGACTTGATGTTGCACCTGGTTGGAATGTCACTACTGGCGGCCATGGCTGTGATGTTTCAATGGCCCTCTCTGGCCGAGCAGCTTGTGATAGATTCGGCTGAGAAGCCGATTCCTGATTGTTGGAGCTGCTAGCTTGAGTCGGCTTGTTCAAAATAAAGGCTGAAAGTTGGGACATATTTTCATGCAAGTCGTTGTAGCGTGCTCCCATCCTTCCCATTGCATCTACCAAGGAGCTAACCTGTGCTTGAAGTACGGCTAACTCATCAGTAGGACCTGCTGCAAAGTTCTCAGCCTGTACTGGCTGATCGCCTTCCTCCAAATCTTCATCAGTAGCCACGGCCTTAGAATTTTTTGTGGGCCGCGGCATATTTGCCTCTTTTGTAACACTCTAGTAGTGTTCCCACCGGGTGTGCCAAAACGTGTTCGCGCGGTTTTTGTTCCCTATGCCGGTCGATGGACTCTTCGCGGGCGTGCCAGAGTATTTGTACAAAATACCCAAAATATGTAATTGAACACCAGCCTATCCCTTTTTCCGATGGCTGACTCTCAGGCGATTGTGTGGGAGAGAGACTAGTAAGAACTCCCAGCAAGGTTCTTTTATGCCTTGTTTGTAGTAAGGACTTTTTAGAGTGTCTAAAGAAATGCAACGGCTGATGAATGTTTGAATGGATGGAATGGCCGAGTGAAGACAGGTGGCAAGAACTTAATCGATCGCCGGCCGAACGTGATGGCGAGAACTTAATCAATCGCCATCAGCCAAACACAATGGCAAGAATTTAATCGATCGCCACCAGCCAAACACAATGGCAAGAATATAATTGATCGCCACTGAAACGTGATAGCAAGAATTTAATCAATTGCCATCAGCCAAGTAATGACAAGAATTTAATCAATTGTCACTACGATTCAATGGCAAGAATTTAATCAATTGCCATTGAATTGAAAGCCTAACTAAAATTGCGTAATTAAAATTGGCATAATTGAAATTGAAAGAAAATAAATGGCTGAATCGAAATAGTTGACGAGGATCTAATCAATTGCCATTAAATTGAAATAAAGAAATTGATAGGAAAATGACGTAGAGTCAATTGAAAACATTTTTAGTTGAAATGCATGTTTTGTGGTGGTGCTGGACAAGTTAGAAATGGAATACAATACTTCTATTTATAGAAATTCTAAAACCAACTAATTTCTAATTATTTCTTGCTAAAATCTCTCTTGCTTCAATCATTTTCTTTTGAAATTCAAGCTGAGTTACGGCCCAACATTCCTCGCCTTCAATATCGATGCTTCAGTTTCAATGGGAAAGTCTTTACTGAAATCTCTCTTTTCCTTGATTTGCTTTACTTTGTTGCTGAAAATAGGTCGTACTCCAGTAGTCTTTCACGTCTCTTCTCCTCTTGTTTCGTCTTGCTTCAAATAGAATACATTTGTTGAAGAAAATATTGATTGCTAAGAAGTCGGTAGAAAGCTGTTGGAAGATTGCTAGTAAGTTGCTGATTTTTAGCAACTTCTTTCTTCAAACTTGACTGAAATATTTCCCTTAAATGGCTGGAATACCATTTATAGCCTTGACCCATACACTCACGTGGCTGCCCCTTCCTTTTGAATTTCATTTCCATAAGGATTCAATTTCCTTTCTCATAACTAAATCCTTATTTTATAGGAACTTAATTATGTCACCTTAGCCAACTTCTCCCAATGTTCTATTTCTAATGAAATTTCCTTTTGAAATTAACACAAGTCTCGGTTGTTTAGTAACAACCCTTTTGGTGAGGTGGCTGAATATATAGATATCTTCCTAAATCTTCTCCTACTATTTCTCCATTGGCCGACCATTCTTGGACATGCTTAACACTTATCGGCTTCCCATTGGTCTACGTCGCTGCTGAAGTGGCTGCCAAGTTTTGGTGCCAACAGGTAGTAAGGTTTCATATATTTTTTTTTTGATATTAAATACGGAGTATTTGAATTTTTTATTGAAGTTTCTGAAATAGAATAGAAAATAATAGACGAATACTTCACAAAAACAACAATAAGGCTAATACATTTAACCATGCAAATAAATTGAATTGTATGTCGATATGTTACTTAGATATATATTGACATTATCATTTTCATTATATATATATTTTTTGTATTATTTTTTAATTATACAAAAAATATCTATAACTAGCATTAGAACTGTCATGTAAAATTACGGCCCGTTTACTTCTAATTTTTGTGATCATTAGAAAAAATTATTACAATATTTTTCAGAAGCTATAACATTTTGTCTTTCACTTGAAAAGACGAGAGATACCACTAGCTAGTGGTCCCACTTTTAACTTTGCTACATTCCTAAATCTACCTATTATATGATGATAGATACTTATTATGTCTATTACATAAATATATGTAGCTTTGATATCTCCCGTAAGTACCGAAACTATCTCATAAGTAATGAAATTTGCTCCCGTGTCTGGTTTGAAATGTTAAAAGAAAAAGTACAAAAGCATGCTATTTGAGGAATAATAAAAAACAATCACAAAAAATAAAAAAAAATAATCAAACACAATATATACATGATTCACCCAAATATTTGAGCTACAGCTATGGAGCATGCCGAACAATACTACTATGAAAAGATGAAGATTACAATGGATAATTTTCTCAATCAATGGCTCTATCTTGTGTTGACATAAATCAATCCAATCATACACACTTTATGATAATCTCACATCTCATCATATCCTAAAATAATAGTCTCAAACAAGGACGGATCTAGGATTTCTCATTGGGGTGGGCTAATATTAAACATAAATTTAATAACAAAATTTCTTAAGCAAATAAAAAAAAAAAAAAAATTATAACATAATATAGATAAATATTTGAATTCAAAGATTACAAAATATGTATTTAGGTTGTATTCGACGAGTTTTTAAAGACTCGAATTCGTCAATAATACACTTCAAGTCAATTTTCCAAACAAACTCCCGTTCAAGGTTGATGGTCATGCAGTCAGCAAAAAATTTATCTACAATCCTGCTCGCATTCTTGTTTTAACAAGTTTTATGCTTTGGTGGGAGGCTGAGGTGGGCTAATATTTGTATAGTAAATTTTTATTTTATTTTATTTTATTTTATTTTTTTTGGGGTGGGTTACAGCCCACCTTTGCACACCCCTCTGTCCGTCTTTGTTCCCAAACAATAGTTTATTAGAGACTCTCCTACCCATGGTTCGCTGTGGATATGTTATGTATCGTTTGATTCGTAATTCCTTTTCAAAGGTTCGATATCATTACATATCCTTATGAATCGTCCGGTTCAACCGGTTTACATTGATATTCATCCGAATCCGTTATACAATGATTGAGACGGTTATCGTGCGACTCTGAACCATGCAGTCCTGCCTCTCCTTTTATGTCACTTATTTAAATTAAATAAAAAATGACCAACTAACTAAATGTATTCAACACATTTAATGAATGAATATTTGATTTTATAATTAACAAGCTTTTATATATATTGGGAATACCTTTCAATTCCTGGTTAAAGCTTATTATTGGTCCAAATCAGTCAAGCCTGACCGATTCAAAAACCTAGGCCTGATTTTAGCCCCAACTAGGACTAGGTTTCAGTTTTATAGCCCAAAACTATACAAATTAAGCTCAAATTTTGACCCAATTCCTAAACGGGTCGGGCACGACTTAATACTCTCATCTGTTAATTTTTAGTGGGCCTGTTTAATGGTCGAAACCCGACGGACTCAGGTGTGGGCCTAAATTCTCGTAATCATCTCAAAAAAATGCCATTGAAAGGCAAAGATTAATCTTTTGGATTTTGGTAGTAAGGTTTCATAATTTTTTTTTTTGATATTAAATACTGAGTATTTGAATTTTTTATTGAAGTTTCTGAAATAGAATAGAAAATAATAGACGAATACTTCATAAAAACAACAATAAGGCTAATACATTTTAACCATGCAAATAAATTGAATTGTATGTCGATATGTTTCTTATATATATATTGACATTATCATTTTCATTATATATATATTTTTTATATTATTTTTTAATTATACAAAAAAATCTATAACTAACATTAGAACTGTCATGTAAAATTATGGCATCCGTTTACTTCTAATTTTTGTTATCATTAGAAAAAACTATTACAGTATTTTTCAGAAGACTATAACATTTTGTCTTTCACTTGAAAAGACGAGAGACACCACTAGCTAGTGGTCCCACTTTTAACTTTGCTACATTCATAAATCTACCTATTATATGATGATAGATACTTATTATGCCTATTCAATGAATATGTGTTGCTTTGATATCTCCCCATAAGTACCGAAACTCTCTCTCACAAGTAATGAAACTAGCTCCCATGTCTGGTTTGAAATGTTAGAAGAAAAAGTACAAAAGCATCGCTATTTGAGGAATAATAAAAAACAATTACAAAAAATAAAAAAAACAATCAAACACAATGTATACACCATTTACCTAAATATTTGAGTTACGTTTGTGGAGTATACCGAACAATTCTACTATGAAAAGATAAAGAATACAATGGATAATTTTCTCAATCAATGGCTCTATCTTGTGTTGACACAAATCAATCTAATCATACACTCGTTATGATAATCTCACCTCTCATCATACCCTAAAATAATAGTCCCAAACAAGGGCAGATCCATAATTTCTCATTGGGGTGTGCTAATATTAAACATAAATTTAATAACAAAATTTCTTAAGCAAAAAAAATAATAATAATAAATATTTAAATTCAAATATTACAAAATATTTATCTAAGTTGTGCTTGACGAGTCTTTAAAGACTCGAATTCGTCAACGATACACTCCAAGTCAATTTTCCAAACAAGTTCTCGTTCAAGGTTGATGGTCATGCAGTCAACAAGAAATTCATCTCTAATCCTGCTTGCATTGTTGTTTCAACACGTTTCATGCTTGGGTGGGAGGCTGAGGTGGGCTAATACTATTAATATATATATATATATATATATATATATATATATATATATATATAGGCTGGGCTAAAATTAGTATAGTAATTTTATTTTATTTTATTTTTTTTGGGGTTGTACCCACCCCTCTGTCCGCCTTTGGTCCCAAACAATAGTTCTTTTTTTAGTGGCTTGTCGTACACTAACGTAGAGTGTAACTTACTGCCCAAAAGGAACAGGTTTTATGACACGGAACTGGTTGCATTTTGGGAGTTGCAAAAACTAAATTTGCAACACTACAACTTCCCAAGAGGGTGGAACCGGTTCAGTTATTGTACATTAAAACTTACTGCCCTAATGGAACCAGTTCCACGGAACCAGTTGCATTTTAGTAGTAGCCAAAACCAAATTTGCAACGATACAAGCGAAATGCTAGTAGCCAAAGCTAGACACCAAAATTAGTAAATTTGAACGTCCCAAATCCTTCACATAATCAACACGTGATCAGACTCCACAAAATTACAACAACTAGAGCATTTAAAAGTGTTATTTGCATATGTCCAAATCATGTTAATCAATTATCTCATTCTTAAATTTGTGCTGCTCGAAGCATATCTCAAATGTGATTATTTCTAAACATGTAAACCTTTATTATCTTACAAAAAAGATTGAATAGTTATTTGCATATGTCCAAATCATGCTAATTAATTATCTCATTCTCAAATTTGTGCTCCAACCATATCTAGAATGTGATTATTTCTAAACATGTGAAACTCTATTATCTTACAAAAAAATATTAAATAGTTATTTGCATGGACTTTGATCCTCTAAGTTAAATTTTCTCTAAGTTATCCTAAGTTTAATTCTTTACAGATTGACACGTGATATTTAAAATCTATCTATAGTTTGTGTTAAAACACGTCAACTAATTTAAAGAAAGTTTGAAAATTATACCGTTTTTAGAAAAATTCATTTTTGTCGTGAAATATTCCCCCAATTGTGGGAATGAGCAAGAGGAAAGAGGGGGAACGATCTTTTTCGCAAAAGATGAGGGAAAGAGAACGACGTTAACTTTAAAGTATGGTGAATAGTTTTCAAACTTTGCTAAATTTTTCTTTATCTCAATACGTTATAGTTTTCAAATTTTTTTTAAATTAGTTGATGTGGTTTAACACAAATAATAAATAGATTTTAAATATCACGTGCCAATCTGCAGAGAATTCAAGTTAGGATAATGTTAATGCGAAAATTCTTGCGACTCGGAATGATGGCGTTTACCTGCAAAACAAAGGGACGTTACCTCGAATGATATTGGTGGGTTGCCAGCTGAGGACCTTCCGACGATCAAGTTAGTCCTTGTAATCATATCACATAATCATTATGTAATATTCTGTTTAGGGGTTTTTTTCTCATCCTGTGTACTGTTCCCTTGGGTACTATTTTTTGTACCCTTGGGTAATCTTTCCTTGGGTACTATTTTTGGTACCCTTGGGTAATCTTTCTTTAGGTACTATTTTTGGTACCCTTAGGTATTCGGCCCCTGGGTACTATATTTGGTACCCTTGGGTACTCTGCCCCTGGGTACTATTTTTGGTACCCTTGGGTATTCTTCCCCTGGGTACTATTTTAGTACCCTTGGGTACTTTGTCCCTGGGTACTATTTTTGGTACCCTTGGGGGTAATTTTCCCTTGGGTACTATTTTTGGTACCCTTGGGTACTATGCCCCTAGGTACTATTTTTGGTGCCCTTGGGTACTCTTCCCTTGGTAGAGAATAAATTGTACGAGTTTCATTCAGGTCGTCACTCCTTTAATAAGGGAATTAAATTTTACGAGTTTTACTCAGCTCGTCCCTTCAGTAAGGAATTTTTATTTACTATACCTTATAGTAAGGGGATATTGATTACAAGATTCATTCAGTCTGGGTCCTTGTAGTACATGACACTTATTTACTATCCCTTATAGTACGGGGATATTGATTACGGGATTCATTCAGCCCGGGTTCTTGTAGTACATGACACTTATTTATTATCCCTTATAGTACGGGAATATTAATTACGGGATTCATTCAGTCCAGGTCCTTGTAGTACATGACACTTATTTACTATCCCTTATAGTACAGGGATATTAATTACGGGATTCATTCAGCCAGGGTCCTTTTAATACAGGATACTCATTATCATTCCTTGTATCCCTTTAGTAAGGGAATTAGATTTTTGTTAAGCGTCGGGAATGCTAAGTCCTACTGAGCTAAGCATGCTTACTTTTTTTCCCCTTTTAATAAAGGAAGTGGATTTGCTCGAGCGTTGTGAGCTCTCCCTTTAATAAGGGAGTAGTTAACCCGTCGTCTCTTTACCAAGGGAAGAAGATGAAGTTGACCCTTCGTTCCTTTATGGGGAAAGAGGTACAGTCTGAAGGAGGGTGACCCCTTTAATACGAGAGGTAGTCGTTTCGTCTTTCTAGTAAATGAAGGAAGCTTTGATTATCTCACCCTTCTGTGTAAAAGAAGTAGTTGGCTTCTTGTCCCTTTAATGAGGGAAGAATGTGTTGTTGGCTTCTCGTCCTGGACGACTAGTGCCCCCGAGGGTCGCTAAAAGAGAGAGACTAGAAACCCGACTAGTTCGATGTACCAAGGTTGGTACGTCAATCTTTTAGACCTTGTCATCATATGCAGATCGACGATTGATATCGTGTGATCCACTATTCTGCCTCCGATGGTGGGATCTTGGGTGATGACCCATTTTATAGACGTTTATATAGCGGACGAGGTGCCTGGTGCTGCAACAATTTACAGTTGTCTAAAAATATTAAATTGTGTTAGAAATGATTACTGAAAATTAACTTGCCATGGATTATCAATCCAAAGTTCTGCATAATCTGAAGTCGATAGGCAATTCCTGCAAAGGAAGAGAGGTGACGACTGTCGTCTGGTAGGTAGAGGCTTGGTGTCCAGCGATTGGCGTGATGGGGTCGTGGTACCCAACGACTGACAGATGATGGTCTGGTGGCCAGTACCTCGTTGGGTCCAATGATCGCCCTTCACTTAAGAACCTCATTGGAAATACAGACCTCATGGAATCTGGAGGGATATTAGAACTCCTTAGACCTGAAGGCCTTGATACATTCTTAGGTGTAGAAGGCCACCCTGATTGCACGAACGGAAGGAGTAACGAGACTCCGTTGCTAGAGACATCTTCAGTGGTAGAGGCTTTACTAGTAGGTTGTTGGTAGCGATCTTCTTGAGGGGTGGATACCAACTCACTTATGTAGGCGCAGAAGGATTATGCCTTAGTCTTCAACGATCAGGCCTTAGTAGTTGGCTGCTGCCAGATATGATATAGAGTTTGGTCTTAGATGACCAAACCTCAGTAGTGAGGGGACCAAGCATCGCTAGATGGAAAACACCATACTGGACTACCTGGGTCGACATGTCAAATTTTGATTATTGTCATCGTATACTGGGTGGCATCACACAACCCACCGTTTTGCCCCCAATATGATGGATGGATAATCATGATGTAGAGATCCGTCCTTATATAAGAATATGGAAACCCGTTGTCAACTGATGACTTTGGGATGGTTTCCATAATCGGAAACTTTCGTCTTGCCGTCCGAGCCAAGTCGAGTCAGGATTATTATTTCTTCAGAGAACTAATCGGTTCCCACAGACGGCGCCAGCCGTCGTTCCGAGTCGCGAGGATTTTCGCATCAACAGATAACTTAGAGAAGATTTAACTTAAAGGATCCATGCATGTCCTGTTTACATATGTTCAAATCATTTTAATCAATTATCTCATTGTCAAATTTGTGCTACTCCTATCATATCTCGAATGTGATTATTTTTAAACATGTAAAACTTTATTATCTTACAAAAAAGAATGGAATAGAATTAACATTAACATTAATAGAATTTACTCGATCAAAAGAAATTTGTACTCTATTTCCAAATCCACCTTTCAAACATCAGAGAAGTCTAAACAAAACTATCATAAGATTCAACAATGTTCAAAAAATGATATCCATATAGTTACATGGCTTAAGTGATATTTCATCTCGTTTCAAAATGAAAAGTAGAAGGTTCGACTCTTAGTCACATAATTTTTTAAAACAAGTTATAAGTGTCGTTCTTACGTTTTGTGTGTGCTCCTGTTTTCACGTTTCGCGTATATGCTTGCTCCTGATCTCACTATGTAACTTAGATTAACGTTCCGCGTATATGCTTGCTCCCGATCTCACTATGTGACTTAAATTTTTGCCGCTTTTTGTATTTCCGCTCTCGCATTGGCCTCGCTCCTCCACCTGCCTCACGTGACTTATGTAATGCTTTAGTGTAGAACAAAACAAGTGTTTTGTGATGCAGTGTTATGAAATGAGAACAAAACATGTTTGACGACAAAAATTTGCGGTGAGAATTTTGGAACAGAAACATGGTAGAACATGTTTGGCAAGGTATTTCGTTCCAAAAAATATGAGAGCAAAACATGTTTGGTAGGGTAAAAGTGTAACCAAAATCAGTAAAAAAAAAAAAAATCATGAAATATCTTTTTTTTTTAAGTGACAAGTTCCAAAACTATAATTTACCCAAAAAAAATTATTGGGTTTCCTTTGTTAAAAAATTACCAATAAAAACCTGTAAATATTACCAATAAATTCCATTGCATGATGTTAGTACGAGTGATGGGTTTTTTAATTAAAAAATTACCAATAAAAACCTGTAAATAGAAAGTTTGCTTCTTCATAGTACCCTTTTACTAAAAATAGAAAAACAAATTTGATCATATATTATAGAGTAATAATAGGGGAACTGAAAAGGAATCACCGAATTAATATTGAATTTGACGTGGTTGGCCATTCTTATCACGTGTTAAACAATTATTTTTGGAAACTGTTTAAGTAGATGAGGTGGACAAAAACACGTCAGATTCGGTACTTATTCGGGGTTAATTCATCGGTCTCCCTATAATTATTCTATATTATATTATCTAATAATAAGTCACAATTTGTTTCCTTTGTTCTTTTCTTTCTCCATTTTATTTTTTATTTTTTAAATTTCAGATTGACAAATATAAAAAATGCGGATTCAGGTATAAGAGTGTAAACTATATATATATATAGCAGTTGAAGAAATTGCAAGAAATTTGAGAATTTGGATCAAACAAAAATTCAGTTAAAAAAATAACGAAGGTTGAAAATAACGACAGACGAGAGCGCTTTGAAAACAATCATATTCGTGGGTCGTCATTTTCAAAGAGCTTCTGATATTTAGATGGAGGGTTGTTTTCAGCTACAAAGCACGAATCGTTTGGAATCGCCTCCAGAATCGACAGACGAGAGCGTACAAGAGCTCGCTGGAGTGACAGATATACGCGCTGAAGCTTTAGGCTCGCCGGAAAACGCAGAGGTGGGGTACGCCGAAAAAAGTAGAGGTGAGATAGAGATCGTTTTTAGCAACGCACAGGTAAGGTTTTTGGAATAGCCTCCGGAATTGGCAGAGGAACTCACTAGTGAGAAGAAAAAGACTCTCGGAAAGTTTCAGATCTATTTCAGTATCGTCAATTTCAACCCCACTGCAGTGACAAAAAGACCACTGTGAATCGCCTTGCTGCTTGAACCCTAGAAATGTTTTGCGATTGTCTTTATACTTGTTCTCAAAATGAAACAAAGTTTGGCATATGTTTCACCCGTTACAGTGTTTAGTGGGCCGGCCAAATTTTGGGAACAAGGCAAAACACTGAAATTTTGTTCCAACATTTGGCCCATTCTTGCAAAACGTTCTTACACTCTTGAAAACAATACAGGCCATGCCGAACATATTTTGGGCCTCAATAGTGGTACTGTAACACTTTGGGAAGAAAACAAAACATGGTAGACTAAACACCAAATAGGCCCTTAGGGTTCCAGGTGTTCCAAGTGCATGCGGGAGTTACACGTTGATTTGCTGAAATGGTGAAAATATATAAAAAATAGGGATAATTTCACTTACACTCCCTGAAGTTTGGCCAAAGATCAGTCTAAAACATCTTTCGAAAATAACTATCACTCACATTATAAACGTTTACTCCGTTTTTCACTCACACTCCAAAAATTAGTTGACAGGTGTGTCAGACCACTTTTTACGTATAAAAAGACATTCTTACCATTTGACTTTGGTTTGACCCACTAAATTATTTCTTTAATGATTAAAATTACATGTTTACCCTCATTTGACTTTAATTTGACTATTCAAATGACATATTTGCCCTTCCTTTTCCATATACAGAAATACAAAGTTGAAATGCTCTCTATAAAGGGTCAACGAATCCCCCTGTGCCGGGCTTTCTGTTGCTCGGATAGTAGTAATCCCAGCCTTTATTCTTATAGTATAGTCTCGAAGGTCCGGCTCAAAGATATAGTAATATACACACATTACACAATACACACAGAGACATATATATATATATATACACAAACAAACATAATAAAATAGATCTTCAAAATAGAGTTAACCTCAAGTCAATGTCTCTCTCTCATCATGATAAGCATTTAATGCCCACCCACCAACAAGTTGTCATCCCTACTTACTCCGTAGATCTTAGGAGTTCCAGACTAAATATAATAATGGTAAGGGGTAAAGGCAAAAAAAATTCCCATCAACACCATAATAATGGCAGGGGATAATCCAAAAGATAATGACGTTATGATGGTTTACAATCTGCTTACTGGGCCTAGACGATGATGTTGCGATCAATCCCATGAACCAATTTGCAATTGACCCCGAAATTACTTCACAAATCAACCCCAACACACAAAAACTGTAGTTTCGGCCAAACTGTAATTCCGGCGAAGTGAAAAACGGTGGTTGTGGGTGTGTGGGTAGGTGTAATGATAAACTGTTGTCATTTTAGATGGATATGTACATATATATGTACATATATATATATATGCACATATCTATGTACCTGTGAATGAAAAAGGAAGAAGGAAGAAGAATAAGGGAAGCGAGGGAATTTGAGTAGAAGACGAAGGTGAAGTCAGTAATTCCATCTGACATGGCTTCTTTGCCTGCGATCATCAACCTCACTTGTGCAAATTGCACCATCACCATGCCCACAAATGGCAGCACACTCTTCCTTCCCTCCATATTCTCTTCCATCACTTTTTCTGGTCTCCTTCCCTATTTAGCCCAGAAGATGCTCTGGCCTTTTTTTCTTCCCACGATTGAGTCAATTTTGGATTTACTAAGTGGAAGGCTGTCTTTTCTTCTTTGCCGGCGCCGACGAATTTCTCGCCGAGCTCTATGGCTTGGGCAGTGGTGCGGTGGTGGGTCACCGGAAACTCCATGTACATGTCCCTTTGCCGCCGCCTGAGCTGCGGCTCCACCTCTCAGTCCACTGTATCGCTAGCCTTGATATACTACTTGCTCGCCACACCACAGAACAGTGTTCACCGTCGGTCAGATTCTTGCCAGTCGCTGTTCCTTGCTCGGCGCTGCTCTTCACGCCGTTTAGTAATTCCATTCTTGCAATAGAGATGGGAGAGGGAGCGTATGGAGATAGAAGAGAGAGAAATAGTGTGTAGGGGTATAGAAGTCATTTACATTATCTAATATTTTAGAATAAATGTAATTAAAAAATTAGGGGCAAATATGTCTTTTCCCATACTTTTAACAGAGCCAGTATCGAAAAAGCGAAAATGAACCTAAATGATAATTATTTTTGAAATGGACCTAAATGATAATTATTTTTGAAAGATATTTTATACTGATATTTGATCAAATTTAAAAAGTGTCAGTGAAATTACCTCTAAAAAATAACAATAAAATAAATAATAATAAAGTGATTGTCGTATTCAAACTATTCATACAGAATAAAATCAAACCTAAAGATGGCTCTTATCGTCACTATTTGCTTTTAGGTTAGTGGATGTCTACACAATGTACTTGATTCCAAACAAACAAGTACAATCATGGAAAAGGTCCACCCAAACAAAATCCAACGGTGGAGGAAAAAGGAGCAGAACTAGGATGACTTATCCGTCCTGTACGTGGCTGCCCGACCTAGTTTTTGTGGAAAAAGGACAAACGTCAACCCAGTCCGACGGTCCACATGCAATCACCTTCACAATTCCGCGAAAACCCGGAGCCGCGAAAACTCAGACTTTGGAAGGTACTATCCAACGCATTCCCCCACCAACACATTTGTCCAAAACCACTAGGGATGTCAATTTTTACCGTCTCGCCGGGATCCCGTTCTGTCCTACCCCGTTAATAACAGATATGGGAGCACTTGTTATACCGTTGGGGCGGACATGGATACAAATTTTGTACCCGTCGAGGGTCACGGGGTGGGTAAGGGTTCAATATACATATCTTAGGGGCCCCACCCCGCCCCGCCCCGCCCCGCCCCGTATATAACTATATATATATATATATATATATATATATATATATATATATATTAATAAGTTATTTTAGCGGCTTACCCAATTACCCATCTCTTACAATCCTAATTTGGGATATAAATTTGGTATTAAATTTGCTTTTGTTTTGGTTATGGTGGAAGTTGTGATTTGGTTGTATTAAACTTTTATTTTTGTTTATTATGTTCTCTGAATTATGTTATGTGCATGTTTTTTTTTTTATTTTTATTAGGATACATAATTTTATTTATGTTGTGTCATTCCTAGGTTTTGCACATTTAAATAGGTTCCAAAAAGTGGGAGAAAAAAATTTGTTAGTGGGGCGGGC
The DNA here is from genome assembly GCF_030987335.1 of Cornus florida. Taxonomy (NCBI): domain Eukaryota; kingdom Viridiplantae; phylum Streptophyta; class Magnoliopsida; order Cornales; family Cornaceae; genus Cornus; species Cornus florida. The sequence continues at coordinate 56,295,362 of NW_026775579.1, read as the reverse complement.
ACGGGGGCACAGTATTTCCTAACGGGGCGGGGTTGGATATGAAAATCCAACCCGTCGCGGGTCTCGGGGCGGGCATGAACTTGACAAAAATTAAAAGGGGCGGGACGGGATTTAGGGAAACCCGCTCCAAACCCGCCCCGTTGCCATCCCTAAAAACCACCGCCAATTAACCAACTTAACCATGGTTACTTTTTTTTTTTTCTTTCCCTTCTTAAAAGCTAATTGTTCAAAACCCCCTATATTATCAAAAATTGCATTTTACTCCTAATATAAAATTCAACTATTAAAAGTTTACCAATCAATTCAACTGGTTAATTTCACCAATAAAATGTACTCAATGAATTGATAGTAATGAATTATTAAATTTATACCAAATAAAGAAATTTTTTATAAGTTCAATACAAAAAAAATAAATTAAGAATAACTGACACATCCAAATAAAGAAAGGTAGAAACTTATCATCAGACAACGTGAATATCCTAAGTATTATTAAAAATGAATAACGATTCAAGCATTCATCACGTCACACGATTACATTAATTATTACTCATGTAAAAATTAATCATATTTATCCAATTACTCAGTCTAATTATAAAATTACCCAATTCCCTATGGTTGCTCATTCTAACTAGTATAATTTCTTTATTAACCTCTGTAGATCAGTCATTCCTGGCTTTCTTCTTTTTAACATTAATTACAAAGAAATTTCAGAAGGAAAATCTTACCATAGGAGAATACAGAATCACAATTTAAACATTTGATATCAAAATAATACATTTATAGAAAAAACAACATAGTTTTAGTCAAATTTTTTGCTATCTTTTTATTTGACTAAATTTGACCAATCTTAAAGGTTATATTTGAGTAGCTCGTATACAAGAAATTTTTTAAAATTGTCTCGAGACTTTTGATCCCGGTTAATTATAGTTGAACTTGTAAGTAAAAAAATTAAAAAAAAAACTTATACATTTTCAACACGAATAAGTGTCCAACAGTGAATAGCCCAGAGTGCAGACAAATGATCTTGAAACTATGTAATAACTTATCGGTATAAAATGGGGTGATATATAATTTTTTTTTATAGTTTAGGGATGTTATACAATTAACCTTTTCCAGAAACCACCTCTATTAAACGCTAACCTCTCTATTTTTCTGTCTCTTCTTCTTCCTCCCTTCCTTTGAGCTCAAGAAATCTCCGATTCTAGAGAGAGAAAATGAGCTGCAATGGCTGCCGAGTGCTCCGAAAGGGATGCAGCGATTCATGCATACTCCGCCAGAGTCTCCAGTGGATCGATAGCCCCGAGGCACAAGCCAACGCCACACTCTTCGTCTCCAAGTTCTTCGGTCGGGGCGATCTCATGGCTTTCATCTCCGCCGTGCCGGAGAGCAAGAGAGCCGGTAATCGAAAACCTAATTTGATCTGATCAAAGCTTTGCTTTCTGTTTGCTTATTCAATTGATTTGTTTCTTATTCTGTTTGGTTTTTGTTTGCCTTTTAATTTGTCTTTAAGCTTTGTTTCAATCACTGTTGTTCGAAGCGTGTGGTCGCACTGTGAATCCGGTGAACGGCGCCGTTGGTCTCCTCTCTGCCGGGAAATGGCAGGTGTGCCAAGCCGCCGTGGAGACGGTGCTCGCAGGCGGCGAATTGCGGCCGATCTATGCTGGAATTCCGTATCCGGACGGCGATGAAGGCTCCTATGCGTTTCTCGCTAACTCGATGAAGTTTCAAAATCGGCTTTCCGAACACTCAACCGACTTCAATTTCTCTCCGGCTACATGGATTTCGGCGGGAAGAGGAGGTAGAGGACGGAATTATCAGGCGGCCAGAATTCAGACGGTGACGATGTCGTTTGATTCCGGCAGATCGGAAATGTTGACGTGCTCCGGGAGCGACAAGAATGGTGTTGAGGAGCCGAAGCTTTTGAACCTTTTCGTCTAAAATCGAGTCAAAATAAGGTTTGATTTGATTTTTCGGCCATTACATATATAATTGTAAGTGAGAGAGAGTACTGTTTTTGACTAATAAAATTAAACTTGTTATGAAACCTCATTAACGGACAGAAGCTTTGAATTCTACTATGAATGATTTCTTTTTTTCTCTCTGTTTTTTTTTAGTTGAATTTTTTTTTTTCAAATAATTGTCAATTATACTATATTTTGTCCGTAGGATAACCCCAACACCAACCTCTAGAAGGAGGGTGAGAGATTAATATTGGGATTGAGTGCAGTAGCAAAAAGAGAGGGCGATCTTTAAGATAAAAAAAATAAGAAGAAATTTTATAGATATGTAGTCCAAAAATAAAAAAATTCAATAGGTATATATAAGAGCAAAAAAAGAGAGAAAATTTGTGGGGGCAATTGCTCCCACCAGGCCTTCACCAAGTTCTTGTCTGAACACAAGTGCTAATGTTGAATTTGACGATTCACAATATATGCACACCTTAAAGTGCACTAGAACATAGGATTTGAGTTTACAGTCCACACTTGTGTGTACAGCAGAGGATCCAAGTTCACAGGTTCTATGCATGTGTGTAGACTATGAACGATCTTCCTATGCACAAATGTTATAGTACATCCAAACCCAACTCTTAGACTTGAGTCTATAGGTAAACTTGAAAGTTTTTTTCTCTTGATTTTTTTGTTTGTCTACTAATGATGACGATTTTGGTTGTTGGTTGGTGCATCGGTGTCAAACCTCATATCCGAACATTTTTTTCTACATGAAATTTTTCAAAAAATTCAACTCCCAAATTGTTTATAAACTTGTATGCAGTCTATGATATTTTTAAGAGTAAAATGCTTTCTAAAACAATATATATATATATATATATATACACACACACACACATGAAATATTTGTGAGATATAATTTTTGTAATTGGTAAATTTCGATGTCAAAACAAATCTGATTGAGTTATAATTTCACGTTCTAAATTCAACATCGAGATCGGCTGCAGAATTGAAAAGTTGTTTAAGTTTGAGATACTGAGATCTACGAAAATGGAATGAACAACACATTAGGAAGACGAGTTTTGAGGTTATGACACTTTTCATACTTGGTATAGGTTTTGCAACTTACCAAAACAGGTGTTTGGCCTTCATTGCTCAAGACTGGTCATCTCGAACAGGTTCAAGCTTTTTGGAACCGGTTAAAGGATTAAACAATTGCTTCGAAATTTCATGGCCATCTTGAACCGATGTCTGGCTTTCATTAGACTTTGAAGTGGAGTTATTTGAGTTAAAAAAAAAAAAAGGCGGAGACAAGTTGACATGGGGAATTACTGTCTGCTCTTTAGAGTGAAAGTCACCTTACTTAAAAATTTTTTTTGCTTAAAAACAATCTTATCTTAATATTTTTCGATCCATATGATTTGGACAATGATTTGACGTAATTTGATAGAAAATTGATGAGATTGGATTCCACACACACATGAACTTGCTAGATTAATTTCTAAATTTTTCAGCAAAATTTGCAAATCGAATTTCATGTTGTGATTGCTTTATGAGATTTGAAATTAATTGAAGATTCTATGGAGTCAAAAATTTGTGTTCTTAGATACTCAGAAAAATTCTTTGGAAATTTGAATCATGTGTGAACTTGAAGAATAAAAGTGATTTGTTTTTGTTTTAATAAAAAAAAAAATTGAATTTTTTTGAAAAATTCAAAAAGATTTTTGAAGAAAAATTTTCTGAAAATTTTAGGCTACGAATTCAAGTCTGGAGTACTTGAACCGATTCCACATTCTTTGACCCGGTTCAAGTGTGCAAGGTTTCATTAAAAAATGAAACTGCCTGACTTGAACTGGTTCAAGAGGTCTTTAGTTCCTTTCAAAAAGGAACTGCCAGACTTGATCTGGTTCCACAATTGCTGAACCGGTTCAAGCCGGCATGCATGAGGCATTTAAGGTTCCTTCTTGCCCGCCGAAGGGTCACTTTGCCGTCCCCTCTTTGTACGATTTTTGCTCTCTCTCTCTCTTTCTCTCACATAACTTTCACATCTTCATATATAACATCATATATCACTTTATACAATATTCTACTTGTGACTGAGATTACAATCTTCTATTGTTGTTGAGCTTTGTGTTTATTTTGTGGGGATTGAATATTGAAATCAAGCTTTCTCTATAACACCTTTAGGGTTGTACACCAGGTGTTTGATAAAATTCGTTAAAGAAGTTTGAAACCTCAAACCAAAAATTTTTGTGAATCAAATGGCACCAAGAATCTCTAAGGAGGCCAATGGCAAAATAATTGAGGTTCCAAAAGCTCCCAAGCGAGCTAGAATAGGCATTGTCATCCAAGAACCCCAAGGAGGTTCTAATGCTCCAATGGAGATTTCTCCCATACCTATGGCGACTGATTCTTCGTCATATTCGGTACCATCTGGGTATCCATCTGTGTCTGCTACTGGGAAGGTCAAGTTTTCAGAAGATCACTTATACAATGCTCTTGCTTAGAAGGCATATAATGACGTCTACAAAGACGGTCCAATCAAAACCGAGAAGAATGTCAATTTGAAAAAGCTTCGAAACAGTGCTGGGCAGAAGCTTGTTACTTACATTGAGAAAAACAAATGGATGTTCTTCATAAAACTCAACAATGGTAATTTTTCTCAGGATATGATTCACTACTTTTATGCCAATTTTCGAGAAATTTATGAGATGCACTTCATCGTGTCTATTTTTGGGATGGACTACATGGTTGATGAAGAAACAATTCAAGCCATAATGAATACCCCAGATAGACATTCAATTCCTGGAAAGGTGTTATCTTTGGAAGGCTTAGGTCTAGAATTGCCCCAAATTGCTAATATCATTTGTGTTCATGGATCTCCAAGGAATGATTAATATATTTATGCTCGTTTTCTCACAGAGAAGCGGCATTCTTTAATATTTTTGCCATGGCCAATCTAGGCTACTTTGGGAAGAAAGACGAGATCACTTTAGAACGAGCACATGTTCTATATTTTCTTATTACAGGAGAACACATTCAACTTGCATCATCCATTGTGCAATTGATGATGGTTCATTACAAGAAGAACTCTCGTCGCTATTCATTTCCATTTTTAGTGATCATAATGAATTTCTATAGGAAACAGAAGATTTTGATTCCTCCTAGAGCATACAATCAGCATATCATGACTGAATTGGATGTTCGTGCCTTGAACAAGTCCAAGAAAGCTAGAGAGAATGCTTGGAAAGCTCAGAGAGGATCTGAAGAAACACCGTCACAGGTACCAGAGATTACACAACTATTTCCTCTCAAAGGAAATTTTTCTAGAGAAGATGCGAACCTATTGTATTATCTCCTTTTTCAGAATCAACAGACTATCCTTCATAACCAACAATTAATGATGGATGATATTCAAGAGTTCAAGCTTGAGATCAGATAGCTTAGAGTTCAACAAACAGGTGGTTCTTTAGAGGATGTCTACAGACTTGTTCCTCCAAATCCATCTTTGGTAGCTGAGGATGATGATGAGGAGACTGATGATGGTGATGAGGATGGTGATGATCAGGATGGTGATGATCAGGATGGTGAAGATTATTGATGTTCTTCTGATATTATTTTTTGGAGATACTGATGCTTGATATTTTGTCTCTAATCATGCATCATGACATCATATTTTATTGACATTCTCATTATTTTATGGATATTATTATCTTTTTGGCTGAATCGCTTGTTTTAACTGAATTAGCTATTTCTCTTCTATTTTATTCCAATAATTGTTTGCTTTGTCAATTTGTTCCAAAAAGGGGGAGAACAAGGGTTACTTAAGGGGGATAAAACTTGATACTTTCTTAAGGGGGAGTCAGGGGGAGTTTTTATAAAATTATTTTTATTAAACTTTCACTGGTAGTTTTGCTTGATAATGTGCAGGAAATCAGGTAAAATATTTTATCCAAGAAGTGAAGAGAACAGAGAAGAAATTCCAGAAATTCCGTGTCTTTGACAAAATTGTAATTTGCTTTTTCTGCTTGGGTAGATTACATATTATTTTTAGGGTTTTGTCACGAAATTGCCAAATTGGGAGATTATGAGATATAATTTTTGTAATTGGCAAATTTTGATGTGAAAACAAGTTCAATCAAGTTATAGTTTCACATTCTAAATTCAAGATCGAGATCGACTGAGGAATTGGAAAGTTATTATTCAAGTTTGAGATACTAAGATCTACGAAAAAGGAATGAACAACATATTAGGAAGATGAGTTTTGAGGTTAGAAGACTTTTCATACTTAGTTTTGCAACTTACCAAAACAGGTGTCTGGCCTTCATTGTTCAAGACTGACCATCTTGAACCGGTTCAAGCTTTTTGGAACCGGTTCAAGGATCAAATAATTGCTTCAAAATTTCACTGGCCATCTTGAACCTGTTCAAGGCTTTCAGCAGGATTTGGTAACTTAGTTTCATGTTCTGATTTACCTTCCTATTTGGTTTATAATTCTACCAAAAGTCCTATCCATGAAAATTACATTTTCCTATGTATATATAGGTCTTTGAAAATTCTATATAAACCTTGAGTTTCATCTAGGTTGATACGGCTTTTGCACTACAACTTCAGAATTCCTAAAAGCTTATTTGTAATGTCCCAGATTTTTTTGGATTTTTTTTTTTCCAATCATTTTATTTTATTTATATTTTAGTGTCTCGATTTGCGTGTCACGCGGCCTCGAGGGCCGTTTTGGTCATTTTATTGAGCCGAGAGTTTTAGAAATGTATTTTTAATTCTTTTAAGTCATTTTGAGGTAATGAGATCACTTTTAAAATTTTTCGGAAGTTGGGACGATTTCCGGGCTAGGGATCCTCTCTCGATTTTGCCATTTTAGGTAAGGGGCGTTATGAACTTTTCACCAGCATGTATATATATGTGTATCTATTTTGGTGGGAGATATTTTAGTGACATTGTTGGTATTGAAATGGATGTAGATGGGCAAAAGAGTAACTAACCAAAAAGTGGAATTCACACACATTTTGACAAGTGGCATGCTATGAACCACAAGGTCAAATGTTGACCAACCCATTTCTTTTCCTTCTTCCTTCATTCGGCAGACTCTTTGTCTTCTATCTTTTCTCTTTTCTTTCTTTATATCTCTATATCTACACATATATGTATTCCCTTTCTTAAGCCTAGATTTGAGAGGGTTAAGGTGAGATTTTGGAGAAGGTCAAGAAGGGAATTTTATTCTACAAGACTAAGGCTATCTTTTGAAACTAGTCTTACTAGGGCTTTGGTGGAGCTCGAATTTGGGGTCTTCCTAAGGGCTTGTTTGTCTAAGCTAATTGAGGTAGGGATTCCTAATACACTAAACTTTGTCTCTCAATGAACAAAATACTTGAATCTTCTTGAATTAGCTTTGGTATGTGGAAAAGTGAATTTTAAATGACTATGTGTTGATTTTGAAGCATGCTAGTGTATTAGTGCAAGAACATGTTTATTTTCATGCTAAAGATGTGTATTATGTAGTTTTAGTACAAAATTGCTCAAATGATGATTTTAGCGTGATTGGTGATGATTCTATTTCTATGAAGAACATTCTTGTGACTAAATTGATGTGAATGACATATTTGTGATTGAATTGTGAAAAATGCCACGTTTGGAGATTGTATTTTAGAAAATGCCATTGTTGTCGTATAAATGAAAATGATGTTAAAATGATGAAATTGCATTCACATGCATGACATGGCGAGAAGTGGGAATGAGAAAAGGGTTCAAAAATGATTTTTATAAAAATGAACCGGATTTTGCGAGTCCGGGGCTAACTTGATCTAGAGGGAGCGCTGCCCGGTGTAGGGCGTGAAAAAGTTGATACTAGGCCCTGTAACGGTTGTCAGATCTGGAATCGGGGATATCTATCAATCTCGCCTCGGTAAAGTCAGTTAATGGGTTTTGAAAAATGTGAGTTTGGGGTCGGTAGAGACCAAATCTAGGGCCTGTGTAGGCCAAGTTAGGGTCGGTAGAGACTAAGGTTGGGGGAATGCAGGACATTGCATTGCATTTTATGCATTATTGTATTGACATGCCAAAATGTTATTGTGTATTGATTTGTGGATTAAATGCTATAACAACCCCAAGTATGATCCCGGTTTTCTATTTATCCTGTATATGTGATATGTGGTTTAAGGGAGTCCAAAGTCAGTGCCTTAGACATCTCCTACTGAGCCTCCATGCTCACTCATTCCTTTATAATTTTTCAGGGTATGACGATGACGTGGTTGAAGATGGACCTCACAAGTATAGTTAGGATTGACAATACACAAGTATAGTTAGGATTGACGATACATTATTTGAAAATTTTATAATTAATGCTTAGTGGATGTAATTTATTTGTAAAGAGCCATACTCTATTTATTTTGAATAAGTCATTGTAATCAAGACCATTCTTTTGAGTTATTTGGTATGTTTTGGCTATTTATATAAATGTATCTATAATTATATTGGAATGAGATACGTTTATTATTTTGTATCCTAAAATGTTGTTTCACGTATATATATATATATATATATATATATATATATATATATATATATTGGCCTGCACCACGTAATTTATTGTTATTGGATGATTGGGTTTTTTAGAATTACAATTGTAATTGGATTAAATGAGCGACACACGTTGACAATGTTTTGGATTGATTTACTTAAGTGAATATATATATGTGTATATATACGTATAATGGTGGTAAATGAGCAGTGTATTAGAGGTGGTGTAAGTGGGTATAATTGAGTGAATATTGATTAGCCAAATAAGGAGCAAAGACTCACAAACCTGGGAAGTTTTGGTTGACGTGTAAGTACCCTCACATCGATTGGTATGTCTAAATTTTGGATAGTATGCTTTTCCTTTGTACATGGCACAAACCGGTCGACATGAATCTTTTCACGTCGACCGATTCACTATAACTAGTCAATGTGTAGCTTCCCACATGTCGACCGATATTCTTTATTTTTGGGCAGTGAGTAATCTTACTGTGGATGACCCAAACCAGTCGACGTGTAATGTACACACGCCGACCGGTTCCTGTTTTTACACATTTGTGATTTAGTTTTCCCTAATTATCATTTATCATCCATTTAAAGTTATGAGTATTACTACAAGGCCCAATAAAATACATTAATTATATTTTAACTACGGGAATGACCCTATTACTCCCGGACTTCATTAAAATCATTGGATGACCTTAGTAAATTACTGTTTTACCTTTTTGGGTCTTTAACTATCATAATTATATTTAAATGACCATTTTTTCCTTATTGGGCCGTAAAGTATCAATTTAATGAGAAATGACCATAGTACCCTTGCATGACCTCGGGTTCAAGTAAGGACCCGGTTAGCGATTCGAACCTCTGGGTTCGGGTCGTTACAAATTTGGTATCAGAGCAATGGTTAGATAACCATTAGGACGACGGGTAGAGGCCTACCTAGGGTTGTGTGAAGGTTAAATTGTATTGTTTACGTGTTTATGTGTTAAAATGCATAATTGTTGAAAAGCATGCTTATCCGCTTATTTGCTTACGTTATTATGTGCTAAGTGTTCACATGCTTACGTGTTTAAATGCTAAATTTTTTGTTACATGGCCATGTATGCGAAAATATTTATGTGATAATGATTGAAAGCATATTAATTGTGATAAAATGACAAGTATGAGGTACATGGCAGTGGCAAGTAGCGGGCATGATTTGTGCAATTTTATTCTGATGACAATGTGAAGGGTAGTCGGGCATGGTTTATGCCAGTATATATATATATATATATATATATATATATGTGCATATGTGTATATGCGGTCGAGTATGGGATAGTTACTAGTAACGTAGAGTACTTGTTACAGCATAGATGGGTGTGTGAGTTGTGACCTGAGCGGGCGAGGAACTCGGTTGCTCCAAGGTTTACTAGGTGCCGATTCTTATAGAACGAAGGGCATGGATTTCTAGCTTGTGGATTGAGCTATTCGGTGTGCGGTTATCTTAGTCCTTCCATTGTTTTCACAGTGTAGTGCTTGAGGCATGCCTTTCGAACGAATGCGTATGGCATAGTGTGATTTCTGGGGTGAAACGTATAAGTTTCAGGTGTTAGTGTATGGGTTTTGTGACCGGAAAGGTCGGGTGTATGATGTGAGGTTTTGTGAGGTATGTATGACTTTTAGGGGTTAGTGTTTGGAACTTAGGTCACAGTTTGGTACTGAGGTTCTCTTCGAACTGGTTTGTGGTGGGTGTGATAAAGGTTACTTGAGTCACGAGTGTAATATATGGGTTATAGACGTGAATTTTGGGTATTTTGGTACAGTCTAAGGAAGCGTATTAGTTATGATTGTTATAAGGACTTGTTGGGCTCTGTGAGTCTAGGGTGGCGTAGGCATTGATTGGAGTTATGCTAGTGCTGGGTGATCGATTATTTGATGAGATTTTGTTTCTGGGTTGTAAGAGTCTGTTTTAGATACTTATTTGTCAAGGAGTGATCCTCATTTCGGAGAGCTACAGGAGTGTGTTTCGGGTAATTGACTCTCGGAGAGTTGATTGCATGGCTCGGTTGGTGAGCAGGGACATAGGTTCACACAGTTGTCGGGAGAGTCTCGAAGTGGTGTAAAGTGGTCAGTTTTAGTCGTGTGGAGTAGGATTGCACAATAAGGCAGGTAGTATGGGGTCATTGGAGTAAATAGTAGTCGTTGTGGGGAGTATCGAGAGTAATATTTATTTTCTTGTTATGATGGTGTTACCTTAAGGATGTTTGAGGAAGAATCGCTTGGTAGTGGCTTGATGATCTGGTGAGATGAGAGGTTTGAGTTGTCATTCGGGAAAAATTATATTAAAGGTGTTATTGTGTGATGTTTAGTATTGATGGGTGAAACGGTTTAAGGTATGATCTGAGTGTGGTTTAATGATTATGAGTTGTCTGTTGTATGTTGTCAGGTAGGTGATGGGATTGTGCACCAGTTGAGGCGATTGTGGACGGTTTAGTCTTCATAGCCAATGAGGATGATGTTGCCAGATAGACACTTTTTTCTTTTGACGAGTTAGTGGGTTGCTGTGACGAGGTCACGAGTCTTGTGTGCACGGTGTTCGAGGCTGTGCCGCCTGTAAAGGTAAAAAAGGAGTGGGTTATCAAATGTCATCGTATATTATAGAGGTTATCATCTGGGAATGACTTGTTCCATATGGAACAGGACGCGGTGTCCGATGGGCTGTGATTATTTCTAGTGATAATATGCTGGGAGCATTGATGCTCTTATTAGATGGTCGTTCTGTGAGTTGTACCCTAGTACTCTGTGAATGGGTAGTATGGATTTGATTTGTTTTGCCTAGCGTGGGTATCACAGTGTGGCTAATGCGAGGTTCCGGTGTTGATAATGTATGACGGTCTGTTGGTGGCGAGATCACCTAAAATTGAGTTGGTAGTTCTGTACGGGTATCCAGTTGGTTCTTCTCTTTGTATATAAAGAGTTCAGTTCATCTCAGGTGAGATTGAGTGTTTATGGTTGGACGATTGGTGGACAGAGTTTGACAGGGGGTCAGGTGCATTCTGGTACGAGTTGTCAGTCTTTGGTGAGTGTAGGGTTCATTACCCTTCCATTTGTTCTGGTCCTAGCAAGGACGTCGTTGTCGTATGTCTTGTCCTTCATTTAGGAGTTGTGCGCATCCACAGATGGGCGGACTTGAGAGTAGGTGGTGTATGAGGCACGAGTTGCTGAATAGGCATTGTGTATTTTTGGTGTTTGGTACTAGCGGTGATGGCTAGGGGATGTGTAATGAACTGTAAGTTCTGGGAGGACCAGGTGGTATGATGTGATTCACATGCTTGTATGTTTTCAGAGAGGTTTGCGTTGAGCAGTGTCTTGGGGACTAATGTTGATATCATTGAGTGTTGTGTGGTTAGATAAGAGAATGTGGGATTCCTTTGAGGAATAATAGTGATAATTGACTCTGGTTTTGAGGTTGCAGGCAAAAGATAGTTTCATGAGGTGTATGACAGTATTGTTATTAGGGCTACGTAGAGTGATGAATGGATAATGAGTGGATTTCATGATTGTTTTATGGTGGCTTGGGACTGTGATTGAGGTTTGGACCTGAGGACGCAAACGACATTAGTGTTGAGGTCAGATTGATGACGAGGATGGCCTGGCCAACTATTTCTCTTGAATCAATCCCTCTTTAACACGAAGTCGGGTCAAAGGTCAATGATTATTTTGACTGGTTAGAGAGTATGGTGTTGTGTGTTGTGTCTGTGTGACAATGTGGATCTGGTCTGGGAAAAAAACCTTCGTTTGGGATAATAGTGTTTTATGGATTCAGGTGGTTTGTTTCGGTGACGAGGTATGTTAGGTATGACCAAGATGGTCCAATCAATTGATTATTGAAGATTTGGTTTTAAGGATTTGTGTCCTGAGTACTTGGTAGTACGTTTTATGATAAAGTATGCTTTGAGAGAATTACTGTTTAGCGATCTTAGAAGGTGTTAAGTGTGATGATTACTGAGTAAAGCAATTAGTAATCGCTTATACGGTTATATGATGGAGTAGCTACGTATTAGGTAGCACGGGAGTGGTTGTTGGGAACGTGTTGACTTGGTTTTGGGACTTACTATATAGTGGTCGGGATTCCTTTGTCTCGAGTATCCCGTATCCTTTAAGAGATGAGTTGAGGTTGGATGTCGTTGTAATTCGGTGGTCTAGCGGCCGTTTTCTTGTGGGCTTCAGAGTTTTGTGTTGGCGTATAGAGGGTACTAGAGTCAGTTTTAAACCAGGTATAGAATCCAATAGTTATCATGGTAGGACCTCGAATGATGATTGCCCACATAGGGTGGTGAACTTGTGTTGTTAGTGGCAGTGGTGTGTGATTGCCTATTGATATCTGGTGTCAAAGACAATAAAGGTTGTGAACTCAAAGTCTTACGAGTTTGGCGTGGTGTTCTCCGGGAAAGGGGAAACGGTTGTGAGCCTCCTTCTTAAGGAGGGTAGATTTTGGGGACAAAATCTATTTAAGGAAGGGAGATTGTAATATCCTGGATTTTTCTGGATTTTTTTTTTTCGAATTTTTTTATTTTATTTATATTTTTTTGTTTCAATTTGTGTGCCATGCGGCCCCGAGGGGCGTTTTGGTCACTTTACTGAGCTGAGATTTTAGAAATGTATTTTTAATTCTTTTAAGTCATTTTGAGGCAATATGATCATTTTTAGAATTTTTCAGAAGTCGGGACGATTTTCGGCCTCGGGATCATCTCCCAATTTTACCATTTTAGGTGAGGGGTGTTATGGACTTTTCACCAGCATGTATATATATGTTTGTATCTATTTTGGTGGGAGATAATTTATGGACCTTGTTGGTATTGAAATGGATGTAGATGGGCAAAAAAGTAACTAACCAAAATGTGAAATTCACATTTATTTTGTCAAGTGGCATGCTATGGACCACAAGGTCAAATGTTGACCAACCCATTTCTTTTCCTTCTTCCTTCATTCGGCAGACTCTTTCTCTCTCTATCTCTTCTCTCTTTATATCTACACATATATGTATTCCATTTCTTAAGCCTAGATTTGAGAGGGTTAAGGTGATATTTTGGAAAAGGTCAAGAAGGGAGTTTTGTTCTGCATGACGAGGGCTATCTTTTAAGACTAGTCTTGCTAGGGCTTTGGTGGAGCTCGAATTTGGGGTTTTCCTAAGGGCTTGTTTGGCTAAGCTAATTGAGGAAGGGATTCCTAATACACTAAACTTTGTCTCTCAATGAACAAAATACTTGAATCTTCTTGAATTAGCTTTGGTATATGGAAAGGTGAATTTTAAATGACTATGTATTGATTTTGAAGCATGTTAGTATATTAGTGCAAGAACATGTTTACTTTCATGCTAAAGATGTGTATTATGTTACTTTAGTACAAAATTGCTCAAATGATGATTTTAGCATGATTGGTGATGATACTATTTTTATGAAGAACATGCTTGTGACTAAATTGATGTGAATGCTATATTTGTGATTGAATTGTGGAAAATGCCATGTTTGGAGATTGTACTTTAGAAAATGCCATTGTTGTCGTATAAATGAAAATGATGTTTAAATGACGAAATTGCATTTCATGCATGACATGGCGAGAGTGGGAATGAGAAAAGGGTTTTAAAAATGATTTTTATAAAAATGAACCAGATTTCGCGAGTCCGGGGCTAACTTGACCTAGAGGGAGCGCGGCCCGGTATTGGGCATGAAAAAGTTGATACTAGGCCCTGTAATGGTTGTCGGATTTGGAACCAGGGATAACTATCAATTTCGCCTCGATAAAGTCAGTTAGCGAGTTTGGAAAATTGTTAGTTTGGGGTTGGTAGAGACCAAGTCTAGGGCCGATGTAGGCCAAGTTGGGGTCGGTAAAGACCATGGTTGGGGGAATGCGGGACATTGCATTGCATTTTATGCATAATTGTATTAACATGCCAAAATGTTATTGTGTATTGATTTGTGGATTAAATGCTATAACAACCCCAAGTATGATCCCGATTTTCTATTTATCCCGTATGTGTGATGTGTGGTTCAAGGGAGTCCAAAGTCGGTGCCTTAGGCTTCTCCTATGGAACCTCCGTGCTCACCCTTTCCTTTATCATTTTTTAGGGTATGACGATGACGTGGTTGAAGGCGGACCTCACAAGTATAGTTAGGATTGACAATACATTATTTGAAAATTTTGTAATTAATGCTTAGTGGATGTAATTTATTTGTAAAGAGCCGTACTCTGTTTATTTTGAACAAGGCATTATAATCAAGACCATTCTTTTGAGCTATTTGGTATGTTCTGGCTATTTATATAAATGTATCTATAATTAAATTAGAATGAGATACATTTATTATTTTGTATCCTAAAATATTGTTTGACGTGTGTATATATATATATATATTGGCATGCACCACGTAATTTATTGTTGTTAGATGATTGGGGGTTTTGTACAATTACAATTGTAATTGGATTAAATGAGCTACACACGTTGACAATGTTTTGGGTTGATTTATTTAAGTGAATATATATATGTGTATATATACGTACAATGGTGGTAAATGAGCAGTGTATTAGTGGTGGTGTAAGTGTGTATAATTGAGTGTATATTGATTCGCCAAATAATGAACAGAGACTCACAAACCTAGGAAGTTTCAGTCAACGTGTAAACACCCACACGTCGACCGGTATGTCCAACTTTTGGACAGTATGATTTTTCTCTGTACACGGCACAAACCGGTCGACGTGAATCCTTTCACGTCTACCGATTCACTCTAACTAGTCGACGTATAGCGTCCCACACGTCGACCGGTATCCCTTATTTTTTGGGCAATGAACAATCTCACTGTGGATGACCCAAACCAGTCGACGTGTAATGTACACATGTCGATCGGTTCCTGTTTTTACACATTTGTGATTTAGTTTTCCCTAATTATCGTTTATCACCCATTTAAAATTGTGAGTATTTACTACATGGCCGAATAAAATACATTAATTATATTTTAACCACGGGAATGACCCTATTACCCCTGGACTATATTAAAATCATTGGATGACCTTAGTAAATGATCATTTTACCCTTTTAGGTCTTTAACCGTCATAATTATATTTAAATGATCATTTTGCCCTCGTTAGGCCATAAAGTGTTAATTTAATGAGAAATGACCATAGTACCGTTGCATGACCTCGGGTTCAGGTAAGGACCCGGTTTGCGATTCGGACCCCTAGGTTTGGGTCGTTACACTATTAGAGAGACATTTTTGTAGAAAATCAAAGTTGAATTTTCTGTCTTTCTTTCCAAAACATACACATAAACACAAGAATGAGTTTAGAGTATTATTCAAATCCTAATCGTGTTCAAAATTCATTGAATATTGCATCTACAATGATAAAAGAAAGTAGATTTATTTCTTCTACTTCAAATTTAGATCTTGAAGAATAGAAGTAAAGCAATCACACTTTGGAAGGGTAAAAGCATTCTAGGAGTGCTGTTTGATCTACCAGCAATCTTTCTACAGAGATCAAGAGTATGGCTGAGGTCAAGAGCTATTGGGCGGGATGTCGTAAAGCCAGAAGATTGTCAGCGATTGGTGTTTGGTAAAATGATAGGGTGTGAGCCTGAGTCAAAGTCCATTGTACTTTGTTTCAAATATAGTGGATTGGTTTACTTTGGATTACATAGTCCACGAGGTTTTTCCCATAATCTATTATACCAATTGGGGTTTCTTCGCTAAAAATCCTGGTGTCATCTCTAACTCTATTTACTTTATTTTATCTTGCATGAGATTAATTGATTAATTGCTAAAATAAATAAAGTTGGAAAGACAGATTTGTTTTTAAAGGACAAAACTTTCTACACAATTAATCTTTTCGCTGCACAACTCACAATATTGATTGAGATAGAAGTGAATATTACGTGGCAACTAAAGAGATTTGGATATACAATGGAAATTAGTTGATAAGGATAATTAATGATCTCGCTCTACGCGTTGAAAAAGTAAAGGGGAGTCAGTCCTTGATTCCAACACGACTACCAATGTGTCCTCTATAAATAAGAGGCCTGAGAAGTCAAAAGGTACGATGAAAAAATATTAGAGTACTCCTTAGTCTCCTCTTCTTCCATTCTATGATTTAGTACTAACCTGATCGTTGGAGACTCTCTGGCCGATACTACACCGTTGCCGTTACTCATCATTTTCTTGTAGATACGACGCCATTCCCGATAGTAGTTGAAAATTGCATCATCAGTTGGCGCTGTTTGTGGGTACCTCGACAATGGTTCTTCAATTGCGATCTGGAACTTAAGTGGGAGGTCATCACCCACAGCAAGACTAGTCAGATGGAGATCAATAGTCACACCATGACGACAGTCACCAGTCATACGACGACGGTCACCAGTCACACCTTGATAGTAGACCTGTCAACGAATCGGATGTGGAGCGAATCACAATCAATCCGATCTGAATTTGATAAGCATATTAAGCGATCCGATCTGATAATCCAACAAATTCTTGCATAGTCAATCCATATTCGATATACACTCTATCGGGTATCCGATCCAATTATCTGTTATACCCCTTTGTAATTTACACAAAGAAAGATCAAACAAATTGATCCAATATTAGGGTAAAAAAAGAGAAGATAATTCAGTTCTGTACCTAAGAACTAGCAAATGAGTAAATAAGACCTTTCTAAATATAATACATGCTCTGAGCTCCTTGGCCTCACGATTCCTTGTTGGATCTGAGTGGGGGGAATTGCTTTGAAAGATAAAAAATTAGGGTTTGCGATAGAAAAAAGAAAAGAAAAAAATATAATAAACTACTTTGCAAGGTTGGACAATCGATCGCTAGCTCTCCCTTTTTGCTTCTTGCCATCGATCTATCACTTTGTTTTCACTCATTGTATTTATCAAGTCTACAAGCTAAATACGGATTACCGAATTATAGTGGCTTCTAGAATTTTCTTTCTCGTGTCTGGTATCAATTAAATAAGTGATAAATAGTAGAAAATTTATTACTCTATGGGTGAGAACACCCTAATATTGTACCTAAATCATTGTGATTCCTTTTTTGTCATTACATCTAATACAAATTTGGTGTTGATATATGATATATATATGTATATATATTATTGTTATCGGATCGGATCAGCCTAATACATATTCGATTTGTTAAGTTAACGGGTTATCAAATTTGAATCGTTATCGGGTTATCGAGTATTTTATTCAATCCATATACGAATAATCGGATCGGATTCAGATCTGATTCAGATCAGAATTCGATCTATTGACAGGTCTACATGATGGTGGTCACCAATCACTCCAAGATGGCGGTCACCACTACCAATCCCATCATAGGGGAGACCGGTCATTCACTACCCAATCCCATGCTGGGGGAGATCGGACAGTGCACACATCCCATCACGAGAACACGCCTAAGCGTGTTCCATACGATGGGGAACGTGTCACAGCGTTGGAACAACAGGTCCATAACCTTAGTCATGGTATGAATTAATTGGTCCAAAAAAATGCGGCAATTATGCAACACCTGGCTATCCCTGCTGCACGTGTTGAGGACAATGATGAAGGTGATTGACCATAACATAGCCAAACGAGAGATCGACAGAGGGAGTTGTGCACTTCTGACATCATAAGGATGTGTCTTATATTGGGGAATGCATCGAGGCCACCTATATGGACTAAGATCTACAAGCAAAATGTCTCACTACAGTCGTTGATCTCGTGCACAAGACTAAGTTACCTTTTAGCTCTCAGATCATGGCTTTCCCATTGCCTAAAAAGTTCAAAATGCGACACCTCGAGAGTTTTAATGGGACTTGAGATCCCTTGGATCATTTAGAAACTTTTAAGTCTCTCATGAATCTCCAGGCACTACCAGATGAAATCATGTGTAGGGCTTTCCCCATTACACTCAAAGGGTCAGTCCGAGTTTAGTTTAATAAGTTGAAGTCAGGGTCTACCCATGATTTTGATGTGCTTAGTAAGCTATTCATTGGGCACTTTATCGTAGGACGGAGGTATAGGAAACCACTCACCTATTTGCTGAATGTCAAACATTACAAAGGGGAATCGTTGCAAGATTTCATTAGCCGGTTTAATAGAGAGATGTTATAGGTTGATGAAGTTGACAAAATAACCCTTACGGCATTTATCGGAGGACTATAATCCTCTAATTTCTTGTTCTCCTTGTCAAAAGATCTGTTGGGCAGTATGGCCGAATTGTTAGTTATGGCACAAAAACATATGAATGCGGATGACGCTTTGAATGCTTGTAAGGGCAAAGTAAGCAATGACAAAAAGGGAAATAAGAAGAGGTCGGCCACTACTTCAAAAGATGAAAGGGAGACAAAGTTTAAGAAGGCTCTTGGTAAACTACCTAGACAATCCAGGGGTTAAGACAACTACATCGACTTCACTCCGCTTAATTCTCCCATCAGTCAGATCCTTTTACAAATTCAAGACGATCCCAACGTAAGATGGCCCCAAAAGTTAAAGTCAGATCCAGTAAGGAGGCCAAGGGTCAAGTATTGTAGGTTCCACAAAGACCATGGGTATACCACAAATGAGTGTTTCGACCTGAAAAATTAGATTAAAAGTTTGATTCATCGAGGGAATTTATGCAGATACATGGCTAATCATGACAAGGACATAACTCAACCAGCTTGAGACAACAGAAATGACCACCCTCCCAGTTGGCCTTTGGGGGAAATAAGGGACATCTTGGTGGATTTGCTGGTAGAGGAGAGTCGAGCTCAGCCCGGAGAGCCCATGTTAAAAAAGCTAGGAGCTCCGTAGCAGTAAACGAGGCCAGGATTCATAAACCCCCGACCAAATTTACTCGGGTGGAAAAAAAAAGTCATCATATTTTCTGAGGAAAACGCCAGGGGAATCTAACAACCCTATGATGATCCCCTGGTTATGACGGTAGTGGTAGCCAATTACACAATCCATTATGTGCTAATTGACAACGGTAGTTCCGCTGACTTGTTATTTCTTGATGCTTTTGACAAGATGAATATTGGCAGGGAAAGATTGAGGCCAACAAAGTCACCACTTGTTGACTTTTTTGATGAGAAGGTTTTTCCCTTAGGGGCAGTTATGCTTCCTTCAACAACAGGGTCTAGTCCGAGATAGGCTACTGTAATGATAAATTTTTTAGTGGTAGGTTGACCGTCCACATATAACATCATCCTGGAGAGAACAGCCTTGAATGCCATTGATAAGCGCTGAATATTTCATATTTAAGCGCCCTTAATTGTATTAGTTAAGTCCATTATTTGGTATTTATATATAGATTATTTTCATTTTTATGTTTTTGTGTTTTTGCAGGTCTAAATGCTAAAAAGGAATAAAAATAAGGTCTTAAGGGTTTTTGGAGAACAAGTCATATCGGGCCTAAACATCAAGTGGGTTTTAAGAAGAAATGGCCCAAATAGGCAATGGAAATTCTCAGTAACACATTTGGATGAAGAAGGACTTAATGGTTTAAGCTGAAGAAATGTAAAACAGTTGCATTTGGTATGCATTAGCACTTCGCGTCCCGACGCGAGTTCTGGCGTCTCGACGTGAGCTCTTGCGTCCCAATGTGAGGCCTTGTCTCCCGCACGCACATGTTATCATCTCTGCCTACTTTCGGTAAAAAGGCCATAACTCTCTGCTCCGAACTCCAAATGATGAACCGTTTGATTATGTGGAAAGAAAACTCAGAGATCTATGTTTGGTATGTTTTAATAGAAGTCTAATTCCTAAATTTCAGATGTCAAAAATAGAGAGAAAAAGGACACCAACATGTCGCCAAGTGGCAGAACTCAGCTTTGCACTCCTGTGGTATTTTGACCATATCCCTCGGGTTATAAATCCAATTGCTAAGTGGTTTAATGATTTAAAAATATGACTCATAGCACTATATTTTCTATGTTCAGAGGAAAGTCTAATTTGGACAATTGATAGGTGAAAAATACAGAAGAATAACATGTTAAATTCTGCCAAAATGCTGAGCTGTCACACTTTGATTTAGTCAAAGTTTGTTTCCTTAATTTTAGGGATGTCTCCAACTCTTTTAGAATTTGAAAGGCAATGAAATATGATCTCTTTAGAGGGCATTTTAAGTTTATATATCAACCACCCATCATTATCTATCTTTAAGTTTGACTAGGTAAAAGATAGAGAGAGAAATATTGAGAAAAGGGAGAGGAAGCAGAAAGGGGCAAAATTCGGAGCTTATGGAGATGGAGTCTTCATCATCAATGGAGGCTTACACCTTGCACATGAGAGGCTAACTCCCTTCCTAGGGATTTGATGTAACCCTTGCCAAGTAATTATGTCTTGATTGTATCTAAATTTGGGGAACTTTGCATATTTGTGACAAGTTGTATAATCTAGAGATTACACTTTGTTGTATTTGTGCTTCATTCTATATATAATCTTGTTGAGACTCTTATCTTATCTTAGAAATTGTTTCTTCATGATTATGGTACTTACATTCTTAGAGTGATAATAAGGATGAGATTATGCAATGGTTATATTGGCATGTTAATTGAGAATTTATATAGTTATACTTAAGGAAGATGGACCATGCTACACCTTTAGATTAATTTAGTTAGGTAGATGGTCTATACCATCTGAAGATAATTTATGATAGATAATCGAATTTCATGTACTTCAACATACAATTAAAGGACCTTGACAGGCCATGCTTAGGGAAGATGGTTTATACCACAACCTAGTTTAGGTGGATGAACCATGCCAACCAAAGATGGGTTATGCTTAGTCCTGAAATATATGATTTTTTGGAAGATATTGTAGTTGTCTTGCATTTCTACGTATCATGGTTACATGTATAAATTGTTCCCCACGTTAATTGCAATTAGGCATGCTTATAAGGCTTGTGGTGAAGTCATTTCCCTAGCCCTTATCTTTATTATCTCATTTATTTACAATCAAAATTTTGTTTTAGTAATTTTAGTTAAATTCAGTTTATGTATGTGACAAATAAAACAATCCATCAACTATATTTCACAAATCAAACTGGGAATTAATCTTATAATCTTGATTGCCATAAGCTAGCATTCCTTATGGTTCGACAAACCCTTATAATAGCCCTATTGTACATTGATATGTGCTATTGCAAGTGGTGATTTTAATTGGTAAACAAATTATTCGCATCAACTTTTGGCGCCGTTGCCGAGGAATGCATACAGCTTTGTGATTAAGATTTAAAGATTAAATTTGGTTTGATTTTTAGTTTAGGATTTTGTATATATATTCTATTTTTAACTTGTTTTGGAGTATTTGAGTACATTTGTGTAGGTACATGGGCTGTTTTGCTTGAAAGGAAAATTCTAGAAATTTTGGACCCTTTGTGAGTTTTCAAAGTTGAATTTATTTGCACTCTATGATCTATTTATATATATTTTGTGTGATTTTTTAAAATTATTTATGTATCTAAACAAGTGGTTGAATTAGTCCTAAATGGAAGGTAATTATCCTTCAACTCATTTTTACATACCACATGAGTTATGTGTATTTTATTCTAGTCATACACATGATACAAGGGATTGTCTTACAACGGGACAATTTTCTGATTTTTATCAAGAACAAGCAAATGTAGATTTCTTTGAACTGGGGAATGATTCGTATTTCAATGGTTTTGACTCGAGTTTGGGAGATCATAAAAACTTTTTGTGGAATGATATGGAAAATTCAGCCCCACAATCTCATGGGCAACATTTTCAATCAAATTTTCAGCCTAATGATCATTATTTCCAGCCCTCTTCTCCTTTTTCACTGTCTCAATTGACGAGCTAATGGCTAATAACAATCAAATTTTGGCTGCCTTTTCTAGCACGTAATCCACAATAGAGTTCGTCAATCAAGTGGTACCTTCTAATTCCCAATCTAGTGCTAGGATAGATGTTCAAATAGCCCAATCAAGTGGTACCACCATTGAGTTGATCCATTCTCATTCCCAAGCTCTAGCTAGGATAGAAATCCAATGGAACAAATAGCTAATAATATAAATCATTTAAAGGAAGAGGAATTTCTATGTGAGCTTGTAACCAATCCAAAAGAAAATTCTATCCATGATGAGGTTACTCCTAGTAGCGCTCATCATAAGAATGATCAAGTTGTTAGTACATGTGAGAATGAAGAAATAGTGGTTCAAAATGATAAAGTTGTTGCCACATATAACATTAAAGAATTTATGGGTCAAAATGAAGAAAAGAATGATGAAGAGATTGAATCCCTTAAAAATCCAAATCAATTATCCCAAAATCCTTTAAAAGTCTGCTTGTCTCATTTTAATTGTAAGGATTTTGATGTTGAAAAATCTATTTGATACATAAATTCTTTGCTTGATATTTCTCCACCAATTTACTTTCCTATTTGGGCAGCATCAAATGTATCTCTCTATTAGAAGCTTGTATCTCTTCCTATTCCCTCACTTGAGTTACCTCATAATGTTGAACCCGAGCCACTGGCTAAGTGTTAGGAGGATGTTGAAAGTTTGAAGGATATTTTTTTGGAAATTCCCGAGCTAAATATGATCCTTCACAAGTCTTTGCTTGATGTGCCCTTACTTAATCCACCTTCCCATAATCCAAATCAACTCCACAAGTCTTTGCTTGATGTGCCCTTACTTAATCCACCTTCCCATAATCCAAATCAACTCCATAATCCAAAGTTCCTAAATGAGGAAGAAGAGTGGGTTGAGGTATTTCCTTTACCTCGTCTCATTTTTAATCTTCAAGCTCTCATTTCTCCACTTGTAAAGGAACTTTCTTATTTAGGGAAGTATGACTCTCTAGAGAAACATGGTATAGGTAAACCTTACTTTGAGATTCCCATATCGTCTAGCTGTCGACGTTAAATTTAGCACTCCAAGGAAGCAATTATTTCTATTTCAAGCTTCTTTATATATTTGTTAACATAAACCAAATTTTTTTTTCTTTCAAAATGACTAAGTAGAGAATCCACTTGGAATCATCTTGATTTCTATTTTCGTGGTCTTCGTGGGTTTCTATAGTCCTGTTATGGTTTTGGTAACATCTTCAGGAATTTTCAGGCTTATCTTAAGCAAACACTTGGGCAAATTCGCGTACGGAAGCTAATCCTTGCGTCCGGATGCACATTCCTGAGCATTTCCTCGTCCAGACGCCAATTCCAAATAAGACCCGCGTTTGGACGCCAATCCTTGCGTTCGGACGCCATCACCTGAGCAGACCCGCGTCCAGACGCCAATCGTTGCGCCTAGATGCCAACAATGGGGCACTCACGAGTCCGGACGTGTAATATCCCTAATTTCAAAAGGATAGTCCTGGTATTTAATTTTTCAATTTATGTTTTAATTGACTTTTTAATTGTTTAATTGTTTTTGAATTATTTGATGTACTTGACTTATTTGTATTATTTGAATTAATTCTTTGGTTTACTTGTTTTCTTTGGTTTATTAAATTGTTGAATTCTTAGATTTATTTAGCTTACATTAAGTGCTGCATTTTTGTGACCGATTTTATTACCTGTTTAATTGTTAATATTGCTTAAATTGTTTTATTTAATTTTGTTGATTTTTTTTTTAATTCATTTATTTGTAATTGGTTTAATTATTTTAGAGGCAACTTAACTGTTTTAAATTATTAGGGTTTTGTTAATTTCATCGTGTTTTATTCTGAGCCGACCTGTAGGTGGTTTAGGATTAAGGTTAGGGTTTCAACTTAAGCCTATAAATACATATGTTTACGTCTGCTAAGGGTTTTTGTAAACCCTATTCACCATAGTCACGTATACAGTGATACAGAGGGTTGTGGGGGCAGAGAAACAGAGAGTGAGTAATTTACAGAGAGGGCTTAAGAAGGCAGAGCAAAGAAAACTAAAACTCAGAGACGTGGATTCAATGTTTCAACTTTGAAACTTAAGGCAAGTCTCTGTTCTTCTCTATCCCTTTAATTTGTGTTCGGTGCATGCTTAGGAAGACTCCAGGGATTAAACTAAGTTGTAATTACATCTTTTAAACATGTTTAAACAGAATATTGAATAAATCCGGTTTCAATTGTTTTAACAGTTCAGTATTGAATCTTGTTATCGTTGCTGTAAAAGTTGATGTTTAATTCAATTCTAAGTTGTATAATTCTGCCTTGTGATCAATCTGGGATGAGGATGGAACCTTAATACATGTATTAAAACTATATTCAGTGTTTGGAAACCACCGGGGTCGGAGAAGAAAAACAGTACAAGGGAAACGGCTCTTAAGGGTGTGAGAGACGGCTCCCAAAAGGAGGGAGCCGCCTCCCACAAAGCTAGAGCCGGCTCTCTAGGGTTGAGAGCCGGCTCTCAACAGCCTAGAGCCAGCTCCCAAGGGTGGGGAGCCAGCTCCCCTTTAATGGAGAAGGCTCTCCAAGTTTCAGAGCCTTATTTCTCTTTTGTTTTTGCGCATACTGAGTTTGAATGGACTGTTTAGCTGAGACTGAGTTTCTGAAACTATTTCAAGGCTACTGAATGATGTAATACACTACTTAAGACTTATATATGAATTGAGAAGCAGGCTTATATCCAGGAATTTGGGATGGAATTGGCCTAGGTTTCAAAGTAAACCTGTATGGAGTAAGGTTAAACATAAATTGGTAATTGCTCATTGTTTTAGTAAGTTGGTTTCTCTGCATGTCTTGGAATTATAAATCATGTTTTGTAGCTGTGTTATAAGCATACTGTTGTTTAATAATATGCATGCTTAGTGGGGATTAACTGATGATTAAAGCTATTATCAATTGTATCTATTATGACACTGTTGGGAGGAGTTAAGTGCATAGTTTTACTTTGCCATATTAATGGACTGTAATTGGGATTCAAATTCTTATATTGGATGCATAAATTGGTTATATATATGTTAAACTGTATTTGTGCTTGCTCTGGGATTGGTTGATGACTATTTAATACTGTATTATCAACCGTATTAACTGGAGGATGGTATGTACCGGTATGGGACGGTGACATACTAGATATGGACTAGATTAAATACTAAGTCCTATCCAACATGGATTAAGGTATGGATTAATCATATAGGTTAAGTCCATCACCTACTTGTGTCATATCAATTGAGAATTGAATGACCTACTATGGTTTCAGGATGGGTTGGTTATACATATATCAGACCACTACACAGATGGATGGTATTTTGTATTAGGAGGAGTACGGACTTTATATATATATTAAATGGTGCCATGGTATGAGCTTGAGTCTCATGACCATGGTTAGGGTGCGTATATCGCCTAGGATGGATAACTGGACAGAGGTGTCGTTCCCTGGTAGGTCTAGATACACATGACCACAGTATGTGCGATTTGCATGGTATCTCTATTCAGGCTGAGACAATCCTTTTTGGACTAGTGAGCGTCCTATAGTGTGTACTATATACATATATAGACTATTCTAGATATTGTAGAGTCTTCCTATGATGTATCTGCGTATCGAATTACTGTTTGGATTGTAGTAGATCAGGACTTGCATGTGGGCCTGACCCACTTCTTTATTTTTCAGGTGTTCGTCAGTTCCAGGGTTAGAGTTTGGACGTGCAAAGCAGATATAGCTATTCGTTCCTCCGATTATGTAGGAATTTTCTCTATGTTAGTTTTGGATTTTATTTTTATTGTTATTTCAGTATCTTTTGGAGAATTTTAATAAGGGGTCCAATTGATGGATTCCCGAGTTGTAAACTTATGGAGTTTTGGATTATCAGGTTTTAAGTATTTAATTATAAAGGATTTTATTTCTAGATTCTTTCAGCTTATTATTTTTAATTCTTATTTTATCTTGTATTCTGTGTTCGGTTACATATTAATTGTTTGATATCCCTCGGGTTTTGGGCCTGGGCCTGATCAACCCGTGTCTCGGATCCGAGGGGTATCACAGGACGCCACTTACCGCATCCGGATGCCATCTTCATACACCGAGCATTAGTCCCCAGGCGCAGTCCGGACGCAATGTTGTGAACGATAAAAAAAAAAACAGATTTAATTTGCAATTTATTATAATTTTATTTTCTTTTCCTTTGTACATTTATGCATTCATAAAAAAAAAAAAAAAAATTACTATTTTTTTTTTTCACCAAGTAGCTTTCCATTAGCCTTTTGCCCCCTCTTGAGTAATTCTATGTTTTGGGCCATGTTTGGCATGACAATTGTGGGTGCACTTTTTGATGTGCACAAATTTTGATTTCTTTCTTGGTTTTAATAAAGCATGATATGTTATTTCAGATTTATATCCTTATCTATGTCTATGCTTTTATACTTGGTACCTAGTTTATGTGGACAGATTATTAGGTACAAGTTTGGGGGAAGAACTTTGGCATTTTGAATGTGACTCGATGCAATGGGGTCACTGTTTTGCACTCGGTAGTTTCTCTCTTTTTACACTTCTATGCATACTTAGTTTTTATACTTATTTTCATACATTGGAGACAATGTATCATTTAAGTTTGGGGATGTTGAGAGTTAACTATTCATATGCATATTGTCATTGTCAGATGTGTTTCTATTGTTGATATGTTAAAAAATAATAATAATAAATAAAAATAAACAAATATTGTATGCTTAGGTAAATGATTTTTGGTATTGTTGGAACTAAGTTTGGGGGGATTTATGTTATTAATACAATTTGTATGCCTATATATGATATCAATGAATGGTTGAAAGTTGCTAGCGTGATTGTTCAAATAAAAAAGGTCCATTGCATGATTTAAATGTTTTATTTTGGAGTCTTTCATCTCTAAGTGAATTCACAATGCACTTTGAGCACACCGGAAATTGCATTCCCTTCCTTGTGGTTTTACTTAATTGGCTCCCTGAATTAGTAGGTCGGATGAATGAAATAATCGTTGGAAGTGAAAAAAAAAAGAAAAGAATAAAACTGTATTCTTTCAACATGTCAACTGATTAAAAAGGAAGATAAGGAAAGAATGTAAGATGTATGATTAGTTTGAGTTCGTAGCCTAACCATTCCGAGTTATTACTCCTTTAGGAGTGTCTTTGCACTTAACACCCTAAGACCATCTGGGTTGGGAGTTGTTGGCTCAACGCTTGTTCCATGGGGTGGTTAGAGAGATTGAGGAACTTAGATATTGCACATGGTCATGCATAATTAAAAAAAAAAAAAGGGCAACACAAAATGTGTTCAAATAAATTCATGCATTGGATTATGATTTTAAAAGATTAATTAAGGATGTGAAAGACATTGTATGAGTCATAAAAGGGTTAAAAGTGCATTATAAATAAAAAATTAAATTCCGGTTCACTTCTAAGGAACTTGAGATGAAATTCTATTATAAATGAGATGTTGAGGATCATGTATGTGGACTAGTTTGTTGATGCTTGAATACTAGGAATTGAATATTGTTTTGAGATGTCATTGTATGCATACTTGTTGTAGTCTTCATGATAGAATTTTTTCCTAATGTCACATGTTTCAATGTATACTAGAATGAGCCTTGTTGCTATATTGTGGGTATCATTTTTGGCAAATCCTCATGAGACTTCACTCGTCCTCTGGGATACCTAAGAGGAGAAATGTGGATAATTTATGGTGTGTTTCATTTTTGTTTTGTTAAGGGACTAGAAAAATGTAAGTTTAAGGGTGTGATAAGCGCCGAATATTTCATATTCAAGCGCCTTTAATTGTATTAGTTAAGTTTATTATTTGGTATTTATATATAGATTATCTTCATTTTTATATTTTTATATTTTTGCAGGTCTAATTGCTAAAAATGAATAAAAATAAGGTTTTAAGAATTTTTGGAGAACAAGTCATATTGGGCCTAAACATCAAGTGGTTTTTAAGAAGAAATGGCCCAAATAGGCAATGAAAATTCTCAGTAACATATTTGGATGAAGAAGGACTCAATGGTCCAAGTTGAAGAAATGAAAAATAGTTGCATTTAGGCATGCACTAGCACTTCGCGTCCCGACGCGAGTTCTGGCATCCTGACGCGAGCTCTTGCGTCCCGACGCGAGGCCTTGTCTCTCGCGTGCACATGTCATCAGCTCTGCGAACCTTTGGTAAAAAGGCCATAAATCTCTGCTCTAAACTTCAAATGATGAACCGTTTGATTCTGTGGAAAAAGAACTCAGAGCTTTATGTTTGGTATGTTTTAATGGAAGTCTAATTCCCATGTTTCAGATGTCAAATATAGAGGGCAAGAGGACACCAACATGCTGCTAGGTGGCAAAACTCAGCTTTGCACTCTTGTGGTATTTTGACCATATCTCTCGAGTTATAAATCCAATTGCTAAATGGTTTAATGATTTGGAAAGATGACTCATAGCACTATATTTTCTGTGTTGAGAGGAAAGTCTAATTTGGACAACTAATAGGTCAAAAATACAGAAGAATAACATGCTAAATTCTGCCAAAATGCTGAGCTGTCACACTTTGATTTAGTCAAAGTTTGTTTCCTTAATTTTAGGGATGTCTCCAACTCTTTTAGAATTTGAAAGGCTACGAAATATGATCTCTTTAGAGGGCATTTTTAGTTTATATATCAACCACCCATCATTATCTATCTCTAAGTTTGACTTGGTAAAAGATAGAGAGAGAAATATTGAAAAAGGGAGAGGAAGCAAAAGGGGGCAGAATTCGGAGCTCATGGAGATGGAGTTTTCATCATCAATGGAGGCTTACACCTTGCACGTGAGAGGCTAACTCCCTTCCTAGGGATTTTATGTAACCCTTGCCAAGTAATTATGTCTTGATTGTATCTAAATTTGGGGAACTTTGCATATTTGTGACAAGTTGTATAATCTAGAGATTACACTTTGTTGTATTTGTGCTTCATTTTATATATAATTTTGTTGAGACTCTTATCTTGTCTTAGAAATTGTTTCTTCATGATTATGGTACTTACATTCTTAGAGTGATAATAAGGATGAGATTATGTAATGGTTATATTGGCATGTTAATTGAGAATTTACATAAGTTATATTTAAGGAAGATGGACCATGCTACACTTTAGATTAATTTAGTTAGGTAGATGGTCCATACCAACTGAAGATAATTTATGATAGATAATCGAATTTCATGTTCTTCAATATACAATTAAAGGACCTTGATAGGCCATGCCTAGGGAAAATGGTTTATACCATAACCTAGTTTAGGTGGATGAACCATGCCAACCAAAAATGGGTTATGCTTAGTCCTGAAATATATGATTTTTTGGAAGATATTGTAGTTGTCTTGTATTTCTACATATAATGGTTACATGTATAAATTGTTCCCCAAGTTAATTGGAATTAGGCATGCTTACAAGGCTTGTGGTGAAGTCATTTCCCTAGCCCTTATCTTTATTATCTCATTTATTTGCAATCAAAATTCTATTTTAGTAATTTTAGTTAAATTCAGTTTATGTATGTGACAAATAAAACAATCCATCAACTATATTTCACAAATCAAACTGGGAATTCATCTTATTGCCATAAGTTAGCATTCCTTATTGTTCGACAAACCCTTATAATAGCCCTATTGTACATTGATATGTGCTATTGCAAGTGGTGATTTTAATTGGTAAACAAGTTATTCGCATCAGCCATGAAAGCTATCACTTTTATTTACCATGCTCTTTCCTACGGAACTCAGCATTGGATAATTAAGGGGTGATCAAGTGATAACAAGGAAATGTTATGGATCTACCCAGAGAATAAAAAAGATATCGGAGCCATTGACAATAGAAGGTTTGGAAGAAGTGGCTGAAGATGAGTCTACCTAGCGTGCAGAGCTAGTAGAAGATCTTATCGAGGTTGATCAAAAGACAAGGACAAAAGTGATTGTTGGATCGCTTCTCGACCCACCTGTCGGGGATGCATTTATTCAGTTCCTTAGAAGAAACCTTGATGTCTTTGTATGGACGCATGAGGGCATGCCTGGCATTGACCCAATTATTATGCAACATCGGCTCAATGTTGATCTGTCATTTAGACCCGCCCAACAGAAGAGACAAGTGTTTGCTCCTGAAAGGAACTTAGCCATATCGGGGGAAGTAAAGAAACTCCTAAATGCCAATTTCATTTGAGAAGTGCATTATCCCGATTGGCTCTCAAATGTGGTCTTGGTGAAAAATAAATAAATGACAAGTGGGGACTATGTGTTGATTTTATGGATCTGAACAAGGCATGCCCAAATGATAGTTTCCCATTACCGAGGATCGACATGTTGGTAGAAGGAATTACGGGGCATGAACTGTTATGTTTCATGAATGATTACTCTGGATACAACCAGATCCCTATGTTTACCTTGGATAGTGAGAAAGCCTCGTTCATCACCGACAGATAAGGTGATGCCATTCGGGTTGAAAAACATCGGGCAACATACCAAAGACGAGTTAATACAATGTTTAAGAAATAGTTAGGGAAAAATATGAAGGTGTACATAGATGATATGGGGGTAAAAAGTTTGAGAGCAAATGATCATTTGGCTGACTTATAGGAGGCTTTTGATATTCTTAGGGCACACAAGATGCGTTTGAATCCTAGCAAGTGTGCTTTCGGGGTATCCTCAGGGACGTTCTTGGCGTATATGATGAGTAAAAGAGGAATTGAGGCAAATCCAGAGAAAATTCAGGCAATCCTAGATATGAGGTCTCCAAGATCTACCAAAGAAGTACAAAGACTTGCAGGGAAAGTGGCGGCCTTGAACAGGTTAACCTCTTACGCCATAGACAAGTGCCTTCTTTTCTTTCAAATACTCAGAAAGGCATTTGAGTGGGCATCGGAGTGTGAGCAGACATTCATGGGGCTGAAACAATACCTTAGTTCACCACCATTGTTATCTCGGGCAGTCCCAAGAGAAGAATTGTATATTTACCTAGCGGTGTCATCTGTAGCAGTAAGCTCGACTCTGATCTGAGAAAAAAACGGTGTTCAAAGAATGGTATACTATACAAGTCGTGTACTTCGGGGAGCCGAAGAAAGATACCCAATGATAGAGAAATTGGCCTTTGCCTTTGTGATACCCCTCAGATCCGAGACACGGGTTGATCAGGCCCACGCCCAAACCCGAGGGAATATCATACAATTAATATTTTAAAATGAACACAGATTACAAAACGAATTTAAGAAATAATTAAAAGCTGGAAGAAACTTAAATACTTTAAAATTAAATACTTAAATCCAAAACCTCCAATAACAAAACTACTCGGGAATCCATCCATTGGACCCCTAATACAAAAATCCAAACTGAAATAAAACTACAAGACATCCAAAATTAATCTATGGAGAGGGGTCCTACGTCATCGGAAGAGTGAGTAGTAATCTCTGCTCAGCACGATCAGGTCTAAGTCTGCAACTGATGAGTACCTAAAAAATAGAAGTGGGTCAGGCCCACGAACAAGTTTTAACCTACTACAATCTAAGCAAAGACTCAATACGCATATACATTCTAACCAACTTAACAATATCTATATAGTCTGTATATATTTATATATCCACACTACAGGACTCTCACTGGACTATGCAGGGGATCTCAACCTAAGTAGAAGGCAACATGCAAAGCGCACCTGAGTGGGCATGAGTACCTAAGCCTAATAGGGTACACCTCAACCTAGCATATCCAGCTACGCATCCTACTGTATATACGCACCCTAACCGTCGACTCTGAGACTCAAGCTCATATCGCGGTACCATAAAAATATATTTAAAGTCCTGTTCCATCCATCCATAAGAAATCTAGTTGGTCATTCAGCTTGTGCAGCTTCTTTAACCTAACATAGATATCTAGCAATCCAGTTAGCCATTCAGCTTGTGCAGCTTCTTTGACTTAAGTATAAGTAGGATTTATTTTATAATCCATTCCCTTATTCCATGTAGGTAGGATGTAGTATTTTGAAACAAATCCAAACCTAGACATGCCACCGTCCCATACCGGTGCATGTAATCCAACAACCAGCAGTTGATAAAACAAGTAATAAATGTAATTATCAACTGTATAGTATATCCAGCAACCGATAGTCAAACATTTAATTGTAAACGTCAACTGTTTCATATTAAGCATGCTAAAACTTTGTAATTTAACAGGCCTATTTAATACTACTCCACTCAGTTCCATGATTGATAATACAAATCATATATGTAACTTTCAATTAAATCCAAGTAAGCATATCAGACTTTACAAATTTACATGCTTATCTTATAATACCACACAGTTGTTCAAGAGTGAATAAAACAGTTAATGTATGTATACATCATTCATCCATTATAGGCATATAATCATTCTGTAGTCCCACATGTTTATAATCCACTACAAAAACATGAACAAAACATAACTCCATTCACAGATAAACTGCTACACATAAGTTGTGCAGTTTAAATCCTCCATCTCCAAGACAGTCTACTAATTTTCATTAAAAGTTATGTATGTTCCAACAACAGACATTACTTGGCTTATTATGAAGTGTCAAGCTCTCTGAAGATTGAATTTGATCATAGACCTCAACCAAAACTCCCAATTACAGCTCCTAAACACACCTGTAGCATCAGAATCCAGTCCGGAACCAACCCAGAGTGTCAAAAACACAACAGGGGAGGAAGGAAACGTCTCCCCACAAGGGGAGCCACCTCCCCTTTGAGTGGAGCCGGCTCCACACCATGTGGAGCCGCCTCCACCATTGATGGAGCCGGCTCCCCCTTGTGGGGAGCCGTCTCTTTGCCCCTCTGCTCCAAATCTCCTCTTCTCCTCCAACTCTGTCCCCTCCGGCGACGTCCAGTGCATTCATCCTAAATTTCTAAGCTATAACTGGGTAACCTATGTCCCAATGTGATCCAGAAATAGTTCAATGCCTTAGTCATTCACCGACAACAATCGGAGCAAGAATTATGTAACAAAAAGTTAGAACGATCAGTTTATCCATCAAGAACACACGCGGTCCTAACTAAATCCACCATGTGAACCAGAGTAATATTAAGGCTTCTCAGAGTGTTATAAACTAACTCAACATGGTATATACCAATTTACATGAATTATCAATCCAGTTACATGAATTATTTTATGCGTTACATATAAAAGATTTCAGAACAAATAATATAACACAAGGCTACGTGCAGTTTAAAAATAACAGAGTCATGCAAACCAGTTTACTTTTAATCCTTATACATTCTTGGAATTGTATTAGACATGCAAAGAACACAAGTCAACGGGATAGAGTTAGGATTAGAACTTGCCTGTGAGTTTTCAGTTCAAAACCTCAGCGTCGTCTTCCTAAGGTTCTCCGGCGAACTACGGTAATCTACCTCTGTTTCGTCTCTGCCTCCACCATCATGAATAGGGTTCTGAAACCCTAGGCAGAACTTAATACATATATTTATAGGTTTACACAAGACCTAGGTTCAATTCAAACCCTACACTAAATCCTAGTCGGCCCATAGAAAACCCTATTTAAAATCTACGTCGGCCAACATACCTGACTTCTAAAAGAACCCTAAGTACCGAACGTATTTTAAAAACTCATTTAACTTAATTACCTAATTAAACAATTATAATCATTATAATAAACCATCTAAGAACACACAATCACACAATTTAAATCCTATAAGGTAATTAACGCAAACAAATCAAATAATTCCATTTAATAAAACAATTAAATAAGTAATGTAATTGAAACACACAATTAAACAAGTAACAAGTAATTCAAACAAACAAGCACAAGTAATTCAAACAAACAAGCAATTATAATTAAATAAATAAAAATGCAATTAAATAATTAACTAAAATACCAGGACAATCTTTTTAAAATTAGGGGTATTACAGCCTTGGTCATGTCGGCTAGAAAGCTCAGACCT
Source organism: Cornus florida (assembly GCF_030987335.1). Lineage (NCBI taxonomy): Eukaryota > Viridiplantae > Streptophyta > Magnoliopsida > Cornales > Cornaceae > Cornus > Cornus florida. The sequence goes on along the minus strand of NW_026775579.1, from coordinate 56,261,055 downwards.
TATTTTCAGGCTCATATTATAGTCTTACTCATGGACCAACCACTAATGCAAGTATTATACAAACCAGAGACGTCCGGACGGCTTATAACGTGGTAGGTGGAGCTTGGAGAGTTTGACATCCAATACAAGCCAATAATAATAATAAAAGGTCAAGTACTAGTAGACTTTGTAGTCGATTTTTCCTCTCCTTTTAAGGAAAATGAGACCCCAGTTTTAGCCACCTAGACTGATGCCGTAGAGCAAGTACGTCCAGAGAATACGTGCCCCCCCCCTGAAATTTTTTTTTTTTTTAACTATTATGCCCCACTATTTTTGTCATTCTGATATATATACTAATGAATATAACCTTTGCTGCCTTAAAATGATTTAAAAAATTCAGTATTGCCCCCCTCTCTTGAGTTTTTGGGTTCGTCCCTGTATGTGGATACTTTATATTGACGGATCATCCAATGCCCAAAACTTGTGGTGTATGATTAATGATTATCTCGCTGGAGGGAGAAAACTTAAAGTACGCACTACAATTTGGGTTTAGAGCCACTAATAACAAAGCAGAGTATAAAGTGATAATAGTTGGGTTGAAAATAGCGTAAGTCCTAAGAGCTTAGTAATTGATGGTGTACACGAATTCCCAACTGATTGTAGGACAAGTTTGGGACGAGTACGAAGCTAAGAAGGTTAGGATGAAATCTTACCAGGATTTAATTAACCAGTTTGAGAAGTTTGCAATCCAGCATATACCACAAAATAAGAATGATAATGCAGATGCCTTGGCACGATTAACTACTTCGATAGACCTGGAAAGCACCAAGGTTATCCCACTGGAATATTTGGAAGAGCTGAGCATATCTCAAGACCATAAAGAAGTAAACCAGCTGGCACCAAGATTGGAATGGGCAGATTTAATTGTTAGGTACATCAAGGATGGAGAGATAGCACCAGACCAGACGGAGGCCTGAAAAGTGAGAATCCGTTCATTGATGGAGTTCGCTATAAAAGAGGTTTCTTTTTACCTTTCTTGAGTTACGTCTCGACAGATGAAGCTCGCTACATCATGATGGAGATACATGAGGGCACCTGCAGAAACCATGCAGGGGGCAAATCACTGGCCTACAAAGCCACCTGATAGGACTATTATTGGTCGACAAAGCTGAAGGATGTTATGGATTTCGTATGAAAGTGTGATAAATGTCAACGATTTGCCAACATTCCTAGATAGCCCCCATAGGAACTTGTCTCGATGTCAAGTCTATGGCCATTTGCCCAATAGGAAATGGAATTGATCGGTCCTCTACCTACAGGAAAAAGGGAAAATTAAGTACGCTATTATGGTAGTTGACTACTTCACCAAGTGGGTGGAAGGCAACCACTGGCAACAATAACGGCTAATAATATCAAGGATTTTACTTGGAAATCAATAATGTGCAGGTTTGGAGTCCCCTATGTAATTATGTCAGAGAGCGGGAAGCAGTTAGACAATGCTGTATTTAAGAAATTTTGCTCTGGGTTGGGGATAAGAAATCATTTTTCCTCACCTAGACATCCATAGGCGAACGGATAAGTCGAAGTTGTCAATAGAACAATACTCAGCTAGATCAAGAAACTCTTTAAGAAGTCGAAAGGTTTGTGGCCAAAGGAGTTACGTACCAAGTGTATTATGGGCTTACAAGACCACTGCAAAGACCCCAACAGGCAAAACACCTTTTTTCCTAGCCTTTGGGAGCGAGGTTGTGGTCTCGGTGGAGACCAGGGTAGCAAGTAATAGAACAAACCATTATGACCCAGGATGAAAGAGAATTGGCAGTGAATTTGGACTTAATCGAAGAAAAAAGGGAACAAACCCAAATCAGGGTAGCAGCGTACCAACAAGCAATGTCACGATACTACAATTCTCGTGTCAAAAAGAGGAGGTTCCAGCCAGGAGACTTTTTCCGATGGAGAATCACCCCAACTACTAAAGAACCCAATAAAGGAAACTTGCCCCCAATTGGAAAGGACCTTACAAAGTGATACGAGTGAAAAGACAAGGAACCTACTGGTTGGAGACCTTGGGTGGAAATCAACTTGATCACCCATGGAACATTGAGTATCTCAAAAAGTATTACAAGTAGTATTATGAAGGCTTAATAATGGCAATCATTAGCTTTAGAAGGTTATTACAAAGTTTTGTGTCATTGCTTAGTTTCGTGGTAATGCATAGTTTTGTGTTTAGTAATAGTTTTTAGCCTGGACATTATTTAGCTCTTATTTTGTTTAAGATTTACTGTCAACTCATGGTTGATTTTCTCAATAAAGTTCTTTCAGTCTCACTATCATCTAATATCAATTATTTGTGATTTTATTATTTATAATAACAAAAAGTGCCCCATATTATAAAGGTTCGGGTTGAATGAAGCCTATAAAAATCATCTCTATACTATAATGGATTAACAAGAAAGTGCCCTATATTATAAAGGTCCAGGCTGAATGAAGCCTATAAAAATCATCTTTATACTATAAGGGATTGACAAGAAAGTGCCCCATATTATAAGGGCTCGGGCTGAATGAAGCTAGTAAAAATCATCCACGAGATCAATAAAAAGTGCCCTGTATTGTAAGAGTCCGGGCTGAATAAAGCCCATAATAATTATTAAATTGCCCCGTATTAGAAGGGTCCGGCTGAGCGAAGTCATAGCCATCATCCCTTTATTACAAGGGATTGATATCTAAAGTGCTATGTGTTACAAGGGTCATAATGAAATAAAATCTCTTTTCATTAAAGGATAGAGTACATAGCGGAAACAACATAGTTTGACACACATACAAAAAAAGGTGATGTGCCAATTTAATTACCACTCGCAATAGTCTGAATCTTTATAGGATAGGACTATATAGAGGGTGTCGATCCCATAGGGATATGAGTGTTCTTTATTTTGTTTCTAACTAATCCAATTTATTACTTGGTTTACAGGTAATTGATTGAATTGATTGATTGGTTGTCACGAACATAAAAGAAAATTAAACTGAATTTAAACTAAATAGATCAGAGAGAGAAAAGTCTTTGGGCTTTAACTTCACCACGAACTTCGTACTATGGTTGACTATTCAACTCTGGGGTTTTAACAATTTATATTTCAAATGAATTGAACTTAATAACATTCGTTCAATTCGGTTTTAAAGAAAGATGTTTTATAAATTTCAATAAACTATCCACCTACCTACTTTAACTAATTTTGCAAATAATCCATCTTTCATATGCAGAGACTATGAAAACATTCATTTGTAAAAAACATTGGAACACTATTACATGATCTCCATTCTTATGTCCGGCAGGACTCTGCCAGATACCGTCCAAGAAGAATAGGTTGAGAATAGTCTAAGAGGAGTTATATCTAAGATAAGGTAATAACTTTTCAAAAATTATTTAAAACAATGAAATCCAATTGAGTTGTCTCAATCGTTCATAATCATGTAACAAAAAATGTTATATATTAAAAATATCCCAGAGTTAAAACAATCAAACCATAGTACTTAGATCGGGTTACATCAGTGCCCTAAGAGATGAATTAGCTACTCATGACGATGCAGAATATCATCTGTGTTGTTGTCATCTTCATCGTCACGGATGGCACTTCTCTTCTCAGGATCTTCACCTTCTAAGGTTCTGAAAACCTTAAAAGCCGCCACCACAATATCAGACTTCTAAATAATACGAGAAAAAGGACTGTCTTCTACTAAGGCCTGTGACTTCTTTTATAGAAGAAATAATGGTTCGGCGGGCTTTTAGGTCTTCTGGCCCATCTGAAGTGAATTAAGACTTAGAAAAAAATAATTCCCGTAACTGGTAAATCCAATTTGTCATGGAAGACTCGAGCTTTAGAAGTAGAGCTCGAGTTATTTGGCCCAGGCTCGAGCTTTGGGAGCAAAGCTCGCGCTTTATTGAAATATGGCTCGAGCTTCAAAGAATGGTGCTCGATCTTCACTTTTGTACTTAGTCAAATTTCTTCAACTATTTTCCGAAGCTTCTTTTCCATCAATACTTATAATATTTTTGGGTTTTCTTCTTTTAACATTGCTCGATCTTAGCTTCATAGGGCTCGAGCTTTAGGTACAAAGCTCGAGCTTTTGGGACTCAGGGCTCGAGCTCTAAATGAGAATGCTCGATGCCCTGAGGTCTGGCACGAGGCCCTGGGAGTTTGGCTTTCTTGAAATCAACTCTTCAAATTTTGACGCCTTATGCTCGAGCTTGTAAGCAAAGGCTCGAGCACCCTTGGGTAAGGCTTGAGCACCACTGTGTAGGGCTCAGCTCTGGAAGTACAAGGCTCGAGTTTTAATGCCTTGGTTGATTTTTCTTCTTTTTCTTGCAGAGCTCAAGGCTCAGAACTTAGGCTCGAGCCTTGGTACTTGGATTCTTCTAAACTTCACCATTTAAGCTTTCGGCTTGCTTTGAATGAACGGCAACGACTCTGTAAGCTTTGATATCAGTCTTTTCATTATAGAGTGTCAGTTTTAACCGTTTATTTGGGAAAGTACCTATAAACACAGAATAAACATGAATCAGTCTAACAATGGATAAAAATATCACTTTAGGTCTTAACATACGTATATTTAGGGACTCGAATATGCAATATTCAGCGCTCATCACACACCCAAAGTTATATATTGTTAGTCCCTTAGCAATACAGAACTTAAAAAGCCGCTTTCGTGGGAATCACGGTTGCATTTACCCTATGCAACAAGCCTTTAAATCCCTAGTTACCCCTAGTGAACGAGTTGTAGTCTCGTGAGGTTTCTAGTGATGGTACCCACAAACATCTCAGACAGTGCCTTAATTGCTCAATAAGCTCATTCAAACCTATTTTCAAATTATGATATCCCAGCTGTTCATCAATCAATCAAATACAGTAAGTACAGCCAATTATATTAATCAGAAAAACTTTCAACTTCCAATTTCAATTTAACAGCCATGGTCCCCATATGTCAATTTAATCATTTATTCAATAATCTCAATCTCCAAAACTCTTTAAAAGTGAACTCATAGTCAAACATGTGGCTTACTATCCATACTTGCATTCATTCCTTACTATTCCTCAACTTACAAGCAAACTTTTCAAATTCCAATTCCCAAGACATTATATATTTTTATTTTTTTATTTTCTACAGGTATGCATTTTTCAAAAGGGATACTGTGCAATGTTGAAATCTATTAAGCTTTCTAAATCACTCATGTAACGAACTTTCGGCCAATGACTCCCAAACCAGATGGTCTTAGGGCATTAAGTGATAAAGCACCCCTCCGTACCTAATTGTTCAAGTAATCTAGGCAACCTAAACCCCTTATGTAACAAGCTTTCAGCCAATGACTCCCAAACCAAATGGTTTTAGGACATTAGGTGTCAGAACACACCCCTAAGGACTTAATTGCTCAAGCAATCTAGGTACAGACCTTGTAATGACCCGGCCATTTTCCTTCCTTTCCTTTTTCTCAAATTTTACGGATAAATTTTTTTCCGTTTAATTTTCTTTTCCGAGTTCTGCCTCTCATCACTGGGTGTCATCTCGAGTGATTGGAAATGGTTTTCGAGACTCTTTTGTTTGAATTGACAACTTCCTTTAAATACTGAGTCATTTCCACATTTTCACTTTTTGGATACTATTCACTTTTCGTCCTTTTCCCTATTTTGTCTTTTCCTCGTTTGTCACTTTTTGGCGCAACCTCACTTTTCATGCTTGGAGTTGGTTTTTGACTTCGTGTATCTTCATTCTATGTGGTTTCCATGAAATACGTATCTTTACTTTTGTAGAAAAGTACTCTGGTTACTCCCGGTGTCCATAGCGGCATAGATGCACAATTCTTCAGAAACATTTTCTTTTCTTGGGGTGTTTTTCATAAATATTTTTTGAAGATATTTAATTTTAGGGTTTTTTAAGAAAATATTTTTGGAAGATATTTTCATTTTGGGTCATTAGTGCAGTTAACCCTTTTTGTAGGGGCTATTGTGCAATTAACGAAAGTTATTACAAAATACCTCATTTTGAGCCTGGATCCTCATACGAGATCCACATTTCATCGAGTCGTGTACTCTTAGAATTTCCTCCCGGTCGTTTTCCCCAGTTTTAGGGATTTTTGACCCCGATTGCCGCCGAACTTGTTTGGGGCATATCTCTCTTCTCGTGGCTCGATTTTTGATGCCGTTTCTTCCGTTGTTTATATTTTCTCATTTTGGATCTTTTTTGTTCACGGAGTTTCACCATTTGAGAGCGTCTGCTCAAATTCCACTTTTCCTGACCCGGCGAGGCCCTTTCGGGGCACTTTTAAGGTTTTTCTATAAATAGGGTGACTTAAGAGAAAAAGTCAAAATTTTCTCTCTCTCTCCCCTTTCTTGGTTGGAATCTAGGGCAGCCATAGCTGACACCTTCTCTCTCTTCTTTTAAACCACTTCCCTCGTGTAAAAAGTCATAGTGCCTTAGTATTTTATGTTCGCATTGACGATGAGTACCTTTCCCACTTATTAGAAACTATTTCTGGCCATTTTCCAAGTTCGGGTTTGAAGCCAAGTTTGGATTTTCATGGTTCCTCCTTGGTGTTTAATGTTCCTCTCGTTGTCCCCGACATAACCTAGGAGTATCGTCGAATTCGGAGCACTTTTCTTGCGGTGGGGATTTGAGATTTCATATCAAATGGAGGTAGGGGGTGTTATAGTTTATTATTCTTGATGTATTACATGCTATTGGTGTTTATACAACTTATTCACATGTCTTGATATTAAATATAGAGATTTTATTATTTATTTTTCTTGTATGAGATTTGATTTTTCCCTGTGGGTTATAGCTTGGTTTAAACATGTGGCATCACATTATATTACACCTTGATATGTTCATTGACATATATTAAATTGAGAACATTTGGACAAGTATTGAAAATTTTTTTAAATATTTTTCTTGAATAAATATTTAATTCATGTGGCCCTATCTAGCTTGAAATTAATATGTGATGCCATATTATATTAGACCCTAGCATACTCTTCAACATATGTGAATTTGAAAGCATTTGCAGATGTTTTAAAATCTAGGGATAATTAATTAATTTGATTAATTAATTTATTCCAAGTGCACTTTCTGACTTGATATTATTGATGTGCATGCCATATACTTTCACATATATTAAATCGGGAATATTTGATTAGGTTTTGATATCTTTCATTTATTATTTTTCTTAAATGAAGGTTTAATTATCATGGTTGTAGCTTGCATGGAAATCACTTGCATTAGGCTATTAAATCAAGTCTTGGCATGTTATATAACATACTTTAATTTGAGATCATTTGGATGAGTTTCAAAATCTAGGGATTTTAATTAAAAGAATTAATTAAAACATATTCAATGGTTCCATGAGTTTTATTAAGTTCTAACTTGATATTCATGATTTCCTTGACAAGTTCCTTCACGTGTATCAAATTGAGAATAATCGGATAAGTTTTGAAACTTATATTTAATTATTTTCTTTGTATGGAACTTAATTCACATGGTTGTGACTTATATTTCATGCGGCTTTTAGCTTTTTATCATGTATCAAGACTTCTTGTAACTTGACTTCATTAGTGTGTTTAATGAACTAGCACAATTGTCTTAGAATGATTTAATTATCCATGTTTTATTTAGTAAATAATTAAATCATTAATCTTAAACTTGTGGTATATTTACATCAATGGATTCCTTGTGGTTTAAATCCTAGTTTGTAGTTTATGTAGATGCATACCATAATCTCTTGAAATTTTACATGCCATCATAGTTGAGAATTTAGGGCATGACTTGTGTGTTTCCAAAATCTTGGTTGTGCATGAAACGTGGTTAATGCATTACTTTATCTTGATTTGCACAACTTGTAGATTTTGGAACTGGGGATATCAATCAAGAATTGACATGGCTAGGACTTAGTTCTAGTACGGGAGATAGAGAGCTCCCTATACTATAGTGTGCACTAGGGGAAGGTACCTATGAGTTAGTAGCCCTAAAGTGATCCCAAGAGTACGGTTTTAATCCGGGCGATATCCAAGTATCCACATTGGTTGATTTCACTCTTTAAATTTCAAGTCGCTATTCCTTGAAGATTTAAAACTTGTTGTGTTATGTGAAATGGTCCAAATCTTGTTAATTGCATAGATATTTTGCCTTATCCTTGATTTTATGTATTATTCTTGTCGTTTTAATTGGAATGTTCCAATCATGTTAATTGCATTGATAATGTGATATTCAAGTACCCTTCCTGTCGTGTTGTATGGATTATTCCAAACCGTATTCAATTTCATTGATAATGCGATTCATGTTATATTATAAACTTATCGTGTTCTTTGGATTATCCCAACCTTGTTCAATTTCATAGATATTGTGATTCATGTTGCTTCATGTTGATAAGACTTAGGAATGATCCTATATAAGCATCTTGACTTAGATTCTAGGTGGCACGAACCGTCCCCAAAGTTACCAGGGTCATTTTTCAGGTACGAAGACTTGGTTCGTGGTGCTCATCAGTCCTTGGATGACTTGTACCTTTTAAGTTTCCATTTCATGCAAATGTTAGTATGAAATGTCATTTTGTAACCTTATGTCAAAATTGTATATTTGATTCTAAATACGTAATGTGTGCCCAAGCACACCTTTTGATTTTCATTTTATGTCTATGACATGAGGCCAAGGCCCAAGCATGTTTATATTTACACTTGTACTCCTTGGGTGCCATATTTTGTTTAAAAATGTATTTTTATCAACTTTGGAGGTTTGGCATGTAAAATCTTGTAAATGAAATGTAATGAGGTCATGGGCCATTGTAACATACTTCAATATGTAAAGTACATTTGTTGGCATGCTTGTATAGCTTAAAATCTTGTTTTTGGACCACATTTATGTTTGGGTTTGAGGCTTGGGTGAAGCCTCAACATTTCTTATTCATAATAGGTCCTTCAGCATCATTTCGAGTCATTTCGGCCGATCGAAAGGTCATTTCGGTCGACCGATGGCCCTTGGAATTCATTTGAACATTAAAATCTCACTTTCCAGTAGCCATTTTCACTGTTTAGGTTCATTTCGGTCGACCAATGCTTTATTTCGGCCTATCAAAGTGACCTTCCCACAAAAATAATTTTTTGAGCCATTTTGGGTTCATTTCGGTCGACCGATGGCTCATTTCGGTCGACCTAAATAGCTTACACTCAGCTGCCTCTTCAGTCTTGTTTCAGCACTGTTGTTCCAACTTCAAATGGACATAACTTCTTCATTTCTAATCCAAATGGGGTGATTCTTAAGCCTAGATTTAAGGATTTTGAGTCAGCTTCCCAATGGTACCTATGCCATTCTTAGATTCAAATCACAGTGGGAGTTATTCGTGTTTTAGTGAGAAAGTGTCAGATTTCGTTTGAACCGGGAATGGGAGTTTTGTGGGATTCATGTTGTGAATGATTATTTTGGGTTGTATAGACCTCATTTAACTTGCTTAGAGTTAAATACCCCTTCTCATTTGTAAATTGACCATTTTACCCATTGGTTAATGGAATTTAACCCGTTTTGACCTTTATTTCCGCTTTCGTCCTCTTTGAGTTTCATGACTTCATGGAAAGTCACTTGGGTGTCTTGGGGATGATTGTCCCTATAGACCTTGTTTCTAGTTTCGGTTTTGCATTTTGGACCCGTTGCCGAGTCAACTTTCTATTCATCACAGGACACACTAGGTTGAAAAATCGAGGGTCATTACAAGTGGTATCAGAGCGTCCGGGTTCGAATACCTTAGGATGACGGGTTTTGGGTGCATATTATGCTCACGTTGTTTTGCTTTGATATGTCATTGTATCTTGATAAAATGTCTTGTCTGATAACATGTCTTGTACGATAACATGTTCACATGCTCAGGTGTTTTGAGACACCTATTATTTGTTAAGCATGCTTTATGTATATATATGCTTCCTGATAACATAGTCTGAGTTGGTATCATGTCCTGGAGTGATAACATGTCTGTTTGCTTATGTGGCAACTTGTTTAGAGGCTTACTTTGACTGTCTCAGCATATGATATATGCTTGTTTACCTTAACACATTGCACTTGCTTGTTATATTAACATGTGGTATATGCTTGTCTGTCTGAGTACATTATATACGTCTGTTCATCTTGACATGATTATATGCAGCATATCGTCGTGTTTTACGTTCTTCTCCTCCATACACTGACATGTCTTACGTGATTTTTACTACTTGTGTGAGTAGGTAGTTCATTGTTATGTTGCATACTAGCTGTTTACTTTTATGTTTGGTTTTGACATTGTCACTTAGGGTCTGTCGTATCCCTTGGTTGCATTCTTATTTTACGAAGTTCTTCCTTGGATAGGAGAAATTTATTCCGTAAGGACCCATGTCGGAAACCTTCTTGTCTGTTTTCTTGGTTGGGTGTTTCAAGACCTTAGTCTGACGGTTGATGTGAGTAAGGCTCATGTGAGCGGAGAATCGCAGTCCTTGTCTGGTGGAGTGAGACGCGAGCCAGGGAGGCACCGTTTCATTTCCTTTTCCTTCGCGGCTTCACGACTTGGTCGGGGAGTGTCATGGGTGTTTTGCAATGTAGGATCTGTTGGCTCTACCTGCACTGAGGATTTAAGGCCTTAAGTATAGCGGTGCCTATGACATTATTGTCAGAGTTTTGGGATTAGTTACCCCAACTCTCGCAGATGCCTGGTTCCCGTAGTGCTTTTTGGTAATGATCATTTTTGACATTGATGTCATTGTATCGAAAAGTTTCCTTCTGGGTTTACCTGTTGGGGGCATGTTATGAACTAGTGCCTTATACTGTCATGCTACCTTACTGATGAATAAGTGTGGGCGAGTTCTGGTCGCTGTTCATACTGCCTCGTAACTTTCTTGTTTTATCGTGTTTTAACGTTTCGTTGTCTTGGGATTCTCTCGGTGGTTGACGTTGAGTTAACGTGCTGATTTATATAAGGTGTTGTCTAGGTTCATGGTTTCGCGCTCCTTCAGTTGATCTTGAGACATCTGGAGTTGTCCTTCAGTGCTTTATAAGCTGTCCTTCGGTTTGACCTTTTGTTCAGTCATTGCTCTGTTCTTTTTCTGGTATGTTCCTAATTTTAGGGACGAAATTCCTTTAAGGAGGGTATGTTGTAATGACCCGGTCATTTTCCTTCCTTTCATTTTTCTTAAATTTTACAGATAATTTTTTTTTTGTTTAATTTTCTTTTCGGAGTTTTGCTTCTCATCACTGGGTGTCATCTTGAGTGCTTCGAAATGGTTTTTGAGACTCTTTCGTTTGGATTGACAACTTCCTTTAAGGACCGAGTCATTTCCATATATTCACTTTTCGGATACTATTCACTTTTCGTCTCTTTCCATATTTCGTTTTTTCCCTGTTTGTCACTTTTTGGCACAACCTCACTTTTCATGCCTGGAGTTGGTTGTTTACTTCACGTATCTTCGAGTAGCTTTATGTTACTCACCCCAAAGTTACCAGGGTCATTTTTCAGGTACGAAGACTTGGTTCGTGGTGCTCATCATTCCTTAGATGACTTGTACCTTTTAAGTTTCCATTTCATGTAAATGTTAGCATGAAATGTCATTTTGTAGCCTTATGTCAAAACTTGTATATTTGATTCTAAATACGTAATGTGTGCCTAAGCACACCTTTTGATTTTCATTTTATGTCTATGACATGAGGCCAAGGGCCAAGCATGGTTATATTTGCACTTGTACTCCTTGGGTGCCATATTTTGTTTAAAATGTATTTTTATCAACTTTAGAGGTTTGGCATGTAAAATCTTGTAAATGAAATGTAATGTGGTCGTGGGCCATTTTACCATACTTCAATATGTAAAGTACATTTGTTGGCATGCTTGTATAGCTTAAAATCTTGTTTTTAGACCACATTTATGTTTGGGTTTGAGGCTTGGGTGAAGCCTCAACATTTCTTATTCATAATAGGTCCTTCAGCATCATTTCGAGTCATTTCGGCCGACCGAAAGGTCATTTCGGTCGACCGATGGCCCTTGGAATTCATTTGAACATTAAAATCTCACTTTCCAGTAGCCATTTTCACTGTTTAGGTTCATTTCGGTCGACCAATGCTTTATTTCGGCCTATCGAAGTGACCTTCCCACAAAAATAAGTTTTTGGGCCATTTTGGGTTCATTTCGGTCGACCGATGGCTCATTCCGGTCGACCTAAATAGCTCACACTCAGCTGCCTCTTCAGTCTTGTTTCAGCACTGTTGTTCCAACTACAAACGGGCATAACTTCTTCATTTCTAATCCAAATGGGGTGATTCTTAAGCCTAAATTTAAGGATTTTGAGTCAGCTTCCCAATGGTACCTATGCCATTCTTAGATTCAAATCACAGTAGGAGTTATTCGTGTTTTAGTGAGACAGTGTCAGATTTCGTTTGAACCGGGAATGGGAGTTTTGTGAGATTCATGTTGTGAATGATTATTTTGGGTTGTATAGACCTCACTTAACTTGCTTAGAGTTAAATACCCCTTCTCATTTGTAAATTGACCATTTTACCCATTGGTTAATGGAATTTAACCCGTTTTGACCTTTGTTTCCGCTTTCGTCCTCTTTGAGTTTCATGACATCATAGAAAGTCACTTGGGTGTCTTGGGGATGATTGTCCCTATAGACCTTGTTTCTAGTTTCGGTTTTGCATTTTGGACCCGTTGCCGAGTCAACTTTCTATTCATCATAGGACACACTAGGTTGAAAAATCGAGGGTCATTACAAGTGGTATCAGAGCGTCCGGGTTCGAATACCTTAGGACGACGGGTTTTGGGTGCATATTATGCTCACGTTGTTTTGCTTTGATATGTCATTGTATCTTGATAAAATGTCTTGTCTGATAACATGTCTTGTATGAAAACATGTTCTCATGCTCAGGTGTTTCGAGACACCTCTTATTTGTTAAGCATGCTTTATGTATATATATGCTTCCTGATAACATATTCTGAGTTGGTATCATGTCCTGGAGTGATAACATGTCTGTTTGCTTATGTGGCAACTTGTTTAGAGGCTTACTTTGACTGTCTCAGCATATGATATATGCTTGTTTACCTTAGCACATTGCATTTGCTTGTTATATTAACATGTGGTATATGCTTGTCTTTCTGAGTACATTATATACGTCTGTTCATCTTGACATGATTATATGCAGCATATCGTCGTGTTTTACGTTCTTCTCCTCCATACACTGACATGTCTTACGTGATTTTTACTACTTGTGTGAGTAGGTAGTTCATTGTTATGTTGCATACTAGCTGTTTACTTTTATGTCCGGTTTTGACATTGTCACTTAGGGTCTGTCGTATCCCTTGGTTGCATTCTTATTTTACGAAGTTCTTCCTTGGATAGGAGAAATTTATTCCGTAAGGACCCATGTCGGAAACCTTCTTGTCTGTTTTCTTGGTTGGGTGTTTCAAGACCTTAGTCTGACGGTTGATGCGAGTAAGGCTCATGTGAGCGGAGAATCGCAGTCCTTGTCTGGTGGAGTGAGACGCGAGCCAGGGAGGCACCGTTTCATTTCCTTGTCCTTCGTGGCTTCACGACGTGGTCGGGGAGTGTCATGGGTGTTTTGCAATGTAGGATCTGTTGGCTCTACCTGCACTAAGGATTTAAGGCCTTAAGTATAGCGGTGCCTATGACATTGTTGTCAGAGTTTTGGGATTAGTTACCCCAACTCTCGCAGATGCCTGGTTACCGTAGTGATTTTTGGTAATGATCATTTTTTACATTTATGTCATTGTATTGAAAAGTTTCCTTCTGGGTTTACCTGTTGGGGGCATGTTATGAACTAGTGCCTTATACTGTCATGCTACCTTACTGATGAATAAGTGTGGGCGAGTTCTGGTCGCTGTTCGTACTGCCTCGTCACTTTCTTGTTTTATCGTGTTTTAACGTTTCGTTGTCTTGGGATTCTCTCGGTAGTTGACGTTGAGTTAACGTGCCGATTTATATAAGGTGTTGTCTAGGTTCATGGTTTCGCGCTCCTTCAGCTGATCTTGAGACATCTGGAGTTGTCCTTCAGTGCTTTATAAGCTGTCCTTTGGTTTGACCTTTTGTTCAGTCATTGCTCTGTTCTTTTTCTGGTATGTTCCTAATTTTAGGGACGAAATTCCTTTAAGGAGGGTATGTTGTAATGACCCGGTCATTTTCCTTCCTTTCGTTTTTCTTAAATTTTACAGATAGTTTTTTTTTTTTGTTTAATTTTCTTTTCGGAGTTTTGCTTCTCGTCACTGGGTGTCATCTTGAGTGCTTGGAAATGGTTTTTGAGACTCTTTCGTTTGGATTGACAACTTCCTTTAAGGACCGAGTCATTTCCATATTTTCACTTTTCGGATACTATTCACTTTTCGTCTTTTTCCATATTTCATTTTTTCCCTGTTTGTCACTTTTTGGCACAACCTCACTTTTCATGCTTGGAGTTGGTTTTTGACTTCACGTATCTTCGAGTAGCTTTATGTTACTCACCCCAAAGTTACCAGGGTCATTTTTTAGGTACGAAGACTTGGTTCGTGGTCTTCATCATTCCTTGGATGACTTGTACCTTTGAAGTTTCCATTTCATGCAAATGTTAGCATGAAATGTCATTTTGTAGCCTTATGTCAAAACTTGTATATTTGATTCTAAATACGTAATGTGTGCCTAAGCACACCTTTTGATTTTCATTTTATGTCTATGACATGAGGCCAAGGGCCAAGCATGTTTATATTTGCACTTGTACTCCTTGGGTGCCATATTTTGTTTAAAAATGTATTTTTATCAACTTTGGAGGTTTGGCATGTAAAATCTTGTAAATGAAATGTAATGAGGTCATGGGACATTGTAACTTTCTTCAATGTGTAAAGTACATTTGTTGGCATGCTTGTATAGCTTAAAATCTTGTTTTTGGACCACATTTATGTTTGGGTTTGAGGCTTGGGTGAAGTCTCAACATTTCCTATTCATAATAGGTCATTCAGCATCATTTCGAGTCATTTCAGCTGACCGAAAAGTCATTTCGGTCGACCGATGGCCCTTGGAATTCATTTGAACATTAAAATCTCACTTTCCAGTAGCCATTTTCACTGTTTAGGTTCATTTCGGTCGACCAATGCTTTATTTCGGCATATCGAAGTGACCTTCCCACGAAAATAAGTTTTTGGGCCATTTTGGGTTCATTTCGGTCGACCGATGGCTCATTCCGGTTGACCTAAATAGCTCACACTCAGCTGCTTCTTCAGTCTTGTTTCAGCACTGTTGTTCCAACTTCAAACGGTCATAACTTCTTCATTTCTAATCCAAATGGGGTGATTCTTAAGCCTAGATTTAAGGATTTTGAGTCAGCTTCCCAATGGTATATATGCCATTCTTAGATTCAAATCACAGTGGGAGTTATTCGTGTTTTAGTGAGACAGTGTCAGATTTCGTTTGAACCGGGAATGAGAGGTTTGTGGGATTCATGTTTTGAATGATTATTTTGGTTGTATAGACCTCATTTAACTTGCTTAGAGTTAAATACCCCTTATCATTTGTAAATTGACCATTTTACCCATTGGTTAATGAAATTTAACCCGTTTTGACCTTTGTTTCCGCTTTCGTCCTCTTTGAGTTTCATGACATCATAGAAAGTCACTTGGGTGTCTTGGGGATGATTGTCCCTATAGACCTTGTTTCTAGTTTCGGTTTTGCATTTTGGACCCGTTGCCGAGTCAACTTTCTATTCATCATAGGACACACTAGGTTGAAAAATCGAGGGTCATTACAAGTGGTATCAGAGCGTCCGGGTTCGTATACCTTAGGACGACGGGTTTTGGGTGCATATTATGCTCACGTTGTTTTGCTTTGATATGTCATTGTATCTTGATAAAATGTCTTGTCTGATAACATGTCTTGTATGAAAACATGTTCTCATGCTCAGGTGTTTCGAGACACCTATTATTTGTTAAGCATGCTTTATGTATTTATATGCTTCCTGATAACATATTCTGAGTTGGTATCATGTCCTGGAGTGATAACATGTCTGTTTGCTTATGTGGCAACTTGTTTAGAGGCTTACTTTGACTGTCTCAGCATATGATATATGCTTGTTTACCTTAGCACATTGCATTTGCTTGTTATATTAACATGTGGTATATGCTTGTCTGTCTGAGTACATTATATACGTCTGTTCATCTTGACATGATTATATGCAGCATATCGTCGTGTTTTACGTTCTTCTCCTCCATACACTGACATGTCTTACGTGATTTTTACTACTTGTGTGAGTAGGTAGTTCATTGTTATGTTGCATACTAGCTGTTTACTTTTATGTCCGGTTTTGACATTGTCACTTAGGGTCTGTCGTATCCCTTGGTTGCATTCTTATTTTACGAAGTTCTTCCTTGGATAGGAGAAATTTATTCCGTAAGGACCCATGTCGGAAACCTTCTTGTCTGTTTTCTTGGTTGGGTGTTTCAAGACCTTAGTCTGACGGTTGATGCGAGTAAGGCTCATGTGAGCGGAGAGTCGCAGTCCTTGTCTGGTGGAGTGAGACGCGAGCCAGGGAGGCACTGTTTCATTTCCTTGTCCTTCGTGGCTTCACGACGTGGTAGGGGAGTGTCATGGGTGTTTTGCAATGTAGGATCTGTTGGCTCTACCTGCACTAAGGATTTAAGGCCTTAAGTATAGCGGTGCCTATGACATTGTTGTCAGAGTTTTGGGATTAGTTACCCCAACTCTCGCAGATGCCTGGTTCCCGTAGTGCTTTTTGGTAATGATCATTTTTTACATTGATGTCATTGTATTGAAAAGTTTCCTTCTGGGTTTACCTGTTGGGGGCATGTTATGAACTAGTGCCTTATACTGTCATGCTACCTTACTGATGAATAAGTGTGGGCGAGTTCTGGTCGCTGTTCGTACTGCCTCGTCACTTTCTTGTTTTATCGTGTTTTAACGTTTCGTTGTCTTGGGATTCTCTCGGTGGTTGACGATGAGTTAACGTGCCGATTTATATAAGGTGTTGTCTAGGTTCATGGTTTCGCGCTCCTTCAGCTGATCTTGAGACATCTGGAGTTGTCCTTCAGTGCTTTATAAGCTGTCCTTTGGTTTGACCTTTTGTTCAGTCATTGCTCTGTTCTTTTTCTGGTATGTTCCTAATTTTAGGGACGAAATTCCTTTAAGGAGGGTATGTTGTAATGACCCGGTCATTTTCCTTCCTTTCGTTTTTCTTAAATTTTACAGATAGTTTTTTTTTTTTTGTTTAATTTTCTTTTCGGAGTTTTGCTTCTCGTCACTGGGTGTCATCTTGAGTGCTTGGAAATGGTTTTTGAGACTCTTTCGTTTGGATTGACAACTTCCTTTAAGGACCGAGTCATTTCCATATTTTCACTTTTCGGATACTATTCACTTTTCGTCTTTTTCCATATTTCATTTTTTCCCTGTTTGTCACTTTTTGGCACAACCTCACTTTTCATGCTTGGAGTTGGTTTTTGACTTCACGTATCTTCGAGTAGCTTTATGTTACTCACCCCAAAGTTACCAGGGTCATTTTTTAGGTACGAAGACTTGGTTCGTGGTGCTCATCAATCCTTGGATGACTTGTACCTTTGAAGTTTCCATTTCATGCAAATGTTAGCATGAAATGTCATTTTGTAGCCTTATGTCAAAACTTGTATATTTGATTCTAAATACGTAATGTGTGCCTAAGCACACCTTTTGATTTTCATTTTATGTCTATGACATGAGGCCAAGGGCCAAGCATGTTTATATTTGCACTTGTACTCCTTGGGTGCCATATTTTGTTTAAAAATGTATTTTTATCAACTTTGGAGGTTTGGCATGTAAAATCTTGTAAATGAAATGTAATGAGGTCATGGGACATTGTAACTTTCTTCAATGTGTAAAGTACATTTGTTGGCATGCTTGTATAGCTTAAAATCTTGTTTTTGGACCACATTTATGTTTGGGTTTGAGGCTTGGGTGAAGTCTCAACATTTCCTATTCATAATAGGTCATTCAGCATCATTTCGAGTCATTTCAGCTGACCGAAAAGTCATTTCGGTCGACCGATGGCCCTTGGAATTCATTTGAACATTAAAATCTCACTTTCCAGTAGCCATTTTCACTGTTTAGGTTCATTTCGGTCGACCAATGCTTTATTTCGGCATATCGAAGTGACATTCCCACGAAAATAAGTTTTTGGGCCATTTTGGGTTCATTTCGGTCGACCGATGGCTCATTCCGGTTGACCTAAATAGCTCACACTCAGCTGCTTCTTCAGTCTTGTTTCAGCACTGTTGTTCCAACTTCAAACGGTCATAACTTCTTCATTTCTAATCCAAATGGGGTGATTCTTAAGCCTAGATTTAAGGATTTTGACTCAGCTTCCCAATGGTATATATGCCATTCTTAGATTCAAATCACAGTGGGAGTTATTCGTGTTTTAGTGAGACAGTGTCAGATTTCGTTTGAACCGGGAATGGGAGGTTTGTGGGATTCATGTTTTAAATGATTATTTTGGGTTGTATAGACCTTATTTAACTTGCTTAGAGTTAAATACCCCTTATCATTTGTAAACTGACCATTTTACCCATTGGTTAATGAAATTTAACCCGTTTTGACCTTTGTTTCCACTTTCGTCCTCTCTGAGTTTCATGACTTCATGGAAAGTCACTTGTGTGTCTCGGGGATGATTGTCCCTATAGACCTTGTTTCTAGTTTCGGTTTTGCATTTTGGACCCGTTGCCGAGTCAACTTTCTATTCATCACAGGACACACTAGGTTGAAAATTCGAGGGTCATTACAAGTGGTATCAGAGCGTCCGGGTTTGAATACCTTAGGACGACGGGTTTTGGGTACATATTATGCTCACGTTGTTTTGCTTTGATATGTCATTGTATCTTGATAAAATGTCTTGTCTGATAACATGTCTTGTACGATAACATGTTCACATGCTCAGGTGTTTTGAGACACCTATTATTTGTTAAGCATGCTTTATGTATATATATACTTCCTGATAACATAGTCTGAGTTAGTATCATGTCCTGGAGTGATAACATGTCTGTTTGCTTATGTGGCAACTTGTTTAGAGGCTTACTTTGACTGTCTTAGCATATGATATATGCTTGTTTACCTTAGCACATTGCATTTGCTTGTTATATTAACATATGGTATATGCTTGTCTGTTTGAGTACATTATATACGTCTGTTCATCTTGACATGATTATATGCAGTATATCATCGTGTTTTGCGTTCTTCTCCTGCATACACTAACATGTCTTACGTGATTTTTACTACTTGTGTGAGTAGGTAGTTCATTGTTATGTTGCATACTAGCTGTTTACTTTTATGTCTGGTTTTGACATTGTCACTTAGGGTCTGTCGTATCCCTTGGTTGCATTCTTATTTTACGAAGTTCTTCCTTGGATAGGAGAAATTTATTCCGTAAGGACCCATGTCGGAAACCTTCTTGTCTGTTTTCTTGGTTGGGTGTTTCAAGACCTTAGTCTGACGGTCGATGCGAGTAAGGCTCATGTGAGCGGAGAATCGCAGTCCTTGTCTGGTGGAGTGAGACGCGAGCCAGGGAGGCACCGTTTCATCTCTTTTTCCTTCGTGGCTTCACGATGTGGTCAGGGAGTGTCATGGGTGTTTTGCAATGTAAGAGCTGTTGGCTCTACCTGCACTGAGGATTTAAGGCCTTAAGTATAGCGGTGCCTATGACATTGTTGTCAGAGTTTTGGGATTAGTTACCCCAACTCTCGCAGATGCCTGGTTCCCGTAGTGCTTTTTGGTAATGATCATTTTTGACATTAATGTCATTGTATCGAAAAGTTCCCTTTTGGGTTTACCTGTTGGGGGCATGTTTTGAACTAGTGCCTTATACTGTCATGCTACCTTACTGATGAATAAGTGTGGGCGAGTTCTGGTCGCTGTTCGTATTGCCTCGTCACTTTCTTGTTTTATCGTGTTTTAACGTTTCGTTGTCCTGGGATTCTCTCGGTGGTTGACGTTGAGTTAACGTGCCGATTTATATAAGGTGTTGTCTAGGTTCATGGTTTCGCGCTCCTTCAGTTGATCTTGAGACATCTGGAATTGTCCTTCAGTGCTTTATAAGCTGTCCTTTGGTTTGACCTTTTGTTCAGTCATTGCTCTGTTCTTTTTCTGGTATGTTCCTAATTTTAGGGACGAAATTCCTTTAAGGAGAGTATGTTGTAATGACCCGGTCATTTTCCTTCCTTTCATTTTTCTTAAATTTTACCGATAATTTTTTTTTGTTTAATTTTCTTTTCGGAGTTTTGCTTCTCGTCACTGGTTGTCATCTTGAGTGCTTGGAAATGGTTTTTGAGACTCTTTCGCTTGGATTGACAACTTCCTTTAAGGACGGAGTCATTTCCATATTTTCACTTTTTGGATACTATTCACTTTTCGTCTTTTTCCATATTTCGTTTTTTCCCTGTTTGTCACTTTTTGGCACAACCTCACTTTTCATGCTTGGAGTTGGTTTTTTACTTCACGTATCTTCGAGTAGCTTTATGTTACTCACCCCAAAGTTACCAGGGTCATTTTTCAGGTACGAAGACTTGGTTCGTGGTGCTCATCATTCCTTGGATGACTTGTACCTTTTAAGTTTCCATTTCATGCAAATGTTAGCATGAAATGTCATTTTGTAGCCTTATGTCAAAACTTGTATATTTGATTCTAAATACGTAATGTGTGCCTAAGCACACCTTTTGATTTTCATTTTATGTCTATGACATGAGGGCAAGGGCCAAGCATGTTTATATTTGCACTTGTACTCCTTGGGTGCCATATTTTGTTTAAAAATGTATTTTTATCAACTTTGGAGGTTTGGCATGTAAAATCTTGTAAATGAAATGTAATGAGGTCATGGGCCATTGTAACATACTTCAATATGTAAAGTACATTTGTTGGCATGCTTGTATAGCTTAAAATCTTGTTTTTGGACCACATTTATGTTTGGGTTTGAGGCTTGGGTGAAACCTCAACATTTCTTATTCGTAATAGGTCCTTCAGCATTATTTCGAGTCATTTCGGCCGACCGAAAGGTCATTTCGGTCGACCGATGGCCCTTGGAATTCATTTAAACATTAAAATCTCACTTTCCAGTAGCCATTTTCACTGTTCAGGTGCATTTCGGTCGACCGATGTTTTATTTCGGCCTATCGAAGTGACCTTCCCTCAAAAATCAATTTTTGGGCCATTTTGGGTTCATTTCGGTCGATCGATGGCTCATTTGGGTCGACCTAAATAGCTCACACTCCGCTGCCTCTTCAGTCTTGTTTCAGCACTGTTGTTCCAACTTCAAACGATCATAACTCCTTCATTTCTAATCAAAATGGGATGATTCTTGAGCCTAAATTCAAGGATTTTGAGTCAGATTCCCAATGGTACCTATTCCATTCTTAGATTCAAATCACAGTGGGAGTTATTCATATTTTAGTGAGACAGTGTCAGATTTCGCTTGAACCAGGAATGGGAGTTTTGTGGGATTCTTGTCCAAAGTTCTTAGAACCTCTTGGAATGTTGTGAGATGATTATTTTAGATTGTATAGACCTCATTTGACTTGCTTAGAGTCAAATCTCCCTTCTCATTTGTAAATTGACCATTTTGCCCCTTGGTTAATGGAATTTGCCTTTTTTAAACCTTTGTTTTCGCTTTCGTCCTCTTTGAGTTTCATGACTTCGTGGAAAGTCACTTGGCTGTCTTGGGGATGATTGATGTCCCTATAGACCTTATTTCTGGTTTCGTTTATGCATTTTGGACCCATTATTGGGTCAACTTTCGGTTCATCACAGGATACACTGGGTTGAAAAATCCAAGGTTGTCACAGACCTGAACTTGACCATTTTCTACTTCTTTTATTCACTTTTTTTTTCCCCTTATTCCTTTTCACATTGGTGAAGAAATTTTTTCATTTATTACATACATACCTTTTATTTATTTATTTATTTATTTATTTTTATGCCGTGGTTATAAAAATCATCAAATTCACCTGCTCATCTCAGTTTAACTCAAAATAAAACAAGACTTCCAGTTTATACTCCACAGAATTCATGCAAGTGTGAATATATGCAAAGTGGAGTATTTCAGAGATTAAAATCATCAAATAATTATTATCCTAACAAAGTAGACTATAGGCCACCAATTGATTTCAAAAAATTTTGAAAATATATTTTCAACATAACTTTGGCATACAGGCCATCTTTAACCAACATTAGACTGCATAAAGAAATCATGACAATCAACAGACTCAAAATCATGCTTTTAACATAAAAAATTCAGGACCTTGTGTTCAACATATCATCAAAAAATTTAAAATTCCCCTTACCCCCAAACTTAGTGTGCACATTGTCCTCAATGTGTGAAAACAAAGTAGAGTTAGAAAGATATTACTATACTACACTAGACCAACAAATATAGACCACTATGAAGCACAGAAGGGTAAAATAGAGAAGTCACCCCCACACTTAGTCCTTAGTACCTGGCAAAATCATCAAACTCCAACACACATCAGAGTATCAAGTATATGGAGTAATAACAGAGAAATATCAATATACAGCTCAGATATGGCAACAAATATCAACACAATGGTATAATAGGAAAAAAATATATATGTATATAAATAATCATGATTAGTACAATGCTTTGAATAAACAGACTTAGGGCAGAAATACAACATATAGAATGGAATACATCAAAAACACTGCCCTAGTCAACAAAATATGCCTATCTAGCAAAAATAAATACAGAAAAGCCCTAGACAGCTAATCTATATGTGATGGCGGAGAGTCTGTAGCAATAAAAGTGACAGACGGAGTGCAGCATAATAGCTCAGTGAGAATGCTCTGTTACTCAGTCAGCATCATTCGTAGCAATGTCTGGCCAGCCTACAGCTCTACCACTCTGGCATGTAACTCTCTAATCTCAGCCTGAGAAGAACTCTCAGGCTGTGTTGCTGGGGCTACCTGTTTCCTCAATGGTGCCTGGCCATCAGATGTATCCATTTCATCTTTTATGGCCTCATCCTCATCCTCCTCAGCATCACCTACAGGAAGGTCTCTATCATCGCCAATTACGGCCTCTGCATGATCAGCTGGAAGAATAGTAGGTAGAGGTGGGTAAGGTGGTTCATCAAGCATATATGGAACACCTCGAGCCTCGGCGTCTAATCTCCGTCGATCCTCTCGAAGCTCATCATCTAGGCCCCACTCCCTCTTCCTTGCCTTGGGCAAATGGCCCCAGACATTGTTCCACTGAGTGAAACGATATGTCGTTAAAATTGTCATGGTCACCTCATTCGGGGGTAGTGGAACCCCCAAGATCTCCATCAGGCGCGTAATGAGCCTAGGAAACTGAAGTGAGTGGCTAGAAGGGCATCTAGCCTCTCATATCTCATCAAATAGCTAACATGAGCTTGGGTATGGATACCCAATAGCGGGCATGGAATGCATAGTGTGCATCCACCATCTCTGTGCACCGCCCTATCTTATATCCAATAGGGTGAGCATTGACCACTAGACCCGTGTCGAGAAACTAAAATCGGCGCGGAAGCTGTGACTTCCTCACCGTCTCTAAAGTGGTGGAATGCCGCCCCTGACCTAGCGATCTAACCATATCCTCTCTAGATAGACCAGGGGGTAATGGTGGGAACTGCCCCTGAAGAGCTGCAGGGCACGTATGGTGGTAGCCTATAGCTCTCATTATAGCTGCACAGTCCACTGTCATATCTATCCCCTCAATAATGGCTGTAAAATATTCTTCGTCTTCGTCAACGTCATTGCCAGCATGTAAAACCAAAGTGCGGTAAAACCCATGCACTAATCGGGGATAGGCTATCTGTGCTGGATGCCTTAAAAATTCCATTAGCTGACGAGCCCAAAGGGCCTCTATTGCCCAAAATGTATATCTATGCCACTCAAAATCAGCCAGAACAAAATATGTCTCCTGCATTATAGGACTGTATCTCCAAGCCTCTACCAGTGCCATGGCTGGAGTCCGAACAATTTTCTGCCTTGGATGTCTAGGCATCCCTACAACAACTGCTCAAGAAACTTAAAATTGTGCTCTAAGGCTCAAGCCTAAAGGCTTATGGCTCGAGTTCTCTTCTGTGTAAAGCTCGGGTCTAATTTTCCAAAGCTTGAGCTTGCTGCAAGCAATAGCTTAAGCCCAAAGATGAGAGCTCGAGTTTTCTGGGTGGAAACCAAATCAAATCTTTTCTAAAACCCTCTAAATTCGTCCAAACTAATTCCAAAACATCCCCAAACTTCTATTCAATTGCAAAACTACCCCAAACCTCCAAAAATTTCAACCACCTCCAAAATATCCTAACCCGTGTTCGTCAAATCTATCAGTAGATCTGGAATTTCTATAAGTTTAGATAATGATCAAAGGTTAAATTATGGATATGGATGACTAAAACTAAATTTTAGGGAATTTGGGCATGGTTTTGGGGTAAAATCATGACATATATATAGAAAATATATACGTATATATACATATACATATGTCTATATAAAACCAAAAGGGATTAAGAGGAGATCTTACCTTTCGATGCAGGATTGAAGCTTGAGACGATGGAGATGATGGATTTTAAGAGATTGGAGAGATTAGGAGAGAAGGAAGGCTAAAACTAGTGAAAGCACGAATGTTTCAAGCTCGGCACGAGGGTTTCTTTTTATTTTGACTGACCATATCTCGAGCCCTAGGTTTGAGGCTCGAGCTTTGCCTCTGAAAACCCTAAATTTAGCGATGGAGAATGGCTCGAGCTCAGCGTGTGTAAGCTCGAGCTTTTGATAGCTGAAGCTCGAGCTTCAGAATAAAAGCTCGAGCTTTTAAGAACATTTTTTTGTATTTTTCTAGTATTTCAATTTTTATTTCTTTTTCTTCACAAATCTAAGTCTAAACTAATCTAAAAATAAAAATAAAACCTAAAAAATAAAAATTAAAACAAAAACAAAAACAAAAACCAAATAAAAATAAAAATAAAAACAAAAACATAAAATAAACTAAAGTACAAAATACAAATGCTAAGTTTAACGTCGATAGCTCGACAGAATGGTAAGTTTAACATCGCTAGCTCGACAATAAATGACCTCTCTAGTCTAAGTAAATAGGATCATGAAGTTCTACTGCCTCCACTGTGCTTCTCTGCACACTACCGTTGATGTAGGGCTTTAGTCTCTATCCATTGACTTTGGACACTTGTCCAGTCTTGTAATCTTGTATTTCTATTACACCATAAGGCATAACAAAAATAATCATATATGGACCCTCCCAACGTAACTTAAGTTTTCCAGGAAAAAGTTTCAGTCATGTATTAAACAACCAAACCCTTTGTCCGAGCTCAAAAGTCTTACGCAAGATATGCTTATCATGAAATGCCTTAGTCTTGGATTTATAAACCTTAGCACTCTTATAAGCATCATTACACAATTCTTTGAGCTCAGTTAGTTGAAGCTTCCTGTTAGAACCAGCTGAGTTCATATCAAAATTGAGCTTTTTTATGGCCCAAAGAGCTCTATGCTCTAACTTTACAAGAAGATGACACCCTTTACTATAAACAAGACGATAAGGTGACATACCAATTGAAGTCTTAAAAGCTATTCCGTAAGCCCACAAAGCATCATTTAGTCTGAATGACCAATCCTTATGATCTGGCTTAACCATTTTTTCAAGAATTCTCTTAATTTCACGATTAGATATATAACGACCCGAACCCGTGGGTCTGAATCGCTAACCGGGTTCTTACCCAAACCCGAGGACACAATAGGGGTAAAATGGTCATTTTACAATATGAGAGGGTAATCTGCCTTCATACTAGTTAAATAAAGTTTAAAACAATCATTCTAGTTGTTCCATAACATTTGAAGAGATTCTACGGTCATTGGATGTGATTTCCCAAAAGCGCCCTTACCCGGTTCAAGGGAAATCCCGACACTGTTTCACTAAAATAGCCATAACTCTTAACATAAATGGAATTTGAGGATGAGGTTGGTCTCATTGGAAAGCCAACTCAAAATTCTTGAAAATGGACTCATGAATGACACTATTTGGGTTCAGAACGAAGAAGTTATAACCATCCGAAGTTAAGTAATCAAATCTGATAAAATCGTGAAGGGTAAAAAACCCAGTGGAGGGCTAGAACCGGTTCCCAAACTTGGTACCAGTTTGACATGGGTAGAATGCCCAAATGTGAACCAAGTACCCATTGAACCGGTTCCCGGATCATGTACCGGTTCCCCAAGTCCAGAACCTAAAAAAAATGCCCTGTAAAGCCTAAGGTTAAACATTTGTACACTTAAGTACCCCATTGGTCCAATAGTGGCCTCAATCCAAGTCCAAACCAGTCCCAACACAATGCAAAATAATGTTCTACATGCCATGGTCACTTACAACAAGTTAATAGAATGCAACATCATTTTTTTTTTCCATTCAAATAAAAATTAATACAAAGTCTTTACACTTTTGCCCCAAATTGACATCAAGATGGAGTCTAAGCACATAGTTATATTATAAGGCCATACCATATAACTTAATACATTTCAAGACGCTACTTTACAAAAATGGCTTATGTTCACTAAATGATTTTTCTTTTTCTTTTTCTTTTTAACTTTTATTTCCCACCACAATGTATATATATATATGTAGACTAACCATATAAATACCACATAAAACACAATAAATAAAAATGAATGAGATGCAATTGGACCTAAACAAAACCCCTTAAGCAACAATTTCGGTAGCGGGTCTCACCAGGGACTTTCCGGTCCGGAAAACTAAAAAATGTCGCAATGACAACCATTGCATGTTTAGGAGTCCTGAACTCAAAGAAATGCCCCAAGCAACTCTCGGACATACCCAGCACACCCCACGGTGTTCGACACGTAAAGCGAGAAAAGACGAAAATGCTTTTGCAAAAACAAAAAATTCCAGAAAATGAAAAATGACGAAATTCAGAAACATTACATTCTCCCCAACTTAAAAGGATTTTGTCCCCAAAATCATGCCATACCTAAGGGAGAAAACAACGCTGGGTACTTGGAGTGAACCTCCTCTTCGAGCTCCTAAGTAGCCTCCTCAACACTGTGATGCCTCCAAAGAACTTTCACTAGCGGTATCATCTTGTCCCTTAACACTTTCTACTGTGTGTCAAGGATTTGAACTGGTCCCTTTTCGTAGTAGACATCCTCATCAATGTCCATATCAACCTAACTCAAAATGTGAGACGGATCCAGCTGATACTTCCATAACATCGACACATGAAGCACGTTATAGACCCTGTCCATCTGTGGTGGCACCAAGATCTCAAAAGGTCTAATGAATCGTGGCAATAACTTGCTACTCTTCCCGAACCTCATCAACCCCATCTGTGGAGAAACCCGTAGAAAAACGTGGTCTCCTACCTCAAAGGATAGCAATTGTCTCTGCCTATCCGCATAGCTCTTCTATCTGCTCTGAGCTGTAAGCAACCTCTGTCTAATCATCTTAAACTTCTGGGTAGTCTCGAGTACAATGTCGGGTCTTAAGGCGACTGTCTCGCCTACTTCAATCTAACAGATAGGAGGCCTACAATGTCTACCATATAACGCTTCAAATGGAGCCATCTCAATGCTCGCCTGATAACTGTTGTTGTAGTCAAACTCAATAAGCAGTATATGATCTTCCCAACTACCACCCAAATCAAGTATACATGCCCGAAGCATATCCTCCAAGATCTAGATGGTACGCTCTGACTGGCCATCCGTCTGTGGATAGAATACTATACTAAAGTGCAACGATGAACTAAACGCTACTTGAAGTCCTTCCCAGAACTTCGAAGTGAACTTAGCATCCCCATCTGAAACAATAGACACTGGAATTCCATGCAACCTCACAATCTCTTTCACATACAGTACACTAAGTGCCTCTGCATCATCTGTTGCCTTAATGGGCAAAAAGTGAGCCGTCTTGGTCAATTTGTCAATGATGACCCATACGGCTTCATTTCCTTTCCATGACCTTGGAAAACCTGTCACAAAATCTATAGCAATCTGCTCCCATTTCCATTGCACTACTGATAATGGCTACAATAAACTGACTGGTCTCTGGTGCTCGGCCTTCACCTGTTGACAGGTAAGGCACCTAGTCACAAACTGTGCAACATCCTTCTTCATTCCATTCCACCAATACTGACGTCTTAAATTGTGATACATTTTAGTACCACCTAAATGAACTATAAAGCGGGAAGTATGAAACTCCCGTAGAACGTCCTGTACAATTGGTATATTATCCAGTGATATAGTAATCTCCTCATCCATTTCCTCCTCCGCATAAAACAAATAAGTACTAGTAACCTCGTTAGAACGAGGCATAGCAATTACGTATATATCCTGACCAGGTATGGTAAAAACAACAGACCTATCATAA
Organism: Cornus florida; assembly: GCF_030987335.1. NCBI lineage: Eukaryota > Viridiplantae > Streptophyta > Magnoliopsida > Cornales > Cornaceae > Cornus > Cornus florida. Next base: position 56,232,660 of record NW_026775579.1, on the reverse strand, counting down.
CAGTTAACTTAGGCATAGTAGTGAGATAACCAATCCATCCCAAGTAACACATCATAAGTGTGCATGTCCAGGACTAATAGATTGGCTAAAAATTTGAGTTTACCAATATCTAGTGTCAGAGGCCCATCACTCTTATGTAAAATGGTAGTATTGCCTAAAGGTGTAGAAATCCCCTGAGGTCGATCGCATACTCACGTCATCATCCCAGATAAAGTAACAAAAGATTTAGATACAAATGCGTGTGTAGCACCCGTATCAAATAAAACATGACCCTGTTAACCATGAATAAGAAACATTCCCTCAACAACCTGAGGTGCCTGAACATCCTATGGCATGGGGTTGTTAATGAGTGTTGAATATAAGCATATTCGAGCCCCTAAGTACATATATGTTAGTACCTAAAGTGATACTTCTATCCATAATTAGACTAATTTATGCTTAATGTGTGTTTGCAGGTACTTTCCCAGATAAATGGTTAAAACTAGGAATTTATGATGATATCGAAGCTTACAGAGTCGTTGCCGGTCATTCAGAGCAAGCCAAGAGCTGAATTAGTGAAGTTTGAGGCAATTCAAGCCTTAGAGCTCGAGCCCAAGTGTTGACGCTCGAGCATCACAACAAAGAAGAGAAGAAAAGTCAACAAAGCCCAAATACTTGAGCATCAGTACCTTGATGCTCAAGCGTTACTTCAGGGTGCTCGAGCCTTGACTCTGAAGCTTGAGCATGAGGCGTCGAAAATTAATGAGTTAATTTTAATTGAAGGCTATGCTCCCAGGTCTCGTGCCTCACCTCCATGATCAAGCATTATCCACAAAGGATCAAGCATCATCCATTGATGCTTGAGCATTGAGCCCCAGATGCTCTAGCAATGTTAAAGGAGTCCAACCCCAAAAATATTCTAATTGTTGAAGAAAAAGACACTTCAGAAAATAGTTAAAGAAAATTGGCTAAGTGTCAATGTGATGATCCAACACTATCTCCTGAAGCTCGAGCATCTATCCAAAGAAGCTCGAGCATTGATCCTGATGCTCGAGCATGAACCCTAAAGCTCGAGCATTCGTTCCTGAAGCTCGAGCATTCCATGACATGTCAGATTAAAAGCTGCAAGATTACTCTTTTTACCAGCCGTATCACATCCCAGTTAGGCTAGGAGATCTAAAAGCCCACCAAATACATATTTTCTTCTATAAAAGAAGGCGTAAGCCTTAACAGAAGGGTCCGAAATTTCAATTGCTTTTTAGGGTGTTATTCAGAAGGCTGAATATGTGGTGGCTTTTAGGGTTTTTACAACATTCAAAGTGCAGATCATAAGAAGAGAGGTGTCATCCATGACATTGGAGATGAATTCAACACAGACGAGATCTAACCTTGTCATGAGCAGTTAAACCCTCTCTTAGGGCACTGATGTAACCTAACGTTATATTATGGTTTGTTTGTTTTGACTCTGGGTTTATTTTAATATCTAATATTTTCTTGATTATATGACTATGAGCACTTGAGACAACTCAAGTGGTTTTTCATGCTTTAGTAGAATATAAATTGTTATTAACTTGTCTTAGATATAATAATTTATGTTCTATTCTCAACCTACCTTGTTATACGGTATCTGGTGGAGCCCTGCCGGACACAAGAATAGAGGTCATATAATGGTGTTCCAACGTATTTTACAAAAGAATGTTTTCATAATCTATACTTAGGAAAGGTGGTTCATTCGTAAAGTAGTTAAAGTAGGTAGAGTAGGTAGACGAATAGTCCGCGCTAACCGCAGATAGGTTATGGTTAGCTAATTTTGTAAAACATCTTTCTTTAAACTCTGAACTGAACGAATGTTATTGAGTTCAATTCATTTGAACACAAAATTGGTTAAAGTCCCAGAGTTTATTCTATTGACCATAGTATAACGATTGTGGTGAAGTTAAAGCCCTAAGATTTTCCCTCTCTTATCATTCAATTTAGTTTAATTTGCTTTAATTTAGTATTTTGTTTAATTCAAGTTTATTAAATCGTGACAACCAACAAATTTTTCCAACCAGTTACCTATAAACCAATAAAACAAAATTGAAAACTGAATACAAATCTCATCTCCCTGTGGGTTCGACATCCTCTCTACGTAGAACTATCCTACACAATATCATTCAATTGCAAGAGACGCATCAATTTTTAGCGTTGTTGCCGGGGAGATTAGTTTTTATTTTAGTTTTTAATTAGTTATTTTGGTTTACCGGTCTTCAGACTTTCTGATATCTTATCTTACTTTTTTTTCTTTTCAGGTACAAGTTAGCAGTGAGAGCAAAGACACTTAAGGGAGAAAAAACTTCGATTTATTTAACCTTTTTTGTGAGTTCTTACTGTTTTCTATTGCTTGGAATATTTTATTTTTGTTACTGTTAGGATTAGTGGAACCAGTGCATGTTAACACGCCATAATCGGACAACACCTTTAATGTATGATCCTAAAATAGAGAGAACTCTTAGACAATTAAGAAAGCTTAAAAAACATCTAAATTCGATAGGAAGTTCTTCTGTTAATATGGCTGAACTACGTAATGCACCGGGTAATAATGGTAATGGGAATGGAGAACAGGTTCCACCTGTCCCTCCACCACCACAATTGAGGGACTATTTTATTCCTACCACATATACTTCCCCTTCGTGCTTTGTTTTTCCGGATGCTGATGCAACCCATTTTGAGATCAAACCAGCCATGATCCAAATGCATCCTACCTTTCATGAGTATGAAACAGAGGATCTTTTTAAGCACTTGGATGTGTTTTTGGAATTGTGTTCAACTACCAAGTTGACCACTCTAACCAACGATTCATTCAGAATGCAACTTTTCCAGTTTTCTCTCAAAGACAAAGCAAAAACTTGGTTGCAGTCCCTTCCAATAAATTTCATATCTACATGGGACATGTTGTAACAAGAGTTCTTGAAGAAGTACTACACTGTGGGTAAAACCACACAACTGAGAAGAGAAATCATGGCATTTTCCAAAATCCCTGGAAAACAGCTCTATGATGCATGGGAGAGATATAATGATTTTCTAAGAAAGTGTCTACACCATCATATTGCTCAATGGCATTTAATACAGATTTTCTATGATACTCTTACAAACTCATATAGAAATATGGTTGATGCTTTCAGTAATGGAGCTTTTCTGCGTAAGAGTCTGGCTGATGTTTGGGAACTATTTGAGGCCCTAAGTGAAAACTCAGTGCAACATGCTTCTTCCTCTAGGTCTAGGTCTTCACCGGGAATGCATAAGATTGAAAAACTTTATGAGGTAGATAAATCTAGTGAGTTAGCCGCTCAAATAGAAGCCTTGAACTGTAGGTTCAATTAAATTTTATCATCTGGCTTTGCTCCTGTTACTAATCTACAAACTGCCTTACCCAAGGTAGTTTGTTCAATCTGTGTTAATCTAAACCATTTTGCTGACGCTTGCCTTATGCTGGGACAATCATCTGAGATCCCATAGGAGCAAGTGAATGCTGCATTTTCTAGACAAGCCTAGAATCCATATTCTTCTACATACAATCCTGGCTGGAGAGATCATCCCAATCTGTCATAGCGTAATCTAAATCAAGGAAACACTGCTCCCCAATCTCAGGGGTAGTATCAAAATTCATCCAATCCTATGCCACAAAATAATTCTTTCAATCAATCTGGGATTTACCGTCCACCTGAGTTTAGAAATCAACCCATTCAAGCTCCTAATCTTCCACCTCCTCCCAAAAATTCTGCGTTTGAGGAACAACTACTCAATGCTCTTGTTGATCTGAAAGCTAATACCCAACTTCTTAATTGTCATTCTCAAGCCATAGCAAAGCTAGAGGCACAAGTTGGGCAAATAGCAAGTACTCTATCTCGAAGAGATGATGGAAAGCTGCCTAGTCAGCCATTAGCCAACCCGAAAAGGCAGACTTACTAATTGATGAAACCAATTCCTCAGGTATTCATCATGAGCAAGTTCAGGCTATCACTACATTGAGGAGTGGTCGAGTGGTTGATAACCAAGTTGAAAAAGGACAGGAGGAGAAAGAAAGGCTTAGGATTCCCATAATTCCTATCATTCATAATCCACATCCTAAGGTGTTTCCTCAAGTACTATTCCACAATCCACAAAAGGAGTTGAAGATGGAGTCACTTCTTCATCTACTCCTAACCCTGAGAAAGCTTATGAGCCAAAAGCATCTTATCCTGAACGTCTCAAGGAACCCTCCCACTTTGGTAAACAAGGGGAGAAAATTCAAGATATAATGGAGGTCTTTAAACAGGTCAAAATCAATCTTCCTCTGCTCGATTCTATAAAGCAAACTCCAGCCTATTCTAAATTTTTAAAGCACTTGTGCACTCTTAAGAGAAAATCAAAAAGCCAAGTTCCTAAGAAAGTTTGTCTCACCGAGCATGTCAGTGTTATTCTTATGTACAACATTCCTCTAAAGATTAAAGATCGTAGACCTCCTATAATTTCTTGCACCATTGGAAACAATGTGATAGAGCAAGCACTCCTTGACCTTGGAGCAAGTTTTAATCTTATTCCTTATTCGGTGTATGAGAAGTTAGGTTTGGGAGAGTTAAAACCTACGTCAGTTGTTCTACAGCTTGCTGACCATTTTGTCAGACAACCACGAGGTATTGTTGAAGATGTACTTATAAAAGTGGATAAGTTCTATCTTCCGGTCGATTTTCTAGTTGTTGATACAGAACCAGTCCACGATTCCAAAAAGTATATTCCAGTCATTCTTGGGAGACCTTTTCTATCCACAACAAATACTTGCATTGACTGTAGGACTGGAGCCATGGATTTATCTTTTGGAAATATGAAGGTTAAACTAAACATCTTCAATGCTATTCATCATCCCCACGATGACAGTGAATGCTTCTTCCTTGATGTTATTGATGAGTTGGTTGAGGAATCACTCCCAACTATTTTATCTAAGGATCCTTTAAAGCTTGTCTGAATCACTTCAACTATAAAGATTTCGATATCGATGCTTCAATAGCTGAAGTGAATTCTTTACTAAACTCCACTCTAATCACAAATTTTCCTCCATGGAAATCTAGGTTATAGCCGCTTCCACCACTTTCTAGTACTCCGTCTATTCCTTCTTTAGAGTCTCCACCGAAGCTTGAGCTTAAGCCACTACCGGAAAAGCTCAAGTGTGCTTTCTTGGGTTTAAATGACACCCTTCCGGTGATCATTGCTTCCAATCTTACAAGTTCCCAAGAAAGTAGTCTCTTAAAAGTTCTTGAGCAAAATAAAGAGGCTATTGGGTAGAGTGTGACTGATTTGAAAAGAATTAGTCCCACAATTTGCATGCATCAGGTTCATTTGGAGGAGGATTCTCGAACATCTCGGGAACTCCAACGAAGATTGAATCCTAATATGAAGGAGGTAATTTTGAAGGAAGTTGTGAAGTTACTAGATGCGGGAATAATCTACCCCATCTCAGATAGCAAGTGGGTGAGTCCTACTCAAGTAGTACCCAAAAAGACAGGTATTATAGTAGTTGAGAATTCCGAGGGTGAATTAGTTCCACAGCGCACCACCTCTGGATGGCGTGTGTGTATTGATTACCGGAAACTCAACTCCGCTACTAGAAAAAATCATTTTCCACTTCCAATCATTAATCAGATTCTAAAGCGATTGGCTAGGCAAAGCTATTATTGCTTTTTAGACGGTTATTCCGGCTATAATCAGGTGGTCATTGATCCTAAGGATCAAGAGAAAACTACTTTCACTTGTCCATTCGGTACATACGCCAGTAACATTCCAGAGGTGTATGATGTCTATCTTTTCGAACATAGTAAAAGTTTCTCAAAGTCTTTATGGATGACTTCTCTGTTTTCGGGTCTACATTTGAAAATTAGCTTCAAAATCTTTCCCTAGTGCTTCAGCGTTGTAGGGAAATGAATCTTATTCTTAGTTGGGAGAAGAGCTATTTTATGGTTTAAGAGGGCATTTTAGGACATATCATTTCAAAGAGAGGTATTGAAGTTGATAGAGCTAAAGTAGATTTAATCTCTAAGTTGCCTCCTCCTACCTCCGTAAAGGGAGTGCGATCATTTCTTGGGCACGCCGGGTTTTATCAACGCTTCATTAAAGATTTCAGCAAGATTTCCAGTCCTTTATGTAATCTACTTGCAAAGGACGCTCCTTTTGATGAGTCATGCCTTGAAGCTTTCCAAAAGCTTCGCTCTCTTCTTTCTTCAGCTCCTATCATGAATCCTCCGGATTGGGCTCTTCCATTTGAGATTATGTGTGACGCATCTGATTATGCTATGGGTGTTGTCTTAGGACAACGAATGGATAAACTTCCTCATGTTATCTACTATGCGAGCAAAACTCTGTCGGATGCACAGTTAAATTATACCACTATTGAAAAAGAGTTACTTGCAGTTGTTTTTGCTTTGGATAAATTCAAATCATATCTATTAGGTTCCAAAGTCGTAGTCTATTCTAATCATTCTGCTTTGAAACATCTTCTGTCCAGAAAGGAAACCAAACCCCGTTTGATTCGATGGATCCTCTTACTTCAAGAGTTTGATTACGAAATCTGGGATAAGAAAGGGTCAGAGAATGTTGTTGCTGACCATCTTTCTAGAATTCTAATTGAGGATACCTCAACTTCACTTCCAGTTTGTGATTCCTTCCTGGATGAACAACTATTTGAGGTTTCTCATAAGGATTTGCCTTGGTTTGCTAATATTGTGAATTACCTCGCAATAGGCAAAATTCCTTTGTATTGGTCAAAGTAGGAAAATGATCGATTCTTCTCCCAAATTAAGATGTACTATTGGGAAGATCCTCAGCTATTCAAATACTATGCTGATCAAATCATTCATAGATACATTCCTAAGAATGAGATTCATAGTATTCTGACCTTCTATCACAGTTTGACATGTGGAGGTCATTTCAGTGCAAAAAAAACTGTAGCTAAAATTCTTCAATGTGGTTTCTTTTGGCCTTCACTCTTTCGGGATGCATATGTATTCTGTATGTCATGCCTTAGATGTCAGCAACTAGGATCAATTTCTAGAAGAAATATGATACCCTTAACTCCAATCTTAGTTATTGAGGTTTTTGATGTTTGGGTATTGATTTCATGGGTCCTTTTGTTCTGTCCAATAAAAATGAGTACATTCTTATAGCAATTGACTATGTGTCTAAATGGGTTGAAGCAGTAGCTACTAAAACCACTGATCACGCAGTCGTGGTGGAGTTCATTCAAACGAACATTTTTAGTCGGTTTGGTATGCCACGAGCTATCATTAGTGATGGGGGTGCTGTAATACCCCTAATTTTAAAAGGATAGTCTCGGCCTTTAGTTATTATTTTTATTGTATTTTTGCATGATTATTTGGTTTAATTCTTTTATTTAATTGTTTACCTATGTGTCATGTGTTTTAAATTGAATTAAGTGTTTTTGTGTTTTAAATTGAATTATAATTATTTAATTGGGTTTTTAATTGAAATTAATTAGTTAAGTGGATTTAATTATGTAATTGTGTTTTTCCATTTAATTCTGCTTTAAGTTACAGTTAACTTTGGGCCGACTAGGTTTAGAATTAGGGCTCTGTCTCTGATTAAACACGGATTAGGGTTTATGTTTTTACGCCTATATATATATGGTTACTCTGTATCAAGGGTTGGAAAAACAAAACCCTATTCACGTACCCAAGATACAGAGAGGGAAATAGAGAGCAGTTGTGGGGTAAACAGAGTGAGGCTTAAGAGGAAGTGTACAGAGAGGACCAAGGAGGTTGAGTAAGAATTAGAGACTGAGTTATAGGAAGCTTGGCGGCGTTCAGAATTGCCGGAAAACTTAGAGACGACACAGGGATTTCAAGATTGAAATCACAGGCAAGTTCTTCTCTTTCTCCTTCCCTTTGGCTTGTGTTCTGTGCACCTAGACAGTCTCTAGGAGATTAATTGGCCTTAAACTGAACCATGCATGTTTGATATATGATTTGCTTGATCGTTTTATCTATGCAAAATTTATTTACAAAATAATTATAGCGCGTATGTTTTCTTGACTCTGTTTTGGCATAACGTCCCACTGTTTTAATTTTTATTTTGAATCTTACTGAAATCAACCGAGGTCTGATTGGATACTAGATGTAATTTAAGACTTCAAATTTAGAATTGGAGGAAGAACAGAGGGGTTGGGATAAAACTGACGTTGCAATTTAGTTTCAGTGCCGTTCTTCAACAACGCTAGTTTAAATGGCCTGATTAAACTATGTAATTACTATCAAAACTATTGTAAACAATCTTGGGGAATGCTTCTAGACTAAATTATGAGTCCTAAGTTTGGTTTTAAAAACTAACAGAGGGTTAGGAATAAGCCGGAGAAGGAGCACAAGAGCTGAAACACGCACCGGGGACGAAGGCTCACACAGGAGGTGAGAGCCGGCTCCATGGAAGTGGGAGCCGGCTCCCACAACAAAGTGGAGCCGGCTCTAGGGAGTCCTAGAGCCGGCTCTAGGCTGGAAAAGAGCCTGCTCCAGATTCTGGAGCAGGCTCCCTTGGTATTTTTGGTTTATTTTACGATTTTTTTTAATTTTCTACATACTATGTTCACTGTTGGAGCATGGAGACTGTTGGAATGAATTTGGAACTTTACAGAGGGATCAAGGAATGAATTTTGAGTGTCATTAAGACCCTAAATTGAGTAAAGTTTAATTCTAAGTTCTCGGGACAAACAGTGTAAAAATTAAGGCACTTAACAAATGGAAGTTGAATTAATTGTTGAATTAAAATTCAGCAATTTGATGGAACATAATGTGTTTATAAAACTTGTTTTAGAGTGCATTCAAGTGCATGATAAGGTCATTTAATTATTAATTTTGATCTATGCATGCTTAGGAGGCTAGTTGCTGAATTATTAAATTGTTTACTGCAACTATATGGTTAATGCTTGGATTTAAACTGCTGAAATATTTAAACAATCTTCTGAATGGTTTTAGCAATTTATTGGTTAATAATAGGATTATTTAACCTATTCACATGCATGATGGAGTCCCTGACATATTAAATTTGGTCTATGCATGCTCTGGATGTTAGTTGTTGATTTGTTAAATCGTCTCCTGCAACTATATGGTTAAATGCTTGGATTTAAATTGCTGAAGCTTTAAATAGTTTTCTGCAATTGTTGGATGGTAGTTTTTGGTCTGTAAATTATTGAACTGTTATATATGTTATAATTTACATGGATATGGAGGATGGTATGTACCGGTATGGGACGGTGACATACTAGGGACGGTTTAGCTCAAAACGCATAAACCTAACCTAATGGATTAATGGAATGGATTGAAAGATATCGAATCCTAATTGTGGCTAAATCAGATCAGCTGTAAACAAGTTGGATGACTTCCTGGATTAACGGATGGTAGTTAAGTCATATCAACTGAATAAGTTGAATGACTAACTAATTGGTTTATTGTATGACAGTTTAATAAATAGTTGAACTGCATACCCTTGGATTTGGACGGACTTTATATATATGGTTATGGCACCACGAGTTGAGCTTGAGTCTCAGACTCGTTGGTTAGGGTGCGTATATGCAGTGGATGCGTAGCTAGTTATAATAGGTTGAGGTGTACCCTGTTAGGTCTAGGTACTCATGCCCACCTTTGGGTGCGTATTCGCATGTTGCCTTCTATTCAGGTTGAGACCCCTATTATAGACTGGTGAATGTCCCTTAGTGTGGATATATTTATACGTATGGACTAGATAGATATTGTGAGGTGTCTACGGTGTATCTGCGTATCGGGTCACGGTATGGATTACAGTTAGATTAGAACTTGCTCGTGGGTCTGACCCACTCCTTTATTATTCTTTTCAGGTACAGGACGGTTCCAGCCTTAGAGCTTGATCGTGCTTGTCGAGGACAGTCTCACCTTCATCTGATTACGTAGGACTTCTCTCGATATTTCTAGCATTATCTATTTTCAGTTTTGAGTTTCAGTTGAACTTTTGGTCAGGGGTCCATCAGTGGATTCCCAAGTTGTAACCTTGAAGTTTTGGAGGATTGGATTTTAAATTTTCAGTTATACATGGAGGATTTTACAATTAATGTTACTTTCAGTTTTATTCCATCACTTTTGTTTCATTTTGTCATCTGTGTTCGCTTTAAAATACTTTAATTGTTTGATATTCCCTCGGGTTTGGGGCTGGGCCTGATCAACCCGTGTCTCGGATCCGAGGGGTATCACAGGTGCTCATTTCTGTAATCGGTATTTCCGTACCTTAATGCAAAGATACTCTGTCACTTATAAAGTTGCTTCTGCTTATCATCCTTAAACAAGTGGCCAAGTAGAAATATCCAATCGTGAAATTAAGAGAATTCTTGATAAAACGGTTAAGCCAGATCGTAAGGATTAGTCTTTTAGACTGAACGATGCTTTGTGGGCTTACCGTACTGCATATAAAACTCCGATTGGTATGTCACCTTACCGTCTTGTCTATGGTAAAGGGTGTCATCTTCCTGTAAAGTTAGAACACAGAATTTTCTGGGCCATTAAAAAGCTCAACTTTGATATGACATCTACTAGTTCTAACAAGAAGCTTCAATTGACTGAGCTTGAGGAATTACGTAATGATGTTTATAAGAGTGTTAAGGTTTACAAAGCAAAGACTAAGGCATTTCATGACAAGCATATCTTGCGTAAGACTTTTAAGCCTAGGAAGAAGGTTTGGTTATTTAATACACGACTGAAATTTTTTCCTAGAAAGTTAAAGTCACGTTGGGAAGGTCCATAAATGGTTATTTCTGGTACACCTTATGGTGCGATAGAGATACAAGGTCAATGGACAGAGACTTAAACCCTACATAGAGGGTAGTGTGCAGAGAGGCACAGTTGAGCAGTGGAACTTTATAATCCTGTTTACTTGGACTAGAGAGATCAGATTTTCGTCGAGCTATCGACGTTAAACTTAGCATGTTGTCGAGCTATCGACGTTAAACTTAGCATTTGTATGTTGTACCGTAGTTTATTTTGATTTTTATTTCTGTAATTTTAGTATTTTCTTTTCTAGATTTTAGGATTATTTTAGTCTTTATTTCGGTATTAGGTTTGAATAAAATAGGAAAAGAAAATAAAAATTGAAAAAATCCAAAAATTTGTCATAATGCTCGAGCATGCAAGTTGAGGCTTGAGCATCAGCAACTACAGGCTCGAGCATCAGTACCTTAAGCTCGAGCCTTTCATCACTGTAAGATCTAGGGTTTTCAGCGGCCATGCTCGAGCATCCCAATTGATGCTCGAGCCTCTGCACTTTAAAATAAAAGAAACCCTCGAGCCATAGATGAAACCCTCGTGCCTTTGCCTTCTTTCGTCCCCAAACGCTCCCAATTCTCTCAAATCTTTTCATTTTCTTCATCTATATCATCTCAGGCTTCGATTGTCCTCAAGAGGTAAGAAATTTATTATCTATTTTTGATTTATATAGATATATATATATGTGTGTGTGTGTGTGTGTGTATATATTATATTTATATATAATTTTGCACACCATTCTTACATCAAAATACATAGAGAGAATAATTTAATCATCTAGAACAATTTCTAATGCCTATAATCATCCACAAACTTGCAGAAATTCCGAATCTCACTCGGATTTGATGAACATGAGTTTGGTTAATTAGAGGTGTATTAAGCAAATATACGAAGTTGTGGGGTTGTTTGGTGATACAAAAGGAGTATTGGGGTGGTGTTGTTATGATTTGGAGTGGTTTTGGAGGAGAGTTGAGGGTGATTAGCTTCGGTTGAAAACCAAGAAGCTCGAGCCTTCATATTGAGGCTCGAGCATTTTCTTGCAGCAGGCTCGAGCATCAGGACATAAAGTTTGAGCATTAGCTAGTATCGGGCTCAAGCATCAATACCTCAGGCTCAAGCATTGGAGCACAGAGTTGGGGGTTTAGCTTGGATATTATTCTTAGATTATAGCGATGCCGAGACAACTGAGGCAGAGAGTTGTTAGGACACCGGCGATAGCGTTAGATGATGCATGGCGGTATAGCAAGATCTACGATGAGACAGATTTTGTTATAGAGGACTTTCAGAGGCATCGTGATACATGTTGGGCAGTGGAGGCCCTACAGGCTCGCCAGCTTTCTGGGTTCTTGAGGCATCCAGCACAAATTTCCTTCCACAGGCTAGTGCAAGCTTTCTACCACTCCTTACAGTCCCATGCAGAAGACGAGGAGGAAGATAAGGAGGACCACTTCATAGCCACTGTTGAAGGCATACAGCTGACAGTGAGCTGTGATACTATTGCTGCAGCTATGGGTTGCCATCACAGGTGCCCAGCCGCTCTTATGGACAGATTTCCACCGATTCCCCCGAGCATAACTCGGGAGGCTACGGTCCTTGCTTTGGGCTAGGGGTGACATGCCTCCACCTTAGAGACGATCCAGAAGTCACAGCTTCCTAGATGTTTTTGGTTTTTGGATACAGCCCTTGTGGCCAATGCTCGCCCTATCGGACACAAGATAGTGCGATGTGCTGAGATGGTGGATGTGACCTATGCATTCCACGCCGGCTACTGGGTGTCTATCCCCCAGTTAGTTTTGGTACAGCTCTGCCGGCTTTATGAGGAGATGGGAGAGGCCTAACGCCCTCCTATTCATCATATTCATTTTCCTAGATCTGTAAAGCAACCTCGTAGTATCATTGAAGATGTACTAATCAAGGTGGACAATTTCTACTTCCCGGTAGACTTTGTGGTTCTAGATACTGAACCAGTCCATAATCCAATAAAATATATTCCTGTAATCCTTGGTCGGCCTTTCTTAGCTACAGCTAATGCTTCAATTAATTGCCGAACCGGGGTGATGGATATTTCTTTTAGAAATATGAAGGTGAAGCTTAACATCTTTAGTGCTTCTCAACATCCTCAAGGGGAATATGAGTGTTTCTCTCTTGACATTATTGATGAAATGGTTAAAGAATCTCTCCAATTTTATTTTAAGTCAAGATCCTCTTGAAACTTGCTTGGCTCATTTTGACTTCGAAAATTTTGATATTGATCAATCCAATCGTGAAGTCAACTCTTTGCTTGAAGCCAAAGTAATCTCGGACTTTCCTCCTTTGAAAGTACCAAAGGAACCTCTTCCATTAATTTATAGCACTCCTCGTGTCCCTTCATTGAAATCTCCACCTCAACTTGAGTTAGAGCCACTTTCGATTAATCTCAAGTATATATTTCTTGGTGTAAACAAAACTCTTCTGGTCATCATTGCATCAGATCTTTCAAAAGACCGAGAACAAGAGCACAAAGAAGCTATTGGTTGGTCAGTGGCTGATTTAAAAGGAATTGACCCTTCCATTTGCATGCACCGTATTCTTTTAGAGGAAGAAGATAAACCTTCCCAAGAGGTGCAGCGTCAGTTAAATCCTAACATGAAGGAGGTTGTCATGAAAGAGGTAATAAGGCTATTAAATGAGGGAATCATCTACCCCATCTCAGATAGTAAGTAGGTAAGTCCCAATCAAGTTGTTCCAAAGAAGTCTGGCCTCACCGTTGTTGAAAATTCAGCGGGAGAACTTGTGCCACAACGTACGACTACTGGTTGGCGTATGTGCATTGATTACAGAAAACTAAACTCTACAACTAGGAAAGATCATTTTTCACTCCCATTCATTGATCAAATCCTAGAAAGGTTAGCTAGCCAGAGTTACTATTGTTTTCTTGATGGCTATTCTAATTATAACCAAGAGGCTGTAGATCCTCAAGATCAAGAGAAGACCACTTTCACTTGTCTTTTTGGAACTTTCGCTTATCGTAGTATGCTCTTTGGGTTATGTAATGCGCCGGCCACTTTTCAAAGATGCATGATGTCCATATTTTCTAATATAGTCGAAAAATTTCTTGAAGTATTCATGAATGATTTTTCTGTCTGTGGATTTTCTTTTGACTCTTGTCTCCATAATCTATCACTCGTCCTTCAAAGATGTAAAGATACCAATCTAATTTTAAGTTGGGAAAAAAGCCACTTCATGGTGCAAGAAGGGATTGTCCTGGGACACATTATTTTGTTTTTCCTGAATGGGATGGTATTATATACAAAAGAATTAAGTACAAGTGCATAAGGAGGCAAACCTCCTTTTACAATTCAAGAGCTACAGAAAGCCCTTTTTCCAAAACATACTAGAGAAATAAAAATTACTTAAACATAAAACAATTAAAACATAAGTAAAAAATCTTCTAAACTAAGTTTGAGATAGGACAAAACTTCCCAAACAATAGACTTAGCAACAGCCGAAGCTTGATCTTTATTTCCTTCATGAAGCACATTATTTCTAACATTCCATATCTTCCAAACAGTGGTTGCAAATATTGCACTCAAAACCTTTGTCTTAGTAGATTTAGTAAAAATTTGCAGACAAAACCAGTCCACAACTTGCATCAAAGTGTCATGCACTGGCAATTCCATTTGCATCAAACTGAAAAGATCCTGCCAAGTAGCCTGGGCATACTTACATTTATAGAAAAGATGATCATTTGTATCCAAACTCAACCAACACTTATGACAAATTGAGGTCAACACCATTTCACGCTTCTGCAGATTCACCAAACTGAGATTCCTGTTATGTAGAATGATAGAAACCACCACAGCAACTCTAGGTCTGTAATTTTTCCAAACTAAATCACTCTATTTCTGAACTGGTCCGAAATACCTACATGCAATCCAAGCTGCTTTCAAAGAAAATTGAGAGTGTTTCCAAGAAATCAAATCTGTCCCAGGATTAATGGTAATCCTTTGCACCACATCTTTGAATTCCAAAGGCAAATAATCAAGAGCATCCCACCTGCCATCGATAATAATGTCTGCTACCATGAGATTTCTATCAACTTGTCGAAACTAGCAGCACTATATTTCTGAATTAATGACTGATTCTCACACCAAGGATCTGTTAACAATTTGAAAGTCATACGATCACCAATTTTGAAGTTTGCATTGTCCAATACAATCTGTCGAACCCCTATCAGCTGTTTCCAAATAACAGAGTCACTACATTTTGGAACCACTGTCCAGAAAGAGCCTCTCTTTAAATACATTACATGAAGCCATTTAATCCACAACTTATCTTTCTTCTGCACAAAATCCCAACATAAAGTAATTTTTGTAGCCATGTCAATTTCCTGAATTCTTCGAATATTGAAACCCCCCTCTGCTACAGGTAAGGTAACCTGACTCCATTTGAGCTGAGAAATCTTCTTTACATCTTGTTTGCCACTCCACAAAAAGTGTTTAAATCTTCTTTCAAGTCCAATCTTTGTTGCCCAAGGAATCTTAAAGCCAAATACCCAATGATACTAGTATGAAAATAACACTGATCTAAGTAATTCAATTCTACCTACAATTAACAAATTAATAGAATTCCAATAAGTCAATCTAGAATTAATCTTATCAATCAAAGGACTAAAATCACTAGATCTTAGGCTCTGGCTAGATAGAGGTAATCCTAAATATTTAAAAGGAAACTTTTCAAGCTGAAATTGCAGCATGTTTGACAATCTTCTTCTGCGTTTCACGGATTTAGAAAAAATAACTGAGCTTTTATCTTTGTTAACTTACAGCCCTATAGCCTCTTGGAACTTCTTGAAAACATCAGAAATGGCTTTGGCAGTGGGAATGTCAGCTTTAACCACAATTAGCAAGTCATCTGCATAAAAGGCATAAGAAATCTTCAAATCTGTCAATGCTACAGCTTTGTATAATTTGATCCTACCCTCCTCTATAGCTTGCTCCATTAAATTACTAAAATATTTAGTAATGAAAGAGAAGAGAAGAGGATAAAGGGGGCACCCTTGTCTAATTCCTCTAGAAGCAGAAAAGTAACCAGTTGGAACTCCATTGCAAAGAATGGAAAACTTTGAGGATGAAATACATGTAGTAATCCAATTTATCCATTTATTGCTAAACCCAACCACCTGCGACATCCTTTGGATAAAACCCCATTCCACAGAATCATAAGCTTTTTTCAAATCCACCTTCAAAGCCATAGATGGATCAACATGCTTCTTCCTAAATCCCTTGGTCAGATCAGAAACCAACAATATATTATCATGAAGTCTTCTATGCTTGATGAATGCTGATTATTCAGGGCCAATTAAGTTTGGGAGAACACTACTCAATCTGTTTGCAATAACTTTAGATATAACTTTATAAACCAAATTACAAAGTGCAATAGGTCTATAGTTAACAATCTTGTCCCTATGATTAGGCTTGGGAATGAGAGTAAGAAAGGTAAAATTTATACCTTGAGGCATGTTTCCAGAATTAAAAAAATGATATACAGCATTGATAAGCTCTAGACCAACAATCCCCGATAATGTTGAAAAAATCTTGCTGGAAACCCATCAGGGCCAGGTGCTTTGTCCGGATTAAAATGCATTACAACTCCTTTAATTTCTTCTGCAGTGATGATCCTATCAAGACTATCACTATCTTCAGTAGACGGAACCTTCCTAGGAGGTCGAATCTCCCCCTCCAGCCCCCCTTAAGACTGATAAAGATCAATGTAAAACTGAGCTAACCATTCCTTAATAATCGTAGGATCTGAAGAAATCTCTTCTGTTCTATTTTGCAATTGAGTAATAGAATTGGCACATCTTTTTTGTCTAACCACATTATGGAAAAAAATTGTACATTTATCTCCTTCTTGTAGCCATTTAATTCTGGATTTCTAGGCCCAGACAATTTCTTCAAGACCAAGAACATGTTGTAGATTATCAGTAGCTTCTCTCTCCTTTGAAATACTATCTTGATTATTAGGGTCCTGAAGAAGATCCATTTGCACTGAATAAATTGCTTCTCTAGCAGCTTGAAGTTGATCTGAAGTAGTCTCCCTCTCTTTATTCCAACTTTTGACAGTATCCTTAACAGACCTGAGTTTTTTCTGCAAAACATGAATTGGACTTCCTGTAACATTACATTCCCAAGCCTTCTTCACAACTTTCTCAACTTTAGCCTGAAGACACCAAATTTTGAGAAATTTGAATGGTTTTGGCCCAACTGAACAATCAAAAAACCATTGAACTAACAGACCATAATGATCTAATAAAGAAGAAGGAGTGAAAACCACTTTGGAGTCATTAAACTGATGCAACCACTCAGCATTGACAAGAACCCTATCCAATTTAGCATTAATCCTTTTATGAGTAATCTGTTTATTACACCAAGACCAATCCCCATTGTTAATTGGCAAGTCTTCCATATTGATACCATATAGCACACTATTAAATTCATCCAACTTGCTTTGAGGAACACTTAATCCTCATTTCTTCTCATGACTGAATCTTATCATGTTCCAGTCCCCCAAAGCAATCCAAGGCCTAGTGACTTTTGTAGCTTGCATCCTTAAAGAATTCCATAACTCTCGTCTGTCTTTAGCTCTATTAGCTACACAAATACCAGTTATAAAAATACTTCTGCCAGTCACAATGTGCTTCACATGAATCATCAAGGATTGGACATCTTCATGAACCAAATCTACATCAAACAAACCCTTATTCCACCCTATCTAAATTTTTCCCAAATAACTAGATTTATAATTAGACAGCCAATTCCATTGAGGACAAATATGTTTTTGTATACTGAGAGCTTTGCCCTCCTCAACCCTAGTTTCTACAAGGACAGCAAATTAAAATTTATTCTCTATAATCCACGGCTTTACTTCCTTCTGCATAGGAGGTCTATTCAGACCTCTAACATTCTAGGCTCCTAACATAATTGGGAGCTGGATAATGAATCACTGCCAAATTGCATACCTCGAGTAATTTTATCTGAAGGAGGAACAAAAGGCTTCTTTCTTTGTCTAAATTGTTTTCCCTTTCCTTGACTGTCTTTTATAATCTCCACAGACTTAGTAGCTATAACCTTCTGTCTTGCAGCTATAGGTGACTTATCAATCTGTTCTTCACCCTTTCCTGTATCAGTCTTTAGAACTCTATCTTCACCATTGACATAGTCACTAGAAATAACTCTATGATCTGTATCAACTATATTTTGTGGTCCTTCTACTATAGAAGCCTAACAAATTTGTTCTTTACCTTATCCACTCCGTGGAACAACTTGAGAAACAACATTATCTTTAACACTCTTACGTTCTGAGTCTTCCAGACTAATAGCAACATCTTTATCTCCCTCTTCTCCAGTAACCTCAATAGCCGATGCCTCTTTAGAATCTCCGAAATCAACAATCGCTTCTAAAATCACAGCCTCACCATTAGAATCCTCATTTGTTTCCAATAAAGCAAAAGCATTGGATGTCTCCACCAAACTTTCTTTCTGCATAACTCTTTGAGACATATCAGTAATCACCTTGTCCACATTATTAACTTCCACAAGTTTGACTTTCATTTTAACCACCCATTGATCCGTGGATTTCTTAGGTTTTTGCTTCTGCTGAATCACTTTTAGAGGACATCTATCTTCAATGTGATCCACTCTTTGACACACCTTACACACCACAGGTTTCCATTCATATTCCAAATCTACATGACAATCCACCCCATATATGTCTATAACCATAGAGTCAAGTAAATCTGCTTTAACTTCAACTTCCACCATAACCCTAACAACTTTTCCTTTATCTCTGTGAGTTTCTGGATCATCCATATAAATAGGTTTCACAAAGGAAGAACATACCTTGGACACAGATACTTCATTCTGGCAATGCACCGGCAAGTCATGAATACGCAGCCACACTGGAACCGTTTCAAGTATTTCTTTTTGTAAGTTGACATTCTTGTTCCAGCACTTCATGATAATAGGTCTACCCTCAAACGTATGAATTCTGGATAACACCTCTGAAACATCCTCACCAGACTTGAATCGGACCATGAAAAACCCATCTTTGAGGTAAACTAATGGGAAATCCTTGGCCCAATACTTAGCCACAAATGCTTTAAAATAAGGGTAATATGGCTTCTTACCATTACGTAACCCACCACTGATGTTTTCCAGTAAGCAACGTCTGTGGCAACATCCTCTTCCGTGATTGAAACTTTCTCTCCACGACATTTGTGATGGTATTGTAAATTCTTAAAAGTGGTTTGTGAATCATCGAAAAAACTATTGTATGTAGGTTTGATAGGAGAGGTATTCCGGCCTAGAAGACTTGCCGGCAGTGTGGGGGAGGAGGTCTGACCCTCCTCCATGGTGAAGGATCCTCCTTCAAATGTAACCCTAGTTGTGAAAAAATCACCTATGCGCTAGAGAGAAAAAGGGTGAAAAAGTATTTACTATCTCAGAAAATTAAGTTGGGACACATTATCTCTAAAAGAGGGATTGAGGTAGATAAGGCAAAAGTTGAATTAATTCATAGCCTTCCCCCTCCCTCTTCAATGAGACAAATTCGATCATTTCTTGGTCATGCAAGCTTTTACCGCCGTTTTATTAAGGATTTTAGTAAGATATCTCGGCCTTTATGCCATCTTCTGGAAAAGGACACTAATTTCAATTTTGATGAAGCAAGTTTGGAAGCTTTTAAGAAGCTCCGTTCACTACTCTCGTCTGCCCCAATCATGAAACCACCTAATTGGTCTCTACCCTTTGAGATTATGTGTGATGCATCTGACTATGCATTAGGTGCTGTTTTGGGCCAGCGTGTGGATAGAACTCCTCATGATATTTACTATGCTAGTAAGACTCTCTTAGATGCTCAAATGAATTATAGAACAACTAAGAAAGAATTACTAGCTGTTGTCTATGCCTTTGATAAATTCCGTTCGTATCTTCTTAGATCCAAGGTCATCGTTTTCACGGATCATGCCACGTTAAGACATCTACTTGCGAAGAAAGAGACCAAACCTCCTCTTATTTGTTGGATACTCTTACTCCAAGAATTCAACATTGAGATTAGGACAGGAAAGGAATTGATAATGTAGTTGCAGGCCATCTTTCTAGGCTTCTAATTTAGAACACTTCTGATTTTTCTCCACTTCATGACTCCATCCCGGATGAGCAACTGTTCCAGATTTCTTATGAATCACCTCCTTGGTTCGCTGACATTGTCAACTATCTTGTGGTTGGGAAAATTCCATCAAAATGGTCTTAGCAGGAGAAAGACCGGTTCTTCGCTCAAATCAAAAATTTATTTTGGGAAGACCCGGAATTGTTCAAATACTGTCCGGATCAAATAATCCGAAGATGTATTCCTGAATCCAAAGTTCAAAACATCTTGAAATTCTGCCACACTCTTAAATGTGGAGGACATTTCAGTGCCAAAAAGACTTCATCTAAAGTTCTTCAGAGTGGATTTTATTAGCCTTTATTATTCAGGGATGCCTACAACTTTGCAAGTCTTGTACGCAATGTCAAAAGCTTAGGGCCATGTCAAAAAGGGACATGATGCCATTAAACTCCATTTTAATTATCGAAATCTTTGATGTCTGGGGAATAGATTTTATGGGACCATTTCCATCTTCTTATGGTTATTTTTACATTCTTCTAGCAGTGGATTATGTATCTAAATGGATAGAAGGCGACCATAACCAATGACCACACTGCAGTGGTCCAGTTCATTCAAAAGAACATATTCAGTCGGTTTGGCACACCTCAAGCACTCTTGAGTGATGGAGGATCTCATTTCTGCAATCATTATCTTCAATCTGTTCTCCTTAAATACTCTGTCAGTCATAAGGTTGCCACACCTTACCATCCTCAATCGAGTAGTCAAGTGGAAGTTTCTAATCGGGAAATCAAGCATATTCTTGAAAAGACTGTTCGACCGAACCACAAAGATTGGTCATTACGACTAAACGATGCGCTTTAGGCCTACCGAACTGTGTTTAAAACGCCAATTGGCATGTCACCATACCGGATTGTTTATGGTAAGGCATGTCATCTTCCGGTTGAATTAGAGCATCGTGCATTTTGGGCCATAAAGCAGTTTAATTTTAATCTTCATCAGGCCAGCTCTAACAGAAAATTACAGCTCAATGAGCTAGACGAAATCCGGAATGAGGCTTATGAAAATACAAAAATCTATAAAGCAAAGACAAAAGCATTCTATGATAAACATATCATTAATAAGTCTTTTACTTCAGTTCAAAAGGTTTGGTTTTTCAATTCCAGATTGTAACTTTTCCCAGGGAAGCTTCGATCACGCTGGGAAGGTCCTTTTCTAATCACTTCAGTATTCTCTTATGGTGCAGTTGAGCTGCAAGACCCGAAGAATGGGAATCTTTTTAAGGTCAATGGTCAGCGGCTTAAGCCTTACATTGATAACCTAGTCCCGGTCAGATATGTGGATTCCATTATCTTGACGGATCCAATTTATGAGGACTAAAATGATTCCCATAACGTCTAGCTATCAACGTTAAATTTAGCACTTCAAGGAAGCAAATTCTTTCCATTCCAGGTTTTCTTATTTACTTGTTACTGCAAACCAATAATCTCTAAAAATGCTTATGTAGAAACTCCACTTTGCATTCTTCAAGAATCATTTAGATTTCCATTCCAGAGGTCATCGTGGATTTTTATAATCATAAAAGGTTTTGGTAACATTTTCGGGAGTCTTCAAGCAACAATTAATCAAAGGAATTGGGCACATTCACGTCTGGATGCCACTTCTAGCATCCGAACACCAATCCCTGAAACAACTCGCATTCGGACGTAAGATCCTGCGTTTGGACGCCATCACTTGCTCTTTGCCACGTCTGGACGCCACTTCCGGCGTCCGAACACCATCACACTCATGCCAAATTCCGAGCCTAAGAGTTGGTAGAATCACGCCCTGCTACAGTTCGCGTCCGAACGTCATCCTTCGTGTCCGGATGCGAAGGCTCATTTGGAGAACCCGAGCCCAGCCTTGTGTTTATATATTACTACCCTCCTTATATAATTGCATCTCCTTCTTTCCATCCTCAAATCATACGCATCCAACTTTCCAACCCTACCTTACCCATCTTCTATAATTTGATTTTAACCGACTCAATTCCATTAAAAATTAAATCTTTCTTTTCCATTATCATCAATCCATCTAGAAGGCAAGATTTCAATCTCCAAATTGAGATAAGTTCTTTCATCTTCCATCTTTCAATTCTTGAATATTCCATGAAGATTAAAACTTCATTTTGTGGGAGATTAATTCTTTTTAAGTGAGGAGTGGTTGTGTTTTCATTCTAGATTCATGCTTGTTGGTTCTAAATAATGTAATCTTCACAAGTGTTCTTTACTTTTCAGTCTTGTACACCACGTGTTCGACAAAAGTTCCAAACCAACTTTCTTCACTCAAATGGCTTCTTCTTCTGCTTCTAAGTGCCGTCACACTTCTGAGGGGTCTTCTGAGGACAATCCTACCCTAGATTAGACTGACTGGCCCATTGAATAGGAAACCAAATTCACAATTGAGCATGAATTTTAAGACCATCCGGAAACGGTTTGGTCTGTTTTAGAGCTAAAAAAGTGTGGTCTTAAAGCTTTATTTAAGCCATGCGCTCATGTTTTCCTTCCACGGATCATCTAGTAATTCTATGCCAACATGTCACACTCCTATGCTAAGCCAAATGTGATACGGACAGCAATTGATGGCACGCCCTTCACATTTACCATCACTGACATTGCCACGGCTTGGGACGTTCATATGACTTCTCCCTTAAATGATGATAATGAGCCCATTTATTGTGTTTGTCCGACACAATTACTTTAGCAGACATTGTGCGTGAAATTTGTCACAACAGCTACACATATCGTCGCACAACAAGCACCAACAAATCCTACATTCCATGCCGGATTTGGTTCCTAGACTCTGTCCTTACTCAGAATGTCTTTCTGGTTGCAAGGCATTCAGAAAGAAAAGGTACTTTTCTAACTACCCTTTATGCTGCAGAAAGAGGTTTTTGGTTTTGCGTTCCACAACTCATTTTGGATCAAATCCTGAAACTATATCGTGATCTCATTGTCAAGCAACTGGATAATGCTTTGACATGGGCATTTCCATTCCCTTATTTGATCACGAAAATACTAAAGAAAAAGGGACTTAAAGGGCGCCAAAATGAGGAGAAATTAGAGGATGTGTATCTCTATAATCTCACTGAATGGAAGAAGAGTCGTTCTCAATTGAAAAAGGGTAGACAGTTACGAATTGGTGATGAGTTCAATTGGGGTGATGTGAATAGTCCTTTGGAGGCTGAGCATGATGACCCCTGCACCTACTGGTCCAATGTCACCTGCAATGACTAGGGCAGAGTATGACTCCCTTAGCACCCGGCTTGATGCTCTTCAGCTGTAGGTTGGTACCGTGGAAGGGAATCTTATAGATTTTCGTAAGGAAATAAGAGAAGGACAGCAACTTCTGCAAGCCATAATGCAGTCACTTATTGACCGTGGTAGTGCCGCTCCGGGTCCATCTTCTTCCACCTTTATGGAGGACTGAGCATTGTGTTACTCTTTAATTTTCTTTAGTTCATGTTATTTACTTCTGTTTTGTGTGCTTTGAATAAATTTAGGATTTGGGCCATGTTTGGCATGACAATTGTGGGGTGCACTTTTTGATATGCACATATTTTGGTTTTCTTTCCCAGTTTTGAATAAAGCATGACATATTACTTCATAATTGTATCTTTATATATATATGTCTATGTTTTTATGCTTGGTATATAGTTTTTGTGAACAGCTTATCAGGTCCAAGTTTGGGGGAAGAAATTTCGTTTTTTCACGACGACTGGGTGCACTGAAGTTACTGTCTCGCACTCGATAGCTTCTCTCTTTTTACATCTCTTGGCATGCTTAATTTCTATACATGTTTTCATACATTGAGGACAATGTATCATTTAAGTTTGGGGGTGTTGAGAGTTAGCTATTCACAGGCAGATTGTCATTATTGAATATAGTTGAATTGTTTATAGTTGAATTGGTTTCAAATACTTGAAAAAAAATTAATATAATTTAAAATTTATGTTTAGGCAAATGATTTTTTTTTTGTTGTTGGAACTAAGTTTGGGGGGAAATTTATGTGATTAATACAGCTTGTATGCTTATATAGGATATCAAGGACTGGTTGACAATTGTCAGCATGATTGTGCAAATGAAAAAGGTCCATTGCATGATTTAAATGTTTTATTTTGGAGTCTTTCATCTCTAAATGACTTCATAATGCACATTGAATGCACCGAAAATTGCATTCGCTTCTTTGTGGTTTTACTTAATTGACTCCTTGAATTGGTAGGTCAGATGAATAAAATAATCCTAGGCATATATAAAATAAATAAATAAATAAATAAAACTGCATTCTTTCAACATGTTAACTGATTAAAAAGGAAGACAAGGAAAGAATGTAAGATGTATGATTAGTTTGAGTTCGTAGCCTAACCGTTCCGAGTTATTACGCCCTTAGGAGTATCTTTAAACTTAACGCCCTAAGACCATCTGGTTTGGGAGTCGTTGGCTTAACGCTTGTTACATAGGGTGGTTAGAGAGCTTAAGGAACTTGGACATTGCACATGATCATACATACATAAAAATAAAAATAAAAACACAAAATGTGTTCAAATAAATTTATGCCTTGGATTATGATTTCAAAAGATTGATTAAGGATAGGAAAATGTTAAATGAGCCATAAAAGGGTTAAAAGTGCATTCTTAAAGAAAATGAAATTTCAGTTCACTTCTAAGGATTTTGAGATGAAATTCTATTATAAATGAGATATTGAAGATCATGTATGTGGATTAGTCTGTTGATGCATGAGGGTTGGGAAGTGAATATTGTTTTGAGATGTCATTATAAGCATGTTTGTTGTAGTCTTCTTGATAAAGTTTTTCCTCAAAGTCGTATGTTTTAATGTACACTAGAACGAGCCTTGTTGCTTCGTGTTTGTGGGTATCATTTCTGGTAAACCCTCACGAGACTTCACTCGTCCTCTGGGATACCTAGGGGTTTAAAAGGCTTGTTGCATACGCTAAATGCAATCATCACTTCCACGAAAGAGGAAAAGTCTGTGTTTCAATTTTGTTTTGCTAAGGGACTAGCAAAATATAAGTTTGGGGATCTAATAAGCATCAAATATTGCATATTTAAGCGCCCTTAATTGCATTAGTTAAGCCCATTATTGGATTTACGTATAGAGATTTACTCCATTTTTATGTTTTTGTGTTTTTGCAGGTCTAATTGCGAAAAAGGAATAAAAATAAGGTTTTAAAGGGTTTTGAAGCACAAGTCATTTCAGGCCTACATTTCAAGTGATCATCATAAAGAAATGACATGAAGAGGCGATGGATTCAACCGGAGCTAAAGAAAGAATTTTGTGCCAGAGTAGCATGCTATGGCGTCCGGACGCCACCTTCCAGGAGCTCACGTCTGGACGCATGCTGTGGCGTCTGGACGCCACATCATCAGGGCCTCGCGTCCAAACGCGAGGCCACGGGCCCCCATGTTATTTTAGTCCGATTTTGTCTATCTTGAGTGGGGGATTCGAATTTTAAATGAGGATTTGGTATTTTGAACTCACGTAAGGATAAAAGAGGGGGAAAGGCTGAAAGCCAGGGGTCTTAGTTTTGGGTTTTGAAAAAGATACAGAGGGAGAGAGGATTTTTAGGGTTCTTGGAGGCTAAGCTTGCAACAATGGTGAGAGAAGGGATTATATTCTCTTCTTCAATCCTGCAGGTTATTGGCATATTCATGGGAGGCTAAATCCCTTTTCTAGGGAGTTGATGTAACCTAGACCAAGTAGACATGGTTTGATTTGTATTTCAATTTAGAGATTTTTATTGTATATATTTAGTTTCATAAATTAGAAGTATTTACATTGACTTGATGTACTTTACATTGAATTGATACATGTGTTTATCATATGAATATATATTTGTGTTGATTTGTTATCTTGTCTTAGAAATTATATTGATACAAGTATTACACTTGATTTCCTATAGTGACGATGGAAAAGAATTTATGGAATGGTTATATTGGTATGAAGTTGAGCATTTATATAGGTTATACCTAAGAAAGATGGACCACACTACACCCTTAGATTAAAGTAGTTAGGTAGATGGTCCATACCAACTGTAGATAATCTATGATATTTAATTGATTTCATGTGCTACAACATACTATTGAAGAACCTTGATAGGCCATGCCTAGGGAAGATGGTTCATACTACAATCTAGTTTAGGTGGATGAACCATGCTAACCAAAGATGGGTTATGCTTAGTCCTGAATGTATGATCTTCTTGACGATGTTGTGGTAGTTTTATGCTCCTACACATCATGTTATATATATAATTGTCAATCCCCAAGTTAAGTGCAAATTTTACATGTTTATGAGGTTGAGATGAAGTCAATTCCCTAGCCTTCTCTTTATAAGTTCAATCCATTCTATTCACATTATTTACTGTTTTATGAAAGTTAAATTCGTAGATTAAGTGACGAACCAATCGATTTATCATCTCTATTATCAAATGGAGGAAGTAGTTGTATAATTTTGTTTGCCATAAACTAGCAATCATTGTGGTTCGACAACCCCCTATTTTAGCATTAATCTGCAATGATAAATGTACTATTGTTATAAGTGGTATTTTTAAGTGGTACACATTTATGCACATCAATTTCTTCGCTAAAAATCCTGGTGCCATCTCTCTAACTCTACTTGTTTTATTTTTCAATATTTATCTTTACGATTGTGAATGTTTAATTTATCATATTGTTTAGGTAATTTAATCAATCACAAAAATTGGTTAAGTTGACCTATTAATTTCATCTAGGTCATTAAAGGAGTTGATCATAATTAAATCAACTAACAGCTTTCGCACCGCATAACTTACAAAAACTTGGCACTTTAAAATTTACCAAATGTACTAATCCACTAACATTGCCAAAATAAAGATAAATAAAAACTCTCAGTTAACGGTTTTTATTTAATTATTATTTTTATTTTTTTGGGGGTGTTGTTGACAAGGCTGATCAAGACTCTTGAGAACCATCTACAGCACCACCACATCACAATGTCACTTCCCTTTGCAATAATACTTTTCGAAAGTGATAGGGTTTTATGAAATCAGGTTATTTCAACCATAACGATAAGGAATTTTGGAATCCTTCATTTCTTCTACCTTTTTGAATTCCAATTTTATATATATATATATATATATTACACATAGAGAATGTGGGCATTTGAGTTGTAAGTCAAAAGTATTTCATAACTGCATGCTTGAAAAAGAATGAAAAGCTGCCCTGTGGATGTCACATTGTAAGGACCCGCTAATTTTTTATATAGAAATAATTTATAGAGACCCAGTTGAACTTAGGGACGTGCGGTACACGTCAGCAGACTCCTCTCTTTTCTCCTCCTCCACAGGTAGTGACAACCACGTCACCACATCTTCTACAATAGTAAAAGCCATAAATAATAATAATAAAAAAAAACTAAAGCATGTGATTTAAGAAAAATAATTTTTAAATATCAAGTGTGAGTTTTATCCAATCTCTGACTGAGTTATCAAATTTCGAGTCTTGACTCGTGCGGACTCCATCTTCGACGGCAACCGAAGAACGGCGTCGTCGTGGAGGGATTTTGAAAGAGAGAGAGTGAGTCGAAGAGGGTTGGGAGGTGAATCGAAGAGATCGACGTCAGTTGGGAGGCGAATCGGAGAGGGTTGGGAGGTCGGCGAGTTGGGTGTTGCCACCGTTCTGAGCTCGCTCGGCCACCGCCACCGCCTTCTCTAACCGCCCGGCCACCGCCACCGCCTTCTCTAATCACCCGGCCACCGCCATCATCGATCTGGCCAACCCCTGTTTTGTGTGTGTGTGTGTGTAATTTTGAGGAGTTGGGTTTTGTGTGGCGGTGGTGGTCGAACGGCGAATCCGGTGGTTCTGTCCACTGTATATGTAGTGTCCACCGTGACAAAAAAAAAAAAAAAAAAATGAAGAAGGGGGGGAGAGAGAGAAGAGCAGCGTCGGTGAGGTGGGATTTGGGTGATAAATGACCGGGATTGATGGGTGGAGTTAATGAGGGACTTGTGTGGGATTGGTGGATCTGTGGAGGGGGTGAATTAGGGATCATGATGGTCTGACGAAGAGGAAAGGTGTACGTTGGGGGTAGTTTGGTAAAAAAAAAAGGTCAACACGAGGTCAAAGATAACATAGTTATTTAACACTTCAAAAGTACCATAATCCTATCAAAAATTGACATTTGGGGGTGTAAATAAAATGTTAAATCACTAATTCAAATGTAAGTAAAATTTAAAATCAAAATGTTAATCTTGAAAATCTGTGAGTGTAATTTGCCATATATTCTGAGCTAAAATTATACATGAACTCCATAAACTAGATATTGTAAGTGAGTCCAGTTGAAGTTAAGACTTCGTTTGGATACACAGGAGAGAAAAGAAAAGAAAAGAAATGATAGGCATAATTTAAGAGAGAAAAGAAAGGAATTGATAAGAGAGAAGAGAAAGGATAAATAAGAGAGAAAAGAAAGGAATTGATAATATTGTTGTTTGGATAATGCAAATGAGAGAAAAGAAAGGTAAGAATAATAATGAATTTACCATATTACCCTTCTTGATGAGGTTGGTAGCTAGGGTAAATCTTTCAGCCTCCACAATCGCCTCTCTCTCAAAATTATCTTTCTCACAGATCTGAACTTGCCTTTTTTCTCTCTCACTCTCTCACCGTCATTCATTATACCCCCACACGACGCGGTCTATTTTGCTCATCTTTTGCCCCCTCCCTCTCTCTTTAAAAAAATTCTCTCTCTCTAAAAACTATTTTTGGTTTTGTATTTTCCTTCAATGCAATCTACCCTTCATAATTGTTCCAAATTCGTTGCTAGATTTTCGTGTCTCATACAAATTCATATATGTTTGGATTTCGTGTCTCATACACATACATATATATGTATATATATTTCTGACTTATTAATTTTTTTCTTCCTTGATTCTGTAATCAAGGTCTCTCTCTGCAACTGCAACTTCCGACGATAAGGTTTTTCTGCAACTTCTGGCAATAAAGTTTTTTTGCAACTTCCGGCGACTTTTCCCCTCTCTCTGCAACTGATCAAAACCCATATCCGGCTGTCTCCTCTCTTGCCCCTTGGTGTAATTTGCTCACTTTCTCTCCAAATCCCTCCAAATCTTGTCAATTTTGGAGGGATTGGGTTTTACTGTATTGGAGGGATTTGGAGGGATAGCCTATCCCTCCAAATCCTTCCCAATCATTTCTTTTCTTCTCAATTCCCTCAACCCAAACACACTAAACTCTATCCTTCCCTTTCTTTTCTCTCCAAATCTCTCCAATTCCCTCAATCCAAACGAGGCCTAAGTAAAATACTTATTCAGACTAAGTAACTCGCTCACTGTAATAACAATGTTCGAGCTCGTCTTGATCTCTACAAAAGTGCCGGAGGGCATTTTTTTTCAATCGGGGTCGTTTTTTTTTTTTTGTTTTACCAGTTACATGAAAAAAAAAGCCTTTTTTATTTTTATTTTTTTATTTACCAAAAATAAAAATAATACTCATTGGATTTTTATTTGGTAAATAAAAATCTAAAAATAAAAAAGGCTTTGCTGATGACTTGTTAAATTGAGTAATTTACTATATAATGGATTAATAACTAGTCAGGGGCGAAGCACATAAGTCTTACTTTCTAATGTAAATTTATTAATAAGGAACATATATATCTTGCATTCTTGTAGTTTTTTGTTTTAATACTTGTATGAAGCAAACTTTAATGGATTCTTGACTCTGAAAATACGTTAGAGTTTGGAAGTGTAAATGTGTTAGAAGGTTGTAAATTATTAGGTTAATTGAATAACTGATGCATTATAATTATATATTTAAAGTATAGATGACACACTAAACAATCATGGGTTTAATTGTTTTTAACCCTCCCTATTTTGCAATCCCGGCTCCGCCCCTACATCTAACCATATCATCAAGGTGAATCGTCTTTCTAATTTTTCAAACGGAAGCTAAGGTGGTGTCTAATAATATAGCAAATATTCATAAGAACGTAAATTTTCATAATTTTATATCCCAATTCCTGCAAAGTGTTTCGACCGACAAAATCGTTTCACCAACTATCAGATTTACAATCATTAATAAATTTTGCCCCCAACACCCCCCCGCCCCGCCCCGCCCCGCCCCGCGGGGCAATTTAAATCCCTACTCAAAATATCATCGTTTCACCAACTATCAGATTTGCCCCCAACAACCCCCGGGGCAATTTAAATCCCTGCTCAAAATATCATCAGTGTCCATCTTCTGTAACCGATGCATGCAATAAAGCCAACTGTTCTGTTGCTGCAAACACTTGCATGTCCATCAAAGAATGATACAAATTTTGCCGCAAAACAAAACATAAGAGCAATAAAGGAAGACCGTGACCAAAGAAAACTTCGACCACTGCCATTGAAATGTAGAAATACTGAAACATCATTACATACACACATATACATATATTTTCCTACAACTAGGTGAAAATTCCTGTATACAATCTAATTTGAAATTGAGAATTAAAATATCCGGTCATCTATTTGTACGTTTCACAGCTGTTTCCCGTGAAAGCAGAAAAGGCGACAATGAGCACTCTTCAGCTCTAATAAGCCACCTAAATACTTCCCAATCAGTTCAGTGTTCCATGGTGTTAGCATTTTTTACTAGGGTCAGAATGGTATCGGCTTTACACTTCCATTTTCAACCTTGACGATAATTTTTGTTGTAACCTATGCGTTCTCAGGCTACAATCCTTCACCTGATTTCATGATTTGTGTCAGTTTTCGAGCAAGAGAAGAGTTTTGACATGATATAGGGAATATGACGTACCAATAAAGAATTGGGTTAAGTGCAAAAAAACCCCTAAACTATTGCCTTTTGTAAATAACCCCCCTGAACTATTAATTTGTTATAATTAAGGACAAATCCATCACAAAAGACTATTTTACCCTTTCTCATTAAAATTTTCATTTCTTATTAAATTATTTTTATTATCTTTTCTCTTGTGTAAATATTAATTATACTATTTACCTTAATTTTATTTTTAGTATCAATTTATCATAAAAATGAAAAAAAAAAAATAGATAAATAGATTTGTAACTACCATTTTCTAAATTGATTAACTTATTATTAAAACTTTATTATTTATAATAAAACGTTTTTTTAACCAATATAAACATTTTTATCGTAAAAATATATCATTTTTTTCATACAATATATTGATGAAAAATTAATAAAATACTTTTGAAAAAACTACCTTCTATTCATGTAATATATTCATTAAAAATTAAAAAATTAATTAATTTTTTAAACTAAATTTTTTATTTAAATAATTAATTAAAAAATTAAAGGTAAATTTATACAAATTTAATGAAAAATATCTCATCAAATTAGCATGAATTTTTTCATAATTTATTTAGATAAGAAAAATATATTAAATATAATTCAATAAAAAAGGGTATTATGGTCATTTAATGAAATATAGTATAGTCCTTGGGGTATGTTGCAACAAAATGAGATAGTTTGGGGGGGGTTCATACACAAAATATAGTTCAAGGAAGTTATTTGCAAATTCAAACATAACATAGTTTAAGGGGTTTTTTTTTGGACTTTTACCCCAAAGAATTCATGACTAGAATATTTTCAAACCAAGCAGGACACAATGAATAAAAGTTGACAAGAAAGAAGCAATTTTACGAAAACAAAATTGACTTTCATTTAAAGCTAAAAAGATTTTCCTAGCTCCGGATTTCTAGTAATTTATTAACCACCCTTACCTGCATGGCTGTTAATGTCGACAAGATATCCTTGCACTGATCAAGCAAAGCACGCTCTTTTGCGGCTACATATGCAAGTTCAAACATCAACGAGTTCACTTGTTCTACCTGTTATCATTTAATAAAAGCCCAACACATAATGACGTCAAATATGAAGTTAAAATGAAGATAATATGGTCATGGTAATTTAGCACATTGATGCATTGTGAAAAGGACTTGCACCGACAATAAAGATAGGAGGAGTATTTTGAGACTAAGATTTGTGCACACAGTCAACAACGGAATTCTAACTATAAACTTTCAAACTAATCATTTTCATCAATAATAACAAAAAAAGGCTGCACTACAACTTTATATAATAAGAATTAGTACATAATAGTGAAAGTCTCTAATATTGGAAAAGAGAAAATCAAAAAACAAAGTATCAAAAAACTGGCAACACAATGGACTTTTATGAAATACATAATAGTGAAAGAATTTCTCTAATGTAATTTTATCACAGGACCTAACCATACAAATACAAAAAGGTATTATACTCTATTAACACATTAGAAATCTAAAATCTAGGAATAGTATGCTCTTTAAGTGATGAGTTACTTTATTTTCTATAATCAAATTAACAGAACATAAAGGAACGCCAGAAAATGAAAGCAAATCACTTGGATCACGGTTTAACTTTACT
This sequence comes from Cornus florida, assembly GCF_030987335.1. Taxonomy (NCBI): domain Eukaryota; kingdom Viridiplantae; phylum Streptophyta; class Magnoliopsida; order Cornales; family Cornaceae; genus Cornus; species Cornus florida. The sequence goes on along the minus strand of NW_026775579.1, from coordinate 56,200,256 downwards.
AAATTTTATCAATTTTAAGAGTGACAAATACACAATGCATATCATTTGCAATTTTAGATTAATATTTATTTGATGCTCGTGCAATCTGAATACATAAGTAGTTTGAGAAGTTTGTACATTCACTCATAATTCAGTTTTCCCAGATCCAAGGGGGAAAAAGAAAGACGTGCTCACAATTTGCTGGGTGCAGGAAGTCAGTAACCCACACGAGTTGAATAGAGAACTATAATAGGAGGAATTTCGATTAGCCTAAGGACAGAAGATTCAAGGCTGCCAGCAGTTTGCGGGTTTCAAATTCAAGTTAAAAGACAATAAGACTCATACAAGCCAGGTAAGGAAAGGGACAACAATTGGAAATGGATGAACACCACACCAAGTAAGAATGCCAGTTACGAAACTGACTGCTCTAAGAAATACTACTTAAATTCGAAATATATGAGTAGTTGTGCCACAGTTAATAATCCAGGTGAGAAATATTCATGTCAAATGGCAATGACAATTAGAGCCACATGGTGCTTCTGCCATTCAGGAGCAGCCAAATATGCCATTAGCGGCATTTTGAGCCATATCATGCACTCAGTAGAAGGCAGAAGCAAGCATGTGTGGAGATCAAAAAAGTAGAAAAATATCTCTACAAAACACAAAACATGGTCAATCTCTTCCCTGGAAGACGATCCTTAGCACTGAACAATTTCCTGGATATCCATAACGTATTGCAACAAGCTAGTACAACCATTCCTGATCATATAACTTGTGATCGTTAAACACAGCTTTTTTGCCCAAGGAAACAGTTCGGACTCCAGATTAATAGATGTCTTTTAGGGAAAAAGACACTCTACAGATGCAGTCTAGGCTAGAAGATTGGAAAAGGGTGGAGAAAATCATATAAAAGTTTTGACAAATGACTCAGAACAGTAAGGGTGGTTTCCATGTCCACTTAGAATTGTTTGGCTCCGTCACATTTCCTTTAGCATTTGAAGTACAATATCACCTTTAAATGGGACCATCAAGGAAAATTGGAAACTTCACCAGTTAGCTACCCCTTTTCCTAATTGCACCATCTAAGATGAAATTCTACATCAAAATGCTGTGTAAAATATCCAATGGACTATTCAAACTTTTGGGGCCTCCAACCTGTACTAACAAATAGTTCTCTAAGTTTTTCAAAATAAAAGCGAAGAAAAGGATACTACTGAAGAAGAATTGATGGGTTACATGAGTTTCACAATGCAACCCTTAAACGCTAGATGTTTTCTATCCGAACACTTCAACCTGCAAATTCATACTAGCCAAGTAGCCATAAAAAAATAATAATAATAAATAAATAAAATAAAATAAAATAAAACAGGTGCTGATGCAATTGACTTGGCTTTTTGGTGTTGACAAATCTCCCAAATTGCCAGGTCTAATTTGCAAGTGTAACCCCCACGAATAGGGACTGTGGTACATTCTTTTTGGTGTTGACAAATCTCCCAAATTGCCAGGTCTAATTTGCAAGTATGACCCCCACGAATAGGGACTGTGGTACATTCTATAGAGTAGAACAATATTGAAACTAAATGATTCATGATTATACCATAAAAAACCAACACAATTGATATACATACAAATATATATATATATGGAGAGAGAGAGAGAGTCAGGGAGTGATGGAATTAGAGAGGTATGACAATGAAAATTACAGTGGCATGATGGTCTGAAATTGCCAGTAGCATAACATGATAGCCATCGAGAAGAAATTGGTTGAAATTAAGAAGCAGCTCTCCTGCTTGTCAGCATAAAGTCGTTGGAGCTATGGTAGCAGTTTTCAGGCATAAGTCAAGAAACTATTCAGTATTTTTTCCTTTTCTTTCTTTCTTTTTCCCCTCAAAATGAAAGATATGACATAGGAGTAACCCTTCAAAATGAATTTACACGAGAATCATACCTAAATAGACGCATGGTGTAGCTCCTAGTTAAATGCATTGTTTGGGTAGAATAATACCTAAATAGACGCATGGGGTAGCTCCTAGTTAAATGCGTTGTTTGGGTAGGAGAAGGTTCGAAATATCCAGCTAGAAGCCAAGTATTGTCCCTTGAGCAATATCCAATTAGCAAAAACCCACGAGTGCTTTTACAGGAAATGATGATATCGCTGTTACCAACTGATGATCTTATGAACTCAAATGCTGACATTAATGAAGATGCAGGCCCCGCTTGATGATCAAATCAATAATCAAAGACAATTAAGATTTTCCAATACCAGAGTTTCATTCTAAATCTCTCATATTGCTATTTCGATGGAGGGAACATTTTGCATGGTTCAAGGTCCTGGTCAGTTGGTTGTGACTGAGACAAGAAGCTCAAGTAATCTCGATCCTGACAAGGGACAAAATGAAATAATACATACAATAATATAAGAATGTCTTAGAAGATCATTCAAGATAAAATCATCTCCTCCAAGATGCATTAACAGTATCTTGAGGCAACTTGATTCCTCGTGGAAAGCTTGATTCAGACCTAATTTTGAACTTCAAAATTCACATTTAACTGACACAATTGCTTTCAGAGAGCTAGTCTTTTGACATTCATTTTAAAAAAAAAAAAAGGTTTTGAATTATTGATTTGGACCAGTCTTATAAAAATTGTACCGAAGTAGTTGTTCGATCTGACTGGCATTTACTTTAACATAGTTTATGAAATAAACAAGATTATAAAAAAAAATCAGAAACTGATAAAAACCAGCTTGACCAATTGAACCAGCCAGTAAAAGAGAGTAGTTTTACTCTTTAAAAAAAAAAAAGGTGGAGAGAATAAGTGGAAACAAAATATAGTACATGCTATATATACAGGATTCCAATGAGCTGGTCTCACAAAACTGATTAGCATTAGGTCTTGAGTCCGTCATGAGTAGAATATCTCGCTCTTGATAAAAATCACTGCCATAATGGCTCCGTAGGCAGGTGAGGTTTTGAAACCTCATTCTAGTTTTAGTGTTCCATCATTCCAACTTCGACACCATCTGAATAATCAGTTAAATTCAACAAAACTTTTTTTCCAACTATATTGGAAAATTACTTGAATCTTGTTTTGCCATTCCACTCTAAGGTCATAACCTACTCAAAGCACATGCTATCATCTTTCCTAATTATCCGAACTCATGTTAGTTTTTCATTTCCCCTTAATGTGGACATCTTAATCATTGCTACACATCACGAAACCATCTAAATCAAATTTACTTTTATTTCCAATTAGTGTTTATAATTTTATCCTTTCTTGTTATGGCACACATCCATCTCAGCATTCACATTTCAAACATGCTCATTTTATTTATGTTTCTTAATTTTCAAACATTATCATATCCCATAAAACATGACTGATCTAATAGTTTAGTTTAAGTCGTACTCATAATAAACCCTCTTGATTGTAAAGCTTCTCTCCAGAGTTCTATCATCAATTTAAATTATATATGTGGCACAAATAACATATACCATAGTTCATCCAAACTACAGCAAAAGATATAGGTTTAATGTCTATCCTTGATCTAAGCCTATAATATTTGGAGATTCAATTGTTTCTTCTATAGTTGTTCATATCATGGTCACGATTCTATAATACATGTCCTTTACCACATCAAAATAACCATTTTGATCCTTTTAATTTTTTTTCTAAAACCCACCAAAACGTATTATATCTCTAGGGACCCTATCATAGACTTTTCCAATTTATAAAAAATAACATAACAATCTTTGTTCTCTCTATCGCTCCATTAGTCTCCTCAGTAAGTAAATAATTTCCATTGTTAAACTTCTTGGTATAAATCTAAGTTGATAGTATAATACTATACTTGCATGTCTTAGTCGTTTAGTAACTTCCTCCCAACTTTCCATGGAACACATTAACTTAACAACATGATAATTTATGCAACTTTGAATATTCTCATTATTTTTATATATAGGTACTAAAATACCTTTGCTCCACTCATCAAGAATTTTCTTAGTTATTATTGTCTTGTTGAACCATTATGCTAGTCAAGACACACCACACTACACCATCCGAGTATTAGTAAACAAAACCAGTTGAACATGAGTCCGAAGACCAGGTGAGAAAAATTAACGTTTACCATAACCATAACAAATAGATTTACAAGATTACCTTTGGCAGCAAAAAGCGTATCAAGGATGCCATTGCCTGCATCACATCAGCTGCTGAACAGATAGCATCTTTCATGTTCTGAATATCTACCTGAAGAAATAAAGAATTAAAAAAAAAATGTTTTCAATGAGTCAGGCAATTGAGATGTCACTTCCCCTCTGAGAAGTACAAGGAACAATACATACTTTTGCCCCACCAACCACTGGAAGGCGGAGAGTGCTCGCCTCCAAAGCTTCGATGGCCCCTGATAATGAACAGGAGTGATCCCTGTCAATAAGATCCCAACCATCCAAATATAGCACCTGCGTTAATCAAATACTATCAGATCCAACACAATGGTCCAGCAGACAAGTAGTAATATCAAAGCCCTTCTTTGAACAACATGATATCACTACCACTGTAACGAAGAGAAAGAAAGAATACAATCTTAAGTCTTTAAAGGCAGTCAGCACTTGCAGAGAACAAGAACTGGAGTAGTTGAGCTGCCAACTCAAAAAGAGATAAGATTTGTGTTATAAAAGAGAATGACAGAACCTTTTATCTTGAAGAAATTTTTCATTATTTTTGCTCTCCAGCTAGGAAGTACAGAATGGGTGAACAACTCTTGATATAGAAATCAAGCCCAAAGAGTTGATTTTCTAAGAAGACTATGAATAGTGGTGGTGTTGCTCATGCATGTGTCTGCAATCATTGCATGAGTGAATTATACCTAACAAAGTGATAATAGATAAGCTACAATGACTAGCAAAAATCTAGGATCAAAAGATTTTCAAGACCATCTTAACATTTATCTGTATCTGCCAATACATAAGGCCCCAGAAAAAAAAATAATAATAATAATAAAAATAAAAATTGTGACCAGGTAATATTCAATCATTAAACAAAATAAAGAATTAAAGCCATTGTCCAAATGTGGTCCCCGTTAATCAAGGATGCTAAGAAGGATAGACATAGTATAGACTTAACCTTTTGACATTATTTGCACTAAGTCTAACACACGAGGCATGACCCCAAAAAAAACAAAACAAAACAAAACAAAACAGAAGAAGAAGAAGAAGAAGAAGAAGAAGAAGAAGAAAAGAACGTTCAAACCAAGAAGGATCTTACTTGTCCCTTAAGGATGGAATACAGCTTCAAGTTCTGCTTCAGCAAATGTAACTCCAGTCTTTTGCACTTGACAGAATACCGCAATTTTGAGATAGTTACCCATGCATTATAAAGGCTTTTCTGAAAAAGAGAAGAACATTAAGATGAAGAATCCCTCCAAACCCTCAAAATGTGGGATTTAGAAAACCAGATCAGTTATAAAAAAATCCTGATATTTAGATTAACAATTCCACCAATGTTCAAAATGTTAGATTTAGAAAATCCTGCACTTGTTTTACCTTACCAATTGTTCAGCTCTACAAGCATACATATATTGAGATATTCACTTTATAGTTTATATTGTCTTATTTATCAGAAACTATAAGGTCTACCAACTATTTTAAAAGAAGAGAGATATTATAACAGATAAATTTTGGCTTTTTGTACATCAGCTCAATGATTTAATTTAGGAGGAAGTAAGGACACTTGTATTCTGAGAACAATACAAGTCACCACCATCATGTGATTTCAGCACTTGCGATTTGGTAAGACAAATGCTCTCTATAAAGCAACCATGTAATACATGTATAACGTCCATGACTGTTCAACCGAACATTTTTTTTTGGTAAGTTACGCACACACACAATTGCCCCAATTTGAACCCTCAGCTTTCTACTTAGAAAGTAGAGGAGATACCACTAGAGCTGAACTCTAGCGGTTTAATTTGAACAATATTACTTGCACATTTGTACAATATGGGCACTATTTTGTCATTTCCTAAAGGAAAAAAATTCCCTTATCCCCTTATAACTATTCAGGAGGATGCACGAATTCATCATTCAACCGTGGCCCTCTTTGCAGATGTAACAACAAAATTAATAAATGCATTTATGATGCACAACAAGGAGCACTATAAAAAGTCAAACCTGCAAAAAGTAAAACGAATGCAGGTTCGTAGACCAGTTATTAGAGGAGTTAGTTAAACGAATGCAGGGTAAACAGGAGATGAGGGCATAGGTTGTCAAGAACAACGTCCAAAAAGGATTAGAGAGGGAAAAGAGGCAGATCCCCTTGAAGATGATTCCCTTAGCTAATAACCATTAGGTGTGGTTTTGGTTTTCAATTGAAAGAGAGTTTTCTCACTGATATTCCAATGAAGCATAAGTTTTATGTTAGAAGGTAAAAGAAAATCAAACACAAACCAAACTACACCATAAATCAATAATTGTTCGACCAACAAAGTTGTGTTGTTGAGATATAATTAAATATAAAAAAATTATATGGCATCTGAAGAAAGTTTAATACAGATGATAAAAGTCAACATATCAAGAACAATGAGTTGTGCTTTACCTCAGCAATCACCCTCTGGACCAACAGGGAAGTATCTGTTCTAGCATTTACAAATCGCCACTGCAATTGCCGGTTATAAAAAAGCTTTAATAGGTGTAAATCAGCAAGTCGGTTCTCTCCCATCTTCCCTCTCCTAATATCAGCAGCAAAACAGAGCATAGATGGTGTGTTGCTCAAGCTTTTACGCAATGTGCTCGCCACGCCATTCCTTACTTGAGACGGACTGGGATTCCTCCTAGAAGGAGAAGACGTCGAAAATGCCATTGGCTTACATGAGGAAGCTGAATGAAGTGCTCTCCGAGGAGGAGACGACCGTCCTCGGGGTGATGATAAAGGACCATCATTTAATAGTTTCTGGCTGGCAATTAGCTTTGGTGTAACCACCGTTTTAAATCCATTGTTCTCTGATACTGGAGATTCTTGCTCCGGCAAACGCCACAACCTGTTACTGGTTTCTTGCCTAAACCTCGCCGGCACCACAACACTACGTGGTCCTTCCCGCAATTTAGCAACACTTACACACTCCTCTACACCTGAAGTGCTCTCAGAAGAAACACTTCCCCTATCAGAAGGGACACAATCGATTGTTGCATCAGATTTAATATCTGAATTTGCATCAACAATAAGCTGAGTTGAGTTCAATATACCACCAATTGAATGTTTCCTACTCTCATCAATCATGGATTGTTGCAATGCCCTAACTACACTCCCAGTCCCAGATCTACCCAATTTCTTCTTCTCATCAGTACAATCCAAACTCCTACTCAGAGAATTCACTTCCCGCAACCTCCCCGGCCACCGATGCCGATCAACAGGGTTCGAATTCTCCGTCTGATCCCTCACTGGCGTCCCCACCTTCCTCCTCTCCGGCGTACCTTTCCTCACATTACCCAAACTATTCACCGAATGCACCGGCTTCACTTTACTAACAGAAAGCGAAAACGACTCTCCTTGAAACGAAACCGACAAACTCCTAGTCGTAGTGCCCAATAGCTTCGTCGTCGCTGCTGAAACCTCGCCGGCTTTGCACGGTGTATTAGGCCGAGACGTGATTAGCCGCCTCCGCTCCGCGGACTGCGACCGCTTGATTGCAGAATGCGGCGGCGTCGCTGTGACCGTTCTCGAAGCAAGCGGCGACTGGTACCGCCTCGAAGAAGAGGAATTTGAAGAGGTGGCCGAAGACGAAGTGGTCGAAGTCGTTGAAGTAGAAGACATGTACATAGAGGCGAGTTCTCGCGACTTAGGTCTCCTATTGCCAGCGACGCCATTGTCGACCTCGGAACGCAACAGAGGAGACCTTTTGGGGTTCGTGCGAGATCCAGAGACCCTAGGGTTCAGTGAAGCACACACAGTACCCACCATTATACTACACAACACTCACATCTCACTCTCAAACCCTAATTTTCCCCAAAAACACAACCTAAGACTGTTCAAGTCAAATTTAGAGAGAAAGAGGAAGAAATTTTGTGTGAGTAAAGTGTGGATATAGTGAGGAAGTGTAAGAGGTTAGAGAGAGAAAGTGAGGTTCCTAGAGAGAGAGTGCCGGAAATGCTAGTGTTGGTATGCCGGCGGGAGAGGAGAGAGAGACTGTGGAGTTGCTTAGGCTGAGATTTGGGAGTCTTAACTGTCTTGTTTGTTTGAGCTATATTATATACATTATTTTTGAGTGAGAGATTGTACGCGCGAGGAAGACGAGTGAGAATAGACTCGCGGTGGTTATGGATGTGACGTGGTTAGAAGGAGGGTAGTTTTGGAACAACATATTGGGAAAGGTGATGACGTGGAAGGAGTTTGTGGGCCAGTAATGTGCACGCCAACATGAAGGTATTGAAGGCATTTGACGGCCAGAATATTCAGTTTTGGGGAAAGAGGTCAAAGTATGGTAACCATTTTATATATATATATATATATATATATTTCCTGACAATAGTGGTGTCGATCTCATAAAATACGTCATAATTCAATTCAAACTCAAGTTTATAATTGAGATTATTACTAAGATTATTACGAATACAGGGTGTGGGTGTTAAGGACTCATTTTTAGGGTTTAAAGCCACCGTGTTTCAAAAATATGAAGACCAAAATGTTGAGCGAACATTAAAAAAAATAGTGTTCACTTGTTCAAATTACCCTTATTATTAATTTTATGTATTTTTTTAAATATAAGCATCTTTTTTTGGTACAAAATATCATATTTTGTATACACACGTATCTACCATTGTGACTGTTACAGATGTACGGGGTTGGGTAGTTTCTTGGTCCTCTGCCGGTAGTTGTGGGTTTAGGGGTACAAGACGGTGGACACCTTTTGCTGCTCAAGCTGCAGTAGGTAGTATTTTTTTATATCCACATCAGTATTCTTGTCAATTTTATTTTTTTCAATGATTATAACTCTGACTCCATTAAATAATAAATATGGTTCATAAATACATTTATTTATAATACTTCATAATTTCAAAAAGTACAGAATATTAAGTTTATCAAGTTGTTTAATCTACATAATCTTTATCTCAAGAAAGTTTGTTTGACATACATTATCTTACCATGTGTGTAGAAAAACTTTTCAATTACAAATTAATAACTCTAAATTATAATGGAACAAGTTACCGTTGTTATACTTTAAAGTATCCTCATCTAAACTGGAAATAAATAAATAAAGAATAGGAAAAAGAGACCATTTAATGATTTGACAAAATCTATGTCTAATTACAATTAAAAGGGACACAAAAGTACAAAGTTTTTACATTCGGTTTGAGTTCTTGGCACAAACCGATGAAACCTTTACAAACCCCCATGTTGGAAACTGTTAATTGATAATCTAGAGACATTCATAAAACAACTCCTAATTGCAAATCTAGAAAATTATGAAACAATCCCAACATTCACAAGAAAAAAGTGGAGGCACTAAAAGAAAAGGACACTTGCATCAACCAAAACTGTAGTCTGAAATTTTTATATTGTACTTTATGGTAAAAAAAAAATTTCTAATTGGTATTTGTCTTTTCTGAGACTTGAATCTCGGACTTCCCTTTAAGAAGTAAGAGACTTATACCTTAGGTCACTGGCATATTGACACATATTCATGTTATTCACTTAAAATTTAAAGTAATTGCAAGAATTTCACTATAATAAAGTGCAAAACATGTTGGGGGAATAACACAAACAATCACATAAGATAAGACACGAATGTCTACATCCATGTAACATACCAAAAATTTCTGTGAATAATTTTGTTTACCACAAAGAGGCCTTCCCTGCCCTTTCTCTCTCTCCAGCTATCTCACGTTATTAGGGTTTATACAAGACCTAATATAAGAAACACATTTTGAACCTAATTTGCAATCGATCAAAGAACTCTCAAGTTTCGATCGAAGCATAGTCTAGTTGTTACTATAATCGAAGCTAACACAATTGTAATCATTGAACTTCTATTGTATTGCGGAGTTTGATCCTTGAACTGAGGTCTACGAAACTACAGCGTAAACCGGACAATGAAAAACATCATCTCCTACTATATTGTTGTAGAATTAGATCTATATAATAAATATGAATATACAAAAATTCCCTTGTAGAGAGGGAGAATAAAAAGTAAAAATATATAATAATAATAAAGCACTTTAGATGACATAAACCAAGAGAGCTAAAGAGAAAGTTTGATCAAGTTGCCAAAAGGCAAATAATTAAAAACTGAGTTCAAATGTGCTTTTTTCATTTATTAATATTCATCATTAGAGTTCTCATTTGTATATGGTTAATGAAATGAGATTTAATTGCATGCATGAGACATACTATTTATGCAAACCAATAATATATTTTAATAAGTACATAAGGGCCATCTCTTAAGTGGTGACCAGACAACTAATGAATCATGAAAACAAAATAAGCAACAACCATGACCAATAACAACTTTAGTGCCCAATAATTAATTAGCAAGTCATTTTCGTCATCAATAACCAAAAGGCAAACAAACTTCCAACAATCCTCTCAAAGTGAAATGGACACTAACACATTTGATAAGTTTTTATAACTTCACACTTTCTTTTAATTTAATTTAATTTTATAACTCCACCCCCACCTCACCCAATTCCCTTGCATATAATATAATATTTATATATATATATATATATATATGAAATGTATGACTTTTCGGATCAAGACAGGAATATACTTCATTAATCGAGATGTGTGGTTTGCGGGTAATTGTATAAAGAATACTTCGTAATACTTTTCCTGTCTAAAACTCTAACTGAAGTTATCGGAATTTCTCGATCAGAGAATTCGGTTAGAGTTTTACGTTCAGACTTCAGAATTTATCTGACAGACTCGTGTACATACCAAAAATAATAAGATTAAATAAACATACCTTATTATAAGAATAAATAGATAATTAAACAATACGTACTTCGACTTTGCATGAATGCTAGATAGTAGCAGATGCAAGGACAAGAGGGAAATCTACCCCCACATGTCTCAGAATATGTGTTTCACTAAAATAAATTGGCACCAACTAAAATGCTTTCATCTGCACTAACTACTCCAACAACCTACTCAGAAGAAAATGAGAGGTAGATTGCAGAAGCTAGAAGTTATTTTCTCTCTCTCTCTCTCTCTCTTTCTCTCTCTCTCACACACACACACTCACTTCTATTACTAAATCTCACTCCTACAACAATTGATTAAATTTCTGGTTGATTTAAATATACACCATTGAGATCAGTACCTCTCAAGGCTTAAAATCTCACTGGAAAACACATTGGGGAGGTCAAATTTTTTTCAGTATTTCTGAAACCATTTCTCATTATACATGTAAAAGAGACAAATATACATAAATCAAGAATTATTAAAATTACATTAATTGACAAAAAACATCATGATTAAGATGTGGAAGGACCACGTCTAAAGCTTCCATTCCTTAATTAAGATGTTTTAGGACCACTTCTAAAGCTTCCATTCCTTCTTAATCCAACACTTATGTTCTGTTTGGTGGGAAGAAAGGAAGAGGGGGTGGAGGGAAGACAAGATGGAAGAAACAAACTTCTTTTATCTGGTAAAAAGAAGACAATGAGAGAAAAGAAAAAATGATGAATGAGTCATCCTTCCTTCTTCAAAAATTTTATTTGGAGGGAAGACACGAAAGAATAAATACAATGTCATTATAAATTAGCCATTTCTCTTTCCTTCTCTCTTAACAAACAAAATAAGGGAAAAAGTTATTTCTGCATTCATTGTTATTTCCTTTTCTTTTCCCAACATAAGGTATTATATTATTCTCTTCTCTTCCATTCAACCAAACAAAAAGAGTACATAATCTCTTCCTTTAGGGATGTCTCATTCATCTCTTCTTCTCTCTTTCCATCCAATTTTTTTTCCATCCTACCAAACGGAACATTAATCTTGAAAATTTCTCTCTTTTTCCAACGTTATCATCTAAAAAGATCAATCGAATATATATATCTTCAACTTCCGTAACCTTTTTTTCTTCGAGATATGCTAAAAACTAAGCAAAGAAATTTAATAATTAGTTAGGCGACACGTACAATTTCAAGATTATTATGTTCCCCTTCCATGGATTCACACATAATTAAAGCAAAAGGATCAGTTGGAGTAGGCCAATTGTGAGAAATATCAGAAAGAACTAACAAGGAGGTTGATGATAGCATTTAGCTTTTCTCAAAACAATATATAATGGTGAACCATCATCATTTCTCTTGAGAGAGAGAGAGAGAGAGAGATTTTTTAAGATGAAAAAGAAAAAAAAAAGAAAAAAAAGATAGGCTAAGCATAAATCTGCATCAAATGGTTTAAGTTTGGGACCAAAAATATCACTGTTTTATTGGAAAAACAATAAGTGTGTACTGTGTGAGCCCTCACTTTTCAACCTAAAGATAAGCAACACTGCATAGTTATGATTTGCAAGCTAAGCCAAAAGCATAGGCTTTTGAGGGTGCTCTCTATCCCCTTACTTGCTTTTCTCTTGTCACTGTTGCTTCACATTGAGTCTTCTTCCTCCTTTAGGTCCCAGTACTTTTTTCTCTGTTTCAGAAATGGGCGGTAGACCATAGCTTCAACGCTGATGGATCTTTAATCAGGCTAACAAATGACAGATTTGTGCCGGATCACGCTGCATTTTTCGTGGATTCACATCTTGTTCATCTCAGATTCTGTTTTGAACCGAGTTAAAACTAATTGTTGATCACTATGTTCACGTGTAACTTTAATATTTAAGTCCTTTCATATGCCCCATCACGTGTGCCTTTTAGCACCATTTTGCATAACTCTAGACAATCCAACAGTAAAAAGTGGTTGAAGGATTGTTCTATTGCCAGCAACATCAACTATCTTCTTCTGTGTTTACTGGTTGTGGAAATAGTGTAACGTTAGGTGGTTGCGTAAAGCAGAGTAAAAGTAAATCTGCCTCTCATTTGCAATTTTGTGGAATTTTATGCCTAACAAAAGAAAAAATAAGCTTGTATAAGCTATAAAAAAGGGCTAGCCCAATCAAGGTTCGGAGTCGCGGTGCAACGGATTCGGGTAAATATCGGTGTAAATCGGCCAAATCGGCTGGTTCATGGAGGTATGTAATGGTATTGAACCCCTGAAAAAGGGTCACGAACCAACCGATACGTTGAACCATGAGCCCAATACACGATGATCCCTCCAATGTGGGATTTGGAGAAGATAAGATGTACGCAACCTTAGCCCGCATGAGAAATGACTATTTCCACGATTTGTGTATGATATATATCTGGTGCTAAGCGTATTTACACAGTGTAAGTTTCCAAATTGGATTTTCCTTTCCACATTTTCTCAGCAACCAATCACAGCTAACCTATCACAATCAATTAAGAGAGTTGGTTAATAATTTGATTAGGTTGAAAATTCAGTTAAACCAAACTTTCAAGTTTCAAATGATGAGAGTTAGGAGATTGAAAGTGTTATTACTTGAGGAACACTTTGATGTTGCATTTGGTGCAAAAAGTAGAAAAGCAGATATCAGACTAAAGAATGGTATAGCCCACATAGGAAATGATTTCATGCTTAGGGGAATTGCTCCTTTTGGGATGGTCCCATTTCTTTTATCCCTATGATTCTCCTTTAGAAACCCTAGAAAAAGAGTGTGACACTGGGGACTAAAAAGGGTCTCTCAAATTTACTTTGCCATTCTCATCATGATCCTCACTGTTTTATTGTATTGGGAAAGAGAATGTACTAGAAGAAATGGAGATGGTGAGATCAGAGATGTGACTGATTGGTTTCCTAACAAATGTGTTCAATGAAAAGAAAAAAGATTGGTGGTTATTTGAGAAAGATCCAAAGTGGGCAATGAAATTAGCTTGAGTTTGAAGTAGTACAACAATAAGGTTCCTCCATTATGACAATCACGGGTTCGAAATCGAAAACAATCTTTCTATGAGGAGGTAAGGATGCATACATCTGACCTTCCCCAAACCCCGCAATTGCTCCATTGTGACTTAGAGATCACGGATTTGAAATCGAAAACAGTCTTTTTATGAAGAGATAAGGATGCGTACATTTGATCCTCCCTGTCAAGAAACTGATCAAGAAAAAAGTTCCACTGATCAAAAATAAATAATAAAAAATGGAAAGAAATAATATGATTAAAGAGAGGATAGCCCATTACCCTATTTTCCTTCCACCCAAAGGCAGGATTTGGGAACAGAGGGACCTATATAGATTCCATATATGTGATATTAAGCTACTTTTATTGTGTTCTAGTTAACTTACCAGGTTATGCCTACTCCCATACATTCAAACTAAGGTGTGGTTAGGTTATATGTAGTCCTCTGATACATTAATTGTCAGGCAAAAGATAGGGTTTTGAAGGATAAATTTCATGTAGATTAATGAATAGGCTTCACATTAACTGGGGAAATCTAGGAGGCATGACTAGCTCTGCACTTGTATGCTAACATATACGGAGAATGGAGCTCAAGAAAACAGTTGTTACTCCAACCAAAATTATGGATGGTTTGGGAAATAATCAGAGTGCAAGCGATGGGCACTAGCCTCGACTGTCGAGTGGCTCACTCTGGATACCGATCATAACACCCGAGGGACTCTTGATATTCAACCAATCATCAGTCTTTAGGCTGGCTAACTGACCACCACTGGAGAAAAACTTGATTGGGCCCGCTGCACCGTGTACACGCACAGCAATGAAGGTTGGATGCGCCTATTGCACCGTAACCGAGTTTTTCTCCTCTATGGAGCAGGAATGACCCTCTCAATGGTCCTTTCACTGTGGTCCAAAATCTAGGGCTCTGTTAATTCTCTAAGTTTTATTGGTCTGGATTAGAATTTGTTAACTATTGCAAGCCAAAATATAAGCAAATACAGCAAAACAGTACATTTAAACCAAATGTAACATTTTCTTCATTTAATTCAAATCTTTTCATCACAGAATATGCCAACATTATACAAAGTCCTAAAAGAACATACAATGCAAAGCTCAACAAGTGCACCATGATCATTAATAATGGAGCAACAAACATACATGGTGGGCAAGTGCAATAATAAAAGTGGCTTCATCTTATATATATATATATATATATATATATTGGTCTTCATGCAATATAAAGAGTTTATGTGTAGGCACACACTAGAGATATGCATTGGTTACCTTGTAGAGGAAAATGTGGTCATAAATGCCTCAGTTTTCCTTCATGTAAGTAATTAATGCAAAAAAAAAAAAAAAAAAAAAAAAAAAAAAACTACTTATAGTCTCTCCTCTTCCTGTTTCCACCATCGCTCCAACTTCCATCAGATTGAATCTGACTCAGAACTAGATGTATTTGACTCAGCAGAACTACATTTCTTACCTCAACCATAGGTCCATACCGGCACATTGTCCAGGTATTCTACCAAGTGTTCTGCGATATTGCCAAGCCCCATTATCGTAAAGAACCTAATACACAACAGTGTGTCCTTGGAACTATTATCCTTTGGGGAACATCCCCTCCAATGACTCCTGCATATTGGGATCAGTCAGCAGCATTTGCAGATCGCGGCAGTCAAGGTGCTCCAGAAGCCCCTGTAGGAGAAACCATACATAAATGACATTAGTGGCATTCTAAAATGTGGGAAAACCAAATAGAAATCTCTCAAGGTTTCAGAAATGTCATCAACTCCTACAGAATTGATGGGATTACAAACAATAAATATAGCTGAATCAGTGGGTTATATCTTAAAATTACAGGTACCACATGACATCCTCGAGGAACGTCGACAAGATTACTTGAAACAAAGGGGAGACTTCCAAATTTAAGATCCATTGAAAGAAAAGAGTGGAAATTGATAGTTCACGTCCCATAAGGACAAAGTGAGTGTTTGTCCAAAATAAAAAGTATAGAGTGGAAAAATATATTAAACCCCACAAAGTTACCGTGAAGAGACTCCTGAGAAAATGACAGATATGAGGAGCAGCTTCATCCACAGTTAGACGTATGCCATAGTTGTTAAAGGCTCAAGGCGCACTAAGGTGCCAAAGGCCTTCTGGAGCCTAAGCACATGGTGCAATATAAGGCACGAGCCTGATTGAAGCAAGGCGCATGTATAAAATAATACATATTGAAATATGTATTATTATATATTCATAATCAAGCAGTAATTGCACTTAATTTAAGTAGTGAACCATAAATTTATGAATTTTTTCAAATATTTCATAAGGTTAAACAATACGATATATGATATAAGAACCATTTAATTCATAGTCATTAAGTAAAAAATAAAATGATAGGAATAAATGATTAAAAAATACAAGGCGCGCCTTTTTTGAGCCTGGAGCCTACTAAAAAGCGTGAGTCCGAAGGCTTTATGTTAGGTTGAGGCGCTCTAGCTAAGCCTTGACAAGCCTGGGGCCTTTTTGGAGCCTAGGCGTGCCTTTAACAACTATGACGTGTACAGGATAAAGTATGCCAAGAAAGAGCTTCGGTGCCAAGCAAATGGACAAAAAAGCAGACCACATTATGCAGCTTATTTGTCTCACGCAGATGAATCGTAAAATTATGCTGGACAAAGCATTTCTCAAAATTTTCCTTGTAGACCTTGCTGACCGCACAATACCGCAGCCCCAGAAGGCCTTAGTATGGGTTGTAAGCTTCCTCTTCAATGCAAAATTTCAATATCATACCGCATAGCTCCATCTGCATAAGCCAGATAAAAAAATCAGTAGCTGTCTAAGTTATTTAGAACTTGCCCCAAGTTAACAAAAGTGCATTATCAAATAACTAAATGCAAGCAAAAAAAAAAAGAAAAAGAAACCAACACGGAAAAAAAAAAAACAACAACAACACAAAGTGCAATTCTATATCGACAAAATTCAACTTCAAATAGCAAAAACTACCTAGAATAGTATTAGAAACTTTGATCTTCTTTGTTAAATTCTTATGGAATTGATCTTCCTTTTATTTATAAGTAGAATCAACAAGAAGAACAATGCTAGATCTCAAGTGGACTCCAGCAACAGTTGTCAATGGGCAGTCTAAAGAATGCCTTAAATGAGATCCATGTTACTCCGGATTACTCAGCCGCAAGCATTCTATTACATAGAATAAAACAAATGGACAATAAACCGGATCTAATGGACTTTTAAGTAACTTATTTTACCAATTTTATTGGAGAGAAAAGTTTCTATTAATTTATATAAAATGAGTAACCTATATGCATGATACAAGGATAAATCTAGAAGGAATCACGTTATTGTACAACAAAGAGAGAAAAAAAAAATTGGGGAAAATGACAATAACATAAAAGTGCCGCCCAAGCACTCTTGATAGAAATATGTGGCCATGACCTATGAGCCCACACATCGGACTCGACTGAAGGATCTAGCAAGTTTGCCAAACAGCAGTAGGTTTTTAATTAATTTATGATAAAATCGACACTGCAGCCAACCCCTTCAAATATCCCCCCGCTCCCTCTTTCCAAGAAATCACAAATTGCCAAATGAGTAATACAAGTTCAAAGTCATCTTGTGTAATCAACCGGCCATCCTATACAGCCCAAGTTGTCCAGATAAAATACCTAACAATATTATTTGACATTATTTCAGATTCTTTCAATGTGTTTTCATGTGAAAGATTTGCATATATTTGAAATCTTGAGTTTTTCTCCCGAGGTACTGATCACTTGATATCTTCCTGTTTAGTTACAGATTGCTAATACCCCCACTACTTGTGAAAGGAAACATGTGGACCAACACATAACTTGATACATATATTCACATGTTCTTCAATGTGGATTGCGTAATTATTACTCATTGGAGTTGATAATTTTAATTCAAGGTTTTGATTTCGATATCCTCCGGTTCAATGAGTAAAAAGGTTATTTATTTATTTATTTATTTATTTTTTGCTAGATTCTTTTATCTTGGTCAGTTCCTGCCACAACCCATTTGCAGCCGTATATACAAGTACAGTGTAGGGTTCCACAGAATAAAGATGAGGGCACATACCAACGGGCCAGTGGCCTAATGGTATCAACCTCCTACTTTCCAAAGAGAGGTCAGGGGTCAAGCCTCAGAAGAGACAAGTGTGTGTGAGTACCAACTAGGAAAAAAAAAAAGATGAGGGCACATCATATAAGCTGACAACAAACATCTTCTGGTGCTCACAATATCACATAAACCCTAACAAACTGAGTGCAATAGGAAAAGAAACACCCATTATCCCTCGATATGCAATACTGCAATAGCCTTCCGAGAATTTAAAATGAACACCCATTATTCCCTCGATATGCAATACTTTTTTTTTTCTTAATTGGTACTCACACACACTGCCTCCACCGAGGCTTAAACCCTTGACCTCCCTTTGAAAAGTAAGGATCTGATACCGCTAGGCCACTGATCCGTTGGTTCGATATGCAATACTGCAATATCCTTGAGAGAATTTAAAATGCTTTTATGACTTAGGTGTTGATTTTTTGTCTCCTTTTTATTTATGCATTCTTCAATTTCTTCTGGGTCTAAACCTTCTTCCAAAAAGCAAGAGGTGAAGAAACTATCAGATATCAGGGGGAGACTTGAAACCAAGTCTTGAATCTACAATCTGGACTTCTATCTAATGTAGCCAAATGATATGCAACAACTAAAGCAATCCTCTAAAATCTCCATCTGCTAATATAAACATATATATATATATATTAGCCACAAAAAATTCATGAATAAGGCCAATTTCATTTCATTAAGGTAGTGGCTGCATAATCAATCAAAAACATCATAAACAATATACAAACCTAGAGAGAGAGAGAGAGAGAGCCACCGCTGATCAGTCTTCACCAAGGTTTGTTGAAGGTCTATTATTTATCTTCTTCACAAGAATACCAATGTGAATTTCTTGATAATAACAAAAATAAAATTTTCCAGAATATCCTGCACAACTAAATTTAATTAATTTTATACCCAAATCACCAACAGGCCCATACAACTGGTTACCAAAAGATGCACCAAGTCACCTGCTTAAAACAATTAATAAGCATCTGTAAAAGTACCTAATACTCCATACGAACCGATCGATAATCTTGCTGACTGCTGATTTTTATCATTCATAAATGATTTTAGATTTATGTTTCTTTTTCCTATTCTCCAATTTAAACTTGTGGAATACGCTCATTATCACTATTAACAAACTGTGGTTGGACAAGCATATATATCAAAGCTCCTTGGCCTGTCTAAATGCATTTTTACATTTCTTTGTTGGTCTTTTTTCTACCCAAAATAATAAATGACAATAAATATTTGATAGCAATTTTTAATATTCCAGGAAAAAAAATAAAAAAACTGCAGATTTAATTCCAAAGAGAGAGAGGAATTGAAGGTAGAGTTCATATTACGCACCTCCTGACCAGGCTATAGTTTCATGTTTAATAGCTGATGACCAACCTCCTCATAATTAACACTACATGTAACTGCAAGACAAATTTTTGTCCGAAGATTTATAGACATCTCTGTCTCATCTTTGATTTTCATCTTCTCTGCTTCCTCTTCATCAGACTCATCACCATCTTCATCATCTGAGCCTGTCTCTAAATCTGCTGCATTATCAGACTCCTCGTCAATTATGGTCTTCTTCAACTCCTTATAATGCTCCTCATTCTTTAAGAACTGAGGATCTGGTTTGAAAATATCTGATGCAGAAAATAAAAAAATAACAGTAAAATTTAAAATCAAAGAAAAACTAGCAAATAGCTTATCAGAAAATATTTACTAGAACATACCTAAAGCAACTTCTGGATCGATCTCTTCCAGGACAGATATTTCATGGGTTAACCGATCTTTCTGCTTAACAAGGTCCAGCTCTGGACGAACAGCTGGGCACCCCTGCATATGTATTCACATGAAGCCATTCAAGTACTTCTCATTCTTGACTGCTAAATATGGATAGAAGCTAATATACACTACAAATAAAATTTAAAAAGTGAAGAGAGAGAGAGAGAGAGAGAGAACCTGAAACTTTGCTTTTGTTATTGTCATTAGTCCTTCAATCAAGAATTGAACCCATTTACCAATTACTCCCTCATGAAGAATTCCGCGAAAACGTTCCAAAATACCTGTACAAATTGATAAACATCAATATATTATCTAAAAGAAATCAAGCAAAATAGGGGACATGAGTGAGGCCGAAGGCTGTGTATGCGGACAAATGTATACCATTAGGGTGAAAAACTCACAATAGGTAAACTGGGGAATAGTATAACCCAACAGTTTGTAGCAATAGAAAACAAATATATAATATAAAATAAATCACAAAGTCGATGGTTGACCCTTTATACCTTTTTTTTTATGAAAAAAAAAAGGGGGGGGAAGCAGGATTTCTGGTCAGAAGAAACACAGATCTAATGTTACACCATTCAACAATACCCAAAGCTAATTGTGGTTACTTATACAACGAAGCCATAGTTTCAATGACAGTTGCTCATTCTTTACATATGCAATGATATAAAAACATTGTTTAATTATGGGTGTGGTCGATAGGAACAGAATTTTATATATGAGAGGCCCAGAATTAGTGGGGATCAAACATTCCTACTTCAATTTTGGATATTCTCAGAAATAAGACTTGAAAATGATACTTCATTACCAATCCATCCAGTGTATAACTAAAATGAGCTAATGAAAACAATTTTTGACCAACTTCGACAAATAGCCTTGAATAAAATTGTTTCATTTAATTATGAAAAAATAAAAATAAAAATAAAAATAAAAGGATATTGTTTCATTTCATTATTCGGCGGTGAACTTGTGTGCGCCACTATGTCACATGTATTAAGGTACAGAGGTAGTGTGTGGGAAATTTTAAGATATGTAGAGAGGGATGAAGTGTCTTAAAATTAGATTATCTTAAAACGGCACTCTTAAAATATAAAAAAATATATAAAATAAATAAATAAAATATATGGTAATTATAAAAATAATGATTAGTCATTAAAAACACATCACATTTTATAAAAAATGAAATAAACAGACATTTTCAAAAGCTTTGATGCTTAACATATAGCAATTTCAATCGCAATTTTTCACATCATCTTTTTCCAACCTGAAAACTATACAATTTTGGACTACATATTTCCATGAACAATTGAGTCCGTGCAAAGGCCAAAGCCAAAAAATGAAAATAAACATAAAACTGCCATTTATCTCGTCAATATGCGTCTGTCATCCTTTCTTATTACATATCAGAAACCGCACAGCAATAATAATTATACACATCAACCCATTATAGTAGCAGTTATAACAAATTAGCATGCGTTAGACGTACTTTTATGTCTCTTAGCAATCCATTCTTCACTGAAGCACAATAAATAAATGCCATTGTTGTTAATCTGCAAAATGAAACAACAAAATTGTAAAAAGTGCATATGAGAAGCAATTGACTGAATGTTCATGTAGAACCTAAGCTTTCACCTACTCTGTGTCTAATTTATAAAATGCAACACCCTGTACGAGCTAGATGGATTGCTGAATATACTTCTGTAGTTATACATTATGCACACTTACGTAGCGAAGCTTTGTAATAATCGAACTACAAATGAAAAGTGAAAAAAACAAGTCAATAAAATGAAATTTGAAGAATAATAAAAATCTTTAGTTTTACACCATGAGTACACGAGGTAATGCAAAACAAAACCGAAAAAAAAAAATCATAACCATTTTTTTTTTCGTTTACTTCTGAGTACTTTTTTTTTTTTCCCCTGTCATGTTTAATGAATACAGCATATCCATTTACTAACACCCAAGGAAGGAATAAATCCTTGTGTAAAAGAGCTCTAAACCACTAAGTACTCAGAAGTAAACAAAACCTCTAATGTAGTCAAATGAAATGCAACAACAAAAGCAATCCTCTAAAATCTCCATTTGCTAATATAAACATATATACTAGCCACAAACAATTTGTGTATAAGGCCAATTTCATTAAGGTAGCAGCTGCACGATCAATCAAAAACATCATAAATGACATACAAACCTAGAAAGGGAGATAGAGAGAGAGAGTCACTGCACAGCATAAATGATATACAAACCCCTAGAGAGAGAGAGAGAGAGAGTCGCCGCTGTTGAGTCTTCACAAAGGTTTGTTGAAGACCTGTTATTTATTCTTCACAAGGAATACCAATGTGAATTCCTTGATAATAGCAATTTTTTTTTTTTTTCCAGAATATCCTGCACGACTAAGTTTTGATAAATTTTATACTCAACTCACCAAACAGACCCATACAATAGGTTACCAAAAGATGCACCAAGGTACATGCTTAAAACAATTAATAAGCATCTCTTGATGTACCTAAATGCCAGTTGAGAAAATCTTGACCATGTATAACCAAGGCATTTTACGAAGTTCACATTCCAATGTATAACCGAAGTAATGTAATCAGACCCTCGTCATATCTCTTCAAGGACATGGGGAACAACATATTTTATGTAACCGAAAATATAGGACGGGAGCAAAAACTTCTCAAATTTTATTATAAAACCCTAAAACGAAATAAATTTCCTTTCAGAATTTAAATTTCTCTAATGTTCGACTCCTCTTGAGTGCAAACAATTCCTTGAGAGAGAGAAGGGGCGCCGCGGGGTGTGGAGTATCAACTAGGGAAAAAAAATTCTCTAATTAATTCTGAATTTTGTCATTTTTTAGAAGCTGCCCTTATTTTTTAACCAATTAAGCCTGTCTATAAGCCTTCTATAATCCTAAAACGAAATTAACAACTTCTCAGAATTTATTCTACGCGTTATAATAATATGTAAACACTCAAAGTCCTTTTCTAAAACCCAGAAAGAAAACTCCCTAAATTTGAATAAAGCAACAACTAAAAAAACTAACACTACTAATAGTAAAACACCGAAAAAAACTCCAGCTTCCAACAATCCTCAAGATTAGCACTCATAATACTTATACTACTAAGACCAAGAGGCAAGAGCCAGGTCATCTTCTTGTGGGTCCCACGACTTGAACAATCGATTGTATCATCAAATGCTCCTTATATCACTGTGCATCACCAAAGCTGTCTACAACAACATTGCACTCTTCTATTAAAGTAATAGTGTAACAAAAGGAACATAATAAGATAGTTTTATGCGAATACACTTGAATATCGGATATGGTCACCAGGTGCATGTCTCAACAAACATGTTGGGAACATTTTCTGTACTTGTATCCAAGAGCCGTGTACACCACAAGGTACTTCACTCATTTATGAAATTCCAAGTAATATAGATCGTAAAGGCAATGATTCAGATGGGACTTGTGATGCTAAAAAAAAAAAGATTTTGTTTTGTGTGTGTACGTTGTTGGTGTTTTGGGGGGGGGGGGGGGGGGGGGGGGCGGGGGAGGTGAGAATTACAAAAGATGGATTTGTTAGAGGCTGTGGGAAGATATGATTTGACAAATGTCCTAAAAACAAAAAGGAATTTGTTACATGCTGTGGGAAGATATGATTTGACCAATGTCTTAAAAACGAAAAGGAATTTTTCAGAAAGTTTTCATTTTTATGTTTGGATATGAATCCAATTTGCTTTTCAAGCAGTAAGATCGGGGCTAGAACAGTCATAACAGAAAGGGGGAGGGTGAGTGAAAATAATCTAATTATTCAATACAGTTGGAAAACAAGTCAAAGAAAACAAACAATCTAGCACGAAAGCATAATTCCCCAAAAAGTAAATATATAAATGAATAGACAGCTAGAAACGCAGCACAATTCTAATGGCAAACTCACCACGCAAGCCTCAGGGGCATCGATGTCAAAGTTTTGACCCGCATTCCTTGACAAAGTAAAAAGCTTGTTCGACACTATCATTAGAAGCCTTGTCCAACAGAAGCATGAGCAGTTCCAAAGCCACATGCCCGTTAACCACTCTCTGGTTCACGAGATTTGCTAAGAACTTAAGAGCTACTGATAATTGTCGCTGTCAATAAAAGAATACCAAAAAATAATTTGAATAATCAGAAGCAAACCCAAATCACTAAAAGGATGAACTCACCAAAGAGCAAAGAAGTAGTAATTTGAACGATCAGAAGCAAACCCAAATAAGTAATAAATAAATAAAAAGTGTAAACGAAGTAGTAACAAGAAAAAATGCACAAAAACCCCTTGTCATTCTGCTCATAGTACCAAGAACTTAAGAGCTACTGATAATTGTGACCATCAAGAAAAGACTACCAAAAAATAATTTGAACAATCAGAAGCAAACCCAAATCAGCAGAAGGTTGAAGTAATCAAAGAACCACTTTCTAGTTCACAAGATGTGCTAATAACTTAAGATCTACTGATAATTGTCATTGTCAATTAAAGAATACCAAAAAAATAATTTGAACAATAAGAAGCAAACCCAAATCAGTAAAAGGTTGAACTAATCAAATAACCAATTTCTAGTTCACAAGAAGTGCCAATAACTTAAGAGCTATAGATAATTCTTGCTGTCAATAAAGGAATGCCAAAAATAATTTGAACAATCAGAAGCAAACCCAAATCAGTAAAAGGTTGAACTAATCAAAGAACCAGTTCACAAGATGTGCTAACAATTAAGAGGTAGTGATAATTGTCACTGCAATAAACTGATACCAAAAAATAATTTGAAGTTTGAACCATCAGAAGCAAACCCAAATCAGCAAAAGGTTGAAATAATCAAAGAAACCCATGCATAAGAGAATTAAGAATCCCAAAAAATAATTTGAACAATCAGAAGCAAACCCAAATCAGCAAAAGGTTGAACTAATCAAAGAGCAACAAGGTAGTAACAAGAAAATATATATATATATATATATATATATACATATATATGCACAAGACCTACCTTGTCATTCCGTTCATACGCTGTCTTTATCTGCAGAAGAATCCTTCTGTATAGAGATGACCCACATTCGGAAGCTTGGAATTGACAGCGGCAACCAACGCAGCAAACAGCTCAGTGTGAAGCAGAGACGCCATCTGGTATTCCATCAAGCACTGACAAAAAAGACCCCTTCCTCGGATCAGATTCTCAGCAAATAGCTCCTTCGTTGTCCTCCTTAACTCCTTCGAGTATACCCTCTTCAGTAAGCAATATATGTTCTTCTTCAATGCATCCCACTTCACTATCATCTGATCTCTCAAAAGCATCCGACTGAAAACTGTGCTTGCGAGCCTTGAAACCCAAAAATTCAAAAGCTAATACCACAACAGTGTTGAAACAAACTTACTTTATCCTCCCATAAATATATATACACACACAGACCGGATTGATTCATACCCCTTTTCCCCTTCCAAATTCAAAACCCTAAATTTAAAAAGCCGATTCGGCAATTGAAACTTTCACCTCCAAATCCAATATACAATCACTATTCATTCCCTCTTTCAAATCCAAATATACCACGTAGTAATAAATTCCCGGGTATTCTAGGCCCACCCGGTGTTAGAGGTGTCCCCACAAAGAACCCAAATGGAAAGTGGCTTGGATTAAAATGGCCCAATTGATCATCATTGGCCCGCGGAATAGCGCGAGCCCGAGCCCG
Source organism: Cornus florida (assembly GCF_030987335.1). Lineage (NCBI taxonomy): Eukaryota > Viridiplantae > Streptophyta > Magnoliopsida > Cornales > Cornaceae > Cornus > Cornus florida. The sequence goes on along the minus strand of NW_026775579.1, from coordinate 56,174,685 downwards.
AGCCCGAGCCCGAGCCCAATCGCGGAAATTTTTTTTTTCACCAAAACGTCGGCGTTTTGGGGGCAGCGGTTGTTTTTCCTTTAATCTGGCAGCATCGGCCCGAATAGCTTTTTGGGGAAAAAAAAAAAAAACTAAAAAAATGGGTATTTTGAACTTTTTAAAAAAATAAAAGTCATTCAATAAAAAATATATTGTTTTAGGCAGTGTTTGTCCAAATAAATTTTGATTTGTGCCAAATATAAATGTAAAACCCTATTTTTTTCCCCCTTAAAATTTGGTTTTTTAATTCATTTAAAAAAAAAAAATTAAATTCATTTATCTTCTATAAATACCCCAACTCCTACCACCATTCACCTCACATCTAACCCATCTCTATTCTCTACCATTAAGGTTACTTTTCACATCTAACCAATCTTTATTCTCTACCATTAAGGTTACTTTATCTTCTATTTTCTCAATCTTAGCTATGTTTTTTAACTTTTTGCTTAAATTTATTTATTTGTTTTTATTAATCCATAATGGATAATGTATTATTGGAAATTAAAATATCAATCCTTGCTTTTTTAATAATTTGCAAAGATATTGTTTGATTGAAAAATATTACCGTTGAGAAATAATTTCATCATTTTAAATCTTAAAAAAATATTACATAATAAAAATTGTAGTACAAGAAATGTATTCGTTAAAAATATAGTCGTTAGAAATACAACTGTTAGAATTATAGCTGTTAGGAAAAGGTTAAAAAAAATTTAAAATTAAATTTTTTTCTTTTTGAGCAAAAATTCGGAGAGCCTGATGGAATACTTGTTTCTGGAGAGCATAAATTGCTGACGGAGCTCTTGGAATTGCTAAAGTGGTTCCGGGAAAAGCTGAAATAACATTTTTAAAGAGCCAAAATTCGGAGAGACTGGTGCAGATATTGGGTACCCCAAGGGTACCCTGTCAACATGCCCACCTGCTACCCCCATCCAATAAAAACATGACATCTTGCTAACTTTCCATATCAGCTCTAAACATAAAGTTAACTGATAAAAACTTAACTCCGTCTACTCTTTTTTTTCAAAATCCCGTCTAACACCATCAAAAAAATTTCTCAATCCCGCCCAAACCCAGATTCTTATTTTTTTTATGGTAACCCCACATCCTTTTCTCATTTTCCTTTTTTTTTTTTTAAACTAATGTTATCTCCAAACCTCTGACCCACTTCCCTTAAGCCCAAGTTCTATCTTCATCTGTCTTCAATCACGGAACTGTACCAGAATCTTTCAAAGAAAATTAAAGCTTCCATAGATATTCCGATCAGAGTGCAAAGGTGAGTCAATCCCTTTTCTTTTTTTTGGCAACTTTCTTATTGAATAAAATACCATAGCTTAATGATGCTTTATATTTTTCATATCATCTGATAATACCAAAAAGATTCCACTACCTATAATCTTTCATTATATTAAGTATCCTCTAGAAGATTTTTTTTTTTTTTTTTTTCCCTTAGAGCACGTATATCGGCCCTACAACACACGCACCATTCAAGTCAGGAGGACGGTTCAAAAGTGAGACCTCAAAGACTTACCTCCCGGATCCTTGTCAATGCCGCTATGCCCCTGGAGGCAGTATCCCCTAGAAGATTAACTGCTACAAATAGATACTAATATGGCTGATTGTTGTGCAAATTGTAATCAATTTACTAAATTTAGTAAAGCATTGACAAACCAAATAAACATAGAATTTTAACAAATTCACAATCAGTGTATAATACAGAAAAAAGAAACTATAAGTATTTTGTTTATAACATTATGTTTCGTTAGTTTATAATGTATGTGGTTTACAGGTGTGTTATCATACCTAATTTATTAAATGGAATCTTTGGATGATGATATTGATGACCTTAAAATTGGAAGCTTATAGATTATATTGTAAGTATGCCGTGCGAAAGGCTTTTGGTGTTTGAAAAGGAAACTTTCGGTATACTAGTGGTGGAGTTATTAAACAACAGGAGTTCTTATGTGCAAATGCAGGACAATATCGTGATGGTGATCCTTTTAATTCGAAAAAAATAAGAAGACTAGTGACCCGAACAGGTTGTAAAGCTCTAATTAAATTTGCAATTGCAGAAAGAATTTGGGAAATTAGTTATATCAATGATGAACACAACCATGACTTTGTTGATCAAGAAGAAAGACAATTTTTAAGAATAAATATAAACATAGATTCATCTAGTGCTAGTGTTCTAAATTATATGCTTGATGTTGGTATAAAAGAAACAAAAGCTTACTCATATCTTTAAAAAGAAATTGGTGGATCCGAAAATGTCGGGTTCACTTTAAAAGATTGTCAAAATTTTGCTAATGAGAAAAAGAAAGTTTGATTCAAAGAGGAGATGAACAAAGCATAATAAAACACTTTAAGCAATGTCGAGCTGAAGACCATATAGTCTTTCACAATGATGAATTAGATGTAGAAGGTCGTTGGCAATGTTTTTTTGGAGAGATGGAAGATCGAGATTAAACTATGACTATTTTGGGGATGTTGTTGTTTTTGATACCATGTATCAAACAAATAGATATGATATGATTTTTGCTCCATTCGTAGGAGCTAATCATCATGGAAAGAATATTTTATTTTGTTGTGTATTTCTTGTAGATAAGACCATAGATTCGTTTGTTTGGTTGTTTGAGGAATTTTTAGAGGCAATGGATAACAAGGCACCCAAAACAATATTTACTCACCAATGTCAAGCAATGGCAAATGCCACTATAAAAAATTTTCAAACGCTTGTCATCGTCTTTGTTCGTGGCATATTTTAAAAAATGACACTCAAAAGCTTAGGACCTTGTATGGAAATTACGAGTTCAAAACTTTGTTTCAAAAGAGTGTGCATTCTGAAGCAATAGATGATTTTGAATCAACGTGGAGTCTAATGATAACGAAGTTTGGCATTGTGGACAACAAATAGCTTAAGTCACTTTATGGACTTAGATAGAAGTGGCGTCCGGCTTTTAGTCTTGACATTTTCACTCTCCGTGCTAAATCAACTCAAAGAAGTGAGAGTATGAACAATGTTTTGTAAAAGATGTCTTCTAAAGCTATGACTTTAATGGAATTTATGCAACATTATGAAGAACAATGTGAGAAGATGTGGTTGGTTGAAGCTAATGAAGATTATTGTAGTAAGCATGGCATAATACAAATGAGAGTGAAGGATTCCAAAATGCTGAACCAAGCAACTTGTGTTTACACAATCAGTATTTATTATTTTTTTAAAGAAGATGTGCTTTCTAGTTTGGTAGTGAAATTGGAGCTGTTATCCAATCTGTAATGTTTATGTATATATATGTTTTTTTTGTGGTAGGAAACTTAAAGGAAAAGATTATTGGAAGTGGTGGGACCTACCACTAGCTTATTAATTTGGTGGCCATGAGACCACAATTTGGTCTTTCATTTCTCTCTTTCCCGCAAGTTCTCTTCTCTCTCTCATCCTTCGTTTTTTTTTTTTTTTTTGTCTTTTCTCCATCAAAGCTTCCATATTCAATTAGTCTCTCATCCCTTGGAATTTTTGGTTATTGTTTGCGACAAAACGGAGAGCACGGCAAAATCTACGTGTTGATACCAACAATTCCAACTTTGGTGCACCCTAGGGATTTCAAATTCTAGGGTGTAAATTGGAGTTTTTCTCATTTTTAAGGTTGGGGTATTCTAATACACATTTCTTTGAGTTTTGTGAATTAATCTCATTTAATTGATGTACAAGCATGTATATATTTTGTTAAATTCTTGAGATGTGATTTACATATTATATACATGATTTTTACATGGTGTAAAAAGTGTATGATTATGTGACAGCTTCTTTGATAAGATGATACATGCATAGATGATTTTAGTTTATGCCTTGCGTAATTAAGTTATTAGACTTGCTAATTGAAAGTATGTAAAATGTCATGATTTAGGAAATATGAGAATGTGATCTTGTGTGGAAATTCATGTTTTAAACATGTTTGAATGATGTGGATGATATGTGGGAAATTTCTGTATTGTCATGGCATTGAAAGATTTGCATAACTCATGCATTCATTAGGAAAAAAAATATGAAAAAAGTGTTTTAAAAACAAATGAAATTATTTTTGGAGAAAAAGTTTCGAAAGTGTCTGCAAAAACTCGGACGTCTAAGAAGCGCCTAGTGGTCCGTGGTGTTAGTTTGATCTAGAGGGGGTTAGAGAGAGACTCTAGTGTGGTTGAGCTACCCAAACGACTCCGTGGAGGTGCCATGTGGTCGGGGAAAAACTAGCCAACCCCTCCCTCGTGACGCCTTGGAGGTGCCTTGAGTTGGATTGCACTAACAGTTTGGAAGTAAAAACGGTATTGTTTCAGAAATGGGGAGTGACATTGCATGGCATCGCATTGTATTGGCATACATTGTATATTTGGTGGTTAGACGACTTGCGTATGTATTTGTTGATATCACCGTTACTTTACTTGCTTCCTTTAAGGCATGATCCCATTTACTTGTATTATATTCCTTGTGTAGATTCACGGGGTCGTAAGAGGTGTGTCTTAGACACTTCCTATTGAGCGGTTGGCTCACCCCATTTTATTATTAATATTTTTCAAGATACGGAAGGGAAGTGGCGGACGACGCTCCTCCACAGGTTTTGACGGGTTAGTGGACTGTTTTGACATATTTGTAGCTATGATCCCATTATTATTATTATTATTATTATTATTATGTATTGACATAGGAAAGGACGGTAGTACCCTTAGTTGACCTCGAGTTCGGATAAGAACCCGGTTAGCAATTCGGACCCTCGGGTCCGGGTCGTTACACAATCTTTCTACACTCTTCATTTATCGTGCTTTTGTGGGAGGTGATAAACATTACATTACAAATTTTGATTCATCTAATTTTAATGTAGTGTGTTCTTGTAAGTTGTTTGAGTTTACTGGGTGGTTGTGTCGGCATGCATTGAAGGTTCTCAATATATGAAATATTCATAATATACCATCTCAATATATTCTAGAACGATAGACAAAGTATGTGAAATCAAAACATCTTCTATTTGAACTTAGTGAGTCATCCAGAAATAAGAAATCATATTTGATGCTAAAAAGAAGTATCTTACTTCAGCAATCTTATCGTGTTATCAATCACTTGGTTATGACCGCTGAGGGAAAAAGTTTGGCCAAGAAACTTGTGCAATTAATGTGAAAGGATGCACAAAAACTTATGAAAACCTTCAATCCAAATAAAGAAAATGACAATACTTATGGTGATCTCATGAAGATTGGTGGACATTTAGAGGAAATGATTGTGTTGGATCCTTTACATGTGAAAATAAAAGGAGTAACGAATGCTCGAATAAAAAGCTATTTGGAGAAAAGGAAACGTAGGCAAAAAAAAAGGTAATAAAATACTAAATTTTTTCAATTTGAGTTTACTATTGAGTCAATAGAAGTACAATTATACATTTTAATTCTTACTTGTAAGGCAACCATTACATAACACTTGTAATGTGTCTGTGCTTCTCCCACCTGTTCCTATTGCTGCTCCTTTTCATGTTCCAACTCTTCTTTCTTTGGGCAATAATTACATACAAACATTTCCAATGTCGGTGTTATTTATACATCACTCCAATGCAAGCAACAAGTCAGGTATTATTCCTTAAATACTACACTATTTTCTTTCTCTTTATATATATATATATATCCAACATATAAGTGATATCAATTATATGATTTTTTTTGGTGAGTAACGTAATTTTATTGTCACATGTTTATAGGAATGATCTTGATGCGAGAAAATGATTTGCAGAGGTTGTGGAGCTGCCAAGGTAGGGAGAGGATATTTTGAATGTTGATGTCATTTGTTGTCGATGAGGGGATTTTTGTTTTTTTGGCTTATGAGGGGGATTTTTGTTTTTTGGCTCATCAATGCAATTTGTTTTTTTGTTTTTTTTTTTTGGCTCATCAATGCAATTTGTTTTTTTGGCTAATATCATTAGCATTTTAAATTAAATTTCTAGTATAAACAGTGTTGTTAATTATAACACCAAGACTTAAATTTTCAGTGTAAACATTGTTGTTTTCACTATGATTATTAGTTGTCATAAGGCCTAAGCAATCATGCAAATGGAACAAATACCTTTTTCCTCTCTTCTCTGTTCATCAGAGTGTTGAGGTTCTCTGTTCATCAGAGTTTGGGGCTGATACCAGTTTGTGGTACTGTCTATGGGATAGATTCTTTCTATTATCCTCTTTGTCGTTACTCTTGTTTGTCCGACTGGAAGGGCACAATGGAGCTGTGGCGCTTAAAATCTAGGATTCCACGCAATGGACTGATTGGGACCAAATATTTGTTGTTTTTCTTTTTTGATCCAGGTATTGTGCCTTTTTCTTTTGTTTTCCTGTCCACTGTAGTTTGTTTCCTGGTTTTTATTATTTTCAGGGTAGTATGTTTGCCTTTCTTTTCCTCTCTCCATGAATGGGAAGGCATATTTTTGGTGACTGCGCTTTTCGATCATTGCCATACTCGACGATGTTTTTTTCTGGGGAGGTAGTTGATTATGTGGTTGAAGAATCGTAGAGGCTGTACTCGCCTTTTCCGTCTTGGTATTGTCTATGTTTCCCATCTAATTATCATAGCCTTTTGGGGCACATCTGGATGACGAAGTTCATCAATCTTGCGAGGGTAATGTTTATGCTTCATTAGATCTAGAGTTTAACAGCCTCTATTATGTTATTTCATTACCATAATGCTTTTGCTATTAATAGTGATTTGAATCACTCCTTCAAGGAATCACATGTTTATCAATGGCTTTTTTGTGGTCATGACATTAATCGTCAAGTCCCCTTGTTGGACAATTACCATCTGTTACCGTCTTGGTCGTTGGGGACGGAGTATCGACTTCACAGTGTCCCCCCGTTGTGGCGTTTCCCGATGATGGTGGCTTCATATAACGTCATGATGACATTGTTCTTTTGGCATATGGATTAAGCTGGGTGTACAGATGTGGGACCTGGATAAACTTCTGGTTTCTATGATAGGGCCCATCTCACATGGGATTGCTTAGCTGGGCCTTATGTCACTGGGCTATACGTCTCTATTGGGCCACTTTGTTATTGCACCTATTTGCCTGAGCCCAATGTTTGGGCTTATGCATCATTTTAATGTGGATCCGCTTAAAATCTTCATTCATAAGATGAAACGATTTGGGTTTCTTGTAATGCGGAGCGTTTGCTCAGGGGATATAAGTTACATGGGCTTCTTGTAATGCGGAGCGTTTGCTCAGGGGATATAAGTTACATGTAGTTTTCTTGTGCTTGCCAGGGCAAAAAAAAAAAATGTATAGTAAATGTTGTGTCTTTAAGTTTTCATACTTTGTTGATATCAATCATTGAGGATCTGGGACAGTCCATGGTTTTGCAAAGTTTAAATAATAACAAAAATTAGTTATGTTTTAAAAAAAAAAAAAAAAAAATATCCAACAATTTGAAGTATAACACCTGGACTAACAATTTTAAGAAAATCAAACAAATGATTAACATCATCTTCCTCTTCCTTGATTTTTGACATGCTTTTAGTTATGTTTTCAGTGATGAATTATGTGAATATATATTAATTTACAGAAATCCTGTGACATAAATTTTTTCGTCTCAGCCCAAATCGATAACTTGGTTCTTTGAAAAAAAATTACTTGTCTTTCAGTGATGTAATTAGCGCAATGAGGAGAGAAGAAGAATTTGGGATGTAGGGCTGATTTAGGTTTCAATCTTAATATCAACATTTGATTTGATTTCATCGCAAACATTATAATTACGTCTTGGTCTCCACTTAATAACAATCTATCACTACTCCCACATATTTTGCATAATATATTCAATGCCACATTTTTTGGACCAATAATATCATCATAAACCAAAGTACAAGAATCTTAGTACTACTCCACATAAGTATAATTATCTGAATATTTACCAGCTAATATATAGGTGTGCCAATCAAACTGAAATAGGAGATCATACACTCTATCCATTTAAAATTAGGAGACAGAGATCACACAACAGCAAATATGAACTGTCATTTACGCAATCAAATATACAATCAAGGCAAATACTAACTATGAAAACCCCTATCTTTTGCACTAATTTTGACAACAAAGTTGATGAATTTTTTTTTTTTTTTTCTTTTCAAAATAACAAAGTTGATGAGGGTCAAAATGCATCAACACAACCATATAACAAAACAGCTAAAAGATTCAACAACAATATAAATTAAAAAATAACAGATTCAAACATGAAAAATAGAGTTGAATAGCGAATGATCTACGCTTTAAAAAGCTCAAATAACAGATGCAATCAAACAAGTAACAACTAAAAGAACTTACTCACTTATTACAAACAGTCTCACTTAATAAACCTAATCAAACGAAAAGGCCCAAATTGATAAACCTTAATTGCAACTAATTTCAGTTAATGACTCAAATTTGATGAAACCCCCCAGTATATGAAAAATCACTAAACTTTGCAACATTTTTTTTTAAAATAAAAAAAAAAAAACCTTAAAATTTTGCAACAAGTAACGCGATATGTTATAATTAGTATTCAGTGACAACAAAATTGATGAATTTTTTTTTTAGAATAGCAAAAAATTTCGCTATAACAACTAACATGCACATCATCACATTGATCAAACATACAGATCAACATAGAAAGCAAACATGAATCAACACAAACATGCAATATACAAATCTTTAGTTCTTGGAAACCTAAGAACTAACACTTTCAAGCATGTTTCAACTACTTTGAACAATCTACATTTGAAATCCTAAAATCAAACGATAATAACACAATACTCGCTACTGAAAATGAAAAATACCTTTCTGACAGCGAAAGAAACGATTTTAAGGTACGATTCAAAGCAAAAGATCAATAATGATAACTCAAAACGAGTTTTTCTTCCTGGAAATTAAACTATCTTAGGGTTTAGATCATGAATAATGAACGATCTATACTGATGATCAACACTGAGAAGATATCTTAGGGTTTTTGGGTTATAGAGAAAGATCATATGGCTACTGAGATAACATGGAGATAATGGATCACATGGTTAGGTTTTGACATGGTTAGGGTTTCACATGGTTCTGCAAATGAGAATTGCAGATTGAGAAATAAAAGAGAGAGATCAAAGGTCGAGGTCATTGTGGCCAAGTTGGTGCATAAAACAATGAGCAGTTGGTGTATAGGGGAGTGAGAGAGTGCATACGCGCGTGTATTCATTTCCAACATAAATTGATAAGGTGGTTTCATCATTTAACATGCCTATATTTTCTGAATTAATGAAATAAAATATTAAGGGGCAAAAATGTCATTGGAAAAACTATACTTACATCAATTTAGAAGTTCAAAATAACAAAGTGATTCATTTTAAAATTTTATTTTTCACTTTGGTTGAATTAAACAAAATAATTACATATGTATTGAGAATCATTATTTATGTCCAAATTGTCTCCATTATTTATGTCCAAATTGTCTCCAAGTTCTCATTTGAAATACTAAATTATCCTTCTTAAATCAAATAATTTAAAAAAACATGTCATATTAATGCATCTTCTCACGACACTTCTTTAATAATTTTTAATTCATTTACACATTAATTTGTTGATACTCACACTGACAAGTTTCTTCCTATTGCTCAGAGCAAATTGCTGGAATGCAATCTCAAACAAAAATTGTAAATAGTCTTTTGATGAATATATTAGATGGCTTAACAAGCCTTTTTTTAGGAGCAACATTTGGTATCTCAACAATTTTTTACCGCAAAACATTTGGTACTTTACGGGAATTCAATTAGAGGACCACTTGTTTCATTTCTGAGCTCTAACTTAGTCCTAAAGAGAAATCGATGACATCAACATTACCCCTTTAAAAAAAGTAACTATTATAGAAAATAATCAAAAATGTATTTTAAAAACGAATTAGCGAGCTCACTGAGAGTTTCATCATTGAAAAGCGAAAAGGTTTTGTCTAAACCCAAGTCACATATTCCTTCTCAATAAGTGTCGCTCTCACATTCCGAGCGCGCTTCTTCTCTTACGCTCCATGCACATTTTCAGTCAAATTCTCACTATTTATGACTTAATTTTGCCACCCACTCTCAAATTCACTCTTGTTGTCGCTTTAAGTGACTTAAGTCTGGACCACCATAAATTTAGATAATGTCACCTTCATGCACTAAATTAACATAATAGAGTTGGAATATCGTCTATTTTATTATTGAACAAATGCAAATAAACTGTTCGGTTAAATTCCAGTTGGAGGGGATTAAAGATTGGCGCAAATCTTTTTTGTCGAATAAGTTGCAATGAAGTCACTAAAACACTCTTTAAAGCTACCAAATCTTAATAAGAGCATATGACTAATTGGTGCTACCAAAAGCTCTTTAAACACTATTTATATGCTGTTGGAATTATTTGATTTAAGAGGGAATAATTTGGTATTTTGAAATAATAGTTTGAACGGCATTTTGGATATGAACAATAATTCTCAATACATATATAATTATTTTGTTTAATTCAACAAAAATGAGAAACAAACATTTAAATAGATTACTTTATTATTTAAAAATCTTAAGTTGATGTAATTGTAGTTTTCTATATGTAATTGTAGTCGTTGAGTGACATTAACCAATACTCAAGGGGGTGTTAGATCAATTTATCCTAAAAAATACTCCGTCTCACTTCCTTATCACAACCCGGAGCAACTTAAGCCTAACCTGAAAAATTTTGGGCTTGGGTTGTGTAAATTGCAATTTGGTCTTACTTTGAATTGAAAAGTAAGAATCCGATTTTATGTCGGGACAGGCTTAGTTTACTGTGTCATAGACAAGTCCATCTCAAAATACAAAACTTAACAAACCAAAACACTGAACCCAATATTGGTGTTTTAGGATTTACAATATTGCACCTGTTAACTTTTATTATATTTGTCTATGGATCATTATGAATGATGAACTTATTAGATTTTGATTTATTTGTTATTAAGTCATTCTCAATATCTTAAATTATATATTTTAGTTTGGGAAAAAATTAAAATTATTACAACTACTTGAATTCTAACCGGCTTCTGCACTACATATCTAAATGGTATGCCTCCATTACACTCTAAACTTGTGTAGGGCTATGTAAAGTTGTAGATGGTATAAAACTTGCTAGAGTAGCTAGACACTTGTTAAAATCGTACTCATTTATTGCGAGGCCTTGTCCTATAAATAAGGTGGGAGCCCATGTGCCACACCAAGCAACAAACTCTACATTCCCTATCATTCCCTTATTACTAGTGTAGTTAGTCTCTGTTTGCTCCTTATCAATATTATTAGGATTGTGTAGATTTGATTTCTGAAAAGATTATCAACTTCTGCTCATACCATATATGATAAATGGTGGCACTAAGCACAAGATTTGATATTGGAATGAAGTTCAGTTCTCAAATGAGGTTTAGTTCATTGAATGGCAACAGAGCCATAGAAATTGAGGAAGCTGAGTTCCAAATAAAATAGATTCCAGTTAATTGGGGTGGCAGGTGCTAAAAAATAAATGATAGTTTTATTTAATTTTTTTTTATATCAATAACATAAAAATAAAAAAATACAACCAATAAAAACCAGCACAACAACAAACAAAAATAAGCATACCAAAAAACAAAGTAAAATACCACAACTAGAGCAGTGAAAAAAAAAAATGCAAATAGCAACAAAAACGACAAATAAAAGGACTAATTTTGCTGTCAAAATTAGAATTTGATTTTTTTTTTTTAAATTCAATTTGTTTAAAACCTGAAAATCAATCTATATATATACACACACACAAGTGTAAACTATAATTATTCGTGCAAATCAATCACAATATTTACATGAATTCTAAGATCTTAGAGCTTCATGATATCAAATCTTGTTTGAGATTAAATCCAACCTGCAACTCTGATTAACAGAGGGTTTCTCTCTCTTGGCCTTTTGCACACATAAAACTTTTACGTGTTGTATCATTAATTGTACATAATTGATGGAGTATATACACTTTTATAAAGGCAGGGAGAGGACCAGTTTTCCTTTTAGTAACATAATTCTACTATCCAAGTAAGAAATAAGAAAGGAAAACACTTCTTCAATAAGTAATTACCAAAAAGGTAATTATAAATTGACCAAAAATAAATAATATTAATTGATATCTATTTACTTAGCCACGAAGTAATATGTCACATGTCCAAATCATGTGGGCCATAATTAAATAAATAATCTTACAACAAGTACATATTTGGTGCATGAATTTTTATGATTATTGCATTTTGTTTTATTAAATTTTAAAGCTTCAAAAACTATATAACACAATACTCAGTACAATTTTACAAAATACGCATAATAATAATAATAAATAAATAAAAATAGAAGTCTCTTTGAATGTGACTTTCTCATAATTGCGTGGTGAATTTTCTTTTTTCGACCAAGATGAAAAAGGGAGAAGAAAAATAAAAAAATAGAGAAATGTTCGAGCAAACATTGTACTATATTAATTCAGATGAAATGAGAAAAAAGAGAAAGAGAAAATGACAAAGTCAATAATATAATGGAAGAAGCACGACTAAACAAATGTCCCATTGTAATTTCGATGAAGAAAAGAATGAAAAAAAAAAAAAAAAAAAACAGAAAGTAAGTTTGCCCAAAATTGTGCATTCCCATAATTGTTTTAGAGACTGCACAACACACTATTTAAGTTGGTCTAGAAATTTCCTAATTAGGCTTGAAAAAAATGGCTACAATTTGATTCTAACCAAATTATAGAAGACATATTCAACCCACACCAAACTAATATGGAATGAAATGATATGAAATGAAAATAATTATAAGATAAAAATAAATAATAAAAAAAAAGTGGCAAAAAAAAAAAAAAATGAATTTATGTGGCCCAATCTGTCCATAGGGGATAAAAAGATAAGATGATGATGAAATACTTTAGAATTATTTGAACTTAATAAAGAAGTTTAAAATTGAATATTATTTAATTAAGAATGGATTTGGAGCCTGAAAGTTGATTAAGAAGTTATGATTTTTTTATAAGGTTCTTTGCTTTATATTGAATTAAACGACATGCTCTATGGCTTGTGCATGTCCCCATCAATTCCTTGAGTCGACATCCAATGTACATCTTTCCAGAACAAGATCCTCTCTCGTTCGTGTTGTCTCTGATTACTGATGCATACTACAAAAAAATTATTTTTTCTAACGTACATCCCTAATTAGACGGAACAAGATAACTGTTTCATTGGAAATAATTTGGGTCCCAACAACCCCACATACATCATGAAAACCTGTGTTTTTGGTGAATAGTAGCCCGAGCCTGGTGAATGGAAGGCCATGACTTCGCATCTAAAATTAGACAGTGTGCAATGAGGTTCGAAAAGGATATTAGAATTTTTGAACTTAGACTTCGATAAATTGAGCTCACTCGAGAGAGGATAGGCCATTACTGAAGTTGTTTGAATAGATCGAACTTGCCTAACATTGATATGTGCACACGAAAAGTCTAACAAAACTCGTTTTCAATTCCAAAATAGTTTCTAAACTTTCTAACACTGTCCTAAAATACTCCTACAGTGTGTTTGGTTGCATGAAATTAGAACCTTAGAATTGGAATTGGTAAAATTTGTAAAAATTTTCGTTCAATTTTTTTAGTTATTTTTCTCAAATTCCACAAATTCTAATTCCAAGACTCCAATTCCATACAGCCGAGCAAACCCTTAATCAATTTCTAGTCACTCAAACAATATAGAAGATGTCTTGTGGCTCTTTAAATACAAGTAAAACATTTCTAGGCCTCTCATATATAGGCTATGAATGTTGATTATAGGATCACATTCCACACCAATAAATTAATGTTACGTTTGGTACAACATAATTGATGATTTAGGTTTGAAATTGGAGAAAAAATAGTTAAAACTTTGAACTAAATTTATTCTAATTCCAAATCTGATGCCCCGATTCGGTGTTCCCAGACACAACATAAACGATGTTTATATCTCAATGCACATTTAAAGAATGAGTAACTGTCATTGAAACTATGGCTTTGGTGTATAAGTAACCACATAGCTTTGGGTATTGTTGAATGGTGTTTGTAATATCCCGATATTTTTAAAGGATTTATTAATTGGGATTAATTATTTTATTTTATTTTTAAATGATTTATTTTATTTTATTGAGTGTTAGATTAATTAACTTATCTTAATTAAGTTATATTTCATGATTATGTATGATGACTAATTATTTGTGAGATTGATTATTGATTGAATTATTGACGTGTTAATTTTATTGATATGCTGTGACTTAGTTGTAAATTCTTGTTTGTTTATGTGTTTCATGTAATTAGTTATTTTAACTTCATTATTTAATTAATTATTTTATTTATTTAAATTAATTAGATTAGGCTTAAGTAAAGTTGGGCCAAAAGATGTGGTCTTGGACTTGAAAGAAAACTTTGTTGGGTTAATTAATAAGCGTTCATGGTTATAAAGATATTTAAATAATTATCCTTGTATATATATATATAATTATATGTATATAAATATAATTAATTAATAATTATTATGGAAGGAAACATATATATATATATATATATATATATATATATATATATATATATATATGTTTATGATTTAATTAGTTAAGGATTAGTATGGAAGGAAATATACAAATATATATTATATAATATATGTGTATATATATTTAATAATTATTATTTCTTTTATTTGGTAGTTCTACTAAGAATGGGATTTGGATTTTAATGTATTTATAAATATACACATAAGGCTTTACGGATAAAAGTTTTTTACGTTAGAAAATAAGAAAGGTAGAGAGAGAAGAAGAGAAAACTGACAAAGAGGAGGCCAGATCTGAAAAAGAAGACGTCAGATTTTGAAGAGACATTCAAGGCTTGAAGTGTCGATTTTGTTTCGAAACTTTCTTCTCTAACTTTCCTTTTAGAACTCATAAGGATTTCACCTTGAGTATCAAAGTTTTAAATTTAAATTATTAATTTAAATCATGGTTAGAACAGATTTAATCAAAAGTATTAAGTTAATTTTATTTGATTAAATTAAGATTAATCATAATACTAAAAGCATGATTTATTATTATTACTATTTTTTTGGAGTTGTTGGATTTTAATTATATATATAGGTTCTATATATTTAAATCGACTATTCTGCTTGATCTGTGACCTAAGAAGGTTATTTAGGGTTTATAGAAAATCTGGGAATTTTCTGTAATTTTCTAGAATTTTTTTGATATTTGGAATTTATTAGATTTAATTTCGTATATTTATTTGGTAATTATATATATATATACATACATATATATATATATATATATATATATATATATATATAACGCTTCTATAGAAATTGGTGCCTTCATTAAGGGATGTGATCCTGTGTGGCGTGGCATACAACCTTTCAATGCACCCACATGAGGACCACATGCATCCGAGAAGGATTCTGTGTTTGCATGTGCATAGGAATAGGGTACATACTCAGATCTGGCCCTTGGTTTATTTTAGTATAAGTGAGTTGATCCAGTGTAGTCGAGATGCATGAAAATTAGGTGCGCATTAGATCTGGATCATGTAGCTGGTCATCAAAATAATAATCCGGTGTGGCGCGGCACATAAAAAACATGGTGCGCACTCAAATAATGGTTGTTGGATTAAATGATGAGGGACGACGGCGCATAAAGATCTGGTGCGCGCATGCATCTGGACCGTTGACTTGTTCTGGTCAACAAAGAAATGATTCGGTGTGGTCGAGCTCACAATAGCGATTGAACTCAGCCTATTATTCTGCCTGTTTTATTACTCGAAATTTAAACAGTCATAACTCAGTTATCTTAAATTGAAATTAGGTCATTCTTGAGCTCAAATTTAAAGATTTTTTGTCATCTTTCCAATGGTACCAATTTCATTATCAGATTCCCATCATACTATGATATATTTACGTTTTAGTGAGACGGTGTCGGAAAATTATTTACCGAGATGGAGTATTTATGGGAAACTATTTCTGACGATATTTAGTAGCATTTAAATTATGTAAATATAATTAAATTAATATATTGTTATAGAAGAAAGTATATATATATATATATATATATATATATATATATATATATAATTATTTATATATGTGTATATATGGTTTAATTGTTTAGGATAAGTATAGAGGGATGTGTGTATATATATATATATGATTTAAATAATCAAATATTACTATGGATGATATTATACATATTTATATATTATACAATATATATGTATGTATATATATATTTTTATATATATCATTTAAGATAATTAATATTAATTATTCTTATTTGGTATATCTAGATAGGTTGGTTATTAAGGTAATGTTATGCTTATGAAATGCATGAGATGTCTATGTGTGATTTAGTTCATCGTTAACTTTAAAGTTGATACATGGTTGAATTGTAGGCATGAATGAATTGCCAAAGGCTTAAATATATAGCCTAAATATTTGTATCAATAAAACACATACATAGCAAGTATGGATGAGTTGCTAATTAAAAGTATAAAAATATATACTTAAGGAAGCATGGTTGAGTTGCCAATATATTAATAAATATATTTATAATGGCATGGTTAATTTGCCAAGTATAAGTTAATGGCTATGTGTATTAGATGTTTAAATTGCATCTATGGTTATTGTATATATAGTTTGGATTAAGATTAAATATTCTTAAATTAGAATAATCTAATATTTACAAGTTAGTATATTATTTTATATATATTAATAAAATAATATTGGTAGAGACATGGATGATTTGTCAAAGCCTATATATTGGTTGTATAATTTAAATAATTAAAATTGTTATTAGGTATTGGATTAAATGAAATATTCCTTAAAATATAATTTATTGTTTAAATGATTAATTAACTGTCTAGGATGGGATTGAGGTTAAGGAACTTTTCTTTAAAAGAAATGGTGGATTGGTTTAGGTATGATTATTATTTAATCATTGATAATGGTTGTGGGATTAATGAACCTAGTAAATAGATGTGACTGTTTTATTTATATATAATTATTTATATATATATGTATCATTGTTTATTTTACTAGATTTGGTTTTGATCTGAGATGATCTGCTTATTGATTTTCAGAGGCCTGGTAGAGAGAACTTATTCATAGGTTTGACCCACTTATTTTTATCTTTCAGGTTATTAGAGGTTCAAGTCTCAATGTTGAAGATCCGCAACTGGAGAACTTATCTATTCTTTCAGTTTATTCCAAATTATGACGATAGATTTATTTTATATATAGTTGACTGGATTATTGGATACTGTTTTTATAGGGGTCCTTGCATTACGAGATTCTCGAGTTGTATTTTTGGAGAAGTAGTAAGAAAATTATTTATTTATTAGTTTTCTTCCACGGTTTATTTATTCTTCATTATTCATTTTTGTATTCTGTGTTTGTTTAAATACTTTAATTATTTTGATATCTTTGGTTTTGTGCCCCGTGTTCTGAAATTGGGAGGTATCACAGTGTATCAATTGCTCTGTTGCTTCTTTTTATTTTCAAGCCTTTTTTAAAAAATAAAAAGTATATATAAAGTGTCATTCATCGACTTTGTGATTTATTTTTCTATTATATATTTGTTTTCTAAAAGCAAACTTTCACGTATCAAAGATGAGATAGAGAAGCAGTTGTTTTTATTTTTCCGGAATATTAAAAATTGCAACCAAATATTTATTGTCAATTATTCTTTTGGGTAGCAAAAAGACCAACCAAGAAATGTAGAAATGCATTTAGACAGGCCATAGAACTTTAATATTTATGCATAGTGAAAATGAGTGTCTTCCATAAGTTTAAATTGGGGAGGAGAAAAATGAAATTTAAGGTTCCGTTTGTTTTGGTGCTTGGTAAAATATTGTTTTCAAATTTTATTTTTTTATTATATTTGGCAAAAGTTTAGATCAAAGTTGAGGTCGAGTCTATCAGACGGCCGTGCAAAATAACTTGTAAAAAATTAATGAGTAAGTTATTTTTGTTAAATTTTAATATATTTTTTTTTCTTTCTAAATATTTTCCTACAACCAAACACCAAAAAAAATAAAAAAAATATTTTACATCCAAACATATAGAGCCTAAATCTAAAACCATTTATGGAATGATAAATATCACAGCATTCAGCAAGATTACAGATACCTATGGAGTATTAGATAACAGTCCAAAATAAACTTTTCTCTAATTTTAAATTCAATGCACCAATTTCATGCAACTGATCTTTGACTTTGGCACCAGACTTCAACAATAGTACTCCTAACTCAAGCTAATTTCATATCCCACTTTGGTTCATTCTCAAATAACTACCAATCTTTCATTTCATTGAACACATCTCACCGGCTGCATTTCTTCTAGTTCATTATCTTTTCCCAATTCAATAAAAAAACAGTGATGCTATGTTTGGCAAACATGGATTTAGAGTTTTAGAATTGAAATTAGTTCATTCTCTTTTCCCAATTGTTTTTCTCTAATTCTACTAATTTCAATTCCAAGACTCAAATTCCATGCCGCCAAACACAGCTTAAGATCGAGTGACAAAAGTAAACTTGTCCTTTTTTAGTTCCCACTGTCACACTCTCTTTTTCTAGGGTTTCCAATAGAAAGGAGAATCATGGCGATAAAAGAAATGGGACCATGCCAAAAGCAATTCCCCCAAGCATGAAATCATTTCCTATGCGTAACATCAGATCTTCCTCTAAGTAATGACACTTTCAAACTCCGAATTGTCATCATTTGACACTAAAATTATGGTTTAACTGAATCTTCATCCTAATCAAGTTATTATACATTTTCTGTGGTTGACTGCAGAGAAAATAGGGGTTTTTGTATTCCTCAGTATTTAGAACCATAAAACAGTGGGATTTTTTTTTTCTTTTTTTTATTTTTTTTTCCCTTCAAAATTTAGGACAATATGTAGCATGTACAAGATTACTTTTCTTTTGATAGACATAAAGGTCCACAAAATTACAAAAAAACAAGTAGCAAATTTTCTTTACTCGGGTTTACGCAACCACCTAATGTTGCACCAAAGGTTTCCACAACCAGAAAGTAGTTGCTGTTGCTGCTAATCAAACAGTAATAAATCTTGGTGGACTAATGGATTCGTACGGATTCCATGCTCTGTCACGCCTAGGGGTCCTCATCCCATCATGAACTGGTGTTGATGTTGCTGTAGAAAACATTAAAGAGAAACAAAAACAGATTAATAAAGTGAAATAAAGTTGTAAGCAATGTGGTTACAAAATAAGGTAGACTTAAAAGAACAAACCTCCAGGTTCTCTCATAGGAGTCATAGAGGGATGCAGTGGTGTCCTTGAAGGATGCATTGGGGTTTCACTTCCAGAACCATATCCAGGCGTGTCACTGGTGAAACAGAATCAATTAGAAATTTCAACCTGTGTAGTAAAAAAAAAATTCAAACAAAAGGCAAAATCATAACTACCTGTACGGAGTTGAAAAAATCACATTGTCTGAAATATGATTCCGGTCAACTGCAAAGACAACAATAGTAAGAGTCATAATCCATATAGCGTCCGAAAGCCGAACACATCCAACTGTATTTATGCGAGTGGGGGATGAAGTCATCCCCACCCACATGAAATAGTCAAATTAGTTTGATTGTCGGACTACATTTCATTTTTCAATAGTTATCCACAGGGGAAAACATGATTAACAAGGACTTTTTGGAAACTTGCCTGAAATGACCTTCATTTGGGACTCAAGTTCGACTCGGACGGATGGACCTTTAACATCTACAACACGCCCACAGTAGCCTTTAAAGGGACCCTGACGAACTTTTATTGTAGTTCCAACCAATGCATCATGCCCTCTTCCACCTCGATGACTTCCTCCAGCTATACCATTGTAAAAAGACAGTAAAATCTAATTTCTTGAACTTTTCATCATAGTGATTATAACCAGAAAGAGAATAGTAAATTTAAATAAAAATGTAGTATAAGATTGGAAGGGCATTAAATTCTAAACATCAGCCACCTGTGGGATGGCCGCCTCTAGAAAAACTCCTCGGAGACTCGGGAATACAAGGTGGAGTTCTCAGTTGTTCAAATCTTGAAGCCAGTGAATTACCCTGCAGAAGTGGTAACATAAGAGCTTGAAGACACTGAACCATAAGGATTAGCAAAAATTGCAAAATCCCAATAACAAAATAATTTTCGTCAGTACAAAATATGAAAGACATACATTTCTATTGGAACGTGATCCACCAACAACCATGCAAGATTGGGATTTAGCACAGATAAAGCCAGCATGCTCAAGGTTATGATGATCGTAGATGAACAAAATTCCTCTATAAATATGTTCAACAGTGCCTTGTTTGCCCTATATATGACAGAATTAATAGGGATGAACACCATGGTCAAATAATTAATATGAATAGATAAAACAAATAGTGTTGAGGATCTCACTTTGCAAGGACCCTCAAGAATCCTAACAACATCTTTCACTGATATTGTGTTCTTTGACCGATCTTGAGCATATGTTTTCTTCTCAAGTTTGCACTTTATCTCTCTTAATCGAATAGACACCACTTCTGCTCTTTCCGGAACTCCCTTAAGAACCTTAAAAACAAAAAATAATATATCTTTATACAATAATTCAGCAAGACATTCCATCATATTTGCCACTAGAATTATATCAGTCACCTTGAAAGCTTCTTTTCCCACATTTACGATTACACCAAAGCCCATATTACTGCACAAAATTGGCATACAGTATAAGAACTTGACTGAAAGAAAGGAAATAAGATGACAAAATAAATGAGAACTTACTCCAACAGCACAAGATCGTGAAGCTCATAGTCCCCTATTCGGGTAACACCACATGTTACTTCCGAGCTCCTAACTACATTGTTAGCGAATACACGTATCTAAAATACAGCACATTTGGTGTTAGTTGTCCACTAGGAAAAAGAAAAGAAAAAGAATAAGAACAATCAAGGATTTTAAAACCACAAAAACAGAATACTACTCACATCTTCTTTAGTTGTATCAGACACAATTGTTACACGATGCCCATCAACCTTTATAACCATACCGGTTTCACCTTCTGTTGCACCAGAGACAACCTTCACATGATTCCCCGGTTTAAAGTACTTGCAAAGATCTTTTTCTCTTACAGTAAGAGTTTCAGTTTTCTGCAAAATATGAATAAAAATAGACAGGTATTAATTGTGGAAACTTGATCTGAATGATTATATAAAAACGGAAAGGAAAATCGATATGTGTTATACCGTAAGTCCCTCCACCTCCTCCTCTGCCATTGGTCTAATATGAACAATGTCTTCCTCCACTTTCTCAACCAAACCCTTCAAATTCTTCACATCTCCCTTGACAACAATAACCCGATCACCTTTCATAAAATGAATCTTCTTCCTGTTGGCAAATAAAGTGGATAGACTAGCCGTATCTCCATCTCCACTCCCTCCAGGTTGTCGGAATTTCTCAAGTTCATCAAAATTTGGTTGTATGTTCTGAGTACTAATTGACTTCATGGATACAGTTTTGTATAAGAAACCATCCTTGAACATCATGCCGCATATATACTCAAACCAATCACCGGTCATTCGGTCCTGTTTACGCCCCACACGGATGTGCATTTCTCTGAAGATGAAGCATAAAGGAATATCTTAACATAGATATGCCAGAAACAATGAGTAATTGTTATGTTGCTATTAGCGATAATAGAAATAAGGTTACCTTGCTTCATCAACATTCATACAACGTGGAAGAGGAACAAATGTCTTCTTCTTTGGAACTTCTCTACCCTCCTAAAACAAGAATAAGTTGCTCTTTTAATTACTAGGACATTTCGATGAAACATATGCAATTGCATTTTTATGATTAATCTGAATTTGATTAATTCAGCAAATAATCAAACAACAAAATGATTATTTTTTCGGGCTCAAAGAAAGTAAAACTTTTTAGACAATAAGTCAAACGAGCCCTAAGAAAATAAGTGAAACAATCCCTAAGAGAATAAGTCAAGAGTTGAAAGTATTGATCATTTTAAGAAGCTCTAATTAACAAGTAATAAAGATATACCAATTTATTTGCCAGAGCCTGTAAATTGATCCGTGGAATTAGTTTCACTGTAACTTTATGGCGTACATTATCAACATCCACAACCTAAAAATAAAAAACCTGAAAGTTAGAAAAAATATATAATAAAATAAACTGTAAAAGTAATATCACGAGGATCATGAAGAAAGGAAGAAGATTCGCACTTTTGCAAGGTCCCCCTTGTATGTCCCAATCTTCATTCTGACCCAAGTATCCCGGGAAATATCAACAGCTTTGCTTTCCACAGAAAGGACGTCACTCATTTCTTTGATTGGAACAAGCAATACATTATTAGAATATATGTTCGTCATGCCCCTGCAAGCCTGAAGTAGAATCAAATATAAAAGGGTCAAATCATCGCACATATATGCATGAACCCAAATCCTCTCCCGTGCCATGTCATCACGTGTCACATCATGCGCTATTACATTGCTTATGCAACAATTTTTTCATGTATCTGTTCTGTTGCACCAACAATCCAAATGCAACACAAACCAAGGCACATGATCCTCTCCACAGAAGGGGATCCAGATTCTATATGCATAGATAGATTATTGCAAAGAGTTTAGCAATGTACCTCCTTGACATGGGCTTCTTTGTCTGCTTCAATATATATATAGTTTTGGAGATGATCAAGGGCTATAGCTGACCTAATTTGCAATTCAGATCCTTTGTCAATGCACTTTTGCATTAGCCTAACAGCCACCTCCCTCTCATGACCAATCTAGCACAAAATTAAGAAGAAATACTTAATAAATACATTACGATTAAATCATGCAAGTAGGCAAGCACTAAAGATTATGAAATGATAAAATGAGTGTTATAACTATACCGCACACTTAACCATCCACAGCTTTGGATCCCTAATGGATGGCAAAAGAGCTTGTTGTTCTACAATACCCATTGTTTCCTCGTCATCATATTCTACTATGTGACTTGACCTAGCATAATATCTTGCGTGAATGCTTCTTTCCAGAGCTTCGACATCTTCCTCTTCTTCTTCATTATCTCTTGGCAGCAATACTGGGCGATGTTGCATCCTTCTAGAGTCACCTTCATCTTCAAGTTCAGCCCCACCATCCACTATGAAGTCTGTATGTTCAAACATTCAGACCATCAACAATCATAATGAAAACAAAATTATTAGTCAGCGAAAACCAAATTAAAAATAAAAAAAATGCAGTTTGATCAAGAGTTTTTTGAAAACTGAGTTAGAAGAGTTGTTGTTTTTAGATAAAAATTAGAAGCTATTTTGCGAGTTTTGTAAAGAAGAGTGAGTGAATACACGGAGAAGATCGATGCCCACTTAAAAAACGTACTGACAGCCCAACCTAAACGTAAGTCAATCCCTCGTTTATAATGGTTTTTCTCTCATCACAGAAGAGATCTCTTTCTCCCTCTCTCCCGATCAAGAAGACATCTCTTTGTGTCCATCTTCAAGGTAAACCATCCATCACTCTCTCACTTAGATTCACAGTGTTTGTTCATGAATTTCTGGGAGTTGGATCCTCTTTCTCTATTTGGTTGATCTTCATGGTTTGGTCCCCTTTCCGATTTATTGCTTGATTTCTTTGTCACCGATTTTTCACATACTATGTCAAAGATATTCAAGGTTTCGTGGTTGTTAGAAATATGATATTCATGCCTTTTGTCTACATATTTTTTTGCTTTTACTTTCTACATTCAAGTAGATGAAGGTCTCTCTCTGTCATTTAGGGTTTCATACCTTTTACTTCATTGAAACCTGTTTCACTGTTGTGTATTTCAATGAATCAAGACAGTTAATCCTGAGAGTTTCAGTTAATATCAATTTCAATTTGTTGGTTTGTGTTCTTGGTATATGCCCTATTGATTTGTCCCGAACAATTGACTTTACCAAAGCTATATTCTTAGTTCAAAAAAACATCTAATACTCGTAATAAATTTAGGAAATAAATAAAAGAGTAATATGCAATACTTTTTCGTTTTCACAAAACAATTTTCAGAATATACAACCAAGCAGATTTATGAGTTTTGTTTTTCAAACTGAAAATTTTGAGAACTGTTCTCGATTTTCTGAAAACTTTTCTTGAAATTAATTTTAGGAGTTGCAACCAAGGCCAAATTTTCACAATCTAATCGTGTTTAGATTTCAATATTTTGACACCAATTTCAGTTAGTACGTGAATCATTCAACTTCTGCTTGTGATAAACACAATGTATGCATAGATTTACGTATATATATAGAGAGAGTTGAAATATAGGAAAGAAACCCTAACCGTCTTCGCCTTCTTCCTCCTCCTCCTCCTCTTCATCACTGTCCACAGCCGCCTCGAGGTCGAAGAATTGAGACCCATACAGCCTCTTCGCGCGGTGACCGCCACCACGACCGCCATCAAAATCGTCCTCGTCCTCTTCGAATCTCCGCCGCTTACGATCGTCTCCACGCCAGTAAGACATCTTTGAGAAACCGTAGGCACTCAGAGAGGGAAGCGTGAGTGGTTTTTTTGAGTTGTGTCTTGCAATCCCTCATATTTATAGGTGGTGGCCGCCATCCTAATGAGAATCTAGGTGGGCCCGCCTTAATCTCCTCTCACTTTCCTATTCCTTTTACCATGGACCACAGTTGACTTTGTCAAGTTTTACCAATGTAATTAATTAATTTATTACTCGTAAATCGTACAGTAATTTCTTATTTTGATCTCTTAATTTATCGGTTTCATCATATAAAATTTACTTTTAAAAATAATATATATTTATTAATTATAAACAATTTTATCAAAACTGTTATATTTGTGTGATCAAAGTTAAATCGGATAAAGGAAAAATATATGTTCCAAAGTCCGAATTACTGACCAATTCTATCGGACAGAATAGCCAATTCTATCGCAGAATGCAAATGGTTTTAGAAAAAGAAAACTCCTTGAATTGTTGTATTTTGCATCATAAGTGAATTATTAGTTTGTTAAAAAGATATTTTCTTAGCATATTAAAATTGCAATTATCAGAGAAATTTTTTTTGCCCATATGCAACGACGATGGATTATTACCATGCATGGGTGCGTATATTACATGAACAGTCTAAATGCACCCGTTGCATGGTATAACAGGCGCAAAAAAATATTCTCATAATTACCCTATCACGTATATCTCTTTTAGGGCATGGAACGAATTCAAAATTCATATCTAGATCCGAATTTGAGCAGAGATATTATGTACATAAATTTAGTTTTGGGATCAGTGAACTTCTTTTGGATAAAATTTTGGAATTCAAGATGGACTTTATAGAAAAGATCCATATTTTTACCATTTGTTAATCCAGATTCAAAATTATGATCCAAACTGGTGAAATGAATTTTGAGTTGGATAGATTTTCATGTTGAATCTCTACTGTTTCATGTCCTATTCGATCCTAACTCAAGATGAAAGCTGGGGGCATGCTTAATTCGTGCAAATCTGATGAGAAGTGGTGTTTCCAGAATGGTTGAAGCTAGGAATTTATGTGAATACTTACTAAATCCAAACACGAGTTTTTGTGGTTTTTGTAGTAGATCTAGAGCATCTACTACAATTACTTTTTCTAGACCAGAGTTCTAGGAATACTGATGGAATAATTCTTGCCATGAGATGGACAGAAATGTAATTTTAAGAAACATTCTCCATACGAGACAATCAAGTAGCTTGCTTGGTAGATCAATTTCCAGACTTGAAGTGAATATATATTTTAGAAAGGAAGAAAAAAGACGAAGGATACAAAATTGGCCTCTCAAGTATCTTTATTGGATAGGGCAACTTGTTATGACCACCAATGAGGGAAAACATTCTTTTCGATTTTTTTTTTCTCTTCCTTTTCAAGTAGATTCAAGAATGCTTGTGCACTCAAATTCATCCCACCAAAGGCTGTAACTTAGGGGCTAGTGGTATCTCCTCTACCTTCCAAAGTGGAAGGTGAGGGTTCGAGTCCCCGCAAAGGCAAATGGGCGTGCGTAAGTTTCTTGCCAAAGGAGAAGACAACATGATTTGTTAACACATTATAATTTACTTGAGAAAAGAAAAATTACTCAGTGCCGCTTTCACCTATGTGGAGTGGTGAGAGAGAGACTGGATTCAAACCAAACCTTCTTATCATCATGCTCGGCAATAAGTTAACAAAAGTAGAAAATTGATGTGAGTAGTAATCTTGTTTAGCTGAGCTTCCAGCCATGAACTTTCAAGGAGGCAGCTCTGATCAAATGCACTTGCTCGAATTATCAAGGTCCACAAATAGATTTCTTAATCAAGGTCCATAAATAGTATTTCATTCAGCTAATTTCCAAGCATTGTTGATAACTAGAAGAGAAGCTCCACTCTAGTTTCATTAGTGGCAATTACTTTCCTTCCATGAGCCACATTTAGACCCTAAAACACCAATATTGGCATTCAAGTTCAGCTCTAGTCTAATGTCTCGAGAATTATTTACCCAATTCATTATCTTCCCACCAAGGGTTGTTATGACCGCAACTTGTTATGACTGCCAGTGAGGGAAAATATTCTTTTCTATTATCTTTTTTCTCTTCTTTTTCAAGTAGATTCAAGAATGTTTGTGCACTCAAATTCTTCCCGCCAAGGGTTGTAACCGAGGGGCTAGTGGTATTTCCTCTACCTCCCAAAGTGGAAGGTGAGGGTTTGAGTCCCCACAAGGGCAAATGGGCATGTGTGAGTTTCTTGCCAAAGGAAAAAATAAATAAAAAATTTACTTCCCACCAGCATCTTTCTCAGTGAGTATTTGCTTGTACCGACATAGAAGAAAACATGATTTATTAACACATTATGGTTTACTTAAGAGAAGAAACATTACTCAGCGCCGCTTTCACCTATGTGGAGTGATGTGAGAGAGAGACTGGATTCAAACCTAACCTTCTTATCATCATGCTTTGCAATAAGTTGAGGAAAGTAGGAACTTGATGCGGGTGGTATTCTTGTTTAGCTGAGCTTCCAGCCATGAACTTTCAAGGAGGCAGCCCTGATCAAATGCACTTGCTCGAATTATCAAGGTCCATAAATAGATTGCTTACTCCGACTTGACAAGCTATTCACCTCTCAAAATTATTATGCGACTCGTAATCCTGTATTTCATTCAGCTCCACTCTAGTTTCATTAGTGACAATTAATTTCCTTCCATGAGCCACATTTAGACCCCAAAACACCAATATTGGCATTCAAGCTCAGCTCTAGTCTAATGCCTCGAGAATTATTTACCCTATTAATTATCTTCACTGGAACACTTGCCCCATCAAATTCACAAATATTTAGGTGTGGAGGAGGCCTGATTATTAACTAAACTGGTTATCCTGGCATTTTTTTGCGCGCGCGATAATGCGAGCGAGTAAGGAATGCAGTAACTGTCATTGAAACTATGGCTTTGGTGTATAAGTAACCACATAATTTTGGGTATTGTTGAATGGTGTATGTAATATCCCGATATTTTTAAAGGATTTATTAATTGGGATTAATTATTTTATTTTATTTTTAAATGATTTATTTTATTTTATTGAGTGTTAGATTAATTAACTTATCTTAATTAAGTTATATTTCATGATTATGTATGATGACTAATTATTTGTGAGCTTGATTATTGATTGAATTATTGGCGTGTTGATTTTATTGGTATGGTGTGACTTAGTTGTAAATTCTTGTTTGTTTATGTGCTTCATGTATTTAGTTATTTTAACTTCATTATTTAATTAATTATTTTATTTATTTAAATTAATTAGATTAGGCTTAAGTAAAGTTGGGCCAAAAGATGTGGTCTTGGGTTAATTAATAGGCGTTCATGGTTATAAAGATATTTAAATAATTATCCTTGTATATATATATATAATTATATGTATATAAATATAATTAATTAATAATTATTATGGAATGATATATATATATATATATATATATATATATTGATATATGTATATATGTTTATGATTTAATTGGTTAAGGATTAGTATGGAAGGAAATATACAAATATATATTATATAATATATGTGTATATATATTTAATAATTATTATTTCTTTTATTTGGTAGTTCTACTAAGAATGGGATTTGGATTTTAATGTATGTATAAATATACACATAAGGCTTTACAGATAAAAGTTTTCTACGTTAGAAAATAAGAAAGGTAGAGAGAGAAGAAGAGAAAACTGACAAGGAGGAGGCCGGATCTGAAAAAGAGGACGTCAGATTTTGAAGAGACAATTAAGGCTTGAAGTGTCGATTTTGTTTCGAAACTTTCTTCTCTAACTTTCCTTTTAAAACTCATAAAGATTTCACCTTGAGTATCAAAGTTTTAAATTTAAATTATTAATTTAAATCATGGTTAGAACAGATTTAATCAAAAGTATTAAGTTAATTTTATTTGATTAAATTAAGATTAATCCTAATACTAAAAGCATGATTTATTATTATTATTATTTTTTTAGAGTTGTTGGATTTTAATTATATATATAGGTTCTATATATTTAAATCGACTATTCTGCTTGATCTGTGACCTAAGAAGGTTATTTAGGGTTTATAGAAAATCTGGGAATTTTCTGTAATTTTCTAGAATTTTTTTGATATTTGGAATTTATTAGATTTAATTTCGTATATTTATTTGGTAATTATATATATATATATATAACGCTTCTATAGAAATCGGTGCCTTCATTAAGGGATGTGATCCTGTGTGGCGTGGCATACAACCTTTCAATGCGCCCACATCAGGACCGCATGCATCCGAGAAGGATTCTGTGTTTACATGTGCATAGGAATAGGGTACATACTCAGAGCTGGCCCTTAGTTTATTTTAGTATAAGTGAGTTGATCCAGTGTAGTCGAGATGCATGAAAATTAGGTGCGCATTAGATCTGGACCATGTAGCTGGTCATCAAAATAATAATCCGGTGTGGCGCGGCACATGAAAAACATGGTGCGCACTCAAATAATGGTTGTTGGATTAAATGATGAGGGACGACGGCGCATAAAGATCTGGTGCGCGCATGCATCTGGATCGTTGACTTGTTCTGGTCAACAAAGAAATGATTTGGTGTGGTCGCGCTCACAATAGCGATTGAACTCAGCCTATTATTTTGCCTATTTTATTACTCGAAATTTAAACAGTCATAACTCAGTTATCTTAAATTGAAATTAGGTCATTCTTGAGCTCAAATTTAAGGATTTTTTTTCATCTTTCCAATGGTACCAATTTCATTATTAGATTCCTATCATACTATGATATATTTACGTTTTAGTGAGACGGTGTCGAAAAATTATTTACCGAGATAGAGTATTTATGGGAAACTATTTCTGACGATATTTAGTAGCATTTAAATTGTGTAAATATAATTAAATTAATATATTGTTATAGAAGAAAGTATATATATATATATATATATATATATATATATATATATATAAAATTATTTATATATATAATTATTTATATATGTGTATATATGGTTTAATTGTTTAGGATAAGTATAGAGGGATGTGTGTGTATATATATATATATGATTTAAATAATCAAAGATTACTATGGATGATATTATACATATTTATATATTATATAATATATATGTATGTATATATATATTTTTATATATATCATTTAAGATAATTAATATTAATTATTCTTATTTGGTATATCTGGATAAGTTGGTTATTAAGGTAATGTTATACTGATGAAATGCATGAGATGTCTATGTGTGATTTAATTCATCGTTAACTTTAAAGTTGATACATGGTTGAATTGTAGGCATGGATGAATTGCCAAAAGCTTAAATATATAGCCTGAATATTTGTATCAATAAAACACATACATAGCAAGTATGGATAAGTTGCTAATTAAAAGTATAAAAATATATACTTAAGGAAGCATGGTTGAGTTGTCAATATATTAATAAATATATTTATAATGGCATGGTTAATTTGCTAAAGTATAAGTTAATGGTTATGTGTATTAGATGTTTAAATTGCATCTATGGTTATTGTATATATAGTTTGGATTAAGATTAAATATTCTTAAATTAGAATAATCTAATATTTACAAGTTAGTGTATTATTTTATATATATTAATAAAATAATATTGGTGGAGACATGGATGATTTGTCAAAGCCTATATATTGGTTGTATAATTTAAATAATTAAAATTGTTATTAGGTATTGGATTAAATGAAATATTCCTTAAAATATAGTTTATTGTTTAAATGATTAATTAACCGTCTAGGATGGTATTGAGGTTAAGGAACTTTTCTTTAAAAGAAATGGTGGATTGGTTTAGGTATGATTATTATTTAATCATTGATAATGGTTTTGGGATTAATGAACCTAGTAATAGATGTGACTGTTTTATTTATATATAATTATTTATATATATATGTATCATTGTTTATTAAAGATAAAAACTTTACTAGGTTTGTTTTGATCTGAGATGATCTGCTTATTGATTTTCAGAGGCCTGGTAGAGAGAACTTATTCATGAGTTTGACCCACTTATTTTTATCTTTCAAGTTATTAGAGGTTCAAGTCTCAAAATTGAGGATCCGCAACTGGAGAACTTATCTATTCTTTCAGTTTATTCCAAATTATGACGATAGATTTATTTTATATATAGTTGACTGGATTATTGGATACTGTTTTTAAGGGTCCTTGCATTACGAGATTCTCGAGTTGTATTTTTGGAGAAGTAGTAAGAAAATTATTTATTTATTCTTCATTATTCATTTTTGTATTCTATGTTTGTTTAAATACTTTAATTATTTTGATATCTTTGGTTTTGTGCACGGATTTGATCAACCCGTGTTCCGAAATTGGGAGGTATCACAGTGTATCAATAGCTCTGTTGCTTCTTTTTATTTTCAAGCCTTTTTTAAAAAATAAAAAGTATATATAAATTTTCATTCATCGACTTTGTGATTTATTTTTCTATTATATATTTGTTTTCTAAAAGCAAACTTTCACGTATCAAAGATGAGATAGAGAAGCAGTTGTTTTTATTTTTCCGGAATATTAAAAATTGCAACCAAATATTTATTGTCAATTATTCTTTTGGGTAGCAAAAGACCAACCAAGAAATGTAGAAATGCATTTAGACAGGCCATAGAACTTTAATATTTATGCATAGTGAAAATGAGTGTCTTCCATAAGTTTAAATTGGGGAGGAGAAAAATGAAATTTAAGGTTCCGTTTGTTGCTTGGTAAAATATTGTTTTCAAATTTTATTTTTTTATTATATTTGGCAAAAGTCTAGATCAAAGTTGAGGTCGAGTCTATTAGACGGCCGTGCAAAATAACTTATAAAAAATTAATGAGTAAGTTATTTTTGTTAAATTTTAATATTTTTTTTTTCTTTCTAAATATTTTCCTAGAACCAAACACCTAAAAAATTAAAAAAATATTTTACATCCAAACATATAGAGCCTAAATCTAAAACCATTTATGGAATGATAAATATCACAGCATTCAGTAAGATTACAGATACCTATGGAGTATTAGATAACAGTCCAAAATAAACTTTTCTCTAATTTTAAATTCAATACACCAATTTCATGCAACTGATCTTTGACTATGGCACCAGACTTCAACAATAGTACTCCTAACTCAAGCTAATTTCATATCCCACTTTGGTTCATTCTCAAATAACTACCAATCTTTCATTTCATTGAACACATCTCACCAGCTGCATTTCTTCTAGTTCATTATCTTTTCCCAATTCAATAAAAAAACAGTGATGCTATGTTTGGCAAACATGGATTTCGAGTTTTAGAATTGAAATTAGTTCATTCTCTTTTCCCAATTGTTTTTCTCTAATTCTACTAATTTCAATTCCAAGACTCAAATTCCATGCCGCCAAACACAGCTTAAGATCGAGTGACAAAAGTAAACTTGTCCTTTTTTAGTTCCCACTGTCACACTCTCTTTTTCTAGGGTTTCCAATAGAAAGGAGAATCATGGCGATAAAAGAAATGGGAACATGCCAAAAGCAATTCCCCCAAGCAAGAAATCATTTCCTATGTGTAACATCAGATCTTCCCCTAAGTAATGACACTTTCAAACTCCTAATTGTCATCATTTGACAATAAAATTATGGTTTAACTGAATCTTCATCCTAATCAAGTTATTATACATTTTCTGTGATTGACTGCAGAGAAAATAGGGGTTTTTGTATTCCTCAGTATTTAGAACCATATAACAGTGGGATTTTTTTTTCTTTTTTTTTTAATTTTTTTTTTCCCTTCAAAATTTAGGACAATATGTAGCATGTACAAGATTACTTTTCTTTTGATAGACATAAAGGTCGACAAAATTACAAAAAACAATTAGCAAATTTTCTTTACTCGGGTTTACGCAACCACCTAATGTTGCACCAAAGGTTTCCACAACCAGAAAGTAGTTGCTGTTGCTGCTAATCAAACAGTAATAAATCTTGGTGGACTAATGGATTCGTACGGATTCCATGCTCTGTCACGCCTAGGGGTCCTCATCCCATCATGAACTGGTGTTGATGTTGCTGTAGAAAACATTAAAGAGAAACAAAAACAGATTAATAAAGTGAAATAAAGTTGAAAGCGATGTGGTTACAAAATAAGGTAGACTTAAAAGAACAAACCTCCAGGTTCTCTCATAGGAGTCATAGAGGGATGCAGTGGTGTCCTTGAAGGATGCATTGGGGTTTCACTTCCAGAACCATATCCAGGCGTGTCACTGATGAAACAGAATCAATTAGAAATTTCAACCTGTGTAGTAAAAAAAAAATTCAAACAAAAGGCAAAATCATAACTACCTGTACGGAGTTGAAAAAATCACGTTGTCTGAAATATGATTCCAGTCAACTGCAAAGACAACAATAGTAAGAGTCATAATCCATATAGCGTCCGAAAGCCGGACACATCCAACTGTATTTACGCGAGTGGGGGATGAAGTCATCCCCACCCACATGAAATAGTCAAATTAGTTTGATTGTCGGACTACATATCATTTTTCAATATTTATCCACAGGGGAAAACATGATTAACAAGGACTTTTTGGAAACTTGCCTGAAATGACCTTCATTTGGGACTCAAGTTCGACTCGGACGGATGGACCTTTAACATCTACAACACGCCCACGGTAGCCTTTAAAGGGACCCTGACGAACTTTTATTGTAGTTCCAACCAATGCATCATGCCCTCTTCCACCTCGATGACTTCCTCCAGCTATACCATTGTAAAAACACGGTAAAATCTCATTTCTTGAACTATTCATCATAGTGATTATAACCAGAAAGAGAATAGTAAATTTAAATAAAAATGTAGTATAAGATTGGAAGGGCATTAAATTCTAAACATCAGCCACCTGTGGGAGGGCCGCCTCTAGAAAAACTCCTCGGAGACTCGGGAATACAAGGTGGAGTTCTCAGTTGTTCAAATCTTGAAGCCAGTGAATTACCCTGCAGAAGTGGTAACATAAGAGCTTGAAGACACTGAACCATAAGGATTAGCAAAAATTGCAAAATCCCAACAACAAAATAATTTTCGTCAGTACAAAATATGAAAGACATACATTTCTATTGGAACGTGATCCGCCAACAACCATGCAAGATTGGGATTTAGCACAGATAAAGCCAGCATGCTCAAGGTTATGATGATCGTAGACGAACAAAATTCCTCTATAAATATGTTCAACAGTGCCTTGTTTGCCCTATATATGACAGAATTAATAGCGATGAACAACATGGTCGAATAATTAATATGAATAGATAAAACAAATAGTGTTGAGGATCTCACTTTGCAAGGACCCTCAAGAATCCTAACAACATCTTTCACTGATATTGTGTTCTTTGACAGATCTTGTGCATATGTTTTCTTCTCAAGTTTGCACTTTATCTCTCTTAATCGAATAGGCACCACTTCTGCTCTTTCCGGAACTCCCTTAAGAACCTTAAAAACAAAAAATATATATATCTTTATACAATAATTCAGCAAGACATTCCATCATATTTGCCACTAGAATTATATCAGTCACCTTGAAAGCTTCTTTTCCCACATTTACGATTACACCAAAGCCCATATTACTGCACAAAATTGGCATACAGTATAAGAACTTGACTGAAAGAAAGGAAATAAGATGACAAAATAAATGAGAACTTACTCCAACAGCACAAGATCGTGAAGCTCATAGTCCCCTATTCGGGTAACACCACATGTTACTTCCGAGCTCCTAACAACATTGTTAGCGAATACACGTATCTAAAATACAGCACATTTGGTGTTAGTTGTCCACTAGGAAAAATAAAAGAATAAGAATTAGAACAATCAAGGATTTTAAAACCACAAAAACAGAATACCACTCACATCTTCTTTAGTTGTATCAGACACAATTGTTACACAATGCCCATCAACCTTTATAACCATACCGGTTTCACCTTCTGTTGCACCAGAGACAACCTTCACATGATTCCCCGGTTTAAAGTACTTGCAAAGATCTTTTTCTCTTACAGCAAGAGTTTTAGTTTTCTGCAAAATATGAATAAAAATAGACAGGTATTAATTGTGGAAACTTGATCTGAATGATTACATAAAAACGGAAAGGAAAATCGATTTGTGTTATACCGTAAGGCCCTCCACCTCCTCCTCTGCCATTGGTCTAATATGAACAATGTCTTCCTCCACTTTCTCAACCAAACCCTTCAAATTCTTCACATCTCCCTTGACAACAATAACCCGATCACCTTTCATAAAATGAATCTTCTTCCTGTTGGCAAATAAAGTGGATAGACTAGCCGTATCTCCATCTCCACTCCCTCCAGGTTGTCTGAATTTCTCAAGTTCATCAAAATTTGGTTGTATGTTCTGAGTACTAATTGACTTCATGGATACAGTTTTGTATAAGAAACCATCCTTGAACATCATGCCGCATATATACTCAAACCAATCACCGGTCACTCGGTCCTGTTTACGCCCCACATGGATGTGCATTTCTCTGAAGATGAAGCATAAAGGAATATCTTAACATAGATATGCCAGAAACAATGAGTAATTGTTATTTTGCTATTGGCGATAATAGAAATAAGGTTACCTTGCTTCATCAACATTCATACAACGTGGAAGAGGAACAAATGTCTTCTTCTTTGGAACTTCTCTACCTTCCTAAAACAAGAATAAGTTGCTCTTTTAATTACTAGGACATTTCGATGGAACATATGCAATTGCATTTTTATGATTAATCTGAATTTGATTAATTCAGCAAATATAATCAAACAATACAAAATGCTTATTTTTTCGGGCTCAAAGAAATTAAAACTTTGTAGACAATAAGTCAAACGAGCCCTAAGAAAATAAGTGAAACAATCCCTAAGAGAATAAGTCAAGAGTTGAAAGTATTGATCATTAGCTCTAATTAACAAGTAATAAAGATATACCAATTTATTTGCCAGAGCCTGTAAATTGATCCGTGGAATTAGTTTCACTGTAACTTTATGGCGTACATTATCTACATCCACAACCTAAAAATAAAAAACCTGAAAGTTAGAAAAAATATATAATAAAATAAACTGTAAAAGTAATATCACGAGGATCATGAAGAAAGGAAGAAGGTTCGCACTTTTGCAAGGTCCCCCTTGTATGTCCCAATCTTCATTCTGACCCAAGTATCCCGGGAAATATCAACAGCTTTGCTTTCCACAGAAAGGACGTCACTCATTTCTTTGATTGGAACAAGCAATACATTATTAGAATATATGTTCGTCATGCCCCTGCAAGCCTGAAGTAGAATCAAATATAAAAGGGTCAAATCATCGCACATATATGCATGAACCCAAATCCTCTCCTGTGCCATTTCATCACGTGTCACATCATGCGCTATTACATTGCTTATGCAACAAATTTTTCATGTATCTGTTGTGTTGCACCAACAATCCAATTGCAACACAAACCAAGGCACATGATCCTCTCCACAGATGGGGATCCAGATTCTATATGCATAGATAGATTATTGCAAAGAGTTTAGCAATGTACCTCCTTGACATGGGCTTCTTTGTCTGCTTCAATATATATATAGTTTTGGAGATGATCAAGGGCTATAGCTGACCTAATTTGCAATTCAGATCCTTTGTCAATGCACTTTTGCATTAGCCTAACAGCCACCTCCCTCTCATGACCAATCTAGCACAAAATTAAGAAGAAATACTTAATAAATACATTACGATTAAATCATGCAAGTAGGCAAGCACTAAAGATTATGAAATGATAAAATGAGTGTTATAACTATACCGCACACTTAACCAACCACAGCTTTGGATCCCTAATGGACGGCAAAAGAGCTTGTTGTTCTACAATACCCGTTGTTTCCTCATCATCATATTCTACTATGTGACTTGACCTAGCATAATATCTTGCGTGAATGCTTCTTTCCAGAGCTTCGACATCTTCCTCTTCTTCTTCATTATCTCTTGGCAGCAATACTGGGCGATGTTGCATCCTTCTAGAGTCACCTTCATCTTCAAGTTCAGCCCCACCGTCCAGTATGAAGTCTGTATGTTCAAACATTCAGACCATCAACAATCATAATGAAAACAAAATTATTAGTCAGCGAAAACAAAATTAGAAATAAAAAAATGCAGTTTGATCACTTGGTTGTTTTTTTTAAGAAGAGTTTTTTGAAAACTGAGTTAGAAGAGTTGTTGTTTTTAGATAAAAATTAGAAGCTATTTTGGGAGTTTTGTAAAGAAGAGTGAGTGAATACACGGACAAGATCGATGCCCACTTAAAAAACGTACTGAAAGCCCAACCTAAACGTAAGTCAATCCCTCATTTATAATGGTTTTTCTCTCATCACAGAAGAGATCTCTTTCTCCCTCTTTCCCGATCAAGAAGACATCTCTTTGTGTCCATCTTCAAGGTAAACCATCCATCACTCGCTCACTTAGATTCACAGTGTTTGTTCACGGATTTCTGGGAGTTGGATCCTCTTTCTCTATTTGGTTGATCTTCATGGTTTGGTCCCCTTTCTGATTTATTGCTTGATTTCTTTGTCACCGATTTTTCACATACTATGTCAAAGATATTAAAGGTTTCGTGGTTGTTAGAAATATGATATTCATGCCTTTTGTCTACATATTTTTTTGCTTTTACTTTCTAATTCAAGTTCATGAAGGTCTCTCTCTGTCATTTAGGGTTTCATACCTTTTACTTCATTGAAACCTGTTTCACTTTTGTGTATTTCAATGAATCGAGACAGTTAATCCTGAGAGTTTCAGTTAATATCAATTTCAATTTGTTGGTTTGTGTTCTTGGCATATGCCCTAATGATTTGTCCCGAACAATTGACTTTACCAAAGCTATATTCTTAGTTCAAAAAAACATCTAATAGTCGTAATAAATTTAAGAAATAAATAAAAGAGTAATATGCAATATTTTTTCGTTTTCACAAAACAATTTTCAGAATATACAACCAAGCAGATTTATGAGTTTTGTTTTTCAAACTGAAAATTTTGAGAACTGTTCTCCGTTTCGATTCTCTGAAATCTGTTCTTGAAAATAATTTTAGGAGTTGCAACCCAGCAAGGCCAAATTTTCACAATCTAATCGTGTTTATTTTTCAATATTTTGACACCAATTTCAGTTAGTACATGAATCATTCAACTTCTGCTTGTGATAAACACAATGTATGCATAGATTTACGTATATATAGAGAGAGAGTTGAATTATAGGAAAGAAACCCTAACCGTCTTCGCCTTCTTCCTCCTCCTCCTCCTCTTCATCACTGTCCACAGCCGCCTCGAGGTCGAAGAATTGAGACCCATACAGCCTCTTCGCGCGGTGACCACCACCACGACCGCCATCAAAATCGTCGTCGTCGTCCTCTTCCTCTTCGAATCTCCGCCGCTTACGATCGTCTCCTCGCCAGTAAGACATCTTTGAGAAACCGTAGGTACTCAGAGAGGGAGTGTGAGTGTTTTTTTGATTTGTGTCTTGCAATCCCTCATATTTATAGGTAGTGGCCGCCGTCCTAATGAGAATCTAGGTGGGCCCACCTTAATCTCCTCTCACTTTCCTATTCCTTTCTCCATAGTTGACTTTATCAAGTTTTACCAATGTATTTTAACAAAAAAAAGTTTTACCAATGTAATTTAATTTATTTATTACTCGATAATCGTACAGTAATTTCTTATTTTGATCTCTTAATTTATCGGTTTCATAATATAAAATTTACTTTTAAAAATAATATATATTTATTAATTATTAATTTATACATATATATATATATATATCTATATATACTAAAACAATTTTATCAAAACTATTATATTTGTGTGATCAAAGTTAAATTAGATAAGGAAAAATACATGTTCTATCGGACAGAATAGCCAATTCTATCACAGAATGCGAATGGTTTTAGAAAAAGAAAACTCCTTGAATTGTTGTATTTTGCATTAAAAAGATATTTTCTCAGCATATTAAAATTGCAATTATCCGAGAAATTTGTTTTTACCCTTACCGTGCATGGATGCATATATTACACAAACAGTCTGAATGCACCCGTTGTACGGTATAACAGGCGCAAAAAAAATATTCTTATAATTACCGTATCACGTATATCTCTTTTAAGGCATGGAACGAATTCAAAATTCATATTTAGTTTTGGGATCAGTGAACTTCTTTTGGATAAAATTTTGGAATTCAAGATGGACTTAATAGAAAAGATCCATATTTTGACCATTTGTTAATCCAGATTCAAAGTTATGATCCAAACTGGTGAAATGAATTTTGGGTTGGATAGATTTTCATGTTGAATCTCTAGTTCTCTACTGTTTCATGTCCTACTCGTAGATATAAAAAAACAAAATTTATTATTATTATAATTATTAGCTTGGCAAGAAACTTACAAGTTTATTGTTCATTATTGTTCATTGCATGCTCAAACATGACAAGTTCTTACTGTTTTTACTGAGTGCAACCCACCTGTACGTTATCTGTCGCGGGGCTATATATCACAACATTTTTTTTTTTTTTTAACGTATATCACTAACCGAAGAGAATGTGACATTGTTTTGCAGAAGAAGATTTTAGTCCGAATCCTAACTATTAACTTTTTTTCCCATAAATAAGTTTAAGACTGCTTCTCTCAAGGGAGATGAATTTGAACATTGTATATAATGCTCCATATTCAGACCACAAGAAAAAAATATCCACATAAGAACATCAAACATTTGTAAAATTAAAAGATGTACCATACATAGGTATAAAAGTTGGCATCACAACAAGATTACTCAACAGGATGATGGTTCAAACATCCTGCAAAATGATAATTTATTATTACATTCTTCATTTTTCGACCGTAGCTAGCCTTCACAGAGAAGGAGTTCTAAAGTAGGCTAAGGAATCCCACCGCGCTTTGGATTACCGGGAGGCGAAGGCCTTGGAATATATGGTCTAATAGGAGTTCCATGCTGGATAGGTCCAGGTCTTATGGAATTCTTCGAACTTGGAACCGGATCAATAGGGCGGTAATCGTCCAGATTTACACTGCCTGCAGCACTATTGTCAGTGCTTGAAGTATAGCCCTTTTCCTGCAGATCGGAAGGAGGAAAAACAAAAAAAAAGTCACATCCAAATCCAAGCCAAAAAACCTTGCCCGCGTCCTAGTTAAATGGGAAACAACTATTCTGAAGTGTGGCCACTCAGTTAACTTAGGTAGTTTTTGTCACAGCTCCCTGCATGGTCAAATGGACTTCTAAGCCTCAAAAGCTCTTCAGTTTAGTGCATGTACCTTCAACCTCCTGCTTGTTGCAGTCATCATACCATTGTCATCACGAGTCAAAGCCATATCTGACACTAATATGAAGAATGTTACGTAAGCATTCCAATTAATCTTGTTTTTCAAAGCTTAGAAGTGTTTAATCAGGCTAATCTACCAATTTAAATCACCGATATGTCACCATAAGTAACTTTGTGAAATTGATCTGCAAGCAAATATAACACCTACTGTAATTTTCTCCTGTATTTCCACCAAGGAAAAAAACACATGATAAAGCATTTTGGCTAGCATTGCCCAACAACAATTCAGTTTTCAGCTCGAATGTAAAGGTCATCTGCTGAATCATCATGCACCAACATATTAAACAAGCCGATCATAGTTTTAGAGGATTGATGATGACCGAAGAGTACAGAATTAGAAGAAAAAAGAAGCGCATTAGACCTGAATATCTATTGAATGGAGAATTATACACTCGATCTGGAGAGCCTCTTTTTTTCTTTTACCCTAAGTTCAAAACTTAAATTATGTCTTTGAAAAAACTTCACACCACCAAAGCATCACATCAACATTTATCAAAGCCTCATATGCTAACGCTTTCTGGTGAACGGAAATATATAGCAGTACATAAAGTAAGTGGTGTTAAACAAAAATGAGTGTGATTGAGC
This sequence comes from Cornus florida, assembly GCF_030987335.1. Taxonomy (NCBI): domain Eukaryota; kingdom Viridiplantae; phylum Streptophyta; class Magnoliopsida; order Cornales; family Cornaceae; genus Cornus; species Cornus florida. Next base: position 56,134,112 of record NW_026775579.1, on the reverse strand, counting down.
ATCCCCCATCAACAACAATAACAAAAGAATTTTCTATTTTGACTTGCTCCCCCATCATGATGAAATGAGAGCGGAAAAAAAGCTCATGGGATTGACACGAGGAAGTGGGAATGGCTATGTTTTTGGAACCGTACTGCCAGCAAATATGAAGTTTATCTGTGTATGGATACAAGTTATGCCTTGGAATGAAAATTCTGAATCCACTTTGTCTAGGAACAAGAAAGCTAGAAGTAATGCAACTACAATCTCCAGGGGAGTACGATCCTAACTCAAGATGAAAGCTCGGGGCATGCTTAATTCGTGCAAATCTGATGAGAAGTGGTGTTTCCAGAATGGTTGAAGCTAGGAATTTATGTGAATGGTTACTAAATCCAAACACGAGTTTTAGCGGTTTTTGTAGTAGCTCTAAAGCATCTACTCCATTTACTTTTTCTAGACCAGAGTTCTAGGAATACTGATGGAATTAACTCTTGCTGTGAGACGGACAGAAATGTAATTTTAAGAAACATTCTCCATACGAGACAATCAAGTAGCTTGCTTGGTAGATCAACTACCAGACTTAAAGTGAACATATATTTTAGAAAGGAAGAAAAAAGACGAAGGATACAAAATTGGCCCCTCAAGTATCTTTATTGGATAGGGCAACTTGTTATGACCACCAATGAGGGAAAACATTCTTTTCGATTTTTTTTTCTCTTCTTTTTCAAGTAGATTCAAGAATGTTTGTGCACTCAAATTCATCCCACCAAAGGTTATAACCTAGGGGCTAGTGGTATCTCCTCTACCTTCCAAAGTGAAAGGTGAAGGTTCGAGTCCCCACAAGGGCAAATGGGCGTGCGTAAGTTTCTTGCCAAAGGAGAAGACAACATGATTTGTTAACACATTATAATTTACTTGAGAAAAGAAAAATTACTCAGTGCCGCTTTCACCTATGTGGAGTGGTGAGAGAGAGACTGGATTCAAACCAAACCTTCTTATCATCATGCTCGGCAATAAGTTAACGAAAGTAGAAAATTGATGTGAGTAGTAATCTTGTTTAGCTGAGCTTCCAGCCATGAACTTTCAAGGAGGCAGCTCTGATCAAATGCACTTGCTCGAATTATCAAGGTCCATAAATAAATTGCTTAATCTGACTTGACAAGCTATTCAACTCTCAAAATTATTATGCGACTAGTAATCCTGTATTTCATTCAGCTAATTTCAAAGCATTGTTGAAGAGAAGCTCCACTCTAGTTTCATTAGTGGCAATTACTTTCCTTCCATGAGCCACATTTAGACCCTAAAACACCAATATTGGCATTCAAGTTCAGCTCTAGTCTAATGTCTCGAGAATTATTTACCCAATTCATTATCTTCCCACCAAGCCAGTGAGGCAAAGCATTCTTTTCTATTATCTTTTTTCTCTTCTTTTTCAAGTAGATTCAAGAATGTTTGTGCACTCAAATTTTTCCCGCCAAGGGTTGTAACCGAGGGGCTAGTGGTATCTCCTCTACCTCCCAAAGTAGAAGGTGAGGGTTTGAGTCCCCACAAGGGCAAATGGGCATGTGTGAGTTTCTTGCCAAAGGAAAAAATAAATAAAAAATTTACTTCCCACCAACATCTTTCTCAGTGAGTATTTGCTTGTACCGACATAGAAGAAAACATGATTTATTAACACATTATGGTTTACTTAAGAGAAGAAACATTACTCAGCGCCGCTTTCACCTACGTGGAGTGATGTGAGAGAGAGACTGGGTTCAAACCTAACCTTCTTATCATCATGCTTTGCAATAAGTTGAGGAAAGTAGGAACTTGATGCGGGTGGTATTCTTGTTTAGCTGAGCTTCCAGCCATGAACTTTCAAGGAGGCAGCCCTGATCAAATGCACTGCTCGAATTATCAAGGTCCATAAATAGATTGCTTACTCCGACTTGACAAGCTATTCACCTCTCAAAATTATTATGCGACTCGCAATCCTGTATTTCATTCAGCTCCACTCTAGTTTCATTAGTGACAATTAATTTCCTTCCATGAGCCACATTTAGACCCCAAAACACCAATGTTGGCATTCAAGCTCAGCTCTAGTCTAATGCCTCGAGAATTATTTACCCTATTAATTATCTTCACTGGAACACTTGCCCCATCAAATTCACAAATATTTAGGTGTGGAGGAGGCCTGATTATTAACTAAACTGGTTATCCTGGCATTTTTTTGTGCGCGCGATAATGCGAGCGAGTAAGGAATGCAGTAAAATTAAGTAAGTTGATAATGCGATAATGCGAGCGAGTAAGGAATTACAAAATTAATATGATTCTTGAGTCGCCAAATTTGGCATTAAATAGAAAGGATTGATCACCTAGTTTAATATGCATACAGTAATCTACAAAACAGAAGTTCTTACTCTAGTACACATTATATATCAAAATATATACATGAAAATATGGCATTTTACTTTAAAGAGGATAAATAAAAAATAAGAACAGAAGGGATGAGAAAACATAACGACTCTATTGGGTAAGTTGTGATGTTAGCCAATTTCATGTGGGTGGAATTTTCATGTTATATAAAGTATAAAATATAGCAAGCCCTAATATCTGACAACACACAAAACACAAAGATACTGCCACAAATATGACATAGATAGACAACCTAGAAACCACCACCAGCAAACAAACATGTTTCAGATTCTTAATAGATTATTTATCTCAAAGATCGTCACATCGGTACCAAAAACCTAAACTTGTATCATTTTCCTTTCAAAATCACATTGGGTTTCAAGATCACATTGGGATCAAAGAAATGTAACATTTATACAAAAAATAAAAAAATGAAAATAAAAAAAAATAAATCACAGGAATTGGTGAGTTTATATACCTGGAACAGAGGAGGTTTTTTCTTTGGTGGAGAAGATGAGGAAAATCGAAGTTGTCCCAATTAGGAAAGAGAACAAAACCCTTAACACAAATCCCTTCATAATGCTCAAAATGAACTTCCCCTTCAAAAGTTTCCAATTTCTCTCCAAAACAGTTCTTAAATTCTTCAACCCATTGGAAAATTTTGTTCAGATTCTGCAGATATAAGGAGAACAGTACCTCCGAGCCCATATCGGTACATATATTTATATAAACACGTGTATGTATGTATGTATATATAAATATGTATATAATTTTTTTGTTTTTTTTGGTGAAGGGAGTCACTCATAATGAAGGATGTCATGTGGGTTTCATTGTCCTGCATTGGTGCACAGTAGGTAGAGATTAATGGCGTTTGTTTTTGGGTCGCAGAAAGGGAATTGAATGCTGTGGCGTGGTGGAAAGCGGGCCATGCAGACTTTAAGATTGTATTGGGCGGAGAGTTGTTTTCACCATGTCCCTGTTTTCCATGTCCGATCTTAATTTTGTACGGTTGTTTTTACTGTGTAAAGGAAAAGCTGCGTCTGTCTAATTTTTTTTTTTTTTTTTTTTTTTTTTTTTTTCAAATCTTGCACCGGTGCTATAGAATAAGCATTCGACTAGATATTGAATGTGGCGGCGCGTCATGTTATTAACGTATTATCTAAAACAAAAAAAAAGTCAGGTTACTCTCTCTTTACTTTGAAACTCTGTGAATTATAATTCTTAAAGTACTTAACTATTTAAAAACGGAAGGATTATGTTTTATTGACAACTGACACACCCAATATCTATTTATAAGTATCTATTAATTTAATTATGGGAGTCTCCTGAACCATGTTAATCATGTAAACATATGTAATACCAAACTACTTTACATCGCGATAGTGACAAAGCCATAAATTTACTTGAGAGGGTGCAATTATTTATGATAATATGATTTAAAAAATAAAAAATAAAAACAAAATAATAAATAGTAAATGAGGGGTTTTCTAAAATTTTGATTATTAAAATTTTGTGGGAGCTGTTGGAGGAGAAAAACATGTTTTTTTTTTTTTTATTTTTAAAATCTTGTTGGTCAAATGAGTTAGAAAATGAAAAGTTTTTTTTTTATTATTATTTTGGAAAATTTTCTCAAGGTCTTTAATGAATTTTGAAATTTTCAGTGAGGGCACTTTAAAAATTATAAAAAAAATATGTATAAAAAATGCAAATAATATAAAATTCCAGGTAATAAATGATTTCAGATCAATTAAGCCCACTAATGTTATAATATTGATATTTCCTTGCATCACTTACATGGTTGAAGGAAAATATTATAATGGACAATACTTAGATCTTCGACAATGTCGGTACATCATCATCAATGATGTATACTTATAACATGAACATATTCTCTTTAATTACCAAATGAAATATGGTAGAAAAAATTCTTAATTATCAAATCATAAATGGTGAAAAACACACTTATCAATATTACTCTTTATAATAATTTTTATTTTATTTTATTCTTATAACTAAAAATAATATGTATATTTATTATTAGTTTACCGCACCGTTAAGAATGAGGAACTAAGTCATTATTGGACCAAAATTATTTCAGGCTCCAAGGTGGTCAAGTCACGTTGGAATTAATATCCCGTGCTCGCCTTCAATGTCTTTGGAAGATTAGAGCAACATGTCTACTCAAGGAGATAGAGAAACATTTTCTAATTAATGCACATAAAGACTAACAATCATATCAATGTTTATACATGCACATGCCTAAAATGTGTGTAGATTCTGTAGCACAAACCACCTATTTCCTAACTTGACACTTTTAGCCCTTGGGCCTAGAACACCTGAAAAGCCATGGGCTCTTTGATGGCAAACGAGGCCACCGGACTTCAGGCCCAAATGATATAATTTCTGCTCTCCAAAAAGGAGGTTGAGAGTTCGAGCAATACATTATGGGCACAAGTGTGCGTTTGATTTAACCTCGGAAAGAAAATAAAACTAGTTAGGAGGGAGAGAGTTGTCTTTGACTATGTTTGATATGGTGGAAAAGAAAAGAAAAAATAACATTAGTTAGGAGATAAAAGAAAAGAAAATGAAGAAAATGAGAGGGTGTTTGGTTAACTAAAAAAGAAATAAAATGATAGTAATCATATTTGGGAAAAGAAAAGAAAGGAAACTATTTTAATAAATTTATTATCATACCCTTTTCTATAGATTTTGTTTTTTATACAAATAAAGACAATTTCGGTATTAACAAAGTTTCATTAACAAGATTAGTTTTTCATTCCCTTTCTTTTCATTTCTTCCCTTTTTTTTTTTTTTGAAGGATTACAAAATTGACACTTCATGCCTAATCTCTATCCTTTCGAATCCCTAGGATTCCTTTCTTTTCCTTTCAGAATCTATACCGAACATGATATTTTATTTCCCTTCATTACCTTTCTTTTCTTTTCTTTTCATTACCCTCCGACCAAACTGGGCCTTAAACTGTGGAGCAGAGATAAATATCAATTTATAGACCATCAATGTCTGAACGTTAGAGCACTTCCAAACATGGGCTCGACCAATAAGTTCAGTCCAAATAAGATCCACTGTAGTAGTCCAATTCGGGGGACTTTGAATAACTTGTGTAGTAGTAGTATTATATCCAGATGCCATTTTTGCGATAGATGTTGAAATTTACATGGTTTTGTAAGAGATTTCTGGTTAACTATGGAGGAACCTATTGTACTTGAATATTTATGCTAGTAAAATTGTAGTACAAAAAAAAAAAATTGCTTAAGAAAATTGTGTGGGTGTATATATATATAAATGATCATAACATTATTTCATGAAATTGTGCTTTCAAGCTTTTTTTTTTTTGATTTTGACAACTCACAAGCTTATAATGCGATACAAAATAAATATATATTTTGTGAGAGTGCAAACTAAAATCGACCAATCTTAAACATTGCTATTAGCAACGAAATATGTCAAAAGGACTAAAAATTATAGGTTGAAAATTAAAAAGTTAATTCAACCATTTTTGTTCGGTTGAATGGAAGAGAATGAAAAAAATTGACAATTTAATTTAATCTAGGATAAAATGACTAATAAAATTTTAAGTTGTTTTTACCATTAAGCCCCTCCCTTACTTTATTTATGGGATTTAACAAATATTTTTTGAAGGATAATGCAGTAATTTAAACTTTTATAATAGGCTCAATTGTTTTCTCTCCTATATTTCGCCAATATTTGGGCGGCTGAAAATTTGTGAAGAATGAAGAATGACTCATTCTTCCTATTATCTTTTATTTCCTTATATCATCTCTACCCAATGAAAGAAATTTGTTCCTTCCTTCCTATTTTCCTTCCACCCTTTTTCATTCATTCCTACCGAATATAGAGTTAGGTAGGAAGAAAAATATATATTAGAGTCAGTTTGAACTATTGAACATCAAAAAGAAAGAATAGACTACAACCATCTAATAATTTATCTTCCTTGGGATATGTCTCTCGTGCTCCCTCCAAAATAAATCTGAAGGCTAATATTAAGATACGTCATTTGCCACGTCATCCTTTCCCTCTTTTTTATGTCTCCTTATCTCTCCCTAAATCTTATATATAAGACTAAAATTTTCTCTTCCCTTTTCAGTAATTTTCATATAATTAACCTACCCATAACCTACTCTTTTCTCTCAAATTGTGAATTTTCTTTGGATATTGCTCCTGATTTTATCAGCTTCAAAACCAACCATTGAAGTTTTAGGTTTTGCTCATTTAACCTGGGAATAATCATAAATATGTTGAGTTAAAAAAAAAAAAAAAAATCATAACAAATTAATAAACCAAGAAATCAATTAAGGAATTCATTGGGTCTCTCTGAAAATTAATTAAGGTTTTAGGTTTGGCACAATTTATTATTATTATTATTATTATTATTCATTTTTTTGTTTACAGAATTAATCATTTTTTTCTTTTATTTATATATGTGTGTATATGTTACGTTTAGCACAACTTTGAAGAAGCCGGCGGATTTCACCAAGTAAAATTTAGATATGAAAGTTACCTAAAAGGGAAGAGAAAAATTTGGTCTTAATATCTAAGATTGTGGGGGCGGGGCGGGGCGGGGCGGCGGGAGGGGGGGGAGAGGGAGATGTGACAAACGTGTCCTGATGAATGACATGTCTTAATATTAATCTTTAGATTAATTTTGAAAAGAGCAAGAGATGTCCTAATGAAGATCTCTATCCGTAATTTATTCACAAAATAAAATTTATATAAGGATAAAGTGCAAAAAAAAATTCATGTTATATACGAAATGTGCAAATACCTATGCTGTTAAAAAAAACCCCATGCATTTTTTAAATTGAGCAAATACGACAATTCTTCCATTTAAGCTTTGAAAAACCTAAAATGTCATTAAGAGAAAAATTAAATTAAAAAAAAACAAAAATAAAAATTATTAAGTAAATAAATAAGGGCATTTTTTATTTTTTTATTTATAAAAACTCAAAAAAATATTTTATTAATTTATTTTATCTTGTTTATTTAATTTATTATTATTATTTTTAAAATTACTTTTTTTATTTATCACAAAAAAAAGAAATACCTAAAATTCTGTTAGGGCTATTTGGAATTTTTTTTAAAAATCTGATCAAAATTGATGAATTGGGGCAATTTATTCCAAAATTTTAAAATATATAGGGATTTAATAAATAGCACGGTGTTCTTTTTTTTTTTTTGATGCACTTTACTTAAAAAAAAAAAAAAAAAAAAAAAAAAAAAAAACATCTAGACTGATCGTATAACTAAGAAAAAAAATGAAAAAGTACGTAAAAAAAATTAATGGGACGAACACCGAAAATGGGCGAGTGACAAATATTCATTCACTCTTGAGCTTTATAAAAATAATATTTCAATTCTTTTGCCGTATTTCTCACTTTTACACTCCTTTTCGTCGTTAACCTCCCGATTTCTTGTTTCTCTCCCCTCTCTAAAGTTGAGGGATTCACCGGAAACGCAACTGATCGATAAACGGTGCGCGCATACATATACATACATACACACATATATATATATACACACGTCTATCTCATTTTCAGGGAGATTGCGATGGACCCTTCCATTATGAAGCTTCTTGAAGAGGACGAGGTTACGTTTCTCTCTCTAACTCTCACTCTCTCTTATTGCACAATACATGTTTGAATATGATCACATATTTGTTATATATAAAATATAAATATATATATATGTGTGTGTGTGTGTGGCTGAAATTTATTGGATTTGTAAAAAAAGGGGAATTGTTGGGATGATAAAATCTAAGTTGTTATCATCTGATACGTTTACAGGACGAAACTATGCATTCTGGGGCGGATGTGAAGGCGTTCACTGCTGCTTTAAACAGGGACATTGAGGGCCACACCTCCACTTCTCAACCCTCAGACGGTGGTGGTGAGTATGCATCTCTACAAGCTTTGGCTTTGTTTCCAATTCTTGAGTTATGCTTTCCTTTAACCCACCACCAAAAATTGAGTCTATATGTTTATCAATCAATGTGCATTCGTTCAAGAATGAGTATGAATGTATTAAGAAGTTGATGAAATCCATCCCGCACAGGCGGCTCAGCCGGTAAGACCTTTGGAGTATTCCCCTCAGTGTGATTGTGTGCACAAATCATCCGAGAAAAAAGAAAAAATAAAAAAAGAAAAGTTGAGGAAATCTTAGTAAAATTAGCCCTTTAAGGGGATAATTAATCATTGGGGTATCGAATAGATTGTTAATGGAGAAATATATTGGGTTTGTTTTGTCTGCATTCTATTGATTCAATGTCTTCTTTTGAAAATTGAAAAAAAAAGGATGGTCTTTATACATAATACAAAGCTAAGGATGCAAGTTACAGTATTCATTGGTTAATTTAGGAGCTGAGTGAGAATTATAAACTCTGGTTTGAGCATTCACCATTGTTTGTGTTTTACAAATGCCGATGGATACCGAATTCTGCGTGGATACTAGAAGTTTATTGTTAGCAGCTAATTACTTTTACAGACCAAGTTGTTTATGCCAGTTAGCATTCTTTTGATGTCAATTTGCTGTTTGAAAAAGTAGAGGCCGTGACATTTTCCTTCTTCTTATTTTTCTTCTTGTTCTTAGAGCCCAAATGTGTAGCTGAGTATGTAATAAGGGTATACTGCTTGAAAGGTTTATGCACTGAGTTGAGTGAGGTGTGGGATGCTGCTGAAGCACATGTAGGTTGAATCAGGTGAATGAACATGTTACGTGTTGATTTTACAGTTATCATTGGATTCAAATTTACCTGAGGACTGAGCCCATAAAGTTCAATAATGATTATTTTGACCGGGAACTTAGGTAAGGATTATGATTTCATTTTAAAGGCACTGAATGATTGCATGATTTGAGTTCGAAAATTCTGGGAGTGGCTGGGAAGTAAATTGTTTTTAGGCTTGCTGCTCTTGATACACATACATAGTATATATTAATGACTAACAAAGCATTATGAAAACACTTTTCTTTTACTCTGATTCTTCTTTCTGTTATGTTGAGTAGGATATTGCATAAAATGGCAGTTTATTTATTATTCTCCTATGATTATTGTATCTCTAATTTTGTTTGTCCCTCATGCGATAACATTTCAAAGTTCCATTTGAAGATTCAAAACTTAAGCCCTGCCAAGTACCGTGGATGCCTCTGTGCCTCGATATTTGCAATTCTATGTCTTTGACTTTCTTATATGGTTTTTTTTTTTTTTTAAATAAATTTTTCATGTGTCCCGCTCAACTTCTTGATTAGTCATAATTTGTTAATTTTAAAAGCAGCAGTTTCATCTCAAGGAAACAGTCACACTTCCAGTCAGTTGTTTTCACAGTGGCAACCGTCCAGCCTAGATAGTAAGGCCAATTTTCAAAGTGAATATCTGAAGGGTTCAGAGCAACAAGACCAACATTCGTCTGAAATGGAGCTAAAGCAACCTGGATCTGTTTCTGAGAATCAGCAACAACAAATCAATACCACACAGGAACTGAATTGCCTCCCTTTGCAACAGAAACAATCGCAAGATGATTGTCAGCGACAGCAAGCCAAAGCTGAACAAAGTACTGTTCATTTTCCTCAAATAGTGGGCATGCAGACATCGGAACAGAATCCTAGCCATGCCCTAGAGCCAGAACGAACACAGAATCTGGAGAGTGAATCTCAATACCCAAAATTACAGAAGATGGGTAATCAACAGTCAATGACACCAGAGCAGGCAATTAACCCGACAAATCGTAGCAAGCAAGTGCCATTTGCCCAGTTGCTACCAGTGATACAACCCCAACTCGATAAAGACAAAGCCATGCAACTTCAAACTCTTTATTATAAATTGAAGGCAGGTTTCGCACATGGATTTCTTTACCAATTGCAATGCTTTTATTTTATAAAATGACATATTTGTATTATTCTCATCCACTTGGTGAAAATTTTCCTATTTTCAGAAAAGTGAAATCTCAAAAGATGGATTTGTTAGGCTCATGCGGAATCTTGTTGGAGACCAGATGCTTAAAATGGCAGTGTTTAAATTGCAAGCTCAGGTAAATAGAAAATGTTTTGATGTAACTATTATACTCCTAAAACCCTTTAATTTGATTGCAGATTAATGCTAAAACCAAGCTTGGATACAGGCTGCTCGAAACTCACACACTGAACCCAACCAAATTTCATTACAGTCTCAAACTTCAGCGCAACAGCATAATCTGAAAATGCCATCTATAAGTGCCAAACAGCTCCCTGATCCCCAATCATTCGCGCAAGTTCATCGGAAGGGTATCACTTCTCATATTGCTTCTTTGGCAGCGCAATTGAAGATTGATTCAAGTAATGCATCGATGGATAATAATGCTCAAAAACCCCGGGAGGTGGAACGTCAATCAGATTCACATGGAATGCAAGTAAGTCAAATGTCTTCTTCCAGTTTGAGTACACTAAATCAAGAAAGGGAGCGAGCAATCCAAATACAAGGGCTTATCAATCTGCAACAACAGCAGTTGCACTTCCCCCAGTCTTCTTTTCCCATGTTTGGAAATACTGGTGGTAATTATCACCCATTTTCTGGAGCAAATGTTAATGCCTCGACAACATCCCTCAAACAGCAGCCTCATGATTCACAAATTAGGCAAGTTCCAGTTCATCAAAGCATGGGTGCAACTCAGTTAGGAACAGTAACTCAGACCGTGAATGTAATGAGTGTGCCTAAATTTGAGAGAAAAAATTCTTTCAGTGAACCGAAAAGAGTGCATGGCGGAACTCTTTCTCACTTGACAAATAATTCAACATTGCAACAGAATTCAATGCATTGGCAATCATCAAGCGGTAAAGAGCAGAAAAATAGTGCTTCATCATCGATGACTTATGTAAAACAGGAACCAGTTAATCATGCGAACGAGCAACAGCAATCCCAGTTGTCTATGCAGCAGGGGTTGTCTGCTATTTCTTCTGCACAGGTAGAACAGGGAAATGCAATTCTAGGAACTTCGAAGGATGGAAATTTTGAGATGCAGTCCTCTAGGATGGAGTTCTCAACATCTACAAGTATGGTGCCATCAAATTCAGTGTCATCATCCATTACAACCCAGGTGGACACTAATATCTTGGTAATTTTGTCTTAGTCATCTATTCTACTCTGTTCTTTTAATATGTGAGGTTCTGATGCATGAATTGAAAATTCATAATAAAACATCTTCCTTTCCCTTAAGAGCACGCTAGCTCTGCCGTGGAGTTTTTCCATCTTCCATTAGATACCAATGGTCGTCCACTAGGATGTCCTGAGCTCTTGGTATTGGTGGGTTACATAGAGATGCATGTTGCCTATTTGCTTGCTTGCTCAGTGTCAGCAGGTTTAAGATAAATGTCATATTCCATTACAACCCAGGTGGACCCTGATATCTCGGTAATTTTGTCTGAGTCATCTATTCTACCCTGTTCTTTTAATACGTGAGGTTATTATGCATGAATTGAAAATTCATAAAAAAAACATATTCCATTTCCCTAAAGAGCACCCTAATTCTGTTGTGGAGTTTTTCCATTAGATACCAGTGGTTGTCCACTGGGATGTCCTGAGCTCTTGGTATTGGTGGGTGACATATTTTTTTTCTTCCTGAATAGGTGAATGACGTAGAGATGCAATGTAACCTATTTGTTTTCTTGCTGAGTGTCAGCAGGTTAAGATAGACTTCCAAAATGGACATTGTAACATTTGTGGGGAAGATGCATACAAACGATGATTCAGTGGCTCATTAGAACCGCCCAAGGGCATGGAGATATTATCATTAATTGGTGGTCGTTATAAACCTTTCAAAAGCTTTGGGTTGTTTTAGATACTGGACTCCAGCTTAGTGAACGTAAACATGGATTTCTTAGCAAAAAGAGGGATTGCCAGTTCTCATGTGTTTGCCTTCTTGTCTTTCTCTATATAATTGTTTCTTTTCTACTCTCTCTCTCTCTCTCTTCTCTTCCCATCCTGCATTTCATCTTCTCATGGATTTCTTTTCTGTCTTCTTCTTCCTCTTCTTTATTTATTATTTATTATTATTTTTATTTTATTTTTTTCTCAAGGTCTTCTCTTCCCATTTTGCAATTTATCTTCCTATTACTATTAAAGACTTACTTTCTTGTCTACTGAATGTTGTAGTCATTTGTGCTTGATGAGGTACTTGTTTAAGATTTGTTGTAATTTCTTTATTCACTGTTACTGATTAGTTTACTTGTTACTTTTATTTTTCATCAGTTAACCTCTCGGTTCCCTTCTGCAACCTCTCCACTTGGGCCTGGAAGTAATGTGAAAACACATCTCAAAAAGCCTCATGTTGGCCAGAAGAAACCTCTTGAAGCACTTAGTTCTTCACCTCCTTTGTCAAGGTGATGTGACCTATTGAATTCTAAAACATTTAGATTATATTTTATTGGTTAAAGCAACTTGATTTTGTTTCTCATCAACCTTATATTTGTTCTATAAATAATTTGGCACACATTTTTGGGATATCCTACAGCAAGAAGCAAAAATTATCTGGTGGGGTCTCTTTGGATCAAAGCATTGAGCAACTCAATGATGTCACTGCTGTCAGTGGAGTTAATCTCAGGGTATGGTTATTTTTCGTCATATATTCTATCTTGTTAAGATGCATATACTTATTATGTAAATAGTGGACAGACTTTTAGTGAGGAGCTCACAATGGTTTTGCTGTTCTTTTATTAAAAAATAGGAAGAAGAAGAACAACTTCTTTCTGGGCCCAAGGAGGACAGTCGAGTTTCAGAAGCATCTCGAAGGGTTGTGCAAGAAGAGGAGGAAAAGCTGATTTTGCAGAACTTACCCCTTCAGAAAAAATTGACAGAAATCAGTTAAAGCTTTCTTCTGTCATATATTTAAACCCTGTGAATATATGCATTTTGTTGCAGGAGGTAAAAGCAATTTCACTTAGATTGACATCTAGGATTTGTGTTTGTCTGGCAGTAACAAAATATGGTGTAAAGAGTATTAGCAATGATGTGGAACGATGCTTGTCATTGGTGAGATTTTTGTTACTTCATGCTTTTCTATTATTATCTGTTACACTGTTCTTACACAACTAAATGATCAGTGTGTGGAGGAAAGAATGCGTGGACTGATAAGTAGCCTGATCAGACTGTCAAAACAGGTCAGTTGACCCTCTTTCATTCCTTTCTCTGTAGTCTGTTTGCAGAGGATTTTCTTTTTCTGTTCTTAAAAAACAAAGGAATTGTTTTGTAGCGGGTTGATATTGAGAAGCCTAGGCATCGGATTGTTATCACCTCAGATGTTCGGGAACAAATCATGATAATGAACAGGAAAGCCAGGGAAGAATGGGAGAAAAAACAGTCTGACGCTGAAAAGCTCCAAAAACTCAACGAAGCGAGTGAACTTGATGTTAAATATTAAGGTTTCTGTGCCTTTTTGGATATGTATTCATTGAAATTTTTAATTTTTTAAATTAATGCAGCCTGAAGGTGATCCTGAAGTTGATGACGATAAGGAGAAGGATGAAGGCCGTGTAAAATCATTTAAGGTAATAGTGATGATTGATTTCTGGACATTTTTCGTTTACCACTAAACTGGGAAATGAAATTCATATCCTTACAAAATTTCTTACATATGCAGGGTAACAAAGAGGAGGATGACAAAATGAGGACCACAGCAGCAAATGTTGCTGCCCGAGTTGCTGTAGGAGGAGATGACATGCTGTCAAAATGGCAGCTGATGGCTGAGCAGGCGCGGCAGAAACGTGAAGGTGGAACTGATGCGGCATCTGGTTCTCAGCCAGGTAAGGATGTGAGCCACAAACCTTTATCAACCTCAGGAAGAAATGGAAATGATAATCTAGAAGCAGAAAAAAGGGTGCATTCAGCTACTGTGGCCACATCTGGTGAGTATGATCTCCAGTATCATTGGTCTAATTCTAATGTTAGAATGAGATGCTATCTAATTCTAATTTTATATACCACAACTGCTATATCAAGGAACTGCCCGTAGTGTTTATCTGTACATTTTACTTCAGTTTCGCGTGTCAAAATATATTAGGGTATAAATTGGCTGCAATAGTTATAAATCTGAACCTTATGACTTATTATCAATTTATATGATTTATTAACAAATTTTCTATTTAAAAAGAAATAAAGAAGTATACATCATTAAACATACAAAGGGACAAATGATAGTGGTAGTTTCCTGCATGTATCATTGTATCAAATACTTGCTGCATTCGCAAGGGTGAATTGTTACTTGCTACATCATTTGTAGATATATAATAAAATGCACCCAATTGATCTAAAGTTAAAATCAATTGCTCCAAAAGGTTAACTCATATCATTCCTTGTGTATACAGTTATCATCCATTTTTTTTCTCGGTCATAATTGTTTACAATCCATATTCGCACTTTGAGAAATGTGTTCTGCACTCTACTCCTTTTTATAAGTGCAAAATATCACCTTGCTAATCCTTTTGTCTTTATTCAATTTTTTTTTTTTTTTGGGTTAGTGCTATGTGAACTTTAAACTGGCCCTTGTTATGGCTGGTTCAGCTGCCAATTTAAGGGGCGAAATGTATTGACACATTGGAATGGACATGCTTTCTTGTGTACATCCATACATTCACGCAAGAGTTATTCACTTAAACCTCCACCTTTTCTTTTGTTGAAAGATTGTTGCATGGACTTGTTTAAAATCAAATTTCTTTATTTCTTTGTTAAATAGTTTTATTTTGATGTCATAATGTGCTGTTGATTAGATGGTTGAACCAGTACTTGCTGGTTTTTTAATGCTAGAATGTTGAGAAACCTGCGAAAAATGTAGTAATTTATGGGTTGGTGATCAACTGATCGTTTTAACATCCTGAATCATTATTCCACCATTAATATATTAATCCATATAAACGGGAAATGGTTGTGATAAGCTGACGGACATATCCTTCAACAATCCCTGATAAAGTAGTTTTCTTTCCTTTTCTTTTTGTTGGGAGGAATAGGTCCTCCATTTATTTTGGTACATTGAAGAACACTATATAACCATCTTACACACTACTATTTGAACCTGGGGTGGTGTGAACCCCCATCCTTTTCATGCCTTCTAGGTTTTTTTTTTGGGGGGGCCCCCCACCGGGGGGGGGTGGGGTGGTTTGCGGCCCCTGAATCGTACCGTCTTGTGTTTTTTATTTCCTTTCTGAATGATGTATTTTTGTCTTAGATTCTGTATTGTACAGTGTTTCCCTCCCTTTTGGGAGGAGAACTACTTATTTTGGTTCTCATTTCTTATCTTTGTAATTATGGGACTTGGAAGTTAATAAAATTCACCAAAATTGAACGAAGTAATACGAAATGTTAGGTTTGTACCTAGTCTGCCCTTCCCGACACCCTCGACTAATGGGGACTATACTAGGTAACGACCCAATTACTTTTTGTATCAGAGGCAATGTAAAAGATCAACATAATTATGAAGTTCGTCATTTTATGGAATCAGATACAAGAAAAATTCGAACTCCATCATAATTGGAACAAATTATGAAGAAGGTTTTGAGTTTTAAAAGCTGGTGTTAGAATCGTTAAGGGGTTTGAATGTCTCTTGGCCTTTAACACTGTCACCTCTCCCCACCACACAAAAGAATTTTTTTTTTGATTAAAACTTCAATAATATGTGGAATTGAATGCCTCTCTTGGCCTTTAGCACTCTCACCTCACCCCACCACACCTCAAAAGATTATTATTTTTTTAATTAAAACTTAAATAATATGTGGAAGTATATGGAAGAAAAAGGAGGAAGTATTAAGAAAAGAAATGGTTCAAATACAAACGCATTGCCAATGTGTATAAAACAGCCTGGTTTACACATTTTTGTGTGCCATGATATCTTATATAACCTCCGAATTCTATGAACAATATAGATTGGTACAAGTATCATTGCTCTACTGGTTCTTTGTGAGATAAAAGATCTTTTGATTTGTCAGAACACTTGCCCCTTGATTGATGGGTAGCCAGCCCCTACTAGCTACTAATTGGAACGAGGCTTCTGAGTGATGCTTCTAGAAAATTCCAGCCATGATGTCTTTCCGCTATTGCTACTCACGTGTTGATAAATTCTCTAGTTATCTAGAATATGGCTTCCTTTCACTTCTGCTACATGCCACTTTCCTGGACATATGCTGATGTGCATGGTCGATGTAGCAATATAGCATGCAAGTGTTTCAATCTTAAGATTATGTAAAAGTATTTTTAGTTGCTATTGCCTCCTTGGATGACATCGTGGACACTCTTGGCTAAATCTTGTACTTTTCTAATGAATCAAATGGGGCCTTCGGTGTACTTAACTTCCTAGATATGATCCATAGCTGTACGTGCCTTGTTGAGTTCGTTCTGATTTTAGCCCGCTTTTGCTTTCTATAGGTCTGAGTAGAAAATTCGGAAGGAATCAAGTTGCTATGCCTCAACCTAGGATCTCCCGCAGTATCTCTATTAAGGATGTCATTGCTGCCCTTGAGAGAGAGCCCCAGACCTCAAAATCTACACTGATGTATCGCTTGTATGAAAAATTGTGTGCAGATGCTGTAGCTGAATAATTTGTGATGAATCATGGTGCAGTAAGATATTCAACTCAATTGTGTGCAAAGCTTGCAAGATGTTTAGAGTTATTCTCTTCTTGTTAATTTCCTGTAATTTATTTGCAGTTTAGAACTCTAGATGTAGTGCATATAGGTTCAATTTTCTGACTGCTTTTTGCCTCATTATGTATTTATTTAGTTCTTTAGCAGGTCAAATCTGCTTAATTTGGGTATTAAACAGTGAAGTTTTGGGGACTTTTGAGGTGTTGTCAAATTACTTGATTGATTGATCTCAACTGCCGTCTATTTTTCGCTTGATCCATCTGGTCATTAGTCCGTATGGTATGATCTCTCCTTCCCAAAAGGGAGGTTGACAATTCGAGTCTTTCTAAAGGTAATATTGTGGATATGTGCGTGTTTCTTTGAACCTCTCAAAAAAGAAAATTTGCTACATTGCTACATCAGCAGGTCTTTGAACTTTATTTATTTTCAGTTGGATTTGCTTTCTTATTTCCTTTTTTACTGTTATTATTAGGATACTTATGATCATTATGCTTGTCCTAATTTCATATGAATGGGTCGGTCAAGTAAATTCTCTCTCTCCAATATTTCTTATTACATGCCATTTCATCTACTACTAATGTTTTAAAGTCATTTCTAACTTATCAAAAAAAAAAAAAAAAAATGTTTTAAAGTCATTTCTAATAATCTTGTCCCGTGTTAGTTTTGGTCGACCTCTTCGTCTCTTACATTCTATTACAACTAGCTTTCCTTGTTTGACTGGGTATCTCTAGGTGTCCGATGTATGTTCAAACCGATGTATGTTCAAACCATCTAAGTCTTACTCTTTCTAATTTTCTGATCAATGGGTGCTAACATTTTCATTCTCTTACATGAATGTATTGTTCTTGTTTTTTTTTCCCATACTACTAGTAATATCACTATTTATCATTTCATCCTTTTGTAATATTGATTCTATATAGGTAGTTTTGAATAATCTTTTGGTTTTAAAGTATTGTCATTATATTATCACCCGATTCTTTATTAAATTTAGGCTCTATATATTTGATTTTAGTTTGACTAATTTTCAATCCTTTTGGTCTAAAACATTTCTTCACATTTTTAATTTTATTGTTAATTTGATTTATTTTATTTTATTGTTAATTTTATTTATTTAATTTTATTTTTAATAGAGGAATCTAAGAGCACTGTGTCATGGGCAACTATCATGGGTTGAAATCTTGACTTGTGGCTTTTTGGGCTGAACTAGGCTCCGTTTGTTTTAAAAAAAAAAAACCGAAGAAGGAAAAAAACCAAAGAAGTAATAAGAGAAGAAAAAGAACAATACTTAAGTTTTCACTAGTGAGGGTTTACATAATAAGAAAAATTTGACCTTTTTTTTAAAAGGAAATTAAAGAAACTTAGAGTAAATGAGGAAAAAAAGGAAAAAGTTAAAAGAGAATTTTGGAAAGTTAATATTTTTAGGGGGACATGATATACAAATTTTTATATATATGTAAAAATAATTTTAAAATTTATGTATATTATATAGGGCGGGGCTAGGCTAGAAAATTGATGGGTAAGTTATTATTGTTAGAGTTTAATATATATATATATATATATAGTCATAAAATATTTACAATATATATATATATATATATATATATATATATATATATCTAAAAATTAAAAATATTTTACATTCAAACAAACAGAGTCTAAATATAAATATCATGATGAGAATGAGTTTAGATTCTTCGGATGTTATATCTAGAGTTCATAGTGTTTGGCTAGGGACAGAATTATGACAAATATAACTGCAACTGCCATTAATTTAAATTTTAAACCATAAATCAAACTCAAAATTCCCAATTTCACGATTGAAGAACAAAGGGAACTCATGTTTTTACATGTAGAAATCATACTTTGTTAGTTATCATATTCGTGAGTTAATGAAGTTGTATTGTAACAACAAGGCTGCTATTAGCATTGCCCACAATCCGGCTCAACTTTTCTTTTTTTGAGATGTAAAGTATCAACTACATAACCTTGATTTCTCGTTGATAAATAACAATAATAATAATAATAATAATAATAATAATAATGTATTTCCTGCATAACATGTGCTAAAAGATAAGCATATTGCCCTTTCTTGCAACTTCACAACCAAAGTTCAATTGCGTAAGCTCCAACACCCATGAACATTACATAAGCCATTACACATAATATATATTATATTACTAACATACGCACACATTAATCCAATCATCTATTTAAAATATTATTAGAGAATTTCTAAAATCAAAATATTAATGATGATAAAAGACTACAAAGTATAAAGATCGGATTTATCAGACCAAATATCAAAAGAACATAGACAAAGCAAATAGTACTGCTTCTCTAGCCTCGCCAAAATATTGTAAGCCATGTTTGCTATAGACATATAAGCTTCAAATGCAATCTTTTAATTTTTTTATTTCTATTTTTTTAGTTTCAGACTGTGAATAATTGTAATTATTTATTACGTTTGGAAATTTAGAAATAAAAATTTTAAAAATGGACATCATGCAGCTTCCTTGCAAATTTTCTTGAGCACCAATAGCGACGGGCAAGGGCGGAGTACGTAAATTATTTAGGGCCGGAGAAGTGTTGTGTAGTGTAGTATAGTGTAGTGCTCTAGCCTAGAACGTCTTCTACCTATTTGTTTATATGTGTGTGTATATATATATATATATCTCGATTTATTGGATATGATTTACTGTTTTAACCTTAGACAAGATATGGCACACTTCTATTACCCCCTTTGAAGATTTGATTTCTCAATAATCCATTTGATCAAGAAAGGAAGCAATGCTAATTGAGATTAAGACTAGTGGTTATTGAATATTGATGGATAATTTTGACCATTTTTTTTCTCCATTCAATATTTTTAGTGATAAGTGATGTCTTTCTTAATTAAAGTTTTATTTTATTTTAAGTAATGTTTATTATTTAAAATGATATAAATTTATATTATCAAACATACTTAATTAAATAAACACTTAATGATATTTAACTTGCTAGTGCCACCAAACTTTTTCTGCATTATGAAGCATACAAGTTAATCCAATTCCAGCCACAGGCCAATGAGGTCTAAATTAAGTGGTCCATTGATTATAACCTTTTTTTGGTCCTTGAGCAAGTGTGAAAGACTTGCAATGCCCAGGGTAGTTGACCTATTCAACGTCTTTTATTTATAGGTTTTTTAATATTTTGTGATTTATTAAATGTGACAAGATATATTTACATATCGAGCTCCCATGCAAAAGTTTACAATATTTAATGGTACCAATCAATATGTGGTACCCTATTCAATAAACAATATAGAAACATTCAATTTTTTGTGTATTTGAGCAAATTGAGAGTTTTCATGTTTGGTTGCTACACGAGATATTCTAGACTTTTTCCAAATTCAACATGCACACTTTTATTATCTCTAAAGTCAAATTTGTGAATGATAAATTGGAACTTGAAAAAAAGAAAGTAGTACTAGTATATCTAGAATGATAAATTGGAACTTGAAAAAAAGAAAGTAGTACTAGCATATATATATATATATATATATATATATTTTTTTTTTTTGCATTTTGAAAGCACAAACAACTCTTTCATCTCATCACCAATAATAATGATCTTTTCATCCTTCAGCAATCGCGAGAGACTTGCAAGGGCCGAGTAGATGAATCATTGAATGTCTTCGGTTTATTTATTTATATATATTGATTTATTGGATGTGATTTACAATTTTTGCCTTAAACAAGAGATGACACTCTTTTATTACCTTTGATTTCTCAAAAATCTTTATGATTAAAAAAGTAAGAGTGAGTTCAGTCGAGGTGATTATTGAATATTGATGGATAATTTTGACTAAAAACAATCATGCTAAAAGTAAACTGTAGACATTTTTATTTATTTTATATTATGATTTTTCTAACTTGTACATAACCAATGTTATTCATGCCTAATAAATAATAAAATTAATTGTGAGGGCCCTATATAGACACAAATAGATGATAAGTATGTGAGAAGAGGAAGACTTGGCTAAAGTCGGTCAATTTAATTCTAGCCACACGTGAATGGGTCCTGTGCATTTATTCTCAATGACTTTAGCCCAGTTATGTGATTTGTTTATTATGTATGATCTTTTTATTATGTACAATCTTTTGTCTGTTGAGCATGGGCTCAAATAGGTGAAAATTTTAAAGTAGTATCATTTATTTATTTACTTAATGTTTGTTATTTATTGAACATAATTAATACTTTTTACACCGGCTAAGATATACGAGAGACAATTTTTATTTTATTCCTTTGATCGTAACGTTGCAATAGGAGCAACTTTCACTAATATATGGAGAAAGACTTATAGGTTTTATTTGAATTGAATGATTAGAAGGGATTTGAAAAGAAAAAAAAGGTAGTGTTCGGATTAAATGATTTGAAAAGAAAAGAAAGTGGAGATTTGAAGAGTTATCCCTTCAATTCCAATTATACTTTCATCATTTAAAAACTTCGGGTCTCCAAGGGGGGTGAATTGTAATGACCTTGTAGGCGGGTGTGAGACACTGACAAGTTACCACATTGGTGAGTTACGGGTGCACAATCCCATATCGCCTGAAAAAAGGAAAGGTGAAATGTTTATATGTAGGTGTGTCACTTTAATTGGTATGAGGCCTTTTGGGATAAAACCTAAGAGCAAAACCGTACAGGTTCAGACCCAAAGTGGACAATATCGTACCATGTGGTGGAGTGGATCATTACAAATGGTACTTTTCAGAGGTGTCAGACAGCTTTTTTCATATAAAAGACATATTTACCCTTTGACTTCGATTTGACTAAATTAAGTGTAGTTTAACTATTAAATTGACATTTTTACCCTTATTAATTTTTTTTTTTTTTTGGAATTTGACATTTTTTCCTTTATTGTTTCATTAGAATTAATTAAGGAAAGTAACCTCATTAGCTTTAAAATAATAAAAAAGTAGACCTCGTTAGCGTAATTGAAGAGTAAAAATGTTGTTGTGTAATTGGTAATTTCTTTGTAATTGCTGATTTGAAGTGTAAAAATGCAAGTGAATTGTAATAATATTTTTAACATGTAATTACAAATTTATTTTTAAACTTGTGATTGCTAAAGCCCATAAATGTGAAAAAAAAATCACAATAAAGTCATTACATATAAATCTGAAAGCATCCCAATCCAGGAAAAAAAAATCCAATAAACAGATTGAAAATTATGGTTAATTAACCCTAATCCAGGAAAAAAAAATCGGGATCAATTAACCCTTTAAATAACCTAATTAGGGTTAATTAACCCTAATCAACTAGGAAAAAAAAATTAACCCTAATCTAGCAAAAACTCGTGAAAAAGGCCGATGGCTTAATTGACAGTTTTTTTTTTTTTTTTTTTTTTTTTTTTTTTCATGCAAAATATTGTGATATTATTGATAGATTATGCTTTTGCATTTGCCATTATTAACTATACCTAGTTGTTGTGTATAATTCTTTTTATCAATACAAATATTGTCTTACAGTGGTGAGCAAAGGAATAAAAATATCCAAAGATACCCATTCACATATATAATATATATGTGTACCATAACCATTCAATTCCAAAATACTGCTTTGTAATCCTTAAAACCAAAACCTCTTTTGACTTCACACGAATGACCTTGTAACCCCATTCAAGAATCCAAGTAAAGCACCACCCAGATTGGAGCTTATTTTAGAAGTAAGAAACCCCACATGTATTATCCGAATTTATGAGCGCCCATTTCTTTGAGAGAGAAACTTCCATGGCAAGAACAGGGCCAGAGAGAACCAATTAAAGAAGTGCAAGAATGCCACTGAGTTTAGGTTCCTCAATTCACATAATTTCACCTTCTTGGGTTCATGGAAGTAATCCTAAAAAACCCGATTTGAAACTAAAAATTGACAAGATGGTTATGAAAAGGGTGAAATCGTTAATGGGTTTGGCAGAAACTTAGAAAAATATTTGTATAGTGTTAGTCAGGAATTGAATAATTTAGAAAGAAGATTTAATTATAACATCAAACAATGTCCTAGCCTTTATTGACAACATCTTCCTTGCCTCTGTTCACAACATAGGCTTGATCGATGAAGAAACGTCTCTAAAAAGGCCTTCATCGATACGAAGTTGGATGGAAGGTATTTGGGTTTGATCGATGATGTATGCGGATGGACTCTGGAACTATGGATCTAGGGTTTCATGGCAGTGTTGATCTGTAGAGAAAAGAGAAGAGAGGGTGTTGATCTGAAAATCGAGATGCAGCCAATAATGTATTATAGGAGAGAGAAAGAAAGGGTGCGTGTATGGGCGGGTGAGTAAGATAATGAGAGGTATAAGAGTGATTTGAGTACGATGATATTTTGGAATAAATTGAGATTAAAAAATAAGGGCAAAGTTGTCTTTTCTTATGTTATTAACCGAAACCGTAACGGAAAAGGTAAAATGGACCTAAGTGATAATTATTTTCAAAAGATGTTTGAGAGTGATATTTGGCCAAACTTGAGGGAGTGTCAGCGAAATTATCCCGAAGAATAAACTTGTTATGACATTTGAGTCACATCTTATAAAAGGATGCGATAGTAATTTAGTTATTGTCATTTCATTTCTTTTCTCTCCTCTATCTTTTCCAAACACAAAGACTATTATTATTATTATTATTTTCTTTATACTTTATTCGAACATAAATAAATACTATCATTTCTTTTCTTTCATAACTAGTGTTATATATAATTTTTTTTCTTTTTCATGTTTGATTTATTTACTATTGTACAATAATATCTAACTTTAAAGGGTTTACTCCTTTCAAATGTTTAATTTAATATGATTTGAGCATAATTTAATTTTTGAATTATTTTATTTAATTCAAATTGGATAAATTACATGGATTTCTCTTATGATTTGTCATAATTATAGGGACTACCTGTGGTTTGAAAAATTACTCAAGCCTCTCCTAAAAATGAAACTAACCTATACAGACCTCTCTTCCTAATGACAATCCTAGTTAGTAAATTCGCGTATGATACGTAAACTAAACGTGTACGTATGAATTTTGAAAAAATACTTCCGTTTGTCAATTCAAGTTGAAAGATATCGTAAAATACGCGGATTTTTTTTTCCATCATCAATATGTAATGCGTTTATTCGTTTTGGTTGTCCCGTTTAATTCGTATTTATACTTTAGGGTAATCTAATTGTTTTTTTATTTTGTTCTCGTTTCTAATGATGTATTTTTCTCAAACACATATTCTTAACTCAAACTACCGTCTTTTGTTTGATATAGCCTTTTTCCTTCACGCAATCAAAATAATACTATTTGTTATGCAATCTAAAGAAAGGCTGTAACCGCTCAGTTGTTCTACTATCACAAAGTAATAAAACACACACACACACACCTTGTGGAACACTATAATTTTGAATAATTATAGATTTTTATTGATATTTGTAAACATTTATAAATTTTTTGTTTTGTTTTGAGATATTTTAAATTTTGTTAGTATCTTTATTACTATTATCATTATTATTATTTTGGAAGTTTATAAATCACCACATTCACTAGATGTTTTAGTAAAGTATAAAGATATTTTCACAAGTATCACACCATATACTTATGCATTTATTATAAATATATAGGTTACCAAGGAAAGATGAAAAAAAAAAAAAAAAAAGGGATGCATTTTGGGATCATGTTGAACAAAACTCTAACTATCATGGAGTTATTTCAATAATCAAATCACATTTATCTGGGGCAAAATGCAGAGGTATTGAAATTTATTCAAAAGTACCCTTAGAGGTTCAAGCAGTTGCATTTTATTTTTAATTTAGGCAACATAGTTGATTAATTGAATTAGAATTTTTTTTCATTAATTTTGTGATGAATTGATCATGTTATGGACCTATGGATATTGATTAATTATATTTAGATAGTTTATTTCTGTTTTGATTATTGTGATAGTGCTTAATTGTAATATATTTATTTTATTATTTGTTACATATTCTTCATTGTCCTTACAAATATATGATATATAAGAAAATAATAATATGTGTATAGTCGAATTTTTTTGTCCCGAATTGTTAGTGCATATAACGTATTATACACGTACGCATCCGTATTCGTGTTTTTAGGTTTTTGTTTTTTTTGAACGAATTTTTAAAAAAATATCGAATTATACTCACGTTTCCGTATCCGTATTTTTTCCATACCGTATTTTACTAACTATGGTGATAACCATCAAATGTACTAACATTTTTGTCTAATTTACCGAAATACCCTCAAATTGTTATGGTAAATGACTGTAGTACCTCTTCTGTATGTGTGAGAGAGGAGATGGACGAAAGGTAATATTGAATTTTAATTTATTTAGTACATGATATCAGCAAAATTTATCATTGACTCGCATTAACCTTAACAGAAGGGAGGTTCGTATTTGTTAGTTTCATTTTTAGGAAAAGTCCGAATAATTTTTCAAATCATAAGAAAAGTTTGTATAATTTATCAATTCAAATTTAAAAAGTTTAGATGCAAATTGAATTTGATTATATAATAAGTTTAATCCAACTTGTGATGAAACTTTGAAAGGGAGTCTGGTCTCATCCAATGACACAACCAAACCCATTTACACCACCAAAAACATAATATAATTAAAAGGTGACCATGGGCTACTATCCTCTTAAACCATATAAATCACAAAGTGAGATAGAATGAGAATTCAAAGTCACGTTTGGACAAAATAACAATAATATCTGTAATATAATTGCGTAATTCTATGCCTAGTGTGAAATTTCTTCGCTTTCAATTGTAAATTTCATTGTTAAAATGGTGAAATTTCACTTATTTTTACTTGTTTATGAAAAGAAAAATAAAAAATAGTAAAGTGAATGTCCTTCTTCTCCTTGATCACGGCCAGAAGCTCCCTACTGATGGCGGTGGCGGCTTTATTCGCTCTATAAAATATAGTACCCGGGGAATTGAATGTAATTGAGTGCATCCCCAAAGTAACATCATCAAAATTGGTAACAAGCCTAGCAATCCTCTCGGGGTTGTCAATGCGCAAGAAGCGAGAGAACCAAATTTTCGTTGGTGGGGAATATAGCTAGGTGGTCCCTCTAGCCGATTCATCAATTGGAAAAAGTCATAAATTTCATAATAATAGAGGATGACTTACACCAATGGGCATCTTCTTTGCAACTGCCAAGAGCAGTGATAGCATCACCTGGATGGACTTGCTGGCTAGGTAACTCAGATACCGTGATTGGATAAATACACAGCTTATTGATTGGTGGTGATATAGCTAGGTCCTCCACGGGTGACACTTTATTTATTCACTCCGTGGCTTACTCCTGAATATATATATATATATATATATATATATTATTTATCTTATGATGTTATGTTTTGGTGTATTTCAACATTCAACTTTCTATTTTACAAAAGAGGACAAATTTTGTTCACATTAGGCTACATTTGTATTTTCACCGCTGTGTCATGAAGTGATTCCTAAAACGCTTGGAGGATGGAAGACATGCATGCTGATTAGCAAAGAGTAGAGTTTGACTGAGAATGGTTCCAGAGAAGGGGCGTGCAGGAGCATAGGATGGTACTTCTTCAGAGTTCAGGCAAGTTGACTTGGTTCAGTTCGAGGTGCTTGTCGCTAGTCGTGGACTTGACTATGAAGAAGGGAGTTGGCCATCCCTGCACAAACTGGTCGGGAGCTGGAGCCGTTCCCCTGATGAGACCAAGGCAGGTCGAAACCAATCAGCATGTATCCTTGGGAGGGCAGGTCGTGGTGGCTGACCAGGGCGCTTGCGCGAGCTGAAACAATGCCTTGGTGCAGCACGGGCCGTGCCGCTGCGCCAAATCTTAGGCTCGTGACAGTTAGCTATCAATCCAATCAACACTAGGCAACATTTGTATGCGGAATTAAGCTGAAAAACTGTGGCCTAGCGGTACAAGGTTCCTACTTCTCAAAGAGAGGTCAGGGGTTCAAACCTTGGAGGTAGTGTATGTGAGTCCCAATTAGGAAAAAAAAAAATAATAAATAAATATTAGATGAATAAAATTAAAATGCTTTGAGAAGGTGCAAGTTCATAATTTAAATAAGTCAAAGGTAAGAAAATACTTTTTACCATAATTTTGAGTGTCATTGTTTAATTTATCAAACTTAGGGTATCATTATTTAAAAAGTGTCGTCCTAATTATTTGTTTTTAACTCAAATCTAAGAGAGTGTGAGTGTAATTTATCAAAATTACTAATTGTGATGGTGAGGCTGCTTGTCAATCCAATTCTAGCCCGCATGTGAATGGATTTATTATTTTTTTTCCCAAAAAATTAAAGTGCAATATATACATATGTAAAAATAATTACGAAACAAGCTATAAGCCTAGTCCAATGTAAAGGCCCAATCGATTTACGATAAATTATTAAATAGTCCTGATCTATTTGACACTTGGTGGACTAATAATTTCTCTCGATTGACAGACAAGAATATTATTCACTACTATTGATGGACAATAGGAAAAAAAAAAAATCATCTTCTTTTACTAGAATACAATGAATTTAAGTTGTGAACTGCTAGACAATTTTTTATTTTTTATTTATTTATTTATTTTTGTAATGATTCTCTTAACATGTATACGTGGATTTACTTGGAGTGAGAGGTCCACTTTTTTATTTTTTTTTGTAATGATTTTCTTAACATGTATCATCCTGGAAAACTTTATACAAATCAATCCACTTTCAGCCGCATGCGATTGAGGTCTAAATTAAGTGATCCATTTATTATTACCTTTTTTTGGTCCTTGAGCAATGCCCAGGTAGTTGAACTATTCAACTTCTTTTATTTATAGGTTTTCTTAATTTTTTGGGATTTATTAAATGTGACAAGATATATTTACATATCTAACTCCAATGCAAAAGTCTACAATAGTTAGCGGTACCAATCAATATGTGGTACCCTACTCAATAAATAGATATAAAAACATTCAATTTTTCGTGTATTTAAACAAGTTGAGAGTTTTCATATCTGTCATTTGATTACTACCAGGATATTATCTAAATTCATCGTGCACACTTCTATTACTTCATTGAGAAGTGAGTTCTCAATCATTCAAACTAAGTTGATTATTGAATATAACGTACAATAAGTCACCGTGTTATTCATTCTTAATTTTTCCTTAATTGTGCTTATGCTGTAATCATTATAAAAGACAAAGATCAATGGTAGATTAATGTCACAAATATTTTTTTGCCTACTCAAAAGAAAACGGTAGACAATTTTGTTATTTTATTTTTTATTTTTAAAAATTATATGATTTTCCTAACATGTCCATATCCAATCTGATTTATGACTAATGAGTCCTACAAAATAATTTTCAGGCCACTGTTATAAGTGGTGGAATGGCAAGTGGGAAGAGGAAGACTTTCAATAAAGTAAGTCAATCCACTTTCAGCCACATATGAATGAGTCCCTGGTCATTTATTTTGCAACCACCATGAGCAATTATTTTCACTAAAGTCATATTCTATTTTATTTTTATCTTTATATTCTATTAGACAATGTATCACTGCTTTCTTTCAGCAAATATAATCTTGGTTGATATCAGTAACTGAAAATATCGTCTTATATATATATATATTGATTTATTGAATGTGATTTATAATTTTTACTTTAGACAAGAGATCGACACTCTTATATTACCTCTGATTTCTCAATAATCTATATGATGAAAAAAGAAAGAGATGTGAGTTTTGATGGACAATTTTGACTTAAAACAATCATACTAAAAGTAAACTGTAGACATTTTTTAATTTTATATTATGATTTTCCTAACTTGTACATATCCAATGTTGTTCATGACTAATAAGTAATACAAGATGTGAGTTTTGATGGACAATTTTGACTTAAAACAATCATACTAAAAGTAAACTGTAGACATTTTTTAATTTTATATTATGATTTTCCTAACTTGTACATATCCAATGTTGTTCATGACTAATAAGTAATACAAATTAATTGTGAAGGAACATATATATAGATGGTGGAATGATAAGTATGTGAGAAGAGGAAGACTTGACTAAAGTCAGTTAATCTAATTATAAATCAGAAAGTGACATGAGGTGAGAATCCAAAGTCAAATTTGAACAAAATAACAATAATATTTGTAATATTAATGGGTAATTCTATGTCTAGTTTAAAATTTTTTCACTTTCAATTGTGAATTTCATTATTAAAATGGTGAAATTTCACTTATTTTTACTTGTTTGTAAAAAAAAAAAAAATAGTAAAGTGAACTTCTAAAATATATATAAAAAAAGAAAAAAAAAATCACTTAAAATCTTTGGATTCTAGGATCCGCACTCTCTCCTAAAATGCCGTTCTCGTTATTATAGGATGATCTTGAGTTGCTCGTTCGGGGAGGATTACTAAGGTAAAGGTCTGTTTGAAAAAGCTAAGAAAAAAAAGTAGTAGGTAATTCAACATCAAGAAAGTCTCTAAGCAATAATGTGACATTTGTTGACAAGGTATGCCACCAAACCTACTAAGTTGAGATGAATTCAACCTTTGTTCACGTACGATACCCCTATCTGTTCTTCGTATTTCTTCCAGGGGATCTCGCACATCCTCATAGTTGTCAATTTGTTAACATACCCCTGCGTTAAAAGCAGAATTTTGTTAAGAGAGATGCGGCAGTAGCTCCTAAGTTTGAACCAGATGATGCGCAAACGACAACTCCAAACGTCACACATCCGCCCTTCTACTTTCTTTTTTTTGAATCAAAGTAGGTCGCGGAAAAACTGATATGCTGCCTTGATCTTTCTTTGTCTCGAACCCCGTCCCCACTTGCTTCGTTATTTCTCTTTAACAGGTCACACGGTGAAATATTCATCTTCATTGGAGCTTTTTGGTAGTAGTCATGACCAGCAACCATCAGCTTATGTAGTAGACATAAATAAATAAAAAAATTGAGAGTTTCAAATTAGGTGAACTATTAAATGTCATTTAATTATTGGCAACAACTAACATGTGGATGTGGTAGACATAAAAAAATAAAATAATAAAATAAAATAAAATTTCAAGTTTTCGTGTATTTAGACAAATTGAGAGTTTTCATGTCTGTCAATTAGTTGTTACTCGGGATATCACGAACTTTCTCCAAACTCAACATGCACACTATGAATGAAGGGAAAAAAAAATAACAATTGAGTTTAAGATTAGATGATTATTGAATATAATGGACAATAGGTTACGCTATAATAATGTTATTATTTAAATCTATCACTTTTCAATGTCAAAATTTTTATTTATAATTAGAGGTGGATAAAATATAAAATTAAAAATTTTATCAATTAATAAATTTTGCACCTAACCAATGCAATTGTTTATTCCTCTTTGAAGAGTAATATAACTTATTCATTTTGTGAACATGGTACTTTTTGTTGATAAACTATAATTTAATTTGATATAATGTAAATTGTGGAATGTAACTTGTTCATAAGTATTTTAATGAATAAAATTAAAATGTTTTGAGAAGGTGTAAGTTCATAATTCAAATAAGTTAATTCATAAGTTAAAGGGTAAGAAAATACTTTTTACTTTGATTCGAGATGTCATTGCTCAATTCATCAAACTTAAAATGTTATTGCTTAAAAAAGTATCCAAGTCGTAATTACTTATTTTTAAGTCAAACATAACAAGTGTGAGTGTAATTTATCCAAAATAGTAAGGTGATTGTATGGACACAGATAATGATATAAGTGGTGGAATAATAAGTATGTGTGGAAAAGGAAGACTTCCACAGAAGTAAGTCAATCCAATTCTAGTCCACATGAGAATTAGGGGAACTATTGAATGTCATTTAATTATTGGTGGTTTGTGAATGGAGCTTGATTAGGTGAACTATTTGGTGGAAAAAAAAAAAAAAAGGTGAACTACTAAATGTCATTTAATTAATTAATTATTTTTTTCCCAAAAAAATTAAAGTGCAATATATACATATGTAAAAATAATTACAAAACAAGCTATAAGCCTAGTCCAATGTAAAGGCCCAATCGATTTACAGACTAGGAGATAATTAAGTTCTATTGATGAAAAAAAAAAAAATCACCTTGTTTTTTTTTATAATATAATGAATTTAAGTTGTGAACTGCTAAACAATTATTTATTTATATTTATAATGATTTTCTTAACATGTATACGTGGATTACTTGAAGTAAGAGGTCCACATTTCTAACTTTTATGGCGTAATTACTTAGCACTCAATGGAGAGGTCCACATTTCTGATCAATTTCCCCCTATAAGGGCCCCACTGAACATGCGAATGAGCAGTGACATATGTGGTTTGTGAATGAGAGTTAGCCATATGCTATCGTCCAATTAGACAATATTATCACTGCTTTCTTCCAGCATTTACCATCTTGGTTCATTGAGATCCATCTCTTGCATTGTGAAACCATAATCAACTCTCTTTGCTCAGTAACTAACAATGGCAGAGACACTTCTTGTTGAAATTGTGCTGGAGCGTTTGGCCTCCTTCGTAGAGGGGGAGATTGGGTTGATATGCGGTGTTGGTAAGGAGAAGAAAAAGCTTTCCAGCAAGCTCACTACAATAAAGGCTGTTCTTGAAGATGCTGAGCAGAAGCAACTGCAAAACAAGGCGATTAAGATTTGGTTGCGGAAGCTCAAACAAGCAGTTTATGAAATTGATGACGTCTTGGATGAGAGCGCAACCAAAGCCGCGCAATTGGAATTTAAACGCAATAATTCTGGATCTCTTGATAAGGTATGTGCTTGCTTCCTATCTTGTTATTCTATTCCAGACAATTTTCTATTTCGTCGTAGGATTGGAAATAAAATGAAAGAGATTAACGAGAACTTGGATGCAATTGCTAACGAGCAGACGTAATTTCATTTGCAAGAGAGGGAGGTTGTGATGAATAGAGTTGAAATTCCTGAATGGCGTGAGATCACCTCTTTTCTAAATGAAGGAGATGTAGTGTATGGATGGGAAAATGACAAAGAAAATATCATCGAACAGCTGGTGATGCATGCAAGTGAGTGTCAGGGTGTTTCCGTCCTTCCTATACATGGTATTGGAGGGCTCGGAAAAACCACGCTTGCTCAACTAGTGTTCAATGATGAGAGGGTAATCAAGCATTTTGAGCCGAGAATTTGGGTTTGTGTCTCAGAAGATTTTGAAGTGAAGAGGGTCATAAAACTGATTATAGAATCAGTATGTGGGAAATCTTGTGAAGATTTAAGCCTAGATCTTCTCCGAATGTAGCTTCAAGATAAGTTGAATGGAAAAAGATATTTGCTGGTCTTAGATGATGTGTGGAACGATGATGAACAAAAGTGGGACACCTTAAAATCTATACTTGCATATGGATCAAGGGGTGCTTCAATTATTACCACTACCCATCTCGAAAAAGTGGCATCAATTATGGGAACGCTCCCTACACATCAGTTGTCAGCTTTATCAAAAGATGATTGTTGGTCATTGTTCAAGCAAGGAGCATTTCAAGTCAAGGATGAAACTCCAAATCTTGTGGTGATTGGGAAGGAGATCGTAAAGAAGTGTGGGGGAGTCCCTTTAGCTGCAAAGGCTTTAGGAAGATTAATGCACTTCAAAATTGAAGAAAGCGAGTGGCTACATGTTAAAGAAAGTGGAATTTGGAATTTACCACAAGATAATGAGAGGTATATAATGCCTGCATTAAGATTGAGTTACCATAACCTTCCAATTAAGTATAGACAGTGTTTTGCTTACTGTGCCATATTTGAAAAAGATTCTACAATTGACAAGGATCATGTAATTCATTTATGGATGGCCAATGGTTTTATTTCGTCTAATGGGACAGAGCAATTGGAGGATATTGGTAATCAAATATGGAATCAATTGAATTGGAGATCTTTCTTCCAAGAGGTAGAGAACGATGATTTTGGCAACGTTAAAAGTTTCAAGATGCATGATCTTGTTCACGATCTTGCTCAATCTATTATGGAAGATGAATGCCATGTGATGGAGAATGAAAAGCCAAATAATAAACCAAACAGGAGTGTTCGTCACGTCACATCTGTTTATGACTCTAAAGTATTAGAAAATGTTGAATCGTTGAGAACATTATTTGTGAAAGCATTTTCTCATAACTTGATGAAATTTAGTACCTTACGAGTTCTAAATGTAAGTGACTTTTTTATAGTTGAGCTTCCATCTTCAATTGGCAATTTAATTCATTTAAGGTACTTGAATCTTTCTGAGAATCACAGATTGAAGACACTTCCCGAGTCATTATGCAACCTATTGAATTTGCAGACCTTAGACCTTAATTATTGTGAGAGTCTTCGGAGCTTACCCAACCACATGGGACGCATGATTAATCTCCGACATCTATTTATGGAAGGCTGTCGTGCTCTAACAGAAATGGCTCCAAAAATTGGGCAGTTAACCAACCTCAAGTCATTAAGTATTTTCATTGCGGATGGGAGGAGAGGTATTCATTTGGGTGAGCTGCAAGGGTTAAACCTGGGAGGAAAATTATATATTAAGCATCTGGAGAGGGTGGAGAATTGGGTGGATGCAAGAGAAGCAAACTTAGCCCAGAAAAAAAACCTCTACAGCTTGCGTTTGGGTTGGAATATTGGAAGTGAATCAGAAAATGCTGAACAGGTACTAGATGCTCTTAAACCTCACCCAAATCTTAAAGAGTTGATCATAGAAGACTATCCAGGTACCTCTTTCCCACGCTGGATGAGTGATCTAGTACTGCTTCAAAATTTAGTTAGGGTTTCACTTGATGGTTGCAAAAATTATCAAAGTGTTCCACCATATAGTCGATTGCGTTGGTTGAAACTTCTTCACATTTCTCACATGCCATGTTTGGAAAGGTTGTCAAGAGAGGAAGAAAAAAATGTATTCCCTTGTCTTTCCCGATTGATTATTGATGATTGCCCTAAGTTGACATTAATGTCATGCCTTCCGTCACTCAAAGATTTACAAGTAGTTAGATGCAGTGATGTCTTGTTGAGTTCGATCTCAAACCTCAGTGCTCTTGAGTCACTAGCGATCCGGAGTTGTGATGAGATTGAGTCATTACCGGAACAAGGATTACAAGGCCTCAACTCTCTCCGTTCTTTACAGTTTATTTACTGTAAAAAGTTGAAGTCCTTGTCTGGGGGACTGCAACACCTCAAAGCCCTTGAGAGGTTGACTCTTGGATATTGCCACGAGCTCGTTTCTCTGCCGGAGGGTATTAAACACCTCCATTCCCTTAGATATCTGTACATTTCTAATCGCAAGATGGTGGTTTTGCCGGAGGCCTTACAGCATGTCCCTGCACTGCAATCTCTACAAATCGATGGATGTGGAGAGCTAACATCGTTGCCTGACTGTTTGGGAAATCTTGAATCTCTTCAATCGTTGGAGATTCGGTATTGCCCTAAGGTTGACTCACTTCCGGACAGCATTCAAAGCCTAACCAATCTCACAACTTTGGATATTTATGGATGTGGTGTACAACTCAAAAGGAGATTCGAGAAGGGAAGCGGGGAGGATTGGTATAAGATACAACACATACCAGTTGTTAGTATAGTAGAGTCAGAGTCAGAGTCAGATGACTGAGATAGGATGATGGCACAAACTACAAACTGTTGCGGTGGGCCCGTGGCTACTTCATGTTACAAATGGTCACATTTTAATATTTGTGTTATAATGTATAGATATTTGTGTTATAATGTTTCTCAAATACAACACCACTAATGGATATTTGTACTCTGGCATTTTTGTGAACAACTTTTGATGCAAACCACTAGTTTGGATAATGATTTTCAGTAACTTCTTGCATGAAAAAGTTACCTTTTTGTTTAATACTAAGAAGTTATCGAAAATCATTATCCAAACACGTGGTATGTGTCGTATCAATTGTAACCGGTTTGGTTGAGTTCGATTTCAAAATTGTTGTTGTTAAAACTGAAGTAAATAAATTCAGAATTGCTAATAACCTAATACATTTAGATTATTAATTCAACAACAATCAATCAGCCACAATTCAAAATTATAAGACCTAAGAAAATTAAAAGTGGATCACAAGATTAATAGTTGTTACAAATTTCTAAGTAATTTGAATTGTATAATTATATTATATTATATATACCGTATAATTTAACATATATATATAACATAACAGTTCGGTTAGGTCTAGTTCGGTCCTAAATAAACTCAATCCGTGACCAAACCGTATCTTTACGGTTTCACAAATTTAGAACTGTGACCAAACCAAACTGTCTGGTCTGGTTTGGATTTTCGGTTTGACCAAATTTTTGTGTATCCCTGACATGCATGAATAATGTTCCAGTTTTGGCTTTAACCCGAAAACCTTCTCCATGTTTGTAAAATATTCCCAGCCTTGAGTAACCAATCCACCATGACTGCAAGCGACAAGACACCTACAAACGTGATTTCATCAGGCTTGAATCCCATACTTTTCATTTGCTCGAAAAGGGTAAGGGCCCTTCTAGCATGCCCATGAGAAGCACATCCAACAATCATGGAATTCCAAGACACCAAATCTCTCTCCGGCATTTTATTAAAGAGCTCTGCAGCCGCATCAATCAACCCACATTTGGCATACAAGTCTATAAATGCATTTGCTAGAATTACACTAAGTTGAATCCTTTTTTTGTTAACATAATACTGATGAATCCATTGTCCCAAATCCAAGCACCCCGATTGAGCTCTCTATAGGAACCAAACCAGCTTTCTCCATGTCATAAAAAGTTCTATAGCTTCCTTTGGTTGATTGTTTTGTGAATATCCTGCAATCATTGCATTCCAAGACACCACATTTCTGTATGGCATTTCATCAAAAAACTTCCTTGCCAAATCTATCTCCCCATTTTTGGCACAACCATTGATCATACTAGTCCATGAGAAAACATCCCTAGCTTTCATCTTGTCAAAAATCTCTCTCGCAGTGATCAACCAACCACATTTTACATACATATCCAACATGGCATTCATCAAATTTAGACTAAATTTCACATTCTTCTTTTCTACATACTCATGAACAAATTTCCCTAAACTTAAGTCCCCACTCTGAGAGCAAGCCGAAAGCACTGTGATCATAGTAACTTCGTTAGGCTCAACACTACTTGACAGCATCGAGTCAAAGAGCCTCAAAGCCTCGTGTGGCATATTCTTCTGCGCGTACCCGTCAATCATTGTGGTCCAAGAAACAACATCCCTCTCCGTAATTTCATCAAACAACAAACGCGCATGATTCAAACACCCACAATTTGCATAAAAATGAATCAACCCATTTTGCACAAGCAGATCAGAAACAAAACACCTTCCAAATTCGACAATGGACCGATTCGCTCACTTTGAATCCACAAAACAGCTCACACGCTTTGAGCGCAAAGACGAAGGTTCTACTGTCCATTTCAACACATTCCCGAACCATTCTGCGAAAACAACAGAAACCCATTTCAGAAAATTGAGCTTGCAGTAGCCCCTGATCATTGTATTCCATATATAAACATTGGCTTCTGGAATTTGGTTGAAGAGCACTTGCGCATGATCTATGTTGCCATTGTCGGAGAGTGCACAAAAAGATATCACTCGGCGTAGAGGAAAGAGGTGAAAAATGAAGCCAGTTCGAGTCATGTGTGCTTGAATTTGCTTCAATTCGAACATGGAATTGCACGACTCCATGATTAACAGAGTTGGGTTGGTGATCATGAAACTGCTCTGTGAGTTCCATTTTTGGTTTTTGGCCAGAGGTCGAAGAGAATGATTTGAGGGTTGGAACACAGCTTGGGGTTTATAGAGAGAGAAAGGAGGAGTTCAGTGACTTGAATTGAGCTATAACAACCGGAAACATGTATCAGTTGAGAGTGATTGGATTACATGTGTATACAGAGACAAATCTAAGCGCATGAGATTCTGATTGACGAATCTTGGGGTTGGAACAGAGCTTGGGGTTTATAGTATGTGCCATAGTTTGACTTTTCTCTCTTTATTTTTTTATTTTTTATTATTTTTTTTTGATAAAAAAGATAGGTGGGTTTCGCTTTATTGAGAAAATTACGTGGATTTATAATTATGCCATATATATATATATATATATATATATATATTTATTTATTTATTTATTTATCTTTTTAAATTTAAATATAGTGCATATGCTTCTCTCTATACAATAAGAGAGTATAGTCGTTTGTATCCCTTTGAATATTCTACCAAATTAACTATTTAGATTCTTATATTATTCTTACTTTTTAGAAAAGATCAAAAATATTTATCCAATAAAAATTTATTTAGACTTATTATCTTTTTTTTTTTAATGCAAATAAGGACAATTTGGGTGAACCAAAAAATATATATATATATTTTAACTTTCATACTAGTAGTATTCAAACAATAAAATAATACTTTATTATAATTATTTCCTATTATCTTTTTTAATGCAAATAAGGATAATTTAGGTTAACATATATATATATATATATTAACTTTCATACTATTAAAACTACAAAATAATACTTTATTATAATTATTTTTTTAAAATTTTATACAAATCAAATGCATATTAGAAAATTATTATTTTTTATTACTTATCCACTTGGCTTTATTGCATTTCCACTTTTTATTTTTAATTTTCATTGAATAGTGTCATTTAGCCTGACAAAGAAAAAAAAATATTTTAAACATAACTCACTCTATACGCCAAGTGTTGCACCCAATGGGAATTGAAAGGTGTATAAATGAATGAGTATGCAGTACTATGCAATAGTTTAAGTTTTTGGGTAAATAGGCAAGCGCCTACCCGTTATAGAGTCAAACTCAGTCCTTGATCCGGTGTCACGTCAAGTGCCCTGTCCAGAGGACGTCCGGGTCTGCTCCCTAGGTAGGCAAGGTAGCCCGACCGCAACGAGGACATTGCGCAGGTTCGGGTGGGGGAGAATGTTACAAGTGGGACTTATCCCACATCAGATCCGGATGAAAAAATTGAAAGGTATATAAATAGATAAGTATACAGCACTATCCAACAATTTAAGTTTTTGAGTAAATGGGCAAGCGCCCACCTGTATGGATGGCAAAATTCCTCATCCCAGCCGGGTCCTTGCCCCGCCCCGTTTAGGACGGTTTAGGGACCTTTCTATGCAAACGTGGATGGGGGTAATTTTTTAAAACCCAGCGAGAGCAGAGACGGGGATAAGGTAAAACCGCCCCGTTTAGGGTGTATATTTACTAAAATACTTTTATATATTATGATATATTACTAACTTATATTAAGTATATATAAACCTACGTCTAAAAATAAGAAAAATTATGTGTTAAGAAAATTATAGTGTATATCAAACGCGGATGGGGAATGGAGGGCGGGGGCGGGTATAGTGTAATGACCCGGTCATTTTCCTTTTTTTTTTTTTTTTTTTTGATAATTTCCTTTTTTCGTCTTTTTCTCGTTTATCATTTTTCCTTGCATAACCTCACTTTTTGTGCTCGAATTTGATTCCAGCTTTGCATACATCAATGATATTTAATTTCTATGATATCTACATTTTTACTTTTGTAGAAAAACATACTAGATGTTTACTTTTCTTGTAAAGGACATGATACATAACTTTTTGGTAATATTCTTGACTTTTGAGGTTTTAGTGTAATTATGTAAAGTAATTATTTTTCGTTTTAGGGACCATTAGTAATTTAATTTGGAAGATATTTTCAAAAAGGACTTTTTTGCAAATTCTGAAAAATGTGACAAATGTCACACACTCATAGTGCCACTTGTTGATCTTGTGGTGGAACCACTTGGAAGCCTTGTTTGATGACACATGGAGGGTGGAAATTTACCCATTTGTTGGCCTAGGATAGGAGCATTTTTCGGCATGGATGGTTGACAAGTGTAGGCTCAATATTAAGTTTTGGAAGTTTACTTAGGATAGTGACAAGTGTAGGCACCATACTTAGTCTTGCAAGTGTGTGTGTGAGAGGTAGTGCAAGAGCACCTAGTGAGTGGAGAATCCCACCACATTTAACTTAAGGTTTTCACATTTTATTTCATTCATCTCTTTCCTCTCAAGAACCCTAACTTAGCCACCATTGGAGCAAAGCTTGACTTAGAGCTTTGACTTTATTTTTGGTCTCCTTCCACTCACCTTAGACCTTTAAGCTTGGAATACTTTAACTTCCTCTCACTCTCCTCTACAAAACCCTAGTTTGGTTTTCCATTTTTAACTTGGTTGCATTAAATTATAGAGATTCAATTCTCTATTGAGG
This sequence comes from Cornus florida, assembly GCF_030987335.1. Lineage (NCBI taxonomy): Eukaryota > Viridiplantae > Streptophyta > Magnoliopsida > Cornales > Cornaceae > Cornus > Cornus florida. The sequence goes on along the minus strand of NW_026775579.1, from coordinate 56,094,825 downwards.
TAGGGGTAGTTGTATGTTTATCCTCTTTGGGTTTTATATTTATTGGAGCTTGATATATATTGATTATATGCTTTTTAAATTCTTGTATTTGCATATAAATAGAGATTTATTATGCTTGACTAAGGATTTGTGAATTAAAGCGTATATATGGCTATTAAATGGAATAGATAAATTATTGTTAAATGACTTGTTTAATACTTGTGATTTTATTGAGGGTCTATTGTGGATTTCTTGGAGTTAGTACTTATATTGTTAAGTAATAGAAAATTCATTGAAGGTCTAGTGTAAAAATCTTATATATGACACTTGTATTTATTTGTAGGTAAATTACTATATTGCATGATTAGTAATTCTGGCCTACATTGATAGTAAATTACTTTAGTGTAATATGTAGTATCATTGACTTGCCACTTTACACATGTAACTTTGGGGCATGGTTTGTGTGGTTTCACCCTACTTGTGCTTGGTAGATAGTTTCATGTATTGAGATTATATAAATGTCATGGACTATTTGATTTTTAGAAGCTTGTAAGGATATGAAATGTTGATGGCTAGGGTTTGGCTCTAGTACAGAGGATAAGAATTCTCCTAAGTCATGGTACCTTGTGGGTCGTAATTACCCAAAATAACTTGTATGGTCTCATGGCCACATATTCTAGTCTTTCCATTATTTGATTTCTGAAGATGCAAGAGATTTAATCACCTTTCTCTCTCTAGAATTCTTACACTTCAACAGAATGAAAACTCAAAAAACCTCTCCTTCTCTATACTCGTATTGTCTATTTATAGACCATTACAAATACTCTAACCAACTTATTACATAGGGCTCTTATTCTTGGGCTTTCTTCCTTTTGGGCCTGACTTCATTATGTAAGTCTCAGACGTTGGGCCTAACTCACAGTGTTGCATTATGGGCTGAGTTCAACTGTTCGGTCCGATCCTTCTTTCGTGGGTGTTGAGCTCATTATGCTACCCTTTTTGCTTGGGCTCGGACCTACCATTCAACCTGATGCTCTACTCGTGGGTCAGGTCTGGTCCAATCCATCTTTGATATCCTCAATTGCCCCCATAATTACTCCCTAATAAATAAGGGGGTAATTATTATCGGTGGCCAATCATGACGTCGACGGCTCAAGAAGACCTCGTGGGAAAATAGACGGTCGGATCTAAAACCGATGCTTCGAGATTCCAAAGAAACTCCTCGTTTTCCTGACGCTTCGACCTTTGGGCCCACTCTGTCCTTATAAGTATCAGAGACGTTCCCTCAATCCTTTTTTACTGTCTCTATCTTGTATCGCTGTTAGCCAAATCTTCGCTTGCCTTTTTTCAAATCAAATCAAATCTCCTTCGGCGAACCTCTGCGAAAGTTCCTTTTTCCAGCGATCTTGCAGTACTCTTTGACGTTTTCTCCTTCTGAGGTTAGTTTTGTTTGCCTTTTTCTTTTGAAAGATCTCTTTTTCTCCCTTAAAATCCTCACTCATTTTCGCCATGCCTGTAGATCTAGATGTTCTTCGCTGCGAAAGCTCCTTTTTCCAGCGATCTTGCAGTACTCTTTGATGTTTTCTCCTTTTGAGGTTAGTTTTGTTTGCCTTTTTCTTTTGGAAGATCTCTTTTTCTCCCTTAAAATCCTCACTCATTTTCGCCATGCCTGTAGATCTAGATGTTCTTCGCATGAAACTTAATCTCCCTGTCGATATAGAAATTAGAAATTGCCCTAAAGATGTGGATATCAGGACTGGTGTTGGCCTTCTTCCCGGCAAAGTCTTGTTTACCCATCTTCAGTTGAATATCATTAGGTTCCCTTTGCATCCTTTCTTTAACTATGTTTTCAACAAACTAGGAATCTCCCCTCTGCATGTAAATCCAAATTTTTTCAGGATCTTATCCATTCTGCTACTCATGACTCGTGACAGAGGTCTGGATCTTGATATCATAGATCTTCATCTCTGTTATAAGGTTAGTAAGATCCGACTTGAGGAACCATTCTACTACCTCTACCCGATTGAAAAGATGTCGATATGTAAAGACACAATCAAGTCTGAAAAGGGTTGGAGAAATAACATAATAGGGGTTAGGGGGGCCTGGTCTTCTCCAGCTGCAAAGGATTATCCAATCCCGAGTGCCTTTGGCGTGTGTTCTGTCTCTTCATATAAGAAATTCAAAACACATAAGAACGATTGTCTTTGCGAAATTTGTGTTCCTCGCTTTTGTACTTTCTTGTGCCGTTCCTTAGGCATTCCTTGTGATGACTTGAGCTACAGTGTTTGTAGGGATAGGGATAATTACTTGAAGAAGTACGTTCTGAACGACGTTCCTTCTTGCTCAGACCTCCTTACCTCAGACAACCTTTTCGCAATTTCAGCCTTCGGCAACACAATGAGCTAGCTCCAGATTCCTTCCTTCGGCAGGAGGAAAAACCCTCCCCGAGTCACTGTTGCTGCTGCTGCAGCAACCTCTTCTCCTGCCTCGGCCTCTTCTTCGGCCACTATTTCTGACACCATTCCGAACGTAGTGGCTGCTAATCCTGCCGTTAGCGTTCCTTCTACCAATCCGAACGCATCTCCGCAGGTCAATACTACTTATGCTGTTATTGCGAGTGCTCAGGATAAAGAGTAAGGCAAAAGGCCTCATCTCGACAGTGCAGCCAATCTTGATGATGTATCTCTTACAAGGAGGATCCGAATCTCTGGGCCGAGTACACTCTTGCATCGCCCAGTCAATTCTCCTGCCCCCTCTAGGCCTGTTACAGCTGCTGCTTCTGCTTCAGCTTCAGCTTCTGCTTCTGCAACAGCACCATGGACTCCTCGATTCGTCCGAACGGATGGGACATTCATGAAGCCGAACGAGACCATGTTCAAGGATGGTCAAACCGCTATGGCATATTATAAGAGCATGTGGACTCCCAAGGACATTGAAACAGCCAAAGGTCTATCTCAGAAGGAGGTGTTCAGCTACTTTTCTTTATCTGCCATGGAGGTAATTTTTATCTCCCAGTCAGCAAATCTTCACATAATCTTTATGCTTAACCTCTTCTGACCATGCGATCGGTTTAACCAGTGTTCATGTATATCTCTGCAGACCTTGTTCGGTATGATGGCTATGCAGAAGCAGGTGGAAATGGGGAACGCCAAGGCTCGTAAGTTCTCTGACAGCCTTGAAGTGGCCCATAAAGAAAATAATATCCTTGCCACCAAAAACACCGAACTGTTGGTCCAGCTTGGCAAAGTTGAAAAAGAGAGAGACGCTCTGAAAAGGGAAACCGACTCCCTTCAGGATGAAAGGGATGCCCTTCAACTTGAGAAGAGCGTTTGGCAGATTGAGCGCAATTCGTTCAAAGATGAAAAAGCAGAACTCCAACGCCTTCTGGCTGACGAGCAGTCCGCTCGGATGGCCTTCGAGAAGAGAGCCCTGGATGAGTGTGATGCTCTGCTCAATACCATCAGCAAGGTGAATGGTGGCATGCTGGCTCTTCACGCTCGATTTTCAAGGGTTGGGGCTCTTAGGTATGCTCAGGGGTACCGAGAGGGTTTCTCCGACCATGTTCCTGCCGACGGACAGACTGGTTCCACTCCGGACGAAGTTGATAAGGATCTAGAAATTGATCCTCCAGGAGTCTATGTTGATCCAGACTCCACTCCTGCTGAACATATTTTTGATGAATGTCAGGAGATTGCTTCCTCCAGGGTCACTCCAGCTCCCTCTGTCGTTCAGCCTCTGGATGTTCTTCCTCTTTCCACTATGGTCCCTTCCTCAACCGCTAATGAGATTGGGCCTCAACAGAATGATTCGGTTATTCATCTCGACTCCCCTCCTCATGAAGATGGGACGACTAATGAAAGTGAAGAGACGAGTCAACGCAATCAGGAGGCTGACAGAACAGAGGCAGCTAGCTAGGACTCTTCTGATACTTTAATTTCCTGCTTCTTTGTAGTTATGTCATCTATATATTTTATCTTTTGTAACCTCAGAACATATCATAAATGAGATGACAAAAACATTGACTTTATCTGTGCATGGGTGGTAACAACCAGCTTCACATTTATCTACTTTGCTGAAGTGTCTGGCGCTCGGCTCATATTGCGAACTACCACTTACTTTGCTCAAGTGTCTGGCGCTCGGCTAGAATGCCACTTGCCACTTGGCTTTTTATTTCTTAGCAAGTGTTTGACGTTCGGCCCATAGTGCCAGCTGCCACTTACTTTGCTTAAGTGCCTGGCGCTCGGCTAGAATGCTACTTGCTACTTGGCTTTTTATCTCTTAACAAGTGTTTGGCGGTCGGTTCATAGTGCCAGCTGCCACTTATTTTGCTTAAGTGCCTGGCGCTCGGCTAGAATGCCACTTGCCACTTGGTTTTTTATCTCTTAATAAGTGTTTAGCGTTCGGTGCCAGCTGCCACTTATTTTGCTTAAGTGCCTGACGCTCGGCTAGAATGCCACTTGCCACTTGGCTTTTTATCTCTTAGCAAGTGTTTGGTATTCGGCTCATAATGCCAGCTACCACTTACTTTGCTTAAGTGCCTGGCGCTCGGCTAGAATGCCACTTGCCACTTGGCTTTTTATCTCTTAGCAAGTGTTTGGCGTTTGGCTCATAGTGCCAACTACCACTTACTTTGCTTAAGTGTCTGGCGCTCGGCTAGAATGCCACTTGCCATTTGGCTTTTTATCTCTTAGCAAGTATTTGATGTTCGGCTCATAGTACCAGCTGCCACTTTCTTTGCTATTTTTACTTAATCAATGTCTTGAAGAGGAATATTACTTTTATAAATCTCAAAAACTTGTACATTCGCCTGTATTCAATTGAAAATGAACAAAATTCAAAATTAAAACTCAATTTTTTATTGATAATACCTCTTCAGAGACGTAGCATTCCAAGGCTTGTTAACCAGCCTTCCAGCCATGGTCTTTAGGGTATATGCCCCCTTTCCTATGACTTCTGCAATTCTGTATGGACCTTCCCATGGTGGCATCATCTTTTTGACTATCCCCACCTTCTTTTTCAGAACTAGATCACCTGGTGTAAAGTCTCTGTGCTTTACCTTTTTGTTACGGCTATTCATAAGCGTTTGCTGGTAGGATGCGAGCCTTACTGTCGCTGCATCTCTCTTTTCCTCCAGCATATCGAGGTTAAACCTCAACATACTGTCGTTATGCTCTCGGGTCCATGCCAAGCTTCGAACAGTCGGAACCAAGTGTTCGACCGGTATAATTGCCTCGGTACCATACGCCATGGCGAATGGGCTTTCTCCAGTCGGTCGCCTTGGGGTCGTTCTATAAGCCCATAAGACGTTCGGCAGTTCATCTAACCATTTTCCTTTCTTCTCTTCAAGCTTCTTCTTGATGCAAGCAAAGATTATTCTATTCGTGATTTCTGCTTGTCCATTGGCCTGAGGGTGACTTACTGCCGCCAGCTTTTGATTAATTCCATATTCCTCCAACAACTCTCTTACTTGCTTACTGTCAAGGTTGGTCCCATTATCCATGATGATTGACCTCGGAACACCAAAATGGCAAATAATATTACTCCAAATGAACCGTCTCATATGAGTTTGAGTTACGCTCGGGTACGGCTCTGCTTCTACCCACTTAGTAAAGTAATCTGTAGCCAGCAGCACATACTTATTCTGAGCTCTTGCAGTTGGCAGAGGACCAACCACATCCATCCCCCATTGTGCAAAAGGCCATGGTGTGGTCATTACGTGCAAGTCTTCAGGTGGTTGGTAAATCAGTGGTCCGAACCTTTGGCACTTATCGCACCTTTTGGACAATTCTTCTGCATCTCGCGATATATTCGGCTAGAAGTACCCTTGCGTCATTGCTTTATGCGCTAAAGACCTTCCCCCTGAATGGTTTCCACATACACCTTCATGAATAGCTCGTAGTATCTGCCGAGCCTCTGTGGGGGTGACGCACTTTAAGTACGGCCCAGAAAAAGACCTTCTGTATAACTGGTTATGCACTATGGTGTACTTTGTAGCATTCGATTTGATTTTCCTAGCCTCATCTCTTTGCTCAAGCAGAGTACCATCCCGGATGTAAGTCACCCTCAGGCCAATGGACAATCCAACTTAGCTCATATGGAATAACATTCACTTACCAAGGATCTGGGCCCGAAGGTTCTTAAAAAATGGATGGCTGGTTTAATATTCCTACTGGAATCACCCTTACCAATGTTTCTCCAGAACCCGAGGCACTACATGCTAGCCGATCGACATCTTCGTTATGCTCTCTCGGTATTTGGATGAATTTAATTTTTTCGAAGTTTTTGGCTTCCCGCATAACAGCAGAATGATAGGCCTCCATTGTTTCATCTTTGGTTTCATACTCACCATTCACCTGCCGAACAATTAACTGCGAGTCACTAAAGACAGTCAAATTCCTGACCTTCAACTCCTTAGCAAGCTTAAGTCCTGCCAGCAGTGCTTCATACTCCACTTCATTATTGGTGGCTCTGAATTCAAGTCGGAGCGCTTAACTTAAGGACGTATCTTCTAGTGTCTGCAGTTTGATCCCAATGCCTGCCCCCATCTGATTTGAGGATCCATCGACGAAGAGTTTCCACAAGCAACCACGAAGGTCTTCCTCCATGTCTTCTGAATCACATTCTAGTAAAAAATCTGCCACCGCTTGCCCTTTGACTGCCGTTCTGGGTTCATATGTTATGTCAAATGAGCTTAACTTTATGGCCCACTTCGTCATTCTTCCTGAGAGGTCTGGCTTGTGCAGGATTATTCTGATAGGGAAGGTGGTTAGAACGATGATAGGATGGGATTCAAAGTAATGCCTGAGCTTTCTTTTCGCATGCACTAGCGAGAGTATCACCCGTTCGGCCTTTGAATAACGTCGTTCGGCCTCAGTCATCGTTTTACTAACATAGAACACTGGATATTGCTTCCCCTCTAGACAACGGATCAGAACGCCACTTGTCGCGATGCTGGACACCTCGAGGTATAAAAATAGTTTTTCTCCTGGTTCTGGAGCTGACAGGACCGGAAGGTTCTGCATATATTCCTTCAGACCAGTTAATGCTAGGCGCTGTTCATCCCCCCAAACTTGTCTGCCATGGCTTCGTATTGTGTCAAAAAATGGTTTGCAGCGATCTGACAATTTGGAAATGAACCGGCTCAATACAGCGATCCGTCCCGTAAGTGTTTGCACTTCTTTGACTGTTGTCGGCTCAGCATTTTTAGTCAGAGCTTCTGCTTGGGTTGGGCTAGCTTCTATGCCTCAATGATTAGCCACGTGTCCGAGGAATTGACCAGAACTTACGCCGAATGAGCACTTGGTTGGATTGAGCTTCATTCCATAGTGCCTTAACACATCAAATATATCTTGTAGATGTTTCAAATGGTCAACTTTCTTCTTACTTTTTACTACCATGTCATCAATGTAAGCTTCCAAGGTCTTCCCTATTTGACCCTTGAAAATTTTGCTAATAAGTCTTTGGTAAGTTGCTCCGGCATTCTTCAGTCCGAATAGTATGACTTTGTAGCAATAGGTCCCGCGCTTGGTAACGAAAGAAGTTTTCTCTTCATCAGCAAGGTCCATGGGGATCTGATTATAACCTGAATAAGCATCTAAAAAGGTTAAACGCTCATATCCAGTAGTAGCGTCCACCATTTGATCAATTTTTGGTAGCGGAAAGCTATCCTTCGGACAGGCTTTGTTTAAATTGGCGAAATCAATGCACACTCGCCATTTCCCATTCTTCTTCTGCACAACAACAACGTTTGACAACCAGTCAGGATAATACACTTCACTTATAAATCCCGCATCAAGTAGCCTGTCAACCTCCTCGGCTATAATCTGGTTACGCTCTGGAGCAAACCTTCGCTGCTTCTGCTTTACAGGTCTTGCATTAGGATTTACATTCAAGGAGTGACAGGATATGGAAGGATCAATTCCAGGCATGTCTAGGTGGCTCCATGCAAATACATCGGCGTTCTGAGACAAGAAATCAACTAACTCTTGTTTCTCCGCCACAGCGAGTCGTTCCCCCACTCTGGTTGCTTGTTCTGGTCGGAACCGATCGATCTATACATCAACCAGGGGTTCTTCAGTCAAGTCTACTGGCTCCTCCTCCCCATTCTACTTGGGGGGAGGTTCCTGTAATTGCTATCTCGGGCTTGCCGAATGGATGGGTGATTTCCCTTTTCCAGCATACTTCAGCGTTACTGAATAACATTCCTTAGCTACAACCTGGTCCCCATGAATGTCGATCACCCTGGCTCCGTCTGGCCCCAGGCATCTCATTACTTGATGCAAAGTGGAAGGAACACCTTGAACTCTATGGATCCACCCTCTGCTCATCAGAAGGTTGTAAGAGGGATGAATCTCGATAACCACAAAGGTCTCCATCAGAACCCTCTCTGCAGCATGTACCGCTACCTCCACCATACCGATGGGCTCCACTCGTTTTCCATCAAACCCTAGTAAAGGATTCCCAGTGGATTTGAGTCGATCCGGCTTAATCTCGAGCCGATCAAATGTGTCCCTCGGTATGACGTTCGCACTACTTCCAGGATCAATTAGAACTCTGCATACCAAACATTTGGCCACTGTTAAACTGACGACCAACGGGTCCTCATGAGGGATCTGAACACGCAATAGATCTGTTCTGTCAAACTTTATTTGTGTTGATACGCTCTGTTGGTGCAGAGTGTTTACACTGCCTATCCTTCTCTTCATCCGTGCCTGGCGAAGGCGTGTTCGAAGCAGTTCATCTGACTCCTCAGTAGGCTCAGGCCGACCGTGAATTACATTGATTATTCGAACTGGTTGCGTATTGTAAGAGTTCAACTTCTGATTCCTCTTCACGTGTTCCATTGGTCGGTTCTGTTCCACCGCCGGGCCTTGAATATAACTTGCGAACTCCCCTCTGGCTATCAGCATCTCTACCTGTCTCCTTAAGTTCCTGCATTCGTTAGTCTGATGGCCAAAGTCAAAATGAAATGCACAATGCTTAGACTGATCCCTCTGTTCGAGGGGTTGTCTGATTGGTAAAGGAGGTCGAAACTTATCTTTATTTTCTTGGTACAGCCTTGCTAAGGTAACTTTCAATGGAGTAACCAGTTCTTCCTCTCAGGGCTTCTTCTCAGATTTCCACGAGGAACGCTGTGGCTGAACCTGCTTTTGTCTAATCTTTGCTTTGGTTTTTTCCTCTGTTGATATGACGGATGTCTTCCGAGCGTTAGCTACCTATTCTTCTTCCAAGCACACAAATCAATCAGCTCTTTCATTAAGTTCATCCATAGTCTTCGGCGTGTTCACTACCAAGCTTGTGTGGAATGGAGTGCCACGAGTCATGGCCAGTATAAACGCTTGAACCGCCATAGAAGGATGACATTCAATCACCATACTCTTGGTAAGGTTAAACCTGGTTAGGAAAGCTTAGTGATGCTCATCCTCATGATACTTCATTGTGAATAGGCTCGAGATGTCCTTTGCTGGATGCTTATTTCCATAATATTGGCTTATGAACCGATCACACAAGCTTCGGAAATTATCCACTGAGCTTCTCGGCAGGTTCTTGAACCAATTGAGCGCTGGTCCAACTAGACTTGTAAGGAAGCACTTGCACATCAAGGAATCATTCTCAGTGTTCAGAGCCATTTTCAACTGGATGTGATACACATGATAAATTGGATCGGTCGTTCCGTCGAACAGAATGAAAAAGGGCATGGAAAATTTCCTTGGACTCGGAGCATTTAGAATTTTATCGGTGAACGGTGAATCAACCATTCGAGCTGCTAAACGGAGGGCTTCGTTTTCCCTCTGGAACCCCGCGATTACTCTTTGATCTATAGATCTCTTCTCTGAGCCGCGATAGTTGAACGTCGCCATGGAAGGCCGATAAGTCGGATCGAATGATCTGTCCTCAACAAATTCTCTATGCCATGGAGGTATAGCTTTGTGACGATCAAACTCCATTGCTTCACCTCGACCGAGCATTTCTTGATGTGGATCAAAAGTCATGGCTTCGATTCGCCTGATCTGTTCACGCCGTGGATCCACGTGAGTTGATCCTTCACGATCATCAACACGACGAGGATTTGGCGGCAAATCATTTAGCCGGACCTCCTCATGGTGAAGATCTATCTGATTGTTCCCTACCTCCTTGCCGTGATGTGCGGCATCGGTACGTGCAACTTGTTCTCCTGCCGGGAGCGGTTGCGGAATCACCTGAACTTCTTGACGCTGCATTTCAGTCCTTAAATCTGCATTCTCTCTCCTGAGAGCTTCGATCATGCTCATCAACTCATCAAGTTTCATCTGCTGGACATTCTCCACCATATTGGAGTTCTCATCCCCAGTCATCATTCCAGAACGGAGCAAAGGCATGAATAGTAAATTCTAAGTTAGATCTGAGTCTCGCTGACGCGAATCACGTCAGATCTAAACTCAAATTTTACGAGTTTTGCTTTCCCTTCGATAGATCAGAGCTTTTCCAGTGTCTGAGCTTGTCGGATCGAGCCGCGATAGAGTGAATCACGGCTGCGTAAACCTAACGCTAATCTCTCATAATCAATCAAGAATCCAGAATCTCTCAAGAGCAAACCGCAATCTCTTAGATCTGGACTAAACTTCTACAAATCAAGCTTCATCGTCATCAATCAGTCGGAATCAACATGACGTTGATCAAACAAGAATCAACCTTCAACGTTTCCCACAGACGGCGCCAATTGAAGATGCAAGAGATTCAATCACCTTTCTCTCTCTAAAATTCTTACACTTCAATAGAATGAAAACTCAAAAAACCTCCCATTCTCTCTACTCGTATTGTCTATTTATAGACCATTACAAATACTTTAACCAACTTATTACATAGGGCTCTTATTCTTGGGCTTTCTTCCTTTTGGGCTTGACTTCATTATGTAAGTCTCAGACGTTAGGCCTAACTCACAGTGTTGCATTATGGGCTGAGTTCAACTGTTCGGTCCGATCCTTCTTTTGTGGGTGTTGGGCTCATTATGCTACCCTTTTTGCTTGGGCTCGAACCTACCATTCAACCTGATGCTCTACTCGCGGGTCAGGTCTGGTCCAATCCATCTTTGATATCCTCAATTTCGCATTATATTCCAAGTTGTAAATCATAGATTTCTTGTAGCTTGTGATTTGGTAATTCTAGTTTCAATACGGTTAGTGTACTTGTTTATGTATATTTGGATGCTATGTGTTTATCACTTCAAATATTTGTATAGCTTGAGATGATCCCTTAGAGTACCTTAAAAGATAGACGTTAGGTGGAATGCACCCTTGTAATTATCTATGTTTAGTTTGCATTATACTTGAAACTATAGCGTATGTACATGCACCACATCCTACGAGTAACTTGTTTACTCACCCTCGTTGTTTGGGTCATTTTGCAGGTAAAGAAACCTTGTTTTGGGATGCATCACATCCCTAAGTTGCTTTGATGCCTTGAAGTACTTTGTTATAATTTGGGAAAACATGCAAGTGTTAGCATGTAGTACTATTTTGGTGTAAAATGCTATTTTTGCTTTGAAATATGTAATGTGTACTTAAGTACACTTTTTGATACTTGTTTTGTATGTACAACATGAGGCCAAGGGCCATTAACTTGATATTCACAAGCATGTTCTAAAAGTTCAAGTATTGCAAATATAGCCTATTATGAAAATTAGAGGTTTGACATGTCAAAATTTGTAAATGGATTTTAATGAGGCCGTAGGCCATTGTAGCGCATCTACTACATCATTTTGCGTTTGCGTGCATGCTCACATCTCACAAAACTCTTAAGTTTTGACTTTTGAACTATTTATGGATAAATTATGAATTTTTATAAAAAAAATTCATGCATTGGAGTATGTTTTAAGTTCCCTTTTGTTTTAGCATGTTAGAGCATCTCCAACCCTAAAATGCTAAATTCGGATGCCAAATTTATATTTTGACAGTGCTACAGTGTCAAAATGATACATTTTAGCAATTTTGCTCCAATGGTGTATTTCATGCAAAATGCTATTTTTTGACACAACCACTATTCTTTTTAACTACCATTCCCACCATGCAAAGCTTCAATTTTTTTTATTTTTTTTTTTGAAGCAACTCAATCCATACCATCAGTAATATCACTGAGTTGTTGATAGTGTGTTGGAAGCTTCAAGTTGTAAAGAACATTTTAAAAGAAACAAAAATTATACTGCTAATGCAAATGCTTTTATTTAAATTATATTTGCTTATGCTTTTCTTCTCTATCCTCATCATACAGAGAAGACATTGACCATTATAATTATTCATGCAACTGGTTTTAGACCTTCCCATTATAAAATGCACACCCGTCTCAGAAACCAAAAACCAAACCAAGATTCATAGTACAGGACTTTAAAAAATAAATAAACATTTTATAATCAGACTTCTGAGTTATGAGTAATCCAAATCTATTACTCGGAAACAGCAAATTTAAAAATTTTATGAGTCGGTTCGGCCCCTAATCACTTATCATTTCAAATTCTCTCTTTTGTTCTTGCCAATCTTGAAGCTCTAAAAAAAAAATACAGATAAGAAGATCCAAAAGATATCAACCCATATCAGATAACATTTGGATATAAAGTATACATAATGATAACGATACGGTGGTTCAGTAAAATTGAATGAACGTAGAAGATGTGCAGAAGTAGAGAGCGTTGTTTAAAAACATTAGGGAATATACACATATATGTATAGAGAGAGAGGGGGGTGAGGGAAGAGTTTTAGAGAGAGAGAGAGAGGTACCTCTAATTCGTTGAGCAACGCTCTCTATCTGTTCTCGATCTGCCACTGCAAATGCACACGAGGGGGTTTGGCGAGTGGTCTGCGTTTCCCCAATTTCGGTGGATTATTGAGTCTAACCATAAAGGGGGTTTATGAGTTTAACAACGATGAGGAAGAGCAATGGATTGACGGTGACCCGACAACGAATCGGAGAGACAACAATGAGGAAGAAATTAACTTTTTGTCGCTGGTGGCTGGTCTATTCCGTTTCTGTTGCCACCGTTCTCTTCTCTCTCTCTGTTGCCCTAGACAAATACAGGCGAAATTGGAGCCGTCCCTTATTTTCTGTAGCCCAGCCTAAATAGCAATTGCTATTTGTTTTGCTACAATTGGCATAAAAAATAGCAAAGTTAAAAAATAGCGGCCCAAATAGCATTGCATTGGAGAGCCTAGTTTTAAGCCTACCTGCCATATTTTAAATTAGCAGCCCAAATAAGAGGTGGGTTAGAGATGCTCTTATGGATGCCTTTTTGAGGCTAGGGAATGTTTTTAAGTATGTCCGGATCATATGGGGTGCATACATCACCTTAGGATTGGACCGAGGACCTTTTCCTAGCAATTGAGCACTTATTCGAGTCATTTCGGTTGTCCGAAATGCTAGTTCGGTCGACCGATGGCTTTTGGGAATTCCTTTGCACAATAAATCAGTCATTCTAGTAGCCTTTTTCACTATTTGGGCCTATTTCGGTTAACCGATGCCTTATTTCGGTCTACCAAAATGACCTCCCCTCAAAAATATGATTTTAGCAAAATTTTTATCCATTTCGGTTGACCGAAATAGCTTGCATACACACAGCCTCTTTGTTATGTTTCTGCACTAATGTTCCAATTTCAAAAGGTCATAACTCCTTCATTTCTAATCCAAATGGGGTGATTATTAAGCCCAAACTCAAGGATTTTGAGTCAGCTTTCCAATGATACCAATGCCATTCTCAAATTCAAATCATAGTAGGAGTTATTCATCTTTTAGTAAGGTAGTGTCAGTTTTTGCTTAAACCGGTAAATGGCATCATATGGGATTTTTGGCCAAAGTTCTTAGAACCTCTTGAAATGTTGTGAAATGATTAGATTAGGTTTTATTCACATTGTTTGACTTTTTTAGAGTCAATTCTCTCTTTTTAATTGTGAATTGACCATTTTGCCCTTAATTAACGAATTTTGCTCGTTTTGACACTAGTTTCTTCTTTTGCTCTCTTTAAGTTTCGTGACTTCATGGAATGTCACATTGGTGTCTTAGAGATGATTTATATCTCAAAGGATTTTGGTTTCATCTTTTGCTTTCGCATTTCGGATTCGTTATCGGGTCAACTTTCGGGTTATCACTGACGCACCGGGTTGAAAAACTTAGGCCGTCACATATGGGAATTGAAGTGAAATTTTAAATGAGAATGGGGGCGGGGATGAGGATGAAAAAAATTACAGGGATGGGGAATGAGATCCCCGCCCCGCCCTATTGCCATCCCTACCCACCCATTACACCAAGCATCATATTTTTCAAGTTTCCACTTTCAGTTGATATAAATTAAATGTTTATTACAAAAATACCTTGATTACAAAATCAGCATGGCCATTTTATTAATTCATCCAACAACCAGAGATCCAACAAGATTTGCTTACGAACTCCAATGCTACTCAAAACCATGGTAACACACTCAAATTCAATTATTACACAGCACTCTCTCTCTTCACAAAACCAGCATTCACTTTTAGCTTTTTCACCAAATAGCCTATAATTATTTAAAAGCGATATGATTTTTTAGCAAGTTGTGCTCAATGAAAGGGCCTGCTTATGATGCTCATATTGTGAATCTGATTCCATAATTTGTTGCATCACTGTAGGTGCATCATGCAATGTACATACACGCTCAGATTTATACATGTGTTTCACTCATGTAATAAATTACAGCATTGGAGGAGCACAAAAGGAGTCAGGTTTGCCTGGTTATGTAAACTTACTCTAATCACATGTCATAACCCTATTGTCACATACATGGCATAGCCCTATTGTTGCTAATCATTGGATCCAATTATTCCTTGCATAGCCGTTCTATTGCCATCTGTACCTTCCAGTACTCTTCGTTCACCACCCATTTCATCATTGTGCCGATTTCGCCATCCTCCCTCTTGGTCCGTTGATTGGCCTTGATTGATGCTCTCCACCATCTGCTTCGAAGTAAATCCAAAAAGGAAAAAAAAAAAAAAAACATGGTACTCGTGATTGATAAAGCTAAATAACCTTTCACTGTACTCCAGAAAATTAACAAGGATATCACAGCAACGGACCAAACACATTCACAAGTGTAGCATAATAATAATAATAATAATAAAAATTGGTGAATGCAGAATTTTCAACTTTTAGGGAGGAAAAAGGGAAATTTATTATTCTACACGTCCTATGGATTTTGTGCCTTATAAAATAATAATATGAAAAAAAGAAAGAAGTAAAACGGACATCCAAGATTCCAGATAGTATGTACAATTATTGTTTTTTGCAACAATTGCAATTTATAAAAAATCACAAATCAATGGAAGAATAATCTTAATTATATAGACAACAACTTCTGGCAAGTGCTTAAGCCATCCTATCATGATGGTTAAGGCATGTAGAAAGATGCATTCTTACTTGTGATAGCAATAGAAAAATGGGAGGAGAAAAAGATCAATAAAACTATTTAGGGCTCATATTTTCATATCTCAAAGTAGAACGCAAGAATTCAATTGAGAAAATTTTACAAAGCCATTGTAAGTCACGTCAAGATATCCTTGTAATTAATAAGAAATACAATAAATTATCAAAAAAGAAAAAGAAATACAATATACAACAGAAAATAACATGCTTGTTTAATTTTATACCATCCTGCAACAAACTTATATATAGTCAGTTATTACCACTTTCACCATTAAAGGCATCTACTAGCCTTGCAATCGCATCGAATAGGGCTTGTTCATGCTTCTGCATTTGGAAGGACGCATCATAATTGCTATAACAAAAGATGGAGAACGAAAAATATCACAAGATACTTGCTTGTTCTTACTCTAAGGATTTTCTTTTCTTTCTCAATCTCAGCAGGATCAGGATGGCTTGTATGGATAAATTTCTTAACTTATTAAATTCATCACCACAGTAATGGGAAAACATGTCACTACTCCTGTATTATAAGATATGGTTTTCAAATTGCACACATATTTCCTCAATTAAGGTATCAGTGTAAAGTATTTCAATATCACCTAAAGCCTTCCTTCCAATGCCATTATGTGATGGAAAGAATTCTTTCGTGAACATATCATTAGACATCCCTCTATCTCTTCCGACACTAGCAACCGAACCACCCCGGGCCAGAGACTTCTTAAATCTATGGCCTGGTCCACTATGGCCACCTCTACGAGAAAGTCCATGGCCCTCACCTTCCCACCGAATATCTTCATGAGATATCTAACATTAATAGATATGATAATCAGTCAAATGCAAAATGCTAGCTATTTGATTATATAATTAAAATGGTTGCATTGCCACAAAAGAATAGGATAAATCAATTAACTCTTGCTTTTTATATTGACGTGAGGTTTTTGTGAAAGTTTGTGCTTGAGTCTACTTAGTGAAGAACTCTTATCTTGCCCAACTACGAAAGAATAGGAAAATCAACCAGTTCTTGGTATGTCTGAGTGTTCGGGGATTCATGAAAGTTTTCTCATATGAATAGAAAACCCCTTTTGGTCTGTCAAAATATGATTCAAAGTGTTTTCCATGGCGATTTTACTTGACGATGTCAAGGAAAAGATAACACTGAGAAGGTCATTTCTGCATCACTTAAACTTTGACAATTTCTTGTTTTTAAAAACTTCTAAGGAAAAATAGAAATATGGAGAAATACATTAGAATCTTAGGGTTCAAGTTAAAAAAATCAATTAAATCACCACTCTTTTAACACAAACAAATGATTAGCACAATCTTGTACATCATTCTTAGCAGTACAACATTGTAAAGCACACATTCAGAGAAAAGATAGCACTGAGAAGGTCATTTCTGCATCACTAGTTCATGTTGTTTCTAAAAACTTCCAAGGAAAATCTAGAAGTAAAAATAAAAAAATGAAGAAACACATCAGAATCATAGGGTTCAAAAATTAGTAGAAGAAAAACAATTTAGTAATGATAAACTTGCCAGGAAAAAAATTAGCAATGATATAAAGACATTGTAATTATAAAAAAATTTAAGATCAAAAGGTTAACTGAATTAACCAATATCAGTCTTTAGGATTGTAGAATTTGAATTTATTTAATTAGGATGAAGTCAAAGATTATGGAGGAGGAGAGAGAATGAAGAAGAGTCAGAGAGAGAATTGGAGAATTGGTGTGAGAGTGTCGATCTATCATTTCTCACCCTAATATCATATATATAGACATAAAAATAAGCAAGCAAAAAAAAAAAAAATAAAAATAAAATAAAAATAAAAAATAAAAAACCTAGAATACCCCACAATTACACATGTAGAATTGAAACTATTCTAACAAGGATCAATACTACAAAATAGAGATAGATGACAATATAATAAGTAGGATTGAAACATGCTGAGCAAAGTGGAGAAGGTAAATTTTATAGGACAGCTATTAGATCACTATTTTATATGGAGTTGAATGCTAGGAATTGAAAAAGAAACAAAAATAACGCATTCATGTTGTTGAAATAAGAATATTGAGACAGATGGTAGGACTAACTAGAAAATACAAGATTTATGTTAGAGAAAATTAGATGCAAGCACCACCTGTTTGTGATAATAAAAGGAAGTAGACTTAGATGGTATGGACATATAGTTATATAAAATAAAGACCAGAAAATGCACCTATAAAGAGAGGAACAATAGTTAGAATAGAAAGTGCTAACATGGGATGAGAGAGTAAAAAAAGACTAAATAATTAGATGTAATTGAGACTTGGCTTACAATAGGAAAAAAAAAAATGAAAAAATAGCCGAATCAATCCAGATGAGATTAAGGCATGGATGATGATGGTAATGATATTTTGCATTAAAAATGTGGACGGTATTCTCTTGCCAACAAATATTTAGGGATTATTTAGCAAGTTAAATTAAAAGGACAAAGGCCATCATTTCATTTATCCACTCTCAATGTAATAATTTACCAAAGAAAATGATATTGGTCATCGTGCTATGATGATAGTGTTGGGATTTACATGCATTGGCATAGCAAATTCCTATTCGGATTAAAGTGACATATGTTCCTGACATATCTGAAATACTTATGATTTATATAATTGATGAATTCAATGTATTATGTTTCGATTCATTATAGAATTGATAGTGTCCACTTGATTACAATAGATATTTATATATGTATGTGATGGCGATCAATACATAAACATAAATAGTAATCATAAATAGTTCATAGTCGTTAATTATGGATGGACTCATTATTAACTAAGACTTGAACTGAATCCGCGTTAGGTTGAGATATATTGCGAGAGCCGTCATATGCAATTGCTCCCTATCATTGTCATGGCATTTGACTCTTAAGTATGAGAGAAGTATAGACTATTTTATTAATTAGTAATTACTTTGATTTGTTCAGCCGAATTTTCGGAATCTATAGATCGTCACTTTGGGTAATTATGTAATTAATAGTTAAAGGGTTATATTTTCAATATTTGCATCATTGCTACTTGTATTTATTTTGTATTGATTGTGGTTGATCCCAAAGTAAATTCGAAGGTCTTCGTGTGTTTTTAGACAAAATGATTTATTAATGGACCAGACCAATTATTAATTTATAGTAGCCGAGAAAATAGTAAGTCCAAAGGATTATCACCCATAGCCCAAGTTGATATTGGGGTCCTATTATAATTGAGATATGTAAATTAGATATTGAGAAGGATTTATTGTTTCCTTTCCTTATCTTTATGTTGTCTATATATACGTGGGTCCATATACATTTTAAGGTAGACTTTTGGAAGAAAAATGAATATATTTTTTCTCTCTAGTTTTTAGGGTTTGCTTTCTCTTCTAAAGGAGGCTACCACAAGCCTTGCCACCAAGGTCATTCATCGAGGTATATTGGTGATTCCTAAAGGGAAGATTACTATTAAGAAGAAGCAAAAAATGATCTTGCTAAGGGATCTACAATAAGTGATAACATTCACTTTAGAGGAAAGATTTAAAAGTTTTTTCAAACATTTGATGTAAGTATCTAATCTATTAATTGAATGATACATCATATTTTATTTTTGCATAAAACTTATCTCTATGTGATGAATCAAGATCTATATATGAAAATTCCTTTAAAAAATTTTAAATATTGCACGTTTCCCAACAGTGGTATCAGAGCATGGTTTAATTCATTACTAGAGACCATGTTTTTTTATGAAAATTATCATTCATGGATCCAAATTATATATGCATATATATATTTATTGATGTATGTTGATGTATGATTTAATATATTGATATATATTGATACATGATGATGATGTATGTATAATTGTGAATGGATGATGATGTATTTTTGGGTCATGGATGAAACTTATAGATTTAATGTAATTTTATCTTTGGATGTGTTATTAAGGCTTTGATTTAGCCATTAAAAAGTTCAATGATGTAATTTAATTATTTTTCGTTGTATTTCATATGTATAATTAATTTCAAAGTCATGTAATCTTCATCAATGCGTACTATGAAACTTCAAGAAGGTCCAAGAGAATTAAATAAAAAATCTAACGGCCGGAGTATTGTTGGCGGCGAGGGCGGCGCTGGGGGAAGGCTACCGGATCCAGTACAGAGCGGTACACCATATTACCGTACGCCCAAATCTAGGACCATTGGATCAGCCCTCAGCTGAAAGGAATAATCCCATGCGGCGCAACACGGTGCACTCAGCGCACCAAAGGGACAGGCGCATGGGAACACGCGCTAGACTTTATTGATGCACCTTCCAGGCGAGTGCCACGCGCTGCAGCGCCCCTTAGGTGCGTCCCAATGCGTGGAGGCGTGTGCCATGCGCTATAGTGCCCCCCAGGCGCGTGCCAGCACTTGCAGGGTCCTTCGGGCACTTTCCAAGCGCTGTTTTGCTTCTTCAGGCGCGTACCAACTTCCTACAGGTGTTAACAAGCTGTTGGTGGATGCCCATACAACAAGAATAGTTTGAAAACCGATTGAGGACCTTCGTGCAATTATTAGAGCAATTAAATATTAAAAGCCAAATCCATTGACCATTTTATTTGCTTTATCTGTCATTTATTTATTTATATGATGTATGAAATGCATGGAATATATAATTGTTAATTATTATTATTCATGCATTGGATCCATGATATTTATTTAAATGACTTGATTTATATTAATTAAATTATGAAAATTAATTGGATTTGATTACTAATTAATTAGAGGACACTTAAGGGAAATGAAAAAAAAAAAAAAAATTGAATTTTTTTTTAAGAAGGTGTGCCTCAAATCATTTAAAGTCCAAATATTTTCTAAATTTAATTGGATTAAAATCAAGGCGTTTTGCATGCATCATATCATGTTTGTGAATAAATAAAAAACCCTAATTATGAATGATTAAAAATTGAGTGGAAACGGGAATTTTTATACATTACCCCATGGCCTTTGTTATTATAACTATTGTAATTAGATCTTTAAAAATAAGACCCCACGCATGATTTGAAAAGTCTTAATATTACAAGAATGGTTGTCTCATGAAAATAAAAATATTAAATGTTCATTGTAATTGGATCTTTAAAAATAAGGCATTAAGCATGATTTAAAAAGTCTAAGATTATAATGATAAGATATTTAATGTTTTATTTTTCATTGGAATATTAATAACGTTATACACTTAGTCTAAAATCAATAGTGTTAGTTCTCCAACGGAGTGGTCTGCACTACGTGATTTTAGAAAGGCTAAACATAATTGGAAATCATTTCATATGGATATAGACAAGGCATTATCTTAAGAGATATGGAAATGATGGGATTTTCTCGTCAATAGTAATAATGAACTTCGCCAACCGAATAAGTTATTGGCGTATTGGTTATCCGATTTTTCATGCAGTGGTTAAAGGACCCACATATTATTTTAATGGAATTGTTCACCTAATAACAAATGAATCTCAACAATAGTAATAATGAACTCCTCCATCAGGATATGTTATTGACGTATTGATTGCGTAATTTATTATGCTACGAAGTTGAGGGACCCGCATTAATTAAAAGGGATTGTTTACTAATAGTGAAAATGAACTCCTATTCTATTGAGACTTATTATACTATGTAGTTGACAAATTCATTTTAATTTTAAATATGCGTGATAGTACTAATAGTTCACTTTATTTATTGCATGAATGCATTTATACTCAGATTAATTATGTCTAATCCATTTAATCTGCTTGCTAACATATTCAATATTTTTGTACCTCATTTATATTGACTGAAAAAGGAACTTAGATATTTTACTCACAACGTGAGGGTACAAAATGTATTTACTATTCTTATACCTAATCCTTTTACTTTAAGATACTCAATTTGACATTAATGCTTTTAATAAGTGAAATAAGGCAAATGATATGACTTGATCCAATATTCTAAAGTTTATCTCGAATACGCTCCAAAGCTAACATTTGCATTATTTCATTTTCTTCAAACATCATGTTAAATGTCAATGAGATGTTTTGGTGAGATTAAATAAAGTTTATGCCTTAGTATTGTGTCAGACTTGAATACCATTGAGATAGCCTAAGCAACTCCAATAAAAGATCGTATTTTGAAAATGATTGTTTATTATTTAAAAATTAACTGGAGGTCAATAAGGCTGACTCGGGTGGTAAGTTTAAAATTGACATGATTATTGTCTTGTTACCAAACTCGTTCAACTCTTTTAAAGTGAACTAAATAAGGAGCCAGTTTGAGTTCACACTTGCTGATATTCTTATAGAGTTGGTAACATATGAAGGGATAATCAAAAGTATAGGCGTTCCTATCAATCTAACCTCGTCTATACCATCTTCTTCTAGGCTCAAGTGGATACGCAAAGGAAAGAAAAATGATGACAATAGGACTAGGCTAGCACAAAGTATGGGGATCCAAAAGATTAAAGGATATAAGGTAGTGTATGTTGAGGGAGAAGGAAATTGTTTCTTTTGCGGCCAATTAAGACACTTAAGGAATGAACTGTCTAAGCAACGACGTGGCATAGGAAAATATATATTTAATCATTGAGCCATGTTATGTAGTTGCATCTATTAATTCCTGATGGATAGATTATGAAGCTATTAAACATGTTTGCAATTCGTTGTAAGGATTTCAGGAATCCAGAAGTCTTGATGATATGGATATATATTTGTCTTTTGACCTGATGCCAAGGTTGTAGCTAAGTCAATGGGAGTATTACATCTAAAATTAGAGAGTATGGGGATATTAGTATTAAATAACTATCTTTATGCACAGATGTTAGACGCAATCTTATTCTTGTTTCACTTTTAGTTTATAAAAATTGTACTGTTACTTTTGGTAAAACTGCTTTTATAAAATTGAATAGATGTGTGATTGCTTCTAGTGTATTGAAGATGGTTAATATACTATAATCACAAGCTCTTAATATTTGCAAGATGTAAAAACTAATGTTGCATTTTCTAGATTGAATGTTAAGAGAAAAATTTATTATTCCTAACTCATTATACTTTTAGTGTCTATTATTGAGTTATAATCAGTCAAAATGAGATTCAAAGATTAGTCAAAGAAGGTTTATTACCTAGTGAGGCAGGGGAGCCTAAACCAAACTTGTGAATCATGTATTGAAGGACAGATAACCTTAAGGGCTTCAATCAGCCAAATGAAATAGACATAAAGAACAATTAGAGTTGGTACACACTGACATGTGTGGTCTTATGAACATCCAAGTAAGACTACTCACGTTTTGGATACATTTACCTAATACGACACAAGTCTTAAACTTTTGGTGTATTCTGAGATTGTCAAGATTGATGTGGAGCACAGATTAAGTAAACTTATCAAAACACTTCGATCTGATCGTGGATATGAGTATTTCTTGGGATGGTGCAAAGACTATATGGTCAATGAAGGTGTTGTGTACTAGTTTTCCACAATTGACGCTCAATGAATTGAGGTGTCAAATAGGAATAACAGAATTCTACTTAACATGGTTAGATCTAAGATCAGTTATGCTACATTATCTCTTTTATTTTAAAGTTTAGCCTTAATAATATCAATGCACATTATAAACTGCGTTCCCTCTTAGTCTGTCTCAAGGATACCTTTTGAGCTGTGTTTTTGACTAAATCTTAGTTTAAATCACATGCACATATGTGGTAGTCTTGCACATGTGCGCTTGATATGAACAAGTAAGTTGGAAGCAGATCATAGGTATGATTGATTTGATGACTACTCTAAAGGCACTATGATGGATTATTTTATGATCTCAATGATAAAAGTTAATTGTTTACACTCACTGTTTATCTATAGGAGAATCATATTATGAATCACATATCTAGTAGCATAATGTTAGAGAATATGATATGAGTACCAGATGTACCACATATGAATACACTTATTATAGATATTAAGAATTATATATGAATTCCCTATTGATGCGTCAGCATCATCTAGTATACAGATTCCTGCATCGGTACATTGATGTAGTGGAAGGTTTATCATCCAATCCGACAGAATCATATTTTTAGGTAAGACCTTTATGGGCATCCCTGTTAAACATGAGTACACAGAAGCATGAACCGATATGGATACAGATCGTTTTGGTGAGTTGCTATGAAATCAGAGTTGGAATCTATGTATTCTAATAAAATCTGGGATCTTGGAGAACTTTCTAATAGGGTGATACCTATGGAAGGCAAGTTAATCTACAAATGGATACCAGAAAATTTCTTAGTGAATAAATCATGAGTGTACAAGGGAATGTCATTATTTTTCCTATTCTATATA
The DNA here is from genome assembly GCF_030987335.1 of Cornus florida. Taxonomy (NCBI): domain Eukaryota; kingdom Viridiplantae; phylum Streptophyta; class Magnoliopsida; order Cornales; family Cornaceae; genus Cornus; species Cornus florida. The sequence continues at coordinate 56,071,095 of NW_026775579.1, read as the reverse complement.
TATTGATGACATCCTACTTATTTAGAATGATATGAAAAGTTTCGTCATCAATAAAGAGGTGGTTGTTCAATTACTTTGAAATGAAGGATTTTAAAGATGTAAGCTATATTCCTAAGATCAAGCTTTTGCAAGATCGAGTTAAAAGGAAAATAGACTTATCTTAATAAATCTACATTGATAAAGTTTTGACCAGGTTTGGTATGCAAAACTCAAAGAATGAGTGATTGTTTTATTGACAAGGATTGATCTCTCTATTAAATAGTTTTCCAAAACTAACAAAGGAGATTGAGCAAATGAAAGTGGAATAATATGCTTAGACATGTGGGATTCTCATATAAGCCATGGTCTATACCAAACAGGACATTCGCTACATAGTAGGGATAGTCAGTAGATATCAGTCCAATCCTAAACTTGATAGCTGCTCTGTTGTGAAAAATATCATAAAGTACCTTAGCAGAACCAATGATCTCATGCCCATTTATGGATGTGCTGATGTGGTCCTAGTCGGGTATGCTAGTTTTGATTTTCAATTAGATGTAGATACTATGAGGTTTATGACTTGGTGTATGTTCACTCAATGGAAGGGAAATCAGTTGGTAGATTGTTAAGCAGATTTCAACTGCTAACTCAAACCTGAAGGTGGAGTACATTGTAGCCTTAAAGGTAGCAAAGAAAGCATTTTGGTTTGATCTCACTGATTTAGAGGTTGTGGGGCATACTAGTCTGCCTATTGAGCTATATTACGATAATAGTACAGAAGTAGTCCAAACCAATGACCCAAGATTCAATAGAGGTACAAGGTACACTGAAAGGAAGTATCATGTCCTATATGATATTGTTCGGCAAGAAAGTGTACTCGTGGCTAGAACATTGCATTGGAACATAACTATATTAATCCACTAACAAAGGTGTCATCGATCAATAATTTTGTTCATTACCTGGATAACATTAGAGTTAAATGCAATTAGAATTGGCTATGAGGGCAAATGGGAGCTGTTGGGATTTATATGCCCTAGCATAGCAAATTCCTATTTGGATTAAAGTGACATATGTTCATGACATATCTGAAATATTTATGATTTATACAATTGGTGAATTCAATGTATTATGTTTCGATTCATTATGGAATTGATAGTGTCCACTTGATTACAATAGATATTTATATATGTATGTGATAACGATCAATACATAAACATAAATAGTAATCATAAATAGTTCATAGTCGTTAATTATGGATGGACTCATTATTAACTAAGACTTGAACTGAATTCACGTTAGGTTGAGATATATTGCGAGAACCGTCGTATGCAATTGCTTCCTATCATTGTCATGTAATTTGAATCTTAAGTATGAGAGAAGTATAGACTATTTTATTAATTAGTAATTACTTTGATTTGTTCGGCGGAATCTTCGGAATCCATAGACCATCACTTTGGGTAATTATGTAATTAATAGTTAGAGGGTTATATTTTCAATATTTGCATCATTGCTACTTGTATTTATTTTGTATTGATTGTGGTTGATCACAAAGCAAATTCGAAGGCCTTCGTGTGTTTTTAAACAAAATGATTTATTATATATTTATTTATTTAAATTATTATTTTTGTCAAACAAATATTTTATTGTGATCAAGACGGAAATAATCAAATATAACAAAATAATTATATTAATTCTGTTGTCGGATTGATGGCTTTATAATCAGATAAATAATTATGCATAGAGGGGTCAAAGTGTAACATTGACTTAGATGTTATTTACTATTTAATTGGAGTACAATTAATTTCTTTTAGTGGAGTAGAAATTAATATATGAATTAATTGAATTGGGTCAATGGTTTAATGGACCAGACCAATTATTAATTTATAGTAGCCGAGAAAATAGTAAGCTCAAAGGATTATCACCCATAGCCCAAATTGATATTGGAGTCCTATTAGAATTGAGATGTGTGAATTAGAGATTAAGAAGGATTTATTGTTTAATTTCCTTATCTTTTTATTACCTATATATACATGGGTCCATGTATATTTTAAGGTAGACTTTTGGAAGAAAAAGTAATATATTTTTTCTCTCTAGTTTTTAGGGTTTGCTTTCTCTTCTAAAAGAGGTTACCACAAGCCTTGCCTCTAAGGTCATTCATCGAGGTATATTAGTGATTCCTAAAGGGAAAATTACTATCAAGAAGAAGGAGAAATAATCTTGCAAAGAGATCTACAATAAGTAAGAACATTCACTTTAGAGGAAAGATTTAAAGGTTTTCTCAAACCTTTGATGTAAGTGATGACGCTGAAAAGTGCGTATTTAAACCTCTTAAGCTTAGGTGTTCTACAACCTTTCTCTATCTTATTTTCCTGCTTTAGATTGATTTTGTATTATTTCCATTTTTAGGTACTTATCTCCAAAATAAGCTAACTCAGCTAAATAAGAGCATAATTGAAGCAATCTTGAGATGAATCAAAGAAAGGAGCAAAGTGGGAGCAAAAGGAAGCAAGTGGTGGAAATTCAACAAGTTCGATCGATCTCAGAAAATATTCAATTGATCGAAAGTTCATCGATCTCAGCATTCCAAGATGGATCCAAGTTCTCTTGTCCTTATCCAAAGATCCCACAAAGTTCGATCGATCCAACTTTATTCCGATCGATCGGAAAGATTCCATCTTATCCACTTGTATCACCCTCCCTACTACATTTGTCTCTTTCCCAAAAATATCTTTAAAATATGTCAATTTTTTTTTTATCCAAAAAAGTGTCACTATAGAAGATCGATCCAACTTAAATTTGATAGATCTCAGCCATGTTCGATCGATCTCACCATAAGTTCGATCGATCGAACTTCCCAAAGCCCGAGAAAATCCAATTTCTAGCTTATTAAAAGTTGTCCCATATCCAATCATTGGAAGGAATATTGGTGTACGAGCTCAGCTCATTTGGGGTGATATTTAACCTACCTATATAAGGAATATGAGCCACTTTTTAAGAGCACATACACTTGAGAGTAGATAGAGACACAATTTTCATATTCTTAAGGAGAAAGAAAAGAAAGAAAGAAGCTACAGACACAAGCTTAGAGTTCTTCCATCAACCAATAAGAAGAGCAATCTCAACCATGAAGTTAGCCCTTGAGGGTTGGAGGACACCATCCATGAGTGGCTAGACATCCTCTTGGGGCTAGAGTTAGTCCTAAACACGTTTTTTACATCTTGATTTATGTATTTTTGAGGGAATTTGTATTGTGATAGATGTTTTTACATATTTATATACATAGATCATGTTTATTCAATGATTTGTGTGGTTTAATGCTTCCAATTGATCATTTCATTCTATCCATATGTCTATGTATGCTAGAATAGATGTTCATGTGTTTGTCTCTATTTCTTATGTTATTGATGCATGTCTATGTGTATTAATGTTATAGATCTAGAGAATGTCAAGACATAGTACTTAATGAAATGCTCTTGTGTTTATTTGATGGTTAATACTCATTTCTTGATGGATTGTGCATCTCCCTTAGTTTAATCAGTTTAATTTCATATCATTAGCTTAATTGTAGTGTAGATGTTAAATGGGAGGACAATCCATGCTTGTTTTTTGATGTTCCATACTTATGAAAGCAAGTAGCATATATCTCTAACCTTGCAATGTGTTTGGATTGTAAGCTTAAAGAAATGATTAATGGCTTAGTTTGATATATTGTGTTATCCACCATGTTGCTTAGACAATATATGCTTAATTTGTCATCCATACTTGTTGAAACAACCACACACACATACTATGTTGCAATACATGTTTTCCCCCTCATTAATCATTTATTAAGAGTGTAGAAAAGTTATGTCTAGTGGTGACCTCTAAACCCCAAGATTTCTCTCTTATTTTCTCTCCATTACATTTGATTGCCCACTTTAGTTTAAATTGCATCTTAGTATAATTCAACCACCAACCAATCTTTTGATCACTCGACCTATTAATCCTAATCTCGATTCCACAATTTAATACGACCCACCAATCCCTTGGGAAGATCTCTACTTGCCCTAACTATATTTTTAGTTAAAGGTAGTAATGACAATTTCTAAATGTAAAACTTGGCCACATTCATCATAGCTCTACACTATTATCTTTTGGTGCACAAACTTTGGATTTTGGGGTGCGACACCCGAAATAACACCAGTAAGTATTCAATCTATTAATTGAATGATACATCATATTTTATTTTTGTATAAAACTTGTCTATATGTGATGAATCAAAATCTATGTATGAAAATCCCTTAAAAAGTTGGCAAAAGTGCATAAAACTCCCCTGAACTATTACAAATCGGCATTTTACCCCCCCCCCGAACTACAAAAATAAACAAATCAGTACCACAACTATAAAAAATTGTGCAAATTAACCCCTGACACACAATTCCGGCCACTTTCTGGCCCACAAGGTCAGCATATAACTGTCCTTTTCTTCTAATTTCGAAATTGCCCTTGAATATTACCGTTGTAGCCTTTTGTTAATAAATGAACCCATTTTTTCATTTGCCTCCTTCCATCCTCTAATCTGCTCCACTCCACCTTTGCCACCAAACACTCAGACAAATTTGAAGAACAAAGTTTAAGGTAAGATATACATATATATGTATATATGTAAATATATATCTATACATGTGTGTTTTTTTCTATATTATAATATATATATATATATATATATATATATATATATATATATTATCATATATAATGTAGTGTATTTTATTGGACAATACACATCTCTCTATGTATGCTTACTATTAATTTAATTTTTTAAATTTTTTTTAAATAATCAAATCTAATGTTATATTTTCTGAAACATATATGTGTGTGTGTGTGTGTGTGTTTACTATTTTTAATTTATTATTTTGGATACTACTTATGACCTTAACAAGATTCCTATGTCGAATTGTTCCCAACACACTGCATTCTGCTTCAAAAAACCCTTAAATTGCAACCCATCAAGAGAAGTGAATTAACCAAAAGAGATGTACCATATACCATATTTGATTCTCAAATACCAAACAAAGAAAAGAAAAAAAATTCAAATTCAAAATCAAAATTTTATGGTTCATCTCCAATGACAGAAGCTAAACTAGTGACAATCTTGACTCTAATTTGTGAATTCAAGAGCGACGATGAGATTAGACGGCTGATGAATTGTTGGCACACAGTCCACCGAAATCATGTTCAAAAATGTCAGGCAAAGCTTTAAATTACACATCCCAGTTCTGTCCAGCGAGCCCCAAGTCTAGCGAAGCCTAGTTCAGATCGATGAGCCTGAAGCATGAACAGTTCTCGTGACCCATAATCTTACCCATCATCTCCGGCAAAGATGAGAGGTAACAGATTGAAGAACTAACATAATCATGCTTAGATCCGTGTTCAGACTTTAGATCATCATCGTGCTTTGACGGCTCAAATTGATCTATTAGGGTTCAAATCATCATCGGTCATCCTCCACTTTCTCTTCTTCAATCGGTCTTGCATCTTCAGATCATCATCGGTTATGGTGGTGGTGGTGGTGGTGGCAGCGGCAAGGAGATTGAGAAACAGAGACAGAGCTAGTGACAATGAGATTGAATTAGGGATAAATGTAATACCCCTAATTTTATAAAGGATAGTCCTGGTATTTCATTAATTGTTTAATTGGGATTTTAATGGTTTAATTGTTTAATTGCTTGTTGTGTGAATTAATTGTTATTATTTGACTTATTTGCATTATTTGAGTTAAATTGTGATTATGTGAATTAATTGACTTTGTTGTGATTGTGAATTTTAAATTACTGGTATTAATTAAATAGTTTGTTTTAACGATTTCATTAAATTATATTGGTGACTTATATTATGTGATAAATTGGGAATTATTTCATTAAGTTAATTATTGAATTGCTTTGTGTCCACAGTTTATTTGTTTTACGTTGTGTAAGTCAAGGTTTTATGTCTCACATTGTAGCCGACTTATGGTTAGTATAGGAATTAGGTTTTGGTGATATTTGAAGCCTATAAATACTATATGATATGTCAACTTATGGTTTAGAAGACAGAACCTTTATTTCACGTAGTGGGAAAAACAGAGAGTTACAGAGAGGAATGCAGAGAGAGATACAGAGAGGAAGTCTACAGTTTCGCCTTAGGCTACGGTTGAACCAAGGAAGGATTGAAAGGGTTGTACGTGTGTGGAACCAAGGAGAAACAGAGGGATTGATCGGTGAAGGATTTGCCTAAAAATCTAGAAACGACAATTAGAGATTTTAATCCAAAGTCTCAAAGGCAAGTCTATGTTCTTCTCTTTCCCTTAAACTTGTGATCTGTGCATACTTAGATGGACTCCAGGAGTTTAATGAATACTTAAACAATCTGTTATGCATATTTAAATTGATAATTAATCTCGTTGAATGAAACTGATATACCAAAATTCTTTAGGTTTCTGTTAGTTGGTTTCTTCTGTAAACATGTTTAATTCTTGCTTATTTGAGATCAACGATTCATATGGTTGCCTAGTAATTTATCTGGAATGTTAAACGTACACTGGAACAAGAATTTAAATGACCCATTACAGAGGCTTGGAGATCACCGGAGTCGAAGGAGACAAGGTGAAAACAGGCGACGGCTGCCAAGGGAGTGAGAGCAGGCTCCCAAAACCCTTGGAGCCGGCTCCCAAAGAAGTGGAGCCAGCTCTTGGTGCCTTGGAGCCGGCTCTCAAGGTCCTAGAGCTGGCTCTAGGTGAATTAGAGCAAGCTCCAAAGTTTAAGAGAACCTGCTCCATTTTTAATGGTCCAGTTTTGACACTTAGAGGTGTTTGGACTTAATAGGTCTTTCTCGGTTGGTTTAAACTATTTTAAATAGTGTATGGGATTATAATAGACCTATAACAGTAGGGGAAAACATTAATTCATAATTGGATTAAGGGATGGAGCGAGATGGATTTAGGGAAAAATCTATAAACGGCACACTGTTGTGGTTAATTAACTTATGGTACTAGGTTTTGAAGCTTCTGTTATATAAAAATTTTATACAATTTAATTATGTTTAGACATAGTTATAAGCATAGTAACCTCTTGAAATCATCTATGCTTGGTTTGAAATAAATTGATACGTATATTCTGTTAATTGTGTCAATTAGTGGATTATGTGAAGGATTTAAATGCTATAACTCATGTTAGCAATTTAAATTTTGAAAAGTGATTTTTAGGTTCTGTCATGAATGCTTAATGCCTTAATATATGTATTGAACTATATTTATACATATCCTGGCTAATGGTTGATAAGGAACAATTACTGTTTTAACAAGTATGTTGTTTAGAGGATTGTATGCACCGCTATGGGACGGTGGCATACTAGGGATGGATTAGTAAAACACTAAATCCTACCTATTTTTGAATGAGTTGGATTAACTATAAAAAAAAGTTAAGTCTACTTTTATGGATGTCTATGCACCGGTATGGGACGGTGGCATATTAAAGACGGCTCAGTTCAAAATACTGAGACCTACTTATATTGGGGATAGATTAGTTCAAATACTAAGTCCTACCTATATTGAAATAAGATGGATTAACTACAAAAGTTAAGTCCTACTTATAACTAGGTGTCAGGTCAATAAACCTTTTGAATGACACACTTGGAACGGACTTTATATATTTATATTATGGTACTATGGTATGAGCTTGAGTCTCAGGACCATGGTTAGGGTACATATATCGCCTAGCATGGATAGCTGGACAGAGGTGTTGTTTCCTGGTAGGTCTAAGTACACATGACCACATCATGTGCGATATGCATGGTATCTCTACTCAGGCTGAGACAGACCTATTGGACTAGTGAGCGTCCTATAGTGTGTACTTATACATATATAGACTACTCTAAATATTTTTGAGCCTATCTAGGATGTATCTGCATATCGGGTTTATGTATGGATCGTAGTAGAATAGGACTTGCATGTGGGCCTAACCCACTCTCTTATTTTTCAGGTGTTCTTCAGTTCCAGGGTTATAGCTTGGACGTGCAGAGAAGATACAGACACTCACTCCTCTGATTATGTAGGATTACTTTCTATATTTAGCTTTGGACTTGGTTCAGTTCTTCTCATTATGATTTGAGATTTTATTAGGGGTCCACTAGATGGATTCCCGAGTTGTAAATAAATGGGGGTTTTGGATTATGGGTTTTACAATAATAACCTTTGAGGATTTTATAATTAGAATTCTTTCATCTTTAATATATATTTTTACATTCAGTTTTGTATTCTGTGTTCGTTGTACATATTAATTGTTTGGTATCTCTTGGATCTGTGCTCGGACTTGATCACCCGTGGCTCTAGAATCGAGGGGTATCATAGTTGGTATCAGAGCACTCCAGGTTCAAGTGTCTCTAGGATTCTATCGTATAAGACTTCCGCGTAGCATACTCTATTGTTTAGAGCTTAAGTTTAGGATTCGTTGTATTCCGTTACGTTTCGGGTTAAAGCGTACTGATGTCTATCTTTTTATGTTAACAGTATGGTTAACGCTGGAAGAGGACAAAATATGAACAGTCAACAAAGGAGAGCGGCACATAGGCGACAAGATCGCCTGCGGCGTCACCAAAGTGAGGAAGAACAGCAACTGCTTAGGCTTCAGGAAAAGGAGCAGGGGGAAGGACGTCGGTTGCGTACCGAGCAGGAGGATGTACAGCAGACTCAGGGGTCTCAGGATCGGGGCTATGGTCATGAAAGTAATCCAGAGTTTTCTCCGCAGTTAGTGTACATCATTGCTCAGGTTGTAGCTGCAGGCGTCGCAACTGCATTTCAGAATCAGTCACACGTGCAGCGGACACTAGAAGCAGAACCAGTGGTGTAGAATGCGGTTCAAGTTCATTGTTTTGGCTGTGGAGAGGATGGGCATACATCCAAGCAGTGTCTTAGGTTAACTCAGCGACAACAAAATGAGGGACCACCTGCAGGACGAGAGCAGCCACAGGCTAACCAGCAGAGGAGGCCGTTCGGTACTTTTAAGGGTACTTGCTATGCTTGTGGAGAGTACGGCCACACTACTAGGCAGTGCCCTAAACGAGCAGATGTCGGGCCGTCCAAGTGGGAGGGTACCGAATCATAAGGAGGAAGACTCTTTTACGAGTAATCATTATTATTAATAGGAGTGGAGATTTTAATAAAAGGGGTACGGATTTAATCACGTACATTGGTATTTTATTAAAGGATATTTTATAAATATGTTTTCTTTGTAAGGATATGATCCAAAGACGTTCTTAATAAAGTGAACTAACGGTTTTGGCTATCCTTATTGTGTTTTGTGATGGCATTCTTATGTTATATACACATATGGTTATATTAGACTGTACTGGAATGTGAATGTGTGATAATCAATGATTGATCGCAGTGGAGTGGTAGGCGAACAAAAAATTGTTTTACATGGCGTTGAGACAGGATGATTTCCAAGGAGTTTATACGAGAACTTGTGTAAATCAATATGGTACGTTTGGTTTGGAACGAGGACGTCCCAGGATAGAATGATAAACTAAAATGGGACGATTGTGGAGCATTTCGTTTTACCTTATGTGTTTTTGCTCTTCGGAGTATTCGGAAAAAGGGGATTTTCATGGATTAGTTGGTGACACACATATATAATAGACCTCAGGATATTTTTGCCCCATTAGGCAATACTGCCATTTTGTTTCCAGGAGAGTGATGGGCCTGTGACACTAGATATAGGTAGACTCAAAGTTCTAGCCAATCTTTTGGTCTTGGACATGCATACTTACGACATGATACTTGGGATGGGTTGGTTATCACTACTATGCTCAAGTTATTTGTATTGGATAGGTCTATTGTACTCACCATACCTGGTCAGGATAGGTACGTCGTCGCTATGCCGCGTTCTAGCAGGATCACTAGCACCTATTTGTTCCATGTGGAGGAGGAAACAGAGGAGAGGACTACTGTATCATTGGATAACATACCAGTTGTACAGGATTTTTTGGATGGATTTCAGGAAATTCCAGGGTTGCCACATAGTCACGAGATCGACTTTGTGATAGACTTAGCTCCAGGCACTACGCCTATTGCTAGGGCATCGTATAGGATGGCACCAGTAGAGATGCGAGAGCTGAAGGATCAGATTCAGCAGCTACTCAGCCATGGTTTTATTCGCCGGAGTACTTTACCCTGGAGAGAACCGGTTTTATTTGTGAAGATGAAGGATGGTTCGCTTCGCCTGTGTATAGATTACAGGAAGTTGAACAAGGTTATTACTCGTAACAAGTATCCATTGCCCAGGATTGATGATCTTTTTGATCAATTGAAGGGAGCTACGTATTTCTCTAAGATTGAACTACGGTCTGGATATCATCAACTTCGGGTTTGGGCGCAAGATGTTCCAAGGATAGCATTTCTCACTAAATATATCTTATGAGTTTTGTGTGATGCCGTTTGGGTTGACTAACGCACTAGCGGTTTTCATGTATTTAATGAACAGAGTCTTCAGGGCTTACTTGGATAAATTTGTCATTGTTTTCATAGATGACATTTTGATTTACTTGAGGTCAGAGAACGATCATGCTAGACATCCTCGGATAGTCTTACAGACGTTTCGTGAGCACCAGTTGTATGCCAAGTTCGAGAAATGTGAATTTTAGCAGCGAGAGGTGAAGTTTCTGGGTCATGTGGTATCAGAAAGAGGAATAGCGGTAGATCAAGCCAAAGTTTTAGCAGTAGTTAAGTGGGGACAACCTACTTCACCTATCGAGATACGGAGTTTCCTCGGTTTGGTGAGATACTATTGTAGGTTCATCCAGGGGTTCTCCAAGATAGCGGGACCACTCATCCATTTGACTAAAAAGGGTATACAGTTTGTATGGGATGAACATTGTCAAAAAGCTTTTGATGAGCTGAAGACTAAGTTGACTTCTGCACCAGTTTTATCTTTTCAGCAGAGCGGGATTGAGTATCTTGTTTACACAGATACTTCTTTGCAAGGTCTTGGATGTGTTTGGATGCAGGAGAAGTGACCGTTTGCGTATGGATCTCGGACATTGCTGATGGGGAACTGAGGTACAAGGGACGGTTAGATGTACCTTTTGCTGACGAGTTGAGGAAGGATATGATGACGGAGACTCACCATTCTAAGTTTTCTGTTCATCCGGGAGGAGACAAAATGTATCAGAATATGAAGCGGCAGTTTTGGTGGGCAGATATGAGGAGGGACATTGCTCTTTTAGTTTCGCAGTGTAATACCTGTCAGATGGTTACGATTTATCACCAGAGGCCGCCAGGAGCTCTACAACCACTGCCGATACCGGAGTGGAAATGGGAGAGTATTTCTATGAATTTTGTGGAAAGGTTGCCAAATTCCTTCAAGTATCACAATTCCATTTGGGTTATAGTGGATAAATTGATAAAATCAGCTCACTTCTTGCCTATTCGCACTGATTTCACCTCGGAGCAGTTGGTGAGACTTTACATTACTGAGATTGTGAAGTTGTATGGTATTCCATTATCTATTATATCAGACAGGGATTCGAGCTTTGTGTCAGGATTCTGAAAGAGTTTTCAGCAGACTTTGGGTACAGAGTTGCACCTTAGTACTGCTTATCATCCTCAGACTGATGGACAGACTGAGAGGGTGAATCAAATCATGGAGGATATGCTTCGGTTGTGTGTTCTTGATTTCAAGGGCCACTGGGAGGATTATTTACCGCTTGTGGAGTTTGCTTATAACAATAGTTTCTAGAAGACTATTGGGATGGCACCATTAGAGGCGTTGTATGGCCGACCGTGTCGATCTCCTATTTATTGATAGAGGTTAGCGAGAGCAGATTCTTGGGTCCTAAATTCATTAAGGATACTTTTAAGAAGATAGCTCTTATTAAGGATCGCAGGCGTACTGCCAAAGTAGGCAGAAGAGTTATGCAGATTGTCACATACGTGCGCTGGAGTTTTAGGGTAAAGATCAGGTTCTACTCAAGGTGTCGCCTATGAAGGGTGTAATGCGCTTTGGGAAGAAACGGAAGTTGTCTCCGCGATTTGTCGGTCCATTCATGATTAGGGATCGAGTTGGAGCTGTTGCTTATCGGTTAGCACTTCCAAATAATTTGGATCACGTCCATAACGTGTTCCATGTTTCCATGTTGCAGAAATTTCTGCGGGATGAGGATCGGTATCAGCATATCGATGTTGGGGAGATTGAGTTGCAGCCCGATGCAACTTATTTGGAGCCACCGTGTCGTATTGTTGACCGTCGGAATCAAATCCTTCGTAATACAGTTATCCCTTTGGTACGTGTTCAGTAGAGTCATCACAATGAGGCTGAGTCTACTTGGGAACGGGAGGATGTTGTTCGCTCACAGTTTCCAGAAATCTTGGAAAAAGGTAAGAGCGAATTCCGATGACAGAATTCTTTTTGTTAGGGGGAAAAATGTAATACTCCTAATTTTATAAAGAATAGTCCTGGTATTTCATTAATTGTTTAATTGGGATTTTAATGGTTTAATTGTTTAGTTGCTTGTTGTGTGAATTAATTGTTATTATTTGACTTATTTGCATTATTTGAGTTAAATTGTGATTATGTGAATTAATTGACTTAGTTGTGATTGTGACTTTTAAATTACTGGTGTTAATTAAATAGTTTGTTTTAACGATTTCGTTAAATTATATTGGTTACTTATATTATGTGATAAATTGGGAATTATTTAATTAAGTTAATTATTGAATTGTTTTGTGTCCACAGTTTATTTGTTTTACGTTGTGTAAGTTAGGGTTTTATGTCTCACATTGTAGCTGACTTATGGTTAGTATAGGAATTAGGTTTTGGTGATATTTGAAGCCTATAAATACTATATGATATGTTAGCTTAGGGTTTAAAAGACAGAACCTTTATTTCACGTAGTGGGAAAAACAGAAAGTTACAGAGAGGAATACAGAGAGAGATACATAGAGGAAGTCTAGGATTTCGCCTTAGGCTACAGTTGAACCAAGGAAGGATTGAAGGGGTTGTACATGTGTGGAACCAAGGAGAAACAGAAAGATTGATCGGTGAAGGATTTGCCTGAAAATCTAGAAACGACAGTTAAAGATTTTAATCCAAAATCTGAAAGGCAAGTCTATGTTCTTCTCTTTCCCTTAAACTTGTGATCTATGCATGCTTAGATGGACTCCAGGAGTTTAATGAATGCTTAAACAATCTGTTATGCATGTTTAAATTGATAATTAATCTCATTGAATGAAACTGATATACCAAAATTCTTTAGGTTTCTATTAGTTGGTTTCTTCTGTAAACATGTTTAATTCTTGCTTATTTGAGATCAACGATTCATATGGTTGCCTAGTAATTTATCTGGAATGTTAAACGTACACTGGAACAAGAATTTAAACCCATTACAAAGGCTTGGAAATCACCGGAGTCGAAGGAGACAAGGTGAAAACAGACGACGGCTGCCAAGGGAGGGAGAGCAGGCTCCCAAAACCCTTGGAGCCGGCTCCCAAAGAAGTGGAGCCGGCTCTCAAGGTCCTAGAGCCGGCTCTAGGTGAATTAGAGTAGGCTCCAATGTTTAAAAGAGCCTGCTCCATTTTTAATGGTCCAGTTTTGACACTTAGGGGCTAGTTGGACTGAATAGGTTTTTCTCGATTGGTTTAAACTGTTTTAAATAGTGTATGGGACTGTAATAGACCTGTAACAGTAGGGGAAAACATTAATTCATAATTTGTGATACCCCTCGGATCCGAGACACGGGTTAATCAGGCTCAGGCCCAAACCCGAGGGAATATCAAATAATTAAAGTATTTTAAATCGAACACAGAATATAAAAATAAAGAATTTAAATGTAAAATCCTCCAATGATAAATAATAAATTAATCCTCCAAAAACCTTCAAGGTTACAACTTGGGAATCCAACTAGTAGACCCCTAAGCCAAACTTCAACTGAAACTGAGTAATTGAAAGTAAAGATATTCCAAAACTAAATCATGAAATGAAATCCTACATCGTCGGTAGAATGAATGAGAGTTTCTGCTTAGCACGATCAAGCTTGAGACTGGAATCGTCCGATACCTGAAAAGAATAATAAAGGAGTGGGTCAGGCCCACGAGCAAATTCTAATCTAACTGCAATCCATACAGTGACCCGATACGCAGATACACCGTAGACACCTCACAATATCTATCTAGTCCATACATATAAATATATCCACACTAAGGGACATTCATTGGTCTATAATAAGGGTCTCAACCTGAATAGAAGGCAACATACAAAAATGCACCCAAAGGTGGGCATGAGTAGCTAGACCTAACAGGGTACACCTCAACCTATTATAACCAGCTACGCATCCACTGCATATACGCACCATAACCAACGAGTTTGAGACTCAAGCTCATCTCGTGGTACCATAAGCATATATATAAAGTCCGTCCAAAACCAGGGTATGTAGTTCAAATATTTATTGAACTGACATACAATAAACAAACTAGTTAGTCTTTCAACTTATTCAGTTGATATGACTTAACTACCATCCATTAATCCAGGAAGCCATTCAACTTAGTCGCAGTTGATCTGACTTAGTCACAAATAGGATTCAATATTTTTCAATCCATCCTTTAATCCATTAGGGTAGGTTTAAGCGTTTTGAGCTAAACCGTCCCCAATATGTCACCATCCCATACCGGTGCATACAATCCTCCATATCCATGTAAATTACAAAACATAAATAATATGCTAGTAATTTACAGTCTAAAACCAATATCCAAATCATTGTAGAAAAGTGTTTAAAGTTTCAGCAATTTAAATCCAAGAATTAAACCACGTAATTCCTGGAAACGGTTTAATAGTTCAACAACTAGCATCCAGAGCAGGCATAGATCAAATCTAGTATATCAATGACTCTATCATGCATTTAAAATGAATTCTATAATCATATTATAGTCCAATAAATTGCTAAATTAATTTAAGCAACTTAGTTCTTTCTATCCGGTAACAGCGTACTAAGTTATACACTAGTATTCTGTTTTATCTTTTAAAACAGAGCCATGCACTATGCTACAAGTCCAATTTGTTAATTAAAAGACTTCACCACGCATTTAAAATAAGTTTTATAAACACATTAAATCCCGTTTAATTGCTGTAATTTAATTAAGCAATTATCTTGTCTTCCATCCGTTAATCGCATAGAATATTAATTAACTGTATACTGTTAATCCCAACAATTTAGAATTAAACTTTAATTAATTTAGGGTCTTAATAACACCCAAAAACAACTTCTTAGTCCCTCTGTGAAGACCTAGACCCATTAGGAATAGTTTCCAAGCTTAACAGTACAAACAGTTCGTAAAAACAAATAACATAATGCATAAACTGAAGGGAACCTGCTCTAATTTTTGAAGTGCAGGCTCTTTTGAGCCTAGAACCGGCTCTAGAAGTCTTAGAGCCGACCCTACTTGTGTGGGAGCCGGCTCCCACTTCTATGGAGCCGGCTCTCACCTCTTTTGAGAGCCTTCAGTCCCCGGTGCTTCGTTTCAGCTTCTCTGCTCCTTCTCCGGCTTATTCCTATCACTCTGTTGGTTTTTAAAACTGATCTTAGGAGTTTTATTTAAGCCTAGAATCATCCCCAAGATTTGTTTACTATAATTTGAAATCAATTACAGAGATTAAACAAAGCCATTAAACTAGCATGCTTGAAAAACAACACTGAAACTAATTTAAGAAATTTCAGTTCTATTCCAACCCCTCTGTTCCTCTTCACCACTGAACCTAAGGATCTTATCTCATCCCAGTAACATCCCCATGGTTTGTTTGCAGTAGTTGAAATCAATTACAAAGTCTAAAGTTACAACAGAGTTAACATGCTTATAGAAAATAATTGGAACGAGACATGTAAAAATTGTAACAGTTTTGATTTTAACATAAACAGATCATTAATATACCATATATTAAACATGTAAATTCCAGTTACTGATTGATTAAACCCTAGAGATTATCTAGGTGCATAGAACAAGAGCTAAAGAGAAATAGAAAGAGAAGAACTTGCCTATAGTTTTGGTTTCAAAACTGTATCGCGCCGTCTTCCTAATTTCCAACAACCCCTGACCACCTTCAAACCTCCTATGGTTTTGGTTTAATCCACCACTACTCACCCTTGGTCCTCTCTGTTCTCCTCCTAAGCCTTGTTCCGTTTTCTATCATTTAGTTCTCTCACAAGTCTCTGTTACCTCTATACCTCCACACAGAAACTTACATTTTTGTTTTGTTGTTTCTTTAAACCCTAAACCACTGTAATACACCTATTTATAAACTTAGACATTAAATCCTAATCCATATATAATTCGGCCCATAGGCAAACCTAGGTAAAACAATGTCGGCTGCCTATGAAAACTATATATGTGCAACCAACCCTACAATCACGTTAAATTAGCAACCAATTACATTTAATTAAATTCTTCAAATAAAATTCAGGTAATGAAAACATTAAATGCCACAAAATAATTAATTCAATTTATTTATACCATTAAACAAGTAATCACATTAATCCAACAAATAAATAAAATAATGCAATTAAATTACAAATAAATCACATAACACTAATTAATGCAATTAAACAATCAAATAATGCAAGTAAAAAGAATTAATGAAATTCCAGAACTATCCTTTGTAAATTTACGAGTATTAATTGGATTAAGGGATGGAGTGAGATGGATTTAGGGAAAAACCTATAAATGGCACACTGTTGTGGTTAATTAACTTATGTGCTAGGTTTTGAAGCTTCTGTTGTATATAAATTTTATACATTTTAATTATGTTTAAACATAGTATAAGCATAGTAACCTCTTGAAATCATCTATGCTTGGTTTGAAATAAATTGATACGTATATTCTGTTAGTTGTGTCAATTACTGGATTATGTAGAGGATTTAAATGCTATAACTCATGTTAGCAATTTAAATTTCGGAAAGTGATTTTTAGGTTCTATCATGAATGCTTAATGCCCTAATATATGTATTGAACTGTATTTATGCATATCCTGGCTAATGGTTGATAAGACACAATTACTGTTTTAACAAGTATGTTATTTAGAGGATTGTATGCACCGCTATGGGACGGTGGCATACTAGGGATGAATTAGTAAAACACTAAATCCTACCTATTTTGGAATGAGTTGGATTAATTATAAAAAAAAAGTTAAGTCCTACTTTTATGGATGTCTATACACCGGTATGGGACAGGACAGAGGTGTTGTTCCTTGGTAGGTCTAGGTACACATGACCACATCATGTGCGATTTGTATGGTATCTCTACTCAAGCTGAGACAAACCTATTGGACTAGTGAGCGTCCTATAGTGTGTACTTATACATATATAGACTACTCTAGATATTGTTGAGTCTATTTAGGATGTATCTGCGTATCGGGTTTATATATGGATCGTAGTAGAATAGGACTTGCATGTGGGCCTGACCTATTCTTTTATTTTTCAGGTATTCTTCAGTTCCAGGGTTATAGCTTGGACGTGCAGAGCAGATACAGACACTCACTCCTCCGATTATGTAGGATTACTTTCTATATTTAGCTTTGGACTTGGTTCAGTTCTTCTCATTACGATTTGAGATTTTATTAGGGGTCCACTAGATGGATTCCCAAGTTGTAAATAAATGAGGGTTTTGGATTATGGGTTTTACAATAATAACCTTTGAGGATTTTGTAATTAGAATTCTTTTAGCTTTAATATTTATTTTTACATTCAGTTTTGTATTCTGTGTTCGTTGTACATATTAATTGTTTGGTATCTCTCGGATCTGTGCTCGGATTTGATCACCCATGGCTCTAGAATTGAGGGGTATCACAATAAATAAATAAATAAATATATATAGACACACGTGTATATAATATTGTGATGGGAAAGGATTTTGTGTATTTTTGGGTTTGGTTTTAGGTGGGTGGTGGTGATGAAGATGTTGGTTCGGGTGCAGTTTGGTTTTGGGTGGGGTGGTGGTGCTAGGGGGTGTTAGTGATGGTGGTGGGTGGTTAGAGTGACAGAATTTGAAGAAGAGGTGGTGGTGATATAGAGAGAGAAAGTGATAGAGAGAAAAAATGGGAATGGATATAAGAGTGATATAGAGAGGGCATAATGATGATGATGATGATGTGTATATATATATGTGGTCGCCGGAGAAGATGAGTTGCAGGTGGAAGTTGATGGCGGCAGTTACAAATCGGCATTTTAGAGAGAGAAGATGAGTTGCTCATGGTGGTGGTAGCGGTCGTGTACGTATATAGAGAGAGAGAGTGAGTGGAGAGAGAGAGGGGGTGAAGTGGATGGTGAGAGGATGAGATGCATTTGGGTAAAATAATAAAAATTTGTTGAGGGGCATTAAAGGTATTTCACGTTGATTAGTTATTTTGGTATTTTTTTTTTTCTTAATTACAATGGATAGTTTTGTAAATTTATAATGAAGTCGGCCGGAAAGTTGCCGAAATTGACTTTTAGAGGTTAATTTGCACGATTTGGATAGTTGTTGGACTGACTTTTTCATTTTTGTAGTTTAAGGGAGTAAAATGCCGATTTCTGATAGTTCAGGGGAGGTTTTTTGCACTTTTGCCTAAAAAGTTTTTAAAACTTGCACGTTTCTCAACAAATAGCATGTGCATTGGTATAACAATTATAATTACGACAATAATGACTATGTCACTGTATTGGTCACCATGTTATGATGATGATAATATGTGCAATGCCATAACTATATTAATCATGATATGAGTTTATTTGAATTACAACAATTATGACAATGTGACTATTAAAAAAAAATTAAAATAAAAAAGTAAGAATGACAATTTATTTAGATTCTAATAATGTTAAGAAGTTAAAGTTTTCCTCAGTAAACCTAAACTAGAGCCAACAAGTTCTTATCTATTCTCATTCTCATAATATGGGTTTATTTGAATTACAACAATTAATGGATTCGAGTAGTTTACAACAAGTGAATTCCATCTTGGCAGATACAAACAAAATCTATCTGAGACACATAATATTAACATTGCTGTAGAGGGCATGAAACAAGAAGTCGCAAACTTCAAACCCACGAGCGTATCTTAGTTCTTGAACAAATTTAGATTACAATGTGGAAGACTGCAAAAGACAAAAATGGCCCAAAAAAAAAAAAAAAAAAAAACTCTTAACATATGGCCAAAGAAAAGGGTAACAAACACATGGTTTTTTTACCATTGGGCAAATGATCCATCGATTACACACAATATGCATAGTTTTTTTAAGATGAGTTAACCATAAAATTGAAAAGAATAATATGGGTCTTCTGTGGTCGAATTCTTGACCTTGTTTTGAGCCAATGGGCAGCTTGTTATCTTTTGTAGGGATGCTCTTTTGAGTTAACCTACCTGGGCCTACCATAGGCCCATTTTGTGATTACCTTATTTATTCTATTGCTTAAACTTATGAAAAACAAAGTAAATTTAAAAGTGAGTGAGATGTTATGCAGTCAATTTTAATTATATATATATATATATATATATATATATATATCAAGGACCTACTAGAAAAAATGAAGGATGATGTTATGTGTGTCCAAAAAAAAAAAAAAAAAAAAATGAAAAGAACTAGTAAGGCATAAAATAATACTTACAGAAAAACAAGCCTATAAACAAACATGCAGGTGGCATTCACATAAAGCCATTACTAAAGATTCACAATAATTCAACAAAAATAGTAGAGAAATGATGCAACCATTTCCAAAAATTCCATATCTCAAAGCATAATGATGTTGTCAAATTCTTTCATACCAACTAAATATATTTCCGATAGTACAAGAAAATTTAATAAAGATGGAAGTTATATCTATCTTTACCTCTTTGAGATTGACCCATTCCCACGTTTCATCCGCTGAATTAATTTCATAAAGCAGAGCATGACGGTCCTGCCAATGTTTGCAAAAATCAGTCAAACACCCACTAAATCCTGTAACATTGTGTAGTCAACAAATGACACATACCTCAACAGGATTGTAGTCAGTTATAACAGCCTCATAGAAGTTATTGTCATCAGGCCATCTTGTCCAAACTTTCCTTCCAATTAGTGGATCAAAATTTGTTGCTTCAGCAGGTTCAATTACATCAAGAGAACCTGTACCCCGCTTTCGAACTTGGGGCCCTCCAGTGAAACCTGTAGAAGAATACTGCATGGACTTGATTCAGGATGCAGCATACGTCTAACTTGTTAACCAAAAACAGACAATAATGTAAAATATAGTTCACATCATTTCATTGTCATTATAGAAAACCTTTAATTAACTTACTAATTTTGGATTCTTGCCCCTTGCTCCTAAGAAAGGGCCTCGTTCTGAGGCTGCTGAAGAAGGCTGCATGGATGTATACAATGCTGGTGTTGGTGCACCCAACGATAAAGAAGCTACAGATTGTGATGTCTTCTGCTTCTTGTGCGATGCTGAAATAGTTGGACTAGGCATGGGTTCATGAATAGGTTGGCTACTATTGAGCATGCCAGGTTGGAGCCCATTTGCTTTTCTCCACTCCCTAATGATGAATTCCTATTAGAACAAATAACTAACCAAACATGATGAGATATCTAAAGAACCATTCTCAGCAAAAGGACATGATATTATCAAACCTAATCCTCCTGATGACATTATCAGCATTAACCCCGGATAGAAGCTCTCTGTGTTCCTCATCAGACACTCTCAGCTCTTTTCTGAGTTCTGTAATCAAACTTTCTTTCTCCTAAAGAAGACATGAAAGGTGTTTAAACCTAATCAACATACTTTAGAAAAATTAAATACAACAAATTACACTAAAGAATAATAATATATACCCAAGTAATGGCATCAGATTGAGCTTTAAAGGCTCGCAAGACTGAACTATACGCTTCTTGCTCTATCTGGTGGATCTGGGTCTCCATATCACTATGCACCCAAGGGAGTGGAGCAGAACCTATAACTGCAGATCTTCCATTTGCAACAGCACGACCCCTGCTTGGAAATCTATTTCGATTTGGAGGAAGGTCATCATCCGTGCCTGCAGTGAAATGAAGAGAAACCAAAACACAATTAAATTCCTTTAATATTGCAGATGAAATTGATAAATTGTAGGGAAGGGAAATTTCTGCTGGCCTGCCAGATACATGATTGTTTTAAAATGGTCCATTAATTAAAAATTGAAGGACTTGACTTATTTAAAAAGCAGCAGTAATTTTTTCATATTTGCAGTTCATGAATAGTACTGTTGCTTTCTGAAAAAATCCATATGCGTGTGCGTGTGCGTGTGTGTGTGTAGGAGAGCGAGAACTTTGCTGTTAATTGAGCAGGTCATTTGTTGTTTATGTACCTCACAGCAAGCAGGTAGGAAAACGTATGCATCTTGAACAACTTAAATATCTTAAAACTGTATGAGTAATGTTCACATTTGGTCTTTTGCAAGACATGATCGAAAACCACAATAGTAATGAATGCCAGAAAAAAGGAAAAAGTTCTTGGAAGTGATGGTAAGTCTAATAGTGATGGTGGCCAATGGATTTGTAATCATGATGGTTGATGGTTGATATTATTCATTAACACGTAGATTTCGTATTACTGTGAGGTACATCCAGTATGTGGAAGATTATCGAGGATTGTGTTCGTGCTCATCTCCTCTCTATCAAAGCTAAGGACTCCACCAGCTCGCGAGTCATTGCTGCTGAATAGGGGCTCCCTAGCTTGATCAATGCTACTGAGACTACACCTGATTGATGTTGCTTTCTGTTTGTTCTCCTTCCATGTTTTGAATCTTTGATTCTGAGCGTTGGGGAGGGAAGGGTTGTTTTTGCCTTTGGGCCTTTTGGGTTGGGCCCCGAGTGAGTTCTTTCCTTGGGCTGTGTTTACCTTGGTTGCCTTCGGGCTGTTGTTTCCCTTTGTGGGCTAGTTGGTTAGCCTTGTACATCTTTCTTTTTTATTAATATATACTGACTTACCAAAAAATAAATAAATAAAGACCATTGCTTTTTTGTGGTGTTTAGTTAACCTGGTGATAGATTTTATATGTTTCTTATTCGTCTTGTACGCCTAGACATTCTCATATTCTCCAAATCTTTATGTGCACTGTTATTTGAACTTAGAACACCACTTTTCAAAGTTTCCATTTAGAATTCTTCTTAGTATTTGATTTTTTTTTTTTTTTTTTTGATAAGTTTCTTAGTATTTGATTTGTGATCTAACTAATCATGAATCAAGTAATTTCTTTTATAATCTTTCCTAGAAATTCAACTGCAATTCTCCTTAACATTTCTTTTCTTTTGTTTGATCTATTTATTATCGTATAACAATAGCTAACTTTAAAGGCTTACTTCTGTCAAATGTTTAATTTAATCTGATTCGTAATTTAAATTTTTGACTTATTTTATTTAATTCAAAATTTAAAAAATTAGGTGCAAATTGAATTTGATTATATAATAAGTTTAATCAAACTTGTGTTGAAACTATGGTTCGCTGTATCGTCCATACGCGATGTATCGGCCACTTTACACGGAGGAATTGATTTTTATATAAAATAGGGTATTTTTTTATGGTCTTTGGAGTATATTGATGCATTTATAATTTGATGAAATTGAGAAATTTATTAGATTTCAGGTCATTACAGGGAGTCAATCTAATAAAAAAAAGTAGCCCTAATGATCGAATACTCATTCATATCAAAATTATCTCAACAACCTTTTTTTTTCTACGTCTATTGAAATTTTGTTCACTTTCAACCGTGAATTTTATTATTAAAATGGTGAAATTTCACTTATTTTTATTTGTCTATATAAAAAAAAAAAGGGTAAAATGCAAATAATCTCTATACTATCCACAAAAAAAGTCACTGGATAGTTTAAAATTCCTATACTATCGATTTGCTGCAAATACTCCCCCTTCAGACTTAAAATGATTGTAATGCCCTCATGGCATTAGAATAAATTAATGCGTAAAAATGCGGGCCATGTAAAATGAACGTTTTGTCTACTTGTCGTCAAATATATATATATATATATTAAGCTTTATGTTCATACAAATCCTAAAGCTAGAATAATACTTTATTAAAAAAAAATAAAAATAAAAACAAAATCACAATGTTGTACATGGAGATGGTGTTCATTTATTTATTTCTTATTATTATTATTTTGTAACAAAGAATCAAATCACACGTTAATTACTTTGAACTTTTAGATGATTTGTAAATTTCGAATACTGCATGTGCAATCACCCGCAAACCATACATATTATTTTCACACCCTTTGAGAATTGAACCCTGAACTTTCTTTTTTCTTTTTTCTTTTTTTTCCATTACAACATGGACTATTTTAAGAGGCTTTTACATATATATATATATATATATATATATATATATATATATATAATCAATAACGAATATAATTACCTTTGTAAATCATTGTCCAGTGGGACATTGAAGAAATTTTTTTACTTGGGGGTAAAATAAATGATTATGAGGCCTCGTAAATAGCTAGGCAACATTTGTATTATAATTTTGAATTTACTCAGAATTAAGCTACAGAATAAGAATAAATATTAGATGATACGTGCACGTCATGTCATAAATTATTTATACGTTCATGGATGGAATTCTATTCACACTGGGCAATATTTATAAAGATAAACTTCTTTATTCACTTATTATCAAATCCCATGTCCTAGTCTCAACAGCTGTCCAAAGTGGAATGCACTCCCCTGAGAAAACGAATGAACAAGAATAGACAAGTGGTAAGCACTTGAAATGAAGTCCTATCATATTTTCCAAGTATAAAACAAGATTTAACAGATTTTTCTTAATAAATTTTAAATACCTTTATAAATCTCAAAGAATCTTATTATATTTAGGCTCTTTTTATTTTATACTTAAAATAAAAAGAGAAGCTCAAATTAGAGGGCAATAAGCTTAATCCATTCCAAATTTTGGACTTATTATTTTTTTGTTTCATGAATTATTTTATAATCATAGAGTAGATAGTTGAGAAAACTTCTCTCTCCTACTCTTCATGATATAATACATTCAGAGATAGTCCTACAATCAATTACAAGTCTGGTTCTTATTCTTGAAACTTCATAATTTAAAATTTTAAAACCCTACTATAATCAACCAATATAAAAGGGTGTTTATTTTATTCATACTATTTTTATTTATAAATTATGTGCTAAAAAATAAAAATCTAATTAATTATTTTGCACCTTCACAAATATGAAAGATGTGAAACTAATAATGATTTCCTTGAGCTAGTAGCAGGCTTAGGCCCACCTAATTAGGTGGTCTACTGAATATGATTTTTCATTTTTGAGCAATCGCGACCGACTTACAAGATTGAATATCTTCTATTTATATATATATATATATATTAATTTATTGAATGTGATTTACAGTTATTACCTTAACCAAGATATGACACACTTTTATTTACTCTTTGAATATTTGATTTCTCAATAATCCATTTAATAAGAGATGCTAATGTGTAGGAATTGAATAATAATAACTATTCTAGTGTTTGGTGAACCAATTTTGAATTTAAAATAGAATAAATTTCAAATTGAGTTATCCAAAGTATCCCTGTTAGTAAAAAAATAAATAAAATTAACCAAATGATATTCTTCTATAATTTTTTAAAAATAAATGGTGGTAATGGCGGTGGTGGATGGTGGAAAGCAATAGTGGTGTAAGTGGTAGTGTTGGAAGGCGGTGGTGTTGGTGAAAGGTAGTAGTGGTGGAAGGCGGTGGCTAGAGTGTTGGTGGTGGTGGAAGGAGATAGTGGTGTAGGTGGTGGTGGTGGAAGGAGATAGTGGTGTAGGTGGCGGTGATGGAAACCAATAGAGATGCCTGTGGTGGTGGTGGAAGGCAATTGAGATACCCCTCGATTTTAGAGCCACCGGTGATCAAGTCCGAGTACAGATCCGAGGGATACCAAACAATTAAGTACATAAACAAGCATAGAATACAAGAAGAATAAAGAATAATTAAGCTGAAAGAAATCTTAATAATAAATCCTCGAAATATTAATAAAATAATCCAATATTCCAAAACCTCCGATATTATTACAACTCGGGAATCCATCTAATGGACCCCTAATAATATCCCAATTGTAATTAAAATAACTGAACTAAAAAGAAAACCAAAACTAAAACATGAAGGAAAGTCTTACGTAGTCGGAAGATTGAGTGACTGTCTCTGTTCAGCACGAACAAACTCTAAGCTTGGAACTATTGAACACCTGAAAAAAATAGTGGGTTAGGTTCACGAACAAGTTCTACTCTACTACAATCCAAATAGAGACCCGATACACATATACATCCTAGACAACTCAACAATAGCTAAATAGTCCATATACATATATACATACACACATTATAGGACGTTCACTGGATTATAGGTCTGTCTCAACCTAAATAGAAGGTAACATTCAAATTGCACATAAAGTGGGCATGTGTACCTAGACCTACCAGGACACCCAGATGTCTACTATATCCCATTATCCATCCTAGGCAATATACACACCCTAACCATAATCCTGAAACTCAAGCTCATATCATGGCACCATAATTATATATATATAAATCCATCCAAAACCAAAATATGTCATTCAACAATTCATTGACCTAACACAAGTATAAGTAGGATTTAACTTTTATAGTTAATCCATTTCCTTATAATAAAATAGGTAAGACTTAGTGTTTTGAACTAATCCGTCTCTAATATGCCACCGTCTCATATCGGTGCATAAAATCCAATAATTGATGAAGTAAATAATAAATTAAAATATCAATTAATCCAAAATAAGCATAATAATTTTCAGATAGTTAATTATGTTTATTACATTGCTGAAACACGATTAACACTACTTAATCATACATAGAAAAATTGCTAGAACAATAGTAAGCAATTAAATCATTTATTCAATAACCAACATGTAGATTTACTGTTGAAATTCATGTTGTTCAAATCCTTAGCATATTAATGTAAATCATGCTTCCAAGTATTTTTACATATCTATAACAGTTATTTAAATCATTCATAGCAACTTAAACAACTAGAAATACTCCAAATAGCCAAACAGAACCCAACTACGAAAAAAAACAAATATTCAAGAAGGGAGCCGCCTCCCTACCACACAGAGCCGGCTCCCTCCTAAGGGAAGCTGCCTCTTCTCCATAGGAGCCACCTCCTTCTAAGAGGGAGCCAGCTCTCTCCCTGTTATCATCAATCGTTCTCATCTCCAGCGACTTCCAATCATTCCGTTTCTCTCTGTTAAGATCTCTAATGGTCCTAACTAAGTCCTAGATTATTCCAGAAATTACCCAAATCCATTATGCATTATTAACACCAATTAAAACAAGTATTCATGCAAGAAACAAAATTCACGATCAAGCAATTAAAATTTCATTAACACACATACTGTTTTAATCTGGTTCAACATGCATATAAGATCAATTTAAAGTCTAATTACTCCTAGAATTGTTTTAGGCATGTAAAGAACACGAAGCCTAAGGGAGAGAGTTGGAAGAAGAACTTGTCTTTGAGATTTCGGATAAAAAATCTCAACGTCGTCTTCTTAGATTTTCTCGCAACCCTTAATTGTTTTCAACTCCTCTGTTGCCCTTGGTTCAACCCGCGAACAACACCCCTTCTTCCTTGCCTTGGTTCAGCCTTGGTTCTTGGCCAACCCTTCTCATCCTCCTCTCTCCATTCTCTCACAAACTTTCTGTTCTTTCTCTCTGCCTCCACTATTACATGAATAGGGTTCTAAAACCCTTGGCAGACACAACTTTACATATATATATAATATAGGCTAACCCTAATCCCAATCCAACATTAAGTTGGCTAGCTTAAGGGAAAAGAAAATAAAATAAAATACAATTACATATACATATAATATCCAATCAAATATATACATACAATTTATATATATATAACCTACTAACCTAAAATTTCTACTATTAGCATTAATAATAAATAATTATTAATAATAATAATACTCTACCCTTATATACATATATACTCAAATATATATACAACCATCCATATATGGATAAATATCCGTACCCATACTCAACTCCCACTCAAGTAGTCCATGCGACCTAATTATTGGTACATTACTACTATTCTTGTTAAAAATTCTTTTAAAATAAAAATAAAAATAACATATTTAATCTACAAATAAACTCATGTAAGCAAACACACTATTTAAGAATAAATCAAATAAACAATTACTTCAATACTTCAATTATTACATAAGCATACAATTTAAATTAAAACAAATAATCCAATTAAACAATTAAACAAAAAACCAAATAATCAAATAATGAATTTAAAAATGCAATAAAACCATAAAATAAATACCGAGACTATCCTTTTAAAATTAGGGATATTATAACAATGGAGGTGGCGGTGGTGGAAGGCGGTGGCGGTGGCAGTGGCATTGGTGGAAGGCGGTAGCGGTAGTGGTGATGGAATGTGGTGGAAGGCGGTGGTGGTGGAAGGCGGCGGCGGTGGTGGTGAAAGGTGGTGGCGGCGGCGGTGGTGGTGAAAGGTGGTGGAAGGCGATGGCGGTGGTGATGGCAACGGCGGTGGTGGAAGGTGGTGGTGGTAAAAGGTGGTGGAGGAAGGCGGCGACGGTGGTGGAAGGAGGGGGCAGTGCTGGTGGTGTAAGTCGGTGGCGGTGGCGAAAAGCGGTTGCGGCGGTGATGGTGGTGGAAGGCGGTGGCGGTGTGGAAGGTGGTGAAAGGTGGTGGAAGGCGATGGTGGTGGTAGCGGCAGCGGCGGCGGTGGTGGTGTAAGATGGCGGCGGTGGTGGCAATGGTGAAAGGCGGTGGCGACAGTGGTGGTGGAAGGCGGTAGCTGTAGTGAAAGGCGATGATGGTGGTGGGAGGTGGTGAAAGGTGATGGCGGCGACGGTGGTAGTGGAAGGTGGTGGCAGTGGTGAAAGGCGGTGCTGGTGGCGATGGTCAGGGGAAATGAAGGCGGTGTCAGTGGTGAAAGACAGTGGTGGTAGTGGAAAGTGGTGGGTGGTGGTGAAAGTTGGTGGTGGTGGTGGAAAGCAATGGTAGTGGTTGTGGAGTAAGATAGTGGTCATTTTTGGACTTAGAACATGAAGATTTTTTTGAAAGTTGATTTTCTAAAAAAATTTACTTGGGAATGGAATGGCCATTCTATAGGTTTAGTTATGGAATAGATTTTCATTCTAATGGAATGGCCATTCCCACTTTAAATTGCATACCAACAAAAAAATGGTTGGACTAGGCATTCCATTCCATTCTTACACATCAAACGCGACATTAAGGTTATATAGTTAAAGCCAGAGCTATAGCCTATACCTGTGATAGATTTTTTTATCCATTTTTGGGTTCAATATGTAATTCTTAATAACATATAATTCTTGCTACATCATATTTTCAGACCTCTCTTTGATTTATTAGTTCTTAATTTTGAAAAGTGATTGGAGTGTTTATAATGAAAGTGCACCTTCAGAATTGCTCATTTTCCTAGTAATATTTGTGTTATATTAGATTATTGTGCCAGATATAGGGAGTGTATCATGTTCCAAAGTTTAGATTCAAATAACTGTTAGAGTTTGAATTTAAAAATTTTTTGTAATAGTGGTATGATATAATCATATTACTTGATTATAGAAGAGAATCATGTTAACTCTCTCTCTATATACACTCACATTTTGATGTAACAGATTTATTGATTGAAAGAGACTTCCTCTACCCAAACTCTTAAATTGTGTTTATGGTATTAGAGCCAATGATATCCTAGGCTTTTTCTTTTCTTTTTCTTTACTTACCCATCTTCTTTCTTTCTTACTAACCCTATCAATGGCTGCTCCATCACCATACCCATATCCTGCATCCCTCAACGTGGCAATTTTTGTGTCAATAAAATTAACACAATCCATGTAGAGACCGAGGATTTTTTTATTATTATTTTTTATTTTCAGGTTCAGTTCATGTGAGCCTGGGTCGAGTCAAGTATTCGGGATTGGTGAGGGCCTAAATGAAAGATCATTGGGGACCCAATTGATATGGTTGTGATGGAATGTTACCTTAGTGTATTTAAGTGGAAGTTGCTTGGAGGAAGGGAGTGATTACTTGAAAGTTTTGGGATTAAGTTGTGTGATTACACATAGTTTTGTGGTGTACTATAAATAGGGGATGGAAGACATCTTCTTCATTGTCTTCATCATTTTCTCTCTCCATATCTATGGATTTATCTCTCACCATGTATAGGCACCTAGGTTAGGATTTTGGTTGTGGCCAAGAAAAGAAAGCTTCTCCTTTCTTCTTCCTCCTCATTTTTTATAGAAGAAGATTTGAGTTTGAAGCACCTTGGAGATTCGATTTCCATGGAAGTTGGATTTAAGAGAGGGGATACTAGCTTTTACATGCCCTATATATATATATATATATATATATATATATATATATTGATAATTCATGGTACAAATAAAAGTGATGAGAAAAAAAAAAGTGCAAATAAAAGTGAAAAAAATACTTCCATCTTTTTGCAAACATTTTCTTTCTCTATATATTGCTTTATCTTTAGTTGATTCGGAGAACAAAAAGAAAATAATAATAAAATAAGTTTTTTTTTTAAAAAAAAAGCGTTTTAGGTATTGTCCTTACGTACAAATATAAGTGGACTAATACCGTTCTTATATACGAGTAACAAAAACTTATTTTGGACACATCCAAAGAAAGTGAATGTGTGTAGCACGAAAGAGATTATAGAAAGCAAGGAAAGAAAATAATGGCTAGAAAAGGTCTTTTATTTATTTATTTTTGAACTAAGTATCTAAAACACTTTTAAAGTTTATTTTTTAAGCAAATAACACTATCACTTTTAGTTTGGATATATAACTCTTTCAAGAATTTTAAAATAAGGGAAAGTCTAAAAAACACCCCTGTGATTTAAAATATATGTGAATTACACCCCTTTAGTTAGATTTATTTATATAAATCCATATTAGATATAAAAAATGTGCAACTAAGCCACCTCCGGTGACTATTCCGATGAGAATTGGACGCTAGTTGGTCATGTTCATGCACATGACCATTGTAATACCCCTAATTTGAAAATGATAATCTTGGTATTTATTTAATTGTTTTAATTGCACTTTATTTGATTTAATTGTTTATATGGCTAATTGTGTATTTGTTTAATTGATTTAAATTGTTTACATGTTTATTTGCAATATTTGTTTAAATTAAATTGAGTGCTAAATAATGTGTATTAAATTGTTGAATGATAGGTGCTTACGTGTAATTATTTGTTATGAATTAAATGGTTTTTTTATTATTTTATGTTTATGTTATTTTATTTTTAATGGCTATAGATAATAGGAATGGATCATCCATTTGAGTCTCATAGACTACTTGGATAGGAGGCTAACAGATACAGCTAATTACCCATAGATGGATATACATATATATATATGGGTATGTATGTATATATGGTTATTATAATTATTAATTGTTATTAGTAATTATTATTAATATAACTATAGTCAATTATATATATATATATATATATAGTTATAATATCAATAATTATATATGTATATGTAGAACCACGTTAGAATTAGCAAACTTATATATACGTATACTTATATTTTTTTCTTTTTCTTTCTTAACCATAAAGGTAATTATAATTGGGAGAGGATTAGGAGTATAGTAGATATATAAGTATAGGTCTGCTAAGGTTTAGGGATTTCACGTTATATTACACAGAGACGGAGAGTTTTGAGAGAGAACGTAAAAGAGAGAAAGGAGGTTTTGGCCAAGTCAAGGCTGAACCAAGGAGAGGAGGAAGGAGTGTTGATCATGGGTTGAACCAGGATCGACAGAGGAGTTCGGAGGCAGCCCAAAGGTCATTGGAATTAAGGAAGAAGAAGTTAAGATTTTAAATCCGAAATCTTGGGGCAAGTTTTGCTTCTATCTCTTTCCCTTAGACTTGTGTTCTATACATACTTAGGAAAACTTCAGGATAATTAATTGAAATTAATGAATTGCTTTGCATGCTAAAATTTATAAATTACAGTATGTATTTTGTGTTCGTATAAACTGTTGGGTTTTGAAATTTCTTGCATAATTCTTGATTATAATTTGTTTAAATTATGCATAAGAGGTTCAAATAATATTTAGGGTTGTTCTAGACTTAAAACAGTAGCCTTAGGACCCTTAACAGAGGAGGATGGAGTCGTCAGAGCCGGAAAAGAAGAACAGCCCAGGCACACGTCAACCAGTTCAAGGCACTCGTCGACTGGTTTGCATGAGTCGTGTAATACCCCTAATTTTAAAAGGATAGTCTCGGCATTTTAATTATTGTTTTATTACATTTTTGTGTGACTATTTGCTTATTTGTTTATTTGTTTAATGATTTTAATTATTTATTTGATTTAGTTGTTTAATTATGTATTTAAATTGCATTAATTGATTTCTTGTTTTCTTTAATTGAATTGTTTGATTTAAGTGTCTTTTGTATTTTCTTTAATTAGATTACTTTAGTGTTATTAATTTTAATGTGTAACTTAGTTTAATTAAATGTTTTATTGGATTTAATTTGTGTAATTAGATTAAATTAGTAACAGTTATAATGTATTAAATTAGTAATAGTAATAGTGTTAAACAGTAGGGTTTATTTTCTTTTAGAATGCACATTGTGGCCGACTAGGATTTACATTAGGGCTCTGTCTCTAATTATATGTGGATTAGGGTTTTTATTGTTCTAAGCCTATAAATATAATATTACGGTGGTTTAGGGTTTTACAAACATAAACATAGTTCTATTCACATAAAATAGAGGGTTGAGAGAATGGAGGCACTGTAAGGGTTGTCAAGGAGAAAAACAGAGAGGACCAAGGGAGTGTTGTTGTGGATTAAACTAGAACCATAGGAGGCTTGAAGGTATTTAGTGGTTGCCAAAAATTTAGAGACGACGCCGGGATTTCATAATTGAAATCACAGGCAAGTTCTTTTCTTCCTCTCTCCCGTTGGCTTGTGTTCTGTACACACCTAGATGATCTCTAGGATTTTAATTGGACATTAAATATATTTTGCATGTTTAATATATGTTAGAATATTAGCCAGTATGTGTTTAGTTATGATTGGAATTTGTTGTTGAAATTGTATCTCAGTGTTTATTCGTAAGCATGTTAAATCGGTAATAGTTTGTATGGTTCTTTTTAATGCAAACTACTTTAAATAAATAACTAGGACGATATAAGATAAAATTTAGACCCTTAGGTTTAGTTTTTACCATGAACAGAAGGGGTGGAAGCGGCCGGAGACGAAGCAGAAGGCCGGAGGAGGTTCAGGCTCTCAGAGAGGGAGAGAGCCGGCTCCATGGAAGAGGAAACCGGCTCCCCCCAAGAGTAGAACCGGCTCTACCCCTTTAGAGTCGGCTCCAAGAAGTTTTGGAGCCTACTCCATTGTTGTTTGGAGCCTGCTCTACAAGTTTAAGAGCAGGCTCTCTTACGATGATGTTTTTTGGACTTTTCTGGGCGTTGTTTGGATGATTTTAATTCTTTCTGAACTATGTTGTGAGTATACTAGGGTTCTTAATTCCAATTTCAAGTGTTATTAAAACCTCTTATTGCATAGTTTATGTCTCTATGCTAAAGGATGGAACAGTAGAAAAAAATATACAACTGTGCATGCTGTTAACGGAAGGAATGAAATTAATTGCTTAATTTAATTTTAGCAATTTAATGAGATATAGTATGATTATAAATCTTATATTGAATGCATGATATGGTCATTTATTTGTTAGATTTGATCTATGCATGCTCTGGATGTTAATTGTTGCAATATTAAATTCTTTTATGCAATTACATGGATTAACGCTGGGATTTTAATTGCTGAAATATTTAAACACTATTCTGCAATTATCTGGATCATGGTTTTGGACTGTAAATTGCTGAACTATTATTTATGTTGTATAATTTACATGGATGTGGAGGATTGTATGCACCGGTATGGGACGGTGACATACTAGGGATGGTTTAGCTCAAAACGCTAAGACCTGACCTATCGGATTAAATGAATGGATTGTAAAATATTGAATCCTATTTGTGTTTAAGTCAGATCAACTGACTAAGTTGAATGACCTCCTGGATTAATTGGTTGTAGTTAAGTCATATCAACTGAATAAGTTGAGTGATTAACTAGATTGTATATTGTATGTCAGCTCAATGAATAATTGAATGACATACTCTGATTTTGGACGGACTTTAGATATATGGTTATGGTACCACAAGATGAGCTTGAGTCTCAGGCCTGTTGGTTAGGGTGCGTATATGCAGTGGATGCGTAGCTGGCTATGATAGCTTGAGGTGTACTCTGTTAGGTCTAGGTACTCATACCCACCTTTAGGTGCGTTTTCGCATGTTGTCTTCTATTCAGGTTGAGACCCCTATTGTAGTCCAGTGAATGTCCCTTAGTGTGGATATATATATGTATGGACTAGATAGATATTATGAGGTATCTAGGATGTATCTGCGTATCGGGTCACCGTATGGATTGCAGTTAGATTATAATTTGTTCGTGGGCCTGACCCACTCTTTTATTCTTTTCAGGTACATGATGGTTCCAGCCTTAGAGCTTGATCGTGCTTGCGGGGAATAGTCTCTCATTCATCTGCTTACGTAGGACTTCTCTCTATGTTCTAGTTTGTTTTATTTTCAGTTATTCAGTTCAGTTGAGACTTTTGTTTAGAGGTCCACTAGATGGATTCTTAAGTTGTACTTTTAAAGGTTTTGGAGAATCGAATTATTATTTTTCATTATCGATTGGAGGATTTATATTTAATAATTCTTTCAGCTTTGTTATTTAATTCTTTCATTTTTATATTATGTGTTCGTTTTAAAATATTAATTGTTTGATATTCTCTAGGATTTGGGCCTGGACCTGATCAACCCGTGTCTCGAATCCGAGGGGTATCACAAATCGGTCGACGTCTGCACACTTTACGTCTACCGATTTACGTGAACCAGTCGACATCTATAAGAACCAGTCAACATCTATGATTTTATGTTAACATCTATGATTTTATGTTGACATCTATGTTTTCCCGTCAACATCTACATAAAAACACATCGACCGAATTACCCAGTGTAGGAATTTTTGGAGTTTATCGCTTAAGGAGTGTTTGGGACTATTTTAATAACTTTAGTGTGTCTAAAATTAGCCCAATAAATTACTGGAATGCATGATATTCAATAATATGCTAAGTATGGATTCAATTAAATAAAAATTAATGGATAGACATTAAACTAAGTTAATGACATAATTGGATTTAAATAGTTTAATCATGTTATGGAAATTTAATCAGTTTATTTGAGACGCATGTTAATTTCTAATATTGTAAATTATTAGAACTATTTTATTACTTAATTATATGCAAGAATTATATATGTGATTTTTATCATGTTTATGTTGGACTACTTGATGTATTTATATTTATTTGCATCATTGTATGAATATAATGCACCAGTATGGGATGGTGACATTTTAGGGACGGATTAACTAAAATGTTAAGCCCTACCTATTCTAAATTAATAAGGGAATGGATTAGCTGGAACTAAGTCCTACTTATTCATGTCAGGCTACTGTATAAATTGGATAACATAATGGATATATATTTTAAAGTTTTAGACAGGGAGGATTTTATATATATTATTATATGTCATGATATAAGCTTGAGTCTCAGGATTAGTGGTTAGGGTGCATATATTGCTAGAGATGTGTAGCTAGATATAGTGTAGTTGTGTACCTTGGTAGGTCTAGGTACTCATGCCCACTATATATGCGTTTTGCATGTTGCCTACTATTTAGGTTGAGGCAATCCTATAGTCTAATGAGGTTCTTTTAGTTATATATACGGACTATTATATATTGTTGGGTTGACTAGGATGTATACGTGTACTGGGTCTCTGCTTGGATTGTAGTAGAGTAGAACTTATTCATGGGCCTGACCCACTATTTTTTTTTTCAGGTGTTCGACAGTTCCAATCTTAGAGCTTGATCGTGCTGAGCAAAGACAGTTAATCACTCTACCGATTTAACGTAGGGCTCTATCTATGTTATCTTTATTTCATTTATTTCTTTTGGGTTATTATTAGGGGTCCAACTGATGGATTCCCAAGTTGTGATGGTATCCAAATATTGAATTTATTATTGGAGGATTTTATAGAATTATTTTATGAAGGATTATTTTTAATTTAAGGATTTATTATTTTAGTTTTTCTTTCAGCTTATTTATTCATTCTTAGCGATTTCTTTTGTATTCAAATACTTTAATTGTTTGATATCCCTCGGCTTTGGGCTTAGGCCTGATCAACCTATATCTCGGAGTCTAGGGGTATCAATCACAACCATTTTAAAGCCTTTATTCCAGAATTACCCTTTTAATATTCCTTTACTACCCTTCACCATATATATATATATATATATATATATAAACCCTAATCTTTCTCTCTCTATCTTAGTTTGCCGCTTCCTTTTTCTTCTTCTTCCTTCATTCTTCCTCCTTCCTCCTATAGAGTTGTATGGCGTCCAATATATCACACTGTAAGTACCCCCTATTAATCTCTCTCTCCTTATTCTCAGCCTCACCCTCACCCTCACCCTCACCCGAACTACACCATAATTTCGTTTTTTCCATTGTCTGTTGCATTCTCTGTTGCAGGTTTTAA
Source organism: Cornus florida (assembly GCF_030987335.1). Classification (NCBI taxonomy): domain Eukaryota; kingdom Viridiplantae; phylum Streptophyta; class Magnoliopsida; order Cornales; family Cornaceae; genus Cornus; species Cornus florida. The sequence goes on along the minus strand of NW_026775579.1, from coordinate 56,035,386 downwards.
AGGGTATACTCTTCAAGTTCTGCAAATCGAAGCTCAAGTGGGCATGATGAGAAAAGAATGTATTGTTATTATGGTTTTAAAACACCCATGAAGACCTCTTATACGAATAGGAACCTTGACAGAAGGTTCTATGGCTGCCCAAATTATCCATCACCAACATGTGATTTTCATATGCGGGAGGATGAAAAAGTTTTTTATTACTACAAGCATTTCATTTCTGATCTTATATCAGAAGTTAGGCAACATAGAAAAGTTCGATCTATAATTAAAAATCCTAGTTTTGGTGTTGACAACAGAGTTGATGACAGAGTTGGGGAGCTGCAAAACATTATATTAGCAATGCAGAGGCAACTAGACTAAAAAATAGAGAAAGTGAATTCAATGCAAAGAGAAATGGAGAGGAAAACAAACAAATGCAATTTTAACCTTTTGGCTATTGTTGTGTATTTTCTTGTTGGTCTTTTGGCTGTTTTTATCATTTTAAGAGTTATTTTATGAGCTTTGTTCCCTGTGACATGGTTGTTAGATGCTTTAGGACTTTTGTTAAAGTTGTTGAATGAATGGGAAAAAAATGTAACATGTGTTCTGTCAGTTTTCAAAACCCTTGTTCTGTCAATTTTCAATTTAAAATCATGTGTATGTTGCTTAGACAAAACCTGTGTTCTGTCAATTTTCGGTTTAAAATAATGTGTGTTACTTGGTTAGACACAAATGAAACCTGTAAATCATTTACATGCATTAACCTGAAACCTCTATAATGGAAACCAAGTCACATGCATTAACGAAAATTCATATAAATGCCAAATCTGACCATATCTAGCTATTACATACAAATGACAAAGTTGTTCATGACATACAAATTCATAATCAAACCATCTTCAGAGGTTTAACATCACAAAATAAAAAACCATTGCACAGCCCCTTTAGTCCCATCTTCACAGGAACACAAAAATACATCTTCACAGTTTAAACATTACCAAAATATACTACTGCACAGCCCCTTAAGTCCCATCTCTATAGGAACACAAAAATACATTTTCAGAGTTTAAACATTACCAAAATAAAACCACTGCACAACCCCTTAAGTCATATCTCCATAGGAACACAAAAATACATCTTCAGAGGTTTAACATCAGTAAAAAAAACCACTGCATAGCCCTTAAAACCCATCTTCACAGCACCACAAAAAGCATCTTCATAGCAACACAAAACGAAAAGAAATATCATTGCACATCCCTTAAGTTCCTTTTTAGTTTATGACCTATAAAGCAGTGGTAAGCTTTTTAGTTTATATTTAATTATGTAGAGGTAAAAATTTGTATTGTATAGTATTTATACTTGACTGCCATGTGCTTCATTCATTGATCTGCTCCCAACTTCCATCCTCTGTAGGCCTAATCTTCCACCCCTTTGCACTCTAACTGTTCCAGCCCTGTGCAGACCTTCTGAGGTACCCTTTTTATGGAAAAGTAACATATTTAGTTTATATATTCAATTATATAGGGTTAATTTCATAATAACTCTTTTGCTCCTCCCATTTTCCCCTCTCTCAATTTTCACCCTTGCAATAAAAGGATGGTAAAGTATAAAAAAAATTGAACCACTTTTTCAACTTTGATAATGCTAAAAAGAAAGAAAAGGAAAAGCAAAAAAGTAAATAGACCATTAACTGAAGTAAATAGCACTCTAGTTATGATACCCCCAGATTTTTGGATGCAGGTTAGCTAAGCCCATGCCCGATTACCCGAGGATATCAAAACAATTAGGCAATAATCAAACACAGAGTACAAAAATGATAAATAGGAATAAATAAAATGGCTGAAAGAAAACTAAAACGATAATCTAATAATGAAATCCTTAGAATAAATTTTATAAATAAGAACTATTCTGGTACATCCAAACCTCCAATACAAATATAACTCGGGAATCCATCTAGTGGACCCCTATTCAAAACCCAACTGAAGATAAACTGAACTAAGAAGGAAAACCAAACTAAATATAAATAGCAGTTCTACGCAGTCGGAAGAATAAGTGTCCGTCTCTGCTTAGCACGAACAAGTTCTAAAACTAGAATCGTCCGATACCTGAAAAAATAATAATAGGTCAGGCCCATGAATAAGTTTTATTCTAACTACAGTCCAAGCAAAGACCCGATACGCGGATACATCCTAGATAACTCAGCAATAACTATATAGTTTATACTATATATATATATATATATATATATATATATATATATATCCACACTAAAGAACTCTCACTGGACTACAAAGAGGGTCTCAACCTGCATAGAAGGCAACATGCAAAATGCACCATAGGTGGGCATGAGTACCTAAACCTAACAGGGTACACCTCAACCATCATAGCCAGCTATGCATCCCAATGCATATACGCTCCCTAGCCATCGATTCTGAGACTTAAGCTCAAATCATGGTACCATAGTCATATATTTAAAGTCCATCCAAAACCAGAGTATGTCATTCAATTATTCATTGATCTGACATAAGTAACAACAAATCCAGTTAGTTACTCAACTTATTTAGTTGATTTGACTTAAACACAAATAGCAAATAATCTAGTTAGTCACTCAACTTACTCAGTTGATCTGACTTAAATACAAATAGCAAGTAATCCAGTTAGTCATTCAACTTTGTTCAGCTGGTCTGACTTAAATATAAGTAGGATTTAATTTTATAATCCATTCCCTTTTTCCAGAGTAGATAGGAGTTAGTGTTTTGATCTAATCCATCCCTAGTATGCCACCGTCCCATACCGGTGCATACAATCCATAACATCCATGTAATTGACAGAACAGAATATAATGGTTCATCAATTAAAACCCAGAATAACATCTATATAATTAACAGAACAGAATTTAATAGTTCATCAATTAAAATCCAGAACAACCTTCATGTAATTGATAGAACATAATTTAATGGTTCATCAATTACAATACAGAATAAACATAATCAAAATCTGATATGTATATAACCATATAATGCATCCAAAACAAGATTTAAAAATCATGTTATAGTCCGTTAAATTGCTAAAATAAAATAAGCAATTAAATCCCTTCTATCCGTTAACAGCATGCCAACTTATTTAAACTTTCATATTGTTAAAATTAATAGCATATAGATTAAGATTATGCATCATGGGATCCTAACATGTCATAAAAAATAATTTAGAATCCCATTTACCAACCCAAAACAGTCCTAAAATTTTTTTTAAAAATAAAAACTGTGCTTTAAAAAAAATTCCCATAAGTTACTATGCAAGAGAGCTTGCTCTCAAAATGAGAGAGCATGCTCCCACACAAGGGAGCCGGCTCCCCTACCTTGGGAGCCGGCTCTGTGACCATGAGAGCTGGCTCCCTAATTCCATGGAGCCGGCTCTCTCTCTCATAGAGAGCTGCAGGCTAAAAATAAAAGAGAGCCGGCTCTTTCCCCTTTGGAGCCAGCTCTGTCCTTGCTTCCTGTCATCGTCTTCGTCTCCGATGACGCTAAAAACCCTTTGAAAACATTAGTTTAAGTTCCTAGTGGTCCGACTAAATCCCAAATCATCCAGAAAAATCATATATCTTAGTATGCATCGTTACAAGATTTAAAACAGAAATTGAAACAAGTTATCCAGTAAATCAAATTCAATTAATCAACGCATATATTACAATTTAAAAGCTGAATTAACATGCATACTTAATTACTTTTAATATCCGTTTAGTTTCTGGAGCCTACCTAGGCATGCACAGAACACAGGTCAAAGGAAAAGAGCATGAAATAGAACTTGCCTTTGGTTTCAGTTTTGAAACCTTAAACCGTCTTTTCTAATTTTTTCGGCAATACTTCACTGCTCTAACTCCTCTATTGCCCCTTGGTTTAACCCACGAGCAACACCACTTCATTTTCTCCTTGGCTTAGCCTTAGCTTTAGTCAAACCCTAAGTTTCCCTCTCTCTATTTTCTCTCAGACCTCTCTGTTCTTTCTCTCTGTCTCCATTGCTACGTGAATAGGTTCTAAACCCTTGGCAGACGCAAAAAAAATTATATATATAGGCAACGCTAATTAACCTAATTTCAATTATACTTAGAGAGAGGAAAAAATAAAATAAAATAAAACTAACTAAGTCGGGAAAATTTAATGAATATAAATAAAACCCTAAAACTTTATATTACATTAAAAAAATAAGACTAATTGAATTATTAACAATTATTAATAATTAACTTAATCCAAGATACATATATACCCATATATACATGTATATCCATCCATGGTCCATTGATCCTAACCAATTAATCCACACTATCCAAGCCCAACTCCCTAATAAAAAATAAACGTCTAATGCAAACAATTAAATTAAAAGCAATCCACATAAGCATTTAAGTTCAAATAACAAATAAAACATTTTAAACATATAATACATGAAATGACCCAGTCATTTTCTTTCTTTTCTTTTTCCTCAAATTTTGTGGATAAATTTTTTTCGTTGTCTTTTCTATTCTGTGTTTGGTTTTTTATCACTTAGTGTCGTCTTGAGTGCTCGGAAATGGTTTTTGAGACTCTTTCCTTTGGATTGACAACTTCTTTTAAGGACCGAGTCATTTTCACATTTTTCGTTTTTCGACACTATTCACTTTTGTTTCTTTTCCCTATTTTGTCTTTTCCCCCTTTGTCACTTTTTGGCACAACCTCACTTTTCATGCTTGGAGTTAGTTTTTGACTTCACGTATCTTCATTCTAAGTGGTTTTCACGAAATACATATCTTTACTTTTGCAGTAAAGTACTCTGGTTGCTCCCGATGTCCATAGGGGTATGGATGTATAGTTTTTCAGAATCTTTTTCTTTTTTTGGAGTGTTTTTCGTAAATATCTTTTGAAAATATTTTATTTCAGGGTTTTTAAGAAAATATTTTTTGAAGATATTTTTATTCTGGGTTATTAGTGCAGTTTTCACTTTTTGGAGGAGCCATTGTGCAATTAATGAAAGTTATTGCAAAAATGCCCCATTTCGTATGGGATTCATTTTCACTTTTCGTCAAGTTGTGTACTCTTAGAATGGTCTTCTGGTCGTTTTTCCCCATTTTCAGGGTTTCTGGCCCCGGTTGCCGCCGAACTTGTTCGGGGCATATCTCTTTACTCGGGACTCAGTTTTTTACACCGTTTCTTTCTTTGTTCATATTTTCTCATTTTGGTTCTTTTTCGTTCACGGAGTTTTGCCATTTGAGCGTGTCTACTCAAATTTCACTTTTCCGGACCCGGCGAGGCCCTTTCGGGGCACTTTTAGGGTTTTCCTATAAATAGGGGATTATAAAATTAAAAAGTGATCTTCCCCTTTCTTCATGCACGACCAGAAACTGCCATGACAGCCCAAGGGGGATTGCCACCCTTCTTCTCTCAATTAAACCTCCTTCCCTTTGTTAAAAAGTCATAGTGCCTTTGCGTTTTGCGTTTGTCTTGACGACGCGCATCTTTCCCCCTTATTAGAACCCATTTTTGGCCAAATTTTGAGTTCAGGTCTGAGGTCAAGTTAGGATTTTGGTAGGTCATCTTTGGAGTTTAATGTTCACGGCGTTGTCCTCAATAAAACCCCGAAGTATTGTCGGATTCGGAGCCGTTTCATTTTGGTAGCTTTTGAGATTTTCATCTCAAATTAAGGTAGAAAGTGTTATAGTTTCATATTTTTGTTGTCTTGCATGCTAATGATGCTTATACAACTTGTAAGCATGCTTTTGTTCATAATCTAGAATTTAATTTAATTATGTTTTTTGTATAAGATTTAATTCTTATGATGATATTCAACTTAGAATTAAATTGTGGCATGCTAGAAATTTAGGCCTTGGTATGGTGATTGATATATATTAAATTGGGATTATTTGAATAAGAATTGCAACTTTTATTTAATATTTATCTTTTGTGAAAGTTTAATTCATATAGTTGTATCAAGTATGAAATAAACTTGTAATGTGATATTAAAGGAGGCCTTGGTGAGTTCTTGAACATATGTTAATTTGAGAGCCCTTGGAGTTGTTTAAAAATCTAGAGGAAATTAATTAATTAGCTTAATTAATTTTTTTTAAAGTGTTTTAATCACTTAATTAGTTATTTGATGTTATATATGTGATGGCTATGATATGTCCTTCAACATATATAAATTTGAGGTTATTTTCAATTAATTTGGAATCTAGAGAATTTAATTATTTTTATTTAATTAAATTCTATCTAATTGCTCCATGGATTTAATTGTGTTTTGGAAGTTGTTTCTATGTTTAAATCGTGGACTTGGACTTGTTGTATATTTACTTGGTTACATTTTAAGCATTGGATAACATAGTTGTTATATTTATATTCATGAGAATATGTTTTCCTTATTGAATATATCATTGTCTTGTGTAATGAGTTGCACATTTTATATTTGATATCTTTCATGCTATAGTAGTTATGAACTTAGAGCATGTATTATATGTGTTTCCAATTTTGGTTGTGCGTGGTAGATAGTTGATTATCTTATATATAAATGTTGATATATACGTTGTTGCACAACTTGTTGATTTTGGAAACTTGGGAATGTCGTTGTTTGACTAAGGTTAGGATATGGTTCTAGTACGGAGGATTGTCTCTCTATAAATCTAGTGCGCACATAGGGAGGTTATCCGTGGGCTAGTAACCCTAAAGTAACTATGGTGTCGATCTGATCCGGCATGACGTCCAAGTATCCACCTGGTTTGATTTCGCATTTCATTTCAAATTGATAACTAGATGATATCGTAACTTGTTGTTCCTTATTTGATTTTCCATTTTGAGTTTCAAGATGTTAACTTGAGAAATCATGCTTTATGCGTAGTATTGGAAGTTCCAATGTTTGTTAAATTGCATCGATATCGTGACTTGTGTTTATTGTTCTAATGTGGCTTAGGATGATTCTTTAGACTCATTTGGAACATAGACGCTAGGTAGCATGACTCACTTTAATTGTTTTCATATCTTAGATTGCAAATTGATACTATTGAGAACCTATATCTTATCGCGTTTTATAGTATGCTTCTATATGGTTAAATTGCATGAATGATGTGATTTATGCTAGAAATGATCTAAGGTAGCTTAGGATGCTCCCTGAGTCTCCTTTTGACATAGACGTTAGGTGGCATGAGGTCCTTGACATGTTTCACCTTAAGGTGATAATTTTGTAAAATGCTAGGTCGATACATGCTCATTTCCTACGAGTAACTTTATGTTACTCACCTCGAAGTTACTGGGGATTTGTTTCAGGTACAAAGGCTTGGTTCGTGATGCTCATCATTCTTTGGATGACTTGTAACTTTTAAGTTTCCATTTCTTGCAAATGTTAGCATGAAATGTCATTTTGTAACCTTATATATTAAAACTTGTATCCTTGATTCCAAATATGTAATGTGTACCTAAGTACACTTTTTGGATGCTTATTTTGTATGTATGACATGTGATACCCTTCGATTCTAGAGCCACGGGTGATCAAATCCGGGCACAGATCTGAGAGATATCAGACAATCAATATGTAAACAAGCAGGAAAACTGAATTAAGAATAAAATAATAATACGCTGAAAGAAATCTAAAATAAAAATTCTCAAACTTTAAATAATAAATTAATATCATTTAAATCCTTCGAATCCGTACAACTCGGGAATCCATCTAGTGGACCCCTAATAATTCCAATTGATAAATAAATTTACAGAATTAAAATCCAAAATCAAAATAAGAAAGAAAATCCTATGTAATCAGAAGAGTGAGTGTCTGTATCTGCATCCACACGATCAAGCCCTAACCCTGGTACTGACGAACACCTGAAAAATAAGAGTGGGTCAGGCCCACATGCAAATTCCATCCTACTACAATCCGTACATAAACCCGATACGCAGATACATCCTATATAGCTCAGCAATATCTAAAATAGTCGATATAGATATAGATACATACTATAAGATACTCACAAACCTATAGTCATCACACCTGAGTAGAAGGTAACACGCAAAACGCCGTAGCGTAGTCATACACACCTAGACCTACCAGGGAACGTCATTAGGTCCAGTTATCCATCCACGCGATATACGCACCCTAATCGTGATCAGGAGACTCAAACTCGTATCACGGTACCATAAATATATATATAAATTCCTTCATATTGCAGAAAGATAAAACAAATATCCATTATGTCGTTTAATTGTTTTAGTTGACAGGACATGCATCCATGTAGGATTTAACTATTTTAGTTAATCAATTCCTTATGTATGAAGGGGTAGAACTTAGCTTTTTGATCTAATCTATCCCAAAAATTTGTTTAGGATTTCCAGAAAAATTTGTTTCGGACCTCGTTTCGGCTCTCAGTTCTGGCTGGAACTTCTCTTCCCCTAGCATGTCATGGTGCTTGTCGGGGTGCTCGTCTGAATGTCGTGACGTCGACTTTTGTTTTCTTTCGTTCTCCTTCGTCCGGACTCCAAATTGAGTGAATTTTTTTTTGAACCTAATTAATTTTTCACTGTCTTTCCAACGGTGTGCTCGGTTATAACCTGGTCTTCTTAGATAATTACCAGTTTACCCTTTTAGCCTTCAGGGCTCGTTTTTTTTCGTTATGCCATTTCTCCTTCGTCCGGACTTCGAATCATGTGATTCTTAAGTCCATCTTGATTAATTTTTCGTTGTCTTTCTAGCGATGTGCTCGGTGGCACTCGAATCCATATTTTCAAAAATGACTATTTTGCCCCCGGGGGCTAAATTGTTACTTTTCCGATCTTTTGTTTCCGCTTCAGTTCTCATTGAGTTCCAGACCTCATGGAAGGTCATCAAAGTGTCTTAGAGGCATGTTGTGCCATGGGAGACCATTGTCTTGTTTCTTACTTCCGCATCTGGATCCATTATTGGGTCAATCTTCGGTTCATCACAGGACGCACTGGTTTGAAGAACTAGGGTCGTCACAATACAATTCTATATAAGCATAACTAACTTAAAACAAATAATTTAAGTAAACAATTAAACACATACCATCAAGTCAAATAACAACATAGCCACTTAATCCATTAAAATGCACAAAAAATAAAAATTAAATTCCAATTATATCTTTTTGAAAACTAGGGGTATTACACAAGTCATGAACAATTATACAAAGATTACCTATATATATATATATATATATAAGACTGAAGAGAAAAAAACCTGACTGCCATGTGCTTGATTCATTGAACTGCTCCCGACTTCTATCCTCTGCAGGCCTAATCTTTGACCCCTTTGTATTCTAACTGTTCCAGCCCTTTGTAGACCATCTGAGAGACCCTTTTTATGGAAAAAGTAACATATTTAGTTTATATATTCCATTATATATAAGTAAAAATAAGTTTAAACATAGTATTTATACCTGACTGCCAATTCTTCCAGCCTTTTGCAGACCTTTTAAAGTATGCTCAGAATCTCCAAACCTGTTCCTAACAAATAAAGTTGTCCTGGGAATTTGTGGTCTTCCCCCTTTACTTACTATTTCTGTTGGTGGAGCTGGATCATTCTTATAATTTCTAGAATTGTGTCCAATAATTAAGCACTTTTTATACCTTATTTTTTCCCTTTGTACTCTAACTGACTTACTAGAACTACCTTCAGTTGCAGCCTTTTTCCTTGCCTTTTTTAGCCTATCATCTTTCTAATAATTGGTGGGTGAACTGGTCCTTTTTCTAGAATTCACCATTTTCCTCAATGACAATGGCTTTATCACATGTGCATAGGCTATGAGGTAAGTTTCCTTATGGTAATATGGATCCACATAGTCCTCAACATTATACCTTTTATAAATTATGGCTGCTACTGTATGTATGCATAGAACACCCCTTATCCGTCATTCATTACATGAACACATTTTCTATCCTAAGTCCACAGCCTCATTCAACCCCTTACTGTCAATCTCAAACAACCCATTCCCTAAATTATGGATATAGCACTTATTTGCCTTAAATTTTGTTTTCTCCAATTCATCTTGCACCTTAAGATATAAAACTCCTTCATTCCTCTCCATCATCTCTCTATTCTCTTGGATTCTCTTCATCAAATACCTACATACCATCTTAAACATGTAAATAATTGGTTTTTCCCTAACTTTTTTTAGCTAACTATTCCAGCTTTCATACATGTTGTTGCTATTCAAATCATATTTTGAATAAAGAGAAAAACCACATTTTGACCACAAGTTCAATGGGATTTTATCCAACCAAGCATATGCATCAGCATTGAGTCTCTTTATGGATTTCATGTGAATCTCAAAGTCCTCTACTGTGTATGCATTTGCAGTATTCCACACCTCCATTTTTAGTTCTAAATAGTTCCACTTCTTTTTGAAGTTCTCATAAATACACCTTACACAAAACCTATGGTCATTGTCATCTGTAAGCTGCTCTAATGAATCAATTAATCCCTGTAATAGCAGTAATGAAATTTGTTTGCATGATCAACGATAAAGAAAATAATATAAATTGACGACAGAAATGATTGCAATGACACCTTCTGCCTATTAGAGATGAATGTGATTCCAGTGGGGGGACCAATGATTTTCATCAGCTCATTAAGAAACCATGTCCATGTTGATTTGTTTTCGGCCTCCACCACTGCCATAGCAATTGGAAAGTAGCTATCATTACCATATCTTCCAACAGCACACAGTAACTGCCCTTGGTATTTGGTTTTCAAAAAACACCCATCTAGGCCTACAAAAGGGTCTACACCCTTTTTTATAGCCCCTTCACATTGCATTAAGGCAAAAGAAAAACCTTTTAAATCTGATATTACCTTCAATATCAAGCTCTGTCTCAATCTTTATCACTTCCCTAGGATTAGTGGTCATTAGTAGATTACCATATTCACACACTTTGTTGAACTGATCTTCATGATTACCTTCAATAATCTTTCTTACTTTTCCTTTCATTCTCCAAAGTTGGAATCTAGAAACACCAACTTCAAAGTCATCCTTGATTGCATTTTCAATAAGGGCACACTTCCAATCTGGATCAATTCTGAACTTATTTATGTATTTTTTGGCAAGCAACGTAAAGGTGGCCTGTCTATTTCTTTCAATTAGAGGGTAGTTAATATGTGTATGTGATAACTTATTAAGCATAGATGCCTTGGTAACACTATTACGGGAAACATGAACCCTCCAGCCACATTTATTAGCACATATAGCTGTCACCCTTTTTTTTTTTTTTTTTTCATTTTTTAAAAAACCTGAAGTCGTATCTGTTCTTTAAGGCATGCTCCCTTAAAGCGATTCTAAAGTCATTTGCATGCGTGAACTTCATTCCAATTGTCAAAGGTTTAGAACCCAAATCTCTCTCCACAATAAATTCATCACTACTGGGCCTATTACTTTCAACACAATAATCTTCTTCAGATGAACTGTGTACACTCCACAACTCATCACTTGGTGCATAAATAGATTCCCCAGACAAGTCCTCTAAAGCACCCCAAGCATCTATACCTCTATTGTCTTCAGTATCACTGTCATCATCAGTATCTAAAAAAACATGTTTAGCAGTTGCATCTTCAACATTTGCATGTTCAACAGTTGCATCTTCAGCTGTTGCATCTCCAAATTCAAAATCAGAATCACCAAAATCAAAATCAGAATCACCAAGTTCAAATTCAGCATCCCCAACTTTAACATCAGTATCCCCAATCTCAAATCAATGTCAGGATGATAACCATCATATCTCTCATTACTTGCGTCTTCAATGGCTACATCTTCCATATGTAAAGCTCCAGTTCCATTCACATTTCCATCCCCGACATCATTAAGTGCAGATATTTTAATAATTGAAAACCTCTTGTACATTTCAAACATGTCAAAAACACCTTTATCACCTTGCATCAATATAGTAGTTCTATCATTGGGATTTCTATAGTACACTAGACTTTTAGGATTAAAACCAATATTTTTTAAAATTCCCTCAATCTCTATGTAAGACATCAAATCAAGATTAATATCATCATAATACTCTACAATGCCATAAACATAATTCCACCTCTTATCAAAATGACCAGAATGATGAAATTCTACTCTGTAATACTTGTTCACGTGCTGCATACACTGTCAACAGGGACATGCATTATAACACACAATAAAAAATAAATGAAAATACCACTAAACACATAAGTGCATGCATATACCAACAAAACACTGATGATATGAATATTCAAAAGTGCATGCATATACCAACCAAATTAATGTTTAAAAAAACCTAATAAGATTTTAAATAACCCTAATCAGGAAAAACAAAACCCTAATCAGATTTTTAAAAACCCTAATCCGTTAAAAATAAAACCCTGATTAGATATTTAAAAACCCTAATTCCATAAAAAAAAAACCCTAATCAGATTAAACAAAACCATTATTAGCTTTTTAAAAACCTTTAATCTGATTAAAAAAAACCCTCATTAGATTTTTAAAAACCCTTTCATCAACATTAAACACACATACGAACATACTGGGGCCATCAAATTTGGTTGTTTATAGTAAACCCTTACTTTTTAATAGAGATTCAAGGACCCATAGAGCATTAACGGAAGAAGTGGTCCACTCCATTATTAAAGAACTAAACTTTTTTCTGAAAAACAAGCCCGACAACAAGAATCTTGATTTTACAAGCCACAAATAAACAAAACTATACCTTACACGACTGACATAATCAAAATCAAACAAAAAAAAGCCTTATCTTTTGGATATATACCATTGTGCTTGGATTCCACATATCGCGACAAATAAAATGAAGTCAGGAAGGATTTATGCCGCTTCTACAACTCGTCAGTTTCAGCATAAGTACGTCTCTGTTGTAGAGAGAGAGAGAGACAGAGAAAGAGACAGCGGTAGAAAGAGAAAGTGAAGTGTGTAAAGTGAGGCAACAGAAGACAAAGTGTGAATGCCCTAAGTGTGAATATATCCTAACTTCAAACGACGATGTATTGACAAAAGGTTTCTTTGTTTTTTCACATTTTATATTATATTATTACTAGTAGTTTTTTTAAATCATAGATAGATGGCTATTTTAGTCTTTTTGTAGCTTCGGTACCGGTCAATAGCGGTCAACGCTTAAAATGCACTAATTCGCACCATTTTTAAAGTATAGGGGAGATGAACAAATAATGGTGGGTTATACGCATTATATGGATATCATAGGGGTGTAAAGCGCACGTGAGCCTTAAAAATATTAACTTTTCTACTGATACCGTTAAAAAATATGTGATATTGATTAAATTTAATAAATACCAAAATTACCCTTTATTAATTTTCAAAACACCCTTTCACTTCCGTGTATAAATTTAAAAAATAAAGGATATAATAGTAATTTTACATTAACTAAATCTTTATTTATTTTTTAAAAAAATTGTAGGAATGACATTTTAGTATTTTTATCACCTTACTAATGACCAATTGACGAGAGGTTCTTATTTGCCCCTACAATAAACGTTAGGGAGTTTTAAAAACTTATAGGGGGTTATATAAGCTATATGTATATTATAAGGATGTTAAATGGCCGCAAACCTTTATTTTTTTAGTAGAGTAGTTTAAAATGTAACCGTTATTGGAGTTAGAATTACCAAAAATAAAACATACAGTAAATCACTATAAAATAATATTAAATGTAAAAAAATTATTTTGCTATAAAAATTTACCCCATAATTGTTCGGTTTATGGCGTATCTCTTTTGCTTGCCAAATTAGAAGGTGGGTGTTTGAATGGTAAAATGGGTGCATAAATGGGGTGGGGTGTGTGTGCTATTGACAAAATATATATGTAATATATGTATAGAAATTTGTTCTCCTAAATTTTACTATTTCATTGTTAAATAAATAAACTTAAATTTTATTTCCAGCTACGCTCACTTTGATTGTTCTCTTACCTTACCTTGGACGACGTCATATCGTTACAGCCCAATCTTTCTTGTAGATTTGTAGTTGGGCTTCTCGTCACCGGGTGGTGGTGGTCGTCGCGACTATGTCACAGTCTCGAGTTTACGCAGACGTCAATGTTCACCGACCTAGAGATTACTGGGATTACGAGTCTCTCATCGTTCAATGGGGGTAAGCCAAGAACAACAAAACCCTAATTTCACCCAAGAACAACAAAACCCTAATTTCATTTTTCATGTTTTCATATTGCTTTCTGAATCTGTACTTATCAAAAAAAAAAAAAAATTGCTTTTTGAATATTTCATTTTAAAAATCCATTGACTGCCATACTTCGTTGATTCTTGGATTGACATTTAGGGTTTGTAGATTGATTGCATAAGTTTCTCCATCAGTCTAAGTAATTCGCTTGAACGATGAATGGAGCTTCATCTTTGATTGAGGGTTAGATTTGTTAATTTTGTGTGTGTTTTTGTATATATTTTTGTCGCATCTGGAGTAAGAATATCATAATGGAACCACGAACAATTAGGGAGTTGAATGTCCTACATCGATATATATGTTTATTCTTGTTAATGTTTCATTGTTAGTTGCAACCTTGGAGGGTGGTAAAATTTTACTTCTTGAAGTTTATATGTACTTAGTTTGCACAAACACTTGAGCTACTTGCACAATCATTTGAATTCCTACATCCAATGAATCAACTACAAAAATGACTGTCCTTATCTTTCATGTCGCGGGTTGGCCATAATTATATAATATATGCCTTTTGACGGTTGATTTGGATAATGAAGTTGAGCAATTACAGATTAGTTTAAACTTGAAACTGTATAATTGCTCTGATTGTTCATCTTTGGCAGTAAGGAAAATTGAGAGAGGAGGATGGAAGAGAAACTGGTTAAAGGGTATTAAGTAATAGATCTCATACCCTCTTCTTTTCCATCATCACGTTGGTTTTTACCCTTTTCCTTTTGGATTCTTCTTGTTTATTCCACTTTCATCCATCAGAGATTTTCCAATGGAGTTGATGATGTTGTTTTAGACTCTGCCCTGGCTGTTCTAGTTTTCTTTTACATCTTTATAGATCACTCATAGTGGCATTGCTAGCACAGCAAGAAACTTTCTTTCTTTTAGTATTATCATGAATTATTTCTTTTAGGCGGCGCAATGTTTCTAACTTCTCTTTTCCTCTTTTATACTCAGTGATCAAGATGATTATGAGGTTGTTCGAAAAGTTGGAAGAGGAAAATACAGTGAGGTCTTTGAAGGTATAAATGTCACCAACAATGAAAGATGCATCATCAAGATCCTTAAACCTGTCAAAAAGAAGAAGGTGATTTATATATTTTCTCTGTACTTAGGTTCATTTAGTGTATAATTCATGCTTTGGTTCTTATTCCTACGTATGAAATTGTTTTGTGTTGAATTAATATATTGTTTACATAGGGCTTTGTTTAGTTTTAAGTTGAATATTTTGATATGCATGTCTTCCTATGTTCTGATTCCTGGAGGTGTAAGTATTTGACACGTGGGTGATATACATTTTATGTTAAACTCCACATATTTATGTTCACTTGTCTTATTGAATTATGGAATTCAATGATTGCATAAATTCTCTTTCTATTGAATGTGATCATATAATTCGTCGTTTTCAACCCACATAAGCATCCGGATATTGCATATTTATTGAGTAGAAGCAAATGTTTTTTTAAATTCTCTTTCTATTAAACCTTTGAGATTACATTGATATCAACTTCTGTGCGACTACTCACTGGTTGAATTTTGTATAATTATATGACAGATTATGAGCATGTTGACTACGTATTAAAGAAACTGTTAATGTTTCTTCATGTATCAGAGAAGGAAATTTTGTAGATCACTTCACTGACTTGCTGTCCCTTGAACTCTAGCGCTTCAAAATGTTCACATTTTTTTTGTGATACTGCTTTTTTTTAATGCTTCTTAGAAATTAGTACAATGAAATATCTTCTATGTTGTCATGCTTTCAGTAATAGTTCTTTCAACAAGTTTAATCTTTTGTATATAATACAAATTTAATATGAAGCTGATCGTGATTGTAGATGCTTTATTACTAAAGTATCTAGTGTGTATATATAACTACGGAATGAACTTTCTAGAAATTTCTCTTCTGGAAAGTGGCCATTCTGTTACTTCTTACATGCCTGAAAGTTGGAGATTTTTTCATAAATGGTTTATAATTTTTGGTCTATTTCTTCTTCTTACTTCATTCGTATATAGATACTGATTACTCTTTCTTTATGCAGATAAAAAGGGAGATAAAAATACTTCAGAATCTTTGTGGAGGCACAAATATTGTGAAACTGCTTGACATTGTTAGAGATCAGCACTCAAAAACTCCCAGTTTGATTTTTGAATATGTGAACAGTACAGATTTCAAAGTTTTGTACCCCACACTGACAGATTATGACATACGCTATTACATATACGAGCTCCTCAAGGTTCTCTTTTCATCTGATCGTCTGGAGAATTCTTCTTTTGGGATTGCAATTTTTGCTCTCATTTTATCACATATTTGTCGTGTGTTCTTTTGGGTGCGGCAGTTTTTTTTTTTTGGTTGTGTGTTGGGGGGGAAGAGGAATCATAATGGAAAAATGGTACCTTTCTTAGGAGAGGATGTAGAACTTGATGGTTTTTTTTTTTGCATTGAAGCATGTGGTTGTAGATTCCAAATATATGCATTAAGTACCAGGTTTTCTGGATGTCAGGTCAAGATCTTACGATAAAAAAAGAAACTTCTTGTGAATCTGTTAGAGGGCCAAATGGAAGCCCATTTCAATACTTTTATTTTTTTGGTAAGAAAGATTATATAAAAAAAGTGATCAAAAGGGGACCGCATCCAATATACAAGGCCAAGTAGGGCCTCTACTCTCTCAAAGAGCCCAAAAAATCAACTATCTCCTCTAAGGATCTATAATTTCACCCTACATCCCAACAAAGAAAGAGTGGTTATAATGGTAATTCCTAGATCTTTGTGGAAGTTTTGTGTATATTGTTATCAAGTGGGGCACCATTGTGTTAGACAGCCCTTAGAGATGTTCTTATTTCATTATAGAGATTTTGGTATTTGTAGATACATTGACTGCCCATCTGTTGACCCCGGGTAGGTCAAGTTGAGGAAACCAATGATTGGGCTAATGCCTTATTTTATCAACAAGGACCAAAGGAGTGCCTTATACCTTCAGCGAATACGTTTAGATCCATTGAGTGGAGGCAGACCTAAAATTGAGTGCCATTCTCTAACACCCTGGATTAGCTAATTGAAGAAACTGATAAATGGCTTATATCTACAGGGACTGAAGGAGTATTCTTTCCTTTCACCACAAAAAAAGAGATGCAGTCTCTTTGCTCAGTTTACATGTACTGGTTTTGAGGGAAGTGCCACAGTGAGCTGTCCACAACGTCGAAGCTGTAGCATCTTCTTGACTTCCAAAAAGCTCCTTTCTGTTATAGTTAATTTTGCTTCTTTCCCTAATCTTCTGCATTTAAGGGGAGCTCCATTATAGATTGCCCTCCAAATTTGGAGAGCAGTCTTTTAACTTTGTAAAATGCCCTTATCCATTTTTAAATTTCAGTGCCATCGCAATATGTACTTCAACATGTAGCATGTGCATCCCTTTAGTAAAATGATCTCATGGTCAAGTGTATTAGTCAATGATGAGATAGCATGTATCGTCATGCGGCACTTATATTAAAAAGATGCCATGCCCAATAGTGATGATAGTAAATAGGAGATTGCCTTAGGCATGTTAATGGTGTGTTATTGTTGTTTAATATATCTCTTGCATCACTTATAAACATGGTAAAAACAATTTATGGTGATAACACCTGGGAACATTTGGATTGGTTTCATGGACTTAGTTGCTGTACTATAGGTTAGTGAAGCCTATGCGCATGAATCCCGACTTCCGAGACATTCAGTAAGAGCATACTAAATTACTAAACCCACCTCTGCTGGATCTTGGGTGTTAAAGACTGGAGGCAGACCTAACCTTTTACGCTAGTTTGCATTATCAATCCTAGCTTTTACCATTGCACAAGTAGTGACCCCCTTCAAAAGCAAATTGTGTAACAAAAGTAGTGTACTTCAAAGATTGTCTGCTTTGATATGCTTATGGCAGCGTGTAGAATAATGTGTTGAACACACCCAACATTGCTAGTATGCAGGGTGAGTCATATTGTCAGTTATTTTTACTACATTGCTTGCTTGTTTTGATGTTTGTGTTTAATCTTCAAGGGCTTCATTGACCAAGTTATTCACACTTGAGATGTGGTAACTACTCCAGTTAAGAGTGTGGTGTGCTGATGTATGGCATTTGATGGGTTGCCAGGTGATATTGTATACAAGTTAGTTACACAAATGCATGTGACATCCATTGGATTCCCTGTGTATCTGGGTATACATACACATAATATATATATTTTTTGTGTGCGCGCGTGGGTGGGTCAGGGGTGGTTGGGTGGGAGGGGATGTGTTAGGGGCTAGGAATTCCATTTTAATTGCAATTTGGCTGTATTCAATTACAGTTGTTTTAATAACATGAGGAGGGAATTAGGTTGCACTAATGTTGACTTAGGGGGTTGAGCCGCTGAAGGATGGTCCAATACATGTTACTCAAGATATTGCTTCATAAATCTTTGAGTGGACTATTTTTGTTCTCTCAACTATTCAATATTTTTAGAAATATTAAATATTTATATATATGTTGGTGGATGTGTGGATTCATGTTACTCTCTATCTTTCATGTTGCATTTGTGTTGTAACTCCTTCAATTGGCAAATATATTGACTGCATCGCAGGTGAATAATACGAACTATTGCTTGCTTTACTAATCTAGGGCTTCTAATATTACAGGCATTAGATTACTGCCACTCACAAGGTATAATGCATAGAGATGTCAAGCCTCACAATGTGATGATTGACCATGAGCTGCGAAAGCTTCGCCTGATTGATTGGGGTCTCGCTGAATTCTACCATCCCGGCAAAGAATACAACGTCCGAGTTGCTTCAAGGTGAGGTTTTATAGATACAAGGGAACTTTTAAGAAACCTACGTGGTTGTTTATCTTCACTTGACCTTTTTACATGCACTCAATTTATTATATACCATTCTGATGCAACCTTTTTAAAAGCTGTGGACCCTATGTAAGTGCCAAGGAAGAGTAAACCTAGCTAGTAAGTTGGAAATGCTCCACAGTGCTGCTCTCTTGTCTACTTGGGTACTGCTGTTTTCAATTGACCCTTACCTTGCACATATTACATGTAATTTGGCACTCCAACTCTGTTTACTAAATGTTCTATAATTAGTAATTGGGTTGTGCACTACCAAGCATGTTAATTAATTAAAAAAAGGTAACTTTCCGAAATTGTATCAAAATATGATTTTGTGATTAGAATGGAATAGTCTGGGATGGTTTTCTGTGTTGGACAAAAAGTACTTCTCATAAGTTCTCAATGTCTCTATTATTATACATGGCATGGTCTCATAAATCTAATATCATAAATTCTAATGTATATTGTTATTCATCCAAGTAATATTGCCCTTTACCATGACTTTCTGTTTGCATTATTTAATATAGTTCTAATATTACTGCCAGGAAATGTCCTTTGAAGTTCTCCAATCCTTCAAGATACTTTTCCAACCCTCGTAGTTTCTTCTTTCTCACCTTTTTGAACACCTTTGCAACATCAGCTTTTTCATGATAACTTCCATTCAGGACTATTTCAATTTATCACAAATCTCTAAACCCAATTTTATTCGTATTTGGTATGTGACCCAGAAGGGTGTGTTCCCAATCTCAGACTTAAAAGAGTTGTATTCAAGTCGCAGAAATCTGTGATTTCAAATTCATCTGCTTGATCTACTCAGAAGAAGTCTATATTCAAATTAAAAAAATAAAAATGGTGAAAGTGGAAATAGACTTGGTTTGGAGGCCTTTGTATGTTTGTGTTGTGTTAAAAAGGAGTGATGAAGCATCTCTGCACCTTTTATCGATTGTCGCATTTCTCTGTATTTGTGGTAATGAAGGAAAGGTTTTTATCGTATTGTCTACTTGTAAATCCTCCCGTTAATATTATTATTTCTATCATGTCAAAGCCTCTGCCCTGGTGAAGAATGAAATTTAACTCCTTTTTTTTTTTTCGATAACCGGGGTGTCCGGGGATTTGCCCCGATTAATCCACGGGACCCGTGCATCGACCCCCCTACACGGATCTGGTAAGGTTCAGACTATGTCTGCGGTCGTGGCCCCAATGAATTGTTCGCTCCTAGGAGGAATTAAACTTGAAATTTACCTCCTGTGGGAGTCCTCTAAATAATTTGGGCCAGATGGACATCACGGGCATTTTTAGGGATGTGTTGGGAGCATTTTCATTTTCCTATTTCCTATTTCCTGGGCTTCTTGGTATGGTTATGCTTGTTAACAACCGTCTACTCTAAAAGCTTAAGCTATTAGAGAAGGTGTAATGTTAATATTTAAACCCTCCAATATGCCCCCTCACGTGTGACCTTCTTTTTGGTCCAACACATGTTTCAATTTTAATTATGAGGGTGATGACGAGGTTTGAACACATGATCTGGCCTGATTTTATACCATGTTAATAACCATCTACTCTAAAAGCTTAAGCTATTAGAGAGGGTGTAACTTTAATATTTAAATCCTTCAGCAATGCTATTAAGCAGCAAGTGTAGATCTCTTTAGAAGTCTCAGTTGAAGTCTAAGCTATGTGTCTTTGTCATTATTTGTTGGATTTTGTTTGTTTGCTATGTTTTTGTGTTTCTGGCTGTTTCTTGCCCAACACTTCTTTTTCTAATGATATTTTGTTTTTGTTTCTTTCTATTTAAAAGTAAATAGATTGCATTGGGTGAGAAAGGTGCTACTGATACTGCCAATCTGCCTCTCTTAGATAAATAAAGTTATTTCTTTGCGAGGTGTCTTTTTCATATCTAAAAAACCAGGTTCCATATCAATTTTTCTTAAGGAATTACCAAAGGGTCCAAGATAATACATATGAGTACCCCCAACCAACCATATTGAATTGATATTATTAAGACCAAAATCATCCTCTTCATGGACGGGCACAAGTTTCTTCCCCAGGTTGATATTCAAATTACAATTGCCTTAAAGCAAAGTCCGTACACATGATACTCGTTTATTGGGCCCTTGGTTGATCCTTGAAAAGATCATATCATCTGAATACAGAAGATGAGGGACTGAACTCTGCAATCACCTTCTCCTAAATTATGTCAAAATACTTGTCAACTTATTTGGATACTGGATGTTTCAAGGAGTAACCTCTCTTTTTTTAAGAAAAGAAAAGTAAAACAATATTGCAATTATGTTTGTCTGGATACTAAGATACTGAATGGTGATGTTGAGTTCTGTTTGAACCATAGTGGAAACTGGAATCAATGCCTTTGCATACTTGTGATAGGTCATTTGTAAAGCTTGAAGTGTGTGGAAGTTTATAGATCTTTAAAACCATGCCAACAATTTCAGCTATAGCATTCACCCTTTTAGTGATGAAATAACAAATGAAAATTCTACTACTTGGTGGAATTGCAGATGTTTTATTGATCAATGGTTAACACTGTATGGGGTTGAGTAAGGAAAGTGACCCCACTAGATTTTTTAAAACAAATAGGGTCTATTTGATATTTATTAGACTTTGATGTCAAGTGGAATCGTTAAAAAAGAACTTCAATATTAAAAAATTAATGGAAAGTTTAAACTTGAACGGAATGCAAATCGATATTGTTTATATGTACCATTATTAGTTCTTCATCAATTGTATAGGAAATAGTCGCTATTGCAACGTATTGTGATGAAGTTGATCTTTGTAGATTTATTAAAGTGAAGATCAATTTTATTATTAGTTCTCTATTTCCTCCACTCGGTTTTCTCAGCTCTGTTATTGTATTGTACATGCACCTGTTGTTTATGCAAGTATTCTGCCTACTTTGAGAGATTACTTAATTACATTATTGGGCGGGTTTTTATTTATTTATTTATTATTTTTTAATTTCTTTCTTTGTTTTTTTTGGGGGGTGGGAGGAAGGGGGGGAAGAGGAAGGCTGGTGATGGGGAATGTCAGTATCTTTCAATTGTACATTCATTTATAAGGAATTCAACAAATATATTTTTTTCCTTCCTTATCAGGTACTTTAAAGGACCTGAACTCCTGGTGGACTTGCAAGATTATGACTATTCTTTGGACATGTGGAGCTTGGGGTGTATGTTTGCAGGAATGGTGAGAGTTATGCTGGAGTGCATATCTATTATTATTGATGATATATTTCTAAATTGAGTTCTCTTTTCCTTCAACTGCAGATTTTTCGCAAGGAGCCATTCTTTTATGGTCATGACAATCATGATCAGCTTGTTAAAATTGCCAAGGTAGGGTTCATGCTATTGCTTGACCATTTACAGACTCTTTGTTTTAGATTTTGTCAATGTCCCTTTCAGTCCATTATTTTTGTTAACTGAGTGAGATAACCTTTAGTTCATTGGCAATTTTACACGGACTCTTTATTTTTAAATTTGTCAATATCATCGAGATAACCTTCAATTCTTTTCTCCTCCCCCCACTCCTCTGTGCCGCATTTTTTCTTTCTAATTTATTGGCATTTTTATGCTTAGAATAACCTGTAAAATTGCACTATCTACATGTGGGTTCATGAAGAAGTGCCTGGGTATGAGTAAACCATGCTTGATGAAAAACCCCTTCACCAAGCAAGCAATCATTTTACTGCTAACTTGCTGTTACTGTTAGCCAGCTCTCCAGACTTTAGGAGAGCTGCAGCTGGGCATGGTACTGCTGTTACTGCTCATGTCTTGTCAATTTTGGTGTCCAAGCTAATGTGACATGTGTAGCAGAAGATGCAACCACAAGGGTTGGGGGTTTAAAACATCTGATACAGCTGCAGCCTACGTTCTGATAGGCCTCAGCTGCTCTAAAAGTAAGAAAGGTTGCAAGTGTGCAACTCTTTTTATAACTGGTTAGAAGAAACTGATAAGAGCCAATACTCACTCACTTCCTCCCTTTTACTTGTTCTGGGATTATCAAATAATTCGATCCCATTTTGCCTCTCAGGTTATGAAGCATAACTTGGAAAGTAAATGACAGACCCGTTTTTTCTTTTTGATGTAGTATCTTATATTGAACATACAAAAAAGAAAAGAAATTCTTTTTTTGTTCTAAAATTTTCATTTCTTTTATGATTGGGTCTTGATTTACATGTGAAATCATGAAATCTTGATTTATATTTTGGGTTGTTGTAGGCTCAGTAAGCCTGAAAAGAGGCTGATCATTATGGTTGGGTCATTGGATGCCTTTGTAGATTTAAGTGCTTTCCTAATGTTCTAGGCTCAGAGATAGGTCAAGAACTAGACACTTATATAGCTTCATAAGTCAATTATGATTATTCACACATATTTGGGATTCTTAGTAGCATAAAATAATTGTTAATAAATTTAATATCGGGCTTTTTGGAAGTTGGCTGTTCCTGATGGCACCCCTTTGTTGATTTTATTATTAGCTTTTGTGTTTGATTTTTGAGCATCATACTTAATTTGTGGTCAACATGTATATGGTAAAGTTGTAATTCATCATAAAAGTAGTCTGTTTGATAGTTGATACATAGAGGGACATTAAAAAAAGTACAGATTTAAGTAAGCTATGTTCAGATTATTTATTTGTTGTGATGCTACTTGGTGATGTTTGTGGATTTAAAATATACTTGTCACCAAATTGGTTTATTACCTCATGGCTTTTAAAGGCTATGCTTAGTTGAGTTGTGGGAATTATAAAGAAATTTTGAAATTCAATTCACTTTAGGTAGATTTTCAACATGGAAGTGTTTCATGCTTTTGTTGTCTTTTTTATATTATTGATTTATATGTTCTACGTTTTTAAATTAGGACCTCGTTTTTTTCCTTCTTCTTGTTCTGTTTTAGCAACTGTGTCCCTTCTTGTTTTACTGTTATCAAGTTTTAGGTGGTGATTTGACAGGTCTTTGAGAGTACAAATTTTGTTATGATGTGGTTTTATTCTATTAGGGTTTAATTGTCTAGGTAATTAGTTTTAAATAAATCAGAATATCTTCTTATACTTGGAAATTTGTTTCATAGTTAACAAGGCTAAAACTTTTCTTTGTTTCCTTAAATATTTTTTGGCGTTTGTGGTCTTTCATGACTGATTAGTGCGTTAAGAGTCTTGTATCTCTTTAGGGTTGAGTACTGGGCTTATATAAGATTTTGGAGTATGGATGTAGCAATGGATTATTCTTTTAATCACTTATGGATATGACTATTGAGCTAGGAACACCTTCCTTCTAATTTATTAAAATTCCTTATGCTTCATTAAAAGAGTCAATATTGTCCACAGTATGAGTGCTCTGTCCACATTCAATTGGAATTATCATCAAATTTAATATTGTTGAAGGATTTAAATATTAAAGTTACACCCTCTCTAACAGCTTAAGCTTTTAGAGTGGATGGTTGTTAACAAATATTATCCCATGGTTTTCCAGGACCTTTTGATTCTAGCAAGAATAGGTTATTCAAATATTAAATTCTATACTTCTAAAACATGTTGATCCTTTGAAAATTGGTACTGGAATGTGGAATGATAGGAATTATTTGCAACATCTCTTCAAAAGTCATGGAGCATTAATTAACTTTCTAAGGGTTATTATTATTTTATTTTATTTTTCAACGGGAATAGTTCAAATCATGATTGGAGAAAATATGAATGTCTGATTTTTTGGAATTGACGTCTAAGTTCACTGTAGATGCTGAGTTTTTTTTTTTTTTTTTTTAAATGAAATTTCAAATTTTCTTGCTATTTCTTACTGTGTTCTGAAATATCGACTTCATCATTGTGTTTGAAACGACCTAGTTCCAATATTAATGTCTGATTTTTATAAAAAAAGATCTTTAATTAATGTTGGTGTTGCCCGTGGAGATAATCTGACAATATTTTTTATTTCTAACTTACAATTAAAATTTATTTTAAAAATTACTTCTAATAATTAAATTATCATGAAATAATGTATAACAAAATATAATTATTGCATTAAGTCGTTGAAATCATACTTATCCAAAAAAATTGATAGTCCTATTATTTAGATAACATAAACAATAGATTTAATATTATGAATTATCCTTTTCATCTATGCATGTACGGATCTCATTTTTTAAATGCCTAGGAATAGCTTGCTAGTTAACTGGTAGCCCAAATATTTAAGCCCTAATTTTGCAAATAAGACAATCGTATTAATAAATATTATCTGCCAGTTTAGGAAAGTAAAATACTTAGGAAGTTAGGTAGTGATATAAAAAGTCTTATGCTTAATTTGCCAAATTCCCCCAATCCTCCCTTGGAGAAGAGCATTGAAAATGAAACAAATGGCTATAAATTCATAAACCATTTTTGTCTTTATTTTTAGATCTATTTTTGCGTAACCTCAGTGTGCAGGTGAAAACACTAAATCTTAGTTTGTAGTGAAAGAACAAATGATCTTATTTTGTGAATCTTTTGAGATTCTCAATTTTTTAAGATTTATTTTCATCAATAGAAATTACATTATTTTTGAGTTTACCAAACGTATTCAGTTCAGAGTTTGGAGTGGGAATCTAATCAGGTTTTGGGAGGGTCTCTGATGTGAAGACATTGTTCTGGCTTGTAGGTTCCCTCGGTTGTTCAGGATTTTTTCGAGTAGACATGCTTTGGTTGTCTACTGTTATCGTCTTGATAGTGGGAGGTTGTCTTGGGATGTGCAGTTTGGTAAAGAGTTTCATGATTGGGAGCTTATGGAGGTTGCTGAGTTCTTAGGTCTGCTCTGTAGCCAAGAGGTGGTTTTTTTTTTTTTGCCGGGGGGGGTGAGGATTAGATGGTGTGGATGGGTCCGCCACTGCCAAGGGGGGTGTTTGAGGTTAGGGCTTTTTATCATAGTCTTGTGGAGACTCCGGATCACTCTTTCCAATGGAAGGAGATTTGGAGGTCAAAAACCCCCTTGAAGGTAACATCTATTGCGTGGTGTGCTGCTCATGGAAGCATTCTCACTCTCGACAATCTCATGAAGAGAAGGCAGATCGTGGTTAATTGGTGTTGCATGTGCAAGAGGACAGAGGAAACTTTGAATCACCTCCTTCTTCACTGCCAAGTGGTGAGGGATGTTTGGGCTATGTTTTTGGTTGCGTTTGGTGTGTCTTGGGGGGGTTCCCAAGATCCACAGTGGAGATGATTGAGGCGGCTTGGAGAGGAATAGCAGCAGATCCTTTGAAGGAGAGGAGACTCCTGTTTGGACTTTTAAATATAGTATTCTTCATACTTTATTCTTTTGGGTTAATGGGCGTAATTGTACATATTTGGGCTTCTTTTGGATTTTGTGGATAGCTTAAAGCTTTAGTGTCGCCTTTGGTGTCTTGTTTATTCCTTGGGAGCGCTCCCCTCTTGAGCGCCTTTTTTAATGAATTCTTACTTATTAAAAAAAAAAAATTGGAATCAGGTTACTAAATTGGATAACCGGTTGATAACAGATTTGGAACTGGATTGATGGGAGGGAGGGTGATTTAACGGTATTAGGGTTCTAACTTGGAGTGGGTAAAAAATTGTTTAGGGGCTTTACATTAAATGAAGAAAAGAAAATTAACAAAAGTTGTATTATTATGCAATACAAATAATGTGATCAATACGTAATAAAAGAAATTATATTATTAAGATTTGATTTTCATTCATAAAATTCAATCTACTCAAAAAAATTTATCTATTATTTTTTGTTAGATTAAATCAGGTTATTAAATTGGACATCTGTTTGATCACAGTTGAATCAATTTGAAAAATCCTAAAGTTAAAGGATTTATCACCACTGGGTTTTATCAATTTGCAAATTCTTCCTCAGTTAGAAATTCGGGCGGGGGGGGGGGGGGGGGGGGGGGGGGGGTTTGTGGTGGGGTGGGGTTGGTGTGGAGAAATGAAGTCATCCAAGACTTCTATGACGTCTCCTAGACATGTTTTCAATTCTCATGGACGCAGGGATGGACCCAGCAGGGGACTAGGGGGGGCAGATGCCCCCCCTGAATTTTTAATATTTTCATTTTATACCCTAATGTTTTTAAAATTTATGAAAATGCCCCCCTAAAATTACAATTCGCCCCCACTGGATTCTTTTTTTTTTTTTTTATAGCATTTTATGCTTCAAAATTTGATAATTTATGAAGATGCCCCCACTATAATTATAATTTGCCCCACTGATTTTTTTTTTTTTTTCATTTTATACTTAAATTTTTAAAAAATTTATGAAAAAAACCCTATTAAAATTACAAAAATGAACCCATCATATAATTTTGTACCCACAAATTAAAAATTCGCCCCCCCTCACCAAATTTTCTGGGTCCGTCACTGCATGGACGTCTCCATAATTTAAAAATAGATTTTCAATACTCCGGACACTAAACCGGAACATCTTGGGCACTCCTCGATATAATTGTATTGGCAAAGTAGAAGATGTAGTAGCATATATAATAACATAATATTTATGATAATTTCATAGCTTCATCTTTTAAGTTATTATTATTCATAGTATAGAAATTGAACGATAATTAAAGTTTTGTAACTATCTTACTCAATAGATGCGTATATATATATATATATATATATATATATATATATATATTTTATTTATTTGTATATAGCCATGTCCATTTCACATGTCTGTGTTGCAGACAGAGAGAGTTGGGGGGGCATTAAGAGACTACTGCATTGTCTGTAGGTTCCATGTCAAAGGTGTCTGGATCACCTAAATGTGTTTGGGAGTCATAATATGCTCCTTTATTACTTTTCTCAAGTCGTACATTTGTGTGATTGTAAGGAGGGCTGCAAGAAGTTATTGAAGGTCAACTGAAGCAAATTGCTTAGCTATTGTAGACTTTGTAGTGAACTCATATCCATTCTATTGTTGCACGACACTGTTATGCAATTATAGCTTTGAATTGTTGTGGATATTTTTTGCTTGAAATACTTGGTATATATTTTTGTGGAAATACTGAAATTTGCATTACTTCAAAACCGTGCTTTTTCTAGTAGAAACTCTGCATGTGGGTTCTGCATAGAGAGCTATCATGTGACACGAGCTTGCTCCAATGAAGGAGGGGTAGTTGTGTGTTGCCTAACAGGATTAGCAATATTAGTCCAGACTTCTTTTCCCATGCTGACGTGTCCATCTTTCCTTGGTTGAAAAGAAGATGGTAGAGAGTGGTTGGGCAAGTTATCATAGGAGACATGCAACTATTTTTTATTTTTTTATTTTTTGCGTCAACTGTCAAGAAATAGTAATCGCTTTTTATTTGAATTACGAAATATCACCTCGTTTGGTTTATGGGGAAGAAAAGGGGGTAAAAACTGCTCATATGTATCTTTTAATGTTACAGGTTCTTGGCACAGATGAATTAAATGCATATTTGAACAAATATCGTCTAGAGCTTGATCCTCAACTTAGTGCTCTTGTTGGAAGGTATCTGAAGAAAGTGAATATTTGACTTCAGCGTGAAAAACTGTTTTTTCTTAAACAAAAGTTGCCACTTCTAGCCTTTTGGACAGAAGATACCAGAAACAAGTTTGCAGCGCTCATTTCTTTCACCAACCCAAAAGAAAAAAATAAAAAAATAAAAAACTGAGAGAGAGACACGACATAAAATGCTCATTGGGTAGTTTTCTTTCTTACTCAATACTGCAGGCACAGCAGGAAGCCATGGTCCAGATTTATCAATGCAGATAATCAGCATCTAGTTTCCCCAGAGGTCTTTTTATCTTGCATCTTTAATACTTTGTGTTAGTTAGTTGGGAGTTACAATAACATATTTCTTGATTTGTTTTGGGCTTATCTATGTGACACACAGGCTATTGATTTTCTTGATAAGCTTCTTCGTTATGACCATCAAGATAGACTTACAGCAAAAGAAGCGATGGTATAAATTCGTACTTTTTTGCTATTTATCTTTTTTCCTCTTAAAATTTTTCTCACTTACATTGTCTTTTGCTTTATTGTTTTATTCCCTACATTAAACCTGCTTCCAATCGCTGTTAAGAGATTTTATTTATTATTCTCTTAAGATTTTTTTTTTTTTTTTTTTTTTCAAGTTTTGTACAAGATCATTTGTTGATAAAATATAGAATACGCCTATGGGTTGTGTTGGGACGTGAAGACTAGGGACGTAACTAATGAAGAAATCTGCAATTGATATGCTTGATATGAATTGGGATTAGGACCATTACCTCAAGGTTCTGATACGTCAAAGTGCTCTATACCTAACATAGATCTAGAGGGATGAATATATGTTGTTCAATTTTTAACTAATAATATCTGTTTTTTGAAATCTAATAGTAATATTTTAAAAAGGAACAGTATCAATTATCTAAATATATAGAGAGCAAAAATGAAATATCAACTAATCACACAAACCTATGTCGAAAACTCCAATGGAGAAAAACCAGGACCTAGTCCAGGTAGATCAAATCTACTATTAGAAGAAAGGTAATATAAACTTACGCTTTCAGATTCTAAACCTAATAATTCTCTAGTTACTTTTGAACCAGACTTTGCATCAGATGATCCAACCTTATCTCTGTTGCCAGTCAACGAATTCGCCCTCACATGATTTGCGCTTCAACCCTGCTTTGGTCTCTATGACTAGTAACACCTGGTTGTTTGTTTGGGTGGCAACTCATACCCCTCAGAGATTACTTGATGCTTTCAATTCCATAGTTGATCAAGCTGGTATCACAAGTCCCTATGGTCAATTGAACTTTCTATTTCTTTGGTGGAAAGACCTAGAATGGACAGGTTGTGAGGGCAATGGTTGACAAGTTGATGTCTGAATAGTAACTCGCTATGTAAGCGTGACGTAGATGATAAAAGGAAAAATATGCTATGAAAAATATGAATATATGATCTCTTTCTATGTGCTCTTTCAATAATATGTAAAGGATACTTAGCCGCAATGTTTATTCCTAATATAATTTATCAAAAAAATGTATATTACTATAGGAAAATAAAGCCAATTAAAATTATGATTTTAGTGAATTGCTTTTGTAGAGAGTCCATCGTGTGTTACTTCAAGATTGTAGCATGTTCTAATATTCCAATCTTAATCTATCCTGGCCATATCTTTCGGGTGAATGAGGTTCGGGATGCGTTGATAAAAAGTTTATTCCCTGCAGGATTGTCAATTTGATCTCTGTGGCCTGTAAGCATCCATTTTTTATGTTTTTATGTTGTGCGAATGGGATTCATAGACTTTGGTGTCTTTCAATATAGATTATGGACTGACATTGGAAATACCCACAATGACATTCAACCATTGTACAATTGAATTCCAAGCATATGCATGCGTAGGTACCGATAATTGTTAACTTCAAAATAAGGAAGTTTGCTTCTTCTGCTAGATTTCGAAAGAAACAAATGAACGATAATTTTGGACAGCACTTCCCAAGGATTTGGCTGGACATGCCAACGTTGTGCATTTGAGCTTTGCAAATTCTTCAATTATACGTTTACTGATAAAACTTCTGTAGTTGATTCTCTCTTGGACTTGATGAATCTTTTTTCCTTCTGATTTTTTTTTTTTTTTTTTTCTTTTCGTTTCAGGCTCATCCTTATTTCTTCCAAGTAAGGGCTGCTGAAAATAGTAGGATGCGGACACAGTAATTGTGGTGTCTTTTAGTTTCCTTTTGTTTAGAAGTGAAACTCTCCATGTTTAAGGTGTCAAGTTCATCTATGTATACTTAGTCTGCTTGACAAGTACTTTGCCTACTTTAAGCGGTTGGCCTGGTTGACATTATTTTCCTGATGGTGTTCTTTGACTCCTGCATCTTTTCCAGAGATTGTACATTCTGAACTCAAATCAACACACCAAGCTCCTTGGAGTGTGTATATTATCTGATATTTGTACTGTATTTCTTAATTGCACTTGGGCAATTATAGACGGTTGTAGTTTGTTATATTTCTGCTGCTTTTGTTGGACATTCCCTTGCTTGAAAAATTACAATTAGTGTACTAAAAGTTGGAACAATTATCCTTTAATCATTTATTTGTTACAGTGGTTCCCCCTCCCTTTTATTTATTTATTATTGCATTATCTCTGAAAAATTGGTTGATATTTGATATGCGGTATTCAGAAGGTAACTGAATCATGGCCAAACTAGGTTCAGATAAAGGGAAAGTTTTTTCTCCTTTAATGTTTGGTGTATAGGGTTAGACATTTCATTGTTTTGCCTGTTTTGAACTGTTTTGGGAACCATTACTGTTTCTTGGCAAGAAACATACTCTCTACCATGCATTATTCTGTTCCACGTCAATATATATGCATCGCTTTGTTCCCTCGAAAACCGAAAGAAAACAGATAGCCAGAATAACTAACAGTAAGTTCCATATCAGGGAAAATTAGTATACAGATTGTAGATGCCATTTTAGAGGATGTAGCCTAAATAGGTAATGAGATTGTTACAGACATGATTGAATATTTTGAATCAAGTTTATGTTAAACTGCCTAGAGGTTTATTACATTCAATCAATTCCTTTAGTGCTTTAGTTTTTCATTTTTTTTTTCTTCCTTGAAATATGCAGTGGGTTCACTATGTAAAAGGTTAAGTTTGTTATACAAGGAATATTTCAAGATCAGATCAGTGAGTAACAATTCTATGTTCTAAGTTCTAAGCATTTTACTGCATAAACTTACTTTGCAGGATGGTTATTACATTTGTATCTACATGTTAAGTTATATTTTTCAACTGTATGTTGATATTCCAACCGCTAATAAAAACACATATCTAATACAGATGCGTATGGTGGGCAACCAATTTTACAAAGATTTTGTGATGTTTTGGGATTCAAATCCCATACAAGCCCTTAAGATCAATCAGTGAAAAGTTTATACATGGGATATTTTTCTCTAATGACATCCTTGGATCAAATGCTTAATTCAAGAGTCCCTTTATGTCATGTCATAAGGGAATCGAAACCCTAAGAAGTTTCAGAAAAAGTTGCACTTCAAGACGGAAGGGTGAAAGATGAAGTGGAAGAACTGTGTGTTATCCACACAAAAGCACCGCACACATGAAATGCCCAATGTTGTTACATCCTAAAGAGTCCTAATCTGAGTCCTTCATAATATAGCCATTACCAGTGACCAAGTTAGTAGAGCATTTCCCGAGCTCATATTCGAATATCACATCTTCAGGCAAAATCACGAAGTCGTTCAGTATGGCCAATAAGAATGCATTACATGAAATCGTCCATTATGGTCAATAAGAATGTATTACATCCTAATCGTTGATGTGGTGCAAAAATAACTGGATACATCATCTTTAATTATTCACATGTTTTAACCAAATGGCCACCAATAAATAAGGATTATTCATAGCTTGATTTGGATGATAAATCACCTCTCAATTTCCATGCTCAACTCTTCACATGACATTTTCATGACCCATAATGGTAATTGAGTTCATGCATTGAATTTTATTTCATTTCCTTCTTCTGTTTTTAAATTTCTATTGGTGCATTAACTGCTTTTAACCAGCACACTTCATTTTGTCTTGCAGATAAAATGAAAGGAAAATGATACTTGTTCCGAATACTCAGATCCAAAACTCAAGCCGATGGTGATGTGTCACTATAGTTGTACTACACTTGGAAAGATAAAATTTAAAAGACAAAAATATCCTTACAGAATCCCAATTAGCAAAGAATCTCAATTACTAGTAATATCTTTCTTCATCCATATTTATTCTATAGTCAAACTATTATTTATTTTCTTCTCTCACATTTTTCTCCATTACCATTATTGATTCCCGACGGATACACAAATACCCGTCAACGAATTAAATAAATCATTCATAAAATTTTCAACGTCTACGAATGCCCCTACTTCAAGTCTGGAATTCATTATTGCTTGCAAAATTTGAGGACGAGGCTTGAAGTCAAACTTTCATGTATGCATGTTATAAGTTGATTGCCAATTGAAGACTCCTTAGTCCTTAGTACTGTGAAACAAACTAATTTTGGAGAAAGACTTGAATGGGCAACAAAATTCAAGCGTGTACACAAGTTAGGAAATTTAGGGCTCAGGACCAGCCCACCTAATTTTTGGGCTAGGGCTTTCACTCGATCAAACATTTAAATCCCCGCGTCGATTTAAACTAGGTCTAGGGCACACTGTTCACCATTCAAACAATTCAAGAGAGAGGAGAGAAAATCGAATCACTGCAAGTCTATGAAGCTCACCACTTTACAGGCAAGTACTCATCTCTGCACTCTTTGCTTTGATTGAAAGAAAGCATATTATATATATATATATATATATATATATATATATATATATTCTTCAAGAAATGACGATATATATCTGCAAAAGTTTCGTCTCACTCTCTCTTAAGAACTTTTCACATCCCAACAAAACCCCAATCTCTCGTCTCTCTCCTCTTCTTCTCTTCCTCTCCAAAATCCCCCATTGCGGTGGCCGATTACTTGATTGATAGACACAAATTTTCTCCTGAAACTGTTTCGAAAGTCTCTTCTGTCATAAAGTTATCTGAAAAGGTCTGAAGAGACCGATTCGATTCTTTCATTTCTCCAGGAAAGTGGCTTTTCGGATACCCATCTCGAGCTTCTCATCAAACGCATGCCTCGAGTGCTCTCTGCAAATCTTGAGCGCACCATCAAACCCAAATTCAAGATTTTTCAGGACTTTGGTTTTTCTTCCAGCGATGTTGTGGAAATTGTTTCGTCTGACCCACGGATTTTAACGTGTAGCGCTGCTAATCGGCTTGTCCAGTCGATTTTAGCATTGAAGAGTGTTTTGGGTTCGAATATGGATGATGTGTCTAGGGTTTTAAAGAAACGTGGGTGTATTTTGACGCATGATTTGGGGAAAACTATGATACCCAATATTGAATTTTTGAAGAGTTGTGGTATTAGTTCCTCGCAAATAACTCGATGTATCTATAATATCCCAAGAAATTTCTTGTTTAATACGACGCGCATTAGAGAAAATGTCAAGAGGGTTGATGAGATGGGCATTGACAGGAAGTGTAAGATGTTTCTTCATGCTATTCAGGTTATTAGTTGCTTGAGTAAAGAGAATTGGGAGTTGAGATTGGACCTCTTTAAGAGTTTGGGGTATTCGGAAGATGACATTTCATCAGTTTTTAGGAGAGCGCCTCTGGCTTTAGTTAGGTCGGAGAGGAAAATTAAGGCGATGACGCAGTTTCTCCTTAGCTCGGGCAAATGTGACATCTCTTTTGTTGTTAATCAAACAGAATTATTTGGTTATAGTATTGAGAATAGGCTTAAGCCACGGCTTAGAGTTCTCGAGGTTTTGGAAAGGAGGAATTTGCTTCTTAAAATGCCTAGTTTGTTGACTGTATGCCCGCTCACGGATCAGAAGTTCTATGAGAAATATGTACTCCCTTATTCAGATGAAGTTGGCGAATTATTTGTGGTTAAGAAGGCCTCATAGAAAGCAGAAATATTAATATTTTAATATTTTTTAAATTTTTAATAAATTTTATTTTTAAACTTTTTCCTAACGGATATATTTTTAAAACGTGCTATATCATATAAAAAAATTAAACAATAGAATATTTATTATTAAAAACAATACGATATGACATAAATTTAAACAATACAATAAAAAATATAATTAAAAAAATAGGTTTTGTGCCAATATAGCTGTTAAGGCACTGTTTGGCTGAGCCAAATAGTGCCTAAAACGGTTATATGTCAGTAGGAATATTTTAAAAATAATTTAAAAAAAAAAAAAAAAAAACACTTTTATCTATTTTTTTAATACTTTTTTGGCCCAAAAAAGCTTTTAAAGCACTGTTTGTGTCAATCAAATAGTGTCTTAATGGCTCTTTAGTTTAATTATTTTAAGGCAAAAAAAAAAAGAAAAAGAAAACAGATGCTGGCTCGCATGTCAGGCCTGCAATTCTCCAAACCAATCTTGGTTTTTGGAGACTTGGATCAAAATCGTCTTAATGGGGTCCACTTTTCGAAGAGTCCATTGGAGCAGTCCAGTCTTCAAATTTAGCCCAGAATCGCCGGAAGTATCACCATTGGACTTGCTCTTAGATCGAGAGTTATTTCAGATCATTTTAAAATTTACAATATAATAAACTTATATTCTGTGTGACATTTCATAGATTATTAATAGGCCTCTTAATTTTTTTATTTTGTTTTATGCACTTTTCCAATACGGAACAATGCATTTCCCATTAAACCCATTTACACCTCCCTAAATCATGTTCAAACAACTTATTTTGGACATTAATTTCTCATTCATTGAAAATGATTTTGAACAAGTAAATATACCCCGCTTGCTGATCTTCACCACGCTTGCTAATCTTCACGTGGAGAGGTATGCTTTCCATTATGGACCGCCTCAAACACTTAATGGAACCCATTTTTATTTTAGTCCAAAGTTTGCTTAATCATTAATTGTTAATGATATCACTTTTTGTCCATTAAATTAATGATGATATGCAGGAACATTAAAGTACGTTTTTCTCAGGTTTGGCTCTTTCCCAAATTATTAAGGAGCAGTGATACATGATTTCGATAGTCGAAAATGATGCCATCATCGTGTCGTCCACCACTCACATTTAAAATCGAATGTGCCCAACTCTGCACTTTCTTGTCATTTTCCATTGTTAAATGGTCTGAACCATAAGTTACTTGGTAATTATGTTCAATCAACCTCAGTTTTCAATTGTAGTGAAACTTTTTTCATTACTTTCAAAAACGCTGCCGACGGCCAAAACGCTCCCACCTCTCTCTACCTTTCTCTCTCTACAGCAGCCGTCGCCTTCTTCCTTTGGAGCTCCCTGCTCCCTTTCATGGAAGTGGGGAGCTGCTTAAATGCCTACCCCGGATGCAATAAATTCGACGTGTTTGAATAAGTACGCTCCGTGGGTATTTTTTTACGCCATTTTTGTTTATGTTCGGCTCGATCTGCTCTTGTTTGTTTCATTTTCGTCTCCTTGGACAAATCTGTTGTTCTCCTCCGGCTAGATCTCTGAGCTAGGCTGGTTTTGGGTTTTTCCCCGCTTAGATTTGCTCATTTTCTCCTTGATTAGATTTTGTGCAGAGTTTTATGTGTTTGAGCGCCTTGTGGTTGTAGTTTTGGAGCGGTTGCCGTGTTGATGGCCAGACCTTTCGGTCTCTCCAGTTTGCTGCTTTCTCCCGTGGTGATTCCGTTTGCAGAGTGTTGGGCTCTGTTTCCTCCACAAATCCGGAGCCTGTTCTTCATTTATTT
This sequence comes from Cornus florida, assembly GCF_030987335.1. Lineage (NCBI taxonomy): Eukaryota > Viridiplantae > Streptophyta > Magnoliopsida > Cornales > Cornaceae > Cornus > Cornus florida. The sequence goes on along the minus strand of NW_026775579.1, from coordinate 55,999,123 downwards.
GTTTTGCTTCACTTGTATGCCTTTTCTGGCTTGGCTTTATGTCTTTGTACTGTCATCTTGACTTTAGGCCTTTGTACCTGTGAATGACTAAAAAAAAAAAAAAAAAAAAAAAAAAACAACGTACCTTTATAATGCTTAAATTCTCTGTTTAGTTCCCAAGAAAATTTCATTTTTTGGCTGGAACCTCTGCTTCATTCGGCAATGTTATAATGCTTAAAGTTTAGACAACTTGAATTATTATTATTATTATTATTTTTCAAAAGAAAATGCATATAGTTGGATTTCTAGGCAGATTCGCGTAGTAGTGCTCGATCCGCTGATACAGTACTTTAGCCTTGGAGGTAAAGCTCGAGCTATGGGCATATCCAAGTTGTTGGCCAACAAACTCAAACCTATCCTTCCTCGCATAATTGGTCCCTTAGAATCTGCCTTTGTTCAAGGAAGATTGATTGATGATTGCATTCTCCTTACTTTACTCATTTTTATATATAATACCCTTATTTAATACATTTTCTCCCTTAATAAATTATCTATATTTAATATATTTTCTCTCTCCTCTCTAACAACTCTCTCTCTCTCACTCTTCCACATACAACCTTAAGCAACAACGCACCAAAAACGAACACATCGGAGCTTGTCGCGGGCTTCCCCGTCTGTGTGAGCTCCGGTGCAAGATAACCAAGTGTGCCCACCACTCTGGTTGTGCCCGAGTTAGACTGAAATTGGTATCATTGGAAAGCTTGTTTCGAGATAGTTAATTTAGACTCAAAATTCTAGGAAGGCAAACTTAACATTTATTTGATATACTTTGACTTGTTTGTGTCAAGCAAAAGACAGAAGCATTCTAATGGATTCCATTCTAGCAACTAGAGCAAAAGTTTCATAATAATCAATTCCAACTTGCTCAAGAAATGGTTAGAAAAGGGTTCTAATAAGGGTGAAAGATAGAGCACATCAAGGGGAACAATAAAAACACCACTATCAAACAACTCTAAAACATGAATCCAAAGCCTGACAAGTCTGTGCCCTCAAGTAGTGTTTTTTTGAGTAAAAATTGAATTTTTGAATGAAAATAGCTCAATCAAGGTATCTATTATGTCACTAGACATTTTTAAGATATAAAATAAGAGTTTTGTGTCACATCATAAATGAATCATTGGTAAGAGTGGTCAACTTGGTAGTTGAACATAATTCCAAAAATACATCCAAGGAAAGAGAAGAATTGGTGAAGGTGATTTCTTTCCCATTAGTTACCTAATAGACTGTTAAGCCCTGTTTGGTTGCTAGGAAAAAAGAAAGTCTTTAATTCTCCTATGAATAGTTCCCAACAATAGGGGATGCTCTTCTCGAATTATCAATAATGGTGAAGGTGATTTCTATCCCTTTAGTTACCTAATAGACTGTTAAGCCCTGTTTGGTTGCTAGGAAAATAGAGGAAGAAAAGAAAAAGAAAAAAGAAAGTCTTTAATTCTCCTATGAATAGTTCCCCAGGATGCTCTTCTCGAATTATCAATGTGATCATATTATTCCCACATTAATTAGTAAACTTTTCGGAGCAAAATTGGAAGAAGAAAGTAGTAAAACATGTGTACAAAGGAAATTAATGGATAGATTAAACATTTCACTAATTTCTTTCTATTCATTCATTCTCTTTTGTTTGAATCAGATCCAATGATGACAAGCCGTTGTAAAAGGATGACTATGAATGTTGGAGAGGATATTATCACTGTTGTGAGATTTATATGTTCCTCTCGCAAAGTGCACGAATCTTTGCAGATAGGGTTTACTTGTAAGGGTGTCGTACCTAAGGGACTTATGTAAAATAAGTTTGTCAACAGATTTCTTAAATTCCAAATTAACTTGAAAATAGGATAATCGAATTGTGATGTTGAATTCTAAATTAACTAAATCGAAAAATAAAATAAACTAAAGAATAATGATTAAATAGGATGTAGAAAATATAGGAGGACTAGGGGTATAATTTCATCACTAACGTTGCACCACCAGTCAATTGCATCAATTTATTGGAGATATATCATATAACATGCACAGGGAATTAATCATGGCTACAAGCACATATTAATTCAGTTAGAAAATAATATAATTTAAAGCTAAGTATGGACTATCTTCGATTGGCATAAACCATTTACCTATCTACTTTACTCTAGGGTGTAGTATAGTTTATCTTTTCTAGGCATAATTTATCAAATCTCTAACATTATATTCAGATAAAACCATTGTGTAATCATTTCATTCACAACTACAAGAAGTGAATGAGTTGTGTTCAATCACAAGATTAAAATATCTAAGATAAGATAGAAAAATATTTGTAATTGAATTAAAACTCTAAAACCGATTCTTATTGAAAAGTCGATTAAAAATCCTATAGATTACACAATCATGCATGATAAAAATTGTTCTCTAATAATTAAATACAATCAAATCAGCATGCTAAGCTAGGGCTACATCACAACCCTAGCAAAGCATGACTAGAGTGGAATTATTCATGGTTGAGGAAGACATCTTCACCGCCATGGATCGATCTCTTCTTTCTTCTGAATGCTTCTCTCTAATCTCAGCCTCAAACTCCTCTGTATGATGATTCAATGTTGTAGAGGACCCCCTTTAAATAATAAAAAATCAGCCCTAGAGTTCCCTTTTTTCATATAGAAAACATACATAGAAATTCTGTTAAATAAGGACTCTCAAAATTCGTACAGGCTTCCAAGCTAATTTTGACAAGGTGAACAGCTGTTTTAGGGAATCCTCGTGAAATACAAAATTGTAGCTCTTTGAATTTCCTTTCAACCTTCGCCGGAATTTAGCCATTTTGACACTCGAGGTGAGAGATACAGCCAGATTACCAAAACGGATTCAAGTTACCAACTTTGGCGAAAGTTTCCTTTTTGAAGAAAGATTTTTCCTTTTCTTCTTCTTTCCATTCTCATCAACTTGTGGCTTCTTTTGGACTATTTTCTAAGTATAATTAGACTTGGATCTTCAACATTGATTGGTTCCACGGAATGTCATCTTTTAAAGTTCAGAATCACTGGTCTTGACTGATTTTACAATTAAAGCCCTAAAATAAATAAAAATAATAAAATAATGTAAAATCTCAAATAAACTACTATTAAGATAATAAAATATGCAAATAAAGGGGCTAAAATGTGTAACATTCAACGCCTAACAATCACTGACCTTCCAAGAGTAATAATAGATCGAATCCTAGAGCGAATGCCCATTTGAGATGTTGCAAGAACAAATGTGTTATCTAGAAAATGGAGGTATATTTGGGCTACACATCCACAACTCATGCTTGACCATCACTTCTACAAAGAGATCACAGAAAACAAAACATTCATTCTACAAAACTTTGTGGATGTGATCAATAAAATTTTCCTACTTCACCGTGTTCCCATTCTGAAATTTTGTTTTTACATTCCGTCATCCACAAATATTGATGAGAACCCAGATATTGATCATTGGATACTAATTCTGTCAAGGAATGGTATTAAGGAACTCATCTTTTCCAATGCAAGTCCTCATCCCTATAAATTGCCTCCTTATATATATTCTTGTCCGCAATTGACATGTTTGAAGCTCTGTAATTGCATATTTAAGCCTCCACATGGAACTGACATGCTCGAAACTCTGTTCTCAAGTGCCCCTTTACTTGAGCATCTGTTTCTTTTAAGTTGCATTGTTATTGAACATTTAAATATCCATGCTCCAGCACTAAAAGCACAGCGACTCATCGGCATTCTTGAATTTAAATCAATATCTTTCGAAAACTGCCCAAATCTTACTCTTCTCACTATTGCACCGTGTGTTAAAGCTGATAATCCAAAGTGAACACACTTCAAACTGTGAAACTTGTTCTTTACAAGTCGTGTTCGAAGGCTGAACTTTTCTTCATCGAGTTTTTACTTGCCCGTTGCCTAATTCTTGAGAACATGTCCATTCAGCTTTCAGGGGTTGATGCAAATGAAGGGTTTAGGATTTCCAAAGAGTTGATGCGATTTCCACGAGCTTCCCAGAAAGCAAAAATATTATTTGAATAGTTCCATGCGAGTTGGTCCAGCAATATTTTACAATTAGCAGCAAAGTTAGTACTGCATGATATGGTAACTAACCATGTGACTGAATCATCATATGATGTTGAGCAAAGAGGGAAATTTGACATTTTTCTATACTAATGCTGTTTCATTGTAACTACAGCATGTTTTTATATTACCAAGGCAAATTTTTTTCCACATAAACAGCATACCTAATATATGTTGTTGGTGGTTTGTCTAAAATTGAGAAGTTTTACTCTGTAATCATTCTAAGAGATGAATAGGTTGATTTTTCTTGATAAACTCTAATTTAGGGTTATTGCTTGGTCAATTGGTAAAACTTTTGACAGATAGAATGAGGGGAAAATATATATATATATATATATTTCCTCCTAGTTGGTACTCACACACATATGCCTCCACTAGGTTCAAATCCCTTACCTCTCTTTGGAAAGTAGAAGCCTAGTACCGTTTGGCCCTTGGTCCTAGAAAATGTTTAGCTTAATAGAAATGAAGTGTAAGGTGGGTGGAACTGTATGTCTTCGGTGGTCTTGGTTTTTAAAGGAAAAACTATGACAAAGAGCTCTCATGTGAACTCACATTCCCAGTCATTGAATGGAAAAGTTCCTTCTTGCTTGAGTTGGATTAACCTATTGCACTTGGTATATTACCATTTTAATTTTCATGTCAAACTCTTGCAGGTGTGATAGTCTTGAACGCAAATCCATCTACTTCTTGCAAATATTCTAAAAGTATGGGCTGAGTCAAAACTAATGTCAAGTGAAAAAATAATTGAAATAGAGAAAGAAATTGAATCTTATTTTCCCTTATTTTATGTACAAATTTTGTATATATATATAGATTACATTGACCTATGATTTTGGGAGTTTCTATATTCTGTACAAGATTTGTGGGGCCAAATTCCATCGGTCAATCCCTTGATTACAGAAGTTTCCAATATTTTCTGTTGCTGATTTGGCCAAGATTTGTGGAGACATCTGTTACTTGTGAATTGGAGTTGATATTATCAAGCTTTCATTGTGCATTTAATTAGCAAGAAAATGTTTCAAAAAAGTTGGGAAAAAATATTGTTTTGTGAGTTTGAAAAGTATGAAAGTGGAAAGAAAATGATTGTAATCACCAAAATTATCCCTTTTAATTATAAGATTACAATATAAAGACACTATGAACAAAATTGAAATTTCAAGTTGAAGGATGAAACATGAAAATTATAGTATTTGTGTTATGATGTTTAATAATTGGCTATATGTGATTATAGATGCAAAGTTTAATTAATAAAAAAATTTGCTCGGAAAATCTAAAGGATAAAAGGTTGAAGTTAATATATATATTGTTGAGTCTAAACTAAATAAAGTACTTAGAAGTAAATTAGTTTGGTAAATTTAATATACGTAGAGTCAGAACTAAATTAGTTTGGTACATTTAATATATGTAGTCCTAAAGTTAAGAAAAGTCTGTATAAAAAAATACATGTATGAATTAAATTATAATTTCAAAACTTGTATTAGTAGAGAATAAATCAACCAACACTAACCCTAGTTTTTCACCCAACACTCACACACACACTCTCTCTCTCTCTCTCTCTCTCTCTCTAAAAGCATGCATGTATGACTCAATCATTATTAATTAATTATGGAAGGAGAAAAATACAATAAAAAATAATTTTGTATGCACATATAAAATTATATGCAAATAAATTAGTATTACACTCTTATATAAGCAATTTACAAAAGAAGGAAACGAAGTCTATGGAGGAAGTGAAGGGGAGTGACATGGGCATAATAGAAACTAAAATACGAAGTCATCATTTTTCACAAGAATGCTAAGTCACATAAAATGGGAGTGGGAGCGAGAGCGAATTCGAGAGCGGGAGCGTGAGAGTGGCAGAATTAAGTCATAAGTAATGATAATTTGAGCGATGGCGCGCATGGAGCGTGAGAGCGGGAACGTGCTCGGAGCGTAAGAGCGACACCTATTAAGAAGGATTGTGTGACTCAGCGAGAATGTAAAATTTCTGTGTTTTATGTGAGAAATATTTTGAGGAAAAATTTACTTCTTTAAAAAAAATTTCTTTCACACTAATCAAACTGATAACAAATTTAAATATTATCTAATTCATGCTAACCAAACTAACCCTAATGAAATATTAAGAGAAAAAAACATAACATTTTAACTGAACAAAATACAATTAGCATGACAAAATAGAGAAATGCTAAGAGAAAAATAAAATAGTTTAACTAAACAAAACATAATTAATAGGAACAAAACAGAGAACTGCTATGAGAAAAATATAATATTTTAACTAAATAAAACACATTCAGTTAGCGTGAACAAAATATAGAAATGCTTTAATAACTTAGATAAGTAGTTGTTATAAAAGTTGTCATCAAACAACAGACAACTAAAAATATTAGTATATATAATGGTATTATTCTTTTGGCATTCTTTTCATCATGGTATCACAATATTTTAGTTTTTAATACTTCACACAAAAATGATTGACAATTATTTTTATTAATATGAGAGACATTGTTGAATTCATATAATGGATATTATAGTTGTGTATATGTAAATATAAATAAAATGATGATATTTTAATAAAAACCACAAACAATGAATTTATATTTTTGTTGGACAAGAATTGAGCTCAAATTAGAATTTTGTATGAGTTTTGAGATCACACAAATTATTTTAAACAAGTGCTTTGATAAAAAATAAATTTTTTTTTTTTTTTTGGAGGGTGGGAGACATAAGCAAATGTATTTATATAAATAACAATTTATGTGGGGTATAAAAAAAAAAAAAAATGAATAATCGGTCTCGATTGGGTTAATTTTATTATATGTTTGGGTAAAGTGCAAAAAACTCCCCCTAAACTTTGGGGAAATTTGCAACTAACCCCCAAATTATCAAAATTACAAAAAATCCCTTTAACTATACAAAAAAGTTACAAATAACCCCATCCGGCCAAGGTCTGGTGAGAATTGGCCGTTAAATTTGGTTTATTTTTTTAAAAATATCATACTGTCCTTAGAAGCATGAAAATACATGAGTGCCCTTAATTTCCAACAGTTTGACTCCAATATCCCATCCCAGTCAACAAAGCCAAACATGGCTTTAACCTCGTGATTTGGTCTGTTTTGCTGCCGACGAACCCAGAAATGGCGCCGACGAGGTATCCGGCGAGACCCGGCCAAACAAATTCCGGTCATTGATTCGGGCATAGAAACATATATATATATATAGAGAGAGAGAATCATATATTGTGGGCTACTTGATATATCAGAAAATACAGAGAGCTTGAGGGACTCAACAAAGAGATTCAGCAACCAAGCCAACCGGAGTGCATCAATGATCGACCATCCGGCAAAATTCTCAGGCGTACTTTTCTAGTTATATCATCTTAGGTTGGTAGGTGTGTCACCGAAACAGAGATTCTAGTTCCAGCGAGAAACTTTTGACCATCACTGACCAAACCCAAAAGCTTATGACCATCAGTGCATCACCGACCAAACCGTTTCTATGCCCGAAGTTATATATATATATATATATATAAACACATATATACAAGCACTAAATCTGAAATTGGGGCAAATTTTTGTATGGAGGTGGTAGTGCTGTTGTAGTGGCCGCGACAAGGATTAAGGGAGGAGGAGATGGATCTAGTGGTGGTGCGGTGACGAGGGTTGAGGTTGGAGGAGGGGATAGATCTCCAAGGACGGAGGCTGATTTGGGCGAAGCCATCGTCGTTAAGAAGAGGAAAGGAACGGAGGCCGGACCAGTGTTGGGTCGGTTCCTGGAAGGAGCAGTGGGTCAATTTCTGGAGGGGGAAGCGGCCGCGGAACTGAAGCTCACCGGTAATGGTCTCTAAAACCTTATCTGCCTTGCCGGTTTGGTCGGTGATGGTCAAAAACTTCTTGTCGAAACTGAAATCTTTGTTAATTAAAGCACTGTTAATTAAATCTTTCTTGGCTTGTGGCGGTGCTTGGCGGGATGGAACAGCAGCCGAGAACAGCGGCTGTGATGGATCCGGCGGGGAAGGGCTGGCGGTGAGTTCGGCGATGATGAACTCGGCGTTGCCTTCGGTTGTGGGTTTTGTGATTGGGTTGCAATACGTTGTGCTACAGGACTTTAACCTTGCAAAGAAGATGAACAGTGCATACATATATATATATATATATGTATATATGTATGTTTGTGTATACAGGTGAAAGGGTTTTATAAGCAAACTACGTCGTTTTATTTTTATAAATTAAGTGAAATTGATATTATAAGCAAACTGTGTCGTTTTATAAGAAAGGCAGCTTTGTCTTTTTTCTTTTCTGATGAACTGAGTGGGTAAATTGTAACAAATTGAAACTTTAAGGGTTTTTTTTTTGTAGTTCCGAGAGGTTAGTTGCAAAACTCTCATAGTTTAGAAAGATTTTTTTGCACTTTACCCTATATGTTATGCTTCGTATGCTAATGAATAATTCTATAAATATTTTTGCAAATATTCGGAGTATTTTATTTTTAAGATTATCATTTGCCTAGCAATTATAACATCATCCAAACTTAATAGTCATTGAAAATGATAAAAAGAGTTAATTTATGTAAAATAACATGGTGTGAGACTTGTTGAGAAACAAACCTTATTATTTTGGGGAAATTTTGAGAGAGGCTTTAATACAGAAGTTAGGAAATTTAGGGCTCCGGACCAGCCCACCTAATTTTTGGGCTAGGGCTTGCACTCAATCAAACTGTGACGTCTGTTGAACTTACCTTCTCTTTTGTGCATTTTTACTTGAATTATACACTAATTATTATTGTTGTATACTCTCTCTATATATAGAGAGTTTGGGATCTCTGCCAATTATGAATTTATGGTGGGTTTTGAATGAGAGTTGAACTCTATAGTCTCTACAACTTCGTTTTCCAACTAAAAAGGTGCGATTGGCGCAGTCGTTATAATGGGTAAGTCCCGAATATCTCTTTCTTGGATCTGAATAGTGATTGAAGTTTATAGTTGTGAAATTTAGGGCTTTGATGTTTTGGGTTTTGGTTCAGTTCAATTTATTTTATGTGATTTCTATTTGTTTAGCCTTTGGATTCTCTGTTTGGTAGCTGAGAAGTGTAGGGAAAGGAAGGAGGGAGGTAGAGAAAGTTGATTTGGTTTATCAATTGGAGCGCTGTGCCTTATTTGGTTTGCTAGAAAATTGAGGAAGAATGAAAAAGGAAGGATCTGTTTGGTTTGTCTCTCTTAAAACATAGAAAAACAAAACTGTTTTAGAAAACTGGAAAGACAGATTCATAACTTGAAAACTGTTTTTAGAAAATTGGAAAAGACATATTCCCAACTCGACATATCATTCGTCTATTCAGTATATCCCAGACCAAAACCATTGGTAATGCAAGTTCTTTGAAAACACAGAGCCTAGTTGGTGGTTTGTCACTCAGAAAATAGTTATCAAGAACTTGAAAAAATAGAGAACTATTTTAGAAAACAATATTCATAAAACTGAAACAAACAACTTCTTTTATATAAGAATTTTCACAAAATTGAATCAAGCAAAGATTTTATACAAATTTTTTTATTTTTAATTCTTTAAAACAGAAAACTGTTGTCTGAATGACCAATCAAGCGGGCCATAAGTGTTTTTATATTCACATGTTTAAACAACTTGAATTATCCCAAAAAAAAAAAAGAAAAAAAAGTAAAGAACTTCAAGAAGGAGGAGAGTTGGCGAATGTTGATTTGTTTCCCATTAGCCCTGTTTGGTTGCTTGGAGAATAGAGGAAGAAAGAAAGAAAGAAAGAAAAAAGAGTCTTTTACTCTCCCATGTATAGTTCCCAACAATAGGGAATGCTCTTCTCGATTTATCAATGTGATTATATCATTCCCGCATTAATTAGTAAACTTTTCAAAGCAAAATTGGAAGAAGAAAGTAGTAAAACATATGTACAAATCTAGACTAATTTCTTTCTATTCCATTGAAGTTTCATTCATTCCCTTTGAACTAAGTTCTCTTTTTGTTTGAATCAGATCAAACAGTGACAAGCAGTTGTAAGGCTGCCAATGCTGCAGAGGATATTATTAGTGACCTACCAAGAGAATTAATAGATCGTATACTAGGGTGTATGCCCATTCGAGATGTTGCAAGAACAAGTGTGTTATGTAGAAAGTGGAGGTGTATTTGGGCTACACATCCGCGACTCATACTTGACGGTCAGTTCTGCCAAGAGACCATAGAAAACAAACCATTCATTCCACAGAACTTTGTGAATGTGATCAATAAAATTTTCCGACTTCACAGTGGTCCCATTCTGGAATTTTATCTCAAAATTCCGTTCTCCATAGGTACTGATCAGAACGCAGATATTGATCATTGGATACTAATTCTGTCAAGAAATGGTATTAAGAAACTCACCTTTTTCTGTGTAAGTCCTCTTGCCTATAAACTGCCGCCTTCTATATTTTCTTGTTCACAATTGACTGGTTTGAGGCTCTGGAACTGCATACTCAAGCCACCACATGGAACTGACGTACTCGGAACTCTGTTCTCAAGTGCACCTTTACTTGAGGATCTTATTATTTCGGAGTGCGTTGGTATTGAGCATTTTAATATCCATGCTCCCGCGCTAAAATATCTGATGCTCATGGGCAGTCGTGAATTTAAATCGATATCTTTCAAAAACAGCCCGAATATTACTATGCTCACTATTTTACTGAACGCTAAAGTTGATAATCCAGAGTGGGGTAAAACCACCAATTTGATTGAGCTTGTTGCTAGTTTGCCTAGAATCAAGGTTCTAATGCTAGACAAATTTGTTTTGAAGGTGAGATGTAAATTAATGCTTTTATTATTGTTATTATTTTTGTGGTTCAATTGTATTGGAAGGTATTTGTTGGTTATTATTTCTAGCTTTTTGCTGCAAAGGTTTTAGCTGCAGGTACGGTCTCAAAGAGGTCTCCAGCAATTAAGCACTTGTGGTATCTTCATTTGGCTGACATAAATTTCGACGATTTGGACCAGATTTCTTGCATTATGTGCTTGCTTGAAAGCTCCATTAACTTGAAGCAACTTCATATCACGGTGAGACTGTGAACTAAGATAACCAATCTGTTCAATACCAAAAAACACACATTTTTAAAGAAACTGATTTTACATTTGATTTTGTGTTCTATAGGCCGATGAAGGCACAGGTAAAGTCATGCAACCGTTCTTCAATTTTTATAAAGAATCCGACTGGATTGACCTGAAACTTCGAATTGTTAGACTTATTCTTGACAAGTCATGTTCAACGGCTGAATTTCTCTTCATCGAGTTTTTACTTGCCCATTGCCTAATTCTTGAGAAAATGTTGATCGAGATTGATGCAAATGAAGGGTGTAGTATCTCAAAAAAGTTGATGCAGCTTCCGCGAGCTTCCCAGAGAGCAGAAGTAATACTTGTGCAGCTATAATCTTTATTTTCACAAGCAAACAAGCTAGTTGATACAGATTAATTTTTTACCATCCCCTTCTGGAAGCTTTTGGTTTTTGAAGTCTATTTGTACAAATTAAATCAGAGTGAAAGAAGTCAAAATTATGTTTCTACTTTCTTGAGACTACAAAGTAGAAAACGAAAAAATTACTAAATGCACCTTTATCTATCTTGCATGTTCCTACACTGTTGATGTAAACTCAGGACCTGTCGACGATAACATCTCACCCTTTTAAACTCTCTCCATTTTTTATTATTATTATATTTTTGTTAATATTTGACATTGATTCATGCATTCTGTGCTTTCTTGAAAGCTCCACTAACTTGCAGGGCTTGCAGCGACTTAATATTACGGTGAGACCGTGAACTAAGATAACGAATCTGTTCAATGTAAAGAAACTGATTTTACATTTGATGTTGTGTTCCATAGTCCTCTGTAAGTACAGGTACATTTATGCAACAGTTCTTCAATTCCTTGAAATACTCCCTGGATGGATTTGAAAGCGAACACACTTCGAATGGTGAAACTTTTCCTTTTCAATTCATACACGGCTGAACTTTTCTTCTTCGAGATTTTACTTGCCCGATGCCTAATTCTTGAGAGAATGTTCATATTCAGCTTAGGTGGGTTAACCAAAATATGTTTTAAGAAAAGCAAAGCTTACTAGAGAGAGAGAGACTTTCACGTTGCTTGGTTTGTAACTTTGAAAAAAGTTTTTTATTTTGAAAATAAAAAATTGTACAAAAACTTTTGTTTGGTTTTGTTATATTATAAAAGATCTCTGAGAACAATTTTTTGTTTTCTTTTATTTATTTAATTCAATAAAAGAAAATCTAATTTGAGAATAAAATACTAATAATAATATAGGAATAATATAAAAGTTGGAAACTTGGAATACTGAAATTCAATAAATGTAAATTTAATCAGAGAAGCAAATATATAATATTTAAAAATTAAATTATTGAAATTCAATAAAAGAAAATATAATAAAAAAGGGAATATAATATTATAATTTTTATTTATGTCATTCAATAAAAAGAAATCTAATTAGAGGAGAAACTCTATAATAATATAGTAGTAGTAGGAAATATTAAAATTCAATAAATAAATATCTAATTAGAGAAGAAAATATATAATTTATTTTAATAAGTACATCACGATAATTCTATATCAAAATATACCAATAAAATCCTAAACTAAGAATTCTAAATACAAAATTGTTTTGATATCTAATTTTTATAATTTATTTTAAATTCTTATAATGTTATTTATTTCATTAAATAATATGTTTTTATATTTGTATAATGTAAAATCATTCTTTTATATATATATATATATAGTTTACTTACTTTGCAATTATACACGCACTTCCCCTCACTTGCACCTAACGTGTAAAGGTCAACCCATTCCATCTTCAAAAAATCAGACCTTAAGGGTATGTTTGGTGTGGTGGAATAAATTGGAATGGAATGAGAATGGAGATGGAAATGGAATGAGAATGGAATGGAATGAGAATAATGATTCTCATTCTACCGTTTGGTTATAAACATGGAATGTGTAAAAATGGAACCTCATTCTCATTCCCATGTTTGGTAAGAAAGTTAGAATAAAATGAATTTATATTGTTTCTTTAAATTACATTTTATTATTAGTAAAAAAAATTAACTAAAAAAATTAATTTGCAAAAATAAAAGGGAAAGAGATAATAGAGAGAGAAAAATAAATGAGATAGAGAGAGGGGGAATAAACAGCATATAGATATATATATATATATATATATATATATATATATATTATATTTTATATAGTGTGTATGCGTGAATTATCTCTTTAAATTATTTTATTACTTTATTAATTTTTAGTGGGAATGGAATGGTCATTCCACCTCTCAAGAAGTGGAATGGGCATTCCACCTTTTTGATGTAATGGGAATTCCCTAGGAATGGCCATTCCACTTTTAATGTGACACACCAAATAAGAGAATGGAAACAAATGCATTCCATTCCACCTTCACTTGATTCCATTCACTCACACCAAACATAACCTAAAATTATAATCTCCTTCGAAAATTCATCTCTCTAGAGTTACCGTTAATTAGTTTTGGTGCAGGCTGTGCAACAAGTAATTTGAACACGACTATATCAATGTTAATGTTACCCAAGTATTGACTCTAGGGGGATGAATAGAGTCAATGACAAATAATGGACAATTTTCACAATATAAAAAGGCAATTTCAAGCAAATTACTTAACCAACAAAAAAATCCAAGTCATAAATACAAACACCATGAAATGGGATGCAATGTCTCTCTCCATTTCCAAAACCATTCCTTCTTCATTTCCAAATTGTTAGTGAAACCCGTTCTACGGTGACATCCTAGTGACATGAGAGAATGATTGGTTACTGTCCCTGACCTATGGTAACCCCATGGCGTCATTTGGGGCCCATATAACTCAACTACGCTAGGGAAATTCTCCTAATTCCCTCTAAGTTACACTAACACTACGGTCCTTCAGTAACCCCTAGGCGACCGAATTTTTCATAAAACCTTTTTCAAAAATTTCTTCCCAAAAGCCCCATTTCATTTCTTTCAAAACATCATTCCCATTTCTTCCCAATGAAGTGCATGAATGCATCATGCTAACATTTGTCATTTTACAACTAGTTCAAAATTAAACCACATAACATGCTTTATAAGAAATTCCAATAAAACATTACATGCCCTCATTCAACCATAATTTAATATGGAAAGCATATACAACATGGGATTAATTTCATATAAGCATGCATCATCATAATTTATCAATTAACACCAACCTACACAATCTCATATATAATACTTAAACAATTTTTACAAGAATTTCTACAAAATAGGCATGCTAGAATACAATACATACAAGAACAATTCACAAAAGAGCAAGAATGTATAAATTGAACACCCCTACCTCCAAAGATGCAAAAATTCTCAATTTGAACCCTAGATTTCGAAATCCCTAGGGTTGGCCAAAGCTGAAATTGCTTATATCAATGTGAAGATTTCGCCGAACTCTTCATTTTACCACAAACCGCATCCAAAAATTCCAAATGGTAAAGGAGTTATTAAAGTTTGAAGCCTTGATGTAAAAAGAAAAGAAAAATGGAAGAAGAAGAGTGAAAGAGATAGAGTGCCGGGAGAGAAGGAAGAATTTGAGGCCAAAATGACCTCTTCGCTACTAATACACTTTAGTGGAAAATGGATCCCACCCCCAAAATTCCATTTTTAACTTTTCCTTTTTCTTTTTTTACCATACACACATAATATACATACACACCATAATGGAATCATATGAAACACATTAAAATAAAGTGAATGAAATGCCAATGAACCCCACCAAAATTCCTGTATACGACCATGCTGGTAGCAGTTTTCACATGGGACCGTTTGGCCCAAAAAACGAAAAAATGCTGAAATGACAACCCTTGCATTTTCAAGAGTTCTGAACTCAATAAAATGTCCCAACCAACTCTTAAACTCACCCGGCACGTCCCACGGTGTCCGGTACGCAAAACGTAAAAAGACGAAAATGCCCTTGCCAAAAATGAAAAATTACAAAAATGAAAAATGACGAAAATTGAAAACATTACGGAACTGCTATGAGAAAAATATAATATTTTAACTAAATAAAACACAATCAGTTAGCATGAACAAAATATAGAAATGCTTTAATAACTTAGATAAGTAGTCACTATAAAATTTGTCGTCGAACAAGAGACAACTAAAAATATTAGCATATATAATGATATTATTCTTTTGGCATTCTTTTCATCACGGTGTCACAATATTTTAGTTTTTAATACTTCACACGAAAATGATTGACGATTATTTTTATTAATACGAGAGACATTGTTGAATTCATATAATGGATATTATAGTTGTGATATGTAAATATAAATAAAATGATGATATTTTAATAAAAACCACAAACAATGAATTTATATTTTTGTTGGACAAGAATTGAGCTCAAATTAGAATTTTGTATGAGTTTTGAGATCACACAAATTATGTTAAGTAAGTGCTTGGGAGACATAAGTAGTTGTATATATATAAATAACAATTTATGTGGGGTATTAAAAAAAAAAAAAAAAATGAATAATCGGTCTATGTTGGGTTAATTTTATTATATGTTATGCTCCTTGTGCTAATGAATAATTCTAGAAATGTTTTTGCAAATATTCCGAGTATTTTATTTTTAAGATTATCATTTGCCTAACAATTATAACATCATCCAAACTTAATAGTCATTGAAAATGATAAAAAAGAGTTAATTTATGTAAAATAACATGGTGTGAGACTTGTTGTGAAACAAAACTTATTATTTTGGGGAAATTTTGAGAGAGGCTTGAATACACAAGTTAGGAAATTTAGGGCTCCGGACCAGCCCACCTAATTTTTGGGCTAGGGCTTGCACTCAATCAAACTGTGACGTCTCTTGAACTTACCTTCTGTTTTGTGCATTTTAAAAAAAAAAATTATCTTTCAAATACACTATTTATTTAACCAATAATCACTTGAATTATACACTAATTATTATTGTTGTATACTCTCTCTCTATCTATAGAGAGGTTGGGATCTCTGCCAATTATGAATTTATGGTGGGTTTTGAATGAGAGTTGAACTCTATAGTACTGAAGCTTTCTCTCTCTACAACTTCGTTTTCCAACTAAAAAAGTGCGATTGGCGCAATCGTTATAATGGGTAAGTCCCGAATATCTCTTTCTTGGATCTGAATATTGATTGAAGTTTATTGTTGTGAAATTTAGGGCTTTGATGTTTTGGGTTTTGGTTCAATTCAATTTATCTTATGTAATTTCTATTTGTTTAGCGTCTGGATTCTCTTTTTGGTAGCTGAGAAATATAGGGAAAGGAAGGAGGGAGGTAGAGAAAGTTGATTTGGTTTATCAATTGGAGCGTTGTGCCTTATTTGGTTTGCTAGAAAATTGAGGAAGAATGAAAAAGGAAGGATCTGCTTGGTTTGTCTCTCATAAAACATGAAAAAAAAAAACTGTTTTAGAAAACTGGAAAAGACAGATTCATAACTTGAAAACTGTTTTTAGAAAATTGGAAAAGACATATTCCCAACTCGACACATCATTCGTCTATTCAGTATATCACAGACCATAACCACTGGTAAATTTGGTAATGCAAGTTCTTTGAAAACAGAGAGCCTAGTTGGTGGTTTGTCACCCAGAAAATAGTTATCAAGAACTTGAAAAAATAGAAAACTATTTTAGAAAATAATATGCATAAAACTGAAAGAAACAACATCTTTTATATAAGAATTTTCACAAAATTGAATCAAGCAAAGATTTTATACAACTTTTTTTTATTATTTTTTTATTTTTAATTCTTTAAAACAGAAAACTGTTGTGCGAGTGACAAATCAAGCCGGCCATAAGTGTTTTTACATTCACATGTTTAGTACCCAACAAAGTTTCATTTTTCAATGTAATTATGTTTAAACAACTTGAATTATCCAAAAAAAAAAAAAAGAAAAACCTTCAAGAAGGAGGAGAGTTGGTGAATGTGATTTGTTTCCCATTAGCCCTGTTTGGTTGCTTGGAAAATAGAGGAAGAAAGAAAGAAAGAAAAAAGATTCTTTTATTCTCCCATGTTTAGTTCCCAACAATAGGGAATGCTTTTCTCTATTTATCAACGTGATTATATCATTCCCACATTAATTGGTAAACTTTTCAAAGCAAAATTGGAAGAAGAAAGCAGTAAAACATATGTACAAATCTAGACTAATTTCTTTCTATTCCATTGAAGTTTCATTCATTCCCTTTGAACTAAGTTCTATCAGATCAAACAGTGACAAGCAATTGTAAGGCTGCCAATGCTGCAGAGGATATTATTAGTGACCTACCAAGAGAATTAATAGATTGTATACTAGAGTGTATGCCCATTCGAGATGTTGCAAGAACGAGTGTGTTATCTAGAAAGTGGAGGTGTATTTGGACTACACATCCACGACTCATACTTGACTGTCAGTTCTGCGAACAGACCATAGAAAACAAACCATTCATTCTACAGAACTTTGTGAATGTGATCAGTAAAATTTTCCGACTTCACAAGTGGTCCCATTCTGGAATTTTATCTCAAAATTCCATTCTCCATAGGTACTGATCAGAACGCAGATATTGATCATTGGATACTAATTCTGTCAAGGAATGGTATTAAGAAACTCACCTTTTTGTGTGTAAGTCCTCTTGCCTATAAACTGCCGCCTTCTATATTTTCTTGTTCACAATTGACTAGTTTGAGTATCTGGAATTGCATACTTAAGCCACCACATGGAACTGACATACTCGGAACTCTGTTCTCAAGTGCACCTTTACTTGAGGAACTAGGTATTTCGGAGTGCGTTGGTATTGAGCATTTTAATATTCATGTTCCCGAGCTAAAATATCTGCAACTCACGGGTGTTCGTGATTTTAAATCTTTCAAAAACAGCCTGAATGTTTCTCTTCTCAATATTGTACCGAAGGCTAAAGTTGATAATCCAGAGTGGGGTAAAACCACCAATTTGATTGAGCTTGTTGCTAGTTTGCCTAGAATCATTGTTCTTATCCTAGACAAATTTGTTTTCAAGGTGAGATGTAAATTTAATGTTATTATTATTATTATTATTTTTATTTTTGCGGTTCAATTGTATTGGAAGGTATTTCTTGGTTCTTATTTCTGGCATTTTTGCTGCAAAGGTTTTAGCTGGAGGTACGGTCTCAAAGAGTTTTCCAGCAATTAAGCACTTGTGGTATCTTCGCTTGGCTGACATAAATTTCGCTGATACAGGTTAATTTTTTGGCATCCCCTTTTGGTCGCTTTTGGTTTTAGGAGTCTATTTGAACAAATGAAATAAGAGTGAAAGACTTTGTTTTCGGTTTGTCAAGTCAAAATTGTGTCAAGTCAAAATTGTGTCTCTGTTTTCTTGAGACTGCCAAAATAGAAAATCAAAAAGTTATTAAACACACCCTTATCTATCTTGCGTGTTCCTTCACTGTTAATGTGAACTCAGGGACCTCTACTCTTTTAAACTCTCTCCAATTTATTTATTTATTTATTTATTATTATTATTATTTTGTTAATATTTGACATTGATTCATGCATGTATAAACAATTTTAATTTTTTTTTATTTTTTATTCACGAAGGAGGAGGGTTGGCGAAAGTTGATTTGTTTCCCATTAGCCTGTTTGGTTGCTTGGAAAATAGAGGAAGAAAGAAAGAAAGATAAAGTCTTTTATTCTCCCATGTATAATTCCCAACCTCTTCTCGATTTATCAATGTGATCTTATTATTCCCACATTAATTATTAAACTTTTCAAAATAAGACTTTTTAAGTTCTTGTTTCTGTCCAAGGTTTTAGCTGCAGGCAACGTCTCAAAGAAGCTTCCAGCAATTAAGCATTTGAAGTAATTATTGAGTTGGTTAACATAAATTTCAATGATTTGGATCAGGTTTCAAGCATTCTGTGCTTGCTTGAAAGCTCCACTAACTTAATATTAACGAATCTGTTGCATACTAAAAACACGTTTTTAAAGAAACTGATTTTACATTTGATGTTTGTGTTCCATAGTCCTCTGTAAGAACAGGTACAGTCATGCAACTGTTCTTCAACTCTTTGCGGTAATGATTCCTCTGGGACCTCCATAAGAATACTGTATGAATAAAGCGAGAGAATGCGATGCATCATGCTAACCCTTGTTTTATTTTAATCTAAATGGTAATCACCTTTAACTTTCTACAACTACACTACTGTAACTTCTCAAAACGTGTAACGTTGTTGTGCAGACATGCATTCGGGATCTTTGGTTGGTGGAGATGAGAGTGTGGCCATGCTTACTCCAATATTTGGAGAGGGTAGTTTTATAACCTCGTTAGAGAAAGGATTGAAGAAAAAAAGATTTATTCCACAACAAGGATAGTATACTTATATCCAACCAAAGGATGAAGATATAACTTGGCATCACTAGAGAAGATCATGCGAGCCGGGTTATCGTGCTTAATCTTGGACGCGTAGAAATGTTCACAGAAGAATTGATTAGCAACTTGATAAATTTGGTTTTTATTCTATAAATATGATTTTTGTTCAAGAAGTACAATTAATTTTGCAAATGCATATAAAAACTATTTTATTTATGCTTGATTATTGTTTTGTTTAGTTTTGAATCATAATTTTATATATATATATCAAAAACTCTAATTTCATAATAAATTAAGGGATTAAATCAGAAAACCCCTACTACTTTTAAAAAATTATCATTAAACCCCAACTAGTTTAAAAAAATCTCAACAATATTACAACGTTGTCATTTTACTCCCAATTCTGTCAATGAACTGTTAAGGGTATGTGAAATGACTAAATTACTCTTATGATATTCACTTTATTTAAAAAATCAAAAAATCATATTTTTCAAATTACAATATTATCCTCCTTGTAAATGGGTCCACTGCACTGTAACGAAGCAACCAAAAAAACTACTAACTGTTCAAGTTCTTTCTATCATCCTTCCCATAGTGCTTTTCGGGTACAAAGGACTAGACAGGGAATTGCATATAGAAAAAAGAATTCTAATAACCGAGTCATAAGATTCATGTTAGGTAAGTGGGGGCCAATGGTGATTTTGCATATTTTGAGCTTTGCCCTTTGTTTGTTCTATCGTGTTTCCAATTAATTGCCAATCAACAACAGGATCTATAGGATAAAATCTATGCAAACACATACGTCAGGAGAAATTAATTTCCCAAATGAAAAAACTTTCTTTTCCGTTAGAAATGTCCCTAACGAAAAGGCTTGGTCTCTATCTCTCTTTCTAGCTTTATTTTCTCTCTAAAATCAGAAGAAACAAACATGCACATAACTCAAGCTATTTCTCTCTCCTCTCTCTAGGTTTCTTCCTCACCATCTCAATTCTCATACTTTTCTCAAAACAAACCCATCTCTCTACCAGTGCATCTGTCTGATCATATTAGCATGGATGTAGGGAATTGATGGACATTGTATCATCTATCATATAAATTTACAAACTTACTATATAGAACTTTGTCCCCATTTGATTAAAAGAAGGAAATTGGGTGTAGTGATCCAGTTACGAAAAAAATTTGATTAAAAGAAGGAAATTGAGAGAGAGTATTCCTAAATTAAAATAAGGAAACTGAGAGAAAGTATTCCTAAATTGGAATGATTCACAAAAGAAGTCTCCTCCGGCTACTGTAGATTTTGGAAACAAAATTCACAAAATGGGTTTAACCTCAAAGCACTTAGATTTTTTGAAATCTCAAAGAAATTTATTGAAATCCTCAAATAAATTTGTATCAATTAGGGCTTGGGTAGGGCTACTGATTAGATTAAATTAGAGTAGCAAATTACCTTAAATTAGAGTAACAATTAACCATCAGGCTTCAAAATCACTTCCATTGCTTCCTATAATGGAGGAAAGACGGGTGGCTTCTAGGGCTTCCTGCTTCTTGAAACTCGCATGGAGGGAGAGAAGATGACTAATGCTTCGTTTGGTTGGAGGGATGGAAAAATAGATGGAAGAGATAGGGGGATGGATGGATGAGGAATCCTTGGGAAACGGAATGTGTCTTTTCCATTTTTTGTTTGGTTGAATGGAATGGATGGTAGAAAAGATGGATGGGGTGATATTTTTTTTTTGTTTGGTTGGAAGGAAGGGAAAAAGATTTTTTATATTTTTTTACCAATATATCCTCACTGTATAAAAAGTAGATATCTATTTGAATTTTTTTGAAAAGGTTAAAATTAAAAATTACATATTGTTGGTAGTTATTCATTTTCTCTCTCCTCCCTTCCCCCAAAATTGGGCGGATAGAAAAACATGAAGAAAGGAGGGATGAAGCATCCTTCCTTGCTTCCTCCCTCTTTTCCTTTTCCTCCAACCAAAAACGAAAAGCCTCATCCATCATTCCTCTCATCCATCCCTCCAACCAAACATAGCATAAATGTGGCCGTGGGTTTTAATTGTGACAAGTTTGGGGGTATTTTCAGAATAACACATAAATATATATCACTTGTTTGGCACATGTTACACCAAGGGTATTTTCGTCACAAAAGTCACATTGACAAAGCAATTATTAATCACGCGCTAAGTTAACAGTTTCATTTAACAGAATTGGGATAAAATGACAACATTATAATATTGTTGGAGATTTTTCCCAACTGGTGGAAGTTTAATCATCATTTTTTTAAGTAACGGGAGTTTTCTGATTTAAATAAATTAATTTTACTCGCCAAATGCAAAAAAAGGAATTATGGTTCCATTCAAATTGAATAGACCTACGTTAATTTAGATGGGAATAACCCTTGTTAAGTTACATGGGCTTTTATTGGGCTATATAGTGTTATGAGCTTTTTAGCCTTTGATATGATTTGATTATAGTACAGTTTTTTTTTTTTTCTTCTGACAGATTATAGAACAGTTGGGTTTCGGGTTTCTAGAGGATTGATCTTGTGTCTTTTACCAGGGCTTGCACTTGTCAGTCTTACAACCCATGCCAGAACAGGTTCAAGTAAGCTCTCACCATCTCCGGTCACCGCCAGTCACATAATTCTTTTAGATGGGTGCCGATCTTGCACTACTACACTCCACTTTCTTACTCCCGATTTTACCGTGTGATTTAAATTTTGTCGCTTCTCAACTCTGGCCCCATACCTGTGTGACTTAATTCATTCACCACCTCACATGCACCAGTGTATTAGTCACTTTTATAAAAAAAAATAAAATAAAAATAAAAAATAAAAAACATATATGTTCAAGTTAATCATGAAAAAAAATGCCACATTTGCTGGGATGGATTGGGTCATTGTAATTTGTTGTCAAAACATTAATTGTATAATGCAATCTTTTTTGTGGGTGAGTTTTTTTGTCTATGTTTATCAAAGGAGTTCCTACGATTTTTTCTAGTGTGGAATGAATCATTCACTCACTTTTGATATTTACGGTAAAAAGAAAAGACCAAATTTTTATTTGTGAAGAAGGCGGCTTTTGATTAGATGATACTCATTTCATTTCACAGCATAGGAGCCACTACTTCGATTTATTACACGATACTGCTAAAATGTTTACAGTTGGATGGAAACAAAAGTTGACAAAGAAACAATACATTTTTATAAAGTGGACAAACAACATCCTTATTCTCAAGCCCTAATGTTACCCCACTCCTACATAACTAGTTTTATATCAGTGCTTCTTGCCTGGAGCAAAATAGTGGCCTGATTCTCCTCCATAAGCCCCACCGTTACCGTATCCTGATCCAGGACCAGATCCATAGCCCCCGTCATGACCAAATCCTCCACTGCCTCCACCACCAGCACCACCACCAAAACCGCCATTGCTACCATATCCTGAACCAGACCCATCACTCCCTCCACCTCTGGAACCATAGCCACCGCCATTCCATCCACCATTATTACCACCACCTGAACCATACCCCCCACCTTGGCCTATGCCAGAGCCAGAGCCCCCACCACCACCAAAGCCCCCACCACCACCAAACCCTCCACCACCATTGCCAAATCCACCACCACCACCACCGCCGCCAAAACCACCTCCTGAACCTGATCCATATCCACTGCTACCTCCACCATTGCCAGGGCCAAAACCACCGCCTGACCCACTCCCATAACCACCTGCTACAAGCTCTTCATAGCCAGCCTCTTCACCATACTCATTTTGGTTCCCACTTTTCAAATCATCACTCTTACGACTCAAAAACCTCCCTTCTCTAGTAGCTTCAACAGTTGCGTAACCGAGCAGCCCCAAACACAACAAAACCAAGAAAATAACAGTACACGAAACTGCCTTATAACTTCCCATGACTGCTTTTCACTCAAAGCACGAGTGCAAACTTAACAAAGAGAATTTCAAGGAGAAAAGTTCAAAAATGAAAAGGTAGTTCTCACCTCCTTAATCTTTACTATCTTAAGACCTTCCTATGAGACAGGGTGAAAGGGGTTGAAAATTTTCAGTTGAGAGAAAAAAACTGAGAGCCTTGTATGGAGAATATGGACCATTAGCAGCTCATGCAAGCAAGGGTGGGTCGTGAGATGGGCATAAGATTCTGTGGTTGGTGATACACTGAGTACTTGACTCTGTTTATGAGTTGCATGTATTATATATAGAATTGTTCATTCACTGATTTGGGTTACAGAGGCTAAGGAAATTTTAGCGTGGAGATGCAACAGAAAGCATGCATGAGGTGCTGGCATGTGCGAGATGGTTCTGGTAATGTGGGTATTTTGCATGATCACAAGGTACAAGGTTCATGTGGTGATAGTGAACAATTCAAAGATTAATAAGGCGTCATTCGAAAAGGAAAACTGTGATTCACAAGAACAAGTGGTGCATGTTATGATTTCTGATACCAAGAAAATGCATGTTTGGCAATACATATACATGTGTATGTGTATTTACATGTTCTAAGTCAGCTATGTGAAAGCATAAATTCTTGGTGTATTAAGAAATTCTTATATAAATTGACAGAATTAATGCCAAAGCAGCGCACACATTCATATAATTTTAAACAGAGTTCTTTTCAGAACCTACGTATTTTTCCAACAATAATGTCTTCGGCTATTATGTGCAACAAACAACATTTACCACTAGTTTGTTCATCATGTCACTGTTATCCTGAAGTTTAATTTGAAAAGGTGCCAACATGAATAATGGTTCAGTTTTCCTAAAATGAATATGCATATAAGAAAATAAATGAATTTGCTCCATAAAGAAACTGAAAAGTGAAACGGATGAGAGGCAAATAGATGAAATGACATCACCACATGAATTTATTTAATAGATGTGTTACTTTCGGCTTGCGTAGTTGTCACTCATGCATACACGTAGAACTACATAACAAGATGGAGAGATGGAGATGGGCCGAGATAGGTAATCTGATTCTGATCCGTTATAAATACTCGGGGATTGGATCTGAACCCAATTCAACCAAATATCTTGGACCCAACCCCCACTTGTACCGTTGGACACGAATCAGGATCCTCTCCAATACAGTGTTTTCAAATGCATATGCAATAATGTTATATTGAGGATGTAACACTTTTACTTCGAATGTGTAACACTCACGCAACATATTACATCTAGATGTAATACAGCAACAACTTTAATATATAAAAAAAAAAAAAAAAATCATCTTTCCATCGAAGTTGCATTCTTGATTTAAAGTATTGCATCCTCAATGTAATGGTGTTGCACATATACAACAAAGCTCAATACAAAAACTTGTACCGGTGAGGATCTAGATCCCTTTCTCACACGAATGTGTTAATGTTCTATCTGAAGGTTTTCTATAAGCGCTGTTTCTGGGATGTTTAAGTGACAAAAAACCCAAATCAAAGCTTCCTCTAATTCTGGATGATTCTTAAGTTGTATGACCTGTTGGTGCTGTTCATGTTAAGCTTCCAGTATTTTTTAATTCTATTTATGCTCCTTTCTGTATACCATTATATATATATATATATATATATACACACTCAGTTTGTTATTTTGTAAATAACAACTACCGAGACAAAAGCCATTCTTCCACAGGGTTGAGCAAAACTAGCACTTCCAAATCAGTATTAGAAGATATGTGTAGAATAAATCTCGTCGCTAATGCAGTTTTCTCTACAAAAGAAAGCTGAAATTATTCTTTTTAATAAAGTTTCAACAATCTCAATGACTTAAAAAATGAAATATCATATGCTGATTTGGAAAAGAATTCAATAAGCACAAAATTGCCTGAGAAACTCACCATAGTTTCCAGAACATCTAAATTTAAAATGATGGATAACATGATCAGCACTGTATAAGATACTGAATTGACGCACATAAGTTAAACAGAGTGAAAGTTTAGGGACAAAAAAAAAACATGTAACTTCAAGCTTCATTCAGGATCCTGTATAGACTGACAAACTGGAAGGTAATATGTATCTAACTGCCAATACTTGTGTTTCACACCTTCCCATATTTCTTCTCCCAAACAATCCTTAACAGGCAAGGGTATAAACTGTGTTGAATAACCTAAATTCCCAAGTTCTAGGGCAACCAACTGACAGTAAACAACATGAAAGAATGCGTTACCTCCACAAAGGCCATTGAAAAATGAGTAGATCCCTCCGGGCTTCAGCAATACAGGAAGATGTTGGTGGAACTCTCTGAGATCTTCATAATACTCCCCATATGTGTCAAAGAAGATACCTGAATAGAAAGGGCCATAAAAATGAAGAATTATGGTACTGGAAGATAATTGCTCCGATATAATTGCATTGGAATCAAATAGCTATTTTTTTTTTTTTTTTAAATGACAAAACTTATCAATCATTCAGAAAAGATGTTACTTAAAGTGGTATTCTTTCAACAAGTACCCCAGAAAATATAAAACTTATTAGTGAAAACCTTAATAAACTTCTTGCAACTGCAATCTAAGTAAATGATGTGCAAGTGTCTCATCCTACCTCATCACAATTTTTTTTGTTAAGATTATATACTTAATATTGAACAAGCTCTCTCTACAAATTATTGAAGCAGTGCATAATAATGAATAAAAGAGGCCGCCTGTTAACATTTAGCCAGTCTTTATTTAGGATTACAACATCCTCAGAAAAATGACCACAACATAAATAAATGAAAGTTATTTCCTCCAAATTGCAAGGTCATAGGATGTCCTTTTCTGTATTGCTAATTTTCATGTGCACAAAAGATTAGTAAGACTTCTTTATCAATTTTCTGCATCCGATTTCTCCAATACAATTCGTTTACAAGTTACATCTCATCTGCAAAGGGAATGTGTCCCCCAAACAGGGCAGCAGGTACATATTTCCTCTTTTAGAAAATATTGGATAGTTTTTTCCATAAGATAGAGATCGGTACATGATTGATACTGAGAAATACCACATGGTCTAAAGAAATAGTTCAAGACCAAACAAATAAGATATGGTTTATGGGACTTGGTGTTGTGCAGGAGACAACTTATACACATGCCTGCATGTGACAAATAAATACATACATATTACACACACATACTGCCAAGTCTGCCATATTGTTAACTTTAAGCTAGTAGCATACTTACCTGACAATTTTTGACAAAGATCAACCTATGGATACAGTTTGTCACTTTTCTAAAGAAACAGGACATGCACAGAAAAGTTTTATGCAGCATAATTTTTTTCGTTTTTTATTTTTTGATAAGTAGTTTCATGCATTAAGAATCAAGTTGAGAAACGACATCCTGCCAATGACATTTATCGTAAGAAACGTATAATTGTTTTTTTCCCACCAAATTTAAGATAAGAGTGAAGTAACCATTCAAGATATATGTGTTACATTTTCCCAAATTTAAATTAGATGGAAAAAGAATATTGTATTACCATCATAAGAATCAAGTTGAGCAAGGACATCCTGCCAACGACCGAATATAATCTTTACGTTCTCCTTATTACCCCAACCACTACGAATCATACGATTATAAACCTCCGGGTGAGCCTCAACAATAGTGTGTGTAACAGGTGCATATTGCTGTATGGCAGTATCAACAAGACCCATTCCAAATCCTATATTCAATATGTGACCAACTCCCGAGCAAACAGCTTTTGCATGAGCTTCCATCAATGGTTTCTCCCATTGCATCATGATAGCCTTGCTATTGGCATCCATCAGCTTGTCCTCACTAAAACTAATTCTGTCTTCCAAGTAGTCCCCATTAGAATCACCACCTTTCTCCACTCTCCTTGCTATTGTCCCCAGGATCAGTTCAGCTTGTATCCCTGTTGGAGTACAGAAATTCATTTGCAAAAACAATATTGACCAAAACCCATTTTCAAATATACTATATGACATCAGCGCATCCACCAAACATGACGCTTGTAAGAATATACCCACTGTAACATGAATTCGAATGCATTTACATACTTAATAATCTAGGGCACACACATGAAAGTTCTAGAATGAACAAAGAAATGAGAAGGACAAAGAAATGACCTGAAAATTTGTTACACAGTTGTATGCCAATTTATTAACTTACATATGAAATCATAACCTTCTCACTTCCAAGATGACTATTTTGAATATTATTTTCCTTTTCCGGAGAAAAAAATGGGGATAAGCTATAAGTTTAATTTCAAAACTCTTGTTACTCATCGCAATCCAAATAGAAGAGGATCCAAGCTAGATTTTCTTTTATTTTTTTATTTTTCAAAGCTAGAGTTTCCATGAATTATTGAACTAATACAGTAATTTTAATCTATTGACAACCTACTTTTACAAGGAAAGCAATAGTATACAAGAGGCTTATGAAAGTGTTCAAGTTTAGCTGGAAGTTAAACCTTGGACTCATAATTCAAATCCTACTATAATAGAACTACATGGTCATTCTATGAATAAGAGAAAAAATGAATTTGAAGTACAGTGCAGTTGGAATGGATGTACTGAAATTTGAAGCAAGAAGTTCACTGAACAACTATAAGACAAATTGTGCTCTATAATGAGAAGTGAAATGTTCATTGAGCATATAGTTTATCCTTGATTGTTGAGTTCAATCAATGCAGAACCCAGTTACAGAAAATAATTGAATTTTAAGATATGCATATTACATCTCAAAATGGCCATATACTACCTTAGCACAAATATGTGGAGAGAAGTGAAAAGGGCAAATGGGTAATTGCGTACCGGCATTAAGGAGCAGGTCGAAGGCTTCTTGATGGCCGGCGTCCATGGCGAAGTCACCGGCGGAGAGGTCGGAAGGAGAGAGGGCGTTCCAAGGGGCACCAGCTTCGAGGAGGGTTTTGACAAGCTGAGCATGGCCGTGCTTGGCCGCGTGCATCAGAGGGGTCAGGCCATCGCCGTCGAAGTGTGACACGTCTGCGCCGGAATCTATTAGAGCTCTGACCCTGTCGGCGTCGCCGTTCTTCGCTGCTTCGCACAGGAGCTCCTCTTTCTCCATGTCTTGTCCCCCTGTTCTGCAGCCGCAAAAACCTAGCTTCAGCTAATTTTCAAAAGAAAAAAAAAAAAAAAACCTAGCTTCAGGAGTGACCAAGTGTATGGATTATGGAATTATAATACAAAAGATGCGAAAATAATTTTTCTATTTATTCCATTCGCTTAAATTTCAAAAAAACAAAAAACAAAAAAAAAAAAAACAAAAGTAAAAATAATAAATAATAAAAAAAGTAAAAAAATAATATAAAAAAAAATTTTTTGTTAGAATTGGAAAACCAGATCAAATCAAACCAAATTATGTGGTGTGGTTTGGTCGTACAATGAAATAAGAGTGTTTTAAAATTGTAACGATCATTTTCGGTTTAGCTCAATTACACAAATTTTAATAATTTAATTCAATTTTAATATATTTTTTATTTTGTTTAAATTATTTTGGTCTTACTTTATCTACAATCATGATAAATCAAACTATGTGTATCCCTAACAAAATCTAAACTATTCTCATTTGTGATTAATTACAAACTTAAAACTCGAAACCATTCTCTTTAATTTTTATCTCCCAATTTAATTGTTGAATCTAAATTGTTAAGAGAGATTATTGCATCTTTCTCATATTGGAGTTTTGAAAACTTTTAAACGTGATAAAAAAATAATAATAATAATAATACACACAAATTAAACTTCAATAGGTTATTTGAGAATTTCAAAAGGAGATATATTTCTTCAAAAATTTCAAAAGCAATCTCATTAAATGCATGCTTTCATCTAGAATGGGGCAATTATATTAGGAATGATGAAATACATATTAAATTGAGAATGTAAAAAGTATTATATTAATCATCAATTCAATAGTGACACAGTGTTACACTCCGATGTAATATTTTATTTACATTTTTGATTGACAGATCGATTATAATTATAAATCAACCCGTTTTATAATAGCACAAATCATTATAAAATAGGGCTATTGGTCGGGTAAGTCGAATTACAGGAATTGCTAGTTTATGACAACCAAGGTCTTTAAAATCACTTTTAGAATGATGAAGGGGTATAGAGTTTTGATTGGTTTGTCACTTCAAATTAAATGTACTTAATGTAATATCCCTAATTTCAAAAGGATAGTCCTGGTATTTAATTTATGTTTTAATTTTCAATTTATGTTTTAATTGACTTTTTAATTGTTTAATTGTTTTTGAATTATTTGACTTACTTGACTTATTTGAATTAATTATTTGGTTTACTTGTTTTCTTTGATTTAATAATTAAGTGCTGCATTTTTGTGACTGGATTTATTATCTGTTTAATTGTTAATATTGCTTAAATTGTTTTATTTAATTTTGTTAATTTTTTTTAATTGATTTATTAGGGTTTCATTAATTTCATCGTGTTTTAGTTTGAGCTGACCTATGGGTGGTTTAGGATTAAGGTTAGGGTTTCAACTTAAGCCTATAAATACATATGTATACATCTGCTAAGGGTTTTTGTAAACCTTATTCACCATAGTCACGTATACAGTGATACAGAGAGTTGTGAGGGCAGAGAAACAGAGAGTGAGTAATTTACAGAGAGGGCATAGGAAGGCAGAGTAAGGAAAACTAAAACTCAGGGACGTGGATTCAGTGTTTCAACTTTGAACTTAAAGGCAAGTTCTGTTTTATTCTTTCCCGTTAATTCGTGTTCTGTGCATGCTTAGGAAGACTCCAGGGATTAAACTAATGCTTAAACAATCTATTATGCATGTTTAAACTGATAATTAACTTCGTTGAATTGAACTGTTATACCAAAATTCTTTAGGTTTCTGTTAGTTGGTTTCTCCTGTAACATGTTTATTTTCTTGTTTAATTGAGATCAATATTTATATGGTTGCCTAGTAATTAATTTAGGACTAAGTTTGAACTCTAGAACAGGTGCTTAGAACAATATTTAATTGCATCAAATTAATCTGAATTAAATCTGTCGCAGCTTGCGTAAAATTGGTTAACAGAGGTGTTGTAATTGTTGCTTTAAAACTTGTGTTTCTACACATGTTAGGATTGGATCTCAGTGGTTTAAACTTATTTAGGACTAAGATTGAACCTAGATTAAGAATTAGAACATACCATAGAGGCTCTGTAATCATCGGAGTTGGAGAAGACGAAACTGGAACGGGCAACAGATGCAAAGGAGATTGAGCAGGCTCTAAAATTACCTTAGAGCCGGCTCAAAGATGATGGAGCCGGCTCTATTAGGGACTTGGAGCCGGCTCAATGTTGGCTCTAAGTCAAAAGTGGAGCAGGCTCAATGTTTTTGTTGAGCCTGCTCTTTCTTGAAACGCACTAAAATGAGTTTTAAGGGTTGTTTGGGCTGCACAGTGTTTTCTAAGGCTGTTTAAAAGCTACTGTGAGATGTAATTAAATGTTAGGGACTTACATAAATATTGAAAATATTTAATACAATAATGGTTTAAGGAAAGGAGCAATGAATAACTCAAATAATGGTTATACGTTGCACTGTTTTTGCTAGGTTTATATGATTGGAACTTGGCAAAGTTTTTACATATAATTCAATTATATATAATCCTATATTTTTATAGTGTTATAAGTATGGTGAATTAATTATATTTAACTATACTTAGCTTGGATTTAATTGATATTTAATTTGTTTAATTGGTATCAATTTATCGGTTGTTTTGGAGGATTTAAACGTTATGATTTATTTTAGCCGTTTTAAATGATTAGAGTATGATATTTAGGTTTTATAATGAATACTTAACATTGATATATGTATGAATTTATACAAATGCATATTCTGGAGTATGGTTGTTGATTATATGGTGTTGTTTTAATAACTATGTTATATGGAGGATTTGCATGTACCGGTATGGAACGGTGACATATTAGGTATGAATTTGTCAAACACTAAATCCTACCTAATTTGGATTAAGGTATGGATTAACCCTATGAGTTAAGTCCATCACCTACTTGTGTCATGTCAATAAAATAGTTGAATGACTTAATATGGTTTCAGGACGGATGGATATACATATACCAGATCACCACACAGATGGATGGTATTATGTACTAAGAGGAGTATGGATTTTATATATTTATTATATGTGCCATAGTATGAGATTGAGTCTCAGGACTATGGTTAGGGTACGTATATTGCCTAGGATGGATAGCTGGACAGATGTGTTGTTCCCTAGTAGGTCTAGATACACATGACCACAGTATGTGCGATTTGCATGGTATCTCTTTTCAGGCTGAGACAAACCTTTTTGGACTAGTGAGCGTCTTATAGTGTGTACTATATACATATATGGACTATTCTAGATATTGTTGAGTCTTCCTAGGATGTATCTGCTTATCGGATTACTGTTTGGATTGTAGTAGATCAGGACTTGCATGTGGGCCTGACCCACTTCTTTATTTTTCAGGTACTCGTCAATTCCAGGGTTAGAGTTTGGACGTGCAGAGCAGATACAACTATTCATTCCTCCGATTATGTAGGAATCTTCTCTATGTTAGTTTTGAATTTTATTTTTATTATTTCAGTATCTTTTGGAGAATTTTAATAAGGGGTTCAATGGATGGATTCCCGAGTTGTAAGCTTATGGAGTTTTGGATTATTGGATTTTAATATTTATATTTTAAGGATTTTCAATTAGCACTTATTCAGCTTATTATTTTTATTTTTAATTTTATCTTGTATTCTGTGTTCGATTACATATTAATTGTTTGATATCCCTCAGGTTTGGGCTTGGGCCTGATCAACCCGTGTCTCGGATCCGAAGGGTATCACACTTAAAATGCTAAATGCAAGGAATGTAAAGAAGATAGACTTATGTAAAGAAAACTAGGGAAGTGAATCCACTACCTTCCATATAAACATGCTAGATTACAATTAACTTGGGAAACATTGTCAATGTATGGCAATGATATGTAGCAATACTAGATTGCTACATTATCTTCAAGAAGTTCATAGGATTAAGACTTAAGTATAACCCCTCAAAGTCCACATGCTTAAACTACCTAAACTAGGGTGTAGTCATAACATGCTCACTAAGCTAGGGATTATCAAACCCTCAATCAAATGATAATAGCACATGAAGTCAAAAATCAAGAGTAATCCATCAAAGGAAGGCCCTAAGTTATGGAATATCAAGTTTCTTATACAACATGCCATTAAACCCATTTCACAATTTTCATTTCCATTCTCACTATAAAGATGCAAGTTATATAATGATAAAATTTAAGACAAGATAATGAACTCAATATGATCATTTATAGGCATTAAATTCCATTACAACAAGTGTAAGTGCTCTAAATCATGAAACTACCATATACATGAATCATTCCCCAAATTAAATGAAACTAAGGCATGTTTACAAAGAAGGGCTTCATCACCTCCCAAAAAAGGGAGTTAGTTACCCATAGGAACAATGGAGGAAGGAGAAGAGATGGCCAACCCTTCCATTTTCACACCTAGGAGCCACCCACAAGCCAAGCTCTCAAGAACACTTCTTTCTCTCTCTAGAACCTTACAAAATGAGAGATATATCTTTTACATGATACAAGCCACCAAATATATCCTAAAAATCTTATCTATCTCCCCCAATTCGTGGCTTAGAAATCCCTAGAAGGAAGCCTAACCATTCATTTAGTCAAAGGGGACAAATTTGAGTAAAAATCGTGGAGTGGGTGAGCAGATCTCTGCAAATCGGCGGGCTCCCACGGGCGCATGAGCTCGCTGCCCATTTTGGCGTGCGCCCGCGGGTTTCTCGCGGGCGCCCACTGATGTTCCTCAGCTCTGCGCACTTTTGGTAAAAATACCATAACTCCCTGCTCCGAACTCCAAATAATGAACCGTTTAATGATCTGGAAAGCTAACTCAAAGCTTTAAGTACGTCATGTTTTGATAGAAGTCCAGTTCTCAAGTTTGGTGGGTCTAAAATGAAGAGCAAAGTCGAACTTCACTGCTGCCAGGCTGTTCTGTGCACCTTTAGTTAAAAAGGCCATAACTCTCTGCTCCAAACTCCAAATGAAGAAAAGTTTGATGATTTGGAAAGCTAATTCAAAGCTCTAAGTATGCCATGTTTTAATAGAAGTCCAGTTCTCAAGTTTGCTAGGTCAAAACTGACGAGCAAAGTTGAACTCCACTGCTGCCAGGCTGTAAACTTCAGCATTGCACACTTTGATATTCAAAAACTCATCAAAACATCATTTTTATTCCTTTTTGGGAAACAAATCTGAAAATGTATAAAAAAACATGCAAGTGAAGATAATCTATATAAAATAATCAAATAATGGACTTAACTAATGCAAATAAGGGCGCTTGAATATGCAATATTCGGCGCTTATCAATTTTCGAAGTAAATATATTACAATAGTTTGTATGCATGTACATGGCGGAGAGAATCCTAGGTTCCCTAGAACTAAGGGTCAGTTTGGTGCAATGGCAAAGAGAGGAAAGGGAAGGGAAGGTGATGGAGGGGGATTAAAAAAGTGTGTTTGGCATAAATGGTGGAAATGAAAGGGAAGGTGATGGAAGGGGATTAAAAAAGTGTGTTTGGCATAAATGGTGGGAAGGAAAGGGAAGGTGATAGATGGTTTTGGAAGGATAACTCAAGGCATTAATAGTGTTTTTCTTAACTTCCCAAAAATGGGAGGAAATGGAAGGAAAGGAAAGGCTAGGGTTGATGTATTAGCTCTGATGCCAAAGTTACCCTTACACAAAATCAGGATTTAGTTTGCAAAACAAGAATTACAGACCTTGATTAGTTGATTTAGAAACAAAATTAAAACAAAACCCATACATATATACAAGTTAGAAGTTGCAGCGAGAGAGGGGGGCAAGCTTGGAGAGTTGAGAGACAGCGGCTGAAGCTTATGAACGGCGAACAGCGAACGACGAACCCGAACTGGAACAACGGGTGATGGAAACCAAAAGATATGGGTTTTGATTTTTTGAACAATCTGAAATGATATGCTGATATGGGTTTTGATTTTGTAGATTTTGTAGATTTTGTAGTTTCCAGTTGCAGAGAGAGAAAGAGCGAGAGGGCAAGTATAGAGTTGAGAATGAGATTTACAGATAGAGGCGGAGGCTGAATTGATTTGTAGAGGCTGAATTTTTTTTCTTTTCTTTTCTTGTGGGCCTAAAGACACTATATATATATATATATATATATATATATATAAGGGTATAATGGTTAATTTATTAAAATAATTCCCTTTCTTTTCTTTCCCCTTCTTTTCCGAAACGTGATTATTGTCCTTCCCTTTCTTTTCGTTCATTAATCAACTAAACACAATACCAAATTAAAATTATCCTTCCCTTCCCTTTCCCTCATAACTAAAATTATCATTCCCCTTCAAACCCACCCTACCAAACATAGCCTAACGCTTCGTTTGGATTGAGGGATTTAGAGGGATTTGGAGAGAAAAGAAAGGGAAGGATAGTGATGAGTGTGTTTGGATAGGAGGAATAGGAGAGAAAAGAAAGGATTTGGAGAGTCCCTCTAAATCCCTCATTTGGAATCCCTCCAAAATTGACAAGATTTGGAGGGATTTGAAGAGAAACGGAGCAAATTACAAAAAACAACCTTGAGAGAAGGGGCAAGCTTGGTTGAGAGAAGGGTAAAATGGTAAATTATTCATTTATTTCTTTTCTTTTCTATCCATCCAAACAAGAATATTACTCATTCCTCTCTTTTCTCTCCTGTCCATCCAAACATAAATATTATTATATCTATACTTTCCTTTCCTTTCTTTTCTTTTCTCTTATAATCATTTCCTTTCTTTTCTTTTCTCTTATAAACCTTTCCTTTCTTTTCTCTCCTATGTATCCAAACGAAGCCTAAAGGAACCAACTGGAGTATGTATGAGAGCTTCAATAACTAGCACAACCAGTCCCTTCTTCTAGAATCCTCCCACAAACCATCTAAAACCTTCATTTCCTCCACCACCACCACTTAACCATTCCTTTAGCTTGCCACTACCTATTTTAATTCTCAAGAGACCTTCTATTTCGATCACCAATCTGCCTATTCCATATACCTTACAAACCAAAATCACCACCACTACCTCAAAAGTCCAATAGAGTTATTTTCTATGTTGCTAATATAAACCATACAAACCCTCATCTTACCTCTCATTTCATTGATGACCACAACAATATCCTTACTAATATTGATCTAAGCAACGTCCAAGCTATGGCTGAAGAAATTTTCAGGCTTCGAGTTGATCTTGTAGAATTCAAGAGCAACTACAGACACATCTACTTGCTTGAAGAAGTTGATTGGCTCAGAGAGAAAATTGGTGATGGTTTGAAGTATCAAAAGGCCTTGAGGGAACACATTACCAATCTCAGTGACACTTTGATCCACTTGAATCATTCTCTTAATCATGATGTTGAACAGTCACACAGTAGATTGCAACAACCATCATTGCAATAGAGCTCCCCCTCCAACCACTGGAGCCACCACAACAACCACAGTGAGAATGACGTTGATCCTAGTTTAAATTCAAATTCAAATCCTGACCCAGGTATGGCTCTGCCACATGTTACATCAACTTGCCATGTCACATCACTTTTTTAAGAAAAAAGTACTGAGACTACACACATTGCTAATTTTACATTTGACATGAATAACTTTAGGACCTTACATCTCTTACCCAACTCTCCACGCCAACCCATCACAAACAATTTACCATATACAACTAACCATTATTCCCAACCAGAGTCCACCAGATAACCAGAGTGCCT
Organism: Cornus florida; assembly: GCF_030987335.1. Lineage (NCBI taxonomy): Eukaryota > Viridiplantae > Streptophyta > Magnoliopsida > Cornales > Cornaceae > Cornus > Cornus florida. Next base: position 55,962,854 of record NW_026775579.1, on the reverse strand, counting down.
TAGATAGCTCATCTTATGATCCTCACGATAATCACCATACACTACAACAAAAATGGTTATTTACCATATTTCATTTACTACATTTAAACTTTAAACCTTGTAAAAACATAAAAATTTCATTTTTGAAACTAAATTTTATTTTAAAAACTAAATATTAGTGTGAAATACTTTTTTAAAAGATAACTTCATATTTACCACATATTTTTTCTTATTTACTGCATTTAATGAATGTGTTTAAATAATGTTTAATTTTTTAATTTAAATTAATTTAATAAAACACAATTCACGTTTTTTGCTTTGTCAACTAAAAGCACAATTCACGTTTTTTCCATTATGTTATATAACTCCATAGTCTTCACCGAAAAACCCTAAAAATTGAGCGTATATTGCGTCGATTTCTATCATCACTGATGAATTTGTAGATCTGAGAGTTTGATTTTCTATCATCACTGATGAATATGTAGATCTGAGAGTTTGAATTTGACCAACGAAGCCTAGATCTATGCACTCGTATCTCTGTAAGTTCCTTTCTCTACGTTTCTCTCTCTACATAAGTAGCAATGACGTCCTTTGTAAGTTCCTCTCTCAACTTCTTTGATCTTCAAAATTTGAATCTCAGCTCTCAAATGTCGCATACGGCCTATATATACAATATATATATATATATATATATATATATATATATATATACATACATATAACTTTGTTAGCTTCTATTTATGTTGATCTATTGTTATGAGAAATTCAATTTCTCTACTCGAACGTAGAATCGGTGTTTGTGAAATTTTTTTAATTAGGAATTTATAAATATGTATAACATGTGTGTGTATGTGTGTGTGTGTGTGTATATATATATATATATATATATATATTTGCATATTTTCGTCAAATACTTGAAATTGTGATGATTTTATTAGGTTTTATATTACATTCCCAATCTATATATACAAATTCATATTTATATGTTATATTTACATGCTATGTCTTTTCTACTATTCTGTTTTTAGAAATTATTATATACAACAACATGATTTTTATGTCCTAATCTCTTTGATTGTTTGTTGCATGAAATTGAATTGATTTAAGGATTTTCTCTGTAGCAGAGTATTTGTATGACTTCCAAATGTTCGATAAAATGTCTCTATAATATTTCACTTTTGTATTTCTATATTGCTTGGCACTTGATATAATATATGCAATGTATGTGTTGTTATATAGGTGAAATTGCCCAAAACCATTCCCGTGTTCTTTCTTTCCATCATTTTTTTTTTCTTCATTTTTTCCATTAAATTTAAAGTGTTTCACTATGTATCTAAATTCAAATTGGATGCCTATAGTTTAAGGCTCGTATTTATGGGAACAATGTGTATGAATTTGTTTGGTTTGTGCATATGTGAATGCTTTGTTGCTTTGATGTACTTCTGCCACTACAAAACATGGTTTGTTTCATCAAAAGGTACATGCAGGTTTCAAGTAGGTTGACGAAGATGATAGACAAAGACTGGTCTCGCATTACTAACAGGTTATTTCAGTTAGCACATAATGTATAAAAATTATATATCCTTTGGGCTATTTGAACATTAGTGCATTAATCCTACATGTCTCTATAGATGCAAAATTTAATTAGTTAGAATTTCAAGAAATATTAACATCGAAAAACAACTATAAGACTTTCTTGTCAATCAGAATGTTGCATGATAATTCTACACAATAGAACCTCTATCCAACTAGGGAATGACTATTTGTATTTTAACTCTAGTCAGAGTATATGATAGATCACAAAATAATGGGAATATATGTTGCTGAGGGTATTATGTTTAGCCTTGTACAAGTAAGTATTGAATTTCTTCTATTTTCTATAGAAGAAAATTTTCTTATTACTTAAGTCTTACGAATTGGTTGATGAATACTTTGTTTTGCATATTTGAAGTCATCTAAGCAAGGTGCTAATATAGCAAAAAAATCACAGCAAGCTGCTAACTGCAATCAAAGTGCTGAGGGTATTATGTTCAGCCATGTAGAGGTAAATTTTGATTTGACTTTGTATAATCGATGTTTTTCTAGTTACTTAAGTTTTATGAAAATGTTAATGTCTATCTTATTTTGCATATTTGAAGTCATCTAAGCAATGTGCTAAGATGGTAAAAACCACAGCAAGCTGCTAAGTGCAATCAAAGTGCTGAGGGTATTATGTTCAGCCATGTAGAGGTAAATTCTGACTTGACTTTGCATAATTGATGTTTTTCTAGTTACTTAAGTTTTATGAAAATGTTAATGTCTATCTTATAATCATTATAATCATTAGTAAACCATATTGCTGGGGGTTATTTGTTTTTATCATGCAAGATTGTGTGCAATGTGCAGTAAAAACAAGTGATTGACGTCAATGATGGAAACAAGATGTTGGTACTGTGGTCCTTGTTGCGTTGTTTGACACCTATTCATCTATCTTTGGCATTTTTTTCGTTTTCTTACTCTACTCTTACTAGATTTCATAACAATTGTAATATATTTAAATGATTTGAGTTCTTTGATGATTGAATAGTTAAATATGGTTTTGACTTGTATAGTGGCTGGATAAGCTTTTAGTTTATTAATTGTTATACGATGAAATGATGTGGATTAATTGTCTTTGGGGGCATAATTGTTTTATTATGAAGCTTTTATAGGTGCAACAACATGCATGTTGCTTGGGATGAAATGAATTTTTTTTAAAAGTTGCTTTCTACATGGTGTAAAAAACCTGGTAAAATGTTATTACAACATGTAAAAATATCTATTAACCGGATGGTAGGTAGTTATTTACAAGGTTTATTGGATGCAGTAATAAAATTCACTATTTACCGCATGGCTTGTTACTGCACATGAGTTAACCTTGTAAGAGGTGTTTATAAGATTTTTTTCATCTTGCAAATATTTATTTCTCTTGTAGTGATATCTCCTCAACAATACATCTCCCATCATGATCATCACCTCCATACCCCTCTCACCACTATCACCATCTCACCCACATCACCATCTCACCGACCACCACTCCCCTGGCCCAATATTGTCAAGAACACTCTTCCCCGATTTGCCCTAAACTATGTCCATCACACCATGCCAAGCAAAGACACCATTATCCCTCTACCTCAAGTTGAAGAAGCTGGCCTGAGTGTTATGAAAACTAGCCTCTAGGGATTCTTTGTTCACAAAAGCCCCCTATTTGGTATGGTTAAAAGCATTGTGACTAGTCTCTGTAGATGCAAGGGTGTCCTAAAAGTTACTAGTTCTGAGAAGGGCATTTATGAATTTCATTTCTCATCTCTTGCTCAGTGTAATCAAGTTCTATCTGAAGGCCCATGGTTCCTAGCATATAAGCCCCCGATCCTGTAAATTTGGGAATCATGCTTCCGGCCAGAAAAAGAAAAACTCATCCCTACCTATTTAGATCAAGTTGTTTAGACTTCCAATCCACTTTTGGATTGCACCTGGGCTCAGTTATGTTATTAGTAGCATTGGATAATCACTGGTTGTAGATTCCATTACTGAAAAAAGAAGAAAGACTCGATTTGCTAGAGTCTGTATAGAAGTTAGGTCTAGTTCTAATCTATCTTTTATCCTTAAACTTCACCTAAGCTCAGGGAAAGTGATAATGTCGAGGTGGAATACCAAGGCTGTCCCTCTATATGCTACACATGTGACTATTTTGGGCACACCAATTCGACCTGCAAGAGATCCCCAACCACTTCATCTCCAGCAAAAGTACTTTAACTAGCTCATGACTGGCATTTTGTTCCCTCTCACTAGTATCACAGCAATTCGAAGAATCACTCACCACCTTTCAGGAATTCACCAATTAAATCTAACCAACCCTCTAAGACCATCTCCAATGTAAAAAGTTATTTTTGCATGCCAAAGTTATATTTTGAGAGGTGTTACAGTATCAAAATGCTATATTTTAACAATTCTGTTCCAATGATGCATTTTTATCCAAAATGCTATTTTTTGACACAACTAATATATATTAATATATATATATATATATATATATATATATATATATATATATATATATGAATTTATGATCTGAATTTAAATTGATCCATTGATATTTAATTTTAGTTCTTATTACAGTGATATCTGTTTTTATGTTCTTATCTTTGGGGTGTGTGTGTGTGTTTTTGTTTATAAATTCTTCTACATTCTTGCTTAATGGTTCAATTCCTAACTGGTTTGGTTGACCTGATAATCGGTTCGACCAAATTGATTATCAATCCTGCAATGGTGATGATAATGTTGATGAACCGAGAGTTGAACACCATGAATATGATGAGGTTTAATCAATAGAATCAAGAGGAATTAGATAATAGACTTGTATTATTATTTATAAGAATTGTTTCAAGATGAATATATAAGGATTATTAGAGACACTGTAAGTGCATAAAAGAAATCATTTTCAAGGAAACAAATGAAATTAAAGAATTTACATCCAATTATGTAATTGGAAAAACATAGCTCCAATTTATATCAAATGATGGAGTCTGCTATTTGTAAATCCAAAAAACAATAACTAATCCAAGCATCATATTCTTTCCCTTGTATTATAGTTTCGTTATATTGCAGTATAACATATTGGGAAATTTTGATTTTAGTGACCAAAGAGTGATTTTTTTTTTTTTTAGACTGATCTTAAACTTATAAAATTGAATATATATCTCCGAAAATTGAATAACGAGATTAAGTGAAACTATAAGCAATAGATTTTGAGAGAGAGGAAATTGAACAACGAGGGAAAATGGCACATATACATAAAAAAAAATACAAATTTGAGAAGACACACACACACACACACACACACACACACACACACACATATAAGGATGAAAGGGGAAAAGAAAGTATAGATATGAGAATAGAAAATATAGGAAACGCCGTTCCCTTTCTGTCGCCCCTTTTCTTCTCTTTATGTCGTCATTCTCTTCTCTTTCTTTCCGTCACTGCACCGTTCTCTTCTCTTTCTGTCGCCGAAGAGAAATAGCAGCTGTTCTCTTCTCTTTTTGTCACCCTAGAGAAATAGCAGTTGTTATTTGTTATGCTACATTTGGCACAAGATTTGGCAAAAGTTATATTTTGGCAGCCTATTGGAGAGCCTATTTTAAGCCCACCTGCTATATTTTAAAATTGGTAGCCCATTTAGCACAACATTAGAGTTACTCTAATATGTTAACTATCCCCTCTACTTTACCTATTCACAATGGCTAGAATGTTATCACCTACTACTTCAAGCCAAATGACAAGCTCGTTGTTGACTTATCTTCACCCCACCTCCCTAAATAGTATTCCATTTCTAATATCCTTCAATTTCTTGCAAGTAATTGCACCCCATTATCTCTTCCCCTGAATTGTGTGGTCACCTCACACCATTTACCACATGTTGAACTAGATTCTTCCAGCATCTCTGAATCAGATTCATCTTATCATATTCTACTTAATGACCTCAGTAAGGCTAAACCCAAAAAGGGAAGCAAGTTGAAGAAGAAGATGACTACTATCAAAGGTCCATTCATTCTTCAGAAAGGGATTATACTCCTAGATGGTCGATTCTTTAACATTATCTAATGGTATACATCAATAGTCATTTGGAATTTAAGGGGGTTGAATTGCCCCTTTAAGCAGAAAGAAGTAAAACTACTTCTGAAGTAGAATTAGATAGACTTGGCTTCTATCATTGAGACCAAGGTCAATTTGGTCAATGTTGACATTATACATAAGGTCATTGCTAATTCTTGGATGTTGGCTTACAATTATTAGCATTCTCAGTTGGGAAGAATTTGGATTCTTTGGAACCCAAAGGTGGTTGATCTCACCATCATTAGATCCTCACGACAAGTTATTCACTGTTCTATAACACTAATAAGATGCAAAACTGAATTCCTTATCTCATTTGTCTATGTTACAAGTGAGGTAGCTGAGAGATAAAGTTTTTAGCTTGACATCACTAATTATTCCACCACCTTCAGATCATGTTATTAGATCAGCCAATGAGAACCATGGAGGCTCCAAGAAAATTACAAAACCCATGTTAGACTTCAAATCATGTCTACACAACCCTTAAGGATCTTAGATACATAACTATTTTTCACTCTTGGACTAACAAAGGTCTTGGTGTTGTTAATATATCCAAGAAATTAGACAGGGTCCATATCAATGATGTATGGAATCATTTATTTCCCTTATTCCAGTGTTCATTTCTTCCATATGGCATCTCAGACCACAGCCTCATAATCATCTGCTTAGGGAATCTAAGACCTAAAAGGAAAGTTCCCTTTAGATTCTTCAATAGCTGGAGTAACAATGATTCTTTTCTCCCAAATGTTCAATCAGTTTGGAATGCTCATGTTAATGAACACACAATGTTCAAATTTGTTAACAAGCTCAAAAGTCTGAAGCGCCATTGAAACTGGAATTCTCTAAGGATTTTAGTGCCATTCAAGTTGATGCACAGGCTGCCAAAGACTTTCTTTCCTATTGTCAAACCTTACTTGATACTACACTTGATGATCACTCACTAAGGATTCAAGAAAAGATTTTGCTCTTAGAATACACCAAAATCAGAAAGGAAGAAGAACGGATTTACAGGCAGAAGTCCAGAGTTCTTTAGCTAAAGGTAAGAGATTACAACACCTCATTCTTTTTCAAATCAATCTCCTCAAGATTCAATAGAAATAAAATCACTCATATCAAGAATGCCAATGATGAATGGATGGACATTAATGCTTCTATCAAGCAAGAGTCTGTGAATCACTTCCATTCAGCACTAGGTATAAATACTCACTCCTTTCCTGGTTTTGAACAACTCTTACCATTATTACATTCATCTCTCTCACCCTTATTCATCCCATCACTTTGTTCAATCCCCACTGATTTGGAAATTTAGCAATGTATGTTCTCACTAAATAATGACAAAGCTTTATGACCTGATGGGTTTAATGCCCATTTCTTTAAGATAGTATGGCTAATCATTGGTTATGATGTGACCAAAGCTATTAGAGAGTTTTTCCTCAATGGGAAACTCCTTAAAAAAATAAATTCAACCTATTTCTCTTTTGTCCCTAAAGTAACTATCCCTATATCCCCCAATGAGTTTGGACCAATAACATGTTGTTCCACCATCTACAAATGCATATCCAAGCTCCTAGCCAATAAACTTAAGCCTATATTACCTCACCTCACTGGACCATCCCAATCTGCCTTCATTTATTGCAGACAAATTAACGATAACATATTTCTTGCCTAAGAGCTTCTGAATGGCTATAACAGACAAGGAAAGTCACCAAGATGTGTACTCAAGATTGACATTAGGAAGACATTTGACTCTGTTTATTAGGACTTCCTTTTTGAAACCTTGAAGCTATTGGGATTCCCTAGTCTATTTATTTCTTGGATCCACTCATGTGTCACTACTCCATTTTTCATAATCTCCGTCAATGGGAAGTTCTACAGTTTTTTCAAAGGTTGCAAGGGACTGAAGCAAGGAGATCGATTATTCCCTTTCCTCTTTGTAATTGTTATGTAGGTTTCAACAATTGCCAACAAGTTCACCAGAGAACTACCATTCAAATTCCACTAGAGGTGCAAAGAGTTATCACTCACGCATTTAGTAATTGCAGATGATTTTCTTCTCTTTTGCTATGGTAGTCTCACCTCTATCCACACCTTCAAGCAAGTAATTGATAAATTTTCATCTCTCTCTGGTCTGCATATCAATCGATCCAAGAGCTATGTTTTCTTCTCTAGTGTTAATGAACATATTCAATCCTTCATTCTTTTACTTCTTGGCTTTGAAGTTGGATCCCTACCTATGAGTTACCTTGGTGTGCCTTTAATCTCTTCTATCCTAAAAGCAAATGATTGTAGAGTTCTTATTAATATTATTTGTCTACAACATTTGGAGTGAACAAAATTGGAGAATCTTTTAAAAGAAGAGGCTTTTTGCGAACTTAGTTCTGGCTCGAACCTTGGAATTGATAGGATTAAAGTTGATGTCTGCAAGCATTGACGACTCACCATTAGCTAGACGTCTAATCTCATAATGGGAACTCCTTACTTTTATTTGATCTCTATCGGATTGGGTAACTGCATTAGAGTTACATTGTTTTCTTTTGTTAGTTGATTGATTATGACTTGGGGGATGGGCCTCTTATTTGAGGTTTCCTTTGTTTTGTGTAGGTTTTAATTTGGTTAGTCAAGGCTAACCTTCCCTATTTGGGCTGTAGATTCTACTTATATTTATACATTGATATTGAACTTTAAAAAAAAAAGAAAAAAAATTCTTAGGTTCCAACTTCTTTCTTTCCATACTCACAATTGAAACATTTTTAAGAAACAAAATTTATTCCCACGTATTGTACTCCAGTCATAAAAAAAATTCTGCAAAAATGCCAATCGTAATATAATGCTCAATTTCTGCTGCAAATTCATTCATTTTCCTAAGGCTGATTACGATTGGCATTTTTGCAGAATTTTCCTAAGGCTACATATGTATAGCCTTGATATATAAGGGTCAAGTGCAAAAAACACCTCTATAGTATACTTACAATGCGTATTGCACCCCTCACGTGTAGTAAACACCCTTAAAGTTTTTAATTTGTGCAAATAGGTCCCTTTTGACACATTTAACCTATAATTTGACTAAATTGCCCTTATATATTCATTTAACATATTAATTATTTAAAAATACATATTTTGTGAAATTATGAAAATAAACACAAGGGGTGTGATGCGCAGAGTAACTATAATGTAGGGGTGTTTTTGATCTACACTTTACCCTAGAAATTGTTATTGTTTTGAATTTGAACACCCATTTATTGCTATGTAAAGAATAATTTATATTTGTGAAAATTTATTGCAAATTCTGTATGTTATATATATATATATATATATATATATATATATATAATGAATAAGTATCTTTAATTTAATTTTTAAATTATACCTTTAAAGAAAAATAATAATCATATTAAATTTTAATTAGAAATTATTATTTTTTTTAATAATTATAAAAAGAACTAAGATTTTCATTCCATATGATATACAACTCAACATTAATATGACAACTATGGTGATGTGACCCAAGTGTGTCAATCAAAATAGGTGTTTATAGGTGGCAAATGGGATATCAACTTTTAAATTTGTAAAACCACTAAACAACTATACGCTAATATAGTGAGTAGGGATCGTCCATTGGGATTATTGGCTTGGAATTTAATTCAACATCGAACGTGAGATTGAAAAGATATTGTTGTTTTGGTTAAACTAATAATTAATTCAATGTGAAAGCACGCAAATTAATTGAACTAAGATAAACTTGATTAAGGTGATAATGAGAGAGAGAATTAGGGTATGGATTACACCACTAAACTCTTGCAATTATGCCAAATGCCTTTAATTAATGGGAAAAACATATTATAATAGGAATGTAGCTACAAGTACACATCAATATTTAAGAAGATAATACAAATGGCAATGAATAAGTATGAACTATCAAAACAAAGCATGAATTGTTTACCTAACTACAATTACTCTAAGATACTGTAGCACAACCCTTCAAGACTAAGCATAATTCATCAAACTAAAGTATCAAATAGAAACCATGCATGGTCATCATTAAGTAGAATTATAGAAAGTACTCAATGTAGAAATCAATTCTCAATTAATCACACATAAGACAACATGTAATCAATATAGAGAATCAATTGAAAGAATTATCAATATAAACCTTGGTACAACCAAGTTTGAATTCATAAGACCAAGCACTAATTATAATTCATAATCCCCAAAATTGAAAGACAAAAGGTTTAATTACACAAACTTAGGGCTCATCCAAGTCCTAAGTGAAGAACTAGCCACTCATGGAGAAGGTAGATGTCATTATGGTGGTCTCACAATCCATCTTCAAGCTTGGGTTTATTTTTTTCTTCCTTGAGAGAAACCCTAAAGAAAGAAAGTAGATCTAGAATTCTTCTTAGCTTCCAAAAATTCCAACCCTTGCAAAATGGGCTCAATCTTGTATTTATAGGTGAATCTTGGAGGCCAAAATGAGTCAGACCCGTACATTCACGTTAGGCAATCTCGCAGACCTTGGCTCCCCGTAATTGGAGCCCGAAAAATTAACTTTAAATGATTCTACCCGACTTACGATCGATCGTGAATTTCCTACGATAAATCATATTTTGAACACGATCGATCATGAATTCCCAAGATCGATCGTAAGTTCACAGGATCGATCGTGAATTTCCACTTGGGCTTTTTCTGGAACTTTCCATCTTCGTTGCATTTTGATTGACTCCACAAAGACTTTAATGCACTGGGATGAACCCTTTTTTCGATGTACTAACTTGAAAATGACAATAATGCAAATAAGTACTAAATAATAAATAAGGATATGATTAAAGTGCTAACAATCATAAGAATAAAGGCCGAAATGTGCATATTTCGGCACTCATCATATGGGAACATATATTTTTCTTATCTCCATTTGAATGGTAAAATAAATTTATATATTAGAACTTTTTAATTTATGAGTGACATTAGCCATTAAGTCCTAGGAAATGTAAAGCTTTCAAATCGGAGAGATATAATACATAAAGATAATATATTGTGAGCGGAAATATATAGAGAAATTATTTATTAGATTTTATTTTTTGAAAGGTAAGAGAAAATCCTTAAAAGTGGGTTAAATTTAGTTAATGTGCACATTACACTCCTCTACTATGAGATTATTAATATACACACCCCTTTGGGGCATTTTTGAAAGAATAAAAGGGTAAAATGGTCATTTTAAAAATATTTTGGGCCTGCTTAATTTGTAACTATGGAAACAATTTTCTGTTATAAAAATGTATGATTTTTTTTTTTTTTTAAGGGTATTTTTGCACAAAGTTTAAAGAATAGAGGGAGTTATTAGTACACTTTTTAAAATAGAGAATGAAAAAGTTATATACTTTAATGCTGCGTTTGGTATGCAGGAATGGAATGGAATGAGAATGGGAATTGAATGGAATGATCATTCTCATTTTATTGTTTGGTTGTAAATATGAAATGTGTAGGAATGAAATGATAATAACCATTTTAGTGTTTGGTTGGACCAATTTAAAATTTAGAATGTAATAAATTTTTAATTGAATTCTCTAAAATATCTCTCTTAGTAACAAATAAATTAAATTAAATTAACGATAATGGTGGTGGTGAAAGGTGGCGGCGGTAGTGGTGGCGACGGCAGCGATAGTGGTAGAAGGTGGTGGCGGTGGTGGTGGTGGTGATGGTGATGATAGAAGGTGGTTGACTTTAAGATTGTTTTATGCACTTCTCCAATAAATAACTACACATGTATACATGAATATTTACATTCATCAATTTTATGACGTCTTGGAAGAATTAGTAACTAATACATGTCAAGTACGTACAGAAATTATCAGTTTTGCTTCAGTTATATAAGTTGTGTAATATTTAGCCTGTTCCCTTCTTAATATTAAAACACTGCACGCGATCCATGCTGCATTTATTTTTAATTAATTTTAATTTTTTTATTTTTATATTGTCAATGAAATTATCCAAATGATTAACCAAAAGGGTTTTTGGAATATAAAACCATCCACGTGATCCATGCTGATTTATTTGTAATTCACCATCATCAAAAAGTGATCCAAATTAGCTTTTGGTTCTTCTTCAAATTGAGATGATGATATTATTAAGAATGAATTGTGGTTTGTTTGTTCTGAGAAAGATATTTATATATATATATATATATATATAACTTCAATGTATGGCCACAACCACTCTTGTCATCTTTTATCACCCATCACCAAACTGTCCTTTATAAGTCCCAACAAGTCTACTATTTTCTGTGTTCCCTTTCACGTCCTACTCTCTCTTTCACTACTCTCTATAACACCTTAATTCATAACATTTTATTTTTCCTCCCTGTCTTTGCCTCCAACAATCTCGCACAATGAGTTGGTGGTGGGCTAGATCCCTGGGCGCTGAAAAGGTACTTATAATTAGTGTTTGTGTTACATAACTTTCATATATTAGAGTACTTGTGCAATGTTGAATTGGTTTTTTTAGGATTAAACGTTGATTTAATTAAATGTTTTTGATAATTTAATTTAAATATAATTTTTTTAAAAAAAATTTAAGTAATAAAGACATGATAAATCTATCTTAAAAAATTGATGATATTAATCATAAGAGAAACTTTCATTTGCAGAAGGAATTGGTAGAAAATGGAGTCTCAAAAGATTATACGAGCGTGGCTCTGATCATCGGGGTGACCGGCATAGTCGGCAACAGCTTGGCCGAAATCCTCCCGTTACATGACACACCGGGCGGTCCATGGAAGGTCTATGGTGCTGCTCGCCGCCCACGCCCTACCTGGTATTCAAACCGCCCACTTCAATACATCCAATGTGACGTAGCTGACGCCCAAGACACAATGGCCAAGCTCTCCCCTCTCACAGACATCACCCACATCTTCTACGTGGCATGGACCGGCACGGAGGACTGCGACATCAACGCAGCCATGTTCCACAATGTGCTCAAGGCCGTCATCCCCAACGCCCCCAATATCCGCCACATTTGCCTCCAAACCGGCATCAAGCACTACACCGGACCATTCGATCCCGACAGCGGTGTCCAGCCACACGACTCGCCTTTCACGGAAGACATGCCTCGACTCGACACTCCCAACTTTTACCACGACCTCGAAGACATTCTAGTAGAAGAAGCCTCCAAGAAAAAAGGGCTCACTTGGTCGGTGCATAGACCTGCATTGGTGTTTGGCTTCTCTCCTTATAGCATGATGAACATAATTGGCGCGCTCTCAGTGTACGCCGTGATATGTAAACACGAGAACAAGCCACTGATCTACCCCGGAGCACGAGACAATCCGAGGGACTCGTGGAACGTGTATGCTGACGGAGCTGACGCGGATTTGATCGCGGAGCAGCAGATATGGTCAGCTGTGGATGATGGCGGTAAAAATGAAACGTTTAATGTTAGTAATGGGGATGTGTTCAAGTGGAAGCAAATGTGGGAGATCTTGGCGGAGGAATTCGGGGTCGAGCTCGTTGGGTATGAGGAGGGACAGAAGAGGATGAGCTTGCAGGAGATGATGAAGGACAAGGGTCCAGTGTGGGATGAGATTGTGAGAGAGAAGGGACTGGTGGAGACCAAGTTGGAGGATGTTGCGCAGTGGTGGTTTGCTGATGTTGTGTTTGGTTCGCAGAATTTGGTGAATGGTGTGAACAAGAGCAAAGAGCATGGGTTTTTGGGTTTTAGGGACTCCAAGAAGTCGTTTGTTTTTTGGATTGAGCAGATGAGAGCTTACAAAGTTCTTCCATGAGAGAGAATGGGTGTTTGGATTGATTAGGTGGTTGTGTTTGGGGGTGGATTTGGGTTATTCTTATAATAAAAGAATAAAAAGATTTAAGTGAAAATATTGATCGAGCTTTGTCACTCTAGGTTTTTACCATGTTGTATATTAAAGTAGTAACATATAATAAAATTTCATTTTCTCACTTGAGCCACAAACAGGCTGAATCTGAAACACAGATTACACATAATTAATAATAATACAACAACAACAACAACAAACAATTTTTTATCAGTCATTTTCTTTGCATTACTTTCAATGAATCATATTTCTCTTCTTAACTCCACACTTAATATTGGCTTTTTTTTGCATATATCTTTTAATTTCTAGCTAAAAATATACAATTTTATCTAAAAACTTGTACATCTCTTGGGCATTGGCTGAAGTATCACATGGTAATTGACTCTATAACAATTACAATTAAAAAAAAAATATATTAATTTGAGATCGAAAAAATAATAAATAAATAAATAAAGAACAGTCGGTGAAGACATGATTCATGATATAGGTTTTTGTCACATAACCATATAGTCAAAAGCCAATTTTATAGCAGTGTCTTCATGAAGTGGGACCAAAATTTCAGTTCTGCGTATGGACATTTTCAATGTACATATTGAATTATTGAGTTGGTGCGGAATACAAGTCAGTACTTTCTTATATATATTGTAGAGTAGCTCTCTTTTATATATATAACAAAGGGTAGGTGTTCTTTTACCTTAATTCTTCTTACTGTAGTACTTGCTCCAAGGTGAAATAAATACATTACCTTTTTTCAGAAGGACGTGTTTAGTACTTTAACTAGTTCTGACAAAGAGTGACTACACCACAGAGTAGGTGGTATGAACCAGTGTTTTACTGTAGTATTTACTCCATGGTTAACTATATATATCAATTTAGTGAATTATTTTTAAGGTAAAATGCAAAAAAATCTTCCTGAATTATGGAGAAACCTATAAGTAACCTCCTCAACTATCAAAAATGCAAAATATCTCCTGAATTATGTAAAAAAGTTACAGATCATCCCCTCCGGCCAAGGTCTGGTGAGAATTGTCTCTTAAATTTGGTTAAATTTTTTTAAAAGACCATACTGTCCTTAGAAGCATGAAAGGACAAAAGTGCCCTTAATTTCCAACCTTTGACTTCAATATCCAAACATGGCTTTAATCTTGTAATTATCCAAACATGGCTTTAATCGGGGACCACAGTGACGGCGAGAATGTTGGCAAGCTATGAAAGATTAATTTTGGAATTTGAGAGAGAGAGAGCATACCTCTTCAGTTGTAATAATTGCGTTGATGTGCTGAAACATAATTGAAACAAAAACAATTTAAGCAACAAATAGAGGAATGATTAAGGCAAAGATGGAAATGGATACCAGGTGTTCTAGAAATTGACCTCCAAATTGATAATGATTGCTCTTTCTCGGGTAAGAATTGTAGAAGGACAAGAGAGGAGAGGATCAAGAATTCGAAGATCTCTAGCATTAATCGACACACGTCGCATTATGGCATACTTGTCCAGATCAAGAATCGTACCATGCCCACTTTGGTCTAGCAACATCCAACTCCTAGAAACAACCATCTGTGATTAGCCTACAATACTTGGCGGGATGGAACGACGGTGCTTGCGGCGGTTCTGAAATCAACAGGTATGAGCGTAGAGAGAGGGAACGAGTAGTCATTAGACGGCCGTAATTGCCCTTCGCCTCAGCCACACCTACTTCGGCGGCCGTAATTGCTCCATCTCAGTCACTTTCTTTTTATATTGTAAGGTATATATATATACATATACATACAGATATAAAATCAGGGCTCGTTTCCTCTGTTCTCGCATAGGCAAGCGGCGAACCAATTCATTAAGAACGCCCTTAATCTTGCCTGAAATTTCTTCGCCGAGGAAAAACAATTAATTGACAAAGATGTGATGATGCTCACTAATCAAACTTTGAAAAGAATGGAATCCCATTAAGAACGCCCTTAATCTCGCCTGAAATTTCTTCGCCGAGGAAAAACAATTAATTGACAAAGATGTGATGATGCTCACTAATCAAACTTTGAAAAGAAAGAAATCCCAAATGGGGATATATATACTCCTTAGCCGCCTTAAAATTGAGAATCCGGAACGGGTTCTCAAAATCCACTGCGCAGGATAGCGCTCCGACAACCTCCAGTAGAACAAGACGAGTTGAAGCAGAACAAGTCATCCATTCCACCGTCATCTTCGTCGTCATCGCTGTCATAATAGAGGGGCCAATTTTTTTGGGACAAACAGCTGTTTCTAATCGTGAGGGAGGTTGAAGAGAGAGAGTGAATCGGATTCGCCTGAGCGAGCGAGTTAGGAGGGTATTGAGTGGTGGGTGAGTTGGAAGAACCTGAGTTGAGAAGAAGCAGAGAGAAGATTGGTTAAAAGAGTTGGGTTTGGCTCGGAGAGAGATATGAGGGGAAGAGAGGTGGTGGGTGGTGGTAGTGAGTTGCGAGTAGGGAGGAAGATTGGGTAGGAGGCGATGAAGGAGTCGGGGGAGAACGTCCGCAGTGGCGGCGGCCGATGAGGAAAGAGGGTTGGGTTGGATCGATGGTGTTGGCGGCGGAGTTGTGATGGTGTCGCACGAGTTAGGGCGTCAATTAGAGAAATTGATATTATCAACAAACTGCGTCATTTTATAGGGAGGGCAATTTGGTCTTTTTACTTTTCTTGTGACTTGAGAGGGCAAATTGCAACAAATTAAAAGTTCAAGGGAATTTTCTGTAGTTCCGAAGGTTAGTTACAAAACCCCATAATTTAGAGGTTTTTTTTTGCATTTTACCCTTATTTTTATAATGTCCAGCATTTTTCATCAATTTACTGTTAAATAAAGAAAGAGAATGATTCTTATTATGAGAGAATTATCTTAACAAGTTGATTAACTCTCACTCAAATTGAGTTATTTTGCATGAAATTTAGTGATGTCATATTGAGTTTTTCTTTTGTTTGGTTTGCAGCTAGAGACTTTCTATGTATAAGATTGTAGTCTGTTTGGTTTTCTTTTGTTTCCTCTTCTATTGGGTCCTATGGACATTTTCTTTATTCAATACACAAACTTACCTTTTAACCAAAAAAAAATAAAAAATAAAAGATAACAATAATTGGATTTTCTCTCTGTGGCAACGCCAAAGACTAGGCATTTCTCTACTCTGTAGATTTGAATTGTTTTAGTTACAGTTGCTAGCTTTTTGTTTTTGTAGTACTTTGTGGTTTTTGTTTTTTTGGAAGATGTGGTTTTATCGTGATTTTATCCTTGATTATAGAAGTCGTATGACGCTTTTCTTTACAGGCCAAAAAAAAAAAAATTTGTTTTATTTTTACTTTTTAACTTTACTTTTCCTTTTTAATGGAAAGTGGGCCCCGATTGGAACTTTAAAATATACTGTATTAGTAAAGCTTTCTTTAGGATTAATTGGCTTGGACTACTCAAAAGGATTGCCAGTTTTTCTTTGTAAAATGATTTTAAGTGTGGTAATCAGTTGGTGGTAATCAGTGTCCTTAAATTGGGTTTTTAGGGCTGGGCTGCCCAATTCAATCTTAGCCTCTTTGTCTGGTTGAATACGAAAATCTGGTGCATCTTTCAATCCACCTCGTCGAAGCCCCAATTGGGTCTGATTTTCTCACAGTCCGGAGCTTCACTTCAATCTCTTGGTGGCTCTGTCCCAATCTGCATAACATCACAGCACCATAATCAGAAACAATCGTTTCTTATTGTTTTCAAACATGTAAGTACATACATAATCACACTCTTTTCAATTTCATTATTTCATTCATATATAATCTGTAAATCTGTATGTGTATATATATATATGTGGATTTCTTTGTGATAAGAACTTGTTCAGCAGCTAAAGCAATGGTGCTCACAACCTTCAATGGAACTGGAGTTGGATTTGGTAAGCATATTTGCAAAAGGCACCTTTCCCCATTTGATATGTACCTGTAACATTTACGTGTTGCCTGTAATGTCTTTTATTAATTCTCTGTGGATTGTAATTAGGTTTTGGCATCGGTTGTGGGTTCGGCGTAGGATGGGGTTTTGGAGGTATATCATCCATAACTCTCCTCTGTATCTTTCATTCTAAATCATCTTGCTTTATGCATAGAAACTTATCTGTGCTTTGCACGAACTTCCTAGTATTGTTATCCTTCATCAATTAACTGTGGAATTCGTGGCGTTTCTTTATGTTACGTTGACATCATTCTTACCCAAATCGTTTATAAATTTTTTTAGATCATCCTGTGATGCTGGGAAGAAAGAATATGTAGATAAAGGTGCATTTAGTTTCAGGATATTGAGAGAGTTGTTTAGAAATATGTCACGTACTAATTTCTCAACTAGAAATTGAATATGCTGTATTGAGGATCAGATTAAGATTTTTTCTGATCTTTGGTGTGTGATGGCACTTGTGCTCATGTTTTGCGAAAGGAAAAATTAAATAAAATATCGAATGTTCTCTTAAGGGTAGTTTGAAGCATTTTTTATTGTTATGTTTGCAAATCCAGAATGGTGCCTTAAACTTTTTCTTAATTGCCTAACTTGCTAGAAGATGTTTCTCTTTTAAAATTTTCCAAATTTCTGTCGGTCTCCAATATTAGTCCTTTTCAAGATTTGGGAATTCAAATTACCTAAGATCAAGACAAATTCTTAGTCAATGCTTTGTCTTATACACAACAGATGACATGCTCCAACAGTACGAAAGATGAGAAGTCTTCTAGTATGTGTAACTATGGTACTATATAAAAGTGAGTTGTTCTTGGTGTTATCGTTTAACCAAAAACTTCTTTTATCACTTGCTCAGTGGATGGAGATACTAGGTTGATTTGATGTATCTATTGAGTCTTTATTTTGTCTTCCCATGAGTATCAAGAACATGGGGTATGCTCTTATATACTGGGGCGGCTATATTGATGCCATCTGTTTGGTATTAGACAGAGTTTCTCTTATTCTGAGAAAATAAAGGAGCATCTTACCATTATAAAGACATAAATAGATGTAAGAAATTGTGTCTAACTTTTGTCTCTTTGGAGCCTCAGCCAACAAATCAAGGATTACCAATCTGTTGAGAAATAAAGGAGCTTGTGCAGCATTTCGTCTACCTAACAGGCTAGCACCATCAACTTTGTTTTGAATTCCCCAAAAGAAAATAAAATGGTCCTGGGGAGCTTCAGTCATGGCTGCGAGAAATAGGAAACTTGGGTCACTTGGTGCCAAACTTTTCTTGTAATAATGAGGCTGGACTTGTATGTTCTTGGGGCCAATTGAAGAATGTTACTCTAAGTAATTTAAAATATTGGTTTTTGTGCATAAGCTGGAATCAAGAAACAATGATTTTTCCAAATTTTTGTTGGAAGGCTATTTAGATAAAGTTCTTAGTTGGGCCTTTGGAGTAGCAGTAATTACATTAAAAGTTTCACATATTGAAAAGTGATTAGCTATGTACTCTACGTATGCCATTGTGCTTAGTGTCTCAGCATTGGATTTAACAAATCCCCGAACTTTAAGGAAATGAGAATATGGTTAAATATTAATATTTTTCTTCTAATGTTCATCTTTTACTTTTTAGGGTAGAATGTTGTTTTTTGTAACATAGAGTGGTTAATAAAATGTGAGCGCCGTTGCTTGGTGTACTAGGCTACTAGTAAAATGCTCGGGCTGTCAAGCATGTAAATATGGGTTAGAATCTCGAGAGCAGCCACTTTGTACAAAAAAATGTTGAAAGTTATGTCTGCATCTAGTCCACCCCTCTCAGCCGCCTCAATTAACATAGATCACACTTGGTAATGACTCTTTTTTACACTTCACTCGTTTAGAAACAATAGTGTAACAAATGGAGCGTAAAGAGAATTTTTTATTTACAATTATGGATAAGTGTATGTCCAGTCCAACCAGATATGTTGATGGTCACATTTTTCTATTTCCTCATGTATATAATTGGAAATGGACCAACTGAGTGGTCATAAGGGCTTCCAGCCATATGAGGGTGATTCATCCAATCTGTTAAGAAAATACGTTATCCGAACCGATCCACTTATATAATGGATCATTGTTATTCTTATCTTCTTTTGTTTGATGAGTTTATTCTTGTATGTGGCCGACTCTGTTTGTACGGAAGAAAGGCAAGGATGATGATGATAGTTATATTTATCTATATCTTTATAGGATTATAAGATCAGTACCTCATTATAAATTCAGGGAATTGGGCTAGATTCAGATCACAATCCAAGCCATTGGGAAGCCTCGGTCCAAGTAATCGAGCTTTCTATGTAATATACAATTTTCTTCTTTCCTAAACTGCATTCTTCAGTAGTAATAAAGAACTCCAGGGTCCAATCTGGTTTTCGTCCAGTTAAATTTCACGTGCCCACAAATTTTTACTTGTATCAGTTCCGGAAGTTGTTAGTTGGACAGGAACAATGAAACTGCCCGGAATCTAGTAATGGAAGTTGTCCATTTACTAGTTTCTATGAATATGAGATTGTGAAGTAGCTGCCATATAGGCTACAAATCACATATAATCCTAGAATGTAATACGACAGACCAAGGCTCTTATTGAGATAATTTGAAGATGTATTTGGTGATTCTTGTCAATATATAGTTGACAGTAGGATCCTTAAGTCCATCTTGTAGAGGGGTGTGTGTGTGTGTGCTTGCGTGTGATGAATTTCAGCTTGAGACTGTTTATGTTTATATGATTATTTCTTTAATGAATAAGAGAAATGGTAGAAAACTTTATTTCATTTTTGACTGGACTTGAGGCCTGATTAATTACATCTTATATCTTTGGATCTTTGCTGAAAAGCATAACCATCTCATTAGTATGGCTGGAAGAAACAAGTTATGAATTCAGGAAAATTCTGTAGTATGCCTGTACCCGCTTTGGTATAGGCTTGTTTTCTCTTTGGTAGAGGCTTTTTATTTTTTTATTATTTTTTAAGCTCGAGCAAGATAACGGAGGGTTATAAGGGTATTTTGCCTTTCATTTTCTACTCTATTGAGAGTAATTTGATGTTTACTAACAGATTAGCATTCAGGCTTCCCCTACTTATTTTTGAGATATCTGATTCATCACCAGAGGCACACATTGATGAACTTTATATACCATATGCTTGTTAAACCAGGCAAATTATGTTGATTTGTTGCATTTGAACTTTAAAATAACAAGAAGAATACAAAGTCTGGTTGTTGGTTGATGTTTGGACATTGTTAGAAGGATCAGATACGTAATTGGAAGCCTTTTTCCATGTGTGCCCTTTATCTTTTACACGCACACATGTATGCATATTATGTCTACTACAGAAAGCATTCCCTTTTTTATAAAATAAAAAAAGAATAAGCTCTGTTTATTTTGTGTTCTATATATATATATATATATATTGGTATGGAACATTTTGGGAAACAGCATTTTCTATGTGAATCTTTGAATCATGTTTACAAAGCTATCAAGAACTTTACATCTTAATAAAAGATAATGAAATATGTTAAACCAGTTGCTCTTTTATTATTATTATTATTTCCTTTTTGAAAAAAGAGAGATAACATAGAAAGGAAAATACAGAGAAAGAAAAATGCGGACAATTTGTTTTTTATGGTACTATGAAGTTCTTATTTCAAATATCTAACAGCTTTATTTATTATATATTTTTTTTCAGGCATGCCTTTGAATTTCATGGGTGTTGGTGTAGGTACACAAGTGAAACTTACTTTATTCAAAGCAATACACAGCTATCATCTCTATTTATGTTATTTTGTTAATTGATTCTCTAGAATTTTGATCTGAAGGTGGAGGCTGTGGAGTTGGGCTAGGCCTTGGATGGGGATTTGGCACAGCATTTGGTAGTAAGTATCGGTCCTCTAGGGTCATATTTCAAGGCCTGGATTTTGACAGAGAGGCTAAAACTGAAGGTAGAGAGTCCACCGAATTAACAAAAGGTACTTCCAATGTTCATGCTCCTCGGTAGTAAACACCTTTCTTTCTCTTTGTGCACGGAATCAATAGCCATCGAGATGATGCTTTTGTTACATGTCAACTGTGTGAGACATAAGCGCATTGTGATGTGCTTTTGTAGCATTCAAATTGTAAAAACCATGTTTTTAATTTTTTTTTTTTTAAACATTTTGAAAATATAATTCTGTATTAGAGATTGAAAGGAAGTTGATTTCCTTCTTTCAATCTGTACTGCATTCAGTTTAGTATTTGGGCTTGGCTGAGTTTGATTTTTATTCAAGTAATTTTTGTCATTCTTTAGGACATTTAAGACAAAACACAAATTGGTGACAAGCTTATCCAAGAGTAGGTAGCTTTTATTTATATATTGATATTTAACTGGAGTACTCTTCAATTGTTTTTAAAAATAACTTCAAAAATATGTTTGGATACATTATTTTGAACTCCTATCGGGAGGTTTAAATAAAAGATTGAGGGTTTAAATGCCATTATGGACGACACCAAGTGCCTGTAAATTGGGTGCATGAGTAATTATTTACTGAAAAAAATTAAGGGCGTGGATAAATTTGCATGAGTAATTACCCACGGGAAGGTCACCGGACACCGGGCATGTATAAATCTCTACCGTTACAATGAAACCTTCCTGTGATCAAGCTTGCAAGTTTGTGGTAATTGTCATGCTTTTTGCGTGATGGTAATTGTCATGCTTTTTGCATATCAAATAACATATTTTTAGGATGAACATATTTAATCAATCATTCTATTTTTTGACGAAGTGAAAATACATCTAATCAATCATTCTATTATTTGACGAAGTGAAAATACTAAGATTTTATAGTGTTAATTTGACACAAATATTTACTGTTGAGGGCATTGGAGGAAACCAAGGGTACTACAACTATTTTTAAACAATTTTTTTTTAGTTTCTTTGGGACTAAATATAGCGTGAAAAATTAATATAATTTAAACCAGCTTCAAGTTCATGATATGTTTTTATAATTTAAACCAGCTTCAAGTTCATGATATGATTTTAAGAATATATATTCTTGATAGACAATATTATAGTCAATTTTGATAGCCTCCAAATTCAGTACTAGTATTTTTTTTTTGTTCATGTGTTAAAGCGTAAATTATTATTATTTGTTCATGTTGACGGGATATTAATGGAGACAGGATCTCTAAGATTCTAACACATGAACAAAAAAAGTAGAATTTTTTTTTTTTTTTTTCACACTTGAAAAAAATACTTTAGGTTAGTAATCAACTTTTAAAATTATTATTATTATTTTTTTCTTTGAATCTATCTCAACTTTCCTGTGGAAATTACCACCAAAGCCTCGACTTAAGGGTGGGTGAGGTAAAGAAAAAAAAGTTATCTCCGCCTTCTGGAAATATATATATATATACACTTAGGGTAGGTGGGGAAAGAAAAAAATGGGATCTCTGCCTTCTGGAAATATATATATATATATATATATATATATATATATATATATATCATGAAAATAAGCTACATTGCAGAGGCTCAGTCGCTCATCAGTGATAAAAGTTAAAAATACTGCCACAAAAGCTTATGTACAATCCATATCTCACTCGAAATATCAACTTGAACTGATATCACCAAATTCCAAAATGCAAGTCCAAAAGAGTTTAATAATTTATTTATTTTAGTGAGAAGTTCAGAATTATTATGGGTAAAAACAATTTCTTTTTATATTTAGAAAATAGAATTCTGTAGAGATGGAAAGGAAATTGATTTCCTTCTTCTAATCAGTATCGCATCCAGTATGAAGGAAACCAATTTCTTTTACTCTTGTCCCCAAATTCCTTGTCATTTTAAACTTTCACAAGTCTAATCTGCAGCCAAACTTGTCTTTAATATTGCTAGATGGGAGGTTAGCATTTGGGCTTGGCTGATTATGTATGTATTCATTAAACCGAGGGTTCAGGTAGTTAAAGTATAATTTTCAGCTGGAGCATTAACAATGGATTGAAGAGTACTTTTATTAAATATTAATATGTAAGGGTTGTCACGGATTGGATCGGATTAGGAATCAATTCTAATATGATTCGCTCCCAGTGAATTGAAAAAATCTTAATTCCTCGTAAGATATTAGATCGAAGCTTTTCATAGCTTATTCATGGAGGATGATATATGTATAGATATAGAGAGGGAAAGTGAGGAAAGAAGATGATGAATAGTGGGGGAGTTCGCCAAACTTCCTCTATTTATAATTCGTTCACAACTTTTTCGTAATTACATCAGTTAACTCCAAAATTCTATAACTAATTACTCCCTTCCTCCAAACAACTTCCATGAAATTACCCTAAGGCAACAATCCACTGAAAATATAATAATAAAACCCTCCAATGATCTTGCACTTGGACCCTTGCCATTCCTGTGCACTTAAGTCACCCTGGACCCACACGAGGCCTCCGAGTCCAAAAATAAAAAATGTCCGAAATGGACCCAAATACACTTCTAAGAGCTCTAAAAGCAAAGAAATGTCTCAAACGACTATCGGGACTCACGTGGCACACAAAACGAATCCCGACACGAAAAACGATGCGCCGAGAAAAAAAACCTTGAAAATTCAAAAAAATCCGAAAAAATTCGGGACATCACAATCTACCCTCCTTAAAAAGATTTCGTTTTCGGAATCTACCTTCTTTAAAAGAAAGGCTTTATGCTGCTTACGATCACATAATCTACCAAGGAAACTCTAAACATTGCCATAGTGCAATCCACAAAATTCAACATTCTCTCACATTCATCATAAAGAAAACTATAACTCATCTCAAGATCGCTAGTCGTCTAAAATGTAATACCATATCGACGTCATCATCAAAAGACACCTCACCAGAAAATTGTCGGATTCCTACAAGATATATCTAACACGCAACATTCTATATACTCCCCGCCAAACGCCCCAGGCACTCACAAGGATAACGGTTACAAAACTGCTTGACATACTTACTTATAAGCTCGACTCGCCATCCCAAGGATACACATATAAAACCATCACCGACAACCAACCATTGGCTATAAGACTGAGCAACTCATCATACTCGCTAGAAGACAACTCTGTAACGGTCACACTAGAGGATAACCACCTACGCACTCATGTGCATGATCTATAACACCCATTTTACATGAAACTCACTTCCCGACAAAACATCCAATTCCCATCCACATGGCATACTGCATCCTACCCTAGTCATCGTTACTCACATGGAATAATCATTGACCTTTGACCTAATATCATGTTAAGGAAAGACTAACTCAGAGAAATGGTTGGCCAGGCCATTCTCATCGTCAATCCGACCCCAACACCAACACCGTTCTTATCTTTAGGTCTAATCCTCAGATAACACTCTCACACAATCCTAAGAAGAAGATTGCATAACTAAACTCAAGGTAACCTAAAAAAATTAGACGATACCGACACTAGTCCACAAGACGTTGTCAAACCAAACTTCTAAATACATGGTTCACATCACGTCGCCTAACCATCCTCAACACACGATTCACA
Source organism: Cornus florida (assembly GCF_030987335.1). Taxonomy (NCBI): domain Eukaryota; kingdom Viridiplantae; phylum Streptophyta; class Magnoliopsida; order Cornales; family Cornaceae; genus Cornus; species Cornus florida. Next base: position 55,937,940 of record NW_026775579.1, on the reverse strand, counting down.
CCACATACTTTAATCAACACCGTTGGCATAAAGACTCTAGGAAAACAAGCTCATCGATCCATGATCCACACCCCATATTCTATCAGTCATAATCTTTAGGAACAATCGCTACCACAATGAAGGACTTTACCTCCTTCCGCTGAAGCAAGCCAACCAATCCCATTCAAACCTTCACTCGAGGTTCCCAACAAAAGAAAGGGCTTTATAGAAGTCCACCCATCCGCTGGCACGCACAACTCCTATGAGGAGAAGCAAAACTCATAACAAACGATGCCCTTGACATGACCCAATTAAGAAAAACTGAAGCAAACCCTACTATCATAACGAAACTAAATACATGCACGTAAGGCAAAATTGAAATCCTCTCACACAGAGAAAGTGAGGGAAGAAGATGATGAATAGTGGGGGAGTTTGCCAAGCTTCCTCTATTTATAATCCCTTCACAAGTTTCCCTTAATCACATCACTTAACCCCAAAATTCTATAACTAATTACTCCCTTCCTTAAAGTAACTTCCATGAAATTACCTTAAGGCAACAATCCAATAAAAATATAATAATAAAGCCCTCCAATGATATTTCACTTAGACTCTCGCCATTCCCGTGCACTTAGGCCACCCCGGACCCACACAAGACCTCAGTCCAAAACTCAAAAATGTCCGAAATGGACCTAAATACACTTCTAAGAGCTCTAAATGCAAAGAAATGTCTCAAACGACTATCGGGACTCACGTGGCGCATAAAACAAAGCACGCCATGCAAAACGATGCGCCAAGAAAAATAAAACCCGAATATTCGAAAAAATCCCGGACCTCACAAGTTCCTTCTAATGTAAAGCTTTCAGTACAGTAAAACCTTTATTGTATAATGTAAAATCTTTACTGAATTATGTAGAACTCCTAATTAAGCAAAATAAAATGGTAATAGCATTAATGTAAAACCTTTACTGAAAAATGTAAAACTTTTACTTAGGAATGTAAAACTCTTACTTAAAGAAAGTAAAATGTTCAATGCACTCAAAACCCTATTCTCTTTTCCTCTCTGTCTTTCTCCTTTCTCAACTTTCTCCAAATCAATGGCGGACATTGCTCTAGGTAAGGGAATCATATGCGAAGAGTGAGAACGAGGGTAGTGAGGCCAGAGCATCCATACCCTCAACCCATTGGGTTTGATAGTCTGCACCCCTGCTCCCCTTGTTCCTGTTGCGCCTCTCGCTCATCTGGTTCTTTTAACACAAAGAGGATTAATGGTGTGCCGTACCCTAAGTTTGCAAGAGAGAAGAGAACGGTGACAATGAGGAGTAAATTTCAGACTGGGAATGGTTATTAGATTGGTAAAGTAAGCGTACTTTAATAAATTTCAGAAAGTATTTTAGGATAATTTTGTCTCCATGTATTTATGAACAATGAAAATTGACATATTAGTAATTACTTTTGCCTAAATTATTTTTTGATGGGTATGTTATGAGATTTATATATGTATTATTGTTATTATTATTCTTATTTTTAGCCCGTGGTGTCCAGGATATATAGCACGAACCCTTAGGGCCTTTCAACAACCCAACTAATCCTCGAGGGCTCGGAAGGACACCTCCCCACCCGAGTTGGGAAAGTCACTGAAGGGGCAGCGGAGACTAGTCATAAAGAACACCAAATGGGATTCGAACCCCTGGACTTATTAAGCTCTAAACTCTAACGAGTAAACCTCTGAGACATATCCGAAGTGGATATTTATATATGTATTTGTTTGAAATCAAATGACGAAATGTGGCAAACCTTTATTCTTCACTTTTATTTTTTTATTTTTTTTTTTCTTCTTCTTCATCAGGGCAAGGATGGTAGATTATAAGTTAATTAGTGCAAAGGCTCGAAACTAAGCTCCCTAGAACAACGGGAAACAAGCAAACCATTGGGGTACAATGGTGTTTGAACTTACCCAAAGTTAAGGCATTCGTAAATTTCTGTAAATCACTACGTGTCCTTGCCGTGATAAGCTTGCAAGTTTGTGATGTTAATTTTTATGTTTTTTTGCGTGATGTTAATTGTCATGTTTTTTTTCATATCCAAATAACATACTTGTTGGATGAACATCGACATTATATATTTAATAAAACTATTCTTTTATTTGACAAAGTGAAAATGCTAAGATTTTATTAAGTTAATTGTTGAGACATGGGAGGAAACTAAAAGTATTAACAAGTTTTTCCTCCTCCAACAGATACTCCATTGAAGGGAAAAAAAACAAAGTAAAAGCAAATGAAATCTAAATTCAATAAACCCAATTTTTTTTTAAATATTATATATTGTTGGATTTGTGGTTCAAAATTGCATAAATTAATTTCCGTTTTGCAATTTGTCCAACTGCCTAAATTTGGGTTTGCTTGTATGTGTGCTTTTATATGTTGTATTTGTCAATTGTGTTTGCTTGTATGTGTGCTTTTATATGTTGTACTTGTCAATTGTGTGTGTGAAATCCGAATTACATATATAATATTAAAAATTTAATTCAATAAAAGAAAATCTAATTATAGAAGGAAATATATAATTTACTCCAACAAATATGGAATACATATTAAGCATTCTATATCAAAATATGCCAATAAAATCCTAAACTAAGAAGGTACAAAATTAATTCAAAAAAAAGATAGACATTTAAATATCTTCAGGGATGATATTGTTTATTGAGGGTTTGAAAGTTGCGTTTAATTACCAAACGAAAAATAAGGCAAAGGTAAAAATTTCTACCGTTATCTTGAGTCCTTTTAGAGTATAATTAATTTTGTTATTTAGATTATTTTATGGGCATCAACATGTGAAAAAAAAAAAAAAAATCATTCATGACATTCATCATAGATTTGTGACATATTTTGTTATTTCACAAATTATGTGTTTCAAAATCATAGTTTTGGTGGCAGTGATTGGAATGGTGAGTGGTTTGGACCCATATTTCATTGGTTTTGGACTTGTTTCATTGGTTTACATGGTAAAAAAGCTCGTTTGATTGATTTTTTAATGGCATATGGAACCACTGTTACTAAATTTCTTAAATCACTAAATCGTTTTTGCAATTTCTTTTATTTATTTATTATTATTATATATATGGCTTGTTACACATAAATTTGATAAATTGAATGATTATTTGTATATGTTTAAAATAGAATAGTATAAAAATATTAGGTTAAACTACTTTAGGTTGATAAATGGTCAAAAAAAAAAAAAAAAAAAAAGCCTTCATCTAAGGGTAAAATAGTTATGTTAAAAGTAGAAGAACTTTCGTAAACTTTTTGTCAAACAGATAGGAAAACTCTTATAACATTAAAAGTTCTTTTACAATAAAGTTCCCAAACACTAACACATAAGCTGAATAGAAATGATGGCTTTTACTTCTCTTTTTCTTCTGTGTAAAAGCAAGAGTAAAAGTTATGTCAATCGGACCTTAAATGTCATCTTTTTTACTTATGCAAATAACATACTTTTAGGATCAACATTAACTTTTTGTATTTTGTTAACTATTCTTTTATCGGACAAAATGAAAATGTTGAGATTTTATTGCCTTAATTTTAGTCAAATATATACTGTAATAATATTATTGAGGTATTGTAAGAATCTAAAGAGTAGTATCCATTTGTCAAAATTTAGGAAGTACGTATACTTTTTCAAGAGTGACGTATTCGTATCGGATATGTGTTGACGTATACTTTTATAAGAGTAACGTACACGTATCAGATATGTGTGAACACCGATACTGCTTGAATACGTGTCCGATAATTCAAACATATATCTATACTTCTAAGATATTTGCGTATCGAATACTTATTAAAATATATATTTTTAACAAGTTTTGAACATTAAAAATGTAATTTTACTAATAATAATAACATAGTATAATTGTTAAGAAAAATTCAAAATTTATTAAGTAATGAATAGGGATGTTTATTTTATGCGGTATGAAACAAATTGTTATGCTATCCCGCGGCGGTCGGCGAAACAATTATGGAATAAAACACACACACATGCACACACATATATATATTGTATGATATAGCTTACTTAAAGTGGAAACACAATTTGGATACAAATAAATCCGGACAACAAAACAATCTATTAAGTGTAACCCCTATCGGTCGATACCGATACCCTAAATCGGTCAACCGAAACCAGTAGCTATCATCTTCTTCCTCACGACAGCAACTTTATGGCCTCTATAAATCACCCGTTTCACCTCCAATTCGTGTAGCAACGGTCCTAATTAATTCTACGTCGTCCGATAACATAATTACAAATTCCAAACAGGTATAAACAACAATAAAAATCATCTTGTTTATCATACCCACATATATAAATATATATAAACATACACATCATTTGGTTCCATAATTTTAACCCTATGTCTACATAATTGACATGCAAATAATCTACATGATTATGATACTCAAGGTGTAAGATTTATGAGTTGTGAGAGGAGAAGTAGAAAATAACTTGCCTGAAAGTTTCGAAACGCATGCAAACTTCTCTGATTTGTTCTATAACTCCGGCTACTTCACCGTCGCCCGTGGGCGATGCAGCATGCCCAAATTTTCGCATAAAACAAATACAAAATAAGCCTAAAAAAACCAACCCATACAAATGTCAGATGCATCAATAGAATTCATGAAGCTTACATGACATCACCCTACTACGCACACAATTGTAGATGTTCTTTGTTACAGTAGCAGGGAGAGCTCGCTTTTTGGAGAAGTTCGCCCTGTTTAGTTCCCTCCATAGAAAGTAGATGCAGCTAGCAAGGCACTTAAAACTTATACCCGAAGACCTTGGTAAACTTTGAATTCGAGCTTCACATAGATGTTAACCAGTATGCGACGGCACAGAAGCTTAAATCGCCCAAGAAAGTACTATAATAATTTTGGAAATACATCTAGCCCTGAGTCGAGCTAGAGAAGGGGTAATTGAAGAAAATATGGCTAAGGCTCTTAGCATTAGCTAGATACAGGAAGCAGTAGTTTGAAACTTTCTGCTTGATGATAGTCACAGGCCAGGGAACCAAATGGAGTTGTGCCAACAAACAACAGGAGAGGGAGGAAGATGAGCTTTATAGGTGACACTAAGCTTAAACACTCCAGTACGAGACAAGATACACTTAACATCATCATTATGGCCCATGGTTCGAAGATGTTCCATGATACCAAGGCACTCTAACAGTTAGTCTCAAGCTTCGAGGGACTCTCCAATGAATCTACCTTCTGAGAGCTTGCACTCTAGACATGTCATGCTATTGGGAACTTCTGATTGTATCAAGATCAATTTGCAGGTCTAGAGGTCCGCATGACACCCAAAAATTGTGCCACATAGAAAGATCTAGCCAAATTTCGAAGGTGAAGAAGCATCCTCCAACTCCAAGACTTGAGCCGGGAAGGCCTCAGACTCCAAAAACTTCTATTCTTAGTGAGGTTATCCTTCACCCAATCAAACCAAATTGACTGTCCATTGTCATGAAATAAGTTTCATATGTGTCTTGGCATAGAAATTCTGTTGAAGTACCAAGCCTTGAAAGCCCAATGCCACCATAGTTCTTAGGTTGGCACACATCACTTCAAGCCATCTTGGCTTGATCGAGTAGCCCTAAGATCAATACCGGACCACAAAAACTTCCTCAAAATGCCACCATAGTTCCATATGAGTCTAAACATAGAAATTTTGTTGGGAGTAGCAAGCCTTGAAAGCCAAATGTTACCATAGTTCTTAGGTTTGCACACATCACTCCAAGCCATCTTGGCTCCAGTAGCCCTAAGATCAACACTAGACCACAAAAACTTCCTCAAAATGCCGCCAATCTGGTTGATGACCATTTTAGGAAGAATGAATAGATTACTACAATACCTAATGATGCCTAGAAGGATAGACTTGATAAGTTGCAGTCTACCTGCATAGGAAAGAAATTTAGCCGTCCAACATTTGATCCTGGCTGTGTAATTTTTTCAACTAAGTGTCAGCAATCAGAAGCCTTTTAGTTTTGTAGAGATCCTAGGGAGACTATCTTGATTGGAAGCTTGCCTAACTCGAACCATCAACAAGCTCACTCTGGATTTCAATGTTGACGCGAGAGATGAAAATAATAATACACTTTGGAGTTAATAGAAAAAAGACCACAGAGAGCAGAGAAGTTCAAAGCAGTAGTTGGGACTGAGAGTGATGCATCACTATACATGCATATACTGTATACACACACAATTTGCTTGAATAATTTTTATTTTTATTTATAAAAAATCTCTATAAATAATGACGGAATTCACCCAATACTTATATTTCCTAATTGCTCCAAATTTAATCAGATTTTACTAAATTATAATTTCAATTAATAGGTGAAATCTATTTCTCAACCAAACTTTACTTTGATAGGGTGGATTGAGATCAATTAACATAGAAAATAATTATTTGTATAGAGAATTATTAACATAGGTATTTTTTGTTCATATGTTAGAACCTTTAGTATATTTTGCGACAATGAAAAAAATATTTAAAAAGGAGGATCTCTAACACATGAAAAAAAAAATAATAATAATACAAAAAAAATAAAAAAACAACGAAAAACAGTAGAGGGTCCCTAACACATGAACCAAAAATACTTAGGTTAGAATTTTTAACCTAAGTATTACGCCATTGCACAAAACCCTCTCAAATTAAGCATTAAAAGTCACCGTGACTGGAGGTAGCCTTGTCAAACGATATTGTTTTGTTTTGTTTTGTTTTATTCTTTTATTAAATGATGTTGCTGATGTGTTAAAATTCAATTTTAATATCCAAGGAATCTGCCAACACAATCACCATATGTATCACAATCACTACCGGTACTTCATAACAGTAGCCATCCACCTCCTTACGCTGCATCTCTCTCCAACTGTACGCTATCAGCAACTTTACCTCTCTCTACGCTCTTCCTAAGTACGCTATGGACAACTGATAACCAATCACAACATCTGTGAATTGAACCAGCCCACGAGCATCACCGGCGACAACCGCCACCGACTCCGGATATTTTGATTTGTTCCGACTTAAATTATTATTATTATTTTTTTCTTTCAAATTCCCAATTGATGATGGAAAGTGAAAGAAAAAGAAAGTGAAGTAAAAGAAAAGAAAATTATGTTTCTTTTTTTTTGAGTTCAATTAATTAACATTAAAAATTATTTAAAAAGGAGGATCTCTAACACATGAAAAAAAACTAATAATAATAAAAAAAAAATAAAAAAACAACGAAAAACAGTAAAGGGTCCCTAACACATGAACCAAAAATACCTAGGTTAGAATTTCTAACCTAAGTATTACGCAATTGCACCCTCTCAAATTAAGCATTAAAAGTCACCGTGACTGGAGGTAGCCTTGTCAAACGATATTGTTTTGTTTTGTTTTATTCTTTTATTAAATGATGTTGCTGATGTGTTAAAATTCAATTTTAATATCCAAGGAATCTGCCAACACATCACCATATGTATCACAATCACTACCGGTACTTCATAACAGTAGCCATCCACCTCCTTACGCTGCATCTCTCTCCAACTGTACGCTATCAGCAACTTTACCTCTCTCTACGCTCTTCCTAAGTACGCTATCGACAACTGATAACCAATCACAACATCTGTGAGTTGAACCAGCCCACGAGCGTCACCGGCGACAACCGCCACCGACTCCGGATATTTTGATTTGTTCCGACTTAAATTAAAATTTTTTTTTTTCTTTCAAATTCCCAATTATACCCGGGGCGAATCCAGGAATTGTCAAGAGGGGGCTAAGCAAAAAAAATTTTTTAGCAAGATGATTGAATCTTAGGGGGATCGAAAGATGAAAAAGTTAAAAATTTTAGAGGAAATACGGGTAGACTTTATAGGCAGAGAGGCTAGGTCACATAGAATGTTAGGAGGAGCTCTCTTATTTGTGCTTTAGCTCTGTAATCGGGCTTTAGTAATTGTTTAGGGCTTATTTATCTTGAGCCTATTTGGTTGAGCTTTGTTTTAAAATTGTGGCTTAAATCTTGGACTTGTTTGAATGGGTTAATATTTAAAGGGGCTAATATTATTACTAAATTTTAATTTTTTTTAGAATTGGGCAAAATTTAGCATTATTAAAATATAAAAAAAAAAAAATTTGGGGGGCTCAAGCCCACCCAAGCCCCCCTCTGTGTCCGCCTGTGATTATACCAGTATTTATTTTGTGAATTAAGATCTGTTTTCTTGAAGCCAGAAGTCAAAATTTGAACTTTGTAGATTGTGTATAATTAGATTGAAGTTGACATACAAGAGGGGAATGCTAACCTGACTAACCCACCTCCCAGACAAAAGATGAAGAAAACTTGAACAAAGCTCAACTACTCCTTCGTTTCTCAATGTAAATTAAAGAAATTCCACCTATAGAAAGAAAACTACACAGAGGAGGAGAAATTAAGACAGCTTGAACAATGCTCAACACTACCTTGGTTTCTATCACCGTAAATCGAAAAAATTTCACCTATACAACAAAAATTAGGGTTTGTGCATCACTTACACTACTTGGGTTTGTGAATCCTTTGCATAGAATCAGACCGGTCCATACATAGAGCGAGAGATGGTCATAAGGCCAACTTCATCATTTTATTATTTTTTTGAATGGCACGTAATCAACATAGGCATATTTAACTGTGAAAAATGGCCGGAAGGCTACCGGTGGGTAATTTTGGCCAAAAAAAAAAATAATAGTTCAAGTAGTTAATTATAAAAAAAAAATATTATTCAGGAGAGTTTTTAGGAGGAAAGAGTAAAGTTTAAGGGGTTTATTATAGTTTATCCTGTTATATAAAACAAATCTAATAAATTTGATTTAAGTTTTTAATTTTTTTTTTATTTTTGTTCTACACTAGCAAGATTTTGATGTAGAATAGATTAGAAATAAAAAATAGATTTATTTTTATTGTATTTACCTTGGCGATTATCATCTTTAAATAATTGAATTTAGCTGAGCAATTTGTTACAATTTAGGAGAGATTGTGATGAGGGAAGAAAAAGAAGATGAACACTCTTTAGCAGCTAAAAAAAAAAATTTTTTTTTTGGTTTGTAACTATGAAATTAATTCTTAACAATTAAGATAAGGGTTCGTTTGGTTAGCCGAAAATTGATGATGGAAAGTGAAAGGAAAAGAAAGTGAAGTAAAAGAAAAGAAAATTATGTTTCTATTATGCATTTGGTGAGCATGATTTTTTTGTAAAGAATTTGTAGGAAAATGTTGTTTCATTAGTTTGGTTAGCAAGAAAGTGAAAAAAAAAATCATTTATATACCAAAATTACCCTCATGAATTCAATACTAAGTAAAATACATCATACTTCAAGGATAATAAAAAATATAAATAATTATTTTATGAATAAAAATATATGTACGTGCATATATATATATATATATAGTCCTAATTTAAAAAGTCAGAAAATTGTAACTTGATTAGAAATCTTAATTTAAAGAGTTAGAAAGTTGTAATATAAGTAAGAGTCCTAATTTATCAAAAAGAAGTCACTCTGAGTCTAAAAAGAAGGAAGAGAAATAACTACAGATGGTATAATTGGAAACGAATACATAATGATATAACTTTCACGACGCGTGTTTTATAGAGGAAACATTTTAAGGAAAATTTTTCCTTTCACGCTAACCAAACTAACAAATAATTTTAAAATTTTTCGTTTCTTTTCCTTTCTAGCTAGTTGAGACTAACCAAACTAATCCTAACAGAAAACACAGTTTTCATAAAATAATAAAATACAGTTTTCTAAAAACAGGCCTTTTTATAACTGAATTTTAATAAAACAGTTTTAAAAAACTGAACAAGCAGAGTTTTTTTTTTTTTGTATTATTTTCTTTTTATCAATTTTTTGAAAACCTATAACTGTTTTTAAAATTGCAAACCAAGCATGCCCATATGTATATCAATTAAAAAAAAAAAAAAAAAGGTGGCTAATAAATAGGGTGCCATGTCGTTCAGGATACATATCATGAATTCATGATATGGATCATTTTCCATTTACGTGCTATTTTAAACTGGGTATATATATATATATACACACACACATAAATAATAAATCTATTTTTTTGTTTATTTTTTCAACTAAACTTGTGTAGTGAAAAGAAGAATTGAGTTCAATTAACATTAAAACATAATATTGATAGAGGATCACAATTTTATTTTATTTTATTATTATTATTATTTTATTTTTTTCATGTGTTTGGCATGAAAAAAAATATACTTCAAGTTAAAGATCCACTTTTATAACTTTTTATTTTATTTTTCTTAACCTCAATTTTACTTTAGAAATTACAACTAAAGCGTTGACTTTGGTGGGCTATATATCAATTTTGTGATCCTTATTGGTGATGAAATTGCAAAATACTCTTTAACCAAAAAAACAGAAATTGCAAAATACTGCCACAAATACCTTCCATATAAAATTCATATCTCACTTAAAACATTAACTTGAACTGACCTTAAAACTAATTAACCAAATTTTAATATTTAAAATTTTAAATTGGTGAGAACAATTTGCTTTTATTATCAATGGCACTTTAATAATGATTCTGTTAATGTATAATCCTGAATTTAATTGTACATAACAATTTTTGTGCTCAGGTTGACACACCAGCATTATATTTAAACATAATCTTATGAGATATTCATTAATTTCTATTGTTCATTTAGGAATTCCTGTTGACTGGTGCCTAATGCATTCAACAGTGCTACGCTTCCTGAACTAGCTAGTTATAAGCAAAACAAATATCTTATCGAATGATAATTGGTGAAAACTATAAATCCTTTTAAGAATGCAATATATTTTTGTTTTTATCATCCTCAAATGTTTTTATTTATCTTTTTTCTTTTGTTAAATGGTCTTTAAAAATTCAAATAAAATTACTAAAATTCACTAATAATTCAAATTTTTTTTATTGAGTTGTGTTTTACAAAATAATGTATCAGTTATTTTTAATTTTGGTTCATGTGTGAGGTATAATAAAATAACCTTTATAAATTGGTGGCAATACCGAGTGTTTGTAATTGTAAGTTGAGGGTATTAGTAATTTACTTACCGAGAAATAAGGCATAAAAAAATTTCTACAGTTAACATGAGTCATTGGTGTGATTAGCTTGCAAGTTTGTAATGTTAATTGTCATGATTTTTGGGTGATGTTAATTGTCATCCTTTTTGCAGAGGCAAATAACATACTTTTATCTATTAAAAAAATAACATACTTTTTGAATGAATATCAACCTTATGTATTCAATCAACTATTCGTTTAGTTAAAGGTAAAAATGTTGAGATTATATATATATATATATATATAGGTAAGAAATCGGAGGAAACTAAAGATTGCTGAAGAAGTTTTTCCCCAACCTCGTAACACAGAAATTGTAGAGGGGGTCTCAATTGGTATTTTATTTGTCTTATTGTCCATTTTGTAATATACCTACAAATAAAAATAAAATAAGAAAAATAAAGTACAATTATTATTTTTTTAAATTAACTTGACTAAATATTTGATTTATTACAAATTAAAAGAAAGTCTAATTTCTTAATTGCACCAAATTTTAAGAGTTTCTATCAAAATCTTAATTCAAATTAATAGATTGAAATTTATTTATATAAAGGTGAAATATACCTCATCAACCAAACTTGTTTGGTAAAAAAGGAGAATTGAGTTCAATTAATTAACATTAAAAAAATTATTTATAAAGATGGAATTATTTATTTATGTGTTAGAGCAAAGTTTACAAGGAAAAAATATTTATGAAGGAAGATCTCAAAATTATAAAATAATAATAATAAATATTGAGGTCCCTAACTCATGAACAGAAATATACTTTATCCTCTTTTTCGATTTTCCCTTTTTTTTTTTTTTTTTTTTTACTAAACCTCAACTTTCCTATTGAAATTACCATCAAAGCCATGGAAAAATCTCATGAAAATCCTTTATATCATCAATGATGAAAGTGCAAAATGCTGCTGCAAATTCTGCACAATTGATCCAATACTTTCCATATAAAATCCATATCTGACTTGACACATCAACTTAAACATCACACCAAATAAACCATAGATTAATTGTCAAAGTGGTCCTAACCAAATTCGAAATTGGAGATAATTCACTTTCATTATCGGTGGCACTTAAGAATGATTCTGTTATGTATATATATATTGATATTTAACAAAATAATTTGGAAAAATGTTTAGCCACATTATTTTGAATGAGTTTAAATACCTTATGGGCCATTCCGATTGTCTGTAAGTTGAGGCATGAGTAATTTACCCACTTGATGCTAAAGGATGGATAAATTTCTATAGTTACCATGAGTCTTTGTTTTGATCAACTTGCATATATATTGAGTTTAAATACCTTATGGGCCATTCCGAGTGTTTGTGATGTTAATTGTTATGGTTTTTTTGGCGTATTGTTAATTGTCATACTTCTCATATATGCAAATAACATACTTTTAGGATGAACATCAACATATTTAATTGACTATTCATTTAATTGAAAAAGTGAAAATGGTAAGGCTTCATATTGTTAATTTGAGTAAAAAAAATATTTGTTCATGGGTTTGGAGGGGAAAAATATTTTATGACTGAGGATCTCTACACATGAACCAAAAAAAACAACAACAGAGGCAACACGAAGGTGAAAAACACAGGAAAAAAAAAGAGCAAAGCTCAATCAACAGCACCATCACTGCCAATAACCAGACTAGGAAGTCTCCAATCAGCTGCCACAGTCCGACAAATCCTATAATCTTTGAACCTCAAGGAGAGAAGCCGGCCGCGAATGCAGTCCTCAATGAGCTTCCGAACAGCATGAGGAGTAGAAGACTTACCTGCATAGGTACGTTTGTTCCTTTCCTTCCATATAAAGTAGATAGCCGCAGAGAAGCACAGTCTAGCAGCTACAGCATCCATAGAGTTACACTTGTCATTCCAAACATTGTCAATCCATTTTGCTATGAAAGTAAGACTACGCTCACCACAATAGAAACCGCAAGTATGCTGAACATGCATAATTCCATATATATATATCAGAAAAATTGCAAAATACTGCCACAAATACCTTCCATGTGAAATCCATATCTCCTCGAACATCAACTTGAACTAAACATCAAACCAAATAAACCAAGAAATTGATGGTCAAATGGTCATAATTAACCAAATTTCAAATTGGAGCATATGAACAAATCACTTTTATTATATTAAAAATGATTCTGTCATGTATAATCCGGAATTTAATTGTACTAACAGTTTCTGTGCTGTGCAGCCCGTGCTTGACACACCAACGTAATGTTTAAACATAATTATTCATTTGATTCTATATACAAGGAAATCAGCATGGACCTTCCCGCGGAATTGTTCATTCAAGAATTCGTTTGGAGTGGTTCCTCACCTTATCTGCATTGAGAGAGATGATATTGACTGGTGCACTAACAAGAGCCACTGAATACACCTTGATGGTGATCAAGATATATAACCACCACGTACAGTGAGATCATTGTGGAAATGACCTCTCGTTGCCCTTTCCTTCTAGAGGTTCAAAGGAAAATGCCAACAAATAGCATCTTCTTATGCACTATGTTGAATCCAACCGGTGAGATTTTCGGTTAAACTGGCTCAAACTTGACACACAGACCAGTGAGACTTCCAACGCCGTACCAGTTACCATATAGTTCATAATCAAGGAAAGTTAACAAATTAAATTGGACTTCCACAAATTATAAGCACGAATTAATCTAATTACGATTGAAAAACACAATCTAAACGCATAAAAAATGTTTTTATGTTCTATGCAAATGTGTGGCACAGAACGTACCCAAACTCATTTAACAAGGAACTGATTCTTGCTCCTCAGTAGTTTCTTCTGAACTTCTTTCTTTCTCTTTGTGCACCGTATCAATAGCCATCAACATGATGCTTTTGAGCCATTTGGAATGTGTGAGCAGACATACGTGCACTGTTGGTGTGCTTTTGTAGCATTAAAATTGTAAAAAAAACTTGCTGCTTAGTTATCAAAGAAATTTCAGTCATGATTTTTGGATGATACTATGATAGTTAATTGTCATACTTTTCGCATACAAAAATAAAATATTTTTAGAATGAACATTAACCTTGTATATTTAATTGACTATTCTTTTTTCACACGACAAAAATGCTAGGATTTTATAGTGTTAATTTGAGTGAGACATCAACTCTAACAATATTATTGATGTATCATGTATGAGAGGAAACTAAACCCATTTAACAAGTTTTTCTCACCAGCTTTTCCTGCAAACAAGAGATGGGAGGGACAACGGAAAAGATAAGAAGCAGTGGGCAAATTGCATAAAATCCGTTCTTCCAATATTTGGAACCCACAGTACTGGGTATTTTAGTTATTGTAACACTACCCTCGGTCGGAAAAATACTTTGAAATTCCCTACCCAACCTTTTGAAAGTTTTTTTTTCCTTCATTTTTTCTTAATAATTCAATCAAAGTCACTTTAAATTATATGCATATATAATTCATATATATATATATATGACCCTTCAAATGCAATTAGCTATTTTTTTTTTCTTTTCTCTCTTACTAATTGAAACAAGTTCAGTTTAAACTTTTTATTTATTTATTTATTTATTTTCTTTTTTCTTAAAACACGACCATTTTAAACTATATTCATATACGTCAAATGCAATTAGCTAGTACATAAATGCATTTGAAATTTTTTTTTCTTAATAATTGAAACAAGCTAGGTCACTTTAAACCATATATATAAATTCCCAAGGGTTGTTCTTAGAATCTTAGGAATTAAAGGTTCTTAGAAAATTTCACTTAATCACATAAACATTTCTAGGAATCTTTAATTCCTTAGAACATCCCCTTGAGAATTGCAAAAAAAAACGCATATAGTTTAAAATGACCTTATTTCAATTATTAAGAAAAAAAATATGGTTGGGAGGGATAATTTCGTTCCAAAAAGACTGGGGCAATGTTGCAACAGCCAAAATATTTAGGGCGGTTTAAGGAAACCTTTTTTGCATGTCTTTTTTTTCTTTTTTTTTTCAATACTAATTTCATAATTTTTGGTTGCACGAACAAAACTGAATATATATATATGTAAAATCTAACGATGGATCCAGCATTTTTGAATGAGGTGGGTTAAATTTGAATTGGGCTAATTTGAGGTGGGCTACCATTAGTATTTTTTTTTTGGCTGGGCTTAAAGTAATATGATAAAAAAAGTGGGCTGAAGCCCACCTTCTCCCACCCCTAGGTCCGCCTGTGATTAAATCAGTATGAGTTGCTTAAGCCGTCTTTCTCAAACATTAGTAGGTGAGATAATTTGAAACAAACTAAAAATGTACATATAAATTATTTTAAAAATCCTCTTTTACCAAATATTTGGCTAGGATAAAAAGAGAAAAAGAAACCAATTAGAGGATGAGAATCTAAGGGCATTTTCATAATGATAACATCACTTTGCAACATATTGGGTGGTTTGGTGGGTTCTATGCCAACTTTTTTTTGCAGGGAGTTTCTTGGCATATATTGAGAGTAGAGGGAGATTTTATGCAATTTGCAATATTTACATGCCTAAAAATAATTTTACATAATTAAGGAATGACATATTTTCACTTCAGAAAAAGGTTGTTAAAGGCCTAACGGCAATTAAGGTTCAAACAAGCCAGTAATTCTATCATTCTTTAGGATGGAGAAAAACCACTCTGTGGAGAGCCGAAAGATTACTGAGGTCAAACTTTAAACTATCAATCCTTGGAACAGGATTTCAAAATTATTAAAATGGTTTTAAACACTAGATTTTAAGTAATGTACAATTCAATCAAAATAAAAGCATTGTATTTTCCATTCTCCAAATAATATTATAGAAAACCTCAAGACCAAGTTTAACATTATTAAACCTTTTTATCTTACAGGCTCCGTTTGTTTGAACGTAAAATATTTTGTTAAAAATATTTTTTTATTTTGTGGTGTTTGGTTGTCGTAAAATATTTACGAAGAAAAAAAATATTAAAATTTAACAAAAATAACTTATCCATCAATTTTTGGCAAGTTATTTTACATGCTCCGCTCGATGGATTCGACCTCAACCCCGACGTAGATCTTTGCTAAGCATCCATAAAGTAAAAATAAAAGAATATTTTATCTAAAAAATAAATATATTTTTAAAAAAAAATATTTTATGTCGAAACAAACGGAACTTAAAATACTAATGATATATCAACACTAAAAAATAATTTCTGCTGGCTTGATAATTCTATCTTATACCTGATTTTGTATTTAATAATAATAATAATAATAATAATAATAATAATAATAATAAAAAATTATGTTTGATCATTATGAGAGAGCAATAATCCCAGTGACCAACTCACTCCTGGTTCCAATAGTCCCATAATAATAAATAAATAAATAACTAAAAGAGATAATTACACTTATAAAATAGGAATCTCTCCTTTAGTTTTAAATATAACACTAATCTCACATTTGGTTCAAGTTATGATAACACTGACCTCTCATGTTATAAAATCAAAATTTACTTAAAACCTAAGAATGCTCTTAAAAAAAAAGTTTGAAAACGTTATTTTATCTATTGTTGAACTCGTAAAATTACAATGGGTATAATAGTCATTTAACACATACGAATCAAAGTCAACAATGAAATGGAGGTTAGTATTATTTTTGAAAACATAGGGATTTAAACAATTTACCAGAGAAATAAGTGTAACTATTCCTAAAAACAACCTTTTCAAAGACCATGGATTCTAATTAATAGCCTTCAAGAATTTTCTTACCTTTCCACCATGGGGATAGAAAAAAAAAAAATGTACCTCATAAAAATTAGCTAAAGGTGAAGGTAAATTCATTCATTGCAAAGAGAAGTACATCAGCCCAAGAGCTAGCACAATGCTAACTGAAGGGCCAAAACCCAAATACAAAGCAGGCCCAAAGGCCACAAAGAAACTGTGGAATAATCCACGCAGCCCAACAAGGGCACGTGACAGTTACAAGCCAGCAGTTAGATCCGGTGATAAAGGAGCTTAGTGCAGTTAATACCTGATTTTGTAAAAAAAAAAAAAAAAAAAAAGATTAACTGATTTTGTAAAAAAAAAAAAAAAAAAAGAAAAAGAAAAAGAAAAAGAAAAAGAAAAAAATAAATTATGTTTGCTCATTCTGAGAGAGCAATAATCCCAGTGACCAACTCACTCCTGGTTCCAATAGTCCCATAATAATAAATAAATAAATAAAGGAGATAATTGCACTTATAAAATAGGAATCTCCCTTCTAGTTTCAAATATAACACTAATCTCACATTTGGTTCAAGTTTAAGTAATACTGACTTCTCATGTTATAAAATCAAAATTTACTTAATACCTAAGAATGCTCTAAAAAAAAGTTTGAAAATGTTATTTTGTCCATTGTTGAACTCGTAAAATTACCATGAGTATAATAATCATTTAACACATACAGGTCAAAGTCAACAATGAAATGGAGATTAGAGTTATTTTTTAAAACATAGGGGTTTAAACAATTTACAAGAGAAATAAGTGTAACTATTCCTAAAAACAACCTTTTCAAAGAACATGGATTCTAATTAATAGCCTTTAAGAATTTTCTTAGCTTTCCACCATGGGGATGAAAAAAAAAAAAAATGTACCTCATAAAAATTAGCTACATTGCTAGGTTGGGTGCATAAATGTTTATAACTTTGAAAAAATGTTTGGGTATATCTTTTTGAACTCCTACCTCAATTGATGTGTTCAAATAAAGATTGAAGGCTTAATAGCTTTAGAGAAAATAGCAAGTGTCTGTAAGTTGGGGGTTTGTGATGTTAATTGTAATGCTTTTTTTGGGTGATATCATACTCATACTGTTTAAATGAGCATCAAGATTTTATAGTGTTAATTTGAGTGAAAAATATACGGAAACAAAACTGTTGAGGCATATTGTAGGAAATCAAAGAGTGGTAACAAGTTTTTTCTCCTTTCCCAACACACACTGCAAATGAAAGGACATGTCCAAATATGCAAATCAAACCCAAATTGCTCACATGCTATTTGTATTCTGGTTTGTGTTTTTTTTTTTTGCAGCAAACCCACCCAATTTCAATTCTTCTTCTTCTTCTTTCTTTCTTTTTTTTTTTTTGGTTACTAACGTAGAACATTATTTATTATGAATTATGAATCCAACATACATACTTTTGCCCACGACTTCCACCCACGACTCTTTTAGAATGAGGAGGTAATATGAAATGGTTTTTGTGACAAAATTTATTGGTAGTCACAAATTTGAATTGAACAAGTCTTGACAAGAAGAGTTTGGATATAAATATGCCCTCAAATGGTACATTCAAAGAAAAGTTTGGAAGTTTAAATACCTTTTAGGCTCGTTTATTTGGGCGTAAAAAATTATTTTGTGTATTTGATGGTGTTTGATTATCGTAAAATATTTACTAAGAAAAAATATTAAAACTTAACAATAATATTCATCAATTTTCGAGAAACTATTTTACATGCCTTACCTGATGGACTCGACAACCCCGACCTAGACCTTTGTCAAATACAAAAAAAAAAAGAAAAATTAAAATTAAAAAATATATATTTTATCTAAAAAATAAAAATAAAAAATATTTTCTGTTTAAACAAACAGAACATTAATGGCAATACCTAGTCTCTGTAAGTTGGGTGTATGAGACATGCTGGAAACTAAGGCATGGTAAAATTTGTACCACCATGAGTCGTTGTTGTGATCAATTGCCACTCTTTTTTTGCATGATGTTAATTGCGTAAATAATATAATTTTAGGATGAACTATCATTTTTTAAGAGTTAATTTCATTCACACTCATCCAGGCTTGCCAAATATCACATTAAAACACCTTTTGAAAATTAATATCACTAACACCCTAAATCATTTTACCATCATTGGCACCATCAGAATATGTGTGAAATAATATTTTTACCCTCATTTAGCCTTTTAATCTAAAATATCATAATTGTATAAGGACAAAATTACCCTAATAATTAATTATCCAACAACACTCTCACTCCCACTCCAAAATATCATACTTTCTCTTTATCTTCGTACGTGCCCACCTCCCACCACCTCAGTATCATTTCTAGTTGAATACATTATCAATAATTTGTTTCAAATGAACTTATAATAGAAAAAGAGTCACACAAATAAATAAATAAAATATACCCTTTATATAAATATATACATACAAATTACTCTAATTTTTCAATCATCAGATCTATTGTGCTCTTTAATAAAATTCATTTATCAAAAAAATAAAAATAAAAAACGTCAATTCAGTTTGAATTTTGAAGTGGTTAAAAAAAGTTATTTTTTCCAGTGATTTAGGTATATTCTTTTGAAATGTGTCTGAATCGATTGATCGTAATAGTATATAAAGCAAATGAAATACATTATTGAAATTTAAGAATCAAGAGCTTTCACGCATTATAACTAATAAATTTTTTTGTTAATATAAATATAATGTATATTCAAGTCCAGAGAGGTTAAAAAATCATTATAGTACCAAAAAAAAAAAAAAAAAAACAAGTATGCCTGGTGTGAATTAATTAATTTGCTAAATCTCTAAATTAATTGTTCTTACATTCTGATTCTTCTAAACAAACATTTCTAAGAATTTTTGTATCGATCTCTAAAAAGAAAAAAATAACATAGGACAATAAGGAAACATTTTTTTCTTAAAATAGGGAAAATCTACAACAAACCCAAAATCTAAATCTGCATAAATGATTTTTTTCCGTGGCATATTTGATTATACAGAGCAAAATATTATTAAAAAATTACATTGAAGCCAAAATAGAGAAAGAGAGAAGCAATAATATATAAGTGGAAAAGACAAAGTTTGCCATGGGTATTCAGGTCTTTTAATTAATTTTATTTAGGGTAAAAGGGGTTTTGACAAAAATCAAATGGATATCAATATCATTTTAGATTTGACAACTCTGAAAAGTAACGTTTGGGGTCTAAGTAAAAACCAGAACAAACGTTTATACTATAAGTAACAGTAATTTTCAAAAGTTATTTTAATGTGATATTTGGCCAAACTTGAGGGGGTATCGGTGAAATTAACCCCCCTTTTTTAATCAACTATTATTTTATTTGACAAGGTTAAAAATGCTAAGATTTTGTACTGTTAATTTGACTGAAACATTTGCTCAAAATTTACACATTTTTCTAGCACCATGCATGGTACATGTTTTACATATATTTATACAGTTTTTTTTTTTTAAATTTTTTTTTGAAAAATATAAACCCCATAAAAAAAATGTTGGAACTCAACATATACTTATTTTTCCTAATTGCTCCAAATTTAAGAAATTCTACAAAATTATAATTGGAATCAATTCAAATCACATGTAATTTTACAACTTGCCTTTGAAACAACCCTCATCTTCTGGACGACCAAGTTAAGAAAAGAAGACTGAGAATTTCTCAACCAAACTTGCGGTGAAAAGGGATCGAGAATTGGGTTTAATTAATATGAAGAAAAATAATATTTATGCTTACAGGAAAGAAATTATTTTTTGTTTAGAAAGACGATCTTTAAGATTGTTTTTTTAATTCATGTGTTAGAGGAGGATCTCTTATAACCCATGAAAAAAAAAAAAAAAAAAAACAACTACTTTGAGGGTTTTAACACATGAACAAAAAATACTTAAGCTTTTAGACATCCTCTTTTGCTCGTCAATGATAAAAATGCAGATTAGTGCCACAAATTCCTTATCCTTGAGCCAATACCTTCCATGTAAAATGCATGTGTCCCCTCAACTCTTATATATTTGTATGTATAAATTTTTTAAATTTTAAAAGTGCCTCCTTAATTTTTATTTAAATAAAATCATGAATTGATTGTCAAAGTGTTCGTAACCAAATTCCAAATTGGAGATGATGAACAAGTCACCTTTATTATAAGTGGCACTTAAAGAACGATTCTATACCAAGTGTGTGCAAGTTGGGTGCATGAGTAATTTACCCATCGGAAGCTGAGTCATGAGTAAATTTCTACCATTACCATGTTTGTGTTGTTATCAGCTTGAAAGTTTGTGATATTTGCGTGAGGTTAATTTTCATACTTTTTTTCATAGGCAAATAACATGCTTTTAGGATGAAAATCAACTTTATATATTTAATTAACTATTCTTTTAGTTGATAAAGTAAAAATTCTCAGATTTTATAGTGTTAATTTCAATGAAACATTTATTGTAACAATATTGTTGAGGCATTGGAGAAAACTAAACACTGCTAACAACAGTTTGTTCTTCCACGCAAAACAAGAGTATCTGAGTAATATACAAACCAATTCAAGCGAAGATAGCTACAAATTTCCATCTATATCTCTTTCAATTTAAATCATTTGTACTCTAATAAGAAAAAGAAAAATAAATGTACAAGAATTCTATACTTATTGGAATTTTTTGTATGGGTGGAATATCTTTTGGGATTTTTTTAGATTGGAATATAATTTTTTTTTTCAATTTTCTTTTTCAGTCTATTTTTTAAAATGAAATAGTCCGTAAAAAAGAAGTTAACTCCACTACTAGAAATAAATATAAATAAAAAAATGTGTTAAGATTTGCTCGTAATATTTTGTTGTATACTCATATGTAACATATTCCACATATATATAATTTTCACACATATATATATAATTTTAGAAAAAATTAAACTTGGAAAATATTTAAAAAAATGCAACAATAAATAAAATAAAAATTTATGGAATTTATCCAATGGACCAAATATTTGGGGTATGTACTTGCAAAGAAAATTAAATGAAAATTTAGCAAATTTAATTTGCTAATTGCCCATTTTGAGAGATTCTATGAATAGTTTGACTTGTATTTATACATATAGATAGTTGAAATCTAGTTTTCCAAACCAAACTTGTAATGTGATAAGGGAAATTAAGTTCAATTAACATGAAAAAAAATTATTTATAAAGAGTATACGTATTTTATGTTCTTAACTTATTTTTTTTAATTCTTGTGTTGGAAGTGAAAAATATACTTGTGCAGGAAAAACTTTCATCAAAACATTGTCTTGAGAGATATCACTTCCCTAAGAGGTCTAGGTTTCAATTCTTCGTGAAGACGTGTGTGATTATATTTACCTAATGAATAAGTTGCTCATCAATGATAAGAGTGCAAAATGTTGCAAGCATTCTCTATTGTTGTGCCAATACCTTCTGTTCGGCTCGCGAAAAAGCGCTAGTTCCGCTTTCCAGGTGAATGGAAAGTAGGAGTGGATGTTGGGCGTGCCAGGAACTGCTGTCGTTCCAGAGTGGATATCCGAACAACTATCCAGTAGGAAATTGCAAGGATTAGGCGATTGAATGAAGGACTGGAATTACCACCTTCAAGGGTTCTTTTTGCCTTGAAAAAAGACTTTCGGACTGAACTATGGCTGGTGGAAAGGAAAGTTGTATTGAAAGTGCAGGACTTCAAAATAAAGTGCTGGAAAGTAGGAATAATAAGTGCATGACTTGAATTAAACATATTGAAAGTGCATTACATGAATGTAAAGATACATGAATGTAAAGAAATTGAAGTGCTGTTAATTGTGTGTGTTGAACAGGGTTTGCAAACTAACTCTAAGTGTTCTATTTATAGAGCCCTTCCATGCATGTAAACTGATGTGTGGCAGCCTTGGTAGCTTAGACTTGGCCAAATTCTAGACTGCCAAGTGCCTCACGTTCTTTTAGCGGTTGTAACCTCTTCTTCCCATCTCCTTCTTCCTCTATCGTAGACTCTTCCTTCTTCATACACGATTTAGACCACTTTCTTCAACAACTGCTTCGGTTAGTAGTAGTTTTCTTAAGAAATTACACCACTCTCAACCGACGCTTCCTTGTTTGGCCAAGTGTCCCACGATCTTAAGTAGTCTTCCTCTTCTGCAAAGTCTTCCTTTTATGGCGTCGTGGTCTCTAACTTTTAGTAACCTCCTCATCGTGAATAATATTTCAAATATATATATATATATATATATATATATATATATATATATATATATATAGTTGCCCACGTCTCTTAAACTTTAATAACTTCCATTCTGAGACTTTCTTTCTGAACTTTAGAATTCATGGCGCCATAAACTCCTGCATTTCAGCACCTTCTTCCCTTAGCACCCACGACTTCAGCAATTCTTTCCTTTCATGGGTTATGTCTGATATATATAAATATATATACATAGATATATCCATAACTACAGACTATACCCCACGTCCCTTTTACTTTTATAAACCACGTTCCCATGATTTTGGCAACTTCCATCTTGAGAATTTCCTTCTAGGTTTAGAGTTCATGGGCCATGACCTCCTAGATTTTAGGACTGTTTTATCGTGGGATTATATCCAACCCACTTCCTTTCCTTTCATAAACCACGATTTCCTGGATTCTAGGCTGAACCCTCCATATGAACTTCATGGTGTCGTGGTTGTGGTGCACTTCCTTAATTCTAGCAACCTCTCCTCAACCTTGCCTCATTAGACTTCAAGGCATCATGAACTCACGATAATCACTCCATCGTGGGCTAAATATATATATATTTATAGGAATAAATTGAATTCCCACGGCATACTGAATTTTATCAACAGAGGTTGACCTGGCATGGGTAGTTGCTGATGTCTCCTAAAAATAAGGAGAAAATATTGCCTCTACGTCCCTTTTACGTGACTTGGTCAACTTTAATTTAAATGGAAAATACCCATTTAATTGGTATCCTATAGGAATAGGAACTTCCAATAAATTCATCTTTAACAAAATTAATCCACCGTGGCAAGTTTAATGAAGCTCGCCATGTGTTGAGAACCAATTGGTGCATGAGGTTGCATGTATGGTAGTCTTTCCATGAAATAATCCCTTTTTCCAAATAAGAATATGTGGACCCTTACTTTAAAGATGGTAAGTCCTAATAGGACTTACCTCTTTCCTCTTAAAATAGAAAAAACCCCACATAGTAGGATTATACTAACCCACTTGTCTTTGACTGTTACGTAACATAGCTTTAATACTCCAACAATAATTTATTAGAGTTGCGATCCAGTGTGGTAAATTCCATTGAAACTCGCCACATGTCACATTTCCAATGGGCCAAAAATAATGGAGTAAACATATGCCCCCCAAATTCCATGCCATGTGGAACAACTTGATGATAAGGCATGGGATTTGAATTTCGCTATCATGACCCTCTTAAAATTCCAATTTCCTCTTTCCATGCAGTTGACTTTCTTGCTTCCTTCAAAGTATATTTATACTGCCACTTGGTCGACAAGTACCACTCATTCCGAAAAAATCCTATCCCTTTATGGCAAAAACTTCATTCCTTTTTAATTTTGAAATCTCTAAACAAATCCCCTTAAAAATCGCCCTTGGATTATGACAACTCAAGTAATCATTAGTTGAAGAATTTCAATGCAACACGCTGCTATTTCCTCGGTTTCTTCCATATCAATCCTTATCCGCCGCCAACTTTCAAAAGACATTCCGTGTCCCAATATAAGTTCTACCCATTTATGGCTAAAAACCATCCAGTTTCCTAATCTTTATTACCTTCTTTTGAATTTTGAAAAAATCCTAATTAACAACCCTCAGAAAACGTAACTCTCATTACTTCTATATATATATGCATGTGTATCGTTTATCCTTATCAGAAAACGTTTCTCTTTTTTCCCCTTTCTTCTCCTCCAACCAAACCCTAAGAAGTAGCAAGACTCTAACTTTGTAGCAGTAACGAATCATGGCTCCTATGAAAGCTAAAAAATAGCCCAAACAAACCACTAGCTCCTCTCTTCCAGCTCCTTCAATTCGACCTAAAATCAAAACTCGAAGCCATAGTCAACAAGTCCAATTACTTCTGCAATCCCTGAATCCTGTAGGCTACATCTCAACCCTTTGATTCCCCTTGAAGATTCCTCAATCGGGCTTGGACCGACTTTTGCAGGTGTGGCTCCCTCCGAGTTGGCAGAGCTCTACCCTTCCGGTACGTCTCCTCTCCCATTTGATTTGGAATTCCCTCTTATTTTAAAGAAAGGGAAAAAAGTAAAACCTTCCTTCAGTATAAAGAATTGGCCACCATATCGTTCCTCTTGGTCGTCCTGGGTGAATCGTCTTTCCAAAGATGAAAAGATTTCATCATAGTGGAAAAAATAAGGAATCTTTGATATTATCCAGATCAGCAAGGCCTCCATTACACTTGACCCAAACCTTCTCTTTCCAGCCTTCTTTTTTTGGTCTTCAACCACAAATGCCCTTCATTTGAGATGCGGAATGATGTCCCTAACCTTAAGGGATATTTGTTGCATTACTGGCCTCAAACCTCATGGAGATGATGTCAGTGCCACTCTCTATGTCAACCAATTATCTTTTCCCACCAAAAGCACTGGTAGCAGGAAATTTGTTTCATCCCACCTTTCTTTCATCAAACACTATAAAGGAAGCGGGCCAGTTGAAGAGGACGAGCACATAGCTTTCCTAATCTGTTGGCTTTTTGGCTACTTGTTATGTGTTCCATCCAGGCAAGTTAACAAGGACTTTGTTCAAGTTGCCATATCTTTGGCCAGGAATGGGGATTTAGCATTGGTTCCCCTCGTACTCTCACATTTATACAAAGGTCTGAATGACCTCCTTACCTCCAAATTTTCAAGGTTCTAGGGCCTTTTCTGGTTGTTCCAAATGTGGCTTAAGGTGTATTTCCAAGACAGAACTTCTCATCTTGCCATGCAAACTGGAAAAATCCTTTTATGTTATCCCTTAGCTACAACAGCCCCTTCTCCTTTCAGCTTTGCTGGAAATTTTTAGTATTTTTACAACCAATGTGAAACGGGAGATGACAAATTCTTCGACCCTTTTACTTTCCTTGGTCGCATGCCATCGTGGCTAGTCCCTTCTCTAGGGGTTTCCACTAAAAAGCATTCTGGAGAGTGGAAAAATATCTGGGCGAGTTTTCTACTTGCTCGAGATCTTCATTACAGTACTGCCAACCCTACTCTCAGGAACAGCTTTTGTGGCGTGGAATTCTACAATCCAGCTCAACTAGCTAGGCAAATGGGATTCACCCAACTCATTCCCTTACCGCCATACAAATTTCAAAACAGATACTTTGACCAAAGAGTGAGAATTACAGATGTTGCCAAATTTGCTGCAATTGATAAAGCTTATGAAGAGGAAAGGTCAGCTTTCAACTTTCAAGGCCATACTAGCAAGCCTCAATCTTCTAATGAATTTACCGTATGGTGGACAGCCTATATTTCCTCCACTCGGACAAAAAATCATAAGGCCATTTGTGACAGTATTTTAGCCTCCTTCAAACCCTTATCTCCAGGTAATATGTATTTTAAATGAGCATTGCCTTCCTTCTTTTTTGTTTCCTTTCCCTATACTAAAGATTTAACTTAAAAATTTCTTAGATGGAGAAGAAGAAATTCTAAAGGAAAGTGATGAAGAAGAAAGCGACGAGAAGAACACTGTTTTGCCCACCAAAGAAGAAGAAGAAGAAGAAGTTGAAGAAGAGGAAGAAGAGGAAGAAGAAGATACCTTGTATAAGGCAAAAGGGAAAGAAAAAATATCTCAGGTATTTCCAACAAAACCATACTTAACTTTTCCAACTTTAGATTTTCCTAATATCTCCTTTTGTAGGGACTGGTCATTGTAAAGAAAGAGTTTCAACCCCAGTTCTCTTCCTCTGATGAAGATTCCTCCAATAACGATGGTATTTCCAAAGGGCAAACCCAAACTTAGCATTCTGTCAAAACAACCACCAAGCGTAGTCCCACTGGAAAAGTTACTGGGAAGACAAAAAGGAAAATTGACTTGGAAAAGGCCTAGGAGTTCAAACAACCAAAAGACTCTCTAAAAATAACAAAGTTAAAACCAACCAAAGAAATTGTTTCGGTAAGTCTCATTTGTTATCTCCTTCATCATTTTAAATTTCTAAAATGTCCATAATCCCTTTTATACTCATCTTGTAGGGTTCTTCTAAGATCCAGTCAGATGTGCAAGTTGCTCCTGGAAAAGACTTAAACCTTCAAGCCTCTATTATAGAAAGTTTGGCAAACCAAAGTGGAAAATCTTTGCCCATTCCAACTCCCACTATTGGAACATCCATTCCTTCTGGCACTGGTGGAACGTATATCGGCCCTCCTCCTTCCATCCCAGAGGCAAGTCTTCATACTTTTAAACTTCGCCTCATTTCTTATGTAATAAATAAAACCTTTCTTTCCTTCAGGCTACTCCATCTTTGTCCACATCAACCTCTTCCACAATGCACAGAGGAGCTCTTCCAGCGTTGGCCGATCTATACAAAGTGATCAAAGCCACTCAATCTTTAAGCACCTCAACTTCGACATCCAACGTGCCTGTACTTTTAAATACCTTAGAAGACCCTCTTAGTGCAGCCAAAAGAAAATTATTGTCCTACCTTGCTTATGATGTGGAAAAAATTGTGACTTTCCATTAAGATTTGGCTGGTACTATAGTTACCCTGAAGAAACACCCTGGATTTCCTGATTACATTCAGACTGCTTTGACCAAACTGCAACATCAACTTCAATTTCTTGTTTCCCATGTGAATTCCAGTTCTTCCTCCATCTCAGAATATGAAAGAAAAGCTAGACTTAGGGATAAAGCCTTTGAAAGTTTTCATCTTGCTTTAGCACCCTATCCGGAGATCAAGACACGAGCTGAGGAACTTGCAACCAAGAGAAACACCTTGACTAAAGAGCTAAACAAAATTCAGAAAGAACTAGAACAAGTGGAACGCGATGAGCTGGAACTGAATCAAACTGCTAGTGCTATTCTTGCTGAATTTTAGCCTTATAGAAAAGAATGGGAAATTCTAGTAAACGAACTTCCCCAACTTGAAGAGACGAAAAACAAAGCACTGGCTACTCTGGAAGAAGCAAGAAAAATTTGGATGGCACTTGGAAATGTTCTTCTTGCCATTTGATGGGGTTTTCTCATGTTGTTTTAAGTGGTTATTATGTAGTGAATAAGTAGACTACTCCTAGAATCTTTTGTATGACTAGCTCTTAGAGTTAGTGGCCATTTTTGAAATGTGTAATGGAATTATGGATCTAATGAAGATGGAGGTTATTTCTCAACTCTTTTTGGTTTTATGCCTTATCATAGAAAATCATTGAAAACTGGAAACAAACCCTTTCCATATATTAACAATGATACTGTCACCAAGTGACTTTCCAAAACAAAGGGATTCAGAAGAAATAAAAGATAGGAAACAACATGTATATACAACAATGTCAGCACTAACATGGAAACAACATGTATATACAACAATGTCAATCATTTTCCAAGATAGGTAAAACCTGGACCATGAGATGCAGCTCATTTCTCAATGGAAAAAAAAAAAACTCCATACTTGGAAAGTCGTCTTGGAAATGTTTAACTGAAAAAATTCTCCAAAGCCCTAGCCAATGTACCCCTTCAAGTACTTAGCTTTTCTTCTTTAAGGGATTCCCTTCATACATTCTGACTTGGCTATATAAATGGCCAAAGTATGGCCATTGAGATTCCTTTCCAACTTTCCAGCTTACTTAGAAAGGAGGGTACCAGCTAGACTACGTGGCTGGTTGAATGATTGTGGATTTCCAACTTTCATAGATGGAAGGATGATACTCTTTCAAGTACACACCATTCATAGGATGCTTGTGGGATTCTCCATCTATATCCATTAATCTGTAAGCCCCTTTTCCAAGGACTCGTTCCACCAAGTAAGGACCCTTCCAATTTGGGGTCCACTTTCTATATTCCTTATCTTTGACTCCCGGTGGAAATCTGACTTGCCATACCAGGTCTCCTTCAACAAATGTTTTTGCCTTAACCTTCTTGTTGTACGCCCGCATTACTTTCTTCTTTTGAGCAATAATATGGTCTAAGGCATTAAGACGGACTTCATCAAGGTCTTCCAATTCTACCAACATGGCATGGTTGTAATCTGCCGGAGTAAGCTTGTTTTAGAAAGCCACTCTTGCAGATCTTATGGTCATTTCCATTGGAAGAACGGTATCATGTCCGTATATGAGCATATATGGTGTGATGCCAGTACTTGATCTTTTTGAATTTCTATAAGCCCAAAGAGCCTCAGAAAGTAAGTGATGCCATTCCCTCGGATGATTCTCAATCACTTTTCAAGGATATTGAGAATTACTTTATTGGAAGCCTCAGCCTGTCCATTTGATTAAGCAAAATATGGAGTAAAACTGATCACTTGGATGCCACACTCAGCACAATAATCAAGAACTTTATTTCCAACAAAGGAAAGTCCTCTGTCAGTGGTGATAGTCTCTGGAATTCAAAACCTATGAATAATGTGCTTCCTAATAAAATCAATCACCGTTGGCTGCTCACAGGTCTTTAATGGAATAGCCTCTACCCACTTTGTAAAATAGTCCGTTGCTACCACAATATGAGTATGTCCATCTACAGATGGCAGTGTTAACTTTCCAATAAGGTCCAAAGCCCATCCTCTGAATGGCCATATTTTTATTACTGGCTGCATGTTAATAGCTGGAACTTTTTGGACCTAGCCATATTCCTGACATGCAGTACAAGTCTTTGCAAACTCTATGCAATCCTTTAGTATACCCTTCCAATAGTAACCATACCTTCTCAAAAGCCACCTCATTTTGATCCCAGCTTGATGTGCTCCGTATATTCCAAGGTGTGATTCTGCTATCACTCTCATGGACTCACTCTTACTAAGACATCTTAGCAAAAGCCCATCTTCTTTACTTTTCCTGTATAGATCTCCATCGATCAAGATATAATAAGGTGCCAAAAGCTGAATTCTTTTGTCCACGTTGGTACTAGGCTCCTGTAAGAAATGGATGATTGGTGTTCTTCAATCTTCCAAGTCTAAGCCATCTATATCAACATTAAAAATCTCCCATATTTTCTTGGCAGGCTTGACCCTTTTCTGGTTCATTAGCTTGGAAATGACCTGCCATCTCATACCGTGACTCTATAGAAGGAAGAGTCCTTCTTTTGATTGTAATCAAAGTTTCTTCTACACCTGGTGGAACCTTCACTCTGGAAGCTAGCTGTGCTAAATCATCAGCCTCCGTATTCAAATGTCTTGGCCAGTATTTGAGTTGGAAGTCATCAAACGGGCAAAGTAATTCCAAGGCCAAAGAATGGAAAGGCCTCAAATGCTAATTAAGACACCTATATTCTTCAGAAAGTTGGCTGAGTATCAAATTTGAATCTCCAATAATCTGGACCTTCTCCACTTTTAGCTTCAATAGGATTTCTAGCCCAATAATTAGCGCCTCATACTCAGCTTGGTTATTTGTACACTTGAAATCCAAGAAGAAAGAAAATGTGGTTTTTCTCTCCTTTGGTGAAATGATGACTATTTTAGCTCCTCCTCCATCATGAGTGCTTGATCCATCAAACATGAGAATCCAAGGTGTATAATCAAGGTAGATATTATCCACCTTGTCATATATTTCTGAATCAATCTTGGTGGAAGGATGGTCTGCTAGAAATTCTGCCACCGCCCTTCCTTTGACTGCCTTTTGTGGAATATACTTGAAAGAAAACTCCATTAAGGACAATGACCACTTTCCAATACGTCCAGTGATCAAAGGCCTTGAAAGCATATACTTAATCAAATCTATTTGAGAAATAATATATACGGCCACTGGCAACATATAGGTTTTTAACTTCATAGCCGCATAGTATAAGGAAAGACACAACTTTTCAATGGAAGTGTACCTACATTCCACTGGAGTGAGCACCCTACTTAGATAATAGATGGCTTGCTCCTTTCCCCACTCATTGTTTTGGGCTAGAAGAGTTCCAATGGATTCGTCAGCGGCCGATAAATATAATCTTAAAGGCCGCTTCTTGATTGGAGGCATCATCACTGGAGGGTTGGCCAGGTAGCTTTTCAGACCTTCAAAGGCTTGCTGATGTTGTTCCATCCACTTGAACTCTTCAGCACCTTTCAATTTCAACAATGGGGAGAAAGCATGAGTCTTTCCAGCATGGTTGGCAATGAATCTCCTCAAATATCCAACCTGGCCAAGAAACCTTTGTAGTTCTTTCTTAGTGGCCGGTGGCTTTGCTTTAATAATTACCTTTGCTTTATTTTGGTCTACTTCAATACCTCTTTGCTGGACTAGAAAACCCAGGAAATTTCCAGCTAAAACCCCAAAGGCACACTTCAATGGATTCATCTTCAACTTGTGCTGCCTCATTCTTTCAAAAGCCATCTTTAAATTATGGAGATATTGAGCCTTGGCCGAGGATTTGATGACTACATCATCAATGTAGACTTCCAAGAAATGGCCAATCATGTCATGGAAAATGGCATTCATGGCCCTTTGATATGTTGCTCCAGCATTCTTCAATCCAAATGGCATGACAACCCATTCAAAGGTTCCAATGGATCCTAGACATCTGAAAGCCGTCTTGGCAATGTCTTTTTCCCCAATATAAATCTGGTTGTATCCGGAATGCCTATCCATAAATGAAAGGATTTCATTCTTGGCAGTAGAATCAACCAATTGGTCAGCAACAGGCATGGGGTATTCATCTTTTGGAGTTGCAAGATTGATATTTCGGAAATCCACACATACCCTTAGCTTGCCATTTTTCTTAATAATTGGAACTATATTGGAAATCTAGTCAACATACCTGGCGGTTCTTATAAAACCAGCCTTATGTAGCCTTTCTATCTCTTCTTTGACCGTTAGAACAACTTCTTAGGACATCCTTTTTAGAGGTTACTTGAAAGGCTTGAAACCTTCCTTAATTGGCAACTTATGCTCTACCAGCTCTTTAGAAAGTCCTGGCATTTCCTCATATGTCCATGCAAAGCAATCTTTGTATTCTTTAAGTAAGGAAATCAATTCTTCTTTAAAGATTGGTTCCAAAAGCTTACTGACGTAGGTAGGCTGAGGGTCCTGTTCTGTTCTAAGATTAACTTCCAAAAGTGGATCTTGTACTTCGACCTTGAGATCGTCTAACTTCGTTGGCGCCGCCTTCAAGTCCGTTAGCTGGATAACATCTAACCTGTCTTTGGTATCTTCCATAATCTTCAAAACATTGGTTGAAAATGAAATACCAGCAACAACAGCCCTTTCCAGCTGTAATTCGGCTAGATATACTTTTAACCTGGCAAGGCAGCAGTTAACCGCCTGGCTAAGTATTCTATTTTCTTTAGGTTTCTCTTCCATAAAAACTTTTGTTTGAAATGTAGTGCTGAAAACTGACCTTGGGTAGAATTGTTGGCCTTGATGTTTCTTGGAAAAGCTCCCTTATATCTTCTTCCGTAAGAGTTATTCTCATGGTGGCCTTCTTTGGACGACCCTTGCTATCTTTTCCAATAAATCTGATTGGAACAAATTCTTCACTATACAACTCAGCATCTGCATGGTAAACCCTTGCCACAAATGGCCGGCTATCAGCTTCCACCACTTTTACCTCAACTCCATCCTAAAATATTAGCATTTGATGGAGCGAAGATGGAATGCAAAAATTTGGGTGAATCCATTCACGACCTTAGAGCAAATTATAGGCCGCTGTAGACTCAATAACAAAGAAGGCTGCGATGGACGTTCTATCTCCCACCGTTAATTCCAACAGTAGTATTCCTTGTGTCTTCACTATTCCTTCCCTGAATCCACTAATGGATACATCAGTTGGAATGATATCTTCAGGAGACTTTCCAAGCATGCGCATAACATTGACTGGAACAACATTCAATACCGAACCATTGTCCACCAGAACTCTTGCCAAGGGCCTTCCTTCCACTAGCACCTTGATGTACAAAGGTTTGAGCTGCTAAGTCATGCTATATGGTGGCTTTTCCAACACAATTTTCTTTAGCCTCGTGGGGTTGTTCCTTTCAATCACAACCCCCATTAATTTCTGGAGATGCTTAGCTTTATCTTCAAAGACCTCCTTTATATGAATACCATTATTTAGTTTTATAATGGTTGGCCCAGAACTAGACTGTCCAAGACTTTCCATGGGAGGACTTGTATAACCTACATCTCCTTCCATTGAATTGGGCTAATTTGGCTAAGGCTTAAAAAACAAAAGAAGAACCACTACCATATTACAAGTAAATTCACCTGGAAGGCTCCCAAAACAGATTTTCTTGCCGCTACTGGAACTGTTGGGAATTTTCAAATCTGTTTTATCTTTCGTAGGAGGATTGTTTGTAGTCAAGGAATTTCCAACCTCTGAATCAAGATTTAGCAAATCATCAGGATCTCTTTCCTTTCCTCTAGCTGGAATTTCTGATAAGTTTGACGGCTTAGTAGTCTTCTTTGGCCAGTTGGACCAGCCATGATCTTTCTCCAATAACCTTCTTCTATTTGCCCTCTTCCTTTGCTGCCTTCGCTTTTGTGTGCGAGTCATATAAGAGTCTTCATGAATGGGAAACTTGGGATGATTAAGTCTTCTCCATCCCTCATCTTGCGAGGTCGGAGGTCTAACCATTCTTGGTTGGAAATGCTCACTCTCCCTTCTAACCTATACCTCCAAGGCTATTTTTGGCCTGGAATTCCTGTCACTTTCAAAACCTCTATCTTGCCATCTACTACTTTCAAACTTTCTGCTAGGACGAGACCCTGGCTGATAGGAAATTCTATTCCTTTCCAAACTCCTTGGAAGGATTTCAGATTTCCTCTCTGCTGCCTTTCTTTCTGGATGAACCCAGCTTTCTTTATCTGGAATGGTGTTTTCCACTTTTTGGAAAGTCAGCCGATCATGGACCTTCCTTTTTTGACCTTGGTCATCGTTGGACAGCCTCTTCTTTGAAACATCTCTATGACAGCCATTATTCTGAATTTTACATTTGGGGCAACAACCATGCTTGATTAAGGTTAATTGAGCCTCACAGAGTTGCTTTTCCAACTCGACCACCGTTTTCTCCAAGGATACTGCAGCTTCAAGTCTTTCAAGTTTTCCACTAGCTCTTGAATATGCCAAGTCTTCAGGTCTTCTTAGGGTGTTCCGCAACAAAGGAAGTAACGTTCGTGGCAACAACCTTGGGGAAAGGATTTTCATCAACACCCATGACTTCTATTTTTTCTGGAAACTTCAACCTGCCATCTTCAATCACCTTTTGCACTATGTTACGGAAAATCACACAATTATTAGTGGAATGCCTCCATGAATTGTGAAATTTGCAATACTCTTTCTTGGCCATTTCTGAGGCCAATGGCATCTTGTGGCCTGTTGTGAAAATCAATTGCTTGTTAGCTATGAGCAAATCAAAAATTTGCTTGGCTTTTGAGATGTCAAAAGAATAACTTTTGGAAGGGTCTGCTCCCTTCCACTTGGAACCGGAAGCGGCCTACAAGTTGGCCATGGCTGACTTCGGTTTTATTAAGGCCTCACAAGTATATGCCTTCTTTATGTTGAGCTCAGCTACATTTACTTCAAACTCCCCTTCAGTTCCAGTGGTATACACCTCATAACTAGGATCACGATAGTAAGTGCCCTTGGAAGAGCTCTTTCGGTCTTGCTCCTCACGAAGGAGCTCTTTATACTTAGCCACTCTGCTGGCCAAGTCAAATAAGTCATGAAATTGTACACCTTCAAACTTCTTGCGAAGTTCAAATTCTAGGCCGTCTTCACATATTCTTTTGGCGGCAAAGACAAATTACATTTGAACTTGGCCCGCTTGAATCTGGAAAGGAAGCTCATCACAGACTCTCCCAGTAGTTGATGAAGTCTGGAAAGGTCTCCCATGGATACTTCAAGCTCAGCTCTATAGAACTGAGTATGGAATAAATCCTCAAATTGCTGCCAACTTTGAATGGAGTTGGCTGGCAAGTTGGAATACCACCTGAAAGTATATCCAGTCAGTGTGTTTGGAAACAAGCGTACTTTCAGCCATGGATTGGCTGCTGCTTCTCCACATTGGACAGTGAATCGACTGATGTGTTCCAAGGTAGACTGTTCGCCCTTTCCATTGAATGTTGCAAACTCTGAAATTCTGAATTCCTTGGAAATTTAACTTCTTCGATGAACTCTGGATAGGGCTTTTTGTAAGTTGGCCTTCTACCCCTTCGAGTTAGGCCAAATTCCTGTTGAAGGAATTCTACAAATTGGCCTCTATCAAGTGCCATAGGTTGTGGAAGGTTGTTGTCTGGCCAACCTTGAGGTTGATTAGCCACCTGATGCCCCCCACCCGCCATAGGTGGTGGGTTGGCATTAGCATAGTTGTTTCTGCCATGATTCCTTCCTTCTTGGTTAAGAAGTGGCACCCTTGGAAAAGGTTGCCCCCCAACTGCCATTAGAATGACCATAGATGGTGGCCTTAGAGGAGCAGGTGCGGTTGGCTGAATGTTCACAGGTGGAACATTCTGTTGTGCTTGAGGGATGTGGCATGGCCATGGTTGGCCAGGCTGATCATGCCAAGTCTGCTGTGGAAATGCCACATGTGGAGGATTCTGAACTTGCTGGATGGTTGGCGTAGGCGCAGCTTGTGGAACAGTCATCTGTGCCACTGGAGCAGTCACATGTGCAGCTGGAGTGTAAGTCTGTGCCATTGGAAGGGACTGCACCTGCTGCTGAGTTGAAGGGAATGGCCCTACATGTTGCTGAGAGAAACTTCCTTCAATAAATGTGGTCGGCCTACTAGCTTGGAAGGCCGACTGTTGAGACCCTTCAGAGTTGCTTGGCCGAGGGGCCAAAATTTGAGACAAACCTCCAAAGGACCTTTCCAACATAGACTCGAACCTTTGAGAGATTCGGTCCACCATCTCTTCTAATTTTCGCTCATTAGCAAGAGCGGCTTTTGTATGGTCTTGACTAGCCTTAGATTAGTCTTGCGCAACTCTGGCTAAGTCTTGAGCGACTTTAGCTTGGTCTTGTGTAAACCTATCTTGTTGTATTGCCATCATACGGACGTTGTCTATGATAGGTCCATTTGCCATTATTTGAGCAAATTTTTCCACCATATCATTTTCATCCGGTGCGAATCGTGAACTTTCCACTGGAAGTTCACTGACTTGCATCTCTTCTAGTTTGGCAGGGTCTTGGACAGACTTACCTTGCCTTCTTCCACCGGCCATTGAACAATCTGTCTAGATGTCCCGCCGGGTGTGCTAATATGTTCGGCTCGTGAAAAAGCGCTAGTTTCGCTTTCCAGGTGAATGGAAAGTAGGAGTGGATGTCGGGTGTGCCAGAAACTGCTATCGTTCCAGAGTGGATATCCGAACAACTATCCAGTAGGAAATTGCAAGGATCAGGCGATTGAATGAAGGATTGGAATTACCATCTTCAAGGGTTCTTTTTGCCTTGAAAAAGGACTTTCGGACTGAACTATGGCTAGTGGAAAGGAAAGCTGCATTGAAAGTGCAGGACTTCAAAGTAAAGTGCTGGAAAGTAGGAATAATAAGTGCATGACTTGAATTAAACATATTGAAAGTGCATTACATGAATGTAAATGTACATGAATGTAAAAAAATTGAAGTGCTATTGGTTGTGTGTGTTGAACAGGGTTTGCAAACTAGCTCTAAGTGTTCTATTTATAGAGCCCTTCCATGCATGTAAACTGATATGTGGCAGCCTTAGTAGCTTCCATTTGGCCAAATTCTAGACTGCCAAGTGCCCCACGTTCTTTTAGCGGTTGTAACCTCCTCTTCTTATCTCTTTCTTCCTATATCGTAGACTATTCCTTCTTCAGACACGATTTAGACCACTTTCTTCAACAACTGCTTCGGTTAGTAGTAGTTTTCTTAAGAAATTCCACCACTCTCAACCGACGCTTTCTTGTTTGGCCAAATGTCCCACGATCTTAAGTAGTCTTCCTCTTCTACAAAGTCTTCCTTTTATGGCGTCGTGGTCTCTAACTTTTAGTAACCTCCTCATCGTGAATAATATTTCAAATATATATATATCAAAAATATAGTTGCCCACGTCTCTTAAACTTTAATAACTTCCATTCTGAGACTTTCCTTCTGAACTTTAGAAGTCATGGTGCCATAAACTCCTGAATTTCAGCACCTTCTTCCCTCAGCACCCACGACTTCAGCAATTCTTTCCTTTCATGGGTTATGTCTGATATATATAAATATATATACATAGATATATCCATAACTACAAACTATACCCCACGTCCCTTTTACTTTTATAAACCATGTTCCCATGATTTTGGCAACTTCCATCTTGAGAATTTCCTTCTAGGTTTAGAGTTCATGGGCCATGACCTCGTAAATTTTAGGGCTGTTTCATCGTGGGATTATACCCATTTCCTTTCCTTTCATAGACCACGATTTCCTGGATTCTAGGCTGAATCCTCTATATGAACTTCATGGCGTCGTGGTTGTGGTGCACTTCCTTAATTCTAGCAACCTCTCCTCAACCTTGCCTCATTAGACTTCAAGGCATGATAGACTCATGATAATCACTCCATCGTGGGCTAAATATATATATATATATATATATATATAGGAATAAATTGAATTCCCACAGCATGCTGAATTTTAGCAACAGAGGTTGACCCGGCTTGGGCAGTTGCTGATGTCTCCTAAAAATAAGGAGAAAATATTGCCTCTACGTCCCCTCTACGTGACTTGGTCAACTTTAATTTAAATGGAAAATACCCATTTAATTGGTATCCTATAGGAATAAGAACTTCCAATAAATTCATCTTTAACAAAATTAATCCATCGTGGCAAGTTTAATGAAGCTCGCCATGTGTTGAGAACCAATTGGTGCATGAGGTTGCATGTATGGTAGTCTTTCCATGAAATAATCCCTTTTCCAAATAAGAATATGTGGACCTTTACTTTAAAGATGGTAAGTCCTAATAGGACTTACCTCTTTCCTCTTAAAATAGAAAAAACCCCACATTGTAGGATTATACTAACCCACTTGTCTTTGACTGCTACGTAACATAGCTTTAATACTCCAACAATAACTTATTGGAGTTGCGATCCAGCGTGGTAAGTTCCATTGAAACTCGCCACATGTCACATTTCCAATGGACCAAAAATAATGGAGTAAACACCTTCGATATAAAATCCTTCTCTCATTTGAAGCATCAACTTGAACTTCACATATCATCAGATAAACCATGGATTGATTGTCAAAGTGGTGGATCCCAAATTTAATTGTACATAGCAGTCTATGTGCTGTGCTTGACATACCAACTTAATGTTTTTTTTTTTTTTTTTTTTTTTTTTTTTTTTCTCGGTTAGTACACCAACATAATGTTTAAACAAAATGTTATCAGGGATTCATTTGTTTCTACATACAAAGAATTCAGCATCAACCTTAGCGTGGGATTGTTCATTTGTTTATGCCATAGATTTCATAATCAAGGATTTATGCCATAGATTTCATAATCAAGGAAAGTTAGACAAACTAGTGTTACTGACTCAACTGATCTCACACTCTAAATAGGAGGATATATAGTGACTGTAGTGATCCAAGTTTCTACCCTGCATTGGAAAAAACCCCTAAGCCTAGAAAGCAAAAACCAGAGCATCAAAAGCGTATGATGAAGTCTAGTAAAGCAAAAATTGTTATCCATCACTCCATAAGGGGTATAGATGGATGTGCATGCAGCCTCTCCCATTCATCTCAACCAAAACCGGCCATAGGCCTAGGCGGCCACATGAGCCAAAAAATAATAATAATAAAATAAAAAACAAACTTAATAGGCCCAAACACACTTATCAACCAAATCAAAGTCATTGACATTTGATAGAGTGGTTAATTCAATATGACCAGTTGGGTCTTTGTTCTTTTCGGGCTTGTTTTTTTTGTTGGTTGATGCTGCCCCTGTATAGTGTACAATTTTTTTCTTTTGTGATGAACCTCTGTAGACTGCTGATCACACAAGAGGTGTCGATGTAATACGTTGGGTTTTGATCAATCAATGTTTTTCATATTTCATGAAACTTGTGGTGTACAAAATTACTTGCAAATCGAAACCAAATTATAAATTTTATTGTAGTGACTGCAACTAAATATATAGAGAGAGCATTGTTCTCTCTCTGTCTTTGATTTCTTTCATATATTAATTTTTATTAGTAACCTTTGCTCATTTTGGGTTGCAGTTTCTGTTTGATGAGAATGTAGTAATTATTAGGTGGGCTGAAATTTTTTATTTAGGCTGGTGGACTGAATTGCAGATAGTGTCACTGTAGTGAAAATATCCAATTTTGAGTGTTAGAATTGTAAGAAAATATCCAATTTTTATTTAATCTGTTTGATGAGAGTGGATGATGGATCGCTTTTTCCATGAACAGTATCTTACTGGCATCCTGAACCAACATGCAACCTCTCTTTAATACCCCCATTTGGTTAGAAGCCCCATGCTACCAACCCCGGAATGGAATATAATTATTGTTTCATCTTATTTTTCGTAATTTCGTAAGATTGATGTTGCTATAGATTTCGCAACAAGATTCATTTTTGTTTTTGAAACTTATAGAGAAAGTGAATTTGAATCTGCTGTAATCGAGTCTAAGGAGATTGCATCTAAAATAGAAGTTGAACCTATATTTCTTGAAAGACGTGTCATTCATAAAAAGAAATAATTTGACAAAAGTGTTAATGAAAAGATGACACAATCGGCCGAAGAATCGTTTAGAGTTAATTACTTTTTTTTTTTCAAATACCACTGAACTCCTCTCCAGGCCTATTATTGATTTGCTCACACTTGAAGTCAGATTTGAGCATCTAAAAGTTACCAGAAAGAAATTCAGACTCTAAATTATGATTATCAGATTATAAATTATGATTATCTTATAATTCAGAGAAATAATACGAGAATTAAAAATTATATTCGATATATTCATTCATGATGTTGCATTCAATTTATAGACTAAGTGTAACGACCCACTCCACTACATGGTTTCAGAGCCTGTCCCAGTCGGAAGTGTGCCAACGGGGACGTCGGGCCTCAAAAGGGGGTGGATTGTGATGACCTTGTGGGCGGGTGTGTCGTGGGCGGGTGCGAGAGACACTGTCAGGCTACCACACTGACGAGCTATGGATGCACAGTCCCACATTGCCTGGGTAGAGAAAATGTGAAGTGCTTATATGTAAGTGCGTCATCTCCAATTGGTATGAGGTCTTTTGGGGTGAAGCCCAAGAGCAAAACCGTGCGGGCTTAGGCCCAAAGCGGACAATATCATACCATGTGGTGGAGTGGGTCGTTACAAATGGTATCAGAGCCTGACCCAGCCGGAAGTGTGCCGACGGGGATGTCGGGCCTCCAAAGGGGGTGGATTGTGATGACCTTGTGAGCGGGTGTGCCGTAGGCGGGTGCCTAGACAAGATATGCCTTATTTGCAAGATGGAAGGCCTGTTGATATGGTCTTTAACCCATTAGGAGTACATTCAAGAATGAATGTAGGGCAGATATATGTAAGTGTGTCATCTCTAATTGGTATGAGGCCTTTTGGGGTGAAGCCCAAGAGCAAAACCTTGCGGGCTCAGGCCTAAAACGGACAAAATCATACCATGTGGTGGAGTGGGTCGTTACAAATGGTATCAGAGCCTGACCCAGTCGGAAGTGTGCCGATTGGGACGTCGGGCCTCCAAGGGGGGTGGATTGTGATGACCTTGTAGGCGGGTGTACCGTGGGCGGGTGCGAGAGACACTGTCAGACTACCACACTGGCGAGCTATGGGTGCATAGTCCCATATCGCCTGGGTAGAGGAAATGTGAAGTGCTTATATGTAAGTGCGTCATCTCCAATTGGTATGAGGCTTTTTTGGGTGAAGCCCAAGAGCAAAACCGTGCGGGCTCAGGCCCAAAACGGACAATATCATACCATGTGGTGGAGTGGGTAGTTACAAATGGAGTGAGCCCGCACGGTTTTGCTCTTGGGCTTCACCCCAAAAGGCCTCATACCAATTGGAGATGACACACTTACATATAAGCACTTTATCTTTTCTCTACCTAGGCGATGTGGGACTTGTGCACCTGTAGCTCGCCAGTGTGGTAGCCTGACAGTGTCTCTCGCACCCGCCCACGGCACACCCGCCCATAAGATCATCACAATCCACCCCCCTTGGAGGCCCGACGTCCCCGTCGGCACACTTTTGGCTGGGTCAAGTTCTGATACCATTTGTAACGACCCACTCCACCACATGGTATGATATTGTCCGCTTCGGGCCTGAGCCTGAAGCGGACAATATCATACCATGTGGTGGAGTGGGTCGTTACACTAAGAACTAGCTAAAATAGGTAACTAATTATACAATAATTGGGAAACTAATTGCCTACCAACTAGCCCTAAATCAAGGAGTAAATAATTCAATCCCATAGCTGTACAATCTGTATAATTCTAAATAAAATCTCAACGTTCCCCCTAAGTTGGTGCATAGATGTCACATATGCCCAACTTGTCTAAAATTTTTGAAAACACTCGATTTGAAACTGCTTTGGTGAGAATGTCGGCTAGTTGATCCTTAGATCGAATTTTAGGCAACTCCACAATTTTCCCATCCAACTTCTCTTTAATGAAGAATCTGTCTATTTCGACATGCTTCG
This sequence comes from Cornus florida, assembly GCF_030987335.1. NCBI lineage: Eukaryota > Viridiplantae > Streptophyta > Magnoliopsida > Cornales > Cornaceae > Cornus > Cornus florida. The sequence goes on along the minus strand of NW_026775579.1, from coordinate 55,896,385 downwards.
TATGATCATGTTGAACAGGATTATGGGCAATATCACATGCTTCTTTATTGTCACAATATAGTCGAATAGGTTGCCCAGGTAGATAACCCAAATCCCGCAAGAGAAGTCTTAACCACAATGCTTCACAAAGTCCAAGTGCCATACCTCTGAATTCAGCTTCTGCACTCGAATGAGCAATAACATTTTGTTTCTTGCTTCTCCACGCAACAAGATTACCTCCTACAAAAGTAAAGTAACCAGAAGTAGATCGTCTATCATCTATAGCTCCAGCCCAGTCAGCATCAGTATATGCATCTATGTTTTGATACCCAGCATTTTTAGTGAACAAAATTCCTTTTCCAGGAGCAGATTTCAGATATCTCAAAATGCGCATAATTGCATTCATATGTTGTTCTCCAGGATCATGCATAAACTGGCTAACAATGCTCAATGCATAAGCCAGATTCGGTCTCGTGTGTGCTAAGTACATCAATCTTCCTACAAGTCTTTGATATCTTCCTTTATTAGCAGGTACTTGATTGGACTCAATACATAACTTCAGTCCTTCTTCCATTGGTGTCTTAGCTGGTTGACATGCTGTCATGCCAATCTCTTGTAACAGATCTAAGGCATATTTTCTTTAAGACAGAAAGATTCCTTTATTATATTGAGATACTTCGATCCCAAGAAAATATCTCAAAGGACCTAGATTTTTCATTTCGAATTCTCTGGATAAGTACTTCTTGAGAGCCTTCATTTCTTCAGGATTATTCCCTGTAACCACCATGTCATCTACATATATAATGAGTGCAGTGATCTTACCTTTTTGTTTCTTCAGGAATAACGTGTGGTCAGAATTGCTCTGACAGTAGCCAATGGCTATCATAGACTTTATGAATCTTCCAACCCATGCTCTCGGAGATTATTTCAACCTATATAATGAGTTTTTTAAACCTGCACACCTTTCGACTATACTTTTAGGGTATCATGCATCCTGGTGGGAGATCCATGTAGACTTCTTCAGATAATTCACTATGCAGAAAAGCATTTTCACATCGAATTGTTACAATGGCCAATCCAAGTTCGCAGTTAAAGATAACAAAACTCAAACTGTATTGATTTTGGTTATAGGTGCGAACGTCTCTGTGTAATCGATTCCATAGGTTTGGGTGTAACCTTTTGCCACTAATCTTGCTTTAAAGTGTTCAACTGTGCTATCAGCTTTATATTTCATAGTGTAAATCCATCAACATCCAACTGGTTTCTTTCCTGGTGGAGGATCAATGAGTTCCCAAGTTTCATTTTTCTGCAAGGATTTCATCTCCTCATTTATAGCTATTTTCCACCTAGGGTCAGCTAAGGCTTCCTACACACTGTTAGGAATAGATACAGTAGATAATTGATTTACAAATGGCAAATTTGATTTTGACAAACGATGGTTTGACACATAATGACTCATGGGATACTTAACTTTATTAGAAAGTTCGGGTTCATATGTGGGTTTAGGAATACGTCTAGTGTGACGCTGTGGTAATTGTTTTCTGAGTGGCTCAGGTACGAAATCAGGAACATCCTCAGCAGGCGATTGGTTTGATATATCAGTTGCGAGGGACTCAAACTCGGACGACGGTGGGGTTAGTGCCATACTTTCCATTTCTAGGTGTTCATCACCACTGTGATCCAAACTTATACCACTCGAATCCAATTCACCTAATTCCTGATTGGCTGGTCCAACTTGTGAGTCATCACTACTAGATTCCTGATTGGCTGGTCTAACTTGTGAGTCATCACCACTAGAATCGCCGTCCTCAAAAGTGTGATAATTATAATCTATAGTCTGATAATCATAATCTAGAGTATGAATTTCTTTCTGGTACTCCCCCAGAAGTTCAGACGCAAAGGAAGAATACATCGAGTCTTCATGGAAGACACATCCAGTGTGATAAACATTCGTCGAGTTGGGGGGTGATAATAACGATACCCCTTTTGATGAGTAGTATAGCCGAGAAAAACACATCGCAATGCTCGAGGAGTTAGCTTGTTGCGTTGATGCTTTTGGAGGTGTACAAATGCTACACAACCAAAGACATAAGGAGGTAGATTTGGGACAGTTAGGGCAACAACTGCGTCAGTGAGAGCCTGTAATGGTGTCTGAAAGTCAATAAAGCTGGAAGGTACGCGATTAATTAGATATGCTGCAGAGGTAAGTGCTTCTCCCCAATACGATAACGGCATATGAGCTTCTATCAATGAAGCACGAACAACCTCCAACAAGTGTCGATTTTTTTGCTCTGCAACCCCATTCTGCTAGGGTGTATTGGAACAAGTGGTTTGATGAATAGTTCCATGTGCTTCCAAATACTACTGAAGATCAAAACTCTGATATTCTCCAACATTGTCACTACGGAGAATCTGAACATGTGCATTGTATTGAGTTTCAACCATCTTATGAAACTTTTGAAACAATAAGTAAGTTCACCTTACCTTTTGACTTCATCAAGCATAACCATGTCATCCTAGTACAGTCATCAATAAAAGTAACAAACCAACGTGATCCACCTAAAGTAGGGACTTTGGATGGACCCCAAATATCAGAATGTATAACCATAAAAGGAAGTGGACTTTTAGTCAAACATAATGGATACGAAACACGATGGCTCTTTGCTAGTTCACGGATATCACATTTTGCAAACAAACTAGGAAATAATTTTTTTAGATAACTAAAAGAAGCAAGCCCCAGACGTCGATACCACAGCTAGATTTCAGAATTTTTTCTCTCCCCCTCAGAACCATCCATTGTGAATGCTTGTCGTAGCTTGTCAGAACTTTTGGACATCAAGTCCAAGTAATATAGTTTCCCTCACCTAATACCACAACCAATCATCTGCTTTGTTTGGATATCCTTAAATACACAAAAATCAGGCCAAAAAATGACAACACAAGATAAAGATGTGGTTATTTGGGAAACTGACAAAAGATTAGAATCTAAGGATGGAACAACTAAAACAGAATCTAAATGCAGATGATCAGTGAGTGTCAAAGATCCTTCCCCAATAACTAGGGTCGAAGTCCCATTGGCAATAGAAACAAATTTGTGTGAGGATGAATTAAGAGGTAAGACCTGTCTAGAATCAAAAGTCATATGATCTATGGCACCAGAATCAATTATCCATGCACTATTAGCAACATGTGTAGAAATAATTTGACAAAAATGTCAATGAAAAGATGACACAATCGGCCGAAGAATTGTTTAGAGTTAATTATTTTATATATATAGTGGATCAAACTCTTTGAGTAAATTTGAACAATTTCAATAATATGACGACTCTTTTGAATTTTTGTTTAATTTGGATATGTTGTTTTGCAGATAATGGTAATTTAAAGTGTTCATTTCATAACATTGAAGATGTCCTAAAATATTATGTGGTTTATGATATTGATGGAACAAAATTATTTTCAGAGTTACAAGTCTAAGAGAAGTTTTACCAAGAGAAACAAAAAAAGGCAATTGAAGTATTAAATTTTATAAAAGATTAGGTTATTGTTTCCCAAAGATTAGGTTATTATTGGTTATCCAGTTACAGTTGCATCTATTGAAAGAATTGAAACTTTTCAAGGTTGAAATTGATCAAATCTTACTTACAATCGACGATGTCACGAAAGAGATTGAATAGATAGGCTATGATATCTATTAAAAAGGTTTTTTTGGAGAAACTTAATTGGAGCACTTTAATTAATAATTTTACAGCTCAAATGCAAGACGATAACATTTATACTTTCACATGAAGTTGAATTTTGATTTTTGTGATTAAGTTGTGTTGAATATTTTGGGTTTTAAACAGAATTTTGGTCTTCTCTAATTTTGGTGTTGCAAAACCCTACTGTTAGTCACTAATTGACTCTAGAGGGGGGGTGAATAGAGTTAAGGATCAATTTTTCAATTTAAAAATTATATTTCTACCAAACTGTAAAATATCAGTTTATTGAAATATTCAAGCAAAATAAAGCACAAAAATAAGAGAGATAGAGATAAGAGATTGCAAACAATGACTCGGTGATTTAGCGAGGTTCGGAAACTCCTACTCCTCGACTCAAGATCCCCCTTGAGACTTCCCAAATTCACTAGAGCTTCTCCTTAATGGTGGAGAGCAAACCTTCACTTTTGAAACAAGATCTTGCTTCTCTTCTTTGCTAGGAGAACACCCTTCTCCTAGGCTTTCTTTTGGGTTACACCAACCCTTTACAATAGCTTTGAAATTTGAAGAAACAAATGTACAAGAATCTCTCAAAGATAGATTACAGAGTTTAGCTCACAACTATAGAAAAGATGAATATACGTGATATGAAATAACAAGATCCATCAAGATCTTGCTTCACTTTGACCATGATCGGTTAGCCTTTGATGGAGTACTTGAATAATCTTTGAATTCTTGCAACTTCAATGCTTCCTTGAATCCATTGCTTGAGTACTTGGAATGCTTCTGGCTTATTATTGAGGATTGAATTGATTGATCAACTATATAGCACTCAAGGAAAATATTAGTACATAAACATCATTAATGGTTTGTAATCATCAAAATATAAGATTGACCTTTAGATTAAATCCTTAGGCCAACAATCTCCCCCTTTTTGATGATGACAAAACATTGATGTGTTTATTGTCAAGGTGGAGTTGCATTTTGAAATAATGCTCCCCCTATCAATAAGCATATCTTGAATTTATGTCAACAACAAATATTTGAAAAAAAAAAAAATATGTCTCCCCCTATCAATGTTATCAATGTGCATCTATCAAAATAGCAATGCAATAGAATAGACACCATATAGCATAGAACACATCTTTCTCCCCCTTTGTCATCTCAAAAAGTCTACTTCTATGAAGGAGAAAATACATGCCATTTCATGAACTATTAGAGAATGAGAATTTAAAGGACAATTAAATAGGAAATATGTCATTTTATAGATTGCAGAAGACAAAACAGTACATAAGGAAAATATGAACATAACTAGCAGATGTTAGACAAAAGCATAGATCATGATAAAGACTTCAAAAGAAAATGACATAAGCAAAAACATAGCAAAAAAAAAAAAAGGCTTGAGGTGATATTGTTCTAAGTAGAAGGAGGAGGGGGTTCATGGCCTTTTCGAAAGGCTTCAAAGTCTTCACTTATATGAGTGACAGTCATAAGCACTTCGTCAAGTTGTTGTTGTTGGTGTTCAAGTGTGGTTTGTTGTTCTTGAAGAGTGGCTTGATTTTGACGAGTAGCTTCTAGAATTTTCAATAAAAGATCACGATTGGTGCAATTTTCAGCTGGAACATCGTCATCTTCAGCACTATCAGCACTGTCATGTTCTTGTTCATCCTCATCATCAGCTTCCTCAATTTCTTCTCCTCTATCTCGAGCCTCTTCAAACCTTCGTTGCTTAGGATAGAACCACAGACCATTTGAATCCCTTTTTAGCCCCATTGACGCAAGATTTAAAGCAGTGAGCATGTGTCTTGACCCTGGTTTAACTGCTTCAGAACTATCGAGCGGAACTTTCATATCCATGAATGTGTGAGTGAGAACCACCGCATAATAAAGAGAGACCTTTTTCTTTCTCTTGCAAGCAAGCAAATGATGAAATATTATGTATGCAAGATCAAAAGGCTTTCCATTTAAGACACACCAGATAAGGAAGAGGTCCATGTGAGTGACTTTGGATCTACTGCCGGATTTTGAAAGAATGGAGTACATAATGATCTTGTGAATCAATCGGGCTTCCATAGTTAATTGCCTGGTGTTTACCACTTTTGTATTGGTTACACGGGAATCATAACTCATTTGCTGAATAGCCGTGAGTTTGTCAAAGCCTTGTCCAATAAACCATGTGGAAGGTGAATAGAATTGGATGCCACCCTCAAGTTTGAGAATTCGAGCAATGTTATCTATCAAGGTAAAAGTGAACTCCAGCTACATAACAATTAAGTTTGTCTTCTCTAGGACTTTCTTCAAGGTGAGTGTAAAATAACTTTATTAATTTTGGATAGTATTTGGTACTCAACCCAACAAAGTTTCCTAGGCCAATTGTGTCAAACAATCTATAGGTGTTGAGATTAAGATCATCGCAAATTTTTTTGGACAAAACCATTGCTGTGGCCAATTTTCTATGTTGATAGATAGTGTCAAATGCTACTTTGTAGGTGGGGTTTCTATAAAGCATGGTAGCAGAGATTTGAGTTTGTGAACTAGGACTTGAGCCAACATCTTGAGATCTTTGAGAGTTCCGTGTTTGACCATGAGGAGGATTCTTTCTACGAGAGGATGAAGCCGTGGACATTTCTAGAAATTGAAACTGAAATTTCAGAAGGAATACTTAGAACACATATCTGAAGAAAAATTCACTTAAATTTGTTCGGAGTGAAGATTAAAAAAAATTTCAATTATCATATACTGGAAATTTCAAGGCTCAAATTGGTTTTGACTGAGAATTAATGATAATAATTGAAAATGATTTTGAACCAATGTAACAATTTAAGTTTTATACTAATTTGAGTAAAGAGGAAAAATGCTTAAAACCCCCCAAAAAAAATTCAGATAATATGATCTAGGTAATAAAGTTTACAAATTCATCAAAATAAAATGGAATTCAACAATGTATTGCCTAGATGAATTATAAACAACATATTGTGAGAATTTATTCAAAGATAAATTGAAAATAAAGGGGTTTAAAAACAAAATATTTCTAAGATTTAATTGACATGAAATAAATTCGTAGATTAGTCGTATGACAAATGCATAACTACTAGAAATTTGAATTAGCAAACCAAGAGAGTAGTAATTTCTACTCAAATATGTTCTTTCCGTGTGAGGAGAAAGTCTACAGTGTAATCAAGGGTTTCATGGATGAGAGATTAAAAAGCAATGAACTCTAAAATTTGTAGAAAATAGATCAACTAAAATGCAAGAACTCATATCTTTGAGATGGAATTTGAGGAAAGGAGTTACCTGTGAAGATGCCCAATGGAGGAAATGTTCCAACCCTAGCCGAGAGAGTGCTCTGGAATAAGCCTCTGTTATGTCTAGAATGGATTTAGTATACTGAATGGAAAGTGCCGAGATGGATTATAAGAGATGAAAGCCTACTGTGCACTTAAAAGGAAACCGAGAAGTCTGTGTGTGTAGGTTACATGGATTGAGCCGGCTCACTTGTTCACAAAGCCGGCTCAATGAAGTTCCTTGGAGCCGGCTCTTCTATTTCATGGAGCCGGCTCTTTCATTCTTTTACCCTGCATCCAAGTGTATATGTGAGATGCCGAGAGTAAGGAGATTTAATCCATCAATTGAGCAGGCTCCTCCTTCTGAAGAGAGACGTCTCCATTTATGTGTATTGAGCCGGCTCAAGCAAAATTGGAGCCAGCTCTTTACAACCTACATGAGATGCCGAGAGTTGAGTGTTTAGATGAGTGTGTGTGAGCCGGCTCATTGTAGAATTGGAGACTGCTCTTACTGAAATCTGTATGAGATCCTGAGAGCAACTAAAGTGTATACAGATTATAGTTTAGGTTAGGAGCCGTCTCTTGTTTTTATAGAGCCTGCTCTCTTAGTTTGTAGAGACTGCTCTTTCTTAAAAACATAGAGATCCCGAGAGTATGTACTTTGAAATCATTTGTGAAGCCTGCTCTGCTTTGTGTGGAGACAGCTCTTTTTTTGAATGGAGCTGGCTCTTTAGCTGCTAGAGTTACTTCAATATTTCTTCATTTGCAGACATACCTATTTCTCTTCTGAGCAAGCAAAATCTGTCCTCTTGGAGTGGTTTTGTGAAAATATCTGCTAGTTGTTTTTCAGTATTAATAAATACAAGCTCAATATCTCCTTTTGAGACATGATCCCTAAGAAAATGGTACCTAATTTCTATATGCTTTGTCCTTGAATGCTGAATAGGATTTTTTGAGATACATATTGCACTTGTATTATCACACATAATAGGAACATGATCAAAGTAAAGTCCAAAATCCTCAAGCTGTTGCTTAATGTAAAGCGTTTGAGCGCAACAACTACCGGCTGCAATATATTCAGTTTCTGCCGTTAATAGAGCTACGGAATTTTGTTTCTTGCAAGACCAAGATACTAATGATTGTCCTAAGAAATGACAAGTTCCGCTAGTACTTTTTCTATCAACTTTGCATCCTCCAAAATCAGCGTCCGAGTAACCGACAAGCTCAAATGATGTATGCCTAGGATACCAAAGCCCTAAGAATGTAGTAAAACTTAAATAGCGAAAGATGCGTTTAACGGCACATAGATGAGATTCTTTAGGGCAAGATTGAAAACGAGCGCATAAGCATACACTAAACATGATGTCTGGTCTACTTGCGGTTAAGTATAAAAGACTACCAATCATACCCCTATATTTTTTAATATCTACATTAGTGCCCTTTTCATCTTTGTCAAGTTTCAAAGATGAGCTCATTGGAGTATTGGCATGTTTGACTTCCTCCAAGCCAAATTTCTTTAGCAAATCTTTAACATACTTGGATTGGCAAACAAAAATGTCATCAAGTGTTTGTTTGATTTGCAACCCTAAGAAGAAAGTAAGTTCACCCATCATGCTCATTTCGAATTCATTTTGCATGCTAGAAGCAAATTTTTCACATAGCACACTATTGGTTGATCCAAAGATAATATCATCAACGTAAATTTGAATAACCAACAGGTTGCTATCAATGGTTTTAGTAAAAAGAGTATTGTCAATTTTTCCTCTAACAAAACCATTAGCAAGTAAGAAACCACTTAGTTTTTCATACCAAGCTCTTGGAGCTTGTTTCAAACCATACAAAGTTTTTGATAATTTGAAAACATGGTTTGGATAAATGTAGCTTTCAAAGCCCGGCGGTTGTTCTACATATACTTCTTCTTCAATGAATTTATTTAAGAAAGCACTTTTTACATCCATTTGATATAACTTAAAGTTCTTATGGGATGCAAAAGCAAGGAGCATTCTTATAGCTTCAAGTCTAGCTACGGGGGCAAAGGTCTCCTCATAATCAATTCCTTCTTCTTGATTATAGCCTTGAGCAACAAGCCTTGCCTTGTTTCTCACAATTATTCCCGATTCATCCTTTTTGTTCCTAAATACCCATTTTGTGCCAATGATAGTTTTATCTTTAGGCTTTGGAACCAAATGCCAAACTTTATTCCTTTCGAATTGGTTAAGTTCTTCTTGCATGGCCAAGAGCCAAGATTCATCATTTTCGGCTTCATGAATATTTTTTGGTTCAAGTTGGGAAACAAAAGCCACATAATTGCAAATGTTACTCATTTGAGGCCTAGTGCTTATTCCTTTAGATGGATCGCCAATGATTTGATTTATCGGATGATTAGGCACTTGCTTCCAAGCCTTAGGAAGAGTGTCTTTATGAGAGAGACTTTCTTTTAGAACATCTTTGGAGCTATCTTCAAGAGAAGGACCATTTAAATCAAGATTTTTAATATTCTTTTCAATCTCAATCACATCTTCATTATCATCTAATGAACATCTAAGAGGGGGTAATGGTGATTCATCAAATACAACATGTATTGATTCCACAACCACTCGTGTTCTTTTGTTAAACACTCTAAATGCTTTGCTACGAGAAGAATATCCTAGAAAAATACCTTCATCCGATTTAGGTTCAAATTTTTCTAGATTATCTTTGTCATTTAACACGAAGCATTTACACCCAAAGACTTTAAAGTATCCAATGTTTGGCTTTCTTTTGTTCCAAAGATCATAAGGAGTCTTATTAAGGAGTTTTCTAATAATGACTCTATTTATGACATAGCATGAGGTGCTAACGGCTTCTGCCCATAGAGATCTAGGAGAATTATGTTCATTTAACATAGTCCTAGCCATTTCTTAGAGAGACCTATTTTTTCTTTCAACAACTCCATTTTGTTGAGGAGTCCTGGGAGCTGAAAGATTATGATTGTATCCATTGTCATCTCAAAATCTTTCCACATCTTGGTTGTCGAACTCTCTACCTCTATCACTTCTAATGGACTTAATTTTACATTCTTTTTCATTTTCAACTCTCTTACAAAATTTAGCAAAGATTGTATGAACCTCATTCTTGTGTGTAAGGAAAAATACCCAAGTGAATCTAGAGAAGTCATCCACAATGACAAATGCATAGAGTTTTCCACCAAGACTAGCAATTCTCTCTGGACCGAATAAGTCCATGTGAATTAATTCAAGTGGTCTTGAAGTCGTTATATCCTTTTTCCTTTTAAATGATGACTTGATTTGCTTGCCTATTTGGCATGCGCTACATGTTTTATCTTTAGAAAAATTAGTCTTTGGGAGGCCTTTGACCAATTCATTCTTAGATAGTTTTGAAATCAAATCCATACTAGCATGACCCAACCTTCTATGCCATAACCAACTATTTTCATTTGAGGATACAAGACATTTGTCATTTTGATCATGTAATTCACATAAAAGTAAAGTATATACATTACCATTTCTTAGAGCATGGAAAACTTCTACATTATCCTTTTTGACAATGCACTTGTCCGATTTAAACAAAACATCATATCCTTTATCACATAATTGGCTAATACTAAACAGATTATGTTTTAAGCCTTTAATAAGTAACACATCATCAATAGATAAGGAGGAGGAGATACCAATAGTTCCAATGCCAATGACCTTGCCTTTTGAGTTGTCGCCGAATGTGACGCTTCCTCCTTTATGAGGTTTGATGGAGCGAAATTTTGATTGATCTCCCGTCATATGCCTTGAGCATCCGCTATCAAGGAACCATTTGTCCTTGGATGAATATGGAGACTTCAAGCAAACCTACAAAAGGAATTTGAATAATCTTTTTTTGGTACCCACATTCTCTTGGGTCCATGAGAGTTAGGAAGAGGTGTATAAGTCCCTTTAATAACCCAAACTTCTTTTGTCCTACATGGCCTAATAGGACAATGATTGATCTTATGTCCTGTTTTTTTACAATAGTTACATTGTAGACTAAAAGAGGAATTTTTAACAAAGTAATTGTTCAAAGGTATTCTCTTTTTCAATAAACAAGAATCTTTGTTGTGAGGATCAAATCCAAGTCCATCCTTGGCATAAGCATTTCTTTGCTTTCCAAGTATGAGACCCAAATTCTCTCTACCTTTTGTGAATTTAGCTAAAGTCTCAATTTGATCTTCAATTATAACTTTCAATGATTTATTTTCAGAAATTAAATCAATTGAAACTGATTCTTTAGCTAATTCTTTTTCCTTTTTCAAAGCTTCATTTTCAAGTTGAGATTTTTCAAGGTTTTGAGAGATGATATACTTTTCCCTTTTGAGAGTAGCACATTTTTGAACCATTTTGCCTAATTCATCATGCAATTCTCTAAAAACATCTAGCAAATAGTTGTGTGCATCAACCAATTCATCATAAGTAGTTTCCAAATCAAATGAGTTATGATTAGAATTTACCTCATCTTCATCGGCCATGAGACAAAGATTAACCAATTCATTGAGTTCATCGTCACTTTCGGATCCATTTGAATCATCATCCTCCCATGTAGCTTGCATGGCTTTGCCTTTCTTTTTCCTTTCTTTTTCATTTTTGTAGGCATAGCAATCGGACTTGAAGTGTCCCAGTTTTCCATAATGGAAGCAAGTAGGTGCTTCTATTTTTCCTTGCTCACTAGATGACCCATTTCTTTTGAAGTGGTTGATCTTTTGGAACTTCTTCATTTGAAGAATTCTTCTTACGGTTTTGGTAATGAGAGCAACTTCTTCCTCTTCTTCATCATGAGGAACTTTATCAATTGTAACTTCTTTGGTAGTAGCTTGTAGAGCTATATCCTTCTTTTGAGTTTCTTCATCTCTATCATTCATTTCTAGCTCGTAAGCCATTAGTGAACCAATTAGTTCGTTAATGGGAAGTGTGTTAAGATCTTTGGCTTCTTGGATGGCGGTCTTCTTAGCTTCCCAATTCTTTGGCAAAGATCGAAGGATTTTTCTTACATTGTCGGATGATGTATGTAAAACGAGAGTACATTTCACTAATAGTTTCTTTGTTATTCATGGTAAAAAGTTCATATTTATGGATAAGCATATTCATTTTGGATTCTTTAACATGACTAGTGCCTATATAGGTGACTTCAAGTTTATCCCAAATTTCTTTGGCCGTTTTGCAATCCGAAATTCTATTGAATTCGTCTTTGCTTAAGGCACAATAGAGATTAGTGATAGCCTTGACATTACATTGTACAAGCCTACGGTCATTGAGGGTCCATTCAATATCGGGTGTTCGAACATTTTCACCTTCTACTATCTTGGTTGGAACATGGTCTCCTTTTTCTTTGGCTTTCCAAACATCTACATCTATGCCTCTTAAGAATGCTCTCATTTTGATTTTCCAATAGTTGTAGTCACTTCCATCAAACCAAGGGGGTCTATTGTTAGATTGACCTTCTTGATGGAAATTTGTATTGGCCATGATCGTTCTCTAAGATGATTAGTCTTTTTCTAGAGATTAGGCTCTGATACCAATTGTTAGTCACTAATTGACTCTAGAGGGGGGTGAATAGAGTCAAGGATCAATTTTTCAATTTAAAAATTATATTTCTACCAAACTGTAAAATATCAGTTTATTGAAATATTCAAGCAAAATAAAGCACAAAAATAAGAGAGATAGAGATAAGAGATTGCAAACAATGACTCGGTGATTTAGCGAGGTTCGGAAACTCCTACTCCTCGGCTCAAGATCCCCCTTGAGACTTCCCAAATTCACTAGAGCTTCTCCTTAATGGTGGAGAGCAAACCTTCACTTTTGAAACAAGATCTTACTTCTCTTCTTTGCTAGGAGAACACCCTTCTCCTAGGCTTTCTTTTGGGTTACACCAACCCTTTACAATAGCTTTGAAATTTGAAAAAACAAGTGTACAAGAATCTCTCAAAGATAGATTACAGAGTTTAGCTCACAACTATAGAAAAGATGAATATATGTGAAGCTCAGAATTACTACAGTGATATGAAATAACAGAGAGGGAATGAAAGCTCAGAATACTTCTTTAATGCTTTTCAAGGAATGATAGAATGTTCTCTGTAAAAGTGTATTTTAGTTTGAAGACCAACCTCAGTATTTATAGAATCACCAGAGTTCAATATAGCTGTTAGAGGTTGTTGAGAATATTTAATGAAAATGTTTACGTTACAGTTCAAAACCCTAAAGAGAGCCGTCTCTTGAAAACCAAAGAGCCTGCTCTTTGTTCATTTTCCTTGGAAAGAGCCTGCTCAATAAAAACGTGAGCCTGCTCTTTATTTTGAAGATCCATTTTCGTAGCTTTCTTGGAACAAAAAGAGCCCTCTCTTTCTTTTGATTGAGCCCTCTCTTTCTTTTGCAGGACCAGGCGATTGTGTTGAGGTCTAGATTGAACACCTCAGGGTTCTTTTTGCCTTTGATAAAGGACTTCGGGAAAGTTAATTGGCTAGGAAAAACTGTAAAATTACTTGTGAAAGTAATTGACTGGAAAGTAAGATTATCTAATGTAAAGTAAAGTGTAGGACTTAGACTAAACATAATGAAATTGCATTGCAGTGTAAAGTAATGATTGTATTGAAATGCATTTTTGGCATTGAGCCCCTTCTACCTTATACATAAGGTCCTATTTATAGAATGAAAATACAACAGTTAAACAAACAGCAGTTCCATTTATGCCACCAACAGCTGACAAGTGTCCCAAACCATGCAATTGTGCCGTTCCTGATTTTTCAAACCTCCATGTCCCAAACATGCAAACTTGCAGACCTCCACGTCCCAAATATGCAAACCTTCCTGGAACTTCCACGTTCTTTTCCCATGTTATTATTGTATTTGGAGTTGCCCTACAATTGTGCCATCATGTTATCGTCCTTTAATCCTTCTAGAGCCCCAACGTTCTGAACATGCCAACAATCGTGTGATCGTACTTTGATTTGCACAACTCCCTCTGTCTGAGCAAATGGCCACCACTCTTATTTCTCGGATGGTGGTAGTAGTGGCCCCAAACATGCAATTGTGCCATTCTTGATTTTTTAGAACCTCCATATTTTTAGGAACTCCAATCTTCCCACGTTTAATAAACACGTTCCTTTGACCAAACGTGGCTTCAATTGAATTCAACTGCCAATCTTCTTTATGGGCTTCTTTGAGTCAAACTCTACTTCACAAGCCTTCATAAAATTAAAGTAGTTTAATATATCCAAACCACTTCTAACTGGATTTTACTGAGACCATTCCTTGTGCAAAACTCTCACCCATCATAAAACCGGCTTGACCCAAATTCTTCCACGTGTGTATTTTCCATTGAGTGAAAATAAGGGTATAAACATTGCCCTCCTAAATTCTTTGCCTTTGATTGCACAAAAAAGGCATGGAATTTAAATAGATCACTTACTTCTTTTGGCAGACGAATTGCTGGACCCACCAAATCTTTCCTTTAAAAGAAATTGATTCATTTTGCTTTAGAGAAAACAAACTGAACCATCCCTTAGGAAAATCAAATATTTTGAATCGGCATGTTATCCCTATCATTAAATGGACTCACTCAATCCATTTTTGAAAAGAAACTAACCCCTTATAAATTGGAAAGGCAACCTACCTGTCGTCCAATCTTGAACCAATTTTCCAGGTATCATAAATGAGAGGACCTACCAAATCTTTCTTCATTAACGAAAAGAATAATTACTAGGTCTTGAAAAGGCAAGCTAGCTGCCTCTTGTACCTATCCAATTAAAGACTCCATAACTATTCACCTTCCTCAGCTGTTTAGATCTCCTCGGGATGACTCATCTTTAAATTTCTTGAACAACCCTTATATCTCTCTTACGTATCCATCCCAACTATAAATACATATCTAGTTTCCTTTCATATTCAGAAAAAACTCTTTCCCTCAACTTCAAATTGAGCGAACAAACCCTAGATATTTCCGTGATGGCTCCAAAACAAAAACGGCACACAGCCATAGCCACCAAGTCCAAAAAATCCTTAAGTTAGTACCTGAATCAGAGATTACCTTTGATTTTTTCCATCATATTGGCCCCTTGAATGGACTAGGGCCTACTCTCTTGAATGAATTTCCTCCATCTTTATCTGAGTTTTACCCTGCGGCAGAGGATGATCTTCCATTCAATTGGGAGTACCCGTTGATCCTTGTGAAAGAAAAAAAGGTAAAGCCCACTATTTCTCTCAAGAACTGGCCAAGATGTCGTCCATTATGGAAGTCATGGGTCAATCGCCTCTCTGGTGATGACAAGATTGCCTCCACTTGGAAAAGGCAAGGCATTTTCGATGCCATACAATTGAGCAAGGTATCAATGATTCAGGACAAGAACCTATTTTTCCCTGCTGTCTTCTTCTGGTTTAACGTGACCAACTCTTTACATCTCCAGAATGGAATAATGTCTGTCACAATGAGGGACATTTGCTGTATAACTGGTTTGAAGCCTCATGGAGACGACATCAGCGCCTTTCTACATGTAGAATCTTTCAGTTTTCCCTCATCTGACGACGGAAACAAGAAATTCTATTCTTCTCCTGTACCTTTCATGGAATTCCACAATAAAAAGACAGGGCCCGTTGCATTGAAAGAGCTTACTGCATTTTTGATTTGCTGGCTCTCTGTACACCTATTATGTGTTCCCTTTGGACAAGTCACCAAGGATTTTGTCCAGATTGCTGTTGCTCTTGCCGAAGGTGCAGACTTAGCCCTTGCTCCTCTGGTTCTTTCTCACTTGTACCAAGGTATGAATGATCTCCTAGAGTTTAATTTCACTCATTTTGGTGGTCCATTATGGATTTTCCAGGTGTGGCTAAAAATATATTTTCCAAGCTTGACCACTCCTATTTCTGTTCAACCTGAAAAACCTTTGCTAACTTATAGCTTTGTTGAAAGCCGGCCCACCCCTTTCTCTTTTACAGAAGTATTTCATTTCTTTTATGACCACAATGACTTCAAACCAAACTCATCTTTAGATCCCTTTTCCAATTATGGACTGATGCCTTCCCGGCTTGTACCCTCCCCCAGAGTTTCAACCAAAAAGTCTTCTGACAATTGGAAGAAAATTTAGGTAAACTTTTTAATCTGCCGTGATTTACACTATGGAACCTCCACTCCTACTTCAAAGAATAGTCATTGTGGAGTTAAGTATTACAATCCAGCTCAGTTGGCTAGACAATTTGGCTTAACACAACTCATTCCTTTGCCCCCTTTTGAATCGACCAATAGACTCTTTAATACAAGAGTCAGTTTTACCGATAATGAGCAATTCTAGGTAGTGGATGAAAAGTATGCCTTGAAAAAAAACTCTTTTGAATTCAAAGGTTTTAACAGTTACCCAGAAGTAACCCAAGAGTTCATCGATTGGTGCACTACTTATGTTAACTCAACCAGAAAATTGGCTTAAGTGGAAGTTTGCAATAGGCTTTTGAACTTCTTTAAGCCTATTACACCAAGCCGTGAAGAAACATTCTCTGATGGTAAGCTTTCATACTTTGAATTTTCCCAAACTAGTCACATATAATCTGTTAATAAAAATCTTCGTTCTTTTGACAGACAATGATGATGATGATGCCGATGGAAAGGACAAGAATCCTACTGGCAAGAAAGGAAAAATTGAATTGCTTGCAGAGGTTAAAGGTATTGAAGGAGGTGGGGATAGTAATCCATAAGGCTCTGGGGTTGACAAGCCTCTAGGTAGTGACAAAGATGTGGCCCTTATAAAAGTTAAGAAAGAGAAATTTCAAGAAGATGAGCTCTATAAAACAAAAGGGAAAAAGAAAGCTGCTTCTTCTTCTCAGGTATCATCAATACCTTCTAGTTGGTAAGACCTCCTTTTTAATCCCTTTCTTAATAACCTCTAGTATACTTTTCCATTTGACAGACTCTATCCATTGCCAAGAAAAAATACATACCTCCTATCACTTTGTCAAGTGAGGATGACTCCTCTACCGCCTTTGAAAAGAGTACCTCAAAAAAGATCTCTTCAGTAAAAACTTCTACTAAGTCAATGAGACATACTAGTCCACTTGACCGAGATCGTCCCCTGAAAAATAAGAGGAAACTCTTTGTGGACCCTGAACCGGATGAAGAATCTAACTTCTTTCAACTAACTCCAGAAACAAAGAAATCTAAGAAAGAAATCAACTTAGTGAGTTAGTCATTACTGCCCTTTCTTTAACTTGCTCTTGACTAACCATTATTCTTTCTTCAGGGACCTTCCACAGGCCACAATATGTTAAACATTGCTTTGGAATGTGTTCCATTAGAAGAGCAAGACTTGGATCTTCAAAAGTCTATTGCTGCAAGTTTAATTCCTCCAATCAGTTTAGATAACACTATCATGCCTGCTTCCATTGATCCAATTATGATTATCCCTCCTTTGAAAGTTTTAGCTGGACCTACTCCTTCCCTTCCAGAGGTAATCCCTTTCCTCTTAAATTTCAATAACATTTCTTAAATTGAAGCTAAACTATTTTCTTTTTATGATGTAGACAACTCATTCAATGTCTACCTCTACCTCCTTCACGGTAAAGAGAAGGGCACTCCCAGCTTTGGATGACTTGTATAAAGTAGCTAAGGCCTCGAAATCCTCAAGTACTTCCACCTCTAGTGCTAGTATTCCTGTTGCTCCTTGTCCAACTAAAGAGGCCTTGAGAGTTGCCAAAGATCAGTTGTTCCAATACCTTGAGAAGAATGTCGAAGATATTCCTTCATTTCAACAAAACTTGATCACTGTCTTGTCTACATTGAAGAAAAATCCAGACCTTTCTCTAGAAATTAAACTCTCTTTAGGCCAATTGCAACACCAGCTACCTTTCATGGCGACAAATATCAATTCTTTGGCAACGGCCACTGGTGAACCCAATCAGAAAATTCAATTGAAGGATAAGGCTTCTGAAGATCTCAATAACAGCCTCCTTCTTTATCCAGAGATCAAAACCAAGTTTGAGCAAATGACTGATAAAAAAGAGAGTCTTACTGCGGAGATGGAAAAAATTCAAAAGGAATTGGAGAGACTTGAGACTGAAGAGGCTGAATTGGAACAGATTGCTCAAGCAATCTTTGCTGAATCAAGAAAGTATAGGAAAAGCTGGGAGGATCTTGCTGAAGAAATTCATTTTCTAGAAGAAGTGAAAAACAAAGCTGAGGAAGAAGCAGGTCAATCCAAACTTCTTTGGGAAAGCTTCAAAGGCAAGTTTGCCTCTTTATGATGATGTAGTTCTTTGTTGGCTTCTTGGACACTTTCTTTTGATGTAATAATCATAGGTGTTTTAGGTCCAGACACCTTTCTTTTGAATGGCATGCAATAGAACTTTTTCATATATTGAAATGCCACTTTTTAGTTTCATCCTATATCTTCGTGCTTTCACACCACACTTTATTTAATTGAAATGGAATGCATAAGAGATAAAAGGCAAGATTGAAAATAACTTAAGAACCATGAGTTGATTCCAAATAAAAATATGAAAATAACCAAAATACCTCTTGCCGGAAATACTTGGTTCTTTTATTCATTGGAAAATCCTATGAAAATTCAAAATTGCCAAGGCCAGTGAAACGGCCATTGGAAAAAATTTTAGGCGTTTCCATATGAAAATCCTATTTCCTTTCCAAATGCCAATTCTCTTTTGGAAGGCTTGACCAACCGTTCATTCGGCTGGTCTTAGTATCCTTTTCTCCCAGGCTTCAAAGATTGAGGGGTGATACTGTTTCAAGTATACCCCATTGATAGGAGATAAATGAAACTTGCCATTTATATCCATCAACTGATAAACTCATTTTCCTAGAATCCTTTCAACTAAGAAAGGTCCTTCCCATTTTGGAGTCCACTTGCCAAACTCTCTATCTCTAGTCCTGAGTGGCAATTTGACTTTCCAAACCATGTCTCCTTCTAGTAAAGACTTAGCCTTTACCTTTTTGTTGTAAGCTCTCATCACCTTCTTCTTCTGTGCAATAACATGGTCTAAAGCACTTAACCGAACTTCATTAAGGTCTTCAAGCTCTGTTAGCATGGCTTGAGTATATTCAGCTAGGGTTAACTCATTTTGGAAAGCTACTCTTGCTGACTTCACTGTCATTTCCATTGGAAGTACTGTATCGTGTCCATACGTTAACATATAAGGAGTAACTCCAGTACTTGTTCTTTTTGAATTCCTATAAGCCCATAGTTCTTTTGACAAAAGATTATGCCACTGCTGTGGATACTTCTCAATCATCTTCTCAATTATGCCAATGATGACCTTGTTAGATGCCTCTGCTTGTCCATTTACTTGAGCAAAGTATGGAGTAGAGCTTGTGAACTGGTTATTATATATGTCGAATAGATCTTGCACCATACTTCCTAGAAAGGAAAGACTTTTATCTGTGGCGATGATTTCCGGAATTCCAAACCGATGGATGATATGCTTCTCAATGAAATCCATCACTGTTGATTGTACACATGATTTCAAAGGAATGGCTTCCACCCATTTCGTGAAATAGTCTGTGGCCACTACTATATGAGTATGGTCATCAACAGAAGGAGGTGTGATTTTCCCAATGAAATCTAACGCCCAACCTCTAAATGGCTATATCTTCACCACAAGCTGCATGTTAATGGCTGGCACTCTTTGAATAGGACCATACTTTTGACAAGCTTGACAACTTTTGGCAAAGTCATTACAGTCTTTTAAAATGCCTCTCCAATGATATCCATACCTTCTTAGTAGCCATCTCATCTTTATTCCAGCTTGATGGGCTCCACATAGCCCATTATGAACTTCCCCCATGGCTTGAGTTGATTCCAGTTTGTGCAAACACCTAAGGAGAAGACAATCTTCTTTGCTTTTCTTGTACAATTCTCCATCCATTAGAATGTAATGAGGAGCTACAAGCTGAATTTTCTTATTCACATCTGTACTTGGATTCATCAGGAACTTAATGATAGGAATTCTCCAATCATCTGGATCTGCCTCCTCCAAGTTAACATAATTAACTTCCAAATGTTCATTCCTCATTTCTACAGATGGAAGTGGTCTTCTTTTTATTGATTTTATGGTTTCTTCTATTCTAGGTGGAACTCTTATACTGGATGCTACCTGGGCTAGTCCGTCTGCCTCTTTATTCAGGTGTCTTGGCCAATGCTGTAACTGATAATCATCAAATTGATCTAGTAATTGTAAGGCTAAGAAATGGAAAGGCCTCAGATAATGACTAAGGCATCTGTATTCATCAACCAATTGGTTGATCACGAGCTTGGAATCTCCAATGATGAGTACACTTCTGGCTTTCATTTCTAGTAGAATTTCCAAACCAATTATGAGTGACTCATACTCAGCTTGGTTATTAGTACATAAATAATCCAAAAAGAAAGAAAATGATGTCTTCCTTTTCCTTGGAGAAATTATGACAATTCCAGCTCCCCCTCTATCGCTAATACATGAACCATCAAAGAGTAATGTCCATGAAGAATGTTCGAAGTAGAGACTATCCACCTCGTCACACATTTTTGTTGCTATTTCAGTGGAAGGATGATCAGCCAAAAATTCTGCTAGAGCACGTCCCTTGACTACTTTCTATGGAATGTACTTAAAACTAAAATCCATTAAGGCCAATGACTATTTTCCAATCCTTCCAGTAATCAAAGGCCTCGATAACATGTACTTAATCAAATCAGTTTGAGAAACAATGTACACAACAACCAGAAGCATGTATATTCTTAATTTCATCACAGAATAATACAAAGCAAGATATAACTTTTTAATTGGAGTGTACCTACATTCCACTGGAGTGAGTACTCGACTAAGAAAGTAGATAGCTTGTTTCTTTCCCTACTCATTATTTTGTGCCAATAGAGCCCCAATGGACTCCTCAGCGGCCGATAAGTATAACCTTAAAGGCTGCTTCTTTATTGGTGGTATCATTACAGGTGGATTGACCAGGTATCTTTTAAGTTCTTCAAAAGCTTCTTGATGCTGGTTAGTCCATTGGAAATCTTTTGTTTCTTTTAACTTCAGAATAGATGAAAAAACATGGGTTTTTCCAGCATGGTTGGGAATTAATCTGCAAAGAAAACCTACTTGCCCTAGGAACCTCTGAAGCTCTTTTTTACTCTGAGGAGGTTGTGCTTCCATAATGGCCTTAGCCTTGTTGTTATCAATCTCTATTCCTCTCTGGTGAACCAGAAAGCCTAAGAAATTTCCAGCTGAAACTCCAAAAGTGCATTTCAACGGATTCATCTTTAACTTGTGCATCCTCATCCTTCTGAAGGCCATCTCTAAGTTGATCAAGTGTTGAGGCTTTTCTGATGACTTGATGACTACGTCATCAATATAAACCTCCATAAACCTAGCAATCATATCATGGAAAATCGCATTCATCGCCCTTTGGTAGGTAACTCTTGCATTCTTAAGGCCGAATGGCATAACCACCTATTCAAATGTCCCAATAGAGCCTGGACATCTGAATGCCGGTTTTGAAATATGTTCTTCAGCAATATAAATCTGATTGTAACCGGAATGGCTGTCCATGAATGATAGAATTCCATTCTTTGCTGCTGCATCCACCAATTGGTCTGTTACGGGCATCGGATACTCATCCTTTGGAGTTGCAAAGTTAATATTTCAAAAATCTATGCATACTCTTAGCTTGCCATTCTTCTTGATGACTGGCACTATATTTGAAAGCCATTCCACATACCTGGTAGTTCTGATGAAGCCTACCTTCAAAAGCCTTTCAATTTCTTCTTTGACTTTCAGAATATTTTCCTCTGACATCCTTTTAGGAGGTTGTTTGAAAGGCCGGTACCCTTCCTTAATTGGTAGCTTATGCTCCACCAATTTTTTAGAAAGACCAGGAAACTCATCATATGTCTAAGTAAAGCAATCTTTAAATTCTTTCAAGAGAGAAATCAATTCTTCTTGAAAATTAGGTTCCAACAACCCACTTATATAAGTTGGCTGTGGATCCTCCTCTGTCCCCAAATTAATTTCTAGCAGTGGATCCTGAACCTCAGCCTTTAAATCATCAAGCTTTGCTGGAGCAGACTTCAAGTCTGCTAGTTGAATTATATCCAGTTTCCCTTCTGGATCTTTTGTGGTTTCTACCAAGTTACTCGAAAGTATCTTGGCACATCTTCTGCTTCGTTCTAGCCGTAATTCTGCTAAATACGCTTTTAACCTTGCCAGGCAACAATTCACAGCCTGGCTTCTTGCCCTCTCTTTCTTGTGAACCTTTTCCATTAAAACTATTCAAAGTGTAAGGCGTTGGACGTCGGCCTGTGAGAGGATTACTGGCCTTGACATCTCCAGGAACAACTCCTTAGCCTTTTCTTCCATAAGAGTTTTTCGCATTGTTGCCGACTTGGGTCGGCCCTTAATATCTTTTCCAATGAACCTTACTGGCACGAACTTTTCATTGTAAAGCTCAGCATCTGCATGATACACTCTAGGAATGAATGGTTTATTATCCGCCTCTACAATCTTAACTTCATCACCATCCCAAAAAATTAGCATTTGATGCAACGTGGATGGAATGCAAAAATTGGGATGTCTCTATTCGCGGCCTAATAATAAATTATAGGCCGCTGTGGATTCCACAATAAAAAATGCTGTCATGGTTATAACATCTCCAACAGTTAATTCTAATGGAAGAATCCCCTGTGTTTCCACTGAACCTCCAGTAAAACCGCTGATAGCCACATCTCTAAGAATTACATCCTCTGTTATCTTGCCCAATTTCCTCATAACATTAATGGGAATAATATTCAGGACTGAACCGTTGTCTACCAAGACTCTTGAAAGTGGACGACCCTCAATTAATACCTTTATGTAAAGTGGCTTCAACTGCTGAGTCATTCCAACAGAGGGTTTCTCCAAAACTACTTTCTTTGGAGTTGGAAATACATCATCTTGAATTTCAATTTCACAAGGCTCTTGGAAAGCCTCGGCTTCTTCTTCTGGAAATTCCTCTATAATTTCTTCTATGTGTATGTCGTCAATCCTTTTCTCTGAAACTAAATCTAATTCAGTAACTTCCGTTTCCTCTGGACTTGACCCATCGTCAACAACATCACCTATCATTGAAGATGGCTGATTTGGTTTGGATTCGAAAACCAACGGAATGATAACAACCATATTACATGACATTTCCTCTGGAAAGCTCCCAAAACGGATTTTCTTTAAATTGGATGAGTTCTCAGAACTCTCCAATTCTCTTATTGGGATTTCTTCCTGAGCCTTATCCTTCTCCACAAGTGACTATTCTAGCTCAGAAGCAAAGTCTTCTAAACAGTCTAGGACTCTATCTCTTCCCCTTGCCAATTTCTCGGTCAGGTCTGTAGGTTTTCTTTCTTCAGTTGTTGCTTTCCAACTGTGATCCTCCTCCCATAGCTTTCTTCCCTCGGCTCTTCTCCTTTGGAAACGACGCTTCTGTGTTCGCGTATAAGCTGCATCCTTGTACTTAGGAAACTTAGGATGGTCTACCCTCTTCCATCTTTCTGAATAAGGAATTGGGGGCTTGACCATCCTTGGATTGAAAGTCTTAGTTTCTCTTTTTACCTAGACCTCTGAAGCGACTCTGGACTTTCCATGAGAAACATTAACGAACTCCTCATTTTTCCTGATAGGCCTTTCCACCATTCCTTTATGAAATTCGGAATCTCTTCTTCTTGGTGGAAGAATACTTCTTTTCTCACAAGCCCTTGCTTCCAAGCTTCTTGGCCGTAACCTAGAACTTTCTGCATATTCAGGCCTTTTCTGATTGAAAGGCCTTTTGTCAACATGCCGCTCTTTAGCTGGAATGGTTACAATAACCGATTCTACCGGTTGTCGAAAAGTTATTCTGTCATGAACCTTTCTTTTTTGGCCACGCTCCTCACTTGATGTCTGCTCCTCTTTGTTCTTACCCACCGATTTATGGACCTTGCACTGAGGGCAACACCCTTGCTGGATGAGGGCAATTTGAGCTTCTTGGAGCTGCCTTTCCAATTCTGCCACAGTTTTTTCCAATGGAATTGACTTTGGCTCTGCAACTGCCTTCCCTTTAGCCTTTGCTTCATCCAAGTTCACCTTTTTTCTAGGATGGTCAGCAGTGATACTAATTACATTGGTGCTGACCACGGTTGGAAAAGGATTCCCATCCACTCATATTGTATCACTTTTCTCTAGAAACTTCATCTTCCCTTCCTCGATTGCTTTCTGCACAATATTACGAAAAATAACACAATTATTAGTTGAATGTCTCCAAGAATTGTGATACTTACAATATTCTTTTCCAAGTAAATCGTTAGGAGTTGGGAGTTTATGCCCAGGAGTTAGGATTAGCTGTTTATCAGCCATCAGGAAGTCGAATATTTGCTCAGCCTTGGTAATGTCAAAGGAATATCCTTTGGTGGAATCAGGTATCCCTTTCTTATTTGAAGTGGAAGCGGCTTGGGCACTAATAGTTGCTACAGCTTTTGACTTCACGAGTGCTTCATATATATATGGCTTTTTGATGTTTAATTCTGCCATATGAACCTCAAAATCACTATCAAGGTCAGCGGCAAAGACTTCATAATTTGGGTCGCGATAATAAGTTCCCTTTGAGGAAGCTTTCCTATCCTTTTCCTCATGAAGTAAACCTTCATACTTGGCAACTCTACTCGCCAAATCAAAGAGATCACGGAATTCTATCCCTTCGAATTTCTTGCGCAATTTAAAGTCTAGACCATTGATAGCCATTTTGACAAACTCGATTTCGGGAATAACTACATGGCACTTATGCTTTGCCTTTATGAATCTAGACAAGAAAGCTTCTACGGACTCTCCTGGCAATTGGTTAAGCCTGGAAAGATCAGCCATGGAAACTTCTGGCTCAGTTCGATATAAATGTGTATGGAACATCTCTTCAAACTGATGCCAACTATTAATGGAATTTGCAGGCAAGTTAATGTACCATCTGAAGGCATACCCGGTCAAAATATTAGGAAACAACCGGATTTTCAATCATTGATTGCCTCCTGCTTTACCACATTGAACCATAAATCGGCTTATGTGTTCCACGGTGGATTGGTTGCCTTCGCCACTAAAAGTGGCAAATTCAGGAATTCAAAAATTCCTAGGATATTCAATATTATCTATGAACTCAGGGTAAGGTTTCCTATAAACAGGTCTCCCACCCCTTCTAGTCAAACCAAATTCTTGCTGAAAAAATTCAGCAAGTTGGCATCTGTCCAATCCCTGCAACTGAACTGGTGGTTGGCAATTTTTCGGCCATCCTTGTGGTTGGTTGGCCACGGGCTGCCCCCCAAACATCACTGGAGGTGTGTTTGGGTTTGGGTTGTTCCTTCAGTGAGCTCTATTGCCTCCTTGATCAGGAGGCTCCCTTGGTATGTTCTGCCCCCTACCTACTACAGGAAAAACCTGAGGTGGTCTTTGAGGAATGGTAGGAGGTGGCTGAACATACTGCTGGCCAACATTTGGCGGAAAATACGACTGACTTCCCAATTGACCCGTCTGAGCTGCACCCAAAGGAGACCCAAATTGATGCAAATTATTAGAAAAAACTTCAGGACATATTTGTTGAGGTAAAGTCACATGAGCTGAATTCTGAACTTGCTGGGTCACTGGAATGGTTGTCGTTTATGTAGGTGGAATTTGCGTTGTTTGTGCCTGTGACAAAGAATGCACAGGTTGGTGAGAAAGACTTCCTTCAAGAAAAGTATTTGGCCTGTTCAGTGGAATGGCCGATTGTTGAGAATCTTCCGAATTACTTGGCCTGTTGGCTATGCTTTGAGAAAGATTAGCTAAGCTTTGAGGGACGCCGGCCATGCTTTTAGAAAGACTGACTATGCTTTGATTAATACCGGCTATACTTTGAGAAAGATTGGCCATGCTTTAAGGAAGACCGACCATGCTCTGAGTCAGATTAGTCATGCTTTGAGGAAGACCAGCAAGAGACCTTTCAATCGTAGCTTCTAGTCTGCTGGTCAATTTATCTTGTGCTCGAATGATCTCGTTGTGATTACGACTAATTAATCATGTCATATCCATGTTTGGACTGCTCGTCATTGCTTCGACGAACTTTGTAATCATCTTTTCTCCTTCTTCAGGAACGGCCCGCGAACTTTCATCGAGAAGTTCAATTGCCAGTTCCTCTTCAATTTCGGCAGGATCTTGAACAGATTTGCCGTGTCTTTTTCCTCCCTCCATAGAAACACTCCGTTCAGAATATCCCACCAGGCGTGCCACTATGTTTGGCCTGAAAAAAGTGGGTGCCGGTTCCGGTGGAACCGGATGGGCGTGCCAGGAACTGCAGTAGTTCCAAAGAGAGATCCAAACAATATTCCAGAGGGAAAACTGCGGGACCAGGCAATTGTGTTGAGGTCTGGAATGAACAACTCAGGGTTCTTTTTGCCTTTGATAAAGGACTTCGGGAAAGTTAATTGGCTAGGAAGAACTATAAAATTACTTGTGAAAGTAATTGATTGGAAAGTAAGATTATCTAATGTAAAGTAAAGTGCAGGACTTAGACTAAACATAATGAAATTGCATTACAGACTAAACATAATGAAATTGCATTACAGTGTAAAATAATGATTGTATTGAAATGCATTTTTGGCGTTGAGCCCCTTCTACGTTATACATAAGGTCCTATTTATAGAATGAAAATACAACAGTTAAACAAACAGCAGTTCCATTTATGCCACCAACAGTTGACAAGTGTCCCAAAACATGTAATCGTGCCGTTCTTGATTTTTCTAGAACCTCTACGTCCTAAATATGCAAACGTGCAGACCTCCACGTCCCAAACATGCAAACGTGCAGACCTTCCTAGAACTTCCACGTTCTTTTCCCACGTTATTTTCCCACGTTATTATTGTGTCTAGAGTTGCCCAACAATTGTGTCATCATGTGATCGTGCTTTAATCCTTCTAAAGCCCTAACGTTCTGAACATGCCAACAATCGTGTGATCGTACTTTGATTTGCACAACTCCCTTTGTCTGAGCAAATGGCCACCACTCCTATTTCTCGGATGGTGGTAGTAGTGGCCCCAAACATGCAATCGTGCCGTTCTTGATTTTTCTAGAACCTCCATATTTTTAGGAACTCCAATCTTCCTACGTTTAATAAACACGTTCCTTTGACCAAACATGGCTTCAATTTAATTCAACTGCCAATCTTCTTTATGGGCTTCTTTGAGTCAAACTCTATTTCACAAGCCTTCATAAAATTAAAGTAGTTTAATATATCTAAACCACTCTTAACTAGCTTTTACTAAGACCATTCCTTGAGCAAAACTCTCACCCATCATAAAACCGGCTTGACCCAAATTCTTCCACGTGTGTATTTTCCATTGAGTGAAAATATGGATGTAAATAGGATGTATGAGAAATTTACCCTAGTACCATGAGTCTTTGTTGTGTTTGCAAGTTTCTGATGTTCATTGTAATACTTTTTGTGTGATGTTAATTGTCATACTTTTCACATGTGCAAATAACATAGTTTTAGATCAACATCTAACCTAAGTATTTAAGGAACTATTTTTTTTCATTTACATAGTAAAAATGGTAAGATTCTATAGTGTTAATTTGAGTAAAAACATTCAATGTAGCAATATTTGTGAGTTAACAATACATTTGAGATTTTTGAGGTATTGGAGCAAACTAAAGATTATTGAGAAATTTTTTTGTCTTTTCAACTCTGATTTGAAGTGGGGTGGAGATAACTGTAAGCTATCCATCAAAACACCTGTAAGCTATCCATCTAAACACCGTAAATTAATTTTATTTGTGTCAACCAAACTTGTGCAGTTAAAAAAAGAATTGAGTTAACAATAAAAAAATCAATTTATAGACAAATCTCTAGGACAATATTTTTTTTATAGTTTTACTTCAGCTGAGAGATTCTATTTTTTTTTAAAGAAAAATGATAGATCTTCTGGTTTCAATTACCGACTCATCTTTCGAATACAACGTGGTTGTATCACATTAGAACTCTTAAAACAAAATCCCGTAAACATTTCTTTCTTTTCGACTCATTCCCAACTACGTTGTATTCAGAGAATGAGTCGCCAATTGAGGTCGGAAGACCTATCACTTCTCTTTTTTTATTTTTTATTTTTCTAATTAAAACTTGACTTAAGGTGAATTGGTGGGGTATGAAAAAATAAAATAAAAAAGTATCTTAAGAAAATCAGGTACATGGTTTAGGCCCATATTTTGTGTAGCTTATTAGTGATGAATTACAAAATACTGACGCAAATACCTTCCACGCAAATAGCTTATTAGTGAACTGAATATCAAACCAAATAACCCATGATATTGATGAACAAATCACTTTTATTATCTATGGGCCTTAAATGATTTTTTTTTTTTTTTTGGCAAAGAGAAATATTAAATACAGAATAGAAATTACAATCAGCTTGAATCTCCGACAGCTTATTGATTGACCTCGAGAATTAAAGAGAAAAATAAATAATGATAATGATAAGAGGCAAATCTATGGAGTCCTTTATGAAGAGCATATGAATGTTGTAGTTTTTTTTGAAGCTCCCACATAGGTTTGAAAATAGTCATTGATTTGTTTTTGGCAATCAACTTTTATTTTTAGGATGGTATTAGTAATAGGTGTTTATTCCATTATTTTTGGCCCAGTGGAAAGGCGACATGTGGCGAGTTCCAATGGAACTTATCACGCTGAATAGCAACTCCAATAAATTATTATTGGAAGCTATGTAATATTACATAGTAATTGAAATCAAAGACAAGTGGGCCAATATAATCCTACTATATGGGGTTTTCTATCTTTAAAGGAAAGAGGTGAGTCCTATTAGGACTAGCCATCTTTAAAACAAGGGCCCACATCTTCCTGTATGGAATGAGTTTTACTACATATGGTGAGTTCTACTAAGTTTACTATGGTACTTACTGCTGTGGATCAATTCTTTTAAGGGATTGTTATCTTACCAAATATGGTAAGACCAAAGTTGGTTTAGCCAAAAAGAAGGAGAACGTGGGGTTGATTCTCTCCTTATTTTTAGGAGACTTAATTTAGCCAAGTCAAACAATGTTACTAAAAGGGAGGAGACGTGGGAGTTTAATTTCTATATATATATATATGCAAATATATATATTTATCAGATTTGGCCCACGATGAAGTAACTGTTGTGAGGAAGGAATCTATGGCGTCATGGGTTCTAAATGAGGCGAAGCTGAAGGGAAAAGCTAAAATCAAGGAGGCGTGGTCTATGAAAGGAAAGGAAGTGGGTTGGATATAATCCCACGATGAAATAGTCCTAAAATCTAGGAGGTCATGGCCCATGAACTCTAAACCTAGAAGAAAATTCTCAAGGTGGAAGTTGCCAAAATCATGGAAACGTGGTTTACAAAAGAAAAGGGACGTGGGGAATATCTGTATATATGGATATATATTTTTGTATATATATTTATATATCAGATATAACTCATGAAAGAGAAATCGCTGAAAGAAAGGGGCCACGGCATCATGATACAAAGACCAGAATGGAAAGTCCAACCAGAAGAGGTTACCTAAAGCCAAGGGAACGTGGGTATATGAATAATTTCTATAGACATGCATGATATATATAGAAATTATACAGAAGAAAGGTTCTATAGAAGGGGAAGACTATTACAAATCGTGGGACACTTGGCCAAACAAGAATACGTCGGTTGAAAGTGGTGGAACTTCATATGGTAACTACCACTAACTGAGGGAGTGCTTGAAGATAATGGATGACGTGGTCTAAATTAGTGGAATCGTGTTTGAAAAAGGTAGAAGTCTACGTCATGAAGGAGAAGACTAAGGAAGACATGGGACACGTGGCAAGATCCGGACCTTCTAGGAGGAAGTTCTCAATTGCTACTGCAACTGCTGGAACTACTGCCTTTCCATCTGGGCAGTTACAAAACATGGGATAAGGCCTACAAGCATGTATTCAACCACCAAGCCCACTATCTATCAATTATAAATCATGGGAGAATATAGTTTTACACTTGGCAACATTTAGAGAAAGATGAAAGATCATGGGACACATGGCAGTCCAAGATTTGGCCACGTGGAAGTTGCTGAAGTTGCCACACCAAGTTGCTGCATGCATGGAAAGCTCTATAAATAGAACACTTAGAGCTAGTTTGCAAACCCTGTTCAAATCACACAACAAAACAGCACTTCAATATCTTTACATTCATGTAATGCACCTTCAATATGTTTAATTCAAGTCCCGCACTTATTAATCTTACTTTCCAGCACTTTACTTTGAAGTCCTGCACTTTTAATACAACTTTCCTTTCCACTAGCCATAGTTCAGTTCGAAAGTCCTTTTTCAAGGCAAAAAGAACCTTTGAAGGTGGTAATTCTAGTCCTTCATTCAATCGCCTGATCCCTACAATCTCCTACTGGATAGTTGTTTAGATATCTACTTTGAAATGACAGCAGTTCCTAGCACGCCCGACATCCACTCCCACTTTCCACTCACCTGGAAAATGAAACTAGTGCTTTTTCGCTAGCTGAACATTCTTGGCACGCTCGGCGGCACATTTTAGATAGACTGTTCAATAGCCAGTGGAAGAAGGCAAGGCAAGTCTGTCCAAGACCCTGCCGAACTAGAAGAGATGCAAGTCAGTGAACTTCTAGTGGAAAGTTCACGATTCGCACCTGATGAAAATGATATGGTGGAAAAATTTGCTCAAACAATGGCAAATGGACCAATCATGGACAACATCCGCATGATGGCAATGCAACAAGATAGGTTTGTGCAAGACCAAGCTAGAGTCGCCCAAGACTTAGCCAGAGTTGCGCAAGACCAATCTAAGGCTAGTCAAGACCATGCAAAAGCCGCTCTTGCTAATGAGCGAAAACTAGAAAAGATGGTGGACCGAATCTCTCAAAGGTTCGAGTCTATGTTAGAAAAGTCCTTTGGAGGTTTGTCTCAAATTTTGGCCCCTCGGCCAAGCAACTCTGAAGGGTCTCAACAGTCGGCCTTCCAAGCTAGTAGGCCGGCCACATTTGTTGAAGGGAGTTCCTCTCAGCAACATGCAAGGCCACTCCCTCCAACTCAGCAGCAGGTGTAGTCCCTTCCAATGGCACAAACTTACATTCCAGCTACACCTGTGACTGCTCCAGTGGCACAGATGACTGTTCCACAAGTTGTGCCCATGCCAACCATCCAACAAGTTCAGAATCCTCCACCTGTGGCATTTCTACAGCAGACTTGGCATGATCAGCCTGGCCAACCATGGCCATACCACAATCCTCAAGCACAATAGAATGTTCGATCGATGAATATTCAGCCAGCCGCACCTGTTCCAGCAAGGCCACCACCTATGGTCATTCCAATGGCGGTTGGGGGGCAACCTTTTCCAAGGGAGTCACTTCTTGACCAAGGAGGAAGGAACCGTGGTAGGAACAACTATGCAGATGCTAACCCCTTGCTTATGGCGGGTGGGGGGCATCAAGTGGCCAATCAACCTTATGGTTGGCCAGACAACAACCCTCCATAACCTATGGCACTTGACAGAGGCCAATTTGAAGAATTCCTTCAGCAGGAATTTGGCCTAACTCGAAGGGGTGGAAGGCCCACTTACAGAAAGCCCTATCCAGAGTTCATTGATGAAGTTGAATTTCCAAGGAATTTCAGAATTCCAGAGTTTGCAACGTTCAATAGAGAGGGCGAACAGTCTACCTTGGAACATATCAGTCGGTTCACTGTTCAGTGTGGAGAAGCAGCAGCCAATCCATGGCTGAAGGTACACTTATTTCCAAATATACTGACTGGGTATGCTTTCAGGTGGTATTCCAGCTTGCCAGCCAACTCCATTCAAAGTTGGCAGCAATTTGAGGATTTATTCCATACTCAGTTCTATAGAGCTGAGCTTGAAGTGTCCATGGCATACCTTTCCAGACTTCATCAACTACCTGGAGAGTCTGTGATGAGCTTCCTTTCCAGATTCAGGTGGGCTAAGTTCAAATGTAATTTGTCTTTGCTGCCGAAAGAATATATGAAGATGGTTGTGAACGGCCTAGAATTTGAACTTTGCAAGAAGTTTGAAGGTGTACAGTTCCATGACTTGTTCAACTTGGTTGGCAAAGTGGCTAAGTATGAAGAGCTCCTTCGTGAGGAGCAAGATAGGAAGAACACTTCCAAGGGCACCTACTATCGTGATCCTAACTTTGAGGTATATACCACTGAAACTGAAGGGGAGTTTGAAGTCAACGTAGCCGAGCTCAACATAAAGAAGGCTTACACTTGTGAGGCCTTGACAAAACCGAAATCAGCTATGGCTAACTTGCAGGCCGCCTCTGGTTCCAAGTGGAAGGGGGCAAACTCTTCCAGAAGTTACTCTTTTGACATTTCTAAAGCCGAGCAAATCTTTGATTTGCTCATGGCTGACAAGTAACTGATTTTCACAACGGGCCATAAGATGCCGTCAGCTTCAAAAATGGCCGAGAAGGAGTATTGCAAATTCCACAATTTGTGGAAGCATTCTACTAATAATTGTGTTATCTTCCACAACATTATGCAAAAGGCAATCGAAGATGGCTGTTTGAAGTTTCCAGAAAAATCAGAAGTCATGGGTGTTGATGGAAATCCTTTCCCCAAGGTTGTTGTAACAAACATTGTTTCCATGGTTCTGGAGCATTCCAAAAAGGAGGTGGACTTGGTAAATCCAGTGACCAGTGGAAGGTTGGAAATTCCAAAGGTGGCAACATCTATAGAGAAGATAGTAGCTGAGTTGGAGAGGCAACTCCGAAAGTCCCAGATTGCTTTAATCTAATAAGGTTGTTGCCCTAAGTGTAAAGTTCAGAATGAAGGTTGCCATAAAGACTTTCCAAAAGAGAAGCAGAATGAAAAGCCCTCCAATAGTGACCGAGGTCAGAAAAGGAAAGTCCATGAATGGCTAACTTTTCAAAAGGTGGAAAACACAGTTACTGTAACCATTCCAGAGAAGGAAAGCCGGGTTCATCCAAAAAGGAAGGCAGCAGAAAGGAAATCTGAAATCTTTCCAAAGAGTGTGGAAAGGAATAAAATTTCCTATCAGCCAGGTTCTCGTCTTCGCAGAAAGTTTGAAAGTAGTAGATGGTAAGATAGAGGTTCTGAAGGTGACAGGCATTCCAGGCCAAAAATGGCCTCGGAAGTATGGGTTAGAAGGGGGAGTGAGCATCTCCGACCAAAAATGGTTAAACCTCTTACCTATCAAGATGAGGGATGGAGAAGGCTTGATCATCCCAAGTTTCCCATTCATGATGACTCTTATATGACTCACACACAAAAGCGAAGGCAGCAAAAGAAGAGGGCTGATAGAAGAAGGTTATGGGAGAAAGACCATGGCTGGTCCAGCTGGCCAAAGAAGACTACTAAGCCGCCAGACTTATCAGAGCTTCCAGCTAGAGGAAAAGATAGAGATCCTGATGATTTGCTAGATCTTGATTCAGAGGTTGGAAATTCCTTAACTACAGACAATCCTTCGACGAAAGATAAAACAGATTTGGAAATTCCTAGTAGTTCCAGTAGCAGCAAGAAAATTTCTTTTGGGAGCCTTCCAGGTGAATTTACTTGCAAAATGGTAGTGGTTCTTCCTTTGTTTTTTTGAGCCTCAGCCAAATTAGCCCAATTCAATAGAAGGAGATGTAGTAGATACAAGTCCACCCATAGAAAGTCTTGGACAGTCTAGTTCTGGGCTAACCATTATGGAACCAAATAATGGTATTTATATAGAGGAGGTTTTTGAAGATGAAGCTGAGCATCTCTAGAAATTAAAGGGGGTGGTGATTGAAGAGAACAGCCCTACGAGGCCGAAGAAAATTGTGTTGGAAAAGCCACCATATGGCATGACTCAGCAGCTCAAACCTTTGTACATCAAGGTGTTAGTGGAAGGAAGGCCCTTGGCAAGAGTTCTGGTGGACAATGGTTCGGTGTTGAATGTTGTTCCAGTCAATGTTATACGCATGCTCGGAAAGTCTCCTGAAGATATCATTCCAACTGATGTGTCCATTAGTGGGTTCATGGAAGGAATAGTGAAAACACAAGGCATTCTACCGTTGGAATTAACGATGGGGGATATAACTTCAATCACGGCATTCTTTGTTATTGAATCTACAGCGGCCTATAATTTGCTTTTAGGCTGTGAGTGGATCCACCTGAACTTTTGCATTCCATCTTCACTCCATCAAATGCTGATATTTTGGGATGGAGATGAGGTACAAGTGGTGGAGGCTGATAGCTAGTCATTTATGGCAAGGGTCTACCATGCGGATGCCGAGTTATATAGTGATGAATTTGTTCCAATCAGATTTATTGGAATGGATAGCAAGGGCCGTCCAAGGAAGGCCACCATGAGGAGAACTCTCACTAAAGAAGACGTAAGGGAGCTTTTCCAAGGACCACCTAAGCCAACAATTCTACCCAAGGCCGATGTTCAACATTACATCTCAAACAAAAGTTTTTATGGAAGAAAAACCTAAAGAAGATAGAATACTTGGCCAGGCGGTTAATAGTTTCCTTGCCAGGTTGAAAACATATCTAGTTGAACTACAGCTGGAAATCCTGCTAGAACTAAAGGTGGATAATGTCCAGTTTATTGGAGATTCCAACTTAATACTTAGCCAACTTTCTGAAGAATATAAATGTCTCAATTGGCATTTGAGGCCTTTCTACTCTTTGGCCTTGGAATTACTTTACCAGTTTGATGATTTCCAACTCAAATATTGGCCAAGACATTTGAACACAGAGGCTAATGATCTAGCACAAATAGCCTCTCGAGTGAAAGTCCCACTGGGTATAGAAGAGACCATGATCACAATCAAAAGAAGTGCTCTCCCTTCTGTAGAGTCACGACATGAGATGATAGGTCATTTCCAAACTGACTAGCCAGAAAAGGTCAAGCCTGCCAAAAGGACATGGGAGATTTTCAATGTTGATATAGATGGATTAGACTTAGAAGATTGGAAAACACCAATTATCCAATTCTTGCCAGAGCCTAGTACCAATGTGGACAAGAGGGTTCAGCTTTTGGCGCCACATTACATTTTGATTGATGGAGGATCCCACAAGCATCCTGTGAATGGGGTATACTTGAAAGAGTATTACCCTTCCATCTATGAAAACGGGAAATCCACAATCATTCAACCGGCCATGTAGAATGGTTGGTATCTTCCTTTCCAAGTAAATTGGAAAGTTGGAAAGGAAGCGTAATGGCCATACTTTGGCCATTCCAAGAAGGAAAAGCTAAGTACTTGGAAAAGTACATTGGCTAAAGTTGTGAAGCAGACTTAGCTAAATTTCCAAGATCAGCTGATTTCCTAAGTATGGAGCATTTCATTGAGAAGAGGCTACATTACATGGTCCAGGTTTTATTCATATTGGAAATAACTCATCTTGCTTATACATGCATTTGAATGTTAGCAATTCCAAGTTAAGTCCAGCCATATTGAAAATACTTCATAAACTTTTTCTTATCCATTTGTTTTATACAAAATATCCCCTCCTTCTTCCAGTACTTCC
Organism: Cornus florida; assembly: GCF_030987335.1. Taxonomy (NCBI): domain Eukaryota; kingdom Viridiplantae; phylum Streptophyta; class Magnoliopsida; order Cornales; family Cornaceae; genus Cornus; species Cornus florida. The sequence goes on along the minus strand of NW_026775579.1, from coordinate 55,860,914 downwards.
ACTTCTTCTTTTTCAATTTCTTTTTCTTCTTCTTCATGATGGCGGAATTCAAATCTCATGCCTTATTATCAAGTTGCTCCATAAGGCATGGAATTTGGGGGGCATATGTTTATTCCATTATTTTTGGCCCAATTGAAAGGCGACATGTGGTGAGTTCCAATGGAACTTATCACGCTGAATCGCAACTCTAATAAATTATTATTGGAAGCTATGTAATATTACGTAGTAATTGAAATCAAAGACAAGTGAGCCAATATAATCCTACCATGTGGGGTTTTCTATCTTTAAAGGAAAGAGGTGAGTCTTATTAGGACTTGCCATCTTTAAAACAAGGGCCCACATCTTCCTGTATGGAATGAGTTTTACTACATATGGTGAGTTCTACTGAGCTTACTAAGGTACTTATTGCTGTGGATCAATTCTTTTAAGGGATTGTTATCTTACCAAATATGGTAAGACTAAAGTTGGTTTAGCCAAAAAGAAGGAGAACGTGGGGTTGATTCTCTCCTTATTTTTAGGAGACTTCATTTAGCCAATTCAAACAATGTTACTAAAAGGGAGGAGACGTGGGAGTTTAATTTCTATAAATAAATATATATATATATATATGCAAATATATATATTTATTAGATTTGGCCCACGATGAAGTAACTGTTGTGAGGAAGGAATCCATAGCGTCATGGGTTCTCAATGAGGCGATGCTGAAGGGAAAAACTAAAATCAAGGAGGCGTGGTCTATGAAAGGAAAGGAAGTGGGTTGGATATAATCCCACGATGAAATAGTCCTAAAATCTAGGAGGTCATGGCCCATGAACTCTAAACCTAGAAGGAAATTCTCAAGGTGGAAGTTGCCAAAATCATGGAAACGTGGTTTACAAAAGAAAAGGGACGTGGGGAATATTTATATATATGGATATATATTTTTGTATATATATTTATATATCAGATATAACTTATGAAAGAGAAATCGCTGAAAGAAAGGGGCCACGGCGTCATGATACAAAGACCAGAATGGAAAGTCCAACCAGAAGAGGTTACCTAAAGCCAAGGGAACGTGGGTATATGAATAATTTCTATAGACATGCATGATATATATAGAAATTATACAGAAGAAAGGTTCTATAGAAGGGGAAGACTATTAGAAATCGTGGGACACTTGGCCAAACAAGAATACGTCGGTTGAAAGTGGTGGAACTTCATATGGTAACTACCACTAACTGAGGGAGTGCTTGAAGATAATGGATGACGTGGTCTAAATTAGTGGAATCGTGTCTAAAAGAGGTAGAAGTCTACGGCATGAAGGACACGTGGCAAGATCCGGACCTTCTAGGAGGAAGTTCTCAACTGCTACTGCAACTGTTGGAACTGCTGCCTTTCCATCTGGGCAATTACAAAACATGGGATAAGGCTTACAAGCATGTATTCAACCACCAAGCCCACTATCTATCAGTTATAAATCATGGGAGAATATAGTTTTACACTTGGCAACATTTAGAGAAGGATGAAAGATCTTGGGACACATGGCAGTCCGAGATTTGGCCACGTGGAAGCTGCTGAAGTTGCCACACCAAGTTACTGCATGCATGGAAAACTCTATAAATAGAACACTTAGAGCTAGTTTGCAAACCCTGTTCAAATCACACAGTAAAACGGCACTTCAATATCTTTACATTCATGTAATGCACCTTCAATATGTTTAATTCAAGTCCCGCAATTATTATTCCTACTTTCCAGCACTTTACTTTGAAGTCCTGCACTTTCAATACAGCTTTCCTTTCCACTAGCCATAGTTCAGTCCGAAAGTCCTTTTTCAAGGCAAAAAGAACCTTTGAAGGTGGTAATTTCAGCCATTCATTCAATCGCCTGATCCTTACAATCTCCTACTGAATAGTTGTTCGGATATCTACTTTGGAACGATAGCAGTTCCTGGCACGCCCGACGTCCACTCCCACTTTCCACTCACCTGGAAAGCGGAACTAGCGCTTTTCGTGAGCCGAACAATAGGTATTAATTTTGGAAAGAAAAAAAAAGGTTACCAATTAATAGGTATTAATAGGTATTATATATATATATATATATATATATATATATATATATATATATTGATAAAATAAAATATATAAAAAAAATTATTTGGCTACATTATTTGGAACATCGGTCTCAAATAGTACCTTCAAAGAAGATTTTGAAGGCTTAATTACCTTTAAGGGCAATACCTAGTCTCTTTTAAGTTGGGTGTGTTTGGCTTGTAAAAGTGGTCAGTTTCAATGGAACTGGATGAGCGTGCCAGGAACTATAGTAGTTTTGAAGAGAGATCCAAACAATATTCCAGATAGAAGATTGCGAGACCAGGGCCGGTGGCGTGGGTCGAAAGATTCTGTACGATAGGAGCGTGCCCATTTTTGAAGTAAAAAATTAAAAAATTCCATTCCCCTCGACTCCATGTATGAATAAAGTGGTAAAATAAAGTAGCAATAAGTCATATAGAATCAATAAATTCATGGTAAAATCCCTCCATTATGTATTTTATTACAATTTTTTGGCCACTGTGATGAGGTTTAGAATGAACACCTCAGGGTTCTTTTTGACTTTGATAAAGGACTTCGAAAAAGTTAACTGGCTAGGATGGAACAAATTACTTGAGAAAGTAATTGAATTGACTGTAAAATTATCTACTGAATGTACAGGACTTAGACTAATCATATTGGAAGTGTATTGCAATGAAAATAAAGATTGTACTGAAATGCATGTTTGATTTGGCATTAAACAGGTCTATTACGTTACAATATAATGACCTATTTATAGAATGAAAATATAATAGTTAACATATACAGCAATTCTAAGCAGTTAACATAACAGTTCTAGGTAGTTCCATTGATGCCTTTAAATGTTCCCACGTGGTTTGGATATCTCTGCGCCATGTGTCCCACTATTCTCTTTGATTCTTATAGAGCTTCCACGTTCCAAACATGCAATCGTGCCTTTGATGCTGTTATTTCCCAAATAAATTGTACGATTTCTTTTGTCTGAGTAATGGCCATTACTCCTTTTTTTCTAGGATGGTGGTAGCAGTGGCCCACATTAAAACTCTTAAAGCTTTGGTTGTATCGTGGCTTTTGCAGAAACCATATCGCATGATTTTGGGAACTTCAATTTGTACGCTGAAATTCCCCAAAGCTGACACGTTCCATTGATTGATTGAATCTCGTTACACATGGCTTCTCTTAGTGGTGGACTCTTAATAACTTTCCAACTCTCAAAGTCCATGAAATTGGTCTTGACCCAAACTCCTTCCATGTGTCAGAAATTGGCTTGACCCAAAACTCCTTCCACGTGTTTGTTTTTCAATGGGCGAAAATAAGGGTGTAAGCAAGGTGTATTGAATATATCGGCAACTAGAGGTATGGGTAAGTTTTTATCATTACCATTGTTGTAATCTCACAAAAATAGTCATGTTTTTTTTTGGGGTGATATTAATTGTCATACTTTTTGCATATGCAAATAACATATTTTATGATGATACAGCTATATGTTTTACGTCTATTTACGCAATTGTTTATTAAATTTTGAAAAATATAAACTCCAAAAAATAAAAAATGACAGAATTCAACATATTCTTATATTTCATAATTGCTCTAAAATTTAAGAAATTGTATAAAATTATAATTGGAATTAAAGGTTGAGTTAATTTTTAAAGAAGATAAATCTACCTTCTCAACCAAATTTAATTAATTATTTATTTTTTTTCGTACATGTGCAATAAGTGTTAGAGTTGCTCTCCACAATTAACCGGATTTGACACCAGTTATTGTGGCGGAAACGCAAAATAAACAATGCTGTTCAAGGAATAAACAAGCACTCACGAAGAATAAAAAAAAAAACCACACACAAGAACACAAGATATACATGGTTCACCCAAATCTTCGGGCTACGTCCATGGAGCACACCGAACAAATTTACTATGAAGAAGATGAAGAATTACAATGGAGAATTTTCTCTCAATCTTTCTCAATTGCTTTCTCTTCTATTGGCACAAATTTATCTCTAACTTTCACACCCTTTAAAATCTGATTAGAGTTGATATTTATAGAGTCCCAAACTTGTCGCATAAGAACTTGCCTTTTGTAGAATCCAAAACCAATAAGGAAGAAAGGAAGTTAAATCTGATTAGGAAACTAATTTTTTCTTAAACTAATAAGGAAGTTAAAAAAGATCAGGAAATTGAATTTTCCGTAAAATTCAGTAGTGTTGGAGTTTCCATATAATTAAATGTAATACCCCTAATTTTAAAAATAATAGTCTCGGTATTATTTTAATTATTTTAATTGCACTTTTAATTATTTATTTGATTTTTTTGGCTATTTATTTAATTGTTTATTTGAATTAACTGATTATGTGAATTAATTGATTGTGTGTTTCTTTGATATACTTGTCTAGTTTGTTTAATTGAATTATTTGCCAGATGTTATGTTATGTGTAATTTAATTGTAAGAATTTAAATATTTTATTTTATGTTTTATATTTAAAAGAGTTGGACTTAGATAGTAGTAATGGATCAACCCAATGAATTGCATGGACTACTTGGATAGGAGGATAAATAGGTATGGATATAACCCATGGATTGTTGTATATATATTTAGAGATCCTAAATTTAAATTTTTTTTCTTTTACTAATTAATCTCAACTTTCCTATAGAAACTTCCATCAAAGCCTTGACTCAAGGATATCACTTCCACCTTAATTTGAGCCAATTTATTTAACAAAAGGAACTTCCAAAGTTAATGCTAGGAGCTAGTTTATTGTGTACTTCTTTCAAGAGTTCTCGTCTCTTGCTCTTTGTACAGCAAGAAAATTAATCCACACTTTTTATATGGACCGTTAGATTAAATTTAACGGTCATTTTTCAAACCTACTTATATCATTTCCTTTTGACACAAAACTACTATTTTTAGTTTTCATATTTAATTTTATTATTACCATCTATAAAAATAGAAAAATCTTTGCTACTGGATTATCAAATTTTTATATCTTTGAAAACACAACTCCTCAAAATCTAGTTGAGTTAGTTTGAGAACACCGAGACATCTTAAAATTGAAATAGAAAGAAATTTTGTTCAAACTTTAAATGAAATTTTCTCTAATTTCAATTCCAATGTATCAATTCGATATTCCAAAATGCAACATTATAGTATATTTGGTTGTAAATTTACTTATGCTGGACAAATATATTTATTTGAATTTTAGTATGTGCACATGCAAAAAAGAACACATACTATTGAACACTGAGATATACAGTAAGCATGACAACAAGATGTTTATTAGGAAAACGCTCTAATATCATACTTTTGTATTATGCTTAAGTTTGATTGCAAAATTAAAAGATACGGGTAATAAATGGGTATTGTTTTTGAAAAACAAATTTTTAGTAATATCTTTCTTTCAAAGATTTCTATTTTTATTTTGGTAATTATCTTTTATGATACATAGGTGGTAATCGTAAAATTAAATATGGAAACTAAAAATAGGGTGAGAGTAGTTTTGTGTTAAAACAAAAGGATATGAGTGGGTTTGGAAAATGACCGCTAGATTTAAGCGTGGATTAATTTTCTTACTCCACGAAAAGCAAAAGATCAGGATTCCTTTTAATATATATATTTTTAAAGTACTTCTTTCTTTCTGTTGTGTGCATCACATCAATAGCTATCAATATGATGATTTTGACGCATTTCAAATGACAAGTAATTAAGTGCATTGTTGGTGTACTTTTGCAGCATTCAAATTGCGGGAAAAGAGCAGAGAAAGCATTGAGCCTTTCATGCTTTTTGCATGATCTTAATTGTCATACATTTTGAATATGCAAATAAAAATACTTTTTAGAATGACCATCAACATTATCTATTTAATTGACTACTAATTTATAGTGTTATTTTGAGTGAAACATGTAATGTAACAACATGATTGATGTATTGGAGGAAACTGAAGACAAATAACAAGTTTAGACAGTACTTTTACCATAAAAAAAATCCCAAACTCTTCCCAAAAGCAGAGACCTGATAAAGTAAAAAAAATAAAAAATCTCACATCAAACCCCAAATTGCTAAAATAAAAATTGCAATTCTGTGTTGGAGAACTAAAAGTGCACCCCCATTGTCATACATTTACATATTGTTCAGAAACTGAAAATGAATGGAATTCAATTTACTAACTTTCTCGAAATTTTACAAGATTCTAACTAATACTCCTATGTCAAATAAAAATTACCTTCTCAATTAAACTTGTGTGGGCAAGAGTCTACAATATTTGAGGGTACCGTGTCCCTAAGTTTGCAGCAGTTGAATGTGGTGGTGGGCCCACCCGATGAATCTGTGAACCTCCCATGTAAATTCCACATGTTACTGGAAATATTAACTTGAGCTGAACATCACATTAAATAAACTTGATTATCAAAGTGGTTGACTGTTGAAGTGGTCATAAGGAATTTCTAAATTGGAGCAGATGAACAAGGGACTTTAGCAATCTCACTCAAGAATAATTCTGTTATTATAATCTTAAATTTAATTGTACCAAGTGCGGATTTAGAAATTGTCAATGGGGTGGGCTAAAATTAAACACAAATTTAATAACACATTTTCTTAAGTAATTTTTTTATTAGGGCTTGTTTGGCTTGGGTCTTTATTTTAGTATTGTGACTTAATTGACTTGGCTTGTTTGAGTGCGCTAATACTAATAATAAATTTTTTCTTGTACATGATGGTTTCTGTCCTGTAAAGGAAACCATTTTTTTTTTCAATCAAAAATTGCCTTCGTTTCTGTTTTCAGATTGGTAATGGTTCTGTTTTCTCTTTATTTCATGATCCATCGTTCAATGGTTTGTCCATTTTGCAAGCTTTTGGTGTTTGGAGGCTCCTCAACACTGGCATAATGCAGTACTTAATTTTTCTCAAAATCAGAATTTGGTGGATGAAGATATAATTGTTTGGCAACATTAATGCAGAGAAAAGTCTTCCAAGTTAAACTGGTATAATCGGATTTGGACCCATAAAAGATCTAAAACTGCTGTTCTCTCGGCCTTCATTTGTAAATTTAAAAAGTAAGGGAGACGACGACTCTCTTCTTGATCATCTGTTTTGGTCTTGCTGCTTTGCTTATGACCTGTGGAAATGGTTCTTCTCTGTTTTCATGGACTGAATTCAATATTTCAAGACTCTCTTCTTGATCATCTGTTTGTTGGTTTATTAATTTTAAAAGTTCTTGATTAGATATGAAAATCCAAATTTCAGACTAAGATAGAAATGTGTTTTGTCTTTTTTAGTTGAAAATCAGATTTTATACTTTTATGAAAGTAATGATTATTTTATATTACACATTCAGACTAATATAGAAATTTGTTTGTCTTTTTTACTAGGATTGAAATTGTGTTGAGTGTATTGATTTGCCAAATAGAACATGACGGTTACTATTTCGATTTTGCATGCATTTTCTTAAATACTAGGGAGCAAGAGAACAATTATATATATATATATATATATATTTTTTTTTTTTTTTTTTTGTGGTCTACTTATAGTACACACACTCAAAAATAAATGTGAGTTTTTTGGAATAATAAATGCTGTCTTTTTTTTTTTTTTTTTTCTTTTTTATAACTACTTAACTCTAGTTTATTTATAACTTTTCCAAATGATATAAATCAACTACCATCACATCTTTACAATATAATGAAATGTGTATGTGCTTTGAAAAATAAAAACGGTACCATGTTTAGGAACAAATTTTTTATATAAAATAGCTTTTCTAACTAAAATGATTGATATTTTCTTTAATGGATCGCTTTCAACTTACTTTTAAAGCATGCACGACTAATCAATCCGGAAAAAATGTTACTTCTATTAAAGTGCAAGCCTATATTATATTTGAAGATCAATTAACACTCCAACGATAGCTCTTAAATTTTGGATGCCTCCGTCACAAAGAGCCACTATGGGCAATATTGCTAGAGTACAAGAGCAATATGAAAGATAAGAATATATGAAAGGTAGATAATAGATAAAGGAGACACTGATTGATGGAGTTTCACTGTTATATAAATATATTCATAACCAAATTACTCAGATTGGTAAAAAAAAATTCTCCACAACTTTATAAAAATATTTATATATTTCAACAATAGACTCGACAACCAATGCTTTAAGTTTATGCCGTATTCCAACTATAGTCATCTATGTTACATGTAAATGCTTCGAGTTTATGGCCTATTCCAAATATGGCATTTAAAATATGTTTGGCTCTTCAAAGCAATGCCAAAATCCTATTTTTTTAATTTGAAAAACTAAAATATTCGTATGGACTTGTAAGAATATATTTAAATTATTTTTGTGGCTTTGATTAAATTAAAAAATGAATATATATATATATATATATATTGTATTGTATGTGTTATTAATGCAAGATAATTGTTGGTTGGTAAACAATAATGACAATAATAATAACTTCAAAGAAATGTCTCCGGTCTTCACATGGTTGAGATCAAAACGCTATTAAGTTAAAAGAAATACATAGAATATTAGCAAGCAATCTTTAACTCATAAATTCAGAGTTTTTTGCAAGTAATCTTTCATAAATCCATCGTGCTCATCATAATATTTGGCCTCTGGGAAAGGACTATTCCCCCCTTTTATCTTCTATTGCTCTGGATACCTAAAAAGAAATATTTTATGTTTTCAGGGTCAAAAGAGAACCAGCGCAAAAAGTACTACTGCAAAATCACAACAAAAATACCACCAATTAGACAAAACGACTACAGCAGCGACATAAACATAATTCATAGAAAATTAGGATATAACATAAAACAAACACAACGGTTTACTCACTGGACTTTGAAGGTTAGCAAGTCTAAGGTCTGGGGTTCGAGTCTCACCGGGTGTTTTTTGTGGTTAGTCTCTGCTGCCCCTGCAATGACTTACCCGGCCCGAATGGAGAGGCGCCGTTCTGAATCCTCGGGGATTAGTCGGGTTGTTAAGGAGCCCTAAGGGCTCGTGCCATCTCAGACACCCGAGTTAATAAAAAAATTAAAAAAAAAATGGAGGGGGAAATAAAAATGAATATGTGGAGCTGAGTCAGGTAATTGAATAAGTAAACAATTGAATTGGACTCGGTTGGATGGTACCAACGAAATCAAGTGCATTTACCTATGTTTTCATTTTTGGCAAGATAAGAGTAAGATTTCAATTCTTCCATTTTTCAGCAGTAGCATATTGTTCCATGGAGCTAAGTTCCAATATATGGAAGAAACAAAGTGTTTCCACGACTCGAGTTGGTCAATGGTGTTTTCAATAGAAGAGATGCTAATTTAATCCTTCAAATCCCAATTAGAATATAGTGGCTCAGATTCTAATTATTGGGGACTTGCATAAGATGGAATGTTCACCGTTAGAAAGTGCAATTAATGGACAAGGCATGACCAAAACTCAAGGGGTGCTGGCAGTAGTCATCAATAATAGTTTTCATCATTGAGGATAGGAATCAGGAAAATTAAGGTGCCGACGGGTTACCTTGAATTCACAAGGTAGGTGTTTTGAATTCACAAAACGAAAACATAATTTAGAGAAATCTAATATATTATTTAATAATTGAATGAATAAAAAATTCTAAATTCTACTATTGCAGTACACGTATTTATAATAAAAGAAATCCTCCCACTAGAAGGAAACTAATACCATAAAGAAACCTAATAGCAAAAGGAAAATAATACTAAAATAAACCTAAAAATAAAGTTTCAATAGAATCAGAAACCTAATAAATAAAAAACATTAAATCTAAAATTTTAGAGCATTCTAACTTCGTTAAAGGTCTCAAACTAAAATTCTGAAATAATCGGCAAGCCTTCTATAACGCAATAAAATGCGATTTCGGAGCCCTAAACAAAGGTTTTAAGCCGAAAACCAATATGACCCACAAGCTAAAGCTATTGGTTTTTTTTCAATGCGTCGTTTCTACCGAAAAAATACTATTGGTTTGTTGAAAACGGACTTGTCAAACTGCTTGTCGAACTGTTCAAAATTCTGTCCTACATCATTTTTCTTTGCCAATGCTGCCATTAGAGATTATGTGTACCTGTTAACCTCAAAGTGAGGGGAATGGTTGAACGTGCAGTGTGCAAGTGGTGTGGTGAGGCTAAAGAATCTATTGATCACATGCTTTGTTTTGTTTTGGTGAGCAGTATAATTGAGGTTTGCCTTTGCCCAAGGAATGTAGCGAATAGCAGCCAACTGACAAACATGGTGGGTCAAAAACACATCACATGTATAGATATAATGTTAAGCCGCTTAGTTTGACCTAAAACAGTAACCAAAATCTTATTTATCTTTATATATGTTTTAAGTGAGACCCATATTTATCACTTAAAACATATCTGACGAATGAAACTCATTCGGTTATTATTTTAGGTCTGAATTATTGGCTAGAGTAACATTGTTCTATCGAAAATGAAAAATAATAACTCGAATGAAGATCAATGACTGTAGGCACGAAACTGACAACACATGCAATGGCTGCCTTGAACCCCTTCCGAATGCCTTCAGCAGAATATCCAAAACTATGCAATATCAGAAAACGATCATCAGTGGAAGTATGCATGAATGATAGTGATCACAACATAAGAAACTAGAGCACATATTACCCAAAAATATTACTACATTTATAAACATTATTTGGGTAGCTGAAGAAACAGAAGAAAAGGAAACGAAACTATACTGTGTTCGGTTGCATGGAATTTTGGTGAAATCAGGAAAAAAAAAATTAGTTTACTTTCTAATTTCTCCAATTCCATCAATTTCAATTATATGCAACCGAACACAGCCTGACATTTGATTTCCTTCTCTCCTTAATTAACTGGAAACTGAAAACCCACTCAAGTCAAGTAATTACCTTTAGTTGCATTAGGTTATGGGAGACCTAGTAATTGGAAGTTACGTTATCATCAATATCTCTTGAAAACTTGATAATCGAATAAGCTAGTAAACAATTGATTTGGATTCGGTTGGATGGTACCAACGAAAGCAAGTGCATTTACCTTAGTTTTCATTTTTGTAAGATAAGAGTAAGATTTCAATTCTTCCATGTTTCAGCAGTAGCATAATGTTCCATGGAGCTAAGGTCCAACATATGGAAGAAACAAGTGTTTCCATGACTCGAGTTGGTCAATGGTGTTTTCAATAGAAGAGATGCTGATTTAATCCTCCAAATCCCAATTAGAATATAGTGTCTCATATTCTAAGCATTGGGGACTTGCATCAGATGGAATTAACAAGAGTTAAAAGTGTTTATCGGCAATCTATATATGCAATTAATGGGAAAGGCATGACCAAAACTCAAGGGGTGCTGGCAGTGGTCATCAACAAGAGTTTTCATCATTGAGGATAGGAATCAGGAAAACTAAGGTGCCGAGGAAGGTTCACTTTTTTTTTTACGTAAGCGGAAGTAATAAATTTGTTCACGAGAAATCTAATATATTATTTGATAATTGAATGAATAAAAAAAATTTAAATTATGCTATTTCAGTACAATACTAGAAGGAAATTAATACCATAAAGAAACCTAATAGCAAAAGGAAAATAATACTAAAATAAACCTAAATATAAAGTTTTTCTAAAAAGTACGAAAAAATAGAATAAAAAACCTAATAAATAAAAAATACTAAATCTAAAACTTTAGAGCATTCGAACTTCGTTAAAAAAAGGTCTCGAACTAAAATTCCAAAATAATTGACAGTCCTCCTATAATGCAATAAAACGCGATTTCGGAACCCTAAACGAAGGTTTTCAGCCGAAAACCAATAGGGCCCACAAGCTAAAACTAGTGGGTTTTTTTTTTCAATGCGTCGTTTCCACCCAAAAAACACTACTGGTATGTTAAAAACGGACTTGTCGAACTGCTCATCGAATTGTTTAGAATTCTGTCATACTTGCACAATCAGAGCCACTGAACCCATACATTAGATTAATGCACCATAGAGCACCAAAAATAGAAAATGCAGAGCAAACGAGTGCACTAGCAAGATGATATTAAATTAAGATATTGTTTCATGTACAACTATCCAATTGATATAAGGCGAGACATATAGATAAAGGGAAAATATAAATTTATTCAAGTTTTAAGGGAAGAAGACAAATCGTTCACGAAAATATTCTTGCACTCTATGTTTTCTGTAATCAAAACAAATTAAGATGTAAAACACATTATACCAAACAATACATTTGTCACAACCAAAAGAGCATCTAGCCCTATAGATAAAGGGAAAAAATAAATTTATTCAAATTTTAAGGGAAGAAGACAAACCATTCACGGAAATATGTTAATCAAAACAAATTAAGATGTAAGACACATTATACTAAACAATACATTTGTCACAACCAAAACAGCATCTACCCCAATGGAATAACCGCCCCATCCTCAAGGAAGACGGTAGGGGTTTTGAATGTGAAAAAAAGGAAAAAAAAATTAAAAAGGAAAAAAAAAAATTAGAGTTTGATTCAAAAGGAAAATTTGATTTTTTTTAAAAAAAATTAAACGAATTTAATGAGTACAAAAAGGAAGAAATACAAAATTTAAGATAATTTTAAAAAATAAAAATTTCAGAGAGACATTATATAATACATATAAAAATATATAAACTTAGTATATATATATATATATATTATAGTAAGCCGTCCCTTTTCTTTTCATGATAATAAACCCTAGACTGTACTGTGTCTTTGTCGGTGTGTTCAAAGGGGATGGAGGATTGGACCATAATTTCTGGCCCAGCCCAGCCCAATATTTTCCTTTTTTTTTTTTTTTTTTTTTGGTGCCCTGTGGCCACACTTTGCATGGCCCTTCAGCACTACTTATGCCGAATGGCGGTGGTGCTGCAAAGAGAAGGCTGTTGTTTATGAATCAATGGTTAATTTACAATCCATTTTGATTTACTGAAATACCTAAATGTTTTGATTTTAGCAAATAATTGAACCTTCTTTTGCCTTTGTTTTGTTTTTATCTCGTTTAATTTTGATTGATAATAAAATTTTCTGTTATTTGTTTTTTTTTTCTTTTTTATAAGTATAAAATTCTCTCTCTGTAACAAGGGTCATTTTTCTCACATCGGATCCGGATGAGAAAGTGATTGGGTATAAATAGGTGCGTATGCAGCACTACCCAATAATTTGAGTTTTTGGGTAAATGAAACGACTATCTCATATTCTCCATCTCTCTCCCTCAATCTGTCTTTCTATGAATACACAAAACCACATATATGTATATATCTATTTATCTTTTTTTTTTTTTTTTTTTAACAAAAAATCTGAACCCCGTGTCCTATGTGTGTCGCCAGCGTATCCTTCACCGTGTCCGGCATGAAAAAAATGATAAAAAAAAAATAATAATAATAAGACACCTCTACAGAGGTGTCAGACATGTGTCGGAGCCTCGGACACGCGTGTCGGTGTCGAACACGTGTACGACAGTCCATTCCAACGTGTCGGTGCTTCGTAGAAATTGAGTAATTCACTCAAATGGATTGTGAACAAAAGGGATGGATGGACCTTATTGACTTGACCCAAATTTTGGCCTGCCAACCACCCAGCCCAATCTTTTCTATTTAACCCTTTTTTTGTGGGTCCAGCCCAGTCACCTGTGGCCACACTCTCAAGATCTCACCACTCACCCAAACCTCTTGAAAAATAAACCCAGCCGATTTCAGGGTCGGGGGTGAGAGTGGTGCATCCCCGACACCATATTATTTAACAAAATTACACCTACCCATATTATTTAATTACCAAACAAACCCATGGTGTGTGTGTATATATATATATCCATGAAGTTACATGTTCTGGAAACCATAATATCCTAACCTAACTTGCTAAGGTGCTATTTGATAAATTAAATTGAAAACTAAACATTGAAAATTTCAAGTACTGAATTTTAAGCGTTGAAATTTAAAGTGCTGAATATATTAATTTGTAAACTTGTTTGATATTTTATTAATTTTAAGTACTGAATTCATTAAGATTGTTTGTTAAATGCAAAAGCTGAAATCTGAATGTTATATATATTACATTTTTGCCTTATATATCTTCAACACATAATATTATTATAAAAGATACTATATCAAAACATAAACATATGTATAAAATAATTAATTTCTCCAAACAAATATATCAATTTAACAATGGATATTAATATCAAAACTAATCATAAAAATTTCAAAATCAACATATAAAATGAATAACTTACGAAAATGGAATATTTATGAGTAGGAGATTAGAATTCATGAGCAAATAATTCGATTTTTATTTATATAATAGATTTGCATCATAACAAATGGTATTGCATGATTGTTGATTATAAACTTGAGTCAACCATGCAGTATATATATATATATTGTTGAATATTATTCATATTTACTCTATTTGAGACGGAAAGTACAATGAAATATTTGAGAAATTGGAGTTTAAACTAAAAGTAAAAATCCATCGGAAGGGAATAGAAATACAAAGTTGAAATAGAAAGTCCATCAATATGTTTAATTTCAAGGGTAGCATCAATACATTTAATTTCAAGAGTAGAAGAACCTAAAAATATAATATTTGAGGGTAACATTGTCATTAACAAAATATTTTAAAACCTAAAATCACTTATCGTCTTCTGTGATAAGCGTTAAGCAAGGTCCGTGTCGCTTAAAATTTTGACCTATTTTAAGCTACTACATAATAATTTAAGTCGACTGTATTTTGTGTTAAGCGCTGAATAGCAATATCAAACAAGCCCTAACTTTAAGAGGCTAAGGCGGCATCAGTACGACAATGCATCAGCGATTCAAATTTCAATAACATCAGTGCATCACCAAGGTTCTGTGAACGACCTCCAACCTCCACCTCCATCGCCTCAGTCGGCCTTTACCTTCACGCCTTAGTCGGCAACGGAGTTCTAATTTGTACCAAATCATCCCTCTAAGGTAAGACCATATATATATTTACTCATATACAAATGCGCGCCCACACGTGCACACACATATACATAAACATTTAATGGGTAGTGTGAGAACCTGTCCTATTTTCTTTTTTTCTCATTTTTCTTTTTTCTCCATTTTTAGGTTTCGGGTCGAGTTAAGTAGGACCGGGGTCAAGTGTTCGGGAATTTTTTTTCAACACTTTGCATTCATTATTTTGGGATATACTGGACATGCATATTTCATTTGGGACAAGTTGGGCATCATATTTTATTGGGTAATTTACACAAACCTCTCCTATGGTTTGCCATAATTACAGGGATCTCCCCACCTGTTTCGAAAATTACTCGGACCTCCCCTAATTTTGAAAATATCCTACATGGAACTCCCTTTCTGTTATATATATATATATAATACACATATAGAACCACCGTATCTGGCAAGGCTACCAACGCGAGTGATTGGGATTGGGATTTACCTATCAAAGAGAAAGAAAGTTTGGGATTTGATGGATTCTTTGAGTGATTAGGACTACGATTCAGGTGTCAAATCCTTCTTCTTACTCAATACTCCAATCCAACCTCAATTTGACAAAACCTACACCACCGGCGATGTGATTTACGGCGATGGTGGCAGTGACTCAGTGAGGTTTGGGGTTAAGGCGACAGTGTTGAGGTTTGGTTCACGGCAGACTGCAGTAATCTAGGCGACGTGATTTATGGCGATGGTGGCAGTGACTCAATGAGGTTTGGGGTTAAGGTGACAATGTTGAGGTTTGGTTCACGACAACCGGTGATAATCTTGGTTTGGGTTAGTAACGATGTTGATATATTGGTTCACGGCTGCCGGCGGTGATAATCTTGGTCTGGGTTTGCAACGGTGTTGGTTCATAGTGGCAAGATCTTCTTTTGGGTTGGTGGTTGGCTATGGTGGAAATTCATTAATATATATATATATATATATATATATATATATATCTCTTGGTCTGGGTTGGTGGTCGCCGATTGTGCCTTCCTTTCACCACCATTATTGTCGCTTGAAAGCTTCGATAATCATCCATTAAATAAAAAACACAATTTGTGTGTGTGATATATATATATATATATTGCGCAGTATACTATCGAATAAAAAACCCAGAAACTCATAGAGATTAGAGATTGCAACGATTAGAAATTACTGGCAATTAACTATCAAATTTTCAAGGAGATTGCTTTGTGAAGAAGAAGAAGTAAAAACCCAGAAACTCGTAGAGATTAGGGCTATGCTTCTTCTTCTTCTTCGTGAAAATTGAATGAATGTGTCGCAAAAATAAATCTTGGACTCCATCACTATAAAAATTTCACGTGTTTGAGGGCTCCCTTAATTATATTTGTGTTCCATATGTGAATTGTGTGAATTTTTTGTCATCGAAAATATATGGCGTTGCCGGCGGTGGATTCACCGGGAAGAGAAATAAAGTCGGCGTTGCAGAGAGCCCAGAGTTTCAGATGGGTAGTCTAGTAATTTCAGATGCCAAAGAGAGGGCATTTTAGTAATTTTGATAGGTCCGTTAGTGTATTTAACGGCCCGTCACACATAAGGGAGGTCCGTGTAGGATATTTTCGAAATTATGGGAGGTCCGAGTAATTTCTAAAACAGGAGGGGAGATCCCTGTAATTATGTCAAAACCATACAGGGGATTTGTGTAAATTACCCTATTTTATTTTAGGGTGATTACATTATTATTTTATGAGATATTTTGATTTTGGATATTTTTGTGATTTTTGAAAATCGACAGAGCCTGCAGGATATATTTATGTATGTTTATATGTTGGATGAGAGAAAATAAGATTTTCTCCCTCCCCGTTTTCTTTTCTCTTTTCTCTTTTCTTTTCATTTTTTATTTTTTATTTTTTAGATCTCGGTTTCAAGAGCCAGTTTCATCTCTTTTCGGATCGATTTTGCCTACATTGTAGAAGGATTTTATGGTGGGGACACCAAGGGCTTCAAAAGCCATATCTTTTTTTCAAGTTTGGAGCATTTTTTGGGATTTTGCTTTTTCATACAAATGTATATATGTATCCTGGAGAGAGAGAGAGAGAGGGATCAGCCGAGAATCCCCCTCCCCCTTTCATTTTCTTTTTTTTTTTTTCTTTTCTTTTCCTTTTTATTTATTTTGTGTTCTTGAGGTAAAGGGCTTATTTGATCTATTTCCGTCGTGATTCGTGAGTTTCTGTAGAAGGGTTTTACGTCAGGGACACCAAGGGGGACAAAACCCTTGTCTACGTTTTTTATTCCGGGCATTTTCGGTTTTTGGGGCCGAGTTCAGGTTTAGATTCAGAGGCGGCCGTAGGAGGCTTTGTCGCTCCCTTCATCTTCCTTCTCGCACCATTGGAATGACAGCTTAATTGGAGCACTTTTGCCTTTGGAATTTTGAGATTTTTATCTCAATGAGGTAGGGATTTGTTACGTACGTAAGGCTACGCCTTCTTTGTGTTTTGTGAGTTAGTTTTACGTTATACATACATATATGTGTGTGCATATTTGGAGTTGCTCTCGTGGATTAAAAATGCTATTTGATGGTAATTCAAACATGTTATTAGAGAATGTATGCTTAGTATAATTTTTGAAATCTATATAGCGATATCAAATATTATCTGAGGTGCTTAGTTGATTTTATGAGGTAGTATAAGACATAGACACTTTAATTTACAAATATTACATGGCATATAGTTGTGTGGATATTATGTGAGTTTGATTTCGAAAATATGACAATGTGGTTATTAATGTGGTTTTAGAATTGAAAAAATACTAGTATGAGGTTTATGGGAATTGTTGCGATTATATCATATTTTAAATGTTGGTAGTGCATCTTTGGGCATGCCATAATATTATTGGACTTAAGACATGTTATGTGTGGAAAACATGAGCTTATGTGCGCTTGTGAAGTCAAATTTGGTTGTATATCGATAAGTGGTATCTTGAGATGTTGGTTGATGATTTTTGGGATAGACTTGGATCCTTACTTAGAGATTGTGAGGGTTTAGCTCTTATGGGTGAGCTTGGGCTCCCCATTTGTATAGTAGCCATTAGGGTAGTTCTCACCTATTTAGTAGCCTGACAATAACTATTTTCTGGTGCATGTTGAACACGTGATCGTATGTGCGTGAGTTTTTCCTGTGCATGTCTTGTGTGTGTGATCGGGTTTTGTTATGATCAAGTTATCCCTATTATGTGATTTCAGATCTTATTTTGAGTTGGCAATCCATGTGTAGTTGCATCTTGGCTTACAATATTTGTTTTCATTTCCGGTTTGGTTGAAGTTGGCATTAATGAATGGTTGTAACTTGGTTCCTTTTCTTATTTCATTTTCTAGGTTTTGGTTGCTATAAATGAATGGTTCTTGCATGTTTCATTTAGGGTTCCATTTTATATATTTCATGCCTATTTTCTGATGCTAGCTTAGGATGATTTCTTTAGGAATTTCCTGGAAAATTTGACGCTAGGGAACATGTCCCTTGCATTGTTGACACGGACTTTGAACCATAGAAATGTAACACGTGTACCATTGACATACTAAGCAGTAGCTAACCCCTTCGTTGACTCCCCCTTTCAGGTTGAAGCAAGCACTCAAGGATACCACTTCATTTTCATGCTTTGGTAGTAGAATTGTTGTATAGCCTTAATTGATTTATTTTGGAAAATTATGTATATTTATCTCTTTTCTATTTTTATTGCAGTCCCGGATCTTGTATTTGAGTTAGGAAGTATATTTGGGATGTTGTGATTTCATTTGAGGTGTATGGTTGTATTTGATTCTTGGAAGAAATGTAAGTTGAGGCCTTAAGGCCATTTTTGTTTAAAAAGTATGATTTATGTTTTAAATTGACACTTGTGTATGATTTCACACACTCTTGGCTCACGGATGTCCTTGCTATGTTTAGAAATCTTAGATGGACTTTATTTTTCACATTTTATAATTAGGCATGGTTGGGACAGGTTGGATTTTAATTTTTGCATCATTTTCTACAGTAGGGTTTACTTTTCTGCTCCCAAGTGAACTCAGTTGACCGGGTTCAGAACCCGGCCGACTGAGTTTGCAATCCAGCCGACTGGATTGGCCCACTTCTTTTGCAAGTCCTTCTCCGTAATATCCAATAATTTCAAAGCCATGGGCTGATCAAATCCATGCCCAAAATCAGGGAATATCAGATAATTAATAATAAACAAACACACAATACAACAAGGTATATAAAGAATAATTAATATTGCTAAAAATGGAAACTAAATAAACAAATAATCCTCCGAATGAAATCCAATAATCCTAATTGTAATAATCCTCCAAAATATAAGTCGGGAATTGGTATCAAGTACCCCTAATAAAATCCCAAAACCGAAATAAAACTCATTCGGTTAGTTAGTATTTTAGGTCTGAGTTATCGGCTAGAGTAGCATTGTTCTATCGAAAATTAAAAACAATAGCTCGAATGAAGATCACTGACTGTAGGCACGACACTAACAACACATGCAATGGATGCGGCCTTGAACCCCTTCCGAATGCCTTCTGCAGAATATCCAAAACTATGCAATATCAGAAAATGATCATCAGTGGAAGTATGCTTGAATGATAGTGATCACAACATAAGAAAACTAGAGTACAAATTACCCAAAAATATTACTACATTTGTAAACATTCTTTGGGTAGCTTAAGAAACATAAGAAAAGGAAACGAAACTACATTGTGTTCGGCTTCATGGAATTTCGGTGAAATTAGAAAAAAAATTTAGTTCACTTGCTTTTCTCCAATTCCATCAATTACAATTATATGCAACCGAACACGGCCTAACATTTGATTTCCTTCTCTCCTTAATTAACTGGAAACTAAAAACCCACTCAAGTCAAGTAATTACCTTTAGTTGCATTAGGTTATGGGAGATCTAGTAATTTGGAGTTGCGTTGTCGTCAATATCTCTTGAAAACTTGATAATCGAATAAGTAAACAATTGAAATTCCATGTTTCAGCAGTAGCATATTGTTCCATGGAGCTAAGGGCCAACATATGGAAGAAACAAGTGTTTCCACGACTCAAGTTGGTCAATGGTGTTATCAATAGAAGAGATGCTGATTTAATCCTCCAAATCCCAATTAGAATGTAGTGGCTCATATTCTAAGCATTGGGGACTTGCATGAGATGCAATTAACAAGAGTTAAAAGTGTTTATAGGCAATCTATATATGCAATTAATGGAAAAGGCATGACCAAAACTCAAGGGGTGCTGGGCAGTGGTCATCAACAAAAGTTTTCATCATTGAGGATAGGAATCAGGAAAACCAAGGTGCTGAGGAAGGTTCACTTTTTTTTTTTTTTTACGTAAGCGGAAGCGATAAATTTGTTCACGAGAAATCTAATATATTATTTAATAATTGAATGAATAAAAAATTTTAAATTCTGCTATTGCAGTACACGTATTTATAATAAAAGAAAGCCTAGCACTAGACGGAAATTAATACCATAAAGAAACCTAATAACAAAAGGAAAATAATACTAAAATAAATCTAAAAATAAAGTTTCTCTAAAAAGTCTAAAAATAATAGAATAAAAAACCTAATAAATAAAAAATACTAAATCTAAAACTTTAGAGCATTCGAACTTCGTTAAAAAAAGGTCTCGAACTAAAATTACGAAATAATTGGCAATCCTCCTATAATGCAATAAAACGCGATTTCGAAGGTTTTTAGCCGAAAACCAATATGGTCCACAAGCTAAAACTAGTGAGTTTTTTTTTTAATGCGTCGTATCCACCCAAAAAACACTATTAGTTTGTCAAAAACAGACTTATCAAACTGCTCATCGAACTGTTGAGAATTCTGTCCTACATCATTTTTCTTTGGCAATGCTGCCGTTAGAGGTTACATGTGCCTGTTAACCTCCAAGTGAGGGGAATGGTTGAACTGCACTACTTGCACAATCAGAGCCACTGAACACATTCATTAGATTAATGCACCATAGAGCACCAAAAATAGAAAATGTGGAGCCATGGCATTGCAAATATAGAGCGCTATCAAGAGCACACGTCAAAGATCTAAGTGGAGAATATGTTGAGTAGGAAAGAAAAATTGTAATTTTGGAAGAAGTTACACGTGGATTCTTACATGATGTAATACAAGTGACATCACATGTTGGCTGCCACCTAGAAATATGTAAACTACAGGGGCAACAAAAAGTCTAATAGTCCATAAAAAAAAAAATAATAAATAAATAAATTCTAATAGTCAAAGACCAAAAAAATATTCAAAATATTATGATGATATGCAGATTGCAAACGAGTGCACTAGTGAGATGATGTTAAATTAAGTTTGTTTATGTACAACTATCCAATTGATATAAGGCGAGATAGATAGATAAAGGAAAAAAAAAAAAATTTCAAGTTTTAAGGAAAGAAGACATACCGTTCACGAAAATATTCTTGCACTCTCTGTTTTCTGTAATCAAAACAAATTAAGATGTAAAACACATTATATCAAACAATATATTTGTCACAACCAAAAGAGCATCTAGCCCGATAGATAAAGGGAAAAAAATAAATTTATTCAAGCTTCAAGGGAAGAAGACAAACTGTCCACGGAAATATGTTTGAACTTTATCTTTCCTTAATCAAAACAAATTAAGATGTAAGACACATTATACTAAAAAATACATTTGTCACAACCAAAACAACATCTACCCCAATGGAATGACCGCCCCATCCTCAAGGAAGAGGGTAGGGGTTCGAGCCTGTATGTGGGTTAAAAAAGAGTGTTATTCTTGCCATAAAATAAAATGAAAAAAGAAGAAAAAAAGAAAGAAAATAAGTACAATTGTTGCAACACACAACTCTTAGATATAGCCATATACATATTCAGTGGCGGATCCAAGGGGGGGCTTGGGTGGGCTTGAGTCCGCCTAAAAAACTTTTATTTTTATTTTTTTAGTATAGGTATATTTAGCCCAATGTTTTAAAAAAGAAAAAAATTTGTAGTAGCATTAGCCTTCTCAATTTTAACCTATCCAAACAAGCCCAATATTTAAGCCACAATTTTAAAACAAAGGTCCAACCAAATTTGCCCAAGCCTTAAACAATCACTAAGCCGAAGCACAGAGTACTACTAAATTCCTAATCTTGCACAAATTAGAGAGTTCACTTCTTCTCTCCCTCTAAAGTCTAACCCTATTTCCTCTAAAATTTTCCAACTCTTTAATCTTTCGATCCTCAATTCCCTATTGTTTAATATTAGCCCCCCATTAACAATTCCTGGATTCGCCCTTGTACATATTATGAACATGTATCAGTACAAGTATTAATACAAGCTGTCAACAATGCATTAGTGAAAACTCCATAAAACTCAGACCTAAATCAACCAGACTTTTTTGAAAAAAACAAAAATAAATAAATAATAACTTCAGCATAGATAGAAATAACAAGTCAAATGAAATCTGAACAGCAGAATGAAACATACCCATCATGATAATGATAGCCCATAGCATAAGCAGAATAACAAGCAGCCCATACTATAACTGATATAGGAAAACAAATTATTTGCATTAGTGAAAGTTGAAACACAATTAATTAAAAGATGGAAGCTAAGGTGGAGAGAGAATTACTTATTTTAACAGGCCCCTCCCATATAGAAATCGTTTTGGCCATCTGAAAGAAAATTTTATTTATACAAATGAAATAATAAGAGAGAATTTTATACTTATCAAAAAAAAAAAAAAAAAAAAAAGAGAATTTTATCATCAATCAAAATAAATAAAAAAAACTAAACAAAACAAAACAAAAGCAAAAGAAGGGTAAATTATTTGCTAAAACCAAAGCATTTATGTATTTCAGTACATCAAAATGGGTTCTAAATTAGCCATTCATTCATAAACAAGAAGCCTTCTCTTTGCGAGGCATGCATGCTTGCTTAAAAGAAACAAAATTAGAAAAGGAGATAAATGCAGAATTAACAAACTTTGACAACCAATTCGTTTGAAAACCCTAGCACACCACAGAAGAAAAGCTTAAAATTCTCCCCTGTAATGTAAAAAGTTTAATAAAAATCAATATATAAGGAAGGAGTCGCACTAGAAACGAAACGAAACCCTATACTTTGCTATGCTCGAAATTAAATTCAAGGGGTACTAAAAAAATTGCTCAAAATAATATGTCAATCAACGAGTAATTTAAAAAATTAAAAAGGGAAAAAAAATTAGAGTTTGATTCAAAAAGAAAATTTTGATTTTTTAAAAAAGAAATTAAACGAATTTAAATCGTAAAAAATGAAAGAAATACAAAATTTAAGATAATTTTAAAAACTGAAAATTTTAGGAAGACATTATATAAATTTTTTTTATATAGACATATAAAAATATATAAATTTAGTATATATATATATTATGGTAAGCCGTCCCTTTTCTTTTCATGATAATAAAGTAATAAACCCTAGACTGTATTGTGTCTTTGTCGGTGTGTTCAAAGGAGGTGGAGGATTGGACCTTAATTTGTGGCCCAGCCGAGCACAATATTTTCTTTTTAACCCTTTTTTTTTTTTTTGGTGCCCTGTGGCCACACTTTGCATGGCCTCTGCTTCAGCACTACTTATGACGAATGGTGGTGGTGCTGCAAAAATAAGACACCAACACGGCAAGGATACGGCAATAAAATAATAATATATATATTATAATATATATTTTTATTTTTACTCAATTTCTAATTTATATTTAATTAACCTAACTTTTAGGCCCATTATTCTCTTGAAAAATATAGGCCAAAATACCTTGAAAGTATATATATAATAAAAAAAAGAAGTACATATTTGTATCTAAAATAGAATTATTATTCTTATAACCGGTTCTAAAATATAAGATTGCAATCTTATGACTTCTCTCTTCCCTAAGGTTTTTATTACCTTTTTTTTAAGCGGTTATCTTTAGAGAACGAGACGGCAAAGGGGAAACATATGCTTCCAAATAGGAATTGATCACAAACAAGCAACTTATTTTCGAACATTTTCAACTGCCAAAAGTCTAAAAATGCAAGTTCTTTCTTCTCCTGGAACTGAGTTTCTCATCTTCTCCATCTCTCTCCCTCAATCTGTCTTTCTATGAATACACAACCATATATATGTATATATCTCTTTATCCTTTTTTTTTTTTTTTTTTTACAAAAAATCTGAACCCCGTGTCCTATGTGTGTTGCCGGCGTGTCCTTCGCCGTATCCGGCATGAAAAAAATGATTAAAAAAATAAAAATAAAATAGGACACCTCTACAGAGGTGTCAGACACATGTCGGAGCCTCGAACACGCGTGTCGGTGTTGAGCACTTGTACAACAGTCCATTCCCATGTGTCGGTGCTTCATAGAGAATGAGTAAATCACTCAAATGGATTATGAACAAATGGGATTGATGGACCTTATTGACTTGGCCCAAATTTTGGCCTGCCCAACCGCCCAGCCGAATCTTCTCTATTTAACCTTTTTTTTGTGGGTCTATCCCAGTCACCTATGGCCACACTCATAAGATCTCACCACTCACCCAATCCTCTTGAAAAATAAACCCAGCTGATTTCAGGGTGGGGGGTGAGAGTGGTGCATCCTCGACACCATATTATTTAACAAAATTACCCCTACCCATATTATTTAATTACCAAACAAACCCACGGTGTGTGTGTGTGTGTGTTTGTATATATATATATCCCTGAAGTTACATGTTCTGGAAACCATAATATCCTAACCTAACTTACTAAGGTGCTATTTGATAAAATTGAAAATTAAACACTGAAAATTTCAAGTACTGAATTTTACGCGTTGAAATTTAAAGTGCTGAATATATTAATTTGTAAACTTGTTTGATATTGTATTAATTTTAAGTACTGAATTCATTAATGCTACGTTTAGTGTGCAGGAATATAATGAAATGGAATGCCCATTCCAACCATTCATTTGTTTGGTATGCTACTTAAAGTGGGAATGGCCATCCCATTGGAATGAAAATTTATTCCTGGGAATGAAAATCTATTCCACAACTAAACCTATGGAATGGCCATTCCATTCCCAAGTAATTTATTTTAAAAAATTGACTTCCCAAAACACCCTCATATTCCAAGTCTAAAAACCACCATTACCTTCCACCACAATCATCTCCACCTTTCACCACCACCAACACTACCACTGCCTTCCACCACCACCGACTTTCACCATCGCCCACCACTTTCCACCACCACCACCGCCACCACCACCGCCTTTCACCACCACTACCGCCACCGTTTGCCGCAACCACCACCATTACCGCCACCACCTTTCACCACCGCCACTGCCATTGCCTTTCACCACCTTCCACCACCACCGCCGCCATTGCCTTTCACCACTGCTACCACCTTCCACCACCACCACCACTGCTACCGCCTTTCACCACCTTCCACCATCACTACCGCCACAGCCTTACACCACCATCGCTGCCTTTCACCGCCACCGCCTTCAACAACCACCACCATCTATCACCACCGCCACCTTTCACCACTACCACCTTCTGCCACCATTACCTTCCACCACTGCCACCGCCGCCTTTCACCACCACCACTGCCACTACCACCACCACCTTTCACCATCGCCTTCCACCACCTTCTACCACCGCCACCACCGTCGCCACCACCTTTCACCATCGCCACAACCACCACCTTCCGCCACCACCTTCCATCACCACCACCACCACCACCACCACCTTTCACCACCGCCTTCCACCACCACTATAGTGACACCACTATCTCCTTCCACTACACTACTGCCACCGTGTTCCACCAACACCACTGCCACCTTCTACCACCACTGCTACCACCAATTTCCACCATTGCCACCACCGCTGCCTTCCAACACCACCACCTACACTACTACCGCTTTCCACCATCCACTACCGCCACTGCCACCATTTATTTTAAAAAAATTATTAGAGAATATCATTTTGTTAATTTAATTTAATTTATTTGTTACTAAGAAGGGATATTTTGGAGAATTCAATTAAAAATTTACTCCATTCTTAATTTTTAATTGGTTTAACCAAACACTAGAATGGTTATTATTATTCCATTCCTACACATTTCATATTTATAACCAAATAATAGAATGAGAATGACCATTCCATTCTCATTCCATTCCCACTTGCATTCCATTTCATTCCTGCACACCAAACGTAGCATAAGATTATTTGTTAAATGCAAAAGCTGAAATCTAAATGTTATATATATTACATTTTTGCCTTGTATATCTTCTACACATAATATTATTATAAAAGGTACTATAACAAAACATAAACATATGTATAAAATAATAAATTTCACCAAACAAATATATCAATTTAACAATGGATATTAATATCAAAACTGATCATAAAAATTTCAAAATCAACATATAAAATGAATAACTTATGAAGATGGAATATTTATGAGTAGGAGATTAGAATTCATGCGCAAATAATTCAATTTTTATTTATATAATAGATTTGCATCATAACAAAAGGTATTGCATGATTGTTGATTATAAACTTGAGTGAACCATGCAGTGTATATATATATATATATATTGTTGAATATTATTTATATTTACTTTATTTGAGAAGAAAAGTACAATGAAGCATTTGAGAAATCGGAGTTTAAACTAAAAGTAAAAATCCATCGAAAGGGAATAGAAATACAAAGTTGAAATAGAAAGTCCATCAATACGTTTAATTTCAAGAGTAGCATCAATACGTTTAATTTCAAGAGTAGAAGAACCTAAAAATATAATATTTGAGGGTAACATTGTCATTAACAAAATATTTTAAAACCAAAAATCACTTATCGTCTTCTGCAATAAGATTTAAGCAAGGTCCGTGTCGCTTAAAATTTTGGCCTATTTTAAGCTACTGCATAATATTTTAAGTGGACTGTGTTATGTGTTAAGCGCTGAATAGCAAAATCAAACAAACCCTAATTTTAATTGGCTAAGGCAGCATTAGTACGACAATGCATCAGCGATTCAAATTTTAGTAACATCAGTGCATCAACAAGGGTCTGTGAACGACCTCTAACCTCCACCTCCACCTCCATCGCATCAGTCAGCCTTCCCCTTCACGGCCTTAGTCGGCAACGGAGTTCTAAATTGTACCAAATCATCCCTCTAAGGTAAGACCATATATATATTTACTCATATACAAATGCGCGCCCACGTGCGCACACACATATACATAAACATTTAAAGTGTAGTGTGGGAACCTGTCGTATTTTTTTTTTTTTTTTTCTCATTTTTCTTTTTTCGCCATTTTTATGTTTCGGGTCGAGTCAAGTAGGACCGAGGTCAAGTGTTCGGGAATTTTTTTTCAACACTTTGCATTCATTATTTTGGAATATATTGGACATACATATTTCATTTGGGACACGTAGGGCATCATATTTTATTGGGTAATTTACACAAACCTCCCCTATGGTTTTCCATAATTACAGGGACCTCTCCTCCTGTTTCGAAAATTACTCGGACCTCCCCTAATTTTGAAAATATCCTACACGGACCTCCCTTCTGTTAGAGTGAACAGCAGTCAATAACGGAAATTGATGATGTCATCTACTATTTTCACTAATATCCCTTCTGTTATAGGTAATATATATTATATATATATATGCATATATATAACATATATATACATATATATTATATATTACCTCACTAAGTTACACAAAGAATATTCATCCCTAGATAATAAGATTAAATGGAAATCTTTCCGGAAAACCCATACTGAAAAAGAACAAAATAAAATTCTCCGTCAATGGCAACAGTTTATGGTAGAACACAAATTAGAAATCAAGTTTTTTGATTATCTTGAAAACTACCATAATAAAGTCAATGTCTTAACCAAAGTTAATTGGAAAAAGAAAGATACATCCATAGTTTCCTCTTCCCATCCTCCATTAGAATCTTTGCTTCTAGACCACATGGGAATAGAAATCACTGCCTCTCCCCTAAAAATCAGTACCACAGCTAATACTGAAACTCGAAAAATAATTGAACAAAATAACTTCACTAACCAATACTTACATACTTTGGGTTCACAACTTGATAAAATCGAACTCTCCTTAACCCATCCTACCATTCCTCCAGTAACACCAATTACAATTTCTTCAATCGAAAAACCCATTATCTCCATGCCAACAAACCAAAAAGGTCTACCCTGCAACCTTGCCAGACCCTTCTCCCATTCTCCAATTTGAAACCATCCTCAAAACACTAGAAAAAGGAAAAACCAAACTCAAGGATGAAAAAACTGTCACTGTCATCAATAATACTGATGATTCTGACAGTCCTTCTTCTGACTCCAGTTACCCCTCTGATATTCAGAAGATTGAGCATGCCTTCTCCAATTTTGAACTAATCGTCTGACTAATAAAAGGGTAAATCCTACTAGCCTTACCAAAAATTGGTACCCTAGGCCAACGCTTCCAGATCTCCAGTATGAAGAAAAAAATATCCAAAATCAATTTTCTGTTTCCTCAGATAAACTCTATGAATGGAATATAGATGGTTTATCTGAACAGGAAATTCTTAATAAACTCAGTCATATTTCTATGGTAGCTAACAATTATGTCACTTCACATAATCTTAGTCAACCAGAAATAGTTGATTTATTCATGTCGGGATTCTCAGGGATGTTAAAATCCTGGTGGGAAAAACATCTCACTGAAGATTCTCGTGAAAAAATCAAAAACGCTATTAAAAAAGACAACAATGATGTTCCTATTTTTGATGAAACCATAGGACGTGGTATTCCTGATGGAGTTAACACATTAGTTTATACCATAGTTGAACATTTCATAGGCACTCCACGTAACATCACTTCAAGGATACATGATCAACTTACCAATCTCACTTGTCCAACAATGAGTGATTTTAGGTGGTACAAAGATGTATTTTTATCAAGAGTTATGCTCAGAGATGATAGTAAAAAGCCATTTTGGAAAGAAAAATTTATTAATGGTTTACCCAATCTTTTTGCCCACAAAATCAGAGATACCCTTAGCAAAGCCACAGGTTACATTGATTATGATAACCTCACATATGGCAATATCATTAGCTTAATCCAAAAGGAAGGATTAAGAATGTATATTGACATGAAAATTAGTAACCAACTACGAGATGATAGGAAAAGAGCTAAATACGACACTAGCAAAGTTAAATGTTATAAATGTGGTCGCCTAGGTCATTTTGCAAAGGATTGCTATGCAAAAAAGAAGATAAATTAGTTACAAATTTCTGAAGATATCAAAGAATCTCTTTACCATATACTCCAGTTAAAGGACACTGATGATAATAGTAGTGACCAGGAGGTTAGTTCTTCCTCGCCGTCGTCAGATGATCCTCTTAGTTCTCCTACTATTACATTAGGATGTAAGGACAGTTGTTGCAACCCTAAGAAGTCACTTAATGTTCTCACAAAAGTAAAGCAACAAGAAAATTTACTTATTAACTTAATCAGTAAAGTAGATGATCCAGAATTAAAATCCTCTTATCTTAAAAAACTTAAGCTACTATTAGGTAATACAGAACCTGCAGCCCCAACAGTCAGTAAACCCAATTTCAGTTTATATAAAACACTAGAAAGACTCAATAATCAACCTAAATAAGTTACTATTCAAGATCTCCAAGCTGAAATTAACACAATTAAGACAGAAATTAAATACCTTAAGTTATTAAACCAAGACATTAAAAATGATATTCACAACCTAAACACAAATCCTTCTTTCTCCTTTAAGGGAAAGGATTCCTCTTCTGAAGAAGAAGGATCTGAACACTCAGAACACTCCCAGAAACTCCAAAGTTTAACGAATATATCATTTCAAAAATGGTATTCTAAAGTTACCCTTATCATCAACAAAGAATTTAAACTTAAAGTCATTACCTTGATTGATACAGGAGCTAATCTTAATTGCATTCAAGAAGGTCTCATGCCAACTAAATATTTTGAGAAAACCTCTAAAAGACTAAGCTCAGCCAATGGAAGTAAAATGGATATAAAATACAAGTTATGTAGGGCCCATATTTGTCAAAACAATGTATGTTTCAAGACATCCTTTGTTTTGGTAAAAAATATGACTGATAAGTTAATTTTAAGAATCCCGTTCATCTACCTTCTTTATCCTTTCACAACTGATAATGAAGGCCTTGTCACTCGCCCATTTAAACACGAAGTCCAATTCAAATTCCTAAGTCCCCCCTCAGGAAAAGGATTAAAATCAGTAATTGATTCTTCTGTTTCAAAGTCCATAAATTTACTACAAAGCAAAACTCAACAGTTATAATTTTTAAAAGATTATAAACGCATAGATGATCAGCTAGAGGATCCAGCTCTACAGCAAACAATTTTAAATTTGGAACAACAAATTAAATACCAAGTTTGTTCTGATCTGCCCACTGCCTTTTGGCATCGAAAAAGGCATTCGGTTAGCCAACCCTATATCAAAGGCTTTAAGCGAAGACAAATTCCTACTAAAGCCAGACCAATCCAAATGAGTCCAGAAGTTGTGGAATTTTGTAAAAAGGAAATTTTTGATCTTCTAAAGAAAAAGATTATTCAAAAAAGTAAGTCACCGTGGTCCTGTCCATCTTTTTATGTTCAGAAAAATTCTGAAATAGAAAGAGGCGTTCCCCGTTTAGTCATTCATTATAAACCTCTTCATAAGGTTTTAGAATGGATCCGGTACCCAATTCCTAATAAGAAAGACCTTATTAGCCATCTAAGTCAAGCAGTTATCTTTTTCAAGTTTGATATGAAGTCTGGTTTTTGGCAAATCAGGTTACGGAAGAAAGATAGGTATAAGACTGCCTTCACCACTCCCTTTGGTCATTATGAGTGGAAAGTTATGCCCTTTGGATTAAAAAATGCCCCCAGTGAGTTTCAGAACATCATGAATGACATTTTCAATCCTTATAGTATTTTTCCATTGTCTACATTGATGACATTCTCCTTTTTTCTAAGTCACTCGATAAGCACTGGAAACATTTAAAAACGTTTCTTGCCATCATCCAAAGAAATGGTCTGGTAGTCTCTGCTTTAAAGATCAAGTTATTTCAAATTAAAATAAGCTTTCTCGGTTATCATATTCATCAAGGCCAAATTCATCCTATTGACAGGTCCATCCAGTTTGTGGATAAGTTCCCAAATGAAATTCTTGATAAGTCATAACTTCAGAGATTCTTAGGTTCCCTCAATTACATTGCTGATTTCTACAAATACCTCCGTAAGCAATGTAAACCACTTTTTGATTATCTCCAAAGTAATCCTCCTCCATAGACTTCTGTCCATACCAATATAGTCAAATTTATTAAACAATATGTCAAGTCTTTGCCTTGTCTTGGCATTCCAACTACTGATTCTTTCAAAATAATTGAAACTGATGCCTCCGACATTGGTTATGGTGGCATTCACAAACAACGAGTCAGTCCAGATGCGCCTGAACAATTGGTTCGATTCCATTCTGGTGTTTGGACAAAAGTACAAAGTAACTATAGTACTATTAAGAAAGAAATTTTATCTATTATTTTATGTATTAGTAAATTTGAAGATGATATTTTAAATCAAAAGTTTTTAGTTCGAGTTGATTGTCAAAGTGAAAAAAATGTTTTAGAAAAAGATGTTGAGAATATTGCTTCTAAACAGATTTTTGCCCGATGGCAAGCTATATTTAGTATATTTGATTTTGATATCGATTATATCAAAGGAAGTGACAATTCTATTCCAGATTTTCTTACCAGAGAATTCTTGCAAAAATCCGATGGCAAACCAGCAGCCTCCCCAGAGGCCCCAACAAGTTAGACCATTTGATATTTGCTCCGGCAAAGCTCCAGTTACCCAGTCTCAGTCCTCTTCTGCCCTATCAGTAACCAATCGATTTCAACCATTTGCCTCCCAATCTACTTTTAAGTCAGCCTTAGTCACTCCCGCACCAGACCCATTCCAAGTCCAAGTATCAGTTAAATCCCAATCCCACATTCAAAAGTCCACCACTACAAAGCCATCCAGTCCATATTTTGAAAAACCATCTATTTCCTTATTTTACATTGAGCCACACCTTAGTCACATTCGAGACCCAATTGAATTAGCCCGCTCTTATTTCCCAAGTAACCTTCACTATGCCCCAAATCATCCTCATAAAACTCTTGGGTTTTATAGAGATATTTTATACCATACGGAGTCCATTACTGTTAAGTGAATTTATGATTGCAATGATTCCATCAAGGTCATTTACCACTCCCTATACATCCAACAGATCATTTCCGAATGGGCAGTTATCCCTTCCTCCCCCAACCCCTACCTAATCATAATATTCAATTTACATATTATGATTGTATGACAGCCTGGTCATCCGTTCTATTATATCAAACTGAGTCATTTACTCATTCATGGTTCATCAATTTTGATAGTCATTTCAAAAGTCAAATCCCTACCTGGTTTCTGCATTGGTCGTCTCATCATGGCGCCATTCCAGAAATCCTCCCACTCTCCTTTGCAGATCAAGTCAAATACTTCCACACAGTTCACAGAGTTAACAGACATAGTTCTCAATTTCCAGTCCTCTTATTATTTTGCTGTAAGTACAAAGTCTCATGAATATTTAAATGGCAATATGATATCCGGAATAACATGGTTATCCGTCGTCACTATGTCAAATGGTGGGACCTCTTCAAAGTAGATAGAATTATTGGGTACGTTGAAGATGACTACCCCAAGCAGTCCTCAACTCAAGTCACTCCAGCTCAAGTTGCTCAAACTAAAGTCACTCCACCAGCAAAGCAGGTCAAACAGTCTTCCCCTACAAGCACTACCAAGACTACTAAGTCTCGAAAACCTACTCCCTAGTCAAAAATAAATGGACTCAAAAGGATGGCAGCAACACTGGCTAATCACATCCAAGATATATCACAAGATGAATAGGAAGCTAATGATGTCTCCTCTGCTGCTGAATCAAGTCACCCAGTTAATTTATATGATGACTCTGTATTTCAAGATAGTCAAAACCCATACCAAGATCCGTTCAATTAAGGTTTGATATAGTAAAAGTCAAAATTGCTACAGTAAAAGTCAAAATCACTATTTCTACACTAATTGTCTATAGAATCACTATTTCTACAGTACCCCGACAAGACACTGTTCATCATTAATAAATTACTGTTCATCTACAGTAAAAAGCAATCAAAAGTAAAAAAGCAACTTTTCCCAAAGCCAGAAATTGCGCTGAAGAATCTCCAAATAGGACAGAAGCTCGTCTATAAAAGCATGGGCTAATCCCTAGGCTCAGCAGGCTTCATTCAGAGAGAGAATTCAGGCTTCTACTTTTAAATTAAAACTTTGTAATTTCATTTTCAGATCTTTCTATTTGTATGTTGTATTCAACATACTACAACCAGTAACTTAATTTGTAAGTTAAATTACTTTTATTATCCAGTTATTGTAATCTTCTGTAATTACTTTCTATTTTAGTTATTTTCATTTCTAATATTATTTATATTAGCTGGTTATACACCGCCTTGCTTATTTTATTATTCTGTTACTTCTTTTAAGTTAATGTGCGCTTCCCTCTTTTGGTGTATATATATAATATATATTACACATATAGAACCACCGCATCCGGCTAGGTTCCCAACGTAAGTGATTGGGATTGGGATTTACCAATCAAAGAGAGAAAGTGTTGAGATTTGATGGATTCTTCGAGTGATTGGGACCGGGATTCAGGTTTCAAATCCTTCTTCTTACTTAATACTCCAATCCAACCTCAATTTGACAAAAACCTACACCACCGGCGACGTGATTTATAGCAATGGTGGCAGAGACTCAATGAGTTTGGGATTAAGGCGACAGTGTTGAGGTTTGGTTCACGACAGCCTACGATAATCTAGGTAACGTAATTTACGGTGACATAATTTATGGCGATGGTGGCAGTGACTCAATGAGGTTTAGGGTTAAGGTGACAGTGTTGAGGTTTGGTTCACAATAGTCGGCGATAATCTTGGTTTGGGTTAGCAACGATGTTGATATATTGGTTCATGACTACCGGTGGTGATAATCTTGGTCTGGGTTTGCAACGGTGTTGGTTCACGGTGGTGAGATCTTCGTCTAGGATGGTGGAAATTCACTAATACATATATATATATATATATATATATATATATATATATATATATCTTGGTCTGGGTTGGTGGTCGACGATTGTGCCTTCCTTTCACCACCATTGTTGTCGCTTGAAAGCTTCGATATCATCCATTGAATAAAAAACACAATTTGTATGTTTGAGGTTCCCTTAAATATATTTGTGTTCCATATGTGAATTGTGTGAATTTTTTGTCATCGAAAATATATGGCCTTGCCAGCGGCGGATTCACCGGGAAGAGAAATAAAGTTGGCGTTGCAGAGAGCCCAGAGTTTCAGATGGGTAGTTTAGTAATTTCAGATGCCAAAGAGAGGGCATTTTAGTAATTTTGATTGGTCCGTTGTTGTATTTAACGGCCCGTCACACATAAGGGAGGTCCATGTAGGATATATATTCATTATGGGAGGTCTGAGTAATTTCTGAAATAGGAGGGGAGGTCCCTGTAATTATGTCAAACCATAGAGGAGATTTGTGTAAGTTACCCTATTTTATTTTAGGGTGATTACATTATTATATTATGAGATATTTTGATTTTGGATATTTTTGTGATTTTTGAAAATCGACGAAGCCTGCAGGATATATGTATGTATGTTTATATGTTGGATGATAGAAAATAAGATTTTCTCCCTCCCCGTTTCCTTTTCTCTATTCTTCTTTTCTTTTCTTTTTCTTTTTTTTTTTTTTTTCAGATCTTAGCTTCAAGAGCCGGTTTCATCTCTTTTCGGATGGATTTTGCCTACATTGCAGAAGGATTTTATGGTGGGGACACCAAGGGCTTCAAAAGCCTTATCTTTGTGATTTTGGGGGTGAGTTCGGGTTTGGATTTTGGGGGTGAGTTCGGGTTTGGATTTTGAGGCGTAAGTGACTATCGTTCCCATTGTCATCCTCTTCGTCCCTTTGAAGTTGTAGCTCAATTGGAGCATTTTTTATTTTGGTGCCTTTGAGATTTTCATCTCAAATGAAATTGGTGGTGTGTTGCGTATGTAAGGGTATGTTTCTTTGTTGTTTTGTGGGTTTAGAGTATGTTGTACATGCATATGTGTGTGTCTATATATATATTTAGATCTCCATATTGGGATTAGAATTGCTTAATAATATTAATTTTATGTTTTAGTTATTGATTTTTATGCATAATGTGTTAATTGATAGCATTGTTTATATTCGATAGTCAAGATGTTGAATTTATGAATTTAGAATGCATATGCATGCCTTTATGAGCATTTCTAATATTGAGCATAATTTCATAAGTTGTGATTGGTTGTAACTATATGATGGTGTTATTAGATTTTGTTTGTAAAGCATGCCATTACGATTACCTATGTTCTCTTATAGGCCTTGACAAAATGCTTACATAACGGATTTGATATTATTATGATCGTATTTTGTCCTAATTGTTGTCATTACATTATTTAGCATGCCATGATAATATTGGACTTGGGACAAGGTTCGTGTGTATAGCATGAACTTATGTACGTTTGTGAGGTGCAATTTGGATATATATCGACATGTTCTTACCTTGTGGAATTGGATGATGATTTTAGGGATGTTCTAGGGAATTATTGTATGGTTTGATCCGTGACAGTTGAAGCTTGGCACCAACAGTCGAGCTCGGACTCTCTAACTTCATAGTGGCCACTTGGGTGGTTTCTTTCGGGTTAATAGTCCAAAAATAACTACGGTTGGTTACCGACGGTCTTATTTTGGAAGAACCATTTTACCGGTTCATACAATATGTGCGGTCGGGGGTGCGTGTATTACAAGGACGTGTCCCTTTTTCATTTTTCACTATTTTCTCTTTTCGTCATTTTAAGGTTCGGGTTAAGCGAGACCGAACCGGGTTAGGTGTTCGGGAAATTTTTCTGACACTTTGCATTTATTGTTTTAATTAAGGATATATTGGACCTATAGATTTAATTTGGTATATTTTGGACATCATATTTTATTTTGGGCCATTCGCGTTATTACTTTTTAGATATTTTATAATTTTGAGTCTTTTCGTAATTTTTGCTTTTATGGGTTCGCGGAAGATTTTTTTTTTTTGCTTTTTGATACAAATATATATATGTATCCTGGAGAGAGAGAAAGAGAGGGATTAGCCGAGAATCCCCCTCCCCCTTTCATTTTTTTTTTCTTTTCTTTTTTATTTTATTTTCCTTTTTATTTATTTTGTGTTCTTGAGGTAAAGGGCTTATTTGAACTGTTTCCGTCGTGATTCGTGAGTTTCTGTAGAAGGGTTTTACGTCAAGGACACCAAGGGGGACAAAACCCTTGTCTCCTTTTTTTATTCCGGGCATTTTAGGTTTTTGGGGCCGAGTTCCGATTTGGATTCGGAGGCAGCCGTAGGAGGCTTTGTCGTTCCCCTCATCTTCCTTCTCGCACCATTGGAATGACAGCTCAATTGGAGCACTTTCGCTTTTGGAATTTTGAGATTTTCATCTCAATGAGGTATGGATTTGTTGTGTACGTAAGGCTACGCCTTCTTTGTGTTTTGTGAGTTAGTTTCAGGTTATACATACATATGTGTGTGTGCATATTTGGAGTTACTCTCATGGATTAAAAATGCTATTTTATGGTAATTCAAACATGTTATTAGAGAATGTATGCTTAGTATAATTCTTGAAATCTATTTAGCGATATTAAATATTATCTAAGGTGCTTAGTTGATTTTATGAGGTTGTATAAGACATAGACACTTTAATTTACGAATATTACATGGCATATAGTTGTGTGGATATTATGTGAGTTTGATTTCGAAAATATGACGATGTGGTTATTAATGTGGTTTTAGAATTGAAAAAAATACAAGTATGAGGTTTATGGGAATTGTTGCGATTATATCATATTTTAAATGTTGGTAGTGCATTTTTGGGCATGCCAAATATTATTGGGCTTAAGACATGTTATGTGTGGAAAACATGAGCTTATGTGTGCTTGTGAAGTCAAATTTGGTTGTATATCGATACGTGGTATCTTGAGATGTTGGTTGATGACTTTTGGGATAGACTTGGATCCTTACTTTCAGATTGCGAGGGTTTAGCTCTCATGGGTGAGCTTGGGCTCCCCATTTGTATAATAGCCATTAGGGTAGTTCTCACCTGTTTAGTAGCCTGACAATAACTATTTTCTGCTGCGTGTTGAACACAAGTGATCGTATGTGCGTGAGTTTTTCCTATGCATGTCTTGTGTGTGTGATCGGGTTTTGTTATGATCAAGTTATCCCTATTATGTGATTTCAGATCTTATTTTGAGTTGGCAATCCATGTGTAGTTGCATCTTGGTTTACAATATTTGTTTTCATTTCCGATTTGGTTGAAGTTGGCTTTAATGAAT
The DNA here is from genome assembly GCF_030987335.1 of Cornus florida. NCBI lineage: Eukaryota > Viridiplantae > Streptophyta > Magnoliopsida > Cornales > Cornaceae > Cornus > Cornus florida. The sequence goes on along the minus strand of NW_026775579.1, from coordinate 55,823,437 downwards.
GGTTGTAACTTGGTTCCTTTTCTTATTTCATTTTCTAGGTTTTGGTTGCTATAACTGAATGGTTCTTGCATGTTTCATTTAGGGTTCCATTTTATATATTTCATGCCTATTTTCTAATGCTAGCTTAGGATGATTTCTTTAGGAATTGCCTGGAAAATTAGACGCTAGGGAACATGTCCCTTGCATTGTTGACACGGACTTTAATTGTGGAACCATAGAAATGTAACACGTGTACCATTGACGTACTAAGCAGTAGCTCACCCCTTCGTTGACTCCCCCTTTCAGGTTGAAGCAAGCACTCGAGGATACCACTTCATTTTCATGCTTTGGTAGTAGAATTGTTGTATAGCCTTAATTAATTTATTTTGGAAAATTATGTATATTTATCTCTTTTCTATTTTTATTGCAATCCCGGATCTTGTATTTGAGTTAAGAAGTATATTTGGGATGTTGTGATTTCATTTGAGGTGTATGGTTGTATTTGATTCTTGGAAGAAATGTAAGTTGAGGCCTTAAGGCCATTTTTGTTTAAAAAGTGTGATTTATGTTTTAAATTGACACTTGTGTATGATTTCACACACTCTTGGCTCACGGATGTCCTTGCCATGTTTAGAAATCTTAGATGGACTTTATTTTTCACGTTTTATAATTAAGCATGGTTGGGAAAGGTTGGATTTTAATTTTTGCCTCATTTTTCTACAGTAGGGTTTATTTTTTTGCTCCCAAGTGAACTCAGTTGACCGGGTTCAGAACCCAGCCGACTGAGTTTGCAATCCAGCCGACTGGATTGGCCCCCTTCTTTTGCAAGTCCTTCTTTGTGATACCCAATAATTTCAAAGCCATGGGTTGTTCAAATTCATGCCCAAAATCAGGGAATATCAGATAATTAATAATAAACAAACACACAATACAACAAGGTAAATAAAGAATAATTAATATTGCTAAAAATGGAAACTAAATAAACAAATAATCCTCCGAATTAAATTCAATAATCCTAAGTGTAATAATCCTCCAAAATATAACTCGGGAATTGGTATCAAGTACCCTAATAAAATCCCACAACCGAAATAAAACTCATTCGGTAAGTATTTTAGGTCTGAGTTATCGGCTAGAGTAGCATTGTTCTATTAAAAATGGAAAGCAATACCTCGAATGAAGATCACTGACTGTAGGCACGACACTGACAACACGTGCAATGGATGCGGCCTTGAACCCCTTTCGAATGCCTTCTGCAGAATATCCAAATGATCATATCAGAAAATGATCATTAGTGGAAGTATGCATGAATGATAGTGATCACAACATAAGAAAACTAGAGTACAAATTACCCAAAAATATTACTACATTTATAAACATTCTTTGGGTAGCTGAAGAAACAGAAGAAAAGGAAACGAAACTACATTGTGTTCGGCTTCATGGAATTTCGGTGAAATTAGAAAAAAAATTTAGTTCACTTGCTTTTCTCCAATTCCATCAATTACAATTATATGCAACCGAACACGGCCTAACATTTGATTTCCTTCTCTCCTTAATTAACTGGAAACTGAAAACCCACTCAAGTCAAGTAATTACCTTTAGTTGCATTAGGTTATGGGAGACCTAGTAATTGGGAGTTGCGTTATCGTCAATATCTCTTGAAAACTTGATAATCGAATAAGTAAACAATTGAAATTCCATGTTTCAGCAGTAGCATATTGTTCCATGGAGCTAAGGTCCAACATATGGAAGAAACAAGTGTTTCCACGACTCGAGTTGGTCAATGGTGTTATCAATAGAAGAGATGCTGATTTAATCCTCCAAATCCCAATTAGAATATAGTGGCTCATATTCTTAGCATTGGGGACTTGCATGAGATGGAATTAACAAGAGTTAAAAGTGTTTATAGGCAATCTATATATGCAATTAATGGAAAAGGCATGACCAAAACTCAAGGGGTGTCGGGCATTGGTCATCAACAACAGTTTTCATCATTGAGGACAGGAATCAGGAAAACCAAGGTGCTGAGGAAGGTTCACTTTTTTTTTTTTACGTAAGCGGAAGCGATAAATTTGTTCATGAGAAATCTAATATATTATTTAGTAATTGAATGAATAAAAAATTTTAAATTCCGCTATTGCAGTACACGTATTTATAATAAAAGAAATCCTAGCACTAGACGGAAATTAATACCATAAAGAAACCTAATAACAAAAGGAAAATAATACTAAAATAAATCTAAAAATAAAGTTTCTCTAAAAAGTCTAAAAATAAAAGAATAAAAAACCTAATAAATAAAACATACTAAATCTAAAACTATAGAGCATTCGAACTTTGTTAAAAAAAGGTCTCGAACTAAAATTCCGAAATAATTGGCAATCCTCCTTTAACGCAATAAAACGCGATTTCGAAGGTTTTAAGCCGAAAACCAACATGGCCCACAAGCTAAAACTAGTGAGTTTTTTTTTTTTTTTTTTTAATGCGTCGTATCCACCCAAAAAACACTATTGGTTTGTCAAAAACGGACTTGTCAAACTTCTCATCGAATTGTTGAGAATTCTGTCCTACATCATTTTTCTTTGCCAATGCTGCCGTTAGAGGTTACATGTGCCTGTTAACCTCCAAGTGAGGGGAATGGTTGAACTGCACTACTTGCACAATCAGAGCCACTGAACACATTCATTAGATTAATGCACCATAGAGCACCAAAAATAGAAAATGTGGAGCCATGGCATTGCAAATATAGAGCGTTATCAAGAGCACACGTCAAAGATCTAATTGGAGAATATGTTGAGTTGGAAAGAAAAATTGCAATTTTGGAAGAAGTTACACGTGGATTCTAACATGATGTAATACAAGTGACATCACATGTTGGCTGCCACCTAGAAATATGTAAACTACAGGGGCAACAAAAAGTCTAGTAGTCCATAAAAAAAAATAATAATAAATAAATTCTAATAGTCAAAGACCAAAAAAATATTCAAAATATTATGATGATATGCAGATTACAAACGAGTGCACTAGTGAGATGATATTAAATTAATATTGTTTATGTACAACTATCCAATTGATATAAGGTGAGATAGATAGATAAAGGAAAAAAAAAAAAAATTATTCAAGTTTTAAGGAAAGAAGACAAACCGTTCACGAAAATATTCTTGCACTCTATGTTTTCTGTAATCAAAACAAATTAAGATGTAAAACACATTATATCAAACAATATATTTGTCACAACCAAAAGAGCATCTAGCCCGATAGATAGAGGGAAAAAAATAAATTTATTCAAGTTTCAAGGGAAGAAGACAAACCGTTCACAGAAATATGTTTGAACTTTATCTTTCTTGTAATCAAAACAAATTAAGATGTAAGACACATTAACTAAAAAATACATTTGTCACAACCAAAACAACATCTACCCCAATGGAATAACCGCCCCATCCTCAAGGAAGAGGGTAGGGGTTCGAGCCTGTATGTGGGTTAAAAAAGAGTGTTATTCTTGCCATAAAATAGAATAAAAAAAGAAAAAAAAAAAAGGAAAGAAAATAAGTACAATTGTTGCAACACACAACTCTTAGATATAGCCATATACATATTCAGTGGCGGATCCAAGGGGGGGCTTGGGTGGGCTTGAGTCCCCCTAAAAAACATTTTTTTTTTATTTTTAGTATAGGTATATTTAGCCCAATGTTTTAAAAAAGAAAAAATTAGTAGTAGCATTAGCCTCCTCCAAATAAGCCCAATATTTAAGCCACAATTTTTAAAACAAGGGCCGACCAAATTGGCCCAAGTCCTAAACAATCATTAAGCCGAAGCACAGAGTACTACTAAATTCCTAATCTTGCACAAATTAGAGAGTTCACTCCTCTTTCCCTCTAAAGTCTAACCCTATTTCCTCTAAAATTTTCCAATTCTTTAATCTTTCAATCCCCAATTCTCTATTGTTTAATATTAGCCTCCCAATAACAATTCCTGGATTCGCCCTTGTCCATATTATGAACATGTATCCATGCAAGTATTAATACAAGCTGTCAACAATGCATTAGTGAGAACTCCATAAAACTCAGACCTAAATCAACTAGACTTTTTTGAAAAAAACAAAAATAAATAAATAATAACTACAACATAGATAGAAATAACAAGTCAAATGAAATCTGAACAGCAGAATGAAACATACCCATCATGATAATGATAGCCCATAGCATAAGAAGAATACCAAGCAGCCCATACTATAACTGATATAGGAAAACAAATTATTTGCATTAGTGAAAGTTGAAACACAATTAATTAAAAGATGGAAGTTAAGGTGGAGAGAGAATTACTTATTTTAATAGGCCCCTCCCATATAGAAATCATTTTGGCCATCTGAAATAAAATTTTATTTATACAAATGAAATAATAAGAGAGAATTTTATACTTATCAAAAAAAAAAAAAAAAAAAAAAAAAATAATTTTATCATCAATCAAAATAAATAAAAAAACAAAACAAAAGCAAAAGAAGGGTAAATTATTTGCTAAAACGAAAGCATTTATGTATTTCAGTAAATCAAAATGGGTTCTAAATTAACCATTCATTCAGAAACAAGAAGCCTTCTCTTTACGAGGCATGCATGCTTGCTTAAAAGAAACAAAATTAGAAAAGGAGATAAATGAAGAATTAACAAACTTTGACAACCAATTCGTCTGAAAACCCTAGCACGCCACTGAAGAAAAGCTTAAAATTCTCCCCTGTAATGTAAAAAGTTTAATAAAAATCAATATATAAGGAAGGAGTCGTACTAGAAACGAAACGATACCCTATACTTTGCTACGCTCGAAATTAAATTCAAGGGGTACTAGAAAAATTGCTCAAAATAATATGAAAATCAGCGAATAATTTAAAAAATTAAAAAGGAAAAACAAATTAGAGTTTGATTGAAAAAGGAAAATTTGATTTTTTAAAAAAGAAATTAAACGAATTTAAATAGTAAAAAAAGAAAGAAATACAAAATTTAAGATAATTTTAAAAACTGAAAATTTTAGGGAGACATTATATAAATTTTTTTATATAGACATATAAAAATATATAAATTTAGTGTGTGTGTGTGTGTATATATATATATATATATAAGCCGTCCCATTTCTTTTCATGATAATAAAGTAATAAACCCTATACTGTATTGTGTCTTTGTCGGTGTGTTCAAAGGAGGTGGAGGATTGGACCTTAATTTGTGGCCTAGCCCAGCGCAATATATTTTTTTTAACCCTTTTTTTTTGGTGCCCTGTGGCCACACTTTGCATGGCCTCTGCTTCAGCACTACTTATGACGAATGGTGGTGGTGGTGCAAAAATAAGACACCAACACGGCAAGGATACGGCAATAAAATAATAATATATATATTATAATATATATTTTTATTTTTACTCAATTTCTAATTTATATTTAATTAACATAACTTTAGGCCCATTATTCTCTTAAAAATATAGGCCAAAATACCTTGAAAATATATATATAATAAAAAAAGAAGTGCATATTTGTATCTAAAATAGAATTATTATTCTTATAATCGGTTCTAAAATATAAGATTGCAATCTTATGACTTCTCTCTTCCCTAAGGTTTTTATTACCTTTTTTTTAAGCGGTTATCTTTAGGGAATGAGACAGCAAAGGGGAAACATATGCTTCCAAATAGGAATTGATCGCAAACAAGCAACTTATTTTCGAACATTTTCAACGGCCAAAAGTCTAAAAATGCAAGTTCTCTCTTCTCCTGGAACTGACTTTCTCATCTTCTCCATCTCTCTCCCTCAATCTGTCTTTCTATGAATACACATAACCATATATATGTATATATCTCTTTATCTTTTTTTTTTTTTTTTTTTTTTTTTTTTTTTTACAAAAAATCTAAACCCCGTGTCCTATGCGTGTCGCCGGCGTGTCCTTCGCCATATCCAGCATGAAAAAAATGAATTAAAAAAAAAAAAAAATTAGGACACCTCTACAGAGGTGTCAGACACGTGTCGGAGCCTCGAGCACGCGTGTCAGTATCGAGCACTTGTACAACAGTCCATTCCTACGTGTCGGTGCTTCATAGAGAATGAGTAAATCACTCAAATGGATTGTGAACAAATGGGATTGATGGACCTTATTGACTTGGCCCAAATTTTGGCCTGCCTAACCACCCAGCCCAATCTTTTCTATTTAACCTTTCTTTTGTGGGTCTATCCCAGTCACATATGGCCACACTCATAAGATCTCACCACTCACCCAATCCTCTTGAAAAATAAACCCAGCCGATTTCATGGTGGGGGTGAGAGTGGTGCATCCCCGACACCATATTATTTAACAAAATTACCCCTTCCCATATTATTTAATTACCAAACAAATCCACGGTGTGTGTGTGTGTGTGTGTGTGTGTGTGTGTGTGTGTGTGTGTGTGTGTATATCCATGAAGTTACATGTTCTGGAAACCATAATATCCTAACCTAACTTACTAAGGTGCTATTTGATAAAATTGAAAATTAAACACTGAAAATTTCAAGTACTGCATTTTACGCGTTGAAATTTTAAGTGCTGAATATATTAATTTGTAAAGTTGTTTGATATTGTATTAATTTTAAGTACTAAATTCATTAAGATTGTTTGTTAAATGTAAAAGCTGAAATCTAAATGTTATATATATTACATTTTTGCCTTGTATATCTTCTACACATAATATTATTATAAAAGGTACTATATCAAAACATAAACATATGTATAAATAATGAATTTCACCAAACAAATATATCAATTTAACAATGGATATTAATATCAAAACTGATCATAAAAATTTCAAAATCAACATATAAAATGAATAACTTATGAAAATGGAATATTTATGAGCATGAGATTAGAATTCATGCGCAAATAATTCAATTTTTATTTATATAATAGATTTGCATCATAACAAATGGTATTGCATGATTGTTGATTATAAACTTAAGTGAACCATGTAGTGTATATATATATATATATATATATATATATATATATATTGTTGAATATTATTTATATTTACTTTATTTGAGAAGAAAAGTACAATGAAGCATTTTAGAAATTGGAGTTTAAACAAAAAGTAAAAATCCATCGAAAGGGAATAGAAATACAAAGTTGAAATAGAAAGTCCATCAATACGTTTAATTTCAAGAGTAACATCAATACGTTTAATTTGAAGAGTAGAAGAATCTAAAAATATAATATTTGAGGGTAACATTGTCATTAACAAAATATTTTAAAACCAAAAATCACTTATCGTCTTCTGTGATAAGATTTAAGCAAGGTCCGTGTCGCTTAAAATTTTGGCCTATTTTAAGCTACTACATAATATTTTAAGTGGACCGTGTTCTGTGTTAAGCGCTGAATAGCAAAATCAAACAAACCCTAACTTTAATTGGCTAAGGCAGCATCAGTACGACAATGCATCAGTAGTTCAAATTTCAATAACATCAGTGCATCAGCAAGGGTCTGTGAACGACCTCTAACCTCCACCTCCACCTCCACCTCCACCTCCATCGCATCAGTCAGCCTTCACCTTCATGGCCGTAGTCGGCAACATAGTTCTAAATTGTACCAAATCATCCCTCTAAGGTAAGACCATATATATATTTACTCATATACAAATGCGCGCCCACGTGCGCGCACACATATACATAAACATTTAAAGGGTAATGTGGGAACCTGTGCATTTTTTTTTTTTCTCATTTTTCTTTTTTTGCCATTTTTAGGTTTTAGGTCGAGTCAAGTAGGACCAGGGTCAAGTGTTCGGGAATTTTTTTTCAACACTTTGCATTCATTATTTTGGAATATATTGGACATACATATTTCATTTGGGACACGTAGGGTATCATATTTTATTGGGTAATTTACACAAACCTCCCTTATGGTATCCATAATTACATGAACCTCTCCTCCTATTTTGAAAATTACTCGGACCTCCCATAATTTTGAAAATATCCTACACGGACCTCCCTTCTGTTAGGGTAAACAACAGTCAACAACGGAAATTGATGATGTCATCTACTATTTTCACTAATATCCCTCAAATACCCTTGTCCCTATATAATTACATATTATGGGTAATATATATTATATATATATATGTATATATATAACATATATATACATATATATTATATATTACCTCACTAAGGTACACGAAGAATATTCATCCCTAGATAATAAGATTAAATGGAAATCTTTCCGAAAAAAAAATACTGAAAAAGAACAAAATAAAATTCTCCGTCAATGGCAACAGTTTATGGTAGAACATAAATTAGAAATCAAATTTTTTGATTATCTTGAAAACTACCATAATAAAGTCAATGTCTTAACCAAAGTTAATTGGAAAAAGAAAGATACATCCATAGTTTCCTCTTCCCATCCTCCATTAGAATCTTTGCTTCTAGATACATCCATAGTTTCAGTACCACAGCTGATACTGAAACTTGGAAAATAATTGAACAAAATAACTTCACTAACCAATACATACATACTTTGGGTTCACAACTTGATAAAATCGAACTCTCCTTAACCCAACCTACCATTCCTCCAGTAACACCAATTACAATTTCTTCAATTGAAAAACCCATTATCTCCATGCCAATAAACCGAAAAGGTCTCCCCACAGCCTTGCCAGACCCTTCTCTCATTCTCCAAATTGAAACCATCCTCAAAACACTAGAAAAAGGAAAAACCAAACTCAAGGATGAAAAAACTCTCACTGTCATCAATAATACTGATGATTCTACCAGTCCTTCTTCTGACTCCAGTTACCCCTCTGATATTCAGAAGATTGAGCATGCCTTCTGCAATTTTGAACTTATCATCTGACTAATAAAAGGGTAAATCCTACTAGCCTTACCAAAAATTGTTACCCTAGGCCAACGCTTCCAAATCTCCAGTATGAAGAAAAAAATATCCAAAATCAATTTTCTGTTTCCTCAGATAAACTCTATGAATGGAATATAAATGGTTTATCCGAACAGGAAATTCTTAATAAGCTCAATCATTTTTTTATGGTAGCTAACAATTATGTCATTTCACATAATCTTAGTCAACCAGAAATAGTTGATTTATTCACGTCGGGATTCTTAGGGATGTTAAAATCCAGGTGGGAAAAACATCTCACTGAAGATTCTTATGAAAAAATAAAAAACGCTATTCAAAAAGACAACAATGGTCTTCCTATTTTTGATGAAACCATAGGACATGGTATTCCTGATGGAGTTAACACATTAGTTTATACCATAGTTGAACATTTCATAGGCACTCCACGTAACATCACTTCAAGGATACATGATCAACTTACCAATCTCACTTATCCAACAATGAGTGATTATAGGTGGTACAAAGATGTATTCTTATCAAGAGTTATGCTCAGAGATGATAGTAATAAGCCATTTTGGAAAGAAAAATTTATTAATGGTTTACCCAATCTTTTTGCCCACAAAATCAGCGATACCCTTAGCAAAGCCACAGGTCACATTGATTATGATAACCTCACATATGGCAATATCATTAGCTTAATCCCAAAGGAAGGATTAAGAATGTGTATTGACATGAAAATTAGTAACCAGCTACAAGATGATAGGAAAAGAGCTAAATACGAAATGGGGACCTTTTGCGAACAATATGGTCTTCCTCCCATAGCTCCCTCAAGACAAAAACCTAAACCTCATAGAAGATCCTACAATAGCTACAAAGGTTATCGTAGAAATTGAAAATCGGTATTTCCCAAAAATGAATTTTACTCTAAAGAAAAATCCAAACCTAAAAAGAAATTTAGTAAAAAGACTTCTTGAAAAAAGGATAGCAATGACACTAAAGACACTAGCAAAGTTAAATGTTATAAATGTGGTCGCCTTGGTCATTTTGCAAAAGATTGCTATGCAAAAAAGAAGATAAATTAGTTACAAATTTCTGAAGATATCAAAGAATCGCTTTACTATATACTCTAGTTAAAGGACACTGATGATAATAGCAGTGACCAGGAGGTTAGTTCTTCCTCTCCGTCGTCAGACGATCCTTTTAGTTTTCCTAATATTACATTAGGATGTAAGCACAGTTGTTGCAACCCTAAGAAGTCACTTAATGTTCTCACAAAAGTAGAGGAACAAGAACATCTACTTATAAACTTAATCAATAAAGTAGATGATCCAGAATTAAAATCCTCTTATCTTAAAAAGCTTAAGCTACTATTAGGTAATACAGAACCTGCAGCCCCAACAGTCAGTAAACCCAATTTCAGTTTATATAAAACACTAGAACGATTCAATAATCAACCTAAAGAAGTTACTATTTAAGATCTCCAAGCTGAAATTAACACAATTAAGACAGAAATTAAAAACCTTAAGTTAGAAAACCAAGTCATTAAAAATGATATTCACAACCTAAACACAAATCCTGCTTTCTCCGTTAAGGGAAAGGATTCCTCTTATGAAGAAGAAGGATCTGAACACTCGGAACACTCCCAGAAACTCCAAACTTTAACGAATACATCATTTCAAAAATGGTATTCTAAAGTTACCCTTATCATCAACAAAGAATTTAAACTTATAGTCACTGCCTTGATTGATATAGGAGCTAATCTTAATTGCATTCAAGAAAGTCTCATACCAACTAAATATTTTGAGAAAACCTCTGAAAGACTAAGCTCAGCCAATGGAAGTAAAATGGATATAAAATACAAGTTATCTAGAGCCCATATTTGTCAAAACAATGTATGTTTCAAGACATCCTTTGTTTTGGTAAAAAATATAACTGATAAGTTAATTTAAGGAGTCCCGTTCATCTACCTTCTTTATCCTTTCACCACTGATAATGAAGGCCTTGTCACTCGCCTATTTGGACACGAAGTCCAATTCAAATTCCTACGTCCCCCCTCAGGAAAAGAATTAAAATCAGTAATTGATTCTTCTATTTCAAATTCCATAAATTTACTACAAAGCAAAACTCAACAATTACAATTTTTAAAAGAAGAAGTCAATTATAAACGCATAGATGATCAGCTAGAGGATCCAGCTCTACAGCAAAAAATTTAAAATTTGGAACAACAAATTAAAAACCAAGTTTGTTCTGATCTGCCCACTGCCTTTTGGCATCGAAAAAGGCATTCGGTTAGCCTACCCTATATCAAAGGCTTTAAGTGAAGACATATTCCTACTAAAGCCAGACCAATCCAAATGAGTCCAGAAGATATGGAATTTTGTAAAAAGGAAATTTCTGATCTTCTAAAGAAAAAGGTTATTCAAGAAAGTAAGTCACCGTGGTCATGTCCAGCTTTTTATGTTCAGAAAAATTCTGAAATAGAAAGAGGCGTTCCCCGTTTAGTCATTAATTATAAACCTCTTAATAAGGTTTTAGAATGGATCCGGTACCCTAGTCCTAATAAGAAAGACCTTATTAGCCATCTAAGTCAAGCAATTATCTTTTCCAAGTTTGATATGAAGTCTGGTTTTTGGCAAATCCGGTTACGGAAGAAAGATAGGTATAAAACTGCCTTCACCACTCCCTTTGGTCATTATGAGTGGAAAGTTATGCCCTTTGGATTAAAAAATGCCCCCAGTGAGTTTTAGAACATCATGAATGACATTTTCAATCCTTATAGTCATTTTTCCATTGTCTACATTGATGACATTCTCCTTTTTTCTAAGTCACTCGATGAGCACTAGAAACATTTAAAAACGTTTCTTGCCATCATCCAGAGAAATGGTCTTGTAGTCTCTGCTTCAAAATCAAGTTATTTCAAACTAAAATTTGCTTTCTCGGTTATCATATTCATCAAGGCCAAATTCGTCCTATTGACAGGTCCATCCAGTTTGCGGATAAGTTCCCAAATGAAATTCTTGATAAGTCACAACTTCAAAGATTTTTAGATTCCCTCAATTACATTGCTGATTTCTACAAAGACCTCCGCAAGCAATGTAAACCACTTTTTGATCGTCTCCAAAGTAATCCTCCTCCATAGACTTCTGTTCATACCAATATAGTCAAATCCATTAAACAATATGTCAAGTCTTTGCCTTGTCTTGGCATTTCAACTACTGATTCTTTTAAAATAATTGAAACTGATGCCTCCGACATTGGTTATGGTGGCATTCTCAAACAACGAGTCAGTCCAGATACGCCTGAACAATTGGTTCGATTTCATTCTGGTGTTTGGACAAAAGCACAAAGTAACTATAATACTATTAAGAAAGAAATTTTATCTATTGTCTTATGTATTAGTAAATTTCAAGATGATATTTTAAATCAAAAGTTTTTAGTTCGAGTTGATTGTCAAAGTGCAAAATATGTTTTAGAAAAAGATATTGAGAATATTGCTTCTAAACAGATTTTTGCCCGGTGGCAAGCTATATTAAGTATATTTGATTTTGATATCGATTATATTAAAGGAAGTGACAATTCTATTCCAGATTTTCTTACCAGAGAATTCTTGCAGAAATTTGATGGCAAATCGGCAGCCTTCCCAGAGCCCCCAACAAGTTAGACCATTTGATATTTACTCCGACAAAGCTCCAGTTACCCAGTCTTAGTCCTCTTCTGCCCTAGCAGTAGCCAATCGATTTCAACCACTTGCCTCCCAATCTACTTTTAAGTCAGCCTTAGTCAATCCCGCACCAGACCTATTCCAAGTCCAAGTATTAGTTAAATCCCAATCCCACATTCAAAAGTCCACCACTACAAAGCCATCTAGTCCATATTTTGAAAAACCATCTGTTTCCTTATTTTGCATTGAGCCACACCTTAGTCATATTCGAGACCCAATCGAGTTAGCCCGCTCTTATTTCCCAAGTAACCTTCACTATGCCCCAAATCATCCTCATAAAACTCTTGGGTTTTATAGAGATATTTTATACCATATGGAGTCCATTACTGTTAAGTCAATGTATGATCGCAATGATTCCACCAAGGTCATTTACCACTCCCTATACATCCAACAGATCATTTCCTTAGAAGAATGGGGCAGTCATCCCTTCCTCCCCCAAGCCCTGCCTAATCATAATATTCAATTTACATATTATAATTATATGACAGCCTGGTCTTCCGTTCTATTATATCAAACTGAGTCATTTACTCATTCATGGTTCATCAATTTTGATAGTCACATCAAAAGTCAAATCCCTACCGGGTTTCTGCATTGGTGGTCTCATCATGGCGCCATTCTAGAAATCCTTCCACTCTCCCTTGCAGATCAAGTCAAATACTTCCACACAGTTCACAAAGTTAACAGACATAGTTCTCAATTTCAAGTCCTTTTGTTATTTTGCTGTAAGTACAAAGTCCCATGGATATTTAAATGACAATACAATATCCGGGATAACATGGTCATCCGTTGTCACTATGTCAAATGGTGGGACCTCTTCAAAGTAGACAGAATTATTGGGTATGTTAAAGATGACTACCCCAAGCAGTCCTCAACTCAAGTCACTCCAGCTCAAGTTGCTCAAACTCAAGTCACTCCACCAGCAAAGCAGGTCAAACAGTCTTCCCCTACAAGCACTACCAAGACTACCAAGTCTCGAAAACCTACTCCCAAGTCAGTAATAGATGAACTCAAAAGGATGGCAGCAACACTGGCTGATCGCATCCAAGAAATATCACAAGATGAAGAGGAAGCGGATGATGCCTCCTCTGCTGCTGAATCAAGTCACCCAGTCAATCTATATGATGACTTTGTATTTCAAGATAGTCAAAACCGATACCAAGATCCTTTCAATTAAGGTTTGATATGGTAAAAGTCAAAATTGCTACAGTAAAAGTCAAAATCACTATTTCTACAGTAATTGTCGGCAGAATCACTATTTCTACAGTACCCCCGACAAGACACTGTTCATCATCAGTAACTTACTGTTCATCTACAGTAAAAAACAGTCAAAAGTAAAAAAATAGCTTTTCCCAAAGCCGAAAATTGCGCTGAAGAATCTCCCAACAGGACAGAAGCTCGTCTATAAAAGCATGGGCCAATCCCTTGGCTAAGCAGGCTTCATTCAGAGAAAGAATTCAGGCTTCTACTTTCAAATTAAAACTTCGTAATTTCATTTTCAGATCTTTCTATTTGTATGCTGTATTCAACAGACTACAACCAGTAGCTTAATTTGTAAGTTAAATTACTTTTATTATCCAGATATTGTAATATTTTGTAATTACTTTCTATTTTAGTTATTTTCATTTCTAATATTATTTATATTGGCTGGTTATACACCGCCTTGTTTATTTTATTATTCTGTTACTTCTTTTTAGTTAATGTGTGTTTCCCCCTTTTGGTGTATATATATAATATATATTACACATATAGAACCACCGCATCCGGCTAGGCTCCCAACGCAAGTGATTGGGATTGGGATTTACCTATCAAAGAGAAAGAAAGTTTTGGGATTTGATGGATTCTTCAAGTGATTGGGACTGGGATTCAGGTTCAAATCCTTCTTCTTACTTAATACTCCAATCCAACCTCAATTTGACAAAAACCTACACCACCGGCGACGTGATTTACAGCAATGATGGCAGAGACTCAGTGAGGTTTGGGATTAAGGCGACAGTGTTGAGGTTTGGTTCATGGCAACCTGCGATGATCTAGGTAACGTAATTTACGGCGACATGATTTATGGCGATGGTGGCAGTGACTCAATGAGGTTTAGGGTTAAGGTGAGAGTGTTGAGGTTTGGTTCACGACAGCCGGCGATAATCTTGGTTTGGGTTAGCAACGATGTTGATATATTGGTTCACGGCTGCCAACAGTGATAATATTGGTTTGGGTTTGCAACGGTGTTGGTTCACGGTGGTGAGATCTTCGTCTAGGTTGGTGGTCGGCTATGGTGGAAATTCATTAACATATATATATATATATATATATATATATATATATATATATTTATCTTGGTCTGGGTTGGTGGTTGACAATTGTGCCTTCCTTTCACCCCCATTGTTGTTGCTTGAAAGCTTCGATAATATATATATATATATATATATATATATATATATATATATATATATATATATATATATATATATATCTTGGCCTGGGTTGGTGGTCGACGATTGTGCCTTCCTTTCACCACCATTGTCGTCGCTTAAAAGCTTCGATAATCATCCATTGAATAAAAAACACAATTTGTATGTTTGAGGGCTCCCTTAATTATGTTTGTGTTCCATATGTGAATTGTGTGAATTTTTTGTCATCGAAAATATATGGCGTTGCCAGCGGCGGATTCACCGAGAGGAGAAATAAAATCGGCGTTGCAAAGAGCCCAAAGTTTCAGATGGGTAGTTTAGTAATTTCAGATGCCAAAGATAGGGTATTTTAGTAATTTTGATAGGTCCGTTAATGTATTTAACGGCGCGTCACACATAAGGGAGGTCCGTGTAGGATATTTTCGAAATTATGGGAGGTCCGAGTAATTTCTGAAACAGGAGAGGAGCTCCCTGTCAAACCATAGAGGAGATTTGTGTAAATTACCCTATTTTATTTTAGGGTGATTACATTATTATTTTATGAGATATTTTGATTTTGGATATTTTTGTGATTTTTGAAAATCGACGAAGCCTGCAGGATATATTTATGTATGTTTATATGTTAGATGAGAGAAAATAAGATTTTCTCCCTCCCCTTTTTCTTTTCTCTTTTCTTCTTTTCTTCTGTTTTTTTTTTTTTAGATCTCTACTTCAAGAGCCGGTTTCATCTCTTTTCGGATGGATTTTGCCTACGTTATAGGAGGATTTTATGGTGGGGACACCAAGGGCTTCAAAAGCCTTATCTTTGTTTCAAGTTAGGAGCATGTTTTGGGATTTTGGGGGTGAGTTCGGGTTTGGATTTTGAGGCGTAAGTGACTATCGTTCCCATCGTCATCCTCTTCGTCCCTTTGAAGTTGTAGCTCAATTGGAGCATTTTTTATTTTGGTGCTTTTGAGATTTTCATCTCAAATGAAATAGGTGGTGTGTTGCGTATGTAAGGGTATGTTTCTTTATTGTTTTGTGGGTTTAGAGTATGTTGTACATGCATATGTGTGTGTCTATATATATTTAGATCTCTATATTGGGATTAGAATTGCTTAATAATGTTAATTTGATGTTTTAGTTATTGATTTTTATGCATAATGTGTTAATTCATAGCGTTGTTTATAGTCGATAGTCAAGATGTTGAATTTATGAATTTAGAATGCATATACATGCCTTTATGAGCATTTCTAATATTGAGTATAATTTCATAAGTTGTGATTGGTTGTAACTATATGATGGTATTATTAGATTTTGTTTCTAAAGCATGCCATTACGATTACCTATGTTCTCTTGTAGGCCTTGACAAAATGCTTACATAACGGATTTGATATTATTATGATCGTGTTTTGTCCTAATTGTTGTCATTGCATTATTCAGCATGCCATGATAATATTGGACTTGGGAAATGGTTCAGGTGTATAACATGAACTTATGTACGTTTGTGAGGTGCAATTTGGATATATATCGACATGTGCTTACCTTGTGGAATTGGATGATGATTTTAGGGATGTTCTAGGGAATTATTGTATGGTTTGATCCATGACAGTTGGAGCTTGGCACCAACAGGCGAGCTCAGACTCTCCAACTTCATAGTGGCCACTTGGGTGGTTTCTTTCGGGTTAATAGTCCGAAAAGAACTACAATTGGTTACCGGCGGTCTTATTTTGGAAGAACCATTTTACCGGTTTATGCAATATGTGTGGCCGGGGGTGCATGTATTACAAGGACTTGTCCCTTTTTCATTTTTCCTTATTTTCTCTTTTCGTCATTTTAAGGTTCGGGTTAAGCGAGACCGAACCGGGTTAGGTGTTCGGCAAATTTTTCTGACACTTTGCATTTATTGTTTTAATTAAGGATATATTGGACCTATATATTTAATTTGGTATATTTTGGACATCATATTTTATTTTGGGCCATTCGCGTTATTCCTTTTTAGATATTTTATAATTTTGTGTCTTTTCGTAATTTTTGCTTTTATGGGTTCGCGGAAGATTTTTTTTTTTTGCTTTTTGATACAAATGTATATATGTATCCAGGAGAGAGAGAGAGAGGGGGATTAGCCGAGAATCCCCCTCCCCCTTTCACATTTTTTTTTTCTTTTCTTTTTTATTTTATTTTCCTTTTTATTTATTTTGTGTTCTTGAGATAAAGGGCTTATTTGATCTGTTTCCGTCGTGATTCGTGAGTTTCTGTAGAAGGGTTTTACGTCAAGGACACCAAGGGGGACAAAACCCTTGTCTCCGTTTTTTATTCCGGGCATTTTAGGTTTTTGGGGCCGAGTTCCAGTTTGGATTCGGAGGCAGCCGTAGGAGGCTTTGTCGTTCCCCTCATCTTCCTTCTCGCACCATTGGAATGACAGCTCAATTGGAGCACTTTCGCTTTTGGAATTTTGAGATTTTCATCTCAATGAGGTAGGGATTTGTTGCGTACGTAAGGCTACGCCTTCTTTGTGTTTTGTGAGTTAGTTTCAGGTTATACATACATATGTGTGTGTGCATATTTGGAGTTGCTCTCCTGGATTAAAAATGCTATTTTATGGTAATTCAAACATGTTATTAGAGAATGTATGCTTAGTATAATTCTTGAAATCTATATAGCGATATTAAATATTATCTAAGGTGCTTAGTTGATTTTATGAGGTTGTATAAGACATAGACACTTTAATTTATGAATATTACATGGCATATAGTTGTGTGGATATTATGTGAGTTTGATTTCGAAAATATGACAAAGTGGTTATTAATGTGGTTTTAGAATTGAAAAAATACAAGTATGAGGTTTATGGGAATTGTAGCGATTATATCATATTTTAAATGTTGGTAGTGCATCTTTGGGCATGCCAAATATTATTGGACTTAGGACATGTTATGTGTGGAAAACATGAGCTTATGTGTGCTTGTGAAGTCAAATTTGGTTGTATATCGATACGTAGTATCTTGAGATGTTGGTTGATGACTTTTGGGATAGACTTGGATCCTTACTTTGAGATTGTGAGGGTTTAGCTCTCATGGGTGAGCTTGGGCTCCCCATTTGTATAGTAGCCATTAGGGTAGTTCTCACCTGTTTAGTAGCCTGACAATAACTATTTTCTGGTGCATGTTGAACACAAGTGATCATATGTGCGTGAGTTTTTCCTATGCATGTCTTGTGTGTGTGATCGGGTTTTGTTATGATCAAGTTATCCCTATTATGTGATTTCAGATCTTATTTTGAGTTGGCAATCCATGTGTAGTTGCATCTTGGTTTACAATATTTGTTTTCATTTCCGATTTGGTTGAAGTTGGCTTTAATGAATGGTTGTAACTTGGTTCCTTTTCTTATTTCATTTTCTAGGTTTTGGTTGCTATAACATGTTTCATTTAGGGTTCCATTTTATATATTTCATGCCTATTTTCTAATGCTAGCTTAGGATGATTTCTTTAGGAATTGCCTGGAAAATTAGACACTAGGGAACATGTCCCTTGCATTGTTGACATGGACTTTACTTGTGGAACCATAGAAATGTAACACGTGTACCATTGACGTACTAAGCAGTAGCTCACCCCTTCGTTGACTCCCCCTTTCAGGTTGAAGCAAGCACTCGAGGATACCACTTCATTTTCATGCTTTAGTAGTAGAATTGTTGTATAGCCTTAATTGATTTATTTTGGAAAATTATGTTATTTATCTCTTTTCGATTTTTATTGCAGTCCTGGATCTTGTATTTGAGTTAAGAAGTATATTTGGGATGTTGTGATTTCATTTGAGGTGTATGGTTGTATTTGATTCTTGGAAGAAATGTAAGTTGAGGCCTTAAGGCCATTTTTGTTTAAAAAGTATGATTTATGTTTTAAATTGACACTTGTGTATGATTTCACACACAATTGGCTCACGGATGTCCTTGCCATGTTTAGAAATCTTAGATGGACTTTATTTTTCATGTTTTATAATTAGGCATGGTTGGGAAAGGTTGGATTTTAATTTTTGCATCATTTTTCTACAGTAGGGTTTATATTTCTGCTCCCAAGTGAACTCAGTTGATCGGGTTCAGAACCCAGCCGACTGAGTTTGCAATCCAGCCGACTGGATTGGCCTCCTTCTTTTGCAAGTCCTTCTCTGTGATACCCAATAATTTCAAAGCCATGGGTTGATCAAATCCATGCCCAAAATCAGGGAATATCAGATAATTAATAATAAACAAACACACAATACAACAAGGTAAATAAAGAATAATTAATATTGCTAAAAATGGAAACTAAATAAACAAATAATCCCCCGAATTAAATCCAATAATCCTAAGTGTAATAATCCTCCAAAATATAACTCGGGAATTGGTATCAAGTACCCCTAATAAAATCCCACAACCGAAATAAAACTCATTCGGTAAGTATTTTAGGTCTGAGTTATCGGCTAGAGTAGCATTGTTCTATTGAAAATGGAAAGCAATACCTCGAATGAAGATCACTGACTGTAGGCACGACACTGACAACACGTGCAATGGATGCGGCCTTGAACCCCTTTCGAATGCCTTCTGCAAAATATCCAAATGATCATATCAAAAAATGATCATTAGTGGAAGTATGCATGAATGATAGTGATCACAACATAAGAAAACTAGAGTACAAATTACCCAAAAATATTACTACATTTATAAACATTCTTTGGGTAGCTGAAGAAACAGAAGAAAAGGAAACGAAACTACATTGTGTTCGGCTTCATGGAATTTCGGTGAAATTAGAAAAAAAATTTAGTTCACTTGCTTTTCTCCAATTCCATCAATTACAATTATATGCAACCGAACACGGCCTAACATTTGATTTCCTTCTCTCCTTAATTAACTGGAAACTGAAAACCCACTCAAGTCAAGTAATTACCTTTAGTTGCATTAGGTTATGGGAGACCTAGTAATTGGGAGTTGCGTTATCGTCAATATCTCTTGAAAACTTGATAATCGAATAAGTAAACAATTGAAATTCCATGTTTCAGCAGTAGCATATTGTTCCATGGAGCTAAGGTCCAACATATGGAAGAAACAAGTGTTTCCACGACTCGAGTTGGTCAATGGTGTTATCAATAGAAGAGATGCTGATTTAATCCTCCAAATCCCAATTAGAATATAGTGGCTCATATTCTAAGCATTGGGGACTTGCATGAGATGGAATTAACAAGAGTTAAAAGTGTTTATAGGCAATCTATATATGCAATTAATGGAAAAGGCATGACCAAAACTCAAGGGGTGCTGGGCAGTGGTCATCAACAAGAGTTTTCATCATTGAGGATAGGAATCAGAAAAACCAAGGTGCTGAGGAAGGTTCACTTTTTTTTTTTACGTAAGCGGAAGCGATAAATTTGTTCACGAAAAATCTAATATATTATTTAATAATTGAATGAATAAAAAATTTTAAATTTTGCTATTACAATACACGTATTTATAATAAAAGAAATCCTACCACTAGACGGAAATTAAGACCATAAACAAACCTAATAACAAAAGGAAAATAATACTAAAATAAACCTAAAAATAAAGTTTCTCTAAAAAGTCTGAAAATAATAGAATAAAAAACCTAATAAATAAAAAATACTAAATCTAAAACTTTAGAGCATTCGAACTTTGTTAAAAAAAGGTCTCGAACTAAAATTCCGAAATAATTGGCAATCCTCCTATAACGCAATAAAACGCGATTTCGGAACCCTAAACGAAGGTTTTCAGCCGATAACCAACATGGCCCAGAAGCTAAAATTAGTGAGTTTTTTCTTAATGCATCGTATTCACTCAAAAAATACTATTGGTTTGTCAGAATTCTGTCCTACATCATTTTTCTTTGCCAATGCTGCCGTTAGGGGTTACATGTGCCTGTTAACCTCCATGTGAGGGGAATGGTTGAACTGCACTACTTGCACAATCAGAGCCACTGAACACATACATTAGATTAATGCACCATAGAGCACCAAAAATAGAAAATGTGGAGCCATGGTATTGCAAATATAGAGCGCTATCAAGAGCACACGTCAAAGATCTAAGTGGAGAATATGTTGAGTAGGAAAGAAAAATTGTAATTTTGGAAGAAGTTACACGTGGATTCTAACATGATGTAATACAAGTGACATCACATGTTGGCTGCCACCTAGAAATATGTAAACTACAGGGGCAACAAAAAGTCTAATAGTCCATAAAAAAAAAAAATTTAAATAAATAAATTCTAATAGTCAAAGACCAAAAAAATATTCAAAATATTATGAAGATATGCAGATTGCAAACGAGGGCACTAGTGAGATGATATTAAATTAAGTTTGTTTATGTACAACTATCCAATTGATATAAGGCGAGATAGATAGATAAAGGAAAAAAAAAAAAAATTATTCAAGTTTTAAGGAAAGAAGACAAACCGTTCACGAAAATATTCTTGCACTCTATGTTTTCTGTAATCAAAACAAATTAAGATGTAAAACACATTATATCAAACAATATATTTGTCAAAACCAAAAGAGCATCTAGCCCGGTAGATAAAGGGAAAAAAATAAATTTATTCAAGTTTTAAGGGAAGAAGACAAACTGTTCACGGAAATATGTTTGAACTCTATCTTTCCTGTAATCAAAACAAATTAAGATGTAAGACACATTATACTAAACAATACATTTGCCACAACCAAAACAGCATCTACCCCAATGGAATAACCTCCCCATCTTCAAGGAAGAGGGTAGGGGTTCGAGGGAGTGTTATTCTTGCCATAAAATAAAATAAAAAAAGAAAATAAATAAATAAAGAAAAAAAAAAGACACAACTCTTAGATATAGCCATATACATATTATGAACATTGTATCAGTACAAGTATTAATACAAGCTGTCAACAATGCATAGTGAAAACTCCATAAAACTCAGACCTAAATCAACCAGACTTTTTTGAAAAAAACAAAAATAAATAAATAGTAACTTCAGCATAGATAGAAATAACTAGTCAAATGAAATCTGAACAGCAGAATGAAACGTACCCATCATGATAATGATAGCCCATAGCATAAGCAGAATACCAAGCAGCCCATACTATAACTGATATAGGAAAACAAATTATTTGCATTAGTGAAAGTTGAAACACAATTAATTAAAAGATGGAAGTTAAGGTGGAGAGAGAATTACTTATTTTAACAGGCCCCTCCCATATAGAAATCGTTTTGGCCATCTGAAAGAAAATTTTATTTATACAAATGAAATAATAAGAGAGAATTTTATACTTATCAAAAAAAAAAAAAGAGAATTTTATCATCAATCAAAATAAATAAAAAAACAAAACAAAACAAAAGCAAAAGAAGGGTAAATTATTTGCTAAAACCAAAGCATTTAGGTATTTCAGTAAATCAAAATGGGTTCTAAATTAACCATTCATTCATAAACAAGCAGCCTTCTCTTTGCAAGGCATGCATGCTTGCTTAAAAGAAACAAAATTAGAAAGGAGATAAATGAAGAATTAACAAACTTTGACAACCAATTCGTCTGAAAACCCTAGCAGGGCACAGAAGAAAAGCTTAAAATTCTCCACTGTAATGTAAAATTTTTAATAAAAATCAATATATAAGGAAGGAGAACAAGGAGTCGCACCAGAAACGAAACGAAACCCTATACTTCGCTGCGCTCGAAATTAAATTCAAGAGGTACAACAAAAATTACTCAAAATAATATATCAATTAATGAGTAATTTAAAAAATTAAAAAGGAAAAAAAAAATTAGAATTTAATTCAAAAAGGAAAATTTGACTTTTTAAAAAAAAAAATTAAACAAATTTAAATTGTAAAAAAAGAAGAAATACAAAATTTAAGATAATTTTAAAAAATAAAAATTTTAGGGAGACATTATATAATTTTATATATATATAAATTTAGTATATATATATATATTATAGTAAGCCGTCCCTTTTCTTTTCATGATAATAAACCCTAGACTGTATCGTGTCTCTGTCGGCGTGTTCAAAGGGGGTGGAGGATTGCACCTTAATTTGTGGCCCATCCCAGCCCAGCCCAGCCCAGCCCAATATTTTCTTTTTAACCCTTTTTTTTTTTTTTTTTTGGGTGCCCTGTGGCCACACTTTGCATGGCCTCTGCTTCAGCACTACTTATGACGAAGGGTGGTGGTGCTGCAAAGATAAGGCTGTTGTTTATGAATCAATGGTTAATTTACAATCCATTTTGATTTACTGAAATACCTAAATGTTTTGATTTTAGCAAATAATTGTACCTTCTTTTGCCTTTGTTTTGTTTTTATCTTGTTTAATTTTGATTGATAATAAAATTTTCTGTTATTTGTTTTTTTTTTTTTTTTTTTTTTTTATAAGTATAAAATTCTCTCTATGTAACAAGGGTATTTTTCTCACATTGGATCCGGAAGGAAAAGTGATTTGGTATAAATGGATGAGTATGCGGCACTACCAAATAACTTGAGCTATTGAGTAAATGAGCAAGTATCCACCCGTTACAATTAGTATCAAAGCCAAACCCAATTCTTGATTCGGTGTCACGCTAAGCGCCCGGCCCAAAAGGCAACCGGGTGAATACCCCGGGTAGGCAAGGTGGCCCGAGCAGCAATGAGGGAGTTGCGGTTTGGGTGGGGGAGAATGTAACAAGGGTCATTTGTCCCACATCGGATCCGGATGGAAAAATGATTGGATATAAATGGGTGAATATGCATCACTACCCAACAGCTTAAACTTTTGAGTAAATGGACAAGTACCCACCCGTTACACCCTCTTATTATTTCATTTGTATAAATAAAATGTTTCTTTCAGATGACCCATCATTGATTGGATTTGTAAATTGCCGCAGCCTGTCAGAATGAGCTATGAAGCACGAACACTGATAATACGACAACACAACAAGGATACGGCAATAAAATTATAATATATATTTTTATTTTTACTCAATTTCTAATTTATATTTAATTAACATAACTTTTAGGCCCATTATTCTCTTGAAAAATATAGGCCCAAATACCTTGAAAATATATAAAATAAAAAAAGTACATATTTGTATCTAAAATAGAATTATTATTCTTATAACCGGTTCTAAAATATAAGATTGCAATCTTATGACTTCTCTCTTCCCTAAGGTTTTTATTACCTTTTTTTTAAGCTGTTATCTTTAGGGAACGAGATGGCAAAGGGAAAACATATGCTTCCAAATAGGAATTGATCGCAAACAAGCAACTTATTTTTGAACATTTTCAACGGCCAAAAGTCTGAAAATGCAAGTTCTATCTTCTCCTGGAACCGACTTTCTCATCTTCTCCATCTCCCTCAATCTGTCTTTCTATGAATACACACAACCATATATATGTATATATCTCTTTTTTTTTTTTTTTTTTTTTTTTTTTTTTTTTTTTTTTTACAAAAAATCTGAATCCCGTGTGCTATGCATGTCACCGGCGTGTCCTTCGCCGTGTCTGGCATGAAAAAAATGATAAAAAAAAATATAAAAAATAAAAAAAAATAGGACACCTCTATAGAGGTGTCAGACACGTGTCGGTGTCGAGCACGTGTACGACAGTCCATTCCCACGTCTCGATGTTTCATAGAGAATGAGTTATTCACTCAAATGGATTGTGAACAAATAGGATGGATGGACCTTATTGACTTGGCCCAAATTTTGGCCTGCCCAACCACCCAGCCCAATCTTTTCTATTTTACCTTTTTTTTTTGTGGCTCTAGCCCAGTCACCTATGGCCACACTCATAAGATCTCACCACTCACCCAATCCTCTTTAAAAATAAACCCAGCCGATTTCAGGGTGGGGGGTGAGAGTGGTGCATCCCCGACACCATATTATTTAACAAAATTACCCCTACCCATATTATTTAATTACCAAACAAACCCACTGTGTGTGTGTGTCTATATATATATATATATATATATCCATGAAGTAACATGTTCTGGAAACCATAATATCTTAACCCAACTTACTAAGGTGCTATTTGATAAAATTGAAAATTAAACACTGAAAATTTCAAGTACTGAATTTTAGGCGTTGAAATTTTAAGTGTTGAATATATTAATTTGTAAACTTATTTGATATTGTATTAATTTTAAGTACTGAATTCATTAAGATTGTTTGTTAAATGTAAAAGCCGAAATCTAAATGTTATATATATTACATTTTTGCCTTGTATATCTTCTACACATAATATTATTATAAAAGATACTATATCAAAACATAAACATATGTATAAAATAATGAATTTCACTAAACAAATATATTAATTTAACAATAGATATTAATATCAAAACTGATCATAAAAATTTCAAAATCAACATATAAAATGAATTACTTATGAAAATGGAATATTTATGAGTAGGAGATTAGAATTCATGCGCAAATAATTCAATTTTTATTTATATAATAGATTTACATCATAACAAATGGTATTGCATGATTGTTGATTATAAACTTGAGTGAATCATGCAGTATATATATATATATATATATATTGTTGAATATTATTTATATTTATATTATTTGAGAAGAAAAGTACAATGAAACATTTGAGAAATTGGACTTTAAACTAAACGTAAAAATCATCGGAAGGGAATAGAAATACAAAGTTGAAATAGAAAGTCCATCAATACGTTTAATTTCAAGAGTAGCATCAATACGTCTAATTTCAAGAGTAGAAGAACCTAAACATATAATATTTGAGGGTAACATTGTCATTAACAAAATATTTTAAAACCTAAAGTCACTTATCGTCTTCTGCGATAAGATTTAACCAAGGTCCGTGTCGTTAAATATTTTGGCCTATTTTAAGCTACTGCATAATATTTTAAGTGGACCGTGTTATGTGTTAAGCGCTTAATAACAATATCAAACAAGCCCCAACTTTAAGAGGCTAAGGCGACATCAGTACGACAATGCATCAGCGTTTCAAATTTCAGTAACATCAGTGCATCACTAAGGGTCTGTGAACGACCTCCAACTTCCACCTCCACCTCCATCGCCTCAATCGGCCTTTACCTTTACGGCCTTAGTCAGCAACGAAGTTCTGAATTGTATCAAATCATCCCTCTAAGGTAAGACCATATATATATTTACTCATATACAAATGCGCGCCCACGCGCGCGCACACATATATATAAACCTTTAATGGGTATTGTGAGAAACTGTCTTATTTTCTTTTTTTCTTATTTTTCTTTTATCGCCATTTTTAGGTTTCGGGTCAAGTCAAGTAGGACCGAGGTCAAGTGTTCGGGAATTTTTTTTCAACACTTTGCATTCATTATTTTGGGATATATTGGACATGCATATTTCATTTGGGACACATTGGACATCATATTTTATTGGGTAATTTACACAAACCTCCCCTATAGTTTGCCATAATTACAGGAACCTCCCTTCCTTTTTCGAAAATTACTCGGACCTCCCCTAATTTTGAAAATATCATACACGAACCTCCCTTCTGTTATCTACTATTTTTACTAATATCCCTAAAATACCCTTGTCCCTATATAATTACATATTATAGGTAATATATATATATATATATATATAGAACCACCGTATCCGGCTAGGCTCCCAGCGCGAGTGATTGGGATTGGGATTTACCTATCAAAGAGAAAAAAAGTTTGGGATTTGATGGATTCTTTGAGTGATTAGGGCTGGGATTCAGGTTTTAATTCCTTCTTCTTACTCAATACTCCAATCCAACCTCAATTTGACAAAAACCTACACCACAGGAGTCGTGATTTACGACGATGGTGGCAGTGACTCAGTGAGGTTTGGGGTTAAGGCGACAGTGTTGAGGTTTGGTTCACAGCAGCCTGTGATAATCTAGGCGATGTGATTTATGGCGATGGTGGCAGTGACTCAATGAGGTTTGGGGTTAAGGTGACAGTGTTGAGGTTTAGTTCACGACAGCCGGCGATAATCTTGGTTTGGGTTAGCAACGATGTTGATATAATGGTTCACGGCTTCCGGCGATGATAATCTTGGTCTGGGTTTGCAACGGTGTTGGTTCACGATGGCGAGATCTTCGTCTGGGTTGGTGGTCGGCTATTGTGGAAATTCATTAATATATATATATATATCTTGGTCTGGGTTGGTGGTCGGCGATTGTGCCTTCCTTTCGCCACCATTGTTGTCGCTTGAAAGCTTCGATAATCATCCATTGAATAAAAAACACAATTTATGTGTGTGACACACACACACACACACACACACACACACACACACACATATATATATATATTGCGCAGTATACTATGAAATCAAAAACCCAGAAACTCATAGAGATTAGAGATTTCAATGATTAGAAATTACTGGCAATCAACTATCAAATTTTCAAAGAGATTGCTTCGTGAAGAAGAAGAAGAAGCAAAAACCCAGAAACCCGTATAGATTAGGGCTATGCTTCTTCTTCTTCATCTTCGTGAAAATTGAATGAATGTGTTACAAAAATAAATCTTGGAAAATATTGCAACTCCATCACTGTAAAAATTTCACGAGTTTGAGGGTTCCCTTAATTATATTTGTGTTCCATAGTTTTGGATATTGCATAGTTTTGGATATTCTGCAGAAGGCATTCAAAAGGGGTTCAAGGCCGCAGCCATTGCATGTGTTGTCAGTGCCGTGCCTACAGTCAGTGGTCTTCATTGTTTTTCATTTTCAATAGAACAGTGCTACTCTAGCCGATAACTCAGACCTAAAATACTAATTGAATGAGTTTTATCCGTCAGATAAGTTTTAAGTGATAAATATGTGTCTCACTTGAAACATATATAAAGATAAATATATATTTATATACACAGTCCCGTTCAGTTTCTCCCTGATGTGCAGGGAGTAATATAGGCAACTTCTATTTCAGTCGTTGGATTTCATCCCTAAAATTGAAAACAACTATTTTAGTTGTTTATGATTTTTTAAGACCCCAAAACTACTAAATTTGAGTGTTTTAAATAAAATAAAACACTCAGAATAGACAATTAAGGTAATACAATCAAAGACCATTTTCTATTTTTACTGATTAGAAGAGTTGTCCATTTCTTTTTCTTTTCATTTTTTTTTTTTTTTTTTTTTTTTTTTTTTGCAATTTTTATTCTTACTTTTTACGTTAGTTTATTTATTTTTATTATTGTTAGAGAGAATAATATACAATAACCTCGTTCCTTTCTTTTGAATGTCCTGCCAATTTTTTTTTATTCTACTATAATAAATTTGGTATTATTCTATTTAATGATGGTTTTATGTATTAGAAGTGAATTCTTTTAACTGTCTATCCTTTTCTTCTTCTTCATTTTTTATGCTACCCCTTTTTGGCAATATTTGAAGAAAATCTAAGAATTATTTTATACCATCAATTGCGATGATAACTCCCAATTTTTTTTTTTTCTTCTTTCTTCCATTTTTAATATTAGCTAAGAAAAAAAACTTCAACAATTGGAGAAACAAATTGATTACACAAGGATACAAACTAAAAAAAATGTCTCCTATGTGAAGCTATTCATAGTCATGCATCGAGAAAGGAGTATGTTGAGTGAGATACTAACCTTTGCGAAAAATTTACCCGAGTATGCAATAACAAAACTTGCACTGTTTGAAGAGAAACTTTTTCACCTTATAATAGGACTCCACGATTTTAGTGGAAGTATTTATTTATTTTTTTCATTATTAATACCTCCTTATTATAAGGTGTTTTATTTTATTTAAAACACTCAAATTAAGTGGTTTTGGAATCTTAAAAAACCATAAATAATTAAAATAGTTGTTTTCAATTTCAGTCATTGGATGAAATCCAACAATTGAAACTAGGGTTGGTGTTCCTATATAAATATATATTATATAAGGACAAGGGAAGGCTTTACATGAGAATAGAAAAGATGAGAGGAGGCAATCGTGAGGATTAGAGGTTGTCGAGAGAGAGAGAGTTGCCAAGAGAAGGGAGATCCAAGGAAGATAAAAGAGAAAGAGAGGAAGAGAACAAGGAAGGCCGAGCAAAAGCCTGATCAAGGAGGAGGACGCGAGCGACTCGGAAGGCTGCTGGAGGCGAAGAGGACAACCTGAGAAGCTTGCGGCACATCGGTTTCATTTTGAAACCTTCAAACAAGTTCTTCTCTAACTCTCCTCTTAGAACCATGAGTTCTACACCTTGGGTATCATAATCTAAACTTAAATTGTTTGCTAAATCACATAGACTTAGGTTTAAAATCATGGAACTAGACTATGTGTTTATATATATATATATATATGTATGTATATGTTGAATGAGCATGAAGGTTTGAATTTGTTGGTGATGATTTTGCTTGATTTTATACTTGAATGGATGCAAAATAATGTATTAGATTATTCTATAATTAATTAGGATCGTTCTTACATGAATCGGAGGTGAAACGAATGAAGAACAGATGCCAGAAGCTGTTGTCGC
Source organism: Cornus florida (assembly GCF_030987335.1). Taxonomy (NCBI): domain Eukaryota; kingdom Viridiplantae; phylum Streptophyta; class Magnoliopsida; order Cornales; family Cornaceae; genus Cornus; species Cornus florida. Next base: position 55,794,073 of record NW_026775579.1, on the reverse strand, counting down.
AAGGAAAAAGACGAACCAGGCCAACTAAGTCGACTTCTTCTCCCTGCTACTTGGTTTCAAGTTTTGGGTCCTAGATCCAATCCTAAGTGGTTTAAGGCGATTTTAGGGTTTGGACCTATTTAATTACTGGAATGCGTGTAAATAATTAGAACGCTAAATTGATTGATACCAGAATGAGTAATTCAATTTTTTAATTAATTTAAAGGATAATTTGTATGCTCATATGTGGCTAGTTGTAATGGAAGCATGTGGTTATCAACTATTAAGTTGTTCTATGATATTTATCATGCTTTACATGCTGTTTGTGGATGGAAAATATGGTAGGATGTTTTATTTTTGCTTACACTTTTAATTGAAGCCTATTTTATGATTATTTGTGCATTTAATTTACTAAGTTGGTATGTGGTTTATTCGGAGGCATGGATAATTTTCCAAAGGAATGAACTGATTGCCTTATTAATTGTATGAACAAATTACATACATGGGATGCATAGATGATTTGCTAAACTTTAGTACGGACAAAAACATACTTATAGAGGCATGGATCATTTGTCAATATATAAATATATTGTTATTAAAATTGTATGGACAAAAACATAATTTAGGAGGCATGGATTAATTGCCAAGACATAAATAAATTCTCATTAATTAAGTATGAACAAAAAACATACTTATGGAGGTATGGATTATTTGTCAGGACATAAACAGATTGTCATTTGGATATGTATAAATAAAATATACTTGTGGAGGCATGGAGGAGTTGCCAAAGCATGAATAAAATGCTATATGAATTAAATAACTAAATAAACATCTATGATTATTGTCTTGTGTAAATGAGGAAATAAAATACTCCTATAGGTACTGTGTAAATGGTTGATTAGCCATTTGGATTAGTTTTTGGGTAAAGGGAGTTTCCCTGTAATGGGAACGGTTTATGTTAAGGATGGTTATGTGTGTATGTGTATATATATATATTTATCCACGGTTTGGGATTATAGAGGTATTGATTAATATATGTAATGTCATGTATTATTGTTTATCACTTTATATTAAAGGCTAAAATTTGATTAGGATGGTTGTGATTAGAGGTATTATTTATCGATTTTTAGGGGCTTGTAAGAGGGAGCTTGCTCAGGGGTTTAACCCATTTTATTTTTATCTTTCAGGTTCTTAGAAGTTAAGTCTCGAGGTTGAGGATCCGCAGCTTAAGAACTTATCTATCATCCATTCTTTATTTATTTCAAAGTAGGACACTATTATGTTATTTGCTATTAGTAATTGTTTATGGATTTTCGGATAGTGAATTTTGGTTAAGGGATCCTTGAGTTACGGGATTCCCGAGTTGCATCTTTTGTGGGGTTATTATTAATGGGATTTTATTTATTAGATTTTCTTTTAGCGAATTATTCATTCTTTATTATACATTTTTGTCATCTGTTCATGTTAAATATTAATTGTTTTAATATTTTCTAATTTTATTAATGTGGACTTAATCAACACATGTCTCTGAAATTAAGGGGTACCACTGACGAGGACGTGAAAAATATAACAACGAATGTGGGTGAAAGTTGTGGGCAATGGTCTTCCACAATCTCTCTCTCTCTCTTCTCTCACTACGAGGAAAAACCCCAAATCAGCAATACACCTCCTTCTCCTTCGATAGTCTGAACAACAATCTCTTTCTTCTCATTTCCCTACATCTTCACCAAAGGAGAATATATATACGGGCTTCCACATGAGCTTTGTCCATCTAAGTGGGCTGAATTATATGAGACTTGTTGGGCTCTCCACATAGGAGGGAACCGGCCCAACAATTTTTAACCAGCTAAATTCATACGATCAATTTGAGGCTCGAGCATTCTTCTATGAATATAAAATTGAACTTAAGATTTTAGGATGTATCTCTTTAGTTCAAACCCTAAGTCACGATGTCTAGGGACCTTTGAATGAATTCATTTCAAGTGCGGGTTCTACAGTTTGCCAAGTCATTGGTTAGGTTATTTAAAAGCAAGCTTGAACCTCTTCAAAGTCAACTATGGACTTATTAACTGAATTAATTGAGTTCCTAGGTTATTATCAAGTGTCTATGGACATTGACATAGTATGAATCAAATTGATTTAAGGTCATTGACTTCTCTGAGTATAAAAATTGAGATTTTGAAGGAAATTTAAATTAAAGATTTTCATTAATATTTGACAAAAGCTTTTTAAGAATAATATTATTGATATGCATGGTCCTAGCTATAGTCCACTAAATTAAGAGTTGAGATTTTAAATAAAGTTGCATAAAAAATAATTTTACAATTTAATTTATCACTCACCCAAGACTATTTTACTAAATTATTTGATTTTCAATTACTTTAAGCTTTAGGTTGATGACTCCATCTTTGACTTCAATATCTTTTTAAGCTTCAAAATTTCATCTTTATTTCTTGACTTTGCCAATGATCCATAAGCTCTCTTGAGTTTCTCACATATATAACATTTTTAGCATAACGTAAGTACAAATTATATTCAACACCTTTAATGGTTTATTACTAGCAAAATTTCTCATATACGCTTAGTTAGAAACCTTCGGTTAACTGTATAAATCTTTTTTAAAGAATGCAATATATTTTTGTTTATTAGTATTGTCAAATATATTTATTTGTCTTTTCTTTAAGAATAGTACTTTTGACTTGTATTTTTTAAAATTTTATTTTCTGTTCTCACATGTTATATATATGACATAGACTTTTAATTTATTTAATGCTTAAATATTTCATTATTTATTAATTTAGTAAAAATAAATATTATTATCATATCTTTTAAATACGAACAATGACATAGAATTTATAAATAGGACACTATAAGTGTTAAATGGTCTTAAATTTTTTAATTTAAATTACAAAAAATTCACTAAAAAATCATTTTTTATTGTTTGTGTTATGAAAAATAGCATATCGTTATTTATTATTATTATTATTATTATTATTTTGGCTTGTGTGCAAGGCAATACCGAGTATTTGTAAGTTTGGTGTATGAATAATTACGGACCAAAAAATAAGACACGAATAAATTTCTACCATTACCATGAAACTTTGTTTTGATCAGTTTGCAAGTTTACTTGCGATGCTTTTTGAGTTATGTTAATTGACATGATTTTTACATATACAAATAACATAATGAACATAAACATTATCTATTTAATCAACAACACTTTTATTTGAGAAGTGGAGATGCTAAAATTAAATAGTGCTATGAGTGAAACAATCACCGTAGTCACATTATTTGACAGCACTTTCCGTTGGATTTGGAATTTTTTTAAAACGTTCAGCTTAAATACTTAATTAAACTGAGAAGCACTCAAAATTAGGAATTATAAAAGCAATGAAAAAAGAGGTTAGTCAGGCTAAACTTTGGGGATGACAAAATAGCCCACCCGCCAAGCACCTGATCCATTTGAAACAATTTTCAAAGTCCGTTTAATGATTTCAGGTGGAAAGTTTTTTTTTTTTTTTTTTTTTATTTATTATTATTATAAATGAAAACCTATGCAAGTGCGGGGCGATGACGGGAAAGGTCACCATCTCGTATATAATGCAACAATATATTTTGTAAATTTTGAAAAATATATATCTGGTTTACATTTCAAAAATATGAAATTTTGAATTTTGAGTGAAAAATTAGAAAATAAAAAATAAAAATTTGAACCGGAATTTAAAGGGGTGGGAGGGGAAGAACTTAAATGGGTGTGACCGTGTGAGGACGGAGTGCGAGGGATTGCCTGTTAAATGATTTTAAAGGAAACACAACCGAAAGTTGGACCGGGTAAGGATGGGGAAGGGGCCCAAACCCGCTTTGTCACCATCCCAACCAGTGACAAATGAGACACGGATACCTGGTTCAAAATAAATGAAAGTTGGCAAATTAAAATTTGACTTCCACTAATTGTTAGTATGAATTATATATAGAATCTGAATCTAATTATGATTAGAAATCCACAAAGAGAAGGCTTAAGAGGAGAGAGAAACTTGGGTTGAAAATGGCCCAAAACATTTCAAGTTCAGCTTTTATACTTGGGTCCCAAATTTTTGCAATTTGTGTTTTGCATTTGAGCGGCTTTTTTTTTTTTTTTTCTTTTTTCGAACATTTGCTGCACTGTTGAAACCATGCAGAGCATTCCCAACACAAACATGTTTTGGGCCAAGCTATCGCTACACCTGCAACAGTGAGAAACAAAATTATTATTTTCCAAACAGGTCTGTAGTGAACCGAGCCGAAAACTTAGTTCATTTACAGTTTTAAGAGTTATTTAAAAAATGGTGAAATTTACATTCTCAACCAAACTTGTGGTGTGAAAAGGGAAAATTAGTTCAATTAACATAAAAAAAAAATAAGATGGTATATATATTTTTTCATTCATGTTCATGTGTTAGAACCTAAAGTGTTTTTTTTTTTTTTGTTTTTTTTCAGATCCTCTTTTAAATTTAAATTTTTTTTTTTATTCTTACTTAATCTCAACTTTCTTATAGAAACTAGCACATCAAAGCTTTGACTGAAAGACTATTGCCTCCACCCGGAAAGATTGAGGGTTCAATTGTTCAAACAGGGTGAAGACGTGTGTGAGTATTAATATATTTACTTATTGAGGGAAAAAGAAAAATATATATATGTATCTCAAGAAAATCATCTACATTGTTTTTAACCCATATTGTCACTTATTAGTGATATAAGTGCAAACTATTACCTACTGAAAATAAAAATAAAAAATAAAAAACTACAAAATTCTGAACAAACCTTACTTGAACAAACCTCACACCAAATAAAACATGTATTGATTGTCAAAGTGGTCGTTACAGAAATCCAAATTGTACCAGATGAACAAACCACTGACACTTTCGATTGATTCTGTTATGCATAATGCCCAATTTTACTGTGATATTGTCATACGTCCTGCGTGATATTAATTGTACTTTTGCATATGCTTCTAACACAATTTTAGGATGAACAGGTAACAGTTTATAGTGTTAAACTGTAATAATATTGTTTATGCATTGGAGAAAACTAAAAAGTTTCTTATCCTTGTAGAATAGCCTGCAAACTGGGGGCAGACTATAAACTGACAAAAATATTGGAAAAGCAGACATTAAAACATTGGAAATATGGAAATATATTTAAGTTTTCACTGCTGTTTTTGGGTTTAGTTTGTAAAAATAAAGTAATTGCGGTTGAACCGTTAGTTATATTGGAATGGAATAAGAAATATTAAGATTATTCTGTTATGTATACCGAGCATTTGCAAGTTTGGTCCATGAGTAATTTACCTAAAGTCATGAGTAAATTTCTATCATTACCATGACTATGTTGTTATTAGCTTGAAAGTTTATGATCTTAATTTTCATACTACTTGCATGATGTTAATTTTCATAATTTTTTCTACAGGCAAATAACATGCTTTTAGAATGAACAAAAATGTTATATATTTAATTGACTATTCTTTTTATTGATAAAGTAAAAATGATAAGATTTCATAGTGTTAATTTGTGGGAAATATTTGCAGTAAAAATATTGTTGAGGTATTGGAGAAAATTAAAGACTGATAACAACATTATTGGCTTCCTCATATCCACTGCAACTGAGAAACAACTGAGAAAGACGCAAGACAAAATTGAATTTTTTTGTACATTTGTGAAAATGTATGATCGTTTGTTGTATAGTAATGGATAAAATATTTCAGATTCAGAAAAATATTAAAGATTTCTACTTTAAATAAAATAAAAAATTATGGAATTCAATAAACACTCATATTTTTATAAACAGCAAAATATATATATATATATATATATATATATATATATATATTATTAACAACAAATACAACACTCCCAAGGAGATACAGGCAAAAGAGAATACTTAAGAAAGTTTTTTTTTTTTTTTGTTTAGATGTTAGAACGGAACGTATTTTTTTACTCGTGTTGAAAACAAGAATCACTTGTTGTTAATGATAAGAGTGCAAAATGTTGCAAAATGTTACCAAAATGTTGTGGCAATACCTTCCATATATGCTTACCTTTTAACTAAAAAATACCTTCCATATAAAATTCATATCTAACTCGAAACATAACCTTGAACATCACATCACATAACATAAGATAAATCATGGATTGATTGTGAAAGTGATCGATCCCGAATTTAATTATACATAACACTCTTTGTGCTGTGCTTGATATACCAACATAATTTTTTTTTAGGTAACTACACCAACATAATGTTAAAAAGAAATGTTAGCAGTGATTCATTTGTTTCTAGGAAATCAACATCGACCTTTGTGTGGGATTGTTCATTTGTTTATGCCATAGACTTCATAATCAAGGAAAGTTTGACTTCCACAAATTGTAAAGAAAATGGTAGAATCTGAATTTAACTATGATTGAAAAACACAATCCCAAGGCATAGAAAATGTTTCATGCTCTATGCAAATGTGTTGCCCAAAACCCAAGATCATTTAACAATGAACAAGGGGCTTTGGTATGGAGGAATGGTGGAAGTTTGAAGGTCAGACTCTTTGTAAGACTCATTAATAGATTCTTTGCAAGGCTCAAGCTGAATGTAGCTGAATCCACTGATTTAACAAAAGGCACTTCCAAAGTTCAATAGCTATCAAGATGATGATTTTGATGCATTTCAAACGTGTGACACATTATTAATTGCATTGTTGGTGTGATTTTGCAGCATTCAAATTGTAGGAAAAACTTGCTAGTTAATTGCTTTCATGCATTTTGCCTGATGTTAATTGTCATACTTTTGCATATGCAAATAAATACTTTTAGATGAAAATCAATAAAATACTTTTAGATGAATATCAACTTTATGTATTTAATCGAACTACTCTTTTATTTGTCAAATTGAAAATGCTATGTTTTTATAGTGATAATGTGAGTGAAACATCACTTCAACATTATATTTTGTGCCTGGGAGGAAATTAAAGACTTTGTCACCTACCCTACTCCAACAAAGAGTCTAGAAACAATTCTCTAGACACAGAAAAAGATTAGCAAATGTTAAAAATAAATCAAATCCAAATTGGACACAAAATACACGATTCACTTATTTTAATTGAATTTACTATTTTTTTTAGAGAACTAATCTGCACCATACTTGAGGGAAATTTCGTCTCTATGAAAAATCAAAATAAATAGAATTTACGAATCCCCATACTGATAATCTATAAAGCCAAGTTACTCTAAATTTTAAGAGATTCTAATTAATATGTTAAATTTAATTTACACGCTCTTGGCACATACAGCTGAAAATGGATTCTCATTTGAGTTGGAGATACTCGCTATACCTGAAAGGGAAGAGGGGAATATATCATGGAAATCAGCTACATGGCCCATTGTTTATATCATGGAAATCAGCTACATGGCCCATTGTTTATCGATTCTAAAAGTTCAAAATTCCACAACTTCAATTCAACATCACACCAAATAAACCATGGATTGATTGTCAAAGTGGACGTAACCAAATTCCAAATTGTACCTAATAGACTTGACACACCAACATTATGTTTAAACATGTTCTAATCATGTATTGATTTGTTTCTATATACAAGGAAATCAGCATGCACTAATTTTGGGATAGTAGAGTAATTATTATTAATTTTCTTTTACTCAATACTATTTGATAACTCAATTCAACATTTAATTTTGAAAAAATTAAGCATTTATCCTATTAAGTACGTTTGATAATACAATTTAAATATGACTGTAAAATACAATTTGAATATTATTAAAAACGATAAGCGTCATTTTATATAAAATTTTAAGTGATGGAACCAATGGATACTTGTCCCACATTGGATTCGGAGGAGAAGTGAAATGGATATAAATGGGTATGTATACAGTATTACCCAATAACTTAAACTTTTGAGTAAATGAGCAAGTTCCCACCCATTAAAATTAACATAATCAGATAAAATATGCATATGGCTTGAGATATGAGAAACAACTGTAGACACTGAAATTTTATGATGGTCTAATAGTCTTGATTAATTAAATTCCACAAATACGGGTCCCATCAATGGACACGTGTCAAAATCCTAAAGGTTCAGATCCTTAAAGAAAAGTACATTTAAATTCAAATGAATTCAAATTTGAATTTGAATTGATTTCCATATAAAATAAAACAAATCATTTATTTGATTTCAATATAAAAGGAAACAAATCCCTTATTTATGGAAAAATCGCACAATTGGGGAGTTTCCAAAGTAGACGACCCACTTTTTAGCCTATAAATACAAGGCTACCCTACAAGGGAAAAGGAGATACAGACAGAGACACAAAGATAGACGGAGAAAGAAGCAAATAACATCAAAGCCTTGCCGAATCTCTGCCTCAACAAACGCTCCGAAGTCTCTGAAGACGAAGAACAACAAGCACGCCACACAAGTGCCGTTCTTCATCGAAGCCTTTCAACATTTGAAGATTTTGAAGATGAAGAACAACAAAGCACGCCACACAGGTGTCGTTCTTCATCAAGTCCTTCAACATTCAAAGATTTTGAAGAACAACAAGCACATATACGCCGTTCTTCATCAAAGACTATCAAATCCACCACTCGAGATCAAGCCTCACCAGCCCTTGTTCAAAAATCCATTTGAGTTTTTTTCAATTTTGAAGAACTCAAATACAATTCAACCACCGGCCCAAGATCAAGCTTATGAAGCCCTTGCGCCAACATTGCAAGGAGATTCAATCAGAGGGAGATTTTATATTGTAATAGAATTGTCAAACAGAGAATTGTACTAATTTATTTTATGATATTATTTAATAAAATTATTGTTCATCGCATTTATTTTCGTTCCTGAATTTTCGGAATCAAAATTTGTGTGTACAACAACAATCTCACATGATATGATCAAAGTTCCAATATAACAATTTAGTACCTTGCATTTTTGTCAAATATGTCCCCCGAAAAGAAGAGAAATCATCAAATAGTCTGTTAAATAACAATTGACATAGAAACTGAAACATGAGAATGTTTGCCAAACAAGAAATAAAAAACCCCAAATGTATTCTAGGCGTCATAGTGATAGAAATCATAGAATGGACAACATTTTTTTCCCTCAAAAATATGTAAAACGTGTTTCATTACCAAATGCATAACATAGTTTTTCACCAATGTATTCTAAGCATCATTTTGAAGAAATTAAACAAAATTTCAAGAGCGTGTTTGAGGAAAATAGTATGCTAAATATCTAATATCCTACAAGGCCATAAAATCTGTATTTAAACAGAAAAAACATGTCCTAGAAATAATGACATTTTGCATATACACAAAAATAATCACGAAATCAGCTTTAATAGTTCTGAACTTTGTTGTTGTCACTGCTAGTTGTTCACTCTAAGCGGCAATATTTCATCTGGAAGACTGGAACAGAGAATTTTGATTTCCATACATACGTCTGTATATAGTTTCATGGTATATAAATATATATGATTTTTGCTTGACTTTTCTTATGCTTAATATTGGTAATAGAATTCCAAAGTTAAATGTGTTTGGTGAAAAAAAAAAATCCAAAGTTAAAAATCAACCAATTGATATCAGAGTTAATATATTAATTTCATATATGCATGTCCACTTAATTATTTAAATTATTCTTGATTGTGATTGGTTACATTCTCAGTTGAAAATTCATCGTTAGAGACTCACCGTGAGCTATTTAATAAAACTCTTTTTTTTTTTATGGTGACCTACATCAAATCATTTTTGTGGCATTGAGCCAGTATTTCAATTTGCACTGTTTAATTTTTAAAAGTTTTGTTTTATTTTTCAAGACCAACACCTTGGAACAGTACGGGTCAAAAATTCCTGCGCAACAACTAGTGTTAAATGGTGTGCAAATATTAAATTCAAATTACTAAAATTCACTAAAAATTTATTTTTTTATTGAATTGTGTGATAAAAAGTAGCATAACCGTTATTTGTTTTGGTTTATTTGAGTTTATGAGTAATTATCTACAGGTAAATAAGAGCATGAATAAATTTTTACTGTTATCATGAATTATTTTTGTGATTTTTTTTGTAAGTTTGTAATGTTAATTGTCATTTTCTTGGAGTGATATTATTGTCATACTTTTTTATACATGCAAATAACATACTTTTAGGATGAACATTAACCTTACATATTTAATCTACTTATTATTATTATTATTTTTTGGAACTTGGAACTCCCTGGACAGGGCCCTTAGACCCACCCCAAGTTACAAACCGAGGGTGCTGCAACCTGTGATGTTTTCGATTTTTGGCATTTTTTATTTTTCTAGAATTTTTGTTGATGTGAGGGTATTTTTGTCATCTCACGTTTTTCGTGCCGGACACTGTAGAATGTGTTGAGTATGTCGGATAGTCGTTGGGAGCATTTCAGTGAGTTCGGCATTCTTTGAAATGCAAGGTTGATTATTTTCGCATTTTACCGTTTTTCGGATCGAACGGTCCCGTGTGGAACCCGCTATCGGTTTTGTCGCGTACAGGTATTTTAATTGGGTCCATTTTCATTTTATGTATCTTATTTTATTTGGTTTATGTAGCATTTGTGTTGTAGTGCATTGCATGTGTTTGTATGGTGTAAAATTGAGATAAAAGAAAAAGGAAAAAGATAATTCATAGTGGCGGGACCCACCACTTCCATTTATGTGGTCAAGAGACCACATTTGGTCTCTAACTTCTCTCACTCCCGTAACTTTCTCCTCCTCACTCTTGTTTTTGGTTTTTCTTTTTCTTTTGATTTTGAAACTTCAAGTTTAGATTTTTGGTCTCTAACTTCTCTCACTCATGTAACTCTTTCCTCCTCACTCTTATGGAATTTTTGGAAGCCGTTTGCGGCAAATTGAAGCTCACGACGAGGCCTTCGAATCCATACCAACAATTTTAGATTTGGTGCTCCATAGGAATTTCGAAATTGGAGACCCATTTTGAGAGTTTTGTGCAAATTTGAGGTAGGGGTCTCTAATCCACTCAATCTTGCTCCTTAGTGAGTTAATCTACTTGCATTATATTCTAATATACTCAATTGTGTTAATGGTAGTTTAAAATGATTTGATTGCATATATATGACTATGTGAGGATGTGTACTAATTGTATTATATGGAAAAACATGCTTATATGTCAAATTCTTATGCCTATTATGTTGTTTACATACTATAAATGATGATTATGAAACATGTTTAATTGTGGGGTGTAAATTTCTAAATTCCATGACAATGAAGGCTTGCGACATATATATATACACATCATTGGGTTGCATGAAGGGAATTGTTTGTTTTTTAAAATGAAAAAGGGAATTTTGGGAATAAAGTTTTGGTTAAAGTGGTTTTGAGAAAACCCGGTCGCGGCGGAGTCACCAAAGGGCCGGTAGGTTAATGTAACCTAGAGGGAACTAGGGAGATTGCCCTAGCGTGGTTGAGCTATCTGGGCCCATAATGACGCTGCAGAGTTACCAACGGTCAGGGACAGTAGCCAATCATTCTCTCGGCGCTGAGGGGGTACCGAAGGGGGTTACATTAACAGTTTGAAAAGTGACAGATGAATGGTTTTGAAAATGGGGAGCGACATTAACATGCATTGCATTCCATTGCATTAAATTGTTAATGTTGAGCTTGGATATGATGTGTGTTATCCCGACTTAGCATGACCCTAACTCTTATTGTTCTATTCCTTGTTTGGGTTCACGGGGACACAAGAAGTGTGTCTTAGGAACCACCTACTGAGCAATTTGCTCACCCCATATATATATATATTTAACATTTTTCAGGGTATGGCAAAGAGTTGGTAGATGACAATCCACCACAGGCTTGAGAGGACTTAAAGGACGTATTAGATGTATTTTGTAGAACTTGAACTTATTTTGTAAAACATATGATGTAAAACGTATTAGGTTCACTTTAGATGTTAATGGGAATGTAACCGGAAGTTGAACTCATTTTGATGTAAATTAACTATGATGTAAAGTCTATGTTTTAAAATTTATGTAATTGACTCTAAATGAAGTTTAAATGTGATCACGGGTTAGTGCTTTTGTTTGCGATCGTAGTGTGACTCTTGATTGAAGTTTTAACTCAAGATTAAACCATTTTGAAGTCCCCATTTTAGTTCCCCTCTCATCTCCATAAAGCAGCACTTCAGTTTTCAGGATACAGGGCTCGAAGAAGCCATTTCGGTCGACCGAAATGGTGCATCAGTCGACCGAACCCCTTTGTGGACTCTTGGGATCTCCATTTCGGTTGACCGAAATAGGGTTCGGTCGACCGAAACCTTTTTAATGCTCTCGGTATCTCAGCTTCAGTAGATTGAAGCAATGTGTCGGTCGACTGGTTCTTGGAGGCCTGCTTCGGCCGACCGAAGCTCCACTTCGGTCGATCGAAGTGTGCCTGTTGGGTCTTCCTTGTTCCTTCTTCCTTTGTAATCCACTCTTAATTCCGGGGAAATACTTTGAACCTTGGAAAAGTTTAATTTTGATCCTAATGAGCATGTTTTGACACTTGATATGTTAGGTTTGACGTAGATGACCTCAGGTTCGAGTAAGGACCTGGTTGACGGTTCGAACCCCCGGGTTCGGGTTGTCACAGAATGATATCAGAGCCTTAGGTTCAAAAACCTAAGGACGATGGGCAGGCTTGACCTAAGTAAGACTTGAGTTAAATTAGATGCGTTGCATGTTAAAGTGTTTATCGTTTTGAGAAGTACACTTACCTGTTTAGTTGCTTATGTATTTACAGTTTTGAAAAGCATGCTCACCTGCGTACTTGCTTATTTGCTTACGTGATTACATGTTTATATGTTATATGTGTGTAGTACCAACTTAAATGATCTATGAATAGGTGTTATGTTTTCAGTATGTAGTTATTTAGCATGCACGCTTATGTATTGTACTAACTCTGTGAGTTATCACCTATGACTGGGGTAGGTATCAGCATTGTGAGCAAGGGTGATGTGAATAGCACAATCTTCTGAGTCCGGTTTGATCTGGATGCGTTGTCCCATTATGAGTCTTTTTCCTAGAAATTGACAACGGTGAAAGGGTTTAATCTTAGTATCTTCGGGGACGGAAGTTCTCATTCTCTAGTACGGGTGAGAATTTATGTTGTGTTTCCTCGGTGTGGTGAGTGGACTTTTGGGATGATGGATTAGTAGGGTATGGTGTGTGAGTTTTGGGATCTTTCCATGTAAGCAAAGTTGATTAGATGTCGTAAGACGTAGGGTGGTACATAGAGTATGACTTGTAAGGTTCAGGTATTGTGCGGGTGGAACAAGGTTTGTATTTAGATTTTTATTTAGAAGTTTATTAATGTTTATTAATGTTAAGATTGCAAATTTGTCTCTTAGATTACCGTTTTGGGAGTAAAAGTTGAGGTTGATCTTGAGTTGGTGACAAGATGAATAGGTTACCCCTTTTGTTATGATTTCTAATAAGGAAGGCAGAAGCTAAGTGTGATGCTATATGGTGACCATAGAATGTTGGTCACAGATTGTGTTGAACCAGGACGAGAAGTGACCTCTTGGGCTTGGTGGCCTGTTCTATTTGATTTTGTTGTTTTGTGGCCTGTGGGCGGGTGTGTGTGAGCGTGTGTAAGTGGCACCAGAAGGCTACCACACTGGGTGAGCTACGGGCACACAACTCAGATGAAATCGATGTGGACATTCCATTGTGTTGGATGGTAATTGTAGCGATTGGTTGGGAAATGATAGTGTTGGGGGTGTAAGAGTTGTTTACCCTTTTCGTTTGGTCAGATAGGTCAGTTGTAGGTATGACTTGAATGTCCAGTTAAAAATCAATGAGAGACCATTGTTTTGTAATTTTCGTAGAGTGTAGCTTGTGTGCTTAACGGTTTGGCGTAGTGTCTGTTATCCCCCTTAGGGATTGTTCATGTAGCGTTGCCACGTAGGATTTTTATTTTCTTGTTGCGGGATGTTAACTATGGTGTCGGGTATCATGAGTGATGTGTGTTTTCATGTCGGGTTAACATCACTTTTGAAGGAGCGGTTGGTAGTGGGGGTTGGTTGTTTCCAAAGGATTGGAGTTGTGTAGTTTTTCTGAGAAGGATGATTAGGGGAGTATTAGTATCTGAGGGTCCTGTATTGGAAAGTAAGTTAGTTTTGGGTGACTTCAGTATTCAGGAAGAAAGTGGTGATCGATTGCATCATTGATGGTCTTAAGGAGACAGTTAGGTGTTGAGTATTTTGGATTTTTGTGCTCATTTTTGTTTTGATGGTTTGTCAGCATGGCATTGTTATGTGAATGTTCTTTTTATGTGGGAAATAGAGGTCATTGTGGTGAGTACTGAGAGCGATGCTCATTCTATTGTTACGATAGTATTGTCTTAAGGATATTGAAAGAAGAATTGCTTGGTGATGGCTTGATGGTCTAATGAGATGATAGGTTTGAATCGTTGTCTTAAATGAGTGGCAGTGAAGGTGTTATAGAATGATGGTTAGTGTTAAGGAGTAGAACGGTTTAAGGTGTGACCCAAATGTGGTTTGGGGACTATATCTTATTGTTAAGTATTGTCGAGTAGGTGATGGATTATATGTCAGTTACGGCGATTGTGAACGATGTGGTCATTAGAGTCAGCGAGAGCGGTGTTGCCGGATAAGCACTTTTGTTTGAGGAGTCAGTGGACTATTATGATTGAGGTTATGAGTCTTGTATGCACAGTATTCGAGGTAGTGTTGTCCAGAAGGGTAAAGGTGGAATGGGTGGTATGGATCTAATTGGTTTCGATTAGCATAGTGTTGCGGAGAAGTGTGTATGGGGTTTTTGTGTTGATTGTATAGGACGGTCCGGTAATGGGGGAGGTTGCTTAGATTGAGTGTCCGTGATTGGACAAGCGATGAGTAGTGGTGACAGGTTGTCGGGTGTATTCAGGTGCGAGTCATTTGCCTCTTGTGAGCGTGGGGTTTGTTACCCTTCTTGTTTGTTCTAGTCTTGGCAAGGACGTCATTGTTATGGGTCTTGTCTCTGTTTAGGAGTTGTGCGCATCCGTGGACGGACGGATTTGTGAGTGGGTGTTGTGCTGTTAGAGTTCGTCGATTAAGGTTCTGATTAAAGGGGGTCGACTTACTTCCCCGGAGGGAGGTATAGCCCTTAGTTCTGTGGTGTTTATTTTAAGAATGGTTTTGATTGGTAGGATATAAGGCACGGGTTGCTGAATGGGGATTGTGTTTCCGATATTGGTATTAGTGGTGATGGCTAGGAAATGTGTCGTAAATGGCAGTTTGAGGATAATTGGGTGATGTGATGTGACTCATGTATTCAGATGTTTTTATAAGTGATTGATTCTAACGATGTCTTAAGGATAGGTGTTAGTATTGTCGAATATTATGCAGTCAAAGGATGATTATGGATTTCACTGAGGAATAATATGAGGGATTGACTTTATTTTTGAGGTTTCTGACATGAGACTGTCGTATTATGTGTTTTGAAGAAATAAGAATTGGATTGAATGATGATATGGAATTGTTTACCTGGTATGAGTACTATGAGAAGATTAGAGAGCTTTGATTGTTGGTAGATGATTGGGACATTGATGCGGTGTTGTTTTGGTTTATTATGGTTATGTGATGGAGATATAATTAGGATTCTGAGGATAAGTATGTGATTGTACAGTTATTGAGGTTATGTATAGCAATAGATGGATAGTTGGCGGATCTCATAGTTGTTTTGTAGACTGTGTAGGGTTGTGTTTGAGGTTTAGACCTAAGGACAGGAACGACATCTGTGTTGAGATCGGATTGATGATAAGAGTGGCCTGGCTAACCATTTCTCCTGAGTCAGTCTATCTTTAGTACGATTTGGGTCAAAGGTCAATGTTTATTTCAAGTTGTCATAAATAATGAAAGTATGGTATTAGGTGTTGTGTCAGTGTGATAGTGTGGGTTTGAATGATTTGTCTCAGGTGATGAGGTGTGTTCGAGAGGGTCATGTGTCCGATAAAAGGGGTTGTGATACAACCATTGACTATTGAAGATTGTGTTTTGAGGATTTGTGACCTGGGTACAGGATAATACGTTTTATTATTTTGGGTGACTTGTGATTAGGTAGTCGTTAGAAAATTCATTGTTTAATCATCTTGAAATTGTTAAGTGTAATGATTGTCGTATAAGTATGATTAGTATTCGTTGGTACGGTTACGTGGTGGTGTAGCTACATCTTAGATAGTAAGTGTTTGGTTTGTCAGGGATGTGTGAATTAGAATTGAAACCGATTGAAAGATGGACGGGGATTCCATGTTTGTGGTTTAGTGTGTGTTCCTTAGAGGATGAGTTGGGTTAGACGTGGTCATGTTTGGTGATTTAACGACCGTTTTCTTTTGGGCTTTGGAGCCTTTCATGGTTGTGTGGAGTAGACTGACATCCATTTTGACTCAGACGTAAGGTCTAGCTGGTTTTGTGTTATGATGAGATGAAAGATGGGTAACCGCATTGGGTTTTAGTGGTAGCGGTATGTGTGTGCGTGGTGACGTCCAGTGTCAAGGGCAATAATATCGAAAGGTTTATAGTCTCGGAGTTTTGTAAAGTGATCTTGGAGAGTGTGTGGTTGTTGACCTTCTTCATGGGGAGGGTAGATTTCGAGGACGAAATCTCTTTAAAGAGGGTAGATTGTGATGTTTCCAATTTTCGGCATTTTTTATTTTTCTAGAATTTTTGTTGATGTGAGGGTATCTTCGTCATCTCACGTTTTTCGTGCCGGACACCATAGAGTGTGCTGGGTGTGTCGGATAGTCGTTGGGAGCATTTTAGTGAGTTCGGCATTCTTTGAAATGCAAGGTTGATCATTTTTGCATTTTACCGTTATTTGGATTGGACGGTCCCGTGTGGGACCCGCTACCGGTTTTGTAGCGTACGGGTATTTTAGTTGGGTTCATTTTCATTTTATGCATCTTATTTTATTTGGTTTATGTAGCATTTGTATTGTAGTGCATTGCTTGTGTTTGTGTGGTGTAAAATTGAGATAAAAGAAAAAGGAAAAAGATAATTCATAGTGGCGGGGCCCACCACTTCCATTTATGTGGTCAAGAGACCACACTTGGTCTCTAACTTCTCTCACTCCCGTAACTCTCTCCTCCTCACTCTTGTTTTTGGTTTTTCTTTTTCTTTTGATTTTGAAACTTCAAGTTTAGATTACTCTCGCATCTTATGGAATTTTTGGAAGCCGTTTGCGGCAAATCGAAGCCCACGACGAGGCCTTCGAATCCATACCAACAATTTCAGATTTGGTGCTCCATAGGAATTTTGAAATTGGAGACCCATTTTGAGAGTTTTGTGCAAATTTGAGGTAGGGGTCTCTAATCCACTCAATCTTGCTCCTTAGTGAGTTAATCTACTTGCATTATGTTCTAATATACTCAATTGTGTTAATGGTAGTTTAAAATGATTTGATTGCATATATGTGACTATGTGAGGATGTGTATTAATTGTATTGTATGGAAAAACATACTTATATGTCAAATTCTTATGCCTATTACATTGTTAACATACTATAAATGATGATTATGAAGCATGTTTAATTGTAGGGTGTAAATTTCTAAATTCCATGACAATGAAAGCTTGCGACATGTGTACATACACATCATTGGGTTGCATGAGGGGAATTGTTTGTTTTTGAAAATGAAAAAAAAGAATTTTAGGAATGAAGTTTTGGTTAAAGTGGTTTTGAGCAAACCCGGTAGTGGCGGAGTCACCAAAGGGTCGGTAGGTTAATGTAACTTAGAGGGAACTAGGGAGATTGCCCTAGTGTGGTTGAGCTATCTGGGCCCCATAATGACGCTGCGGAGTTACCAACGGTCAGGTATAGTAGCCAATTCTTCTCTCGGCGATGAGGGGGTACCAAAAAGGGTTACATTAACAGTTTGAAAAGTGACAGATGAATGGTGATGAGCGCTGAAAAGTGCGTATTTAAACCCCTTAAGCTTAGGCATTCTAGTACCTTTATCCATCTTACTTTACCGTTTTAGATTGATTTCGTATTATTTTCATTTTCAAGCACTTATCCCGAAAATAAGCTAACTCAGCCAAATAAGAGCAAAAAGGAAGCAACTCTAGGATTAAACAAAGAAAAGAGCAAAGTGGAGAAAGAAGGAGGCAAATGAAGCCAAAGGTGGGAAACAGAAAAGTTTGATCGATCCAAGTTCAAGGTTCGATCGATCAAACAATGATCGATCTCAGCACTTCAAGATAGATCCAAGCCTTGGACCAAAAGCATAAAGTCCAAAATTTCGATCGATCCAACACCACCCTTCGATCAATCGAACACTTTTGTCTTTATTCAAATGATTGATCCTATCCACAACTGTACCACCCACTATCTATTTTTGTCCTTTTTCCATAAATATCTCCCAAAATATCTCGAATTTGTCTTTTCCCAAAAAGTTCAACCAGTTGGATCGATCGAACCTAAGTTCAATGGATCTTAGCCAGTTCGATCGATCCAAATCCAAAGTTCGATCGATCGAACTTCCTCTAGTATGAAAAAGTTAAATTTCCATCTCATTGAAAGTTGTCCTTTATCCAATCATGAGGGAATATTATGTGCACGACCCCAGCTCATTTTGGGTGTCTTTTGACCTACCTATATAAGGATAAGGATTGCTTTTTACAAGAGAAGCCAATATTATTTTTCATATCATCTCTTGGAAAGGAAATATAAAGGAAGAGGCTAAAGACACCATTGGAGGTTCTTCATCAGCAAGGAGCAGATTTCAACCATGGAGTTAGCCCTTAAGGGTTGGAGCAACATCACCATGAGTGGCTAGACATTCTCTTGGGGCTAGAGTTAGCCCCAAGCATGCTTTCTATATCTTAATCTTGTGTATTATTGAGGGATTAGTGTTGTAATTAATGTTTTGACACCTTGATATATATAGATCTTGTTTATTCAATTATTTATGTGGTTTAATGCTTCCAATTGATCATTTCATTCTATCCATATGTCTATGTATGCTAGAATAGATGTTCATGTATTTGTCTCTAGATTTTGTGTAATTGATGCATGTCTATGTGTATTGATGCTATAGATTTGGAGATTGTCAAGACATAGTGCTTAAAAGAATGCTTTTGTGATTCTCTTAATGGTTCATACTTATTCCTTGATGGATTGTGCCTCTCCCCTAGTTTATTTTCATGCTAGTAGTGTCGATGTAGTGTAGTTGCAGTGTAGTGTTAAACGGGAGGACAATCTATGCTTGTTGTTTGATGATCCAAGCTTTTGAATGCAAGAAGCGTATGTCTCTAACCTTGTGTTGTATTTGGATTATAAGCTTAATGAAAGGATTAATGACTTGTTTTGATCTATTGTGCCTTTCACATGTTGTTTAGACAATCCATGCTTCATTGCTTAGATATATTGTGCCTTTCACATGATGTTTAGATAATACATGCTTAACTAGTCATCCTTGCTTGTTGAATCAACTAAACACGCACATACACACCAATATTGCAACACACCAATTGCCCTCACTAGTCACATGTCAATGGTATAGAAATGCATTGCTTGGTGGTGATCTCTAAACCCCAAGATCTCTCTCTCTTACTTACTCTTAATTGCATTCTTTTGTTATCACTTAGTTTAATTTAGTTGCTCTCTAATCAGCCAACCAACCAATTGCTTGGGACGATCCCTACTCAACCTAGCTATATTTTTATTGAAGGTAGTAGTCGCTTCTATAAATGTAAAACTCTTGGCCCTCGCCTTAAAATCCACATACTCTCAAGCTTGATGGTGGTGCAGCAACCTACCGGCCAGTTTTTGGCACCGTTTTCAAGGATTGATTGATTTGATTAGGCAACGTCGGATTTGTGGAATTCATTAGGAATTAGTACTCTTTTGATCGTGCCTTTACTTTATTTTTATTTTTTTTTTTGGTTACTTATTGTGTTGTTCTTACTTAACTAGGTGCATTGTTGGAGAGGAAGCAAGCAAATGAGCATTCAAGCAAGCAAAGAAATTAAAAAGCTAAAAATTTAAAAAATAAAAAAATAAAAAAAAAAAAATTGCTAAGCTAAGCTTTAAATTTGGAGTTGAAGTGCTAAAAGACCTTTATGAGCTTTTTCTTACTCAATCCCTTAGTTAAATCGTCGACCCGTGCGGAGGGCTGTTTTTAATTTCTTAAATAAATTGCGAGCCCACGTTGAGGCATTTTTCTTGTCATTGCATCGTTGTTGTTAAAGCATGGGAGTATGAATTAAGTGTTTATGGAAGAAGTCTAATTGCATTATTGTGAAGGCATAGTGTTTGTCATTCTTTGTGCTTGTTGTGTTGCATTGTGCATGCATGGACGTCGTTCATTGAGACCCACTCTTGTCCCTTTAGATTTGCATCTTGAATCCATCGTTAGAAATCCTAGGGGAAGAGGAAGTTCAAATAGAACCAATCTATCAATGGATGACCATAATGATGATCACCTCATTCATCCTAATGTGCACAATGAGAACATACAAGTACCATTAGGTATGCCTGGGCCATACATTCACTAACCACCACAACAATAACAAGGCCAAGTTCCCTATGGAATGCCAAGGCCAATGTATGCTCCACAACCTCCCATCATCAATCAAGGAATTCAAAACCAAGGTGTTCATGTTGCACCTCAAATAGCTAATCCACCTTTTGTTTTAAGAGACCATTATGTGCCTAATGAGTATAATACACCTACATGCATCTAATTGCCTCCATTTAGAGCACATCATTATGAAATCAAAGCGCAAACCATTCAAATGCTTCCTAACTTTCATGGACTTCCTAGTGAAGAACCTTACAAGCATTTGGATGAGTTTCTTGAAGTTTGTTCCACCGTAAAATATATGGACATGCCGGAAGAGGTCTTAAGACTCAAACTTTTTCCATTCACCTTAAAGGATAAGGCAAAGTATTGGTTTAACAATCTTAGGCCTTTTTCAATCACTTCTTAGGCAGAAATGCAACAAGAATTCTTGAAGAAGTACTATCCGGTTTCAAAGACCAATGCTATGAGAACCTCAATTCGAGAACTTTCACATGGGGATGGAGAAACGTTTCATGAGGCATGGGAACGCTTCAATGAATTGCTTAAGAAGTGTCCACACCATGACATGTCCAAATGGCAATTAGTTCAACATTTCTTTGAGAGCCTATCGGACAACTATAAGGGTATGGTTGATGCTTCCATGGGTGGCTCATACATTGATAGGCATGAGGATGATGTATGGCGTCTCTATGAAAGCATGAGTGAGAATTCATTACATAGAACATTGTCTTCAAAGAATGGTAGAAATACACAAGATAGGAAGAGTGTTGGCTTACATCAAGTCAACCATTCAAATGAAATAGTCGCCGAAATGAAGTCTTTATCTCAAAGGTTTGATCAATTTTTTATTAACCACAACTCGGCGAACCAAGCATCTTCATTTCCTAACCATTCTCATCCTGCATCAAATGAATCATGTATGACTTGTTCTAGTGTTCTTCATTCTACTTCTCATTGTCCTCACGGACAAGTGCAAAATGAACCTAATGAACAAGTCAATGCAGCTTTTGTGAACCAAGGGAACAATCCTTATGTTACTCACTATAATCCAAGTTGGAGGAATCATCCGAATTTCTCTTGGAAAAACCAAGGAGAGGGTTCTAACCCTTCCCAAGGCGGTTTCCAAGGGAAGTACATTCCACCTCCACTTCAAAACCAAGGATCCCAAGGCTATAGACCTTATCAATCACAAGGAAATCAATTTGTTAATTCTCATTTTCCCAACCAATCTTATTCCCAAGGAAATACTAGAAGTCCTACCTTTGAAGAAAAAGTTTTAAATGCTTTGGGCACTTTAGATCCTAACACTCAATTACTTCATTCTCACTCTCAATCTATTACGAAGCTAGAAACCCAAGTAGGGCAAATAATAAGCACTCTCAATGCAAGAGAGAAGGGAAAGATGCCTATTAATGCCCCACTTAAGCAACAATGTGTTGTGGCCATTCCTCATCGGAAGGCCACACCATTGAACATGTTAATGCGGTGACTACCTTGCAGAGTGGTAGGATTGTGGACAATTAAGTAGAAATGTCCAATGAAAAGAGTGAACAGGTGCAACCTCAAGTTATCACCCGTCCCGTTCCACATCCCGTTCCTCCTTCATTGCATATACATAATCTTGTGAATGAGAAAGTCTTGAAAAATGTGTTTTAAAAAGAAGTTTTGAAAAATGATGTTGAAAAAGTTTTGTTGAAAAATGATTTAAAAACTTCTTGTGTTAAAGAGAGTTCAAAAGAATATTCTGAAAAAGTGTTTGAACCAAAAGTTCCATTTCCGGATACCTTAAAATGATCCATTTCAAAAGACAAGCAAAAGGCAAAAACTAATGAAATTATGAAAACGTTTAGGCAAGTGAAAGTTAATCTTCCACTATTGGATGCAATCAAGCAAATTCCGGCTTATGCCAAATTCTTGAAAGACTTGTGCACCCAAAAGCGGAAGAACAAGAGCCAAACACCAAGAAAAGTAGTTTTGACTGAGCAAGTAAGCTCAATTTTGCAACATAACACTCTTTCAAAGTTTAAGGACCCCAGTTCACCCACTACATCATGCGTTATTGGTGATCATATCATTAATCGGGCGCTTCTTGACTTAGGAGCAAGTGTTAACCTTCTTCCATACTCGGTTTGTGTCAAATTGGGCCTAGGTGAATTGAAACCGACGTCGGTAGTTTTACAACTTGCCGACCGATCCATTAAGAAGCCTAAGGGTATAATTGAGGATGTTTTGATTAAGATTGATAAATTTTTCTTTCCTGTGGATTTCGTTGTCATAGACACGGAACCCGTTCCCAACCTTAAGAGCTAAATTCTCGTTATCCTTGGCTGTCCCTTCTTGGCAACCGCTAATGCCAACATCAATTGTAGGACGGGGATAATGAAGATCTCATTTGGCCACATGAAGGTGAAGTTGAATATCTTTAATCCCACACCCAATTCATTTGACAAATATGAATGAGAGGTTAATGTTGTACATGAATGTCATAATCTACAATGTCAAGGAAATGAGCTTTTGTGTAAGACCAAAACTTCCAAAAAATCATCTTCAACCTTGCATTCTCAAAGCCATGTTTCAAATTCTTGCTTTGAAAGGGTATGGAAGCCCAAAGGTTATAATTGCATAGACAAAGGACCAAAGGTTTCTTTTGAGCTTAATCCAACAAGTTCTTCAAAGAACCATTTGTTGGGTGGAGTTCAAAGCATCTATCACCCCAACAAAGAAAGGATGCATTATAAGATCTTTGATCCGGGCTAAAAGAGCCCAATGTCTTGCTATAGACATTAAAGACTAGCAAAAAGCATTTGTAGGGTGTTAAAAACCCTATTCCTCGCCCATTTCTATCTTAAATTTCATTTCTTGCGAAGTCTAGATACTTATTTTTGGTTCATGTGCATTGAAAGGAACTTTGGTGAGGATTGCATGAGCTTTCATGTCATTATTGAGCATTCTGCATAGTTCGATCGATCTCAAACCTGAGTTCGATCGATCAAACTCCATTCTGCATTCAACACTTAGAAAAATTTTCGACCTGCAGAAACCTGCATCCAAATCACCTCTCTGTCTCATCGTTCAAACTAACTTTTAGATCCATCTAAACTTCTTCGATCGATCCAACTTTCAAGTTTGATCGATCTTCAAGCTCCAACACTAAGCCAATTTTCTGAACCAAAAACCTGCATATTTTTGCTATCTTTCTGATTGATCGAACTCTTGTTTCGATCGATCTCAGTTCTTCATTTCATTATTTTGACTTTGCTTTGACTCTTCAAATTTTCAAAAATCCAAAAATATTTTCAATTTTATTTTATTTTATTTTTCAAAAAGTTTTCAAAAATTCAAAATATTTTAATTTAATTAGTTTTTAATTATTATTGTTTATTCAATAAAATTTAATATATATATATATATATATATATATATATATATATATATATTCTATTTTATCTTACTTTATTTTTCAATTTTTAATTTTAATTCCAATTTCTAATTTTTAATTTTGTATTTTTCAAAAATTTTAAAAATCCAAAAATACGTTGAAGAGAGTTCATCAAAGTTCGATCGATCGAACTCTGTCGAGAATGTTTTTAAAAATAGAATCGAAGGTTTTCTAGATCGATATCTTAGATCGATCTCACCCTCTCTGCAAACCCTAACCCCATTCTCTCGTCGCTGTCACTGTGCATCATCACCATCACCTCTCCCACCTCCGGTGAACTTTCCGGCGAGCATGTAAGCATCGATCTCTCTCTCCCTTCTCGAATTCATCTTCACTCTTCCAAATCTCCACTTCTCTCATCGTTTGAGGTAAGATTCGAGAATGTCCCTCATGATTTAAGCTTCACTTTTGTGCATACATGCTTTATATGTTGAATACATGCTATATACATGACAAAATCCTCCATTGTTGAAGCTTGAAGCATTTGTGTATATATGTGTATATATTTTTGATGCTTTGATTCGATTTGGGAGTATGGGCCATGATTGGGTGATGGGATTGGATGATTTGAATTGTTGATGGACCCATGAACACGTTCGTGTGGGCCACGTGTTTCTAAAGTCACAGATCTGTAACCTTTGAGTTTTCATCATCGAACAGTTCAATCGATCGAACTTGTATCTCAGATCGATCTTGAGAGATCGATCGAACTCATGTCTCAGATCGATCGAAGTTATGAGATCGATCTCACTTATTTTCGATCGATCCAACTTTTATGATCGATCTCACTTCTTTTTATGATAGATCGAACTTCACAGATCTCACACACACTTATCATTCATCATACCTTATGTTCATGTTATCTCATATATGCCCAATGCCTGTGATATTCAACATTGGATGCATTTCATACTTATATTGCTTAGCATGCTTCATATCCTATCACTTGCATAGATTCATGTCCTCTATATGATTTGTCTATCTTATTTGACATGCATGTTTCTATTTTGTGCTTTTAATTCTTTATTCTGGCACTAACTTCCTTTGCAAGTTTTTAAATTATTTTTCAGGCCATGACTAAGCGCAAGACTGTAGCCTACGGTCACTACCACCGCCGGGGCAGGTACACTTTTGATGCTGGTGCCGGTCCTTCTCACGACCATGATCATGCATAGAAGGAGCCAGTACAGCCGACTCTACCTCAGTCACCTGCTCATGAGGCTGAGGATGATCATATTCCATCTCCTTCTCAGGCTTATCCTGCATTCACCCGTACTATCTCCACCACATGCTGGAGCTGAGCATTCACTGTACCATCTCCACCACGCCAGCCAGCTCAGAAGCGTGATAGGCTCGTGCCTAGATATGTGCACATGACGGTCGACCATGAGTCAGTGTTCGACACGGCCTTTTTCTCTAGATCGGTGCTAACCCGATGCGCTTACCATGATATTATTCAGAGGGGCCTGGCCGCTATTCTTGCCCCCGTCACAGAGCCGGTCTACCCGCGGCTGGTATGGTTGTTCTACCAGAACCTCCGACCATCGCCGCGTACCACAGCCAAGCTGGTCACTTCTGTCGATAGACATCCAATCACCATCACAGTAGACTCACTAGCCTGCTCTTGCCGCTGTCCACACAGATGTCCTCCGGAGCTTCAGGACACTTATCCGAGGCTATTCAGGCCTTCTTACGTCGACATGGCGATTTTTCTTACAGGTCACCATGCCGATGGCGAGACCTTCGCCACCCAGACATTCTTTCCAGACGACCTTTGGCTCACCGATTTCGTTCTTTTCCGGAACATATACATGGCCAGGCACAAGATTCAAAGGAAGGGCGATTATCTAACAGCCCTCTAAGCCTTCTACACCGGGCACTGGGTGTCCATTCTCGTGCTCATCTGGAGCGTGATGAGGAAGCTTTATGACGAGTACATCAGCAAGGAGACGCCTGGACGGGCTAAGTCTCTTCCTTTCAGCCACCTCATCACCCAGATTTTGATAGATCAGCATTACCCCATCCATCCTCGGGAGCACCCCGAGAGAGGTTTCTGTCACTTCCTAAAGAAGGACTGGGACAAGAGCTACCGATCCATCATTACTCGCCTGCAGGACCACGCAGTAGTGGCTGCAGTGGAGTTAGAGTAGGAGCAGACTTAGGAGCTTTCTTCTGATTCATCTATACCTGAGGCTTTATATTTGACCCCCGGCTTTAGAGTATGCCTGCAGACTCTTGAGGATGTTGTTGTTGCCATCCGAGCTGATCTCACAACCCACAAAGCTAATTTTGCTGCCTTCCGCACGGATGTCACGACCATGTTCCGAGATCTATCCAGAGATATCCGTGGAGCCCGACCTGCCTGTCCTACCTCATCCTCCTGAGTTCTTAGTTCCTTCTATCTCATGATCCCTCTCTCCTATTGATACTTTATTTTTGTCACTGTACAGTACTATTATTTTTACAGCCGGTCTGTTGGCTTTGATATTTTTGTTGTACCTGCATTTTATCTATTTTATATATCTGTTTTTGCTATGGATGTCATATGATTATATTCTCATATCTGTATATTTGACTCCATCAGGTGCATCACAGTGACTTCAGTGAGAGAGTGCTACCCAATTTTTAGGACCACCCTTATACCTCTCTCATCTATTTATCTGTTTATCCCATTTACACTTGCATGTCCACTGTGCACTGATTATCCCATTTTGTTATCTAATGAGTTTATCCAAGTGCCAATTTTCAGGACCACAGTTCATCCTAAGTTTGGGGGGGTCATGCCACCCACTTCAGATACTTCAGTCCCGATCATTCTATACCTTAGTTGCACTGGTATACTCTTTCCCTTGTTCTCTTTGCACATTGAAAACATTGTGCCATTTAAGTTTAGGGGGAATGGTGCTTTACAGTGTTAGTTTTAAATTTAAAATTTTGAGCATGACTTGTGTATTTGAGGGATATTTCTATGATTGGTCCATATCTAGCTATGATTTTGATCTTTTGAGGACTATATTGCTTAAAATTTAAAAATTACTTGACTTGAGAGTCCAATACTCCTTGTATGCCTTATGGATGCCATTTAGGAGTAAATTTTTCGAAAGATTGATATCTTACTTGCCTTTATGGTCCACATCATTTTGATTTTGTGATTATTTTGAGATTCACTCTAGGATTCTACACTAGCACAGGCGCACACTATCATTCATTTGTGGGGTACATGCTATGTTGACTATTGAATTGGTTATATCCCAATTCAGCTAGTAGTGCATTGAAAGCTTTCATTCTTGATAAAGATGGATAACAACCCTTTTTCACTAAGTAGTCGGGATTCTAGCCTCATCAAGCATTGAACTTCTTGCGCCGAAAGGTGGAAGGCCCAAACTCTAGGTTAATAATTGAATTGAAAAAAAAAGAAAAAGAAAAAGTTGCAAAAACAAATAAAAAAAGTGAGGATTTCTCCCAAAAGGTGAGAAGTGGGAAATGATTAGATGGAGGTTGTCTTGATTTGCAGCCTAGTTGATTTGAGCTTGTAAGTCCGTAGGGGTGTTTAAACACCTAATGCCCTAAAGCCGTCTGGTTTGGGAGTCATTAACCTAACGCTCGACCTCATGAATCGCTAGAAAGCTTAATAGATCAACACATTGCACCATGCTTCCATCTTTGATCCCTCAAAAAAAAAAAAAAAAAAAAAAAATTCGAGTGTAAGCGCACCTAGAACAATAAAGCTTTAATAAAAGGTTCACTTTTTGTCTTGATAATCGGTACTAGATTTGTGTGCTAGTTTGAGGTAAGGATGTGATTAATTCTTTAGTTGGCTAAGATAGCAACATATTTGATACCGGTCCACTCAAAAGAATTCTAGAGTTGTTTTGATTTGCATGATCATTTACTTAATCTGTGGAAGACCATATTTGTTTGCTCGATGTTGAGATTTTGGGAGATTACTTAGAAATGTTTGAAAAATTGTATACTTGAGGTAGTTTTCTCCCAATGTTGTTTGCAATATTGGTGTCTCTTTTGAAAGAATGAGCTTAATGTTTGTGGGTACCATTTCTGGAAACCCTCACGAGACTCCACTCGTCCACTAGGGGTAACTTAGGGGTTTAAAAGGCTTGTTGCATATTCTAAGTGCAATCATGTTCCCTACGAAAGTGGCGTTGTCATTTATGGCTTTCTAGTTAATACTTGTATAGTTATTCATTTCATTCCTTTACTTTCTAGTTCATTGCTAGGGACTAGCAATATTTAAGTTTGGGGGTGTGATGAGCGCTGAGAAGTGGGTATTTAAACCCCTTAAGCTTAGGCATTCTAGTACCTTTATCCATCTTATTTTACCTTTTTAGATTGATTTCGTATTATTTCCATTTTCAGGCACTTATCCAGAAAATAAGCTAACTCAGCCAAAGAAGAGCAAAAAGGAAGCAACTCTAGGATTAAACAAAGAAAGGAGCAAAGTGGAGAAAGAAGGAGGCAAATGAAGCCAAATGTAGGAAGTAGAAAAGTTCGATCGATCCAAGTTCAAGGTTCGATCGATCGAACAATGATCGATCTTAGCAATTCAAGATAGATCCAGGCCTTGGCCCAAAAGCATAAAGTCCAAAAGTTCGATCGATCCAACACCACCCTTCGATCGATCGAACACTTTTGTCCTTATTCAAATGATTGATCATATCCACAGCTATACCACACACTATCCACTTTTGTCCTTTTTCCAGAAATATCTCCCAAAATATCTCGGATTTGTCTTTTCCCAAAAAGCTCAACCAGTTGGATCGATCTAGCCTAAGTTCGATGGATCTTAGCCAGTTCGATCGATCCAAATCCAAGGTTCGATCGATCGAACTTCCTCTAGTGCGAAAAAGTTAAATTTCCATCTCATTGAAAGTTGTCATTTATCCAATCATGAGGGAATATTGTGTGCACAACCCAGCTCATTTTGGGTGTCTTTTAACCTACCTATATAAGGATAAGGATTGCTTTTTACAAGGGGAGCCAATATCATTTTTCATATTATCTCTTGGAGAGGAAATATAGAGGATGAGGCTAGAGACACCATTGGAGGTTCTTCATCAACAAGGAGCAGATTTTAACCATGGAGTTAGCCCTTGAGGGTTAGAGCAACATCACCATGAGTGGCTAGACATTCTCTTGGGGCTAGAGTTAGCCCCAAGCATGTTTTCTATATCTTAATCTTGTGTATTATTGAGGGATTAGTATTGTAATTAATGTTTTGACACTTTGATATATATAGATCTTGTTTATTCAATGATTTATGTGTTTTAATGCTTCCAATTGATCATTTCATTCTATCCATATGTCTATGTATGCTAGAATAGATGTTCATGTGTTTGTCTCTAGATTTTGTGTTATTGATCTCTAGATTTTATGTTATTGATGCATGTCTATGTGTATTGATGCTATAGATTTGGAGATTGTCAAGACATAGTGCTCAAAATAATGCTTTTGTGATTCTCTTGATGGTTCATACTTATTCCTTGATGGATTGTGCCTCTCCCCTAATTTATTTTCATGTTAGTAGTGTAGATGTAGTGTAGTTGTAGTGTAGTGTTAAATGGGAAGACAATCTATGCTTGTTGTTTGATGATCCAATCTTTTGAATGCAAGAAGCATATGTCTCTAACCTTGTGTTGTATTTGGATTATGAGTTTAATGAAAGGATTAATGACTTGTTTTGATCTATTGTGCCTTTCACATGTTGTTTAGACAATATATGCTTCATTGCTTAGATATATTATGCCTTTCACATGATGTTTAGACAATACATGCTTAACTAGTCATCCTTGCTTGTTGAATCAACTAAACACACACACACACACCAATATTGCAACACACCAATTGCCCTCATTAGTCACTTGTCAATGGTATAGAAATGCATTGCTTGGTGGTAATCTCTAAACCCCAAGATCTCTCTCTTTTACTTACTCTTAATTGCATTCTTTTGTTATCACTTAGTTTAATTTAGTTGCTCTACCAACCAATTGTTTGATCACTCGACCTACTAGCCCTAATAGCGATTCCATGACATTGTTCAATCTTCACAATCCCTTAGGATGATCCCTACTCACCTTAGCTATATTTTTAGTGAAGGTAGTAATGGCTTCTATAAATGTAAAACTCTTGGCCCTCGCCTTAAAATCTACACACTCTCAAGCTTGACGGTGGTGCGGCAACCTACCGGCCAAATGGTTTTGAAAATGGGGATCGACATTGACATGCATTGCATTCCATTGCATTAAATTGTTAATGTTAAGCTTGGATATAATGTGTGCTATCCCGACTTAGCATGACCCCGACTCTTATTGTTCTATTCCTTGTTTAGGTACACGGGGACACAAGAAATATATCTTAGGAACCACCTATTGAGCAATTTGCTCACCCCATATATATATTTAACATTTTTCAAGGTATGGCAAAGAGTTGGCGGATGACAATCCACCACAGGCTTGAGAGGACTTAAAAGACGTATTGGATGTATTTTGTAGAACTTGAACTTATTTTGTAAAACATATGATGTAAAACGTATTAGGTTCACTTTAGATGTTAATGGGAATGTAACCGGAAGTTGAACTCATTTTGATGTATATTAACTTTGATGTAAAGTCTATGTTTTAAAATTTATGTAATTGACTCTAAATGAAGTTTAAATGTGATCACGGGTTAGTGCTTTCGTTTGTGATCGTAGTGTGACTCTTGATTGAAGTTTGAACTCGAGATTAAACCATTTTGAAGTCCCCATTTTAGTTCCCCTCTCATCTCGATAAAGCAGCACTTCAGTTTTCAGGATGCAGGGCTCGAAGAAGCCATTTCGGTCGACCGAAATGGCGCATCGATGGACCGAAATAGTGCATCGGTCGACCGAACCCCTTTGTGGACTCTCGGGATCTCCATTTCGGTCGACCGAAATAGGGTTCAGTCGATCGAAACCTTTTTAATGCTCTCGGTATCTTAGCTTCAGTCGACCGAAGCAGTGTGTCGGTCGACCGGTTCTTGGAGGCCTGCTTCGGCCGACCGAAGCTACACTTCGGTCGACCGAAGTATGCCTGCTGGGTCTTCCTTGTTCCTTCTTCCTTTGTAATCTACTCTTGATTCCGGGGAAATACTTTGAACCTTGGAAAAGTTTAATTTTGATCCTAATGAGCATGTTTTGACACTTGAAATGTTAGGTTTGACGTAGATGACCTCGGGTTCGAGTAAGGACCCAGTTGACAGTTCGAACCCCCGGGTTCGGGTCATCACACAACCGAACTCACAACGACAGCACCGTTAAATAAGGGATTATAATGGGGTGTTGGGGAGTCGAACCCTGGACATGTTAAGACCAGGGCCCTCTCTTTACCGCTGGACCAAACTCCTGGGGTTTAATTTGACAACATGAAAATACTAATATTTTATGATGTTTATTTGGGTGAGGTTAGATAATATTGATGAGATATGGGAGAAAACTGAACACTACCGATAAATTTTTTCTTCGAGCAACACAGAGTGGACAAATGACGAATAAATAGTAGAAAAAGATCACAAATTTTTATTTTTCTCATTTATTTGAGTTTGTTGCTCTTAATTTGATCTTGTTCTTCATATTTTGTTTTATAGTGGTGAAAAAACAAAATGTTTTGCTTCATAGCCATAGATGTTGTACGTATTTGAAATATATAGACAATTTGTGTGTAATTTTGAAGAAAAAGAAAAAAAGAATTCAACAAATACTATTTTTTGTTTTTAAAGTTGAACAAATAATTATGAAAATTAATTAAAAATTCATTTTTTTATTTTATCATAATCGTTATATATTATTATTATTGTTATTATTTGCATATCCGCAAGGCATGATTAAATAAAATATCGAATGTCTATTGTGAATGAGTAATTTATCGACCGAAAAATAAGGCATGAATAAAAAATTTACTATTACCGTGAATTTTTCTGTGATTATGTTGCAAGTCTGTGTTGTTACTAATTATACTTTTTTAAGTGATGGTAATTGTCATAGTTTTTGTATATGCAAATAACATACTTTTACTATCAACATTAACATTATGTATTTAATAACTATTCATTTATTTGAGAATGTGGTTGAGATATTGGAATAAACTATAACATGTTTAGCCTATCCAAATTGTTCATTAATTATGGTTGTTATAGCGGGAAGAGTCAACGGACTCATGTTTTAAATTGGGCTTGCTGGTTTGCTCTGTTGATACCTTAAGTATTTCACATACATACACAATTTACTTGAATTTTGCTGAAGAAATTTTTAACACATGAAATGTGTGTGTATATATATATATATATAGTCGAGGGTCTATATCACATGTAAAGTTGGGGTTGTGAAAGCATTTGTGTGAGTGTATTTACCTATAGCCAAATATGTATATATTATGAAAATCAGCTACACTGCTAAGACTCCATATTGCCAATTCCTTATCAATGATAAAAAGTGCAAAATGCTACCACAAATTTTGTACAGTTGTGCCAATACCATGTATAATCCATCTCATTTGAAATATCAACTTAAACTGAACATTCACACCAAATAAACCATGTCTTTAAGAACCTACGATTCTGTTATGTATAATTCTGAATTTAATTGTACTTGTTCATTCAGGAATTCCTGTGGCCTGGTTCCTCAACTTCATCTGCATTGAGGGGGAAGATGTTGACTGGTGCACTAATGCAATCAACAGTGCTATGCTTCCTGAATTTACCACCACTTGATACACCTTGATGGTGATCAAGATATATAACCACCACTGTGATATCATCGTGGTAATGACGCCTCGTTCCCCTTTCCATCTTTTTAATCTCATCATATTTCATTTCTTTCTTTTTTGCTGCCTCGTGAAGGGCAGCACTCACCAATCGTTTTGCTATTCCCTGCAACGGAAAATGCCAAGAAATAGCATCTTGTTAGGCACAATGTGAACAAAACCAGTGCGATTTTCAGCTAAACTGAGGAGCAGTCGAAATTAGGAACTATAAAAAGCAATGAAAAAAGAGGTTAGAAAGAGGCTCAAGCTTGACACATTGACCAGCGAGACTGCCAACACCTTACCACATAGTTCATAATCAAGGAAAGTTGGCAAATTAAAGTTGGACTTCCAAAAATTGTAAGTACTAATTACAGAATCTAAAATCTAATTATGATTAGTAAAACACAATCCCAAGGCATTGCATTGCACTTACAGTTCTTGGGCTTTTGAAAACAATCTGGACTACTGCTTCATCACTGAGTTGCTCCCAAAGGCCATCCGACGCAAATATCAAGAACAAGTCTTCATGTTTTAGCTCTCGAACCTGGATTGAGGGTTCTGCTGTCATTACAGGCCGTTTAAGTGGAATGGGAAATCCGAATGTGTGGAGATAAGAATCTCTAGTGAACTCTGGTTTCTTCAGATATATGTCCCCAATAGATCTCGACACCTAGAAAAAGAGTAATGTTTTACAAATGAATACCACACAAGGTTTAAGGTATAAATATGTAATTCAAAAGTCAGAGAAAAAGCTTGAAGAACGTACTCATGTTACCACACTTCTAATGTTGTCATTAAGAATGATATTACATATATATCGATCCATGAATAGGAGTGTGAAGTTGAATAAGTTACTCATGTTCAACTAAGCACAACATGAACAAATATGAGTTGAATGACTTGAAAAAGAAGCACGCAGATTAACATCATAATAGGCCAGTGGCCTAACGGTACCAAACCCCTACTTTCCATAGGGAGGTCAGGGATTCGAGCCTCAATAAAGGCATGTATGTGTAAGTAAAAAAGAAAGATCATGATAATACCATAACTGACACAATTTCAAGCCTTGAAAATCACATGAATGGCTAAGTCGAGAAGTGAAGGAAAATTGTTGGACTAACTGTTACAGTATTGAACCATTGAGGTCTCCATATACATCCCAGTTAATCAACCAAGTTGCATAACATTGTGGGCGAAGAAATGAAGCTTTCAGTTTGAAGAAATATGACAAGGTCATCTATAGATAAAACATGCATAGGACTAATAGGAAAGGCGAAAAGACAGAGCATAATGAGTAAATAAAAGATGAATCCGTAGAAAACATATCAAACATATTTATTTCACGTTTTCCTTTAAAACACTTTTACAAAAAACAACATCAAACATATTTATCCACACAGCTGACCTCTGCTTCCCATCAATTAACATAATAGGTTGAAGAAATTCCGTAAAACAGGTATAATAAAAGACTTAAAACAGAGCCAGAGTAGTATTTTACTTCTCCATTTTATGTTAAATAGAACAACTAAGAGTTAAACATAGATCAATCAATGTAGCAGATTGACAATGTCAAAGCAAAGGCTGAAAGACAAACATTATTTCAGAAGAAAAAGCAAGTGTTTAAACCAGGCCTCAATCCCGGTAAACCAATTTATAGATGGAAAGCATGAGCATATACTTTCATGGCCATAAATTATAGAACACGATGCAATACTACAGGAATTCGTTTAAAGTGACGATGACATGAGAACCCCTAAGCCACACAATTTGATCCTCAATGAATACAACAATCCCATATGATGAAATTTCCTTATTGCAATTTAGTACCTTGCATTTTTGTCAAATATGCAACATAAGATGACCTCAAACCCCCCAAAAGAAGAGAAACTATTAAAGTTTTTCTACAAAGACATATAAAATGTGTTGCATTTCGAAATTCAGAACAGAGCTTTTCACCAATCCATTCTAGGCATCATAGTGAAGTAATCAAACAAATTTTCAAGACAGGGTGTTGGAAATATATCCTACAAGGCAATATGTATCTGTATCAAACAGCAAAAAATGTCATAACCTCTGTCTAAATTGAATTGAACTTTTCTATAATTTCCAATCTTCATCCCCAATTAACAAATTGAACTTTACATATTATATTGTACCTCCAATAGATAAATAAAAAAATCATCACAACTAATTGACTTGTGGTTTTAAATTCCACAATTAGGTAAGAATCTCAACTAATTACCAATATTGTAGCAACATATTATATTATTCAATTGAGCAAATCACCAATGAACATTGTCATGTTAGTTGGGAAAAAACAAAAAATTAAATAACCCTTGAACTAAATTCTTGGCTCCTCCACCAATTGTGGGTGTGTTGGTCTTTGCGTTTGCTTCAACTTTCACAAAAAGATAAAGAAAGAAATAAATTCATGAACTCTGTTTACCTGAATTATACCCTTGATTCGCCAAACACCGTGATGGTTGACAACAATATGTGAATCATCAGGATGAAGAGCTTCCACCTCCTTCCTCACCTCTTCCACCGCCACATTATGATCCGTGGACAACCGCTCCGCCACCACCGCATCACTTTTCGTCCCACCGGAGACTCTCCGGCCTAGAACCGCCCGAGAGTCGCCCAGATTGGCCACGTACAGCTTATTCTTCGCAATCGCTCCGACCAGACAACAAGAACCTGCTGAAGCAATCCCTGGCTTAGCCGGCCACGACCGCTTCACCAAGTGCAAGAATTCTTGCTCTGTATCATCAAATGCCTTCTTAATCACATCCTCTGACAACCCTCCTCTGTCAGAAACAAGCTCTACAAATAACAAAATCATATGCCATAAGAAAAATTATATATATATTTGTGTATATAGGTGTGTATATATAAAAGGCCGACTATTATAGAAAGAGTTAGATGTATGCAATCTTATGAATACCTCCACTGTCCACAGGTGGGAGAGATACTGTTAAATAACTCTACCTCCACATGAGAAGAGATCGTGAAACAACTCTCACCTCCCCTCCCATTACAGTGGAGTAACCTTAGTTGTGCCAAAATCAGACCTCAGATGTGTGTGTGTATATATATATATATTGATGAAAAGATGTGAGGAAGTGTAGAGAGTACTGTTGAGGTGAGGGAAGAGGTGGTGGGAGAGGAATTTGGAGGTGTCGGGGCCGCCGTGGCCGTCGAAGACGCCGATGAAGGTGGCTGAGGGAGAAGTGAAGACTTGACTTTGGTCTTCGAGAAAAGAATTAGCTTGAACAACGGCCATGGAGAGGTCGCCGGAGGGGTGAGGCTTCAAGTCCATGTGCCAGAGAAGCTCGTCTCCGCTACCTCGTCGGCCGGGGCATCGGTCCAATTGTCTGAGAAACGACCGGAACATTCTTTCTCTCTTCTCTCTCTCAAAAACTAATATCATTGGAGGTGTTGGCTAAGATTTCAGTGACTTTAAGGTAAGAGAGAGAGAGAGAGGGGAGAAGACCATAAGACTGACCCGATCAATCAGAGCAAGTCGTGGGGATGTTAATTATATTTTCTTTGGAGTGAAAGATACGGTGACATAATTGACTCTTTGACTGATTTTTTATTTTCTTTATTTATTATTAAATGATAGATTATTTTGTAGTTTGTACACTCATGAAAAATGAGTGTAAGTGTTTAATTGAAAAAAAAATAATTAATCTTTCTCTTAGTTAATCAAAGTAGTTAATTGTAATGTTTTCAATTTTTATCATTTTTTGTTTTTTAGAATTTTCTGAAATCTTGGGGAGCAATTTCGTCTTTTTTCGTTTTGCGTGCCGGACACCGTGGGGTGTGTCGGGTTTGTCCAAGAGTTGATTGGGGCATTTATTTGAATTCAGGACTCTTGAAAATGTAAAGGTTGTCATTTCGGCATTTTTTTTTATATTTTTGAACCGAATGGTCCAAGGTGGGATCTGTTACTAGAATTGTTATGTACGGGAATTTTATTTTGGATCCATTGCATATCATGTATAATTATTTTGTGCATAATTTTATGTTGGGAGTTAAATTGTGTGGTTGTATTATTATTGGTGCATTTGGAAGAAAAATTTAAAAGGTTAGATTTTATTTAGTGTTGGGACACACCACTAAATATTTTGTGGCCAAGAGACCATTTTTAGTCTCATTCTCTCCCTCACTCCCTGCAGCTCTCTCTCCCTCTTCTTTTTCTTTTTCATTTCAATCAAGCTTTCAAGGCTTTATCTTTCCCTCACCTTTAGGAATTGATGGTACTACCTTAGGTAATGTTGGAGAGCTTGTCGAGGCTTACAATTTGATCAGAGCAAATCTCATTTTAGCCACCATTGGAGATTTCAAATTTAGGGATTTTTGGGCTAGAATTTGGGGCTTTCTTCAATAGGTTGAGGTAGGGGTTTCTAATGCATACTTTCTTTGAACTTAGTGAATTATTTCTCTATAATTTGACCTAGCAAGGCTTTAATTTCATAAAATTAAAATTATACATAGTTATGAAGGTTTTATGTGTTAGACGTGATAGTTGTGTATTATGTGAAAATATGAGTTCATATGCATGCTCAACTGAATTATATGAAAGAGCTAGTTAAATTCAAGGTGCTACATGCTTGTGTTATTATGTGTTATAACCATAATAAGAATTATGTAAAATTATAGTATGATTTATTCCTAAAGCATACTAGATGGATATTGTTGTGATTGAATGAAAATTATGGAAAATCATAAATTGTTATGGCATTGAACGACATGCTACATTCATGCATGACATTGGGTAAGAAAATGGGAAATGTGATTTGAAATAGAAAGAAAAGGGTTTTGGGGAAATGTTTTGAAATGGGGAGCGACATTGCATGACATTGCATCCCATTGCACGGCTTAGTTCATTCATGACTTGAATTGTTAATGTTGATATTGTGGTTATATTCTCCTCGGTATGGTATGATTCCGTTTTCCTTATTTCTATTCCTTATTTGGATTCATGGGGTCACAAGAGGTATGTCTTAGGTACCACCTACTGAGCAATTTGTTCACCTCTTATATTAACATTTTTCAAGACTCGGAGAAGAAGTGGTGAAGGATAACCCACCACAAGGTTGATGGGGGATGGAAGTTTATAAATTTTGTAATCTTTTGTATTACGTCTCATGAGTTGTAGAGCTTGTATTTTGTTCCATGGATAGTAACCTGGGTGTAATCAATGTATAACTCATGTAAATGATTTTGGGACTATGTAAATGGTATGTTAAACTTGCATTTTGAATGAAGGAAATGTAGTATATCATTTGGCAGTGTTTTAAAACATGTTTAGAGCAGATTGCAAAGTTTTCATAAAGGCGTTGCATTTCCTCATTTTCAGTATGTCCAGTAGCAGGAACCGGTCTCGCCGAGCCATTTCAGCTGACCGAAATGGGCACTTCGGTCGACCGATTCTTCCAGTAACTTTAGCTACTGTTGGGTCCACAACCGGCCGACCGAAATGGGTACTATGGTCGACCGGTACAGGAGGGTTCACTTCGACCGACCGAAGCCCCACTTCGGTCTACCGAACTGTTGTTGCATATGTTCCATTTTCTGGTATAGTTCACCCTGAGTCTTGGGAAGTTACTTAGAGCCTGAATGAAGTATATCTGTGATGCAATAAAGATGTATTGACACTAGATATAATAGAATTGACTTAGGTGACCTCGGATTCGAGTAAGGACCCGATTAACTGTTCGGACCCATGGATTCGGGTTGTTACAAATTTGGTATCAGAGACTTAGGTTCGAAAACCTAAGGACGACGGGTAGGGTTGACCTAAAAGAGCTAGAATTGGGTTTGATGGCATTACGTACTTATGTGGTTATTACTTTTTGGTTCAAAAGCATGACTTATAGCTATGTGCTTATGTGCTTAGATGTTACTTTGTTTAATATATGTTTATGTGTTTATTGCTCGTTGAGTTTATTGATTGTCGAGTGAAAAAGCATGATCAACAGTTTGATATTAAATGTTTATGTGCAACTACTTATATGATTAAATTTGTTTAAAGCATGCTTGATTTGTTTCGTGGTTAATTGTTAATTGTTTACTATTAATGAAAACATGTTTAATTGATTATGTGCTTAATGGTTAAGTGTTTAATATTTATGAAAGCATATATTATAGGATATGACAACTTTCATTTGAGCACGATAGTTATGATCCTGTTTTAGGAAGTAGTTGTACGTTTAGGTTTTTGTTGTGGTTGTTCATCCACTAGGGAGTGGATGTTTGTGTGACTAGTTTGTTTCGTGTTGACGAGTTTGAGGTTTTGGGGCAATGTTGTGTGTTGAGTTACGAAGGGTTCTGATCCACGTATGTGATGGGCTTAATCATTCCTACATTTATAAATGTTTAGTTCTTAATGAACGGATAATGTGAGCACTATAGCTCGTGGATTAAGCTATTTCATGTATTCTTGTTTTGATCTTATAGTTGCTTTTGTATAAACTGCGCTTTAGGGCGACGTAGAGAAATGGATCCGAATGAAGTTGGACAGCGAGCAGGTGAAAGGCCATCCCAACCAGTTAGGGTTTTAAAGGGACAGGGCCGAGATAGGGAGGTGAATGATAATCCACCAATACCGGTGGACGATATCTTATTAGCAAGGGCTATAGCCTTAGCCTTTCAGAATTTAGCGAGAACCACAGCTCCTCAAGTGGCACCACAACCGGCTATTCAGCCACAGAAGACGGAGATAGAGCGGAATCTTCGGTACCTTATTCAGTTTGACAAACTTATGAAAGTAACATTTGAGGGAGGTCCAGATCCGTTAGTTGTAGATGTTTGGCTTGATGAAGTTGAGAAACATTTCAAGGCAATAGTTGTACCCGATGATCGGTTAAAGATCACCTTAGCCACGTATATATTTGTTAGCGACGCGGCAATATGGTGGAAGACCATGACTAGTGCACATGATATTGACAGTATAAGTTGGGATGCATTCAAGAGTCTCTTCTTTAATAAGTATTTTTTGCAGACTAAGAGGCGAGAATTGAGGACGCAGTTTGACGGACTTGAACAAGGTGACATGCCAGTGACAGAGTATGAGAACAAGTTCACTTCCTTTTCATGTTTCGCTATGGATGTGCTAGGGAACGAAGAAGAAAAGACATGGCGTTTTGTGTACGGCCTAAATCGTTTTATTAGGCCAGGGGTGACACTTTTGGGATTAAAGAGATATTCGGAGGCGATTACAAGAGCACTAATGGCAGAGGCAGAAGCCAAGGACTGGCAAGTAAGGTGTGGTATTGTTGGTCCTCAGGAACGAGGTACGAGTATGGGTACTTTTTCTGGGAACCAAGACAAGAAAAGGCACGGGCGTGCTTCAGTGTTATCTCAGGAGCAGCGAATGGCAGGTACTACTCCTATTGTTGGTGCTTCTTTAGGGTCTTCTAGGGCGAGTGTGGTATGTTATGATTGTAGACAGCCAGGACACAGCAAGGCGGAGTGTCATCTTGATCAACCTAGTTTCAAAGTTTATTTTTGGTGTGATCAGTTAGACCATATAAAGAGGGACTGTCCACAGAGGAGATGAGGCATTACTATAATCGATTCTTGTTGTAACGGGGGGATACTTATGAGATTGGACGGATGCCTGTGCACTGTTGTGCTGGATGTAACGGGGGCTACCTGTAAGTTTTGTAACGAGGGGTTACCTATGACTGTGTCATAACGAGGGATACCTGTGAGTCGTGTCGTGTTGTAACAAGGGATACATATGAGTCGTATCGGTTGTAACGGGGGACACCTATGAGTCGTGTTGTGTTGTAACATGGGACACTTATGAGTCGTATTGGTTATAGCGGGGGACACCTGTGAGTCATGTCGTATTGTTGTATGTGAGTCATGTCGTGTTATTGTCTGTGAGTCGTGCAGTGTTGTTGTCTATGAGTCTTGTCATGTTGCTACCAGTGAGTCATGTGTGTTATGTCGTAACGGGGGATACCTGTGAGTTTTGTAACAGGGGTCTACCTACGATTGTGTAACAGGGGATACCAGTGATTGTGTAACGGGGGATACTTGTGAGTTTTGTAACAGGGGATACCTGTGAGATTGGGTGTGACAGGAGATGCCTATACACTATCGTTCTTGTTGTAACGGGGGCTACCCATGAGTTTTGTGTAGTATTTGGTTTATTTATGCCAGGATGGTGGACATGTCCTGCAATGTGGTCCCGGATTGGGGTGATACTGATAATAGTTAGTGTGTGAGCCCTTGGGCAGGATATAGATCAAGATGTTCTGTAATGGTTTCATGTTGTAATGTTGTACCGGTTGTAATCATTATGTATTAAAGTAATGATGTATTTGTATGACTACATGTGTATTCCAGACAGTTTTATTGGATAGTGATGTGTATTTTATGAGCAGTCGAGCCCTTATGTGTTGGTTTTATTAATTGATTGATGACAAAGAATCTTTAACCATGTTACTTTAAAGGTTATGGGTGTGGTTGTTGGCGCTATGTAGTTGTTTCTATGGGTGTGGTTGTTCGCTTGTAAGGTTCTCCTTTGGGCAGGATGGGATGCGATGTCCTAGGACTCATTGTCTAACCTCTAGCATTTCTGGAAGGGACACTATTCTCTATTAAGTATGGATGTTAGGTGTCCGAGTTACAGATCAAGTTGTTTTGCCTCCTTATAGTTCCTCTTTCTTAGTATTTCATAAGCGAGGTGTCGATTGGTATGTGCTCATTTTCGTTGTGAGAGATGGACTCGTTCTTCCTTCTTCTTGTTTTGGTCCTGGCAAAGACTTTATTGCTTGTGAGTTTCATATCTCCACATAGGAGTTGTGCGTGTCAGTGGGCGGAGGAACTTTTTAGAGTACCCATTTCTACTAGGGATTCCGAGTAAAGGTTTGATTTTGATCGTTCAACTTATCTCCACGGTAAGAGGTGAAGTCATTGGTTTTGTGGGATTCGTTCCGAGAGGTTATGATCGATACGGTGAGATGTGACTTGTTTACCGATGTGTACCTTTCCTTAGGGTCTTGGGGCTAGTAGTGGTATCTAGCAGTCATGATGCGACTTATGTATCAAGGATAGTTAGACCGTGTGCCATGGACAGTATGTCTTGAGTAGACATAAAGATTGGTACATATGTATACTTGGGGATTAGACCAGAAGACAAGAATAATGTTGGTGTTGAGGTCGGATCGACGATGGGAATGGCCTGGCCAACCATTTCTTTGAGTCAATCTTTTCTTAACATAGTGTCGAGTCAAAGGTCAATGATCATTACTTTTAGTATGCTCGGTGACAGTCGGAGTACGGTGTTGTGTGTTATGTACGTGTGGTTGTACGATCCCATTTTTGAGTGAGTCTCATTTGGGATAGATGGTATTCTTTGTATGTGTTCAAGTGACTTGCCATGGATGGTGGTGTACTTGGTGTGGGGCTATGTGTACCAAGAGCTTCAGTTGTTGGATCAATTAATCCTTGAGCTATGCTAATGGGTTATTTTCCCGGGTACCTGATGGTACGTTTGACAGGTTGGATGGTTCTCTCGATTATAGTTGTAGGTGTTCAGCTATGATGTAGCTCGTATGGGATCCAACCGCTTTCTTGTAAGATGTCTCGTGTGGACCGCATTAGTGCGATTTTATGTATCGGATTGGTTTTAACCTAGGTTGAGTGTAGAAGTAGATGGTTGAGTGTCATAGTGACTTGGTTAGAAGGATGACGATCCTAATGGTTCTCAGGGGTCAGGACTCGGTGGAGTCGCGAAGGTTGGCTGGGGGTTGTGCCTCGTGTGCTTGGCATGCGGCGATAGAGAATTTTGTTCGGCATAGGGTGTGTCTTTACGCCCAGTTGGTTTTGTGTTGGGATGTTGTGAGATATGAGTGCTCTCATAGGGTAGTGAGCATTGGTTTTAGTGACAGTGGTTTCTGATTGCCTGGTGACGTCCGGTGTCAAAGGCAATAATGTTGGTGAGTTTATGGTCTTGTGGTTTTGTGGTGTGTTTCTCGAGAAGGTGTGTACTGTGGGCCTCATTTTTAAAGAAGGTAGATTTCGAACACGAAATCTTTTTAAGGAGGGTAGATTGTAATATTTTCAATTTTTACCATTTTTCATTTTTTGGAATTTTCTGAAATTTTCGGGGGCAATTTTTTTTCTCATTTTACATGCCGAACACCGTGGGGTGTGCTGAGTGTGTCGAGATTTGGTTAGGACATTTCTTTCAGTTCAGGACTCTTGAAAATGCAAGGGTTGCCATTTCGGCATTTTTCCCTTTTGGGTCGGACGATTCTGGGTGGGATCCGCTACCGGAATTGTTATGTACTGGAATTTTATTTTGGGTCCATTGCATATCATGTATAATTATTTTGTGCATAATTTTATGTTGGGAGTTAAATTATGTGGTTGTATTATAATTGGTGCATGTATATAAGTTTGTGGAGGAAAAATTTAAAAGGCTAAATTTTATTTAGTGGTAGGACCCACCACTAAATATTTTGTGGCCAAGAGGCCACTTTCAGTCTCATTCTCTCCGTCACTCCCGGCAACTCTCTCTCCCTCTTCTTTTTCTTTTTCTTTTTCATTTCAATCAAGCTTTCAAGGCTTGGTCTTTCCCTCACATTTGGGAATTTGATGGTACTACCTTAAGCAATGTTGGAGAGCTCGTCGAGGCCTACGATTTGATCGGAGTAAATCTCATTTTAGCCACCATTGGGGATTTCATATATAGGGATTTTTGGGCTAGAATTCGGGGCTTTCTTCAATTGGTTGAGGTAGAGGTTTCTAATACATACTTTCTTTGAACTTGGTA
Source organism: Cornus florida (assembly GCF_030987335.1). Classification (NCBI taxonomy): domain Eukaryota; kingdom Viridiplantae; phylum Streptophyta; class Magnoliopsida; order Cornales; family Cornaceae; genus Cornus; species Cornus florida. The sequence goes on along the minus strand of NW_026775579.1, from coordinate 55,750,522 downwards.
AATTATTTCTCTAAAATTTGACCTAGCAAGGCTTTAATTTCATAAAATTATATATGGTTATGAAGGTTTTATGTGTTAGATGTGATAGTTGTGTATTATGTGAAAATATGAGTTCATATGCATGCTTAACTGAATTGTATGAAAGAGCTAGTTAAATTCAAGGTGCTACATGCTCGTGTTGTTATGCATTATAACCATGATAAGAATTATGTAAAATTATAATATGATTTAATCCTAAAGCATGCTAGATGGATATTGTTGTGATTGAATGAAAATTAAGGAAAATTATATATTGTTATGGCATTGAAGGACATGCTACATTCATGCATGACATTAGGCAAGAAAATGGGAAATGTGATTTGAAATGGAAAGAAAAGGGTTTTAGGGAAATGTTTTGATAAAGGTTTTGATAATGGGGAGCGACATTGCATGACATTGCATCCCATTGCACGGCTTAGTTCATTCATGACTTAAATTGTTGATGTTGATGTTAATGTTATGGTTATATTCTCCCTGGTATGGCATGATTCCGTCTTCCTTATTTCTATTCCTTGTTTGGATTTACGGGGTCACAAGAGGTGTCTTTTAGGCATCACCTACTAAACAATTTGCTCACCCCTTACATTAAAAATTTTCAGGACTCGGGAAAGAAGTGGCGGAAGACAACTGTAACAACCCCACATTTTCCACGCATAAGTTGATCAGGCTTATACACGAAAAACGAGGGATATCAAAAACAATTGGCAATATACAAGCATGGAATACAAAATGATGATAATAAAAGAATTTAGACAGGAAAGGAACACTAAATAATACAACATCCATCCATCCATCCTTTATTTTATACAGTACTCCATTACAACTTGGAAATCCTATGTCAAGGATCCCTAAATATAACCCTGAGAGTTCAACGTCAAAAGTAAATAAAAACTGAAACTGAAGTAATACATAAAACTTCTACCCTGAACTGGATCGTAAGAGTAGATGATTTCGGATGGTGGTCCCTCACTGCTAACCTCAACCTTGGAACGGGTACTGACCGTATCCTGAAATAACAACAATGGTGGGTCAACCCCACGAGCAAGTCCTCTCTACTATGACCCAAATCAGAGAATCAAATAAATTAATCATTAAGAATCGGATGAGTACTATATCTGTATACATCCTAAGGGAACTATCCAATGTATAACATGACCTCAACCAGAATAGACGGTGATCACTTAGACTCACACTAGGTGGTTAAGTGTCGCCTTTCCCTACCCGGGAATCAGCTATTATACATGGTGCACGATACTGACAACACAGACTGTAAAGACTACACAGTAGTAACACATCTCAATGTACTAATGAGGTACTGAGCATAACAATTAGGCAACACATGTCAATAATATTAAACCACATACCCCGACAGCCACACATCTGTCTATAGCAACGAATGCATAAGGTATAAATGAGTCTAAACTTATTAGCCAGCTCACATGGTTCTATATGGCAACTCATCCATATAATATAAATGTGACATAATTAAACAGTCCATTTATTTCCTGAAATGCACACAGCATAATAATCATGGTTGGTATATGATTAATAGTATAAATATCCCATAATATATATTGGATAATTTATATGACTAAAACATGGTATTATTTAATTTAACAGTAATGTTTGATACCATTTAATAAGATATTAACACTATTTATCTTTAACAATGTCATTAAATAAATCACATTAATATTCGTACCGTAAACGAGCCAATAGATGCTTAGAAAAGATTAATTGGCCATAAGAATAATTAACGGGTATTAAAATAATAATTTCGTGGCCCGTTAAACCCGTAAATACCAACATAGTACATAAAAATCCAAGTTTAAGGTTCTGGAATTTACAAAACAGGCCCTAGGGGTATTCTGGTAATTTCTAGCAGCTGACAGGGCCCCTCACGTGCCCCCACGCGCCGCCCTAGGCTTCCCCACGCGCAGCCCAACCTTCCCCACTCTCCCACGCGCGTCTGGCATCAGCCACGCGCGCGCACGCGCTCCCACGCGCGTCTGGAGAGTTCCACGCGCGCGCACGCACTCCCACGCGCACGTTGATGGCTTCCTGCTGACGTGGCGTCCTCCGGTTGGTTGGCTGCATCAGCTTTCCTACATGCGCGCCACACCAGATCATCTATCATCTCATCTCACCTAATCCAAGGGTCAATGATCCGGGTGTACCGCGGTAACATGGACCGCGATGCACCGGATCAATCAGCTTCATCTAAGGCCCAGGATGCGCGCGTGCACTAACCTACAATGCGCCGCATCACACCGGATCACTCCGGTCATCTTCTTCACTGCCGGTGGCCGGAAACCTTGCCGGAGGCTCGCCCGAAATTGCAGAAAAGCCCCGGAAAAATCTAAAAAATTCTAGAAAAATCCCTAAAGCCTTATTTAATTATTTTCAGCTATATTTTAATTACATAGGCTAATAAATAAATATCTAACCTCTTTAATAATTAAAAACACATTATTTTAATAAACTAAAAATAATTTATTGAAATTCCTAACATGGTTTCTAGTCTCTAAAAACCCGAAATAAATTAAATGAATAATTTATGGATTCAAAGGGGAAAAGTAGATAATAACTTGCCTTTTTGGATTTAAAATAAATCCGCCGGTTGCGCGTAGTCGGGTAAATTTCTCCTACATCGGTCCAAGCTCCTTTCTTTCTTTTTCTTCCTTTCCACACTTTTACAATGGCTTACTAAAATTTATAATTTGTTTCTAACTCCCTTTCCTTCCTTCTAAGGTAGGCTAGCTAATTTATATACAATTTATATAATATAAATATTACAAATATCTATTTTTGCATTTAATTATCCACATTCCCAACCATAAGGCTTTAAGGCAAGCAAGCCAAGTCAAGCAAGATGTCCTAACGTAAATCCTATCCTAAGATTTAATTTCTTCATCATTACATTGATTTAATACTATTATTATTATTATAATTATTATTATTATTATTAAACTATTACAATTAATATTATTACAAATATTATTATTATATTATTATTAATATTCAATACAAATTAAATACTTTAATTAAATAATAATAATTAATCTAAAACATAACCAATAAAAATTTCAAAACTAATCATTATACTATATAGAACATAAAATCAATAATACATGCACAAATAAATAAAATTAATTAACTAATCTAACATATATAATTACAAGGTGAATAAATCTACACATGAAAGAATTTACCTAATGCAAAATTAATTTAAATAACTCTTTAAAATTACGGGGTATTACATTCTCCCCCCCTAATAAAGGAATTTCGTCCTCGAAATTCACTACATACCTGTATTAAAAAGCTCTGGATACTTGGCACGGATAATATCTTCCCGTTCCCAAGTAGACTCTGTCTCACTATGATGACTCCACTGTACACGTACTAATGGAATAGTCTTCGTGCACAGTATCTGATTCATACGATCGAGAATACAGTAAGGCTGTTCCAAATAGGTTGCATCGGGTTGCAACTTAATTTCACCCACATCAATGTGTTGATATCGATCTTCGTCCCGTAGAAATTTTCGCAGCATAGATACATGAAAAACATTATGTACCCTATGAAGATTATCTGGTAGAGCCAGACGATAAGCTACTGCCCCAATCCGATCTGTAATCATAAAAGGACCCACAAAACGAGGCGATAACTTACCCTTTGACCCAAACCGCATTACTCCCTTCAGGGGAGAAACCTTAAGCAAAACCTGATCACCAACCTTAAACTCCAAAGCACGAGTTCGACGATCAGCATAACTTTTCTGTCTGCTTTGAGCTATACGCATCCGATCCCTAATGATAGCGATCTTTTCTGACTTGTCCTTAATAAATTCAGGACCCAAAAAGCTGTTCTCACCAACTCCAAGCCAACAGACAGGAGACCGACATGGTCTGCCATACAAAGCCTCAAATGGTGCCATACCAATAGTTTTCTGATAACTATTGTTATAAGCAAACTCTGAAAGCGGCAAATATTCCTCCCAATTGCCCTTAAAATCAAGAACACATGCCCGCAACATGTCTTCTAAAATCTGATTAACTCGCTCAGTTTGTCCATCTGTTTGAGGATGATAAGCAGCGCTAAGATAAAGTTCTGTACCCAAAGCCTGCTGAAAGCTCCTCCAAAATCCTGATACAAACTCCGGATCTCTATCTGATACGATGGACAATGGTACGCCATAAAGTTTCACCATTTCTGCAATATACAGCTTAGCATACTGTTCTGACGTAAAGTTTGACCGAACAGGCAGAAAATGAGCGGACTTGGTCAATCTATCAACAATGACCCAAATAGAGTTGTGATTATGCTGTAAAGTAGGTATTACCTCTATGAAGTCCATGGAAATACTCTCCCATTTCCACTCTGGTATGGGAAGTGGCTGTAACGATCCTGGCGGTCTCTGATGATCAATCTTAATCATCTGACAGGTGCTACATTTAGAGACAAAGATAGCTATATCTCTTTTCATGCCGGCCCACCAAAATTGGCGTTTCATGTCCTGATACATCTTGTCTCCCCCTGGATGTACAGAGAACTGAGAAGTGTGTGTCTCTCTCATCACAACATTTCTCAAATTGTCAGCTGAAGGCACAATTAAACGTCCCTTGTACCTCAATCCTCCATCAGTCCCTATAGAATAAAAAGGAACATCTCCGGAGGCTAACTCCAAAACCCGATCAATACACTGTTGATCTGAGAGTTGCGCTTGAATGACCTGATGAATGATAGAAGGAGTTACTACCACACATGCCATAAAAGCGTCTGCTAACTCATCAACAGTCTTCAAAGCATCCCACTCTGTTGCAAACAAAGCTGAAAGGCTGACATAGGGTCGGCGGCTGAGTGCGTCTGCTACAACATTCGCTTTCCCTGGATGATACTGAATAGAGAAATGATAGTCTTTCACGAACTCCAACCATCTGCGCTGTCTCATATTCAGTTCCCTCTGTGTGAACAAATACTGTAGACTTTTATGATCGCTAAACAATCGAAAAGTCTCCCCCAAAAGATAATGTCTCCAAATACGCAAGGCAAAAACCACTGCTGCGAGCTCTAGATCGTGAGTCGGGTAATTAAGCTCATGAGGCTTAAGCTTCCTAGACCTATAAGAAACTGGTCACTCTTCTTGCATCAACACACAACCTAAACCCTTCAGAGAAGCGTCGGTAAATACTAAATACTCGATTCCACTCTGAGGTGTGGCTAAGACAGGTGCAGAAGTTAACTTACTCTTCAATTCAGCAAAAGCAGTCTGACAAGAATCATCCCATACAAATGGTACATTCTTCTTAGTCAGATGAGTAAGTGGACCCGCAATTTTGGAAAATCCCTGGATGAACCTGCGATAATACCCCGCCAATCCCAGAAAACTGCGAATCTCTGTCAGTGAGGTAGGCTGTCCCCACTCTATAACAGCCGCAACCTTGGCTGGATCTACTGCTAACCCTTCTTCTGACACTACATGACCCAGAAATTTGACCTCTTTCTGCCAAAATTCACACTTCTCAAACTTCGCAAACAACTGATGTTCTCGAAGTGTCTGCAACACTGTGCGTAAATGTCTGGCATGGTCCTTCTCCGACTTAGAGTAAACCAGAATATCATCAATGAAAACAATGACAAACTGATCTAAGTACTCTCTAAATACTCTATTCATCAAGTCCATAAAGACAGCTGGAGCGTTCGTTAAACCGAAAGGCATAACACGAAACTCATAAGATCCGTACCTTGTGAGAAATGCTGTCTTTGGAACATCTTGTTCTCTAACTCGTAGCTGATGATAACCAGACCTCAAATCGATCTTTGAGAAGTAAGTAGCTCCCTTCAACTGATCAAACAGGTCATCAATTCTGGGCAACGGGTACTTGTTGCGAATAGTGACCTTGTTCAGTTCTCTGTAATCAATACAAAGACGAAGAGATCCATCCTTCTTCTTTACAAACAGTACTGGTGCTCCCCATGGTGAAGTACTCCTGCGAATAAATCCCTGGCTGAGCAACTGCTGAATTTGATCCTTCAACTCTCGCATCTCCACTGGTGCCATTCTGTACGGCACCTTAGCAATAGGCGTAGTGCCTGGAGCTAAATCAATGACGAAGTCTATCTCTTGACTCGGTGGCAAGCCTGGAATCTCCTGGAAGACATCCTGGAATTCCTGTACTACCGGGATACTATCAAGAGATACCGCAGTCGCTTCCTGTGAGTCCTCCTCGAGAACGAACAAATAAGTGCTAGGCCCTTTATCAGATTGTGGTACAACAAGAAGATACATCTCCTGTCCGGGTATAGCAAATACAATAGACTTTTCGTAACAGTTAACCTGAGCATGGTACTGAGATAACCAGTCCATCCCAAGTATAACATCATACGAATGCATATCTAACACTAACAAATTTGTAAGAAATCGAAGCCAGCCCATATCTATAAGGATATCACCGCTACACTCTCGTAAAATTGCGCCAACTCCCAATGGTGTATAAATATTGAGAGGTTGGTCACATAACTGAGTCGTTATACCAGATAAGATAACAAAAGATCTAGACACAAAAGAATGTGATGCACAAGTGTCAAACAGTATACGAGCAGTTCTACCATGTATAGAAAACATACCCTCAATAGCCTGAGGAGCCTGCGCATTATGTGGCATGAAGTTATAAACTCTGCCATGATGCAACTGCTATGGAGGTTGTCCCGGAGGAAATGGTGGTGCTGGAAGTGCCGGAAAATTCTGAACTTGCCCACGTGGCATCGGTGGGGCCGGTAGAGGTAACGGCTGATTAGGTCTCGGCTGCCCATACTGTCCTTGCTTAGCTTTGGGACACATCTTGCCCGGATGCCCAATCTCTCTACAGTGATAACAACGTCCCGTAAAAGGACTTGCCTGCCTTCTCTGTTGATTTCCCGACCACTGTTCCTGTCCGGTCTGAGGTACCCCACCTTGTCTACCCTGATCAGGGACTCCATCCCTCTGCACATCTGGGTTTCCTTTGTTTTTCTTCCAAGGTTGATGTCCTTGAAATCTGCCCCGATCATTGGACTTGGTACCACTGCTGCTTCCTTTCTCCACTGTCTGGTAGTCTCGGTTAGCCCGTTTATCTCCCCCTTGGACTTCCGGTAATCCCTCCTCATCTGGCAGTGCTGTAAAGCGGCATTAACCACCTGGATATAAGTAGTATATGCAGGACTACCTATAATCACCACTTTAATCGGCCATATCAACCCCTTCACAAAGCGGTCTCTCTTTTTTTCTTCCGTATTGACCTCTTCTGGTGCGAATAATGACAAATTAATGAACTTCTGTTCATACTCAGCCACAGTCATATCCTCCTGTTGCAGATCCAGAAATTCAGTCTTCATCGCTGATCTTACTGACATAGGAAAATACTTGTCGTCAAAGCGAGTCTGAAATTCAGCATAAGTCAATCTAGTCCTCTCTTCGACAGTAGTAATAGACTCCCACCACTGCAATGCATTGCCTATCAGCATAAACGTAGCTAGCATCTGTTTCTGCACTTCGGTACAGATTACCATCCGAAGATGACGCTCGTTCTCCTGTTTCCACTGATATGCTAACAGGACATCTGTGGACCCTGCAAATGTTGGTGGATTTCCCCGGATGAACGAGTGACGAACTTTGTCCCATGACATTGGCTGTGCCACTGGTTCAGGAACAGGTACTATCGGAGGAGGTTGCTGGTTTCGTAGAACAGATGCTACTCCTGCTGCTACAGCTCGTGCAATAATATCAGCAACTTGAGGGGAAAATTCCTGATTCTCATTTTGAGTTAGGGAAATACTGCGATGACGGTTCGCATTCCTTGTCCCACGCCGAGACATCCTTCTTTTAAATTCAGAAAAATCTAACGTCAGTACATTATAATGGACCGACTAAAAGAATACAAAGAACCCTAATACTTAGGCTCTAATTATCAGAATACACAACGCGGAAGTATAGTAATCACAGATCCCTAAGACACTCGAACCTAGAATGCTCTGATACCAACTGTAACACCCCCACATTTTCCACGCATAAGTTGATCAGGCTTATACACGAAAAACGAGGGATATCAAAAATAATTGGCAATATACAAGCATGGAATACAAAATGATGATAATAAAAGAATTTAGACAGGAAAGGAACAACTAATAATACAACATCCATCCATCCTTTATTTTATACAGTACTCCATTACAACTTGGAAATCCTATGTCAAGGATCCCTAAATATAACCCTGAGAGTTCAACGTCAAAAGTAAATAAAAACTGAAACTGAAGTAATACATAAAACTTCTACCCTGAACTGGATCGTAAGAGTAGATGAGTTCGGATGGTGGTCCCTCACTGCTAACCTCAACCTTGGAACGGGTACTGACCGTATCCTGAAATAACAACAATGGTGGGTCAACCCCACGAGCAAGTCCTCTCTACTATGACCCAAATCAGAGAATCAAATAAATTAATCATTAAGAATCGGATGAGTACTATATCTGTATACATCCTAAGGGAACTATCCAATGTATAACATGACCTCAACCAGAATAGACGGTGATCACTTAGACTCACACTAGGTGGTTAAGTGTCGCCTTTCCCTACCCGGGAAATCAGCTAGTATACATGGTGCACGGTACTGACAACACAGACTGTAAAGACTACACAGTAGTAACACATCTCAATGTACTAATGAGGTACTGAGCATAACAATTAGGCAACACATGCCAATAATATTAAACCACATACCCCGACAGCCACACATCTGTCTATAGCAACGAATGCATAAGGTATAAATGAGTCTAAACTTATTAGCCAGCTCACATGGTTCTATATGGCAACTCATCCATATAATATAAATGTGACATAATTAAACAGTCCATTTATTTCCTGAAATGCACACAGTATAATAATCATGGTTGGTATATGATTAACAGTATAAATATCCCATAATATATATTGGATAATTTATATGACTAAAACATGGCATTATTTAATTTAACAGTAATGTTTGATATCATTTAATAAGATATTAACACTATTTATCTTTAACAATGTCATTAAATAAATCACATTAATATCCGTACCGTAAACGAGCCAATAGATGCTTAGAAAAGATTAATTGGCCATAAGAATAATTAACGGGTATTAAAATAATAATTTCGTGGCCCGTTAAACCCGTAAATACCAACATAGTACATAAAAATCCAAGTTTAAGGTTCTGGAATTTACAAAACAGGCCCTAGGGGTATTCTGGTAATTTCCAACAGCTGACAGGGCCCCTCACGCACCCCCACGCGCCGCCCTAAGCTTCCCCATGCGCAGCCCAACCTTCCCCACTCTCCCACGCGCCTCCACGCGCGTCTGGCATCAGCCACGCGCGCGCACGCGCTCCCACGCTCGTCTGGAGAGTTCCACGCGCGCGCACGCGCTCCCACGCGCCCGTTGATGGCTTCCTGCTGACGTGGCGTCCTCTGGTTGGTTGGCTGCATCAGCTTTCCTACATGCGCGCCACACCGGATCATCTATCATCTCATTTCACCTAATCCAAGGGTCAATGATCCGGGTGTACCGCGGTAACATGGACCGCGATGCACAGGATCAATCAGCTTCATCTAAGGCCCAGGATGCGCGCGCGCACTAACCTACAATGCGCCGCATCACACCGGATCACTTCGGTCATCTTCTTCACTGCCGGTGGCCGGAAATCTCACCGGAGGCTCGCCCGAAATTGCAGAAAAGCCCCGGAAAAATCTAGAAAATTCTAGAAAAATCCCTAAAGCCTTATTTAATTATTTTCAGCTATATTTTAATTACATAGGCTAATAAATAAATATCTAACCTCTTTAATAATAAAAAACACATTATTTTAATAAACTAAAAATAATTTATTGAAATTCCTAGCATGGTTTCTAGTCTCTAAAAACCCGAAATAAATTAAATGAATAATTTATGGATTCAAAGGGGAAAAGTAGATAATAACTTGCCTTTTTGGATTTAAAATAAATCCGCCGGTTGCGCGTAGTCGGGTAAATTTCTCCTACACCGGTCCAAGCTCCTTTCTTTCTTTCTCTTCCTTTCCACACTTTTACAATGGCTTACTAAAATTTATAATTTGTTTCTAACTCCCTTTCCTTCCTTCTAAGGTAGGCTAGCTAATTTATATACAATTTATATAATATAAATATTACAAATATCTATTTTTGCATTTAATTATCCACATTCCCAACCATAAGGCTTTAAGGCAAGCAAGCCAAGTCAAGCAAGATGTCCTAAGGTAAATCCTATCCTAAGATTTAATTTCTTCATCATTACATTGATTTAATACTATTATTATTATAATAATAATAATTATTATTATTAAACTATTACAATTAATATTATTACAAATATTATTATTATATTATTATTAATATTCAATACAAATTAAATACTTTAATTAAATAATAATAATTAATCTAAAACATAACCAATAAAAATTTCAAAACTAATCATTATACTATATAGAACATAAAATCAATAATACATGCACAAATAAATAAAATTAATTAACTAATCTAATATATATAATTACAAGGTGAATAAATCTACACATGAAAGAATTTACCTAATGCAAAATTAATTTAAATAACTCTTTAAAATTACGGGGTATTACAACAACCCACCACAAGTTTGATGGGGGATGGAAGTTCATAAATTTTGTAATCTTTTGTATTACGTCTCATGAGCAATAGAACTTGTATTTCGTTCCATGGATAGTAACTTGGGTGTAATCAATGTATAACTCATGTAAATGATTTTGGGACTATGTAAATGGTATGTTAAACTTGCATTTTGAATGGAGGAAATGTAGTATATCATTTGGCAGTGTTTTAAAACTTGTTTAGAGCAGATTGCAAAGTTTTCATAAAGCCGTTGCATTTCCTTATTTTCAGCATTTGAACCAGTCTTGCCGAGCCATTTCGGCGTTTTCAGCATTTGAACCAGTCTCGCTGAGCCATTTCGGCCGACCGAAATGGGCACTTCGGTCAACCGATTCTTCCAATAGCTTCAGCTACTGTTGGGTCCACAACAGGCCAACCAAAATAGGTACTTCGGTCGACCAAAGCCCCACTTTGGTGTACCGAACTGTTGTTGCATAGTACACCTTGTTCCATTTTCCGGCATAGTTCACCCTGAGTCTTGGGAAGTTACTTAGAGGAAGTTACTTAGAGCTTGAATGAAGTATATTTGTGATGCAATAAAGATGTATTGACACTAGATATAATGGAATTGATTTAGGTGACCTCAGGTTCGGGTAAGGATCCGGTTAATGGTTCGGGTCGTTACAGTAATCTTTTCATATATTTACAAAAACCACACTAATTTTGACACTAAATGATGATAAGTGATATATTATGAGTATTACTTAACTTTGAAAAGAAAAAAATTAGGATTTAATTGATGAAAGGAAAAATAATAATAATAATAAAATATAATTTTAGTAAATAAAGATTTTGGGGGGGGCATAACATAAAATTTCTTCACATATGGTAAAAATATAACAATAAAATGATATATATATATATATATATATATATATATATATATAAAGGGGAGGGACCGGGGCAGGGAGAATGTGTCTCTCGTAGGCATGCATTGACTTCGTCCCTGATCTCGGCTATTCTCCAATATTAATATACATTCTTCCTCTTGTTAAAGAATCATGCCAAGATATATCCCTTAAAATAAAGTTATATGAATAAATCAAATAATAGAGAAAAATACAAGTTTGGCTTGATCGCGTAACAATTGGAATGATAAAATTATATATTTAATTGCTCAATTTTTAGCATCCTCTTTCATATATCTAAGTGTGCATTGGATATTGGTACATGACCCAAGTAAAAAAAGAAGTAAAAGACCTTATCAACTTTGTACAACTTTTTCACTAATTTTTACTATTATCTTGAAAAAAGTTAAAAATATATATGCATATACATATACTATATATATACGGGTATGAATGCAATGTAGATAGCCAAATAAGAGAGGAAATAACAGACATCTGCCACATAGGCTGCATACACTAAACAGCTAATCATGACCTTGATCTCACAACCTTTTTACCTATACGTATAGCATTACATTTAGATGAACATTAGTAACTTATTATCATGAAAACATCTCGTAACTTTATTCATTGAATTTAAGAGGGACAAAGCAAAACTTCTTCATTGTATTTAAAATCATTTTGATATATGATATGTTTTTTTTAATTTAGGAATAAAATATAGGAGGAAACTAAAAACTTATGCATTACTATTGTACTATAGCGGCCAATCAACCACTACTTTCACTCCTGATTTTCCATTTTAGAAGAACAACTATATCTTTAAATTCTATTTGTAGAATGGGATAATTATATTGCTTTACAATTAATTTGGTCAATTGTATTTAAACGGTTATTTTATTAATTGTCCTTTGATTATATTATAGGACAGTTGTACACTCCTATATACAGTGATCTCTAACTTACTCCACCGAATAAATAAATAAAAAATGTGTATCCAAATTTTGTATGGTGGATTTTAAATAATTTAACATAACAATCCAAATTCACTTATGTTTTTTTATTTGTTTATTAATACAAAATCAAAATATCTTCCTATTTGTTAGTTTGTTAAAAATAAAAAATAAAAATAAAAAATAAATAAATAACATTCTTGTCTCTCATCCAGTCGAATTCTCATGTCTTTGCCAGTTTTGGAGAACAATCTCGATTTTTTTTCCCCCCCTTTAGTTTTTCAAGTTGAAGGAAAAGAAAAAAGAAAAAAAAAAAGAAAAAAGAAAAAAGAAAAAAAGACTGAGGAATTGCTTTTATCTTAGGGTGAAATGGTATTCTCATAAGTCTTAGATGGATTACAATTTAAGTTAATAATTTCAACTATTATTTGTTTAAATTAAAATATAAATTAAAGTTAACAAGTTTAAGTTTTTTCATCTTTAATCATGCAATTGAGAGATACTTGTTTCTTTATTTTTTAATATTGTAATAAATATGAGAATGGATTTTTTTTTTTTTTTTTACCACATGAGAATGGCATTTTAGAACACCTTGTTTTTCTGTTAAGGCTGAATTTAATGGAGTCTTAGCAGGACTACTCGCATGATTCCCAAACCCTGGGTTAGTCCACATTCATCCCATTGGTTGCCCCATCAGGATTTTGTCACCAATGATGTGTTATTCAGTATTTATAAATTTTTCCAATTTAATTTTTTTTTTTATATTGAATAAGATTTAATCCCAACAATTTTTAGTTAATTTTCCTAAGTGAATTATTAAATTATTTTTGTACAATTTGTTTTATTTTAAGGCATTACTGAATATAACTAGTAGGCAATATTTGTGCTCAAAAATTCTTTTCACACTACATTTTGTACTTCTTATTTTTATTTTTACTATAATTGTGGAGCCACGGAGATTTTTTGGGTGAGTGAGAATCTTTTTAAGAATAATTAAGGGGAAAAAATAAAAAATAAAAAGAAAAATAAGAAAAAAGACCATTGTTTAGCGTTGAAATTTTGAGAGAGATGTGAGAGAGGTGAAGTGAGCTTAGAGATATTTTTTTTTTTTTGATAATTAAATTGTTACATTGGTAATATTAAATTTGAAAACTAAAAACAGTAAAAAAAATTGTTTTGTGTGAAAAAAATAATAGTATAGGTGAGTTTGGAATGTAATTGTTAGATTTAATATAATGATAAGAAGAAAAAAAAAAAATAATCTAACGGGTATTATAAAAAGTTCCGATAAATATTTTTTATTATCCATGGGTCATAGAACAACAGATAACCATAACCAACATTTATAGGTTTTTTTATTTTTTATTTTTTTTTAATCAAAGCTTAAGTTTCAAACTCACCTTTTACCATGATAATGCATATAAGAACGTTCCCAAAGATAAAGGGCTAATTTCTTCTAGATCAGTCTTGAATTTTTTTGGAGTTTGAATTTGTCAAATTTCTTGTATTGTTATTGGGATGGTAGTTTATGAGTTAACATACTTTTCTTCCATATTTGCTCAAAAAGTGTTCATGGTCAATGGTCGTCCTCTGACCGAAATCAAACCAAACAAAATAAGACCAATTACTTTTCCACACTTCCCAAATGTTCTTTTCAAACCAGCTATTTCCATCCTAACATTCTTGGTATCCTACACAACCAATACAAATATCAAAATTTCAAGATTATCAATCAATAGAAGTGTTTCAAAAAATAAAAAATAAAAAATAAAAAATAAAAGTAAAAATAAATATTAAGTAATATTTGTGTACTATTCTGTTTCGGGATTTGACATCTTTAGTGCTTGAACTTTATACTCACACCTGATACATGTTCTAACGCTTGGAGTCATATCTTCTTCTGTTCGAGCTAGGATTTGACATATCTAATGCTTAAATTCATACCCACACCCTATACATGTTATTCATGTTTAAGGCTTAAATTCATATGCACAACCGATACGTGTTATATTCATTCTCAGACTGTAGAGCTTGTAGGGCTCTAAACCAGAACACGTTTTTCTTTTTTCCAAGTTTGAGTTGTTCACTTAAGAATCGGATTGGTCTATTGGTTTGCTTTATTTGACTGATGTTACATATATCAACATAATTAATTGTATAATATATTTCGTGCAATAAGAAGATGAAATCTGTTCACTCCAGTCTCCATCTACCTCTGTTACCATCACCTTGTCTGTATTTTATTGAAACCTACCACATCCTGCGCCTCACACACACACACACATATTATATATATATATATATATGTTGAAGATGGATTCTGCGCAATCCGAATCTGATCTGACTTCCTGAATAAAGAGAAGAAAAAGTGATCCTACAAATACCGGTGTGTTACCGGTGGAGTAGGCTCCGACGAACAAGTCAGTGTGAATGATAATCTCTCTGGAGAAATCGTGATATTGAGTTAAGGTTTTTTGCCTACCTCCAAATGTCGATTAGCCCTCCCTATTTATAGGACTTGGGTCAGGATGTTACATAGCATCCACGTTGTCCTTAATCCTTATCATAATATGTTGGCCTAATCCTTATTGTATTCTGTAATTCTTATCGTAATCTGTAACCCTTATCTTAGTCGTAGTCCTTATCTTAGTCTGTAGAGCCTATCTCAATCTTATGAGATAGCGCGTTACTTTAACGATCTTCCCCTATCCACGGGTAATTAAATTATAATCATCAGTTGCCCCCCGTTTCGGAGGATTGCTTGTCAAACCACCGGAACGTTAATTCCCAAATATGACATAATAACAAATAGCTGGAATTGTAGAACCGTTCACCCTGTATTTCTACAATAAGTTGGTTTGATTATGAAATAGTAGAGCCTTATCCATTAACTTGACTTAGATTGCCACTTCGCGGATACAGTCGGGGGTCGACATTGACAGTGTGCCTCATTGGCAGGACCGTAGTGCAACATTGACAGTTTGTATATATGGCAGGCTGCCATGCTGGCAGCCTACCTTTTGGCACATAGGTAACTCATGCAGGGCTGCCAGTGTGGTTGACCTATTCGAACTCCGAATCCTATTCTACCTTGTAAAAGTAAAATAGCCCGCAAAATAGCCCGCTGAGAGCTGTTTGTCCCTCACGAAACAGATTTCTATTAGAATTCCACCAGAAATACTTTCCTTATCTGTTTACGTTCTTCTGCTATAAACCGAGATGGTTCGAGTAAAATTCATTCAAATTACTTCCATCATCCAGAAAGCCAGGTAGTGCCAGTCGTAGTGATGTGGTAAGTTCCATGCCCTCGTTTTCTTCCTGCTTCTATTTAATTCGTTGTTGCTTTTTCCTCCAACTCAGTATACCAAGACCAAAGTTAGAAAATTTTATAGGTCACTGTGAAGCTAGGCTCTTGCATACAGTAGCGTATGTTACTGCCAGCATGTTTTACCCAGAATCTAACACTATGTCAGACGAGGAACACCGCCAGTCTGATTCGGCTCCGTCAGAGACACATCTGGTACAGAATATAGCAGGCTCCCTTACCTCACAGGATCTGGATCAGATCAGGCAAACTTATTCAATTCCAGACAGTGTTGCTCTCAGACTTCCTTCACTTGATGATAGAGCGTCCTCCTTTTACCCAACTGAGATTTGTTTCTATGAGTCTGCTTTCATTGCCGGATTGCGTTTTCCAATCCCTCTTTTTATTAGGGAACTGTTGCGTCACCTTAATCTTGCTCCGACTCAACTCTCCCCGAATGCCTGGAAAACAATGATGGGTTGTTTAGTTCTGTGGCGAGCTTGTTGTAATACCTCGCTCACTATCCAAGAGTTTCTTCATTGCTACATTCCCAAAAGGGGTGACTGGCTGTACTTCTCCCCACGGGACAAAATTCTTATCTCTGGAATTCCCCTTAAGCACAAACCATGGAAAAGCAGTTTCTTTTTCGTTTCTGGTGATGGCTGGGAGTTCTTTCCTGAAGAAAGTGCTTTCCTACGAATAGGGACTTCCATTCCTCGTGCGTGGTGTAATCAGAATTCCACCGGTGAGTTGTCCATAATGATACCCTCTTATGTTTTAAAACTCAAAGTGAATTTTGTTTGAGTTATTAACAGAGTTGTTGTTCTTTCACGCGTTAAAGAGATTGCCGTTTCATCTGATGATCTCCAGCGAATAAAGGAAGCCTTTAACTACCCAGTGAGGGACTGGTCTTCACTCGTGACACCTCATACTTTGTTTACCCATGGGATTGGTCCTCAGCCAGTTGGCAAGTCCTCTGTAACTATATCCCGAAAACTTAATAAGAGGCTTCTAACTCAGTTCAAAGAAGGCTCAAGTGACTTCCCACATACTTTCCCCGCCAAGAGGAAAAAAAAGAAGCCTACTATTACAGCACAAAGGGTCTTACCTGTTTCAGTTGTTTCTCCACACGAATCCGACTCGCAATTCCCTCATCAGCTTGTGGATGGGACTATGCCACTCCTTACTGAAGCAGCGGTACTCCCCTCAGATCCCTACTCTTCAGCAGCATCTGTTCTAGGCAATGCTCAACTTGCTTTTAAGAAGATAAGCGAGTCTTTGTCGAAGGAGGATATGATGTATCTGAATTCACGCCCTCCAACTGAGATTGTAGACCGACTCATACATGATCTCGCACGGGTTAACTCTCGCACCATCCTCTATTTTTATTTAGCTTTTCTTTTCCTCTTCATTGTAACTTTTATTCCCACGTGCGTACAGGTGAATACACACGCGTATTACTTGTCGTGTCTAGCTGTAAAAGGAGGAGAGCATTACACCAATATGTTGGCTTCTACTCGCTCCTAACACCAAGCCAATTTACAAGTGGAACGTGATAAACATGAGGTCACTCTACAAGCAATGCGTGCTGAGTTAGAAACAGAACGAGCTTGTCATGCATCTTATGTGCAAAAACTCAACAAGGAGATGTCCCAGAAACTAATGGTGGAAAGAAGTGGGTGAGTTTAAAGCCTCACCCACCTTCAAGGAGATTATGTCGAAGGCCTACTTTGACGGCTTCGAAGATTTTCAAAATCGTACTGCTTTTGAATTTGCAGACTAAGACTTCTCTGTCATTCAACTAGATGAAGCGAGTGATTCCGAATAGGATAGATGTGTAGCCATTCATTTATTTGCTCCCATGTTTCTCTTTGTGCTTGAAACTTCTCTTTCTTTACAATCAGTTTCCATTTATATTTATAGGGTTGATAAGTAGGAAGGACAGTTATGTTTTGCCATTGCGTATGCCGCATTATGTTATTTTATTGACATCTTTGGTCGGCTCATCCCTTTGATAAGGAAAGTAAATTAAGACGAGTTTTACTCAGCTCGTCTATGTAATGAGGTAAGTAGATGTATACGAGCTTCACTCAGCTCCCCCTTTAACAAGGGAAGTAGATTACTATGAGCTTCACTCAGCTCACCCTTTAACAAGGGAAGTAGATTGCTATGAGGTTCACCCAGCTCACCCTTTAACAAGGGAAGTAAATTGCTATGAGCTTCGCCCAGCTCACCCTTTAACAAGGGAAGTAGATTATTATGAGCTTTACCCAGCTCACCCTTTAACAAGGGAAGTAGATTGCTATGAGCTTCACCCAGCTCACCCTTTAATAAGGGAAGTAGATTATTATGAGCTTCACCCAGCTCACCCATTTAACATGAATATCTTAACATATCAAAATGATAATGAATTATTTGAAACAACTGATCCAAGTAGGGAATACTTTATTAAAGCCAAAGTTGATAACAAGGCTATTGAAGACATTCATTTGTAGAGAATGAAGTATTTATTGCAACTAGAAGTATTAGCAAAAATAAATAATAAATTGAGACTAAACTGAAATTGTTTACTAATAATATTTCTTTAGATGCTCAACATTCCATGGGTGAGGCAGTGGCTTTCCCTTTAAGTCCTCCAACCAGTATGTTCCTGGTCGCTGACATCGCGTAACTTTGTAAGGCCCTTCCCATTTGGGACCTAGTTTCCCTATGGTTGAATCCTTAGTTGCCTGAGTAACTTTGCGGAGTACTAAATCTCCTACTGAGAACCTCCTAGGCTTGACCCGAGCATTGTAATACTTGGAAACCTTCTATTGATAGGTAGCCATCCTAATTTGGGCTAGGTATCTCCTTTCTTCGATTAGGTCCAAGCTTACTTCCAACTCCCTTTCGTTCTACTTGGGCTCGTAGTGCTCCGTCCTAAAGCTTGTTAGGCCAATCTCTACAGGTACTACTGCCTCACTTCCAAACGCTAAAAGAAAAGGGGTTTCCCCTGTGGGAGTCCTTGCAGTAGTACGGTAAGCCCACAGTACACTCGGCAGCTGCTCAGGCCACAGTCCCTTTGCAGCATCAATTCGAGTCTTGATCATCTGAAGGATTGTTCTGTTAGTGACTTTGGCCTGTCCATTCGCCTGGGGATGTCCTGGCGATGAGAAATGAATTTAAATCCCGAGCTCGGAATAAAAATTTTTGAAGTCAGAGTTATCAAACTGTTTTGCATTGTCTGTGACAATCACTCTAGGAATCCCAAATCTGTAAACTATTGATTTCCATACGAACTTCCTTATATTGTTCTCTGTGATCTTGGCCAGAGGCTTAGGTTCTACCCATTTAGTGAAGTAATCAACCATAATAATGGCATACTTAGTCTGCCCTTTGCCTTTGACGAGAGGGCCAATCAAGTCCATTCCCCATTAAGCAAATGGCCATGGTCCTGATATGGGAGTCATCTCATCTGACGGTTGTCTCAGGATGTTGGCAAATCGTTGACATTTATCGCACTTTTTAACAAAGTCAAGTGCATCTTTCTGCATGGTGGGCCAATAGTATCCTTGTCGGATGGCCTTGTTTGCAAGTGACCTACCCCCAGCATGGTTTCCACAAACTCCTAGGTGGATCTCCCTCAAAATGTAGTCAGCTTCCTCGTTAGAAACGCATCGTAAATACGGCATGGAGAAGCTTCTCTTGTAGAGCACCCTTTTGATAAACGTATACCTAGCTGCCCGCATCTTGACCTTTCGAGCTTCTGCTCGGTCTGATGGTAGCACCCCATCCTTGATATATCTGATGATAGGATCTGCCCATTCCACACTCAATATCGCTTGTTGCACTTCAATTTGTCTCTTCTGAGATATAGATGGTTCATCCAAATATTCCAGTGGTATATTCTTATTGATCTCAGGTTCTAATGCAGTAGCTAGCCGGGCTAAAGCGTCTGTTTTCCCATTCTCTTCTCGTGGTATTTGATGAATTGAGAATCTTTGGAAGTGATTCTTTAATTCCTTGACCTTTTGTAGATAACTCTTCTTCTTCTCGTCTCGTGCCTCATATTCCGCTTGAACTTGTCCAGCGACCAGCTGGGAGTCGGTGTACACCTTTAATTGCTCAACCCCTAGGGCATTTGCCACTTTTAATCCTGCTATCAAGGCTTCGTACTCTGCTTCGTTGTTGGTTGCTTTGAAACCAAACCGAAGTGCGTATTGTATATTTTCTCCCTCTGGGGAGACAAGAACAAGCCCGGCTCCGCTAGCCTGAGCAGTAGATGACCCATCCACGAACAAGTCCCAGACTACTTCTGGGCCCATCTGCTCACTTAAACTTGGTTCTGTCAAAAATTGTGTTTCTCCTCTTCTAGAGGGGTAAACTCAGTTAAGAAATCAGCCAACACCTGAGCCTTTACTGCTGTTCTTGGCTTATACTGAATGTCAAACTCCCCTAACTCTACTGACCACTTCATCAGTCAACCAGAGCTTTCTGGCTTATGTAGGACCTGTCGAAGGGGTTGATCTGTTAGGACCACTATCATATGCGCTTGAAAGTATGGTCTCAGTTTCCTGGCGGACACAATTAAAGCAAAGGCCAACTGTTCCATCCTTGGATATCTTTCCTCCGCACCCCTAAGTGCTTTGCTCACGAAGTATACTAGCTTTTGGACCCCTTCTTCTTCTCGTATCAGAGCTAAACTGACAGCTGTCGTGGAGACTGCAAGGTATATGTATAGTTCCTCTCCCGGTATGGTTCGAGATAGTAGTGGGGGAGAACTAAGGTATTGCTTTAGTTCTTTGAATGCCTGCTCACATTCTGGGGTCCATTCAAAAGCCTTCCTTAGCACACGAAAGAAAGGTAGACACCTGTCAGTTGACCGAGAGATTAGCCTACTCAAGGCAGCAATCTTCCCTGTTAGTCGTTGTAAATCTTTGGTTAATCTTGGCGATCTCATGTCAATGACTTCTCGGATCTTCTCTGGATTGGCCTCAATTCCTCTTCTGTTTACTATATATCCCAAGAACTTTCCTGAGGAAACCCCAAAGGCACACTTGTTGGGGTTGAGTTTCATCTTATGACTCCTAAGTACCTCGAAGGTCTCCTGCAGGTCAGTCAAATGGTCTTCAGCTTTTAAGCTTTTCACCAACATGTCATCAACATATACCTCTATGTTTCTACCAATTTGATGCTTAAACATTGTATTCACTAGCCTCTGGTATGTTGCACCAGCGTTTGTAACAGTACAAACCTCTATCAGTGATGAAGGCCGTTTTTTCTCTATCTGAGGTGTACATAGATATCTGGTTGTATCCAGAATATGCATCCATGAAACTTAATAGTTCGTGTCCAGCCGTTCCCTCAATGAGCATATCGATTCTTGGGAGAGGAAAGCTGTCCTTCGGGCAAGCTTTGTTAAGGTCGGTGAAATCCACACATAGCCTCCATTTTCCATTTGCCTTCTTCACTAGGACCACATTTGCCAGCCAGTTGGGGTAGTACACCTCTTGAATAAAGTCGGCTTTTAAGAGCTTTTCCACCTCTTCTGATATAGCCTGATTCCTTTCTGGAGCAAAAGTCCTCCTCTTTTGTCTGACAGGTTTGAAGTTAGGATTTACATTTAGGCGGTGCTCCATGATAGTGGGGTCTATACCCGGCATGTCTTCATGTACCCACGCAAATACGTCTTGATTCTTTCTAAGGAATTGAGTAAGTTCATCTTTGATACCTGGGGGGAGTAAAGACCCTATACTCATTTTTTTCTTGGGCTCACCAAGGATGACCTCTTCTAGCTCCTCTGTAGGTTCCGCTCTATGAAAGTCTGGTCTATCTTTCCCTTCCAGCCCTTCAATCATAAATGCCTCTTGCGATTTTATTTTTCTGAGAGAGGCGACATAACATTCGCGAGCCATTGTTTGGTCCCCTCTTATCTCTCCCATACCATATTCAGTTAGGAAATGCATCAGGAGATGGTAAGTGGACGTGATTGCTTTCATAGCATTCAATGTCGTTCTCCCCAGGATAATATTATATGATGATGGGCAGTCCACCACTACAAAGTCCACCATTACAGTGACCTGCTTTAGATTGGCTCCTGCAGTAACTGGAAGGGTAACTGCCCCCAGTGGATATACTTTATCGCCTGAAAATCCCACCAGTGGTGACTTCATGGGTCGGAGCTTCTCTCGGCCAATTTTCAATTTCTCGTACGCCCTAAGAAATAGTATGTCAGCCGAACTACTATTGTCTATTAGTATTCGTCGAACAGTGAAATTAGCAACGACCATGGAAACTACCAGAGGGTCATCATAGGGCTGGTGAATTCCCTTGTCATCTTCTTCAAAAAAGGTTATGACTGGCTCCTCAACTCGAGGTAATTTGGTTGGAGGACTTGTCATTCCAACTTCATTCACCTCTTGAAAACTCCGAATTCTCCTAGCATGAGCCTTCCGAGCTGAACTCGTCTCACCACCACCAGCGAAGCCACCCAATATAACTTTGATCTCACCCATTGGTTGGTGTTGAGGAGGGCGATCATCTCGGCCCTCCCAGGCTGGGTTGGAGCCTCCTTTTCCATTTCTAGTTGTGAATTTGTGTAAATGACCTTTACGAACAAGGTTCTCAATCTGGTTTTTGAGGTCGAAACAATCCTCTGTGTTATGTCCATGGTCCTGGTAAAACCTACGGTATTTATCTCGAGACCTCTTTGTTGGATCAGCTTTTAGCTTTGGTGGCCATTTCAATGATACGTCATCTTGAATCTGTAGAAAGACTTGCTCTACAGATGTATTTAGGGGGTATAGTTATTATACCTGCCTGGGCTCGCTGGGCGGCGAAACGATCTGTCAGCCTGGTTGTTTGAGAATTTCTTGTACTTCAATTCCCTTTCCTCCGTAGTGCTAGGTGCTGGCCTCTTCTTATCTGACCTCTTATCTTCACCATCTTTGTTTTTTCATGCATTCATAGCATCATCAGCGTTCATGTGCTTCCGCGCTCTAACCATCAACTCTGTCATGCTTGTAAGGGCTTCCTTTAATAAGAAAAATAGGAACTTAGAAGTCTGTAGTCCTCCCATAAAGGCTGTGAGGGCAACCTTGTCATCCACCTCTTCAACTTGCAGCATTTCAGTGTTAAAACGACTTATGTAATCACGAAGGGACTCTCCCTTCTGCTGCTTCACATTAAGTAAATGTGTTGCTGGTCTCCTGTGCTTCTGCCCAGCGATGAAGTGTCTGATAAGCGCCGAATATTGTATATTCAAGCGCCCTAAATTGCATTAGTTAAGTCCATCGTTTGATTATTTAAGTAGATTATCTTCATTTGTGTGTATGTATATATTTTCAGGTCCATTGGCCAAAAAAGGAGCAAAATCAAGGCTTTGTGGAGTTTTGGCCATCAAAAGGCACAATTCTGAATTTCTGGCAGCAGTGGAGTCAGGACTTTGCTCACCATTTTGACCTTGCAAACTCGAGAACTGGACTTCCATTATAAAATGGCATATTTAGAGCTCTGAATCAGCTTTCCAAATCTTCAAGCAGTTCATCATTCGGAGCTCGGACCAGAGAGTTATGGCCTTGTCACCAGAGGTGCGCAGAACTGCCTGGCAGCAATGAAATTCTGCCTTGATCTTCATTTTCGACCAATCATCCTTGAGAATTGGATCTCCACCAAAACATGAAGTTGTTAGAGCTCTGAATTAGCTTTCCAAATCTTCAAACGGTTCATCATTTGGAGTTTAGAGCACAAAGTTATGGCCATTTTACCAAAGTAGGTCCGGGATGAGCAAACCAAGCATAGGGCATTCTGGCCAATTTTCGAGTGCTCGAGGCCTAATTTCGAGTGCTCGAAATTAGGGCAGATTGCTTCACGAGATCAGCAGTGGAGTTAGGACTTTGCTCGCCATTTTGACCCAGAAAGCTCGAGAACTGGACTTCCATCATAACATGAAAGATTTAGAGCTCTGAATTAACTTTCTAAATCTTCAAACGGTTCATCATTCGGAGCTCGGAGCAGAGAGTTATGGCCTTGTTACCAGAGGTGCGCAGAACTGCCTGGCAGCACTGAAGTACTGCCTTTCTCCCCATTTTCGACCAACCAGACTTGAGATTTGGGTCTTCATCAAAACATGAAGTTTTTAAAGCTCTGAATCGGCTCTCCAAATCTTTAAACGGTTCGTCATTCGGAGTTCGGAGCGTAAAGTTATGGCTGTTTAACCAAAGTAGGTCTGGGCGGAGCAAGTGAAGCATGGGCATTTTTACACTAAATTCGAGCGCTCGAGGCCTTGCTTAGAGTGCTCGAATTTGGGGCAGAATTGCCTTCGGGAATTCTCATTTTGGCAGCCACTTGTGCATTGGTTTCCTCATTTTCTACTTACTTCTTTATGAGGTGGTTGGGGATGTTTTTTGGAGGAGAGAGAGAGCTTTGTTGAAGGAGATAAGGCAAGGAAGGCCACACATATCATTATCCCATATTCTACAAGATTAGAGGAGAGAGAAGAGAGCAAGGAGGGAGAGTTCTTCAAGCTTGAAGAAGGGAGCACGAAAATGGAGATGGAGTCTTCTTCTTCCTCTTCCATTTTTGTATCCATGGATAACTAAACTTCCATCTAGGGAGGTGATGAAACTCCTCCTTGTAAGCATGTCTAGTTTTTGATTTATTTTGGGGAATGAAATGTGTATTTGACTAGTTCCATAATCTAGAGCATGTTACATAATGTAATGGATGTTTTAATGTTCTAAAGATCATGTTGCATTAAATACTCTTGTCTTAGATGATTTAATCTCATGGTTGTATGGCTTGTAGTTTCATAGTGACAATGGAGCTAAGACTATGGAATGGTTTTAATGGCATGATTTTGAGTAGCTTGTTAATTCATTGCTTAAGAATTTCTTTTGATGAATTAACCTTGTGACTTGTTATCATGTGCTCTCATCAATTGGTTACTTGTTTGACAATCTCTAGCTTAGTGAGCATGTTGAGGATTGCACCATAGTTTAGGTAATTTAAGCATGTGGAGCTTTGATATGTTGTTCTTACATTTTAATTAATTGAATTTCTTGAAGATGATATAGTAGTCATGAATTGCTATTCATCAAGGTCATTTCTACATTAATTCCCCAAATCAATCATATAATTAGCTTGTGTAGAGGTTTGGAGTGGATTCACTTCCCTAGACTTCCTTCTCTAAATCTTCTCTTTTAATCTCCTTCAATTTATTGTGTATGCATTCTGAATTTGTAGTTAAGTGACAACAAACACAACCTCTATGAACACCCCTTCATCATCCTAAGAATGACTCTAAACACTTAGGTTGCCTTAGACTAGCGCAGTCCCAGTGGTTCGACTTACCCGACCAATAGCCCTATTTTACAATGATTCGTGCTATTGCGAAGGTTGATGTATAGTTGATCAACCGATCAATTTTTGGCGCTGTTGCCGGGGACTGCAAACGGTTTAGCAACCAAAGTTTAGGGTTAATTTTAGTTTGATTGTGAATATTGTGTCTTGTGAATATTCCTTGCGTGTTTTGATCATCTTTGTGTTGTAAGATTCTAGGGACTCGGAGCTCGCCGTGGGATTGCTAGCAAATTGTAAGTCTAGAGGACCCCAGGTAAGTCTCTTGACTTCTAGTTTCGCATTGTGAATATTGTGTATGTGTTTAATTTAGTTGTGAAGCCCTTGTCGAGGCTCTTAACTTGTTTATATTTTGTGTTCAAGCATCGGTCCTTGTCGTGGCCATTTACATTTTCTGTCTTGATAATTGAGGAGAAAGGGAACATCGTATGTGGAGTTGTGGTTGATGAATTGCTTTGTTGAGTATATGCTTTGTTGTTGATGTTCGGTCGTAGGTCACTTTCCTTACCCACAATCGATTCTCCCATTGATATTAACTCTCTTGAAAGAACTCTTAGACGGAACCTTAGGGAACCCACTCTTACAAGGGACCTTGAAACTGAATTCAATATAATGGGGGATAACGTAGGAAATCCGGGGAATGAAAGGGCTGAAATTCCTAATGTAGAACCAATGACTCTTAGAGAACATTTCATTCCTACCACCTATGCTTCTCCTTCTTGTATAGTGATGCCAAACATCGATGCAGCTCAATATGAGATCAAGTCTAGTACCATTCAAATGCTTCCATCATTTCATGGCCTTGATAATGAAGATCCATATAAGCACCTTGATGAGTTCCTTGAAATCTGTTCGACCATCCGGTTGAGAGGTTTTCCAGACAATGCACTTCATCTCCATCTTTTTCCATTCTCCCTAAAGGATAGGGCAAAATATTGGTTGAACTCCCTCGCTCCCAACTCTATTACTTCTTGGGCTCAATTGCAACAAGAATTTCTTAAGAAGTACTATCCGGTGAGTAAAACCAACCAAATGAGGCGTTCCATTCTAAGCTTTTCTCAAGTTGATGGAGAACAACTCCACGAGACTTGGGAAAGGCTACTAGATCTTCTTCGAAAATGTCCTCATCATTTGATCCCAAAATGGCAATTAGTGCAAGCTTTCTATGCTGGCTTGACCGAAACCCATAGATTCATGGTTGACTCTTCTTGTGGTGGGATGTTCATGTCCAAGAATGCGGATGAGGCTTGGACCTTACTTGAGAATTTGAGTGAAAATTCACTTCAACACAATTCTCGTAGGGCTCCGACCTCAACCACTCCAAAGAACACCAATCCTTGTCAACAAAAATCAATAAGGGAGGAATCATCTCAAGTGGATGCCATAGCTCATAAATTCTACCAATTGATGGCACCACATCTTCCTCCTTCAGTGTCTCAAAATTCGGCAAGTTCGGTTTGTGCCTCATGTAATAGTCCATTTCATCTCTCGGAAGATTGCCCCACACCGGAGCAATTTCCCAATCCCAACCAAGAGCAAGCTAATGCCATGTTCTCACGGCCCGGGAACAATCCATATTCCAACACCTACAATCCGGGTTGGCGAGACCATCCGAATTTTTCGTGGAGGCAACAAGCCCCACAAAATTCCCAACTTCAAAATCAAGGGCCTCAAAATCAGCCCTCTTCTCAATATCAAGGTAGGCCTTTCCAAGCCTCTTCAAGCTACCAACCTCCATACAATCCAAATGTCTCCACTCAACCTCCTGTGAATCCAATTGATGAGATAGTGGCTGCAAACAAGCAAATGATGGAATCATTAAATGTGCAAATGATGGAATCATTAAACAAGCAAATCATAGATTCCAACAAGCATCTCTTGACATCCTTGCAACCTACTCTCCAAATGGTTCACTCCCATACTCAATCCATAGCTAGGCTCGAAAATCAAATGGGACAAATAGCTAACCAAGTGAACCAACTTCTTCAAAAAGACAAGGGTAAGCTTCCCGCTCAACCATTTGAAAATCCTAGAGGAATGCATGTGATTGATGAAACCCCTCCTCCGAGTGGGCCGACTCATGAACATGTTCAAGCTATCACTACCCTTCGGAGTGGTAGAGTGGTTGACAACAAGGTTGATGGAGACACAAGTGAGAAAAACCCTCCGTTGAAAAATCCAAATTCAAGCTCTTCAAGTCCAAATCCAAGTTCTTCTTGTCCAAATACCATTCACGGAAGTCCCACGCATGTCACCCCAAATGTGGAAACTACTTATGAGCCAAAAGCTCCGTTCCCTCAACGTCTTCAAGAGTCGACACATTTTGGGAATAAGAATTGCAAAATTCAAGACATGTGGGAGGTCTTTAGGCAAGTAAAGATCAATCTTCCTCTCTTGGATGCTATCAAGCAAATTCCTCCCTATGCAAAATTCCTTAAGGATTTGTGCACTCAAAAGCGCACTTCCAGAAGTCATTTACCAAAGAAAGTGAGGTTAACCGAAAATGTTAGTGCGATCATTCAGCACAGCACTCCTCCGAAGTATAAGGATCCGGGTGCCCCCACAATCTCTTGTGTCATTGGTGACAACAAAATCGAGAGGGCCCTCCTTGACTTAGGAGCTAGTGTGAATTTGATTCCATATTCGGTTTACCTACAACTTGGTTTGGGAGATCTAAAGCCAACTTCGATAGTGTTGCAATTTGCTGATCGATCTATTAAGCAACCACGGGGAATTATTGAAGATGTGATCATAAAAGTGGACAAATTCTACTTCCCGGTAGACTTCGTGGTTCTTGATACGGAACCAGTCCATGATCCAAGAAAACACATTCCCATAATTCTCGGACGTCCTTTTCTAGCTACAGCTAATGCTTCCATTAATTGTAGATCCGGATTGATGGATATCTCTTTTGGGAATATGAATGTTAAGCTCAATATCTTCAATGCTGTGCAACTTCCTTCAGATGACAATGAGTGTTTTGAAATCACTATTGCTGATGAACACATTCAAAATCCAATCCCACCTCCTTCAACGGAGGATCCCCTACATGCTTGCTTGGTCCCTTTTGATTTTGAGGATTTTGGTGTGGACAAATCCATTCGGGAAGTCAACTCCTTGCTTGATATTCCATCACCATTTTCCTCTCCTTTATGGGAAGCACCAAATCCATCTCTATCGTGGGATTGTCCATCTCCTTCCATTTCTTACCGGAGTTACCTCAACATTTTGAGGGTGAACCACCGGACAAAGGTAAGGAGAATATTGACAAGTTGCTGAAAATTCTTCCAATCATTCCAGCCCAATCTAGAATCATTGTCCATGATACTCAACCTGTGAACAAACCATTTGAGTACAATGAGGTATATGACTTGGAGATTGCAAATATGGAAGGTCATGATCCTACCATTGTTAGTCAAAACAATGACATTCAACGAGCCTCCATAATCTCGAACAAGCAACACCTTTGCTTAAATCTGAAAATAAAAGAAGTGAGATTAAAAGCGATGCTCAAATCCTCTAAGGCCAAACTTGTTTCTCTTCGGAAGGATCAATATCCCTCACCATTCATTGATCTAAGTTTGAGACCATATGAAGGAGGCAAGTTGCATACGAAGCGTTAAGGATCCATCTCTCCAATGGATCCTGATCCTGGTTCGTCTAGCTATCGACATTAAATTTAGCAAAGCAAGGGAAGAAATTCTTTCGATGTTCCAAGCTTCCCTACCTTCTCAAATTGCTCGTGCCTTGAAATTTTCTGGGAAATGGTTTAGAAAAGCCAAAAATTTGATTTTTCTGAAATGATCTTCAGTTGCGTTCCGCAATTTTAGACTGGCCTCTTAGACCTTCTCAGCTCTAATTTTCATTCCCGGAAATTTCCATCGCTTTCGAGCAAGTTCATAGGATCTTTGGCATGCAACTCATGTGCACAACCTCTCATTTTCAACGCATTGTTGGATCATGGTTCCCCAAAATTTTCCATGCATTGGAGATGAAATGCAAAGTTTGAAAATTTTTCATCTAGGCATTAGAAATGTTGAGCAATTCGACAATTTTTCCAAAAATTTTCCATCCATGCAGTGGAATGGACTGAATTTGCAAATTTTAAAATTTTTTCCATGCTTTAGAGATAAAGTGCTAAGTTTCAAAAATTTTCCATCCATGCATTGGATTGGAATTCTCTTGCAAGGCTTCAAAAATTTTCCCTACATTAAAATTCATTGTATGCATTCTTTCATTGCATGCATTCATTGCATGCATTCTTTCATCTCCAAGCCACTGAATTTCCATGCATGGACTCCATTTTGAACAACTTCCATTTCCATGTTGCTCACATTCCATATTCCATTGCAACAAATTCAACTTCTATGGTGCTCACTGTCTTGCATGTTTTCCCTTTCACTCATTGCTTCAGTCCTCACAGCCGAGCTCACCCCCTAGCCTACTGAGCCAATTTCGTGCCCTCCAAATCCCATTCAGATTGCTCCAAATTACCACACCAATTTTGCATGCTCACTGCCCAAGTTTGGAGTGCTCTAGCTTCCATTTGGATTGCTCCAAACTTCTCCACCATCATTCCGAGGCTGCTGCTTGTATTTAGAGCACTCTAATTCCATTTTAGAGTGCTCTAAATGTGAACCAATCTCATCCCAAGCTACTGCCTTCATTTAGAGCACTCTAGCTCCCATTTGGAGTGCTCTAAATGTGAACCACCACCCTCTCGGCATCTCCATCCACCACCCCAACTCTCTAACAACCCACTCCATGCCAACCCCAAGCCACCCCACAACCTACATTTTCATGCACAAAGCTCCCCTCACCTCTCTGCCATATTTTCGAGCACTCGAAGCCAAGCTTCGAGTGCTCGCACTTGCTTGAGTTCTCACACAACAACCAGCCGAGGCCACTGCCCCTATTTCGAGCACTCGAAGGCACCCTTCGAGTGCTCGAACCAAGCCTCTCTCTCTCTCTCCCTTTTAAAACCCCAGCCCACCACTCTCACTCAACCTCATCTCCTCTCCTCGGCTGCCAACCCCTCTCCTCCACCAACTTCACAACCCAACCACCCTCAACCTCACCACCCCATGCAAACCCACCTTCACCTCCTCCACCTTTTTCCCCACTCTCCTCTAACCCAAGCACCATCATCAACCTCTCATCCACATCTTCCATTAACCACAAATAATGGGCCTTGTGTTCTCCATTGTTGGGTAAGTGTCTACCCTCTTTTTCTTTCAATTTTTTGATCAATGGAGGATGGGATTGCTTGTGTGAAGGATTTGTGATTGTTTGGGAGTTGTGTATTGCATTTGCAGGGCCAAATTTTTGGATTTTCTCATCTCTAATCAACCTTTGGCCCTCTTCCTTTTTGTCTTGCACACCACGTGTTTGACGAATTGCCTAAGCCAACTTTATCTCTCTAAATGCACGGCTTTTGGCATTGTTTTGTTTTCCATTTTACACTTATGACTCATGTGTGCCAATTTGTATTTTGTATGGATTTTTACCTTGCAATCACATTCGTCTTAGTGTTTTCATTTCTGTTTTGATTTTTTTTCTTAAGAGACCTATGCTTTCACCTGTGTACATTAGTTCTGTCTTGATAGGTCTTCATGTCCAAGTTTGGGGGACGCCGTTGCGCACTCACATGGCTGAACATCTACGTCGTCGTCACTCCACTTGGTATTATTGTTCTTTTACCCTCTTTGCGCTTATTTTGATTTACTTGTCTTCTCACATTGAGGACAATGTGACATTCAAGTTTGGGCCTGCATTTATGTATTTTTGGTTTTACATTTTTGCTAAGCAATGATAATGGAATTTGAAACCTGTTGGAGATGAAAGCATATGTTTAAAACTTTGTGTATAGAAGCAGCTGATATTTTTGAAAATAAAGAAAATTTGAGTTGAAATGATCATGTAGATTCAAATTAGTCTGTATAAATGTCTCAATTAAATTCTCGCTGGATTTGACACTCTTTTAAGCTTCACAATGCATAGATGCACATTGGAAACTTAACTGTAAGGCATGCAACTTGATTGACCTTGACCTTGCCCTAGTTAATCTGATTTGATGAACCTAATGGATGAATACTTTTGGCATGAATCTAAAAAAAAAAAAAAAAAAAAAAAAAAACTTAGAAAGAAAGAAAATAATGATCAGTTGACATTCGTAGCCTTTCCAACTCGAGTTATTAAGCCCTAGGAGTGTCTCTACACTTAGCACCCTAAAACCGTCTGGTTTGGGAGTTGTTGGCCTAACGCTTGCTACAGGGGTTGGTTAGAAAGCTTAAGGGACTTAAACATTGCACGGTCATTCAAAAAATAAACTGGTAATAAACATGGTTTGCTAGAGTTCGTAGCCTTTCCAACTTGAGCTATTAAGCCCTTTGGAGTGTCTCTACACTTAACACCCTAAAGCCATCTGGTTTGGGAGTTGTTGGCCTAACGCTTGCTACATAAGTTGGTTAGAAAGCTTAAGGGACTTCAGCATTGCACAACCATTCTATGTTTCGCTTATGAGTTACAATAAATTGTCAACAAGCAATAAAAGTTGTCTTGTAAATAAAATCATGCCTTAGGAACCTCATTTAAAGGGGAATTCAATGATTTGAAAACTTGTGCTTTGGAATTGGAAAAGAAAGTAAAAGCTGCATGTTGAGAATCCAATTCACTTTCACTGAAGCTAGAGTTGATTTCCATTCAAGAGATGATAATTGAGTTATTTATATAGACTTTGATGTTGATGCATGTATATGGAAATGTATTTAGCCAATTTTTGTATCAATGCTTCATATATGCAAGGTAGTTTTCCCAATGACCCCATCTCTAGTTTTTGTCTGTTTCAAGTTGTATTTGAGCTATGTATCTATCTCATTTTACCATGGATGATATTTTTGTAGTAGCATGCCCATGGTTGTCTTTTCATTAAGTTTTTCATTGTAGTTTTGCTAAGGGACTAGCAAAATGTAAGTTTGGGGGTGTGATAAGCGCCGAATATTGTATATTCAAGCGCCCTAAATTGCATTAGTTAAGTCCATCGTTTGATTATTTAAGTAGATTATCTTCATTTGTGTGTATGTATATATTTTCAGGTCCATTGGCCAAAAAAGGAGCAAAATCAAGGCTTTGTGGAGTTTTGGCCATCAAAAGGCACAATTCTGAATTTCTGGCAGCAGTGGAGTCAGGACTTTGCTCACCATTTTGACCTTGCAGACTCGAGAACTGGACTTCTATTATAAAATGGCATATTTAGAGCTCTGAATCAGCTTTCCAAATCTTCAAGCAGTTCGTCATTCGGAGCTCGGACCAGAGAGTTATGGCCTTGTCACCAGAGGTGCGCAGAACTGCCTGGCAGCAATGAAATTCTGCCTTGATCTTCATTTTCGACCAATCATCCTTGCGAATTGGATCTCCACCAAAACATGAAGTTTTTAGAGCTCTGAATTAGCTTTCCAAATCTTCAAACGGTTCATCATTTGGAGTTTAGAGCACAAAGTTATGGCCATTTTACCAAAGTAGGTCCGGGATGAGCAAACCAAGCATAGGGCATTCTGGCCAATTTTCGAGTGCTCAAGGCCTAATTTCGAGTGCTCGAAATTAGGGCAGATTGCTTCACGAGATCAGCAGTGGAGTTAGGACTTTGCTCGCCATTTTGACCCAGAAAGCTCGAGAACTGGACTTCCATCATAACATGAAAGATTTAGAGCTCTGAATTAACTTTCTAAATCTTCAAACGGTTCATCATTCGGAGCTCGGAGCAGAGAGTTATGGCCTTGTTACCAGAGGTGCGCAGAACTGCCTGGCAGCACTGAAGTACTGCCTTTCTCCCCATTTTCGACCAACCAGACTTGAGATTTGGGTCTTCATCAAAACATGAAGTTTTTAAAGCTCTGAATCGGCTCTCCAAATCTTTAAACGGTTCGTCATTCGGAGTTCGGAGCGTAAAGTTATGGCTGTTTAACCAAAGTAGGTCTGGGCGGAGCAAGTGAAGCATGGGCATTTTTACACTAAATTCGAGCGCTCGAGGCCTTGCTTAGAGTGCTCGAATTTGGGGCAGAATTGCCTTCGGGAATTCTCATTTTGGCAGCCACTTGTGCATTGGTTTCCTCATTTTCTACTTACTTCTTTATGAGGTGGTTGGGGATGTTTTTTGGAGGAGAGAGAGAGCTTTGTTGAAGGAGATAAGGCAAGGAAGGCCACACATATCATTATCCCATATTCTACAAGATTAGAGGAGAGAGAAGAGAGCAAGGAGGGAGAGTTCTTCAAGCTTGAAGAAGGGAGCACGAAAATGGAGATGGAGTCTTCTTCTTCCTCTTCCATTTTTGTATCCATGGATAACTAAACCTCCATCTAGGGAGGTGATGAAACTCCTCCTTGTAAGCATGTCTAGTTTTTGATTTATTTTGGGGAATGAAATGTGTATTTGACTAGTTCCATAATCTAGAGCATGTTACATAATGTAATGGATGTTTTAATGTTCTAAAGATCATGTTGCATTAAATACTCTTGTCTTAGATGATTTAATCTCATGGTTGTATGGCTTGTAGTTTCATAGTGACAATGGAGCTAAGACTATGGAATGGTTTTAATGGCATGATTTTGAGTAGCTTGTTAATTCATTGCTTAAGAATTTCTTTTGATGAATTAACCTTGTGACTTATTATCATGTGCTCTCATCAATTGGTTACTTGTTTGACAATCTCTAGCTTAGTGAGCATGTTGAGGATTGCACCATAGTTTAGGTAATTTAAGCATGTGGAGCTTTGATAGGTTGTTCTTACATTTTAATTAATTGAATTTCTTGAAGATGATATAGTAGTCATGAATTGCTATTCATCAAGGTCATTTCTACATTAATTCCCCAAATCAATCATATAATTAGCTTGTGTAGAGGTTTGGAGTGGATTCACTTCCCTAGACTTCCTTCTCTAAATCTTCTCTTTTAATCTCCTTCAATTTATTGTGTATGCATTCTGAATTTGTAGTTAAGTGACAACAAACACAACCTCTATGAACACCCCTTCATCATCCTAAGAATGACTCTAAACACTTAGGTTGCCTTAGACTAGCGCAGTCCCAGTGGTTCGACTTACCCGACCAATAGCCCTATTTTACAATGATTCGTGCTATTGCGAAGGTTGATGTATAGTTGATCAACCGATCAGTGTCCTATGAATTGTTTGCTCAACTCTTCAAAGTTTTCAATGGAGCCTGGCTTTAATTTATTGAACCAGAGACAAGCCCAACCCTTGAGTGTGGTAGGGAAAGCCCTGCACATAATCTCGTCCGGTACAGCTTGCAAATACATAAGAGCTTTGTAGGTCTCCAAATGGTCGAGAGGGTCCCGTGTCCCATCGAAGCTCTCAAGAGTTGGCATCTTGAATTTGCTAGGTAGAGGACAACTCATAACAGCTGGGCTAAAAGCTAAGTTAGTCTTTTGTACCATATCGTTCACTGCAGCCTGGCCCTTCCCTTTCATCGCTTGCATGACATCGTCAACCTTGGCTTTCAGATCCTACAACTCTAGATCGAACTGAGTGGCGTCCTCAGTCTTGTCTCTAACATAACTAGAAGTATCTCCACGGAGCCTGGTGGTATTCCGTTCAAGGGACCGATGGTGATGGCTCCTCTGTTGACCCCCTATTTGACTAAGCTCAACATCGTTGTTAACCCTACGGGAGTCATCGTTGGGTACTTCACTGTTTCTCTCCTCGTTGGGGGCAGCTAAGCGTTGCAGAATCATCGCATTTTGCTGGACTAACTGGTTCACCAGTTGTTCCAACGCTGCGACGCGTTCCTGATCATTTGGGACGACGGGGGGTTGCCCCGTTGAAGTCCCTGCATCAGAAGCCTGCTACCCTTCGCCCTCGCCAGCAGCCAGACCAGATCGCAATAGAACCATGCTTTGTTTAGAGAATAAAAATAAGTTCCCACAGACGGCGCCAACTGTTGAAGATGGATTCTGCGCAACCCGGATCTGATCTGACTTCCTGAATAAAGAGAAGAAAAAGTGATCCTACAAACACCGGTGTATTACTGGTGGAGTAGGCTCCAACGAACAAGTCAGTGTGAATGATAATCTCTCTGGAGAAATCGAGATATTGAGTTAGGGTTTTTTGCCTACCTCCAAACGTTGATTAGCCCTCCCTATTTATAGGACTTGGGTCAGGATGTTACGTAGCGTCCACGTCGTCCTTAATCCTTATCATAATCTGTTGGCCTAATCCTTATCGTATTCTGCAATTCTTATCGTAATCTGTAACCCTTATCTTAGTCGTAGTCCTTATCTTAGTCTGTAGAGCCTATCTCAATCTTATGAGATAACGCGTTACTTTAACGATCTTCCCCTATCCACGGGTAATTAAATTATAATCATCAATATATATTTACATATATATATTGTTTTAAGCTTGGTTTATTTATCATAATTCTATGACTTGTTTCTTCATACAATGGAGTCAATGGACATCAGGCCCCATACCCTCAAGCTGGGAAAATTCTCAACCAATTGACCCTGAACTGAAGTCACTTTTCTCTCTCTCTATACGTGTGTGTGTGGGGTATTGGCAAGCTGGGCTTTCCAGCCCAATGCCACTGTTTGACCCAAGCTAGGCAGTCCAACAAACTCATTCCCCAGCCCAATGATTGTTTCCAAAATAGATTAAGGACAGTTCATAAGAGATGTAATTTATATTTTGTAACACATATTTGAGTGATGTGGTAAATTAGAGGAGAAAGTCTGTGATACCATAGGGTCCGTGCTTCCGGGTTTCTCAACCGTTGGATCATTAATCAGGTGAGTCCCACCATCACATCAAACGGATGAAAAATTCCAGGATTGAAGGTACAGTGAGTGTACAAGTTTGCAACTCTTGAACTGATAGAATAGTGAGTGCATGTACAAGTCGTATGTGAGAATTTGAAGATACTAAACATATGAGTGCTAATCTGTTAGAATTTGTTCCAATA
The DNA here is from genome assembly GCF_030987335.1 of Cornus florida. Lineage (NCBI taxonomy): Eukaryota > Viridiplantae > Streptophyta > Magnoliopsida > Cornales > Cornaceae > Cornus > Cornus florida. The sequence goes on along the minus strand of NW_026775579.1, from coordinate 55,714,359 downwards.
TCTTATATCCAACTTGTAGACAAGATATAGTTTCTTCAAGCTGAATGGTGAGAACTAGACTCTTGTTTCGTTTCTATAGTTAAATTTCCCCCTGAATTTTGCCACCGACTTTGAAGATTGAAGGTATAGTGCGTGTACAAGTTGTAATGGCTGCAATGTCCACTTGAACTTTCATGGTCCTTGTTTCCAGAGAGATATTCACTTGAAATGCTATAGAAAATGAAATTTGGTCACTAGAATGACCTATTCAAATATATAGGGATTATTACATATAAATGGGGTTAGGGCTCTATATTTACTAAGAGGCTGAGTCAAAGTCCCATATTTCTTAAAAATGAGGTTGACTAAATTGATAACATGGCATATAAATTACTACTGTTTAAAACTTGTGGTACCTAAAATGCCCTTCTCACTATTCCAGCATATTTACCTTATTTCCCCCGTTTAATTTAGTTACCCAACTCTAAAGCATTGTTGCCCTAAAATACACTCAGTTGTGCATCACAAATCCAGCGAAGCAAGACCAGACAAACACAACATCACCGAACATGGAACCCTAACCCTCCCTCACCTCATTCGTGAAGAGCCCTCTCTCCCCCCCCCCCCCCCTCTCTATATAACAGGCTTGAAGCGTAGCCGTTGAGCCCTAACCCTCATTCAAGCCCTCTCTCTTTCCCCCTCTGTAACAGCGAAGCACTCCTCCACATCTAACCGTCATTGGTGCGCCCTCTCTGTAACCCAGCGAAGCACTTCTCCACTTCTTCCATTCATTTATTGTTGTTCTAGTAATATGGTAAGTACTCTCTCTTTCTCAACACACACACGTCTATTTTTTAGATGATTATGGTCCTGATTTAGTGTTATATATATATATTTTTTTCCAATTGGATGTCTGATTTTCATCTAGGTTATGTTTATATATATTCTCCTCTTATAATTTCTATTATGCAATCATATATATATAATTTCTATTCTGCAATCAAGATTGTTGTTGCTCTGTTTGTTGTATATGTTTGAAATGTGCGTAACAAAATGTTGCTCTCTTGTGCATGACAAAATTAATTTTTAAAACTCAGTTTTATCCCACCAACAAAGGCAAAATTTTCCTAAAGTAGATACTTTATTAATCAAATGTTTTTTTTTATTTTTTTCTTCTTTTTTTGTAATTAGGTTTGCTTGTTTTTGAAGAGTTTATGCTTTCTTTATACGTTGACTGAACTGAAATCCCAAATGTTATCCTACAATCTTTCCACTAGCATGGATTTTCATAGTTAAAATACTCAGAATTTGCTAAAGAAAACATAATTAAACAAGATAAACAACAAATTTCCATGCATGTCTTTTGTTACATACATCAGATTATAGTTCAATGTTAAATATATAGGCATAATATACATAAGATAACAAGCAACTCAACTCATATGTGTGCCAAAAGCCCCAAATACAATCATTTTCTACATTCAGTTACACAGAAAATCACAAAGCTTTACTTTTCCAAGTATCCCAAATTAAGATACAAATAGGATCAAAATCCTTATTCATATTTATAATTCTATATCGAAAATCACTAACTTGCATTTAAATTGGAATATCCATGTGCATGAAAAAATCATATGTGACCCTAGTTGGAGGAATGAAAATTCCTAAAAGATTGTAAAAGTCAACATCCTTCCTTCAATAATATACAAGTGATGGGCCCTAACTTTCCAGTTCTTGAGGAAAAGAGTTAAATGGCCCAAAATTATTTCCCCCCCCCCCCCCACCCTCTATTTTTAGTGCATTACTCCGTGTATGTCTAGCTTACATCAGCTGCTAAGAGAGGAAGACGGAAGACAGACAAACTTTGAGTCTGTTCTTAGATTAAAACTCGTATCCAATTGCACCAAGAAATGATCCTGATGGATTTTTGGAACACGCCTAAACTTAAATATCATTTTTTTTTAAAATTTTTTATCTCATTTTCTCTGTCCTACATTAGTTATCAGTTTGCATTTCTTTGATTAGCACCAATATGAAAAGGGTGAAGGAGTTCCAAACAAATTGATTTCCCATTAGATTGGCAGAAAAGAAAGTTCAAGCATCTCACAACTAAAAATACTAAGGACAGAAGCACTGTTTATTTTGCTAAACCTTTTTTTTTGGTTCTTTGAACCAACCAAACACAACTCTAAACCAATCAGAGGTCTTGTCTTTTAAATTTTATATAGTTAAAAACCACAGCAAAGTGACCAAAATTCAAGAGGGTGTTTTTGGGTAGCTAGTTTCTGTTGCTACAAATGCAAGAAAAAGGAGCAATAAAAGCAAACTGATAATGATACTTGCAAAGTTTAAAGGCCATCAGTGGACTATTGGTAGACCAGTAATTAATAAATAATTTCCTATTGTGTACAAAATCACAACACTTATTCCAAATATATATATATATATATATATATATATATAATATTGTGAGTTGAGTTAAGAATTTCACTTGACAGAGCTTTGATGTCAAATAAATAAAGAAAGACAGGTTTCATAAATGAGGAGTGAAGAGGTTGAGGGAACACTGACAATATTTCTTTGTATTTTGCTCTGTTTTGAAAAGGCTACATGAGAGAGCTCTCTCTCTCTCTCCCTCTTTGAGGTGGATCTGATTTTTTTGGTCCAAAACTCTGGCACTATAATCAAACCAAAGACACCACCTTTATGTGAAGGTAAATACGGATACTACATCTCTTTGCACCAAGAAAGGAATCAAAATCAAAATCAAAATCAAAACAGCTAACGGGTGATTTAAAGTTTTCAATGGGAAACAGATAAGTGCAGTTCTACTAAAGTCTCTTTTAAGAGAAAAGCCTTCAAACATGGTAGAGTTTATAGATTTTTGTGGGGATTGCTTTATTAAATCTGCCTATGCTCTTTTAGCTGCATTATATATTTTTCTCGGAATCAAGATATACATGGTTTTACCCCACTAATTCTCGGAGCTCCCAAAGAATTATTTGTACTCATGAAAGCGTAGTCTCAAAGAATTATTTATACTTATGAGGAATCCAAATTTAAATATGGTGCTTCATGTACTTTTAATTTTTGATTTTCAATTGTATCCAAACATCTTATTTTTTTATATTTCCATTAAAATGGTATCTCTCTTTGATTTTGGATCATGTGTGTGATTATGAAATTATGTGTTGATTTGTAAGGTTGCTTTCAGATTTGGACAAAAATAAAATGAAATGCTCTTTGAATTATCGACTCTCAATTAACTATGTTGGCAGCCTATTGCAATCGATTAGAATGATTAATAAATTCTTAAAATTTTGTTTCTTGTGAGGGAGGGTTTAATTTTGTAATTTTGCTTTATTGGTATTTGATAGTAATAGAAAAATTCAGTAAGTTTATATTTATATTTGGTTTTATACTAAGTCGCATAAAGTGGTAGATAGAGCGCAAAAGTAACAAAATTAAATTACAAACAAATCGTGAGAATGGGAGCTAGATTTACACCTGTTAAAAAGAATTGTATGACCTAGATTTTAACACAAACACACTTGTCATAGGCTAGCGACACCTATTGTAACTTCTGCGGCTGGCTATTGGTCACTGTTTGGTGTTTGTTTTAGTGTGTTTGGATCATAAAAAAACAAACATATTTTAGCCACTACATGAATAGCTTCCCAATGAGATTGAGGAAAAACTTCAAGACAAAATGGATGAGCTAAATCTAGTTTATGATTATGTTAAATGCTATTAGGAGGAGACTGAAACGGCACTAGACCGTCAATAAGCACATCAATCTTAAGAATCATAGTGTGAACTATACTCTAATACAGGTCCATAGAACATGTGTGCCAGTAGGGGAGAGAAAACCCTAACGTACCTCGATCTGGAAGGAGAAAGAGAAGGCATGAGAGAAACGATATAATAATACTTGTTTAACCTTCCAAAAAAAAACCTTTAGGAGTCATCCAAACCAACATGAATTTGTTCTGATTTTTACAAGAGTTGGGCTGAAATATTTAAACATAACATAACTTTGTCATATATATGTATGTTTATACATGATTTTAACACACACACACTGGCCATAGGCCTAAATACCACACATTCACTAGTACATAATGGAACACATGTACAAAACTAGTAGTAATCATGATGCAACTAATAAGCTCCATATGATCAAAGTAGTTTCACGGCTTATTTATCATTAAGCAGTAGTTGCCATGGACTGATATAGATATATATTCAAAGCACATAATTTTAAATTTTTAAGCTCATTACATCAGCAAACTATAGAGCATTTCATTTTATTTTCGTCCAAATCTGAAAGCAGCCTTACAAATCAACACATAATTTCATAACCACACACATGATCCAAAATCAAAGAGAGATACCATTTTAATGGAAATATCAAAAAATAGTTAAAACCATTAATACTGACCACCATTATATCCATTTGAAATTTTAAATTCACATTGTCAGTTACAACCAATACACACCATAATATTGCTCGATAGCTATGAGTAGTATCAATTCACTCCATTAGAAAATAATATCTATGTAAAATCAGCTATATTTGTATCTTCCTACAAAACGAGTCAGAATTTATCAATTTTTACTATTATTTTTTACATGGAAATTGAATCCTTATTTGGAAGCGACATGAGATACCACTCAAGCTGAGTCGCTTGGATGGGGAAGGGTGGTAATAGAAGTGGAAAAAGTAATTAATACAAAAAATAAAAAATAAAAAATGGTTCCTATTAGAAAGAATTCTGAAACTTAACAATTTGTTCAATTTTAAGATAACTAGACTATTTACAGGAATCTTCCATGCCCACATAGTCAGAGGGCTAAAGAAGAATGATTTTATTTATTTTGGTAGCTTTTTTCATTCAAGTTGTATATTCAAGGCTCTTTGATGACTGCAGACTAAATCCTCAGCAGAACCTAATTGGTAATGTGTTTTACTGCCTGTCCCCAAGAATCATTTGTTCACATACAAGAATCATTTGTTTACATAAGCAGAACTACTAAATACATACTGGTGCAAGATAATATATCAAACCAATTAGAGTATTCTGCCACGGTGCAATATACCACCAACTCAGCATATCAGCTGATCCTTAGCATTAATCAACTACTGAACAAAGAAAAATCAAAACCTATAATCAAATAAAACTAAGGCACAGTTGAGAAACAACTTAAAAGTCAGAGAGCTGAAGAAACTTAATTTACTTCATATAAATTATCATTAGATGAATTATGAATTATGCTACTTGTGTGGCTTTGAAGTCTTATTATCCTAACAACTAACTAGGATTATTTGTGTTGATGAATCTGAAATATATGCATATTTATATTTGTGGTATTGTTCATTAAAGACTGATACACTTTCAATCAAACCTCCTCCAGTTCGCCATTAATCGAAGTAAGTCTTAAGCCCTAAATGATAACACACGGCTCAGATTCCTTTGTCTGATCAGTAAGCAAATCGTAACTTTTTCTATTCAATTCCTTCCTCTTCATTCCTTTTTCACACACACTCGCCAACACATGCACACATATGTATATATATCTGTGTGTATATATTGAACATATTGCAATTGGATTTTATTTCTCTTCATCATTAATCTATGCTCCTCTGCTTTTGAAAAAAGAAAAAACATATATAAGTATTTGATGGTGGACATGTTGGATCAGTTTACGAGCCTTTTAGGATTAGTCTCAACATGGAAATCCAAAAAATTTGATATCAAATGCTTATAAAAAATTTGAGATCAAGTTTGGATTTTGGTGGATTAGGACCTTTAGATTTTATTTATTTAACGTCGCTAAATCATTTAAAATTAGATAACCAATACTATACTAAAATTTTTTCAAATTTTAGCAATTTTTAAAAAATTAAATTAGATGGAGACCTCTTAGCCTGCCCTGGACACCAAAGTAAGCAATAGTTCAATCATTTCTTGCTAGATTGAGTGTGTAGCATATAGGTTTCATCATCCCATTTATCTTAATTTGCTGCTCATCATTGTGGAATGTGGACCTCAGTTTTAAAGCAAATTAAATAAACAGTGCTCCATTGTTGTGGATTATTATTCTCTAATGGATTTGTCAAAATGACTCAAAAACATGTGATCTTGGAGGCATACTTCGTTAAGCAGAAGAAAACAACGTGTATAAGAAAAAGAAAAGTTGGAAAGGATAACCTTAAAAAGCTTTCTTTTATCTCCTAGACTCCAAAGATAACAATGAGCAACAAGTGTTCATTTGAATATGTTTATAAATCATAATCCAACGTAATATATGGGTATTTTATATTAATTAATATTTCTTTGTCATAATGGGTGATGTGTGAAAATCATTTGTTGGTCAGTTATTCAAATTCCAACCTTTGTTAACAATAACATTCTTTATATATTTAAATTACTTCTTCTAAGTTTGATCTAGTGTTATGTGTGTGTATACATATACAAATTACATACATATATATATACACACACATATTCTATTTCTTCATTCCATAGTCTTAAATCTTTAACTAGGAATTTAGGAGTTAAAATTCAAAGCCACCAACACATAGGTAGTCCAATTAGTTTTTATGTATAATTAATTATTATAAGTCAATTTAGATCAAGAATTATTCAAGATTGTTGCCTCTTTCTCAAATGGCATGTAGAGTATACGTCTGTGTAATATGTCTTTAGGCATCTACACATATGATAAGATTGATGCAAAAGCTAGCAAAATCTATAAATGAGGCTTTTTTAATATATGTATTTAGTATTAATTTATCAAAAAATGTATTTAGTATTAATTTATTATTCCAACATTCCCTTGTACTTGTTTCCCCCATTTTCAACATTCCCTTGTACTTGTCTCCCCCATCTTCCGAGACACGGGTTGATCAGGCCTAGGCCCAAACCTGAGGGAATATCAAACAATTAAAATATTTTAAATCAAACATGGAATACAAAGTGAAATAAGAAATAATATAATAAGCTGAAAGAAACTAAAAGAAAAATCTTGAATCATAATTAGTCAAATCCGATGTTCCAAAACCTTCATAAGTTTACAACTAGGGAATCCATCCATTGGACCCCTTATTAAAATTCTCAAACCAAAACTGAAATGACAGAAATAAAATCTAAAGCTATCATAGAGAAGATTCCTATATAGTCGGAGGAATGAATATCTGTATCTGCTCTGCACGATTAACCTCTAACTCTGGAACCGACGAGCACTTAAAAAATAAAGGAGTGGGTCAGGCCCACATGCAAGTCCTAATCTACTACAATCCAAACAGTAATCCGATACGCAGATACATCCTAGGAAGACTCAACAATATCTAGAGTAGTCCATATATGTATATAGTACATACTATAGGACGCTCGTTAATCCAGTAGGTCTGTCTCAGCCTGAATAGAAGGCAACATGCAAATACGCACCCTAAGGTGGGCATGAGTACCTAGACCTACCAGGGAACAACACCTATGTCCAGTTATCCATCCTAGGTGATATATGCACCCTAACCATCGTCCTGAGACTCAGGCTCATACCATGGCACATAAAATAAATATATAAAGTCCGTACTCCCAACACAAAATATCAGCCATCCATGTAGTGGTCTGATATATGTAAACACTCCATCCTGAAACCGTAATAAGTCTTTCAATTCACAATTGATTTGACACATGTAGGTGATGGACTTAACCTTTGTGGTTAATCCATACCTTAATCCAATTTGGGTAGGACTTAGTGTTTTGAACTAATCCATTCCCAATATAGGTAGGTTTTAGTATTTTGAACTAAGCTATCCCTAATATGACACCGTCCCATACCGGTTCATATATATATATATATATATATATCCATATAAGTAGGACTTAACCTTTTTATGGTTAATCCAACTCATTCCAAATTAGGTAGGATTAGTGTTTTAGCTAATCCATACCTAGTATGTCACCATCCCATACCGGTACATACAATTCTCTAATTAACACAGTTGACCATAACATATTAAATAGTCATCAACCAGATTCCACCATATGCACAAGATAAATTTAATGCATATACATAAATAATAGGCATTCAGTATGGGCCTAAAATCCAATTCCAATAATGTAAAGTGCTACAATAAATTTAAGCTTTCACATTCTCCATCATAGTCTAAGAATTAAAACAATTAATAGAAATTTGAGTATCAATTAAACCCAAGGTAAGCATAGGGAATTTTTAGTCAATTCACTATACTTATAATACTATGGAAATATGATTTATTTTTATAATTAAATCATATACACAATCCTTGTTAAGTTTCAGTGCCAATAAATCTTGTCCAACAGTGTGCAACCCCTAAGTTTTCTTAACTTATACAGTACATCCTTTAATCCATTTTGAGTTATTATTTTCCCATGTTATTATAGGTCTATAACAGCCCATACAACATTTAAAATAAGTTAGACAAAGTCCTAATGCACTGTATAATCCAAACACCGCACAAAAATTATACAGTATGCACTTTCTGGGCAAGAGTAGGCTCCAAAATTTAAGAGCCTGCTTTATTTAAGGTGAGATCTGGCTCTAAGGCTCCAAGAGCCGGCTTTAGGGCTGTAAGAGCCGGCTCCACACCCTTTGGAGCCGGCTCTAAGGGTAGGAGGAGCCTTCTCTTCTTCCCTTAGATGCAGTCGTCCGTTCTTGCTTTGTTTTCTCCAACTTCGGTGATTAGCAGAGCCTCTGCAATGTTTTTAAATCCTTGTTCTAGGTTCAAACTTAGTCCTAGATAAATTTAAACCACTTAGATCCAATCCTAACATGTATATAAACACCATTTTTAAAGCCACGATTACAAAACCTCTGTTAGCAGTTTTTAAGCAAGTCACGACAGATTTAAAATAGATTTATTTAGTACAATTAAATATTGTTCTAAGCACTTGTTCTACAGTTCAAACTCAGTCCCAGACAAATCACAAGGCCTCCAATTGTATTACTAATCTCAATTAAAACAATGCTCAATCGTAAACCATAGAAGGAACAAATAACAGAGCGTCCCAAATTCATGCAAACCAGTTAATTCAACGAGATCAAGTAAACTTCATATATGCATAAAAGACATGTTATTATGTTTGTTTAATCCATTTTTAATCCCTAGAGTCTAACTAGGCATGCACAGAACACGAATTAAAGGAAAAGAATAGAACAGAGACTTGCCTTGAATTTCAGATTTGAAACTCTAAACCACCGTCTCAGAGGTTTTCCGACCACCATCTAAACTGTCGTTCCACGCCTCTGCTACTCTTGGTTAAACCCAGAATCACTCCGTTCCTTCCTCCTTGAACCCCTATGTGTATCCTGAGGTTCACGCTCTGTTTCTCTCTGTCTCTCAATAGGGTTTGTTCGTAACCCTATACCGACGTATACTGTTGTATATATATAGACTTTTAAAACCTAAACCCTAATCCTTATAATACTACAAGTACAAATTAATAAAGCCTATAAACAGTGTCAGCTGCAACTTGAATCCTAAAAAAATATATAACCCTAATTTACAATAAACGCATTAAAGAAAATTAAACCAATAAAAATAATTCAATTAAATCAATAATAATAAAAAGGAATTCAAGTAATTCAAATAATCACAACTAATTCAAAAAAAAAATTCAAATTAAATCAAACAATTCAACAATTAATGATAATACACACTTAAACAATTTCAAAATGCAATAAAAACAATTAATAAAATATCAGAATTATCCTTTTGAATTTAGGGGTATTACATTCTTCCCCCCTAACAAAAGGAATTCCGTCCTCGGAATTCGCTCTTACCTTCTTCCAAAATTTATGGAAACTGCGAGCGAATGACATCCTCCTATTCCCAAGTGAACTCAGCCTCATTGTGATGACCCCACTGAACACACACCGAAGGAAAAATCTTTTTACGAAGGATTTGATCCCTACGGTCGATAATACGACACGGTGGCTCCAATTAAGTCACATCTGGCTGCAACTCAATCTCCCCAACATCGATATGTTGATACCGATCCTTATCTCGCAGATATTTCCGCAACATGAAAACATGGAACACATTGTGGACGCGATCCATATTATCCGGAAGTGCCAATCAATAAGCGACAGCTCTAACTCGATCCGTAACCATGAATGGATCGACAAATCGTGGTGACAATTTCCCTTTCTTCCTAAAGCGCATTACACCTTTTATATGAGACACTTTGAGTAGAACCCAATCCCCAACCTGAAACTCCAAAGCTCGAGTACGTCTATCAGCATAACTTTTCTGCCTACTCTGAGCAGTACGCATGCGAACCTTAATAAGAGCGATCTTCTTAGAAGTATCCTTAATGAACTCAGGACCCAAAAATCTGCTTTCTCCAACCTCCATCCAACAAACAGGTGATCGACACGGTCGGCCGTATAACGCCTCAAATGGTGTCATCCCAATAGTCTTCTGAAAACTATTGTTATAAGCAAACTCCACAAGCGGTAAGTAATCCTCCCAGTGGCCCTTGAAATCAAGAACACACGACCGAAGCATATCCTCCATAATCTGATTCACCCGCTCAGTCTGTCCATCAGTCTGAGGATGATAAGCAGTACTAAGGTGTAACTCTGTGCCCAAAGCCTGCTGAAAACTCTTCCAGAATCCAGACACAAAGCTCGAATCCCTGTCTGATATAATAGACAATGGAATGCCATGTAACTTTACAATCTCTGAAATGTAAAGTCTTGCCAACTGCTCCAAAGTGAAGTCAGTGTGAATAGGCAAGAAGTGAGCTGATTTCGTTAGTCTGTCCACGATAACCCAAATAGAGTTGTGATCCTAAAATCCATAGAAATGCTCTCCTATTTCCACTCCAGTATCGGTAATGGCTGTAGAGCTCCTGGCGGCCTCTGATGATCAATCTTGACCATTTGACAAGTACTACATCGTGAGATAAAAAGAGCAATATCCCTCTTCATACCTGCCCACCAAAACTGCCGCTTCATATCCTGATACATCTTATTGCAACCTGGATGAACAGAAAACTCAGAGTGATAAGTCTCAGTCATCACATCCTTCCCTAAATTGTCAGCAGAAGGTACCACTAAGCATCCCTTGTACCTCAAGCCTCCATCAGTCCCAACCTGGTAAAATGGAACCTCCCCAGAAGCTATCCCTGTAACTTTGTTAATACACTGCGGATCCGTAAGTTGTGCCTGCAAAACCTTGCGAATGATAGAAGGTGTAACTGCCATGCAAGCCATGAAAGCATCCGATAACTCATCCACATTCCTCAAAGCATTCCACTCAGTGGTGAATACGGCAGAAGGACTACCAACAGGTCGGCGACTAAGTGGATCCTCCACCACATTCGCTTTCCCCTGGATGGTACTGTATAGAAAAGTGATAGTCCTTTACAAACTCCAACCATCTGCGCTGTCTTATATTCAGCTCCCGCTGAGTGAATAAATACTGCAGACTCTTGTGATCACTAAACAATCTGAAGGACTCACCTAACAGATATTGCCTCCAAATACGTAAGGCAAAGACCACTGTTGCCAACTCCAAATCATGTGTTGGATAATTAAGCTCATGAGGCGGAAGCTTCCGAGATCCATACGAAATCGGTCGCTCTTCCTGCATCAAAACACATCCAAGACCCTGCAATGAAGCATCCGTGTAGACCAGATCCTCTATCCCGTTCTGTGGGGTAGACTAAACTGGTGCAGAAGTCAACTTAGTCTTCAGCTCATTAAAAGCTTTCTGATAATGTTCATCCCACACGAACTGTACACCCTTCTTAGTTAGATAAGTGAGTGGTCCTGCTATCTTTGAGAACCCCTGGATGAACCTCCTATAATACCCTGCCAGATCGAGAAAACTCCGAATCTCAGTAGGTGATGTAGGCTGTCCCCACTCAACCACTGCGGAAACCTTGGCTAAATCTACCTCTATTCTTTTTTCTGACATCACGTGACCTAGAAACTTCACCTCCCGCTGCCAAAATTCACACTTCTTGAACTTGGCAACAACTGGTGTTCACGAAGCGTCTGCAAAACTATTCATAGATGTCTAGCATGGTCATTCTCTGACCTCGAGTAAATCAAAATGTCATCTATGAAGATAATGACAAATTGATCCAAGTAAGCCCTGAAGACTCTGTTCATTAAATCCATGAAGACCGCTGGTGCATTAGTCAACCCAAATGGCATCACCCGAAACTCATAAGATCCATATCTAGTGAGAAACGCCGTCCTCGAAACATCCTGCTCGCAAACTCAAAGTTGATGATACCCTAACCACAGATCAATCTTAAAGAAATAGGTAGCTCCCTTCAATTAATCAAACAGATCATTGATCCTAGGCAAAGGATACTTGTTACGAATAGTAACCTTGTTCAACTCCCTGTAATTTATACACAGACGAAGCGAACCATCCTTCTTCTTCACAAATAAAACCGGTGCTCCCCAGGGTAAAGTACTCCTACGAATGAAACCCTGGCTGAGTAGCTGCTGAATCTAATCCCTCAGCTCGCGCATCTCCACTGGTGCCATCCTATACGGTGCCCTAGCAATAAGCGTAGTGCCTGGAGCTAAGTCTATCACAAAGTCGATCTCGCGACTAGGTGGCAACCGTGGAATCTCCTAAAATACATCCGGGAAATCCTGTACCATCGGTATGTTATCCAATGATACAGTAGTCCCCTCCTCCGTCTCCTACTCTATCCGAAACAAATAAGTGATAGTGACCCAGCTAGAACGCGGCATAGCAATGACGTAAACATCCTGACTAGGTATGGTAACCACAATAGACCCATCTAAAACAAATAACTTGAGCATGGAAGTGATACCCAATCCATCCCAAGTACCACGCCATAAGTGTGCATGTCCAGGACAAAAGATTGGCTAGAAATTCGAGTCTACCAATATCTAATGTCATAAGCACATCACTCTCATGAAAAGTGGCAGTATTGCCCAACAGTGTAGAAATATCCTAAGGTCTACTGCATATGTGTGTCACCAACCAATCCATGAAAATCCCCTGTTTCTAAATACTTCGTAAAGCAAAATTCATAAGGTAAAATGAAATGCTCCGCAACCGTCCCATTTTTTAGATTATGGTTCTATCCTGGGACTGCCTCCTTCTAAACCAAACCTACCATATTAACTTACACAAGTTCTCTTATAAGCTCCTTGGTAATCATCCTGTCTCAACATAATGTACCACAAGCAATTATCTGTTTGCCTGAGCAAAACCAATCATTCCACTGTGATAGACATTTATGAGCCCAACATACACATTCTAATACACTTAATAAAACCATATGTGTATAACTCACACACAAGCTATCACAAAACAAAATAAAATAACCAAAACCATGAGTTCACTTTATTAAGAACTTTTCTATACCAAAAACCGTCAAACAAATAACTATAAGGTATTTTTTAACATAATCCTAATATACGTGATCAAATCCGTACTACATTCCTACTAATACCTCTTCCACTACTAGTAATTATAAGTACTCTTAAAAGAGCTGTCATCCCTGAACTCCGGTGCCCTCCATCTTGGACGCTCCGGTATCTCCTCCATCTTGATCTTCTTCGGGGTCTTCCTCTCCGCTTGGCTCAACTTCAAGCACCACCGAAGTTATGTTAGGTCCACAGTATGGTGGCCAATCCCGCACACAAGAAACCTTCCTTTACTTGTACTCCGAAGCAACACCTATTGGAATCAATTCCTTGGTCTCCAATTCCGCCTTCTTGGTCGGCCTTCGTAGGGGAATTGTCGAAGTAACCTTCCTCTTCTTCTAGTCCCTCTTTACTTTCATCGCGGACCACATCCTTCTTTTAGTACCAAACATTCTGAAATTACAGAATAAGATTGACATCAGTACTTTCTAAACGAATCGTAAAAGAATTCAACGAATCCTAAACTTAAGCTCTAATCAAGAGATAACACTACGCGGAAGTCTTAAACGATAGAATCCTAGAGACACTTGAACCTAGAGTGCTCTGATACCAACTGTGATACCCCTCGGATTCGAGACACGGGTTGATCAGGCCCAGGCCCAAACCCGAGGGAATACCAAACAATTAAAGTATTTTAAATCGAACACGGAATACAAAGTGAAATAAGAAATAATATAATAAGCTGAAAGAAACTAAAAGAAAAACCTTGTATCATAATTAGTCAAATTCGATGTTCCAAAACCTCCATAAGTTTATAACTCGAGAATCCATCCATTAGACCCCTTATTAAAATTCTCAAACCGAAACTGAAATGACAGAAATAAAATCTAAAGCTATCATAAAGAAAATTCCTACATAGTCGGAGGAATGAATATCTGTATCTGCTCTGCACGATCAACCTCTAACTCTGGAACCGACGAGTACCTGAAAAATAAAGGAGTGGGTCAGGCCCACATTCAAGTCCTGATCTACTACAATCCAAACAATAATCCGATACGCAGATACATCCTAGGAATACTCAACAATATCTAGAGTAGTCCATATATGTATATAGTACACACTATAGGACGCTTGCTAGTCCAGTAGGTCTGTCTCAGCCTGAATAGAAGGCAACATGCAAATACGCACCCTAAGGTGGGCATGAGTACCTAGACCTACCAGGGAATAACACCTATGTCTAGTTATCCATCCTAGGCGATATACGCACCCTAACCATGGTCCTGAGACTCAAGCTCATACCATGGCACATAAAATAAATATATAAAGTCCGTACTCCTAACACAAAATATCAGCCATCCATGTAGTGGTCTGATATATGTAAACACTCCATTCTAAAACCGTAGTAAGTCTTTCAATTCACAATTGATATGACACATGTAGGTGATGCACTTAACCTTTGTGGTTAATCCATACCTTAATCCAATTTGGGTAGGACTTAATGTTTTGAACTAATCCATTCCCAATATAGGTAGGTCTTAGTATTTTGAACTAAGCCATCCCTAATATGACACCGTCCCATACCGGTTCAGATATATATATATCCATATAAGTAAGACTTAACCTTTTTATGGTTAATCCAACTCATTCCAAATTAGGTAAGATTAGTGTTTTAGCTAATTCATACCTAGTATGTCACCGTCCCATACCGATACATACAATCCTCTAGTTAACACAGTTGACCATACCATATTAAATAGTCATCAACCACATTCTATAATATGCACAAGATAAATTGAATGCATATACATAAATAATAGGCATTCAGTACGGGCCTAAAATCCAAGTCCAATAATGTAAAGTGCTACAATAAATTTAAGCATTCACATTCTCCATCATAGTTCAAGAATTAATACAGTTAATAGAAATTTGAGTATCAATTAAACCCAAGGTAAGCATAGGGAATTTTTAGTTAATTCACTATACTTATAATACTATGGAAATATGATTTATTTTTATAATTAAATCAAATACACAATCCTTGTTAAGTTTCAATGCCAATAAAACTTGTCCAACAATATGCAACCCCTAAGTTTTCTTAACTTATACAGTCCATCCTTTAATCCATTTTTGAGTTATTTTCCCATGTTATTATAGGTCTATAACAGCCCATACAACATTTAAAATAAGTTAGACGAAGTCCTAATGCACTGTACAGTCCAAACACCGCACAAAAATTATACAGTATGCACTTTCTGGGCAAGAGCAGGCTCCAAAATTTGAGAGCCTGCTCTATTTAAGGTGAGAGCCGGCTCTAAGGCTCCAAGAGCCGGCTCTAGGGCTGAAAGAGCTGGCTCCACACCCTTGGGAGCCGGCTCTAAGGGTAGGAGGAGCCTTCTATTCTTCCCTTAGATGCCGTCGTTCATTCCTGCTTCGTTTTCTCTAACTTCGGTGATTAACAGAGCCTCTGCAATGTTTTTAAATCCTTGTTCTAGGTTCAAACTCAAACCTAGGTAAATTTAAACCACTTAGATCCAATCCTAACATGTATATAAACACCAGTTTAAAAGCCACGATTACAGAACCTCTGTTAGCAGTTTTTAAGCAAGTCACGACAGATTTAAAATAGATTTATTTAGTACATTAAATACTGTTCTAAGCACTTGTTCTACAGTTCAAACTCAGTCCCAGACAAATCACAAGGCCTCCAATTGTATTACTAATCTCAATTAAAACAATGCTCAATCGTAAACCACAGAAGGAACAAATAACAGAGCGTCAAAAATTCATGCAAACCAGTTAAATCAACGAGATCAAGTAAACTTCATATATGCATAAAAGACATGTTATTATGTTTGTTTAATCCATTTTTAATCTCTGGAGTCTAACTAGGCATGCACAGAACACGAATTAAAGGAAAAGAATAGAACAGAGACTTGCCTTGAATTTCATATTTGAAACTCTAAACCACCGTCTCTGAGGTTTTCCGATCACCTTCTAAACTGTCGTTCCATGCCTCTGCTACTCTTGGTTAAACCCAGAATCACTCTGTTCCTTCCCCTTGAACCCCTCTGTGTATCCTAAGGTTCACGCTCTGTTTCTCTCTGTCTCTCAATAGGGTTTGTTCGTAACCCTATACCGACGTATATTGTTGTATATATATAGACTTTTAAAACCTAAACCATAATCCTTATAATACTACAAGTACAAATTAATAAAGCCTATAAACAGAGTCGGCTGCAACTTGAATCCTAAAATAATATAAAACCCTAATTTACAATAAACGCATTTAAAGAAAATTAAACCAATAAAAATAATTCCATTAAAGTAATATTAATAAAAAGGAAAAAAATTAATTCAAGTAATTCAAATAATCACAACTAATTCAAAAAAAATTCAAATTAAATCAAACAATTCAACAATTAATGATAGTACACACTTAAACAATTTAAAAATGTAATAAAAACAATTAATAAAATACCAGAATTATCCTTTTGAATTTAGGGGTATTACATTTTTGTTGATGATCTTTCAACGTTTACCTGGATATATACTTTAAAACAAAAGTGAGATTTTTTTGCATGTTTCCTTAAGTTCCAAAAACTATTGGAGAATCAGTTTGATAACTGAATTAAAATCTTTCAATGTGATGGTGGAGGTGAACAACATATTTCTTGTCCTAGAACTCCTGAACAAAATGGAGTTGCCGAACGCAAGCATCGGTACATTGTACAAACTGGGTTGACTATGCTATTTCATACAAACTTGCCATTATCATTTTGGTTTGAAAGTTTTCTCACTACCGTGTATCTCATCAACAGGTTGCCATCCTCAGTTCTAAAAACATTAGTCCTTATTATAAGCTCTACAATTGACATCCCGACTATAATGGCTTGTGGGTGCTTGGATGTCAGTGGTTTCCCTCTCTGCGATACCAAAATCAATCAAAATTATCCAAGAAGACTTATCCATGTATGTTCCTTGGCTATAGTCCCAGTTACGAAGGCTATAGATGTCTAGAACCAAAAACAAGGAAAGTTTACATATTGCGACATGTGTTGTTTAATGAAGAAATTTTTTCCATTTCAGCCACAAGTTTCAGAGTCAGAATTGCCCCATTTATCACTGTCTGAATATCCTTCTTTGGATGAATGGCTCGATAAGACATCTAAGGAAAGTCTTTCTACGGCAATAGACCAAACTTCAGAACATTTGACCAATTCCATAGAAGAATCATCAGTCCCTTTAATTTCTGACTTTGTTAATTGCTGTGATAATGGTTTTGATGCAAGATCTTCTCGAAATAATACTATAAATTGTGTTGAAGATTAGGAACATAAAAATTCTGTTTCTTCTTCCATTTTGGACATTGAAGACATATCTCTAATCTCTGAAAATATCACGCCAGCCGAAGATTTTTCAGTTGAATCTTCTCCTGCATTCACACCTATTTCAAATTTTCCTTCACCAACTGAAAATTCACCTACTCGTCAATCCTCAGAATTACATGGAGATATGGTCATTGATCTGTCTAATGCCTTTCAACGTACTACAACTTCCTCCGTGCAATTAGCTCAAATGCAACCCATGCCAACAGACGCGGACCCCATGTAGACAACTCGTCTAATACTTGAAAGACACCTCCTCTATATTTACGTGATTATGCTACAGTTACAACTAATGCCAATTTCTCTTCTTTGGAGCCTAAGACCTTAAAGATAGCTTTAAAAGATGATCGTTGGATTAATGCAATGAAAGATGAGATTAAAGCTCTCCGTGACAATGTAACATGGGAACTCGTTTCCCGACCCTCTGACATCAATATTGTGGGCTCAAAATGGGTGTATAAAATTAAATACAAAAAGATGGCACTATTGCTCGCTACAAGGCTCGTTTAGTCGCTAAAGAATTTACTCAAGTCTCAGGAGTGGACTATGACAAAACTTTTAGCCCGGTTGAAAAACCAACTACCATACGCCTTGTCATAGCCTTTTCTCTCTCATTCAACTGGCACCTGCGGCAACTTGATGTTAAAAATGCCTTCCTACATGGGAATCTCAAAGAGAAAGTCTACATGGAGCAACCTCCGGGCTTCGTTGATACATACCGGCCCAATGATGTTTGCCTATTGAAAAAATCTGTATACAGAGTAAAGCAGGCTCCACACGCTTGGTTTGACAGGCTATCACAATTTCTTCTTTAACTTGGCTTTTATTGTAGCAAAGCCGACTCTTCACTCTTCATTTATCGCACCAGCCACATAATTATAATTCTCTTAATTTATTTTGATGATATTCTTGTTGCTGGTAATGATTTCATTTCGGTGCTTCTTGAACAGCTTAGCAAAGAATTTGCTATTAAAGATTTAGGCTCGTTGCATTATTTTCTTGGCGTGGAGATCAAATCGTTTGATATAGGGCTCTATCTTTGTCAACAAAAATACACCAACGATTTGCTTCAACGGACTCACATACTTGAAAGTAAATCCATTGCCACACCACAAGCTCTTAAGGATCACTCAAGTTGATCCGATAATGTTCTTGTAGAGGCCATTAATTTTCGCAGTATCGTGGGTGCTTTATAATATTTGACGTTCACTAGGCTTGATATTGTTCATGCTGTAAATCGGGCCTGTCAACACTTTAGTCATCCAACAATGGCCAATTTGAAAGCTGTTAAATGGATACTACGATATTTAAAGGATACTTAACATTACGACCTCCGTTATCTCATTGCATCGTTTTAATGATGCCGATTGGGCAGGTTGTCCCACAACAACAAGTACAACGGGCTATTGTGTTTTTCTCAGAGCCAACTGTATTTCTTGGTGTTCCAAGAAGCAACCGGCCGTAGCCAAATCTAATACCGAAGCCGAATATCGGTCCATGGCTTTTGTGGCTATTGAATTAACTTGGCTAACCTTTCTTTTAAAAGATGTTGGTATATCTTTAGTGAAACCATCTCAATTGTTTTGTGATAATATTAGTGCCTTACATATGTCCGTAAATCCTATGTTCCATGCTCGGTCCAAGCACATTGAACTTGATTACCACTTTGTTCGTGAAAAAGTTACTATGTGAACTCTTGTTACTTGATTTATTTCTTATGTTTCACAGCCCGCAGACATCTTCACAAAGCCTCTGTCAAAGGATGTGTGTTTCCTTGTTTCGATGCAAGCTGGGTGTTCATCCAATTACCACGCCAGCTTGAGGGGGCATATTAAGGAAAATAAGGATACTAATACTGGTGTAGATATGGAAGCTAATAGCCACAATATGCGTAACCAAGTATTACATCCTTATAATCCTGGACACGACTCTACAAGTTTCCAAAAACAAGCTCTTTGTCAACTTTCCATTATTTCACATAACTAGCACTTTGTCAACTTTCCATTATTTCATACAGCTAGCACTTATAATTTATTGTGCAAAAATAGCTCCTAGAATTTCTCCATTAGTGTACTGTAATTGTCGTGGTGTTTTTCAATTTGTACAATATCATCAATCAAAGACAACGCTTCCTTCAACCATTTCAAAGATACTAATAGCTGTGTGAAATAATGGAAAGTTGACAAAAAGCTTGTTTTTGGGAACTTGTAGAGCCGTGTTCAGGATTATAAGGATGCAATACTTAGTTATGCATATTGTGGCTGCTAGCTTCCATATATGCACTAGTAGTAGTATCCTTATTTTCCTTAATAATAACTCTTAGAATTTCTCTATTAGTGTGCTATAATTGCCATGGTGTTTTTCAATTTGTTCCATATATATTTGTACAATATCATCAATCAGAGACAACGTTTCCTTCAACTATTTCAAACAAAATCTTTTCATATACTATAAGTATACAAGTGTAAATGCAATGTAACGCTGAATACAAAATAAGAGAGAAACAACAAACATCTTGCACTATTATTATGACAATGCTAGCCACAACTTTTTTACCTATACATCACAGCATTTTATTTGGATGAACATTAGCAATTTAATCATAGAACCTCACATAGCTTTGTTTGAGAATTGACTATGAACAAAATGAAACTTCTGATAATTATATTTAAAATTATTTTAGTATATATGTGATTTGTTTTCTTAATTTACACAATTAATTATCATGAGACTAAGATGAAATATTGGAGAAAACTAAAAAGTCATACAGTACCATATTGGTAGGTGAAATCAATCAATATCTTCTTCACATTTGTTGTTCCGTCATTTGTTGTTCCGTCATTCTCCTCTATATTTATAAAGCACAACTAGACTGGTTGATACTTCTATTGGATTACAATTATGAGTTAAAAAAACTAAACAAAGAAAATTGGGATAGTACGAGTTCACATCATCATCTGACTACATTCAGTAACATTGTTGGCATCTACTTAACCAATACAAATATAAATGTTTCAAAAAAGCAAACATGTATTTTGACTCCCTAATAAAACCATAAGGCCTCAGATTATATTTGAATTGAACAACCATTCATTTCAAAGCTGGTATAAGTAGAATCAATAAATTTATTCATAAGGAACGGATTACTTTGAATCTACAAAGTAAAATATTATGAATCCCATGATAAGAAATAAGTTCAGAGAAAATCTGATGATAAATTATTAGTTGAATGAATGATTTTTTTGTACATTACATATATTTATAATAAAAGAAAACTCTAATTCATAAAAATAAAAAAAATTAACAGTAATACGAATCCTTATAATATAAGGAAACCTAATTTAAAAAAATACTAATACTCGAAATAAGTCTAAAAATAAAGTTTCTCTAACAAATTCTAAAAAAATAGTGAAAGAAACATAATCAAATATAACTACTAAATATAAAATATGAGTGCAATTCGAGTTCGTTTACAGCCTTTAGACAACAAACAAAAATGCCTAAATATTCGAAGGCTTCCTACATGATAGAAAAACCCCGTTTTAAAGTTCTAAACAATGGTATTTCATGAAAAAATCCTGTCTTGCTCGTTGGTACATTTCCAATAAAAAAAAAAAAATTCTCATGTCGGGTTAAAAACGGATACTTCGAGATCAGCTAAGAAAATCTTCCAGCATGTCCGTTCGACCCCTGACGATCTAAACAAATTGTAAAAGTTTCAACAATCAGTTATACATCAAAAACAAAATTAATAACTATAAAATAATAATAATAATAATAATAATAATAATAATATACTAGTTTCATGACCGTTCATTATTTGAAGAGATTTCATGGTCAACACAAGGCATTTAAGTTTATAAGTACATATTCAAATTTATATGGATGTCACCTAATATAATTCAAGGTAATAGCCAAGAATGATTATAACAATCTTTCAATAACTTGTTAGAGCATCTATCTGTATTTGAATATTGGCTGGGCACTGTCGCAATGCAAATGGTTTGGTACTGGGATTTTACAGTTGTGGCCCCACGCGATAATTTACGCTTTATACTTCAAATATGTGGATTCAGGTAGCCTATGACACAATAATAACAAATGTTGAGCCTTGTGTCCAATTATTCTTTAAAAAAAAAAATAATGGTGTGTAAAATTATTATTATATGTATTTGTTTAAGATTTATTGTATATGTTTTTTTTATAGTTTACTGTATCAATTAGTTAATTTAAAAAAATTTATAATTTAATTAATTAAAAAATAGTCATTTAATTTGCATAAGAATTTAATTAATTTTTTTTTAAAAAAAAAAGCTTAATAAAAAAAGATTCAAAATTTAATTAATTAAAAAATAATAATAAAATAAATAAAATGGAAAGTTAAAAAAAAAAAAAAAAAAATTATACACCAATAAGTTGAAATCTCCAAAATAAGTATAAAGTCACATCACAACAATTGCTGACATGACACTACACATTTTTTAAAGCGTGCAATAAGCAGGGAGTGGTGCTAACCTGATGCTCTTGTGATTGAGTTGATCGTATTCTCTCTCTCTCTCTATATATATATATATATATATTAATAATTCAACACTACAGTAAACAATATAAATATCTTTTGGAGGATTTGTCAAGCCTAACGCTTGAATTCATGACCACACCCTATACATGTTATACATGTTTAACGCTTGAATTCATGTACTCTTAGAATTTGACATGTGTGATGCTTGAATTCATATCCACATCTAATACATGTCTAATGCTTGAATTCATGTACTCTTAGAATTTCACATGTATAATGATTGAATTCATACTCACACCAAATACATGTTATACATGTTCAATGCTTGAGTACCCTATACATGTTGTATTCACTCTCGGACTGGTAGGGACACACGGTTTTTTTAGGTTTGAATTGTTTACTTAAAAATCGTTTGCTTATTTGACTGGTGATGTTACATATATCTACCTGATTAATTGTATTATATATTTCGTGCAATAAGAAGAGGAAATATGTTCACTCCATCTACCTCATTGTCTGTATTTTATTGAAACCCACCACATCCCGACCTTCACACATGCATAAATGCCGTTTTAAGATTGGTTTATTTATCATAATTGCATCACTTGTTTCAATCAGTTCATACAAAGGAGTCAGTGGACATCAGGCCCCATACTGCTGGGCCCTCAACCTAGGAAAATTCTCCACCAATTGACTCTGAAGTCATGATAGTCATCTCTCTCTTTCTATATATATATATATATATATATATATATATATAACTGTAATACTGTTATGTATGGCTCCTCTTACCTTGTTTTAGGATTCTCACGTATTAATTTAGGTCGGCTACGATTACATTGACAATGCAATAACTCTAAATCATTAATATAATAATAAATGGACGGAATAACGTGAATGTGTTGAATTCCTAATGACATATTGTAACACAATGTAATATATTGAATCAGCATTCTAAGTTGAACGGGATGACACTGGACGGGGATGAGAGACAATAAAAGGACCCAGGTATAAGAAAGAAAAAACAAAAAAGAGACCGTTGGCCATGGATGGCAATTCGTTCGGCCCCAAAAAATTTAAAAAGATTAAAAGAATTTTCGTTCGATCCTAGAGAATCCATTAGGTTGTTCAACCACTTGACAGTACTAAAGAAAAATTGATTATTATGATCAATTTAAATTATGAATTGTTGATTGATAGCCAAATATGCACGTTTTGGTTGTAAGTGTCAACAATTTAATGCTGAGATTGAAAATTACCTGGGGCTGAACACAATCAGTCTCTACATAATTCAATACAGCAGTTAGACCACTTACTTATCACTTTGGTGACAAGATTTGATCAGCACCTCAATTGATTAATTACTCAAAACGATTGTTTGGTGAATATGTTGTAGTTAGGATGTGACTAAAAGATTACTAATAAGCGAATTAAAAAAATAAAAAATAAAAAAAAGGTTGACGGCAATATGGTGCAAATTGGAAAAGCAATCGAAGAAATGTCAGAAGATGAAGGGACTGGATAGTTATGCAAAGGGCCGAATAAGAGTGACTGATTTAAATTGTGATCCATCAATTCAACTCTTAAATTTTCGGTCTGTCCTTATTTCAAAGAGCTGGGGGCATTGTTTGCACCCTAAATTTAATTTTCAATTCAGACACATGGTGTTTGTAACGACCTGAACTCGTGGGTCCGAACCGGGTCTTTATCCAAACCCGAGGTCACCTAAGTCAATATCACTCATGGCTAGTGTCCATACATCATCCTTGCATCCTAAATATGTCCCAAGAAGGCTTTAAACAACTACCAAGGCTCGGAGTTAAATGTACCAAAGAAGGAACAAAAAGATCACAAAGCAGCTACAGTTCAGTTGGCCGAAATGATCCCCCCATACCGGTCGACCAAAATGACCATACTGGTCAGCCAGTTATGGCCCAAACAATAGATGAAGCTACTGGAAGTTTCGGACGACCAAAATGCATTTCAGTCGACTGAAATTGCTCTGCGAGGTAAGGTTCAGCTATTGGACTGCATCATGAGAGAAAATGAAGAAAAACTTTGGTAGAGACTTTGAAATGATTTAAATCTGTCCCAATGCACTATAAAATGACTTTCAACATTTCATGGTTATGAACATCAACAATATGATACAAAGCAACACCATTTTTTCCCATTCAAACAAGAATTATGCATGGTCTTACAATTGGTCCAATTTACATCAAAATAGAATCAAAGGTTTATAATTACATTACATCGCCACGCTATTACAAAATGATGCTTAACATTAGAATGGGCTCAAAACTACAAAATAGTTGCAAAACACACTCCCATTCTCCTCATGCTTGTGGTGGATTGTCATCCGCCACCTCTTTTCTGTGAACTGAAAAATGTTAAGGTGAATGGGTGAGCATAAGCTCAGTAGGAGGTGTCTAAGGCACACCTCTTGAGACTCCGTGAATCCATACAATGAATAGATAAAAAAAATAGCAGGATCATGCCATGTCAGGGGTAAACTTAGCAACAAAATCAACAATCCAAGTCATAAATGAACTATGCCGTGCAATGGGATGCAATGTTGTGCAATGCCACTCCCGTCATCACTTCCAAACCGTTAATGCAACCCGTCCCATGGCAACTCATGGCAGCACAAGAGGAGGATTGGCTAACTGTCCCTGACCTATGGCAACTCTTTGGCGTCATTTGGGCCTAGGTAACTTAACCACGCTCAGACAATCTCCCTAGTCCCCTTTAAGCCACACTAACGTCGCAGTCCTTAGGCAACTCTTAGGCGCATAGTTGTTAAAGGCTCAAGGTGCACAAAAGCGCAAATGCCTCCTCGAGCATGAGGCGCAAGGCGAGGCGCGCGCCTGACTGAAACAAGGCGCACGTTGAAAAAAGAAAAAAAAAAAACAAAACAAAACCTACCAAATAAAGTATTAAAGATGCAATAGTATATATAAAGATGCAAAGTCAACTAAATGAATTACTTAAGTTCAATACTCAACATAAAGATGCCAAAGCCAACTAAATCAAGTACTTGAGTTCAACAGTGAATAATCAAACATATTAACATAAAGATGCCAAAAGTCAACTAAGGAGAAAGCAGTGTTAATGCAGAGAGCAAAATATTATTTATTAATATATGGAAATTATTTCGATCTCAACTTATATATATATATATATATATATATATATATATATATATATATATATATTTATCTTATGTTTGGATGCTGTATTAATTGATAGAAAATTTGAGTTCATCTTGCAAAAATCACATGGATGTGTTATTATTATTTCTAAGTCAAATCAAATCTAATTTTCATTAAGTATGAATGAAACATTTTTGCAGGCTGCAAGCACCATGTTTGGATGCATTAAATAGAAATTATGAATTTTTCTGGCAAAAACCACAAGGATGTGCTATATTTTCAAATCAAATCAATCTAATTTTCTATAAGCACCATGATTGATTCTATTTTTTATTTTTGGGTAAGTGATTGATTGATTGGGTATATCTCTATTATCTGTTTTAATAAGGAGTAAACAAAATCAATCAAGCGCATCAGTGTATCACCCTTCAGATTTACTAAAAGCTAAATCGAATCTCAATAGGATAAATTTAAGCATAATAAAACCTTATTCAACAGAGTATCAGGTACCATGAATAGTTAACAACTTAACAACCATATTCAAGTATGCTCCTTTAATTTAGGAAAATGATTGGGTTTTGTCGCTTCTATTAAATTCAAAAGAAATAGATTGAAATAAACAACTAAAACAGTGGAAACTCTTAAAACCACAGTATCTAACAGAGAGGGGATGATCATCAAACACATGTAAGGCACTAATCTACAAAAACAACAACTAAGCCACAAAAACCCTAAAAAATAATAATAATAATAAATAAATAAATAAATAAAACAGAGGACTAACATCATCTAGACAAGCATAAAAATAAATAAAAAAAAATCTGCCAGACTAGAGAGAGCTGAGAGAAAAAAAAACAAATGGAAGAAGAGAGAGAAAAAAAGAAAGAAAAAAAAAAAAAAATCTGACGAGAGAAGAATAAGAGAGAGAAGGAGGAGAGAAGAAGAAAAAGAAGAAGAAGAAGAAGAAGAGAGAAGGAGAACTTACCGGCAGATCTGAGATTGAGAGATCTAGTAGATTGCTTCGCAGATATCGCCTTCGCTGCCCTAGCCTCTATCTCTTATTTCCTTTTGCTTTTGGTTTTCTTCTTTTTTATTTTTATTTTTTTATTTTTTTTGTAACTTGTAAGTTTTGTAATAATAAAAAGTAATAATAAACAATACAAAACCAAAATAATAACAAAACAATTATAAAATAAAATAAAAAATCCTTTTTTCAAGCAGGCGCCCCTTTTGTGCGCCTATGGCCTTGCGCCTGTTTTACAAAGGCGCTCGCCCTATTCAACCCGGTCGCCTTAAGCCATTGCAGGTGACACACTAGCGCCTGTAGGCACCTTGCGCCTCAGGCGCACACCTCCGGTACCTTTAACAACTATGCCTAGGCGGCTAGGTTTTTGTAAACTTTTTCATCAAAACCTTTCCCAAAAACCCATTTCATTTCTTTCAAAACCATATTTCCCATTTCCTTCCCAATGCTTATGCATCATGCCATTTCATATTATGCCAACACTCATAGTCATACATTTAATTCAAGTCTAAACCACTTGGCATGCTTTACAAGAATTTTAATATATATATATATATATATATATATATATATATATATATATATATAATATGATTACATTTAACAATAATCGAGCAAGCTAAGCATATATAAGACATGAATTCTACATCATACAAGCATGATATTTCGTGTAATATCAAATAAAACACATAGTCACATACTTTGTTTACAACAGTTTAATCATTTTAAAAGAAAATCAACACAATCACGCATGCTAGACCACAATTTATGAAGAATAATTCACTAAAGTGCAAGAAGTTGTACATTAGAAACCCCTACCTCAAAGCTTGATGAAAATCCCCAATTCCTAAGCCCTAATTTCAAAATTCCTATGGTTGGCCAAACAAGAAATTGCTTACATCAATGCGTAGATCTCGTTGAGCTATCCGATTTGCCGCAAACGACGCCAACAAACTCCAAATGGTTGGAGAGAAATCAAAGATTGAAGTTTGTGGGAAAAAGAAAAGAAAAAAGAAAAGAAAAGAGTGAGAGAGATAGAGTGTTGGGGAGAGAGAAGGAAATATCTCACCTTTTGACTTTTCCACCACAAACATATATATGCACACATACTATATTATAACTACATAAAACACATTAAATAAAATGAAAGAGATGCAAATGGACCCAAACAAAAACCCCCGTATGTAATAATTCCGGTAGCGGGTCCCATTTAGGACTTTTCGGTCCAAAAAATGAAAAATATACCAAAATTGTAACTAGTGCATTTTCAAGAGTCCAAAATTCAGTGGAATGCCCCCAACTAACTCTTAGACATAATCGGCACACCCCACGGTGTCCGGCACGTAAAATGAGAAAAGACAAAAATACCCTCGAAAAATTCAAAAAAATTCGAAAAATGATAAATGATAAAAATCGTAAACATTACATTCTACCCTCCTTAAAAGATTTCGTCCTCGAAATCTGCCCTACTTAAAGATGGAGGCTCACAGCCACATACCTTTCCGAGCAAACCTCACAAAACCACAAGACCATAAACTCACCAACATTATTGCCTTTGACAACAGATGTCACCTGGTAATCACACACCACTGCCACTAAAACCTAGTGCAGGTACTCATCTTTCACCTTAAGATAATACAAGACCAACTAAGCCTTACGTCTGACTCAAAACGAACATCAGTCTACTCTACACAACCACGAAAGGCTCCAAAGCCCGAGAAAAGAACATTCACCAGACCACCGAATAAAACAATATCCAACCTCAACTCATCGTTTAAAGGACACACAAAATCCCAATTCTATACATCTCTGTTAGACCAAACACTCGTTATCTAACATGTTGCTACATCATCACATAACCGCACCAATGGCTACTAATCGCACTATATGATAATCATTACATTTAACAATCTCAATATGACTAAATAATGAATCTCCTAATAACTGTATAAACATTAGTCACCAAATCCGTAAAACGCATTATGCTGTACCCAGGACATAAATCCTCAAAACAAAATCTTTAATAATCAAACGGATTAGACACTTGCTCCCACCTAACACACCTCATCACCCGAAACAACTCCCTGAATCCACACCACCACACCGACACAATGCCCAATACCATACTCTCACTATTTATGACAACTCGAAACAATCATTGACCTTTGACCCAACATCGTGCTAAAGAAGGATTGATTCAGGAGAAATGGTTGCCCAGACTATTCTCATCCTCGATCCGGTCTCTGCACAAATGTCATTCCTGTCCTCAGATCTAAACCTCAAATACAATCTCACATAGTCCATAAAATAATCATAATATCCCTTTACTATCCATCCATCGTGCTATGTAATCCTTAACAACTATACAGTCACCTACCAGCTCTAAAAATCTCAATAATTCTTCAATCATATAACTCGTAACAAGTTAAAAATAACACGGCACCAAACGTTACAATCATCAATCAGCATAAAAGATCTCTAATTTCTTCATAACACCCATACCAGGTAAACATCTCATAACATTGCTCAGTTCAAGTCTTACCTCGTCAAAACACACAATGTAACTATTCTGTGCCTGAGATCACAAAACCAAAGTTAACCTTTCCCATTATTTCTCAATAGAATCCCACATTCAAATTCTAGTTGCTTAACACTAAAACAATAGCAATACTTGTCCTCAAGACACTGCTCAAATCAAATGCCTTCAAAACTTCCAAGTATACGACTCACATCACATCACCTAATCATCCTCAAATTGTCGTTCATGACACATTCCTTAGCCATCACTACTAGTACCAAATATAAAAAATATAACCCCTATTCGGCAACCCGTGCCTCAAATTCCACCTGTCAAAACCACTCTCAGAATAAACACTACAAAAAAACAGAGACTCTACCTCCCTTTCGTAGGAGTGAGTCAACCCATTCAACCAAGACCTTTACCAATGAACTCTAATAGCGCAACAAACCACACACAAGTCCTTCCATCCACGGACGCACACAGCTCCTAAATGGAGGATAAGACTTACTACAAACGACGCCCTTGCCAGGACTAGAACAAACGGAAAGGGTAACGAACCCCACTCTCACAAGAGACTAAGGACTCATACCTACATGCACCCGACAACCTGGCACACACTATTCATCAATCGTCCAATTGTGGACACCCAATCTCACTTGAGATGAAATGAACTCCTTACACACAAGGAAGAGAACCAACCGGACACCTGTACGGAACCACGAACTCAAATCTAGGCGATCTCGCCACTAACAGACCGTCATACATTATTAACTCTAGAACCTTACATACGCTACATCACGATACCTATGCTAACTAAAACCAATCAGATAAGAGCGCCAATGCCCACAAGATACTAACACTAGGAACCATCACTATACGTTGGACATTGCGTCCCATTCTACCCAGCAACCCCCAATGAGACCTCTATGCAACACAACGACACATGATCACCCGTTCCATCTTCACCTTTCAAGGTGACACTACCTCGAACACCATGCACAAGACTCGTGACGTCAGTCACATCAACCCACTACTCGTCGAAAGAAAAAAGGTGTCTAACTGGCAACATCGTCCTGACTGACTCTAATGACTAAACCATCCACAATCGCCTCAACTGGCGCACAATCCCATCACCTACCTATCAGCACACAACAAACAACTCTTAATTTTCAAACTACATTTAGATCATACCTTAAACCGCTCTGCTCATCAGTACTAAACGTCACATCATAACATCTCTAATACTATTCTTCCCAAAGGATAAATCAAACCTCTCATCTCATCGGATCATCAAGTCACCACCAAGCGATTCTTCCTCAAACATCCTTAAGACAATACCATCATAACAAGAAAATAACCATTACTCTCGATACTTTCCACAACGACCACTATTTACCATTAGAAAAGAACCTCCATATGGCAATGCCATGCCGACAAATCCTCAAAACAAAATGAGCACAAATCTCAGAATGCTCAACACCCAACTATCTCGTTAAAACCACCAACGATGCAATCACTCACTAACGCTTAACCAGCTACTTAAACCACTATCCCTAAGGCAATCTACATACCTACATAAGAAAACTTCATGCACTAGGTTCACCATCATTATCTCTCCTCCGCACTGTTTCTCAGAACTCCCTTAACTCCGACAAAAGTCAAATGGGGCCACCAGTTAAATCTTACAAAATTGTCCCCATCCTAATCGTTCCAATTGATAGTCCATCTATTTGGATCCTTAAACAAATAGTACTATCTCCCTATACCCCAGACGCAATATGAAATTCAACTCCAATCCGCGGCTTTCAACCTCTAAAACATAGTCCACTTGATAACACAGTACTTACCATCAACCACTTCATTCGTAAACGACCGAGCACTTCAATAACCTCATATAACCTGCCTTATAGTGCAATCCTACTCTACACAACTAAAACTGACCACTTTGCCCCACCTCGAGACTCTCTCGACAACCGTACCAACCTATAATCCCGTTTAGCAACTGAACCACGTAATCAACTCACCGAGAGTCAATTACCAGCAACATGCTCCTGAAGTTCCCTGAAATGGGGGTCACCCTTTGACAAACTAGTCTTTAAAATAGACTCTTATTAGACCACAAAATGATCTACATCCTGCAACTGGTACTATATCACCCCAAACCTACAGAATTTAACAAGTCCTTCCGACAGTCAAAACCAATACGCTTCTTTAAACCATACCAGAAAACCCAAAATGCACATTTACAATCCTTAGACTACATTCGTGACTTAAACAACCTCTGTCACACCTACTACGACTGGTTTAAAAAGAATCTCCACACCAAACTGTGATCCAAGTCACAAACACTAACCTCCTAAGGTTATACCTTTCTCTCACGGACCCTTCACTCAAATACCTGACCTTCACAGTCACAAGAACCCATACACCAATGCATGAAACTCACACACAACACAGTCACCGTGCCATGAAATGTAAGCCTATTCTAAAGTCGTGCTCTAAGTATCGCACAAAATGCACCAAGAAGATCAAAATGATTACACACCAAATAGGTCAGTCCACGAGCTAAAAGACCGAGCCATTCGTTCGACAAGAACTAACACCTAACGACCCTAGAGCAACCGAGCTCCTCGCCTACTCAGGTCAAAACTCACACAACCATCCCATGCTCGACCGCATAAACACATGGATATAGATAAAACCATATACAAAATGAATAAAACCCATAATACCTTACGAAATATGATTCCATATACTGTGCTCATTACTTGTCACATTAACATAAAAAGAATTACTCACACTGTGCCCACCACTTGCCGCTACCATACTCTTTATATTGATCATTATATCAAAATCAACATGCTTTCAATCATTATCATGGTAACAATATACATTATTTTAAACACATAAGCATATGATCACATAAGCAAAAAAGTATGTAAGCAAGTAAACATGTTTTTCAAACAATTAAACACCTTAACGCATAAGCACATAGTCATGCAATTTAACTTTTCCATGCAATCCTAGGTAGGCCTCTACCCCGTTGTGGCCTAAACAGTAGATGAAGCTACTATTTTGTAACGACCCGAACTCGTGGTCCGAACCGTTAACCGGGTCCTTACCCGAACCCAAGGTCACCTAAGTCATTCTCACTCATGGCTAGTGTCCATACATCATCCTTGCATCCTAAATATGTCCCAAGAAGAGTTTAAACAACTACCAAGGCTCGGAGTTAAATGTACCAAAGAAGGAACAAAAAGATCGCAAAGCAGCTACAGTTCGGTCAACCGAAATAGAGCTCCGGTCTACCGAAATGACCCCCTGTACCGGTCGATCGAAATGACCATTCTAGTCAGCCGATTGTGGCCCAAATAGTAGATGAAGCTACTGGAAGTTTCGAACAAACCAAAATGCCCATTTTAGTTTGCCAAAATAACTCTGCGAGGTAAGGTTCAGCTACTGGACTGCATCATGAGAGAAAATGAAGAAAAGCTTTGGTAAGGACTTTAAAATGATTTAAATCTATCCCAATGCACTATTAAATGACTTTCTACATTCCATGGTTATGAACATCAACAATATGATACAAAGCAACACCATTTTTCCCCATTCAAACAAGAATTACGCGTGGTCTTATAATTAGTCCCATTTACATCAAAATAGTGTAAAAGGTTTATAATTACATTACATAGCCACGCTATCCAAACTTAATACATTACAAAATGATGTTTTACATTAGAATGGGCTCCAGACTACAAAATAGTTGCAAAACACACTCCTATTCTCCTTATGCTTATGGTGGATTGTCATCCCCCACCTCCTTTACGTGACCTGAAAAATGTTAAGGTGATCGAAGGGGTGAGCATAAGCTCAATAGAAGGTGCCTAAGGCATACCTCTTGAGACCCCGTAAATCCATACAATGAATAGATAAAAGATAGTGGGATAATGCTATGCCGAGGGTATACTTAGTAGCAAAGTCAACAATCCAAGTCATAAATGAACTATGCCGTGCAATGGGATGCAATGTCGCTCCCTATTTTCCAAAACCATTTTTGTCATCACTTCCAAATCGTTAGTACAACCCTTCCTATGGCAACTCATAACGGCACGAGAGGATGATTGGTTAACTGTCCTTGACTCATGGCAACTCCATGGCATCATTTGGGGCAAGGTAACTCAACCATGCTAAGGCGATCTCCCTAATCCCCTCTAGGCCACACTAACGTTACGGTCCCTAGGCAATTCTTAAGCGACCGTATTTTCACAAACTTTTTCATCAAAACCATTCCCAAAAACCCATTTCATTTCTTTCAAAACCATGTTTCCCATTTCCTTCCTAATGCTTATGCATGAATGCATCATGCCATTTCATGCTATGCCAACACTCATAGTCACACATTTAATTTAAGTCTAAACAACTTAGCATACTTTACAAGAATTTCAAAAAAAAAAAAAAAAAAAAAAAAAAAAAAAAAAAAAAAAAAAAAAAAAAAAAAAACATGCTGCTTACATTCAACAATAATCTAGCAAGGTAAGCATATAAGACATGAATTCTACATCATATAAGCATGTTATTTCATGTAATATCAAGTAAAATACATAGTCACATACTTTGTTTACAACAATTCAATCATTTTAAAAGAAAATCAACACAATCAAGCATGCTAGACCACAATTCATGAAGAATAATTCACTAAAGTACAAGAAGTTGTACATTACAAACCCCTACCTTAAAGCTAGATAAAAATCCCCAAGTCCCAAGCCCTAATTTCAAAATTCCTATGGTTTGCAAAACAAAAAAATTGCTTACATCAATGCATAGATCTCGCCGAGCTCTCTGATTTGCCGCAAACGGCACCAACAAACTCCAAATGGTTAGAGAAAAATCAAAGATTGAAGTTTGTGAAAAAAAAAAATAGAGAAAGTGTGAGAGAGATAGAGTGCCAGGGAGAGAGAAGAAAAATGAGGCCAAACATGGTCTCTTGGCCACTAAAATCAAATGTTAGTGGTGGTGGGTCCCACCACTAAAAATATCCCACCTTTTGACTTTTTTACCACGAACATATATATGCACACATACTATATTATAATTACATAAAACACATTAAATAAAATGAATGAGATGCAAATGGACCCAAACAAAAACTCCCGTATGCAACAATTCCGGTAGCGGGTCCCACTCGGGACTTTCCAACTCAAAAAAGGAAAAAATGTCGAAATGGTAATCGGTGCATTTCCAAGAGTCCTGAACTCAGTGAAATACCCCTAATCAACTCTTAGACACAACCGGCACACCCCACGGTGTCCGGCACGCAAAATGAGAAAATACAAAAATACCCTCAAAAATTTTAAAAATTCTGGAAAATAGAAAATGGTAAAAATCAAAAACATTATAGTGTTGGTTGATTAGATGAAAAAATATTAATTTAGCTACATGTCATTAGTTGATTGGAAAAGAGATATGCCCTTTTAGTGATGATAATTTATTATAAAAGACTCATATTTAAAATTGAAGAGTAAAATTTAATAATTCCCTGATTTAAAGCCACGTCAATCTTATTCAAAAAACACGTTCATGTGGATAAATCTTCAGACGAAAGTGTTTGAATTCAAATAGGGTATTTGAATTTAAACAACATGAAAATAGCCAACTACTTTCAACGGCTACAAGACTTCTCAATAAATAGCACCAGAAGAGATCTGCAGATTTGCACAAAGGTCCACGACCACAACATCTGCAATTTCATTACAATCTAGTTCTTCATTTTGCTGCATTTTCTTACCATGTAGTTTTACTTGTACTTCTCTTTTTCCATAGAAGTAGTGTTAGAATAGAACTCTTATTCTTGTTCTTTTGTATAAGACTACTTTTTATTAAATAAAGTAGACGCTTGGATCTTGTGTCTCCTCTATTTTGTTTTATAAGTTGTTCTTGGATTAAATAGACGCTTAGACAGTTGTCTCCATTTATTCCAGAGTCCGGAATTGAAGAACGCTTGAGCAGTTTGTGTTGTTCCCTTTTTCTAGTTCCAGCCCTTGCTGTTGAAAGTTCTCTTCATTGAGGCATTGAATAACCTGAAAGAAGGGTTTATTCTTGCCTTTCAGTAGTCGTCTGATTTACAAAAGGGCCGATTACAAATTCAGTTAGCGCCAAAAATAATTTGACTATCCAACTCCTTTAGTCGAAAGACTCTGGCACGCCCTTTAAAAAAAAGCCCCAAACAATGACGGTTCATTAGTTGAAGAGATTTCATGGTCATTATTTAAGTTTATATGTACATATTCAAACTTATGTCAATGTCTCCTAATATAATTCAAGGTAAATAACAAGTAGCGCCTGACACAATAATAAGACATGGTGGGCCTTGTGTCCAAAACTGATGGTGTGTGTAAAATAATTATTATATGTATTTGTTTAAAATTTATTGTATATATTTTTTTATAGTTTATTGTTTTAATTAATTATTTTAAAAATATTTATAATTTAATTAATTAAAAAATACTTAATTAATTTGCATAAGAATTTAATTAAATTTTTTTTTTAAAAAAAATTTCATAAATTTTTTTTTTCAAAATTTAATTAATTAAAATAATAATAATAAAATAAATAAAATGGAGAGTGAAAAAAAATAAGTATACACCAAGAAGTTGGAGTCTCCAAAATAAGCGTGAAGGCACCTCACAACAATTGATCAACAATTGTTGACATGACACTATACATTTTTTAAAGTGTAGAATGAACATCAAGTGGTGCTAACCAGATGCTCTTATGGTTGAGTTGATCGTATTATATATATATATATATATATATATATATATATTCAATAATTCAACACTATAGTGAACAGTATAAATATCTTTATTTTTTGTTAGAGGATTTGTCATGTCTAATGCTTGAATTCATGATCACACCCTATACATGTTATACGTGTCAAACACTTGAATTCATGTACTCTTAGAATTTGACATGTGCTGCTTGAATTCATATCCACATCTGATACATGTTTAATGCTTGAGATCGTACCCCAACCCTGTACATGTATTCATTCTCGGACTGTTAAGCTCTAAAACTAGCGACACACGGTTTTTTCAAGTTTTGAGTTGTTCACTTAAAAATCGGATTGGTCATATTGATTTGCTTATTTGATTGATGATGTTACAGGTATTTACATATTTAATTGTAGTAGGAAAAGGCATGTGCGATGCATGTGTTGAATATTTTATAAATAATGTGATAAAGTTTTATTGAAAATAAAACAGTTAATTTGTAATAGATTTTATAAAAATTATTTTATTTTTATTAAATATATTATTGTTTAATTATATTTTCTTTTATTGAAAAAACTCATAATAAATAGATAAATAGATAATATGAGTTAGAATTTTATAGAAACTCTTTTAAAAACTCTTTTTATATTAATTAATAAATATTTTATTATATTAATAATTCTTGTCTAATTAGATTTAAATAAATAAATAAATAAATAATTTGTGTTAGAATTTTATAAAAACTCTTTTAAAACCTCTTTTTATATCAATTAATAAATAATTTTTTATATTAACAATACTTGTCTAATTAAATTTCCTTTTATTAAAAAAACTCAAAATAAATAAATAAATAGGTAATTTGTATTAGACTTTTTATATAAAATCTTAAAATATATCTTTGTCTAATGTATTATAATTTTATTGAAAATAAAATAGGTAATTTGTGGTAGAGTTTTTCTAGTCTAATTAGATTTTTTTTATTAAAAAACTTATAATAAATAAATAAATAAGTAATTTGTATTAGAGTTTAATAGAAACTCTTTTAAAAACTCTTTTTATATCAATTAATAAATATTTTTAAATTTTAATAATTCTTGTCAATTAGATTAGTTTTTATTTATAAAAAAAAAAAATTCATAATAAAAAGTAGTTTGTGATAGAGTTTTAGAAAAATTATTTTATTTCTCATATCAATTAAAAAATATTTTTTATATTAATAATTCTTGTCTAATTAGAATGTCTTATATTAAAAAACTTATAATAAATAAATAAATAGGTAATTTGTGTTAGAGTATAATATAAACTCTTTTAAAAATTCTTTTTATATCAATTAATAAATATTTTTATTTTAATAATTCTTGTCTAGTTAGATTACTTTTATTAAACAATTCATAATAAATAGAAAAATTGGTAATTTTCATTAGAGTTTTTTATAAAAACTCTTTTGAACCTCTTTTTATATCAATTAATAAATAATTTTTTATATTAGTAATATTTGTCTAATTAGATTTTCTTTTATTAAAAAACACTCAATAAATAGATAAATAGGTAATTTGTATTAGACTTTTATAGAAACTCTTTATTATGTAGATTTTAGTGTTTATATTTTTTTATATAAATAAATACTGAAACTCTTTGCACATCTAATTATAATATAGATAAAAACTATTTTTAATAAATACTAAAACTCTTTGGCAGAGCTTCTGTATTTTACTCTGTAATTTTAAATTTCTAGAATTCTCAATTTCTGTACCCCTTCCTCCATGCCTCTATATTTTATAGACTTCTTGAATTAATAGGATTATGACATGTGTCCTTTTATGATAATAACATAATCATAACAGGGCAAGTTGGTTATATTGTGATAATTATCTATAAAAAATAACTATTCTTTTTATATTGAACTAAAAATAAGAATTTTATTAAGAATGTGATTGATATTATTAGGTAATTTTGTAATTAATAAATATTTTTTATTTTAATAATTATTGTCGAATTAGATTTAATTTTATTAAAAAAAGACTCATAATAAATAGATAAATAGGTAATTTGTGTTAAATTTTTATAGAAACTCTTTTAAAACCTCTTTTTATATCAATTAATAAATAATTTTTAATATTGATAATACTTGTCTAATTAGATTTTCTTTTATTAAAAAATTCCTAATAAATAGATAAATAGGTAATTTGTGTTAGAGTTTTATAGAAACTCTTTAAATATTTCTTTGTCTAGTGTGACAGAATTTTATTGAAAATAAAATAGTTAATTTGTGATAGAGTTTTATAGAAATAATTTTTTTTTTCTTTAAATATATCATTATCTAATTAGATTTAATTTTATTAAATAAAAGCTAATTTGTGGTAGAGTTTTGGAAAAATTATTTTGCTTTATATATCATTTAAATGATATTTTTTTATATTAATAATTATTGTCTAATTAGATTTTTTTTATTAAAAAATTCATAATAATAAATAGATAAATAGGTTAGTTTAAATTTTATTATTTAGATTTTAGTTTTTAAAATTTTTTTTTATATAAATAAATAAATACTTAAATACTGAAACTCTTTGCACATCTAATAACAGTATAGATAAAAACTTTTTTTATATGAATTAATAAATATTTTTTTATATAAATAAATAAATACTGAAATTATTTGGCAGAGTTCCTGTATTTTACTCTAAAATTTTGCATTTCTAGAATTTTCAATTTCTATACCCCTTCCTCCATGCCTTTTATTTATAGGTCTCTTGGATTAGTAGGATGATGACATGTGTCCTTTTCTGATAATTACATAATCATAACTGGGCCGAGCCGGTTATATTATGATAATTATTCATAGAAAATAACTATTCTTTTTATATTGAACTAAAAATAAGAGTTTTATATAGAATGTGATTGATTTTAT
Source organism: Cornus florida (assembly GCF_030987335.1). Lineage (NCBI taxonomy): Eukaryota > Viridiplantae > Streptophyta > Magnoliopsida > Cornales > Cornaceae > Cornus > Cornus florida. The sequence goes on along the minus strand of NW_026775579.1, from coordinate 55,675,685 downwards.
TAGGTAATTTTTAGAGTTTTATAGAAACTAGTTTTACAAAAATTATTTTTATATCAATTAATAAATATTTTTTTATATAAATAAATAAATACTGAAACGCGTTGCGTTATTTTATTAGGTAATTTTTAATTAATAAATATTTTTTAGTTTAATAATTCTTGTCTAATTAGATTTACTTTTATTCAAAAAACTCATAATAAGTAGATAAATAAGTAATTTGTGTTAGAGTTTTATAGAAACTCTTTTAAAATCTCTTTTTTATATCAATTAATAAATAATTTTTTATATTAATAATACTTGTCTAATTAGATTTCCTTTTATTCAAAAACTCATAACAAATAGATAAATAAGTAATTTGTGTTAGAGTTTTATAGAAACTCTTTAAATATATTTTTGTCTAGTATGATAGAGTTTTATTGAAAAGAAAATAGGTAATTTGTGATGAGGTTTTATAGAAATTATTTTATTTTCTTTAAATATATCCTTGTCTAATTAGATTTAATTTTATTAAGAAATTCATAATAAAAACTAATTTGTGGTTGAGTTTTAGAAAAATTATTTTGTTTTATATATCAATTAATAAATATTTTTTGTATTAGTAATTCTTGTCTAATTAGATTTTCTTTTATTAAAAAATTTATAATAATAAATAGATAAATAGGTTAATTTAAATTTTATTATGTAGATTTTAGTGTTTTAAATATTTTTTTTTTATATAAATCAATAAATACTGAAATACTGAAACTCTTTGCACATCTAATAATAGTATAGATAGAACATATTTTTATATAAATTAATAAATATTTTTTTATATTTATAAATAAATACTGAAATGTTGAAACTCTTTGGTAGAGTTTCAGTATTTTACTCTGGAATTCTGGATTTCTAGAATTCTCAATTTCTGTATCCCTTTCTCATTCCCTCTATTTATAGGTTTTTTGGATTAATAAGATGACGACATGTGTCTTTTTCTGATAATTATATAATCATAATTGAGCCGGGCCGGTTATATTGTAATAATTATCCATAAAAAATAACTATTCTTTTTATATTGAACTAAATATTAGAGTTTTATATAGAATGCAATTGATTTTATTAGATAATATTGAGAGTATTATAGAAACTATTTTTACAAAAAACTATTTTTATATCAATTAATAAATATTTTTTTATATAAATAAATAAATACTGAAATACAAAAACACTTTGCTTGATTTTATTAAGTAATTTTTAATTAATAAATATTTTTAATTTTAATAATTGTTGTCTAATTAAATTTACTTTTATTATAAAAAAAACTCATAATAAATAGATAAATACGTAATTTGTACTTTTAAATACTGAAACTCTTTGCACATCTAATAATAGTATTATATCAATTAATAAATATTTTTTTATATAAATGAATAAATATTGAAACTCTTTAGCAGAGTTTCTATATTTTACTCTGAAATTCTGAATTTCTAGAATTCTCAATTTATGTACCACTTCCTCCTTCCTCCTTGCCTCTATTTATAGGCTTCTTGGATTAATAGGATGATGACTTGTGTCATTTTCTGATAATTACATAATCATAACTGGGCCGAGCCGGTTATATTGTAATAATTATCTATAAAAAATAACTATTCTTTTTATATTGAACTAAAAATTAGAGTTTTATATAGAATGTGATTGATTTTATTAGGTAATTTTTAAAATTTTATAGATACTATTTTTACAAAAACTATTTTTATATCATTTAATAAATATTTTATATATAAATAAATAAATACTAAAATACTGAAACACTTTGCATGATTTTATTAGGTAATTTTTAATTAAAAAATATTTTTTATTTTAATAATTCTTGTCTAATTAAATTTACTTTTATTAAAAAAAACTTATAATAAATAGATAAATAGGTAATTTGTGTTAGAGTTTTATAGAAACTTTTTTAAAATATTTTTTTATATCAATTAATAGATAATTTTTTATATTAACAATACTTGTCTAATTAGATTTCCTTTAATTAAAAAACTCATAATATATAGATAAATAGGTAATTTGTGTTAGAGTTTTACAGAAACTCTTTAAATATATTTTTGTCTAGTGTGATGTAGTTTTATTGAAAATAAAGCAGGTAATTTGTGATTAAGTTTTATAGAAATTATTTTATTTTCTTTAAATATATCCTTGTCTAATTAGATTTAATTTTACTAAGAAACTCATTATAAAAGCTAATTTATGGAAGAGTTTTAGAAAAATTATTTTGTTTTATATATCAATTATAAATAATTTTATATTAATAACTCTTGTCTAATTATATTTTCTTTTAGTAAAAAATTTATAATAATAAATAGATAGATAGGTTAATTTATGGACCATTTGGTTAAGCACAATTGATTATAGATTGAATTATAATTTTATTAGGTAATTTTGAGTTTTATAGAATTTATATCGCGAGATATAATAATTAATGAGAGCTCTTTATTGTGAATTAAACTCTTTTTATATTTTGTTAATTTGAATTTTATTAGGTAATTTTGAGTTTTATGGAATTTATATCAATTAATAAATAAATACTGAAACTTTTTGCACAAAGGCCGAGAAAGTAGTATTACACTTGATCTTATCCAAAAGACCAAGAAAGGTTAGCCAAAAGGCCGACCCAAAAATATTTAGTACTACACTTGATCTTTGCCAAAAGGTCGGGAAGGTGTGATTATTATTTCTTTAGCTCTATAGTTTTATAAAAGGCTTTCATGTAATCCTTTTTACTTAAAACCAATGTGGGACTTCGTAATTTGAATCAAACTCTTTTTATATTTGTTAATTTGAATTAATTTTAATTTTATTAGGTAATTTTGAGTGTTATCGAATTTATATCAATTAATAAATAAATACTGAAATACTGAAACACTGAAACACTTTGCACATTTAATAATAGTATAGATAATATAATCGGGCAATAATAAGAGGAAATTTGTTCACTCCATCTAACTCTGTTACCATTGCATTCTCTATATTTTATTGAAACCTACCACATCCCGACCCTAACACATGCGCATATACTGTTTTAAGATTGGTTTATTTATCATTAGAAGTGACAATTCGTGTTCACGAGTCGTAATTGTGTCATGTCAAGTTAAGGGTATTATATTAAATAGTTTAACCCGACCACGGCCCGTTTAATAATTGTGTCAGAAACTCTCAACACTAACCTGACGTTTTTACTAAACGGATTACACGTATAACCCGTTTAATGACCTATTTACCAAAAAAAAAATTATATTTTTTAAATTATTAATAATACTCAATGACAACTAAAGCCGCTTGTGAACGCCAAAATTGATGTAGTGAATATGCGATTCAAGAAAAGCCTTTTGGATCAAGTTTAAGTTTATAAAAACCACTACCAACACTACTACTAAAGTAGCAAGAGTGAGTAGGGATCGTCCCAAGGGATTATGGGGATTGAGCAATGTTGTAGAATCACAATTAGGGCTAGTAGGTCGAGTGATCAAACAATTGGTTGGTTGGTTGATTAAAGAGTAACTAAATTGAACTAAGTAATAGCAAAAGAGTGCAATTAAGAGTAAGTAAGGGAGAGAGATCTTGGGGTTTAGAAATCACCACCAAGCAATGCATTTCTATATCATTGACAAGTGATTAATAAGGGCAAATAGTGGGTTGCAATATTGGTGTGTGTGTATTTAATTGATTCAACAAGTAAGGATGACTAGTTAAGCATGTATTGTCTAAACATCATGTGAAAGGCACAATATATCTAAGCAATAAAGCATATATTGTCTAAACAACATGTGAAAGGCACAATAAATCAAAACAAGTCATTAATCCTTTCACTAAGCTCACAATCCAAATACAACACAAGGATAGAGACATATGCTAATTGCATTCAAAAGCTTGAATCATTAAACAACAAGCATAAATTGTTCTCCCATTTAACACTACACTACAACTACACTATATCTACACTACTAGCATGAAAATAAACTAGGGGAGAGGCACAATCCATCAAGAGATAAGCATGAACCATCAAGAGAATCACAAAAGTATTCTTTTAAGCACAATGTTTTGACAATCTCCAAATCTATAGCATCAATACACATAGACATGCATCAATAACACAAAATCTAGAGATAAGCATATGAACATCTATTCTAGCATACATAGACATATGGATAGAATGAAATGACCAATTGGAAGCAGTAAACCACATAAATCATTGAATAAACAAGATCTATATATATCAAAGTGTCAAAACATCAATTACAACACTAATCCCTCAATAATGCACAACATTAAGATATAGAAAGCATACTTGGGGCTAACTCTAGCCCCAAGAGGATGTCTAGCCACTCATGGTGATGATGCTCCAACCCTCAAGGGATAATTCCATGGTTGAAATCTGCTCCTTGTTAATGAAGAGTCTCCAATGGTGTCTCTAGCCTCCTCCTCTTCTAAGCTTCCTTTGCAAAAGATGATATGAAAATAAAATTGGCTCTCCTCTGTAAAAGCAATCCTTATCCTTATATATGTATGTCAAAATGACACCCAAAATGAGCTGGGGTCATGCACACAATATTCCCTAATGATTGGATAAAGGATAACTTTCAATGAGATGAAATTTTAACTTTTTCGCACTGGAGGAAGTTTGATCGATCGAACCTTAAACTTGGATCGATCGAAAGTAAGTGAGATCGATCGAACTTAGGCTGGATCGATCCAACTGGCTAAGCTTTTAGGAAAAAGACAAATTCGAGATATTTATGGGAAAAGGACAAAAGTGGTTAGTGGGTGGTACAGCTGTGGATAGGATCAATCATTTGAATGAGGGCAAAAGTGTTCAATCGATCGAAGGATGGTGTTGGATTGATCGAACTTTTAGAACTTTATGCTTTTGGGTCAAGGCTTGGATCTATCTTGAAGTGCTGAGATCGATCATTGTTCGATCGATCGAACCTTGAACTTGGATCAATCGAACTTTGCTACTTGCCACCTTTGGCTTCATTTGTCTCCTTCTTTCTCCACTTTGCTCTTTTCTTTGATTAATCCCATAATTGATTCAATTAAGCTCTTATTTGACTGAGTTAGCTTATTTTCGGGATAAGTGCCTAAAAATGGAAATAATACGAAATCAATCTAAAACGGCAAAGTAAGATAGATAAAGGTACTAGAATGCCTAAGCTTAAGGGGTTTAAATACGTACTTTTCAGTGCTCATCACCGATCGAGAGAAGAAGGCCGTGTCAAACTCTGACTCATGGTCGAGTGTCATGTGTGCATATCGAGGCGTAGGCCTGTCACGTCGCAGATGAGCTGGCTGAGCAAGCTGAGCTGGTATATGTGAATGCTCAGCTCCAGTCTGCAGTGGAGATGTTGATGGAGTGAAAGCAGGATGAGCTGTAGAAGTGGATGGTATGTGATCATCCTCAGGCTCATGAGATGGTGACTGAGGTGTGGTAGCCTGTGCTAGCTCCCGCTGTGCATAAGAGGGCTCTGCGGGCTCCTCTGTCCTTGGCCTAGTATGGCGGGTGGGCCCGTGTTGCCTGTTGGCAACGGTCTTCCTCTTTACCATGGCCTCAATAAAGCGAGAGAATGGAGAATGAACTGAGATGATCGGAAATGAAGAGGATGGAGATGAACTGAGATTCGAGATGCTTGGATCTCGCCGGAGGAGTTGTCGGAGCTTGGAGAGATGATTCACAGTGAACAGGGACGAGAGGCTAGGGTTTGGTGAGTGAGATCGATCCAAATTATCGATCTCAAGACCCTTGGATCTGTTTTTAAAAAAAATTTCCCGACTAGTTCGATCGATCGAAGATGAGTTGTGATTGATCGAACTTTGATGAACTCCTTTCAAAGTATTTTTGGATTTTTTGTTTTTTGTTTTTTAATTTAATTAATTAAAAATTAAATAAATTAAAATATTTTTAAATTTTTGAAAACTTGTTGAAAATTAAAACAAAATAAAATAAGAGTGAAAATAGAATAAAATAAAAATGAAAATATTTTTGGATTTTTGAAAAGTTGAAAAGTCAAATTAAAATTAAAATAATGAAATGAAGATTGAGATTAATCGAAACAAGAGTTCGATCGATCAGGCAGAGAGCAAAAATATGCAGGTTTTTGGTTCAAAAATTTGGTTAAGTGTTGGAACATGAGATCGATCGAACTGGTAAGTTGGATCGATCGAAGAACTTTTAGATCGATCTTGGAACGTTTCGAACGATCAGACAGAGAGCTAAAATATGCAGGTTGATGTAGGCTCAAAATTTTTCTAAGTGTTGAGTCATGAGATCGATCGAACTTGGAAGTTGGATCGATCGAAGGTCTTTTGATTGATTTTGGAGTTGGTTCGAACGATGGGACAGAGAGGTGATTTGGATGTAGGTTTCTGCAGGTCGAAAATTTTTCTAAGTGTTGGATGCAGAGAAGAGTTCGATCGATCGAACTCAAGTTTGAGATCGATCGAACTTTGTAGAATGCTCAATAATGACATGAAAGCTTATGCAATCCTCACCAAAGTTCCTTGAAATGCATATGAACCAAAAACAAGTATCTAGACTTCGCAAGAAATGAAATGAAAGATAGAAATGGGGGAGGAATAGGGTTTTGACATCCTACGAATGCTTTTGCTAGTCTTTAACGTCTCTAGCAAGACATTGGGCTCTTTTAGCCCGGATCAAAGATCTTATAATGCATCCCCTCCTTGTTGGGGTGATAGATGCTTTGAACTCCACCCAACAAATGGTTCTTTGAAGAACTTGTTGGATTAAGCTTAAAGGAAGTCTTTGGTCCCTTGTCTATGCAATTATAACCTTTGGGCTTCCATACCCTTTCAAAGCAAGAGTTTGAAACAAGACTTTTAGAATGCAAGGTTGAAGATGATTCTTTGGAAGTTTTGGTTTTACACAAAAGCTCATTTCCTTGGCATTGAAGATCTTGACATTCATCTACAACATTGACTTCTCCTTCATATTTGTCAAATGAATTGGGTATAGGATTAAAGATATTCAACTTCACCTTCATGTGGCCAAATGAAATCTTCATTATCCCCGTCCTACAATTGATGTTGGAATTAGCAGTTGCCAAGAAAGGACGGCCAAGGATAACGGGAATTTGGCTCTTAGGATTGGGAACCGGTTCCGTGTCTATGACAACGAAATCAACCGGGAAGAAGAATTTGTCAATCCTTATCAAAACATCCTCAATTATACCCCTAGGCTTCTTAATGGATCGGTCGGCAAGTTGCAAAACTACCGTCATCGGTTTCAATTCACCTAAGCCCAATTTGACATAAATCGAGTAAGGAAGAAGATTAACACTTGCTCCTAAGTCAAGAAGCGCCCGATTAATGATATGATCACCAATAATGCATGATGTAGTGGGTGAACCGGGGTCCTTAAACTTTGGAAGAGTGTTATGTTGCAAAATTGAGCTTACTTGCTCGGTTAAAACAACTTTTCTTTGTGCTTGGCTCTTGTTCTTCCGCTTTTGGGTGCACAAGTATTTCAAGAATTTGGCATAAGCCGGAATTAGCTTGATTGCATCCAATAGTGGAAGATTAACTTTCACTTGCCTAAACATTTCCATGATTTCATTGGTTTTTGCCTTTTGCTTGTCTTTTGAAATGGATCCTTTTAAGGCATCTGGAAATGGAACCTTTCATTCAAACACTTTTTTAAAATTTTCTTTTGAACTCTCTTCAACACAAGAAGTTTTCAAATCATTTTTTAATAAAACCTTTGCAACATTATTTTTCAGAACTTCTTTTTCAAAACACATTTAAAACTTTCTCATTTACAAGATCATGTATATGCAATGAAGGAGGAATGGGATGTGAAACGGGATGGGTGACAACTTGAGATTGCACCGGTTCACTCTCTTTATTAAACATTCCAACTTGATTTTTCACAATCCTACCACTCCGTAAGGTAGTCACCGCATTAACATGTTCAATGGCGTGGCCTTCCGATGAGGAATGGGTTTCCACAACACATTGTTGCTTAGGTGGGGCATTTATAGGCATCTTTCCCTTCTCTCTTGCATTAAGAGTGTTTGCTATTTGCCCTACTTGGGTTTCTAGCTTTGCAATAGATTGAGAGTGAGAATGAAGCAATTGAGTGTTAGCCTCTAAAGTGCCCAAAGCATTCAAAACTTTCTCTTCAAAGGTGGGACTTCTAGTATTACCTTAGGAATAGGATTGGTTGGGAAAATGAGAACTAACAAATTGATTCCTTTGTGATTGATAGGGTCTATAACCTTGGGATCCTTGGTTTTGAAGTGGAGGTGGAATGTACTTCCCTTGTAAATCGCCTTGGGAAGGGTTTGAGACCTCTCCTTGGTTTTTCCAAGAGAAATTCGGATGATTCCTCCAACTTGGATTATAATGAGTACCATAAGGATTGTTCCCTTGGTTCATAAAAATAGCATTGACTTGTTCATTAGGTTCATTTTGCACTTGTCCATGAGGACAATGAGAAGTAGAATGAAGAACACTAAAATAAGTCATACATGTTTCATTTGATGCACGATGAGAATGGTTAGGGAAGGAAGATACTTGGTTCGCCGAGTTTTGGTTAATTAAAAATTGATCAAACCTTTGAGACAAAGACTTCATTTCGGCGGCTATTTCATTTGAATGTTCGACTTGATGTAAGCCAACACTCTTCCTACCTTGTGAATTTCTACCATTCTTGGATGATAGTGTTCTATGCAAAGAATTTTCACTCATACTTTCATAGAGACGCTACACGTCATCCTCATGCCTATCAATGTAAGAGCCACCCATGGAAGCATCAACCATACCCTTATAGTTTTCCGATAAGCTCTCAAAGAAGTATTGAACTAATTGCCATTTGGGCATGTAATGATGTGGACACTTCCTAAGCAATTCATTGAAGCGTTCCCATGCCTCATGAAATGTTTCTCCATCCCCATGTGAAAATTCTCGAATTGAGGTCCTCATAGCATTGGTCTTAGAAACCGGATAGTACTTCTTTAAGAACTCTTGTTGCATTTCTACCCAAGAAGTGATTGAAAAAGGCCTAAGATTGTTAAACCAATACTTTGCCTTGTCTTTTAAGGTAAATGAAAAAAGTTTAAGTCTTAAAACCTCTTCCGGCATGTCCGTATATTTTACGGTGGAGCATACTTTAAGAACTCATCCAAATGCTTGTAAGGTTCTTCACTTGGAAGTCCATGATAGTTAGGAAGCATTTGAACGGTTTATGACTTAATTTCATAATGATGTGCTCTAAATGGAGGCAATTGGATGCATGTAGGTGCACTATACTCATTAGGCACATAATGGTCTCTTAAAGCAAGAGGTGGATTAGCTACTTAAGGTGCAACATGAACACCTTGGTTTTGAATTCCTTGATTGTTGATGGGAGGTTGTGGAGCATACATTGGCCTTGGCATTCTATATGAAACTTGGCCTTGTTGTTGTGGTGGTTGGTGAATGTGGTGGTTGGTCAATGAATGGCCTAGGCATGCCTAATGGTACTTGTATGTTCTCATTGTGCGCATTAGGATGAAGGATACCTTGTTGGTCTATGCGACCAATGTCCTCAACATGATTATCATTATGGTCATCCATTGAAAGATTGGCTCTATTTGAACTTCCTCTTCCCCTAGGATTTCTAACGATAGATTCAAGATGCAAATCAAAAGGGATAAGAGTTGGTCTCAATGAACGACGCCCATGCATGCACAATACAAAACACAACAAACACAAAGAATGACAAACACTATGCCTTCACAACAATGCAATTAGACTTCTTCCACAAATATTTAATTCATACTCCCATACTTTAACAATAATGATGTAAGACAATAAAAAATAAGCCTCCACGGGGGCCGATGATTTAACTAAGGGATTGAGTAAAGAAAATCTCACAAAGGTCCTTTAGCACTTCAACTCCAAGTTTTAAAGCTTGGCTTAGCAATTTTAGAATTTTTAACTTTTAGCTTTCTTTGCTTGCTTGAATTGAATGCTCAATGGCTCCTTTGCTTGCTTCCTTTCCAACAATGCACCTAGTTAAGTAAGAACAACACAATAAGTAACCAAAAAGAAAAATAAAAATAAAGTAAAGACACGATCAAAAGAGTACTAATCCTAATCAACTCCACAAATCCGACGTTGCTAAATCTAATCAACAAATCCCCGGCAACGACGCTAAAATTTGACGACTAAAGCCGCTCGTGTACGCCAAAATTGATGTAGTGAATGTGCGGTTAATCCTTTTGGGTTAAGTTTAAATTTATAAAAACCACTACCAACACTACTACTAAAGTAGCAAGAGTGAGTAGGGATCGTTCCAAGGGATTATGGGGATTGAGCAATGTCGTGGAATTACAATTAGGGCTAGTAGGTCGAGTGATCAAACAATTGGTTGGTTGAGGAAGTTCGATTGATCGAACCTTGAACTTAGATCGATCGAAAGTAAGTGAGATCGATCGAACTTAGGCTGGATTGATCCAACTGGCTGAGCTTTTTGGAAAAAGACAAATTCGAGATATTTATAAGAGATATTTATGGGAAAAGGACAAAAGTGGTTAGTGAGTGGTACAGCTGTGGATAGGATCAATCATTTGAATAAGGACAAAGGTGTTCGATTGATCGAAGGATGGTGTTGGATTGATTGAACTTTTGGAACTTTATGCTTTTAGGTCAAGGCTTGGATCTATCTTGAAGTGCAGAGATCGATCATTGTTCAATCGATCGAACCTTGAACTTGGATCGATCGAACTTTGCTGCTTGCCACCTTTAGCTTCATTTGCTTCCTTCTTTCTCCACTTTGCTCATTTCTTTGATTAATCCCAGAATTGATTCAATTAAGCTCTTATTTGGCTGAGTTAGCTTATTTTCGGGATAAATGCCTGAAAATAGAAATAATACGAAATCAATTTAAAACGGCAAAGTAAGATAGATAAAGGTACTAGAATGCCTAAGCTTAAGGGGTTTAAATAGGCACTTTTCAGTGCTCATCACACAATAAAATAATAAATACAAAAAAAAAAATATAAGTTTTAATCAACCAAATTACTAAATAGTTTATAGTTTACAAAATATTCAATTATAAGATACAAGTTTATATAGTAATTTTAGAACTTAAATAAAAATTTATTTATGACATATGCAGTTAAACGTGTATAAACGGGTTACATGGGTTGAACCCCTCAACCCAAACACGACACGATTAACTAAACGGATTAATCATGTCGACCCGTTTACAACCCAAACTCGTTTAACTTGAGTCATGTTCGAGTCGTGTTGGCGGATCGTGTTAACTTTTGCCACCCTTATTTATCATAATTGCATGACTTGTTTGAATCAGTTCATAGTTCTTACAATGGAGTTAAGTGGACATCAGGCCCATACTACTGTGCCCTCAACGTGGGAAAATTATCAACCAATTGACTATGAAATGGGATAGAAATTTTTCTGGCCGAAACGGGTACCTGTCTGCCCCATTTCTAACAATTTTGAGGGATCGTTTAACTTATTTGGATGGGAATGGTTTTTATTGATGAAAATCTGTGCGGGTTCTGAGTGGACCTACCCCACCCTGTTTAGGTAGATAAATTACTAAATTATCCTTATTTTATTAGTATATTTAGTTAGTTCTAAAAACCCTATGTCATATTCATCCACTTTCTCACTTGTTCCAGAGAGCGGTAGAACCCTACGAACTAAGAACGCTATACTCTTGAATTTTATATTAAATTATTTATTGTCCATTTTCGAAGAATTTTTTTCAATAGATATATATTTGTATTTAAGGGGAAAAAATAAAATTTTCTGGAACTAAATGGGACGAGGCGAGGTGGGGCGGGTGTGTTGAGATTTATATGCCCTGTCATAACAAATTCCTATTTGGATTAAAAATACATATGTTCCTAACATATATGAAATAATATTTATGCTTTATACAATTGGTGAATTCAATGTATTATATTTCGATTCATTATGTAATTGATAGTGTCCGCTTAATTACAAGAGATATTTATTTATGTATGTCATGGCGATCAATACATGAACATAAATAGTAATCATAAATAGTTCATAGTCGATAATTATAGATGGACTCATTATTAACTAAGACTTGAATTGGATCTGCGTTAGGTTGAGATATATTGCGAGAGCAGTCGTACGTAATTGATCCCTATCATCTTCATGGCATTTGACTTTTAAGTATGAGAGAACTATAAACTCTTTTATTAATTAATAACTATTTTGATTTGTTTGACGGATACTTTGGGATTCTTAGACCGACACTTTGGGTAGTTATGTAATTAATAGTTAGAGGGTTATATTCTCAATATTTGCATCAATGCTACTTGTATTTATTTCGTATTGATTATGATTGATCACAAATTAAATTCGAAGGCCTTCGTGCATTTTTAGACAAAATGATTTATTATATATTTATTTATTTAAATTTTTATTTATATCAAACAAATGTTTTATTGTGATTAAGCTGGAAATAATCAAAGGTACCAAAATAAATATATTAATTAAGTAGTCGGATTGATGACTTTATTTATCCGATAACTAATTATGCATAGAGGGGTCAAAGTGCAACATTGACTTAGAGGTTATTTATTATTTAATTGGAGTTCAATTAATTCTTTTAGTGGAGTAGAAATTAATTAATGAATTAATTTAATTGGGTCCATGGACCAGGCCAATTATTAATTCATTGTAGCCAAAAAAATAATAAGCCCAAAGGATTCTCACTCATATCCCAACTTGATATTAGAATCCTATTAGATTTGAGATATGTGAATTAAAGATTGAGAAGGATTTATTGTTTCCTTTTCTTGTTTTTATGCTGTCTATATATATATGAGAAGGATTTATTGTTTCCTTTTCTTGTTTTTATGCTGTCTATATATATATGGTTTCATATATATTTTAGTAGAGACTTTTGGAAAAGAAAAGGGAATATATTTTTTTCCTCTTTCTAGATTTTATGGTTTGCTTTCTCATCTAATGGAGGCTCCCACAAGCTCATGGAGGCTTATGGGTGATTCCTAAAGGCAAAACTATTACCAAGAAGATGGAGATCTAAGGAGAAGGCATATAGTAAAGGGATCTACAATAAGTGAGAACATTCACTTTAGAGGAAAGATTTAAAGGTTTTCTCAAACCTTTAATTTAAGTATTTAATTTATTAATTGAATGATACATTCTGGTTTTTTTTTTTTTTTTTTTTTTTTTTTTTTTTTGCATAAAACTTGTCTTTATGTGATGAATCAAGATCCATGGATGAAAATTACTCAAAAAGTTTTTAAAACTTGTCCGTTTCCCAACAGTGGTATCAGAGCATGGTTTGATTCATTAATAGAGATCATGTTTTTTATGAAACTCATCATTCATGGATCCAAATTATATATATCTATATATATATATATATATATATATTTGATGATGTATGTATAATTGTGAATGGATGATAATGTATGTTTGGGCCATGGATGAAACTTATAGGTTATTGAATGTAATTTTATCTTTGGATAAATGTAATTAAAGCTTTGATTTAGCCGTTTGAAAGTTCAATGATGTAATTTAATTTTCTCCCTTGTATTTCAAATTGTAAATGTATTTAAAGCCATGTAATTTTCATCAAAGGATGCTATGAAGCTTTAAAAAGGTCCAAAAGGGTTAAAATAGGCTTCAAGAATTTTCTGAAATTTTTTCAAAATTTTTTGGGAATTTCTTGGGCTTAATTTACTTTTCTGGGAATTTTTTATTATTTTTCTGCAATTATCGGTGGTTTTCCAGTGACCGGAGTGTCGCCGGCAGCAAGGGAAGCGCCGGAAGGTGGGTTGATGATTCAGTGCAGTGTGGACTACATGCGCGAGCACCAACAACCGTTAGATCAGCAATTACACAGGAGTAATTATCCAATGTGCCGCGGAAAAGGTGGAATTAGGCTTCTGGCGCGTGCTCCTCACATGCCAGAAAAAGGTCAAGCTTTTCGGCGCGTGAGGAGTACGCGCTAGACAAAGTCAAAGTCTCCAGGCGTGTGATATGCGCCTACACACAACCCCAGCACGTGCCAGCGCGTGGGGCTTAGCTGTGGACCTCCCCAGCGCGTGGGGACTCCCTGTCCACTCCCTTAGTGCGTGTTAGCGCGTGGGGGCATGATGGACACTCTCTGGGCACATTCCAAGGGCTGTTTTGCTTCTCCAGACGCGTACCAGCTTCTTGCAGGTGTTTCCAAGCCGATGGAAGACACTCGTGCAATACGTAGAGCAATTAAATGTTAAAAGCTAAATCCATTGGCAATTTTTATTTGCTTTATTTGTTATTTATTGATGTATGTAATGCATGAAATAATTAATTGCTAATTATTATTGTTCATACATTGGATCCATAATTTTTATCTAAATGACTTGATTTATATTAATTAAATTATGAAAATTAATTAGATTTGATTACTAATTAATTAGAGGGAACTTATTGGGAAACTAAAAATTATTTTTGTAAATTATTTTTAAAGTGTGGCTCAAATTAAATATTAGTGAATCATTTAAAAGTCCAGTTATTTTTTAAATTTAATTAGATTAAAATCAAGGCATTTTGAATGCATTATATCATGGATATGAATAAATAAATAAAACCCTAATTATGAATAATTAAAAATTGAGTGGGAGCGGAAATTTTTATGCATTACCCCATGGCCTTCGTTATTATAACCATTGTAATTAGATCTTCAAAAATAAGGCCCCATGCATGATTTGAAGAGTCTAAAAATTACAAGAATGGTTGTCTCATGAAAATAAAATTATTAAATATTCATTGTAATTAGATCTTTAAAAGTAAGGCCCTACACATAATTTAAAGAGTCTACATTATAATGACAAGATATTTAATGTTTTATTTTTCGTTTGAGCATTAATAACGTTATATACTCAATCTTAAATCAATAGTGTTAGCTCCCCAACGGAGTGGTCTACACTAGGTGATTTTAGAAAGGCTAAACATAATCGGGAATCATTTCATATAGATAGACAAGGCATTGTCTTAAGAGGTATGGAAATGATGGGATTTGTCCGCCAATAGTAATAATGAACTTTGCCAACCGAAAAAGTTAATGGCGTATTAGTTATTCGATTTTTCATGCAGTGGCTAAGGGACCCACATACTATTTTAATGGAAGTGCTCGTCTAATAGCAAATGAATCTCAGCAATAGTAATAATGAACTCCTCCATCAGGATAAGTTATTGACGTATTGATAGTGAGATTTATTATGCTACAAAGTTGAGGGACCTGCATTAATTAAAAGGGATTGTTTGCCAATAGTGATAATGAATTCCTATACTATTGAGATTTATTATACTATGTTGTTGACAAACTCATTTTAATTTTAAATATGCATGATAGTATTAATAATTCACTTTGCATATTGTATGAACGCATTTATATTCAGATTTATTATATCTAATCCATTTTATCTACTTGCTTACATATTCAAAGTAATCGGACCTTATTTATACGGACTAGAAAAGGAACTTAGATATTTTATTTACAACGTAAGGGTACAAAATGTATTTAATACTCCTATACCTAATTCCTTTACTTTAAGATACCCGATGAGATGTTTTAGTGAGATTAGATAGAGCATATGCCTAAGTACTTTGTCAGACTTGAACACCATCAAGATAGCCTAAGGAACTCTAATATGAGATCGTATTTTGAAAATGATTGTTTATTATTTAAAAATTTAACTTGAGGTCAATAGGGCTGACTTGGGTGGTAAGTTTCAAGTTGACATGATTATTGCCTTATTACCAAACTTATTTGACTCTTTTAGAGTGAACTAAATAAGGAACCAGTTTGAATTCACATTCACTGATATTCTAATAGAATTGATAACAGATGAAGGGATAATCAAAATTTTGGGCATTCATATCAATCTAACCTAGTCTATACCATTTTCTTCTAGGCCTAAATGGAAGGGCAAAGGAAAGAAGAAGGATGATAATAGGACTAGGCTAGCACAAAACATGGGTATCTAAAAGGTTAAAGGGAATAAGGCAGTGTATGTTAAGGGCATAGGAAACTGTTTCTTTTACTGCTAACTAAGACACTGATCGTTTGTCAATTATACATCAATCTTTGCAATAGCACAATTCATTGTAAAATAGGGCTATTGGTCGGGTAAGTCAAACCACTGGGACTGCTAGTTTATGGCAACTAAGATATCTAGAATCACTTTTAGAATGATGAAAGGGTATATAGAGGTTTGTTGGTTTGTCACTAAACTTAGGAATTTAAAATGCATAAAACAATAACTTGCAAGAATTTTAGTGAAAAGAAATTCAGAAATAGAAGACTAAGGAAATGAATCCACTCTAACCCTTTACACATACTAGAAAAAGACTAAATTGGGGAGAAACAATAAATATAATGGTCAAGAATTATATAGCAACTTATGGTTGCCATATAATCGTCAAGAAGTTCATTAAATCAAAAGCAAGAATGATCCATCAAAAGTTCATATAATTGAACTACCTAAACTAGGGTGTAGTATCAAGCATACTCTCTTAAGCAAAAGATCATCAAGCCCTTAATCAAATGATAAAGCACATGAAGTTAGAAATTAAGCATAAACCATCAAAGGGATTACCTAAGCAATGGACTATCAAGGCTCTCTATCAACATGCCATTAAAACCACTCCACAACCTTATTTTCATTGTCACTATGAAAATACAAGCATTATGGTTAATAAAAGAAATCATCTAAGACAAGATAATTAACTCAAAATAACCATTTATAGACATTAGAATCCATTACAACAAGTGAGAAGCTCTAGGTCATGGAAAGACCAAAATTATACATTATTATCCCCAAAATAGAAATTAATCTAGAACATGCTTACAAGGGAGGGCTTCATCACCTCTCTAGATGAAGGTTTAGTTACCTATGGATGCACTAGAGGAAGGATGAAGCTTTTGAGACTTCTTTCATTTTCGAGCTCAGCCCATCAAGCCACACAAAAATCCCCTCTTCTAATATTTCTCTCTCTAGAAATCTTGCAAAAAATAAAATAAAAAATATATCTCCCTTTACAAGCTCTAAGGCTCTTTTCTAGCCAAAAACCCCTCTCCCCACACTCCATCACCAGCTCTAACCACCCTAGGAGTAATCTGCACCACAAAAATTGCATAGGGAACAAGATTCAACTGGAATTCAGGAGCAGGTGATCTGTTATCTGCAGATCGGCGGGCGCTCGCGGGTTCTCAGGAATAGAATTAGCTCTCTGGACAAAATAGGGGGCGCCCGCGGTGGCATGGCAGGCACCCGCGGAGGCTCAGCGGGGGCCCGCGAGACCTGCGGGGCCCCGCGGAGGAAGGCATGCTATTGGAATATTTGGCGGGCGCCCGCGGAGGCCTGTGCTCATGGCATGCAGTTTTCTCCTTGGCCATTTTGGATTGGCCGGATGACACGATCTTCATTCTGAATACGATGCTGCAAGACTTATACACATGATGGCTCAAGAAATTTGGCTCAAAAACTGTGATACCCCTCGGATCCGAGACACGGGTTGATCAAGCCTAGGCGCAAACCCAAGGGAAATATAAAAAAATTAATACTTTAATGAACAGAGAATACAAAAATGAAATAAGAACAAATATCAAAAGTTAAAAAGAATACTAAAACATAATCCTTGAAAATTAAAATACTTAAATCCCAATAATCCAGAACCTCCATAAGTTTAACAACTCGGGAATCCATTTTTAGTGGACCCCTAATAAAAATCCAAACTGATTTAAAACAACTGAAAGAACATCCTGATAAAAGCTATGGAGAGAAATCCTACGTCGTCGGTAAAGTGAGTAGAAACCTCTACTCAGCACGAACAAGTCTAAGTTTAGAACTGTCGTGTACCTGAAAAATAAAAGTGGGTCAAGCCCACGTGCAAGTTCTATACTACTACAATCCAAATAGAGACCCGATACGCATGTACACCCTAAATAATTCAACAATAGCTAATAGTTTGTAAATATATATATATAGTCACACTAAAGGACTCTCACTGGACTACAGGCCGGTCTCAACCTGAATAGAGGTAACATGCTAAAATGCACACAAAGTGGGCATGTGTACCTCCAACCATCGTATCTAGCTATTCATCCCAATGCATATACGCTCCCCAGCTGTCGATCCTGAGACTTAAACTCATATTGAGGTACCATAACAATATATTTAAAATCCATCCTGTATCCTGGTAGTGCCGCTCAACTAGTCGTTGCCATGACACTACAATCAATAGGACTTAACTTTTAGTTAATCCAATTCTTAATCCATAGTAGGTAGGTTTTGGTATTTTGAAACCAAACCGTCCCTAGTATACGACCATCCCATACCGGTGTATACTATCCAATCATCTAGCAGTTGATAATACAGACGACTACAATAAATATCAACTAAATCCATATCTCCATTAATGATACTAACAGTCATATTGTAAGCATCAATAAACACAGCTAACCTTATACATAAATATGTTCACCTTTATATCCATCACTGATACTAACAATTATAGTGTAAGCATCAATTAACATAGTCACAGTATATACATAAACCTACTCAGTTTAGGTTGTTCCCTAAAAATCTGATATAATGATAGGATTATTTCAAATTACCATCCAACACTTAGCAGTTGATATTACAGACATTTAGAATAAACATTAACAAAGTCCATTCCTTCAACAGTTGATACTAACAGTACTAGTGCAAACATCAAGACAGAATTACAATATGTATATATATATACTTAGTTTTGGTTGATTCACAAAATCCAATTAATGTTAAATTTAAAACTTAATATTGTTCAACACTAACACATCCTACACATATATAATTCAGATACATGATCATGGTATACGGTGAAACATGTTCTAATTCAATTATTCATCTCAGAAAAATGCTATTGCAGGGAACTAAACACTGCAAGTCTATCAACTCTAAATACAGTGTAATTATTTGATCAAGTCCTCTACTATCCAAGCTATTCCAAGTGGATAGATTAATTAACACTCCTCCTGGAACCATAACCCAGACAGGAGCCTCGTCTAAACCTTCCACATTCAGTCCTAAACTCATCTGAAAAATTCCAAAACCATCCACTTCATGAAAAACTAACTGGAAATGAAGAAAAACATAAAAATGCATCAAGGAGACGTCTCCAAATTGTGGAGCCGCCTCCTTTGGGCCTTGGAGCCGGCTCCCACACTTGGGAGCCGCCTCCACATCAAAGGGAGCTGGCTCTCTCCCTCTCTGCCTCATCTCTTTGCCTTCCCTCTTCTTCAGACGTCTTCTGCAACTCCTCTGCCCTACGCTATGGTTTCCAGAGGTTGTAACTCAATCCCAGTAGGTTCCTAGTCCGTGTTTAAGTCATTAACACATTCCATACATAGGTTTAAATAGAGAATTAAGCAAGCAAATAGCATGTTTTAACAGGTTTTTCAAGCATGCAACACATACTGATATGTTTCAGTTTTAAGCACGAACACACAAAGCCTAAGGGAGAGAGTAAGGATAGAACTTGCCTTAAACTGACGTTCGTTTCAATTTCCTGGCTAATCCTCTGTTTGCTCTCTGTTTTTTCCCAGCAATCTCCAAAACTTCTCTCAACCTTATTATATCGTAGTAATCTTCTAAAACCCTAGGCAGACATCCTCGGTGAGTATTTATAAGCCACACTAATCCTAGGCTCTCTTAACCCTAATTGGATTTACACAGCCCATAGAGAAATCTAGGTTAATCAATGTCAGCTACTTATGAACGGTGTATACCTAATGGAACTATATAATAGTCATGTGAAAACTAACTAAATTTAATTAAATAAATGCATACCATTAATCAATAATTAAAACAACTAATTAAAACAAAAACAATTAAATAACAATTAAGTAATCAGTAATCAATACAATTAAAGCAACAATTAAAACCATTAAATAAAAACAACTACAATTAAATCAATGAAACAAACACAAATACACTTAAACAATTAAAAATTGAAATTTAAACAATAAAATAAATACCAGGACTATCCTTTTGAAATTAGGGGTATTACATTCTTCCCCCCTAACAAAAGGAATTCTGTCCTCGGAATTCGCTCTTACCGTCTTCTAAAATTTCAAGAAACTGCGAGCGAATGACGTCCTTTCGTTCCCAAGTAGACTCAGCCTCATTGTGATGACTCCACTGGACACGAACTAAAGGGATAACCTTATTACGAAGGATTTGATCCTGACAGTCGATAATCCGACATGGTGGCTTCAAATAAGTTGCATCTGGCTGTAACTCAATCTCCCCAACATCGATATACTGATACCAATCCTCATCTCACAGAAATTTCCGTAACATGAAAACATGGAACACATTATGGATGCGATCCAAATTATCCGGAAGTGCCAACCAATAAGCGACAGCTCCAACTCGATCCGTAATCATGAATGGACCGACAAACCACGGTGACAACTTCCCTTTCTTCCCAAAGCGCATTACACCTTTTATAGGCGACACTTTAAGTAGAACCTGATCCCTATCCGGAAACTCCAAAGCACGTGTGCGACGATCCACATAACTCTTTTACCTACTCTGGGCAGTGCACATGTGATCCCTAATAAGAGCAATCTTCTCAGAAGTATCCTTGATGAACTCAGGACCCAAGAATCTGCTCTCGCCAACCTCCATCCAATAAACAGGCGATCGACACAGTCGGCTGTATAACGCCTCAAATGGTGCCATCCCGATAGTCTTCTGAAAACTATTGTTATAAGCAAACTCCACAAGCGGTAAGTAATCCTCCCAGTGGCCCTTGAAATCAAGAACACACGATCGAAACATATTCTCCATAATCTGATTCACCCTCTCAGTCTGTCCATCAGTCTGGGGATGATAAGCAGTACTAAGAGGCAACTCTATACCCAAAGCCTGCTAAAAACTCTTCCAAAATCCAGACACGAAACTCGAATCCCTGTCCGATATAATAGACAATGGAATGCCATGCAACTTCATAATCTCAGCAATGTAAAGTCTCGCTAACTGCTCCGAGGTGAAGCAAGTACGAATAGGCAAAAAGTGAGCTGATTTCATCAGTCTGTCCACGATGACCCAAATGGAATTGTGATCCTTAAAGGAATTTGGCAATTCTTCCACAAAATCCATAGAAATGCTCTCCTATTTCCACTCTGATATCAACAGTGGCTGTAGAGCTCCTGGTGGTCTCTGATGATCAATCTTGACCATCTGACAAGTACTACACCGAGAAACAAAAAGAGCAATGTCCCGCTTCATACCTGCCTACCAAAACTGCTGCTTCATATCCTAATACATCTTGTCACCTCCTGAATGAACAGAGAACTCAGAGTGGTGAGTCTCAGTCATCACATCTTTCCTCAAATCATCAGCAGAAGGTACCACTAAATGTCCCTTGTACCTCAAACCTCCATCAGCCCCAACATAGTAGAATATAACTTCTCCGGAAGCTATCTCTGCAACCTTGTCAATGCACTGCTGATCCGTAAGTTGTGCCTTCAAAACCTTGTGAATGATAGAAGGTGTAACTACCATACAAGCCATGAACGCATCCGACAATTTATCCACCTTCTTCAACGCATTCCATTCAGTAGTGAATAGAGCAGAAAAACTACCAACAGGTCGGCGACTGAGTGCATCCGCCACCACATTCACTTTCCCTAGATGGTACTGTATAGAAAAATGATAGTCTTTCACAAACTCCAACCACCTGCGCTGTCTCATATTCAGCTCCCGCTGAGTGAACAAATACTGCAGACTCTTGTGATCACTAAACAACCTGAAGGATTCACCCAATAGATAATGCCTCCAAATACGTAAAGCAAAGACCACAACCGCCAACTCCAAATCATGCATTGGATAATTAAGCTCATGAGGCTTACGCTTCCGAGATCCATACGAAATCGGTCGCTCCTCCTACATCAGAACACATCCAAGACCCTGCAACGAAGCAGTCATGTAGACCAGATACTCTATTCCACTCTGTGGGGTAGACAAAACCGGTGCAGAAGTCAACTTAGTCTTCAGCTCATCAAAAGCTTTTTGATAATGTTCATCCCATACGAACCGTACACCC
This sequence comes from Cornus florida, assembly GCF_030987335.1. Classification (NCBI taxonomy): domain Eukaryota; kingdom Viridiplantae; phylum Streptophyta; class Magnoliopsida; order Cornales; family Cornaceae; genus Cornus; species Cornus florida. The sequence continues at coordinate 55,653,542 of NW_026775579.1, read as the reverse complement.
TTTTTAGTCAGATGAGTGAGTGGTTCTGCTATCTTTGAGAACCCCTGAATGAACCTTCTGTAATATCCTGCCAAACCAAGAAAACTTCGAATCTCAGTAGGTGAAGTAGGCTGTCCCCACTCAACCACCGCTGAAACCTTGGCCGGATCCACCGCTATTCCCCTTTCTGACACCATGTGACCCAGAAATTTCACCTCCCATTGCCAAAATTCACACTTCTCGAACTTGGCATACAACTGGTGCTCACGAAGTGTCTGCAACACAATCTGTAGATGTCTAGTATGGTCGTCCTCTGACCTTAAGTAAATCAAAATGTCATCTATGAAGACAATGACAAATTGATCCAAGTAAGCCCTAAAGACTCTGTTAATTAAATCCATGAAAACCACTGGTGCATTAGTCAACCCGAACGACATCACTCGAAACTCATAAGATCCATATCTAATGAGAAATGCTGTCCTCAGAACATCCTACTCCCGAACCCGAAATTGATGATATCCAGACCGTAGATCAATCTTAGAGAAATGAGTAGCTCCATTCAACTAATCAAACAAGTCATCAATCCTGGGCAAAGGATACTTGTTACAAACCGTAACCTTGTTCAACTCCCGGTAATCAATACACAGACGGAGCGAACCATCCTTCTTCTTCACAAATAAAACCAGTGCTCCCCAGGGTGAAGTACTTCTACGAATGAAACCCTGGCTAAGTAGCTGCTGAATCTGATCCCTCAGTTCACCCATCTCCACTAGTGCCATTTTATAGGGTGCCCTAGTAATAGGCGTAGTGCCTGGAGCTAAGTCTATCACAAAATCGATCTCGCGACTAGGTGACAACCCTGGAATCTCTTAAAATACATCCAGGAAATCCTGTACAATTGGTATGTTATCCAATGATACAGTAGTCCCTTCCTCCGTTTCCTCCTCCACATGGAACAAATAGTTGCTAATGAACCCGCTAGAACGTGGCATAGCGACAACATACATGTCTTGACCAGGTATGGTAAACACAATAGACCTATCAAAAAAATTAACTTGGGCATGGTAGTACGATAACCAATCCATCCCAAGTATCACATCATAAGTGTGCATGTCTAGGACCAATAAATTAGCTAGAAATCTGAGTCTGCCAATATCTAGTGTCACAGGCCCATCACTCTCATGTATAATAACTGTATCGCCCAATGGTGTAAAAATACTATGAGGTCTACTGCATACCCGAGTCGTTATCCTAGATAAAACAACAAAAGTCCTAACTACAAATGAGTGTGTATCACCCGTATCAAATAAAACACATCCATGCAAACCATGTATAGGAAATTTACCCTCAACAGCCTGAGGTGCCTGCATATCCTGTGGCTTGGGATTGTACACCCTGCCATAATGTAATTGCTGCGGTGCCTGTCCTTGAGGCTGCGGCGGTGCTGGTAAAGCCGGATAAGTCTGTCCCTGAATTCATGGAACCTGTGGAGCTGGTAGAGACACTGGCGCCCTCTGCCCCTGCTGCACATGCTGTCCCTGTCCCTATCTCTGTCCCTGTCTTATTGTAGGATACTGCTTAGAAGTATGACCATACTCCCCACAAGTATAACAACTACCCTAGAAATTACCAAATGGCCTCCTCTGTTGGTAGCCTGTAGCTAACCCTGTCCTGCCTGTGGTCCCCCATTCTGCTGTCGCTGAACAGGTGCCACATCCCTAGGAGCATCTGAACCACCCTTGTGCTTCTTCCAAGGCTGTTGTCCCTGGAATCTACCCTTGTCATTTTGTCGGTGTCTATTCCCATTCCATTTCTCAACTGAATGGTTAGCAGAGTCTCTGTCACCCTGCTTCTCACCCTTGGCCTGTCTGATGTCTACGGTCAACTGGTACTGCTGTAGGGCGGCGTCTACCACCTGAGCATAGGTAGTATAAGCTGGACTACCTGTAATCACTCTCTTGATAGACCACATCAGTCCCTTGACGAAACTGTTGTGCTTCTTCTCCTCTGTATCCACTTCCTCCGGTGCAAAGAGAGACAAGCGTGTGAACTGCTACTCATACTCCGCCACTTTCATATTCCCTTGCTATAGATTTAGAAACTCAGTCTTCATAGCTGCCTTAACTACATAAGGAAAGTACTTTTCATCAAAGCGTGCACTTAACTGATCATAAGTCAATGCCATCCTCTTCTCTGCGGTGGTAACTGACTCCCACCACTGTAGTGCATCCCCAACTAGCTTGAATGTAGCAAGCATCTACTTCTGAACCTCCGTGCACTAAACCAAGTGAAGATGTCGCTCAATATCCTATTTCTACTAGTGAGCTGCGCTCGAATTGGTGGAGCCTGTGAACTCAGGTGGGCTCCCATTTGTGAAAGAGCTCTTGGCATTCTCCCAAGTATCAGTCTGAACAACCGGTGCTGGTAGCGGTGCCGGCTGTACCTGAGGCAGATTCTGAAGTGCAGCTGTTACCCCAGCTTCTATAGCCTGAGCAATGAGATCATTGATATGAGGAGGATACTCTGGATTCTTCTCCCTGATCCCGAGTCTGTTGAACTGCCTCCTGAACCTGACCATCACCATCCTGAAACCCAGGCCTTTGCTGCTCTTCCTCCATTTGGCGACGCCGTAGGAGATATTGTTGCCTACGAGCCGCTCTCCTTTCCTTCCTAGTTCCTTTCATGTTCTGTCCGTTTCTAGCATTAACCATCTGTTAACACGGAAAGACAAACATCAGTACCATTTCTAAACGAACCGTAAAGAATACAATGAATCCTAAACTTAAGCTCTAATCAAGAGAAAACGTTACGCGGAAGACTTAATACGAAACATTCTAGAGACACTTGAACCTGGAGTACTCTGATACCAACTGAGATACCCCTTGTGATACCCCTCGGATCCGAGACACGGGTTGATTAGGCCTAGGCCCAAACCCGAGGGAATATCAAGCAATTAAAGTATTTTAAAACGAACACAGATGACAAAAAGAACAATAAAGATAGAATAAAACTGCAAGAAATAATAATTCTAAAATCCTCCATGTGTAACTGAAAATTGAAACTCCAATCCTTCAAAACTTCAAAGTTACAACTTGGGAATCCACTGATGGACCCCTAACTAAAAAATCAACTGAGACTGAAACTGAGAATAGATAATACTAGAAACATCGGGGGAAATCCTACGTAATCCGGTGAAAGTGAGACTGTCCTCGACAAGCACGATCAAGCTCTAAGGCTGGAACCGTCCTGTACCTGAAAAGAATAATAAAGGAGTGGGTCAGACCCACGAGCAAGTTCTAATCTAACTGCAATCCATACAGTGACCCGATACGCAGATACACCGTAGACATCTCACAATATCTATCTAGTCCATACGTATAAATATATCCACACTAAAGGACATTCACTAGTCTATAATAGGGGTCTCAACCTGAATAGAAGGCAACATGCGAATACGCACCCAAAGGTGGGCATGAGTACCTAGACCTAACAGGGTACACCTCAAACTATTATAACCAGCTACGCATCCACTGCATATACGCACCCTAACCAACGAGTCTGAGACTCAAGCTCAACTCGTGGTACCATAAACATATATATAAAGTCCGTCCAAATCCAGGGTAAGCAGTTTAACTATTTATTAAACTGACCTACAATAAACCAACTAGTTAGTCACTCAACTTATTCAGTGGATATGACTTAACTACCCTCCGTTAATCCAGGAAGTCATCCAACTTGGTTACAGCTGATCTGACTTAGTCACAATTAGGATTCGATATCTTACAATCCATTCCATTAATCCATTAGGTTAGGTCTTAGCGTTTTGAAGCTAAACCATCCCTAGTATGCCACCGTCCCATACCAGTGCATATAATCCTCCATATCAATGCCAATTACAATATAGAAATCATAATTTAGTGAATTACATTCCAAAACATTATCCAAATAATTGCAGGAAGATATTTGATGTTCTAGCAATTAAAAATCCAAACGATAATCCATATCATTGCAGAAAGTATTTACTATTTCAACAATTAGCCTCCAAAGCATGCATAGGTCAACTTCAATACATCAATGACCCTATAATGTATTTAGAACAATTTATAAACATATTAGATCCCACTGGAATGCTCAAAAATAAGCTTGAGCAATTAGGTCTTCTTCCATCCCTTAATCGTGTACAATGTGCATAAAGTTTATACAGTTTGTTCCGTTAATTTAGAGGTAAACTTTAATCAATTAAAAGTCCTATTAATACCCAAAGTTAACTTCTTAATCACTATGGCAAGTCCCAATATTTTTTTAAAAACAGTTCAAACACACAACAGCTTCAAACAGTGCATTAAACATCTTCTGGAAGCAAACTGAGCGAGAACAGGTTATGAACAAAGGTGGAGCTGGCTCCAATTTTTATTGGAGCCTGCTCTACTTGGGTAGAGCTGGCTCTACACCTCCTAGAGCCGGCTCTACACTAGGGGGGAGCCGGCTCCCTCCTCCATGGAGCCGGCTCTCTCCCTCTTTGAGAGCCGTCTGTCCGTCTATGAATTCTGCGACCTTCGTCTTCAATGCCGGCTGCTTCCCACCCATTCTATTTAGTTTTAGACTGTTCCCAAGGGTCCTAACTATGTCCAGTATAATCCCCATGGAGTGTTTACAACAGTTGAAATCAAAAACAAAAACTACAAGTTCCACAGACAAATCATGCTTAAGAAACAACTACTGTAATGAACTTTAAAAAAACCATCACGGAATTTATTCAAGGCAAAGATAAGGTTAAATTGACATATAAAAACATGCTTAATTCAATTATTGATCCATTAGAACCCTAGAGTATATCTAGGTGCACAGAACACAGGCCAACGGGAAGGAGGAAGAAAAGAACTTGCCTGAAGTTTTGGACTCAAAACTTGTCGCCGTCTTCCCAACTTCCGGTAACCACTGCAACACTGTCTAGCCTCCTAATACCTCTGCCCTTCCCTTCTCCTAGGTCCAACCCTGAAATCCCCGTCGAATCCCACACCAAACAAAATCTGTTCTCTCAAAACCTCACTTTGTATCTCTCTGTTTTTATGTTAAGCGAGTAGAGTTTTTTTTTTCCCAATCCTTAATACCAAGAAGCATGTATATATTTAGGCGTACAAATCCGAAGCCCTAATCCTTGTTTAATAGAGACAGAGCCCTCCTTGGCCCATAAACCGACCTATGATATATACATTGCCGGCTATAAACTGAAACCCTAATAAAACTATATGTGTCCCATACAGTCCCGTGAAAACCAAATTAAACAAAACAAATAAATTTACCACTTAAATAATTAACTATAATTAAATAAATTACATCAAAACAATTAACTCAATTAAATTAAAACAATTAAATTAATTTACTAATTAAAACACTTAAACAATCAAATTAATTCAATTAATCACTCATAATCAAATAAAATGCAGTTAAATTAAATTAAAACAATTAAATCCATTTACTAATTAAAACACTTAAACAATTAAATAATCAATTTACGAATTAAAACACTTAAACAATTAAATAATCAAATTACGAATTAAAACACTTAAACAATTAAATAATCAAATTACGAATTAAAACACTTAAACAATTAAATAATCAAATTAATTCAACTAATCACACATAATCAAATAAAATGCAATTAACTACTAAATTAAAATCCCCGGCATATCCTTTTTAAAATTAGGGGTATTACATTCTTCCCCCCTAACAAAAGGAATTCCGTCCTCGGAATTCGCTCTTACCTTCTTCCAGTATTTCAGGAAATTGCGAGCGAATGACATCCTCCCGTTCCCAAGTAGACTCAGCCGCATTGTGATGACTCCACTGCACACGAACTAATGGGATAACCTTATTATGAAGGATTTGATCCCGACGGTCGACAATACGACACGGTGGCTCCAAATAAGTTGCATCCGGCTGCAACTCAATCTCCCCAACATCAATATGCTGATACCGATCCTCATCGCGCAGAAATTTTCGCAACATGGACACATGGAATACGTTATGTACGTGGTCCAAATTATCCGGCAGTGCCAACCGATAAGCAATAGCTCCAACTCGATCCGTAATCATGAATGGACCGACAAACCGCGGAGACAACTTCCCTTTCTTCCCAAAGCGCATAACACTCTTTATAGGAGATACTTTGAGAAGAACCTGATCCCCAACCTAAAACTCCAAAGCACGAGTGCGACGATCAGCATAGCTCTTCTGCCTACTTTAGGCAGTACGCATGCGATCTCGAATAAGAGCAATCTTTTCAGAGGTATCCTTGATGAACTCAGGACCTAAGAATCGATTCTCTCCAACCTCCATCCAACAAACAGGTGATCGACACGGTCGACCGTATAACGCCTCAAAAGGTGCCATTCCAATAGTCTTCTGGAAACTATTGTTATAAGCAAACTCCACAAGTGGCAAATATTCCTCCCAGTGGCCCTTGAAATCCAGAACACACGACCGAAGCATATCTTCCATAATCTGATTCACCCTCTTAGTCTGTCCGTCAGTCTGAGGATGATAAGCAGTACTAAGGTGTAACTACGTACCTAAAGCTTGCTGAAAACTCTTCCAAAATCCAGATACAAAGCTCGAATCCCTGTCCGATATAATAGACAATGGAATGCCATGTAGCTTCACAATTTCTGAAATGTAAAGCCTCGCCAACTGCTCCGAAGTGTAGTCAGTGCAAATAGGCAAAAAATGAGCTGACTTGGTCAACCTATCCACAATGACCCATATGGAATTATGCCCCTTGAAAGAATTTGGCAACCCTTCCACAAAATCCATAGATATGCTCTCCCATTTCCACTCCGGAATTGGTAGTGACTGTAGAGCTCCTGGCGGCCTCTGATGATCAATTTTAACCATTTGACAAGTACTACACTGAGAAACAAAAAGAGCAATGTCCCTCTTCATACTTGCCCACCAAAACTGCCGTTTCATATCCTGATACATCTTATCGCCTCCTGGATGAACAGAGAACTCAGAGTGGTGAGTCTCAGTCATCACATCCTTCCTCAAATTATCAGCAGAAGGTACCACTAACCGTCCCTTGTACCTTAAACCTCCATCAGCCCCAACATAGTAAAATGGAACCTCTCCGGAAGCTATCTCTGTGACCTTGTCGACACATTGCTGATCAGTGAGTTGTGCTTGTAAAACCTTGCGAATGATGGAAGGTGTAACCACCATGCAAGCCATAAAAGCGTCTGACAACTCATCTACATTCTTCAAAGCATTCCACTCAGTAGTGAATAGAGCAGAAAGACTACCAACAGGTCGGCGACTGAGTGCATCCGCCACCACATTCGCTTTCCCTGGATGGTACTGTATAGAAAAATGATAGTCTTTTACAAACTCCAACCATCTGCGCTGTCTCATATTCAGCTCCCGCTGAGTGAACAAGTACTGCAAACTCTTGTGATCACTGAATAATCTGAAGGACTCACCCAACAGATAATGCCTCCAAATACGCAAGGCAAAGACCACTGCTGCCAATTCCAAATCATGTGTTGGATAATTAAGCTCATGAGGCTTAAGTTTCCGAGATCCATAAGAAATCGGTCGCTTCTCCTGCATCAATACACATCCAAGACCCTGCAACGATGCATCCGTGTAAACAAGATACTCTATCCCGCTCTGCGGAGTAGCCAGAACTGGTGTAGAAGTCAGCTTCCTTTTTAGCCCACCAAAAGCTCGCTGACAGTGTTCATCCCAGACGAACTGTACACCTTTCTTGGTCAGATGAGTGAGTGGTCCTGCTATTTTGGAGAACCCCTGGATGAATCGCCTGTAATATCCTGCCAGACCAAGAAAACTCCAAATCTCCGTAGGTGATGTAGGCTGTCCCCACTCAACCACCGCTGAAACCTTGGCCGGATCCACTGCTATCCCCTTTTCTGACACCACGTGACCCAGAAATTTCACCTCCCGCTGCCAAAATTCACACTTCTCGAACTTGGCATATAACTGGTGCTCACGAAGCGTCTGTAAGACTATGCGAAGATGTCTAGCATGATCGTCCTCCGACCGAGAATAGATCAAGATGTCATCAATAAAGACAATAACAAATTGATCCAAATATGCCCGGAAGACTCTATTCATTATGTCTATGAATACTGCAGGTGCATTAGTCGTCCCAAACGGTATAACATGAAACTCATAAGAACCATATCTCGTGAGAAATGTTGTCTTAGGAACATCCTGCTCCCTAACCCTCAACTGATGATACCCAGAACGCAAATCAATCTTGGAGAAATATGTGGCTCCCCTTAACTGATCAAACAAGTCATCAATCCTGGGCAAAGGATACTTGTTACGAATCGTAGCCTTGTTCAACTCCCTGTAATCTATACACAAACGAAGCGAACCATCTTTCTTCTTCACAAACAGAACCGGTGCTCCCCAAGGTGATGTACTCCTACGAATAAAACCCTGGCTAAGTAACTGCTGAATCTGATCCCTCAGCTCTCTCATCTCTACCGGTGCCATCCTATAGGGTGCTCTAGCAATAGGCACAGTGCCTGGAGCTAAGTCTATCACAAAATCGATCTCGCGACTAGGTGGCAACCCTGGAATCTCCTGAAATACATCCGGGAAATCCTGTACAATTGGTATGTTATCCAATGACACAGTAATCCCTTCATCCTTTTTCTCCTCCACATGGAACAAATAGGTGCTACCGCCTTCTTTAGAACGTGGCATAGCTACTACATACATATCCTGACCAGGTATAGTAAAAATAATATATCTATCAAAACAATCAACTTGGGCATGGTAGTGAGACAACCAATCCATCCAAAGTATCACATCATAAGTGTGCATGTCCAGGACCAATAGATTGGCTAGAAATCTGAGTCTGCCAATATCTAGTGCCACAGGCCCATCACTCTCATATAAAATAGCAGTATCACCCAATGGTGTAGAAATACCCTGAGGTCTAGTGCATACTCTCGTCCGCATCCGAGATAAAGTAACAAAAGTCCTAGCTACAAATGAGTGTGTAGCACTCGTATCAAATAAAACACGTCCATGTAAACCATGAATAGGAAACTTACCCTCAATAGTCTGAGGTGCCTGAACATCCTGTGGCTTGGGGTTATACACCCTGCCATAATGCAACTGCTGTGGTGCCTGTCCCTAAGTTTGCGGTGGTGCCGGTAAAGCCAGATGTGTCTGTCCCTGAATCCGTGGAACCTGTGGAGCTGGTAGAGGCACTAGTGCCCTCTGTCCCTGCTGCACATACTGTCCCTGTCCCTGTCCCTGTCCTGCTTTAGGACACTGCCTGGTGGTATGACCATACTCTCCATAAGTGTAACAACTACCCTGGAAAGTACCAAATGGCCTCCTCTGTCGGTTAGCCTGTGGCTGACTCTGTCCTGCCTGTGGTCCCCCATTCTATTGCCTCTGAATAGGTGCCCCATTCCGATGAGCATCTGAACCACCCTTGTGCTTCTTCCAAGGCTGTTGCCCTTAGAACTTGCCTTTGTCATTCTGCCGGTGACCATTGCCATTCCCCTTTTCAGCTGACTGATTAGTAGAGTCTTTATCTCTCCACTTCTCACCACGAGCCTATCTGATGTCCACAATCAACTGATACTGTTGTAGAGGGGCGTCTACCACCTGAGCATAGGTAGTATAGGTTGGACTACCTATAATAGCTCTCTTGATAGACCACATCAGTCCCTTGACAAAACTGTTGCGCTTCTTCTCTTCTGTATCCACCTCCTCCGATGCAAAGAGAGACAAGCGTGTGAATTGCTGCTCATACTCCGCCACTGTTATGTTTTCCTGTTGCAGATTTAGAAACTCGGTCTTCATAGCTGCCCTGACTGCATAGGGAAAATATTTATCCTCAAAGCGAGCACTGAACTCATCATAAGTCAATGTCATCCTCTCCTCTGGGGTGGTAACTGACTACCACCACTGTAGTGCATCCCCAACTAACTTGAAAGTAGCAAGCATCTGCTTCTGAACCTCCGTGCACTGAACCAAACGAAGATGACGCTCAATGTCCTGCTTCCACTGGTGAGCTGCTCTCGCATCGGTGGAGCCTGAGAACACAGGTGGACTCCCCTTTGTGAAAGAGCTCCTAGCCTTTCCCCAAGAATCCGTCTGAACTACTGGTGCTGGTACAGGTGCCTGCTGAACCTGTGGTTGGTTCCGGAGTGCAGCTGTTACCCCAGCCTCTATAGCCCGAGCAACAAGGTCATTGAGGTATGGAGGAATCTCTGGATCTCTGTCCCGACCCTGAGTCTGTTGAACTTCCTCCTGCTCCTCCTGAAACCCTGGCATTTGCTGCTCTTCTTCCATTTGCCGACGTTGTAGACGTTCCTGCTGTCTACGTGCCGCTCTCCTCTGTCGACTGTTCACATACTGTCCTCTTCCAGTGTTAACCATGCTGTTAACATAGAAAGACAGACATCAATACAAGTTTAAACGAACCGTAAAAGAATTCAACGAATCCTAAACATAAGCTCTATATAAAAAAAACGCTACACGGAAGTCTTAATACGAAACATCCTAGAGACACTTGAACCTGGAGTGCTCTGATACAAACTGTGATACCCCTCGGATCCGAGACACGGGTTGATCAGGCCCAGGCCCAAAGCCGAGGGAATATCAAGCAATTAAAGTATTTTAAAACGAACACAGATGACAAAAAGAACAATAAATATAGAATAAAACTGCAAGAAATAATAATTATAAAATCCTCCATGTGTAACTGAAAATTGAAACTCCAATCCTTCAAAACTTCAAAGTTACAACTTGGGAATCCACTGATGGACCCCTGACTAAAAATTCAACTGAGACTGAAACTGAGAATAGATAATACTAGAAACATCGAGGGAAATCCTACGTAATCCGGTGAAAGTGAGACTGTCCTCGACAAGCACGATCAAGCTCTAAGGCTGGAACCGTCCTGTACCTGAAAAGAATAATAAAGGAGTGGGTCAGACCCACGAGTAAGTTCTAATCTAACTGCAATCCATACAGTGACCCGATGCGCAGATACACCGTAGACATCTCACAATATCTATCTAGTCCATGCGTATAAATATATCCACACTAAAGGACATTCACTAGTCTATAATAGGGGTCTCAACCTGAATAGAAGGCAACATGCGAATACGCACCCAAAGGTGGGCATGAGTACCTAGACTTAACAGGGTACACCTCAACCTATTATAACCAGCTACGCATCCACTGCATATACGCACCCTAACCAACGAGTCTGAGACTCAAGCTCAACTCGTGGTACCATAAACATATATATAAAGTCCGTCCAAATCCAGGGTAAGCAGTTTAACTATTTATTAAACTGACCTACAATAAACCAACTAGTTAGTCACTCAACTTATTCAGTGGATATGACTTAACTACCCTCCGTTAATCCAGGAAGTCATCCAACTTGGTTACAGCTGATATGACTTTGTCACAATTAGGATTCGATATCTTACAATCCATTCCATTAATCCATTAGGTTAGGTTTTAGCGTTTTGAAGCTAAACCATCCCTAGTATGCCACCGTCCCATACTGGTGCATATAATCCTCCATATCAATGCCAATTACAATATAGAAATCATAATATAGTGAATTACATTCCAAAACATTATCCAAATAATTGCAGGAAGATATTTGATGTTCTAGCAATTAAAAATCCAAACGATAATCCATATCATTGCAGAAAGTATTTACTATTTCAACAATTAGCCTCCAAAGCATGCATAGGTCAACTTCAATACATCAATGACCCTATAATGTATTTAGAACAATTTATAAACATATTAGATCCCATTGGAATGCTCAAAAATAAGCTTGAGCAATTAGGTCTTCTTCCATCCCTTAATCGTGTACAATGTGCATAAAGTTTATACAGTTTGTTCCGTTAATTTAGAGGTAAACTTTAATCAATTAAAAGTCCTATTAATACCCAAAGTTAACTTCTTAATCACTATGGCAAGTCCCAATATTTTTTTAAAAACAGTTCAAACACACAACAGCTTCAAATAGTGCATTAAACATCTTCTGGAAGCAAACTGAGCGAGAACAGGTTATGAACAAAGGTGGAGCCGGTTCCAATTTTTATTGGAGCCTGCTCTACTTGGGTAGAGCCGGCTCTACACCTCCTAGAGCCGGCTCTACACTAGGGGGGAGCCGTCTCCCTCCTCCATGGAGCCGGCTCTCTCCCTCTCTGAGAGCCGTCTGTCCGTCTGTGACTTCTGCGACCTTCGCCTTCAACGCCGGCCGCTTCCCACCCATTCCATTTAGTTTTAGACTGTTCCCAAGGGTCCTAACTATGTCCAGTATAATCCCCCATGGAGTGTTTACATCAGTTGAAATCAAAAACAAAAACTACAAGTTCCACAGATAAATCATGCTTAGGAAACAACTACTGTAATGAACTTTAAAAAAACCATCACCGAATTTATTCAAGGCAAAGATAAGGTTAAATTGACATATAAAAACATGCTTAATTCAATTATTGATCCATTAGAACCCTAGAGTATATCTAGATGCATAGAACACAGGCCAACGGGAAGGAGGAAGAAAAGAACTTGCCTGAAGTTTTGGACACAAAACTTGTCGCCGTCTTCCCAACTTCCGGTAACCACTGCAACACTGTCTAGCCTCCTAATACCTCTGCCCTTCCCTTCTCCTAGGTCCAACCCTGAAATCCCCGTTGAATCCCACACCAAACAAAATCTGCTCTCTCAAAACCTCACTTTGTATCTCTCTGTTTTTATGTTACGCGAGTAGAGTTTTTTTTTTCCCAATCCTTAATACCAAGAAGCATGTATATATATAGGCGTACAAATCCCAAACCCTAATCCTTGTTTAATAGAGACAGAGCCCTCCTTGGCCCATAAACCGACCTATGATATATACATTGCCGGCTATAAACTGAAACCCTAATATAACTATATGTGTCCCATACAGTCCCGTGAAAACCAAATTAAACCAAACAAATAAATTTACCACTTAAATAATTAACTATAATTAAATAAATTACATCAAAACAATTAACTCAATTAAATTAAAACAATTAAATCAATTTACTAATTAAAAAACTTAAACAATCAAATTAATTCAACTAATCACTCATAATCAAATAAAATGCAGTTAAATTAAATTAAAACAATTAAATCCATTTACTAATTAAAACACTTAAACAATTAAATAATCAATTTACGAATTAAAACACTTAAACAATTAAATAATCAAATTACGAATTAAAACACTTAAACAATTAAATAATCAAATTAATTCAACTAATCACACATAATCAAATAAAATGCAATTAACTACTAAATTAAAATCCCCGGGATATCCTTTTTAAAATTAGGGGTATTACACACCTCGGATCTGAGACACGGGTTGATCTGGCCCATGCCCAAATCTGAGAGAAATATTAAATAATTAATACTTTAATGAACACATAATACAAAATGAAATATGAACAAATATCAATAGCTGAAAAGAATACTAAAACATAATCCTTGAAAATTAAAATACTTAAATCCCAATAATCCAGAACCTCTATAAGTTTAACAACTCTGGAATCCATCTCTAGTGGACCCCTAATAAAAATCCAAACTGATTTAAAACAACTGAAAGACATCCTGATAAAAGCTATGGAGAGAAATCCTACGTTGTCGGTAGAGTGAGTAGAAACATCTGCTCAGCACGAAAACGTCTAAGTCTGGAACTATCGTGTACTTGAAAAATAGAAGTGGGTCAGGCCCACGTGCAAGTTCTATACTACTATAATCCAAACAGAGGCCCGATACGCATGTACACCCTAAATAATTCAACAATAGCTAATAATTCGTATATATATATATATATAGTCACACTAAAGGACTCTCACTGGACTACAGGCCAGTCTCAACCTGAATAGAGGTAACATGTTAAAACGCACACGAAGTGGGCATGTGTACCTAAACCTAAATAGGGTACAAATCCAACCATCGTAGCCAGCTATGCATCCCAATGCACATACGCTCCCTAATCGTCGATCCTGAGACTCAAGTTCATATCAAGGTACCATAAATATATATTTAAAATACATCCTGTATCCTGGTAGTGCCGCTCAACTAGTCGTTGCCATGACACTACAATCAATAGGACTTAACTTTTAGTTAATCCAATTCTTAATCCAGAGTAGGTAGGTTTTGGTATTTTGAAACCAAACCGTCCCTAGTATACGACCGTCCCATACCGGTGTATACTATCCAATCATCCAGCAGTTAATAATACAGACGACTACAATAAATATCAACTAAATCCATATCTCTATTTATGATACTAACAGTCATATTGTAAGCATCAATAAACACAGTTAACCTTATACATAAATATGTTCACCTTTATATGCATCACTGATACTAACAATTATAGTGTAAACATCAATATATACATAAACCTACTCAGTTTAGGTTGTTCCATAAAATCTGATATAATGATAGGATTATTTCAAATTACCATCCAACACTTAGCAGTTAATATTACAGACATTTAGAATAAACATCAACAAAGTCCATTCCTTCAACAATTGATACTAATAGTACTAGTGCAAGCATCAAGACAGAATTACAGTATGTATATATATATATACTTAGTTTTGGTTGATTCACAAAATCCAGTTAATGTTAAATTTAAAACTTAATATTGTTCAACACTAACACATCATACACATATATAATTCAGATATATGATCATGGTATACGGTGAAACATGTTCTAATTCAATTGTTCATCTCAGAAAAATGCTATTGCAGGGAACTAAACACTGCGAGTCTGTCAACTCTAAACACAGTGTAATTAATTGATCAAGTCATCTACTGTCCAAGCTATTCCAAATGGATAGATTGATTAACACTCCTTCTAGAACCATAACCCAGACATGAGCCTCTTCTAAACCTTCCATATTCAGTCCTAAACTCATCTAAAAAATTCCAAAACCATCCATTGCATGAAAAACTAACTGGAAACGAAGAAAAACATAAAAATGCATCAAGGAGACGTCTCCAAATTGTGGAGCTGCCTCCTTTGGGCCTTGGAGCAGGCTCCCACACTTAGGAGCCACCTCCACATCAAAGGGAGTCGGCTCTCTCCAAGGGAGAACTGGCTCTTTCCCTCTCTGCCTTGTCTCTTTGCCTTCCCTCTTCTTCAGACGTCTTCTACATCTCCTCTGCCCTACGCTATGGTTTCCAGGGGTTGTAACTCAATCCCAGTAGGTTCCTAGTCCATGTTTAAGTCATTAACACATTCCATACATAGGTTTAAACAGAGAATTAAGCAAGCAAATAACATGTTTTAACAGGTTTTTCAAGCATGCAACACATACTGATATGTTTCAGTTTCAAGCACGAACAGAGAAAATTTATAATTGATTTAATTAATCCTAAAACTATTTAAGAATGCAAAGAACACGAAGCCTAAGGGAGAGAGTAAGGATAGAACTTGCCTTAAATCGACGTTCGTCTCAATTTCTCGGTGAATCCTCTGTTTGCTCTCTGTTCTTTCCCAACCGTCTCCAAAACTTCTCTCAGCCTTACTATGTCGTAGTAATCTTCTAAAACCCTAGGCAGACATCCTAGGTGAGTATTTATAAGCCACAATAATCCTAGGCTCTCTCAACCCTAATTGGATTTACACGGCCCATAGAGAAATCTAGGTTAATCAATGTCGGCTACTTATGAACTGTGTATACCAAATGGAACTATATAATAATCACGTGAAAACTAACTAAATTTAATTAAATAAATGCATACCATTAATCAATAATTAAAACAACTAATTAAAACAAAAACAATTAAATAACAATTAAGTAATCAGTAATCAATACAATTAAAGCAACAACTAAAACCATTAAATAAAAACAACTACAATTAAATCAATGAAACAAACACAAATACACATAAACAATTAAAAATTGAAATTTAAACAATAAAATAAATACCAGGACTATCCTTTTGAAATTAGGGGTATTACAAAAATAGTCCCTAGCACGGCTTGCTTTGGTTCTTCAAAGGATCGACAAAACTGCTTCTTTAACCATATTTGGGGAGACCGACCTGAAAGAGACGAAAGCAAACAAATAAAGCTAAACTATACAATATTATCAACTAATGGACTTAACTAATGCAAATAAGGGCGCTTAAATATGCAAAATTCGGCGCTTATCACACTCCCAAACTTTCATTTTGCTAGTCCCTTAGCAAAACCAAAATATAGGACCTAACAAAAATGACAACATATGAAATGCTGACAACATGCATCAATCATAAAGTGCAAAAATATCTACAAAGCTCAAATGTAACTTGGAACAATAGAAAATTGGAAACAGACTCATTTGGCAGACTACCTTGCATATATGAGGCCTTGATATACAACATGGTAAAACATATTTCAACTATTATGCATCAATCATCATAGTCTATATAAATACTTCAATTGTCATTTCTAAAATATAATTGAACTCTAACTTCAGTGAAAGTGAACCGAATTCCCAATATGCGGCTTTTACCCTCTTTTTCTAATCTCAGGAACACAAGCTTTTAAATCATTGAATTTCCTTCTAAATGGGATCCCTAAGGCATGACTTTATTCACAGTACAACCTTTGTTGCTTATTTTATTTACATACTATGGTCGTGCAATGCCGAAGTCCCTTAAGCTTTCTAAGCAACCCATGTAGCAAGTGTCAGGCCAACAACTCCCAAACTAAATAGCTTTAGGGTGCTAAGTGTAAAAATACTCAAAGGGCTTAATAACTCGAGTTGGAAAGGCTACGAACTCCAACGAACCATATTTATTTATTTATCTTTTTGTAAATGACCGTGCAATGTCTAAGTCCCTTAAGCTTTCTAACTGACCCATGTAGCAAGTGTTAGGCCAACAACTCTCAAACCAAATGGCTTTAGGGTGCTAAGTGTAGAAACACTCCTAGGGCTTAATAACTCGAGTTAGAAAGGCTACGAACTCAAACTGGTCATTATCTTCATCTTCTTCTTCTTTTTTTTTTTTTCTTTTTTTTAACTCAAAATGCCAAAGGTAACCATTCATCAGGGCCATCAATTCAAATCCACTATGTCATGGTCAAGGTTAATTGGGTTGTATACCTCACAATTAGGTTCCTGGTGTGCATCTGTGCAATGTGAAGCATAAAAGAGTATGAAATCCAATGAAAATTCAATTGAAGCATTTATACAAACCAAAATGAATCAACATGGTCATTTCAAATTTTTCTTTATTTTCAAAATTATTATTTGCCTCTATACACAAAATCTTAAACACATGTTCAATTTCCAAAAAGGGCCAAACTACAAGATCATTGCTTTCAACAAAAACTATTTTATTAACTTACATGCATCCAGCTACAGTCATGCAATCAAAAATGCTATCTAAAAAATGCAACAATGCACCCCCAAACTTGAATTTCACATTGTCCTCAATGTGAGAAGACAAAGGAGAAATACTGAAAAATGAAGAGTGCAACAAGAACAATAGTACCAAGTTGACAAGGAATTGAGTGGCGGTGCAAAAATAGGTCACCTCGTGAATTCAATGAGGATGCCCCCAAACTTGGTTTCAAAAACCTGTCAAAAGACATCTATACATGACAAGTATCATATGAATCCAAAATCAATGAAAATAACTGTAATTTATTCAACTAAAAACTATAATCTATGCAAAATAGCAAAAGCGATGCAGTTGTGAGTTCAAAAGAAGATAGAAAGCAATTGCCAAACGCGGCTCAAAGGAAGTCTAAAAAGTACTACTAAAAAGGGAAATAAGACTAGAAGCAAAGAATCACTCCATCATCGGAGTGGTGGAGGAACCGCCAGGTGCGCCGGGTGCACAATCAAGCAAAGTCTAGAGCATAGCCTGCAAAACCTCCTGGCATGCACAAGAATTGGGAAGAGGGACAAAATGAGGTTAGAAACTTGAAAACCCAAAAATTTCAACCTGTAAAGGACATGCAATCATCATCCAACAATCTCCAATCCTCCAATAATAGATTCCCAACCTCCATTGATCATGAAATCAAAGAAAAAGCAAGAGGAGAGAACTTACCCAATGGAGGAACCAAAAACCTTTGCTTGGTGATGGAGGATCTTGAGGATGAAAGGGAGATGGAAGAAGGAAGGATGGGTAGAAGAAGAGATGGGAGAGGAAGAGATGAAGTGAGGTTAAAAGATATAGGAGGGGTGTAGGCGAGGGTTGAAAGAGAGAGAGAGAGAGATTTAGAAGGAAATAAAATGGGCTGGACATGCCCATTTAAAGTGCCAGCGATGGGCAGTGTGCACCCGCGGGAGCTGAAGTATCTACTGCCTAAAACGGTGGGCGCCCGCGAGAGCTGCGAGGGGGTCCGAGGAGGCTACGGGGGTTCCATGGAGACATCATGGCTATTGCCCAATTTGGCGGGCGCCCGTTGTGGCACGGCTAGCACCCGCGAGGTTCTGCAGATACTTCCTTGAGCAGCCTAATTTGGCTTGTAAGGCCCGGGATGGTATCACAAGCAACTTAAACATGGACTGAAAGCACTCCAAGTCCCTAGTACACGTGAATCATTGCTGAAGCTAGATTAGGCGCTCAAAGTCAGAAGCGACAGCCATGAGATCCAAATGTTATTTGAATTTTTGGATTTGGACGAGACAAATGCCTAAATGACCATGAATAATTCCAGACGTGGTACGAAGACTTGAAAACGACTATGAAAACCGAATATGACCACGGAATGCAAGATGAGACAATTCTGGAAAAGTGCACATTTTGGTTAAATTTAGCGAATTCCCAGAAAATTCTAGGCAATTGACACTTGGAAGAGGGAGCTCAAAAGATGGAAGAATTACTTCCCATGAATGCTAAATTTAATGTCGATAGTTAGACGAACCAGGATTTGCATGGCACATTAGTCCTCGTAAATTAGGTCCGTTAATAGGACTTTCTCTACTTTGCGGATAGAGACTATGCCATCAATATAAGGCTTAAGCCATTGGCCATTAACCTTAAAGAGAGATCCATCGGTAGGATCTTAGAGTTCGACTGCACCATGAGGAAAGACATCCCACTGTGAATGGAGTTTACCGGGAAAGAGTCTCAAACTAGAATTGAAAAGCCAAACTTTTTGTCCAGGGACAAAAGACTTTGTGACAATGTGCTTGTCATGAAAAGCTTTAGTCTTTGCCTTATAGAATTTGGCGCTTTCATACACATCATTGCGAAGTTCCTCAAGCTCATTGAGCTGCAATTTACGAGTAGAGCTAGCTTGTTTGAGATCAATGTTGAGCCTTTTTATTGCCTAATAAGTACGGTGCTTTAGTTCAACTGGGAGATGACAGGCTTTGCTAAAGACAAGTGGATATGGCGACATGCCAATTGGTGTCTTATAAGTTGTCCGGTAAGCCCAAAACATATCGTTTAGTCTTAACGACCAATCTTTGCGGTCCGGTCGAACCGTTTTTTTCAAGATGTGCTTAATCTCCCGATTAGATACTTCTACTTGACTACTCGTTTGAGGATGGTAAGGTGTGGCAACCTTGTGAAGGACGGAGTACTTGGAGATGACGAATTTGAGATAACGATTTCTGAAATGAGATCCACCGTCACCGATAATTACTCGGGGTGTACCAAAACGACAAAAAATATTGGATTGAATGAACTTGATCACGACTTTATGATCATTGGTTCTGGTAGCCTCGGCCTTAACCCATTTGGAAATATAATCCACCGCTACAAGGATATACTCATAGCTATAAGAAGATGGGAATGGTCCCATGAAGTTGATCCCTCACACATCAAAAATTTCAATAATTAGGATGGAAGTGAGGCGCGTCATATCTCTCCTAGACATGGATCTAAGCTTTTGGCAATGCTCACAAGATTTATAGAAATTGTAAGCATCCCGAAACAAGGATGGCCAATAAAATCCACTTTGAAGGACTTTGTCAGCGGTCTTTTTGGCACTAAAATGTTCCCCACAAGCAAGAGTGTGGCAAAAATTTAGGACACTTGTGGTTTCATTATCAGGAACACATCTCTAGATGATTTGATCCAGGCAATACTTGAACAATTCCGGATCTTCCCAATAGAAATGCTTAACTTGGGAAAAGAACCGATCTTTCTCTTGTTTTGATCAATTGGAGGGAATTATTCCTACCACAAGGTAGTTGACAATATCCGCAAACCATGGGAGATTTGAATGGGAAATCTGAAACAATTGCTCATCCAGAAAGGAATCTCGGACTGCAGCAAATTCAGAGGATTTCTCAATGAGTAAGCGAGAGAGATGGTCGGTAACAACATTGTCTGTTCCCTTTTTATCCCGAATCTCGATGTCAAACTCTTAGAGTAAGAGTATCCATCGGATGAGACGGAGTTTGGTCTCTTTCTTAGCGAGCAAATGCCTAAGAGCGGCATGATTCAAAAAGACTATGACCTTGATCCAAGAAGATAAGAACGGAATTTATCCAAGGCATACACCACAGCTAGCAATTGTTTTTCAGTGGTGGTGTAATTTAACTGAGCATCAGAGAGAGTCTTGCTAGCATAATAGATAGCATGCGGAAGCTTATCCACATACTGGCCCAGAATCGCACCCAATGCATAATCGGATGCATCACACATGATCTCCAATGGAAGAGACCAATTGGGTGGTTTCATGATTGGGGCAGAGGAGAGAAGAGTGCGAAGTTTCATGAAAGCTTCCATATAAGTTTCATCAAAATTGAATAGAACGTCCTTGGCAAGAAGATTACATAAGGGCCAAGAGATTTTGCTAAAATCTATGATGAAGCGACGATAAAAACCGGCATGTCCAAGGAAGGAACGGATTTGATGGACTAAGTTTGGAGGAGGGAGGTTAGAGATTAACTCAACTTTGGCTTTGTTAACCTCAATCCCCCTTTTCGAAATGACATGTCCTAAAACAATGCCTTCTTGGACCATAAAGTGACTTTTCTCCCAACTTAGAATAAGATTTGTTTCCTTGCACCTTTGAAGTACAAGAGATAGATTATGGAGATACGAGTCAAAGGAGGATCCAAAGATGGAAAAATCGTCCATGAACACCTCTAAGAATTTTTCAACCATATCCGAAAATATGAACATCATGCATCTTTGGAACGTGGCCGGTGCATTGCATAGCCCAAAAGTCATGCGTCTATAAGCAAAGGTTCCGAAGGGGCATGTGAATATGGTCTTCCCTTGATCTTGCAGATGAATTGCCACTTGGTTATAGCCAGAATAACCATCAAGGAAACAATAGAAGCTTTGGCCGGCTAACCTCTCTAGGATTTTATCAATGAATGGGAGTGGAAAATGATCCTTCCTAGTGGTAGAGTTAAGTTTTCGGTAGTCAATGCACACACGCAACCCGGTGGTGTTGCGTTATGGCACGAGCTCTCCCGCGGAATTTTCGACGACGGTGAAGCCGGATTTCTTGGGAACAACTTGAGTGAGACTTACCCACTTGCTATCAGAGATGGGGTAGATAATTCCTACATCCAATAGCTTGATGACTTCTTACATGACCACTTACTTCATGTTGGGATTCAACCAGTGCTGCACCTCTCTAGAAGGTTTAGCGTCCTCTTCCATATGGATGTGATGCATACAAATAGAAGGGTCGATTCCTTTCAAATCAGCAACCGCCCAACTAGTAGCTTCTTTGTGCTCTTGTAGCACTGTTAGAAGGCTATTTTCTTGGTCCTTTAAAAGGTCCGAAGCAATGATGACTGGAAGGTTTTGATTTGCACCAAGAAACACATACTTGAGGTGGGCCGGGAGCGGTTTTAACTCAAGTTGTTGTGGGGATTTTAAGGAAGGGACCAGAGGAGTAATGGAAAGTTGAGGAAGTGGTT
The DNA here is from genome assembly GCF_030987335.1 of Cornus florida. Taxonomy (NCBI): domain Eukaryota; kingdom Viridiplantae; phylum Streptophyta; class Magnoliopsida; order Cornales; family Cornaceae; genus Cornus; species Cornus florida. The sequence continues at coordinate 55,631,668 of NW_026775579.1, read as the reverse complement.
CTCTTGGTATTTTCCAAGGAGGACAATCCATGATAACATTAATGTCAAGTAAAGAATTTACTTCCTTGATGGATTGGTCAATGTCAAAGCTTGAGAAGTCAAAGTGAGATATGCAAGTTTCCAAAGGATCTTTGCTTAAGTAAAGGGGAGGGATTCCTCAACAACTTCGTCTATCACATCGATAAAAAAAAAAAAAAAAAGCATCCTCATCGGAAGGATGTTGAGTTGCATGGAAGATATGGAGTTTGACTTGCATGTTTCCAAAGGCGATGTCTATCACCCTGGTTCGGCAATTAATTGAAGCATTAGCCGTAGCTAAGAATGGCCTACCGAGGATCACGGGAATGTGCTTCTTTGGGTCATGGACCGGTTCCGTGTCAAGAACCACAAAGTCTACCAGGAATTATAATTTGTCCACTTTGATGATGACATCTTCATGAATGCCCCGTGGATGCTTGACCGATCTGTCGGCAAGCTGCAAGACCACGGAAGTTGGCTTTAGGTCTCCCAACCCAAGTTGTAAATAAATTGAATATGGAATCAAATTTACACTGGCTCCTAAATCAAGAAGGGCCCTTTCTATCTTATTGTTGCCAATGACACACGAGATAGTTGGGGTGCCCAGATCCTTATATTTTGGAGGAGTACTGTATTGAATGATTGCACTCACATTTTCAGTTAATCTTACCTTTTTTGGCAAGTAATTTTTGGAAGTGCACTTTTGAGTACACAAATCCTTGTGAAATTTTGCATAGGGAGGGATTTGCTTGATAGCATCTAAGAGAGGCAAGTTGATCTTTACTTGCTTGAAAATTTCCCACATGTCTTGAATTTTGTAATTTTGTTCCCAAAATGTGTTGACTCTTGGAGACGTTGAGGAAATGGAGCCTTAGGCTTATAAGAAATCTCCACATTTGGGTTAGCAAGCTTGGAATTTTCAACATTAGACTTTGGATTTTTAGGAGTGAACTTTGGATTAGAAGAGAGGAGATTTGGATTTTTGGGAAGAAGAACTTTGTCATTGGTACTTCCATCAACCTTGTTATCCACAACTCGACCACTCCGAAGGGTAGTGATTGCTTGGACTTGTTCATAAGTTGGCCCACTCGGAGGAGGGGTTTCGTTAATCACATGAATCCCTCTAGGATTTCAAATGGTTGAGCGGGAAGCTTCCCCTTATCTCTTTGAAGGAGTTGGTTCATTGAAGTGGATATTTGCCCCACTTGATTCTTAAGTTTAGCAGTAGATTGAGTGTGGGAATGAACCATTTGGAGAGTGGGCTGTAAAGATGAAAAGAGTTACTTGTTGGATTCCATCATTTGCTTATTTAGAGATTCCATCATTTGCTTATTTGCAGCCATAATCTCATTTGTTGGGAACACAGGAGGTTGATTAGAGACATTTGGATTATAAGGGGGATGGTAGCTTGACGAGGCCTGATATGGCCTATTTTGAAATTGAAAAGAGGTCTGATTTTGCTGCCCTTAATTTTGAAATTGTGAATTTTATGGGTCTTGTTGCCTCCACGACAAATTCGGATGATCTCTCCATCCCGAATTGTAAGTATTGAAATATGGATTATTTCCTGGCCTTGAGAACATTGCATTTGCTTACTCTTGATTGGGATTAGGAAGTTGTTCCGCTGTGGGACAATCTTCCGAGAGATGGAAAGGACTAGTGCATGATGCACACACTGCACTAGTTGAATTTTGAGACAAGGAAGGAGATAGATGTGGTGCCATTAATTGATAGAATTTATGAGCTATGGCATCCACTTGAGATGATTCTTCCCTCATTGTCTTCGGTTGACAAGGGTTGGTGTTCTTGGCATTGGTTGAGGTTGGAGCCCTACGAGAATTATGTTACAATGAATTCTCACTCACATTCTCTAGTAAGGTCCACGCCTCATCCGCACTTTTAGACATGAACATCCCTCCACATGATGAGTCAACCATGAATCTATGGGTGTCGGTCAAACCAGCATAGAAAGCTTGCACTAATTGCCATTTTGGAATTAGGTGGTGCGGACATTTCTTAAGGAGGTCTTGTAGTCTTTCCCAAGTCTCATGCAGTTGTTCCCCATCGCTTTGTGAAAAGCTAAGAATAGAATGCCTCATTAGATTGGTTTTACTCACTAGATAATATTTTTTTAAGAATTCTTGTTACAATTAAGCCCATGTAGTGATGGAATTTGCAGCAAGGGAGTTCAACCAATATTTTGCCCTATCTTTTAAGGCAAATGGGAAGAGATGCAAATGGAGAGCATTTTCAGGGAAGCCCCTAAGCTTGATGGGTAGAGCAGATTTCAAGGAACTCATCAAGATGCTTGTAGGGGTCTTCATGTTCCAAGCCATGAAAGGAAGGAAGTATTTGAATTGTACTAGATTTGATTTCATATTGGGTTACATCGATATTCGGCATCACTATACAAGAGGGAGAGGCATAGGTTGTAAGGATGAAGTGGTCCCTAAGAGTCATGGGAACCACATTTAGAATTTCGGCCCTATCATTATTAATTCCCTCATTTCCGACATTTCCTACATTTTCAGCCATTGTATTAAATTCAAGTTCAATTCCTCTTACGTTAGCAGATTCCCTAAGGTTTCTTTTAAGAGTCCTTTCAAGTGAATTTATGTCAACTGGCGAGTTAAGAGTCGGTAAGGAAAGTGATCTACGGCCAAACATTAATAACTCACAACACAATCAAAACAACAATGCATCACCATAACCTCCACATACAATGTTCCCGTTCTCCTCAATTATCAAGACAAAAATGTAAATGGCCACGACAAGGACAATAAATAGCCTCGACAAGGGCTTCAAAACTTAACTAAACTCAAAACTTAACTAAATCTAATCTAAACACATGCAAGATATTCACAACTTTGAAACTAGAGCTTCGAAAACTTACCTGAAGTCGTGTAGACTTACAAATTTGCTAGCTTTCCTCAGCAAGCCTTGAATACCTAGAATGTCACAAACACTTAAAATGTCACAATGATCAAAACCACGCAAGAAAATATTCACAAGACATAATATTAACAATCAATCCAAAGGTAAACCTAAAACCTCAGTTGCAAAACCGTTTGCAGTCCCCGGCAACGGCGCCAAAAATTGATCGGTTGTCAATTATACATCAACCTTTGCAATAGTACAATTCATTGTAAAATAGGGCTATTGGTCGGGTAAGTCAAACCACTGGGACTGCTAGTTTATGGCAATTAAGATATCTAGAATCACTTTTAGAATGATGAAAGGGTATATAGAGGTTTGTTGGTTTGTTACTAAACTTAGGAATTTAAAATGCATAAAACAATAACTTGCAAGAACTTTAGTGAAAAGAAATTCAGAAATAGAAGACTAGGGAAATGAAACTACTCCAACCCTTTACACATGCTAGAAAAAAGACTAAATTAGGGAGAAACAATATATATAATGGTCAAGAATTATATAGCAACTTATGGTTGCCATATAATTGTCAAGAAGTTCATTAAATCAAAAACAAGAATGATCCTTCAAAAGTTCATATAATTGAACTACCTAAACTAGGGTGTAGTATCAAGCATACTCTCTTAAGCAAAAGATCATCAAGCCCTTAATCAAATGATAAAGCACATGGAGTTAGGAATCAAGCATAAACCATCAAAGGGATTACCTAAGCAATGGACTATCAAGGCTCTCTATCAACATGCCATTAAAACCATTCCACAACTTTATTTTCATTGTCACTATGAAAATACAAGCAATATGGTTAATAAAAGAAATCATCTAAGACAAGATAATTAACTCAAAATAACCATTTATAGACATTAGAATCCATTACAACAAGTGAGAAGCTCTAGGTCATGGAAAGACCAAAATTATACATTATTATCCCCAAAATAGAAATTAATCTAGAACATGCTTACAAGGGAGGGCTTCATCACCTCCCTAGATGAAGGTTTAGTTACCTATGGATGCACTAGAGGAAGGAGGAAGCTTTGAGACTTCTTCCATATTTGAGCTCAGCCCTTCAAGTCACACAAAAACCCTCTCTTCTAGTATTTCTCTCTCTAGAAATCTTGCAAAAAATAAAATAAAAAATATATCTCTTCTTTACAAGCTCTAAGGCTCTTTTCTAGCCAAAAACCCCTCTCCCTACACTCCATCACGAACTCTAACCACCCTAGGAGTAATCTGCACCACAAAAATTGCATAAGGAACAAGATTCAGCTGGAATTCAGGAGCAGGTGATCTGCTATCCGCAGATCGGCGGGCACCTGCGGGTTCTCAGGAATCGAAGGAGCTCTCTGGACAAAATGGCGGGCGTCCGCGGAGGCTCGGCGGGGGCCCGCGAGACCTGCGAGGCCCTACGGCGGAAGGCATGCTACTGGGATGTTTGGCGGGCGCTCGCGGAGGCCTGTGCTCATGGCATGCAGTCTTCTCCTTGTCCACGATTGGCCTAACAATACAATCGTCATTCTGAATACGATGCTACAAGACTTATACATATGATGGCTCAAGAAACTTGGCTCAAAAATAGTCCCCAGCACGGCTTGCTTTGGTTCTTCAAAGGATCGACAAAACCGCTTCTTTAACCATATTTGGGGAGATTGACCTGAAAGAGACGAAAGCAAACAAATAAAGCTAAACTATACATTATTATCAACTAATGGACTTAACGAATGCAAATAAGGGCGCTTGAATATGCAAAATTCGGCGCTTATCAGACACTAAAGAACAAACTGTCTAAGCAATGACGTGGCATAGGAAAATGTATATTTAATCATTGAGCCATATTATATGGTTGTATCTATTAATTCCTGATGGATAGATTCTGGAGCCACTAAATATGTTTGTAATTCATTGCAAGGATTTCAGGAATCTAGAAGTCTTAATGATATGGATATTGTCTTTTAACCTGATGCCAAGGTTGTAGCTAAGTCAGTGGGAGTATTACATCTGAAATTAAAGAGTATGAGGACATGAGTATTAGAGAACTATCTTTCTGCACAGATGTTAGATGCAATCTAATTCTTGTTTCACTTTTGGTTTATTAAAACTGTGTGGTTATTTTGTAAAACTGGTTTTATAAAATTGATTAGATGTGCGATTGCTTCTGGTGCATTGAAAGATGGTCAATATACTATAACCATAAACTCTTAATATTTGCAGGATATAGTAACTAATGTTGCATCTTCTAGATTGAATGTTAAGAGAAAATATTTTATTCCTGACTCATTGAATTTTTAGTGTCTATTTTTGGGTTGTAATCAGTTAAAATGAGATTCAAAGATTGGTCAAAGAAGGTTTACTACCTAGTGAGGCAGGGGAGCCTTAACCAAACTTGTGAATCCTGTTTTGAAGGATAGATAACTTTAAGGGCTTAATCAGCCAAATGAAATAGACATAAAGAATAATTAGAGTCGGTACACACAGACACATGTGGTCTTATGAACATCTAAGCAAGATTACTCACGTTTTGGATAAATTTACTTAATGCGACACAAGTCTTAAACTCTTGGTATATTATAAAAGTGTCAAGACTGATGTGGAGCACAGATTAGGTAAACTTATCAAAACCCTTCGATCTGATCGTGGATATGAGTATTTCTTGGGATAGTGTAAAGACTATATAGTCAATGAGGGTGTTGTGTACCAGTTTTTCCGTAATTGACGCTTAATTAATTGAGGTGTCAAATAGGAATAACAGAATTCTGCTTAAAATGGTTAGATTTATGATTTGATATGTTTTCATTATCTCTTTCATTTTAGAGTTTAGCCTTATTTGATAGTTACTCTAAAGGTATTATGATGGATTATTTTATGATCTTAATGATAATAGTTGATTGTTTACACTCACTGTTTATCTATAGGAGGATCATATTATGAATCACATATATAGTAGCAGAATGTTAAAGAATATGGTATGAGTACCAAATTGTTCTACATATGAACACACTTATTATAGAGATTAAAAATAATAAATGAATTCCCTATTGATGCGTCAGCATCATCTAGTACATAGATTTCTTCATCGGTACATTGTTGTAGTGGGAGGATTATAATCCAATCTGACAGAATCATGTTTTTAGGGGAGACCTTTATGGACATCTCTGTTAAACATGAGTTAGACCCAGTAAGCTACATGGAAACGTGAACCGATATGGATACAGATCATTTTGGCAAGTTGCTATGGAATCAGAGTAGGAATCTATGTATTCTAATTACATCTGGGATCTTGTAGAACTTTCTAGTAGGGTGATACCTATGGAAGGTAAGTTAATCTACAAAAGGATACCAGAAGATTTCTTAGTGAATGAATTATATGTGTACAGGGTAATGTCATTATTTTTCTAATTCAATATATTGTTAACATCCTACTCATTTATAATAACGTGGAAGCTTTGTCATCATTAAAGAGGTAGTTGTTTAATTATTTTGAAATGATGGATCTTCAAGATATAAGCTATATTCCTAAGATCAAGCTTTTGCAAGATTATGTTAAAAGGAAAATTGGCTTATCTTAATAATCCTACATTGATAAAGTTTTGACCAGGCTTGGTATGCAAACTCAAAGAATGAGTTCTTGTTTTATGGATATGGATTGCTCTCTCTAGTAAGTAGTTTTCCAAGACTAGCAAAGGAGATTGAGTAAATGAGACTGGAACAATATGCTTCAGCATATGGGAGTCTCATATATACCATGGTCTATACCAAACAGGACATCCGCTACATTGTAGGGATAGTCAGTAGATCGATATCAGTCCTATCCCATACTTGATAACTGGTCTGTTGTGAAAAATATCATTAAGTACCTTAGGAGAACCAATGATCACATACTTATTTATGGATATGATGATGTGGTTCCAGTCAGGTATGCTAGTTCTAATTTTAAATTAGTTGTAGATATTATAAAGTTTATGATTTGGTGTATGTTCACTCAATGGAAGGGAAATCAGTTGGTAGATTGTTAAGCAGATTTCAACTGCTGACTTAAACCTGAAGGTGGAGTACATTGCAGCCTAAAAGGCAGCAAATGAAGCCTTTTGGTTTAATCTCACTGATTTAGAAGTTGTGGAGCATACAAGCTTGCCTATCGAGATAAATTGTGACAATAGTGCTGAACTAGTCCAAACCAATGATCCAAGGTTCCATAGAGGAACAAAGTATATTGAGAGGAAGGTATCATGTCCTACATGATATTGCCCGGTAAGAAAATGTACTCGTCGCTAGAACATTGCATTAGAACACAACTTTGTTAATCCATTAACAAAGATGTCATTGATCAATAGTTTTGATCATCACCTGGATGACATTGGAATTAGATGCAATTCGAATTGGCTATGAGGGCAAGTGGGGACTGTTAGGATTTATATGCCCTGGCATAGTAAATCCCTATTTGGATTAAAAATATAGATGTTCCTAACATATCTGAAATAATATTTATGGTTTATACAATTGGAGAATTCAATATATTATGTTTCGATTCATTATGTAATTGATAGTGTCTACTTGACTACAAGAGATATTTATTTGTGTATGTGATGGCGATCAATACATGAACATAAATAGTAATCATAAATAGTTTATAGTCGGTAATTATGGATGGACTCATTATTAACTGGGACTTGAACTGGATCCACATTAGGTTAAGATATATTGCGAGAGCCGTCGTATGCAATTGATCCTTATCATCGGCATGGCATTTGACTCTCAAGCATGAGAGAAGTATAAACTCTTTTATTAATTAATAATTACTTTGATTTGTTCGGTGGATACTTTGGGATCCTTAGTCTGACACTTTGGGTAGTTATGTAATTAATAGTTAGAGGATTATATTCTCAACATTTGCATAAATGCTACTTGTATTTATTTTGTATTGATTATGATTGATTACAAATTAAATTCGAAGGCCTTCGTGCGTTTTTAGACAAAATGATTAATTGTATATTTATTTATTTAAATTATTATTTATGTTAAACAAATGTTTTATTGTGATCAAGCCGGAAATAATCAAAGGTACCAAAATAAATATATTAATTAAGTAGTCGGATTGATGACTTTATTTATCCGATAACTAATTATGCATAGAGGGGTCAAAGTGCAACATTAACTTAGATGTTATTTATTATTTAGTTGGAGTTCAATTAATTTCTTTTAGTGGAGTAGAAATTAATTAATGAATTAATTTAATTGGGTCCATGGACCGGGCCAATTATTAATTCATTGTTGCCAAGAAAATAATAAGCCCAAAGGATTCTCACTCATAGCCTAACTTGATATTGGAATCCTATTAGATTTGAGATATGTGAATTAGAGATTGAGAAGGATTTATTGTTTCCTTTTCTTATTTTTATGTTGTCTATATATACATGGTTTCATGTATATTTTAGTAGAGACTTTTGGAAAAGAAAAGGGAATATATTTTTTCCTCTCTTGAAATTTTAGGGTTTGCTTTCTCATCTAATGGAGGCTCCCACAAGCTCATGGAGGCTTATGGGTGATTCCTAAAGGCAAAACTATTACCAAGAAGATGGAGATCCAAGGAGAAGGCATCTAGCAAAGGTATCTACAATAAGTGAGAACATTTACTTTAGATGAAAGATTTAAAAGTTTTCTCAAACCATTGATGTAAGTATTCAATCTATTAATTGAATGATACATCATGTTTTATTTTTACATAAAACTTGTCTCTATATAATGAATCAAGATCTATGTATGAAAATCTCTCAAAAAGTTTTTAAAACTTGGTCGTTTCCCAACAGGGTGCTTGCGGGAGTAGGGGTGAAAAGGCCCTGGTCGTTGTCGCATTAAGGCGAGGGCCAAGTTTTACATTTATAGAAGCAACTACTACTTTCACTAAAAATATAGTTAGGGTGAGTAGGGATCGTCCCAAGGGATTGGAGTCGAATTTGGTTATGGAGTCACTATTAGGGTTAGTAGGTCGAGTGATCAAACAAATAATTAGTTGGTTGATTAAACTGGAGAGCAAATTAAACTAAGTAATTGAATGCAATAAAGAGTAAGTAAGAGAGAGAGAGATCTTGGGGTTTAAAGGTCACCACTAAGTAATGCTTTTCTATACCCTTAACTAGTGACTAATGAGGGAAATGTGTGTTGCAATATTGATGTGTGTGTGTGTTTGATTGATTCAATTAGCAAGGGTGACCAATTAAGTATACATTATCTAATCAACATGTGAAAAGCACAATATATCTAGCAATTAAGTATATATTGTCTAAATAGCATGTGAAAAGCACAATATATCTAGCAAGTCATTAATCATTTCATTAAGCTCACAAGCCAAATACACCACAAGGTTAGAGACATATGCTACTTACATTCAAAAGTATGGAACATCAAACAACAAGCATGGATTGTCCTCCCATCTAACAACTATACTACCACTACACTACAATTAAGCTAATGACATGAAATTAAACTAATTAAGCTAAGGGAGAGGCACAATCTATCAAGAAATTAGCATGAACCATCTAGAAAATTACAAGAGCATTCTTTTAAGCACTATGTTTTGACAATCTCTAGATCTATGGTATTAATACACATAGACATGCATCAATAACAAAAGAAATAGAGACAAACACATGAACATCTATTTTAGCATACATAAACATATGGATAGAATGAAATGATCAATTGGAAGTATTAAACCACATAAATCATTGAATAAACAAGATCTATATATATAAAAGTGCCAAAACATTTATTACAACACTAATCCCTCAATAATACACAAAATCAAGATGTAGAAAGCATGCTTGGGGCTAACTCTAGCCGCAAGAGGATGTCTAGCCACTCATGGTAGTGCTTCTCCAACCCTCAAGGGCTAACTCCATGGTAGAGATTTGCTTATTGGTTGATGAAGAGTCTCCAATGGTGTCTCTAGCCTCCTCCTCCTCTAAGCTTGCTCTCCAAGAGTTCTTACAAGGTATGAGATGATATGAGGTGATATGAGGTGCTCTCCATGTAAAAAACAATCCTTATCCTTATATAGGTAGGTCAAATGGCACACAAGATGAGCTGGGGTTGTGTACAAAATATTACCCAATGATTGGATAAAGGACAACTTTTTGTGAGCTGGAGATTTAACTTTTTTGCACTGGAGGAAGTTCGATCGATCGAACCTTGGACTTGGATCGATCGAACATGGCTGAGATCTATCGAACTGAAGTTGGATCGATCCTCAATGGCGGCGCTTTTTGGATAAAGACAAATCTAAGATATTTTGAAGATATTTTTGGGAAAAGGACAAAAATGGTTGGTAGGGTGATACAACTAGATAAGATCAATCATTTAGATAAGAACAAGGTAGTTTGATCGATCGAAGAATGATGTTGGATCGATCGAACTTTTGAGATCTCTGAAAATGTCATCATGGCTCTGATCCATCTTGAAGTGCTGAGATCGATCATGTTGGATCGATCGAACTTTAATCTGAGATCGATCGAAGATGTTAATTTTCACCTTTTTCTTTCTTTTGCTTCCACTTGGCTCATTTTTTTGATTCATCCCAGAATTGCTTCATTTCTGCTCTTATTTGGCTGAGTTAGCTTATTTTCGGGATAAGTGCCTGAAAATGGAAATAATACGAAATCAATCTAAAATGGTAAAGTAAGATAGATAAAGGTACTAGAATGCCTAAGCTTAAGGGGTTTAAATACGCACTTTTCAGCGCTTATCACACCTCTAAACTTAAATATTACTAGTCAACTAGAAAGTAAAGGAATGAAATGAACAACTATACAACTATGAGCTAGAAAGCAATAAATGGATAACACTACTTTCGTAGGGAACACGATGGCACTTAGCATATGCAACAAGCCTTTTAATCCCCTAGGTTACCCCTAGTGGACGAGTGAAGTCTCGTGAGGGTTTCCAGAAATGGTACCCATAAACATTAAGCTCATTCTTTCAAAAGAGGCACCAATATTGCAAACAAGCATTGGGAGAAAACTACCTCAAGTATGTAATTTTTCAAACATTTCTAAGCAATCTCCCAAAATCTCAACATCAAGCAAGCAAGTATTGTCCTCCACACATTAAGAAAATGATCATGCAAATCAAAACAACTCTAGAATCCTTTTTGAGTGGACCGACATCAAATATGTTGTTATTTAAGCCAATTAAAGAATTAATCACATCCTTACCCTCAATTAGTACACAAATCTAGTACCGATCATCCAGACAAAAAGTGGACCTTATTTTAAAGTTTATTGTTCTAGGTGTGCTTATTCTTTTCACTTGAAATAATTTTTATTTATTTATTTATTTATTTATTTATTATTATTTTTTTTAGGATCAAAGATGGAAGCATGGTACAATGTGTTGATCTATTAAGCTTTCTAGCAATTCATGAGGTCGAGCGTTAGGTCAATAACTCCCAAACCAGATGGCTTTAGGGCATTAGGTGTTCAAACACCCCTACGGACTTACAAGCTCAAATCAACTAGGCTACAAATTAAGACAACCTCCATCTAATCATTTCCCACTTCTAACCTTTTAGGAGAAGTCGTCACTTTTTTATTACTTTTGCAACTTTTTTATTTTTTATTTTTTATTTTTTTTAAGTAAGTTCAATTATTAACCTAGAGTTTGGGCCCTCCACTTTTCGGTGCGAGAAGTTTAGTGCTCGACAAGGCTAGAATCCCGGCTACTTAGTGAAAAATGGTTGTTATCCACCTTTATCAAGAATAAAAGCTTTCAATGCACTACTAGCTCAATTGGGATATAACCAATTCAATAATCAACAAAGCATGTACCCCACAAGTGAATGCTAGTGTGCGCCTGTGCTAGTGTAGAATCCTAGAATAAATCTCAAAATAATCACAAAATCAAGATGATGTGGACCACAAGTGCAAGCAAGATATCAATCTTTCGAAAAATTTACCCCTAAATGGCATTCATAAGGCATACAAGGAGTATTGGACTTTCAAGCAATTTTTAAATTTTAAGCAATATAGTCCTCAAAAGATCAAAATTATAGCTAGATATGGACCAATCATAGAAAATCTATCAAATACACAAGTCATTCTCAAAATTTTAAATTTAAATGCAAACACTGTAAAGTACACCATTACCCCCAAACTTAAATGGCACAATGTCCTTAATGTGCAAAGAGAACAAAAGGAAAGAGTATATCGGTACAATTAAGGCATAGAATGGTTGGGACTGAAGTATCCAAATTAGGTGGTATGGCCCCCCCAAATTTGAGATTAACTGTGGTCCTGAAATTTGGCACTCGGATAAACTCATCAGATAACAAAAAGGGATAATCAGTGCACAATGGACATGCAAGTGTAAATGAAATAAAGCAGTGAGAGAGGTATAAAGGTGGTCCAGAAAATCGGGTAGCACTCTCTCACTGAAGTCACTGTGATGTACCTGATGGAGTCAAACATACAGAGATAAGAATATAACACATGACATTCATAACAAAAGCGTATATAAGGAAGATAGAGTACTGGATACATCAAAAGATTAAAGCCAACAAACCGGTTGCAAATAATATACAGTGACAAAAATGAAGTATAGAGCACAGAGGTGTAGTATAAAAAGATAGAAGAACTGAAAGTCTCAGGTGGAGGAGGCAGGTTGGGCAAGGCGAGCTCTGCGGATATTGCGAGATAAGTCTCGGAGTGCAGCCATGACATTCGTGCAGAATGTAGCAAAATTAGCTCGGTGGGTTACAGTATCGGCTCGAATGGCAGCAGTATCAACTCTGATAGCAACCGCTGCATCCTCAAGAGCCTGAAGACGCTCTCCAAAGCTGGGGGTCTAACTAGGAGCCTCAGGTATGGATGAATCAGAAGAAAGATCCTGAGTCTGCTCCTCCTCATGTATTGGCGACCTGGCTAGAGAGTGCTGCTCTGCGTCATCTGCAGGTCGCTCTAAATCAATGTTTATATGCTCGGCAGCTGGACCTACTGGTACATCGTCCGCTGCGGGGTCTGCTGATGCTGCCTCTGCCTCCTCAGCCTCGAACTCCTCTGCAGCCACTACTGCGTGGTCCTCCAGTCTAGTGATGATAGCATTGTAGCTCTTGTCCCAGTCCTTCTTCAAGAAGTGACAGGAATCTCTCTCAGGGTGCTCCCGAGGATGAAAAGGGTAGAGCTGGTCGATCAATATCTGGGTGATAAGGTGGCTAAAAGGGAGAGACTTGGCCCTTCCGGGCTTCTCCTTACTGATATACTCGTCGAAAAGCTTCCTCATCACGCTCCAGATGAGCGTGGGGATAAATACCCAATGGCTTGTATAAAATGCATAGAGGGCTGTCAGATAGTCTCTTCACCGCTGAATCTTGTGCCCGACCATATATATATTCTGAAAGAGAACGGGATCAAAGAACCATAGGTCATCTGGACGAAAGGTGCGGGTGGAGAAAGTCTCGCCATCGGCATGGTGACCTGTAAGAAATACTGCCATGTCGGCATAAGAAAGCCTGTATAGCCTCGGATATAGCTCCTGTAGCTCCAGAGGGCATCGGTATGGACAATGGTATGATCAGGCTAGCATGTCCATAGTAATCGTAATCTGATGGCCATCTATAGTACTGACCAGCTCTGCTGTGGTGCGCGGGGATGGTAGGAGGTTCTGGAAGAACGTTCGTTGAAGAACATCCGTACCAGCCGCGGGTAGACTGGCTCAGTAACTGGGGCAAGAATAGCTGCAAAGCCCCTCTAGATAATATTATGGTAAGCCGATCGGGTCAGCACCGATCTCGAGAAGAAATCTGTGTCAAACACTGACTCATGATCCACTGTCATGTGCGCATATCTAGGCACGGGCCTATCATGCTCTCGAGCTAGTGGAGCTGGTTGATGTGGTGGAGATGGTAATGGTGAATGCTCAGCTCCAGCATGTGATGGAGATGGTGATGGTGTAAACGCAGGCTGAGCCGCAGAAGTGGATGGAATATGATCATCCTCAGCCTCATGAGCAGGTGACTGAGGTGGAGTAGGCTGTAATGGCTCCTCCTGTGCATAAAAGGGCTTTGTTGGCTCCTCTATCCTCGGTCGGATATGTCTCTGAGGCCCGTGTTGCCTCTTGGCAGCAGTCTTAAGCTTAGTCATGGCCTGAAAAATAATTTAAAAACTTGCAAGGGGAGTTAGTGCTAAAATAAAGAATTGAAGGCACGAAATAGAAACATGCATGTCAAATAAGATAGACAAAACATATAGATGACATGAATCTATGCAGGTGACAGGATATGAAGCATGCTAAACAATATAAGTATGAAATGCATCCAATGTGGAATGTTACAGGCATTGGGCATATATGAGATAGCATGAACAAAATACATGATGAATAAAGTGTGTGTATGAGATCTGTGAAGTTTGATAGATTATAAAAAGGTTTGGGATCAATCTCAAAACTTCGATCGACCTGAGAAACTAAGTTCGATCGATCTCTCAAGATCGATCTGAGATAGAAGTTCGATCGATCGAACTGTGCGAAGGTGAAAACTGAAAGGTCACAGATCTGTGACTTTGGAAGCATGGGGCCCACACAAACAGTGTCGTGGGCCCATCAAATCCTCAATCCTAGTCACATAGCATGGTCCATACTTCCACGAATTAACTCAAAACTCAAAAATATATAACCATATATACATATCTATATACATATATACACAACATGCTTCAAGCTCATCAATGGTGGATTTTATCATCAATATATTATGGATTCAACATTTAAAACATGTATAGAACAAGTTGAGGCTTGAAATCACCAAAATGTGGCTTGGATCTTACCTCAAGTCGCGAGAGAAGATGAGAGGAAGATGGAAATGAAAATCCGAGAGGAGAGAGAGAGAATCAAAGTTTGGATCTCGCTGGAGAGTCGCCGAAGACGATGATGAAGATGGATGAGTACAGCGGCAACGAAGGATGAGGGACGAGGGTTTAGAGGGTTGGATCGATCTAATGAATCAATTTTGAGACCCTCCAGATCTATTTTTAAAAACTTTTCCCGATTAGTTCGATCGATCGAACTGAGACTTCAGATCGATCAAACATTGATGATCTCTCTTCAAAATATTTTTGAAATTTTTGAAAAATTAAAAACTAAAATTAAAAATTAAAAATTAAAATTGAAAAATAGAAAATATTTTTGGATTTTTTTTTTTGAAAAATAAAATAAAGAAAATAAAATATTTTTGGATTTTTGAAATAAATAAAGTAATAATCCCTTTTTTTTTTGGGGGGATTTATTTTGAAAATTTAAGTAAATAAAAGAAAATCTTTTTGTATATTATTTTTTTGGAAAATAAAATAAAATAAATATTTTTGGATTTTTTTTTTTTTTTTTTTTTGAAAAATAAAATTAAAAAAAAATCAAATAAAGTCAAACAAAAGTCAAAATAGAGAATTGAAGAACTGAGATTGATCTGAACAAAATGTTCGATCGATCAGACAGAGAGCAAAAATATGCAGGTTTTTGGTTCAAAATTTTGGTTAAGTGTTGGAACTTGCAGATCGATCGAACTTTGAAGTTGGATCGATCTAAGAACTTTAGATCGATCTTAAAATGTTTTCGATCGATGAGACAAAGCTGAAATATGCAGGTTGATGTAGGCTCAAAATTTTCTAAATGTTGGATCTCAAGATCGATCCAACTTTGAAGTTAGATCGATCGAAGAATTTCTGATCGATCTGAGAATAAGTTTGAACGATGGGACAGAGAGGTGATTTGGATGCAGGTAGATACAGGTAGAAAATTTTTCTAAGTGTTGGATGCAAATGGAAGTTCGATCGATCGAACTCTCATTTGAGATCGATCGAACTTATGCAAAATGCTCAACCACAACACAAAAGTGCATGCAATCCTAATCACAGTTCCTTGCAATACATATGAACCCAAAGCCAATATCTAGACTTCACAAGAAATGAAATTTAAGATAGAAATGAGGGAGGAATAGGGTTTTGACACCCTACGAAATGATTTGCTAGTCTTTAACATCTCTAGCAAGACATTGGGCTCTTTTAGCCCGGATCAAAGATCTTGTAATGTATTCCCTCCTTATTAGGGTGATAGATGCTTTGAACTCCACCCAACAAATGGTTTTTTGAAGAACTTGTTGGATTAACCTTAAAAGAAACTTTTGATCCCTTGTCAATGCAATCATAACCTTTGGGCTTCCATGCCCTTTCAAAGCAAGAATTTGAAATAACATTTTGAGAATGCAAGGTTGAAGATGATCCTTTTAAAGTTTTGGTCTTACACAAAAGCTCACTTTCTTGACATTGAAGATCATGACATTTATCTACAACATTAACCTCCCCTTCATATTTCTCAAATGAATTAGGTATGGGATTAAAGATATTCAACTTCACCTTCATGTGGCCAAATGAGATCTTCATTATCCCCATCCTACAATTGATGTTGGCATTAGCGGTTGCCAAAAAAGGACGGCCAAGGATAACGGGAATTTGGCTTTTAGGATTGGGGACCGGTTCCATGTCAATGACAATGAAATCAACGGGGAAGAAGAATTTATCAATCTTAATTAATATATCCTTAATTATACCCCTAGGCTTCTTAATGGATCGGTCGACAAGTTGTAAAACTACCGACGTTGGTTTCAATTCACCTAAGCCCAATTTGACATAAACTGAGTATGGAAGAAATTTAACACTTGCTCTTAAGTCAAGAAATGCCCGATTAATGATATGATCACCAATAATGCATGAAGTAGTAAGTGAACCGGGGTCCTTAAACTTTAGTAAAGTGTTATATTGCAAAATTAAGCTTACTTGCTTGGTCAAAACCACTTTTCTTAGTGTTTGGCTCTTGTTCTTCCGCTTTTGGGTGCACAAGTCTTTCAAGAATTTGGCATAAGCCGGAATTTGCTTAATTGCATCCAAAAGTGGAAGATTAACTTTCATTTGCCTAAACATTTCCATGATATCATTAGTTTTTGCCTTTTGCTTATCTTTTGAAATAGATCATTTTAAGCCATCCGGAAATAGAACTTTTAGCTCGAACACTTTTTCAGAATTTTTCTTTGAAGTCTCTTCAGCACAAGAAGTTTTCAAATCACTTTGTTTCAAATCATTTTTCAACAAAATCTGTTTAAACTCATTTTTCGGCAAATCTTTCTTCAAAATCATTTTCAAAATCATTTTCAAATCACATTTTGAATTTTTCTCATTCACGAGATCATGTATATGCAATGAAGAAGGAATGGGATATGAAATGGGACGGGTGACAACTTGAGGTTGCACCGGTTCACTCTCTTCATTGTACTTTTCGACCTGATTGTCCACAATCCTACCACTCCGCAAGGTAGTTACCGCATTAACATGCTCAATGGTGTGGCCTTCTGATGAGGAATGGGTTTCCACAACACATTGTTGCTTAGGTGGGGCATTCATAGGCATTTTTCCCTTCTCTCTTGCATTAAGAGTGCTTGCTATTTGCCCTACTTGGGTTTCTAGCTTCGCAATAGTGTGTTAGCCTCAAGAGTGCCCAAAACATTCAAAACTTTTTCTTCAAAGGTGGGACTTTTAGTATTTCCTTGGGAATAAGATTGGTTGGGAAAATGAGAGTTAGCAAATTGATTCCTTTGTGATTGGTAAGTTCTATAACCTTGTAATCCTTGGTTTTGAAATGGAGGTGGAATGTACTTCCCTTGAAAATCGCCTTGGGAAGGGTTTGAGCCCTCTCCTTGGTTTTTCTAAGAGAAATTCGAATGATTTCTCCAACTTGGATTATAATGAGTACCATAAGGATTGTTCCCTTGGTTCACAAAAGCTGCATTGACTTGTTCATTAGGTTCATTTTGCACTTGTCCATGAGGACAGTGAGAAGTAAAATGAAGAACACTAGAACAAGTCATACATCTTTCATTTGATACACGATGAGAATGGTTAGGGAAGGAAGATACTTGGTTTGTTGAGTTTTGGTTAATAAAAAATTGATCAAACCTTTGAGATAAAGACTTCATTTCGGCGACTATTTCATTTGAATGGTTGACTTGATGTAAGCCAACACTCTTCCTACCTTGTGAATTTCTACTATTCTTGGGTGATAATGTTCTATGCAAAGAATTTTTACTTATGCTTTCATAAAGATGCCACACATCATCCTCATGCCTATCAATGTATAAGCCACCTATGGAAGCATCAACCATGCCTTTGTAATTGTCCGATAAGCTCTCAAAGAAATATTAAACTAATTGCCATTTGGGCATGTCATGATGTGGACACTTCCTAAGCAATTCATTAAAGCGTTCCCATGCCTCACGAAACGTTTCTCCATCCCCATATGAAAATTCTCGAATTGAGGTTCTCATAGCATTGGTCTTAGAAACCGGATAGTACTTCTTCAAGAACTCTTGTTGCATTTCTGCCCAAGAAGTGATTGAAAAAGGCGTAAGATTGTTAAACCAATACTTTGCCTTGTCTTTTAAGGTGAATGGAAAAAGTTTGAGTCTTAAGACCTCTTCCAGCATGTCCGTATATTTTACGGTGGAACATACTTCTAGAAACTCATCCAAATGCTTGTAAGGTTCTTCACTTGGAAGTCCATGATAGTTAGGAATCATTTGAATGGTTTGTGGCTTAATTTCAAAGTGATGTGCTCTAAATGGTGGCAATTGAATACATGTGGGTGCATTGTATTCATTAGGCACATAGTGATCTCTTAAAGTAAGTAGAGGATTAGCAATTTAAGGTGCAACATGGGCACCTTGATCTTGATTTCCTTGAATGATAGGAGGTTGTAGAGCATACATTGGCCTTGGCATTCCAAATGGAACTTGGCTTTGTTGTTGTAGTGGTTGGTGAATGAATAGCCTAGGCATGTCTAATAGTGCTTGCATATTCTCATGATGCATATTTGGATGAAGGATACCTTGTTGGTCTATGTGACCAAGGTCCTCTACATGCTCTTCATTATGGCCTTCCATTGATGTAATAGATCGGGTAGACTAGAACTTCCTCTTCCCCTAGGATTTCTAACTACGGATTCAAGATGCAAATCAAGAGGGATAAAACTTGGTCTTAGTGATCTACGACCATGCATGCACAATGTAAAAACACATAAACATAATGAGAGAACAAACACTTTGACTTCACAACAATTCAATGAAACTTCCTCCACAAACACTTAACCCATACTCCTATGCTTTAACAATAATGATGCAAAGAACAATTAAAAATGCCTCCACGCGGGCTCACGATTTATCTAAGAAATTAAAAACAAGCCTCCACGCGGGCCGACGATTTAACTAAGGGATTGAGTAAGGAAAGTCTCACAAAGGTCCTTTAGCACTTCAACTCTAAATTTATAGCTTAGCTTAGCAATTTTTTTAAAATTTTGAACATTTTTCCATGCTTGCTTAGCTCCTTTGCTTGAATGCTCCTTTGCTTGCCTCCTAGCTCAATATTCCTTGTCAAAGATGAACAAACACAATAAGTAACAAAAAGAAAAATAAAAATAAAGTAAAGACACGATCAAAAGAGTACTAATTCGTAATGAATTCCACAAATACGACGTTGCCTAATCCCTGCAACGGTGCCTAAAACTATGGTCGACGTCCTACCATAAGCTTAAGAGTGTGCATTAAGGTGAGGGCCAAGTTTTACATTTATAGAAGCCACTACTACCTTCACTAAAAATATAGTTAGGGTGAGTAGGGATCGTCCCAAGGATTGGAGTCGAATTTGGTTGTGGAATCACTATTAGGGTTAGTAGGTCGAGTGATCAAACAAATAATTGGTTGGTTGATTAAACTAGAGAGCAAATTAAACTAAGTAATTGAATGCAATAAAGAGTAAGTAAGAGAGAAAGAGATCTTGGGGTTTTGAGGTCACCACCAAGCAATGCTTTTCTACAATCTTAACTAGTGACTAATGAGGGAAATGTGTGTTGCAATATTGATGTGTGTATGTATTTGGTTGTTTCAATTAGCAAGGGTGACCAATTAAGCATACATTGTCTAATCAACATGTGAAAAGCACAATATATCTAGCAATTAAGTATATATTGTCTAAATAGCATATGAAAAACACAATATATCTAGCAAGTCATTAATCATTTCATTAAGCTCACAAGCCAAATACACCACAAGGTTAGAGACATATGCTACTTGCATTCAAAAGTATGGAACATCAAACAACAAGTATGGATTGTCCTCACATCTAACAACTATACTACCACTACACTACAATTAAGCTAATGACATGAAATTAAACTAATTAAGCTAAGGGAGAGGCACAATCCATCAAGAAATTAGCATGAACCATCTAGAAAATTACAAGAGCATTCTTTTAAGCACTATATTTTGACAATCTCTAGATCTATGGTATTAATACACCTAGACATGCATCAATAACAAAAGAAATAGAGACAAATACATGAACATCTATTCTAGCATACATAAACATATAGATAGAATGAAATGATCAATTGAAAGCATTAAACCACATAAATCATTGAATAAACAAGATCTATATATATAAAAGTGTCAAAACATGTATTACAACACTAATCCCTCAATAATACACAAAATCAAGATGTAGAAAGCATGCTTGGGGCTAACTCTATCCCCAATAGGATGTCTAGCCACTTATGGTAGTGCTTCTCCAACCCTTAAGGGCTAACTCTATGGTAGAGATTTGCTCCTTGGTTGATGAAGAGTCTCCAATGGTGTCTCCAGCCTCCTCATCCTCTAAGCTTGCTCTCCAAGAGTTCTTACAAGGTATGAGATGATATGAGGTAATATGAGGTACTCTCCATGTAAAAAGCAATCCTTATCCTTATATAGGTAGGTCAAATGACACACAAAATGAGATGGGGTCGTGCATAAAATATTCCTCAATGATTGGATAAAGGATAACTTTTGTGAGCTAGAGATTTAACTTTTTCGCATTGGAGGAAGTTCGATCGATCGAACCTTGGACTTGGATCGATCGAACATGGCTAAGATCTATCGAACTGAAGTTGGATCGATCCTCAATGGCGGCGCTTTTTGGATAAAGACAAATCTGAGATATTTTGAAGATAGTTTTGGGAAAAGGACAAAAGTGGTTGGTAGGGTGGTATAACTAGATAAGATCAATCATTTGGATAATGACAAGGTAATTCGATCGATCGAAGAATGATATTGGATCGATCGAACTTTTGAGATCTCTGAAAATGTCATCGTGGCTCTGATCCATCTTGAAGTGCTGAGATCGATCATGTTGGATCGATCGAACTTTGATCTGAGATCGATCAAAGTTGTTGATTTCCACCTTTTTCTTTCTTTTGCTTCCACTTGGCTCCTTTATTTGATTCATCCCATAATTGCTTCATTTCTACTCTTATTTGGCTGAGTTAGCTTATTTTCAGGAGTAGTGCCTGAAAATGAAAATAATACGAAATCAATCTAAAATGGTAAAGTAAGATAAATAAAGGTACTAGAATGCCTAAGCTTAAAAGGTTTAAATACGCACTTTTTAGCGCTCATCAGGCCCCCGTTTAAGCTGTTTTGGGTGAAAACGAGACTGGGGTTTCTAAACGGTTGTTGAAGCGGGGGAGGGTACACCCGCCCAAAACTACCTTCGTTGTCATCCTACTCTGAAGTCATTTGTCTCTCTCTCTTTCAATATATATATATATATATAATAGTGATGTTGTTATGTATGGCTCCTTTTACCTTGTTTTAGGATTCTCACGTGTTAATTTAGGTCCGCTACGGTTACATTGACAATGCAATAACTCAAAATCATTAATATAATAATAAATAAATCGAATTATGTAAATATGTTGAATTTTTAATGTGATGGTCTATATTGTAACAGAATGTAATTTATTGAATAAGCATTCTATCGGTAATATAACGTGTCGTATAATTGTATTGTGTTGTAAGGGATGAGAGACAACAGAGGACCCAGATATAAGAAAAAAAGGGGTTAATCTATCTTAATTGTATTTAAGAAAAGTAGTTTGGCAAGCTAGGCTTTCCAGCCCAATGCCACAGGTTGGCCTAAGATAGGCAATCCAACTAACTCATTCCCAGCCCAACTAACTCCTACTTCATAATAGATGAGTAGTATAATTTATACTTTGTAACACAATATTTGCAGAGTGATATGGTAGATTAGAGAAGAAAATATGGACACAAAAAAGAGAAAAAGACGAGAGAGCAAAATAGACATTACTAGAGCTTAGAGCCATTACTTTAAACAGAGGTAATAACTAATGAGAAGCCGAGTGCCTCACCAAACTATCAAACTACTGCTATGAGGACGAGAATGTTGGAGTTATATTTTAAATTTATTATTTATTTAATTACTAAAACTCCAACTGAATTCTTAATGAAGTTTTAATGTAAAATTAATAAAGTTTTCTACAACTTACATATTAACTTACCTTAACTTACGTGTTATTTAAGTGGAAAATTAACGATAGCTTCATTAATACTAATTATTATATCCCTACTTATACTAGTATAAATAGAAGGCCTATGTAGCCTACTTAACACACACTCTCTAAACTTGTTAGATTTAATCAAAAGTGATTTGAGAAAGTGCTTTCAAACTATTAATTTTGAGTGTGTGAGTTTCATACTTTTAGTTGATCGGATGGAGATAAATATACAGGTTCATGAAGAAGATGTGCAACCTTCATGAACATACAGATTTGATAGCTGGGCTTAGTTGAATCCCGGAGATAGTGCTGCCATTTGTCTTCCATTGCATGTGGGAGAGGCTTCAACTATCTTCAAGAAGCGATTACGCACCTCTAAGCCTTGTGTTGTAGCCCCGGATTTCTGGATGTGGGTTGGCCAGGCCCACGCCCGATTACCCAAGGATATCAAACCAATTAGCAAAAAATGAACATAGAATACAATTAAGAAAACATGAATAAATAAATTGCTGAAAAGAAACTAGAATGATAATCCAAATACTGAAACCTTAGAATAAAATTTTATAAATAAAGAAATATTCTGATACATCTAACTCTCCATTTCTAACACAACTCGGGAATCCATCTGGTGGACCCCTAATAAACTCCAACACTGAAATCAACAACTGAAGAACTCTAATGCTAAATCCCGAAGAAACTCCTACGTCGTCGGAAAAATGAGAAGCTATCTCTACTCAACACGAACAAGCTCTAAGACCTGGAACCGTCCGTTACCTGAAAAATAAGAGTGGGTTAGGCCCACAAACAAGTTCTATCCTAACTACAATCCAAACAGAGACCCGATACGTAGATACATCCTAGATGTCTCAACCATATCTATATAGTCCGTAATAGATAAATATATATCCACACTGAGGGTCTCAACCTGAATAGAAGGCAACATGCAAAACGCACCTGAGTGGGCATAACTACCCAAGCCTAACAAGGTATACCTCAACCAATATAGCTAGCTACACATCCTATTGCATATACACTCCCTAACTATCGACTATGGGACTCAAGCTCAGATCGCGGTACCATAATTTATATATATAAATTCCCATCCAAACCAATGTAGTGCCGCTCAACTGTTCGTTGCCATGACATGGCATAAAATTAGGATTTAAATGTTTTAGTTAAATCCCTATCCTTCCTATTAATAGAAAATATAAATAACCATCCAATATGTCGTTCAACTGTTTTAGTTGACAGGACATGAAACCATGTAAGATTTAACTGGTTTAGTTAATCCATTCCGTATGTATGATTGGGTAGGGATTAGTGTTTTGATCTAATTCGTCCTTCCGTATGCCACCGTCCCATATCGGGGCATACCATGCAAATGATCCGTAATGATGCAACATTTTATACAGTACATCATACAAGGTCTACATAATCCAAATAGTTGATAAAATGCAGAATGTAAACAGTTCATCAACTACAAATCCAGAATCCATTCACGTAACTTAACGAAACAAAGTTTAATAGTTCATCAAGTTAAAGTCCAGCATCCATCCAGGTAATTGACAAAAAATATATAATTAGTCCTTCAATTAATTCCAGGTTAACTTCCAGGTAAAATACAAAACCTGAGTTTTAGTTCAGCAACTTAAGTCCAAAACCAATATACTGCAGAATTATAACTAGCAGATTAACCAGTAAAAACAAAAACCATGACTCAGTTAATTGCTAATTAATGTATAATAATTCTACAATTAAAATCCTAGCCGTAATCCATGAAACTGCAGAAACAAGGCTAAATCTTTCGGCAAATAAAAATCCAACGCATATGTAGGTTGAACTTGATATATAATTAGCCTTTACTGTGATTTAAGGCAAGAGTTATACTCATGTGATAATCCGTTAAGCCGCCGAATGAACTTAACCCATTAATTTCCCCTCAACCGGTAACAATATGCAAAGAGATTATTATTTCATACTATTCATCCAATAAATCTAACAGGTAACTTATGCAATTAGAGGTCATACTAGCTTCTAGATTTACAAATTAAATCACCTAATAAAGCCCCAATACTAATTCAAGAAGCAACCAAGCATCAACAGTACCCGTTAAAAAATTCCAAAACCAACAAAAATGAGATAGCCTGCTCTAAAATGCAAGGGCAAGCTCTTGCAAGCATGGAGCCGGCTCCATGCCTTCTTGGAGCCAGCTCTTGAATGATGGGAGCCGGCTCTTCAATTCCCAGAGCCGGCTCTTCATCCCTCTGAGCCTCTCTTCCCCTCTAGCTCCGTTTTCCGACCATCTGCTTCAACACCGGCCATTTCCACTCCTTCAGTTTGTTTTTAAAACTGTTCCTAAGAGTCCTAAGTATGTCCAGAATCATCCATACTCTTACTTAGGTTGGTTTACATTAAATAAAACCTTAGAACATTTACCGATCAAACATGCTTGAGAAGAGCAAACACTGTAATCAAACCAAACTTGCATGAACTATAACCAAAATTAATTCACGCATACAGAAAATTGATATAGCATATAACAAGCATCTAAAATTCAATTTAATAACCAATTAAAACACTAGAGACTCTATAAAGATGCACAGAACACAGGCAATGGGAGAGAGAAAGGAAAGAACTTGCCTTTACAGTTTTGGATTCAAAACTCTGTTGCCGTCGTTCTAAGTTTTTTCAGCGATCCAATTCACTGTTAAATCTCCTATTGCTCCATCTTCCCTTCTCCTACGTCTATCCTTCAAGCCATGGCCAAACCCTCCCCAAAGTTGCTCTATTTGTTTCTCACAACCTCTCTCTCTTTTCTCTCAATATCCCAGAATATGAATAGGGTCCATGTTTTGTTTAAAACCCTAAGGTGACATACTGTTCTATATATATATAGACCTAATTAAAACCCTATTCCCTGTAGGATTAAAGACAGAGCCCTAATCTAAATCCTAGTCGGCCCATAAACAAAACCTCAGTTATCATCTTTAGCACCTAAGTTATAATCTACGGCTCTACATATGTGACTTCCAAAAGACTGTAAATAATTAACGTAATTAAAAACCTTATTTATCTTAATTACCTAATTATAAAAGTATTTTTTAAAAAAAAACACTTAAGGACACACCATCAAACAAGCTAAATCCAATAATGTAATTAATGCAACTAATTCAAATAATGACAATTAAATCCATAAACATAATTAATGTAACTACAGAAAAATCAAAAACAAATTTAAACAAATTAATTAATTCAAATAAACACAATAAAAAAAACAATTCATTTAAGTAAAACAATTAATTAAAATAAACCACTACCCAATAAACAATTTGACACATAGAATCAAATTTAAATTCCAATCTTATCCTTTTGAAAACTAGGGGTATTACACCTTGATACTCACCATTTTTAATTTATTGGTTCCAACAATTTGAAGATAGTTTTCTCTCGAAAGAATTCATTTTCGTTGTTGTCCAACACTGATTATTTGGTTTCTCAACCGAATATCAAGGCTTTGATGGTGTGTGTGTGTGTGTGTATATATATATATATACACCCTAACGGTGGAAAGGAAAATTTTATTTTTCCTTCGATAATTGAAAATCGCTTATGTCATGATTAAGCTATGTCTAGCTGTTCTGGGTGACAAAACACCATTTGATTAAATTTTAATTTGATTAATGAGAAGATCACAAGGTGAATTAAATTGGCATCTCATCCTACTAAAGGTGACCATAATTCTTCCATGCCTAGTGGGGGAATCATGTAACCCAATATCCTATGTTGGTGGGCACAAGGGCAATTGGATGAAATTGCACTTCTGGTAAGCTAGTCATTCTAAAGGATGAACACCATATTCCTTATATTCATATGAATATGGATTATAATTCATTTCCTTTCAAGTGTGGCTTCAAGGTTATCTTTGAATCTGGTATGTTCCTTGAAATAATCTTTTCATTAAAGGTGTGTCTAAATTTGTGCAATAATTTATGTTTATATTGCCAAATTCATTGATTAATAATGTGTTATAAACTTGGTCAATGAACAGAATCCTTTTATCAAAGGATCTGTTAGGGATTGATCGAAAGGTTATAATAAAACCTATATGGGTCAATGCATTATAGGTAGCATATGAAAATTTATTGGTCTAGCTTTCATATATGTTGAAAGAAATATGGTACCTTAGAACTGATCTCCATTGATCACATTATTGATGCTCATTTTGAATATACTTACGTTTATACTTGAAAGCTGAAAGCTCTAGTAGGTCATTTTCCGCCTGATTAAATCATACTATGATGAACGAGAAGATCACAAAAGAGGTTTATTGTCTTTCAGGACACGTGCCATCAGTTGATTGAAACTAGATCATCTCTCCACATTACAATTAGTCAAAATCATGCAAGATTTATGACTAGTGGGGGGATCAAATGACAATATAAGAAGAGAACTCTTCAACTTCTAAAGTGACATGCATAAGCATAATTTCGGTAAGTGATGCATCTGAAAGAGGTCTTCAGATTTGCAAATAATGGCTTCGAGGAGAGTTTTAAATTCATCAAATTTTCATCCAAAATTTGTATAATTGTCGAAATGAGCCACTCTATTAACGGTATGCTTTTAGTTATAAAACTGATTTTTGGTTACTATAAATTTCTTAATTTATGGCATGTCATATATTTGATTACATGAGTTTAAATTCATTAATCAAAAGATAACCATTGGTAAGGTTCATGTGGATCAAAGCATTACATGTAGCATGTAACCTTTTATTGATGTGTTAAAAAGACACTAATACTAGAAATTTGATCCATATTGACAGAAATGAGCTAATTATTTTCATGAAGGAAAGTGATATACTATCATTTTATTGATGATACTAATTTTTATCCTTGAAAACTCATTTTTTAAAGCTCCAAAATAGAGGAATGAAAGTTTAGGAAATCAATGATTGCAGCTAAATGTCATATTGATAAAAGGAGATTCCAAGGGAATTCTGACAATTATTATTTGCCTATCAAGTTCTTAATTTGAACTTTTGACATGATCGATCTCAAGGAAGCCGGTGTGATTGTGTAAATCAAAGTGTAGGGCCTCAACATGGATTTACTCTCACGCAATCCAATTTTATCAACTAATCTTGAAAGGTTCAAAATCTTTTTAGATGCTGCAGTCTTTATTCTTATTGATCCCAAATCAGAGTCAGTTTGCAATCAAGGTAGTGCACTGAATCAACTTGAATTCTCAAATTTTTGGTGGTCATTATGATCCAATGAACTGCACCAGGGCAAACACAACTTGTTATCAAGTACATAAATAATCTGGGAAGAGATCATTGAATTTCTCTTATGAGAATATAGAGGTACTTGCAGAGTACTATGGATCATGGGTCAGATTATTGCAAATACTTAGTTGTTCTTTGCTACGGATGCTCAGAGTTCGTACCAACTTGGATCTTCACCATGGATGGAGTAATGATTTCTTGGAAATCAAAAGGGTGGACTTGTATAACTCATTCCTCAATGGAATCTGAATGTTATTGCACTTTCTCTGCTGGAGAGGAAGTTAACTGGGTAAGGATCTTACTGGAGAGTATTATTCCAATACGAAGTAAACCTATACCGCTCTTGAAATATTTTTGTGACAATGAGGTTGCAATGCTTCAAGCTCATAGCCAGTGTTACAATGAAAAGTCCATACATGTGCAGTTAAAGCACAATCATCTAGAAGAGATCCTGGCAAATGGATTATCATAGTTTACTGTGTGAAGGCCGAATCTAATTTGGCATATCCACTGTCGAAAGACATGTAAAGGGACCTAATGTCCAGGGCCATATCTTATTTGGCATATCCACTGTCGAAAGACATGTGAAGGGACCTTGTGTCCAAGACATCTAAAGGGATTGGAAAGAGCCTATAATCGATGTTGTGATGTTATGGGAACCCAACCCAGTGATATTTCTCCTAGGTTCAATAGGAAAAGCAAGTAACATAACAACTTGCGTGAGCACATTAATGTTCCTTTCCCTATAATGTGATGTGGGTGCTCAATCCTGTAACTAAGGAGGTTGAGATTTTAGATCTCGTACTATAAATCAATTTTCGATTGGAGTGTACAGGATCACTCTTGATAGATTCACCGTATAATCAATGAAGAGGTTGAGACATGATTCTCTTAATGAATTCTATAGATCGGATTTTCGATTGGGGTGTACACAATCACTCTTGATAGATTCACTGATTTATCTTGCAATGAGGAGGATGAGATTAAATTCTCTTAATGAGTCCATAACTGGTATTCGGTTGGAGTGTGCAAGGTCACTTTTGATGGACACACCAATCTGAGTGTGGAAGTAGGGTCGCTTCTATAGGATCTAGATAAGCTTGATCCTTAACGACACTTAGAAGTATGGATTCCGGACACATGGCCGAAACGTGTCGAGCTTTAGTACTTTATCTCCAAATAGAAATGTGTGTGTAGTATTTCTTATTCATCAACATGGTTCTTGGTTCAAGATATCATTCACCAAGTTCCTAGATGAAATCAAAGGGGCTTACACTAGGTAACGGTTCAAGTCCAAAAGACACCATTATTGATGCACACGATTGTACTGATCAACAAAAAGAAATTTGAAACAAGTGGGGGACTATTGGAGTTATGTTTCTAATTTATTATTTATTTAATTACTAAAACTCCAACTGAATTCTTAATGAAGTTTTAATGTTGAATTAAGAAAGTTTTCTACAACTTATATATTAACTTACCTTAACTTATGTGTTATTTAAGTGAAAAATTAAGTATAGCTTCATTAATATTAATTTATTATATCCTTACTTATACTAGTATAAATAGAAGGCCTATGTAGCCTACTTAACACACACTCTTTAAACTTATTAGATTTAATCAAAAGTGAATTGAAAACGTATTTTCAAACTATTTATTTTGAGTGTGTGAGTTTCATACTTTCAGTTGATCGGACAGAGATAAATACACAGGTTCATGAAGAAGAAGTGCAACCTTCATAAACATACAGATTTGATATCTGGGCTTAGTTGAATCCCAAAAATAGTGCTGCCATTTGTCTTCCGTTGCACTTAGGAGAGGCTTCAACTATCTTCAAGAAGCTATTACGTGCCTCTAAGCCTTGATACTCACCATTTTTAATTTATTGGTTCCAACAGAGAAATTATTCAATCTCCACTATTATTTATTAGTTACACATTATGTTGGTGGTGTTGTAAAGAATCATACCAAAAATACTTTAAAATAAAATTATATGAACAAATCAAAAGATAGAGGAAAATACTTGCATGCTTGGTTTAATCCATGAACAATTGGAATGAATATATATATTACAAAAACTTTAGCGTCCTCTTTCATAAAGTTAAGAGAAATTGGACATTCAGACATGATCAAGTCAAAAAGTAAAGAGCCACGTCAAGTTCTTTATAATTTTCTCTAATTTTTTTCATTATCTTGTAAAACGCTAAAAATATATTGTGTATATATATATATATGTATATATATATATATAGTAATATTGAGTGAGAGCTTTAGAGAGAGAAAGTATAAGAGAGAGAAAGTAAAATAACTTTATTATACTTGTTCAAGTTACATCCAGCGAAGTAGTAGATGCATGGCTTTTATAGGAAAAAAGTGAGGCTTCTATGATAAGCCACAAAGATGAAAACTTACATAATAAGCCACAGAATTTGAGCTTCCTTTTCACGCCAAACATTGTGTCATCATTGACTTACTTTCTTATGGACCCCACATATTGATATATATAACACTCCCCCTTGGGGTCCATAATATTACACTAAGAATATGCCTCGTTAAAACCTTGCTAAGGAAAACCCAGTGGGACAAAACCCTAGCGAAGGAAAAAGAGTACAGTATTCTTGTGTATCTGAAAATGGTATTACATAGATTAAAACTGCCTCATTAAAACCTTGCCAGGAAAACCCAGTGGGATAAAACCTAGACGAAGGAAAAAGAGTACAGCATGCCAATACCTCTTTGATCAATTGCTCCTCCTCATTAGATCAACCCTGAAGATCCTTTAGTTGATGCATTCCAATGTTGTGCACCAGCTTCTTGAATGTTGTAGTTGGAAGCATTTTAGTGAATAAATCTGCTAGATTTTCACATGAACGTATCTTCTGAATATCAATATCACCCTTTTTCTACAGTTCATGTGCATAAAATTTTTTTGGTGAGATGTGCTTGGTCCTGTCACTTTTAATATACCTTTATTTCATTTGTGCAATGCATGCCGCATTATCTTCATATAATACTGTTGGGCTATCTTTTATTGATGAGAGACCACATGTTGTTCGAATATGTTGGATCATTGACCTCAACAAAAGCATTCCCTGCTGGCCTCATGAATTGCGAGTATCTTAGAATGATTTGAAGAAGTTGCAATCATTGTCTGTTTCATAGATCACCATGATATAGCAGTGCCGCCATAGGTAAATACATATCATGTTTGTGAATAGGCTTTATGTGGGTCAAAGAGATAGCCGGCATTTGCATATCCAACTAATTGAGAATTTGGCGCCTTTGAATAAAACAATCCCATATCAGTTGTGCCACGAAGATATCGCAATATGTGTTTGATTCCATTCCAATGTTTACGGGTGGGAGCAGAACTGTACCTTGCTAATAAATGGACTGGAAAAATTATGTCAGGTCTTGTGCAATTTGCAAGATACAAAAGAGCACCAATCGCACTGAGATAGGGCACTTTAGGACCAAGGAGTTCTTTACCATCCTCACGAGAACGAAAATGATCTTTCTTGATATCAAGTGATCGAACAACCATTGGAGAGCTCAATGGATAGGCTTTATCCATATGAAAGCGTTTCAGAATCTTTTCTGTATATATTGATTGATGGATGAGAATACCGCTCGAAAAATGTTCAACCTACAGCCTAAGGTAGAATTTTGGTTTTCCGAGATCTTTCATTTCGAATTCTTTCTTTAAATAAATGGCCGTTTTTTCGATCTCGTCCAATATTCCCACAAAATTCAAATCATCAACATATACTGCAACAATAATAAAACCAGATTCTGATTTGTTAATAAAAATGCATGGACAAATATGACTGTTCACATACCCTTCTTTGAGCAAGTAATCGCTAAAGCGATTATACCACATTCGTCCAGATTGCTTCAATCCATACAAGGATCATTGTAATTTTATCGAGTACATATTATGTGGTTTTGTTTCAGGCAATTTAAATCCTTCTGGGATTTTCATATAAATATCACTATCTAGTGATCCATATAAATATGTTGTAACCACGTCCATTAGATGCATATGCAATGTTTTTGTGACTGCCAAATGTATTATGAATCAAAATGTGGGTACATCAATCATAGGGGAGTATGTTTCCTCATAATCAATACCAAGTCTCTATGAGAAACCTTGAGCTACAAATCGGGCTTTATATCTCACTATTTCATTTTTCTCATTACGCTTTCGTACAACACCCATTTGTACCCAACAGGTTTAACATACTCAGGTGTCTGGACTACTGGTCCAAAAACTTCATGTTTAGCTAATGAATTTAGCTCTGCTTGTATTGCTTCTTTCCATTTTGGCCAATCATTTCTTCGTCGACATTCTTCGACGTTTTGAGGTTCCAAATCCTCATTATCAATATCAAGAGCAACAAGATATGAGAATATGTTATCGACAACAATTGCATTTTTATTCCATCTTGTTTCATAATTTAATGAGATCTCATCAGTTGCAGGTACATTTGCCTTATCAATATTTATCATTTCATCATTTTTAGGTACCTGAGATTCATCCAGGGCCTCTGCTTTTATCAAAACCTATGATTTCAGATTGATCAATAATATATGTTACTCTTTTTGTGGCCTCTTCAGGAGTGCCAGCTTTTCTTTGTGATTTCCTCTTACGAGGAGCGGTATCTTTTGCACCGACTGGTTTGCCACGCTTCAGGCGTGTTTTAGATGCATTTGCTGCATTACTGACAGAAGGCCCCTCAGTGACAGCAATTCGAGCTGGAATATTGGCAGCTGGTATATGTGATTTTATCACTTTCCTTATATCAATAAATGCATCAGGTAATTGATTTGCAACATTTTGCAAGTGAATGATCCTCTGAACTTCTCGTTCACATTGATTTATGCGAGGATCAAAATGAGATAATTACAGGGCATTCCAAGTAAGATCACGTTGCTGTTGTACCTTTTCTCCCCCTAATGGTGGGAAAACAGTCTCATTAAAATGACAGTCAGCAAATCGTGCTTTAAAGACATCACCTGTCAGGGGTTCAAGATATCTAATAATAAATGGAGAATCAAAACCAACATAAATTCCAAGTCTACGTTGAGGACCTATTTTAGTGCGTTGGGGTGGTGCAATTGGAACATATACAACACAACCAAAAACTCGTATGTGAGAGATATTTGGTTGTTAACCAAAAACAAGTTGCAATGGTGAGTACTTATGATAAGCAGTTGGTCGTATACGAACTAATGATGCAGCATGTAATATGGCATGACCCCAGACAGAAACAGGTAATTTTGTTCGCATAAGCAAAGGACGACCAATTAGCTGAAGTCTTTTAATAAAAGATTCAACCATACTATTTTGAATATGAGTGTGTGCAACAGGATGTTTAACATTAATTCCAACTGATATACAACAATCATCAAAAGCGTGAGAAGAAAATTCAGCAGCATTATCAAAACGGATTGTCTTAATTGGGTAATCAGGAAAGTGTGCTCGTAATTTGATAATTTGAGCAAGAAGTCTAGTAAATGCAATATTACGAGTAGAAAGCAGATAAACATGTGACTATTGTGTTGAGGCATCAATTAAGACCATAAAATAGCGAAATAGTCCACAAGGTAGATGAATTGGCCCACATATATCCCCGAGAATTCATTGCAAAAATGGGAAAGACTTAACAATGACTTTTGAAGGAGATGGTCTGATAATCAACTTACTTTGTGAGCATGCAGTGCATAGATTATTATTTGGTAAGATGAGCTTTTGATCTTTTAGTGGGTGTCCATATGAATTTTCAATAATTCGACGCATCATTGTACTCCCCGAGTGACCAAGTCAATCATGCCAAAGCATAAAAAGTTTTAGGTCACACGATTTTTTATGTATCACAGCATTTGACTCAATTGTTCTAATGGTTGTATAGTATAACCCAGAAGAGAAAATAGGGAGTTTTTCTAATATCAGCTTTTTGCCTGAGGTAATAGAAGTAATGTAGAGATATTCCACATTTCTTTCATTTGCAGTCTCAATATGATACCCATTACGACGCAAATCTTTAAAACTCAACAGATTTCTCTGAGATCTTGTAGAATATAAGGCATCATTGATTTATAATCTTGTTCCATGTGGTAAAATGACGTTGGCTTGTCCGGAGCATTCAATCAAGTCGATGGGACCTGATATTGTACTTACACTAGCATCTGCCAGAGTTAGGTGGGAAAAATATTTTTGATCTTGAAGGATTGTATGTGTTGTTCCACTATCTGCAAAACATATATCTTCTCCATTTATTTTGGAACTAGTAAGATCCATTCCTATGCATGCAAATTTCTTTATCAGAAAAGAAACTTTTATAACAAAAGAAACTTTAATACAAACTAGAAAATAAAAACTTTAATACAAGGAAAATAAAAACATAGTAGACAAAACATGAAAAGAAAATAAGATTAATTGGTGTGGACATTTCCATTACCAATCAGGAAGTCTATCTTTTCATCACGGTCCTCAAAGGATCTGATACATCTAGATTTGTGATGTTAACTGGTTCATTATCATCAATGAAATTCATTTCTAGATTTGTGATGTCAACTGGCTCATCATGATCAAGGAAATTCATTTCCTTTTGTTTCCCTTTTTCTTTCATTGAGGCTTGATAAAGGTCAGCCAGATGCTTAGGTGTACGACAAATGTTTTGTCAATGCCCCGTCATTCTACATCGGTAACAAGTATTATCATGAACCTTGGAAGGTTAAGCCACATCCTTCCATTTTACCAGTTTCATTTCATTATGACCTTTCCTTTGAGGATATGGTGTGGATCTCTGATTGCGAAAATGTGAGGATTGATATCCTTCAAGGTAATAAGAATGATTTCTACCACGATCATATTCATTATTGTGGTAGTTATTTTTACCACGACCATATTCATTATTGTGGCCATTTCTAGCACCACGACCACGTTCACGGCTGCGTCCACGACCATGGGATGAGGCAACATATGTTTCAAGGATCGGTGTCAATCCAATTGGACGAGACTAGTGGTTTCTTAACAAAAGCTCATTATTTTGCTCTGCCACCAGCAAACATGATATCAGCTTTGAATATTTTTTAAATCTACGTTCTCGATATTGTTGTTGCAAGAGTACATTCGAGGCGTGAAATGTGGTGAATGTTTTTTCTAGCAAAAGTTCATCAGTAATAGTATCACCACATAATTTCAATGTAGAGCTGATTTTGAATAGAGAAGAGTTATATTCAGCCACAGTTTTAAAATCTTGCAACCTCAGTTGCAGCCAATCAGCCCTTGCCTTTGGGAGGATGACTGTTTTTTGATGATCATATCTTTCTTTCAAATTGTTCCACAAACCAAGTGGATCTCTTTCAGTGAGGTATTTAGTTTTCAGTTCCTCACTAATATGGCGCCGGAGGAAAATCATGGCATTTGCTTTATCTTGCAATGATGCATCATTTTTTTCTTTGATTGTGTCGCCAAGGCCCATGGCATCCAAATGGATCTGAGCATCCAGAATCCAAGATAAATAATTTTTGCCAGAAATATCTAGGGCCACGAATTCCAGCTTTGTTAAGTTTGACATTTTTAGAATAACTAGATGTAACAATATAAAAATATAATTTAGAATAATATATAAATAAATAAAATGGCATTAAATGAAATAATAACATAATATGAATTATTTAAATAACAAAAGGTGGTAAAACCAACCATAGTGAATAAATTATTAAACAATAAAGACGATAAAACCGACCATAAATCATTAAATATAAAGGTGGTAGGACCAACTATACTGTAAGCACATATATCATTTAAGTGAACAAATTTATTTTATAAATAATAATCCATAATTGAAATTTTCTTACTTTTTGGAGTCAGAAATACTATTTTCTTTGATAAAACAAACCAACCCAACAATCTATCAAAACTAATATTACAAAATAGATATATAGTTGGGATAGAAAGAGGGAGATAAAGCTTTTTTTTCAAATCTCAGACGGATGGAGTTCGTGCTGATAACGTATGATAAATATATATAGAGAGAGAGTAATATTGAGTGAGAGCTTTAGAGAGAGAAAGTATAAGAGAGAGAAAGTAAAATAACTTTATTATACTTGTTCAAGTTACATCAAGCGAAGTAGTAGATGCATGGCTTTTGTAGGCAAAAAGTGAGGCTTCCATGATAAGCCACAAGGATGAAAACTTACATAATAAGCCATAGAATTTGAGCTTCCTTTTCACGCCAAACATTGTGTCATCATTGACTTACTTTCTTGTGAACCCCACATAATGATATATATAACATTGTGTATATATTATAAGTATACAAGTGTAAATGCAATGTTACGCAAAATACTAAATAAGAGAGAAACAACAAACATCTGCCCTATTATTCTGACATTGCTAGCCACAACTTTTTTACCTATACATACCCATAGCATTTTATTTGAATGGATATTAACAATTTATTATAATAGAACCTCACATAGCTTTGTTTATAATTTGACTATGAACAAAATGAAACTTCTTATCATTATATTTAAAATCATTTTAGTATATATGATTTGTTTTCTTAATTTACATAATCAATTATCATGAGAGTAAGATGAAATATGGGAGGAAACTAAAAACTCGTACATTACCATATTGGTACAGCGGTAAATCAACCAATATCTTCACTTTTCTTCTTCCATTGCACAATTACAAACCTATCTCAATTACACTGATTGATACGTCTATTGGATTACCATTAAATTGTATGAGTTTTCTATTTATTTATTTTGGTACCTCAATAGTATTTTAAAAAAATTAAATAAAGATATTATTTAGAGTTTGAATTGATCAAATTTCATGTATTTTATTGTAATAGTATGAGTTCACATACTTTTCTTCTGTATTTCCTCAGTTCATGGTACTATCCTGTGGCTGCATTCTTTGCAATTGTTCTTTTTCTCACAAGCTATTTCTACATTCTCACCTGATATTGTTGGCATCCTATTTAACCAATACAAATATAAAATTTTCAAAATTATAGATCAATAGAAGTGTTTCAATTCGTTCTTTATTTATTATTTTTTTTTTCTCACACATGCTACAGCTAACATGTATTTTTCCCCAGTAATAAATCCATAAGACTTCCGATTACCATTTATTTCAAAACTAACGTAAGTTGAAGTGATAAATTTATTCACTAGGAACGGTTTATTTTGAATCTACAAAGTAGGGAGAAATAAGTTTTGAGAAAATCTGATAATATAATATTAATTGCAACATGAATCCAGAAACTTAATCTCGAAAGGATACTAATACTCGAAAATAAGTTTAAAAATAAAGTTTTTCTAAAAATTCTGAAAAAATAGTCAAAGAAACATAATCAAATAAAACTACTAAATATAAAATATGAGTGCAATCGGAGTTCGTTTAGAATCTTTAGACAATGAACAAAAAATTTGAAATATTCGACTGCCTTCCTTACAGAACAGAAAAATTACATTTTGAAGCTCTAAACGATGGTATTTTGCCGAAAAACCCATCTTGCTCGTTGAGATGTTTGATAATATAATATTAATTGCAACATGAATCCGGAAACTTAATCTCAAAAAGGATAATAATACTCGAAAATAAGTTTAAAAATAAAATTTCTCTAAAAATTCTTAAAAAATAGTCAAAGAAACATAATCAAATAAAACTACTAAATCTAAAATATGAGAGCAATCCAAGTTCGTTTAGAGTCTTTAGACAATGAACAAAAATTCTGAAATATTCGACTGGCTTCCTACAGGACAGAAAAACTACGTTTTGAGACCCTAAATGATGGTATTTTGCCAAAAAGCCCCATCTTGCTCGTTGAGATGTTTCCGATAAAAAATCTCTTAGCATGCCTGTTTGACCCTGACAATCTAAACGGATCATAAAGACTTCAGCAATCAGTTCTAAATCATAAGCAAAATTAATAACTATTAAAAATAATAAAATAGAGACATAGTAGTTCATGACGGCACATTATTTGAATAGATTTCCTGGTCCACACAAGGCATTTAAGTTTAGAATTACAAATTCAAACTTATATCAATGTCTTCTAATACAATTCAAGGTAACAAGCAAGAATGATTATAACAATCTTTCAATAACTTGTTAAAGCATTACATCGCATCAGTACTTGGATATAGGCTGGCGCTGTGGCAATATAACAATCTTTCAATAACTTGTTAAAGCATTACATCGCATCAGTACTTGGATATAGGCTGGCGCTGTGGCAATATAACAATCTTTCAATAACTTGTTAAAGCATTACATCGCATCAGTACTTGGATATTGGCTGGCGCTGTGGCAACAAGGGGCAGAGTTAGAAATTTGGTTTACGGAGGCGTATTAGCACTAATAAAATAATTTTTTTTTCAAATAAGATGAAAATATAATAGCGTAATAATAGTGCATTAATTAGAATAAGTGAAAAAAAAAAATTAATTGGAACAGAAAAAAAAATCCAACAAATTTTTTTAAAAAGAAAATGAAATAAAAAGAAAAATATATATATGAGAGAATTTTGAAAGAAAAAATAAAAAAATTGGTTTTAATTGTAGAAAGAGAATGCAAATTTTTTTGAAGATAATAAAAAAAACTTGAAGAATAAGAAGGAAAAGAAATAAAGAATTAAAAACGTTTTTAAAAATAAATAATTTTATGGAGAATAAATTATAAATTTTATGGAGGTGTTTTATAAATATTTACAAATTATATACATAAAATAAAATAAAATTTAATGAATTCAAGGACAGAGGAGTTATTTTATTAAAATGGGGGCAGGGGCATTTTATTAATTTTTGCAAATTTAGGTAAAAAAAAATCTGTCTATCATGGGACAGAGGGGCAACTGCCCCCTGGACACATGCTGGCTGCCTCGATCGCAATGCATATGATTTGGTACTGGATTTTACACTTGTGGCCCCGTGCGATAATCTATACTTTAGACTTCACATAAGTAAATTCACGTAATGCCTGACACAATAATAATAAATGGTGGGCCTTTTATCCAAAAATGATGGTGTGTGAAATAATTATTATATGTATTTGTTTAAGATTTATTGTATATGTTTTTCTATAGTTTATTAATTTAAAAAAAGTTATAATTTAATTAATTAAAAAAGTCATTTAATTTGTATAAAAATCTAATTAATTTTTTTAAAAAATTTGTAAAAAAAAGATTCAAAATATAATTAATTAAAAATTTAATAATAAAATAAATAAAATGGAGAGTGAAAAAAATAAGTGTACACCAACAAATTGGAGTCTCCAAAATAAATATAAAGTCACGTCAAAACAATTGTTGACATGACACTACACATTTTTTGAAGTGTAGAATGAGCATCAAGTGGTGTAATTTTTTTTTTTTTTTTTATTTCTTCACATTATTTCCTTCCTATAATTTTTATTTCATTCCTATTATTACTCCAGCCAATATAAATGAGCCAAAATTTGTATTTCCTTATATTATAACTTTCAAGAAAAATTATTTTTTTATATTATAATTTTTAAAAAAATGTTATTTCCTTCTTATTATTAAACTCTACCCAATAGAAAGGTCCAATTTTTATTTTATTTTATTTTATTTTATTTCCTTATATTATAACTCCTTAAAATTTTTATTTGTCTCAATTATTAGAACTTAACCAACAGTGATTTAATAGGAGTCAAAAAATTTCTATCTTTATGTTAACTCTTTTCTCTCTCTATTAGCTCCTCAATTGCGTTTTTTTTTTTTTTTTTTTTTTTTTTTTTTTCCTTCTTATTTCTGACATGTTGTATGACTCTAAGATCAATTATGTGACAAGAAAGATTAATTGGATTGACTATATATATATATATATATATATATATATATATTAGATATTAAAATGTCACTTTTATATTTTTTTGCCCAAGGCCTCAAATTATATTGAGCTGCCCCTAGAGGTGCTAACCATGCACTCTTATGGTTGAGTTGATCGTATTATTTTTATAGATATAATTCATTAATTCAACACTATAGTAAACACTATAAATATCTCTATTTTTTGTTAGAGGATTTGTCATGTCAAATGCTTGAATTCGTAACCACACCATATACATGTTTAACGCTTGAATTCATGTACTCGTAGAATTTGACATGTGATGCTTGAATTCATATCCACATCTGATACATGTTCAAAGCTTGAATTCATGTGCTCTTAGAATTTGACATGTATAATGCCTGAATTCATACTCACACCAAATACATGTTACACATGTTTAATGCTTGAATTCGTACCCCAACCCTATGCATGTTATATTCATTCTCGGACTGTAAAGCTCTAAAACTTGGGCCACACGGTTTTTTCAAGTTTTAGTTGTTCACTTAAAAAATGGATTGGTCTATTGAATTGCTTATTTGACTGATGATGTTACATATATCCACATGATTAATTGTATAATATATTTCGTGCAATCCTTGCAGGGGGGTGGTGGATCCGTTTTCCGTGATTTTCGGGGTCATGTGCTTCAGCCAATTATTTTTCGCTCGTTTTCTGCTTCATCTTCGTTGGAGGCGGAAGCGTTAGTGTGTCAATAAGTTGTTCTTTGTGCATTGGATTTGGGATTTTCGTGTGTTGGGTTTTCATCTGTTTTTTTGACTCATGTGCGTCGCCAGGGTAATCGGGTGGCTCATGAGTTGGCAGCTCTCTCACGGACTGGCTTTGGGTTGGATCAACTTTTATCTTCTTTACCTCCTTCTGTTGTTCCTTTTGTTGTGGTTGATGTTGGTTCTTAGTTTTTTTTGTTGTGTTTGGTTTCTGTTTGTCTTTGCCAGGAATATATATATATATATATATATATATATATATATATATATATATATATATTTTGTGCAATCAGAAGAGAAATTCTGGATGTGGTAGGTTTCAATAAAATATAGATAATGCAATAATTCTAAATCATGTAGATATATTTTGTGTAATAAAATGAAAATTTTCAATAGATATATAATTGTATTAAAAAAATAAAAAAAAAAGGAGAAGAAAAGGGCAAGAAGATAAATTCTGGAACTAAATAGGACGGGGCGGGTGCCCGCGTGGGTGAGAATGGAATGGAAAGCTCCCTGTTTAGGAGGTTTTGGACGGAAACAATTGCGGGAACGAAGAAGGGTACACCCATCTTACCCTGAAATCATTTGTCTCTCTCTCTCAATATATATATATATATATATACACCCTGACGGGTGTATATACACCCGTTAAGGGTAGGACGGGTGTATATATATATATATATATATAATAGTGATATTGTTATGTATATATGGCTCTTTTAATCTTGTTTTAGGATTCTGTTAATTTAGGTCCGCTAGGATAATATATTAAATCAGCATTTTATCGGTAATATAACGTATTACATTGTGTTGCAGGGGATGACAGACAATAAAAGGACCCAGGTACCAAAAAAAAAAAAAAAATTGCTTACACTATCTTAATTGTATTTAAGCAAAATAGTTTGGCAAGCTGGGCTTTCCAGCCCAATGCCAGAGTTTAACCTAAGATAGGCAGTCCAAGAAACTCATTCCTAGCCCAACTAACCCCAACTTCATAAGAGATATAATTTATATTTTGTAACACATTTGCAGAGTGATGTGGTAGATTAAAGAAGAAAATATACCCGAGACAAGAGAGAGAGACACAAAAAAGATAAAACAGACATTACTTTAAACATAGGTAAATAACTAATGAGAAGCCGAGTGCCTCACCAGACTGCAATTTTTAGAACTAAGTTGGGCATGGTTTGTTGAGAAGGGGATTAATTCATTCATGGATATTCATATCACATCACGTGACAATCAATCTGTTAATTAATCTGTTTTAATTCAATAGCCAAACTTCAATTTATTTTTATTTTTATTTTTTCGTAAGGAAATAAAATCATTATCCACCCATGATTACAAGCATGTTGATTTTCTTATTGTACAAAAGCAAACAAAAGTTGTAACAGCACATCATATGGCAATCAATAAAACATACCAGGTTGTCACTATAATTTACATATATATTTGTTCGGCTCGTGAAAAAGTGCTAGTTCCACCCTCCAAATGAATGGAAAGTGGCAGTGAATGTCGGGCGTACCAGGAACTGCTATCGTTCCAGAGTGGATATCCAAACAACTATCCAGTAGGAGATTGT
Source organism: Cornus florida (assembly GCF_030987335.1). Taxonomy (NCBI): domain Eukaryota; kingdom Viridiplantae; phylum Streptophyta; class Magnoliopsida; order Cornales; family Cornaceae; genus Cornus; species Cornus florida. The sequence continues at coordinate 55,589,847 of NW_026775579.1, read as the reverse complement.
AGGGATCAGACGATTGAATGAAGAACTGGAATTACCGCCTTCAAGGGTTCTTTTTGCCTTGAAAAAGGACTTTCGGACTGAACTATGGCTAGTGGAAAGGAAAGCTGTATTGAAAGTGCAGGATTTCAAAGTAAAGTGCTGGAAAGTAGGAATAATAAGTGCAAGACTTGAATTAAACATATTGAAATTGCATTATATGAATGTAAAGATACATGAATGTAAGGAATTGAAGTGCTATTTTGATGTGTGATTTGAATAGGGTTTGCAAACTAGCTCTAAGTGCTCTATTTATAGAGATTTCCATGTATGCAGCAGCTTGGTGTGGCAGCTTCAGCAGTTTCCACGTGGAATGACTTCAGACTGCCATGTGTCCCATGATTCCTTGGCAGCTGTAACTTCTTCCTTCCATCTTCTTCTTCCTCTGCTGCAGACTTCAGCCACGTCATGGGTAGTTTTAAAGTGAATTTCCACGTGTCCTCTTTGTTAATCGACAGGTGTCCCACGATATTGTTCTTCTTCCCTATGTTGTCGACTTCTTTCCTTAATTTCAGACATGATTTTGTAGGCTTTAGCTTTATCATCCGTAATCCTTGATAACTTCCCTCAGTTAGTGGTAGTTCTCTTATGAAGTTCCACCACTTTCAACTGACGTATTCTTGTTTAGCCAAGTATCCCCACGATCCTTGTAATTCCATATATATATATATATATATATATATATATATATATGTCTAATTCTGTAAACCCACATCTCCTTTATTTGCTGCTGATTTCTTCTTCTTCTTCTCGGACACGAATTACTTACTTTAAATAGTGGTAGTTACCTTTCATGGTTCCACCACTTTCAACTGATCATGTTCCACGATTTCTTGTAATTCTTTCCTTCTTTAAAGTCCTTATTCTCCTCTAATTCCATATATACATGCATGTTTATAGGAATTATTCCAAGACCCATGTTTCCTTTTAAACCTTAATAACCTCCTTCTGTTGGACTTTCTATTTTCATCTTGGTTTTCATGGCATTGTGGCCCCTGGACTTTAGATATTTTCTCATCGTGGGCTGCATATAATACAAATATATATATATATATATATATATGCATAAATATATACCATCCCATGTTTCTTAGACCACATCTCCTTGATTTTTTGCAACTTCCCTCAACCAAACCTTCCTTTCTGGGCTTGAAATTCATGACGCCATGGACTCCTTAATTTTTGCGACTGTTTCATCGTGGGATTATATCCAACCCACTTCCTTTCCTTCTGTAGACCACGATTTCCTGGATTTTAGGCTGAACCCTCCATATGAACTTCATGGCGTCGTGGTTGTGGTGTACTTCCCTAATTCTAGCAACCTCTCCTCAACCTTGCCTCATTAGACTTCAAGGTATCATGGACTCACGATAATTACTCCATCGTGGGTTAAATATATTTTTATTTATATATGTATATATATATATATTTATAGAAATAAATTGAAACCCCACGGCTTGCTGAATTTTAGCAACAAAGGTTGACCTGGCTTGGGCAGTTGCTGATGTCTCCTAAAAATAAGGAGAAAATATTGCCTCCACGTCCCCTTTTCATGACGTGGTCAACTTTAATTTAAATTGAAAATACCCGTTTAATTGGTATCCTATAAGAATAGGAACTTCCAATAAATTCATCTTTAACAGAATTAATCCACCGTGGCAAGTTTAATGAAGCTTGCCATGTGTTGATAAATTATTGGTTGATTGAATCTTTGACTTTAACCTTCTCATGAGGTTGCGCTCAAGGTAATAACTCCATGCCATCTCCTTTTAAGACATTATATCCCAAGTTTGGTAAGTCCAAATGGGACTCGCCACTCCCTTTTAATTTCACGTGATTTTAATATTCCAAGGGATACTTATCAGTATTACACTCTGACATGGCAAGTTCCATTAAGACTTGCCATGTTACCACATTAACAATTCCACGTCACATTCTCCTATTCTTGAATAATTAGAACACTAAATCAATATGGCAAGCTTGTCAAAACTCACCACTTGTCTTCTTTCCATTGGGCAAAACGATGGAATAAACATATGCCCCCCAAATTCCACGCCTTGTGGATCTTCCTCAAAATAAGGCATGGGATTTGAATTCCGTCATCAAAATACCACCATTATGGTTATTCAACCTTTCAATACTTAACACAATTAATCTCCTTGGTTCCTACTATATTAATTACTTCCAACCGCCAACCTCCTAAGTATCATGCGCCCCCAAAAGATGACTCCCCATAAAAATCTCTTTACTTTTCCTTTTCGAATTTCAAAATTCATACCCCACTCCCTGCAAATACGACTTGAACTCTTGGAAGACTTAGGATAATCATTAAAAGAAGATCCTTATAACACGTGGTCGTTCCCTCGGCTTCTTCTGCAGACAATCCCTTCCTTTAATGGTCCCGTATCCCACAGAAAATCCTATCCATTTACGACTAAAAGCTATCAAACTTCCCAATCCTACTTATTACTCCTTTTGAATTTTGAAATTCTCCAACTACTCATCCTCAAAAAGGCATATCAAGACTTTAACGCCTCGTTTGCTTCTCGTCTATATATATATATATATATCCTTCATCCTTATCATTTGCCAATAATAGTTTTCCTCCTATCTTCTTTTCTTCCTTTAAAACCCTAGGAAAGAAAATCTCAATCCACGAAAAATTACACACCATGGCTCCTAAAAAACCTTCTAAACAGACTACTAGCTCGTCTATGCCAGCTCATTCTATTCAAACTAAAATCAAGACTCGAAGCCATAGCCACCAAGTTCAAGTACTCTTGAAGTCTTTAAACCCTGCTAGGCTTCATCTTGAACCTCTGATTCACTTCAAAGATTCTTCAGTTGGATTAGGTCCAGCCTTTACTGACGTAGCCCCCTCTGAATTGGCCGAATTCTATCCTTCCGGTAAATCCCCCTTCCCTTTTGATTCAGAATTTCCCCTTATCTCAAAGAAAGGGAAAAAAGTGAAACCTTCTTTCAGTATAAGAAATTGGATAACATATCGCTCGTCCTGGTCTTCTTGGGTGAATCATCTTTCCAGGGACGAAAAGATTTCTTCCCAATGGAAAAAATAAGGCATCTTTGACATTATTCAAATTAGTAAGTCCTCCATTACCCTTGATCCGAACCACCTCTTTCTAGCACTTTTCTTTTGGTCTTCGACCACCAATTCTCTTCATCTTAAATGTGGAATGATGTCCCCCACTTTGAGAGATATTTGTTGCATTACAGGTCTTAAACCCCATGGGGATGATGTAAGCGCCACCCTCTTCATTGAACCATTCATTTTCCCTACTAAGACCACTGGAAGTAAGAAATTTATCTCCTCGCATCTTCCTTTCATCAAACATTGTAAGAAAACTGGCCCAATTCAAGAAGATGAACACATCGCTTTCTTGATCTGTTGGCTTTCTGGCCATCTACTGTGTGTTCCATCTGGCCAGGTCACAAAGGACTTCGTTCAAGTGGCAGTTTCCTTAGCTAGAAATGGGGATTTGGCATTAGCTCCCCTTGTGCTTTCCCACTTATACAGAGGCTTTCATGACCTTCTTACTTCAAAGTTTTCAAGGTTCCAAGGCCCCTTTTGGTTATTCCAGATGTGGCTTAAAGTGTACTTCCAAAATAGAACTTCATCCTTAATCACTCCAACTAGAAAATCCCTTCTATGCCATTCCTTGGCAATAGCAGATCCTTCTCCTTTCAGCTTTGCTGAAAACTTTGAGTATTTCTACAATAAATGTGAGACTGGTAACGATGAGTTCTTTGATCCATTAATCGCCATTGGTCGCATGCCATCATGGTTGGTTCCATCTCCTAAAGTGTCTACCAAAAAACATTCTGAAGATTGGAAAAATATTTGGGCCAGTTTTCTTCTTGTTTGTGACCTCCATTATAGCACTGCCCAACCTACTCTAAAGAATAGCTTCTGCGGTGTTGAGTTCTATAATCCAGCTGGCAAGGCAAATGGGTTTTTCCCAAATGATTCCTTTGCCACCTTACAAATCTTATAACAGATTCTTTGACCAACGTGTTCGTCTCACAGATGCTGAACAATTCGCAGCAATTGATCATGCTTATGTAGCAGAAAGAGCTGTTTTTAACTTCCAAGGCCATACTAGCAAGCCTCAATCCACCAATGAATTCAATGTATGGTGGTCAACTTACATTTCCTCTACCCGGACAAAAAATCATAAAACTGTCTGTTATTCCATACTAGCTTCTTTCAAGCCTTTATCTCCAGGTACAAATGTATTCACTATAAACTCTATTTTCCATCTTTCCTTATGAAATCCATCAATCTTCCATATACTAAGACTTGGAAAATTTCAGAAGGAGAAGAGGAAGTACTCGAAGAAAGTGAGGAGGATGAAGCTGGAGAGAAAACCACTACAGTGACTGGCAAGATTAAGGGTATAGCCAAAAGTGGTGACGAAAGTGTTAAAAGTCTTTCCTCAAGCGATGACGAAGAGGAAGAAGAAGAAGTTGAAAAGGAAATACAGGAAGAAAAGGAAGATGCTTTGTACAAAGTAAAAGGAAAAGGAAAGACTCATCAGGTATTTCAATGTTCATGTACTTAGCTTTTCTAGATTCTTGTTCCTTACTTCTATTTCCTCTTGCAGGGACTAGCTATTGTCAAAAAGGAATTTCAACCCCAATTCTCCTCTTCCGATGAAGATTCCTTTGATGAAGAAGTTGGTATTTCCAAGGGTCAAACCGCTACTCAACATTCTAGTAGAGCCTTCAAAATGCGCAGCCCTTCTGGAAAGATTGTTGGAAAAGCAAAGAGAAAAATCATGATTGATCTGGAAAAAACAGAAGAATTCCAACAGCCTAGAGACTCTCCAAAGTACAAAAAATCGAAACTAAACAAAGAAATTATTTTGGTAAGTCTCTATTCCCACTTCTTTCCAACTTCGTTGCTAAAAAATGTTTGTAAATTTCTTCCAACTTAACTAACAGGGCTCTTCCACAGGACACAACTTTATGAATATCCATTTGGACCAACAAATTACCCAAGGAGAGGATTTAGCCCTTCAAGCTTCAAATATGGAAAGTTTGACCAGCAAAAAAGAAGAAAGTCTGCCCATTCCAACTTCTACGACTGGAATATCTATCCCTTCCAAAACTGGTGGAACTTCCGCAGGCCAAGTTCCTTCCATTCCAGAGGCAAACTTCCATACTTTTAAACTTTGCCTCCTATCTTTCTTTCTATCTAATACAAAGTTGCTCTCATTTCAGGCCACTCCTTCTATGTCTACCTCAACCTCCTTTATGGTGCAAAGAAAAGCTCTTCCGGCTTTGGCCGATCTTTATAAAGTGATCAAGGCCACCAAATCTTCCAGTACTTCCACCTTAAGCACCAGTGTTCTCATGCTTCCAGGAACCTCAGATGATGTTATAACTATGGCCAAAGGAAAATTATTATCTTACCTTGCCCATGATGTAGAAGATGTGTTATCTTTTCACTAAAGTTTGGCCAGCACTATAGTGACCCTCAAAAAACACCTTAAATTTCTGGAGTCCATCTAGGCTTCTTTGACCAAACTGCAACACCAACTTTAATTCATCATCACCCATGTAAACTCCAGTACTTCCGTAATTTCTGAATGTGATAAGGAAGCCAAGCTCAAAGATAAAGCTCTTGAGGATTTCCAACTCTCATTAGAACCCTACCTAGAAATCAAAGAATGAGTTGAAAAGCTTATGGCCAAGAAAGAAGGCTTGAATGAAGAACTAGCCAAGATTTAAAGAGAGTTGGAACAAGTGGAACGTGAAGAATTTGAGTTGGATCAAACAGCTAGTGCCCTTGTAAATGCATCTGAACCTTTAAGGAAGGAACGGGAAAAACGGGTTGATGAATTTCTCAAATTTAAAGAAGCTAAGGTTAGAGCATTGGCCAATCTTCGAGAAGCAAGGAAAATTTGGATGGAACTTGGAGGTGCTCTTGCCTCTATTTGATCCCAGATGGTTCTTCTATGTGGTTGTTTTAAAAAATATGGTGTAATGGATGGTGGTAGGAAATAAATAGTAGATACTTTTGGAATCACTTGTATGGCCAACTCTAGGTTTAAGTGGCCATTTTTGGGCTTTTGTAATGAAATCAAGTATCTAATGGGATGATGTTTTATTTCTCAATCCATCGCATGTGCCTCTTTCACAGTTTATATGAAAGAAATGTCTAAGTCACTGAAACTGGAAGATTCTTTCACATATATTAACAATAAGGCATAGTCATAAAATGGCTTTCAACAACAAAGGAATTTAGAGAAATGAAAGAAATTGCCATAATGGAAATACATGTATATACAAGCAAGACGATCGATTTCCAGTTTGAACGAAACCTGGACCATGTAGTGTAACCGCTTTCGTACTGAAATCTTCTATACTTAGGAAATTAGCTGATATTGGAAATACAACTAAGTCCACTTCATAACTTTAGCCAATGTACTTTTCCAAGTACTTAGCCACTTCTTGGAATTAATCTTTCCTTCATTTTGACTTGACTACCAGAATGGCCAAAGTATGGCCAACATGCCTCATTTCCAACTTTTTGGTTTACTTGGAAAGGACGTTACCAGCTGCATTATGTGACTGGTAGAATGACTGTAGCTTTCCAGTCTTCATAGATGGAAGGGTGATACTCTTTCAAGTATACACTATTTACTAGGTGCTTATGGGACCCTCCATCTATATCCATCAATCTATAAGCCCCTTTTCAAAGGAATTTTTCCACCAAGTAAGGACCATCCCAGTTAGGTGTCCATTTTCCATATTCCAAGGTTTTAACCCCAGGTGGAAATTTGACTTGCCATACCAGGTCTCATTCAATAAATGTCTTTGCCTTAACGTTCTTATTATATGCCCGCATGACTTTCTTCTTTTGAGTAATAATATGGTCTAAGGCATTAAGACAGACTTCATCAAGGTCTTCCAATTCCACCAACATGGCCTGGTTGTACTCTGCTAGAGTTAGCTTATTTTGGAAAGCCACCCTTGCAGACCTAATGGTCATTTCCATTAGAAGAACGGCATCATGTCCATATGTAAGCATAGATGGTGTGACACTTGTACTTGACCTTTTTGAATTCATGTAAGCCCAAAGGGCCTCAGAAAGTAGGTGATGCCACTCCCTTGGATGATTCTCAATAATATTTTCAAGGATGTTAAGAATCACTTTGTTGGAAGCTTCTGCCTTTCCATTTGCTTGGGCAAAATATGGAGTAGAACTGATTACTTGAACGCCACATTCAGCACAATAGTCAATAACCTCACTTCCAATGAAAGAAAGGCTTCTATCTGTGGTGAGAGTCTTTGGAATTCTGAATCTGTGTATAATGTGATTCTTGATGAAATTAATGACTGTTGGTTGCTTATAAGTCTTTAATGGAATGGCCTCCATCCACTTTGTGAAATAATCTGTTGCAACTACCATATAAGTGTGACCATCTGCAGATGGTGGCCTTAACTTTCCAATGAAGTCTAAAGCCCACCCTCTTAATGGCCATATTTTCACTATTGGCTACATGTTTAAACCTGGAACTCTCTGGAGCAGGCCATGTTCTTGACATGCAATACAGGTTTTTGCAAACTCTATGTAGTCTTTTAATATGCCTTTCCAATAATAATAGTACCTTCTAAGAAGCCACCTCATCTTGATTCCAGCTTGGTGTGCTCTGCATATTCCAAGGTGCGATTCTGCCATTACTCTTATGGATTCATCCCTGCCAAGGCATCTTAACAAAAGTCATCTTCTTTACTCTTTTTGTAGAGATCTCCATCAATTAGAATATAATGAGGTGCCAAAAGCTGAATTCTCTTGTCCACATTGGTACTAGGCTCCTGCAAGAATTGGATAATTGGTGTTCTCCAATCTTCCAAGTCTAATCCATCTATATCAACATTGAAAATCCCCCACGTCTTCTTGGCAGATTTGATTCTTTCTGGCTCATCAGCTTGGAAATGACTTGCCATTTCATACCATGACCCTACGGAAGGGAGAGTCCTTCATTTAATTTTGATCAAGGTCACTTCTACACCCGGTGGGACTTTCACTCGAGAGGCTAGTTGTGCTAGGTCATCAGCCTATGTGTTCAAATGCCTTGGCCAATATTTGAGTTGGAAATCATCAAACTGGCAAAGTAATTCCAAGGCCAAAGAGTGGAAAGACCTCAAATGCCAGTTGAAACATCTATATTCTTCAGAAAGTTAGCTAAGTATCAAGTTAGAATCTCCAATAATCTGGACCTTATCCACCTTTAACTCTAGCAAGATTTCCAACCTAATGATTAGTGCCTCATACTTAGCTTGATTGTTTATACACTTGAAATCCAAGAAGAAAGAAGATGTGGTTTTTCTTCCTTTTAGTGAAATGATAACTATTCCAGCTCCTCCTCCATCATAGGTGCTTGACCCATCAAACATGAAAGTCCAATGTGTATAGTCAAGGTAGAGATTATCCACCTCGTCACACACTTCGGAATTAATCTCGGTGGAAGGATGATCAGCTAGAAATTCTGCAACTGCCCTTCCTTTGACCGCCTTTTGTGGAATATATTTGAAAGAAAACTCTATCAAAGCCAATGACCATTTTCCAATCCGCCCAGTAATCAAAGGCCTTGAGAGCATATACTTAATCAAATCTATTTGAGAAATGATATACACAGCTACTGGCAATATGTAGGTTCTCAACTTCATAGCTACATAATATAAGGAAAGACACAACTTTTCAATGGAAGTGTACCTACATTCTATTGGTGTGAGCACCCTACTTAGATAATAGATGGCTTGTTCCTTTCCCCATTCATTATTTTGAGCTAGAAGAGTTCTAATGGATTTGTCAGCGGCCGATAAGTATAATCTTAAAGGCCACTTCTTGATTGGAGGCATCATCACTGGAGGGTTAGCCAGGTAGCTTTTTAGACCTTTAAAGGCTTGCTGGTGATGTTCCATCAACTTGAACTCCTCAGTACCTTTCAATTTCAGCAACGAAGAGAAAACATGAGTCTTTCCAGTATGGTTGGCAATGAATCTCCTCAAATATCCAACCTAGCCAAGAAACCTTTATAGTTCTTTCTTAGTGGCCAGTGGCTTTGCTTCAATAATTGCCTTTGCTTTATTTTGGTCTACTTCAATACCTCTTTGGTGGACTAAAAAACCCAGAAAATTTCCAGCTGAAACCCTAAAGGCACACTTCAAATGATTCATCTTCAACTTGCGCTGCCTCATTCTTTCAAAAGCCATCTTTAAATTATGGAGATGTTGAGCCTTGGTCGAGGATTTGATGACTACATCATCAATGTAAACTTCCAAGAAATGGCCAATCATGTCATGGAAAATTGCATTCATGGACCTTTGATATGTTGCTCCAGCATTCTTCAATACAAATGGCATGACAACCCATTCAAAGGTTCCAATGGATCCTGGACATCTGAAAGCCGCCTTGGCAATGTCCTCTTCCGCAATATAAATTTGGTTGTATCCGGAATGCCCATCTATGAATGAAAGAATTTCATTCTTGGCAGTAGAATCTACTAATTGGTCAGCAATAGGCATAGGGTATTCATTTTTTGGAGTTGCAAGATTGATATTCCGGAAATCCACACATACCCTTAGCTTGCCATTTTTCTTAACAACTAGAACTATATTGGAAATCCAGTCTACATGCCTGGCGGTTCTTATAAAACCAGCCTTGTGTAACCTTTCTATCTCTTCTTTGACCTTTAGAACCACTTCTTGGGACATCCTCCTTGGAGGCTACTTGAAAGGCTTGAAACCTTCCTTGATTGGTAGCTTATGCTCTACCAACTCTCTGGAAAGTCCAGGCATTTCCTCATACGTCCATGCAAAGCAATCTTTGTACTCATGAAGTAAGGAAATTAATTCTTCTCTAAAATCGGTTCCAAAAGCTTACTGATGTAGGTAGTTCGAGGGTCCTGTTCTGTTCCAAGATTAACTTCCAAAAGTGAATCTTGTACTTCGGCCTTGAGATCATTTAACTTTGTTTATGCCACCTTCAAGTCTGTCAGCTGGATATCATCTAACTTGTCTTCAGTATCTTCCATAATCTCCAAAACATTGGTTGAAAATGAAGTACCAGCAACAGCAGCCCTTTCCAGCCGTAGTTCGGGTAGATATACTTTCAACGTGGCAAGGCAGCAATTAACCACCTGGCCAAGTATTCTATTTTCTTTAGGTTTCTCTTCCATAAAAACTTTTGTTTGAAATATAGTGCTGAACACTGGCCTTAGGTAGAATTGTTGGCCTTGGTGTTTCTTGGAAAAGCTCCCTTACATCTTCTTCCGTAAGAGTTCTTCTCATGGTGGCCTTCCTTGGACGACCCTTGCTATCCTTTCTAATAAATCTGATTGGAACGAATTCTTCACTATATAACTCAACATCTGCATGGTAAACCCTTGCCACAAATGGCCTGCTATCAGCTTCCACCACTTTTACTTCATCTCCATCCCAGAATATTAGCATTTGATAGAGTGAAGATGGAATGCAAAAATTTGGGTGAATCCATTCGCGGCCTAAGAGCAAATTATAAGCCATTGTAGACTCAATAACAAAGAAGGCTGTGATGGAAGTTCTATCTCGCACCATTAATTCCAACGGTAGGATTCCTTGCGTCTTCACTATTCCTCCCGTGAATCCACTAATGGATACATCAGTTGGAATGATATCTTCAAGAGACTTTCCAAGCATGCGCATAACATTGACTGGAACAACATTCAATACTGAACCATTGTCCACCAGAACTCTTGCCAAGGGCCTTCCTTCCACTAGTACCTTGATGTACAAAGGTTTGAGCTGCTGAGTCATACCATATGGTGGCTTTTACAACATAACTTTCTTTGGCCTCGTGGGGCTATTCTCTTCAATCACAACCCCCTTTAATTTCTGGAGATGCTCAGCTTCATCTTTAAAGACCTCTTCTATATGAATACTGACTGGTCTATCACACTACCATCAAGTTTGAGAGTGTGAATTTTAGGCGAGGGCCAAGAGTTTTACATATATAAAAGCCACTACTACCTTTCACTACAAATATAGCTAGGGTGAATAGGGATCGTCCCAAGGGATTATGAGGGTTGAATAAGGTTATGGAATCGCTATTAAGACTAGTAGGTCGAGTGATCAAACAATTGGTTGGTTAGTTGATTAGACAAAAGAGCAACTAAATTAAACTAAGTGATAACAAAATAATGCAACTAAGAACAAATAAGATAGAAAAGAGTCTTGGGGTTTAGAGATCACCACCAAGCAATGCATTTCTATACCATTGACAAGTGACTAATGAGGGCAAATGGTGTGTTGCAATATTGGTGTGTGTGTGTTTGGTTGATTCAATAAGCAAGGATAGCTAGTCAAGCATGTATTGTCTAAACATCATGTGAAAGGCACAATATATCTAAGCAATGAAGGATATATTGTCTAAATAACATGTGAAAGGCACAATAGATCAAAACAAGTCATTAATCCTTTCATTAAGCTCACAATCCAAATACGACACAAGGTTAGAGACATATGCTACTTGCATTCAAAAGCATGGATCATCAAGCAACAAGCATGGATTGTCCTCCCATTTAACACTACACTACAACTACACTACATCTACACTACTAGCATGAAAATAAACTAGGGGAGAGGCACAATCCATCAAGGAATAAGTATGAACCATCAAGAAAATCACAAGAGCATTCCATTAAGCACTATGTTTTGACAATCTCTAAATCTATAGCATCAATACACATAGACATGCATCAATATCACAAAATCTAGAGACAAGCACATGAACATCTATTCTAACATACATAGACATATGGATAGAATGAAATGATCAATTGAAAACATTTAACTAAATCATTGAACAATCAAGATCTATATATATATCAAAGTGTCAAAACATTAATTACAACACTAATCCCTCAATAATACACAAGACTAAGATAAAGAAAGCATGCTTGGGGCTAACTCTAGCCCCAAGAGGATGTCTAGCCACTCTTGGTGATGTTGCTCCAACCCTCAAGGGCTAACTCCATGGAAGAAATCTGCTCCTTGTTGATGAAGAACTCCAATGGTGTCTCTAGCTTCCTCCTCCTCTTCTTCCTCCCTAAAGCTTGCCTACTTTGAGAATAATCCCTAGAATTGTATCTTAGCTCAAAAATTACATCATATTCCTTTTATAGGTTGGTCAAGTGACACACCAAATGAGCTGGGGTTGTGCAAAGAATATTCTTTAATGATTGGATAGAGGACGGATTGAACAAGCTGGCTTTTTAACTTTTTCGCACTAGAGGAAGTTCGATCGATCGAACCTTGGATTTGGATCGATCGAACTTGGCTGAGATCTATTGAACTAAGGTCGGATCGATCCAACTGGTTGACCTTTTTGGGAAAAGACAAATCTGAGATATTTTGGGAGATATTTTTGGGAAAAGGACAAAAGTGGTTAGTGGGTGGTACAGCTGTGGATAAGATCAATCATTTGAATAAGGACAAAAGTGTTCGATCGATCGAAGGGTGGTGTTGGATCGATCGAACTTTGGACTTTCTGATTTGGGTCAAGGTTTGGATCTATCTTAAAGTATTGAGATCGATCAGTATTCGATCGATCGAACCTTGAAGTTAGATCGATCAAACTTTGCTGCTTCCACATTTAGTTTCACTTTGCTCCTTTCTTTCTTCGCTTTGCTCCTTTCTTTATTTAATCTCAGAATTGTTTCAATTAAGCTCTTATTTGGCTGAGTTAGCTTATTTTCAGGATAAGTGCTTGAAAATGGAAATATTACGAAATCAATTTAAAATGGTAAAAAAAGATAGATAAAGGTACTAGAATGCCTAAGCTTAAGAGGTTTAAATACGCACTTTTCAACGCTCATCAAATACCATTATTCGGTTCCATATTGATTAGCCCAGAACTAGACTGTTTAGGGCTTTCCAAGGGAGGACTTGTATCTGCTACATCTCCTTCCATTGAATTAGGCTGATTTAGCAATGGCTCAAAAAATAAAGGAAGAACCACTACCATATTGCAAGTAAATTTATCTGGAAGGCTTACAAAACATATTTTCTTGCTGCTACTGCTAGAACTGTTGGAGATTTCCAAGTTTGTTCTATCTTTTGTAGGAGAGTCGTCCGCATTCAAGGCATTTCTAACCTCTGAAACTAGGTCCAATAAATCATTAAGTTCTCTAACCTTTCTTTTAGCTGAAAGTTCAGATAAATCTGATGGCTTAGTAGTCTTTTTTGGCCAGGTAGACCAACCATGGTCTTTCTCCCATAATTTCCTTCTATCAGTCCTCTTTCTTTGCAGCCTTCGCTTTTGTGTACGGGTCATATAAGAGTCATCATGAATAGGGAACTTGGGATGATCAAGCCTTCTCCACCTCTCATCTTGATAGGTAAGAGGTCTAACCATTCTTGGTCGGAGATACTGACTCCCCCTTCTGACCCATACCTCCGAGGCCATTTTTGGCTTGGAAGGCCTGTCACCTTCAGAACCTCTGTCTTGCCATCTACTCCTTTCAAACTTTTTGCTAGGAGAAGGCCCTGCCTGATAGGAAATTCTATTCCGTTCTAAACTCCTTGGAAGGAATTCTGATCTCCTCTCTACTACCTTTCTTTCTGGATGGACCCGGCTTTCCTTTTCTGGAATGGTTACAAAAACTGTGTTTTCCACTTTTTGGAAAGTCAGTTGATCATGGGCCTTCCTTTTTTGGCCTCAGTCATCATTGGATAGCTTCTCCTTTGGAACATCTTTATGACAGCCTTCATTATGAAGTTTACACTTGGGGCAATAACCTTGCTGGATTAAAGCTAATTGAGCCTCACAGAATTGCTTTTCTAACTCGGTCACTGTTTTCTCCAAGGACGCTGCAGCTTCAGGACTTTCAAGTTTTCCTCTAGCTCTTGAATCTGCCAAGTGCACCTCCTTCTTAGGGTGTTTCGCGGCAATGGAAGTAACATTTATGGCAACAACCTTGGGAAAAGGATTTTTGTCAACACCCATGACTTCTATTTTTTCTGGGAACTTCAACCTGCCATCTTCAATCGCCTTTTACAATATGTTACGGAAAATCACACAATTATTAGTGGAATGCCTCCATGAATTGTGAAATTTGCAATACTCTTTCTCGGCCATTTCTAAGGCCAATGGCATCTTGTGGCCTATTATGAAAATCAGTTGCTTGTCAGCCATGAGTAAATAAAAAATTTGCTCGGCTTTAGAGATGTCAAAAGAGTAACTTCTGGAAAGGTCTGCCCTCTTCCACTTGAAACCAGAGGCGGCCTGCGAGTTAGCTGTGGCTGATTTTGGTTTTGTCAAGGACTCACAAGTATAAGCCTTCTTTATGTTGAGCTCGGCTACATTTACTTCAAACTCCCCTTCAGTTTCAGTGGTATACACCTAATAATTAGGATCACGACAGTAAGTGCCCTTGAATAAGTCATGAAATTGTACTCCTTCAAACTTCTTACGAAGTTCAAATTCTAGGCCGTTCACAGCTATCTTCACATATTCTTCTGACGGCAAAGACAAATTACATTTGAACTTGGCCCGCTTGAACCTAGAAAGGAAACTTATCACAGACTCTCCAGGTAGTTGATGATGTCTGGATAGGTCTGCCGTGGACACTTCAGGCTCAGCTCTGTAAAACTGAGTATGGAATAAATCCTCAAATTGCTGCCAACTTTGGATAGAGTTGGCTGGCAAGTTAGAATACCACCTGAAAGCATACCTAGTCAGTGTATTTGGAAACAAATGTACCTTCAGCCATGGATTGGTTGTTGCTTCTCGACACTGAATAGTGAATCGACTGATATGTTCCAATGTGTATTGTTCGCCTTCTCCATTGAACGTTGCAAACTCTGGAATTCTGAAATTCCTTGGAAATTCAACTTCATTAATGAACTCTGGATAGGGCTTTTTGTAAGTTGGCCTTCCAACCCTTCAAGTTAGGCCAAATTCTTGTTAAAGGAATTCTGCAAATTAGCCTCTGTCAAGTGCCATGGGTTGTGGAAGGTTGTTGTCTGGCCAATCTTGAGGTTTATTGGCCAGTTGATGCCCCCTACCCGCCATAAGCAAGGGGTTGGCATCTGCATAGTTGTTTCTGCCATGGTTTCTTCCTCCTTGGTCAAAAAATGGCTCCCTTGGAAAAGGTTGCCCCCCAACCGCTATAAGAATAACCATGGGTGGCCTTGTTGGAACAGGTGCGGCTGGCTGAATGTTCATAGGTGAAACATTCTGTTGTGCTTGAGGATTGTGGTATGGCCATGGTTGGCTAGGCTGATCATGCCAAGTTGTTGTGGAAATGCCATAGGTGGAGGATTCTGAACTTGTTGGATGGTTGGCATGGCGCAGCTTGTGGAACAGTCATCTGTGCCACTGGAGTAATCACAGGTGCAGCTGGAGTGTAAGTCTGTGCCATTGGAAGGGACTGCACCTACTGCTGAGTTGGAGGGAACAGCCCTGCGTGTTGTTAAGAGGCACTTCCTTCAATAAACGTGGCTGGCCTGCTAGCTTAAAAGGCCGACTATTGAGACCTTTCAGAGTTGCTTGGCCGAGGGGCCAAAATTTGAGACAAACCTCCAAAGGACCTTTCCAACATAAACTCGAACTTTTGAGAGATTCGGTCCACCATCTCTTCTAATTTTCGCTCATTAGCAAGAACGGTTTTTGCATGGTCTTGACTAGCCTTAGATTGGTCTTGCGTAACTCTGGCTAAGTCTTGGGCGACTCTAGCTTAGTCTTGCGCAAACCTATCTTGTTGCATTACCATCATGCGGATGTTGTCCATAATAGATCCATTTGCCATTGTTTGATCAAATTTTTCCACCATATCATTTTCATCAGGTGCGAATCGTGAACTTTCCACTGGAAGTTCACTGACTTGCATCTCTTATAGTTCGGCAGGGTCATGGACAGACCGAGCGTGCCAATAATGTTTGGCTCACGAAAAAACGCTAGTTCTGCTCTCCAAATGAATGGAAAGTGGGAGTGGATGTCAGGCGTGCTAGGAACTTCCGTCGTTCCAAAGTGGATATCTGAACAACGATCCAGTAGGAGATTGTAGGGATCAGGCGATTGAATAAAGGACTGGAATTACCACCTTCAAGGGTTCTTTTTGCCTTGAAAAAGGACTTTCGGACTGAACTATGGCTAGTGGAAAGGAAAGCTGTATTGAAAGTGCAGGACTTCAAAGTAAAGTGTTGGAAAGTAGGAATAATAAGTGCAAGACTTGAATTAAACATATTGAAATTGCATTACATGAATGTAAAGATACATTAATGTAAGGAATTGAAGTGCTGTTTTGTTGTGTGATTTGAACAAGGTTTGCAAACTAGCTCTAAGTGCTCTATTTATAGAGATTTCCATGCATGCAGTAGCTTGGTATGGTAGCTTCAGCATCTTCCACGTGGAATGACTTCAGACTACCAGGTGTCCCATGATTCATTGGCAGTTGTAACTTCTTCCTTCCATCTCCTTCTTCCTTTGCTGCAGACTTCAGCCATGTTATCTTTAATCCTCAATGAACTCACGTCATGGGTAGTTTTAAAGTGAATTTCCACGTGTCCTCTTTGTCAATCGACAGGTGTCCCACGATCTTGTTCTTCTTCCCCGTGTTGTCGACTTCTTTCCTTAATTTCAGACATGATTTTGTAGGCTTTAGCCTTATCATTCGTAATCCTTGATAACTTCCCTCAGTCAGTGGTAATTCTCTTATGAAGTTCCACCACTTTCAACCAACGTATTCTTGTTTAGCCAAGAATCCCCACGATCTTTGTAATTCCATATATATATATATATGTCTAATTCTGTAAACCCACGTCTCCTTTATTTGCTGCTGATTTCTTCTTCTTCTCAGACACGAATTACTTACTTCAAATAGTGGTAGTTACCTTTCATGGTTCCACCACTTTCAACTAATCATGTTCCACGATTTCTTGTAATTCTTTCCTTATTTAAAGTCTTTCTTCTCCTCTAATTCCATATATACATGCATGTTTATAGGAATTATTCTAAGACCCACGTTTCCCTTTAAACCTTAATAGCCTCCTTCTGTTGGACTTTCTATTTTCATCTTGGTTTTCATAGCATTGTGGCCCCTGGACTTTAGATATTTTCTCATCGTGGGCTGCATATAATATAAATATATATATATATATATATATATATATACATATATATTCGCACATAAATATATACCATCCCACGTTCCTTGGACCACATCTCCTTAATTTTCTGCAACTTCCCTCAACCAAACCTTCCTTTCTGGGCTTGAAATTCATGACGCCATGGACTCCTTAATTTCTGCGACTGTTTCACCATGGGATTATATCCAACCCACTTCCTTTCCTTCCGTAGACCATGATTTCCTGAATTTTAGGCTGAACCCTCCATATGAACTTCATGGCGTCATGGTTGTGGAGCACTTCCCTAATTCTAGCAACCTCTTCTTAACCTTGCCTCATTATATATATATTGAAATAAATTGAAACCCCACGGCTTGCTGAATTTTAGCAACAAAGGTTGACTTGGCTTGGGCAGTTGCTAATGTCTCCTAAAAATAAGGAGAAAATATTGCCTCCACGTCCCCTTTTCGTGACTTGGTCAACTTTAATTTAAATGGAAAATACCCATTTAATTGGTATCTTATAAGAATAGGAACTTCCAATAAATTCATCTTTAACAGAATTAATCCACCGTGGCAAGTTTAATGAAGCTCGCCATGTGTTGATAAATTATTGGTTGGTTGAATCTTTGACTTTAACCTTCTCATGAGGTTGCGCTCTAGGTAATAACTCCATGCCATCTCCTTTTAAGACATTATATCCCAAGTTTGGTAAGTCCTAATGGGACTCGCCACTCCCTTTTAATTTCCCGTGATTTTAATATTCCAAAGGGATACTTATCAGTATTACACTCTGACATGGCAAGTTCCATTAAGACTTGCCATGTTACCACATTAACAATTCCACGTCACATCCTCCTATTCTTGAATAATTAGAACACTAAATCAATATGGCAAGCTTGTCAAAACTCGCCACTTGTCTTCTTTCCATTGGGCAAAATGATGGAATAAACAATATTATATATACATATATACACATTGTTAAACGTACACCAAATAAGAGAGGTAACCCTGCCACTCAAGATGCATGTACAGGATAAATTATTAAATAGTCTTAAGATTATTGATCTCGAACTAATGGTGTGTTGACACATAAGCAATTATGTCGGATTTATATTAATATCAACTTACTTTTACTTATATGTCAACACACCGATTGGCCGAGATCAATATTCTAGACTACCTAATAATTTATTATATTATTAGGCATTAGAACTACAACATCATATATTAAATCCCACAATCATTTAAGAATCATATTTAATATATATATATATATATATAGTAACGTTCAATTGTTCCTTGGTGAGCATAGAGTAGTATACTCACTTTTAATCCTATCCTTAGAATCTAACTCTACGGTAATTAATTAATCAGTGTTTCCTTAAGGCAATTGTTTTTTTTTTTTTTCATTATATATTATTAATAGGAAATGATAAAACTAGACATGTTTTTAATGGAAACAAATTAAAACCAAATTGGTTATGATTTTCTTTTATGCGAATTCCTTCTCATCCAAATTCTTTAAGCATACCAATTAAAAAAAATAGTAATAATTATTTCCAATTCCCTTCATTCCTATTGGTTCACCCAGAGAATTCTCAGAGCATACCAGTTAAAAAATTAACGCACAATCATCCCTTTCTCAACCTTGCAATTAATTTATGTCTATGAAACAATTACTTACTAAATAATCCAATTACAAAGTATTGTTGTACTCTCAAAATATGTTTATTTGTATGTGTGGCGGGGTAGGTGGTGGCGGCGGTGGAGGTGGTGGCCAGCAGTGGTAGAGGTGGCAGCAATGCTAGGGTAGGTGGTGGCCGCGGTGGTGGAGGTGATGGTGATGGAGGTGGAATGCACCTTGGCAATTCAAAGTTAATGGGATTGGAAATTTCATTATTTTTATCTTTTTTCAGATGTGGGCCTTCTATATTTTAACCTTATATCAAAGGAATTGAAAATAATTAATTTTTTTTTAATTTTTAATTGGTATGTTTTGAAAATTCGGATGGGAAGGAATTTGTATAAATGAAAATCCTAACCAATTTAGTTTTAATTTGTTTCCATTAAAAAAATGTCTAGTTTTGTCATTTCCTATTAATAATATATAATGGTAATAAAAAGAAGAAACAATTGCCTCAAATATAAAAAAGAAACACTGATTAATTAATTACAGTGGCATTCAGTTGTTCCCTGGTGAGCATAGAATAGTATATCCTGACCTTAGAATCTAATCATACGGTAATTAATTAATCTGTGTTTTTTTTTTTTTTTTATATTTAAGGCAATTGTTTCTTCTTTTTATATTTAAGGCAATTGTTTCTTTTTATATCTAAGGTGAGGAAATGACAAAACTAGACATGTTTTTGATGGAAACAAATTGAAACCAAATTGGTTAGGATTTTCTTTTACACGAATTCCTTCCCATCTGAATTCTCAAAACATACCAATTAAAAAGATCAGCAAAAAATGGCCCAGTGTTGTCAATTAAGCCTGGTCCTTTGAATACTGTATTACTCTAATCTCCTTTCCAAAATTTATTTAGCATGAAAAAAAAAAAAAAAAATTAATTCTCTTAGTCTCTTCAAGTAGCTAGAGAGATCAAAGAATAACAAATATAAATCAACATGAATAGCAAACTTGTGTATAGCAAGCTAATTAAGAAACTCCCAAAACATTAAAAAAAATTCCGTGGTTGAACGGATATTGTTCAACCTTTCATCATTGAAGGGATTGGAAATAATTAATTTTTTTATTTTTAATTGGTATGCTTTGAGAATTCGGATAGAAAGGAATTCATATAAAAGAAAATGCTAACCAATTTGGTTTTAATTTATTTCCATTATAAACATGTCTAGTTTTGTAATTTCTTATTAATAATATACAATGATAATAAAAAGAATAAGCAATTGCTTTAAATATAAAAAGATTAGATTTTTTGGTTAGGATTATTTTTTATTTTTTGGCGTGACATTGGTCACAATTTTTTTTTATCTACATTCCATTTGAATGAACATCACCAATTTATAATGATGAAGCCTTCAAAGCTTTGCTTATGAATTTAAAAAAAACAAAATAAAACTTCTAATAATTTAGTTTAAATCATTTTGGTATTTGATATATTTCCTTAATTTATTATAGAAATATTGGAGGAAACTAAAAGCTTATGGATTATTACACATCAACAACAATTCTCACTCCTTGCAACACTCAACCACAATTTTCACTCCTTACAACATTCTCCCATCATTCTCACTGCAGTAACAATAAACAAAAAGAAAAGGGTTTGAATTGTATAGATTTTTGTTACTGGGAGGAAAGATGAACAATAATATAATGTAATATTAAACACAACTCCAAATTGATGGATGTTAGAAATTTTTATATATTTTTATTGGATTCCAATCAATTGCGTCATATGTTCATTTTTATCATTTTTTTTTTTAAATAAATTCTTTTTTACTATTTTTTCTTGAATAATATTGTGTATATATATATAATATAAATTATATTGGCCGGTTATCACAATTTTTTTTTCAAACTAACCTTTTTAGCATGATATGCATATAACGAAGGTTTTCCAAAAAACAAATGACTAATTTCTTCTATTGCATCCCTTCAACATAAAGTAATTTGAAGTTTGAATTTGTCAAATTTCTTCAATTATTGTTGGATAGTATATTATGAGTTCACGCAGTTTTCTATTCTTCCATATTGCATAATTAGTGTTCGTGGTCAATACATAAGGTCATCCTCTGACTGCAATCAAACCAATCAAACTAAATTGTTCTTTTCTCACCAGCTATTTTGTCTGCCTTCTCACTTGACATTGTTGGCATATTAATCAACCATTACTTTTTTTTTTTTTTTACATGGCAACCAAAACACCATTACACCAAAAGATTACATAAGGTTTTCTTGTCTATTGTAAGGATATCAACATACAAGCATTCAACACACATAACAGATATGAGTTCAGTTACTGAAAGCTTGACAGTACCCTAACCAACAGGAATTCCCCGACAATGGATAATCGAAAATAAAGCGATATGGAGCCAAGTTGTTACCACCATCACCATGAGAACACACAGGAGGGCAGCCATCACCACCTTCGCATCGCTTTCAAACCGCACTTCCTTAACAGTCGGAGTGGTGCTCTTAAGAGCTCCAAATACTTCCCCTCCTCCTCTGGCCAGGTTTTGCACTTGCCAACCAATATCTATATGACCTTTCACCATAATCATCGAAGGTGGTTTCCAAACCTGAGGCATTTCAAGCCAGCAAAGCCACCACTCCTACTGTTAATAGTGGAAGTGAGCGTCAATGGTGGTCCAAAACCGATTATAGAATTTCAAAGCCACCAGACGGTCCCCTACTGTATCCTCAAACACAATAAGTACGTGAATAATTTGCAGAACCCACTGGATGAGTGGGCTCAATAGTGTCAACCCAAACAGCCATTAAACCCGAATAATTGGACAATATCCAACTTAAACCTAACTTTTGATTTTGGACACATGTTGCAATTCTATTGGGCCACATCAGCAGGTTCAATGAACTTCATCCAACCTGGACACAAGCATTGTCCTTTATTAATTTACCCCATCCCAAAAATATCAATCTCTATATATATCAACCTATGTCTCTTTATGTATATACCCCATAAACAATAATTTATACTAGTATGTATTTAGTGTACAATGTGCCCCTGGAAAAAAATTCTGACTCCATCCCTGCGGTAGCCTAATTCTTAATAAGGCCATCGGAGAAAAGATAAAGAGGTGATGAGAGGGTAGACAGACTCAATTGTACAGAAGCACAGGTTAATTCTATTACCTTGTGGAAAAACAGAGGACAAAATGAATTGTCTCATTTGTATTTTAAATTTGTATCTAGGTTGGGCTCAAACATGATAACATAAAAACAAAATGACCCTCATTTGGCAGTTTATTGGAGAAGTAAAGAGTTGTAACGACCCAGCTCCTCATGGATCCGGATCATTAAACGTGTCCTAACCCGACCCAAAAACATCCGAGGGCAAAACGGTTATTTCACGTTAAAATTAAATAACAAGGTCCAAAAAGGACAAAATTGTAATTTGCCATAATTCAATAAATCGAGTCTTGAAGGGTAAAACAGTCATTTGCTTGCATTGCATAATAAACAAAATAAGGTTCGGGGTAATATAGTCCTTTTGGTGGTTAAAATGTAATTATTGCAGGGTCATAAAATAATTATGTGAAACCTCACTTGGGTGCCAAAGTGCAATTTGGGAAACTAAACACATTACTTAAGAGACAGAAACCGGTCGACGTTGACTGGTTTGGGTATGAATAGTGGAAAACCCACTGCCAACATACCGGTCGACGTATGGGAAGCCATACGTCGACTGGTTTGGGACGTGATACCGGTCGCCGTATGGGATGCCATACGTCTATTGGTTTGGAACGTATGCAATATTAACCCATACTGAGCTGATACCGGTCGACGTATGGGAAGCCATACGTCGACCGGTTCTGGGAAACTTTTAATTCCACTTGCCACTGTCCAATGAGAACTCACATACACCCACATTTGGTCGTTCAACCACCCACGCCACTACACTTACGTGTAATTTTAATACATTTCAACAATAAATTCAATAACAACAACCACGTTATTAATATAATTTACCACACGTCACTAAAATACACTAGAGGATTAGGTGTAATTAAAAGTTAATTACATTTTCTCTGTGGCCATGAATACAAACTTATTTACATTCCTAAAACTACAATTGCACATGAAATGGCCAAATACAAAATAGCAAAAATCATCTTCTAACATCTTTCAAGCTTGCGGAGGATTTTTATCCGCCATTTCCTTACCATGACCTAAAAAAAATATAAGTATGGTGGGGTGAGCAATTTGCTCAGCAGGTGACGCCTAAGACGCACCTCATGAGACCCCGTGAATTCAAAACAAGGAATAGTCCAATAGGAGTTAGGGTCATACAACATAGGGAAGAATACAACATGGTTATCATTCTCAACACAAAAAATGAGATGCAATGGAGATGCAATGCATGCCAATGTCGCTCCCCATTTTTCATACTTTAATCATCGCTTTCAAACTATTAATACAGCCCGCCCTTTAGTGACCCCGCAACGACACGAGAGGAGGATTGGCTAGTGTCCCTGACCCTTGGTACCCCCGCGGTGTCATTATGGGGCCCAGCTAGCTCAACCACGCTAGGGCGACTCCCTAGTCCCCTCTAGGCTATATTAACCTCCGACCCTTTGGTACCCCCGCGGTGATCGGGTTTTCCAAAACAATTTCATCAAACATTCTTGCCCAAAACTCCCCATTTTCATTCTAAAACAAATTTTTTCCCTTCCTGCAGCCCAATGGTATACATGTATGCCTCATGATCTCAATACTATGAAAATGAGGAATTTGACACAACACAAGTGAGCATGTTCTCATACTTCTAATATTTAAACAATAATTGGATTATCACAAAATACAATAGGGCATGCTTTCATACACCATTCGTAGCATGTGAACAATACAATAGGCATAACTCACAATATAAGCATGTATTTCAAGTAGTGCAATCAAGGCAAGTCTTCACATATTCACATATATACATTCAAGACATTTTTAGGCTACAATTAACACAAATAAGCATGCTATTACACAATTCAAGTAAATTAATTCACAAAGGTGCATGAATAATGTGAATTAGGAAGCCCCTACCTCAAGATTTCACAAAACCCTTAAATTGGGTCAAGAATTTTGAATTCCCTAGGGAGGCACAAAGCTGGAATTGATGGTACTCACGCGTAGAGCTTGTCGCGCTTTCCGTTTAGCCTCAAACGGCACTTAAAAACACCAAGAATTAAAGAAGTTACCAAGATCCAAAGTTTGCTTCTCAAATGGAAGGAAGAAAGAAATGGAAATGAGAGAAAGAAGAAAGCTACGGGAGAGAGGAATGAGAATGCATAATTGTGGTCTCTTGACCACTTTGTGGTTAATGGTGTGTCCCACCAATTTCTTTTCTTTTCCATTTTTCTTTTCATTTCAATTTGCAGTACACATTAAAATACATGCACCACTAAGTAAACACCACATAATCATATAAATTAAAATACACAAAATGCAATTGGACCCAACCACAATCCCGTACGCAAAACGTGAAAAGACAGAAATGCCCTTGCGGTGACAACATTCCGAAAAAAAGAAAAAAAAAATGTAGAAAATCAGAAACGTTACAATCTCCCCAACTTAAAAGAATTTCGTCCCCGAAATCAAGCCATACCTGGGGAAGAGAACAACTCTGGGTACATGGAGCAAACTTGCTGTTCCAGCTCCTAAGTAGCATCCTCGACTCCGTGGTGTCTCCAAAGAACTTTCACTAATGATATCGTCTTACCCCTTAACACCTTCTGCCGTGTGTCAAGGATCTGAACTGGTCCCTCTTCATAGGTGACATCTTCATCAATGTCCACATTAACCCAATTCAAAATGTGAGATGGATCCGGTTCATACTTCCATAGCATCGACATATGAAACACATTGTGAACCTTATCCATCCGTGGCGGTAAAGTGAGTCTGTAGGCAACTTCCCCTACACGGTCCAAAATCTCAAACGGTCCAATGAATCGTGGTGACAACTTACCATTCTTCCCGAACCTCATCAAACCCTTCCGTGGAGAAACTCGAAGGAAAACGTGGTCTCCCACCTCAAAGGATAACGGTCGTCTCCGCTTATCCGCATAGCTCTTCTGTCGGCTCTGAGCTGTAAGTAACCTCTGTCTTATCAGCTTAATTTTCTCGGTAGTCTCGAGTACAATGTCGGGTCCTTAGGCGGCTGTCTCGCCTATCTCAGTCCAACAAACAGGAGACCTACAAGGTCTACCATATAACGCCTCAAATTGAGCCATCTAGATACTCGCTTGATAACTGTTGTTGTAAGCAAACTCAATAAGCGGAAGCTGATCCTCCCAACTACCACCCAAGTCAAGCACACATGCCCGAAGCATATCTTCCAAAATCTGGATAGTACGCTCCGACTGGCCGTCCGTCTGCGGATGGAATGCCATACTCAGGTGCAACGTTGAGCCAAACGCTGCTTGAAGTCCTTCCCAGAACTTCAAAGTGAACTTAGCATTCCTGTCCAAAACAATGGTTACTGGAACTCCATGTAACCTTAAAATCTCCTTCACGTAAAGAACACCAAGCTTCTCTGCATCATCTATTGCCTTAATAGGTAAAAAGTGAGCCGTCTTGGTCAACCTGTCAATGATGACCCATATGGCCTCGTTGCCTCTTCGTGACCTTGGAAGACCTATCACAAAATCCATCGCGATCTGTTCCCATTTCCATTGTGCTACAGGCAATGGTTGTAACAACCCTGCCGGTTTTTGATGCTCGGCCTTCACCTGCTGACAGGTAAGGTACTTAACCACAAACTGTGCAACATCCTTCTTTATCCGGTTCCACCAATACTGACGCCTCAAATTGTGATACATCTTAGTACCTCCTGGATGAACTGTAAATTGGGAAGTTTGAAACTCCCGTAGATCATCCTCACGACAATTTGTAGGAATAACCAACAAATCTCTAAATCGTAGACCCCCATCTGCATGCAAGGTCCAATCTTTCATTGTCTCACTACTAGAGATTAAAGCATGAATGGCATCTAAATCC
The DNA here is from genome assembly GCF_030987335.1 of Cornus florida. Taxonomy (NCBI): domain Eukaryota; kingdom Viridiplantae; phylum Streptophyta; class Magnoliopsida; order Cornales; family Cornaceae; genus Cornus; species Cornus florida. The sequence continues at coordinate 55,563,982 of NW_026775579.1, read as the reverse complement.
GAATCCTGTCTCTGTGACTTAATCACTCCTCTAACAAGAGTGGGCTGAGCTACAAGACTAAACAAGAATACCGATTCATTGCAACCATCCTCATCGTAACAATACAATCCCATTTTCGCCAAACTTTCAAGCATCTTCCACTTCCGGATAGCCAAACCGGCCAAAGTACCACGAGATTTCCAGCTTAAGGCATCAGCTACAACATTTGCCTTGCCCGGATGATACTGCAGATCAAAATTATAATCCTCCAAGTACTCAACCCATCGTCTCTGCCTGTTGTTCAAGTCCTTTTGGGAGAAAAGGTACTTGAGACTCTTATGATCCGAGAATACCTCGAATCTCTCACCATACAAGTAATGTCTCCAACACTTCAAAGCAAACACCACTGTCGCCAACTCTAAATCATGAGTAGGGTAGTTGTACTTATGAGTCTTTAACTGCCGAGACCCATAAGCCACTACTCTACCATCTTGCATCAATACACATCCTAAACCATCGCGTGAAGCATCACAATAAATCACATAACCCAAGCTACGCTCAGGTATCACCAACACTAGAGCCGTAGTCAATCTTGTCTTCAACTCCTGAAAAGATGACTCACAAGCTTCATTCCACGTAAACTTGATCCCTTTTCGGGTTAAACGGGTCATAGATGCTGCCAAATGGGAGAAATCTTTCATAAATCTCCGGTAGTAACCCGTAGACCAAGGAAACTGCGAATCTCAAACACATTCTTGGGTTGCTCCCAATTCAAAACTGCTTCAACCTTTGATGGATCAACTAACACTCCGCCTTCTGAAACAACATGTCCTAAAAATTTCACCCCTTGTAGCTAAAACTCACACTTCTCATATTTGGCATACAATCGGTGTTCCCGCAAAATCTGTAACATAACACTTAAATGGACCTCATGCTCTTTCCGAATCCGTGAGTACACAAGAATGTCATCCACGAAAACTACCATAAACTGGTCTAAGTAATCGTGAAAGACATGGTTCATTAAGTCCATGAATGCCGCTAGCGCATTAGTCAAGCCAAAAGGCATAACCAAAAACTCATAGTATCCATACCGTGTACGGAACGCTGTTTCCGAGATATCTTCATCCCTAACCTGCAACTGATAATAGCAAGACCTCAAATTGATCTTCGAGAAACAACTGGCTCCTCTCAACTGATCAAACAAATCATTTATCCTTGGCAAAGGATACTTATTCTTGATGGTGGCATGATTCAACTTCCGGCAATAAATGCACAACCTCAAAGAACCATCTTTCTTCTTAGCAAATAAGACTGGTGCGCCCCACGGTGACATACTCGGTCGGATGAAACCTTTCATCCTTAAGTCATCAAGCTGCCTCTTCAATTCTTCCAATTCAACTCATGCCATACGATATGGTGCCATAGAAATCGGCGCAGTACCGAGCATCAAATTAATAGTGAACTCTACTTCCTGGTGTGGTGGCAACTCCGTCAGATCCTCTGGAAACACGTCTAGAAAATCACGAACAACCACCAGATAATCTGTTTCTACAACACCATCTTCTTTGGCTAGAAGGCTAGCCAAGAAGTAATCACTACGTCCTTTTCTATGAATTCCATACAACGATAAAGGCTAGGAATCACTCCGATCTCCCATGAAAAAAAACACAATCACCCTCAGGAGTACAAACTGTAACTCTTCCTCTGAAATAATCAATCGTGGCATGAAAGAATGCTAACCAATCCATCCTGAGAATGACATCAAAGCTAGTCATCTCCAAGAGGATAAGGTCAAACACAAACGTCCGTCCGATTATCACAATGAAACAATCCCTCACAACTGGTTCAAAGACACAGAAACCCCTACTGGCGTATCAACCGATAACTCTTGATCCATGAAACTGACCTCTAACCCCAATGCAAGTGCAAATGAAGATGAAATGAAAGAATGAGATGCACCAAAGCCAAAAAGAATATGAGCCCAAGAACCAAACACTAGAAAGATACCTCGAAGAACTGACGGTCCAGAAGATGCATCAGCCGGTGCAAGTGCAAAGACACGTCCCTGCGGTGCCTATGCTTGAGAACTGCCACCCTGAAAACCAGACTGCTGCACCGACCTAGTAGGAGCATCCCTCCTAACAGGTCGTGAGCCCTGAGAAGACATAGCAGGCTGAGGTGGTGGCGGTGGTCTAAAACCTAACTGAACTGTGGCCGACTGAGACGGCCTCTGCCGTGACCCTTTGCCACTACCGGTGCCTGCTCCCTGACTCAGACAATCTCGAATCAAGTGACCCTGCTAGCCACAGCTATAACGAGCCCTTAGAGCTGGAGAAACTGCAGACGATCTCATAGGGCAACTGGACTTGTAATGCCCTAGCGGCTGACACTGAAAACATACGACTCCACTCTTATCAGATCCAGCTGGTACAGGAGTGGTAGGAGCAAATCGTGCAAACTGTTGCTCCTGAAACTGAAACAGACCACCTTTATTCCTCTTCCAAGAAGATCCCTCTGAAGATGGCCCTACACCTCTCTTTTGATTCAGTTGCTCTCTTCTTGCATCCTTCTCTCTATTGTCAGCCTCCAACACCAAAGCCCTTTCCACTACTTTAGAATAAACCTTAATGAACTGTGATTTGATCAACGGTCTCATTCGATCATTAAAACCGAAAACAAACTTCCGAGTCTTGTTAGCTTCATCTCTCACCATTTCTGGAGCAAAACGGGAGAGTGAGGTGAACTTGTTCTCATATTCCGCCACTAACATGTTCCCTTGAATAAGATTATGAAACTGGTCTTGTAACTCCCATCTTTTTGAAATTGGAAAATACTTTTCATAGAACAATTCCTTGAACTTGTCCCAACTCATTTCCTCTACCTTGTACCGGCTCGTAACCGACTTCCACCATAGTTTGGCATCCTTAGCAAACTTATAAGTTGCTAGGATGATCTTCAGGTGATCCTCCGTCACTTCCATTAAGATCAACTGAGTTTCAACTTGATCCATGTAGTCGTCTGCTACCATTGGATCCGCACCGCCCTCAAACATAACCGGCATCAACTGAGAAAATCCCTTAATGATCTTGAGACGCTTCTGAGCTGGCGTCTCCTCAACTTGAACTGTAGGTTGTGGTGCCGATTGCGACTGAGCAGCAATCGTTGCCCTTATATCACTTTGCAACAGACGATTCAACTCCAGTGCCACAGAACCTTCACCCACTTCTACGGGTGCTTCAACATTGTCTCTCCTTGTGGGAACACCTCTCGGGGGAATCAAGTCCCTAAGAAGCGTGTCCTCATCATTTAGCTCCTCCGGATTGGAGCCGGAGCTCTCGCTAATATCACCTCTAGTCGGCCTAGGGCCAACTTCCCTTAACTTTTCACGTCATGACATCGTGCTATAAAACGAGAGAACGGTTCAAAAACAAGACGCTAAAGTCCACCGTGGATGACTCAACAGGAAATGATAACGTACCAACATTTAACATGCACAACTATGCAAGAAACATTTAACGTAAACATTTAGGCACATAAGCATATAGACAATTAAACATATTTGTTCAAGTAAATAAACACGTAGCAAGTAATCACGTAAACAATGCAAACAACACCCCACGCAACTCTATGTAGGCCTTTACCTGTCGTCCCAAAGGTTTTCGAAGCCACGCTCTGATACCATTTTGTAACGACCCAGCTCCTCATGGATCCGGATCATTAAACGGGTCCTAACCTGACCCAAAAACATCCGAGGGCAAAATGGTCATTTCACATTAAAATTAAATAACAAGGTCCAAAAAGGATAAAATGGTAATTTGCCATAATTCAATAAATTGAGTCTTAAAGGGTAAAATAGTCATTTGCTTGCATTGCATAATAAACAAAATAAGGTTCGGGGCAATATAGTCCTTTTGGTGGTTAAAATGTAATTATTGCATTTTATTGGGTCATAAAATAATTACGTGAAACCTCCCTTAGGTGCCAAAGTGCAATTTGGGAAACTAAACACATATTACTTAAGAGACAGAAACCGGTCGACATATCGACTGCTTTGGGTATGAACGGTAGGAAAACCCACTGCCAAGATACCGGTCGATGTATGGGAAGCCATACGTCGACTAGTTTAGGACGTGATACCGGTCGATGTATAGGATGCCATACGTCGACTGGTTTGGAACGTATGCAATATTAATCCACACTGAGAGGATACCGGTCGACGTATGGGAAGCTATACGTCGACCGGTTCTGGGAAACTTTCAATTCCACTTGCCACTGTCCAATGAGAACTCACATACACCAACATTTGGTTGTTCAACCACCCACGCCACTACACTTATGTGTAATTTTAATACATTTCAACAATAAATTCAATAACAACAACCACGTTATTAACATAATTTACCACACGTCACTAAAATACACAAGAGGATTAGGTGTAATTAAAAGTTAATTACATTTTCTCAATGGCCATGAATACAAACTTATTTACATTCCTAAAACTACAATTACACAAGAAATGGCCAAATACAAAATAGCAAAAATAATCTTCTAACGTCTTTCAAGCTTGCGGAGGATTTTCATCCGCCATTTTCTTACCATGACCTGAAAAAAATATAAGTATGGTGGGGTAAGCAATTTGCTCAGTAGGTGACGCCTATGACGCACCTTATGAGACCCCGTGAATCCAAAACAAGGAATAGGCCAATAGGAGTTGGGGTCATACAACATAGGGAAGAATACAACATGGTTATCATTCTTAACACAAATAATGAGATGCAATGGAGATGTAATGCATGCCAATGTCGCTCTCCATTTTTCACAATTTAATCATCGCTTTCAAACTGTTAATACAGCTCGCCCTTTAGTGACCCCGCAGCAACACGAGAGGAGGATTGGCTAATGTCCCTAACCCTTGGTACCCCCGCGGCGTCCTTATGATTCCCAGCTAGCTCAACCACGCTAGGGCGACTCCCTAATCCCCTCTAGGCTATATTAACCTCCAGCCCTTTGGTACCCCCGCAGCGACCAGGTTTTCCAAAACACTTTCATCAAACATTCTTTCCCAAAACTCCCCATTTTCATTTCAAAAACAAATTTCTTCCCTTCCTGCAGCCCAATGGTATACATGCATGCCTCATGATCTCAATACTATGAAAATGAGGAATTTGACACAACACAAGTGAGCATGTTCTCATACTTCTAATATTTAAACAATAATTGAATTATCACAAAATACAATAGGGCATGCTTTCATACACCATTCGTAGCATGTGAACAATACAATAGGCATAACTCACAATATAAGCATGTATTTCAAATAGTGCAATCAAGACAAGTCTTCACATATTCACATATATACATTCAAGACATTTTTAGGCTACAATTAACACAAATAAGCATGCTATAACACAATTCAAGTAAATTAATTCACAAAGGTGCAAAAATAATGTGAATTAGGAAGCCCCTACCTCAAGATTTCACAAAACCCTTAAATTGGGTCAAGAATTTCGAATTCCCTAGGAAGGCTCAAAGCTGGAATTGAAGGTACTCACGTGTAGAGCTTGTCGTACTTTCTGTTTACCCTCAAACGGCACTTAAAAACTCCAACAATTGAAGAAGTTACCAAGATCCAAAGTTTGCTTCTCAAATGGAAGGAAGAAAGAAATGGAAATGAGAGAGAGAAGACAGTTACAGGAGAGAGGAATGAGAATGCATAATTGTGGTCTCTAGACCACTTTGTGGTTAATGGTGAGTCCCACCAATTTCTTTTCTTTTCCCTTTTTCTTTTCATTTCAATTTGCACTACACATTAAAATACATGCACCACTAAGTAAACACTACATAATCATATAAATTAAAATACACAAAATGCAATTAGATCCAACCACAATCCCGTACGCAAAACGTGAAAAGACGGAAATGCCCTTGTGGCGACAACATTCCATTCCGGAAAAAAAGGAAAAAATAAAAAATAAATAAAAAAAATGCAGAAAATCGGAAATGTTACAAGAGTCTTTTGATTAGCTACGATTAACTGGCTGCGCCAACACCACATTTCATGCCTAAGTATCCCTAGGTTAGAATTTGGCTGGACTGACATGGTCAAACTCAAATAGAAAAAACACTGATTTGAATTTCCCCTTGAATTTGAATAGTCGATTTAAAGTTCATTTAGCATTTTGATGACAAACCAGTCTTCTTGGGTCAGATAAGAAACTGGCAGTAAATGATGTTAAAAGCTGTGTCATACTACTAAAGCCTATAAAAGATTGCATTCTATGAAACATGGTGAAGTCCCTGTTTTCTTTATTGGTCCTGTTTTAAGATATAAATTTTCACTTGAAATGCCATAGAAGATGCAATGCAGCTCATGTTGCAAAAATTAACATAATAATAAAACAAGACATTAAAAAAAATAACAAATTTATGTGGTTCAGCTAAAATCAAGGTTATCACGACACACAAATTACAGAGAGTTTATATATATATATATATATAACCAACCAACCAAGAGCTACATAACAAGTGTGAAAGATAAATACAATATTTATCAAGTTCTACACTTTCCATCACTCTTCTATGATAAACAGAAATCCCAGGCTAATCCCATTATAGTTCTTTAAATGTGTGGAGCTCATATTTTAGAAGCACATAAATGTTTCAAGGACTAAGAAAACTTGAACTACTAAATCAGCCTTTGAGAAGTATACGGTCCAAAGAATTTGGCGATATTAATTTCAAGCATGGTTCTAGCTTCTAAGGAAGAGCTAAATGATTTCCACTTTGCTCTGGACAAATTTCCAATAAATGATACTCTGACACCAAAGAAAAAGCTCTCAGAAATATCCAAAGTTATGTGAAGCAGAACAGAGGGATGATTTCCAAATAAGTTCCCAGGAGATAGAACATCAAGGCAGAAGCCTAAGATGCAAACAAAGACAGACAGCCCACGTACACGAAGTCAATTTAAGCGGAACAGATGGAAAGTTTCTGTTCCATATATATATATATATTCATGTGAACCAAACATAACATTAGTTTAAAAAGCAAGAACAAAATCACACTCAAAGCAAAAGGATTCTGACTTTAACAAAGGGAAATGGCAACCAGAAAGTCATGAAATGGAAGGAAATACTAGTACTCAAACTCTAACAAGCACAACATACTTGCAATACTTTAACCAAAACAAAAAAACAAAAAAAAAAAAATCAAGGTCTAACTTTATTTTCTGAAGTTTATTGTAGTGATCCTTCTCGATTGACAGCTTATGGAAACCCACTGCTACTGCTAGCTCTGCCACCTTACACCTGAATCTCCTCTGCTCCAACTGAGTTTAAACCTTGTGGCGAAAAAAGAAAATGAAAACTGAATTTGAATCCTTACGATGAAGAGAACAAAAAAGAAGGTACCAAAAATGTCAGTAGATATTACCATAGATGACTAAAGGAAACACATCTACAATATTTGATATCTTATAGTTGATACTACTTCCTACTTGGTTAGTTTCATTTCGCAGTAAGATTTTGAACAAGTTACATCATAGGCAGTTCAAAATAAAAAAAACTTTGAAGCTAACATAGGGAGGAAATACCAACACGCCTATGACCTAGCGGTATAAGGCTCCTACTTTCCAAAGGGATGTCAAGGGTTCAACCCTCCGTGAAGGCAGTGTGTGTGAATACCAACTAGAAAAAAATAAATAAATAAATAAATTTCACAGGGAGGAAATAAATTAATTGTTATTACCACATGATGCTAAAGATTGAATGGTTATATGTTCTTGATGTTCTGATTATAATTGAGTAAATCATGCATAGGCCAAGCATTATGCTTGAGAATATTGTTATACAGTAATTAATTTTCATTTCCAATTTGCAATAAGAGAATATCTCAAAAGTTTCGAATAGACAACGAGTAAGGACAAGAAAACGAAGAACACTGTGTATATTCACATGCAAGGAGATAGATATCTGTATGTGTGTGTTGGGGGATGGAGAGAGAGACTGACCATTTTAGAGAGAAATTTATCCTGCAATTTTATCCTTGCGGAACTTTCTTTGCACCCAAGCTACCTTCACAGCAACTGCATTGTTGTAGGTGTTCTCCACAAACTGAAAGTAGGCATACCTCCAAGACTTCTTGAAATGCAAAATGCCACAAACTCCCAAGAAGCCAACCAGAAAACCAGGTCCAATGCTACCATAGAACCACAAAAGTTCAGACTCATCTCCATCTTCAGTCTCACCAACATGTTCATGACCATCAGATAATGTATCAGATGATGTATCACCGGAACAAGGCTTAGAGATTTGTGGTCCACAGAGTTCACTGTTGCCACCATAGATTGATGATGGATCATTGAGCATCTGAAGTTGACTTCCTGTTGGTATTATCCCGGACAAGTTGTTGGATGACAAGTTTAAAAAGCTTAGAAAATTCAAAGCTAACAGGCTTTGAGGGATTGAACCAGAAAGTTTGTTTCTGGACAAATCGAGAGATTCCAAGTTTTTCAAATTGCCAATCCTCTTGGGAATCCTTCCATTTAGATAATTTCCGGATATATTCAAATTCTGCAACCCAACAAGATCCATCAAGCCTCCCGGAATCTCTCCAGTTATGTGATTGTTTGAAAGGTCTATGGATATGACAAATGGGAGTGTTTTGGTGTATTCAAGTTTCCTTCCTTTCATATACAAAGAAATGGAATCTTTGTAATCTATATTATCAGTAGGACTAATATGAAATGAAATATCAAATTCCCCTACCACCTTCCCAATATGTCCACAAAATGAGACAAATTCCTCTTCCACATTCATGGCACTAAAATTGCCAAAACACCTCGGAATATTTCCAGTTATGTCATTATGTGCCAAGTTTAACAGTTGAAGAGCTAAGAGGTGACAAAGTTGTGGAGAAAGATCACCATAAAACTTCTTTGATTGAAGATTGAGAAATTTTAGATTGGATAGGTTTTCCCCTATCCAAGGAGGGAGAATACCAATGAATTCATTTTCACTTAGATCTAGTGTTTCAAGGTATGTCATATTCTGTAGAGAAAAAAATATCTTCCCTTCAAACTTCTTGTTGTTCAAGTGTAACGAGTTGAGGTTTCTTAGAGAACCCAAAGAAGTTGGGATTTCACCATGTAGATTGTTATACATCAGATCAATGACCTCCCGTTGATGCAAGTCCCCAATGCGTGAGGGAAGTTTTCCCAACAACTGATTTTTTGAGAAAATAATTGCTTTCAAAGCCTTTATCTTGCACAAATACACCGGAATGCCTCCATTCAAATTGTTATTCGAGAGAGCAATAATTTCCAATCTCATTGTCGCATTATTTATGATGACAGAAATACGCCCAGAAAGTAAGTTGTTGGAGAGATCTAAAATGACAATCCCAGAAGGAATCGGCATTAATATGCCTTCAAATTTATTGGAATTCAAAAAAAAGAACCTTTGAGAACCGTTAGATTCTTGAAATTTTGGCAGTCTACCGGTGATCTGGTTATGGGATATATCCAGCCAGTTGATATGAGAGTACAGATTCTCAAACCAATCAGGGATGGTATCTGAGATGCTTGTATTAGACATCACTAACTTGTCAACATGTCTCTGCGTTTGAAGCCAGGGAGGAAACTGGGGTCCTAATTTGCAGTTGCCCAAGTCAAGAGTTTGAAGTTGAAATGGAGGAACCCAATGGGGACTGACATCCAAAACCAACTGGTTTGAAGACAAGGACAACTCATTTAACCTAGTGAGGTTGACAAAGTGGAGTTCAGATACCTTACCATCTAATGAAGTTGAAGACAAATCCAACCTTTCTAGTTTTGAGAGTTGTCCAATTGACGTCGGGATTGGACCACAAAACAAGTTGTCAGCAAGAAGAAGGTGCTTTCGATTCCGAAATTCCCCCAAGTTCTCTGGCAGCAAACCACTAAACATATTGCTTTCAAGACGCAGGTACTTTAAACTATTCAGGAGCAAATCAGATTTATTTTCTAGGAAAATCGGAACCTCGCCACTAAATTGGTTATGCGACAAATCAAGGATTAGCAAGCTGCTAAGATTCCTTATGGTTAGTGGTATTTTACCAAATAAAAAATTATCACGGAGATCGAGGACATTAAGCTGTGTCATATTGACCATCTCACTTGGGAGTGAACCATCAAGACTACTAAAAGAGAGGTTAACATATCTCAGGTTATTAAGGGAATCAAAGAGTAGTTCTGAAATTAGGGTTCCTGAAAAGTCATTATTGCTCAAGTCTATGTATTGCAAATGCTTCAATTCGAGTATAGAATGATTTATTTTACCTTCCAAGCAGGCTCTGTAGTAATTCTCTGGATAATCGATGACACCGCCAACACCGTAAAAATATCTAACAAAATCAACAGAAAATGGATTTCGCAGATCAAGCTTCACGACTTTGCCTGTCCTCTTGCTGCAACCCACCCCCTTCCAGGTACACAGTCTTCTCCAACCCACGATGACAAGCGGTTTGAATCATCAATGGGCGATTCTTTCATTTTGATAAGAGCTTTTAGTTCGCTCTCATCGCAGCTTATGTTTGATTCTCGCTTGTATTGCAGCTGAACACCAAGCCCTTCAATGAAAAAAAGGGCAGATAACATCACAAGAACACTTGTAATTGGTTTTCTCATGGCTTCGTTTATGGAAGTGATTGAAAAATGTTGGTGAATGAGTTAGAAGTGCAGATTCGAGCTAGTATTTATAAGCACAAACTTGTGCTAGTTTCTTCAGGCAGAACTACTTTTCCAACTTTTTTTGCTACCAAGGCTTTTCTCAACTTGTGTTGGAAAACCAATGGAAGTTTCATCTCACCAGCCTCACTTTACATCTTTTACAGTTTGTTACAGAAAATCAAAGTACGGAGATTTTTAGTAACCCTAATTGTCTAATGTACTGGTCTCCCGCGGTCTTGAGTGGGAGTTTCGTCTCACTTCACATTTTCACAGTTTCTTACATAAAATCTAAGTACGGAGATTTAGTAAGCCAAATTTTTCAAAAAGATATGTACATGGAAATTGATCATTAGTGAATTTACTGTACCTCATGCAGTTCATTTCTCAGCAAATCTGACACAGCATTAACTGTGCTAAAGACTTTTTAAATCTCTTTTCTAGTGTATTTGTTATAGAAGCACCAAATTTAACTCATGTACAAGAGTCTTACGACAGTAGAGATCCAATCCTCTTAAAAATAGAGATATGGAAGGAGTAATTCAATGCAATATTGATGCACGAGATATGAGAAAGATTCAAGGCATTATTAGTGCACCTACCTAATGAGTTAGCAATTTGGACACACAAGGAAACAATCAATCTTGAATCTTCACCTTGATTTCCTCTTCTAAATATTGCTACCATATCACCTTTCCTTTTGTATAATTTTGACTCGTAATATGTATATAAGTGTATCATCACCATTATTGATCGATATACAAGAAATCCATTTATTTCTAAAAACCATTTTCCTCTCCTTTCTTCTCTCAAAGCTATTCTTCTTTATAGTATCAGAGCAATAGCTGTCGCATAAAAGGGTTATTTTTTCTTTCTTTTCCTCTTCTTCTCCAATGGCTTTATAACCCTACCCATCAATTTTGAATGTTGTTAATTTTGTTTCTCTTAAGTTGACATCTACAAACTATTTGTAATGTTTCTGATTTTTCCCATTTTCCATTTCTGTGATTTTTCTATTTTTTCACGGTTATTTCCGTCGTGTCTCGTTTTGCATGCCGGACACCGTAGAGTGTGTCGGATGTGTTTGAGAGTTGGTTGGGGCATTTCCTTGAGTTCAGAACTCTTGAAAATGTATTGGTTGCCATTTCGCGGCATTTTTTCATTTTTCGGGCCTTGAGGTCCTAGCTTAGACCCGTTACCAGAGTTGTTGAGCACGAGAACTGTGTTTCGGGTTTATTGCATTTCACACATCATTATTTTATGCATATTTACCTAATTGTATGATTATTTGTGTGGTGGTAAAGTGATTACTATATATATTTATATATAATGCTATTAAAAGATGATTTTATTACAATTGTGGGGCCCACTGGTATTTTTTAATTATAATGGCCTTAAGGCCATTGCACAGATTCTCTCAGTCTCTCACATAGAAGCGCTCTCTCACTCTCTCTCTCTCTCTCTCTTCTTAGTTCTTTTTTCTTTTTCTTCACAAATTCAAAGCTAGATCTCTCTTTTTACACCTAGAATGCAATTTTGCCATAGAAGGCAAAGTTGATGAGCTCGTTGAGGACGACGTTTTAATCGAAGCAAATTTTGATTTGGCCATCCTAGGGATTTTCAAATTTGGGGTTCTCTTTGAGGATTTTCTTCATTTCTTGAGGTAGATGTGTTATAATCCATGATCTCTTTGAACTTAGTGAATTTTATCCTCCATAATTGTTATATTATGTGCATGGATTGTGTTAATTTTCTAGGCTCATGATCTCTATGATGTAAACATGATTAAATTATTTGTTAATTGTTATATTGTGAAGATGTATGTCTAAAATGATGACTTTGCATACCTTGTATGTTTGATGTGTTGGAATTATATTGTATGAAAGCATGATGTGTTCTCCTTGTAATTTTTTTAAAGCATGCTATATATATTGTTGTGGTTGATTACAAATTATGGAAAATTATATATATTGTCATGGTTGATTGTGGCATGAGGCATCCATACATTTCATTGGGAATAAAAGGGAAAAAGTTTGTTTTATAAGCAAATGAAATTTGTTTTGGCGAAAAATGTTTTTGACAAGTGTTTGTGAAAACCTGGGTACCTAGGAGTTGTCTAGTGGTCCGTGGCGTTAGTGTGGTCTAGAGGCGACTAGGGAGAAACCCTAGCGTGATTGAGCTACCTAGGCTAGAAACGATGCCTTGGAGTTGCCATGTAGTCGGGGATAACTAGGTAATCCTCCTCTCGTGACGTCTTGGAGTCACCATAGGTCGGATTGCACTAACGGTTTGGAACGGTGAAATGGAATTATTTTGGAAATGGGGAGAGACATTGGCTTGACATTACACTCCATTGGCATACATTGTGTATTTTTTAATTAGACGATCTGTACGTATATTTGTTGTGGTTGTTGTTGTTGTGATATTCCCTATGGCATGATCCCGTATTTCTTTTTGTCCTATGCTCAGTGTGGATTCACAGGGTCATTAAAAGGTGTGTCTTAGACACCTCTTACTGAACGGTTGGCTCATCCCAATTATATTATATATTTTTTTCAAGACACGGAAAGGAAGTGATGGACGACAAGGCACCATAAGTTTAGTCGGGTTGCAAGGGACTTGGATTTTTTTTTAGATCAATGTGTATATTACCTTTTGTTGTAAATTGTGATAAGTGATATTTTGTATCTATTTCATGGTTGGAAATGGTTCTGAGACCATCCTCATGTATCTCGTGGTCGATCTCATTGTGATTTCGATATCCATGTAAGGTCTTAAGCCCATATTTTGATGTATTACGGACTTGTTTAACTTTAGATGTTATAATGGACTCATTTACTGTTTCATTTGAATGTAAAGATACCTAGTAATGTTATTTTCACTGTCAAATGTATGATTTGGGATAGGTTTGAACTTTGAATAAGGTCACCAAGGGACAAAAGGGGTGCCTATGTGCACAAGTTCTCAGTTTTAGGCTTTTTTGGGCATTTTTCAGGGTTCTGGTCATTTGGAACCGGTTCAGCCTATTGAACTGGTTTAAGGGGTGCATTTGGTTCACATTTAGGGCACACTACCTATGTTGAACTGGTTCAGGTCCCCCAATGGTTCATTTTGCCTTGACAGTTTGTCAACTTGGATCACCTAATTTGTGCGGTCATAACGTCTTCGTTCCGAACTCAAATAGGGTCATTCTTGAGTCCATTTTCAACGATTTTGAGTCCGTTTTCCAATGATACCAATCTTATTTTCAAATTTCATTCATGTTGAGAGATATGGTTATTTTATGAGACAGTGTTGGGATCTCCCCTAAACCGAGTAGGGGCACTATTGGACAATTATGACCAATGATCGTAGAACCTCTTCGAATGTCATGAAATGACTAGGATGATTGTTTTAAAACTCCATTTGACTAGTTTAAGGACAGATTATTCTTATATATTATAAAATGACCATTTTACCCCTAATGTGTCATCGGATTTGGATAAGGACTCGGTTAGCGATTCAGACCCCTGGTTCGGGTCGTTACACTATCTGTTATGGGAAACACAAGTACTGTCTTTGATTAAAAGTCAAGACCTACTTGGTTTCATCACCGAAAAAATCTAGCATCCAGATCATGAAATTTTGACAGAAGATGAAAGCAAAAGGGTTTTTAATCCTCTTTTCGCTGCGTGGACAAGAACTGACTGGCTGGTTAAAGCCTAGATCACATCTACACTCATAGAAGAGGTTCTAGGACTGGCTGTTGGTGTTAAAACATCTACAGATGTCTAGAAAGCTTTAGCCAATGCCTACTCCCAAGATTCACATGTCGTGACCCGAGTTTTATTCATCCCGATACGTTAGTGATGAACCGAGGATTAACCTGTTAACGGATCCAGATGCGGAAGCAAAAGATGAAACCATAGTCCTTTGAGATATAAATCATCTCTAAGACACAAATGTGACATTCCATGTGGTCATGGAAGCTAAAGAGAGCAAAAGGGGAAACTAGAATTAAAACGGGCTAAATCCGTCAAACAATGGCAAAATGGTCAATTCACAATTAGAAGGAGAAAATTGACTCTAAATAAGTAAAACAAGGTGAATACAACCTAATCTAATCATTTCCTAACATTCCAAAAGGTTCTAAGAACTTTGGGTAAGAATTCCCACAAAATACACTTTCCCGATTTAAGTGAAAACTAACACTACTTCACTAAAACATACATATCTCTCACTGTGTTTGGAATCTGAGAATGGGATTGAAACCATTGGAAATTTGACTCAAAATCCTTGAGTTTAGGCTCAAGAATCACCCCATTTAGATTACAAACGAAAAAGTTATGACCATTTGAAGTTGGAAGATCAATGCTGAAACAAAATCTGGAGGCTGTGCATATGAAAGCTATTTAGGTCGACCGAAATGGAGTTTCGGTCAACCGAAATGACCAAAAAATGTGCTGAAAACTTGCATCTAAGTGCTGGTTGTTTCGGTAGACCGAAATAAAGGTTCGGTCGACCGAAATAGGCCTTGAACAGTAGAATTGGCTATTAGAATGATGAATTACTGTGCAAAGACAAATCTAATACCGAAATACCTCGAAAAGCTGCTATAAGGCCTGCTATATGCCAAAGGTGTTAAGGTTCAACCCATGCTTTGAATCCTATGATGATTTGGTTTAAAAATGAAAGTTTAAAACTGATTTTCAATGAGATGTTTGAGTATGTGAACATGCCAACAACCTTGAAATGACCAAATGAATGTATTACAACCACTTATGGCCTTATATATGTTAATTATAAGGATCTCATATGTTAAACCTCCAAGGTTGGTTAAAATATGCTTTTAACACAAACTATTGCACCAAATGAATACAAGTGTTAAAGTAAACATGTTTGGCCCTTGGCATCATTACACACACAGCCATATAGTATCAAAAGGTGCACTTAAGTGCACATTACATAGTTTGAATAACAAATACACATTTTGACATAATAACCAAGATGAAGTGCGATATGCTAACAAGTGCATATTCTAACATAGAAAAAATACTCCAAGTAGTGTAGCAAGTCTAAGATTGTTGTGCATCCCACAATATAACTTCTTTACCTAAAAAACACCCGGTAACTTTGGGGTGAGTAAACAAGTTTACTCGTAGGGAATGCATATGTTTATCTTAATACAAGGTTTGCAATTCAATACAATTTAATCCATGCTATTAAAGTGACATTAAAACTTTCAACATAGCACAATGAGATGTAAATTCACAAAGTTAACAACTTGGAATTTAAATGCGAAATCAAACCAAAGTGGATACTTGGATATTGCCTGGATTAAAACCGTACTCTTGGGATCACTTTAGGGCTATTAACCCATGGGTACCTTCCCCTAGTGTGCACTATAATGTAGGGAGCT
Source organism: Cornus florida (assembly GCF_030987335.1). NCBI lineage: Eukaryota > Viridiplantae > Streptophyta > Magnoliopsida > Cornales > Cornaceae > Cornus > Cornus florida. The sequence continues at coordinate 55,547,903 of NW_026775579.1, read as the reverse complement.
TTCTATCTCCCGTACTAGAACCAAGTCCTAGCCTAGTCAAGTTCTTGATAATATCCCAAGTTTCCAAAATCAACAAGTAGAGCAACAAATCATGATATGTGATAAAACACAACAAGTTCCATGAATTGAATGACTAAATCATTAGAACAATAAGATAGAAATTAATTAAACTAATTAAGTAATTTCTCTAGATTTAAAGAGTTGTGCAAAGGATTCCAATTAAATATATGACAAGAAGTAACTCATGGACATGTCATATATCAAGTCAAAAATGGAATTTAAGCATGGTACAATTAAGTAGAATTTAAATCAATTTAAATTCATTAATTCTCTAAATTTAAAAGTTCATTTAAATCATACCAAACTAATATACAACAAAGATCAAGTCATGGCCATGCCATATATCAAGTCTAAAATGAGTTATATGCAAGTTACAATTAATCATTAGTTTCTCAATTTAATACAATCTTACATACAACTTATACATCATTATGAAAAATAATAATTGACTTGAATAATAAACTATAACACCCCCTACCTCAAAAGAGAATAGAATCTCTATAATCCAAGGCAACCAAGCTTAAAAATGAAAAATTAAACAAGGGTTTTATAGAGGAGAGTGAGAGGAAACTTAAGTATTCCAAGTTTAATGGTTTTAGGTGAGTGGAAGGGCACCAAAATTGAAGTCAAAGCTATTGGTCAAGCTTTTCTTTCAATGGAGGCTAAGTTAAAGTTCTTGAGAGGAAAGAGATGCATGAACTAAATGTGAAAATCCTAAGTTAAAATGGTGGAATTCTCCACTCACTAGGTGCTCTTACACTACCTCTCACACACATACTAATGCAAGACTAAAGGTGAGTCCTACACTTGTTACCATCCTATGTAAACTTCTGAGGCTTAATATTGAACCTACACTTGTCAACCATCTATGCCAACAAGTGGTCCAATCCTAAGTCAACAAATGGATGAATCTCCACCCTTCATATGTCAAGGATTAAGCCTCCAAGTGGTTCCACCACAAAACCAACAAGTGGCACCTTAGGAATGTGACACTTGTCACATTTTTTGAAAATTACAAACAAGTCCTTTTTGGAAATATCTACCAAATTAAATTACAAAATGATCCCTAAGACGAAATATAATTACTTTATCTAATTACACAAAAACCCCTCAAGTTTAGGATAATTACCAAAAAGTCATGCTTTCATACACTTTACAAGAAAAGTAAACATTTAATATGCTTTTCTACGAAAGTAAAAATGTAGATATCATGGAAATAAAATATCATGGATGTATGCCAAGCTGGAATTAAATCCGAGCACAAAAAGTGAGGTTATGTAAAGAAAAATGAAAAAATGACTAAAGGACGAAATAGAGAAAAGAAGAAAAAAAGAATTTCTGAAAAAAAGAAAGGAAGGAAAATGACTGGGTCATTACATCACAAGCCAGGGAATTTGAGCTTCTTCTAAAACTTCAGTACATAAAGAAAGAATCTTCTTCACTAAATGAATATCTCTGTGAATTCAAGCTGTATGTGATTAACTCAATGCTATTGGGAAACCTGTTTCAGATTAGAATAAGGTTTTCTAGCATTTAAGTGGGCTCGGTCCTAAGTATGAGTCATTCTCTACTGCTATGTTAAAGCTTCTCGTTCTGTCTTATGCTGATTTGATCCCATTACTTCAAAGTCATGAGCTAAGAAGTAAGGGACATAATGATGAAGCGGCATATCACACCATGGCCTTTATTTCTCATAAAATTGGAAATCACAACACAAACAGGAGAGGTGGTGGTCAACTCTTCTCATCAAAAGGAAAGGCTTTACTCAAACCACTTACCAACGAGAAGTTGATGACAAAGCAAATTCACAAGACAAGACAAAAATATTGAGCAAAGACGTTCAGAAAGCTATATTATTGTGTGCCAAATTTGTAAAATACGTGGACACAATGCTCTTAAATGCTTGCATAGATTTGACAACAGCTATCAAGTAGAAGATATGCCACAAGCCCTTTCTGCCATGCAGATAAGCAACTCTCATAATGATGATTGGTATTTAGACACCGGTGCTTCTTGACATCATATAAGCGATCCAGGTAAACTTACCAATCTTATACCTTATAAGGGCACTGATACTATTATGTTTGGGAATGGGAATCACTTATTTATCACTCATATAGGAGTGACGAGCGCTGAAAAGTGTGTATTTAAACCCCTTAAGCTTAGGCATTCTAGTACCTTTATCTATCTTACTTTACCGTTTTAGATTGATTTCGTATTATTTCCATTTTCAGGCACTTATCCCGAAAATAAGCTAACTCAGCCAAGTAAGAGCTTAATTGAAGCAATTATGCGATTAAACAAAGAAATGAGCAAAGTGGAGAAAGAAGAAAGCAAATGAAGCCAAAGGTAGGAAGCGATAAAGTTCGATCGATCCAACTTCAAGGTTCGATCGATCGAACAATGATCGATCTCAGCACTTCAAGATAGATCCAAGCCTTGGCCCAAAAGCATAAAGTCCAAAAGTTCGATCGATCCAACACAACCCTTCGATCGATCGAACACTTTTGTCCTTATTCAAATGATTGATCCTTTCCACAGCTGTACCACCCACTAACCACTTTTGTCATTTTCTCATAAATATCTCCCAAAATATCTCGGATTTGTCTTTTCCCAAAAAGCTCAACTAGTTGGATCGATCTAGCCTAAGTTTGATGGATCTCAACCAATTCGATCGATCCAAGTCCAAGGCTCGATCGATCAAACTTCCTCCAGTGCGAAAAAGTTAAATTTCCATCTCATTGAAAGGTGTCCTTTATCCAATCATTAGGGAATATTGTGTGCACGACCCCAGCTCATTTTGGGTGTCATTTGACCTACCTATATAAGGATAAGGATTGCTTTTTACAAAAGGGGGCCAACATCATTATCATATCATCTCTTGGAGAGGAAGCATAGAGGAGGAGGCTAGAGACACCATTGGAGTTCTTCATCAACAAGGAGCAGATTTCAACCATGGAGTTAGCCCTTGAGGGTTGGAGCAACATCACCATGAGTGGCTAGACATCCTCTTGGGGCTAGAGTTAGCCCCAAGCATGCTTTTTATATCTTAATCTTGTGTATTATTGAGGGATTAGTGTTGTAATCGATGTTTTGACACTTTGATATATATAAATCTTGTTTATTAAATAATTTATGTTGTTTAATGCTTCCAATTGATCATTTCATTCTATCCATATGTCTATGTATGCTAGAGTAGATGTTCATGCGCTTATCTCTAGATTTTGTGTTATTGATGCATGTCTATGTGTATTGATGCTATAGATTTGGAGATTGTCAAAACATAGTGCTTAAAGGAATGTTCTTGTGATTCTCTTGATGGTTCATACTTATTCCTTGATGGATTGTGCCTCTCCCCTAGTTTATTTTCATGCTAGTAGTGTAGATGTAGTGTAATTGTAGTGTAGTGTTAAATGGGAGGACAATCCATGCTTGTTATTTGATGATTCAAGCTTTTGAATACAAGTAGCATATATCTCTATCCTTGTGTTGTATTTGGATTGTGAGCTTAATGAAAGGATTAATGACTTATTTTGATCTATTGTGCTTTTCACATATTGTTTAGACAATATATGCTTCATTGCTTAGATATATTTTGCCTTTCACATGATGTTTAGACAATACATGCTTAATTGGTCATTCTTGCTTGTTAAACCAACCAAACACACACACACACCAATATTACAACACACCATTTGCCCTTATCAATCACTTGTCAATGGTATAGAAATGCATTGCTTGGTGGTGATCTCTAAACCCCAAGATCTCTCTCTCTCTTACTTACTCTTAATTGCATTCTTTTGTTATCACTTAGTTTAATTTAGTTGTTCTCTAATCAACCAACCAACCAATTGTTTAATCACCGACCTACTAGCCCTAATAACGATTCCACGACATTGTTCGATCCTCACAATCCCTTGGGACGATCCCTACTCGCCCTAGCTATATTTATAGTGAAAGGTAGTAGTGGCTTCTATAAATGTAAAACTCTTGGTCCTCGCCTTAAAATCCACACACTCTCAAGCTTCATGAATTAAATGTTTGTGGAAGAAGTCTAATTGCATTGTTTTGAAGGCATAGTGTTTGTCATTCTTTGTGTTTCTTTGTGTTTTGCATTGTGCATGCATGGACGTCGTTCATTGAGACCAACTCTTGTCTCTCTTGATTTGCATCTTGAATCCATCGTTAGAAATACTAGGGGAAGAGGAAGTTCAAATAGAACCAATCTAGCAATGGATGACCATAATAATGATCATGTTGAGGACCTTTGTCACATAGACCAACAAGGTATCCTTCATCCCAATGTGCACAATGAGAACATACAAGTACTATTAGGCATGCCTAGGCCATTCATTCACCAACCACCACAACAACAAGGCCAAGTTCCATATGGAATGCTAAGGCCAATGTATGCTCCACAACCTCCCATCATCAATCAAGGAATTCAAAACCAAGGTGTTCATGTTGCACCTCAAGTAGTTAATCCACCTCTTGCTTTAAGAGACCATTATGTGCCTAATGAGTATAATGCACCTACATGCATCCAATTACCTCCATTTAGAGCACATCATTATGAAATTAAGCCACAAACCATTCACATGCTTCCTAACTATCATGAACTTCCAAGTGAAAAACCTTATAAGCATTTGGATGAATTTCTTGAAGTATGCTCTACCGTGAAATATACAAACATGCCGGAAGAGGTTTTAAGACTCAAACTTTTTCCATTCACCTTAAAAGATAAGGCAAAGTATTGGTTTAACAATCTTAGGCCTTTTTCAATCACTTCTTGGGTAGAAATGCAACAAGAATTCTTGAAGAAGTACTATCTGATTTCAAAGACCAATGCCATGAGAACCTTAATTCGAGAATTTTCACATGGGGATGGAGAAACGTTTCATGAGGCATGAGAACGCTTCAATGAATTGCTTAGGAAATGTCCACATCATGACATGCCCAAATGGCAATTAGTTCAATATTTCTTTGAGAGCTTATCGGACAACTATAAGGGTATGGTTGATGTTTCCATGGGTGGCTCATACATTGATAGGCATGAGGATGACGTGTGGCGTCTTTATGAGAGCATGAGTAAAAATTCTTTGCATTAAACACTATCATCCAAGAATGGTAGAAATTCACAAGCTAGGAAGAGTGTTGGCTTACATCAAGTCGACCATTCAAATGAAATAGCCAGCGAAATGAAGTCTTTATCTCAAAGGTTTGATCAATTTTTTATTAACCAAAACTCGGCGAACCAAGTATCTTCCTTCCCTAACTATTCTCATCGTGCATCAAATGAAACATGTATGACTTGTTCTAGTGTTCTTTATTCTACTTCTCATTGTCCTTTCGGACAAGTGCAAAATGAACCTAATGAACAAGTCAATGCAGCTTTTGTGAACCAAGGGAACAATCCTTATGGTACTCACTATAATCCAAGTTGGAGGAATCATCTGAATTTCTCTTGGAAAAACCAAGGAGGGGGCTCAAATCCTTCCCAAGGCGGTTTTCAAAGGAAATACATTCCACCTCCACTTTAAAACCAAGGATCCCAAGGTTATAGACCTTATCAATCACAAGGGAATCAATTTGCTAATTCTCATTTTCCCAACCAATCTTATTCCCAAGGTAATACTAGAAGTCCCACCTTTGAAGAAAAAGTTTTAAATGCTTTGGGCACTTTAGAGGCTAACACTCAATTACTTCATTCTCACTCTCAATCTATTGCGAAGCTAGAAACCCAAGTAGAGTAAATAGCAAGCACTCTCAATGCAAGAGAGAAGGGAAAGATGCCTATTAATGCCCCACCTAAGCAACAATGTGTTGTGGAAACCCATTCCTCATCGGAAGGCCACACCATTGAACATGTTAATGCGGTGACTACCTTACAAAGTTGTAGGATTGTGGACAACCAAGTTGGAATATCCAATGAAGAGAGTGAACCGGTGCAACCTCAAGTTGTCGCCCGTCCCGTTTCACCTCCCATTCCTCCTTCATTGCATGTGCATGATCTTGTGAATGAGAAAGTTTTGAAAAATGTGTTTGAAAAAGAAGTTTTGAAGAATGATGTTGAAAAAATTTTGCTAAAAAATGATTTGGAACAAAATGACTTAAGAACTTCTTGTGTTGAAGAGAGTTCAAAAGACAATTCTGAAAAAGTGTTTGAACCAAAAGTTCCATTTCCGGATGCCTTAAAATGATCCATTTCAAAAGACAAGCAAAAGGCAAAAACTAATAAAATTATGGAAATGTTTAGGCAAGTGAAAGTTAATCTTCCACTATTAGATGTAATCAAGCAAATTTCGGCTTATGCCAAATTCTTGAAAGACTTGTGCACCCAAAAGCGAAAGAACAAAAGCCAAGCACCAAGAAAAGTGGTTTTGACCAAGCAAGTAAGCTCGATTTTGCAACATAACACTCTTCCAAAGTTTAAGGACCCCGGTTCACCCACTACATCATGCATTATTGGTGATCATATCATTAATCGGGCACTTCTTAACTTAGGAGCAAGTGTTAGCCTTCTTCTATACTCGGTTTATGTCAAATTGGGCCTAGGTGAATTGAAACCGACATCAATAGTTTTGCAACTTCCCGACCGATCCATTAAGAAGCCTAGGGGTATAATTGAGGATGTTTTGATTAAAATTGACAAATTCTTCTTTCTCGTTGATTTCGTTGTCATTGACACGGAACCGGTTCCCAATCCTGAGAGCCAAATTCCTATTATCATTGGCCGTCCTTTCTTGGAAACCACTAATGCCAACATCAATTGTAGGACGGGGATAATGAAGATCTCATTTGGCCACATGAAGGTGAAGTTGAATACCTTTAATCCCACGCCCAATTCATTTGATAAATATGAAGGAGAGGTTAATGTTGTAGATAAATGTAATAATCTTCAATGTCAAGGAAATGACCTTTTGTGTAAGACCAAAACTTCCAAAGGATCATCTTCAACCTTGCATTCTAAATCTTGTTTCAAATTCTTGCTTTGAAAGGGCATGGAAGCCCAAAGGTTGTAATTGCACAGACAAGGGACCAAAGTTTTCTTTTAAGCTTAATCCAACAAGTTCTTTAAAGAACCATTTGTCGGGTGGAGTTCAAAGCATCTATCACCCCAACAAGGAGGGAATGCATTATAAGATCTTTGATCCGGACTAAAAGAGCCTAATGTCTTACTAGAGACGTTAAAGACTAGCAAAAGCATTCGTAGGGTGTCAAAACCCTATTCCACCCCCATTTCTATCTTTCATTTCATTTCTTGCGAAGTCTAGATACTTGTTTTTGGTTCTCATATGCATTGAAAGGAACTTTGGTGAGGATTGCATGAGCTTTCATGTCATTATTGAGCATTCTGCATAGTTCGATCAATCTCAAACCTGAGTTTGATCGATCAAACTCTATTCTGCATCTAACACTTAGAAAAAATTTCGACCTACAGAAACCTGCATCCAAATCACCTCTCTGTCCCATCGTTCGAACTAACTCTTAGATTGATCAAGAGAACTTCGATCGATCCAACTTCCAAGTTCGATCGATCTCATGATTCAACACTTAGAAAAATTTTGAGCCTGCATCAACCTGCATATTTCACCTCTCTCTCTCTCATCGATCGAAACATTCCAAGATCGATCTGAAAGTTCTTTGATCGATCCAACTTCCAAGTTCGATCGATCTTCAAGTTCCAACACTTAGCCAATTTTCTAAGCCAAAAACTTGCATATTTTTGCTCTCTGTCTGATCGATCAAACTCTTGTTTCGATCGATCTCAGTTCTTCAATTCATTATTTTGACTTTGTTTTGACTTTTCAAATTTTCAAAACTCTAAAAATATTTTCACTTTTATTTTATTTCCATTTCATTTTATTTCATTTTATAATTCAAAAAGTTTTCAAAAATTCAAAAATATTTTAATTAGTTTTTAATTATTATTGTTTATTCAATTAAATTTAATTATATATATATATATATATATATATATATATATATATATATTATTCTATTTTATTTTACTGTATTTTCCAATTTTTAATTTTAATTCCAATTTCTAATTTTTCATTTTGTAAATTTCAAAAATTTTAATAATTCAAAAATACTTTGAAGAGAGTTCATCAAAGTTCGATCGATCTCAGTTGAAGTTTGATCAATCGAACTCTGTCGGGAATGTTTTTAAAAATAAAACTGAGGGTTTTCTAGATCGATCTCACCCTCTCTGCAAACCCTATCCCCCTTCTCCGTCGCCATTGTGCCATCACCTCTCCCACCTCCGGTGAACTTTCCGGCGAGCATTTAAGCATCAATCTCTCTCTACTTTCTCAGATTCATCTCCACTCTTCCACATCTCCACTTCTCTTATCGTTTGAGGTAAAATCCGAGAATGTCCCTCATGATTTAAGCTTCAATCTTGTGCATACATACTTTATATGTTGAATACATGTTATATACATGACAAAATTCTCTATTGTTGAAGCTTGAAGCATTTGTGTCTATATATATGTGTATACATGTGTATATATTTTTTATGCTTTGATTCGATTTGGAAGTATCGGCCATGATTGGGTAATGGGATTGGATGATTTGATTTGTTGATGGGCCCATGAACACGTTCGTGTGGGCCCCGTGCTTCCAAAGTCACAGATCTGTGACCTTTGAGTTTTCATCGTCACACAGTTCGATCGATCGAACTTGTATCTCAGATCGATCTTGAGAGATCGATCGAACTTATGTCCCCGATCGATCGAAGTTGTGAGATCGATCTCACTTATTTTTGATTGATCTAACTTTTGTGATCGATCTCACTCCTTTTTATGATCGATCGAACTTCACAGATCTCACACACACACTTCATTCATCATATCTTATGTTCATGCTATCTCATATATGCCCAATGCCTGTGATATTCCATATTGGATGCATTTCATACTTACATTTTTAAGTATGTTTCATATCCTGCCACTTGCATAGATTCATGTCATATTTGTTTTGTCTATTTTACTTGACATACATGTCTCTATATTGTGCTTAAAATTTCTTACTCTGGTACTAACTCCCATTGCAAGTTTTTCTTTTCGCAGGCCATGGTTAAGAGGAAGACCGTTGCCAACAGGCAGCACGGGCCCTACTGACACATTAAACCATGGACAGAGGAGCCAGCAGAGCCCTCTTATGCACGGGAGGAGCCAGCACAGGCTACCCCACCTCAGTCACCATCTCATGAGGCTGAGGATGACCATATACCATCCACCTCTGCGGCTCATCCTACATTCACTTCATTGCCATCTCCATCGCATGCTGGAGCTGAGCATTCACCTCAACCAGCTCAGCCTGCTCAGCCAGCTCATCTGGAGCGTGATAGGCCCGCGCCTAGATATACGCACACGACGGTCAACCATGAGTCAGTGCTCGACACGGCCTTCTTCTCTAGATTGATGCTGACCCGATCCACCTACTATGACATCATTTATAGGCCTGGCCGCTATTCTTGCCCCCATCACAGAGCCGGTCTACCCGCAGCTGGTACGGTTGCTCTACCAGAACCTCCGACCATCGCCGCATACCACAGCAGAGCTAGTCACTTCTGTAGATGGCCATCCGATCACCATCATAGTGGACTCACTAGCCCGCTCTTGCCATTATCCACACCGCTGTCCTCCAGTGCTTCAGGACACCTATCCGAGGCTATTCAGGCCTTCATACGCCGATATTGCTGTCTTTCTTACAGGTCATCATGCCAGTGACGAGACCTTCGCCACTCGGACATTCTTTCCAGATGGCCTTTGGTTCACCGATTCCATTCTCTATCGGAATATATACATGGCAGGGCACAAGATTTAGAAGAGCGGCGGCACTGGGTGTCCATTCCCGCGCTCATCTGGAGCATGATGAGGAAGCTATATGACGAGTACATCAGCAAGGAGACACCCGAACGGGCTAAGTCTCTTCCTTTCAGCCACCTCATCACCCAGTTTTTGATAGATCAGTGCTACCCCATTCATCCTCGGGAGCACCCCGAGAGAGGTTCCTGTCACTTCCTGAAGAAGGACTGGGACAAGAGCTACCGATCCATTATTACTAGACTATAGGACCACGCAGTAGTGGCTGCAGCGGAGTTAGAGGATGATGAGGCCCAAGCACAGGCACAGGCAGAGACAGCAGCAGCAGATCCCGCAGCGGACGATGCACCAGTCGATCCAGCTGCCGATCATATAGATATTAACTTAGAGTGCCTTGCAAAAGACGTAGAGCAGGACTCTCCAGCCAGGTCGCCCATTCACGAGCAGGATTAGACTCGGGAGCTTTCTTCTGATTCATCTATGCCTGAGGCTCCAGATCTGACCCCCGGCTTTGGAGTACGACTGCAGACTTGAGGAAACTGTTGTTGCCATCCAAGCTGATCTCACAACCCACAGAGCTAATTTTGCTTCCTTCTGCATGGATGTCGCGACCATATTCTGAGATCTATCCAAAGATATCCGCGGAGCCCTACCTGCCCGTCCTACCTCATCCTCCTGAGCTCCCAGTCCTTTCTATCTCATGATCCCTCTCTCCTATTAATACTTTATTTTTGTCACTGTACAGTACTATATTTTTTCAGCCGGTCTGTTAGCTTTGATATTTTTGTTGTACCTGTACTTTATCTATTTTATATATCTATTTTTACTATAGATCTCATATGATTATATTCTCATATCTATATGTTTGAATCCGCCAGGTGCATCACAGTGACTTCAGTGAGAGAGTGCTACCCAATTTTTAGGACTACCCTTATACCTCTCTCATTTCTTTATCTATTTATCTTATTTACACTTCATGTCCACTGTGCACTAATTATCCCATTTTGTTATCTGATGAGTTTATCCAAGTGACAATTTTCAGGACCATAGTTCATCCCAAGTTTGGGGGAGCCATGCCACCCTATTCGGATACTTCAATTCTGATAATTCTTGCTTAGTTGCACTGGTATACTCTATCATTTGTTCTCTTTGCACATTGAGGACATTGTGCCATTTAAGTTTGGAGGGGAATGGTGCTTTATAGTGTTAGTTTTAAATTCAAAATTTTGAGCATGACTTGTGTATTTGAGGGATATTTCTATGATTAATCCATATCTAGCTATGATTTTGATCTTTTGAGGACTATATTGCTTAAAATTTAAAAATTGCTTGACTTGAGAGTCCAATACTCCTTCTATGCCTTGTGGATGCCATTTAGGAGTAAATTTTTTCGAAAGATTGATATCTTACTTACACTTGTGGTCCACATCATCTTGATTTTGTGATTGTTTTGAGATTCATTCTAAAATTCTACACTAGCACAGGCGCACACTAGTATTCATTTGTGGGGTACATGCTTTATTGATTATTGAATTGGTTATATCCCAATTGGACTAGTAGTGCATTGAAAGCTTTCATTCTTGATAAAGGTGGATAACAACCCCTTTTCACTAAGTAGCCGGGATTCTAGCCTCATCAAGCATTGAACTTCTCGCGCCGAAAGGTGGAGGGCCCGAACTCTAGGTTAATAATTGAATTCAAAAAAAAAAAAAGCAAAAAAAAGTGAGGACTTCTCCCAAAAGGTGAGAAGTGGGAAATGATTGATGGTTGTTGTCTTGATTTGTAGCCTAGTTGATTTAAGCTTGTAAGTCCGTAAGGGTATTTAAATGTCTAATGCCCTAAAGCCGTCTGATTTGGGAGTCATTGACCTAACGCTCGACCTCATGAATCGCCAGAAAGCTTAATAGATCAACACATTGCACCATACTTCCATCTTTGATCCTAAAAAAAAAAAATCGAGTGAAAAGAATAAGTGCACCTAGAACAATGAAGTTTTAATAAAAGGTCCATTTTTTGTCTTGATGATCGGTACTAGATTTGTGTGCTAGTTTGAGGGTAAGGATGTGATTAAATTCTTTAGTTGGCTAAGATAGCAAGACATTTGATACTGGTCCACTCAAAAGAATTCTAGAGTTGTTTTGATTTGCATGATCATTTTCTTGATGTGTAGAGGATCATATTTGCTTACTTGATGTTGAGATTTTGGAAGATTGCTTGGAAATGTTTGAAAAATTGCATACTTGAGGTAGTTTACTCCCGATGCTTGTTTGCAATATTGTTGCCTCTTTTGAAAGAATGAGCTTAATGTTTGTGGGTATCATTTCTGGAAACCCTCACGAGACTTCACTCGTCCACTAGGGGTAACCTAGGGGTTTAAAAGGCTTGTTGCATAAGCTAAGTGCAAACGTGTTCCCTACGAAAGTGGCGTTATCCATTTATTGTTTTCTAGTTATAGTTATTTAGTTGTTCATTTTCATTCCTTTACTTTCTAGTTCATTGCTAGGGACTAGCAATATTTAAGTTTGGGGGTGTGATGAGCGCTGAAAAGTACGTATTTAAACCCCTTAAGCTTAGGCATTCTAGTACCTTTATCTATCTTACTTTACCATTTTAGATTGATTTCGTATTATTTCCATTTTCAGGCACTTATCCCGAAAATAAGCTAACTCAGCCAAATAAGAGCTTAATTGAAGCAATTCTAGGATTAAACAAAGAAATAAGCAAAGTGGAGAAAGAAGAAAGCAAATGAAGACAAAGTTGAGAAGCAGCAAAGTTCGATCGATCCAACTTCAAGGTTTGATCGATCGAACAATGATCGATCTCAGCACTTCAAGATAGATCCAAGCCTTGGCCCAAAAGCATAAAGTCCAAAAGTTCGATCGATCCAACACCACCCTTCGATCGATCGAACACTTTTGTCCTTATTCAAATGATTGATCATATCCACAGCTGTACCACCCACTAACCACTTTTGTCCTTTTCCCATAAATATCCCCCAAATATATCTCGGATTTTTTTTTTCCCAAAAAGCTCAACCAGTTGGATCGATCCAGCCTAAGTTCGATGGATCTCAGCCAGTTCGATCAATCCAAGTCCAAGGCTCGATCGATCGAACTTCCTCCAGTGCGAAAAAGTTAAATTTCCATCTCATTGAAAGTTGTCCTTTATCCAATCATTAGGGAATATTGTGTGCACGACCTCAGCTCATTTTGGGTGTTATTTGACCTAACTATATAAGGATAAGGATTGCTTTTTACAAAGGGGGGGGCAACATCATTATCATATCATCTCTTGGAGAGGAAGCATAGAAGAGGAGGCTAGAGACACCATTGGAGTTCTTCATCAACAAGGAGCAGATTTCAACCATGGAGTTAGCCCTTGAGGGTTGGAGCAACATCACCATGAGTGGTTAAACATCCTCTTGGGGCTAGAGTTAGCCCCAAGCATGCTTTCTATATCTTAATCTTGTGTATTATTGAGGGATTAGTATTGTAATTGATGTTTTGACACTTTGATATATATAGATCTTGTTTATTCAATAATTTATGTTGTTTAGTGCTTCCAATTCATCATTTCATTCTATCCATATGTCTATGTATACTAGAGTAGATGTTCATGTGCTTGTTTCTAGATTTTGTGTTATTGATGCATGTCTATGTGTATTGATGCTATAGATTTGGAGATTGTCAAAACATAGTGCTTAAAGGAATGCTCTTGTGATTCTCTTGATGGTTTATACTTATTCCTTGATGGATTGTGCCTCTCCCCTAATTTATGTTCATGCTAGTAGTGTAGATGTAGTGTAATTGTAGTGTAGTGTTAAACGGGAGGACAATCCATGCTTGTTGTTTGATGATCCAAGCTTTTGAATACAAGTAGCATATATCTCTATCCTTGTGTTGTATTTGCACATGTTGTTTAGACAATATATGTTTCATTACTTAGATATATTATGACTTTCACATGATGTTTAAACAATAAATGCTTAATTGGTCATCCTTCCTTGTTGAACCAACCAAACACACACACACACCAATATTACAACACACCATTTGCCCTCATTAATCACTTGTCAATGGTACAGAAATGCATTGCTTGGTGGTGATCTCTAAACCCCAAGATCTCTCTCTCTTACTTACTCTTAATTGCATTCTTTTGTTATCACTTAGTTTAATTTAGTTGTTCTCTAATCAACCAACCAACTAATTGTTTGATCACTCGACCTACTAGCCCTAATAACGATTCCATGACATTGTTCGATCCTCACAATCCCTTAGGACGATCCCTACTCGCCCTAGCTATATTTATAGTGAAAGGTAGTAGTGGCTTCTATAAATGTAAAACTCTTGGTCCTCGCCTTAAAATCCACACACTCTCAAGCTTCATGACGGTGGTTTACGGCAAATGCCGCGTCAAGGAGACGGAAGAATTTCTTGTGCAAAGAATTATATACCTTTAAGGGACATTTTATTGGTCCCTAATACTGCGAAAAATCTCTTATCTGTTTCTCAATTAACTTCTGATTGTCCTTGCACTTTTGAGTTTAATGTTAATGGATTTGCTATTAAGGACATGACAACGGGAGAGATACTAGCATCCGAAAATAAGAAGGAAGGTCTCTATGCATTGAATAAATCTCATAATAAAGGCACTACTATTTTTTTAAATCATTTTCAAGCTACAAATGAAGAAGTTCGGCACAACAGACTTGGTCATCCACAAGATCGAGTTTTAAAGTTTTTGAATTCTAGTAATCAGATTTTGGTAACTAAGAAAGCACATGGATTATGCACTAGTTGTCAGCTTAGTAAAAGTTCTAAGTTGCTTTTTTATCCTTCAATCGACAAGTCATTAGAACCACTTAATAAAACTATGATTTATGGGGTCCATTTCCTTTATCCTCTACACAAGGGTTTTTGTATTATGTTGTGTTCATTGTTGACTTTTCTTGATACTATTGGTTCTATCCTTTAAAAAAGAAAAGTGATTTTTTCTTTACTTTTCTAGATTTTCAAAGTATGAAAAAAAAAAAAAAAAAAAAAAAAAAAAAAAAAAAAAACACTTGGGAAAGAGATTCAAATATTTCAATCTAATGGTAGAGGAGAATTCAGTCTGAAAGAATTTTTGCATCATTTGACTAAGAAAGGCATTATATATCAAATATCATGTTCATGCACTCCAGAACAGAATGGTATTGCAGAACACAAACACCGTCACATTGTTGAACTTGGATTAGTTATGCTTCTACAAGCATCTGCTCCAAAATAATATTGGGTAGAAGCCTTTTCTACGACCAATTTCTTGATTAATAGGCTTCCTTTAACAGCCTTGCATATGAAATGTCCTTATTTTCAACTATATGGAAAATAACCAAATTATATTATACCATGCTTCGTACTTTTGGTTGTCGTTGCTTCCCTTGTTTGCGGAAATATGCCTCAAATAAACTTGAATCGCGGTCTTTACCTTGTGTTTTTCGGGGATTTAGTGATAAATAAAGGTTATCGGTGCTTACACTCACCAAGTGGTAAAGTCTACATTTCCTGCCATGTGGTCTTTGATGAACAACTTTTTCCTTTTGTTACTCCTCATAATTTTGGTGAAGAACAGGTACTTGGTGATCCGTTTAATCTTAGTCAATGGGAAGATCCTTGTGATGTCAACCCTGACTTGTCCATATCAACTCCTGATCTTCAAGAACGAGGGAGATTTTTTGAACATGATGCACCAACACTTCTTTATAATAGCAATCTTCATTCTACCACTTATTCGTTGGATACATCTTCTATAGATTCCAACACATCTCATCACAACATCGCTCATGAAGATAATATTGATACATCATTGATGGAGTCATCATCAAACACTGCCCCATTGATAGAGCCACCATTAAAAATACATCATAAGACAGCACGAAGCAAATCTAGTATTGTTATGCCTAATCCTCATTATGTTAAATTTACCACTCATTCTGCTATACCAAGAGAACCAAAGACTATTAAAAGTGCCTTAAAGCACCCGGGATGGAAAGCTGTCATGCTAGAGAAACTAGATGCCTTAAAAATCAACAAGACTTAGGTACTAGTACCACACGCAGCTAATACGCATGTTATTGCGTATCGATGGGTGTTCAAAACAAAATTAAAATTTGATGGCAGTCTTGACTGTCTTAAAGCTCGTCTTGTAGCAAAAGGCTACAACCAACAAGAAGGCGTTGATTTTCCTGAAACATTTAGTTTAGTTATCAAACCCTGCACCATTCGCACTGTTCTCACAATTGCCACTGTCAAAAGATGGATTATTAAGTAACTCGATGTAAAAATTGCTTTTCTTCATAGGCACCTTCAACACATCGTATATATAGAGCAATGTAATGACCCAAACCCAGGAGTCCAGATCATTACCCTGGTCTTTACCCGAACCCAAGGTCATTTAAGGGCAAAACGGGTCATTTTAATGTCAATACATGATTAATACATCATTCTAAGGTTCACAGAGTACCATTACAACATCATATAGCGTGGGTGGTTGGTCACAAGAGGAGAGGGAAACAAAATAACAGAAGTCCAGGAACTGATCGATGTGAAATGGGAACACGTCGACTGGTTTGATCTAACGAAACGAAAAACCACACTGTATAGATACCGGTCAACGTGAAATGCCTAGGCGTCGACCAGTTTGCCTTGCTAAGGCCTGTTTTGGCCTGTGCTTGCTAGTTTGAAGCCAGACACCCTTTTTGGTCCATTTGGGTCCTTGAATACGTTCTAAACCTGTCCCGAAAACATGCATAATTAATATATATACATCTATTAAACAATCATTTTGTACATCATTAATAACTAAACTATACAAATCATCTTTACACAATTTTAAAGAATTTAAGTAGATAAATGAGGCCACCATGGCCGTAAATACAACGTTATAATACTATGAAGAATCCTAGCATCGTTTAAATCCGTGAATACAAGTCATACGCCCTTTCTCCTTCGATTTCCTAAAAATATTAAGATAAGGGGATGAGCTCATCAGCTCCGTAGGAAATGCCTAAAACACCGACTTTGAACTCTCTTGAGCTAGCAACCAAAAAACGGGAAAAAGAAGTTGGGATCATACAAGGGGAATTATCAAAATCACAATCCATGCCATTCAATTCAAAAGATTATCATCACATAATCAATCATAACCATGAATTCCAATATGCCATGAAATTCAATGCCTTCCCAACCACAGTCCCAGCCCAACACAATACACACCAAAAATTGTTATCCGACTTTACCAAGGTGAGATTGATAACTATCCCTAGTTCCAAATCTGGCAATTATTTAGGGCCTAATATTAACTTTTTCACATCCAAAACTAGCACGCGCTCCCTCTAGGTCAAATTAGCCCCTCTTCCCAAGCTCGCGAAACCCGATTTCTTTTACAAAACCCTTTCTCACAATCCTTTCCAAACACATTCCTTAAAATCATTTCAACCTCGTTTTCCCCATACCATGCATATGCCATGAATGGAATCAAGCATGAATGAAATTAACATATACATGCTTGCAACTTTACCAATTTAACCATACATACTCATCATCATCATGTATATATAGATATATATATATATAATTTCAAGAAAAAAATTTAATACAATACATACTCTTAAAACAACTTTGTAACCAAACATATATATAACACCACCAATATCATTTTTTGAATGTGTTTGCATCACGTAACACATACTCAAACTTTTTACTTCAATGACTATCATTCTAAACATGTTTATCAAGAAATCAAGTAAAAGAACTCAACTAAAGTCAAAACATAATGGTTTAGACACCCCTACCTCAAAATGCACCTAAAAAGTATCCCCGGTCTGAAAGTCAACACCGGTCAACTCTAGTCAACGCCGGCTGAATAAAAAACTATTCGGTGGGATTGTAGTTGACGCCAAGGAGATCACACTGTACCAAAGGAGCGACTACAAAATCCGACTCGAAATAGATCAAAACCCCCTCTTAAGTTTTAGATCTAAAACTTTCAAAAATTCCTAAAATATCCATTGCTCAACTAAAAATTAAACCCTTGAACTATGTGGTAGATAATGATGAGCAAATCATTTTCCGTTAAGGAACCGAGCCTGAAAACCAACCCGATCAGCTGAAAAATGGAAGAGAAATTTCGAAGCTTAAAAGAAAAGGAAAAGAAAAAATGGCGCAAGGAGAGAGAAATCACCGGCTGGGAAAGAAAGAAAAAATGAAAAGAAAATGGGGCCTTAGCCCCTTTTTTCATTAGTTGCCCAAGTGGGGTCCACGTGACCACAATATCACTTATGCCTCATTATATATATATATATATATATATATATATATATATATATATATATATATACACACATACACACACATATATATACATGCCACAGCACATAACTAACCACATGGTCACATAATTATGCACCAAATAATGATGTATGAAGTGCAATGATGCCCAAAAACAAAAAATAATAATAATTCCTTGCACAAAAAACTCGGGTACGGGTCCCACTCGGGACCTCCTGGCCCAAAATTTTGAAAAATATCTTTGTGGCCAATAATGCATTTCTAAGAGTCCTGAACTCGAAGATAACTCTCGGGACTCATCCGGCACATCCCACGGTGCTCGACACGTAAAATGAGATACGAGAAATAAATAAAATAAAAAAATTCGAAAAAATTTAGAAAAATCTGAGACATTACAAGCAACCGCCAGGATCTGAGACATTACATCTTACCTATGTTTGTCAACTTAAAAAGGCTTTATATGGACTGAAGCAGGCACCACGTCCCTAGTTTGACAAGTTCAGTTCCTTCTTACTTGAATATGGTTTCTTTTGCAGTAGTGCAGACCCTTCATTATTTGTTTATCACCATGGCAATGATGTTATGCTGCTTTTATTATATGTTGATGATGTTATACTCACTAGCAGTTCTTCGTTCTTGCTTGATGACTTGGTTGGCCACCTTTATTCAGCCTTTTCTATGAAAGATCTTGGACCACTTCACTATTTTTTAGGCATTGAGATCAACTACAATGCTAAAGGGATTTTTCTTTCTTAATCTAAATATGCAACAGATTTGCTCCACAACATCTATATGGAATATTGTAGACCTATTGTTACATCAATGGCCAACAAAATCTCCACACTTAGAGATGGTGATGCTTTATTTTCAGATGTCATTGAATAACGGTGAATAGCAAGCTCACTTCAACACCTTACCATGACTCATCCAGATCTTTCCTATGATGTTACTACGGCCTACCTACACATGCAACAACCTACACAAACTCAATTTCAGCTCATAAGACGTATCTTACGCTATATCAAAGGAACTCTCTCATATGGCCTTTGTATTTTGGAAGCGAGCAGTTTAAATCTTTATGGATTTTCTGATGCAGATTGGGCTGGATGCCCTGTTACTAGATGGTCTACAATAGGATTTTGTACCTTTTTAGGTGCCAATTGTATATCATGGTATGCTAAAAAGCAACCAATAGTTGCTCGCTCTAGTACCAAAGCAGAATATTGGGCTATAGCTTCTACCACTGCAGAGTCAACTTGGATTTCCTTTTTGCTACGAGATATTGGTATTTTTCAACCCACGCCACAAGTTTTGGTTTATGATAATCTCTCTGCTCTTCATATAACTGTTAATCCCATGTTTCATACTCAAACGAAGCACATTGAACTAGATTATCACTTTGTGCGTGAAAAGGTTGCTTCCGGTACCCTTATCACAAAATTTGTTCTCTTTACCCACCAGTTTGCTGACATCTTTACAAAGCCACTTTCTTGAGAGGCCTTCTTTATGTTACGAGTCAAACTAGGATTATGGGAAAACCCACAATCTAGTTTGAGGGCGGGTATAAAAGCACCAAATTGAACTCTTTTAGAAGAGTCTCACGACTCATGACAACAGAGATCCAATCCTCTTAAAAATAGAGATATGGAAGGAGAAATTCAATGCAATATTAATGCACGAGATATGTGAGAGATTCAAAGCAATATTGGTGCACGTACCTAATGAGTTAGCAGTTTTGACACACAAGGAAACAATCAATCTTCACCTTGACTTCCTCTTCTAAATATTGCTACCATATCACATTTCCTTTTGTATAATTTTGACTTGTAATATGTATATAAGTGTATCATCACCATCATTGATCGATATAGAAGAAATCTATATTTCTAAAAACCCTTTTCCTCTCCTTTCTTCACTCAGAGTTATTTTTCTTTATGGTATCACAGCAATAGCTATCGCATAAAAGGGTCAGTTTTTTCTCTATTTTCCTTTTCTTCTCCAATGGCTTTATATCCCTACCCATCAACTCTGAATGTTGTCAATTTTGTTTCTCTTTAGTTGACATCTACAAACTATCTGCTATGGGAAACACAAGTTTTATCTTTGATTGAAAGTCAAGACCTACTTGGTTTCATTGCCGGAAAAATCCAGCCTCCAGTTCATGAAATTTTGAGAAAAGAAAGAAAAAGGGTTCCTAATCCTTTTTTTGTTGCGTGGACACGATCTGACCGGCTAGTTAAAGCCTGGATCACATCCATACTCACTGAAGAGGTTTTTGGACTGGTTATTGGCCTTAAAATATCTGCAGATGTATGGAAATATTTAGCCAACGCCTACTCCCAAGATTTACAAGCCAGGGAATTTGAGGTTCTTATAAAACTTCAGTACATAAAGAAGGGATCTTTTTCACTGAATGAATATCTCCGTGAATTCAAGTCTATATGTGATCAGCTCAATGCCATTGGGAAACCTGTTTCAAATCAGAACAAGGTTTTCTGGCTTTTAAGTAGGCTCGGCCCCAAGTATGAGTCCTTCTCTACTACTATTTTAAAGCCTCACGTTCTATATTATGCTGATTTGATCCCATTACTTCAAAGTCATCAGCTAAGAAGTAAAGGACGTACCAACATAATAACCGTCAAACCGTTAATATAAATAAGAGAATAATTGGCTAACTATCCCTGACCTAAGACAACTCCTTAGTGTTATTTGGGGCCTAAGTAACTCAACCATGCATAGGGTAGTCTCCCCATGTTCCCTCTAGGTTCCATTAACCCCACGGAGACAAGGCGACTCTTTATCGTCCGATTTTTACAAACTTTCATTGAAAACCCCAATTTTTAAAATCAATTGCCTCATTTTCAAAACAAAAACAACTTTCCCTTTATTCCCACAATGCCAATGTATGAATGTCCCAATGATTTCATCATCATGCGAACATAAATATTCATACATCAAACCATAATCATGTTTACATGCTTAAACAACAATAAATATAATATTTCATACCCAATCAACTTCATAACTATGGCATTTTGGACATGTAGATCATATAGCAAAGTCATCATCATATAACCTCCCTATAATCCACATAGGCATGCAATTTAACACATCATAGTTACATAGGATATGTATATCATCAATTGCAACAACAAACTCTAACCATTATGCTTCACATTCACAATTTATACATGATATAACACAAATAGAAGAGAATTAACTCACAAAAAATCAAAGGTTGTGAGGTTTAGAGACCCCTACCTCCGTGAGATGAACCAAGCCCCAAATTTTTTAAGTTTCAATGTCACACAAATGAAAATCCGCTCCAATCAACTTGAAACTCTTGTCGAGCTCTACAACTTTGCCTTTAATGGCAAAGTTCAAATCCTAAAGGAAGATGATGAAACCTTGGCTTTTTGCTTAGGTTTTAGAGAGAGAAGTAGAAATTTTTAGAGAGAGGGAGTGAAGACCCGGCTGGAAGAAGAAAATGGGCAAAAAAAATTTGATGAGCGGTCTATTTATAGTGCCTTGGTCCACCTTGACCTCAAAAATGTCCAAAATGCCCCTTTATGTAATCAAACCATATAATACGCCACAAGTGTACACTTAAACACATAGGTCTGCTCCAAATAACATAATATGAAATGTAATGATTCGGAAAAGTAGCTCTGAGCGTGAAAAATCTGGGTGCGGGACCCACACTGGACCTAGACAAAAAATTTGAAAAATACATAAATGACCCGAAGTACATTTATAAGACTCATAAACTCAAAGAAATGTCCCAAACCACTCTCGTAACCTTCGTGGCACGCTAATCGGTGCATGACACGTAGAACGAGATAAGAAAATAAATAATTACAGAAATTTTGAAAAATACCGAAAAAATGAAAAATTGTGTAACGTCACATTACTATTTCACAATCAAGATATTCATATTTTTTTTACGATTCGTGTATGACATCTCTATCGTTGGATGGTAGTGGTGGAGGCAATAGTGGGTGGTAGTGGTGGTTATAGTGGTGGTGGCAAAATTCGTATTAGGCTAGAATCGATAGTTGCCGGAAACCATGGAACTCATAGTCATGAATAGTTATTATTTTTTTTGTCTGCTCCATCATTGGAGATCAAAATTTGACGAGGCACTTGTAAATTTTCTCAAGAAAATCGCTGAATTTTTTTTTTATGTTTTCTATATCAGTGTAAATATATATCTATACAAGTTTGGGTTTGTATATCTGTGTATACGCATGTATGTGTATAAAATATATATATATATATATATATATATATATATATATATATATATACACATACATATATATGAAAATACATGTAAATGTATAATAGAGAGAGATGCTGCAAATTGGTTATCATTTAAGAGAGAGAGTGAGATGGGCAACTTAGTCCTTTCATGTTTCTAATATGTTAGAATTAAAATACAATAAAGAAATGAGGGTAAAAATGTCCATTCACATCTTTTTAACGGTGTTAGAGACAGAAAAGTGATTTGGGGTGTGAGTGATACTTATTTTCGAAAGGTGTTTTAATGTGATATTTAGCCGAACCTGAGGGGGTGACACTGAAATTAACCATTTAATTTATTTTATAGATATTTGGACTAGAATTAACGAATAATCAATACCAATATTAGTCTTTATTAGTGTCGAATATAAATCGAGATAGGGCATGGCCAAGTGGTAAGGCAACGGGTTTTAGTCCTGCTATTCGGAGGTTCAAATCCTTCTGTCCCAGAGCATGCATATCCATTCTATTAGAATACATATTGTGTTTTGAAAAACTTTGTGTTTAAAGGACCTTAATCAATGAAATGTTTTCTAAATTCACAAAATTACCATTTCTTATATCTATTATTTTTGATGAGTTAAAAACAATTTTTTGTGGGCAATAGAAGACAAATATTTTTTGAATAAATGGTTGGTTGATGAATCAAATGATGAATTATTATTAGCCAATGTCTATTTTATTAAATTATATGAATTATTTGATGAATACTTTGTTTTGACAACAAATATGTTGAATTATATGTTGAAAATGTTATTTGGTATACTAACAAGATCATTTGAGTCAATTTTTCTCACTTAGATGTAGTTTGGGCATTTATAAAATTTTCCTTTGACAGACTTAAATTTGACTGGCGTCAAGGGTTGACAGAGAAATTTGGACAAATCTCAAGGAACGTCAGGGCTATTTTAATAATAATTTCAGCTGAGAGATATATGGATAAATTAAAGGGGAGGTCGGATATTTCACCCTAAAAAAAAATTATGCCCAAGAATTATCACTTTGCTTTTTTTTAATAAAATTTCATTTAAATAATACATAAAATAAGAATGATTTTAAAATTTCACTATCCCGTTACTTTTTGTTAGTCCATTTTCATTTTAAAAATTCACTGCCCTTTTTGGTTTTTTATGTTAGCAAGTATTTGAGTCCAATTCATATCAATCCACCTTTGTAATTATAGATCTAGTACTCTTTCTGTCCCAAAATTGTTTGAATGTTTGGAAAATCTAACTTTTTAGGGTAAGGAGTTTTTTTATTGTATTCATAAGAGTGAATTTTTAAAAAGCAAAGTTTGAAAATGTTATACAAAACAGTATACTCATTTTTGGAATGGAACATCCAAAATATAAAGATGACAAGAATTTTGGGACTGAGGAGTATTATTTTAATTCCTGTAATCACCTATTTGATAATGTCGTTCAGCGCTTAACACAAAGCATGGTAAGCGATTTATAAAAATAAGTTTGTTGGTTTATGATTTAGTCTTGTTTAGTTTATAACATTGCTTTTTTCTTCTCAAATAATGTGAATTCAAATAATATTAACAAAATATAAATACAATAAACAATGGTCATACAATGCAACCCCTCGAATCATTGAAACGATGTAAAACTACTATAAATAAAAATGTAACTTGGGCATGAATTCTAACCTCATTTTCATAATTCATTCACTTCATGTTATTTTATTTCATCTTATTGCCAATTTATCTACAAAACATACATGAATTCTAACCTCATTTTCATAATTCATTCACTTCATATTATTTTATTTCATCTTATTGCCAATTTATCTACAAAATTTTATATTTGTGCTTGATTTACCTCTCAACAGTATAGATTTATATAAAAGATTTTATATGTAATAGTTGGATGAGAACGCATTAGATTTTAATCATCTGTTATATAAACAAACGTGATAATATATCAATTATAGATCAAGCAACTCAAATTAAAATAGTCAAGTGAAAATTGAATTGATACGGGATTCCATCAAGATAATATAATTATTCCATGAATAGACTTATTTTCTGCTTACCATCTTTACACACATTTTATGTTTTGATTTTGGTATTTTTATGATCTGACATTAATATCCATTGTCAAATTGATTTATTAATTTTTGGTGAAATACATAATTTTATATATATATATATATAGTATCATGTATAACAATATTATGGGCCTATTTGATTTCTTAATTCAGCGCTGAATGCAGAACACGGTAAGTGATTTTTAAAAATAAGCTAGTTTGTTTGATAAAATTTTAGGACACCGCTTAACATGGTAAGTACCGTTTAAAAGAGACTAAAATTTTAAGCGTGGGGAAGGTTATTTATCAATAAGCGATTAGGTTTAAAAAATAACTTTTTAATGACTACTCTATCCTCATATAATTGTGTTCTCTCTTTTAGAGTTTCTCTTTACCTAATATATTTTAAACACATATATAGCCTTTTGGTTACCATTTATATTAATTCACTATAGAAAACAATTATTTATATAAGAGAATTCTATTCAATTTCAATTACTTTCTTTAATATTTTTAACACCATTTTTATATCCACACAATTTTTATACCCTAAATAAATATTATGTAATTATTTATATAATAGAATTTTATTCTCAGAGAAGAATTGTCTTTCACGTACTTTCTTAACACTCTTTTCAATACCCTACCATATAATCCAAAACACATATATTTTAAATTTTACTTTCTTTAATCTTTTTTATATCCAAAACCTATATATTTTAAATTTTCATTAATTATTTATATAACAGAATTATTTTTTATTATTATTATTTTTTGGTAATCGTGGGTGTCTGGGCTAGCTTGCACGCACCTCGACTAATCCTACGAGGCCCTGAAAATATATAATAGAATTATGTTCCTAGATAAGAATTTTTTTTTGTAACGACCCGAACCCGAGGGTCCGAATCGCTAACCAGGTCCTTACCCGAACCCGAGGTCAACAAAAGACATTACCATTCTTTCCTATGACAATACATAATATACGTGTCATCCTAGGGTTTATAAATAATAATAGTAATAATAATATGAGATCATAGCTACAAAATAGGTCAAACAGTCCACTAACCCATCAAAACCTATAGAGGAACACCGTCTGCCACTTCCTTTCCCAAAGCTGAAAAATGTTAAAATAATGGGGTGAAGTATAAGCTCAGTAAGAGGTGTCTAAGACACACTTCTTATGACCCTACGAATCCACGTATAGAATACAAATCAAGAGAATGGAATCATATTATACTAGGGATACAATCCATAACCATAACGTCAAATATAACCACAATTGTCATCAAAGTCACAAGTATACCATGTATGACAATGATATGCAATGCCATGCCCATGTCGCTCCCCTTATCCGAAATATCTCCGTTTTAACTTCCAAACCGTTAGTGTAATCCGACCCAATGCACCTCCAAGGCGTCACAGAAGGAGGATTTGCAAACTATCCACGACCACAAGGCACCTCCAATGCGTCACATCCGGCCTAGTTAACTTAACTACACTCCCTTCTAGACTATACTAACACCACGGACCACTAGGCACCTCCTAAGTGTCTGGTTTTCGCAAACACATTTTAAAAAAATTTCCCCAAAAACAATTTCCTTTGTTTTCTAAAACTCTTTTCCCTTTTTCTTTTATTCCCAATAGATGCATGAATGTTTTATGCTACTAAGCACAATTCAACAATAAAATTCTACATGCTCTTCTACATTTTCATCATTTTATTATTATTATTATTATTTTGATAGGAAATTCTAAACATTTATTTCACAACCACAACATCAATTTCCATAGTAATTGAGAATTTACAAGTCACACAATATACCAAAATTAAGCATGCTTCCTCACAATAATGTAAATAGCCATGCATATAACCCAATTAGCATGTAAACCACATTTGTCATTTTGAGCACAAACAACCACAATAGCAATGCACAAGATAATTAAAATTAAGCATACTTATGGTCAAATTAAGAAGGAAAATTCACAAAAATCTAAGAAGTCATGGATTATAACACCCCTACCTCAAATTTGTAGAAAACCCTCAAATGGGTCCAAATTTTTTGAATTCCTAGGATGTACCAAAACTGAAATTGCTTGCACCCACTTGAAAATCTCGCCGAGCTCTCTGATTTGCCACAAACGGCACCCAAAAATTCCAACAATTGAGAAAGTAATTGAAGAGTGAAGTTTGAGATCAAAAAAAAAAAAAAAAAAAAAAAAAAGGGGAGTGAGGGGAAGAAAGAGCTTACGGGGAGAGAGAAAAAATGAGACTAAATTGGTTTCTTGGCCACAAATTAATGTTAGTGGTGAAAAAAAAATTTAAAAGAAAAAGATTTTTCATTAGTGGTGGGTCCTACCACTAATGAAAAATCTTTTTCTTTTCAATTTTTTTTTTTTCCCACCACAAATATATACATATGTAAATGAATTAAAAATATTGCAATCTACCCTCCTTAAAAGATTTCGTCCTCGAAATCTACCCTTCTTAAAGAAGGAGACCTACAAGCACACACCTTCCCGTGAATACCTCACAAAATCTCAAAACCATAAACTCACCAACATTTTTGCCTTTGACACCGGACGTCACCAGGCAATCACACACCACTACCACAAAACACAATGCTCACTACCCTTATGAGGGTACTCATTACTCATGACATCAGAATACAAGGCCAACTAGGCCCTATACCCAACTCAAAACGGACATCGGTCCACTCTACACTGCTACGCAAGACTCCGAAGCCCGAAAGAAGAACGGTCACTAGACCACCGAACATGACAACATCCAATCTCAACTCCTTCCTAAAAGGACACACAAAACCCTAGACAAAGAACCCCGTCCATTTCACAATCAAGCTTAACTCTAATCTACACATCTCTGTCAGACCGAACACTCATTACCTAACACTTAACTACACCATTATATACCCGTACAACGACTACCAACCACACCAAGCAGCAATAACTAAACTTATTATCCTCAAGATGACTAGATAATGAATCTCCCAACGACTACATAATCATGAATCACCAGAACAATAAAACAAATTATCATATACCCAAGTCACAAATCCCCAAAACAAAATCTTCAATAATGAATGATCGAACCGCAAACCCTATACCAGACACTTGGTACTACCTAACACACTTCATCACCCAAAACAAATAATCCGAATCCACACTGTCACACCAACACAACGCGCAATACCGTGCTCTCACTATCCCTGACAAATTGAAACAATCATTGACCTTTGACCCGACATCGTGCTAAGAGTGACTGATTCAGGAGAAATGGTTGGCCAAGCCATTCTCATCATCGATCCGATCTTAACATAGATGTCGTTCCTATCCTCAGGTCCAAACCTCAAACATACTCTCACACAGTCCACAAGACAACCATAAGATTTCCTCGTTATCAATCCATCGTTCTACGTAACCATAACTGCTAAACAGTCACATACTTACTCCAAAAATCCCAATCATGTTTTAATCATACAACCCTAACAAGCTAGTAATAGCACAGCACCAAACGTTACAATCATCGACCAGCGTAAAAACTCTAATGATCTCATATCACCCATACCAGGTAGACGAATCCATAACATCATTCGATTCAATTCTTACTTCTTCAAAATACACAGTACGACCATCTTATGCCTGAAACCTCAAAACCAAAATCAATCATTCCAATTATTCCTCAACGGAATCCCACTTTCACTTTCTTTAATCACGTAGTTCTAAGGCGACATCGACTCTTATCCTCAAGACACTACTCGAATCAAACGCCTATAAAAACATCCAAGTACATGACTCACATCACATCACCTAACTATCCTCAAGCTTACAATTCACGACACACCCCTAGCCATCACCAAAAGTGTTAGACACCAAAAACACAATCCCTATTCAGCAACTCGTACCGTCAAAACCACCCTCAAAACAATCACTACTAAAAACCAATGACTTTATCTCCCTCCGTGGGAGTGAGTCGACCAAATCAACCAAACCTTTACCGATGAACTCAACAACATAACAAATCACCCACAAGTCCGTCCACCCACGAAAGCGCACAACTCCTAAATAGAAAACAAGACTCACGATAAACGACATCCTTGTTAAGACTAGAACAAATGGAAAGGGTAACAAACCCCATTCTCACAAGAGACTGACGACTCGCACCTGAATGCACCCGACACCTTGTCACATGCTACACACCAACTGTCCAACCATGGATACCCAATCTCACCTGAGATGAACTAAACTCTTTACACACAAGGAGAAGAACAATGGATACCCGTATAGAACTACGCACTTAATTCTAGGTGACCTCGCCACTAACGGACCATTATACACTATCAACACAGAAACCTAGCATATGATACCCCGCAATACCCATGCTAACCAAAACCAATCAGATCCCTACCACCTATTCGTCGAGTACTAAGATACAACTCACAACACAACCATCAGACAAGAGCATCAATGCTCACAACATACCAACACTAGAAACGATTACAACCCATCGGACACTACATCCTGTCACTCCCAAATGACAACCCCTATGTCATAACACTTTATTACCTGTTCCATCACTACCTTCCCAAACGATACTGCCTCGATCACCGTGCACACTCGACTCGTTACCCTAGTCACAACAACCCATTGACTCGTCAAAAGAAAAAGGTACCTATCTGGTAACATCGTCCTCACTGGCTCTAAGGACTAAGCTGCTCACCATCACCTAGACTGATGCACAACCCCCATCACCTACCCGAAAACATATAATAAACAACTCATAATCTCCAAACTACCCTTTGATCATACCCTAAACCATTATGCTCATCAATACTAAACATCACGCCATAACGCCTCTACTACCATCATCCTCAAATGACAACTCAAACCTCTCATCTCACAACATCACCAAGTCACCACCAAACAATTCAACCTATGACACCATTATAACAAAAGAATAAGCATTACTCTTAATACCTTCCACAACAGCCACTATTTACCATGAGGAAATAACCTCCATACGGCAATGTCATGCCGACAAATCCTCAAAATAAAATGGGCACAATCTCAAAATGCTTAACACCCAATAATCTCCTCAAAATCACCAACTATGTAATCAATCATTAATACTTAACCAACTACTTAAACTACTCTTTCTAAGGTGATCTATATGCCTAAACAAGAAAACTTAATACCTTAGGTTCAACAACATTACGTCCCCTCTTCGTCGTTCCTCAGAACACCATTGGCCCCAACAAACGTCAAATGGGGCTAACAACTAAACCCACAAAATCAACCTCGTCCCAATTATTTTAATCATCAGTTTACCTTTTCGAATCCTTAAACACCAAGCACAATCTCCTGATACCTCAGACATAACATAAAATCCAACTCCAGCCCACAACTTTCAAATCCTAGAACACAGTCTATTTGGTAACACCGTACCTACCATCAATCACTTCATCCGTAAACGACTGAGCACTTCAATGACCTCATACAACCTGCCTTATAGTGTAGTCTTGCTCTACACAACTAAAACTAACCACTATACATTACCTCGAGACTCTCTTGACAACCGTGACAACCTATAACCCCACTCATCCACCGAACCATGTAATCAACTCACTGTGAGTTAATTACCCGTAACACGCTCCTACAACTATCCAAAATGAGAATCATTCCTTGACAACCCAGTTTCCAAAACAGACTATTACAAGACACAAAACGCTCCACACCCTGCAACCGGTCCTATATCACCCCAGACCTACAAAATCCAACAAGTACCCACAATAGTCAGAACTAACACGCATCCTCAGTTCGTACCAGAAGATACACATCTACATCCCATAGACTACATTCGTGACCCAAATAACTTCTGTCACACCTACCACGACCGGTTCAAAAAGAACCTTTGTACCAAACCGTGACCCAAGTCATAAACCCTAACCTCCTAAGGTCATACCTTTCTCCCTCGAAACCCTCACTCACACACCCGACCTCCAAGGTCAAAGGAACCCATCCACCAATGCATGAAACTCACACACTCTATGGACACCGTGCCATAAAATATGAACCCAATTTAAAGTCGTGCTCTAAGCACCGCACAAAATGCATCAAGAAAATCAAAATGACTACACACCAAATAGCTCAATCCACGAGCTAAAAGTCCACGCCATTCGTTCGATAAGAACCGGCACTCCAAACAACCACGGAGCAACCGAGCTCCTCGCCTACTCAGGTTAAAACCCACACAACCATCCATGCTCAACCACATACTCCTATACATGTATCCATATATATATAATAACCGTATCCCATACCATGATACAATCATATCCCATCATTTAAATTTATTTATTTATTTTAAACATTCCGTCTTTCATTTTTTTTAAAAAATACTTGCATATCCATGCCTAATAACTATCACAATACCATATGAGACATGCTTGCACCTACCATATTCACTACTTGCCACATTATCATTTAAATTAAAACTGCACACACCATGCTTACCACTTGCCATTACCATCTAAATCACACTTGTCATCATATCATAATTAATATATTTTTAATTAGTTATACATTTCATCGTCATGGCCATATAACACACATTTTAGCAATTAAACATTTAAACATGTGAATACAATTATAGCAAATAAGCATGCCTTTTAAAATCATTAACACATAAGCAATTAAGCAAGTAAACATGCTTCTTAGATAACAAATACTTTAACATATAAGTATGTAAACAATGCAATCCACCTTCCACACAACCCTAGGTAGGTGACGATGCAAGATTTCATTTCTTCTCTCTTTTCCTATCTCTCTCTCTCTCTCTAGAATTCTTCTTTCTCACTTTCCACCTGTAATGGTCTATTTATAGGCCATCACCCTTATTGTTGTTAACTGATTACATTGGGCCTATATTCAAAAGCTCTCTTCCTTCTGGGCTTGATCTTCCAATGGGCTTGACCTTCCTCGGTGGATCCCCCAGGTTCGGCCCATTCCAGGGCGCTTTGGCATGGATCCTACTTCAATCATTCGACCCGATCCCGTTTCAGCGAACTATATCCGGCCCATGCCACTTGCCGCATCCTCAACTGCCCCCATAATTACCCCTTATTGATTAGGGGGTAATTTTTAGAGGCTGCTAATGATGACCTGACGGCTCGAGAAGATCGTGTGGGAGAATGGACGGTTAGATTTAGGGGTCGGCGTTTCGAGATTCATAAAAAAAAACTCATCGCTTTCCTGACTCCTCGGCCCTTGGGCTCACCTTGTCTTTATAAGCTTCATAGATTCTCCATCGATCCTCTTTATCGTCTCCATCTCACCTTCTGCTGTTTGAATCCTCTCTGGCAATCTCTCGCGAAAGATCCTCCTTCCAGTGGCTTTGCAGTACTTTCTGCCGTTTTCACTCTCTAAGGTTAGTTTCATTTGCATTTTTCTTTTGGAAGACTTCTTTCTCCTCCTCGGAATCTTCATTCACTCTCACCATGATAGTAGATCTAGACATTCTTCGCATAAAACTTCACCTCCCTGACAATGTAGAAATTAGAAACTGCCCCCGAGAGGTGAATATTAGAACTGGTGCTGGCCTTCTTCCCGCCGAGGTCCTGTTTTCACTCCTCCATCTTAATCTCCTTAGGTTTCCTTTGCATCCTTTCTTTTGCTATGTTTTCAACAAGCTAAATCTTTCCCCTTTGCAAGTAAACCCCAATTTCCTTAGGATTTTATCTGTTATGCTACTCCTGATTCGTGACAGAGGTCTGGATCTGGATCTCGTAGATCTTCTCCTCTGTTACAAGGTCAGCAAGATCAGAACTGATGAACCGTTTTACCACTTTTTCCCCATCGAGAAGAGGTCCATCTGCACGGATAAAATCAAATCCGAGAAGGGCTGGAGGAAAAATATTATTGGGGTTAAGGGAGCCTGGTTCTCTCCAGCTGCAGAGGATTTTCCTATCCCGAGCGCTTTTGGAGAGTGCTCTGTAGCTTTTTACAAGAAATATAAAAACCATAAGAGTGACTGTCCTTGCGAGATTTGCATTCCTCATTTTTGTACTTTCTTGTGCCATTCCTTAGGCATTCCTTGTGATGATTTGAGCTACAGTGTGTGCAGGGATAGGGATAACTACCTGAAGCGATACGTTCTGACCAACGTTCCCTCCTGCTCGGACCTTCTCACCTCAGACAATCTCTTCGATATCTCAGTCCTCGGCAAGACAATGAGCCAACTCCAGATCCCTTCCTTCGGTAGGAAGAAAATTGCCCCCAGGCCTGCTATCACCCCTGCATCAAATTCCTCACCGGCTTCAGCATCTTCCTCCGCTACCCTTTCTAATACCACTCCTTCCACCAATCCATCCGTGACGGCTGCTAGCCCGGTTGCTAACACAACGGCTGCCAGTCCGAACGTTACCCCTTCTGTCAACAATCCTCCTGGTTCTACTACTACTTCCGCACGGAAAAGGCCAGAGGAAAAAGGCATCAACTTGACAGTGCCCTCAGCATAGATGATGTTCCCTTGTCTCAGAGGGTTAGGCCCTCTGGGCCGAATGTGATATCCCTGGCGAGACCTCCTCAAACTAGGCCCCCTACCCCTTCTGGGCATGCCTCCGCTTCAGGAACGGCGCTATGGAGCCCTCGCTTCATTCGAACAAACGGATCGTCTGTAAAACGGATGGTCAAAGATGGTCAGACCGCACTGGCTTACTACAGGAATATGTGGACTCCCAAGGACATCGAGGTAGCCAAAGGTCTGTCTCAGAGGGAGATGTTCAGCCGATTTCCCTTGTCCGCCATGGAGGTAACTTCTGCCCCTTAGTCAATAAATCTTTACACACTCTTTACACTTATTTTCTTCTAACCATCTGCTCGGCTTAACCAGTTGTCCTGTATATCTCTACAGACCTTGTACGGGATGATGGCTATGTAGAAACAAGTTGAGTATGTGAATGCCAAGGTCTGCGCGCTTTCTGACAGCCTTAATGCAGCGAACAAGGAGAATGATGATTTGGCTGCTCAGAAGACCGGGTTGATGGTTCAGCTTGGTAAAATTGAAAAAGAGAGGGATTCGCTGAGGAAGGAGACTGACTCTCTTCAGGATGAGAGGAATGCTCTGCAGCTTGAAAAGAGCGTCTGGCACACCAAGCGAGAATCCCTTAAGGCTGAGAAGGAAGAACTGCTACGCCTTCTGAGTGATGAGCAATCCGCTCGGATGGCCTTTGAGAAAAGGGCCTTGGACGAGCGCAACGCTTTACTTGATACCATCAGCAGGGTAAACGGTGGTATGCTAGCTCTACATACTCGATTTTCGAGAGTTGGAGCCCTCAGATATGCTCAGGGGTTCCGAGAGGGTTACGCCGATCGCATTCTGGATAAGGGTCAGACTGGTTCTACCCCTGATAATGTTGATAAAGAACTGGATATTGACCCTCCTGGTGTTTATACCGATCCAGACTCCACCGTTGCCGAGGGCATATTTGATGAATGTCAGGAGATTGCGTCTTCTCAGATCACTCCTACTCCTCCTGCTGCTCTGACTTTGGACATTCTTCCTCTGTCCACCTTGACTCCATCTGCTGTTACTACTGAAGATAACCCTCAGTAGAATGATTCTTCCAATGCTGTTGAGGGTAGGACTCAACAGAACGATTCTGTCATTCACCTCGACTCTCCACCTCGTGAGGACAGCGACACCACCAATAATGAGGAGGCAACCCAACATCATCAAGAGGCCGACGAGGCAAACGCCTCTTAGTTAGAACTTCTTTTTTTTTTTTTTTTTTAAATGTACCGACTTTGGTATATTCGCCATCTTTACACCTCATTTTTTTTGTAACCCTCTGAACCTTATTAATGAGATGGCCGACTTTTGATCAAACTTTTTATGTAAACTTCCTTCTTTTTTTTTTTTTTTTTTTTTTTTTAGGAAGTGTTTGGCGTTTGGCTCATAGTGCCAACTGCCACTTACTTTGCTCAGGCGCCTGGCGTTCGGCTAGAATGCCACTTGCCACTTGGCCCTCTATTTTTCTTAGCAAGTGTTTGGCGTTCAGCTCATAGTGCCAGCTACCACTTACTTTGCCCAGGCGCCTGGCGCTCGGCTGGAATGCCACTTGCCACTTGGCCTTTAATTTTTCTTAGCAAGTGTTTGGCGTTCGGCTCATAGTGCCAGCTGCCACTTACTTTGCTTAGGTGCCTGGCACTCGGCTGGAATGCCACTTGCCACTTGGCCTTTTATTTTTCTTAGCAAGTGTTTGGCGTTCGGCTCATAGCGCCAGCTGCCACTAACTTTGCTTAGGTGCCTGGCACTCGGCTGGAATGCCACTTGCCACTTGGCCTTTTATTTTTCTTAGCAAGTGTTTGGCGTTCGGCTCATAGTGCCAGCTGCCACTTACTTTGCTTAACCTTTTAAAGAGGAGTGCAATCTTTATAAATCTTAGAAACTTATACATTCAACTGTTTTCAATTTAAAATAAACAAAATTCAGTATTGAATCTCAACTTTTTATTGATAATACCTCTTCAGAGAAGTAGCATTCCAAGGCTTGTTAACCAGCCTTCCGGCTATGGTTTCTAAGGTATATGCCCCTTTTCCTATGGCCTCTGCAATTCTGTATGGGCCTTCCCATGCTGGCATCATCTTTTTAACTATCCCCACCTTCTTTTTCAGAACCAGGTCACCTGGCCTAAAGTCTCTGTGCTTTACTTTCCTGTTATGGCTGTTCGCAAGCGTCTGCTGGTAAGATGTGAGCCTTACCACTGCTGCATCTCTTTTTTCTTCCAGCAAATCGAGGTTAAACCTTAGCATACTGTCATTATGCTCACGGTTCCATGCCAAGCTTCGAACAGTCGGAACTAAGTGTTCGACTGGTATAACTGCCTCGGTTCCATACGCCATGGTGAATGGGCCTTCTCCGATCGGTTGTCGAGGGGTCGTTCTGTAGGCCCATAGGACATTCGACAGTTCATCTAACCACCTTCCTTTCCTTTCCTCTACTTTCTTCTTGATACAAGTAAAGATTGTTCTATTTGTAATTTCCGCTTGTCCATTGGCCTGTGGGTGACTTACTGCTGCCAGCTTTTGATTAATTCCATATTCCTCCAACAGCTCTCTTACTTGCTTACTGTCAACGTTGGTACTATTATCCATGACGATTGACCTCGGAACACCAAACCAGCAAATAATATTACTCCAAATGAATCGTCTCACATGAGTTTGAGTAACGCTCGGATATGGCTCTGCTTCCACCCACTTAGTAAAGTAGTCTGTAGCCAGTAACACATACTTGTTCTGAGCTCTGGCAGTTGGTAGAGGACCAACTACATCCATCCCCCATTGTGCGAAAGGCCATGGTGTGGCCATTACATGCAAGTCTTCAGGCGGTTGGTGAATCAGTGGTCCGAACCTTTGGCACTTATCACACCTTCTGGAGAATTCTTCTGAATCTCGTGACATGTTTGGCCAGAAGTACCCTTGAGCCATTGCTTTGTGTGCTAATGATCTCCCCCCTAAGTGGTTTCCACATACGCCTTCATGAATAACTCGTAATATTTGCCAAGCCTCTGTGGGGGTAACACACTTTAAATACGGTCCGGAAAAAGATCTTCTATATAACTGGTTATGCACTACGGCGTACTTTGCAGCATTCGCTTTGATTTTCCTAGCCTCATCTCTTTGTTCAGGCAGAGTACCATCTCGGATGTAAGTTATGATCGGATCAATCCAACTTGGCTCATATGGAATAACATTCACTTGCCAAGGATCCGAGCCTGAAGGTTCTTCGAAAATGGATGGCCGGTTTAATATTCCCACTGGAATCACCCTTGCCAATGTTTCTCCAGAACCCGAGGCACTACATGCTAGCCTATCGGCATCTTCGTTATACTCCCTCGGAATATGAATGAATTCAATTTTTTCAAAGTTCTTCGCCTCCCGCATAACAGCAGAACGATATGCTTCCATCGTTTCATCCTTGGTTTCATACTCACCCCTCACCTGCCGAACGATTAACTGTGAGTCACTAAAAACATTCAAATTCCTGACCTTAAGTTCCTTGGCAAGCTTTATTCATGCCAGCAACGCTTCATACTCTTCCTCATTGTTCGTGGCTGCGAATTCAAGCTGAAGCGCTTGGCTTAAGGCTGTACCTTCTGGCGTCTGCAGTTTGATCCCAATACCTACACCCATCTGATTTGAGGATCCATCGATGAAGAGTTTCCATAAGCAACTACAAAGATCCTCTTCCACATCCTCTGAATCACATTCTAGTAAAAAATCTGCCACCGCTTGCCCTTTGACTGCTGTTCTAGGTTCGTATGTGATATCAAATGAGCTTAACTCTATAGCCCACTTCGTCATTCTTTCGGAGAGATCTAGTTTGTGCAGGATTATTCTGATAGAGAAAGTGGTTAGAACGATGATAGGATGGGATTCAAAATAATGCCTGAGCTTTCTTTTCGCATGCACTAGCGGGAGTATCACCCGCTCTGCCTTTGAATAACGTCTTTCGGCCTCAGTCATTGTCTTGCTAACATAGAACACTGGATATTGCTTCCCTTCTGCGTAGCGGATCAGAACGCCACTTGTCGTGATGCTGGATACTCCAAGATATAAAAACTGCTTTTCGCCTGATTCTGGAGCTGACAGTATCGGAAGGTTCTGCATATATTTTTTCAGAGCAGTTAACGCTAGGCGTTGTTCATATCCCCAAACCTGCCTGCCGTGGTTCCGTATTGTGTCAAAAATTGGTTTGCATCGATCTGATAATTTGGAAATGAAACAGCTCAGTGCAGCAATCTGTCCCATAAGTGTTTGCACTTCTTTGATTGTCGTCGGCTCGACATTCTTAGTCAGAGCATCTGCTTGGGCAGGGCTTGCCTCGATGCCTCTGAGATTAACCACGTGCCCTAGGAATTGGCCTGAACTTACACCGAACGAGCACTTGGTCAGATTGAGCTTTATTCCATATCGCCACAACACATCAAACACGTCTCGAAGATGCTGCACATGATCAGCTTTCTTCTTACTTTTGACCACTATATCATCAATGTAAGCCTCCACTGTCTTCCCTATTTGTTCTTTAAAAATCTTGCTAATAAGTCTTTGGTAAGTTGCTCCGGTGTTCTTCAGTCCGAATAGCATAACTTTGTAGCAATACGTCCCGTGTTCGGTAACGAAAGAAGTTTTTTCTTCATCAGCGGGGTCCATGGGGATCTGATTATAACCTGAATAAGCATCTAAAAAGGTCAAGCGTTCATATCCAGTAGTTGCATCCACCATCTGATCAATCTTTGGCAGTGGGAAGCTATCATTCGGACAAGCTTTGTTTAAATTGGTAAAATCAATGCATACGCGCCATTTCCCATTTTTCTTCTGCACAACGACCACATTCGATAGCCAGTCGGGGTAGTACACTTCTCTTACAAACCCCGCATCAAGCAGCTTGTCAACCTCCTCGGCAATAATTCGGTTGCGCTCGGGGACAAACCGTCGCTGCTTCTGCTTTACAGGTTTTGCATTGGGGTTAACGTTCAAGGAGTGACAGGATACCGAAGGATCAATCCCTGGCATGTCTAGGTGACTCCATGCGAACACATCTGCGTTTTGAGACAAAAAATCAACTAATTCCTGTTTTTCCTCCTCAACGAGTCATTCCCCTACTCTGGTTGTCCGTTCCGGTCAGAACTGATCGATCTGCACATCAAACAGGGGTTCTTCAGTCAAGCCTACTGGTTCCTCCTCTCCATTCTGCTTGGAGGGAGGCTCCTGTAATTACTATCTCGGACTTACTGAACGAATGGGAGCTTTCCCCTTTCCGACATGTTTCAGCGTTACAGAGTAACATTCTTTAGCTGCAACTTGGTCTTCATGAATGTCAATCACTTTGGTTCCGTCCGGTCACAGGAATCTCATTACCTGATGCAGAGTGGAAGGAACACCTTGAACTCTATGGATCCACCCTCTACCCATCAGAAGATTGTAAGAGGGATAAATTTCAACAACTACAAAGGTTTCCATCAAAACCCTCTCGGCAGCATGTACCGCTACCTCCACTGTGCCGACGGGCTCCACTCGCTTTCCATCAAACCCTGATAGTGGATTCCCGGTGGATTTCAGCCGATCCTGTTTAATCTCGAGCCGATCGAATGTATCTCTTGGCATGATGTTCACACTACTTCCAGGGTTAATTAGAACTCTGCACACCAAGCATTTGGCCACTGTCAAACTTACGACCAGCGGGTCCTCATGAGGGATCTGAACACGCAACAAGTCTGTTGCGTCAAACTTTATCTGCGTTGATGCGCTCTGTTGGTACAGAGTGTTTACACTGCCTATCCTTCTATTCATCCGTGCCTGGCGAAGGCGTGTTCGAAGCAGTTCATCTGATTCCTTGGCAGGTTCTAGCCGACCATGAATTGCATTAATTACTCGAACTGGTTGCGTGTTGTGAGAATTCGACTTCTGATTCTTCTTCACGTACTCCATTGGTCAGTTCTGCTCCACCGCTGGCCCTTGAATATAACTTGCAAACTCCCCTCTGGCTATCAGCATCTCTACCTGTCTCCTTAGGTTCCTGCATTCGTTAGTCTGGTGGCCAAAATCAGAATGAAATGCACAGTGCTTAGACTGATCCCTCTGTTCGAGAGGTTGTCTGACTGGTAAAGGAGGTCGGAACTTATCTTTATTTTCTTGGTACAGTCTCGCTAGGGTAACTTTCAATAGAGTAACCAGCTCTTCCTCTCTGGGCCTCTTCTCAGATTTCCACGAGGAGCGTTGCGGCTGAACCTGTTTTTGCCTGATCTTTGCTTTGGTCTTTTCTTCCGTGGATATAACGGATGTCTTCCGAGCGTTCGCCGCCTCTTCTTCTTCCAAGCGCACAAATCCATCGGCTCTTTCGTTAAGTTCATCCATAGTCCTCGGCGTGTTGACCACCAAGCTTGTGTGGAACGGGGTGCCACGGTTCATGGCCAGTATGAATGCTTGAACTGCCATTGAAGGGTGACATTCAATAACCATGCTCTTGGTAAGGTTAAACCTGGTTAGGAAAGCTTGGAGACGCTCTTCAGCGTGTTGCTTCATTGTGAATAGGCTCGAAATATCTTTCCCTGGACGCTTGTTTCCATAGTATTGGCTTATGAACCGATCACACAAGCTTCGGAAACTATCCACTGAACCCCTCCGCAGGTTCTTGAACCAATTCAGAGTTGGTCTGGCCAGACTCGTAGGAAAGCACTTGCACATCAAAGAGTCATTCTCAGTGTTTAGAGCCATTTTCAGCTGGATGTGATACACATGATCGATCGGATCAATCGTTCCGTCGAACAGAATGAAAACAGGCATCGAAAATTTCCTCGGACTCAGAGTATTCAGAATCTCATCGGTGAACGGTGAATCAACCGTTCGAGCTGCTGAACAGAGTGCTTCATTTTCCCTCTGGAACCCCGCGGCTGCTCTCTGGTCTACTGATCTCCTCTCTGAGTTATGATAGTCGAACGTCGTCATGGAAGGCCGATAGGTCCGATCGAATGATCTGTCCTCAACAAAGTCTTTGCGCCATGGAGGCATAGCTTTCTGACGAATCAACTCTGTTGCTTCACCTCAGCTGAGCGTTTCTTGATGTGGATCAAAAGTCATTGCTTCGTTTCGCCTGATCTGCTCACGCCGTGGATCTATGTGAGTCGATCTTTCACGATCATCAATACGACGAAGATTTGGCGGCAAACTGTCTCGCCGGATTTCCTCGCGGTGAGGATCTACTAGATTGTTTCCAACCTCCTCACCGTGATGTGCTACATCGGTACGTGCACCTTCTTCTCCTACGGGGAGTGGTCGTGGAATTACTGAAGCTTCTTGACGCTGCATTTCAGTCCTTAGATCTGCATTTTCTCTCCGGAGAGCTTCGATCATGTTCATTAACTCATCAAGTTTCACTTGCTGGACGTTCTCAACCGTATAAGAGTTGTCACCCCTTATCATGATTCCGGATCGAAGCAAAGGCATGAATTACGAACTCCAAAACAGATCGAAGCATTTCCGATGCAAACTCCGTTAGATCTGGGCTTAACTTCACCGAATCGTGATCACTATTTGCTAGATCTGAACTTTTCTAGCTTCAAACTCATCGGATCTGACTGCAATTGAGCAAATCACAATCGCGTCATTCCAAAGCAAATGTCTCAGAATCCACAATAAGCAAGAATTCTCTCTGAACAAACTACAATCTCACTGATCTGGATTCAACTTCCAGAAACCACACTGCGTACTCACAAACTCGATTGAACTAACATGGTACTGATCGGGCTCGAATTGATCTTCGTCTTCGTTTCCCACAGACAGCGCCAATTGACGATGCAAGATTTCATTTCTTCTCTCTTTTCCTATCTCTCTCTCTCTCTAGAATTCTTCTTTCTCACTTTCCACCTGTAATGGTCTACTGATCCATGCCATCACCCTTATTGCTGTTTACTTATTAGATTGGGCCTATATTCAAAAGCTCTCTTCCTTCTGGGCTTGATCTTCCAATGGGCTTGACCTTCCTCGGTAGATCCCCTAGGTTCAACCCATTCCAGGGCGCTTTGGCATGGATCCTACTTCAATCATTCGATCCGATCCCGTTTCAGCGAACTATATCCGGCCCATGCCACTTGCTGCATCCTCAGTAGGCCTTTATCCGTCGTCCTACTGGTTTTCGAACCATTGCTCTGATACCATTTTTGTAACGACCCGAACCAGAGAGTTCGAATCGCTAATCGGGTCCTTACCCGAACCCGAGGTCAACAAAAGACGTTACCATTCTTTCCTATGA
The DNA here is from genome assembly GCF_030987335.1 of Cornus florida. Classification (NCBI taxonomy): domain Eukaryota; kingdom Viridiplantae; phylum Streptophyta; class Magnoliopsida; order Cornales; family Cornaceae; genus Cornus; species Cornus florida. The sequence continues at coordinate 55,506,522 of NW_026775579.1, read as the reverse complement.
CAATACATAATATACGTGTCATCCCAAGGTTTATAAATAGGGAAAACTACGTATCGGTAAATTTAGTGGCCTTAAATAACAAAATAGTCTAATTTTAAACTTTACTTTTCAATTTGATTAAATTAAACAAAATAATTACAAATACATCAACAATTATTGTTAAGGTCCAAAATACCCTTCAAACTCTTATTCGAAAATATTAAAATATCCTTATAATTATATAATAATAACGATACTTGGTCCAATATTTTGGAACCGATTTTGGTCCGATTCTTACTTGGCATGGACACATCATTGCTCTTACCATTTTGTTTTTTCTTTCCAAAACGACGTTTCACTCTTTGTTTAATTAAATTGCTTTCCATTCCCTCTATCTTCTTCTTCTTGTGTCCCTTTCTATCTTCATCGTCTCTCTCTCTTCTTCTTCTTATGTCCCTCTCTATCTTCATCGTCTCTCTCTCTCCCCTCTCATTCTAGGTCTCTTTCTTTACTTGATTGTTGTTATTATTGTTGCTTCTGGTTTTGATAACTTTCTGAACAATCACATTGATGAGGGAGCGATCGCCATAACCGCCATGCCTAAAAGATTATTATACAGACCCTTGTCTTTGTCGTCTTCCTCAGATCTCTTGTAGAGTGGCTTAAGCTTCATTTTTTTATCTACAATGATTTGCTTACTAAAAAAATTATAGAATATACTAAAAATTTTGGTCTTGGGTCAATTGATCTATACCCAGTATCGTCACACATAAAAAATAAAAAAAATAAAAAAATAAAAACAAAAATAAAAACAAAAAAAAAACAGACCATATGTAATTGAAGAAAGAGAGGTTTTTTTTTTTTTTTAATGCAGAAATAGAGGAAATGCCATGGCAATGCCATGTTTGAGTTGGACTAAAATCGGCTCAGATGACATGGCAATGCTAGTATCAAGGAATCTAAATTTGATAAGAAAATAGTGTTCTGTGTCTTGAAGAGTGTTTTGTTTCTTCAATTGGGCATTTAATCAAACAATTTATTTGTATAAAACCAAGCCTTCTACAATTCCTCCATACGCACAACAAATATATACATCTTAAATTGTCATATTTATAAACAAAGTGCCTTTCTTGCTTTAGAACAAGAAAATATTATTCTACCAATAAAAGGAGATTAAAAATTATATGTATAAACATGTAAATAGTACATATACATAGGGAGAAAATACTGTGTAAAATAAATTTGGATTTATAAAATACTCTTTAATAGTTTGTCATGCTTGTTGTAATGGATCTGATTTTCTTCAGTCACGCTCCTTCCAAACACAGGATCCACCGTCAAGATTCCATAGTTTCTTAATTGATATTTGGTATTTTGAAATTATATAACTCTAAGGATATTTTGGTATTTTAGAATAATAGTTTAGAGGGTGTTTTGAACCTTAATAATTATTGTTGATGTATTTGTAATTATTTTGTTTAGTTCAATCGAATTGAAAAAACAACTTTAAAATTAGACTATTTTATTATTTAAGGCTCCTAAGTCTACCTATATATAGTTTTCCTTTATAAATAATAATATGAGATCATAGCTACAAAATAGGTCAAACAGTCCACTAACCCATCAAAACCTTTAGAGGAACGCCGTCCGCCACTTCCTTTCCCAAACCTGAAAAATGTTAAAATAATGGGGTGAGCATAAGTTCAGTAAGAAGTGTCTAAGACACACCTCTTATGACCCCGTGAATCTACGTATAGAATAGAAATCAAGAGAACGAGATCATACTATACTAGAGATACAATCCATAACCACAACGTCAAATATAACCACAATTGTCATCAAAGTCACAAGTATACCATATATAACAATGAAGTGCAATGCCATGCCCATGTCGCTCCCCTTATCCGAAACATCTCCGTTTCAACTTTCAAACCATTAATGTAATCCGACCCAAGGCACCTCCAAGGCATCACGAAGGCTAACTATCCACGACCACAAGGCACCTCCAAGGCATGATATCTGGCCTAGTTAACTCAACCACACTCCCTTCTAGACTACACTAACACCACAGACCACTAGGCGCCTCCTAGGCGTCTTGTTTTCGCAAACACATTTTAAAAAAAAAATTCCCAAAAAATAATTTCCTTTGTTTTCTAAAACACTTCTCTCTTTCTCTTTTATTCCCAATGGATGCATGAATGCTTTATGCTACTAAGCACAATTCAACAATAAAATTCTACATGCTCTTTTACATTTTCATCATTTTATTATTATTATTATTTTTTTTTTTTATAGGAAATTCTAAACAATTATTTCACAACCACAACATCAATTTCCATAGCAATTGAGAATTCGCAAGTCACACAATATACCAAAATTAAGCATGCTTCTTCACAATAATGTAAATAGCCATGTATATAACCCAATTAGCATGTAAAACACATTTGTCATTTTGAGCACATACAATCACAATAGCTATGGACAAGATAATTAAAATTAAGCATGCTTATGGTCAAATTAAGGAGGAAAATTCATAAAAATCCAAGAAGTCATGGATTAGAACACCCCTACCTCAATTTTATAGAAAACCCTCAAATGGGTCCAAATTTTCGGAATTCCTAGGATGTACCAAAACTGAAATTGCTTGCACCCACTTGAAGATCTCGCCGAGCTCTCCGATTTGCCGCAAACGGTACCCAAAAAATCCAACAATTGAAAAAGTAATTGAAGAGCGAAGTTTGAGATCAAAAGAAAAAGAAAAAGAAAAAGAGAAGAAAAGTGAGGAGAAGAAAAAGTTTACGAGGAGAGAGAAGAAATGAGACCAAATTGGTCTCTTGGCAACAAATTAATGTTAGTGGTGAGTCCAACCACTAATGAAAAATCAGTTACTTTTAAATTTTTTTTTTTTTTTTTGCCACCACAAATATATACATATGTAAATAAATTACAAATATTACATTTTTCACTTTCCTTAATTTTTGTAACACATTTTTTAATACCCTACATAAATATTATGTAATTCAAAACACATATATTTTAAATTTTACTTTCTTTAATTTCTGTAACACTATACCTACATAAATATTATGTAATCCAAAACCCATAGATTTAAAATTTCCATCAATTATTTATATAATAGAATTTTATTCCTAAATAAGAATTCTTTTTCAAGTATTTTCTTTAATCTTTGTAACACCCTTTTCAATATCCTACCTAAATATTATTCAATCCAAAACTCATATATTTTAAATTTTACTTTCTTTAATCTTTGTAACACCCTTTTCGATACCATACATAAATATTATGTAATGCAAAATCTATATATTTTAAATTTTCATATATATTTATTTCATTGAGCGAATGTGGTTGTTTTATCTATATTTTTGTATTATAAATATAAAAATGTTATGAGTATTAGATATTGAGGGCAAAAATGTAATATGTACAACTTTCAGACTTCAACTTTTGTATATAACAAACAATCTTAATGCATTCAACACTTAAAATTAAAATGTTATCAAACAGGTTTTCAAATTAATACATTCAGCACTTAAAGTTTCAGCACTTAAAATTCAGTACTTGAAATTTTCAGTGCTTAATTTTCAATTTTGTCAAACAGCACCTATGTGTAGAAGATAATTGAGGGCAAAAATGTAATATGTACAACATTCAGATTTCAACTCTTACATTTAACAAACAATCTTAATGAATTCAGCGCTTAACAATAAGGCAATATCAAACAGGTTTTCAAATTAATACATTCAGCACTTAAAATTCAGTACTTACAATTTTCAGTACTTAATTTTCAATTTTATCAAACACCATCGTAATAACATATGTCAAGAAGAACAAAAAGCCTTGAACACATAATAGATCATTCCCTACTCCTTTATTTTTTTTTTCTTTTTCTATATATATATATATATATATATATATATATATATATATATATTTTTTTTTTTTTTTTTTTTTTTTAAAAAAAATACTTTTACAGACATGACAATAAGGATTAAGATTCTCACATGTTCAAATTTAGGTCCAGTGCGACTAAAGCAGCTATGAATATATATTGAATTCTAAATTTAATGATATTGAATTCTAGGCTGCATATATGGTGCACAGCAGGACACCGGACGGAATGCACTGCTAATTTAATAGTGCACAGGATGACACTGGACAGGACGAGGGACAAGAAAGGATCCAGGACACGAAAAAAGGGCCTGGTCCCTCTTAATTATATTTAAGCAGAATTACAACTCAATTTGACAAGTTTTGACGCCAAAATTTGGTAATACGAAAACTTATTTCTCACATAGTTTGACCCAAGCTAGGCAGTCCACGAAACTCATTTCCCAGGCCAATACTTGTTTCTAAATGAAGGATTCTTCTATCCAGAGGGATAAGTGACCACTTGCACACCAGAATTTCTAGTTAGGGGCGTAATTACTAATTAACCCCTTAGTTCATAAGAGATGAATTTATATTTTGCAACACATATTTGCAGAGCCGTGTAGTAGATTAGACTTTTAGATTTGGCCCGAACTGAAAGGAAGATTCCAAGGAATTATATAGAGGCATTTTTTTTTTTTTTTTTTTTTTTTTGGTGAAAAAAAAAGAAAGTTAAAACAACTTACTGACAGAGTGGGGATTTGAACTCGAGCCTTTGGTTACAAGCAGCACATGCTCTACCACTTAAACTATCACACTACATCCCAATTATAAAGAGGCATTGCTAGTGTAGTGGCTAGAGCCATTACATTAAATCTAGCTAGTAACTAATGAGTAGCCCAGTGCCTCACCAGACTGGCAATTTTTAGAACTAGGTTGAGCATGACTTGTTGAGAAGGGGGCTAATTCATATCACATCACATGACAATCAAATTCAAAATCCAAACCTCAATTTTTTATTTTTATTTTTATTTTTTCTCTCATAACTAAGGGAGACTAGGATTTCTCATGAGGAAGAAAAATCATTATTCACCCATGATTATAAGCAGGGGTGTATTTCTTCTCGTACAAAAAGCAAACAGAAGTTGCAACAGCACACCATAGACTTGAGGACCAAAAAACATTGGTTTACAAAACAAGAACATCATGCATAGGCATCAGGGTTTTGCTGGAGGTAGGCTTCCACAACCTTGTACATTCCCGTGGCCTTTTCCTTGCCAGCCTTAATGGACTCTTCCGAGAGCTCAACATCGCCCTTAGTGTAATATTTGCTTGTCATCCTAGAAACAGTTCCACCATTAGGAGATGGCTCCAACTTAACCTCATAAGAAATTGATTCAATCTGCTTGTCCATTGATGCATCACCTTGAATCAGAGTATAGTTGTAAGTGAACGTCTCTTCGTTGAGCTCATCAATTCGGTACTTCAAACAATTCAAAGTGCTTCCTGGAATGAAACGCACATGTAAAACATTAGCCAAATTTCAGTTTGATCATTATATGTGTGTGTAATAGTAAGAAAATTAACCTTCAGTAAAGTTGATCTGTTTGATGCTGCCAGCCCCTCCATTTCCTTGGATCTCAATGCTTTTAATAGCCTGTGGTATGAGTTTCGGGATCAAGTTGTGAGAGTCGAGGATCGATGCCTTGAATAACCTTGCTGGAGCAATGGTGTTGGTATATTCATCAGTGAAAGTGGTGACACCCATTATTTGTGCAAGAGTTCGGAAGATAAATAGGGAGCAATTAAGATGAGAGATGGTTGAGGAGAGAATTTTCTTTGAATAATAAGAGATAGTGAGATGATGGGATTTATTGGTACAAGTCAGGGGATCCTTTGTTTCTGGAATTGTTTTTAATTGGTTGATATTAATTTTTAGGAGTTACCAAGGAAAATAGCCAAATATATTCATCTCCTTGTCATGTTCGCATGTAAGCCACATTACATTACAAGAAGTGGCATCATAGAAGAGATAGAGATGTGATTAGACGGTAAAACATAATTGTACAGAAGCGCGCAACTTAATTCTATTTCCTTGTGGAAAAACAGACGACAAAATGAATTCTCATTTGTATGTAAATATGTATCAAACTTGGGCTAAAACATGAATGACCCTCATTTGGCTGTTTATTGGAGAAGTAAGGGCCTGTTTGTTTAGTGTTTTACTTTGCTGTTTTTGTTGCAGGCTCTATTTCAGGCCCAAAAACATGTTTGGTAGCATTTGTTTTGTTTTAAACAGTACAAAAACATTGTTTTTAACAGTGCACAATTTGGGCCCAAAAGTGAAACACCGAATTGGTGTTTTTTGTTGTTTCTAAACTGTAACCCAATAAAAACAACTGTAGCGCTTGAAGTAAGTTCGGTCTTGCACTGTAGCGGAGGAAGTAACTTCAAAACGTCGTTTGCAACATTTCGCCCGATCTTCTCTCTCCTCTGAAACCCTAGAGAAGGCGATTTGGGAGGCGATTTGGGAGGCGACTGCGATATACTGTGAGTATTCTCTCTCTTCTATTTCTCTCCTGTTTAAAGTTTCCTTTGATGTTGCTTTACTTCCGAAAAACCTCTTTCTTCTTGCTGCGTGAATCCCCCCATATTTCAGTCGATTTGATTGTGACGCCCTTAATGCTTTTCTGGATTTATTTGTGTTCTTGAGGTATTCCATTTCAGAAATTATTTTATGAAAATTTGGTGATTTAGAACAGTTAAAATTTTTAACTTGTTTAAACTCTTCTACTCCTATATCAGATTTTTAAGAAATACATCTTTCCAAGGACCAAAACGCACCTATACTTGTAGTTTTCTTTTTCTGTGTTTCTGGGTGTGTATATAAAAGTTGAATTAGAAAAAGAAAAGTACAAGTAAGAAACATTCCATCATGACCTTTTTTTTTTCTTCATAAAATGTAATTGGAAAAATAAAGAGTACAATTTCTTTGAAATTTCCACCATAGCCACAGTTAACGAGTTAATAATTGATGATTGAGGTGACCACTACATGGCATAATTTAGAATTTTTTTTTTTATCTTTCTGAATGAAGGTAGTTTGTCATGATAAATGTCTCTTGAGAATTTTGATATAACATTGACCCTTACTGAGCTAGCTTTCTAAAGTACGTACAGTTATATATATATATATATATATATATATATATATATATATATATATATATGTATGAAGCTCTAAAGTTTAATCCAAGGAGCTACCCCTGGCTGTTCTGTACAATTAAGAGACACTTTCAAATTGGATGCTAACTTTAAATTATTTTGAAATGTATAAATTAAACAATATTTTATATTATGCGTTTGAATTGGAGGAGGATCAGATGGGGAGATCGAGCTCAGCAAATTTATAGAAATAAATAATATTGTCAGAAACCAAGGAGACATTGATGAGGCTTCATTTTAGTATTTAATTTACAAATACAATCTTAAGTTTGTTTGTTTTTTTTTTTTTATTTATTTATGATAATGACTTAACATCATCATCTTCATTTGTCCACGTCTTTGGGTTGATTGTTATTGTTATGTGAGTGATCAAACTGATTATCAAACAAGTATGAATGGCAAGTGGTGACGGGAATGGTGACTCTCCATTACTGCATGCCTAAGCTAATAGCTAGGAACAGAGAGTTTGTTGCGATTCATATATATTTTATTCTACCTAATATTTAAGTGTAGACTCCATCTTACAATATAAGTATGATATCAAGTGCGAGCATGTAATATATACATACATAATATATATATATATATATATATATGATCACGTATGTGTAGAAATAGTAATATATATGGATTAAGATTTTTTAAGACATAAATAAATAGACAACAAGAAGATTGAAATTTGTGTGTGTGTGTGTGTGGGGGGGGGGGGGGGGGGGGGAATACATTGTAGTATTAATGTAGTTGCTTGATGAACTGGACCATATTCATTGCACTCACATGCTAATGGGATGATATTATATACACAATTATTGACTCAACTTGGGTTTTGCTCTACTGTGTCTCTCTTATCCATTCTTATGTTGAAAATTACATCTTATATATTGATTTTCTGGATTTTCTTACCATATACAAAAGATTGAAATAATCAGATCAAGCTTGACTTGTTACAAACATGACGAAGTAATGAAAACCAATGAAAACTCAATGTTTTCTTTCATAATAGAGCAATGGATAGTTTTATAGAGAAATAATGTGTGTGTGTGTATATATATATAAGATTATTAACTGCTTATACTAAAAAAGCAAAACAAGGTGCCCGGAGTCATTACTTTGGAAAACCCTCCCATTAATGTCCCCATCTAAAAGAAATTTTCAAGTTGTTAATGTCCCCATGTTTATCAAAAAACTTTTGAGGATCTGCCATTTAACTTTCATTCCAATATGTTGTAGCAGCCTTTTCCCTCTTCCTTTCCCTTTTGATCTAGACAGCAATACTATGAAATACTATGTAGTTAAATAGAAGACTGTGTTGATCAATCAATGAATGTGAGGTTTCAATTTTCAGTTGAGTATTGAGGAGTACTATTTCCAGTCTCACTTCACTTCTAATGTACTTACCAATTGTGTGCTATGTAATACACAAAAAATCATAGAGTATAGTCAGATTTATCCAATATGTATCAAAGTATAAATTAACTCAATAAATTTATCATAACTTGAAACCCTTTCATCAAACTCTTACAAGATTTGCAACAAGAGAGAACCCAAACAACATTAGCTCAGAATATGTATGAAACTATAGAACATTATTGATCCTGTTAAAAGAATGAAGAATATCAAGAACAAAGAATATGAAAAATAAAATTAAAAAAAATGCTCACTTTGATTTACTATTCCTGTCCTCTCTATTATTATATCATTATGATTATCTCATAGAGTCAACTATTATTATATTACTTATGTTTCTTCTTCTTCTTTTTTTTCTTTTTTCTTTTCCCTTTCTGTTTCCAAGATTAAGGAAAAGAGAAGAAATGTTGGAATCTTTCGCATTGCTTATTTGAATTTTTATATATTTTGAATCAACCTGTAAGAGTCAAAATTTTGATTCACTCTAGATTCCTAATTTTTATATATTATACCAATGATAAATTTTATGTCTCCCTTATCTGATTTTCATGATTTAAACAAATCTTCTATAATTTTGCTTTTACATGTTCATATCCCAATGATGAACTATTTAGAAATCTGAATTTTTGCATGGAACTTGTAAAATTTGGTGCTCTCTCTTGCAAGCTCATTGCTGAGGTTGAGGAACCATGAGTTCATGCTAGGTAGACAATAGGCATTTTGAGGGATATGCTGTTGTTTGATTTTAATATTTTCTTTTTGTTTTTTCCTTTTGGCTTCATTTTTTTAGCACAAATATACTTATGATGCTTTATTGTCCTACAATGTATTGTGCCATAAGACTCTACTTGTCGTATGGGTTTTAGAAATTTTAGCTTTATCTAGAATTATAAGATAATTTTTTTAATAAATAAGTTGATGTCATGGAGACCTTGGCTTCAATCACTTGGCATGATTCATTGTTTGGAGAAACTTATAGCAATAATATTAATTTAAAAATGGTTGTTTTGTTATATAATTTCTACTAAATTTATTTACTGAGGTCACTTGTTTTGACTTTGGCATATTGTGCATCTATTATACCAATGTTAAATTTTATGTCTCCCTCATCTAATTTTCATGATTTAAACAAATCTTCTATAATTTTGCTTTTACATGTTCATATCCCAATGATAAACTATTTAGTAATCTAAATTTTTGCATGGAACTTGTAAAATTTGGTACTCTCTCTTGCAAGCTCATTGTTGAGGTTGAGGAACCATGAGTTCATGCTAGGTAGATAATAGACATTTTGAGGGATATGCTGTTATTTGATTTTTTTAATAAATAAGTTATTGCCATGGAGACCTGGGCTTCAATCCCGTCAGCCGATGTGTTTTTGACACAACTTCATTAGAAATCAATATAAGCCTGATGATTTATTTGATGGTGACGATCCTCCTCGAGAAATGAATCAGTTGCGTAATACTATTGCTGATCGAATCTGGAATTCTCTTGGGCACTCTTGATCTTTCTGAAACTGATGGTATGTTTTTTCTTTTATATGTAATATATTTGTTGCTATTATTGTTAATATTTTTCAACTTAAATTTTACCATTACAGATGTGAAGTGTGTTGATACTTTCTTGAAGGTGATGTGTGCTGTTATGAAGATGACGTGTCCTACTATTGAAGCTTGTTCCATGGAAGTGAAATTTGTGTTTTTTGAAGTATGTCTCCTGTAAGGAAAACATAAGGAAACATCTTCTTATTTGTAAGCATCTTTTTTTTCGTTTTTGAATCCTATTGTTGAAATTTGTAAATAATGAAGTCAATTGTTTTTGAACTTTGAATTATATCTCCTATTTAATTTAATCTGCTGTTTAATTTGTTCTGAATTTCTTTGTCATTTTTCCTAATATAGAAGAATGAGTATGATTTGAGAAGCTTCCTTGCAAGCTTCCATTCTAGCAGGGTGCTTCTTTTTTTATTTATTTATTTTATTTTATTTTATGATTCCTTGATAGATGTTTTGTGAAGTTTGACTCTAAATAGATGGATTATAAATGAAAAAGGTGATCTTAATATCTAGATCATAAGAATACAGTAAAAAAAATATAACTCTACATGTCATCAAGACTCAAGTTGATGCCAAAACATTGGTCTCGCTGAAGCAACACTTCTGTAATTACACTTTGGTTATATATATGTGTGTGTGTGTGTGGTTGTGTATTCAAATTTCAATATATTTATTAAAAATATATAGACTATTTATATAGAAATAAATTTATAAATATATTTAAAATTTATAAAAATAAATTAAAAGCAATGATAACCAAACATGTTTTTTTATTTCTGTTTTATTTATTTTTAACAACAATTAGAGTTACCAAACATATTTTGTTTTCAAAATTCTTGAAACGCATGGCTTACCAAACATGTTTTTTATATTTCTGTTTCCGACATTTCCACAACAAAACATCGTTCCCAAACGTGCTTCCGATTTTTGCCAAAACACTCCAATAGTAAAAACATTGTTTCTGTTTTAGCCAAAAACAAAACGCCTAAAGTAAAACGCATGCCAAACGGGCCCTAACTGTCTAGAGTTGAATAGGTAAATTAATTCGAATAATTTAATGTGGACTGCTTTGGACACCTGCCCACATAACGCGTGTCCACAGTTGGATGGTGCAGTTGACGAAGGTGCATAGCATCCCAATTGTCTTATGCATTTCACTAGCTCAACTCGTTGAGGGACAAGAAGTTGTTAGCAACACAGGAAGCTAATTTTTTCTTCTCCTCTTTCGAATAATTTTAGGATTAACTGGTTGGGCCAACACCATATTTCATGCCTAAATATCCCTAGGTTAGAATTTGGCTGGACTGACATGTTCAAACTCTATTAAATTTAAACATAAATTATTTGAATGTCCCCTTGAATTTGGATAGTCCATTTAAAGTTCATTCATTTAGCATTTTGCTGAGAACCCTATCTTCTTGAGTCAGTCAAGAATATGGCAGTCAATGATGTTAAAAGCTCTGTCATAATACTAAAGCCACAAAAATATTGCATTCCATGAAATATGGTGAAGTCCCTTTTTTTCTTTATTGGCCCTGTTTTAAGATATAAAATTTCACCTTGAAATGCAGTCGAAGATGCAATGCAACTCATGTTGTCAAAACTGATAGCACAAAACGACAATCAAGAAAAACGCGATTTTATTTGGTTCACACAAAATCAGGACTACGTGACACAAATTACAGAAGGATATATGTACCACCTCCCCTGCTAAGGATTACATAACAAGCGTGACCAAAAAAAAAAAACTCTCCAAAAATGAATTAGGCTGGCGAAAGTCTGAATATAACGTTGTTGTGCCGCACGAGTACGATTAGAGTAGGGGTAAAACTCAGTTCATTGGCATGCCTCGCAACCGGTCCAAGTCAATGACATCATGCTCTCTTTTCATGTGTGTCAAGGAATAACTTTGTAAGCTCTTATGTGTTCAATCCAATAAACAAACGATTTCTTGGAGTCCCTGAAACCCCAAAACCCATGCTCTTTGCACTTGTTCAAACTATTCATAACAAGCGTGACAAAAAAAAAAAATGAATTAGGCTGGCGAAAATCTGAATATAACGTTGTTGTGCCGCACGAGTACGATTAGAGTAAGGGTAAAACTCAATTCATTGTCACGCCCCGCAACCGGTCCAAGTCAGTGACATCATGCTCTCTTTCCATGTGTGTCAAGGAATAACTTTGTAAGCTCTTATACATTCAATCCAATAAACAAACGATTTCTTGGAGTCCCTAAAACTCCAAAACCCATGCTCTTTGCACTAGTTCAAACTATTCATAACAAGCGTGAAAAAAAAAAAAAAAACAAAAACAAAACAAAAAAAAAAACTCCAAAAACGAATTAGGCTAGCGAAAATATGAATATAACGTTGTTGTGCCGCACGAGTACGGTTACAGTAGGGGTAAAACTCAGTTTATTGTCACGCCCCGCAACCGGTCCAAGTCAGTGACATCATGTAATGACCCGAACTCAAGGGCCCGACTCACTAACCGGGTCCTCACCCGAATCCAAGGTCAACTAAGGGCACTACCGTCCTTTCTAATGTCAATACATAATAATAATAATAATAATGGGATCATAACTACAAAATATGTCAAAACAATCCACTAACCCGTCAAAACCTGTGCAGGAGCATCGTCCGCCACTTCCCTTCCGTATCTTGAAAAATGTTCATAATAAAATAGGGTGAGCCAACCGCTCAGTAGGAAGTGTCTAAGACACACCTCTTATGACCCCATGAATCCATACAAGGAATAGAATACAAGTAAATGGGATCATGCCTCGGGGAAAGCAAGTAAAGCAACGGGGATATTAACAAATACATACGCAAGTCGTCTAACCTCCAAATATACAATGTATGCCAATGTAATGTCATGCCATGCAATGTCGCTCCCCATTTTTGAAACAATACCATTTCAGCTTCCAAACCGTTAGTGCAATCCGACCCAAGGCAAGGCGTCACGAGAGAGGGGTTGGCTAGTTTTTCCCCAACCACATGGCACCTACATGGCATCGTCTGGGTAGCACAACCACACTAGACTCTCTCTCTAACCCCCTCTAGATCACACTAACACCACGGACCACTAGGCGCCTCCTAAGCGTCCGGGTTTTCGCAAACACTTTTAGAAAACATTTTCCCAAAATAATTTCACTTGTTTTAAAACACTTTTCCCTTTTTCTTTCCCAATGGATGCATGAATGCTTCATGCTTCTAACCACAATTCAACTAATGAATTTCACACATGCTTTCCATAATAAATTTCAAAATGCGTAATTCATGCTTTCATTCAACATTGATTTAACATAGTAAACATACAAGGCACAAATTCTATTCCACATAGGCATGCTTATACACAAAACATCAACTAACACAAAATCACATTTCTCATATACATCGATTAAGCATGCTTTCTCCTCAAATAACAATTAACATGTAACCATATATCACATGCATAACAACTACGTCACCTTTGCAAGAATCCACAAAAATCTAGACATACTTTACAACAATTAATGAAGGAAAATTCACTAAAATCCAAAAAAATGTGAATTAGAAATCCCTACCTCAAGAATTGCAAAAACCCCCCAATTTGCCCAATCCAAACCCTAGAATTCAAAATTCTTAGGGTGCACCAAAACCACTTTTACTCCGATCAAATTGAAGATCTCAACGCGCTCTCTGTTTTGCCGCAAACGACTCCCAAAAATACCAAAAGATGAGAGAGTAATTAAGATTTGAAATTGATGTGTAAAGAAAAAGAAAAAAGGAGAATGAGAGGGAGAGAGAGATGAGACCATCTAATGGCCTTTTGGCCACAAAATGAAAATAAGTGGTGGTGGGTTCCACCACCAAAAAAATCTAACCCTTTTAAATATTTTTTTTTTTCATAAACATTACAATCTACCCTCCTTAAAAGATTTCGTCTTCGAAATCTACCCTCCTTAAAGAAAGAGTCCCGCAACCACATATCTTCCCGAGAACACCTCACAAAACTCCAAAACTATGAACTCACCAACATTATTGCCTTTGACACCGGACGTCACCAGGCAATCATACACCATTGCCACAAAAACACAATGCTCACCACCTATGAAGGTACTCATTACTCACGACATCAGAACTCGAGATCAACTAGGCCCTACATCCTACTTTCAACGGACATTAGTTCATTATACTCTGTTACGCAAGACTCCGAAGCCCGGAAAAAGAACGGTCTCTAGACCACCGAACACAACAATATCCAATCACAACTCCTCCCTAAAAGGACACACAAAACTCCAGACAAAGAACCCCGTCCATCTCACAATCAAGCTCAAACTCAAATCTACATGTCACTATCAAACCAATACTTGCCATCTAATACATATCTACACCATCACATAATCTTACCAATGACTACTACCCCCACTATACGACAATCATTACACCTATAACCTCAAGATTGCTAAACAATGAATCCCCAACGGCTACATAGACATTAGTCACTAAAATAGTACAGCGCATTATCCCATACTCAGGACACAATCCTCAAAACTGATCATCGATAATCAAGTGGTCGCACCACAAACCTTTATCGGATACTTGGTCCCACCTAACACACCTCGTCACCCGAGACTAACCACCCGAATCCACACCGTCACGCCGACATAACACACGATACCATGCTCTTACTGCCCCTGGCAAATTGAAACAATCATTGACCTTTGACCCGACATCGTGCTACAAAGGGACTGATTCAGGAGAAATGGTTGGCCAGGCCATTCTCGTCATCAATCCAGTCTCAACACAGACGTCGTTCCTATCCTCAAGTCTAACCTCAAACACACTCTTACACAGTCTACAAAACAACCATGAGATCAACTCACTATCAATCCATCGTCCTACGTAACCTCAATAACTATACAATCATATACCTACTCTAAAAATCCCAATCATACTTTAATCAAACAACCATAAAAAAAAAAAAACTAAAAGCAATACGGTACCAAATACCACAGTCATCAACTAGCATAAAAGATCTCTAATCTCCTCTTAACACCCATACTAGGTAAACAACTCCATAGCATTACTCGATTCAATTCTTACCTCATCAAAACACACAATGTAACTATTTCATGCCTGAGATCTCAAAACCAAAGTCAATCAGTCCTATTATTCCTCAATACAATCATGCATTCACTTTCTTTAATCACATAGTTCTAAGGTAACATTGACACTTGGCCTCAAGACACTGCTCGAATCAAACGCCTGTAAAAATATCCGAGTACATAACTCATGTCACATAACCTAACCAGTCTCAAGCTTACAATTCACGGCACACCCCTAACCATCACCGAAAGTACCAGACATCGGAAACACAATCCCTATTTGACAACTCGTGCCATCAAAACCACCCTCAAAATAAACATTACTAAAAAAAACGATGACTTTATCTCCCTCCGTGGGAGTGAGTTGACCAAATCAACCAAACCTTTACCGATGAACTCAACAACATAACAAATCACACACAGTTCCGTCCACCCACGGACACGCACAACTCTTAAATGGAAAACAAGACTCACGAAAAACGATGTCCTTGCTAGGACTAAAACAAATGGAAAAGGTAACAAACCCCGCTCTCACAAGAGACTGACGACTCGTACCTGAATGTACCCGATACTTTGTCACATGCTACACACCAACTGTCCAACCATGAACACCCAATCTCACCTGAGATGCACTAAACTCCTTACACACAAAGAGAAGAACCAAATGGATACCCGTACGGAATTACAAACTCAATTCTAGGTGACCTAGCCACTAAAGGATCATTATACACTATCAATACAGAAACCTCGCATACGATACCCCGCAACACCCATGCTAACCAAAACCAATCATATCCCTACCACCCATTCGTCGAGTACTAAGATACAACTCACGACACAACCATCAGACAAGAGCATCAACGCTCCCGACATACCACACTAGAAACAATCATAGCCCTTTGGCACTGCGTCTCGTTCCATCTAGAACTCGTCACTCCTAAATGACAACCTTTATGCTATACCTTTATGCTATACGATGACATTAGATCACTCATTCTATATCTGCCTTTCTAGGAGACACTTCCTCAAACAACGTGCACCCAAGATCCGTAACCTCAGTCATAGCAACCCACTACTAGTCGAAAGAAAAAGGTACCTATCTGGTAACATCGTCCTCACTGACTCTAAAGACTAAACCGTCTACAATCACCTCGACCATGCATACAACCCCATCACATACCTGACAACACATAACAAATAACTCATAGTCTTTAAACCATCCTTGGATCATACCTTAAACCGCCCCACTCATCAGTACTAAACATCACATTATAACACCTTTACTGCCACTCATCCCAAACAACGGTTCAAACCTATCATCCCACCAGACTTCCTCAAACATCCTCAAGATAACACCATGATAACAAAAGAATGGGCATTACTCTTAATACTCCCCACAATGATCACTACTTACCACTAGAAAATAACCTCTATACGACAAAGCCATGCCGACACATCTCCAAGTAAAAATTAGCACGAAAACCAGAATGCTCAACACACAACTATTTTCTCAAAACCATCAACGATGCAATCAATCATTAACGCTTAACTGGCTACTCAAACCACTCTTTCTAAGGCAACCTACGTGCCTAAACAAGAAAACTTCACACTCTAGGTTCAACATCATTACCTCCCCTCTTCACCATTCCTCATAACACCCTTGGCCCGACAAAAGTTAAATCGGGCTACCAGCTAAACCTATGAGATCACCCTCGTCCTAACCATTCCAATTGAAAATCCATCTCTTTGGATCCTCAAATAACCAGCACTATCTCCTCATGCCCTAAACGCAACATGAAATTCAACTCCAGTCCATAGCTTTCAATTTCTAAAACACAATGCACACAGCAACACAGTACTTACCCTCTATCACCTCATCCGCAAATGACCAAACATACTGATGACCACATACTACCTGTCTTATCGTGCAATCTTGCACTATATAGCTAAAACTGACCACCATACCCCACCTCGAGACTCTCTTGACAATCAGGACAACCTATAACCCCGCTCATCTACCGTGCCATGCAATTAACTCACCGAGAGTCAATTACCCGCAACACGCTCTTGTAGCTATCCAAAATGGGAATCACTCCTCAACTAACCAATCTCTAAAATAGACTTTTATAACCCACGAAATGAATCACATCAAATAGTCAATCACCCAACACTGGCATGACTCCAGTCAATGCCTACGTCACACTAGACCTACTGAATCTAACAATCCCTTTAACAACCATGACCAACATGCTTCCTCAGACTGTACCAGAATACCCAAAATACACGTTTATAACCCATAGACTACATTCGTGACTCAAACAACCTCTGTTACACCTACCACGACCGGTTCGAAAAGAACCTTCGCACCAAACCGTGACCCAAGTCACAAACACTAACCTTCTAAGGTCATACCTTTCTCCCTCAAAATCCTCACTCGTACACCTGACCTCCACGGTCACACGAACCCATCCACTAATGCATGAAACTTGCACACAACAAAGACACCATGCTATAAAATATGAACCCGTTTTAAAATCACGCTCTAAGCACCACACAAAATGCAATAAGAAGATTAAAATGACTATACACTGAATAGCTAAATCCACGAGCTAAAGTCCAAGCTACTCGTTCGATAAGAACTGGCACCCAACAACCCTGGAGTAACTGAGCTCTTTGCCTACTCAGGTCAAAACTCACACAACCAGTCCCATGTTCAACAGCATATACACATAAAAATATAGGTACATATACACGATATACATATATATACATATATATACATAATAACATGGACATAAACCTTGACACGATCATGTCCTATCACATAAGTTTTAAATAATGAGTCCATTAATTTATTATGTGAAATTAAACATCCCATCCATCCCCATCACCATTTCCTATAATACCCACTTACACAACCCGTGCTCAACTGTCCATCACATTACCATGCACCATTTACATGTCATAACCCACACTCACTACTTGCCATCATATCACGTATAATATGCTCTCAATTATTTATACATTTCATTGTCATGGCCATATAACACACATCTTAACAATTAAACACATAAGCATATGAACACTTAGCAAATAAGCATACTTTTTAAAACCGTAAGCACATAAGCAATTAAGCAAGTAAGCATGCTTCTCAGATAACAAATACTTTAACACATAAGCACATAAACAATATAATCCACCTTCCATACAACCCTAGGTAGGCCTCTACCCCTCGTCCTACTAGTTTTCAAACCATTGCTCTGATACCAAATTTGTAACGACCCAAACCCAAGGGTCCAAATCGCTAACCGGGTCCTTACCCGAACCCGAGATCAACTAAGGGCACTACCGTCCTTTCCTATGTCAATACATAATAATAATAATAATAATAATAATAATGGGATCATAGCTACAAAATATGTTAAAACAATCCACTAACCCGTCAAATTATAGCTACAAAATATGTTAAAACAATCCACTAACCCGTCAAAACCTGTGGAGAAGCGTCGTCTGTCACTTCCCTTCCATATCCTGAAAAATATTAATAATAAAATGGGGTGAGCCAACCGCTCAGTAGGAAGTGTCTAAGACACACCTCTTACGACCCTGTGAATCCATACAAGGAATAGAATACAAGTAAATGAGATCATGCCTCGGAGAAAGCAAGTAAAGCAACAGTGATATTAACAAATACATACGCAAGTCGTCTAACTACCAAATATACAATGTATGCCAATGTAATGCCATGCCATGCAATGTCGCTCCCCATTTTCGAAACAATACCGTTTCAACTTCTAAACTGCTAGTGCAATCCGATCCAAGGCAAGAAGTCACGAGAGAGAGGTTGGCTAGTTTTTCCGCGACCACATGACACCTCCATGGCGTCGTCCGGGTAGCTCAACCACACTAGACTCTCTCTCTCTCTAACCCCCTCTAGATCACACTAACACCACGGACCACTAGGCGCCTCCTAGGCGTTTGGGTTTTCGCAAACACTTTTAGAAAACATTTTCCTAAAGCAATTTCACTTGTTTGAAAACACTTTTCCCTTTTTCTTTCCCAATTGATGCATGAATGCTTCATGCTTCTAACCACAATTCAACTAATGAATTTCACACATGCTTTCCATAAAAAATTTCAAAATGCATAATTCATGCTTTCATTCAATATTGATTTAATATAGTAAACATAAAAGGCACAAATTCCATTTCACATAAGCATGCTTATACACAAAACATCAACTATCATAAAATCACTTTTCTCATACATCAATTAAGCATGTTTTCTCCTCAAATAACAATTAACATGTAACCACATATCACATTTATAACAACTAAGTCAACTTTGCAAGAATCCACAAAAATCTAGACATACTTTACAACAATTAATGAAGGAAAATTCACTAAAATCCAAGAAAATGTGAATTAGAAACCCCTACCTCAAGAATTGCAAAAAAACCCCAATTTGTCCAATCCAAATCCTAGAATTCAAAATTCTTAGGGTGCACCAAAACCACCTTTACTCCGATCAAATTAAAGATCTCGATGCGCTCTTCGTTTTGCCGCAAACGGTTCCCAAAAATACCAAAAGATGAGAGAGTGATTAAGATTTGAAATTGATGTGTAAAGAAAAAGAAAAAAAGGAGAATGAGAGGGAGAGGGAGAGAGAGAGAGATGAGACCATCTAATGGCCTTTTGGCCACAAAATGAAGATAAGCGGTGGTGGGTTCCACCATAAAAAAATCTAACCTTTTTAAATTTTTTTTTTTTTCATAAACATTACACATCATGCTCTCTTTTCATGTGTGTCAAGGAATAACTTTGTAAGCTCTCCATGCGTTCAATCCAATAAACAAACGATTTCTTGGAGTCCCTAAAACCCCAAAACCCATGCTCTTTGCACTTGTTCAAACTTTTCATAACAAGCATGACCAAAAAAAAAACACTCCAAAAATGAATTAGGCTGGCGAATATCTGAATATAAAGTTGTTGTGTCGCATGAGTATGGTTAGAGTAGGGGTAAAACTCAGTTCATTGTCACGTCCCGTAACCGGTCCAAGTCAGTGACATCATGCTCTCTTTTCATGTGTGTCAAGGAATAACTTTGTAAGCTCTCATGCGTTCAATCCAATAAACAAACGATTTCTTGGAGTCCCTAAAACCACAATACCCATGCTCTTTGCACTTGTTCAAACTATTCATCAAATTTTGTGAACCAAAGGCAACATCAGCAAACCACCACTGTGCAACATCCTCCAACTTGGTCTCCACCAATCCCTTCTCTCTCACAATCTGGTCCCAAATTGGACCCTTGTCCTTCATCATCTCCTGCAAGCTCATCCTCTTCTGTCCCTCCTCATACCCAACAAGCTCAACCCCAAATTCCTCCGCCAAGATCTCCCACATTTGCTTCCACTTGAACACATCCCCATTACTACAATTAAACGCTTCATTTTTACCGCCACTGTCATCCACAGCTGCCCATATCTGCTGCTCCGCTATCAAATCGGCGTCGGCTGCGTCCTTGTACACGTTCCACGAATCTCTCCGGCCATTTCTTGCTCCGGGGTAGATCAGTGGCTTGTTTTCGTGCTTGCATATCGCCGCGTACACTGAAAGTGTGCCGATTATGTTCATCATGCTATGAGGAGAGAATCCGAAAACCAGTGCAGGTCTATGGACTGACCAAGTCAGGCCTTGTTTCTTGGATGCTTCTTCTACTAGAATGTCTTCGAGGTCATGGTAGAAGTTTGGTGTGTTTAATCGAGGCAGGTCTTCAGTGAAAGGCGAGTCGTGTGGTTTGACACTGCTGTTGGGATTGAATGGTCCGGTGTAGTGTTTGAGTCCGGTTTGGAGGCAAATGTGGCGGAGATTGGTGGCGTTGGGGATGACGGCCTTGAGCACGTTGTTCAACATGGCTCCGTTGGCGGCGCAGTCCTCGGAGCCGGTCCAGGCCACGTAGAAGATGTGGGTGATGTCGGAGAGAGGGGAGAGCTTGGCCATAGTGTCTTGCGTGTCAGATACGTCGCATTGGATGTATTGAAGTGGGCAGTTGGCTTTCCAGGGACAAGGTCGGCGAGCAACACCATAGACCTTCCATGGACCGCCCGGTGTGTTGGGCAACGGGAGGATTTCGGCCAAGCTGTTGCCGACTATGCCGGTCACTCCAATGATGAGGCCGACGCTCTGGTAACTTTTTGGATCTTCATCTTCATCCAGTGTCTTCTGTTCAAATGAAGAATGAAATTTATTACATGCACTACAAATGTTTGGTAACTTGAAATTGATGTCTTAAAATTAGAATTTCAGAAAAATTAGTTCAAGATTTTTGATTTAGCTAGTATATATGATAATATACATGACACTAAATGCATTCATATGAGTAATTTTTTTGTAACATTAATCATGAATTTTTTTATGAATGTATATCAATATATGATTTCTGTAGTTATATGTATGATGTAATAAGCTATGAAGGTATATATACAAATACAGTACCTTTTGAGCACCCACGGATCTAAGCCACCACCAACTCATTGTGTAAGATTGTTGGAAGTCGAAGACAAGAGGAGAAAACTGGATTGAAGAAGAATTGATTTGTGCTCCAACTGAATTATATAATAAAGGACAATTATTGATGTTTTTAAAATTAAAATTAAGGACAATTATTGGTTGTGGACATTATTGGTGCACTGGCATTTTTTTTTTGCAAGGACAAACAAACCACCATGACTTCGCATCAGTGATAGGTCCCACGGTGGGACCTTAAAATGATTTTCCCTATCCTTCTTGGATGTGATTTGGATTCGAAAATCATAATAAATTAGTTAGAATTGTTCCGCTATCCAATTTTCTATTATTATTTATAAATAAATCATCATGGATTACCTGTATTAGTTCCTTTGAAAAGAAAAAATAATTAAATAAATAGCCAATTATGCAATCATTCTTATTTTTCTAATGAATTAAAACTCATGATATAAAAGAAAGAGAAGAATGCCATCGTAATTCAGCAGTTAAGTTGTTTTTCGTTGTTCTTGAAAATTTTATTTTTAAACCTCTGCATCTCTAACTTTTAATCTAATATTTTTGTCTTGAAAATATATATAGATATGTGTGTGTGTGATAGAGATATTTTGTAGAATAATTAAGTACATAGAGGCTAATCATTTGGATCATTCCACTGTTTATAAATAAAAAAAAGGATCAGCATGGATCGCGTGCAATATGTTTTAATATCAAGAATTAGGCAACCCACCAGCCTACATAACAATATAAAGCAAAATTCATCTCTATAATGAATTTTGATTCCTTTTATTTTTAATTATTATTTTTTTTTTTTTTTTTTTTGGGTACCAAACAGCTATGAACTTTGAAGGGACAAATACTTGTTACTTTTGGCTCTCTATATACAATTACGGTTAAGGTTCTAAGTTCTAACCGTATGCTCACCTTTGGGTATGGGCTTTCTTTTGGTCCCAAGGATGCCCTGGGCTGTATTTTGGGGCTTCGGCCCATTTGTACATTTTTCACAGTTATACAATATTTTACCTTCGGAAAAAATAAAAATAAATAAATAAATAACTGTTACTTTACAACAGTGATTATTTATTCGGCCTTGTAACTCATTAAATCTGTTCTAACCTTATAGAAATTTTTTGCTGACCCATGGGCTGTTCACGGATCTGGTCCATCTGGACCTACACTCTTTTGTAGTGTCACTGCCCTGCTATAAATGGGCCAATTAAGTCTCTTACTTGGGCGGTGAAGGTCTTCACAAGCCCAACACACACTTCTATATACAGAGTATTTTTTTTTTTTTTTTTGGTTAAAGAGTATTTTATACTTGCATGAATACCTAGGGTGAAAAAAAACTTTGCTTGCTGCAAAGGAAGAGCTAAATTTACATTTAATCCTAATTTATATATATTTTATGGTCTGTTTTGCAACCGTTTTTGTTTTGCCCTTTTGTTCTCATGTGAAACAAAAACAACGTTTTTATTGTGGGAGTAACCCAAGGGATTGGCTTAAGTGGGTAAGTGTTAGAAGTTTGTTTCCCATTAGATCTGGATAAAAAATGAAATGAGTATATACGGGTTGAGTATTAACCCCACCTACTAATTTAAGTTTTTGTGTCAGATTGCAAGCACCTGACTTGTTACAGTAAGTCACTTGGCCTCAAGAAAAAATATATATATTTTTGTTGTAAAGTGTGTTCAAAAAAAAATAAAAATAAAAATAAAATAAAATAAAACATGTAGGTAAAATAGTGTTTAAAAAATCCGTCACAATACAATATCCACAACAGAAAACAGGAAGCAAGCACAATTGTCAAACAAGCCCTTAGATGCCCCATGCTTTTTTTTCAAAATAAATTTGGTCAATTATAGTAAGGGATATAACGGAAACTATTGGGGTCGGAGTTCTTTCAAAAAAAAAAAAAAAACTTCTTTGCTAGTTAAGCAATAAAAGAAAGCCTAATGTCACGGGCTTAGAGTTTCAGCACCACTCTAGCTACTCCCGTGCGGCACCAAGACGTTGTTTTTACTCTCGCAAGTACTTGGTAAGCCTAACTCCCGTGCACACCTTTGCCAACGCACTCCCCTCGTGCGCTTACTAGTGTTGTAGTGGCCCTTACTGTAATACCCCTAATTTTAAAAGGATAGTCCTGGTAATTATTTAATTGTTTAATTGTATTTTTTTTTATTTAATTTGTTATTTGTATTTGTTTGGTTGTTTGTTTGAATTAATTGTGGGTTTCTTTAATTAGATTTTGTTTTGCTTTAATTGATTAATTGATTAATTATTTTGTTTAATTAGTTGTCTTAATTATGGATTTAATTGTTTTAATTTAATTATTTTAATTGTATTCATTTTAGGGGATTTAATAATTTAATTGTCTTAAGTTAATTGTTTTAAATGACTGGATTTCGTTAATTTAAATTAGTGTCCAACGTGATTGTCATATAGCTTTACATTGAGTTTATAGTTTACATAGGCAGCCGACAGTGAGTATAACCTAGGTTGTTCTATGGGCCGAGTTATACATGGATTAGGGTTTAGTCACTAAGCCTATAAATATGTATGTCACGGTGGTTTAGGGTTTTAGGAAAAATAAACGTAATTTCTGTAAAAGCAGAGACCGTGAGATACAGAGGGAGAATAGAAAGAGATATGAGAGGAAGGCTAGGTGGGAGCAAGGAAGAAGGAACGTGGGTTTGTGGAACAGCAGTGGGGAGTTGAACGGGCAATACAGAAACTAGGAATTTGAGTTTCAAGTCTGAAACTCAAAGGCAAGTTCTTTTCTTTCTTCTTCCCTTTGCCTGTGTTCTATGCACCTAGAAAGCCTCTAGGATTTAATTAAGCATTTAACTGAGTTTCTTATGTATAATAGATGTTATAGCAATGTTCTGTATGTGTGAAAATTTGTTCAATTACAGTTCGTGCGTATCTATTATCAGTTTGTTTCTTAAAGCATGAAAAATCTGTAGAACCTATAGCCTCTGTTTTTGTATTCAACTGCTATAAACACATCTTGGGAATTATACTGGACTTAGATGGGACTCTTAGGATCAATTTAAAGCCAACTAGAGAGGTTGTGAATGGCCGAAAACACTGCAGAAAGTCGCAGGAGTAACAGAGGTTGAAGGAGGCTCGAGGAGGAGGAGAGAGCCGGCTCCGGAATGCAAAGAGCCGGCTCCCCCATTAAAGAGTTGGCTTTAGGAGAGGTAAAGCCGGCTCTACCATCCTAGGAGGTGGCTCCAAGTGTTCTTAGAGCCTGCTCCAAAATCTAGAGAAGGCTCTTTCTCACATTTAGCTTTTGAACTTTGTTTTTACGATTAATTTTGAGACTGTAGGAGTTAGGAACTGTTTGGACTGAGTTTGGGACTTCACTGTATGACTAAAAAAGTTAATCCTAGGTATTATTAAGACCTTTAAAGTACTAAAAGCTTACGTTTAGTCAATGGGACAAACGGTATAAAATTACTAATTTTCTATACGGTTAACGGAGGAAAGATGGATTAATTGCCTAACTAAATTTTGGCAATGTAATGGGATGTAGGATGTTTATAAAAACCTATTTTGAATGCATGATAGGGTCTTCTATATATTTATTTTGATCTATACATGCTTTGGGATCTTAATTGTTGAAACAGTAAACTTTTTCTACTATTACATAGATTACTGTTGATTTTCAATTGCTAGTATAACGAAACCATTTATGAAATTATTTGGATACTAGTTGGGACTGTAAGTTACCCAGTTATGATTTATATGTTGTAATTTACATGGATATGGAGGATTGTATGCACCGGTATGGGACGGTGGCATACTGGGGACGGTTTAGCTCAAAACGCTAAGACCTAACCTACCGGATGGAAATGATGGATTGTAAAATATTGAACCCATCAATGTGTTCAAGTCAAATCAACTGACTAAGTTAAATGACTTCCTAGATTAATTGGTTGTAGTTAAGTCACATCAGCTGAATAAGTTGGGTGCTTATCTGGACGGTAGTTTGTATGTCTCCTCATTGAATAATTGAATGACATACTATGGTTTCGGATGGACTTTAGATAAATGATTATGGTACCACGACATGAGTTTGAGTCTCAGAGTCGTTACTTAGGGTGCGTATATGCAGTGAATGCGTAGCTGGATATAGTAGGTAGGTGTACCCTGTTAGGTCTAGGTACTCACGCCCACCTTTGAGTGCGTTTTCGCATGTTGCTTTCTATTCAGGTTGAGACCTCTACTATAGTCCAGTGAATGTCCTTAGTGTGAATATATATGTATATTTATGGATTACCTAGTTATATTGAGGGTATCTAGGGTGTATCTGTGTATCAGGCACTGTATGGATTACAGTTGGATTAGGACTTGCATGTGGGCCTGACCCACTCTTTTATTTTTTAGGTGCTCGTCAATTCCAGGGTTAGCGCTTGGTTGTGCAGAGCGGATACGAACTTCCATTCCACCGACTACGTAGGACTCTCTCCATAGCTTATTTTCTGGATGTTTCTTTCAGTTATTTTTATTTCAGTTTGGATTATTATTAGGGGTCCACTAGAGATGGATTCCCGAGTTGTAATCATGGAGGTTTTGATAGTTGGATTTTACTAAGTTTTATCAGTTGAGGATTTTATATTAGTATTCTTGTCAGCTTTTGTTATTTATTCTTATTTCCTCTTGTATTCTGTGTTCGTTATAAAATATTAATTGTTTAGTATTCCCTCGAGTTTGGGTCTGGGCCTGATCAACCCGTATCTCGGATTCGAGGGGTATCACAGTTGGTATCAGAGCACTCCAGGTTCAAGTGTCTCTAGGATGTTTCGTATTAAGATTTCCGCGTAGCTTTTTCTCTTGATTAGAGCTTAAATTTAGAATTCATTATATACCTTTACGGTTCGTTTAAACTCGTACTGATATCTGTCTTTCTTTGTTACCAACATGGTTAACGCTAGAAAAAGACAGATGAACAGTCGACAAAGGAGAATGGCAGCGTCAGGGAGAGCAGCATTTGCCAGAGTTTCACGATGATGGTCAGTTCCATGAAGAGTAGGAGGATGTTCAGCAGACTCGGGATCAGGAAGAAGATCCAGACTTTCCTCCTCACATCAATGACCTCATTGCCTGGGCTATAAAAACAGGGGTAACCGCTGCACTTCGGAATCAGCCTCAGGTACAGCCGGCACCGTTACCAGCACCGGTTGTACAGACTGATACTTGGGAGAAGGCCAGGAGTTCTTTTACAAAAGGAAGCCCACCTGAGTTCACAGGCTCCACCGATGCGAGAGTAGCTCACTAGTGAAAATAGGATATCGAGCGACATCTTCGCTTGGTTCAGTGCACGGAGGTTCAGAAACAGATGCTTGCTACCTTCAAGCTAGTTGGGGATGCATTGCAGTGGTGGGAGTCAGTTACCACCATAGAGGAGAGGATGGCATTGACTTAAGATGAGTTCAGTGCACGCTTTGAAGAAAAGTATTTTCCTTATGCAGTCAGGGTAGCCATGAAGACTGAGTTTCTCAATCTGTAGTAGGGGAACATGACAGTGGCAGAGTATGAGCAGCAATTCACACGCTTATCTCTCTTTGCACCAGAGAAGGTGGATATAGAGGAGAAGAAGCGCAACAGTTTCATCAAGGGACTGATGTGGTCTATCAAGAGAGCTATTACAAGTAGTCCAGCCTATACTACCTATGCTCAAGTGGTAGACGCCGCGCTACAGCAGTATCAGTTGACCGTGGATTTCAGACAGGCTAAGGGTGAGAAGCGGGGTGACAGAAACCCTGCTAATCAATCAGCTGAGAAAAGGAATGGGAACGGACACCGACAGACTGACAAGGGAAAATTCCAGGGACAACAGCCTTGAAAGAAGCACAAAGGTGGTTCAGATGCTCCCAGGGTTGTGGCACATATTCAGCAACAGCAGAATGGGGGACCACAGGCAGGACAGGGTCAGCCGCAGGCTAACTGACAGAGGAGGCCATTTGGTACTTTTCAGGGTAGTTGCTATACTTGTGGAGAGTATGGTCACACTTCCAGGCAGTGTCCTACAACTAGACAAGGACAGAGACAGCATGTACAGCAGGGGCAGAGGGCGTCAGTGCCTTTACCAGCTCCATAGGTTCCACGGATTCAAGGATAGACATATCCGGCATTACCGGCACCGCGGCAGCCTCAGGGACAGGCACCTTAGCAGTTACATTATGGCAGGGTGTATAACCTCATGCCACAGGATATACAGACACCTCAGGCTGTTGAGGGTAAGTTTCCTATTCATGGTTTACATGGACGTGTTTTGTTTGATACGGGTGCTACACACTCATTTGTAGTTAGGACTTTTGTTGTTTTGTCTGGGATGACAACTCGGGGTATGCAATAGACCACAGGGTATTTCTACACCGTTAGGCGATACAGCCATTCTTCATGAGAGTGATGGGCTTGTGACACTAAACATTGGCAGACTCAGATTTCTAGCCAACCTATTGGTCTTGGACATGCACACTTATGATGTGATACTTGGGATGGATTGGTTGTCTCACTACCATGCCCAAGTTAATTATTTTGATAGGTCTATTATGTTTACCATACCTGGTCAGGACATGTATGTCGTCGCTATGCCACGTTCTAGCGGGGTCATTAGCACCTATTTGTTCCATGTGGAGGAGGAAACGGAGGAGGGGACTACTGTGTCATTGGATAACATACCAATTGTACAAGATTTCCCGGATGTATTTCAAGAGATTCCAGGGTTGCCGCCTAGTCGCGAGATCGACTTTGTGATAGACTTAGCTCCAAGCACTACGCCTATTGCTAGAGCACCGTATAGGATGGCACCAGTGGAGATGCGCGAGCTGAGGAATCAGATTCAATAGCTACTTAGCCAAAGTTTTATTCGCCGAAGTACTTCCCCCTAGGGAGCGCCAGTGTTATTTGTGAAGAAGTAGGATGGTTCGCTCCGCCTGTATATAGATTACAGGGAGTTGAACAAGGTTACGATTCGTAACAAGTATCCTTTGCCCAGGATTGATGACTTGTTTGATCAGTTGAAGGGAGCTACCTATTTCTCTAAAATTGATCTACGGTCTGGGTATCATCAACTTCAGGTTCGGGAACAGGATGTTCCAAGGACAGCGTTTCTCACTAGATACGGATCTTATGAGTTTTGTGTGATGCCGTTCGGGTTAACTAATGCACCAGCGATTTTCATGGATTTGATGAATAGAGTCTTTAGGGCTTACTTCGATCAATTTATCATTATCTTCATAGATGACATTTTGATTTACTCGAGGTCAGAGGACGACCATGCTAGACATCTATGGATTGTGTTGCAGACACTTCGTGAGCACCAGTTGTATGCCAAGTTCGAGAAGTGTGAATTTTGGCAACGGGAGGTGAAGTTTCTGGGTCACGTGGTGTCAGAAAGGGGAATAGCAGTGGATCTGGCCAAGATTTCAGCGGTGGTTAAGTGGGGACAGCCTACTTCACCTACTGAGATTCGGAGTTTTCTCAGTCTGGCAGGATATTATAGGAGGTTCATCCAGGGATTCTCAAAGATAGCGGGACCACTCACCCATTTGACTAAAAAGGGTGTACGATTTGTGTGGGATGAAAATTGTCAGAAAGCTTTTAATAAGCTGAAGACTAAGTTGACTTCTGCACCGGTTTTGTCTACCCTACAGAGTGGGATAAAGTATCTAGTCTACACGGATGCTTCATTGCAGGGTCTTGGATGTGTTTTGATGCAGGAGGAGCGACCGATTTCGTATGGATCTCAGAAGCTTAAGCCTCATGAGCTTAATTATCCGACACATGATTTGGAGTTGGCAGCTGTGGTCTTTGCTTTACGGATTTAGAGGCATTATCTGTTGGGTGAGTCCTTCAGGTTGTTTAGCGATCACAAGAGTCTTCAGTATTTGTTCACTCAGCAGGAGTTGAATATGAGACAGCGCAGGTGGTTGAAGTTTGTGGAAGACTATCATTTTTCTATACAGTATCATTCAGGGAAAGCGAATGTGGTAGCAGATGCACTCAGTCGCCGATCTGTTGGTAGTCTTTCCGTTCTATTCACTACTGAATGGAATGCGTTGAAGAAGGTGGATGAATTGTCAGATGCGTTCATAGCTTGTATGGTAGCTACACCTTTTATCATTCACAAGGTTTTGAAGGCACAACTCGCGGATCAGCAGTGCATTGACAAAGTTGCAGAGATAGCTTCCAGAGAGGTTCCGTTCCACTATGTTTGGGCTGATGGAGGTTTGAGGTACAAGGAACGGTTAGTGGTACCTTCTGCTGATGATTTGAGGAAGGATGTGATGACTAAAACTCACCACTCTGAGTTTTCTGTTCATCCAGGAGGCGACAAGATGTATCAGGATATGAAGTGGCAGTTTTGGTGGGCAAGTATGAAGAGGGACATTGCTCTTTTTGTCTCGCGATGTAGTACTTGTCAGATGGTCAAGATTGATCATCAGAGGCCGCCAAGAGCTCTACAGCCACTACCGATACCGGAATGGAAATGGGAGAGCATTTCTATGGACTTTGTGGAAGGGTTGCCAAATTCCTTCAAGGATCACAACTCCATTTGGGTTATTGTGGATAGACTGACGAAATCAGCTCACTTCTTGCCTATTCGCACTGATTTCACTTCGGAATAGTTGGCGAGGCTTTTCATTTCAGAGATTGTGAAGTTGCATAGCATTCCATTGTCTATCATATCGGACAAGGATTCGAGCTTTGTGTCAGGATTCTGGAAAAGTTTTCAGCAAGCTTTAGGTACAGAGTTGCATCTTAGCACTGCTTATCATCCTACAATACCCCTAGTTTTCAAAAGGATAAAAGGGGAATTTAAATTTGCTTTTTATTGCATTTTTATTTAATTATGTGACTTATGTGTTTTGTTGCTTAATTGATTAAGTGTTTAATTGTAATTGTTTGTTTGGTTTGCTTTAATTGTTTATTTATTTTGCTGTAATTATTTAATTGTGATTTAAATTTTATTTAACTTAATTGTTTATTTGTTTTAATTTAATTGGTTGATTAATTGATTGTGTAATTATATTAGTTTTATTTGCTTCAATTGTTATTTAAGGTTTTGTTTCTGAGTAGTCACGTTTTTAGCCGACTTAGTGTAGAATTAAATATTTTGTCGGTTGCATTCTTGTATTACAAATAGAACTAGGGTTGACTTTTATAAGCCTATATATATACATGTATAATCTGTTAAGGGTCTTAGAACCCTATACACGTACTAGAGGTAGGGCAAAACAGAGAGAGGTTTAAGAGGGAAACAGAGAGGAAACCTAGGGTTTGGCAAAGGAGTGTTGGTTCGTGTGTTGAACCAAGGAGGAAACAGAGGAGTTGAGGATAGTAGAAGTCACCGGAGAATTTAGGAAGATGACCGGAGAATTTAGGAAGACGACGCAGAGGTTTTGAACCCAAACCTCAAAGGCAAGTTCTAATCCTATCTCTCTCCCTTTGATTTGTGTTCTTTGCATCTCTAGTACAATTCCAGGAGTAAATGAAGATCTAAAATCAATCTGGTTCGCATGCTTGCACTGTTTAATTAACATGTGTTCATGAACTGTAAATTGTTTGTTTTGCATTCATTTTACATAATTTGTGAGTTAAATGATGTAAATTGATGGATAAAGAATCTTGTTAGTTCTAAAACATATTAGGAACCCTTAAAATTAATCTGGTTCGCATGGTTGTCAACTTGTAACAGTATGTGTTTATGAATGCTTAAGTGATCCGATTTAATTCTTCTTGCATACTTCTTGTGTTGATTGATGTTGGTCATTGATTAATGAATTTAATTAACTTTGGAACACACTAGGGCTTAATTTTAATCAGTAGAAATCATTGGAGTTAAGGACTGTTCAAACTAGAAGTCACCAGAGAAGACGTTGTTGAAGAGAAGAAGCAGAGAGGAGAGGAGGAAGTTGGAGGCAGCTCCAAAATATTTTGGAGCCGGCTCAAAGAGACTTGGAAGCGGCTCCAAGTGGTTTGGAGCCGGCTCCAAATGGGTTGGAGGCAACTCCCTTCATGCTCCTTCCAGTTTTTGGTTTTCTGCGTGTGTCTGGGCTACTGTGGTTGGATTTTAATGATTCCAGATTTATTTAGGGGTTGTTCAATAATGATTAAACTCATTTTAACATCTCAGAAGTTATGGTAATACAGAACAAATCCTAGGAAACAAAGGTAAACCGGTGTAAGAGACTCTTCAGAAAGTTGCTATTTTGGTTGGGATGTGAATGATGCAAGTTGCTCATATTTAATTTGCAATTGATTTATGGGATTTGAGGTTTAAATCATGTCACAGTGTTATAAAAAAATAAGTATGTCAGTTATGATAACTCTCCGTTATGCATAGGTAGGAACGGTTGAGAACACTTAAGGAAGTTTGTGTGACGACTTTGTTACAGACAATTCAAGTTGCTTGTTCTTAAACTTAGTAATTGAATTAAGAAGTTTATGTTTAAATCATGAAACAGTGGTATGGGATTAAGCATATCAACTAACATAGGTTCAGTTAATGCTTAATGCAAAACTAGTTGATGTTTATAATGAATTGTTTATATCAACTTGTGGGATGTTGTGAGGTAATTACAATAAGCATGTTAATTTTGTTACTACTGTTACTATGCTTATTATGGGGTACAAAATGGTATTATTGTTTCTCTTCATCTTAAGTTGTTAGAGAATCAAGTATTGGATGTATTGAACAAGCATGCTAAGTATAGATTCTGGTTATGCTTATGATTGGATATGTTGATATTGATATGTTTTACTGTCATTTATATTAAATATGGATGGATGGTATTGTACTTGTTATGGATGGGTTGATATTGAAATGTTTACTGTCATTTATATTATCAACACTAGATGGATGGATGGATGTATGCACCGGTATTGGACGGTGTCATACTAGGGGGATTAGCTCGTAAACGCTAAATCCTACCTACTCTAGATTAAGGAATGGATTAACTAAAAGTTTAATCCTATTTTATTTGTAGTGTCAAGGCAACATATAGTTGAGCGGCACTACTATAGATTTTGGAATGGAATTTAATTATATATTTTATGGTGCCACGTTATGAGCCTGAGTCTCATAGTCGTTGGCTAGGGAGCGTATATGCATTGGGATGCATAGCTGGCTATGATGGTTAGATGTGTACACTGCTAGGTCTGGGTAGTCATGCCCACTACAGGTGCGTTTTGCATGATGCCTACTAGTCAGGTTGAAACGGGCCTCTAGTCCAGTGAGAGTCTTGTAGTGTGATTATATATATATATATATATATATATATATATATATATATATATCTACGGACTATTAGTTATTGTTGAATTGGTTAGGATCTACATGCGTATCGAGTCTCTGTTTGGATTGTAGTGGGATAGATTTTGTTCGTGGGCCTGACCCACTTCTATTTTTTAGGTGTTCGATAGTTCCAGTCGTAGACTTGATCGTGCTGAGCAGAGACTGTTACTCACTCTTCCGACTACATTAGATGTTCTTTCTTATTTTAGTTTCAGTTTTTTTTAATTCCGTAAATTTATTTATCGTTTGGAATTATTAAGGGTCCACTAGGTGGATTCCCGAGTTGTACGGATATGAAGGACTTAAATGATATTAATTTATTATTTAAAGTTTGAGGATTTTTATTTTAGATTTCCTTCGGCGTATTATTAATTTATTCTTAATTCAGTTTTGTATTCCGTGTTCGTTTTACATATTAATTGTTTGGTATCCCTCGGATCTGTGCTTGGTCTTGATCATCCGTGGCTCTAGAATCGAGGGGTATCACAGTTGGTATCAGAGCACTCCAGGTTCTAGTGTCCTAAGGAGTGTCTTTCGTTAGAAGTCTTCCGCGTTGCGTCTCTTAAAAACTTAGAGCCATATTAGGATTCGTTGTACTCTTTTACGGTTCGTTAGGAGGAGCAGTTGCTGTCAATTATATTCCATAATTATAGAATGGTTGACACTAGAAGAAGGATGGGGTCCGCGGTGACAGCGAATCAGACCCGTGGAGTAGGGGAGTACGTTATCGAGTTCTCTATCCGAAGCAGAACTTGGGATCGAAAGTTTAGTTCTGGTTGGCACTACTTTTAGAAGTATAAGCCAAGGAAGAATTTAGGAGTGTGTTTTAGGTCACCGTATAAAGGGACCAACACGATTTCAGTTGTTCTCATAAAGGAGACAACCGAGGAATAGGAATCCGAAGAGGATTCTAGTGGAGGAGTTTTCAACATACCCAAGAAAGAGGGTATTGAATCTTAACAATCAAGGATCGCGCAAAGGTGATCTCATTCGCTGATAGTACAGTGAACGATACTAGTAGTGTTGGTAGGGATCGACCTACATAAAGTAAACCTTTTGTTTTACTTCTAAAAAAGGTAGCTAAAGGAACTCTTCAGGGGTTCAGGAATAGGATGGACTTTTTCTCGAAACGAAGCAAAGATTATATATCACGTTCTGGGGAGTATGGGGATTAGGTTGTGACGATCTAAGTTCCTTTATACAACTTCATTAGGCGGTTTACATTCTGTGTATAAGGAGGATGACGGTTAAGCCTTTGGAAATTGCTGAGGCAAATGGATGTTGTTTTGAGCTATGGGTTAAGCTTAGGTTTCGAGGTTGGATGATTTCCTCTGGAACTGGAAAAGGAGGTTGTGAACTAATCAGGTACAGTTGACTTCCAAAAGAAATTTTCTTTGCCAGGAGGAGTGATGTTCTATGTAAATTTTTATTGTGTTTTATTTTTATTATATGTGCCTTATGTGTTTAGTTTTTCGTCAATTATTCAAGATTGGGGATGTGATTTAGCTGGGGACACAAATGTGTGATCAATCAACTACTATTTTTGAGGAATAGCGTTAGTTACGCTAGGATTTTGCAAAGTTATTCCCAAGTCAGCGGGGGGATTTTGTACTGGTTTATATATTTATCGGAATGACACAGACTGAAGATAGTAGACGGATTATCTATTTATCAGTCTATTCTTAATCAAGAATCTGATTCATGAGGGTGTGTCATTAGGAGAAATTACCGGGATTTCATATAGTGGAGTAAGTAAAGTCACATTATTTGCACAAATAATGTAGAAATTTTTTTTTAGGTCACAGTTCGCAATAGATAGTTGTTGCTAAGAAATTGTTGACTAATTGGAGGATGGGAAGCTTTCTTATTCTTGTACAGTTAGACAGGAAGTCTAATAAACACTTACTGGTGTGAGAACAGTATGATGTTAGAGTCATGACTAAACACCTAAATAAAGAAAAGGTACACGATGTAGGTAGAGAAGCTGTTGCTAGTTGACTTCTGATAAATAGAATTATCGATTGACTTTCTATGTCGGTAAGTTTATCATGGGTAGGAATGTATAGATATAGTTGCAAAATTAGCTTTTGCTAATGCTCCAAATTAAACAATGGGTGCCAATGGAAGCTGGTGGTACCAGACTAACGGTACTTTCTGTAGCCAAATTTGGAAAGAGGACGTAAAGACTGAGTTACGCAACTCTTAGTTTATTCTGTTGGACACATAATGCTTCACGAAATAAAGCAGATGTTGGGAGGACAGGCAGGCAGTGGGACACAGAGATTTTGTCTCAAAGTCTTTTATCTAGTAGATAATTCAAATGGACCATCAGAGATCGCTAGATTCTTGCAGCTATTTCTCATACTAGAGTGGGAATGATAGAGTAGTTTCCACAGATTTAGTTGAGAGATTCTTGATTCTACGCAAGGGTCAGGATTCTGGTTGAGATAGTGCTTGACTGATAAAATTAAATCAGTTTTGTTTGAGTCTATTTTGGAACTGATAAGATATAAGTTCATATGAATAGCACGGATCACGAGACGGCTTGGATGCATAGAGGTGGTGATTCACACTTTACATTAAGTTTCGTCTGGAGGAAGTTATTGGGAGAAGGGGAATGGAGGTGGTCAACTTAGTATATTTGAGCTGACCCCACAGGAGGTAGTAGCTTACTCAGCTGAGTTCAGGGTACTAAAGGAGGACGAATGGTTTGTCTTAATGATGTCTGGAAGGTTGGAGTGACTGGGATATACAATTTGTAAAATTTTATAGGACAGTCAAATGGTTATAAGTTGTAGCACGAAATACCAGGTTCATTGTGGTGAGTCGGTACGGATAGGGACATGTACATCACTGTCTCTAAGTGTATCACTTGTTGGTATGGTTGAGAGTGATACCTGGATATCACTGGAGGTATTAACCACTTCGATATCCAAAATGGGAGTAGGCCTAATCAGGAAAGGATGGTTGGTAGAAATTACCAACATTGATTGGAATTTTAATAATGGATTAAGGGTAGTGGATTAAGTAAGTTTGATGGTGGACATCATTGTTAGTCGTGGCTGTTTTGGCGTGTCATGTCAATGCTACATTGCACTGATAATGGAGTTATAACATGTGCTTATTTTGTCTAGTCGATTAATGGTGTTGTGTTAATTCTGTTACTATCTTTATTATGGGGTACAGAATGGTATTATTGTTTCTCTTCATCTTAAGTTGTTAGAGAATCAAGTATTGGATGTATTGAACAAGCATGCTAAGTATAGATTTTGGTTATGCTTATGATTGGATATGTTGATATTGATATGTTTTACTGTCATTTATATTAAATATGGATGGATGGTATTGTACTTGTTATAGATAGGTTGATATTGAAATGTTTACTGTCATTTATATTATCAACACTAGATGGATGGATGGATGTATGCACCGGTATTGGACGGTGTCATACTAGGGGGATTAGCTCGTAAATGCTAAATCCTACCTACTCTGGATTAAGGAATGGATTAACTAAAAGTTTAATCCTATTTTATTTGTAATGTCAAGGCAACATATAGTTGAGCGGTACTACTATGGATTTTGGAATGGAATTTAATTATATATTTTATGGTGCCACGTTATGAGCCTAAGTCTCATAGTCGTTGGGTAGGGAGCGTATATGCATTGGGATGCATAGCTGGCTATGATGGTTAGATGTGTACCCTGCTAGGTCTAGGTAGTCATGCCCACCACAGATGCGTTTTGCATGATGCCTACTAGTCAGGTTGAGACGGGCCTGCAGTCCAGTGAGAGTCCTGTAGTGTGATTATATATATATATATATATATATATATATATATATATCTACGGACTATTAGTTATTGTTGAATTGGTTAGGATGTACACGCGTATCGAGTCTCTGTTTGGATTGTAGTGGGATAGAACTTGTTCGTGGGCCTGACCCACTTCTATTTTTCAGGTGTTCGACAGTTCCAGTCGTAGACTTGATCATGCTGAGCAGAGACTGTTACTCACTCTTCCGACTACATAGGATGTTCTTTCTTATTTTAGTTT
The DNA here is from genome assembly GCF_030987335.1 of Cornus florida. Taxonomy (NCBI): domain Eukaryota; kingdom Viridiplantae; phylum Streptophyta; class Magnoliopsida; order Cornales; family Cornaceae; genus Cornus; species Cornus florida. The sequence continues at coordinate 55,469,491 of NW_026775579.1, read as the reverse complement.
CGGTTTTTTTTAATTCTATAAATTTATTTATTGTTTGGAATTATTAGGGGTCCACTAGGTGGATTCCCGAGTTGTACGGATTTGAAGGACTTAAATGATATTAATTTATTATTTAAAGTTTGAGGATTTTTATTTTAGATTTCCTTCGGCGTATTATTAATTTATTGTTAATTCAGTTTTATATTCCGTGTTCGTTTTACATATTAATTGTTTGGTATCCCTCGAATCTGTGCTCGGTCTTGATCACCCATGGCTCTAGAATCGAAGGGTATCACACATCCTCAGACTGATGGACAGACTGAGCAGGTGAATCAGATTATGGAGGATATGCTTCGGTCGTGTATTCTTGATTTCAAGGGCCATTGGGAGGATTACTTACCGCTTGTGGAGTTTGCTTATAACAATAGTTTTCAAAAGACTATTGGTATGGCACCATTTGAGGCGTTATATGGCCGACCATGTCGATCGCCTGTTTGTTGGATGGAGGTTGGCGAGAGCAGATTCTTGGGTCCTGAGTTCATCAAGGATACTTCTGAAAAGATAGCTCTTATACGAGATCGCATGCGTACTACCCAAAGTAGGCAGAAGAGCTATGCGGATCGTCGCACCCGTGCTTTGGAGTTTCAGGTTGGGGATCAGGTTCTTCTCAAAGTATCTCCTATGAAGGGTGTTATGTGCTTTGGGAAGAAAGGGAAGTTGTCTCTGCGGTTTTTCGGTCCATTCATGATTACAGATCGAGTTGGAGCTGTTGCTTATCGGTTGGCACTTCCAGATAATTTGGATCGCGTACACAATGTCTTCCACTTTTCCATGTTGCGAAAATTTCTGCGAGATGAGGATCAGTATCACCATATCGATGTTGGGGAGATTGAGTTGCAGCCGAATGCAACTTACTTGGAGCCACCGTGTCTATTGTCGACCAGCGGGATCAAATCCTTCGTAATAAGGTTATTCCATTAGTTCGTGTTCAGTTGAGTCATCACAACAAGGCTGAGTCCACTTGAGAACGGGAAGATGTCATTCGCTTACAGTTTCCTAAGATATTGGAAGAAGGTAAGAGCAAATTCCGAGGACGGAATTCCTTTTGTTAGGGGGGGAGAATGTAATACCCCTAATTTTAAAAGAATAGTCCTGGTAATTATTTAATTGTTTAATTGTATTTTTCTTTTATTTAATTTGTTATTTGTATTTGTTTGGTTGTTTGTTTGAATTAATTGTGGGTTTCTTTAATTAGAATTTGTTTTGCTTTAATTGATTAATTATTTTGTTTAATTAGTTGTCTTAATTATGAATTTAATTGTTTTAATTTAATTATTTTAATTGTATTCATTTTAAGGGATTTAATAATTTAATTGTCTTAAGTTAATTGTTTTGAATTGCTGGATTTCGTTAATTTAAATTAGTGTTCAACGTGACTGTCATATAGCTTTACATTGGGTTTACAGTTTACATAGGCAGCCGACAGTGAGTATAACCTAGGTTGTTCTATGGGCTGAGTTATACGTGGATTAAGGTTTAGTCACTAAGCCTATAAATATGTATGTCACGGTGGTTTAGGGTTTTAGGAAAAAATAAACGTAATTTCTGTAAAAGCAGAGACCATGAGATACAAAGGGAGAATAGAGAGAGATAGGAGAGGAAGGCTAGGTGGGAGCAAGGAGGAAGAAACGTGGGTTTGTGGAACAGTAGTGGGGAGTTGAACGGGCAATACAGAAACTGAGAATTTGAGTTTCAAGTCTGAAACTCAAAAACAAGTTATTTTCTTTCTTCTTCCCTTTGCCTGTGTTCTGTGCACCTAGATAGCCTCTAGGATTTAATTAAGCATTTAACTGAGTTTCTTATGTATAATAGATGTTATATCAATGTTCTATATGTGTGAAAATTTGTTCAATTACAGTTCGTGCGTATCTATTATCAGTTTGTTTCTTAAAGCATGAAAAATCTGTAGAACCTATACCCTCTGTTTTTGTATTCAACTGCTATAAACACATCTTGGGAATTATACTGGACTTAGATGGGACTCTTAGGATCAGTTTAAAACCAACTAGACAGGTTGTGAATGGCTGGAAACACCGTAGAAAGTCGCAGGAGTAACAGAGATTGAAAGAGGCTCGAGGAGGAGGAAAGAGCCAGCTCTGGAATGCAAAGAGCCGGCTCCCCCATTAAAGAGCTGGATCTAGGAGAGGTAGAGCCGGCTCTACCCTCCTAGGAGGCAGCTCCAAGTGTTCTTAGAGCCTGCTCCAAAATCTGGAGAAGGCTCTTTCTCACATATAGCTTCTGAAGTTTGTTTTTACGATTAATTTTGAGACTGTAGGAGTTGGGAACTGTTTGGACTGAGTTTGGGACTTCACTGTATGACTAAAAAAGTTAATCCTAGGTATTATTAAGACCTTTAAAGTACTAAAAGCTTACGTTTAGTCAATGGGACAAACGGTATAAAATTACTAATTTTCTATATGATTAACGAAGGAAAGATAGATTAATTGCCTAACTAAATTTTGGCAATGTAATGGGATGTAGGATGTTTATAAAAACCTATTTTGAATGCATGATAGGGTCTTCTATATATTTATTTTGATCTATACATGCTTTGGGATCTTAATTGTTGAAACAGTAAACTTTTTCTACTATTACATAGATTACTGTTGATTTTCAATTGCTAGTATAACGAAACCATTTATGAAATTATTTGGATACTAGTTGGGACTGTAAGTTACCCAGTTATGATTTATATGTTGTAATTTACATGGATATGGAGGATTGTATGCACCGGTATGGGACGGTGACATACTGGGGACGGTTTAGCTCAAAACGCTAAGACCTAACCTACCGGATGGAAAGGATGGATTATAAAATATTGAATCCATCAATGTGTTCAAGTCAAATCAACTGACTAAGTTGAATGACTTCCTGGATTAATTGGTTGTAGTTAAGTCACATCAGCTGGATAAGTTGGGTGCTTATCTGGACGGTAGTTTGTATGTCTCCTCATTGAATAATTGAATGACATACTATGGTTTCGGATGGATTTTAGATATATGATTATGGTACCACGATATAAGCTTGAGTCTCAGAGTCGTTGCTTAGGGTGCGTATATGCAGTGGATGCGTAGCTGGATATAGTAGGTAGGTGTACCCTGTTAGGTCTAGATACTCATGCCCACCTTTGGGTGCGTTTTCACTTGTTGCCTTCTATTCAGGTTGAGACCTCTACTATAGTCCAGTGAATGTCCTTAGTGTGGATATATATGTATATTTATGGATTACCTAGTTATGTTGAGAGTATCTAGGGTGTATCTGCGTATCGGGTACTGTATACATTACAGTTAGATTAGGACTTGCATGTGAGCCTGACCCACTCTTTTATTTTTCAGGTGCTCATCAGTTCCAGGGTTAGCGCTTGGTCGTGCAGAGCGGATACGGACTTCCATTCCACCGACTACGTAGGACTCTCTCCATAGCTTATTTTCTGGATGTTTCTTTCAGTTATTTTTATTTCAGTTTGGATTATTATTAGGGGTCTACTAGAGATAGATTCCCGAGTTGTAATCATGGAGGTTTTGACAGTTAGATTTTACTAAGTTTTATCAGTTGAGGATTTTATATTAGTATTCTTGTCAGCGTTTGTTATTTATTCTTATTTGCTCTTGTATTCTGTGTTCGTTATAAAATATTAATTGTTTAGTATTCCCTCGGGTTTGGGCCTGGGCCTGATCAACCCGTGTCTCGGATCGGAGGAGTATCACACTTACCCTCTCCTCACTTGGCTTGCACACTCACACACACTAAGGCACTTAAGTTGGTAAGGAAAGAACACTTCTATTACTTTAAAGAATGCTTTATACAAGGCTAACTCTCAAACGTTCTACAAAGCTCTCAAGACACACTCCAGGACTTGATGTCTACAAAATGAAGTCCCACTCCTATTTATAGGCATCCCCATCCCTAATGGACGGCTAGGATGCATTCTAACCTATGGTGGAGATCGATTCTCTAGAATCTTCTCCCACCTTCTTCACACTTCTATATATATCTACAACATTGTAGAATTCTCCATACTACTCCACACAATTCTGGAGAACTCTAGAACCTTCCACACACTTTTACAATATACAACACATTTCTACACATATTTAGAATCTTCCACACAACTCTAGACTACTCTGGAAGACTTTAGAAACTCCAATGTCATGCAGTCGCCATGCAACGTCCTACTCAGCGCCTGCGTGACATAACCTCCATAGGTGGGGCATGACATTCTCCCCCACCCATTTCCGTGACGCCCTCGTCACAGTTTCTTCAGCTAACCCAGCCTCTCGCAGGTCATCAGCACTTGCAAATATGTCCTTGGCCCAAATGTACGCACGCCCCTCAGAAGATGTGAGGTCCTCACGAGTTCCATCATGTTAACTGCTACCTTTGGACTCTCCTTCCTGCCCATGAGCGGCACCATGCATGCGGCCTTGCCTTCCTCGCCTCCAAGTATCATCAACGCACCAAGGCATGGTAATGGCACAGCGTTGTTCTTGTCCATAAACTCCAGCCCCAGCACCATGTCGCGCTCGTCCATCTCTACAACCTAGAAGTCGGCCTTGCCCTTCCACCGTTGCATACATAGCTCCACCTCCTTGCACACTCTGCTCACGCGTGCTTCCTCGGAGTTAATGGCCTTGATCTAGCCCTCTGTCTTACGTATCTCCAAGCCAAGTCGCTGCGCCTCCTTCGGGGTAATGAAGTTGTGTGTGGCGCCCGTGTCCACCAACACTTGCACGGCTTAGCAACCAACCTGCGCATCCACATAGTTCACCCCGGTTATCTTCTTCGCCTTGCCCTTCTTCTTGGTGTCATGCGCCATGCTACTCAGCATCTGCATAGCCTCCATGCACCTATCTTCATCGCTGCCTGCATCGTTCATCTTACCCTTGCCCTTGCCCTTATCCTTCACAAGGGCGTTCATGGTCTTCTTGTTGGGGCATTGTCGTAATATGTGTGGCCCATCGCATAAGTAGCACTTCGACTCCCATTTGCCATTGTCGCGGTGCTCCCCTTTGTCACTGACCTTAGACCTCTCTCCATGGTCCTTGCCCTTGTCATGGCGTGTGCGTAGCTCCTCATCGCTGTGTTCATCATCACTGGACTTGGGCGAGCCCCTTTTCTTGAAGCGCCGATCTCCCCCACCTTTGCCGTGGTCCCTCTTAGGAGACGTGGCCCTCTTGTCATTGCGCCTAAAGTCTTCAAGACGTTCCGCTACGGCCATGGTGGATGCCAAGTCTCTAGACTCCCTCCTCCTATGTTCCATGGCCACCCAAGATTGCAACCCATCTATGAATAAGCACACGCATTGCCACTCTGGCATCTCTGGGATCTCCAGCATCAAATTGGAGTACTCCTTCACATACTCCCTTATGCTGCCCTTCTGCTTCAGGTGCCTTAGGTTGATCATAGTGAGGTCCTCAACGCACTCAGGGTAGAACTGCCTCTTGAATTGTCTCTTGAACTCCTCCCATGTGTCAACCGCTCTTGCGCCCCTACCGGTGAAGCGCTACCTCCACCATAGAGCGGCGGTGTCCGTGAGGTACATGGTGTCTGTCTATACCTTCTCCTCATCATCCTCGATCTCCATACACTCGAAATACCGCTCTATGTGCTAGAAAAACTTGTCAATTTGACGAGCATTCCTTGCCCCATCATACTCCTTGGGTTCCGGCACCTTCTTCTTCCTTGGCTTCACCACGACCTCACGCACCTTGGAAAACTCCTTCTTGCACTTGGCAATCTCCACGTGCAAGTCGACTACCCGATCATACAAGTCCCTTTCCTTCTCTTGCTCCTTGATCCCCATGTTGTCGATCAGCTCGTAGAGCTCTATAATCTTTCTCTCAAGCCTATTAAACTTGGTCTCCATGTAGACTAAGTGTGTGGCAAGCTTCTTCTCTAAGCTCTACTCCAAGACATGGACATGGTGGTCTTCTTCGCTAGCCATGTCTACTCCAACAAAGCTCCCTTGATGAACCTATTCTGATACCAACTGTCACAGGCTTAGAGTTTCAACACCACTCTAGCTACTCCCGTGCGGCACCAAGATGTTGCTTCTACTCTCACAAGCCTAACTCCCATGCATAGGCCTGATCACGGTTCGGATCGGTTCTGTTTGGGGGTAAAGATTAAGCCGAACCGGTCCTCACGGATTGGTGAAAATTGAAACCGAACCGATCCGTGGGGGCCTTCAAACCAAACCAAACCGAACCGTGAAGTAACGGATCGGTTCAAATTGGTTTTCACAGATTGGGCTATAAGAGAGAAGACTAAAGAGAAGAGGGAGAAGAGAGAAGACCGAAGAGAAGAAGGGCTGAAGGAGGCATTGCTTCGATTGGCAAAGGTCGCGTTGCTTCGAATCTGGTGATCGATAGATTGAGAGGTGCGGCTGAGGCTGTAAGAGAGAAGACTGAAGAGAAGAGGTGCTGGATTGAGAGGTGCGACTGAGGCTGTAAGAGAGAAGACTGAAGGGAAGAGGTGCTGGATTGAGAGGCACGGCTGAGGCTGTAAGAGAGAAGACTGAAAAGAAGAGGGAGAAGAGAGAAGACTGAAGAGAAGAAGGGCTGAGACTGTGAGAGAGAAGAGGGAGAAGACTGAAGAGAAGAGGGAGGCGTGGCTAAGGCTATGTAATGAAATGAGATGGAGTAATGAGTTTGGGTACTGTTAGGGTTAACTTAAAAGTTAAAAGAATAATTAATTAAAAAAAAAAATAACTGTAAGTAATAAGGATGTATATTGAATATTGCACACATATATATATATTAAGGCAACAGTTCGGTTCGGATTGGTTAACAGTTCAAATAGGTAACGGATCGGTTCGGATCGGTTAACTGTTCGGATCGATTTTTTCAGAGGCCAATCCGTTAACCGAACCGCGAATACCGGATTGTAAAATTTTCAAACCATCACTAAACCATGAAATCTTAAAACCGAACCGAACCACACGAATCGGATTGGTTCGGATCGGATTAACGGATTGACGGATTATTTGCTCACCCCTACCCGTGCACACATTCGCCAACACACTCCCTTCGTGCACTTACTAGTGTTGTAGTGGCCCTTGCCCTCTCCTCACTTGGCTTGCACACTCACACATACTAAGGCACTTAAGTTGGTAAGGAAAGAACACTTCTATCACTTCAAAGAATGTTTTGTACAAGGCTAGCTCTCAAACTCTTTACAAGGCTCTCAAGACACACTCCAGGACGTGATGTCTACAAAATGAAGTCCCACTCCTATTTATAGGCATCTCCATCCCTAATGGACGGCTAGGATACATTCTAACCTATGGTGGAGATCGATTCTCTAGAATCTTCTCCCACCTTCTTTACACTTCCATATATATCTACAACATTCTAAAATTATTCATACTACTCCACACAATTCTGGAGAACTCTAGAACATTCTACACACTTCTACAATATACTACACATATCTAGAATCTTCCACACAACTTTAGACTACTCCGGAAGACTCTAGAAACTCCAATGCCATTAAGTCGCCATGCAACGTCCTACTCAGCGCCTGCGTGGCGTAACCTCCATAGGCGGGGCGTGACACTAAGCTCATGAGTCCAATTCGGCATCATGTGTTAAGCTCCATGCCAATGCACCAAATCAGAAACATTTTAGTGCACGAGGCTAATAGACCGAATCCCAACACAAAAGGGAATTCGAGTCCCATCCAACAGTTAAAAACCTATAATTTCATTATTTGCACATTTTAAATCGTTCACATAGGAAATGCTTGGGGGAAAAAATATTGGAGAGGAGCCATGTTCCCTTTCTCTCTTACTACACACATCAAAAGATTGAATGAACAACTGGAATGGAAAAATCTGTTCCAAATTTTCTTTTTTCGTTTTTTTTTTTTCTTGTGAACGAGACATAAATGTAAAAAGCAAGTACAAAATCACACTAAAATTTAAAGCATTCTAAATTTAACATAGGAAATGGCAACCAGAGAAAGTCATGCAATGGAAGTAAAGTTTCCTTGTTTAATGACTTACTTTTTTGTTTTTATGTAGTTTATATATTCAATATGGATTTGTGGTCCTGTCCACCCTTTCTCTTTCCCGTGCATAATGGTTAAGGAAAAAATTACATATCTTCTTCATTCAAAGTAGAATTTAATAATTGATTATGTACTGGACTATTGTAACGGGTGGACATTTGCTCATTTATCCAAAAGCTCAAATTATTGGATAGTACTGCATACCCACCTATTTATACCCAATTACTTTCCCATCCGGATCTAATGTGGAACAAATAACTCTTGTTACATTCTCCCCCACCTAAACTCGTGATGCCCTCGTTGCGGTTCAGGCCACCTTGCTTATCCGGGCTGGCTCACCCAGATGCCTTCCAGACAGGGTGCTTAGCGTGACACCGGATCAAAGGTTCAATCTGGCTCTGATACCAACTATAACGGGTGAGCGCTTGTCCATTTACCCAAAAGTTCAAGCTATTGGGTAGTATTGCTTACCCATCCATTTATACCCAATTATTTTTCCATCCAGATCCGACGTGGAAAAAATGACTCTTGTTACAACTATCATGATATGACATATATGAGATGCATTGAAACCTCTCCACATCCATATGTAACCAAAAACTAAAATGCTATTTTCCTTACCTAAAAAAAAAAAATCATCAATGGTCAAAATTATCCCATCACATAGACATCTATATATTGATAACATGCAATGGTGCAACACTCTATTTGTTAAGCCAACTGAACTACATTGATTGAGCCAAGGCAACTTTTCTACGTCTAGCTCTTTCCAGCTTTCTTCTACTACTTTCTCTCTTTCCAACCAAAGGTTCTTCTATTCTGGTGGACAAACCTGAAAAAAGTTGACAAGCTAAAGCAATTCACATATACAAATAATATACACAAATTTGAAATTACGAGCACACCATGCATGCTAGCAAAAGAAAGTAAAAACCCAATTCAAATTCAAAATGATTGCCAATATATACATCAATTACCCATTTCAAAAAGATATGATTGCATATGTATAATTATATATGGAACTATATGTGATGAGAAAATATATATGGAACTTAATTACCTGAAGTGAAACCTTTGTTCTCTACCGTCATTCTCATCATTTCATCATTTAGGCCTTTCTCCTTGCTAAGCTCATCATCACCGTCCGATTGTTGTACTTCGTCCACATGATTGTTTGGTGACTTTGATCTTGCAGCAGCAAACAGCCATGTAGCATCCATCTGCTTGCTGATCATTCGCGCTGCGTAGTATGGGACCTTGACATGCTTTTTTGTTGTAGCCTCTGATTTCATGCAGGCATTAATGAACATTATGCAGTCCATCAAGCTCTCTTTGGCCAACCCTTTCATGTCATAGGCCTGTGATCTTCTCCAAAGGCTTTTACTGTGACTGTTTGGTGGAGTTGAGAGGCAAAGAGCTCGCGTTGCGTCACTAATGGCAGCATCTGGATCTCCAAGCAGCAAATGGCACTGAGCTCTATTGCTGTAAAGAACAATTCTCTCTTTTATTAACCTTAGTGGACACAATCCTAAAGCTTCTGAATACTTTAATTGAGCTTCTTCAACCTTTCCCAACCAAAAGCTATTGTTTCCTCGTTGTTTTATGAGACTCACCAAAACCCTTTTCTCCTCAACTTTAACTTCAGACATCACTTTCTCTTTCTTTCTTCTCTCCACCTTTAAACCCCATATCTCTTCTAGTGCTCTTTGAACAGTACTATGGTTCTTGATTTTCGATTTTCGCCGTTTATAGTCACTAAGGAGTGTTCTTGTGATTGTATCACCTATGTTGGTTCTTCCTCCAATGCTTTTAACTTCAATCAGATCAATGAGATGCAAAGTGGCAATTTCAATAATTCCGTACCTCGTATTCGTGTCCTTGAGAAGTAACAGAAGACAATCTATGCCCATATATTGCCAATCATCCGATGATCTTGAAAGATTACATAGATATTCTATGACCTCTTTTGATGCTGCGATGTTTTTTCTTCCAAGTTTGCTGTAACAGAATATCCTAATGAGTCCAACCCCAGAAGGTGACGTGTGATTTACCAATCCACCCCACATTTTGCACAAGTCCTTCAAGAAATGTTCCTCACACATGAGACCAATAGACCTTTCTTTAATGGCAAAACAGTTGAGAAGATAGAGGGACCAGCACTGCATTTGGCTAGCCCATTCTTCAGCCTTCCTATTCTCCATCTCTAACCCTCCTACTCCTCTAGTAAGCAAGTCACTATGATATTTCAGTCTCTTACTCTTATCCTTAACTCCTACGAACTTTGCATACACCACTTCAGGACAGGTAGAAGCCAAGTGCATGGACAACTTGACAAGCTCTTCTTCGCGCAACGCCATGGCTTCAAAGGTTCTCTCGTAGCTGGCAAGGTGTCCGAGGGCTCGAACTGCAACCCTTTGCTCAACCCAACTCATCTTCCCCCTCAAAAGCTCCAATAGGGGTGGAATCACACCAGAGTCCACAGCTTTCTCCGCGAACTCAGCCTTGTTCATGGTGTAGGAACCAATGACATGAGCTGCATAGTAGGGAATGTATATGTTCTGATCTCTAAGAAGCCAATCTGTATCATTGATGCCCCTGTGGATCAACCTGGCCATGCACCCGAAGACGCCGAGAAAGGGGAACTCTGGATCATCAGGTTGAGTCATGGCTATGTGCCATAGACCACTCAGCACCAAAACATGTTCTTGGCTGTCCATGAGAGGCATTTTTTTGAGGTAGTTTTTGATTCCTACTCTCCTAACTGATGAGTCTGGTTCCTTCATGATGCAGAAGAAACAAGAGGGGTTGGTGCAAGTCTGGTCTGTGCCCATGTTAGTGATTGTGGTGGGTATTTTCATTTTCTCCTTTTGAGAATCCATGGTTGAGTGAAAAAGATTCAGACTAAGATTTGACATTGGGTTATTAGGGTTTGGAGTTTTATATGTAGAACATATAAAATATGGAAAGATTAGAGCATTACTGGAATAGGTCAAATTTGTGCAGTGAGTCTTGTGACACCTCACAGCGCATTTGAAAAATTATAGACATTCAAAATGTTGAAAACTTCTTTTCATGGATATATATGTATATGTATATGCATATGTATATGTATGGGACTTTCTTTTCAAGAGAAGGGTGGATTATAGTACTTTCTGTCCCTACAACAAACAATTAGACAAGTGTATTAATCTTTTTATTAGTAGTGATCTTACTACTATCTTGACCTAATTGTCACTAGCAGACATTGTGGAATGGATGTTATCCAATTGTAAGAGTTTTCTGTTGTTAGGTTGAAATTATTGAACCAACACTAAAGTAAAAGAAAAAGCACTCATGAACATTTGTATAAAAGGTAATGTAGGCATTTATGCTAATGTGCTAGGTTAGTAAATAGCCATTTATATTATTCGGCCAAAATTTTCGAAATCTACGTGTCATGTCACATCCATGTTTTGTATCCAAGCTTCATGATGCCTTGCTATGCTTTCACCCCATTCATCCGTCTTACAGTAATTTAAGAATCTTTGGCCAAGAAGTTACAAAATTAAAGCTCATTGTGATGTGGAAGTCACGGATTTGAATCACGGAAACAGCATCACTGCATACTAAGATAGACTGCGCACATCTAATCCTTTTCATATCACAAAAGTCTCATGCCCTATGCTAACCCTCTTTTTCTACCAGAGCACTAGTTGTTAGTCCTGCAACAGCCAGTGGCAAAAATGGATCAAAGGTGAATCATATGACTATACAGCACGTCATTTCTAAACATGAAATTTCTCTATATTTGAATTTATATAATAAAAAATCATTTCTTTTGCTAATTTGTCTTATAATCTTGTCATGAGAATGCTTTCCACCTCAGCAAAACAAGTGACTCCCAGTTAACACCGCCTTTCCCTGGGACAATTTTCAATCCTTATCGCAATTTTCACTCCACTTTTTCCCTTTCTGGTACAACCTTTTTCTTTTTTTATTGTGACAAAGAATAGCAGAAGTAGGTTAATAGGTCTTTAAATCTCCTTAAGTGTTTTTCTTCCTCCCTAGGTAAGAATATAAACCAAAAAGACAGATATGTCAAAATATTCACAACCATCCCAAGGCAACATGCAGATCTAACAAACTTTCTTGTCTGTGAAAGAGCTTTCTTATTTGACAATCTCTTGTCAATTGCACTAAAGGCTACTCAAAGTTAAAAAAAATAAAAATAAAAATAAAAAAACACCCCTCCTTCTCGACATATTCCTTAATATATAATCAACGTAAGAATAGACGTGACCCACAGGGATGGCCAAGTGGATAAGTAGTCTCCTAGGGCGGTCCATAAACTCGGACCTCCTGGATTCAATTCTCACAGAATCCCACAGTAATCTTGAGCTTTAGATATTGATACTTCAAATCTTAACTTCAAATGAGGGTGACCAATGATGAAGATCAGACAGAGTAGTTTAAAACCCTGAAGCCCATAGTTTCCAATTGCCTCTGATAATACTTTTGAGATTGTTAAACTGCAATAAAAATACAAATGGGCTGCAAAAAAGGGGCGAGGGACCACAGCTTGAAATTGGGATATTGTCAAATTCAAAATCACAAGTGACATTGTGGTCCCTTACTGATTATGAACTTATATCTTCAAATAAATATTAAGTCCACAGCTCAACAAAGCAGAGAATAGAGGCAATAAATAGATTAAGAAGAGTGTCAAGTGAGATTGTGGTCCCTTCCTGATTCTGAATTTGTATCTTCAAATAAATATTTACTCCACAGCTCAACAAAGCAGAGAATAGAAGCAATAAATAGATTAAGAACAGTGTCAAGTACAATTGGGGAAGGTCTCAATAATATGCGGCTACTATATAATCATACTATATACAGACAGAAAGCATTAAAAGCAGATTTACAGACATTAATCTTCATTAAGTAATAGTAAACTGCATAAATAATTGGCACTTGCCCAAGACCTTGGTACCTTTCATGGTGTTTTGATCATGATGATTTAGGAATGGTGTACTTGCCATACCGACATCTGGTTTTGTCGCGATGCATAACTTAGTTTTGTTTATTGCTTGCTGTGCAGTCGCGTGGAAAATTACTACGATAATTCCTAAGCTCATGATTAGGGAGACTTGATACGAAATCTAGTCACAGTAAACTAGATGAAACTGAAAGGTTAGTTTCTGCACTGTTCCATTTGAAAGTTTGAATGCTTTCTTTCATCTGCTTATTTTTCTAATGAATTAGCAATGTCCCATCTATTAAAGAAGCTTCAACTGTTCCTCAGTATCGAGTAAGACAAAAAAAAAAAAAATGTAACTCACATTCGTGTGCATATAAACAAGATTAGGCTCTAGGATGGTGTCAGGGAAAGAAAATTAACACATGTTCTGAAGTAAAAGCACGCAACTAAATCTAATCACAGTAAACAAGGTGAAACTGAAAGGTTTTTAGTTTCTGCAGTGTTTCAATTTGAAAGTTTGAATGCTTTCTTTCTTCTGCTGATTTTTCTCATGAATCAACAATGTCCCACCTATTAAAGAAGCTTCAACTGTTCCTCAGAATCTAGTAGGACAAAAAAATATATATATATTGTAACTCACATTCATAAACAAATAAACAGGATTAGTAAAAGCATGCAACTAAATCTAATCACTGTAAACAAAGTGAAACTAAAAGGTTAATTTCTTCAGTTCCAATTTGAAATTTTGAATGCCTTTTTCTTCTGCTTATTTTTCTAATGAATCAACAATGTCCCATCTAGTAAAGAAGCTTCGACTATCCCTCAATATCGAATAAGACAAAAAAATAAATAAATAAATAAAAGGTAACTCACATAGCAAATAAACAGGATTAGGCTCTAGGATGGTTTCAGGGAAAGAAAATTAATACAGTACATGTTCTGAAGTAAAGCATACGACTAAATCTTATCCCCATAAACAAGGTGAAACTGAAAGTTTAGTTTCTGCAGTGTTCCAATTTGAAAGTTTAAATGTTTTCTTTCTTCTTCTGCTTATTTTTCTAATCAAATAATGTCCCACCTAGTAAAGAAGCTTTGACTATTCCTCAGCATCGAATAAGACAAAAAAAGGTAACTCACATTCATGAGCAAATAAACAGGATTAGGCTCTAGGATGGGGTCAGGGAAAGAAAACATTAAGACATGTGGTGAAGTAAAAACTGTAAAATTAATTCACATTCATGAGCAAAATAAACAGGAATAGGTTTTGGTGTGAAGTAAAAGCACAGAACTGAAAATCAAGCCAAGCCTGGGAGTGTTCCCAGTAAGGAGCAATAGAAAACCATAGTGAATAACTTGTAGTAGTAGTTTAACATACCTGATTTCCCCCAAAACTTCAAGATGCCAAAGGACCAGACCACCAACATATATAACTGTGCATTAGGCATAGAAAACCGTCTGGAAATTTTAAGTGAGTGAACGTATGACCAGTTAAGAATCAATAAAGGCCATACGGAGATCATGTGAAATTTATTTCTTGTGTGAAATGAAATACTAGAATATTTTGGTATGGTGTGGAGGCATTTACTCTGGATATAACTCTGCACTGCATCCCCAAAAGAAGCCAATGTGGTGAAGTTACTGAAAAGCAAACAGCAGCTAATTCTATGCTAGATAATTTTAAAGCGAGTTTTATTTTTTTTAAATCAAAATTTTAAAAGCTAGTTGTGCATTTTGAAAATTGCAGCATGTTCAGTTATGAAGTTAAAGTTCCCTACTTTGCAGAAAACATATAATTATACCATACAAAAGCACTCAAAACACATACAAATTTAGGCTAAATCCATCCATGATAACAGGGGAAACTTTTTTACAATCTCCTTCTAATTGAGCTAGATCACCCAAGTCCAGATATAACAAATAAACCAACTACAAGCTGCCATGTATTATTGATTCTTTGTTGATCGCTATTGGCCACAAAAATAAGCATTGCATCATCTAGTTTTTCTAAACGGTATTGTTAAGACTAGGAAAGATTAACACATGTTAATCAAAGCTCAACAATCATACTACATCCCTAGCTGTTCTATCAAACAAACAATATGCAACTTGTCTTTAAAACACAGACTATATCGCCACGACTTGAATATGGACTGAAACATTTGGTATGAAGCAGACTTCGTTCTGTTGAAAATTCTAATCCGATCAACACAATGGGAGCATAGATCAACTAGGAATACTTCAAAACAGCTTGGCATGACTTAACTGAAGGCTGCATAGCTTTCCTTGCGCTAACAGTCACAGTTTAATTTAACCTCTCGAGAATTTGCCAAGATCAGTTGGAAATACTTAAAAATAAGCTTTCACTTACCATCAAGTGATGAGAGTACATCTACTCCCTTGAGGGCTCATAATTGAATACCAAGCATGTCATAAGAGGAACTAAAATCCTATTCTCATATATATTTAAGACAAACAGATCTGTTTAAAATTTCATAACTTCAGGCAATCCCAATCAGATTAACAAGCATTTGTAACAAAGGCAACTGAATAGCTATATAACTTTGCATAATTAAACAAAAAAATATACTACCTATAACACAAAGAATAAAATCCTATAAACCTTAGTCCAAAAAATAAAAATGTTACCTTTAGATATTCACCAAAAAAAGTTTGCGCTAACAATTAAATAGTTGATGCAACCAGTTTAATATATGATTTTATTGAAAATACACAACTCACTGAAAAGCAACTAGTTTAATGTTGGAAAAAAAAAAAAAAAAAATACCATTAACATAGTATAAACTTTACTGCCATAACGATAATCTAACAGATGCGAGCTCTAAGCTAATATATCTACTTATCAGAAGAGAAAAAAATATGCTCCAAGTCAATATATGTATCAATTTGCATCTAGCCCCTTAAATCAAAATTAAATTGTTTATTAAAGTTGCAGAGCTACATACAACATCCATAACATAAGTACCAATTTACTTTCACGTACTGAGCTTTCCCTCATATTTCTTAAAATATGGATTATCTCACTTCCTTGTGTAATTTGCAACAATTTTGATGACCCATTTTCATGATCTTTTTCTCCATCATCCACCGAGCCTTGAGCCTTGGGCCAACAAGCTTCGAACATAGCATGTTACCCAAGAAGACACAAGAAGGCTTGGTATCAATACGGTAGATCAATGAATAATTCTTGCAATAAGAACGTTAAGCTAACCAAATTATCCTAGATAATCATAGATCCAATTGTACAGGTCGGAAACAAGTAAGCTGTTCAATCCTTCAGGTTGCTATTTTCATAATCAACTCAAAACGCATGTTACAGCATCAATTCAAACAAAATCTTTAAGTATTAGTACTCGAATTTACACATGCTGTACTTCCGAATGCTTAACAAAAATGGCACTCAGGTCATTACTGATTCAAGGTCACTCGTATCCTCTAAATCAACTGTGAAGGTGCTGAAAATACAAAGGAAGCCCACTTGTGTATACACCACTTACCTTGCTTTCCTGCAAAACCTAGCTAATGTTACAACTAATCCTCCCCTTTTGTTTTGAATAAGGACCAAAACCACTGCCTGATGGATCCCATTTAATTGATTAATGGTTAAAGACAACAAAACTAGGAATATAGGCTTTAGCTAGACAAACAAGTTAACAGAATAATTGTAGGAGATGCAAAAATTAACATTCATATATAGCTTGAGAAAATCAACTCATACACCACAAAAACATAGGGAATTTCTAAAGAGGGGAGTTTCATCTGATAAAAAGCTAGGACAATAATTACCACAGAGAAGTAAACAGACAAGCGACAACAAAAGCACATTCTTCAGAAATCTAGAGTGAAATGTGAGGATGAAGCTGAAAACATTAGCAAAGTGGTTAGTGAAGATAGAAATTAATCTTCATGGGACACTATGCCCCTAAGCATCACTCATTGGTCATCTTACACAAAACAAGAGAGAAAACGAAAGCTTATTTCTAAGATTCATCATGTGTCCTGAACAATACTGTGCTGCTTGCATTTTTATCAACAGCAGTCATTGTCATTGTAAGTACAGAAACCTGCTCAGAACCAATAATGTAGCCTCTAATACAACTGGTTTGGAGGAAGGGTAAACTTCTCACCCACCCTCGTAAAAGTTTCTCGTCACCCACAAATTTGTATTGCACCCAACAACTGCAGAGAGGAAGGGATAAATACATGGGATTGGGCAACTTCTACTAACAGTTCCTTGCTTCAGACGTTCAAATTCATTTCCATGGCACAAAACAAATTGCATAAACAGATTCAAAATATAAAGCTCATTCATTAACGCTTCTTGTATGCTTTCCCATTTTTTATAAAATCATAGAAGATAAGATTCTCAGGCATCACAGATGAAAGCCTTTACAGATTTTACGAAAGTGAATCTCAGATATCAGTGAGACTGTGTGACACAACATCCACATACGGGAAGGTGAATTGGAAAAACAAACCTCCATTAGCTCCATATCCTATTTGAAAGTGGAAACATGCCTCAACTCCATAATGGAACTCTGCATTGAGTACAGAGATCGACCCAGGCCCCTCAGACACCTTGTGAACCATTTGGTCTATTTACAGAGATTTGAAGAAACGTGAACCCAACTTCAAAATTCCTTATCAATTGAGTGTCTACCTTGACAATTTATCCCTAATTCATACCAACAGGCTAGCCTATAGGACGAATATTTTCCACAAAACACTTTCCTTCTCTTAAATATTCCTCTTATAAACCATATTGTTGGCATTACCATCATGTGATTTCCGCCGTGCTGCAATTTTGGCTTGATAAGCGGCTGCAGCAGCAACTGCCACTGCAGTCTTTACCCTCTCTCCCTGAGTGAACTCACAGGTTTCACTAATAGTACCAAACCTTAGTTCGGTAGGAGGAATGAAACAGTCTACCGACAGGCCTGGGACATTGAAAGCCACTTCTTCAATTGTCCACACTTCCTCCATCCTGGTCTTGCTGTGACTCATTGCTGTTTCTCCAAACCTGAAAAGAGTTACCACTGATCGGCCAGAGTGAGCAATCATTATTCCCTCAACAGGCCTGTAGTCGTCAAGGAATGAACCAATAGTGGTCTCCCAGTACACAGCATCACTTCCATTGGTTTGGATGCGGGTCAAATGGGAATCTTCCAAGTGCACAAGGAGTCCGGTTTTCTGGCTGAAATAGCCAAACAAAACGTGCCTTATAATCTCTGCCGGTCCTTCACTCCTGGATTTCAATGTTTGTGGATCAGCGCAGAGCTTGAGAATGAAGCAATCCTCTCCATTGATCTTCTTCTCCCCACTGCACCTTGCATTAATGAACATGCTTGCAGTAGTCCTTGGGTCAAGCCCCTATAAATATAACAGAGGATAGATCATCAAATTATCAACCAGCAATGAGCAAACCAAATAGATAAAGAAAAATGCTAATTTAAAGCAGACATCTTCACCTGAAGTACACGGCGTAAGGGTCTAACAGGCCCTTTTGCAGCGTGTGCACCAAGCCAGGGTGTGTGCCTCCAGACAAGCTCCCCATTGCAACCTGCGCGAACCTTGCTGACACCAAGTGCAAGCTCCACATACCACATGTCTGGATTCATTTGCCAAAGCACAAAGCCACCCGACTCTGCTGCTTTGGAAGAATTCTTTCTTTTTATGACCTTCGTAGCAGTCTCGAGGTCTGAAGCTGACATCCTCACTTTTCCCATCACATACGCATTCTGAATTGAGTTTTGAAGCTTTTGTCCTCCCGATGCTGCTGCATACTGCTGCAATATGTACTGAGCAGACAATTTCTCCTGCAACTATAACCAAGCAACATTTACTCACTATCAGTTAACCAAAATACAAAGGGCTCCATATAAATCAGCATGTTAGACCATCTCTCCTTTCTTTTCTTTTATTTTTATTTTTTTGAATTCTTGATTCTTTTCAGTGAGTTAATTTTCTTCATTTGTCAATGAAGAGAATGATTGTCCACCCAGAAAAATACACTCAATAATTTCTATATATAGACCTCCCTTTCACTGCTGCAGATATTATCATATGCATAAATTGAAAAAGAAGCAACTCGTGAATGAGCATAAATTGCACACATCTACACCTTAACATACTATATCTATATATAAATATATATAATATATATATTCATTAAGAGCCACAATTAGCATATAATGTTAGAAATACAAGACAATAGAGATGCATAGATGAAGATTCTTATTTTTATAAAATTGTTCATGTACATGAAAGCTAAAAGGAAAGAAGAAGAAGAAACAACTACTTGTTGGATTGGACCATTTAATTACTATACAGACAAAAGAACTTTAGGACCATTTTGGTTCAGTGTGGAAACAGTTTTCAAGATAACTTTGCATCCGGAAGCATATAACACCTTGAAAATTTGAAATTTGAGGACAAGACACCATTATATGCAACCAAACATAGCTTGACTGCTAATAGACTATTATATGAACTAGTAAAAATAAAACGAATAAAAAGAGTTGTCACAGAACAAACTGTTCAATGTATATTGATCTCAAACTACCAAAAGTAGAGACCCCATAGTCCACTACACAGGATTATAATATATTTTTGTTACAACAAATGCCCCAAAACCAACATCACAATCAAGAAACACTACACAAAAATAACAAAAATAAGAGTATTGATATCATAAAAAGAGTCACAAACTCTCCCTATTTAACTAGATCGAAAGATATTTGATTGTTTAGGGACCTAAAAATATTATTCCAATCTAATGATTAAATAGGAGAGCTCGTGACTCTTATCAGGTCCTATAAGTACATTACCCAAGAAATCATATTTATCACACAAAACACGAGATACAAATATTTACATGTGATTCGACATAAAGCCTTCCTCCATTATGAAAATCTAGGACGAAAAATAAGAGATTACAAATTTTACCTCCAAACCCTATGTAACTCCCACCCTCTAAAACAGCTTTCAATGTTCTTTGGTACCACAAAACCCTTAAACACTAGATTGAGAGATAATCTACAACCCGGGCCGAAACAAAATTCCCTTCACAACTTTAATTTTCTTAATAAAGTAAATGAGGGATAAAAGAAGAAAGAAAGACAGATAAATGAACTGATAAAGAGAATGTAGCATTTTTAGAGAGAGAGAGAGAGAGAGAGAGAGAGACTAACAATGGAGATGTCCTTGATGCCAAGGTGAGGCAAAGGGTCATTGTTGCTAACGTGCACCGGAGCCAGCGGCGCACCAAGAACGCCGAGCAGCAACCTCAGATCGGACCGTTGGTAACCAGCAGTACTACTGGTGGAGGACGAAACAGAGCGTGGTGGTGTCCTGTAACGCTGGCCCTTCATCCAGTGGGACCACCTCTCCAACCTCGAATCACCACCGTCCGATCCATCCGGATGTGGGCCTTCCTCCACGGGCCTCAAACTGCCCGATCTCATAACCAACGGCTCGGGATGTGACACGTGGTGGTTTGCCCTCTTCATCCGCGGAAGCAAACCCGACTTTGGCGACCCATTTCGCAGCTGGTTCGGGCTCTTCCCCCTGGACCTCCTCGGTGACAGTCCTCGGACCACCTCCTCCACCTCCTTCTTCATCGCTGAAAAAAAGCCCTCCTTTTTCTCCATATTTACAACAATACTCGTCAATCAAGAGCAAGATATATCAAATAACGTAAGACTGTGATAGTGAAGTGGTTTAAGCAGTGTCACACAACTACGCACTGAGGGAAAAAAAAAATGGCAACTAAAGAAGAGCAGAGAGGCTTGCTGATTTGAAACAGCAAAACATTTTCATGGTTTCACTCAGGTATAGATATCTATATAACTATATCTATATGTGTACATGTGAAGTTCGTGAACATATATATATATATATGTGTGTGTGTGTGTATGTATAAATGGCTGGTTAGTGATAAACAGACAAACTGACAAACATGTCTGCTGATCGATATGATTGTAAAATGGTCAGTTCTTATCCTGACCTGTTGAATTTGAAACGACTGAGCAGGGAAAAGATAAAAGCTTTTTCTTTTTCTTTTTCTTTTTATCTTTTTCAGTAAAAGATAAATACTCATCCACACAATTACTACGTATATACTACTCCGTACTTCCGTAGTATTCAATTTCAAGTTACTTCCTTAGTATTCAATTTCAAGTTTCTACGTGTGTCTATAATCTATATATTTAATTTGGGCAATTTTTTGTTTTAAGTTTGCAAATGTTCTGAATTAATACAAAAAGTATTATCCTAATGGCTTAACGGTGGTAAGAAAAAAGTTCATGATCTATTTATTTATTTTTTAAAATCAAAAGTTTAAATAATCTTAGAGACAAATAATATTACTAATATCCATTAATAAAGTTCGCAATCCAAACTTACTTTTATTGTATCAGCAAGTTGTACAGTACCTTTCTTTTAAGAATTCTTTTTTGGGAATTTCATAATAAAAAATTTTTTAAAAAAAAATTGTCATTTTTTTCTTTACAAATAAATCAATTATGTTTTAAGGAATAATTATACTTACTTCTCCCATAGATTATCTAAATAATAAGGACCTTACTTTTTGTTTTAAAATAATATTGCCTTCTCCGTCAGCATTGACTTCGACTATTATATCTATTAAACTTTTATTAATTTAGTGTATGAAAAAAAAAATAGCATTTTCAAAGTTTTTTAAAATATTCTCAAGTTTTAGAGAAATTTTGAACATAAAATCAATAGACAAGATTGTTAAATTTTATGATAAAAAGGTAGTATTACTCAAACTTGAACCAAATGGGAGATCAGTGCTCATCAGTCCTTAATTAGTAGTCCATTTTTTTCTTTTTACATGTCCCAAATTAGTTATCCTCTTTGAAAAGTCTAAGTATCTTTTTATTATATTTTCATTATTGTCCTTTATCTTTTTAAAAAATTTCTTTATAACTATATATATTTAAATTAAAAAGAACAATTTGATAATTTTAAAAGAGGACAATGCATTAATTACATGTCCCCTTAAAAACTCTAATTTCTAAACATGGACCTCTATTTAGGGACAGAAGTACTATTATATTTGAAACTAAAAGAGAGATCCCTATCATTTTGGCGATCCCTATTATTTTGCAATCTACAGAAGAGGTATAACTATACCATGTTTTAATAAAAACTATCTTTGGTTTGATCTCTGAAGGATATTTTTTGTATTGTATTTGGTCGTGTATTTACATCAAATATCAAACACTATTGTACGCGGAGGTGAACAAAAAACCATTAGAACTAGTAAGTAGATACAAACCATCGCTTGTGTTTGGTTTTTTCATGATTCGGTTTTGATTTCGATTCCAATTTCAAAATTAAAAATCATTAGTTTACGATTGCGGATTCAGGATTCAAGTCCATTAAAAGACTGAACAAACCAAACTCTAAATTATATATATATTAAGATTAATAAATAATAATAATATAATACATGTCACAGGATAACTGGGTGGGATAAGATTGCTCAATTGTCTCATATTTACTAGTTTTGCCATTAATATCTCAAAATGTGTGAACAAATAAAATGGCAAAAGGGACACTACAAAGAAGGAACTTGACAGAAACCTGAAAGTAGAAAAGATTCCCCGCGAGAAATCTTCCATAATATTTTTTTTTTTTCTTTTTTTTATATTGTATGAAAACTTCAATGATACTTGTAAGTAGTATTGGTTAAACTAACCATCAACTAGGGTTGCAGGCCTTGTCACTCAATCATGAAATGAATGAAGGTTTACGCATCATAACTTCTAATCATGTCCCCAAAATCCCATAATTGTGGGCCTCAATCTTAGGATTCCACTGTCCTTAAAGCTAAGCCCACTCCACTTAATTGAGAGACATGCTTGATCTTCAGTGCGCAAATCCCAAGATAGCATGGTTGTAAATGGATTGGGAAAGGAAAAAAAAAAAAATTTTGAATTTTGATTTTGTCAATCAGAATCATACGAGTGTGTAAGGACGAACAAAAATAAAAGTGTAAATTATCCTCACCTCTCCTATAATTTATCATAAAAGGGAAGTGCAGAAAATATGTCGTATATTTTTCGTAACATTTTTATTTTTTATTTGAAAAAGTATATAATAAACGTTCCTAATTTTTTAAAATTGTGTAAAGTTACCCCTCCGTTAGAAATTTGACATAAATTATTATTGTAATACCTATTTTGCCCTTTTACTCTTTCCAAAATGTCCAAAGGGGTATATATGTTATGAATCTCATAATATAGGGGTGTTTTGTACACATTACCTTATAAATATATATATATATATATATTTAGTGTTTTTCTCTATATATACCCCTTTTAATGTTTTCTCTCTCTATACTTCCTCTAGCATTTCTCTCTTTCTAGCATTGTATTTCTCTCTCTCTATATATATATTTTTTCAGCTAGAGACAGCTTCTTGTCTGGCTGGAAGGATAGTGGGAATATTGGTCCGGCTTTGCTGGTAGTGAGAATGTTTGGTATGCTTGCTTGTCTGTGAGTATTCTTTTAGTTCTAATCTGGGAGCCTCATTCCGTCAGTTGGGCTCTTTTCCACTTCTCAAACCCCCTTCATCTTTCCTTTCCGCTTACATACAATAATATTACATAGAATCTGCAACCTCAAGAAGTCGTTCTTACTTATATGGAAGGGCGAAAGAATGTTACTGCCATTGTAAAGTTAGAAGTCCTTTGAAGATTTCAAATACAGAGAGAAATTTGGGTAGAAGGTTTTATGGTTGTGCAAACTATAGAACTGGTTCATGTGGTTTTTTAAGGTGGAAAGATAAAGAATTGCCCGAGTACTACTGTAAATTAGTTTAAGATCTTATGACAGAGGTGCAAGAGTTGCAACAAGCTAAAACATCAACACGAATTTCAGAGGCACCCATGAATGTGAAGGATGAAAGGTTATTGGAGTTAGAAAATATGATAGTAGATTTGAGAAAAGAAGTGAAAAAAAACTGCTGAAGTTTAGCCTTCGGTACTTACTGTTGGCAGAATATGTTGTGGTTCGTTTGGCATTTTTCTCTTTAACTTCGTTACCTGTATTGTATTTCTTAAGATAGTGATATGAATTTCTTATTTGATTTCCTGTATTGAATGCTTGTATTTTAGTTTTTGTTGTAAATTTGTTCATGAAATATTGCATTCAACTTTAATGCTTCAACCATACTGTAATACCCCGTATTTTATTAAAGAGTTTAGTTTATTTAAATTCAATTATGTGTGGATTCCTTTACCTATTATTGTGCATGCTACATTGTTATATTAAGATCATTTAATGGTGCATGTAAATTAATTGTGTATGTTAAAATAGTAAATGTATTCATTTAATTATGCATGTATTATTATTAATAATTTTATTTGTTGGTTATGCTTATATTAATCATTATTAGTTAATTAAAGTATTATATTTGTGTTATAAAGTATTATAATGATATAATGTATTCTTATGTAATAATAATAATAATAATAATAATAGTTTAATAATAATAATAATAATAATAATAATAATAATAATAATAATATAATAATTATAAAAGTTTTATTAATAATAATATTAGTAATAATAATATTAGTATTAAATCAATGTAATGATGAAAAATTAAATCTTAGGATAGGATTTACCTTAGGACATCTTGCTTGACTTGGCTTGCTAGCCTTAAAGCCTTATGGTTGGGAATGTGGTTAATTAAATGCAAAAATAGATATTTGTAATATTTATATTATATAATTTGTATATAAATTAGCTAGCCTACCTTAGAAGGAAAGAAAGGGAGTTAGAAACAAATTATAAATTCTAGTGAGCCATTGTAAAAGTGTGGAAAGGAAGAGAGAGAAAGAAAGGAGCTTGGACCGGTGTAGGGAATTTACCCGACTACGCGCAACCGGCGGATTTATTTTAAATCCAAAAAGGCAAGTTATTATCTACTTTTCCCCTTTGAATTCATAAATTAATTGTTTAGATTATTTAAATAATTATAGAGCTTAGAGATCATGCTAGGAAATTATTAAATTAATTTTTTTATTTATTAAAGAAAGGAAATTTTAATTATTAAAGGTGGTCGATAATTATTTTATGGCCTATGTAATCAAAATATAGCTAAAAATAATTATTATGGCCTTTGGGATTTTTTTTAGAATTTTCTAGAATTTTTCGGTAAGTTTCTGCAATTTCCGGTGACCTTCCGGCGAGTTTTCCGGTCGCCGGCAATGGGGGAGATGACCGGAGTGATCCGGTGTGATGCGGCGCACCATAGGAGGTACGCACGCGCATCTGGACCATTAAACAGCAGCGATTGATCCGGTGCACCGCGGTCCATGTTACCGCGGTACACCCGGATCTGTGGGCGTTGGATGGAGGGAAGATAGGGTGAGATGATCCGGTGTGACGCGAGTACGGAGTCCGGATGCAGCCAACCAACCAGGAAGTGACACGTCTGCAGGAAGCCATGGTGCGCACGTGGGAGCGCGTGCGCACGCGTGGCTGATGCCAGACGCGCGTGGAGGCGCGTGGGAGGTTCTAGACGCGCGTGAAGGCGCGTGTAAGCGCGTGCGCGTGTGAGAAAAGTGGCGGCGCGTGTGGGAGGCTCTGGGAGGCGCGTGTGGGGTCTCTACAGCTGCTGAAAATTACCAGAATACCCCTAAGGCCTGTTTTGTAAATTCCAGAACCTTAAACTTGGATTTTTAGGTACTGTGTTGGTATTTACGGGTTTAACGGGCCACGAAATTATTATTTTAATACCCGTTACTTATTCTTATGACCGATTAATCTTTTCTAAGCATTTATTGACTCGTTCACAGTACGGATATTAATGTGATTTATTTAAATGACATTGTTAAATATAAATAGTGTTAATATCTTACTAAATGGTATTAAATTAAATAATGCCATGTTTTAGTCATATAAATTATCCAATATATATTATGGGATATTTATACTGTTAATCATATTTCAACCATGATTATTATGCTGTGTGCATTTCAGGAAATAAATGGACTGTTTCAATTATGTCGCATTTATATTATATGGATGTGTTGCCATATAGAACCATGTGAGCTGGCTAATAAGGTTAGACCCATTTATACCTTATGCATTCGTTGCTATAGACAGATGTGTGGCTGTCGGGGTATGTGGTTTAATATTATTGGCATGTGTTGCCTAATTAACATACTCGGTATATTTATTAATATTGCTGGCATGTGTTGCCTAACTTATATGCTCAGTATATTCATCAGTACTTTGCGAGGTGTTATCACTGTGTAGTTCGTTATAGTCTGTGTTGTCAGTACCGTGCACCATGTATAATAGCTGATTTCCCGGGTGGGGAAAGGCGACACTTAACCACTTAGTATGAGTCTAAGTGATCACCGTCTATTCTGGTTGAGGTCATGTTATACATGGGATAGTTCCCTTAGGATGTATACAGATATAGTACTCAACCGATTCATAATGATTAATTTATTTGATTCTCTGATTTGGGTCATAGTAGAAAGGACTTGCTCGTGGGGTTGACCCACCATTGTTGTTATTTCAGGATACGGTCAGTACCCGTTCCAAGGTTGAGGTTAGCAGTGTGGGACCACCATCCGAACTCATCTACTCTTACGATCCAGTTCAGGGTAGAAGTTTTATGTATTACTTCAGTTTCAGTTTTTATTTACTTTTGACGTTGAACTCTCAGGGTTATATTTAGGGATCCTTGACATAGGATTTCCAAGTTGTAATGAAGTACTGTATTAAATAAAGGATGGATGGATGTTGTATTATTTAGTGTTCCTTTCTTGTCTAAATTCTTTTATTATCATCATTTTGTATTCCATGCTTGTATATTGCCAATTGTTTTTGATATCCCTCGTTTTTCGTGTATAAGCCTGATCAACTTATGCGTGAAAAATGTGGGGGTGTGACAGTTGGTATCAGAGCATTCCAGGTTCGAGTGTCTTAGGGATCTGTGATTACTATACTTCCGCGTTGTGTATTCTGATAATTAGAGCCTAAGTATTAGGGTTCTTTGTATTCTTTTAGTCGGTCCATTATAATGTACTGACGTTAGATTTTTTTTTTTTTTTTTTTAAACAAAGGATGTCTCGGCGTGGGACAAGGATGCGAACCAGCATCGCAGTATTTCCCCAACTTAAAATGAGAATCAGGAATTTTCCCCTCAAGTTGCTGATATCATTGCACGAGCAGTAGCAGCAGGAGTAGCATCTGCTCTACGAAACCAGCAACCTCCTCCGATAGTACTTATTCCTGAACCAGTGGCACAGCCAATGTCATGGGACAAAACTCGTCACTCGTTTATCAGGGGGAATCCACCAACATTTGCAGGGTCCACAGATGTCCTGTTAGCATATCAGTGGAAACAGGAGAGCGAGCGTCATCTTCGGATGGTAATCTGTACCGAAGTGCTGAAACAGATGCTAGCTACGTTTATGCTGATAGGCAATGCATTGCAGTGGTGGAGTCTATTACTACTGTCGAAGAGAGGACCAGATTGACTTATGCTGAATTTCAGACTCGCTTTGACGACAAGTATTTTCCTATGTCAGTGAGATCAGCGATGAAGACTGAATTTCTGGATCTGCAACAGGAGGATATGACTGTGGCTGAGTATGAACAGAAGTTCATTAATTTGTTATTATTTGCACCAGATGAGGTCAATACGGAAGAAAAGAAGAGAGACCGCTTTGTGAAAGGGTTGATATGGCCGATTAAAGTGGTGATCATAGGTAGTCCTGCATATACTACTTATATCCAGGTGGTTAATGCTGCCTTACAGCACTGCCAGATGAGGAGTGATTACCGGAAGTCCAAGGGAGATAAGCGGGCTAACCGAGACTACCAGACAGTGGAGAAAGGAAGCAGCAGTGGTACCAAGTCCAATGATCGGGGCAGATTTCAAGGACATCAACCTTGGAAGAAAAACAAAGGAAACCCAGATGTGCAGAGGGATGGAGTCCCTAATCAGGGTAGACAAGGTGGGATACCTCAGACCGGACAGGAACAGTGGTCGGGAAGTCAACAGAGGAGGCAGGCAGGTCCTTTTACGGGACGTTGCTATCACTGTAGAGAAATTGGGCATCCGGCCAAGATGTGTCCCAAAGCTAAGCAGGGACAGTATGGGCAGCCGAGACCTAATCAGCCGTTACCTCTACCGGCCCCACCGATGCCACGTGGGCAAGTTCAGAATTTTCCGGCACTTCCAACACCACCATTTCCTCCGGGACAACCTCCACAGCAGTTGCATCATGGCAGAGTTTATAACTTCATGCCACATAATGCGCAGGCTCCTCAGGCTATTGAGGGTATGTTTTCTATACATGGTAGAACTGCTCGTATACTGTTTGACACTGGTGCATCACATTCTTTTGTGTCTAGATCTTTTGTTATCTTATCTGGTATGACGACTCAGTTATGTGACCAACCTCTTAATATTTATACACCATTGGGAGTTGGCGCAATTTTACGAGAGTGTAGCGGTGATATCCTTATAGATATGGGCCGGCTTCGATTTCTTGCAAATTTGTTAGTGTTAGATATGCATTCGTATGATGTTATACTTGGGATGGACTGGTTATCTCAGTACCATGCTCAGGTTAACTGTTACGAAAAGTCTATTGTATTTTCTATACCAGGACAGGAGATGTATCTTCTTGTTGTACCACAACCTGATAGAGGGCCTAGCACTTATTTATTCGTTCTTGAGGAGGACTCACAGGAAGCGACTGCGGTATCTCGGGACAGTATCTCGGTAGTACAGGAATTCCAGGATGTATTCCAGGAAATTCCAGGCTTGCCACCGAGTCGAGAGATAGACTTCGTTATTGATTTAGCTCCAGGCACTACGCCTATTGCTAAGGCGCCGTACCGAATGGCACCAGTGGAGATGCGAGAGTTGAAAGATCAAATTCAGCAGTTGCTCAGCCAGGGATTTATTCGCAGGAGTACTTCACCATGGGGAGCACCAGTACTGTTTGTAAAGAAGAATGATGGATCTCTTCGTCTTTGTATTGATTACAGAGAACTGAACAAGGTCACTGTTCGCAACAAGTACCCGTTGCCCAGAATTGATGACCTGTTTGATCAGTTGAAGGGAGCTACTTACTTCTCAAAGATCGATTTGAGGTCTGGTTATCATCAGCTACGAGTCAGAGAACAAGATGTTCCAAAGACAGCATTTCTCACAAGGTACGAATCTTATGAGTTTCGTGTTATGCCCTTCGGTTTAACGAACGCTCCAGCTGTCTTTATGGACTTGATGAATAGAGTATTCAGAGAATACTTAGATCAGTTTGTCATTGTTTTCATTGATGATATTCTGGTTTACTCTAAGTCGGAGAAGGACCATGCCAGACATTTACGCACAGTGTTGCAGACACTTCGAGAACATCAGTTGTTCGCGAAGTTTGAGAAGTGTGAATTTTGGCAGAAAGAGGTCAAATTTCTGGGACATGTAGTGTCAGAAGAAGGGTTAGCAGTAGATCCAGCCAAGGTTGCGGCCGTTATGGAGTGGGGACAGCCTACCTCACCAACAGAGATTCGCAGTTTTCTGGGATTGGCAAGGTATTATCGCAGGTTCATCCAGGGATTTTCCAAAATTGCGGGTCCACTTACTCATCTGACTAAGAAGAATGTACCATTTGTATGGGATGATTCTTGTCAGACTGCTTTTGCTGAATTGAAGAGCAAGTTAACTTCTGCACCTGTCTTAGCCACACCTCAGAGTGGAATCGAGTATTTAGTATTTACCGACGCTTCTCTGAAGGGTTTGGGTTGTGTGTTGATGCAAGAAGAGCGACCAGTTTCTTATGGGTCTAGGAAGCTTAAGCCGCATGAGCTTAATTACCCGACTCACGATCTAGAGCTCGCAGCAGTGGTTTTTGCCTTGCGTATTTGGAGACATTATCTTTTGGGGGAGACTTTTTGATTGTTTAGCGATCATAAAAGTCTACAGTATTTGTTCACACAGAGGGAACTGAATATGAGACAGCGCAGATGGTTGGAGTTCGTGAAAGACTATCATTTCTCTATTCAGTATCATCCAGGGAAAGCGAATGTTGTAGCAGACGCACTCAGCCGCCGACCCTATGTCAGCCTTTCAGCTTTGTTTGCAACAGAGTGGGATGCTTTGAAGACTGTTGATGAGTTAGCAGACGCTTTTATGGCATGTGTGGTAGTAACTCCTTCTATCATTCATCGGGTCATTCAAGCGCAACTCTCAGATCAACAGTGTATTGATCGGGTTTCGGAGTTAGCCTCCGGAGATGTTCCTTTTTATTCTATAGGGACTGATGGAGGATTGAGGTACAAGGGACGTTTAATTGTGCCTTCAGCTGACAATTTGAGAAATGTTGTGATGAGAGAGACACACACTTCTCAATTCTCTGTACATCCAGGGGGAGACAAGATGTATCAGGACATGAAACGCCAGTTTTGGTGGGCCGGCATGAAGAGAGATATAGCTATCTTTGTCTCTAAATGTAGCACCTGTCAGATGATTAAGATTGATCATCAGAGACCGCCAGGATTGTTACAGCCACTTCCCATACCAGAGTGGAAATGGGAGAGTATTTCCATGGACTTCATAGAGGGATTACCTACTTCACAGCATAATCACAACTCTATTTGGGTCATTGTTGATAGATTGACCAAGTCCGCTCACTTTCTGCCTGTTCGGTCAAACTTTACGTCAGAACAGTATGCTAAGCTGTATATTGCAGAAATGGTGAAACTTCATGGCGTACCATTGTCCATCGTATCAGTGAGAGATCCGAAGTTTGTATCAGGATTTTGGAGGAGCTTTCAGTAGGCTTTGGGTACAGAACTTTATCTTAGCACTGCTTACCATCCTCAAACAGATGGACAGACTGAGCGAGTTAATCAGATTTTAGAAGACATGTTGCGGGCATGTGTTCTTGATTTTAAGGGCAATTGGGAGGAATATTTGCCGCTTTCAGAGTTTGCTTATAACAATAGTTATCAGAAAACTATTGGTATGACACCATTTGAGGCTTTGTACGGTAGACCGTGTAGGTCTCCTGTCTGTTGGCTTGGAGTTGGTGAGAACAGCTTTTTGGGTCCTGAATTTATTAAGGGCACGTCAGAAAAGATCGCTATCATTAGGGATCGGATGCGTACAGCCCAAAGCAGACAGAAAAGTTATGCTGACCGTCGAACTCGTGCTTTGGAGTTTAAGGTTGGTGATCAGGTTTTGCTTAAGGTTTCTCCTATGAAGGGAGTAATGCGGTTTGGGTCAAAGGGTAAGTTATCGCCTCGGTTTGTGGGTCCTTTTATGATTACAGATCGGATTGGGGCAGTAGCTTATCGTCTGGCTCTACCAGATAATCTTCATAGGGTACATAATGTTTTTCATGTATCTATGCTGCGAAAATTTCTACGGGAAGAAGATCGATATCAACACATTGATGTGGGTGAAATTGAGTTGCAACCCGATGCAACCTATTTGGAACAACCTTACTGTATTCTCGATCGTAGGAATCAGATACTGCGCACGAAGACTATTCCATTAGTACGTGTACAGTGGAGTCATCATAGTGCTACAGAGTCTACTTGGGAACGGGAAGATATTATCCGTGCCAAGTATCCAGAGCTCTTTAATACAGGTATGTAGTGAATTTCGGGGACGAAATTCCGTTATTAGGGGGGGAGAATGTAATACCTCGTATTTTATTAAAGAGTTTAGTTTATTTAAATTCAATTATGTGTGGATTCCTTTACCTATTATTGTGCATGCTACATTGTTATATTAAGATCATTTAATGGTGCATGTAAATTAATTGTGTATGTTAAAATAGTAAATGTATTCATTTAATTATGCATGTATTATTATTAATAATTTTATTTGTTGGTTATGCTTATATTAATCATTATTAGTTAATTAAAGTATTATATTTGTGTTATAAAGTATTATAATGATATAATGTATTCTTATGTAATAATAATAATAATAATAATAGTTTAATAATAATAATAATAATAATATAATAATTATAAAAGTTTTAATAATAATAATATTAGTAATAATAATATTAGTATTAAATCAATGTAATGATGAAAAATTAAATCTTAGGATAGGATTTACCTTAGGACATCTTGCTTGACTTGGCTTGCTAGCCTTAAAGCCTTATGGTTGGGAATGTGGTTAATTAAATGCAAAAATAGATATTTGTAATATTTATATTATATAATTTGTATATAAATTAGCTAGCCTACCTTAGAAGGAAAGAAAGGGAGTTAGAAACAAATTATAAATTCTAGTGAGCCATTGTAAAAGTGTGGAAAGGAAGAGAGAGAAAGAAAGGAGCTTGGACCGGTATAGGGAATTTACCCGACTACGCGCAACCGGCGGATTTATTTTAAATCCAAAAAGGCAAGTTATTATCTACTTTTCCCCTTTGAATCCATAAATTAATTGTTTAGATTATTTAAATAATTATAGAGCTTAGAGATCATGCTAGGAAATTATTAAATTAATTTTTTTATTTATTAAAGAAAGGAAATTTTAATTATTAAAGGTGGTCGATAATTATTTTATGGCCTATGTAATCAAAATATAGCTAAAAATAATTATTATGGCCTTTGGGATTTTTTTTAGAATTTTCTAGAATTTTCCGGTAAGTTTCTGCAATTTCCGGCAACCTTCCGGCGAGTTTTCCGGTCGCCGGCAATGGGGGAGATGACCGGAGTGATCCGGTGTGATGCGGCGCACCATAGGAGGGTATGCGCGCGCATCTGGACCATTAAACAGCAGTGATTGATCCGGTGCACCGCGGTCCATGTTACCGCGGTACACCCGGATCTGTGGGCGTTGGATGGAGGGAAGATAGGGTGAGATGATCCGGTGTGACGCGAGTACGGAGTCCGGATGCAGCCAACCAACCAGGAAGTGACACGTCTGCAGGAAGCCATGGTGCGCGCGTGGGAGCGCATGCACGCGCGTGGCTGATGCTAGACGCGCGTGGAGGCGCGTGGGAGGTTCTAGACGCGCGTGAAGGCACGTGTAAGCGCGTGCGCGTGTGAGAAAAGTGGCGGCGCGTGTGGGAGGCTCTGGGAGGCGCGTGTGGGGTCTCTACAGCTGCTGGAAATTACCAGAATACCCCTAAGGCCTGTTTTGTAAATTCCAGAACCTTAAACTTGGATTTTTAGGTACTGTGTTGGTATTTACGGGTTTAACGGGCCACGAAATTATTATTTTAATACCCGTTACTTATTCTTATGACCGATTAATCTTTTCTAAGCATTTATTGACTCGTTCACAGTACGGATATTAATGTGATTTATTTAAATGACATTGTTAAATATAAATAGTGTTAATATCTTACTAAATGGTATTAAATTAAATAATGCCATGTTTTAGTCATATAAATTATCCAATATATATTATGGGATATTTATACTGTTAATCATATATCAACCATGATTATTATGCTGTGTGCATTTCAGGAAATAAATGGACTGTTTCAATTATGTCGCATTTATATTATATGGATGTGTTGCCATATAGAACCATGTGAGCTGGCTAATAAGTTTAGACCCATTTATACCTTATGCATTCGTTGCTATAGACAGATGTGTGGCTGTCGGGATATGTGGTTTAATATTATTGGCATGTGTTGCCTAATTAACATACTCGGTATATTTATTAATATTGCTGGCATGTGTTGCCTAACTTATATGCTCAGTATATTCATCAGTACTTTGCGAGGTGTTATCACTGTGTAGTTCGTTATAGTCTGTGTTGTCAGTACCGTGCACCATGTATAATAGCTGATTTCCCGGGTGGGGAAAGGCGACACTTAACCACCTAGTGTGAGTCTAAGTGATCACCGTCTATTCTGGTTGAGGTCATGTTATACATGGGATAGTTCCCTTAGGATGTATACAGATATAGTACTCAACCGATTCATAATGATTAATTTATTTGATTCTCTGATTTGGGTCATAGTAGAGAGGACTTGCTCGTGGGGTTGACCCACCATTGTTGTTATTTCAGGATACGGTCAGTACCCGTTCCAAGGTTGAGGTTAACAGTGTGGGACCACCATCCGAACTCATCTACTCTTACGATCCAGTTCAGGGTAGAAGTTTTATGTATTACTTCAGTTTCAGTTTTTATGTACTTTTGACGTTGAACTCTCAGGGTTATATTTAGGGATCCTTGACATAGGATTTCCAAGTTGTAATGAAGTACTGTATTAAATAAAGGATGGATGGATGTTGTATTATTTAGTGTTCCTTTCTTGTCTAAATTCTTTTATTATCATCATTTTGTATTCCATACTTGTATATTGCCAATTGTTTTTGATATCCCTCGTTTTTCGTGTATAAGCCTGATCAACTTATGCGTGGAAAATGTGGGGGTGTGACACATACGAATGAAAAACTGTCATCACTAAACATTCAACCATATCAATTCATTCATCTAACCTGTCATTAGTCATAACCATTCAATTAGTGCAAACCATATATATCAAACCATTCAACTATACCAATGCCATATTTATCAAACCATTCAACCATACCAATGAATACCTTACTAATAAGCTTCTACTAAACATTAAATAGGAAAAAAAAAAAAAAAAAAAAAAAAAAAAAGAAAAACATTCAATGCACCTTCATAAACTTGCAGGATCTGGAATAATTAATTTTCCAAAATAATCATCCGAAACAAAACCCAATTTCACTTTCAGTAAAGGTACCATTTTTAACACACACAAAAACCCATGTAGAACCTCTTTCATCAAGTCATCCTAGTCAAAAAGTAAGCAGGCTTATACAAGTCATCCTAGTCAGTCTATACAAAAAGTAATACTAGTTTTAGCAACTCCAAAAGTAGTACTATTTTCACCATCATACACAAAAGTAATTGTTTTACTAATTTAAGTCATACCCTACACAGTTCTGCATATGTTGCTAAGATACCAAAATTCATTAATAGTCCCTGCAAACTGGCCAACAATTAATGACCTGGAACATTAAACAAAGCATGAATAAGAACACGATCAATGCAAACTATCCTAAAACTAAATGCAAACTGTCCTAAAAGTAAATGCAAATAAATGCCACCAGTTTATAAAAATGTCAATTCAATGCAATGTCACCAGTTTTGGTAATTACAATTCAATATAATAAAATAAATGCCACAAGTTTTGGCAATGTTAATTCAATGCAATACCACACCAGTTATTATTATTATTATTATTATTTTGGATAAGAACCAATGCCACACCAGTTTTGGCAAAGTCAATTCAATCTAATAAAATAAATCCCACAAGTTTTGACAATTACAATTCAATGCAATAAACTAAATGTCACCAGTTTTGGCAATGTTAATTCAATGCAATGCCACACCAAATTTTTTTTAGATATGGTTCTAGCATATAGGTTGTCAAGTCCTCGGGACTAAAAGTGCTGGAGATTGTCAAATTCAATGTGTATAAGCATCTAATTCTGTTCTCTCTTTTTTAATTAAAAAAGAAAAAAGAAAAGAATTAGGTAATTGTCAATGTTCTAATTAAGACTTGTTTGGTGCTGTGACAGGAAGTCAAATTTGGAGGGTAAATGTGCAAGCAAATTGTTTGTGAGGGAGAGAGTGGTACTTTTGCTACAGGGTTGAGATTTTTCTAAAGGAATCAAGTAGGGGAGGAAGATGTGGCTGTTGAATGCTGAGTGTTTGTTTGATCACATGTGACACTATTCTAATCTATATCTATGCCTCCTCATATAATTAACACATTTTTGACTCAAAAGAAAATAAAGTAAGAGAAGGAAACCTATCTTAGTCTTGTTTGAAAATGAGAAGGATAAGAAAATGAAAAAGAAAAAGAAAGGACTGAGTGTTGTACTAAAATAAAATAAATGCCACACCAATTTTGGCAATGTCAATTCAATAAAATAAAATAAATGACACCAGTTTATATAAATGTAAATTCAATGCAATACCAAATACCACCAGTCTTGGCTGTCTTGGGTTGCATGTGATAGGAGAGTAGTCATGTCAACAATTTGAGATAGTGTAACATTAATAACCTGTTTATACAGTTTTGAACAATTAATTAGGTCATATCAAAGGCACAAATAAATATTATTTTAATGCAAATAGGGTGTTAAGCATAATATACCTCACTAGCTATTACTAGAACATCTACAAAGTTGGAAGTCCCAATGTCAACACTGCCAATGCAACTCTTCCTTATGTTGTCAGTCCACTGCTACTACTGCCCCAACCACTGCCAAATGCACCCCTTCCTTGTGTTGTCACTCCACTGCTACCATTGCCCAATGCACCCCTTCCTTGTATTGTCACTCTAATGTTACCACTACCCCTAGTCCTTATTGTTCTTCCTCTCCTAGTCTCTCTAAAAGTCCCATCACCTCTTCCTTGTGTTGTCCCTACTGCTCTTCCTCTCCCAGTCCCTCTAACAATCCCATCACCTCTTCCTTGTGTTGTCCCTGTTGCTCTTCCTCTCCAAGTCCCTCTAACAGTCCCATCACCTCTTCCTTGTACTTAGCTCAAAGCTGTCATTTCCTTTTAAAGAGGCATGTATCCTCCATCCACATACATTCACACATATAGCAGTAACCCTTTTTCTTTCATTCTTCTTAAACCTTATGTCATACATATTAGCAATAATATGCTCTCTCAAGATAACTTTAAATTCTTTAGCATGCGCAAACTTCATGTGTATAACCAATTCTTTGTTCTTCTCATCCCTTGCAATTTTGGTTTTTGGTTGTCTAGGTGCACTATTAATCTCTTCATCATCAGATTCACTGTGAAAACTCTATAACTCATCACTTGGTGCATACAAGGATACATCATCCAATTTCTCATCATCCATTTCAATATTACCAAACTCGTCATTCTCGGCATTCTGATTTTCAGCATTGCCATCATTGCCAGCATTCTCATTCTCAGCATTTTGATTTTCAGCATTGCCATCACTATCAGCATTCTAATTTTCAACACTGAAAACACTGTCATTATCAGTGTCAACTTCTTCTTCCACTGATCTAACAGCTTCATTATCCTCTTCATTTGGCTTGCTGACATAAATGTGGATTAGTGGAATATTTTTGTATGTCTCAAACATAGCCATCACACTTAGGTCATTAAAAACTTGTAAAAAATGCCCATGGATGGGATCCATGTAGAAAATCTTGTTGTGTGCATCCAAATGAAGGCTTTTGAGCATGCCTTAAAATTCAATGTATGACATTGTATCAGTGTCCACATTATCAAACAGCTCCAAGTCACCTCCAACATACTTGTTACACTTGTTGAAATTGCCCGAATGATGTAGATGAATTAAATGACTTGTCTCTATCTTCTAAATAGTTAGAAAGTACACAACACCACTAACAATGAGTAAAACTCTGAAACTATCCATGCATATCAGAGCGGGATCTATAGATCCATCATACAACATGCATGGTATGGACACTAAAAAACATGGTTAGAATACATGTACAATAAAGAACCATGTGGAAATTAAAAAATAATAAAGTTATTATAGACATGCAATATTAAAGTCAGTCTACATGTACAATAAAGAATAATGTGTAGCAATAAACAATAAAGTTGCAGTGTGTTTGGAATAATTATTCAAAGATAAGAATAAAAAAAACCTAACTTTTTAGGCTATGTGGTCCACCATTATGAGAACCAGCAACTCTTAACCACATAAACAAACAACACAAACATTAGCAAAAATGTATTGAATGATGATAGAAATAGCCAATTTGACAACTTATAGTAAAAATATATATATATAATTAATCTGTTATGCTAGGGACCACAAAAACAATCAATATGTTATGATAGGGACCACAAAAACAATCAGAAAAAAAAAATTGAAACAAAAACTCTAACAAAGAAGGAAAAAAAACTACTATGATATGGATCACAAAATCAATCATTTGTATCAAATGAATACAAATTTAGTCTTTTGGACAAACCATTTTAATATGGATCACAAAATCAATCATTTGTCACGAAGTCAAAAGGAAAAAAAAACGGAGTCGTAGCATGTCAGTTACAAAATAAAAAAATAAAAACTTAACTTTATAGATATACTGGAAAGAGAGAAATAGATATATAGAAATCCTAACATATATCACAAAGAATGAAAAAAAAAACCTTAACAAAGAAGAAAATTACCCTAAAAAGAAGGAAAAAAAACCCTTAATAGAGAAGGAAATGTAGTGCGGTGATTTAACAGAGAGAGAAAAAAATTCCCATCAATAAATTACATATATTAAAACTCTAATAGAGAGAGAATAAATAAATAAATATATATATATATATATATATAACATAGAAGGAAAAAAAACCTTAACAAAGAAGGAAAATTACCCTAACAAAGAAGGGAAAAAACCCTAATAGAGAAGGAAAAAACCCTAATAGAGAAGGAAATGTAGTGCGGTGATTTAACAAAGAGAAAAAAAAAAATACACATCAATAAATTACATATATTAAAACTCTAATAAAATAAAATAAAAAATTATAAAAAAAACCAACCCTATCAAAGAAAGAAAATTATCCTAATAGAGAAGGAAAAAAACCTTAATAAAGAAAGAAATGTAGTGCGGTGATTTAACAGAGAGCGAAAAAAATACCCATCAATAAATCGTATATATTAAAACTCTAATAGAGGGGAAAAAAAAACTAACAAGGAAGGAAAAAACCCTTAACAGAGAAGAAAATAAAACCCTAACAAAGAAGAAAAGAAACCCTAACAGAGAAGGAAATTAAAATCCTTACCAAGAGAAAAGTCACATAGACATAAATAAAATAGAAAGATAAATAAGGGCTACCAAGAACTTACATTTAGGTTTCGCAGAAGGACACGAACCAACCTTCGATCTTTAAACGATTTATACGTTTAGGATTAATGAAACTTAAAGCTAGGGTTTTTGGTTCACAATAGAAAATCGTGATCACGATTGCAACCTAAGGCTAGGGTTTTGGTTTCTCTTTATTGAACGTGAGCCCTCCTTGTGATGATGAGAATATGGATATAGGGTTTCTGGTAACAAAAACGTGAGGTTGCGATTGCAACCGGCTAGGGTTTGTGTGATACCCCTCGGATCCGAGACACGGGTTGATCAAGCCCAGACCCAAACTTGAGGGAAATATCAAACAATTAAAGTATTTTAAAACGAACACAGAGTATTAAATGAAATAAGAAATAGAATAAAGCTATCAAAAATATCCAATATCAAATCCTCCAAACTATCACGAATAAAGTGAATCCAAATCTCCAAAACCTCCAAAAGTACAATTCGGGAATCCATCTAGTGGACCCCTAAGAAATCCCAACTGAACTGAAATAACTGAAATTAAATTAAATTAAAACATCGAGAGAAGTTCTACGTAATCTGATAAATGGGAAACTGTCCTCGAACAGCACGATCAAGCTCTAAGGCTGGAACCGTCCTGTAACTGAAAAGAATAAAAGAGTGGGTCAGACCCATGAACAAGTTCTAATCTAACTGCGATCCATACAGTGACCCGATACGCAGATACACCCTAAATACCTCACAATAGCTATTTAGTCCATACATAATTATATCCACACTAAAGGACATTCACTGGACTATAATAAGGGTCTCAACTTGAATAGAAGACAACATGCGAAAATGCACCCAAAGGTGGGCATGAGTACCTAGATCTAACAGGGTACACCTACCTACTATATCCAGCTACGTATCCACTACATATACACACCTAACCAACGAGCCTGAGACTCAAGCTCATCTCGTGGTACCATAATCATATATTTAAAGTCTGTCCCAAAACCAGAGTATGTCATTCAATTATTCATTTAGGAGACATACAAAACACAGTCCAGATAATCACTCAACTTATTCAGCTGATATGACTTAACTATAACCAATTAATCCAGGAAGTCATTTGTAATACCCCTAATTTCAAAAGGATAGTAATGGTATTTACTTTATTGTTTAAATTGCATTTTTAATTGTTGAAGTGCTTATGTGTTAATTTAATTGATTTATTTGTTATTTTAATTGACTATTGTTTTGTTTAATTGAATATTTGACTAATTAATTTATTAGTTGTTTTAATTATGAATTTAATTGTATTTATTAATAATTGATTGTTTTAATTATTGGTTTAATTGTTTTGGTTACAAACTTGTTTAATTGAATTTAGTTAATTAAATTTAATTAGTTTCTATCTTAACATAACTGTATGGAAGGTTGCACACAGATAGTTATACATTAGGGTTATAGTTTACAGCTGACATTGAATATAACCTAGATTTCTCTATGGGCCGCGTTTCAGTTTAGGGTTTAGTTGGACTTAGGTTTAGGGGTGGTCTATAAATACTCACCTAGGATGTCTGCTTAGGGTTTTAGAAGAATACTACGACATAGTAAGGCTGAGAAAAGTTTTGGAAACGGCTGGGAAAGAACAGAGAGCAAACAAAGGATTCGCCGGAAATTTGAGACGAACGTCGGTGTAAGGCAAGTTCTATCCTTACTCTCTCTCTTAGGCTTCGTGTTCTTTGCATTCCTAAATAATTATAGAATTGATTTAATCAATAAAAAACGTTATCTGTTTATACTAAAACTTGGATTATCACAATATATGTGCTTGCTTGCAAAACCTGTTAAAACGTGTTATTTGCTTGTTTAATTCTCTGTTTAAACCTATGCATGGAATGTATTAAAGACTTAAACATGGACTGGGAAGCTACTGGGATGGAGTTATAACTTTTGGGAACCATAGCATAGGGCAGAGAAGTCGCAGAAGGCGTCTGAAGAAGAGGGAAGACGAAGAGACGAGGCAGAGAGGGAGAGAGCTGGCTCCCTTTGATGTGGAGGCGGCTCCCAAGTGTGGGAGCCGGCTCCAAGGCCTAAAGGAGGCGGCTCCACTTTTGGAGACGTCTCCTTGCTGAGTTTTTGGTTTTTTCTTCATTTCTAGTCAGTTTTTGCATGCAGTGGTTGATTCTGGAGTTTCCAGTTAAGTTCAGG
Source organism: Cornus florida (assembly GCF_030987335.1). Taxonomy (NCBI): domain Eukaryota; kingdom Viridiplantae; phylum Streptophyta; class Magnoliopsida; order Cornales; family Cornaceae; genus Cornus; species Cornus florida. The sequence goes on along the minus strand of NW_026775579.1, from coordinate 55,428,415 downwards.
ATTTAATATGAAAGGTCTAATTGATGTATATGGTTATATTAAGGCTCCAAATGTGGTGTTAAGTAAGTCTATGTGCTTAGAATAGTTTGGACCGTAAGGAATTAATTAGACAGTTTCACTGTGTTTAAAAATTGGAAGGCTAGTAATGTTTAACTCTCTCTAAATTAGTAATCTTCTGAGACGAATGATATAATTGTAACATGTTTAACTGTATATCATGATCATGTATCTGAATTATAATTGTTCTGAATGAGTTGGTGTTGAATAATATTAAGAGTTAAACCAACTTAGCATTACCGGATTTTGGGGAAACGCTATAGATTAAGTATGTCTATATGCATACTGTAATTATGTTTTTGATGTTTTCATGATTACAGTTAGTATCAATTGTTGGAGGTATGAACTTAGTTGATATTTACTTTAATATCTGTAATATCAACTGCTGGCTGTTGAACGCTATTAAGATTTAAACTTAATAGTATACCGGATTTTATGGAACTGTATGTACTGAGCATGTTTATGTATATACTTTTACTCTACTTATCGATGTTTACATTACTACTGTTGGTATCAATTGTTGGATGTATGAATTTAGTTGATATTTACTTTAGTCATCTGTATTATCAACTGCTGGATGGTTGGAGTATGCACCGGTTTGGGACGGTGGCATACTAGGGATGGTTTGGATTCAAAATACCAAAACCTACCTACTTTGGATTTGGGAATGGATTAACCAAAAGTTAAGTCCTATTAAATTGTAGTGTCATGGCAACAACTAGTTAAGCGGCACTACTAGGATACAGGATGGATTTTAAATATATTGTTATAGTACCACGATATGAGCTTGAATCTCATGATCAATGGTTAGGGAGCGTATATGCATCGGGATGCATAGCTGGATACGATGGTTGGAGGTGTACCCTATTTAGGCTTAGGTACACATGCCCACTTCGTGTGCATTTTAGCATGTTACCTCTATTCAGGTTAAGACCGGCCTGTAGTCCAGTGAGAGTCCTTTAGTGTGACTATATATATATTTACGGACTATTAGCTATTGTTGAATTGTTTAGGGTGTACATGCGTATCGGGCCTCTGTTTGGATTGTAGTAGGTATAGAACTTACACGTGGGCCTGACCCACTTTTATTTTTCAGGTACACGACAGATCCAGACTTAGACGTGTTCGTGCTGAGCAGAGGTTTCTACTCACTCTACCGACGACGTAGGATTTCTCTCCATAGCTTATATCAGGATGTTCTTTCAGTTGTTTTAATTCAGCTTGGATTTTTATTAGGGGTCCATTAGAGATGGATTCCCGAGTTGTTAAACTTATGGAGTTTTGGATTGTCAGATTTTCAGTATTCAATTTTTAAAGGATTTATATTTAGTTTCTTTCAACTTAAATTTTATTTCTTAATTCAATTTGTATTCTGTGTTCGGTTTAAAATATTAATTGTTTGAAATTCCCTCAGGTTTGGGCCTGGGCCTGATCAACCTATGTCTCGGATCCAAGGGGTATCACATCATTCAACTTAGCCAGTTGATCTGACTTAAACACAAATAGGATTCAATATTTTACAATCCATTCCTTTAATGCGGTAGGTTAGGTCTTAGCGTTTTGAGCTAAACCGTCCCTAGTATGCCACCGTCCCATACTGGTGCATACAATCCTCTATATTCATGTAAATTACAATATATAAATAATAAATTAGTAATTTACAGTCCAAACTATTATCCATATATTTGCAGAAAAATATTTAATATTCTCGCAATTGAAATCCAAACCATAATCCATGTAATTGCAGAAAATTATTAAGATTTCAACAATTAGCCTCCAAAGCATGCATAGATCAAATTCAGTACATCAATAACCCTATAATGCATTTAGAACAAGTTTTAAAATCATGTTGTTTCCCATTAAATTGCTAAAATTTAGTTTAAGCAATTAATCTCTTCCATCCGGCAATAGTCTAACACAATTATGCTAATTTGATACTGTTTGTCCCAAGTATTTAGAATTGAATTTTAATTAATTTAAGGTCTTAATGATACCCAAAATCATCTTCTTAAGTCCTTTGTGAAGACCCAAAACCATCAGAACAGTTAAAGCCTCGCACAATTCAAAACAGTGCGTCAAAAAAACCATCAGAAACCAAATTTGAGAGAGAGCCTGCTCCATGACTTTGGGTGCAGGCTCTATTAAGCCTAGAGCCGACTCCAAGGACCTTGAGCCAGCTCTACATGTGTGGGAGCTGGCTCTTACCTCCTCTGAGAGCCTCATGCTCCGATGCACTCCGTTTCAGCCCTTCTGCTCTATCTCCGGCCATTCCAACCTCTCTGTTCCTCTTCAATACTAAACTTAGGAGTCTTATCTAATCCCAGTAGCATCCCCATGGGTTGTTTACAGTGGTTAAAAGCAGTTACAGTAATTTCAACAATACTAGTTTAGCATGCTTAAAGAACAACACTGGAACTCAAACAAACACGAACTGAACCAGAGTGAATTACAACACATACAGATCATCAATATAGCATATCTTATACATGTAAAACTCAATTAATAATTAATTAAACCCTAGAGACTATCTAGGTGCACATAACACGAGCCAACGGGAAAGAGGAAGAAAATAACTTGCCTGTAACTTCAATTATGAAATCCCGGTGTCGTGTCCACTGTTCCGGCAACACGAACTACTGTAAAGCCTCCTAGTGCTCCAGGATAGTCCACCACAACCCTTCCTTGGTCCTCTCCGGTTTCCTCCTTGACAGCCCTTACAGTGCTTCCGTTCTCAACCCTCTGTTTTATAAGCTAACACTCTGTTTTTCCCCAAAACCCTAAACCAACGTGCTAACTATATTTATAGGCTTAAAACACTAAACCCTAATCCTTGTTTAATTAGAGCCAGAGCCCTAATTGTAAACTTCTAGTCGGCCCATAGTGTAACCAAAATTTAATCCATGTCAGCTACACACACAGATTACACTTAGTTAACTTATTTTTTTTATTAAAATTAATAATTCCTAAATTAATCCAAATAATCCAAATACATGCAATTTAAACACATAATTTAAACAATTAAATCAAATAAGTAATTAAAACAATTAACCAATGAACAAATCAATTAAACACATAAGTAAACAATTTAAATCAAATAAGTAATTAAAACAATTAAACAATTAACAAATAAGACAACTAGTCACACAAAATACAATAAAATAATAATTAAAATGCCGAGACTATCCTTTTAAAATTAGGGGTATTATAGTTTGTGGTCGCTCTCTCAAGAACACGAGGCAGTGACGATGCAAATGAACGGAAAATGGAATGATTTAAAGTTTTAATAAAAACGGGTGTGCTGCTTGCAAAACGACGTCACTGCTTTAATGTGTCCTTTTTTGGTCTTTTTACAAAAAAAAATTATTTTTATATATTTAATAAAATGCTTTAGTAAGGGTATTTTGGTCAATTTAAGTTTTAAATGTGTAAGGGGGATCTAATTGCACCAAATTGAAACTTGAAGGATGTTTTTTGCGCGGGAGGGGTATGATATGCATTATATGCATACTTGAGGGGTGTTTTTTGTACTTAAACCTTATCATAATTTCAGGAGCCTTCTTTATGCTTTTAAAAATTACTCGGACATTCCTTAAAAATTAAACTAATCTACACAAACCTTCCTTCTTAGTGACAGACAATCAATTGAACTAATACTACGTTTGGTGTGCAGGAATGGAATGGAATATAAGTGGAAATGGAATGAGAATGGGAATGAAATAGAATGGTCATTTTCATTCTATTGTTTGGTTGTAAATATGAAATGTGTAGGAATGGAATGATAATAACAATTCTAGTGTTTGGTTGGACCAATTTAAAATTTAGAATGGAATAAATTTCTAATTGAATTCTCCAAAATATCCCTTTTAGTAACAAATAAATTAAATTAAATTAACAAAATGATATTCTCTAATAATTTTTTAAAAATAAATGGTGGTAGTGGCGGTGGTGGATGGCGAAAAGCGGTAGTAGTGTAGGTGGTGGTGTTGGAAGGCGGTGGCGGTGACAATGGTGGAAATTAGTGGCAGTAGTGGTGGTGGAAGGTGGCAGTGGTGTTGGTGAAAGGCGGTGGCAGTAGTGTGATGGTTGTGGTGGAAGGAGATAGTGGTGTGACTATGGTGGTGGTGGAAGGCAGTGGAAGTAGCGACGATGGTGGTGGTGAAAGGCAAAGGAAGTGGCGGTGGTGGTGGTGGTGGAAGACGGTGGCAGTGGTGGTAGTGGTGGCGGTGGCGGTGGTGGTGGTGAAAGGTGGTGGCGGTGGCGGTGGTGGAAGGTGGTAGAAGGCAATGGCAGCTGCGTTGGTGGTTGGGGAAGGTGGAGGCTGCGGCGATGGAAGGTGGTGATGGAAGGTGGTAGAAGGCGATGGCGGCTGCGTTGGTGGTTGTGGAAGGCGGCGGCGGTGGTAGTGTAGGGCTGTGGCTGTGGCGGTGGTGGAAGGTGGTGGTGGTAGTGAAAGGCGATAATAGTAGTGGTGGTGGAAGGTGGTGGTAGTGGTAAAAAGCAATGATTATGGCGGTGGTGGTGAAAGGTGGTGAAAGGCAATGACAGTGGTAGCAGTGGAAGGTGATGGCGATAGTAGTGGTGAAAGGTGACGGTGGTGGTTGAGGCAAACGGTGGTGGTAGCAGTGGTGAAAGGCAGTGGAGGTGGTGGTGATGGAAAGTGGTGGGCGATGGTGAAAGTCGGTGGTGGTGGAAGGCAGTGGTAGTGGTGGTGGTAGTGAAAGGCGGAGATGATTGTCGTGGAAGGTAATGGTGGTTTTTGGATTTAGAATATGAGGGTGTTTTGAGAAGTTGATTTTTTAAAATAAATTACTTAGGAATGGAATGGTTATTCCATAGGTTTAGTTGTGAAATGGATTTTCATTCTCAGGAATGGATTTTCATTCGATTGAAATGGCCATTCCCACTTTAAGTTGCATTCCAAACAAAGAAATGGTTGGAATGGGCATTCTATTCCATTCTATTCCTGCACACCAAACGTAGTATAACGGACTTGTAACGACCCAAACTGGGGGTCCGGATTGCTAACCAGGTTCTTCACCAAACCCGAGGACACACTAGGGGTAAAATGATCATTTTACATTGTGAGGGGGTAATAAGACCTTAAACTAGTCAAATGAAGTTTAAAATAATTATTCTAGACATTCCATAATGTTCGGTAAGGTTCTACTGTCACCGGATATAATTTCCCAAAAGCGTTCTTACTCGGTTCAAGGGAAATCCGACATTGTTCTACTAAAATGACCATAACTCTCTACATGAATGGAATTTGAGGATTAGGTTGGTCCCATTGGAAAGCTAACTCAAAATCCTTGAAAATGGACTCAAGAATGACCCTATTCGGGTTCGGAACGAAGAAGTTATGATCGTCCGAAGTCAAACGTTCCAAACTGTCAACTGAAAAAGACAAATTAGTGCACTGGGGGACTTGAACCGGTTTAGTGGGGCTAAACCGATTCAAGATGGGCAGTGTGCCCATTCTTGAACCAAAGATTCCCCCTTGAACCAGTTCAATGGGGCTGAACCCGTTCAAGATGCCCAGAACCTCAAAATTGCCCCAAACAGCCTAAAATTGTGATCTTATGCACTTTAGCACTACTTTGGTCCCTCGGTGACCTTACTCAAAGCTCAAACCTGTCCCAAATCTTCCATTTGATGATAAAACTAACACAATTAGGTAATAATGAAATCAAATAAGGCTATACATGGGTCCAATTTACCATTAAAATTAAGCAAATCCGTCATACATAAAAAATATGGCCTTAAGGCTTTACATGAATATTGAAATCATAATAAGACCACAAAATACAAATGAATGGTCTTAAGACCATTTCCAACCATGTAGGTGATACAAAATGTTCCCTAATATTATTTACAACAAAAGGGTTAATATACACATTAAGCACAAAAGAGTCCAAGTTTGTCAACCCGACTAAGCTGGTGGTGGATCGTCGTCTGCCACTTCTTCGACATGACCTGAAAAATGTTAATAATAAAGGGGTGCGCATAAAGCTCAGTAGAAGGTGCCTAAAACACACCTCTTGTGACCCCGTGAATCTAAACAATGAATAGGAAAAATAACCGAGATCATGCTATTTTCGGGAAAAATATAACCATAACATCAACAACAATAATCTAAGTCATAAACGAATCATGCCGTGCTTTGGAATGCAATGTCGCTCCCCATTTCTAAAACCTTTTCCGTCATCATTTCCAAACCGTTAATGCAACCCATCCCATGGTAGCTCCATGGCGGCATGAGAGAAGGATTGGCTAACTGTCCCTGACCACAAGGCAACTCCAGGGCGTCATTTGGGGCCTAATTAACTCAACCACGCTAGGACAGTCTCCCTAGTTCCCTCTAGGTCACATTAACCCCACGGTCCCTAGGCAACTCCTAAGCGACCAGGTTTTCGCAAACATTTCGTCAAAAACTTTTTTCCCAAAATCATTTTCAAATTATTTTCCCATTTCTTCCCAATGCTTATGTATGAATGTATCATGTCATTTCATGCAATGTAAATATTCATTATCATGCTTTTAATTTAAGCTTAACCACCTAACATGCTTTACAATAACACAAACAACATATCATACTTCTAAGTAAATAAAAATCTAGCATGTTAAGCACAAATATATAAAAACAAATCCACATAACTATGCTTCTCACAACAAATCCACAAACCACTTACACATATATCATCTACACATAGAATTTCACATAGATATACAAATCATTGACAACAATATAATGATTTTTCAAGAGTTAATCACAATTAAGCATGCTATATATTCAATTATAGAGAAAATTCACAAAAATCAAAGAGTTTTTGTGGATTATGACATCTCTACCTCAAATGAGAGAAAAGCCCCAAAAATTGCCCAATTCTTAGCCCTAATTTCAAAAGTTCAAGGTGCACCAAACGGAACTTGGCTCCGATCAAATCGAAGATCTCGACACGCTCTCTAACTTGCCGCAAACGGCAGCAAAAATCTCCAAAAGACAAGAGAGAAATCAATGATTTAAGTTTGTGAAAAAAGAAAATAAAAAGAGAAAGGAGAGAGAGATAGAATCTTCGGGAGAGGGGAAGAGAAAATGGAAGGCCTAAATAGCCTCTTGGCCTTTAAAAGAGGTGGTGGGTCCCACCACCAAAGATATTTTTATTTTCTTTTAAATTTCCACCATAAAGGTATATATATATATACATACATACACACTTAATAATTCACAACCACATATAACACACAAAATAAAATAAAATGAGGTGCAGCTGGACCCAAACGAAACTCCCGTATGCAACTATTCCTGTAGCGGGTCCCACACGGAACCGTCCGGTCCGAAAAATGAAAAAATGCAAAAATGATCATCATTGCATTTCTAGGAGTCCTGAACTAAAAAAAAAATGCCTCAATCAACTCTCAAACACACCCGGCACACTTCACGGTGTCCGGCACGTAAAACGAGAAAAGACGAAAATACCCTCGAAATTTTAGAAAATGAAAAATGACGAAAATTGGAAACATTACAGAACTTGTCTAATTTATTGATATGCCCTCAACTTTCTATGATAAATTACTAAAGTACCTTAGTATGTTTATATATATATATAACGGACTTGTCTAATTTATTGATATGCTCTCAACTTTCTATGATAAATTACTAATGTACCCTAGTGTGTTTATATATATATATATATATAATAGTATAGTATAGTATACATAAAAAAAGAATCTCAAACTGTTGGGTATGGTCGGCCACCACCACCACCAACCACCATGGGCGCCATCACCATTGCTGCCACCACCATCATCTCTATTTTCTCCATCTTTGTGTATATATATATATATATATAAAGATTGCAAACAAAAATCTACAATCCTCTAGCAGACTTAGAAAGTTAAGACTTTGATTTGATACAAATTTGCATATATATATATATATATATATATATATATATATATGTGCGCGCGCGCGCACACGCATGTGTATGTATATGTATAGATCAAAAAAAATTTCTCCAGAAATTTATATTTGAAAATACATATAAAAGGCCTTTTGAGAGATAATTACATAAAAGGCCATTTTATGCAATTGATTCCTCAAAGACCTAACCATGAAAGCTATCAGAACCAACAAATGGTAGGGATAAAGGTATTATGGGTATTTTACTTAATTTAGTACATGATATCAGCAAAGTCTCTATAATTGTAGCAAACAACAAAGGAGGTCTATATAATTTACCCAAAACAATATTAGTCAATCACCTACCCAAATACATGGGTATAACTTGATACAAACATAATAGTAAAACTATTTTACAAAAAATAGAATACGATTCAACAATGATACATCTGAAAATAATAATACTCCTATAATACATCATTCATACAAAAATAAAAAATAAAATAAATAAAAATAAAAAAATTGATATTTTTTTAACTTGATTCGCATTATTATGAATTTAATTATTAATTTGGAGCTTAAAGTTGGATGGGTTTTGTTTTTGTTTTTCAAACCTTATATTACTTTCCTAGTTAACTCATATATTTTAAAAAATGTATTAGAACCCTTTTAAAATAATAATAATAATAATTGCAAAATTTTTTGTTGTGCCCTGAAAATGTCACAAACGTATCCCTGCCACGTTAAATAAGTGTCTCGCGCATGTCTTGATCAAACATGTGACACCACCACACTTCTAGAAAAGTGCCATACTTTCTAATTTGAAGATAATTGTCATTGTTGCAAGGCTGCAAAATTCCGTTTTCTGTTTAGAAATCTGGAATTTTTTTAAAAAAAAAAAAAAAAAAAATTAAACCAAACATACCTGTTATGGTAACTTTTTGGACTAATTTAAAATTCTAAGAAACTTGTAGAAAATGTACTTATTGACTGAATTGTAGGATTGCAGTTGTTGATCACAGAATGCATGTTTTGTTGGAAAAACATGGTGTGACATTACTTGGTGGGTTGTTTAGCATATTTTATAAACTATTTGGAATAAACAATAATCATATATATGAATTACAACCAATGAACATACTTAATACTATGTGTAGCAGGACCAACTTTATCAATAATCAATTGAGCATGATGACTATGACTAATTAATGACTCATAAATTACCTACAAAACTTTTGTTAATACTAATACCGCTCCTTTAATCAGATGATTTCCATCACGCTTAGAACTTATCATATTGTTAACTCCATCAATTTGAGCATGCACAAAAATATATATATATAAAATATAAAATAAAAAAAAAACCCTATTTTAACATTTATAATGACCAAATGTCAATTTTTTTTTTTTAATCCGTCTCGCGAAGATTTAGGCTTTAAGTTTGATTTCTATTAGGTAAGTTCGATTCTTTTTATGTGCGAGTAATTACTTTGCGGCCACGATCGCGAATATAATTCGAACCTTACCCGATCTGTGTGGGGTAGTTGCTTTGCACGAGTTTTGTGGATTAGTGGGGCAAAACCTCTAACACTCAGTCCCACATCTGTCAATTATAATATAATTTAGTAATTAATAATATGCAGTATTGCCTTTCAATATCGCCGAGCCTAGTAACATGGGCTTATAACCAAGTGAGGCATTAAAGTGGTTGGATATTGAATAGTGTGAACCCATTATGGGAATCCCCATCACACAACCACTTTTTGAGATATATATATTTTTTATTTGCTATTTTTAATCAAAATGGCATGCTTATTGGAATAATTTTTTGGATCAGATCTTGTAATTTACTAGTATAATAGCGAAAAAAGAAGAAGAAAAAAAAAAAGTCATATTTTATAATTTATGTTGACAAAAAGGTCTTATTTTTCATGTGGCATTTTGGTCAATATAAATTGAATAAGACTTGCATGTTGATCTGTCAATGTTTGTAGTATCTAACTGTTTGGGCTGGGGACCTCAAGGTTAATATTGTGCTTCTCTGTGTGGCCGAATGTTTGGGCTTGTTGTACTTCAATTTGCTGTTTTGGTTTTTTTTGTTTACCTCCTTGGGCCTTGTTAGTTCTTCTATATGCATATTTTTTATTTATTTATTTTTTTTCAAAGCAAGAATGTTAGATTCGAATTTAGGGGAGCGAATACTCGAAACGGGACTCCCTACGACAATGGAGAGCAACCCAACTGTTGGATTACGATGGCATTTGCGCATACACACATACATTGTTTAACCGTTCGAAAAAAAAAAAAAAAAAAAAAAAAAAAAAAAAAAAACTATCCCTAGGTATAATTATATAAAAATTTAAATAATGTTGGGTTAATTTTAAAATTTTAACAAGTTTTTCTCAAGAACCAATCAAAAATAAATTTTTTAGAGCTTGGAATTATGTAGAACAAAATGAGATAGGATTTCTCTAATCAGTGGATTTTCGTTCCTAGGACCCCTCTTGGCTTAGGCTTTTGTGTAGTATTCCGGATATGTTTCTTTTTTCAATGCTTTCTAATATATTTTTACTTATAAAAATAAAATCATCGAACTTTCTGACCAACGACATTTTCAAATTTTGAATTGATTTCCTTGATATCTAAATATTTTCCGAATTCAGGAATATCAAAATATCATTTGATTTTCTATTGTTCTGTTTGAATTTTAATTATCTTCATTTCCTTTTATGGTTAAATGATAATGAATATGTAAAATTGCATATTCTTTTTCCCATATTTTCGTGTAACAACTAACAACAGCAAAAGAATGGCTATAAGATTTATTCACATCCATCTTAACCGAATATTATTTACTTTTATATTTTTTATAAAATGGTTCAGCAAGGGTAATTTAGTCAATTTAGAATTTAAATTTGTCAGAGGGACTTATTTGCACCGATTAAAACTTTAGGGGTATTTTTTACACGCAAGGGATTTGATATGCATTATAAGCATACTTCATCGGTGTTTTCTAAAATGTTATCAGATTAAAAATAATAATAATAAATAGAAGTGTTAATTTCTAAAAATGAGGTTATGTAAAATATATATATATATATACACACACACATATAAGACACACTCACAAAGTAGATTATCAAATACGTTTAATGGATATTTAAGTCAATTTCTATTTCAATTCTCTTTAAGCTAAAGTCCGTTTTTTAAGTCACCCCTTTTTCAAATCAACCTAATAAGTATTTAAGTCAATTTCTATTTCAATTCCCTTTCAGGTAAAGTCCGTTTTCTAAATCACCCCCTTGACTAATTGAGGGAAATCTTTTTGACAAAAAAATTAAGAAGATAATTTAATGCAAAACACAAATAAAAAAAAAGAGATGTAATATAGTTCACCCTTAAAAATAAAAATTGAAAATTAAAAATTAAGGAAAAAAAAAAAACTCATGTGACTCAATTATTCAGATTTGGATCCTCTCCAATTATTTGTCTCTCCGTGCATCTCCAAATCTGGATCAAACGATCAAAAATGTATCATATCACCCACTATGCTTTAATTTTATACCTAATTTAATCCAAACAAAATGCTAATGTGTGCTTTCATATCTGTTTCGGTTAGATTAAATATAGGAATCGTTGGAGAGAATCAATTCCGAATTTATTCAAAAAGACCTGCAACAAAGCATGCAATTCGATTTTGTTTGGTTTTAAATACATTGATTTTTTTTTTTTTTTTTTTTTTCGACTTTTCGTTTTTAAACTAAATTAGTATTATAGTATTTTCAAGGCCAAATTGCAAAATATCTTGAGCTATCAACCAACAGTTGCAGCGAGATGGACATTAATTTTCTGTTAAGTAACCATATCTAATTACATAAATATTCATTCCAAAAAATATAAAAAATAAAATAGAATTTTTGAAAACCAAAATGTCTTACATACATTTGAATTTCACTAGGTGTTTTTATGTGGCTAATATCTGTTGTTTTTGTAGTGACTTATCTGACCCGGGTAGGGAGGCGCCCTTCTGAATCCTCAGGATTAGTCGAGTTGTTAGAGACTCTAAGGCTCAGTTTGGTAGAGTGAAAATGGGAGGAAAGGAAAGGGAAGGTGATGGAGAGTGACTAAAAACCTGTTTTTGGGTAAAATGGGTGGAAGGAAAGGGAAGGAGAGAGAAGGGTTTGGAGGGTTATGTATAGCCTTCTACACTGATTTGTTTAACCTCCCAAAAATGGGAAGAAATGGAAGGCCGGTTGATGTAATATTTGTGATGCCAATTTTACCCTCAAAACAATATACATACAAGTTAACCGTTGCAGAAAGAATGGAGAGACGGTGAGCAACAGCTGGGAATGGCAAACCCGAACTGGAACAGCGGCGATGGTGAACCCAAACTGGAACAGCGGCGATGGAAACTTGGAAGATATTGGTTTTGATTTTCTGAACAATCTGATATATGGATATGCGTTTTGAATTTTTGATTCTTGCAGACAGAAATATAAACTGAAATATATGAGTTTGGGTTTTGAACTTCTGAATCTTGTAGAGAGAGAGAGAGAGAGAGAGAGGGAGTTGAGAACGATAATAAAGATGGAGGCAGAGATTGGGGAGGCTGAAATGATTTGCCCTAGATCGGAACCTTCAAGAACGAAGGTTTCTACAGCTGGATCTGGATCGTCTAATTCTTTTTTGATTGACCTTTGTTCAAGAAAGAAAAATTTCTTTCCTTTTATTGTGGCCAAGCTACTGATATAGGAGAATATATATTCTTTTTCCAAACATAATTATTATTTTTCCCTTTCTTTTCCTTTATTAACTAACCAAACACAATGGAGGATTAAAATTATCCTTCCCTTCTCTTCCCTTTCCTTCATAACTAATCTTATCCTCCCCCTTCAAACCCATCGTACCAAACATAGCCTCATGCTTTGTTTGGTTGGAGTGATGAAAAAATGAATGGAATAGATAGGGGGAAGGATGAATGAGATATTCCTAGGAAAGGGATGTATCTTTCTCATTTTTTATTTAGTTGAATGGAATGGATAATAGAAAGGATAAATTGAGTGATATTTTTTTTCTTGTTTGGTTGGAAGGAAGGGAATGAAAGTTCTTATATTATTTTTACTAATACACTCTTTTATATAAAATTATAAAAAGTAGATATTTATTTCAAATTTTTTGAAAAGGTTAATATTATAAATTACAAATTTATATATAGTTATGCCTTCTTTTTCTCTTGTCTTCCCCCAAAAGTGGGCCGATAAATTCATCCCTCCTTATTTTTTCCCTCTCTTCCAACCAAACACAAAAATATTTATTCATTCCTCCTCATCCATTCCCCCCTTGACCCTTTTCTCCAACCAAACAAAACATAAAAGTTGGTGCCTTCCTCACACCGACCGGGTTAACTTAAAAAAAAATTTACCGGTAAAACCCCTCTTGAGATGAGAGAGAGAGAGAAATCTGAGAGAGAGATCGTACCTCCACAAATTGATTTGAGGAAACTGAAAATGGAAGTAAAAAAAGAAAGCCAGAAGGGGGCTAAATCTTACACCTTAAACCCTTATGCGATTTGTTCGTCTTTTCTATACAAACCCTAAAAAGGCAGCGAAAGACGTCAGAGCTTCCGGTGGAAGTAACCGCCGACATATGAAACCCCTTCTGAGGTTCAGGTGCGTATCCAAACCATGGCGTGCTCTGATCGACAGTGCACATTTCATCAAATCGCATCTGAATCTATCCATCGAAATCAACGCCAATCTCAGCGTCATACTTAGAGATCGTTATGGATTTCGACTCGTTCGATCGTGTTATAAAGCTTGACCACCCCTTGAAGTTGAAAGCACCTCAAGAATTGGGCTCTTGCAACGGTTTGTTCTGTTCCTATTACACACAGCAACACATTATGCTGTGGAACCCTTCGACCCGATTGGATTCTGTTTATGGTGAGATTGGTACAGTTTTATAGCAGAAATGATGGTTCAATTGATTCTGAAGTTAAGGTTTAGAGTTCGAAATCAAATTGATGGCGAACGATCCAAGATTTTCCTTATTCCCTCCGACACTTGTCACTGAATGCTGTGGTTGTTAATGGGGTTTTGCACTGGGTTGTGACTCGTAAACCCAAATCGGACACGGCCGGTTTGATTGCTGCTTTTGATCTTGGGGTTGAGGAGTATAGGTTAGTGCGAGTGCCTGATTATTTGGATAAAGATTTTTGTAGGAATGTGAGGGTGTTAGGAGATGCCTTTGTGTAATTTGCAATTATGCTAATGCTAGAGGCCGAGTTGATATAGGGGTGATGAAAGAGTATGGAGTAAACGAATCTTGGACTAAAGTGTTATCTGTTGAGCTGCTGAGTTTATTTACTAGGTTTTATGATTTTGTGAGGCCTCTAGCGTATTCAAAGAGTGGTGGGGAAGTACTTCTCGCCTGTGACAATGCAAGACTTCTCTGGTTCGACTTGAAAAGCCAAACAGTCAAGAATGATGTTTGGATTCATGTTGTGCCAAGTTCATTTGAAGCTGATGTTTGTTTGGGAAGTCTAGTTCCTCTCCATGATGGTGGATGTGATGAAAACAATCAGCAAGCACAAAAGAAGGATAGAAAGGGAAGGTAACCCCCAAATTAATCTTTTTGTGCTCTTTTTGCTCTGCGTATATTATCTTACTTGGCATTGTTAGTTATAGAAATTTAGACCCTTTAAATGACATGTTAGTTATAGAAATTTGGCACAATGGTAATGTAACGATCCTAGCTGATGCCAAAATTTAAAAAAAATTCGGCATAACCTCCCCTAAAAATGGGCCTTCAACAACCTGTCCCAATACACAAAACACATAAAATCATCTAGCATCCCATTTATCCGTTCATTATACCTTAACATAGTTCCTTTCATGGTGGAACATCCACACACCAAATAATCTAAATTATCATAATTACAGTCCCAAAATACAAGATTAATATTTGAAGTCCATGTCTTACAACGTTACATGATACAATTACATGGAAATATATACCATGATTCCATTAGTTTCATTTACATTAAACAAAAGATAAGTTCGTTCTTAAATTATAAGGCCATGAATACTAACTTAGTTACATTTCCACAACTATGAATATACATAGAATGGTCAAAATACAAAATAGCAAACAACCTTCTAACAACTTTCAAGTTTGCGGAGGATTGTCATCCGCCGTTTCTTTGCCATGACCTGAAAAAAATAATAAGTATGCAGGGTGAGCTATATGCTCAGTAGGTGACACTTAAGACACGCATCTTGTGTCCCCGTGAATCCAAACATAGAATAGGTCAATGGGAATGGGGATCATACAATATCGGGATAATACAACATTCCAATCAAACTCAAGTACAAACAATGCAATGCCATGAAATGCGAATGCATGCCGATGTCGCTCCCCGTTTTCACATTTAAAATCCATCACTTTCAAACTGTTAATATAACCCGCCCTTTGGTGACCCCGCAGCGACACGAGAGGAGGATTGGCTAGTGTCCCTGATCCTTGGTAACCCCGCGGCGTCAATATGGGGCCCAGCTAGCTCAACCACGCTAGGGCGACTCCCTAGTCCCCTCTAGGCTATATTAACACTCCGGCCCTTTGGTACCCCCGCGGCGACCGGGTTTTCCAAAAACACTTTTATCAAAATACTTTTCCCCAAAACTCCCTATTTTCATTTCAAAAACAATCTTCCCAATCATGTCTCATGGTATGCATGTACATTATGTTCTTAATGCCATGGAAGTGAAGGCTTTCACATTATACAATTGTGCATACATTACAAGTACTCTAGGAAAATTACACATGCCATCCCATATCATTCTAGCAAGTTTTATAACAATATAAGCATGGTAAATCAATTTATCAGACAAGGAAATTAGTCAAATAAACATGTTCTCATACAACTCAAGTAACACATTTAATCATAACCTCACATATAACACTTACATCATCTTTGATACAATTAATTCAAAAATAAGCATGCTTTTTAACAATTTAGGAGGTATAATTCACAAAAGAGCAAGAACATCATGAGTTAAGGGCCCCTACCTCAAGATTGCACAAAACCCTTAAAATGGGTCCTTAAATTCGAGCTCCCAAAGAGGACCAAAAGCTGGAATTTCTGGTACTAGCACGTAGAGCTCGTCGTGCTCGTCGTTTTGCCTCAAACGGCACCTAAATCCGCTAAGAATTGAGAGAGAAATCAAGGATTGAAGTTGAAAAAGAAAAAAGAAAAGAAAAAAAACAGAAGCAGCGAGAGAGAGAGATTTAAGCTGCCCGAGAGAGAAAGCAAATTGGAATTAAATGGGTCTGTAATGACCCTTATATCTCAGGTGGGCCCCACAGTTGAAAAGTCATTATACTAATTATATATATAGATAAGTCAAAAACTTTACATTCTCCCCAATTTTAAAAGATTTCGTCCCCGTAATCAAGACATACCTGGAGAAGAAAACAACTCTGGATACTTGGAGCGAACCTCCTATTCGAGCTCCCAAGTAGCCTCCTCGACTCCGTAGTGTCTCCAAAGGACTTTCACCATTGGTATCGTCTTGTTCCTCAACACCTTTTGTTGTGTGTCAAGAATCTGAACTGGTCCTTCCTCGTAGGAAACATCCTCATCAATGTCTACATCAACCCAACTCAAAATGTGAGATGGATCTGGCTCGTACTTCCGTAACATCGATACATGGAAAACATTGTGGACCCTATCCAACTGTGGTGGCAAAGCAAGTCTGTAGGCAACCTCTCCTACACGGTCCAAAATCTCAAACGGTTCAATAAATCGTGGCGACAACTTGCCACTTTTCCCAAATCTCATCAATCCCTTCCGTGGAGAAACCCGAAGAAAAATGTGGTCTCCCACCTCAAAGGATAACGACCGTCTCCGCTTATCCGCATAACTCTTCTGTCGGCTCTGAGCTGTAAGTAACCTCTGTCTTATCAACTTAATCTTCTCAGTAGTCTCGAGTACAATGTCAGGTCCTAAGGTGGCTGTCTCACCTACCTCAGTCCAACAAACAGGAGACCTACAAGGTCTACCATACAACGCCTCAAATGGAGCCATCTGAATGCTCGCCTGATAATTGTTGTTGTAGGCAAATTCAATAAGTGGAAGGTGATCCTCCCAACTACCACCCAAGTCAAGCACACATGCCCGAAGCATATCCTCTAAAATCTGGATAGTACGCTCCAACTGACCGTCAGTCTGTAGATGGAATGCCGTACTCAGGTGCAATGCTGAGCCAAACGCTGCTTGAAGTCCTTCCCAAAACTTCGAAGTGAACTTAGCATCCCTATCTGAAACAATGGTTACTGGAACTCCATGCAACCTTACAATCTCCTTCACATAAAGAACACCAAGCTTCTCTGCATCATCTGTTGCCTTAATAGGCAAAAAGTGAGCCGTCTTAGTCAATCTGTCAATGATGACCCATACGGACTCATTGCCCCTTCGTGACCTTGGAAGACCTGTCACAAAATCTATAGCAATATGCTCCCATTTCCATTGCGCTACAGGTAATGGTTGCAACAAACCGGCTGGTCTCTGATGCTCGGCCTTCACCTGCTGACAGGTAAGGCATCTAGCCACAAACTGTGCAACATCTTTTTTCATCCCGTTCCACCAATACTGACGTCTCAAATTGTGATACATCTTGGTACCACCTGGATGAACTGCAAAGCGGGAAGTGTGAAACTCCCGTAAGACGTCCTCACGACAAACAGTAGGAACCACCAACAAACCCCTGAACCGTAGACCCCCATCTGCATACAAGGCCCAATCTTTCACTGTCTCACCACTGGAGATCAAAGCGTGAATGGCATCTAAATCCGGGTCCTGTCTCTGTGACTCAATCACTCGTACAACAAGAGTAGGCTGAGTCATAAGATTAAACAAGAATGCCGGCTCGCTGTCAACATCATCATCAAAACAATACAATTCCATCTCTGCCAAATCCTTAAGCATCTTCCACTTCCGAATAACTAGACAGGCCAAAGTTCCACGAGATTTTCGGCTTAAGGCATCTGCTACCACATTTGCCTTGCCCGGATGATACTGCAAGTCAAAATTATAATCTTCCAAGAATTCAACCTATCTTCTCTGTCTATTGTTCAAGTCCTTTTGGGAGAAAAGGTACTTGAGACTTTTATGATCTGAGTACACCTCGAATCTCTCACCATACAAGTAGTGTCTCCAACACTTCAAAGCAAACACAATTGCCGCCAACTCCAAATCATGAGTAGGGTAGTTGTACTCGTGAGTCTTCAACTGTCGAGACCCATAAGCCACTACTCTACCATCCTGCATCAACACACACCCTAAACCATCACGTGAAGCATCACAATAGATCACATAACCCAAGCCACGCTCAGGTATCACTAACATCGGAGCCGTAGTCAATCTTGTCTTCAATTCCTGGAAAGATGACTCACAGGCTTCATTCCATGCAAACTTAATCCCTTTCCGGGTTAAACGGGTCATAGACGCTGCCAAACGGGAGAAATCTTTCACAAATCTCCGGTAGTAACCCGCTAGACCAAGAAAACTATGGATCTCAAACACATTCTTGGGTTGCTCCCAATTCAAAACAGCTTCAATCTTTGATGGATCAACTGACACTCCACCTTCTGAAACAACATGTCCCAAAAACTTCACCTCATGTAGCCAAAACTCACATTTCTCATATTTGGCATACAACCGGTGCTCCCGCAAAATCTGTAAAACAATACTTAAATGGATCTTGTGTTCCTCCCGAGATCGTGAATACACAAGAATGTCATCCACGAAAACTACCACAAACTGGTCCAAGTAATCGTGAAAGACGCGGTTCATTAAGTCCATGAATGCCGCTGGAGCATTAGTTAAGCCAAAAGGCATAACAAGGAACTCATAGTGTCCATACCGTGTACGGAATGCTGTCTTCGGGATATCCTCATCCCTAACCTGCAACTGATAATAGCCAGACCTCAAGTCAATCTTGGAGAAACAACTGGCTCCTCTCAACTGATCAAATAAATCATCTATCCTTGGCAAAGGATACTTGTTCTTGATGGTGGCGCGATTCAACTTCCGATAATCGATGCACAACCTCAAAGAACCATCTTTCTTCTTAGCAAACAAGACTGGTGCGCCCCATGGTGACACACTCGGTCGGATGAAACCTTTCATCCTCAAATTATCAAGCTGTCTTTTTAATTCCTCCAATTCAATTGGTGCCATACGATACGGTGCCATAGAAATCGGCGCGGTACCTGGCATTAACTCAATAGAGAACTCCACTTCTCGGTGTGGAGGCAACTCTGTCAAATCCTCCGGAAACACATCCAGAAAATCACGAACAACTGCAGGATAATATTCTTCCACAACATCATCCTCTTCGGCTATAAGGGTAGCCAAAAAGTAATCATCACGACTCCGTCCACGAATTCCATAAAACGATGAAATGTGGGAATCACTCCGATCTCCCACGAAAAAGAAACAGTCTCCCTCGGGAGTACAACCTGTAACCCTTCCTCTGAAACAGTCGATCGTGGCATGAAAAGAAGCTAACCAATCCATCCCGAGAATGACATCAAAGCTAGTCATTTCTAGGAGGATAAGGTCAAACACAAAAGTCCGCTCGGCTATCACAATGGAACAATCCCTCATGACTCGGCTCAAAGACACTGAAACTCCAACTGGCGTATCAACACATAACGCCTGATCCATAAAACTGACCTCTAACCCCGATGCAAGTGCAAATGATGATGAAATGAAAGAATGAGATGCACCAGAATCAAACAAAACACGGGCCCAAGAACCAAACACTGGAAATATACCTCGAAGAACTGAAGATCCAGGAGATGCATCAGTTGGTGCAAGGGCAAAGACACGCCCCTGCGGTGCCTGTGCCTGTGAACTACTAATCTGAACACTAGACTGTTGTGCTGACACAGTAGGAGTATCCCTCCTAGCTGGTCGTGAACCCTGAGAAGATAAGGCAGGCTGTGGTGGTGGCGGCGGTGGTCTAAAACCTGATTGAACCGTAGGCGACTGTAACGGCCTTTGCCGTGACCCTCTGCCACTAGTGGTGCCTGCTCCCTGACTCGGACAGTCCCGAATCAAATGGCCCTGCTGGCCACACCTATAACAAGCCTTCAGAGCTGAAGAAACTGAAGTCAATCTCATAGGACAACTGGACTTGTAATGCCCAGGCTGCTGACATTGAAAGCAAACAACTGCATTCCTATCAGACCCAACTGGCAACGGAGTGGTAGGAGCAGATCGTGCAGATTGTTGTCCCTGAAACTGAGATGGACTGCCCCTGTTCCTTTTCCAAGAAGATCCTTCTGAAGATGGCCCTGCACCCCTCTTTTGCTTCAACTGCTCTCTTCTTGCATCCTTCTCTTTATTATCAGCTTCCAGCATCAAAGCCCTTTCCACTGCTTCAGAGTAAACCTTAATGAACTGTGCCGTGATCAACGGCCTCATCCGATCATTAAGACCAGAAACAAACTTCCGAGTCTTGTTAACTTCATCTCTCACCATTTATGGAGCAAAGCGAGAAAGTGAAGTGAACTTTTTTTCATATTCTGCCACTGACATGCTCCCTTGGATAAGGTTATGAAACTGGTCTTGTAACTCCCATCTTTTGGAAAGCGGAAAGTACTTTTTATAAAACAATTCCTTGAACTTGTCCTAACTCATCTCTTCCACCTTGTATCGGCTCGTAACCGACTTCTACCATAATTTAGCATCCTTAGCAAACTTATAAGTAGCTAGGATGATCTTCAAATGATCCTCTGTCACATCCATAGAAGTCAATTGAGTTTCAACTTGCTCCATGTAGTCATTTGCTATCATTGGATCCGCACCGCCCTCAAACATAACCGGCATCAGCTGAGAAAACTCCTTAATAATCTTAAGACGCTTCTGAGCTGGCGTCTCCTCAACTTGAACTGTAAGTTGTGGTGCCGACTGCGACTGAGCAGCAATCGTTGCCCTCACGACATTTTGCAACAAACGATTAAACTCCAGTGCCACAGAACCTTCACCCACTTCTACGGGTGCTTCAACATTATCCCCCCTTGTGGGGACAGCTCTCGGGGGAATCAAGTCCCTAAGAAGTGTGTCCTCATCATTTAGCTCCTCCGGATTGGAGCTGGAGCTCTCACCAACATCACCCCTAGTCGGTCTAAGGCCAACTTCCCTGATTTCCTCACGCCGTGACATCGTTCTATAAAACAAAGGAAACAATTCAATAACGATAACACTAAGGTCCAACCGTGAACAACCCAACGCAAAAACATACTGTACAAACATTTAGCATGTAATACTATGCAATGAACACATTAATGTAAGCATATAAACACATAAGCACGTAAGCAAGTAAGCAGTTAAGCATGCTTTTTCACATAGCAAAACACTTTTCCAAACAAGGAAATAACAATGCAAATGACTTCTCAGACAACCCTAGGCAAGCCTCTACCCGTCGTCCTAATGGTATTCGAACCATCGCTCTGATACCAAATTTGTAACGACCTTAGCTGATGCCAAAATTTAAAAAAAATTCGGCATAACCTCCCCTAAAAATGGGCCTTCAACAACCTGTCCCAATACACAAAACACATAAAATCATCTAGCATCCCATTCATCCGTTCATTATACCTTAACATAGTTCCTTTCATGGTGGAACATCCACACACCAAATAATCTAAATTATCATAATTATAGTCCCAAAATACAAGATTAATATTTGAAGTCCATGTCTTACAACGTTACATGATACAATTACATGGAAATATATACCATGATTCCATTAGTTTCATTTACATTAAACAAAAGATAAGTTCGTTCTTAAATTACAAGGCCATGAATACTAACTTAGTTACATTTCCACAACTATGAATATACATAGAATGGTCAAAATACAAAATAGCAAACAACCTTCTAACAACTTTCAAGTTTACGGAGGATTGTCATCCGCCGTTTCTTTGCCATGACCTGAAAAAAATAATAAGTATGCAGGGTGAGCTATATGCTCAGTAGGTGACACTTGAGACACGCATCTTGTGTCCCTGTGAATCCAAACATAGAATAGGTCAATGGGAATGTGGATCATACAATATCGGGATAATACAACATTCCAATCAAACTCAAGTACAAACAATGCAATGCCATGAAATGCGAATGCATCCTGATGTCGCTCCCCGTTTTCACATTTAAAATCCATCACTTTCAGACTGTTAATATAACCCGCCCTTTGGTGACCCCGCAGCGACACGAGAGGAGGATTGGCTAGTGTCCCTGACCCTTGGTAACCCCGCGGCGTCATTATGGGGCCCAGCTAGCTCAACCACGCTAGGGCGACTCCCTAGTCCCCTCTAGGCCATATTAACACTCCGGCCCTTTGGTACCCTCGCGGCGACCGGGTTTTCCAAAAACACTTTCATCAAAATACTTTTCCCCAAAACTCCCTATTTTCATTTCCAAAACAATCTTCCCAATCATGTCTCATTGTATGCATGTACATCATGTTCTTAATGCCATGGAAGTGAAGGCTTTCACATTATACAATTGTGCATACATTACAAGTACTCTAGGAAAATTACACATGCCATCCCATATCATTCTAGCAAGTTTTACAACAATATAAGCATGGTAAATCAATTTATCAGACAAGGAAATTAGTCAAATAAACATGTTCTCATACAACTCAAGTAACACATTTAATCATAACCTCACATATAACACTTACATCATCTTTGATACAATTAATTCAAAAATAAGCATGCTTTTTAACAATTTAGGAGGTATAATTCACAAAAGAGCAAGAACATCATGAGTTAAGGGCCCCTACCTCAAGATTGCACAAAACCCTTAAAATGGGTCCTTAAATTCGAGCTCCCAAAGAGGACCAAAAGCTGGAATTTCTGGTACTAGCACGTAGAGCTCGTCGTTTTGCCTCAAACGACACCTAAATCCGCCAAGAATTGAGAGAGAAATCAAGGATTGAAGTTGAAAAAGAAAAAAGAAAAGAAAAAAAACAGAAGCAGCGAGAGAGAGAGATTTAAGCTGCCCGAGAGAGAAAGCAAATTGGAATTAAATGGGTCTGTAATGACCCTTATATCTCAGGTGGGCCCCACAGTTGAAAAGTCATTATACTAATTATATATATAGATAAGTCAAAAACTTTACAGGTAAGGTTGATCTATTGGGTTCAAAATTCGGAAGCAGCCTCTCCGATAAGGGATGCATTCATGTGACCCTCCCCAGACCTTGCAATGGCAGGAGTATGGTGCACTAGGTTTTCCCTTTAACTAGAGTTCTCTTTAATATATGTGGATCTTAAATGACTATAGTTAGTATAATTTATTAGCTTGCAACTGCTAAAGGTTGTATTGACTTCTTATCCTCTAGCAGTAAATTTACCTAGAGCTGAGAATTTTATTGCCTTTGTTTCTGTATATTGATGTCATCTTAAACCTTATGTGCTCTATTTTGATTCTCTTAGATTTGACTTCCTGTCAAAGGGGTTCAAGCTGGTGCTTTAAGCAACTGGAAGAAGAAACTAATTTGAAGCGAGAAGGTGGAAAGGATGTTTTTCATAATGTATTATGGGCCTTTTTTTTGTGAAGTCAAGTTATGTAGTAGTTAAAAAGATTTAATCATATTTGTCCGTTGAAAGCTATATTTACTATAGTTTTAAGAGTTGGAACCTTATGTTGTTGCATATTTCCATCTTTATTCATATATGGCAGCTTATTAAGTTTGTTCAAATTTTTGCTCATCGTTATATTCATGTTGTTCAATATCAGTATTATTGAGTTTAATGAAAGTATTGTTATTTCATTATTCATTGATATTATTGTTTCATTGTTTTGAATCATTGTGTATGAATAAGTTGACGTTACTGGCTTTGTATTTTTCTAAACTATGGGAAGATTTTCCCTAACACACAAGACCATCCTCATTGTCATTGAAAGTTACTGCAACAACGTGTTTGAATAAATGCCCAAATGGGTGCTGTGAATGAGAATTGAAAAAAGCTGTGGTTGTGTGATTCTGGTAGGAGGAGGTTACACAGTGGGCAAATGTTTGGTGAGTTTAGGAAGGATGTACATTTACCGTCCAATGTGGCAGACCTCGACTGAATAGTTAGCCAAAGGATAAAGGAATGCTTGGGAATGGAAGGCGAAGACCAGACCATGTGTGGCCATGGTTGTGATGGTATGTGTTGAGAAAGGAATTTTAAGTTTTGGGCTATGGAGAAATCACCTGATGGAGATGGTATCCAAAGGAACTTATCATGTCTGTGAGGGCCGGGGATTGAGAGGAGGTTTGTGTCTGTGAGTTAAGGGATGAGAGCGGTGATACTAGCACGGAAAAGTCCAAGAAGAACCAGAAATGAAATTGGACAGCTTGGTTTTGCTATCAAATGGTGAGCTGAGAAGCTGATGATTGGAGATTCTGAGGTGAAGGGGACCAAGATGTGACCATTTGTCGAACCCGAAATTGGCATTTGAACCATTGCCAATTCCTAGCTTGACAAGAGCCTGAACTACAGTTCGAAGTTGCAGTAACTTTCTCCAGCTCCAATAACATGGACAAGGTATGCTAACTTTTAATATGTTGCATCATTTAATTGTGTTTGCGCTCAGTAAGAACAATATCATCTAAATATTATATAAAAGGTAATGGTAGAGTTTAAGAAAATTATTTCCTAATATAAAGTATGGTCCATCATAATTATTATTATAACTAGTTTCCCATAATTTTGGTGTTGTAAACTTTTCAATATTTATTTTTACTTGCACATTCGTTGCCTCCTACAATATCTAATTCAAGTTCCTCCAGCATTAATCCTATAATAGATACATCCTGTTCCTTCTATAATTCATATGGCATGGTAAAGCTCTTGTTTTTGCATTTCAAAAATCTACACTAGTATCAATATATGCATGTAATGTATATTGTTTGTATCCTACAAAATATAACTTTACTCTTATGTAGGTACTATTTCCACTAGTTTTTAAAGCATTTTCCAATTTAGCTTCTGTCATGAAGTTATTTTCTTCTTTATAAATTGGTACACTCACTGTTTTGTATTATATAATTGATTTAGTTGTATTGATTTAGTTGTGAAGCACTTGTTTGGCTTTTTGTTTTGATAGGGAGATTTTTATCTTTTCTTAGGATGATGGAATTATCTTCTATTTCTATCTCTCTCTCTCTAGTTACACTAGATCGTTGCGTAGGTTCTTCTAAAAATCACTTTCTAGGTACCCTGAAATCACCTATTTTTAGTCTCTTTAATTAGTTTTATTTTAACATTAATGACTTGCAATCATGTACATTTGTGGATGGATTTTAAAATATTTTGGTCCATTTACCACATCTGTTGACATAATTTGAGGAGTTGCTGTTTTTAAACCATTAACTACTTTGGCTTCATTAGCCAAACCAAATCTTAAATTTAATCAATAAATTATATATATATATATAGGATACATTATCATTGAGTTAATATCACTTAAATTGCAAAACATAATAATAATAGTGTGCTTTAATTTTAAGGCTATCTAAAAGGTTTATCAAAAGGCTATATAAAACAAGTTTTAAGCTGAAGACATGCATGTACATTATAAGAACCTACTAGGCAGTCCAGTCCTTCATGACAAGGAATAATTCTAAACCAAGGTTAATAAAGGTTATTAATTAAATTATATATAAGAATATGATTGTCCTATATATGAGAAACAAAATGAATACTGGTTACTTTTTATAACTTGGAAGAAACCCTAGGATAAGATAAGAAATAATTCTAAACGCTTAAAGTAATTAACGAAAATAGGTCGAATGCATGAATATTGTGACAAGATCACACTTTTTTTGGTACCGAGCAGACCTAGACATATCCTTGCATAATCACTTGTCCTCCTTCCTCCATCCCTTTGTTTTATTTTTGCCTTTGCCTTCCCCAACAGAGAAATGGTGTCTTCTTCACCCCTCCATTCACAGTACTCTCCATATGTGCAATTTTTCTCATCTCTCATCCCCAAATACAAAAAATGAGTCTGTTTCATTCTCGGGTCTTTCTTCCGAACCAACTATATAAATGGCTTAAGTTATATGTTTTTCTTCTCATCATCTGATTTCAAAAACCCTGTTATCATTCACTATTCTCTTCATATATATCAAGTCCGTGCTTCTTTGTTCCGAGTACTATCACATTATCACTTTCTTCCATGGTTACCTTGAAACAGACCGTCATCACTGATCTGCTAAGGAAGTCGAAGCTCGAAAAGAAGAAAGTAGAGTCCCATTTCTCCAGGGAACTCACTGCCACTGCCCTAGAGAAACGGAACTGATCTTTTTTCTTTTTAAGCTTCGGCTTCCTTAGCAGATCAGTGATGGTCTGTTTCAAAGGAGCCATGGAAGCAAAGATGTTACTTGAAACAAACAAGGACCGAATGAATATATATTAAGAGAATAGTAAATGATAGCAAGGGTTTTTGAAATCGGTCAAAACGATGATGGGAAGAAAATCATACAACTTGAGGCATTTCTATAGTTCGCCGGGAAGAAAGACCACATACTCATTTTGAATTGGGGAAGAAAGAGGAGAAAAATTGCATAGAGAAGGACACTGTAAATGCTGTGGTGAAGAAGAAACCATTTTCTGTTGGGAAAGTGAGACGAGAGTGTAGATAGGCAAAGTGAGACTACTGTGATATTTGTGAGAGAGAGTGATTCACATATTTGAGATCTGCAGACGAGAGGGAGGGATGGACATGTATAGAGAGAGAGGAGCCCAATAAATAGAAGAAGAGCTGGCATCACCTACCCGGATACCCTAAATTAAATTGCCAATATTATATATATATTATACATATATATATATATATATATAGCATAAATATACAATATACGTCATATATCAAAGAAAGGACAACTGGGCATAAGGCAAGATCATTTTGGATGAGGGGTTTGATTTGATTTTGGATCAATTGCCAAGGAAAACACAGTGGTTCAGATGTATGGACCACTTTGACTGAAGTTAATGATGAGATTCCTTACACAAGCAAGAAAAACTTTGAATGTCTATTCTGCCCTTGTAATTGAATTTATAGACCATACGTGAGTGAGCCGGTGACAAACTTTCAAGTGCAGACTTAATTAGATCATATAATTTGTATAATTTCTTATTTATAATTCCCTATCCCATATTAGTTACCCACATCCAAAATTTTGACTTATTTGTTTTTGACTTATTATCATCTTTTATTTTTAAGTTATTTGAAATTATTTTTAATCGTATTCTTTTTATATACTACTTTTGTACTATTCTATATAATATGTACATTTTCGAAAAGTTTGACTCACTCCAAGTGGATATTTAATATGAAATAGGAATAGTATTATTATACATTAATTTGTCATCACTAGAGTAATTTGATGTGAATTAATAGCCTATGCGAGTACACTTGAGTCCACTCCGCAACTTTTCTTGCAATAAAAGATTACAAAATGTCCATCTAATTTATTAACCAATTAAATTGCCTGCATGTGAAATTTATAAAAATTAATTATCGTTATTGTTTAACTACCTGGGTTCCGCGGAGGTTAGCTCACACCATGGGGAGCACAAAGGTGCACACACTAGAGCCACACCAAGATGCACACAAGTGTCCCGGACTTAGATGGATCAATTGGAACTCATTTTCATTTTTTTTTTTTTTTAATATTTAAATAAATTATAATAGTATATTTTACAAAGAGAGTTAAAATTGACTAAGAGAATTTGAATTTAATAATTTTGGTACATTTTGAACAACCTTTGCTTGATTCGAGCTTGACTTGTATATCATTTTAATGTGAATGAGTCTCGAGTTTAAAGAGCTTATGTTAAATGTTATGTATCTTGGAATGAACCATGAATGAATCAGGTGCAGCACGACGTTGATCAAGACTCGAAACTACAAGCTAGGTTATCTTATCTTATCTCAAATTAGAATTAGGTTGTCTCATCGGTTGTAAAAAGAATAATAAAAAACTTAGATTAATTTGAGTATTACTAATAATATGATTTGTAAACAAGAATAAAGTCATTTGATGACCGTTTTCAAGAATATTATTAAGAAAAAAAGAGAGTAGTTCTTAAACAAATTATAAAAAAAAAGTAAGTTAGAATTAGACCTCTTCTCAATCCCAATATCGAGAAAGTGCTTATTGACACATGCCTTCAAACCTTTCTTTGTTTTCTGTGTTTTTTTTCCCCCTTTTTTTTAGAATAAAAACTATTCTTATAAAAATGAACTAATTTTTTATAACTTATTTGGACAAATTAAGGGAATGGGATACTTGAATACGAGCGCAC
Source organism: Cornus florida (assembly GCF_030987335.1). Taxonomy (NCBI): domain Eukaryota; kingdom Viridiplantae; phylum Streptophyta; class Magnoliopsida; order Cornales; family Cornaceae; genus Cornus; species Cornus florida. The sequence goes on along the minus strand of NW_026775579.1, from coordinate 55,400,077 downwards.
CCACTTGAGAAGATGGGCGCTTTACTAATAAGATCACTAAAAAATACACAATAAAAATAAAATTTGAACTTATTGAATTAAGCTTAACCGGAAATTAATTGGATAAAGCAGTCAAACACAGATACATTTGGACCTGAGAGCAAGTTTCAACTAGGCAATAAATAACACTAACACTTGTGAATTAGGTGCTTTTTGATAAAATTAAAATTAAAATATTGAATTTATATATTTTTTTCATAAACTAAGGACTGAACTTTTTAAGGACTGAAATTTATGTGCTTTGAATAAAATAAGAATTTTTTTTTTCCTTTTAATTTTGTTGGTTAAGTGAGATTCTTTCCTAAAAAATCTTTAATTTTGGGTGATGCGGAAAGACTGAACTTCTTTGACCAGATCATTGCATTGGGATAAAGAAAATTCAAATTTCAAAAAAAATGATTCTCTTGCTATCATTTCCATTTCATTTTATGTATGTAAATTGTTGCTTTTATTAGGACATGTAATAAATTTGTGATCTTGAACTTCAAGAAAAATTTATTGTCTTACCCAGCCTTCTCACTCTCTCTCCTTAAAAAAAAAAAAAAAAAAAAAAAAAAACATGGTTACGTCTGTTGAGCCGTACAACGGATAACGGATGTATTTGTCCATTCATGTAATACACATGTACGCACAGTAATAAATGATCAGATGCCTCGTTGCACATTTAGACTGTTCATGTAATATATAAGCACGCATAATAATAAATGATAAGATGTCTCGTTGCACTGTGCAACGGGTACAACCAAAATTTTCTCCTCCCTTTATTAACAAAAGGATTTTCTGTCTGTTTCTATGACCTTTCTCTTAATTCTATCATCCCTCGTCAATCACTTTCTCATGTCTACATTTATCTAATTTGTATCTATTATCTTTAAGGTGCATAGTAAGAATTGGTACTCTCATTATAGTTGCATTAATGGCTCAAATCCTAGCTTCTTAAATACTATACATTAATGTTTTTTAACCAACAAAAGAGAGAGAGAAAGAAATAAAATGAGAATTGAACTGATTGAATTAATCTTAACCGGAAACCAAGTGGATAAAGCAGTTAAATGCGGACACATTAGGACTCAAGAGCAAGTTTAAATTTCGCATTGAATTTATAATTTTTTTTTTTTTTTAAATAAGTTGAGGAATAAGGATTGTATTTTTTTAATACTTATCAAAAAAAAGGATTGTATTTTTTAATGACTGAAATTTAAGAGCTATTTATAAAATAAGATTTTTTAAAAAAAAAAATTCCTCTTTTTTAACATTTTAAATCCTCAGTGTTTGAGTGATAAGTGATGTGTCATCACTTAAAATTTTACCCAATTTTAGTTGAAACTTATTCTAACTTGTTGCATTATCAAAACACTCAACCAAATAAGTATTGAATTAATGTTGGATCTGTTCAATTGGAGACTTAAAAACAGATGTTGCAACTTATTAGCTTTTTATATGTTCACATATGTAGGTACAAATTTTTTTTATAGTCACATACACGCATGAGCATCTACATTTAAAAAGGAGCATAGGTACATAAAATTTAAGCTTTCATTTTTTTTTTACCAACAAAGCAAACACTTGTCTTTAAATACGGCAGTGTGAAGCATCTTGCTGCAACCTTAATCAACTTCCTTCGGATAATCATATTTTTTTTAAGAAAGCAAGCTTAATCAACTGAGAAATTTCCATGGACAAATATCCAACACTGAATCTTATTAACAATAGCACTCAATAGTCAATACAATAGGACTAACATAGTAATCATTCACAATTTTGACAATCACCTCTGCATCAACTTCAAATACTCTCTCCGTCCCCAAAATAATTGGGCACTTTCAAAATATAATTATGAGTTACAGTTTTTAAAATGTTCAAGTATTTTGAGACAGAGAGTAGTATTTTACATCATAATCCAAAAAAATATGAAGCATAACATATGAAGCATATCATACACTCCCCACTCGCATAATCTATTATATAATGTGTATATCCGCAATTAATTAGTTAATATTTTTTTCCTGAATAATTTAGTTAATATAATTAATAATATGTATTTGTTGTACTTAAAAAATAATAATAATAATAATTTAGAATCTTGGATAAAATTAAAAAAGAGTATTTTTTTTTTAAGAAGCTGAATACAAATTGCAAGTGTGATACCTGTTATATCAGTTGAGGCGTCTGAATTCAATTCACACTCTCCCTTGAAGAGCAATAATGTTTTTAATGAAGGATAAAAAGTTGCCGGTAAATTTTTTTTTTTCTATAAGAACTTAATTTTAATTAAATTTTTTTTATTACATTTAATTGTTGATTTTTTTTTTTTTTTTTTTCATTGGCAAAAACACACATACACTCCCCACTCGCATCATCTATTTTTTAAAATAGATGAGATACCACTGGGTTACAAGATCCTCGTTGTTCCAGTAATGTTTAGGAGCGAGATTAAAAACAAAAAAAAAAATGAATAGGAAGCCATGTTTACAACAACAAATCCACGCCCTCATAGGTGCTCTCAAACACAACATCAATGATTTTTGATAGGAAACAAAATTTTCATACATATTGAAGAGAAAATTTGTGTATTTAAGCAATACAATTATACAAAAGAAAATAAATTCAAATGTATATTTGCATTCCAGTATATCCTATAATGTGATTCAATGAATATTAAAATAAAAAATAAAAAATAAAAAATAAATAATCAGTCAAATTAGTTAGGACTCAACAAATTAAAAAAATCATTACTTGCGATAATTAACATTAATGAATAATACTTTTTTTTTTTGTATTAGTAGCTTGAACTAATTTCAATTAAGTTCAGGGGCGAAGCTCCTTGTGGGCTACCCTGGGCTATAGCCCAGGTCCAAACAAAATAAAATAATAATTAGTACTACTATTTTCATTGGCCATAGCCCAGCCCAGCCCAGCCCAGAAAATAAATCTACAAAAAAATTAGAACTAGAAGATTAAAGAAGACCTAAGGACTGTTTGGCATGATGTGGTATTGTTTTTTGTATTTTCATCTTTTCTGCTTGAATTTTTTTTTTTTTCTCCACAAAATTCTCTGCTTGAATTTTTTCTTTAGCCCCCCTATTTTCAAATCTTGGCTCCACCTCTGATTAAGTTCTCTAAATAAAAAATTAATTAGCAATGGGATTAAACCAAGTAAATATATGATAATTGTGTGCCTGAAAACATGTGGCTTCACAAAACTATAATGATTTACAAATTGTGATTTTTATTAAACAAAAAATAGTTTAAAGATGCCTCAAACATAGGAAAAAAGAGGTTTAAAGATAAATGTTAGATAACATCATTATAGGAGCTATCTAAGCCCTTTACAAAATATTAATATAAAAGGCTCTAAGGTTATTATATATGCCCTGCCTGATGCACACGTCCTTGACCTCAACCTAAACTTTTATCAAACACCGAAAAAATGAAAAAAAATATAAATATTTTACCTAAAAAAAATATTTTCTTATGTCGAAACAAGCGGAAAAGTGTTTAATGAATTACAAAGAGATTAAATTGAGGTTTAAGAATAGAAGTGTGGAATAGTTTGAAAATTTTAAAATTTCATACATACAAAATGAGAATATAAAGAAATTTGAAAAGTAATTTTATAAGTAATTTTATATATAACTTTAAACTCATAATAGTATTTTGATGTAAATTTGAATAGATACAAAGACTATGTCTTAGCTCTTAATTGTAAGGAAGAATGATGTTGCTTTGTACCTAATTGTTGATGATTATATCGATGGCATATAGAATGTTCTTTTAAAGGGTGTTGGGACAAGTTTAGAACAGTTTTAAGGTTCCTATCAAAGCCCCACTTTATTTTCTTAATCACAGCATTTCAGCAGCTGAACCACAGTTCGAAGAGCCATTTTGGTCAACCAAAATGGGCACTTCGGCCGACCGGTCCTTCCAGTAGCCTCAACTATTGTTGGGGAGTACAACCAGTCGACTGGTTGGCCACTTCGGCCTACCTGTTCGGGAGGACTAGCTTCAGCCGACCGAAGCTCCACTTCGGTCGACTGAACTGTGCTGCCCTGTCCCATTTTGTTTCTTTCTCCGACATAATTCACCCTATGTTTTGGGAAGTTGGTTAGAGCTTTTGTAAAGCATAATTATGACCCAAGAAAGGTGTTTTGACCTTAGAAATGACGGGTTTGACTTAAGTGACCTCGGGTTCAGGTAAGGACTCGGTTAACGGTTCAGACCCCGTGGGTTTGGGTCGTTACAATACGGATATGACACGGTTATATTGATATCTAAATTTTTAAAAAACATCAGATACTGGTATGACCTTCGACAAAACGATAAAGTGTGTTTCTGCGAGTGTGGACCACTTGATTGAAGTTGACTAGGATAATTAAATTTGCTAGCACAAAGTTACACAAGCAAGCAAAACTTCAAATATGTTTTACAACTTGGCTTGGATGGATCGATTGAAACACTTATGCAGCATCAATAGGAACATAAATTACAAATATGACACGGTTATATTGATATATAAAATTATTTAAAAATAAGATACAAGTATGACATTTGACTAAAGTTAACTATGATAATGAAATTTGCTAGCATAGAGTTACACAAGCAAGCAAAACTTCAAATATGCTTTACAACTTGGCTTGGATGGATCGATTGAAACACTTATGTAGCATTAATAGAAACATGGGATATGGATATAATACGATTATAAAATTTTTAAAAAATAAGATACAGGTTTGACCTTCGACAAGATGATAAAGTGTGCTTTGGTGAGTGTGGACCACTTGACTGAAGTTGACTAGTATAATGAAATTTGCTAGCACAGAGTTACACAAGCAAGCAAAACTTCAAATATCTTTTACAACTTGGCTTGGATGAATCGATTGACATGCTTATGTAGCATCAATAGAACATGGGATACAGATATGATATAGTTATATTGATAAATAAAATTTTTAAAAAATAAGATACATGTATGACCTTCGACACAACGATAAAGTGTGCTTATGCGAGTGTGTTGTAATATTATTTATTAATCGTGTGGCCCACATGATTTGGACATGTGATATATTTCATTAATTAGTGGTTACATAAATAGATATCAGATTAATATTATATTATTTGGTCAACTTATAAATTACCTTGTTGGTAATTAATTATTGGAGAATTGTTTTCCTATTTGTTTCTTACTTTGATGGAAATTGGATATTAAGTTACTAAAAGGAAAACTGGTCGTCTTTCTGCCATTATAAAAGTGCATATATCTCATCAATTATGTACACTAATAAAAATAACACGTATAATGTTTATGTGTGCAAAAGGCTAAGAGAGATAAATCAGTTTCTACGTTTTGCCTATTGTTTGGAGTTGCAGCTTAGTTCGTTGTTAAAAGATCTCAACGTTGGACTTGATCTCAACAAGGTTTGCTATCACAGATCGAGGTATTTATATTTAACTATATTTATGCATTATAGCAATATGAAGATAATGAAATTCTAAGATCTTGGGATTCATGTTTATTTGTAAGTAATGATTTGCACGAATAATTAAAGTTTACATGTGGTATCAGAGCTTACGGTTTATGAACTCGTTATCTTCATTTAATGTTGCATAAATAAAATTAAATAATTAAATAATATATTCTCTTGAATTGGTGTATACATAGGCGCATAAATATGGGTATTGATTCATGTGCATGATGAATTAGTACGATGGATCAGTGTAGGTGCATGCTGGATTAGTATAATTGATCAGTTTAGTGAATTTATTTTGGTTTACGTGCATCAATTTCCGAGCCTGTATTTTGATTTCCATAAATTGATTTCTTAGCCTTATTGAATTGCATAGTTGAATTATATATATGTGATTAATTCTTGATTTTCATGCATAGTTTAATATAAGCTAATGACAGAGTCACATTTAGTACTTGACACGGAATTATAGAATAATCATATATGTCAAATTAATGGTTATGAAAGTTAAGTTTGTTATGTACATGATTAAATAATTTTATGAATTGATTTTTTTTATTAGAAATTAGAAAAACTTCAAATATGTTTTACAACTTGGCTTGGAAGGATCGATTGAAACACTTTTGTACCATCAATAGAAACATGGGATACATATATGACACGATTATATTAATATATAAAATTTTTAAAAAATAAGATACATGTTTGACCTTCGACACGTACAACGATAAAGTGTGCTTCTGCGAGTGTGGACCACTTGACTGAAGTTGACTAGGATAATGAAATTTGCTAGCACAGAGTTACACAAGCAAGCAAAATTTCAAATATGTTTTACAACTTGGCTTGGATGGATCAATTGAAACACTGATGTAGCATTAATAGAAACATGGGATACAGATATGGTACGGTTATATTGATATATAAAATTTTTAAAAAATAAGATACAGGTATGACCTTCGACACGACGATAAAGTGTGCTTTTGCGAGTGTGGACCACTTGACTGAAGTTGACTAGGATAATGAAATTTGCTAGCACAGAGTTACACAAGCAAGCAAAACTTCAAATATGTTTTACAACTTGGCTTCGATGGATTGATTGAAACACTTATGTAGCATCAGTAGAAACATGGAATACGGATATGACACGGTTATATTGATATATAAATTTTAAAAAAAAATAAGATATAGGTATGACCTTCGACACAATGATAAAGAGTGCTTCTACGAGTGTGGACCACTTGACTGAAGTTGACTAGGGTAATGAAATTTGCTAGCACGGAGTTACACAAGCATGCAAAACTTCAAATATGTTTTACAACTTGGCTTGAATGGATTGATTGAAACACTTATGTAGCATCAATAGAAACATGGGATATGGAAATGACACGGTTATATTGATATATAAAATTTTAAAAATATAATCTACATGTACGACCTTCGACACGACTATATATAAATATGATTATATATATATATATATATACATATATTGAATAATAGCATTATAAAATTTTAATTCATTTATATATATATAAATACATATAAATAGGATAGGCTTGTGTTTGAAGTTTTGAAAAGTGTCGGTGAAGTATCTCAAAGTGCCGTGGAAATGTATCCATGCCAGAATCACACGTGTCCGTAATAAAAAATTATTTTTATTACGGACACGTATATGAAGTGTCGAACACGTGTCCGACAAGTGTCGGGGTTCGACACGGACACAACACAAGTACGACTCCTTTATATAAGTATCCGTGCTTTATAGATTGAAACTCATCTTTATTTTTTATATTTTAAATAATAATATTAATAATATGTTTTTACAATTATAGTTAAAATTTAATAAAAAAATATTTGAATTTAATCTAGGTACATTGTGGGCAATGATTCTAGCTTGACTTATATATTATTTTGAATGAAAATTTAAATGTGAATGAGTTAGTTTAAAATGCTACCTATCATGAAATGAAGTCGGGTTGATTCCTCAACAATCTATCATGAGTGAATAAATTCGGGTTCATCTTCCCAAATAATGTGAACCCCCCAACTATAAGTGAATGGATCAGGAATCCATCACTTGCATAAGAGAACAACCCTTATACATGTGAATCATAGTTACAAGTGAATGAATGCCACACATGTGAGCATGCACATGTGAGGGTTGTGGACCCTCGGATACGTACATATCTTATCTCAAATTGAAATTAGATGGTCTCATTTGTTGTAAAAAGAAAAAAAAAAACTTAGATTAATTTGAGTATTGCTAATAATATAATTTTTAAAGTAAATGGATCACAAAAATGCAGGAAAGGTTTAAGGAAAATATATCCAAAGCGGTGTTCGTGTTGGAATTGTTTGGAGAAGCATGTTCTACTACTCAACTCTGGACCAATGAATATGTTTGTGATTTCTTTCCATGTTTCAAAGGGGTTAGATGAGATAGGAATAAAGAGGAATTAAAGATTAATTTGTTTTATTTTGATGGCCATATTTAAGAAGAGGTTAGGAACTAAAGGCAAAAAGAGCCTTATTATTGTACCCAAAAAAAAAAAAAAACTATATATTAGTTACACAAATTTGATGTCAGAGCAAAAAAAAAAAAAAAGGTATCAGAGCATTAGGAGCTCCTTTTTTTTTTTTTGGGTCATAGTTTTCAAGAATATTATTAAGAAAAAGAGAGTAATTTTTAGACAAATTATAAAAGAATGTCATTTAGAATTAGACCTCTTCCCAAATACGAAACCAAATACGAGAGAGTGCTTATTGGCAAATGTTTTCAAACCAATTTTCTCTTTTCTATTTTTAGAATAAAAACTATTCTTAAAAAAATGAACTTAATTTTGTACCTCTATTTAGTTTGGAAAAACACTGAAATGCAATTAATGTTTTTTAACCACCAAAAAACAATAATAATAAAATAAAAAAATTGAAATGATTGAATTAAGTTTAAATTTTTTTATTGTCTGCCCTTTCTCTCTGGTGATTCATCCAATTTATTATCACACCCACTCCTCTCTTAGCTTGATCACTTTCTCTCTATTTCAACTCCGATCATTTTCTCTGTACTTACAAAAAGATTTTCTATCTAGTCCCTTACTTGGATATTTATATATATTATATATATATATATATATATATATATATATATATATATATAAATTCATATAATCCCTCCTAAAATTTTTATTTTCTAAAATTATCTCTTACATTTTGTATTTTTTTCTCTTTTTTATTCTTTAAACTTGTTTAATTTTCTTTTAAAATAGTCAAAATTTTCTTTTTGAATCAAACTCCATTTTTTTTTCCCGTAATTTTTCTTATTTGTTTCTTGATTTATAGAATTTATATTTATTATCGTGATTATTGATTTTTTTTTTTTTTTTTTACACTATGCTCCCCCTAAATTTAATTTCTGGCTCCGCCCCTGCTTTTACAGTGTAACATTTGCATACAAACAGATTTAAAATCTAATATTTAAAAGCAGATTTATACTTTTGACCACCTTCTACTATTTTAAACTATTACTTGAGCTGCGAAATTTCTTTTAAAAACTCCAGTAATTTACTTGCTCTCCGCATATCATTTATTCTCCACTATTTTCTTAAATGGAAACTATTTTCACAATTTGCTTTGTCTTTTAGATTCTTTTTATCAATATTTACTTTGTATCCATTGCTGGATTGGTTGCTGCAAAAGAAACAAATGTTTGTTTGGCATTGGAGCAAACTATATCAAAGATATATGCATTAGGAAGAAAAACCAATTCCCTCGTCATACATTTGGCTTGAAGCACATCACATCTTGCTAACCAAACAGACCCTTAAAATTTTAGCTTTTTTTATAATGGATGTTTGTTAAACAGTGACAAGTGCCTCGATCCAGATATAGGGTCGGCCCTGGGCCTAGATTGCTCATGAGGTCACCTAGGGCCTCCAAAACTGGATGGCCTCAAATTTAGACCCATTCTGTATATTTTCCCTATTGGGCTATTTTTTTGCTTATTAACTTCTTTTTCAGTCTTGGGCAAGTTGGGCTGTAACACAGTTGAAGCCCAACAGACTTTGGGCCTCAAACTTGGCTAGCAACCAAAAGATACTTGGAGTCTCACACATTGGAACAATAAGAAGTGCTGACTGCTGAGAAGTGCTTCGAAAATTAATAATTCCGCTAATCTATCCAGCATCATAAATGAATAAATAAATAACTTATAATTATACTTTTTTCTTCATTCTAAAACATTTTTTTATTTTTTTATCTTTTACTTTTTATAATCGGTGTGTCCGGTTCCGTCCCAACTAATTCATGGGATCCGAATCGAATAAAGTTTAAATTATATCCAAATCGTAACCTCTAAAGAATTGATCGCTCTCGAAAAATTTAAATTTAAGACTTAATATTTTTCAAGTTAAACAAAATATTTGATAGTTGTTTTTGTAATTTTAAAAAATTATTTTTAACATTAAATAACAAAATTAAATTTGTTATTTTTATAGTTGGTTTAAGGGGTCAGAATTTTCTAAAACAGATTAAAAATTTATGGTCAAAATTTGAAAGTGGTTTTTGAAATTAGCTTCTTCTTTTCGTTTTTTTTTTTTTTTTTATACCGCACAAACTTACGTGTGACCCTAACAAATTGTTTGAGACGAAATGGTAGAAAAATAAAAAAAGGAAAAAAATTATCCCATCAGGACATCACCAACTTTACCGAACCACCCATTTTCTCTCTTCTTCACACTCTCTCTCTCTACGCGATATGCGCTCGCCGCTCACTCTTTCTATCTAACCAGAGCGATCTACACACTTTCTATCTAACCAGGGTGATCTAAACTCTTTCTCTTGCCGAGCGATCTGCACTTTCTCTCTCTAACCAGATGATTCTCTCTCCATCTCAGTGAAAAAGGGCGATTTGCTCCTCTTATTTACACGTACAAACCTAGAACAACCGCTAAAGATGTCAGAGCTTCCGGCGGAAGTAACCGCCGACGTACTATCAAGGTTACCGGTGAAATCCCTTCTGAGGTTTAGGTGCGTATCCAGACCATGGTGTGCCCTGATCGACAGCAAACATTTCATCAAATCGCATCTGAATCGATCCATCGAAGCCAGCAGCACCAATCTCAGCATCATACTTGTATATGGTAATGATATCTACTCTATGGACTTCGACTCGTTCGATCGTGCTATAAAGCTTAATCACCCCTTGGAGTCCACACACAATTTGAAAGTATTGGGCTCTTGTAATGGCTTGCTCTGTCTGTCTGAAACTGAGGATGAACACATTGTGCTGTGGAACCCTTGGACCCGGAAGCACCAGAAGATACCGGTTTCACCCATCGAGTTTCCGGGTAAGTTACCGGTAGGACCCATCGGGTTCCCGCGTAAGTTACCATATTTATCACCATTTGCACCACCAGCACCACGTATATTTGGCACTTGCGAGTTTATTGTTTATGGGTTTGGGTATGATTGTGTGAGTGACGACTACAAGTTGGTGAGGATGGTACAGTTTTTTGGCTATAGTGTTAATTCGTTCTATTCTGAAGTTAAGGTTTACAGTCTGAAAGCGAATTCGTGGCGAAGGATTCAAGGCTTCCCTTATTACCTCCGACACCACGGAGTGAATGGTGTGCTTGTTAGTGGGGCTTTGCACTGGGTTGTGAGTCCAAGAGCCAAATCGAACTCGGCCGATATGATTGCTGCTTTTGATCTTGGGGTTGAGAAATATAGGTTGTTGCCAGGGTCTGATCGTATGACGGTGTATAATGATTATCATATGAATGTGAGGGTGTTAGGAGGATGCCTTTGTTTAATTTGCCATTATGATGGGGAGGTTGATATATGGGTGATGAAAGAGTATGGAGTAAAGGAATCTTGGACTAAATTGTTCTCTGTTGAGCTGCGAAGTGTATTTAGGTGTTCTGTTTCTGTGAGGCCTCTAGTATATTCAAAGAGTGGTGGGGAAGTGCTCCTGGCCCATGACAATATCAAGCTTCTTTGGTTCGATTTGAAAAGGAAAACTTTCAAGAATGCTTGGATTCATGGTGTGCCAAGTTCATTTGAGGCTGAAATTTGTTTGGGAAGTCTAGTTCCGCTCCCCAGTGATGGTGGATGTGATGGGAAGAAGCAGCAAGCACAAAAGAAGAAGGATAGAAAGGAAAGGTAACCCCAAATTAATTTTTTTGTGCTCTTTTTGCTCTGCCTATATTATCTTACTTGGCATTGTTAGTTACAGAAATTTGGACCCTTTAAATGACATGCTAGTATAGAAATTTGGCACAATGTTAAGATTGTTCTATTCTGACCTGGAGGTCATGGTATAGAAATTTGGCACAATGTTAAGATTGCTCTATTGTGACCTAGAGGTCACGAGTTCAAAATATGGAAACAACCTCTCTGGTAAGGCTGCCTTCATCTGACCCTCCCCAAACCTTGCAATGGCGGGAGTCTGGTTCACTAGGTTTGTCCTTTAATTAGAGTTGGTCTCTTTAATATCTGTGGATCTTAAATGACTACAATTAGTGTAATTAATTACGGTGCAACTGTTAAAGGTTGTATTGACTTCTCATTCTCTAGCAGTAAATTTACCTAGAGCTGAGGATTATATAATTATATTGCCTTTGTTTCTGTATGTTGATGTCACTTAAACCTTACATGCTGTATTTTGATTCTCTTAGAGATGACTTCCTGTCAAAGGGGTTCAAGCTGGCGCTTTAAGCAACTGGAAGAAGAAACTAATTTGGAGCGAGAAGGTGGAAAGGTAGGTCATTAGATTTTGGCAGCATTTTTTGAATTAAAGCCCAGTAGAGTTGGTATCTGTCTTTAAACTTGTTTATGTTGGCTAGTTCAAGTGTAATGCTATTCTGTCTTTTACGTAATATTCTACCCAGACCAACGGGCAGTGGCCTAGCGGTACCAGACCCTTACTTTCCAAAGGGAGGTAAGGGGTTTGAACCTCGGTGGAGGCACGTGTGTATGATTATCAACTAGGAAAAAAAATAAAAAATTTCTACCCAACTAGTTTGGGAAAAGATTTGAGATTGAGTAATTAATGCTATAGAGATGGGCATATGAGATAAAAGAATAATTTTATACAATGTTAGTTGTACAACCTAATCGATCATGTTGCTCCCCTCAAGTATATAATATGAAAAATCTCGCTTCTCTCAGGATTGATGTTGGACCTGCAGTTGTTGGAAATCTTATAAAGTTTGTGGATGGAAGAAAAGAAAAAAGAGTTTTAAGGATGTTTTTCATAATATGTTGTGTGAATTTTTTTTTTTTTTTTTTTTTTTTTGTTTGTTTGTGTAAAGTCAAGTTATGTAGTAGTTTAAAAGATTTCATCTTTTTTGTCTGTTGAAAGGTATATTTACTATAGTTGTAAGAATTGGAACCTTATGTTGTTGAATATTTCCATCTTTACTTGTATTGCAGCTTCTTAAGTTTGTTCATTTTTTCATTGGTCTAATTTTCTAATGATGTTTGATTTACATGAGGGTGTGAAACAATGTCAAGAGACAATAATAGCTTTTTTATGGTATGAATGAAGGTCTGTTGTTATTGTGTCTCATAAGTTTATTTTTACATGGTTTTGTGATAAGCGAATGGGAATGTCCGATTCTGGATTGACGAACTGCCAATAATGAGTCTTTGTTTATAGGAGTAAAGTTATAAATTCAATATTTTTGACTTGGCGCAAATAGGATTTCTCTAATCATTGGACTTTAGCAAACAACATTTTTCAGAATTTTAATTTATTTCTTTGGCATCGAAATGTTTTCTGAATTCATGAATACCAAAATATTTCATTTGATTTTCTATTGTTCTGTTTGAATTTGAATTATCTTCGTATCCTTTTATGGTTAAATGATAACGAACTTGTAAAATTGCAAATTCTTTTCCCCATATTTTTGTGTAACAACTAGCAATAGAAAAAATACAGCTATAAGATTTATTCACATTGATTTATTGTGCCCTTCGATGGAGAATGGAGCATGGCCTGAGAGCTTGGAGTGCATATGACTAGCACTTGCTATTGGAGACGTGGGAAAGATAGATAGAATTAGGAAATTTTGTTTATTTATTTATTATATATTATTATTATTTTAATAATGTTTTAATTTTAGGATATTTTAGTTATTTGATGTCTTAGGATTTTATTTTTGATAGTAAATTGGATTAGGTTTTTCCTTGGCGCTTGTATATATGTGGCTTGTGGTAATGAGAAGACGTTTTATTTTGATTATTGAATATTGAATTGAGTGATTACAAATTGTAGCAGTTCCCAAAACAAACCCTATTCCCCAAAACCTATCAGTCCTATCCACTCATCGGAACACTAACACGCATTGTCCCAAAACGCTAAAACCACCGATACTACCACCCACTAAAACACTAGCCATATCCACCATCTGCAACAAACCACAACATACAAGTCAAATCCCAAGTCCACAACCCTTCATCTGACGCCCAAGTTGAAAACCATTGTAAAACCCAAACCCGAACATCTAACAAATCCAATCTAAGCAACCCAATCACAGAACCCTAGATAGCCTGACGCTCTTGCCCACCTTCTGCCACTGTATCATCCTGCTGCCAAAAGTGACATCATCACCACCACGTCGTCGTGTCTCATCGTTAAAACTGAGCCCTGTGCCGTCGTCTGCTTGCCGTTCTTCATCGCTGTAATTGCAGTAAGCATCTCATTATCTTCTAGCTTCTCTGTCGTTATTCTGGTTCATCTCTCTTGACCAGTGGTCGGTCTCGTTGTTGGAGTGTCTTTGGTGCCTCGTCGTCACTGTATCATTCTCATTGTCGATCATTTAGCCGTTGCTGCTTTTGTTTCTACTGTGGCCTTGAGGGTTCTTCTGTTAAATGATTTGGGAAAGCCAAGCATTGGGTTTTATACACCAAGGTCAACCTGACTCGGCCGTATCTTTAAAAAATATATATGTATATATATATATATATGCAGTAGCCCTGATTTGGATAAGATCAGATATTTCTCTTGGCTCAGTAGTTTTGCTCCAGCCCAACCCAAAATCACATCTATCTTTGTTTGGGTATGAGTTCAGTATCAGTCCAGTTCTGGAACCAGCCCAGAACTGAACTAATCCAGCCAGTTCAGTAGGGTGCAATAGTAACCAAGTTCAGGAAAAAAAAGAAAAGAAAAGAAAATCTTTATTTCAGTTCATGTGTCTACTTTGAGTAACCTTCAACATTTGGGAGGTACTTTGGACTTCGATGAGGTACACATACTTTAATTCAAAAGTTTGTGATTAGTAATTTTATCTATTCGGTTAGTAGAGAAATTTTGCAAAAAGGTCCACTGAACCCAAGAGACCATTGAACCCACTTATCATCATCAATTGGTCCTTTATTTCTTCTCAATACCTATTATATTTTGTCTTTGCTGTCACAATATCCATTTTTATCTTTATTATCTATTTCACTTGAAAATTGCACCTAAATACCTGCTTACCGTGCATGAATTTTGGCATAAGCATTTTAATTGCATTCGGATGTCGTACTTGTGTCTTGTGCTAGTTTATAATTTGGTTCACTTATTTCAATTTGAGTCATATGTCGGCATTATCCTTAACTCTGAAGTCCTTCAGAGAGAGAGAGAGCCAATATTATATACATAATTGATTCCATGCTCAACTTCGGAGTTTATCCCATATCTAAAATCTGTTCTCAACCCAGGAACAAAATGTTTGAAGCTTGGATATAAGCATTTCATTTCGGATTAATTAACATTACGTTTAATAATAATACTTAATCAATTATACTAGAAGCTTTAATCAAATTAGGATTTTAACCAGAATGAATATACATAGACCCAAGTTATATTCCAGTAATACTAGGTTACAATTTACAAAACTTGGACTTAAATTTGTTAGTCTCAGACCTCTACTTAGTTTGACAACAAAACTATCATTGGGTGCAATCGCTACACAATTTATATGTTCTAAGGGATCCATGAGAAATTATAATCATATAGTGTTACAATTTAATCGATTAATAAGATTATCAAATGAATTGTAATTACAATTGAAATCTTAATATGCAACATTCAAAACACAAAAATAGTGTAGCTGCTAAATGTTATTTGTTAATCTCAAGTTTTCACACCAAGAGTAACCTGGTAGTTTTGATGATAACAACCTATTAATGTGGGAATTTAATATTCTATTCGAGTGAGGTGAATTGTAGGATATTCTTTATAAACTCAAGTAATTCAAGATCAAAGGCCTTGGACTTCCAAAAAAACTCACAAGAAGATTCAAGTTCATGAAGTCACATGACCATTGAACTTAAAGCTCAAAGATCTAAGATCAATGGCAAAGTTGAAGTGGATCCAAGCCTTGAGATGTTTGACCCAAAAGCTCAAGATTGAATATCAAGATTTGGGTAGGATAGTCTTGGGCTATGTTACATGGACTCTTCAAAAGTAATGAAATACCCGTGGGCCGTGTCGGACACCTATTGCTTGGACATGGCTATGGGATACGTGTCCCACACTTTTGGTTGGACATGTAGTTAAAAATCATATCTAGTCATTCAATTATATTATTACTTTAAAATGAGTTAAATGCCTATATTGAACATTTTATTAGATAAAAACATTACTTTACTCTTGAAAATAAAATAAAATAATTAATAAAATAAATATTTAGCCATGTCCGTGTGTCCTTCTGTTTGGAGATTTGACACGCCCGACACATAGATGCATACCCATGTCCATGTAACATAGGTCTTGGGTGAGTGTTAGTATTAAATGTAAAGTTATTTTTGAAGTAACGTCATTTGAAAACTCAACCCTTGACCTAGTGGACACTAGGACCTAGTGCACTCCATGCATATTATTTTAAATGGTCCCTAGACTCTTAATGATAGGCCTTGGTCTTAATTGAACAATACTTTAAGGTCATAGTTGCTAGCAGAGTGACTTTGGTTCAAATCAGTCTACTTAGTCTCATGACCTAATCACGCTTAAAAATTGATAGCTTTCAGTGTAGTTAGAATTTTTAACTGAGACCAATCCCATTGGAAAGTAGACTTCAAGAGCCTCAACTTGGACACAAATTTGGCGTGATTTGGATTTTAAATGAATAAGTTATGGCCTTCCAGAGTTAGTCCACTATCGCAGGGTCTTATAGGCATCCATAAGATTCGACAGACGTCTACGCCTTCACGTTTTGGGCATTTACTGAAAGTGAACTTTTTCAGAATGACCAACAGACGTCTATAGTCTTCAGGAGAGATGTCTATGCCTTCATATTTTACAAAAAGGCAGATTTAAAAACCCCTAAATGGTCATAAGCAGCTATATTATCAAATGGGTTATATATACCCAATGTCTTGGACATTTTTGGGTGTGCAAGAGAGCTAGAGAGAGACGTACCATTGGTCATACATTTGAATACCTGTGGTAGGCAAGATGTACCATGCAGTTTAGATTTGAATATCATTTGGTAGAACTTCTCTCTCGTAGGAACCACCATTGTGCCTAATCTCTCATATGATACATTGTGGTTCATCTTGCAAACCTAGAGTTGAGTTTTCTCTTGAATACGTCATCTATAGATCTGAGCTTGTATTGAAATTGAGGGATTTATGTTGTTGTACTTTGTTGAAGGATATATATATTAAAGTTGCACCTACTCTAATAGCTTAAGCTTTTAGAGTAGATGATTGTTAACATGGTATCAGAGCCAAAGGTCTTGAGTCCAAACCTCATTGTCACCCTAATTAAAATTGAAAAACACGTGTTGGACCAAAGAGAAGGCCACACTTAAGGGGGCGTGTTGAAGGATATAAATATTGAAGTTGCACCCTCTCTAATAGCTAAAGCTTTTGAAGTAGATGGTTAACATACTTCAACTTTCGTCTATCTATTGAGATCATTGCAAGGGTTTGCTCTTTAGCCCAGAAGAGTGGATTCTCTCTTAGCCTGAAAAGAGAGGGTTTGCTCTTGAGCCCAGAAAAGGAGCATGTAAGGGTTTTCTCTTCACCAGCGAAGGAGAAGTGAGCTAGTGGATTTGAAAATCCTCAAGAAGTGCTCTTGAGGCATGGATGTAGGCAGGAGTGCCGAACCAGGTAAATACTAGGTGTCCTTTGGGTATCCATTTCACTACCCTTATCTCTCTTTACTTTTACTTGTTATGCTTACACTTCATAGGTATTTTGTTACATCTAGCTTAGCCATTTTTTACACGAACACCAAGTGTTT
This sequence comes from Cornus florida, assembly GCF_030987335.1. Taxonomy (NCBI): domain Eukaryota; kingdom Viridiplantae; phylum Streptophyta; class Magnoliopsida; order Cornales; family Cornaceae; genus Cornus; species Cornus florida. Next base: position 55,382,341 of record NW_026775579.1, on the reverse strand, counting down.
GATGACTTTCTTGTGAACTTTAAAATTATTATTTTATTCATGACATTTGCATTTAATATTTGTGAAAGGGATTTGCATCCCTTGGACGCTTTGGTTGGAATCCAGTTTAGGTCCACCCAATCCATCCAAGGGAAGCGAACCCCTTTAGCTAGCTTATTTGCTTTCTTTCTTCGATTTAAAAATACGTAATTTTTATTGAATTAACTCTTGAGAATATTGCCCAGTTGGCTATTGTGTAGAGCACTGATGTATTTTTTTTTTTTGATAGATTTTAATTTTTTAATTTTATTTTATAGAGCACTGATGTGTTTAATCGAGTTACATTTACAACTGCCTAGGCCAGTATTAAGTTCTCACCTTCTAACAGTGTACATTTACCAATGGAAAAAGCTATGACAAGGACACTCTCATTCCCATTCATTGGATCAAGTTTGCTTTGATGCCATGAGCTGGTTCCAATCGAGTTTGCTTTGATGCCACATGCGTGTTCCAATGGATGTGAGTGTGACTTGTGAGTTCATGGCAAGAGCGCCATCATTATAGATTTCTCTTTACCATTAGGCGACGAAAGCTGGTGCTTTAAGCAACTGGAAGAGGAAAGGAGTGAGAAGGTGCAGTTGTAGGGTAATATATTTTGGTAGCATCTTTCACATCAATACTTTGTTGAGTAGGTCTCTGTCTTTTGCTTTAACTTGATTATACGGCCGAGTTTAACTTTAATGGTATTCCATCCGATAGATGACGTGATAATCCTAGAAACAGGAGATGGGATTGATAATCAAAGGAGAAGATCCGTTTTATACTTTGTCTGCTCTTTCATGTTGCTCGACGAAAATTTGTGTCCATCTCCGGGAGTCAAGATTGATGCTGAACCGATGGGGCAGTAATAGGGCATTTTAGAATGTTTGGGGATGGAAGGAAGGAAAGAAGATCAAAGATTTTGTCTCACAATATGTGGTCATACTGTTTGTGTTGAAACAGTTTTCTTATAGTTAAAACATCTCATCGTTTTAGGTACCGCGGTTTTGAGAGATTTCACTTCAAATGCTTGCTTGCATAAGCTTGATAATTTTTTGTGAGTTTAATTTTCACTGATGAATATGAATTTAAATGAGGTGTAAAGCAGTGTGCATTCAAGTTTATCATTACTTTGTATCTCATAAATTTGTTTTTGCTGGGTTTTATGGTAGGGGAAATGTGAATGGTCTTTTGTGGAATGGTGAACTCTCCATGGTGAGTATTTGTTTACCTAAGAATGATTATAAATTCATAAATTTGTATTGACTTTTTGGCTTGGCCAGAATTGGATTTATCACATCATCAAGCTTTTAGTAGACAAGTTTTCTTTAAAAAAAATTCATTAATTTGTTTGACATAAACATTGTTTCCGATTTTTTTGGCAATTTATTTTCTTTTTCAACTTTTATCTCTCTCTTTTTTTTGTTAAATGATTGACAAACTTGGTTTTTTAACCAGAAACAAGTCTGGTCATGCAATCAAATCTGACCCTCATTAATATGAGTTGTAATTCATTGTATTTTTTTCAAATCTGACCCTCATTAATATGAGTTGTAATTCACTGTATTTTTTTCAAATCTGACCCTCATTAATATGAGTTGTAATTCATTGTATTTTTTAAAATATGAATAGAGCATTCTAAGTTATTTTTGACTAAGATAACAAAGTCTTTAATTAATAAGAAATAAATAATATTTTTTTAAAAATATAACTAAATATTAGATTGATAGAATTTAAATGAATATAAATATAGGATTAATTATTTACTAAAAATCTATATAAAAATTAGAAGAAAAAAAATAAAAAAGGTTTAAGTCTCTACTTTTGTTGTTGTTTTTGCAATTCCTACAATTTATCCTCTTGAAGTTAACCGGGGATATAGATCGATGTTCAAATATAAAATAGAAAGTATTCTAGACGAAACGTATGGGTAACTCATTGATATACTTATCATTTTTGTAACTAATGAACAATTTTATTTTATTTTTATTTGCTTAATGAAGATCACTGACGTTGGATTGTTTTGAATGTTACTTGTTATTGCATGTCATCTCAACTATTGAATGGTTAGTAATTTTTCACCTTTTCTATTAACAAATTGGATTTATTTAATTATTGATATGACTTTTATTGGTAAATTCAAACAATCGGGAATTACAAATTATAAAATAATTTAAATTCGTTGGAAATTTCTAAATGTGGTTTTGATCTTGCATCATACTAATATTGTTTATATCTGTTCTTGAAATACCAATTAACAATTTAATATTGAAACTAAAATTTTCAAATTTAAATTTTTTACTTTACTCCTTATCAAGCAATTTATCATTTTTTTTTTTTTTTTTTTAATCACGTGGAATCGCACGGGTTGTTTCGTAGTGTGTGTATACATATATAAATTATATATGAACCCCATTTCATATAGGGTTAAAATTGTGCCCAATATCATCATTCAGAATATGCATTGATACATCTTTCAATTACTGGCAATTGCAAATAAAGTATGGTGAGAACTATTTAAATTCTTCTATTTAATACTTGAAACATTATTTGATAAAAATGAAATTCAAAAGGTGCAAGCTATTTAAATTCTTTTATTAAATAAATAAAATAGTATTTGATAAAAACATAAAAAATCAATCAATATTAAGTATTTTGTAATTGTTGGAAAAATTCAAAGGGACATTCAAAATGTTCAAGTATTTAAATTCTCATTATTTTCCACACACACACACACACACACACACACACACATATATATATATATATATAAAAGCACATTTAATACAATTTTAATTTAATGAAAGGAAAAACTTTATTTTTTTAGTTTTGTACTTTAAAAAATTTTATATAAATTCTCAATATTATGGGAACGATTCATAACTGTTGGGAAAATTCAAAGGGTAATTCAAAAGGTGCAAACTATTTAAAATCTTCCATTGAATATTTAAAATATTATTTGATAAAAAATTAAGGGAAATTTAAAAGGTGCAACCTATTTAACTTCTTCTATTAAATACATAAAATATTATCATAGTCTATTACCATGCCAGGTTCATATAAATTCAGATGGCGTTGAAGAAACACTAAATCACAAAGTCACAGTAAGCCAAAGGATGAAATTAGGGATCGCCAAAAAAGTAGTCTCATACAATTTTGCGGCAAACATTCGAAGGACTTAAAAAGGTATTTCAATGGTTTAATTTTCGATCAAGAAAGACCGATCCTCAAATGAAGTGGCAAATAGACTAACTACGGCTATGCTATATGTGGCGAAGTGGGGGCAAGCCGAACACCAAAAAGTAGCCTCGAACCTTAAGAGTCCGACGGTATCAAAAAATATATCCTCAGACCTCAAGAGTTCGAAGGTATCAAAAAACAAAATTTCCTCTAAGGCACAAAGAGCTGCCGAGGAATAAAATTCGTCCTTTGATCTCAAGAGTCCGAGAACTTCAAAATTCCTCTAAGGCACAAAGAGGCTATCGAGGAATAAAATTCGTCTTCGGATCTCAAGAGTTCGAGGACCTCAAAATTCCTCTAAGGCACAAAGAGCTGCTGAGAAATAAAATTTGTCTTCGGGTTTCAAGAGTCCGAAGAACTAAAATTCCTCTAAAATACAAAGAGTTGCCGAGTAATATACATTCGTCTTCCGATCTCAAGAGTCTGAAGGCCTAAAATTCCTCTAAGGCACAAAAGAGTGTCGAGGAACAAAATTACATGAAAATTATCTCGAACTCAAAGAAGTCGAAGGTTAAATTTTTATATAAAATCCTCTAAGGCACAAAAGAGTGCCGAGGAACAAAACTTACATGAAAGTTACCTACATCACCGCTATCAAGGCATATTGTCCCAGCTTTTCAAGTGACTTGAACTTTTGGTTCATTGCGGTTAATCAATACAATTCATTACACTAGATACGATTAATTCCCTTTAGTTATGATTGTCAAATCAAACTAAAGGGAATTAGGGGCAAAGTGTGAGGGAAAAAATCTCCCCTTCCAATTAGGACAAGACACATCAACACATAAGGGGACCACCACAAATAGTGAGACTATTTAACCTTCAAATTAGGCCTCTACAAGAAGCTTGGGCCGGGTTAACTAAGCATAGTAGGCTGAACTCATTAAAAAGGCCAGAGATGATGAGACCCCAAACCCAATTACGAATATATTACTAAGCCCATTTTTAGTAATAGTTTTATTAGAAGAATGATTATAATATATGGAAACCAAATAATGTAAATCCTTATTATAAGCATAGTATAATGTGATTTAGACTCTTAAGGGACAAGTAACGCGATTCCTAAGAGGTCTCGATTAGGGTTTTTCTTATATAAAAAGGGCTTAAGACCCTCAATAAAAAGAGAGAAAAAAGGGCAAAGCCCCCAAAAAAGAGATCCAATTCTCATCGCTAGAACTACGTTCCGACCTGATTCCCACCTCTATGAGGCAGGAAAGGTAGCCTATCTAGGTATCCTAAGTTCGGTCATATCATCAAAATACCCCCTACCTCCCCCCCCCCCCCCCCCCCCTCCCCCTTATAATTTCTCTAGTTCTCGTTTCTTTTCTCCATTATTATTTTGGGTGTAGTAATTGCAGAGATTTTGTTGACTTGTCAAAGTCGAACGAATTTTTGCACCTATAAAAAAGTTCAATCTATTTAAATTCTACCATCTGATACTTGAATCTTATTTGATAAAAAAAAAAAAATAAATATCAATCAATATTGTAGAAGTAAGTTGTAATTGTGGAGAAAATTCAAAAAGGACATTTAAAAGGTGCAAGCTATTTAAATTTTTAATATTCTCCATAGTAATATATAGAGTACTGATCTCTTGCTCCCCATGGAGCAAGAAAAATCTTCCGCACTTTTTATAGTGACCATTAGATTAAATCTAATGGTCACATTCCAAACCCACTTAAATATTTTCCTTTTAATATAAAACCACTATCATTATTTCTACTTTCCAATTTAATATTTACCAATACAATTAATTATAACAATAAAAGGTAAGTACTAAAAAAATAAAAATAATGATAGTATAATAATAGCAGTATTAAAGAAAATACTAAAAAAAACAACTAATTTACAAAAGAAATATGAAATTTCATATAATAATAACATGTTTTGTCGTGAATCTTATCCTTATGTCAATAAATTTTTGTTATTATAGTATAATTAGAAAAAAATATATTGTGCGACAGAAAAATAGATTGAATTTCTAGTTTTAAATAACATGTATTTGGGGAGGTATACAATAATTTAAATTATAATCTATTAAATTTTTTATGGGTGAAGTTTTTGCAAATCATAGATTACACTAAGTTGATCAAGTGGATAAAAAAATAGAGATTTTATTTTTAATTTTTAATTTTATTTTTTAGTCGATGTTTCATTGTTTTGTATGTCAATAGTGTAAATTTTAATTTATTTTGCATACTCAAACAGACAATGTCAACTTTAGTATTGGTGAGACGTGATTTCAAAAGGTGAAGAGATTTCTATTTTTATTTTTTTAGTAATTACTTTTTATTGTTATAATTAATTGTATTGGTAAATATTAAATTTGGAAACTATAAATAATGATAGTGGTTTTGTATTAAAAGGAAAAAGTATAGGTAGGTTTAGAATGTGACCATTAGATTTAATCTAATGGTTATTATAAAAAGTGCGGAAGAATTTTCTTACTCCATGGGGAACAAGAGATCACTACTCTCTCTCTCTATATATATATATATATATATATATATAAACACATTAAATGAAAACACTTTTAATTCATGAAAGGAAAAATTTATTATTTTATTTTTGCATTTTAAAAAGGATAAATTATATTGACTTCCCCTAAGGTTTCGTTAATATAAACTAACATCGGGTTTGTAGTTTCTATTCTTTTTTATATGTATTGTATTTTGTTACAATAAACATGTCTTTTAAGGGTATAATTGGAATTTAAAGGTTATAATATTGCTGACATCAACAGTTTTCATCATTTACCATGTTGACCGTTAACGAAGGAAAGATACGTGTTATTTATGTACAAATCTATGGGAGGTAAATATAATTTGACAAAAAGAAGAGGTTAGAGCATATTGAAGAAACCTCGGGGAGCTCCTTGTAATTTACACTCAAAAAGACGTATTCAAAATCTTAATAATTTGGAAGTGATTTGTAACTGCCAACCCCCACCCACGTACGCATAACATTCAAATGAAAACACTTTTAATTTAATGAAAGGAACAACTTTTTTACTTGATTTTTGTAATAAAGTTATTGACTTATTGATTGTTAATGTGATCAAATTAAAAATGTACACATACATGGTCTTTAATTACAAAATTAAAAAAGTAATAAATAAGGAAAGCAAAGAGGGTGATTGAATTTATTCTTAAAAAAATTATTGTCCTTATTTATTACTTTTCTCATTTTGTAATTGGAGACTATGCGTGCAGTTGTAATTGGACAACATTAAGCGATCAAGAGAAAGGAATGACTTACTTACCAGTGAGGAGGCAAGTCTTGTCCTAATATATATATATATATAAACAAAGTATTTAATGAAAACACTTTTAATTTAATAAAACGTATTCACCGATGTGGTAAAATTACAAATGCACAAATAGTTTGTCATTATAAACTCAAGAAAAAAATGATAAATAAGGACAATAATTTTTTTTCAAATAAAGTTAGTCACGCTCTCTGATTTCCTTATTTATCACTTTTCTTATTTGGTAATTGCAGACTATGTATATATTTATAATTGTTTACTCACATGTGAATGGGTAAGTCTTATCCCAATATACATATAATAATAATAATAATAATAATAATGCATTTAATGAAAACACTTTTAATTTAATGAAAGGATAAAATTTATCTAAAATTTATTAGGTTAGTTTTATGGACTAGGATCCTAGTAATTTATTATAGATCCTCGTAATTTACTATCGGATAACATGAAATTAATGTGCATTGCCTTATAAATTTAGGATATAGTCCTATTGTTGCGTATAAAGAGAGAACAATAGCTGTCAAACTACCAAGAATATGAAGAAAACTTCGCCCAAAATGGCTTTCTTAGCTATAGTCTTGTTTACTGCATTTGGTAATCTCTTTCTCTGTCGATATATAGATTATAGATACTTCTGTATGGAGAAATTGTTGCCATTTCGGATATGGTCTAGCGGTTTACTCGCTGGGCTTTAGAGCATAACAAGCTTAAGATCTGGGATTTAAGTCCCGCTCAGTGTTCTTTGTGGTTAGTCTTCACTGCCCTTACAGTGACTTACCCGGCCCGAGTGGGGAGACATCCTTCCGAATCCTCAGAGATTAGTCGGGTTGTTGAGGGCCCTAAGAATTTGTGCCATTCCGGACACCCCGGATTAACTTAAAAAAAAGAAAAAAACCAATTTGCATCACCACCATCATTTTCTTTATCTCTTTTTAATTTGTTTTAAATTATTTTATTACACACTAATTTTTATAGTTATACATGTATATGCCACCTAAACTTATATTCATGTGTCAAAGTTGAGCTACTGATCTTAATTATCTTTCGTGTGATTAAAATTAACAGCTTTTGGTTTGGGAGCTGAAGTAGAGCAATGTGCCCCTCTCAACGGACGCAAGTTTGCAAGCGATCAGGCTACAGTCGGATTGAAAAGAGCCCCAAGTTGTAACTTCGACTGCCAATGCGAACCTTATTATTGGAACACTTGTGATCGATCGAAGTGCATTTCCGCTGTTTGTAGACAAGGGGGATGTGTGTGTGAATGCATCTCGGGAAAACCTGTTGGACCACCTGTTACTCTGAATTAGATTTCCTTCGCTTTGTATGAAGAAATCCGTATGCTTAATATATAAAAGAATAATAATTTTATATTATCCATTGGCATTAGTTGTTAAGAATGCTTGAGACAAGTTTAATTTTAGAATTAAGTGTTAAAGTTTATATTAAATATAATCAAATGCTATGGTGATTAAATTTATATTGTATAATCAAAATTAGAGTTTGATTGAATAAGAAAAATTTATTTTTAAAGGAATTTTGAAGTTTAAAAGAGAAAAGAAACAAAAAGTTAAGACATAATTTTAAAAATTAAAAGTTTTAGGGGACATTATATATATATTTTTTATTATCTAAATAGGAAAAAAAAAAAAAAAAAAAAAAAAAAACATATATTATAGTTGGCGGGGCCAAGCTAGGGAGGGCTCGTGCCCCGCCCTGTGACAAATTTTGTGTTGATTGGGAAAAATCACCTCAAAAGTTACATTAAGAATAATTGAATTATGAATAAATTATGAGCAGGTTCATATTCTCAAACTACTTTATTTATACAAAGCTTATTTTATATGCTAAAACAATGGAAAATATAAGCCAAATATCAGTAAGTAGAACAATACTTAGGTCCTCACAGGATTTATACCATACTCATTATTAATGTGGACCAATAATAAATGGACACATTCTATTTTAATTACCAAATTATAGATAGTAATCAAAACATAAACAAAACAACATTTACCAAACGGGTTTGGTGTTACTGATTTTTGAAACGCAAGAGCTTACCAAACACGTTTTTATGTTTTTCTTTTCAAATTTCCCAAAACAAATTTTCGTTACCAAACATGATTATGATTTCTACACCAAACACTCTTACAACAAAACGATTGTTTTGGTTTTGAATAATAACATAACGCTTAAAACATATATGCCAAATGGTCCTTTAATGCTCAAGTGAAATTGGAACCCAGTGTAGCAAAAGAAACACAATAAACCAAAGGCCCATGACAATGAAGCAATGAAATTTTTTATTACTATGAAAAACAAACTAAGTGAACATTGAAAGAGAGATATGGCTTCGATTGTGTTTGAAATTGGCCTTTGGTTGAAACGTTCGCCAGACTGTGTTGTTTGCCAGCTATGTTGTCTTGCCCTAGCGTGAGCCACAGGGATACCATAGAGATAAGAGAAAAGGAAATATAGTGTCTACTGTAGACACTAAAATTTTAATGGACTTTTGTTTTGATAAATTAACCTATTAAATATGGGTCTAATGTTTAATTAAATTATTTAATTGGCCCAAGCTTGGTTCACTTAAATTATTTAATTAGTCCAGCCCAGATCATTAGATGGAAAGATAATTATTCCTAATAAAATATAGTTGGAATAATTATTTTTAAGGATAATTATCATAATATAACCAGTCCGGCCCAATTATGATTTTTATCCTTATTAAGAGAGGACACGTGTCATCATCCTATGGATCCAAGAAGCCTATAAATAGAGGCCTAGAGGAAGAAGGAAGAGAAAAATTGAGAATTCAGAAATCCAGAATTCCAAAGAGAAATACAGAAACTCTCATCCCTAACATCCAAACCCAAAAGCGAAGAACTTCAAGTACATCAAATTGTGTCGTTTTTCATCAAATTTTACGGTGATCAACAATAAGCACCATCAAATCATGTCGTTCTTCATCCAAATTCCACAGTGATTCAAGATCAAGCTCGCGTAGCCCTTAGATCCAACCAACCAAAAAGGAGATCGAATCAGAGGACTGTATTCTTTGTAAAGAATAGTATTACAGAGGATTGTGATCGGTTGTCAATTATACATCAACCTTTGCAATAGCACAAATCATTGTAAAATAGGGCTATTGGTCGGGTAAGTCGAACCACTGGAACTGCAAGTTTGTGGCAACCAAGGTATCTAAAATCACTTCTAGAATGATAAAAAGGGGTTGTAGAGTTTGTTGGTTTGTCACTAAAATTAAGGGTTTAAATTGCATAAAACAATAATGTGTTAGGAAGTAAAGAGATAAAGACAATAAAGAAGGGACTAGGGAAGTGAATCCACTACCTATCAATAAGCATGCTAGGAAATGATTTACTTGGGGAAATAACATATATATGTATGACCATGGAATGCAACAACATAAAATTGCTACATTACCTTCAAGAAATTTATGAAATCAATTAGCAAGAATAACATATCAAAGCATTACATGTTTTGGTTACCTAAACTAAGATGCAACATTAGACATGATCGCTAAGCCAAAGATTATCAAGCCATTAATCTCATAATAGAAGCACATGAAATAGAAATCAAGAATAATCTATCAAAGGAATACCCTAAGCAATACATTATCAACTTTCTTAAATATCATGCCAATAAAAACACTTCCATAAACTCATCTCCATTGTCACTATGGAAATGTAGCAATATATCATCAGAGAAAAACAATCAAAGACAAGACATTTAACTCAAAATGATCATTAATAAACATTGAAGTTCATTACATCAAATAAGGTGCTCTAGTTCATAGAAAGGTCACATATATACATTAAACCCCCAAATATAAATCAAAACAAAGCAATGCTTACAAAATGGAGCTTCATCACCTCCCTAGATAGGGAGTTAGCTACCCATGAAGACAAAGAATGAAGAAGAAAAAGATGAAGAATCCCTCTCCATTTTTGCACATTAAGCTTAAGAACACCCAAAACCCTCCAAACTCACTATTTCTCTCTCTAGAACTTAGCTAAATGTGAGATATGGAATAATACAAGCCTTCACCCTCTTATCTAGGCAAAAACTTACTTCTATCCACTACATCACGAGCTCTAACCACCCTAGAGGTCATTTGGACCACACAAAATGCAGAGGGAACAAGGTTTAGCACAAAAGCAGGAGCAGGTAAGTTGCTCTCTGCAGATCGGCGGGCGCCCACGAGGCGCTGGCGCCCGCGAGTGCTTGCATCGGCGGAAGTGGTCTCTGGACAAAACGGCAGGCTCCCGCGGTAGCGCAGCGGCGCCTGCGGAACTGACGACGGGGGCCCGTGGAGCCTTGACTTCCAAAAGCTCTCAGCCTTTTCTTTAGCCTCATTGGTTGGTCAAGTGATGCGGTCGTCATTTTGAATGCAATGCCGCAACATTCATACACATGATGGCTCAAGGAACTTAGCTTAAATAACAGTCCCCAGCAACGGCTTACTTTGATTCTTCAAAAGATTGTCAAAATCGTTCCTTTAGCTACATTAGAGGGAACCGACCTGAAAACAAACAAATAAAGCTAAACTATACATTATTATTAACTAATGGACTTAACTAATGCAAATAAGGGCGCTTGAATATGCAATATTCGGCGCTTATCACACCCCCAAACTTATATTTTGCTAGTCCCATAGCAAAACCAAAATATAGAACCTAACAAAAATGACAACATATGAAATGTTGACAACATGCAACAATCGTAAAGCAGAAATTACCTACAAAGCTCAAATAGACTCATTCAGCAGACTCAATAACTTAGAACAATAGAGAATTGGAGACAGACTCATTCAGCAGACTACCTTGCATATATGAGGCCTTGATAAACAAAAATGGTAAAACACATTTCAACTTTTATGCATCAATCATCATAGCCTATATAAACACTTCAATTGTCATTTCTAAAAGAGATTTGAACTTTAACTTCAGTGAAAGTGAACCGAATTCCCAATATGCGGCTTTTACCCTCTTTTTCCAATCTTAGAAACACAAGCCTTCAAATCATTGAATTTCCCTCTAAATGGGGTTTCTAAGGCATGACTTTATTCACAATACAACTTTTGTTGCTTGTTGAAAATTTATTCAATAGCTCGAAACGATACATACTATGGTTGTGCAATGCCAAAGCCCCTTATGCTTTCTAACCAACCCTTATAACAAGTGTTAGGCCAACAACTCCCAAACCGGATGGTTTTAGGGTGTTAAGTGTAAAGACACTCCTAGGGCTTAATAACTCGAGTTGGAAAGGCTACGAACTCCAACGAACTATATTTATTTATTTATAACATTTTGTGAATGACCGTACAATGTCTAAGTCCCTTAAGCTTTCTAACCAACCCATGTAGCAAGTGTTAGGCCAACAACTCCCAAACCGGATGGCTTTAGGGTGTTAAGTGTATAGACACTCATAGGGCTTAATAACTCGAGTTGGAAAGGTTACGAACTCAAACTGGTCATTATCATTGCTTACTTTTCTTTTCTTTCTTTTTTTTATTTGTTTGTTTGTTTGTTTGTTTTTTTTTTTTTAACTCAAAATGATAAAAAAAATGCCAAAGATATCCATTCATTATGGTCATCACCTCAAATTAGCTGAGTCATGATCAAGGTCAATTGGGTTGCATACCTCATAATTAGGTTCCCGGTGTGCATCTGTGCAATGTGAAGCATAGAAGAGTTTGAAATCCAACGAAAATCTAATTGAAGCGGTTATATAAACCGATATGAGTCAACATAGTCATTACAAATTTTTCTTTATTTTCAAAAAATATCATTTGCCTCTATACACAAAGTCTTAAACATATGCTTCCATCTCCAATAAGTTCCATGATTACACTATCAATGCTTCCAACAAAATGACTTTATTAACTTACATGCATCAAGATATGGGCATGCAAGCAAAAATGTAATCTTAAAAGCAAAAATGTTATCTAAAAAATGCAACAATTGCAATGCACCCCCAAACTTAAATGTCACATTGTCCTCAATGTGAGAAGACAAAGGATAAATAATGAAAAAGGAAAAGTGCAACAAGAACAATAGTACCAAGTTGAAGAGGAATTGAGTGGCGGTGCAAAAATAGGCCACTTCGTGAATTCCACGAGCATACCCCCAAACTTGGTTGCAAAAACCTGTCAAAAGCATCTATACACAGTAAGTACCATATGAATCCAAAATGAATGAAAATAACTGCAATTTATTCAACTAAAAACTAGAATCCATGCAAAGTAGCAAAAGCGATGCAGTTATCAGTTCAAAAGAAGATGGAAAGCAATTGCCAAACGCGGCCCAAAAGAAGTCTAAAAAGTACTATTGAAAAGAGAAATAAGACTAGAAGCAAAGAATCACTCCATCATTGGAGTGGTAGAGGAACCGCCAGGTGCGCCGGGTGCACGGTCGATCAAAGTCTGGAGCATAGCCTGTAAAACCTCCTGACTCTCCTAAGTTTTCTGAATGGCGCCCTTCATGTTGCCAAAGCGTATGTTAAATGCATCAAGACGAGCATTGAGGGCAAGATAATCAGCACGGGTCATGACATCCAACGACGGAGCAATAGGGGCAGCTGGAGCAGCGGGGGCATCATGGGCGGTAGGGGCCGGAGCCATAGGAGGAGCCGAAGCACCCCAATCCAAGTCGTCCCCAATGTGGGCCTGTCGGGACGTCTTAAGCTGAACTGTGCTGGACTTCCAGATCCCAAGGTTGAAGTCAACCACCGTCTTCTCTTTCGCCTCACCACGAGGTGCCCTAAACTCTACATCTTTAAGCAACCTGGTGAGAATCAAGAAACCACAGTCGGCATGGTAAGAATGATTTATTGGTGCTTGTGGTTCGATTGATGGTAAATTGATTGTGACAAATTTCTCCCACAATGTCTGCCAAAGGAAGCAGAGCCGGTGGTTCAACATAAAAAGGGAGGCCTGCCTCATCCACTGGCGAAGCAAATGGACAATCCATAGCCATAGCAAGGTCATCCAGGCCAAATTCATAAACGTCGCCATCAATGGTAGTTTTGATAATGTCCGGTTCCGCACATGAATGGAACAGGTTTGCGTAGAACAGACGGACCACGCCCAGGTAGTAGGCATGAGTGCATGGCTTGAAAAGTGATGTGAGGCCACATGCCCTCAATTCGCGGACTGACCATGCTGTTTCTTGATTTTGCTCAAAATCATTTGCAATGTTGAATTTTGCTTCGGGGACAATTGGTTATTCCGCCCAATTTGGAGTTGGAGGCACATTAAAAGGGCCCTCGGACGAGTGAGCACGCTTGGACGCAACTTTGGGAGCCATTGGAGTGAGGAAATTTGGTTCAAGAATTTCTACGAACACCTGGCGTGCACAAGAGAGGGGAAGAAAGGCAAAATGATGTTAAAGATGTGAAAATCCCAAAAATTTAACCTGAAAATCGACAATGCACAATCCCAACAATCATATATCCTCCCACATAAGTAATCCCGTCCTTCTTTGATCAAAAATTGAAAGAAAACGAAGGTTAGAGACTTACCTACAATAGGTGAACCAAAAACCTTACTTGATGATGGAGGGGCTTGAGGATGAGAGGAAGAAGAATGAAAGCGATGGGAGAGGGAAAGATGAAATGAGATGGGTGGTTTGGGTTGAAGAAAGGAAGGTTTTTAGGGTTGAAGAAGTTTGGGGCGAGGAGAGAAGAGAGAAGGAGAGGTTAAAAGCAATGAAATGGGCTTGAAACCCATTTATCACTCAGCTGGGAAGATTCGTGGGCGCTCGTGGTCGTGCAGCGGGTGACCGCGATGTGACATAAGGGCGCTGTGCATTTTGGCGGGCACCCGCGATAGCGTGGCGGGGCCCTGCGAGGAATCGGCGGGGGCCCGCGAGGAATGGCGGTCGCCTGCGGAACCTCATAGCTCACTGCCTAAAATGGCGGGCGGGCACCCGCGGAGCTTCTCCAAAGGCTACCTTGTGCAGCAATGCTCAGCACACAAGGCCCGGGACGTGATCTTCAGCAACTTTAAACATGGATTTTGAATTGTGGAGGATCTTAGTCACTGTGTATGATTGCTGGGATGGGATTTTTTACTTAATAGCCAAGAGAGAGAATCATTGAGACTTTGGATAAGATGGGAGACATGCCTAAATGACCTTGAATATTTCCCGTGGTGGCATGGAAACCTGAAACCGATGAAGAAAACCGAATGTGACTGCCGGAATGCTAGATGAGACAATTCCAGAAGAGTGTACATTTTGGTTAAACTTTGCGAATTTCTGGAAGATTCTTGGCAATTGACATTTGGAAGGAGAAAGCTCGGAAGATGAAAGAATTGCTTCCCATAAGTGCTAAATTTTACGTCGATAGCTAGACAACCCAAGATCGCGCATCAGTCCTCGTAAATTAGGTCCGTTAATAGGATTTTCTCTACTTTGTGGATAGGGACTATGCTGTCAACATAAGGCTTAAGCCGTTGGCCATTAACCTTAGAGAGAGACCCATCGGTAGGATCTTGGAGTTCGACTGCACCATAAGGAAAGACGGAAGTGATGATATATGGCCCATACTACCGTGAACGGAGTTTACCGGGAAAGAGCTTCAAGCGAGAGTTGAAAAGCTAAACTTTTTGTCCAGGGGCAAAAGATTTGTGGACAATGTGCTTGTTATGAAACGCTTTAGTCTTTGCCTTATAGATTTTGGCACTTTCATACGCAGCATTTCAAATTTCCACAAGCTCATTAAGCTGCAATTTAGGATTAGAGTCGGCTTGTTGGAGATCAAAGTTAAGCCTTTTTATGGCCCAATAAGCACGATACTCTAGTTCAACTGGGAGATGACATGCTTTGCTAAAGACAAGCCGATATGGCGACATGCCAATGGGCGTCTTGTAAGCTGTCTGATAGGCCCAAAGCGTATCGTTTAGTCTTAATGACTAATCTTTGCGGTCCGATCGAACCGTTTTTTCCAAGATATGCTTAATCTCCCGATTAGATACTTCCACTTGACCACTCGTTTGAGGGTGATAAGGTGTGGCAACCTTGTGAATGACGGAGTACTTAGAGAGGACGGATTTAAGATAACGATTTCTGAAATGAGATCCACCGTCACTGATGATTGCTCGGGGCGTACCAAAACGACTGAAAATGTTGGATTGAATGAACTTGATCACGACTTTATGATCATTGGTTCTGGTAGCCTCTACCTCAACCCATTTGGAAACATAATCCACCACTACAAGGATATACTCATAGCCATAAGAAGATGAAAATGGTCCCATGAAGTCAATCCCCCACACATCGAAAATTTCAACAATTAAGATGGGAGTGAGGGGCATCATGTCTCTTCTAGACATAGAGCAGAGCCATTGACATTGCTCACATGACTTGCAGAAGTTGTAAGCATCCCGAAACAAGGATTGCCAATATAAGCCACTTTGAAGGACTTTGTCAGCGGTTTTTTTGGCACTGAAGTGTCCGCCACAAGCAAGAGTGTGGCAGAAATTTAAGACACTTGTGGTTTCAGTTTCAGGAACGCATCACTGGATGATTTGATCTGGGCAATATTTGAACAACTCCGGATCTTCCCAAAAGAAATTTTTGATTTGGGAGAAAAACCGGTCTTTCTCTTGTTTGGACCAATTAGATGGAATTTTGCCTACCGCAAGATAGTTAACAATATCCGCAAACCAAAGGAGACTTGAATGGGAAATCTGAAATAGTTGCTCATCCAGAAATGAGTCTCGGACTGCAGCAAATTCAGAGGATTTCTTAATGAGTAGGCGAGAGAGATGGTCGGTGACAACATTGTCGGTTCCTTTTTTATCCCAGATTTCAATATTAAACTCTTGGAGTAAGAGTATCCATTGAATTAGGCGGGGCTTGGTCTCCTTTTTTGTAAGCAAGTGCCTAAGGGCAGCATGATTTGAAAAGACAATAACCTTGGATCCAAAGTGATAAGAGCGGAATTTATCCAAGGCATACACCACAGCTAGCAATTCTTTTTCAGTGGTGATGTAATTGAGTTGGGCATCGGAGAGAGTTTTGCTAGCATAATAGATGACATGTGGAAGTTTGTCCACACGCTGGCTCAAAATCGCGCCTAATGCATAATCGGATGCATCACACATGATCTCAAATGGAAGAGACCAATTAGGCGGTTTCATGATTGGGGCGGATGAGAGAAGAGTGCGAAGTGTCATGAAAGCTTCCATACAAGCTTCATCAAAATCAAACGAAGCATCCTTGGCAAGAAGATTACACAAGGGCCGAAAAATTTGACTAAAATCCTTAATGAAGCGACGATAAAATCCAACATGACCAAGGAAGGAACGGATTTGACTGATGGAATTTGGAGGAGGAAGATTAGAAATTAACTCTACTTTGGTTTTGTCAACCTCAATTCCTCTTTTTGAAATAATATGTCCTAGAACAATGCCCTCTTGGACCATAAAGTGACTCTTCTCCTAGCTTAGAATTAAATTTGTCTCCTTGTATCTTTGAAGTATAAGAGATAAATTATGGAGACATGAATCGAACGAGGAGCCAAAGACGGAAAAATCGTCCATGAAAACTTCCAAGAACTTTTCAACCATATCGGAGAATATAGACATCATGCACCTTTAAAATATTGCCGGTGCATTGCATAGCCCAAAGGGCATGCGTCTATAGGCAAAAGTTCCAAAGGGACATGTGAAGGTTGTTTTCTCTTGTTCTTGGGGGGCGATTACCACTTGGTTATAGCCGGAATAACCGTCAAGAAAATAATAATAGCTTTGGCCGGCTAGTCTTTCTAAGATTTGATCAATGAATGGAAGTGGAAAATGATCCTTCCTAGTGATAGAATTGAGTTTCCAGTAGTCAATGCACACACGCCACCCGATGGTGGTTCGTTGTGGCACGAGCTCACCCGTTGAATTTTCAATAATGGTGAGGCTGGATTTCTTGGGGACCACTTAAGTGGGGCTTACCCACTTGCTATCAAAGATGGGGTAGATGATTCCCGCATCTAGCAATTTGATCACTTCTTTCATGACCACTTCCTTCATGTTGGGATTCAACCGGCGTTGCACCTCTGTAGAAGGTTTAGCGTCGTCCTCCAAATGAATGCGGTGCATACAAATAGAAGGATCGATTCCTTTCAAATCAGCCACTGCCCAGCCAATAGCTTCTTTGTGCTCTTGAAGCACCGCTAAAAGGCTATTTTCTTGGTCCTCTAAAAGGTCCGATGCAATGATGACCGGAAGAGTTTGATTGACACCAAGAAACACATACTTGAGGTGGGCCGGGAGCGGCTTTAACTCAAGTTGTGGTGGAGATTTCAAGGAAGGGACTGGAGGGGTAGTAGAGAGTTGAGGAAGTGGTTCTTTTGGCATCTTCCAAAGAAGAAAATCTATGATAGCACCTATGTCGAGCAACGAATTTACTTCTTGGATGGCCTGGTCAATATCAAAGTTCGAGAGGTCAAAATGAGACATGCAAGTTTCTAAAGGATCTTTGCTCAAAATGAAGGGGAGAGATTCTTCAACCACTTCATTAACCACATCAATAAGGAAACAATCATCCTCTTTGGAAGGATGTTAAGTGGCATGGAAAATGTGGAGTTTGACTTGCATATTTCCAAAGGTGATGCCCATGACCCCAGTTTGGCAATTAATTGAGGCGTTAGCCGTAGCTAAGAATGGCCTACCGAGGATCACGGGAATATGTTTCTTTGGATTATGGACCGGTTCCGTGCCAAGAACCACAAAGTCTATCAGGAAGTAGAATTTGTCCACTTTGATTATGATATCTTCAAGAACACCCCGTGGGTGCTTAACCGATCTGTCAGCAAGCTGCAAGACCACGGAGGTTGGCTTTAGATCTTCTTACCCTGACTGTAAGTAAACTGAATATGGAATCAAATTTACACTAGCTCCTAAGTCAAGAGGGCCCTCTCTATCTTGTTGTCGCCAATGACACACGAGATTGTTGGGGCGCCCGGATCCTTATACTTTGGAGGAGCACTGTGTTAAATGATTGCACTTACATTTTCAGTCAATCTTACTTTCTTTGGCAAATGATTTTTAGAGGTGTGCTTTTGAGTGCACAAATCCTTGAGGAACTTAGCATAGGGAGGAATTTGCTTGATAGCATCCAAAAGAGGCAAGTTAATTTTTACTTGCTTAAAGACTTCCCATATGTCTTGAATTTTACAATTTTTGTTCCCAAAATGTGTTAACTCTTGGAGACGTTAAGGAAATGGAGCCTTAGGTTCATAAGAAGTCTCCACATTTGGGGCAACAAGCTTTGTATTTTCAGCATTAGACTTTGGAAATTCAGGAGTGAGATTTGGATTAGAAGAGCTGAGAATTGGATTTTTGGGAGGAAGAGCTTTTTCATTGTTTCTTCCGTCAACCTTGTTATCCACAACTCGACCACTCCTAAGGGTAGTAATTGCTTGGACTTGTTCATGAGTTGGCTCACTCGGAGGAGGGGTTTCGTCAATCACATGAATCCCTATAGGATTTTCAAATGGTTGAGCGGGAAGCTTCCCCTTATCTCTTTGAAGAAGTTGGTTCATTGAAGTGGCTATTTGCCCCACTTGATTCTCAAGTTTAGCAATAGAATGAGTGTGAGAATGAACCATTTGGAGAGTGGGCTGCAATGATGTCAAGAGTTGCTTATTGGATTCCATCATTTGCTTATTTAGAGATTTCATCATTTGCTTGTTTGCAGCCAAAATCTCATCAGTTGGGAACGCAGGAGGTTGATTAGAGACAATTGGATTATACGGAGACGGTAGCTTGACGAGGCCTGAAATGGCCTATTTTGAAATTGAGAAGGGTGCTGATTTTGATGCCCTTGATTCTGAAAGTTCGAATTTTGTGGGGCGGGTTGCCTCCACGAAAAATTCAGATGATCTCTCCAGCCCGGATTATAGATATTAGAATAAGGATTGTTTCCAGACCTGGAAAACATTGCATTTGTTTGCTCATGATTGGGATTAGGAAATTGCTTTAGTGTGGGGCAATCTTCTGAAAGATGGAAAGGACTCGTGCATGATGCACACACCGCACTTGCCGAATTTTGAGACAATGAAGGAGAGAGGTGTGGTGCCATCAATTGATAGAATTTGTGAGCTATGACATCCACTTGAGAAGATTTTTCCCTCATTGTTTTTGGTTGACAAGAGTTGGTGTTCTTTATATTGGTTGAGGTCGGAGCACTATGAGAATTATATTGCAGTGAATTTTCACTCAAGTTCTCAAGTAGGGTCCATGCCTCATCCGCACTTTTGGACATGAACATCCCTCCACATGATGAGTCAACCATGAATCTATGGGTATCAGTTAATGTAATACCCCTAATTTTCAAAAGGATATTTTCAAAAGGATAGTCTCGGTAATTTGTTTAATTGTTTTTGGTTCATTGTTTTGAATTATGTTTTAATTGACTTTTTAATGATTTGATTTACTTAACTTATTTGTGTTATTTGAATTAATTAGTTAGTTTATTTGTTTTTTTTGGTTTAAGTAATTATTTGAATTATTTACATTAATTGTGATAATTGTGATTATTTATTTTCTGTAAATTGTATGTTATTTTCTGTTTTACGTTAACTTGGAATTTTATTGTTTCTTTAATTGAATTAATAATTACATGTTTTAATTTATGACTAGGTATAAAAGTGTGGTTAGGGTTTTAGTTCTGTTTAGGTTTAATTTAATGCGCCGACAGGGTTTATAAACTAAGTTGTGTTTATGGGCCGCGTTTCAGACTTTAGATATAATTGGACTTAGGGTTTTGGTTGCCTATAAATATATAAGATAAGTCTGCTTAGGAAAATAAATAATAAAACCAAAACACGTCTGTGGAATTAGAAACGCGGAACAGAGGAAGCTGTAGGAGGAATCGCCGGAGATCGTAGAAGACAACGTAGAGATTTTTAACAAAAATCCCAAAAGGCAAGTTCTAACCTTACTCTCTCCCTTATACTCGTGTTCTTTGCATACTCAATAGTTCCAGGATGAATTACATGTTTAAAAATAAAAAATAAAAACGTTAGCTGTTTCATGTTCAGAGTTTCACTGAAACTGAATTTGTTTTAAAATTGTAAACTGTTTAAACTTTGAACTTTCTTGTTTAATTCTTGGTTTAATCCATATTAGTAGCATAATAAGGACTGAATTAAGGGTTGGAATCTTCTGGGATTAAGTTAAACTCTCTGAAAACCTATACTGTGAAGTATCGGAGGCGTAAACGGCGACTGGAGAGGAGAACACGAAGAAGAGGAGGGAAAGAGCCGGCTCCTATTGGATTGGAGCCGGCTCTCCTTGGACTGGAGGCGGCTCCAATGGTCTAGGAGCCAGCTCCAGGGCCATTGGAGGCGGCTCCAATATTCTGGAGCCGGCTCCAGGTTGTTTATTCGTGGGTTTTTGGGTCTGTTGGTTGTTTTTCCAATTTTTAGTGATTAGGCTTCCTAGTGATTGTTTTAATATGTTTTAGTGGAGAATAAATACTGTAATGGATGGTTTAGGAGTGGTCTAGAGTAAACATAAATATGCAAAGATCGGATTAACATAGAATTGGACACAAAGCATTTATCGTTAGGATTACATGGAGTTAATTACGAATGTCTTGCAGACTTGTGTGGGTTTGGAGTTTCTAACTTCCAGATTATAATGTAAAATTTCTTGTGAGAGTTTGTGCACTGCTAATTGCAAATTCTTAGAGTATACCTACATACAAGGAATCTGTATTTTGCTAAAGATTAATTGATGATTAAACTTAATATTTAATTCGTCAATTGTGTTGAATAGGAGCTTAATAGTATGATAAATTGTCTAGATTTATTATACATGCCATGGAAATAAATATTATAACATTTGTTTAAGCTCTGTTAAATATGGATACCGGGAATAAACTTATATTTACAGACCCAGTCCTGTGGGTGATCAGGTAACGGCTTATTGTTGGATTAATTAAGCATGTTTTTCTAGTATACTTTAATGTGCTTAGTTTGGAACTGTGGGTTTTGACACTGATACTGTTAGTACTTAATCAGTGGTTGGATTTATTAAAGCATGATGGTTAATCTATTCTAACATGGTTAGGTTGGAATTGTTGGTTTTGGCATTTATAAATTATTTAAATGCGTGGAATAGAGTAATTAATATTGATATTTATGTTTCCAATGTTAATCAATTTGTTGGGACTATTCAAGAACGGTTGTTACTACATTCTGATATGCTTGATATGGACTCGTTGATATTGTTATGTACTTGTATATGCTTTATCAACTATCGGACGGATTGGATTGTATGTACCGGTATGGGACGGTGACATACTAGGTTTGGATTAGCTCAAATTGCTAAGTCCTACCTATTTTGGAGTAAGGGCACGGGTTATAAAATACAATCCTCCTTATATATATAAGTCGGTACGGTTGAATACGCCAAGTGACTTACTGGATTTCTTGTGGATGGATAGAAACGGAGTTTAGATATATTTTTTATGTTACCGTGTCATGAGCTTGAGTCTCAGTGTCGACGGTTAGGGTGCGTATATGCAGTTGGATGTGTAGTTGACTGTGAAGGTTGAGGTATACCCTGTTTAGGTTTAGGTACTCATGCCCACTCAGGTGCGTATTGTGTGATGCCTTCTATCCAGGTTGAGACCCCCTTCATGGCCTAGCGAGAGTCCAGTAGTGTGGATATATTTATGTACGGATTATTAGTTATTGTTGAACTATTTAGTATGTACATGCGTATCGAGTCTCTGCTTGGATTGTAGTAGGTTAGAACTTGTTCGTGGGCCTGACCCACTCCTATTTTTCAGGTGTACGTCAGTTCCAGGCTTGAGCTTGTTCGTGCTGAGCAGAGATGATCTTCCATTCTACCGACGATGTAGGGTTTCTTTCCAGATCTTGGATTTGGATTTTATCTTTCATTTTACTTTCATTCAGTGTGAGATTTTTATTAGGGGTCCACTAGAGATGGATTCCCGAGTTGTTCAAATTATGGATATTTGGTTTATCAGATTTAAGTATTTAATTATTTAAGGATTATCTTTTAGTTCTCTTTTCAGCTTTAAACTTTCATTTCTTAATTCATTTTGTATTCCGTGTTCGTTATAAAATATTAATTGTTTGATATTCCCTCGGGTTTGGGCCTGGGCCTGATCAACCCGTGTCTCGGATCCGAGGGGTATCACAGTTAAACCAGCATAGAAGGCTTGCACCAATTGCCATTTTGGAATTAGATGGTGCAGGCATTTCCTAAAGAGGTCTTGAAGTCTTTCCCAAGTCTCATGGAGTTGGTCCCTCTCGCTTTGTGAAAAGCTAAGAATGGAACGCCTCATTAGGTTGGTTTTGGTTACTGGATAATACTTTTTTAAGAATTCTTGTTGCAATTGAGCCCATTTAGTGATGGAGTTTGCAGCAAGGGAGTTCAACCATTATTTTGCCCTTTCTTTTAAGGAGAATGGGAAGAGATGCAAATGGAGAGCATTGTCAGGGAAGCCCCTCAGCTTGATGGTAGAACATATTTCGAGGAATTCATCAAGGTGCTTATAGGGGTCCTTATTTTCAAAGCCATGAAAAGATGGAAGCATTTGGATGGTGCTAGATTTGATCTCATATTGGGCTGCCTCGATGTTTGGCATCACTATGCAAGAGGGAGAGGCATAAGTTATAGAGATGAAATGGTCCCTAAGAGTCATAGGAGCATTTGGAACTTCAGCCTTATCATTATGGATCCCCTCATTCCCGACATTTCCCTCATTGTTGGCCATTGTATTAATTTCAAGATCAAGTCCTCTTAAAGTTTCTGATTCCCTAAGGTTTCTTCTAAGAGTTCTTTCAAGTGAATTTATATCAATTGGTACTTCAAGAGTAGGCAAGGATAGTGACCTACAACCCAACATCAACTACACTATTCTCAACAAATATAATATCCCTTCACCATCACATCCACATACGATGTTCTCGTTCTCCTCAATCATCAATCTAGACAGAAAAGTAAATGGCCACGACAAGGACCGATGCTTTGCAATATAGACAAACACTAAAATAGCCTCGACAAGGGCTCCACAAGCTAAGTATCTCTAATTTATACACATATAAGATATTCACAAACTTGAGACCATGACTTCGAAAACTTACCGAGAGTCTTTTAGACTTACAATTTTGCTAGCTTTCCCACAGCAGGCCTTGAATACCTAGAATCTCACAAGAAAACTTGAAACGCAAATTAATCGAAATCAACGAGAAAATATCTACAAGAACACAATATTCACAATCAAACCAAAGTTAATCCTAGAACCTCGGTTGTAAAACCGTTTATAGTCCTCGACAACGGCGCCAAAAATTGATCGGTTGTCAATTATACATCAACCTTTGCAATAACACAAATCATTGTAAAATAGGGCTATTGGTCGGGTAAGTCGAACCACTGGAACTGCAAGTTTGTGGCAACCAAGGTATCTAAAATCACTTCTAGAATGATAAAAAGGGGTTGTAGAGTTTGTTGGTTTGTCACTAAAATTAAGGGTTTAAATTGCATAAAACAATAATGTGCTAGGAAGTAAAGAGATAGAGACAATAAAGAAGGGACTAGGGAAGTGAATCCACTACCTATCAACAAGCATGCTAGGACATGATTTACTTGGGGAAATAACATATATATGTATGACCATGGAATGCAACAACATAAAATTGCTACATTACCTTCAAGAAATTTATGAAATCAATTGGCAAAAATAACATATCAAAGCATTACATGTTTTGGTTACCTAGACTAAGATGCAACATTGGACATGATCACTAAGCCAAAGATTATCAAGCCATTAATCTTATAATAGAAGCACATGAAATAGAAATCAAGAATAATCTATCAAATGAAGGCCCTAAGCAATACATTATCAACTTTCCTAAATATTATGCCAATAAAAACACTTCCATAAACTCATCTCCATTGTCACTATGGAAATGTAGCAATATAATCATAAGAGAAAAATAATCTAAGACAAGACATTTAACTCAAAATGATCATTAATAAACATTGAAATTCTTTACATCAAATAAGGTGCTCTAGTTCATGGAAAGGTCACATATATACATTAAACCCCTAAATATAAATCAAAACAAAGCAATGCTTACAAAATGGAGTTTCATCACCTCCCTAGATAGGGAGTTAGTTACACATGAAGATAAAGAATGAAGAAGAAGATGAAGAATCCCTCTCTATTTTTGCACCTTAAGCTCAAGAACACCCACAACCCTCTAAACTCACTATTTCTCTCTCTAGAACTTAGCCAAATGTGAGATATAGAAAAATACAAGCCTTCACCCTCTTATCTAGGCAAAAACTTACTTCTATCCACTCCATCACGAGCTCCAACTGTGATACCCCTGAATTTCCGAATGCGGGTTGGCCAAGCCCATGCCCGAATACCCGAGGATATCAAAACAAATTGATAATAAACGAACACAGAGTACAAAAGAATAAAGAAGAATAAATAAAATGCTGACAAGAAACTAAAATGATAATCTAATAATAAACCTGATAATATATTTTCATTAATTAATAAACTCTTCTGATACAACTGATCCTCCAAAATACAACTCGGGAATCCATACTGTGTGGACCCCTAGAAAATTCAAACTAAACAAATGACAGCAATCTAAAACAGGAAACTGAATCATAAAGGAACTCCTATGTAGCATTGGAAGAATGAAGTAGACTGATCCCTGCTCAGCACGAACAACCTCTACTCGTGACGAACACCTGAAAAATAATGGTGGGTCAGGCCCACAAACAAGTTCTACTCTACTGCAGTCCAAGCAGAGATCCGATACACGTATATATCCTAATCAATCCAACAGTAACTAGTAGTCCGTATATATATATATATATATACACACTAACCTCACTAGACTATAGGGTTGTCTCAACCTGAATAGTAGGCAACATGCAAAACGCACATATAGTGGGCATGAGTACCTAGACCTACCAGGGTATACAACTACACTATATTTAGCTACACATCCTTGGCGATATACGCGCCCTAACCATTGATCCTGAGACTCAAGCTCATATCATGGCACCATACTTATATATATATAATCTAGTAACCATCCTATCCAGTATATATTAATCCTCCATAAGTCATTCAACTTGTTCAGCTGACCTGACTTGAATATAAGTAGGACTTAACATTTTAGTTAATTCATTCCCTTATATAATAAATTAATTCTCCGTAAGTCATTCAACTTGTTCAGCTGACCTGACTTAAATATAAGTAGGACTTAACATTTTAGTTAATCCATTCCCTTATAAATTAGGTAGGACTTAACTGATAAGTTAATCCATCCCTAAAATGCCACCGTCCCATACCGGTGCATTAAACCACACAATCCAACAATTGATGTAACAATTAAGGAAATACATCAAACATTCCATAAATAACTATGATAAATATGATATCAAGTTATCACATAATATGAATGACTTATTATTTCTTTAAACTTCCTATATCATATGTCCTACACAAACTGAATCTTATACATGATGATATTTTATTATACCGTTAAATAAGGATTTTCTATATCCAATTCATCCTACACATTTAATCTCAATTGCTAAAATATTTTAAAAGATTAAATCCATTCGTTTGTTTAAAACATTCAAATAGCAAGCATCATTATGATTGAGTCTATTTAAATTTATTAAAACCCAAACCTAGTCTCTATTTAATGTTCAGGAATCCTAGGCATGTTTCTACGTTCCATCATTCCACAGATATGAAAAATACATAATTTAAACATGCAAAAATTCGCATAAGAAATCAAATCAAAATCATGCATTTTATCAATTCATAACACAAGAACAGATATGAACCAATTTCATAAAACCTATATTCTAACCCAATTAAACATGCATAATTATTTAATTTTATGTGTTTAATAAATTCTGGAATTTCCTAGGCATGTACAGAAACACGAATCAAAGGGAAAGAGATAGAAGAAGAACTTGCCTTAAACTTTCGGATCGAAAGTTAAACTTCTTCTTCCTTGATCTTCTCTCTATAGGGTTTTTCTTCTCATTCCTTCCTTTTCCTCCTTCTCTCTCTAACACTATCTCTCAAGTATATATCACGTGAATATTTCTAACCCCTTTTTACAACCTATAGCTATATATTTATAGGCTAAATAAAATAACCCTAACCCTTTTCCCAATCCAAGTCAACTAAAAAAAAAATGAAAATAAAAATATTAAAAAGGTAAGCAAAATATGTTACGTATATAATTTATGTATATGTTTATTAAATAAATAAATTATACACATTCTATTATTTATTAATGGATTATCCAATAATATTTAAGTTACCATAATATTATAAAGTAACCTAAAACATAACACGTATCAAATCTATGTATATTTTTATTATTTAAATAAACATATACATCAGATTAAATATTACTACCCAAATTACCATAAAAGTAATTAATAAATTACTTTCTCTTTTATATATATATTAAAAAGGTAAGTAAAATATGTTACGTATATAATTTATGTATATGTTTATTAAATAAATAAATTATACACATTCCATTATTTATTAATGGATTATCCAATAATACTTAAGTTACCATAATATTATAAAGTAATTTAAAACATAACACGTATCAAATCTATGTATATTTTTATTATTTAAATATAAAACATATACATCAGATTAAATATTACTACCCAAGTTACCATAAAAGTAATTAATAAATTACTTTCCTTTTTATATATGTATATAATATATATCTATATATATACATACACAACTATCCATGAGTAATAATCCACACACATCCAACCTCCTATCCAAGTAGTCCATGAGACCTAATTGGTTAGCCCATTACTACTAACCATAACCATAAAAGAAAAATAAAATAAAATAATAAAATAAAAGAAAATATTTAATTTACAATTAATCAAAACACCATTTAAGTACATAATCTAATTAAACAATTAACACATAGACAAATACAAATAATACATAGACACGTAATCAAATAATCAAGAAATACCTAATTTAATTAAACACATAAGTAATTAGTTAAATAATCAATTAAATAATTAACAATACAATTACAACAAATAAATAAATACTGAGACTATCCTTTTAAAATTAGGGGTATTACACCAACCACCCTATAGGTCATTTGGACCACACAAAATACAGAGGGAACAAGGTTCAGCACAAAAGCAGGAGCAGGTAAGCTGCTCTCTGCAGATCTGTGGGCGCCCGCGGGTGCTTGCATCCGCGGAAGTGGTCTCTGGACAAAACGGCAGGCGCCCGCGGAACTCGCAGCGGGGGCCCGCGAGGAAGGGCGGATGAATGCAGCACACTGGAGTAAATGGTGGGCGCCCGCGGTGGCGCGACGGGCGCCCGCAGAGCCTTGACTTCCAAAAGCTCTCAGCCTTCTCTTTAGCCTCATTGGTTGGTCAAGTGATGCATTCGTCATTTTGAATGCAATGCCGCAACATTCATACACATGATGGCTCAAGGAACTTGGCTCAAATAACAGTCCCCAGTAACGGCTTACTTTGATTCTTCAAAAGATTGTCAAAACCGTTCCTTTAGCTACATTCAGGGGAACCGACCTGAAAATAAACGAAAACAAACAAATAAAGCTAAACTATACATTATTATCAACTAATGGACTTAATTAATACAAATAAGGGCACTTGAATATGTAATATTCGGCGCTTATCAGATTGTACTCCAATTGTTTACAAATTAATAAAAATATCATATTTGCTCCATATTTTGTTTCTTTTTACAAGACTACAAAATTTGTGTGTACAAATTTTTGACACGCCCGGTGGGACATTCTTTGCCTTTCATCTTTTTCTCCTACCATTAAGTTTATTCTCTATTAGATTCTATGGCTCCCCCTAAGACTCAGACAGACAAGAAAGCCCAAAAGAACATCGCTACTGCAAAAGTCGACGCCAAAGCCACCATAAAAAGTGGCACGAAGGCCAAACCAAGTGATGAAAG
Source organism: Cornus florida (assembly GCF_030987335.1). Taxonomy (NCBI): domain Eukaryota; kingdom Viridiplantae; phylum Streptophyta; class Magnoliopsida; order Cornales; family Cornaceae; genus Cornus; species Cornus florida. The sequence goes on along the minus strand of NW_026775579.1, from coordinate 55,353,778 downwards.
TACCTTGGCGGGCCCTGTGACACGTAGCAAATTCCAGGCAATCGCGTCTTCCAAACATCAGCAAGACTTGGTGAAAATCACTCCTGCAAAGCCGGCGAACGTGAAAACTTAACATGTTAAGAACCCTGATGTTGTTCCAGAGGAGATTCCGCCACCAGATTTACCTCATTCCGTTTATGATGCTCACTCTAGTGTCAGTTCACCCCCAGAGTCACCACGTCAAACTTCAAAGCAATCAATCACTTCAAGGAACACTGACTCTCAAGGCCTATCATACTCAGATGTGATCGCTGCTATGATGACTAGAGCTGCCACGGTAGAGGAACAACTAGTAACTATGGCTCATTCTATTGAGAACCTCACAAAGACTGTTGGAGAGAAGGACTTGTAAATCGCTACACTGATAAACAAATTGGAAGTTCAGACCTTCGGTGAATCACTAATACAGTCTGGGCATCCTACATCTTCCACAGCACCACCATCTGGGCATCTTACATCTTTCACAGCACCACCGTCTGGGAATCCTACAGCTTCCACAGCAATGCCATCCGGGAATCCTAATTCTGCTATACAAGTTACTCGCGTGGAGGACCCCAGACAGACGCCGGTGATAGAACAGGCGACTGGTCAAACCAATCATGCTTCTTCAGTCTCTTCATTATCTGTCAAATAATTGCAAGATATGATGGCGTCTCACAAAGCACTCTCATGTACTCAAAACCCTAAGAAAATCGACAGTATGAGGATGTATGTAGGATACCAACCTCTGAAGATTCGTCAATTTGACGGAAAAGGCAACCCCAAGCAACACATTGCCCATTTTGTCGAGACTTGCAACAATACCCGAACTGATGGGGACTTACTAGTTAAAAAGTTTGTCCACTCTCTTAAAGGAAACACGTTTGAGTGGTATACTGACCTAAAGTCAGAATCAATTGATAGTTAGAACCAAATGGAACGAGAATTCTTAAATAGGTTCTATAGCACTCGTCATACTGTTAGTATGATAGAATTGACTAACACTAAGCGATGGAAGGATGAGCCTGCACTCGACTACATTAATCGGTGGTGAGCACTCAGTCTTGACTGCAAAGACCGATTGTCAGAAATCTCTGCTGTGGAGATGTGTATGCAGGGAATGCATTGGGGCCTTCTTTACATTCTTCAAGGCATAAAACCTCACATATTTGAAGAATTGGCTACACGTGCTCATGACATGGAGATCAATATAAAATCCCATGACGACAAAGGTCCGGTGACCGTATAACCAAAACAAAGACAAGAAGGACTGGAAGAAGGGCGACAAGTCGTCAAAGACCGCTGCTAAAGATTCCATGGCTATCTCAACTACCCCAATCAAGATATTTGTTAAAGATAACAAGAAGGATGATAAAAAGCCTCGCCAGTTTCAAAAAAGGGAAAGACAGTGTCCTACGCTAAAGGAGTTAGAGATGAAGGAATACCCCTTCCCCGATTCTGATGTTGTTGGCATATTGGAATGCTTACTTGAAAGTAAAATTATAGAACTCCCTGAATGCAAATGCCCTCAAGAGATAGGACGTGTTAATGACCTAAAATACTGCAAATATCATCGTATTGTCAGTCATCCAATTCAGAAGTGCTTTATCTTCAAGGAGGTGGTGATGAATCTGGCAAAATAAGGAAAAATCTTGTTGGATACAGACAAAGTTGTAACTTCAACTCATATTACTGCTACTTTGACAACCTCTGTCGTGGGGAGTGCTCGTTCTCAACCTTCAAATTCTGATGTACATTGCACATTCATTCAGTTTGGCTCATTGGAATCAATCCCCATCCATATTGGCCAAGGAAGTATACTTGACATTTCATCATTTGGAAGAATCTTTCCTCGAGATGATGAAGAAGGATGGACTCTGGTAACAAGAAAGAAACCACGAAAGCAACGAGCTAATATTTTTCAGACTAGTTATTCTGACAGGAGGCAAAGAAAGAAGAAACCTCAAAATCACCATAAGCAGTCTGGCCATAATAAAAAATAGGTCAAGAAGACACAGTCAACCTAACACGCCTCTATGAGCAAAGGGATCTGGAAGCCCATTACTTTGCAAGAGTTCTTTCCAGAAGGATATCTAGATGATGAAGTTGTGATAACTTACATGGTTTCAACTGATAAAACGAGCCCTAATGATGAGAATAATGAGGATCAAGATGAAGTACAGCCTGTGGAGAACTATGCAAAAGATGCAGCCATCATTAAAAAGTCCAAAGCTTGAAAACTCGTTCCTGGTGGTTCATAACCCATCACACTCATAACCCCTGCCAAAAATCCTCTTCGAACAAAGGTCCTGCAACAAACAATGATTTGGTAAGAATATAACTGCACATTAAAGGTTTTTTGCAAGCCGGCTAACAGATAAAAGGTTAAAGGCAAGTTTAGGTACATGAAAGGCAAATGAAAGAGTAATATCAGGAGACAGACAAACATCACCCTTATTGTGAATGTAAGATGTAGAGCTATCCGCAAGATACACAGATTGGGTAACAGGTATGACATTAGAATAAAAAACTGACAACTCACCAGTCATGTGATCATTAGCCCCAGAATCCAGAACCTAAGTGGGCTGCTTGGCCTTAACATGAAATGCAGTAGGAGTACCTGTAGCAATAGTGGCAGTGGGAGTAGTTGAAAGAGCACCAACTCTAGAAGCAAGGAAGCCAAGCTGGTCCTGGATCTGCCCAATCTGAGACTAAAGTTGGCTCAGTCCAAGAAATACAGTAGATCTACCAGTAGTAACAGCAGTTTCTTCAACAACCGCAGTACGAGAAGAACTAGTTCCAGATAAATGGTTTCTAGAAAATTTTTGCTTCAGTTCAGGATGAAGTTTGAAGCAACGAGCCTTAACATGTCCAACCCCTCCACAATGATGACAAATAATATGACCTTCAGAAGCTCGTGATTCAAAGTTGGCTGCAAAAGCCATACTATCCCCAACAGGCTTAAACACTGGTAGAGGAACAAGTGAGAGCTGAATTAAACGGTGCCTGCGTGCTTTACCATCAACAGTAGCAAAGGCTTCCAACAGGGATGGCATTGGTGATGCATTCAAGATCTGAGACTTTAGTGGTTCAAATTCTGGGCGTAATCCCATAAAAAATTGATAGGTATGCTGACGATCAAGACGTTTGACAAGAAGAAAGCCTGCCTGGGAAGGAAATTCACTGAAAGGCTCATATTGAGCTAGTTCCTCCCTGTGAGATCTCAAATACACAAAATTCAGGCCTTCCTGTGAGGCCTTAGCAATATCTTGGTATAATTCAAAAATACAAGCATCGTTCCTAAAATGAGTATACATTTGATTGAAAGCAGTCCACAAGTCATTAACAGACATAAAACATGAATATATTATAAATGCATTCCTCATTAGAATTAAACATCCATCCTAAAATGGTGCAATTGTCCATATCCCACTGAGTATATTTAGGATCTTTAATATCTGGCATCTTTTCAGTACCCAAAATCCACCCTAATTTGCCTTTTCCACCAACATAGAGGCGAAGGGAACGAGCCCAGGATGCAAAATTATGGCCATTCAACAGCACACTAGTAACTCGTTGAGCCGGTGTGTGTTGCGCCGAAAAGAGAGTTGTGACGACCGGAAACCGGTGGTCCGAACCATTAGCTAGGTCCTTACTCGAATCCGATGTCATCTACGTCAAACCCATTATTCGAGTGTCAAAACATGGCCTTGAGGATTAACACTAGGCTCTCACAAGGTCACTAAATGAATTCCAAGGATCAAAAGTGGAGAAACAAGTGAGGAAGAGCAAAGCAACCCAAAGCAGATGCACTTCGGTCGACCGAAGTGGAGCTTCGGTCTACCGAAGTGAACCCTCCAAACTGGTCGACCGAAATAACCCTTCGGTCGACCGAAAGGTGAGATCCCGAGAGTGCGAAGATGGTTTGGTCGACCGAACCCCATTTCGGTCGACCGAAACAGGAGATCCTGAGAGCATCTACTTGGTTCGGTCGACTGATGCACCATTTCGGTCAACCGAAATGGCTCCCTCGAGCCCTGAAGCTGAAACTGACCTACTGCCTTATGCAAATGAAAGGGGAACTAAATGGGGACCTTGCAATGGTTTGAACTCGAGTTAAATCATTAATCAAGAGTCACGCTACGATCACAAATGAAGGCACCAACTCGTGATCACATTAAACATCATTTAGAATCAATTACATAAGCTTAAAACATAGACTTTACATCATAGATAATTTACATCAAAATGAGTTCAAACTTTCAGTTATATTCCCATTTACATACAAAATGAACCAAATAAATTTCTTCTCATGTGCTTTACAAAATAAGTTCAATCTCTACAAAAAAAAAATACTTCCAAAGTGCCCTTCAAATTCCTTCAATTCAGTGGTGGATTTTCGTCCACAATTTCTTTACCATGACCTAAAAAAAATGATAAGTATAGTGGGGTGAGCAAAAGCTCAGCCAAATGGCACTTAAGACACGCCTCTTGTGTCCTCGTGAACTCATAACAAAGAATAGAGCAATGGGAATGGGGATCACACCATGTCGGGATAATATAGCACACTAACCATTCTCAGGCATAAGCAGGATGATGCTATGGAATGCAATGCATGCCAATGTCGCTCCCCATTTTTTCAACATTCAAAACTATCACATTCAAACGGTTAATATAACCCGCCTTTTGGTGACCCCGCAGCTACACGAGAGAAAGATTAGCTAGTGTCCCTGACCCTTGGTACCCCCGCGGCGTCATTTTGGGCCCAGCTAGCTCAACCACGCTAGAGCAATCTCTCTAGTTCCCTCTAGGCTATATCAACCCTCCGGCCCTTTGGTACCCCCGCGGCGACCAGGTTTTCATAAAACATTTTAATCAAAAACTTCTTCCCAAAATTCCCCTTTTCAATTCAAAACGATTCCTTCCATGCAAGCCCAATGATATGCATATGTGTCTCGTGCTTTTATTGCAATAACACTAAGAAATTTCTCATAACACAATTAAACATATTCTCATACATCATTTATGGCATGTTAACAACATAGTAGACTTAGGAACTCACATACAAGCATACTTATCATACAATTTAAATTAATACACATCCTCATATATTCATACATGTTCAATCAAGTCAAAGTAAACTATAATCAATACAATTAAGCATGCTAGAACACAAATCAAGTAAATTGACTCACTAAAACACAAGACTTCGTGGATTAAGGACCCCTACCTCAAATTGATGCAAAACACTTAAAATGGGTCAAGAATTTCGAAATTCAAAGGAGGAACCAAAGCTGAAATTGTTGGTACTCGCGCGTAGAGCTCGTCGTGCTCTTCGTTTTGCCTCAAACGACACTCAAAAATTCCAAGTATTGAGGATGGGATCAAAGCTTGAAGTTTGCTTATGAGAATGGAAAAAAAATTGCAAAGAAAGAGAAGAGAGAGAGACTTACGGGAGAGGTGAGATTTGAGACCCAAATGTGGTCTCTAAGTCATTAAGTGAGTGGGTGGTGGGTCCCACCACCAATTTTCTTTTCTTTTCCCTTTTTCTTTTTGTCTCAAAATTGCACCACACATTTAAATACATGCACCACCAAGTAAATGCCATTTAATTCACATAAAAAAAAAAAAAAAATGTGTGAAATACAAATGGACCCAACTAAAATCCCGTACGCAAAACGTGAAAAGACAAAATTGCCCTCGCGTCGACGAAAATTCAGAAACATGAAAAATGCTGAAAATTGGAAACATCACAAGAGTTTCTTTATTATTACTTGATTCAGCCATAATATTAAATAGAACAATTCAACAGATTACCAATAATTTCAAATAAAGGAGGAATAAACCTAATTTTGATTAAACCAAGAAGCCAGATACACGGCGGTCTAATCCGAAAATGCTACTGAATATCTTGACAGCCCTAAAAAATTACAAACACGTCTTCTGACCCTCAGTGCATGAAAAAGATTAAGGGAATACCCTTATAGGGGTCGAACCTAGAGGAGATTGGTTCGCCCTAGGACTGTCGCAACAGTGGCCTGAAAAAAAGAGAGGGTCTGTGAAGAAAAGGAAAAAAAGAAATTGGGAAGGGGCTGTGATGAGAAAGAGAGAGAGAGATTAAAAGAGGCGGTGAAAGAGAGAGAGGGGGGGGGGGGGGAGGCGAAGGTTTGAGGCTCTGATACCAAAAAGTAACTTGGTAAAATTGACGTACTCAATTTGAGAGATTGACTATAATTATATATAAGAGGAAAATTACAAATATAGAAAAGAGAATAAAATCAAATCAGAATAAAGAGAATAAAATTAAATTAGAATAAAAATAAAATCCCTAAACATTAGCCTATATTGAAGATCTAATAAATTTGTCACAATCATTGAGTCAACTTATAGATATGATTTCTAATAGTTACATTTAGCTTAGACATTTTTTATATGAACACAAAGTGTTTGATGACTTTCCCGTAAACTTTAAAATTATTATTTTATTCATGACATTTGCATTTAATATTTGCCAAAGGGATTTACATCCACCAAGGAAAGCGAACCCCTTTGGCTAGCTTATTTGCCTTCTTTCTTCGATTTAAAAATACGTAATTCTTAACTAATTAACTCTTGAGAATATTGCCCAGTTGGCTATTGTGTAAGCACTAATGTGGTTTTTATTTTTTTTTATTTTTGATAGATTTTCTTTTTTTATTATTATTATTTATTTTATAGAGCACTGATGTGTTTAATCTAGTTACATTTACAACTGTCTAGGCCAGTATTAAGTTCTCACCTTCTAACAGTGTACATTTACCATTGGAAAAAGCTATGACAAGGACACTCTCATTCCCATTCATTGGATCAAGTTTGCTTTGATGCCATGAGCCGGTTCCAATCGAGTTTGCTTTGATGCCACGCGCGTGTTCCAATGGATGTGAGCGTGATTTGTGAGTTCATGGCGAGAGCGCCATCATTATAGATTTCTCTTTACCATTAGGCGACGAAAGCTGGTGCTTTAAGCAACTGGAAGAGGAAAGGAGTGAGAAGGTGCAGTTGTAGGGTAATATATTTTGGTAGTATCTTTCACATCAATACTTTGTTGAGTAGGTCTCTGTCCTTTGCTTTAACTTGATTATATGGACCAGTTTAACTTTAATGGTATTCCATCCGATAGATGACGTGATAATCCTAGAAACAGGAGATGAGATTGATAATCAAAGGAGAAGATCCGTTTTATACTTTGCCTGCTCTTTCATGTTGCTCGACGAAAATTTGTGTTTTTCTCCGGGGGTCAAGATTGATGCTGAACCGATGGGGCAGTAATTGGGCATTTTAGAATGTTTGGGGATGGAAGGAAGGAAAGAAGATTAAAGATTTTGTCTTACAATATGTGGTCATACTGTTTGTGTTGAAATTTTTTTCTTATAGTTAAAACATCTCATCGTTTTAGCTACCGGTTTTGAGAGATTTCACTTCAAATGCTTGCTTGCATAAGCTTGATAATTTTTTGTGAGTTTAATTTTCACTGATGAATATGAAAATAAATGAGGTGTAAAACAGTGTGCATTCAAGTTTATCATTACTTTGTGTCTCATAAATTTGTTTTTGCTGGGTTTTAGAGTAAGGGAAATGTTAATGGCCTTTTGTGGATTGGTGAATTCTCCATAGTGAGTCTCCTGTTTAACTAAGAATGATTATAAATTCATAAATTTGTATTGACTTTTTGGCTTGGCCTGAATTGGATTTATCACATCATCGAGCTTTTAGCAGACAAGATTTCTTTAAAAAGAATTTCATTAATTTGTTTGACATAAATATTGTTTCCGATTTTTTTGAAAATTTATTTTCTTTTTCAACTTTTATCTTTATCTCTTTGGTTTTTTTTTTGTTAAATGATTGACAAACTTGGTTTTTTAAGCAGAAACAAGTCTGGTCATGCAATCTAATCGGACCCTCATTAATATGAGTTGTAATTCATTTTATTTTTTTAAATATGAATAGAGCATTCTAAGTTATTTTTGACTGAGATAACAAAGTCTTTAATTAATAAGAAATAAATAATATTTTTAAAAAATTACAAATAAATATTAGATTAATAGAATTTAAATGAATATAAATATAGGATTAATTATTTACTAAAAATTTATATAAAAATTAGAAAAAAAAAGAAAAAAGAAAAAAAAAAGGGTTAAGTCTCTACTTTTGTTGTTGTTTTTGCAATTCCTACAATTTATCCTCTTGAAGTTAATTGGGGATATAGATCGATGTTCAAATATGAAATAGAAAGTGTTCTAGACTAAAGGTATAGGTAACTCATTGATACACTATCATTTTTGTAACTAATGAACAATTTTATTTTATTTTATTTTATATGCTTAATGAAGATCACTGACGTTGGATTGTTTTGGATATCACTTGTTATTGCATGTCATTTCAACTATTGAATGGTTAGTAATTTTTCACCTTTTTCTATTAACAAATTGGATTTATTTAATTATTGATATGACTTTTATTGGTAAATTCAAACAATCGGGAATTACAAATTATAAAATAATTTAAATTCGTTGGAAATTTCTAAATGTGTGGTTTTGATCTTGCATCATACTAATATTGCTTATATCTGTTCTTGAAATTCCAATTAACAATTTAATTTATAAACTAAAATTTTCAAATTTAAATTTTTTACTTTACTCCTTATCAAGCAATTTATCTTCTTTTTTTATTTATTTTTTATTTTTTATAATCACGTGGAATCGCACTTGTTGTTTCGTAGTGTGTGTGTGTGTGTGTGTATATATATATATATATATGTTATATATGAACCCCACTTCATATAGGGTTAAAATTGTGCCCCAATATCATCATTCAGAATGTGCTTCGATACAACATCTTTCAATTACTGGCAATTGCAAATAAAGTACGGTGAGAACAATTTAAATTCTTCTATTTAATACTTGAAACATTATTTGATAAAAATGAAATTCAAAAGGTGCAAGCTATTTAAATTCTTTTATTAAATAAATAAAATAGTATTTGATAAAAATATAAAAAATCAATCAATATTAAGTATTTTGTAATTGTTGGAAAAATTCAAAGGGACATTCAAAATGTTCAAGTATTTAAATTCTCATTATTTTCCATAATATATATATATATATATATATATATATATATATATATACACGTATAAAAGCAAATTTAATACAATTTTAATTTAATGAAAGGAAAAACTTTATTTTTTTAGTTTTGTACTTTAAAAAATTTATATAAATTCTCAATATTATGGAAACGGTTCATAACTGTTGGGAAAATTCAAAGGGGGAATTCAAAAGGTGCAAACTATTTAAAATCTTCCATTGAATATTTAAAATATTATTTGATAAAAAATTAAGGGGAATTTAAAAGGTGCGACCTATTTAACTTCTTCTATTAAATACATAAAATATTATTAAAAAATAAGGAAAAATCAAAAGTGTGGGGGCAAAAATCTCCCCTTCCAATTAAGACAAGAAACATCAACATATAAGGGGACCACCACAAAGAGTGAGACTATTCAACCTTTAAATTAGACCTCTACAAGAAGTTTGGATTGGGTTAACTAAGCATAGTGGGCTGAACTCCTTAAGAAGGCCCGAGATAATAAGACCCCAAGCCCAATTACGAATATATTACTAAGACCATTTTTAGTAATAGTTCTATTAGAAGAAAGATTATAATCTATGGAAACCAAGTAATGTAAATCTTTATTATAAAGAAAGTATAATGTAATTCAGATTCTTAAGGGACAAGCAACGCGAATCCTAAGAGGACTCGATTAGGGTTTTTCCTATATAAAAAGGGCTTAAGACCCTCAATAAAGAGAGACAGAAAAAAAAGGGCAAAGCCCCACAAAAAGAGATCCAATTTTCATAGCCAGAACTACATTCCGACCTGATTCCCACCCTTTGAGGCCGTCAAAATACCCCCCTCATTATTATTTTGGGTGTAGTAATTGCAGAGATTCCTCATTATTATTTTCGGTGTGGTAATTGTAGGGATTTTATTGACTTGTCAAAGTCGAACGGATTTTTTCACTTACACTTTAGCACCTGTAGGAGAGATTGCTCAGTTTAATTGGGGAGGATGACTAGACTATAAAACTCTCATGGACTCAATGATAACTGAAACTGCACGAGGAGTTTTTGCAGCAGGTTGAGGCTCCGAGTGAGGGTCGGGCGAGTTGAGGCACCACAGTCGCCATCTCAACCACTAGAAAGGTGGGGTAGCGCGCAGTCAGATCAGTTCGGTTCAACGCGTACCCCTGGAAAGCAGAACTGAAACCATCCGTTATGCCATCATTGGCAAACCAGGACAAGGCATCTGATAAGTTTTCTCGTTCTTAATTTTGATTTTCTTTTAATATCAATTATAGCCATGGTTAGAGGCCTAAAGTTATTTTATAGAAATCACGATAAAAAAAATCTATTGCAAATTAGATTTATATAGTGAGATTGACAAGCATGATAAATGCATGTTTGAGCTTTAGAACTGCCACTTTCTGCAAAATAATACTTAAGGTGTTAACTTTTGTATTTGATTGCTAGAAACCTAGGATCTGGGGTCCATATAGTAACTTAAGTGTTTAATTGAAATTTTTGATCAATTAATCACATTATTTTCCTGCTATAGTTTTGAATATCTTCTTCCAGTATATGAAGATATTCATTTCGAATAATCCATTATAGTTATGTTAACTCATTATTCTTAACTGATCCTGGTATTGATTTTTTATGGATTGCCATTTTAAGTGTGGTTCTTGGTATTGGTTTTATTGGACTGGACCATGAAATTATTTCTATTTTACAGTCATAGAACAACCACTATTTCACCCTCAAATTTGCACAATGTAACTGCAACAGCCACTGCCCATATATCAATGCAGCCATGCGACTACCACTTCTAGCATTAAACCCTATATAAACAGTTCTCGGAAGCCTCAGCCATTCTCATCCAGCAACTGATTTCTAAGAACTGGCAGTCTAATATTTCCAGCAATTTGAAAATTTTACAAATTTCAATAGGTGCATTCTTAAGCACAACCCGAACAATTGCAATCCTTCGTTTCTGTCCTAGGGTTAAATCAATGCCCCTTATCCCCACATGTGTGTCATAAGCATAAGGTAAGCCGCTGATAAAACGATGAACATTTGAGATTCTTGCTGCTTCTTTCATCTCAGCTTCACTTGCTTTTTGTCTTGCATATATGATGTTTTCCCTTAATGGTTGTTGAAAAGATGATTGGTTCCTGCTGAACAAGACCAAGTTGGTTTCTCAACCATCTCAAGTTGAAAAGTTTTAAATCTCGTCCATCCAGCAAAGTCTGACCAACAACAGGGTCATAAAATCTCTCAATCAAAGATATTATACTGCTCTTCTCAGACCTAAAACTCCCACCACAGCTACACTTTTCAAATAGTAGGTCAGATTTTTTATCTTTAAAGAAACTAGAGTTAATCAAAAGTGAAATCGTAATTGAACACATTGCACACCTTGCGTGCACCTCGATCAATACGATAATAGACTATCGTATATTATTACACTGATTAGTCTTGTTAATTAGTTTACTCCAATGAAGGCTTAATGTTGTTTGATTATATGCACATTACGTTATGGCTTTGCTGGCTAAAAGTTCTGAACATATATTATACCTTGAGTTATTAGTTTACTCACTTAATTCCTATATTTGGATGCCATCAAGTACGACCTGAAGCAAAGTCTTGCCTTCAATTGATTTGTTTAAAGACTTCAAGCCAATGAATGATGATAACATTGGTTATATAAATAATATTTGTACAATACTATGGTATATCCAAATCGATTTTTAACTGTTATTCAATTACTGTTCATATTGTATAAGAAACTGAAGATTCAGTATGATCTGTTAAATGTATTGTCATACAAAGGCAAAAATATTATTACTATTACTATTATTATTTTTTAAATTGAATTGACGTTTATTTTTGGCCAAATAATTACTATTGATTCACCGTAGCAATTGGTACTATTTTTGGTATGTTTTGATGCAAAAATTTCATTACCATAATGAATTTTATATTGTTTAAAATTTAAAATTTCTTTAAAAAAAATAAATTAAGTGGCAACGGCACCAAGAGTCGAACGCCAAGCATTTTGAAGATTTTTTCAAGTGAAGTGTCCGATCGCATCTCAGTCACCGATTTCACATAACGGCTTTCCACCATTAGCCGATGTTGTACAGGCGCTTGCACTGGCAAAGCTGAGAGCGCAGACCGAGAAAGCCGCTAGTTTCTACAACAACCAGTGGGCAAAGCAGAAACAGGCCATCATGCTTGCTTATCAAAATTACTTAACAAAGAAGTGTGGTGTTGGTCGTTTGGATTCGGGTCCAACTGATCTAGGACAGACGAATACAAAGGGAAGTACAGAATGTGAACCAAATCACTTTTCAACTCCAACCCGCAACCACAACACATAATAACCTTCATGTGGACAATTTGTGTTGCAGCCGAAGTAATATTTGCCCAACAATCACAACACCGATTGGGGCAATATATTCTCTTCAAAAATATAAGTAAAATCATTACAGCTAAAAATACAATTTACTTTATTATTTATTATCTATTGATTCTACATTATTTTCTGAAAGAAAAAATAAAATAGTTAATATATGTTTAACAAACCATGCCAGGTCCATATAAATTCAGATGGTGCTGAAGAAACACCAAATCACAGTGTCACAGTAAGCCAAAGAATGAAATTAGGGATTGCCAAAAGAGTAATCTCATACAATTTTGTGGCAAACATTCAAAGGACTTAAAAGGTATTCCAATGGTTTAATCTTCGATCAAGAAAGACCGATCCCCAAATGAAGTGGCAAATAGACCAACTAAGCGCGCAGCTATGCTATATGTGGCGAAGTGGGGGCAAGCCGAACACCAAAAAATAGCCTCGGACCTCAAGAGTCCGATGGTATCAAAAAGTAAAATATCCCCTAAGGCACAGAAAGATGCCGAGGAACAAAAAATATAACCTCGGACCTCAAGAGTCCGAAGGTATCAGAAAGCAAAATTTCCTTTAAGGCACAAAGAGCTACCGAGGAATAAAGTTTGTTTTCGGATCTCAACAGTTCGAGGACTTTAAAATTCCTCTAAGGCACAAAGAGCTGCCAAGAAATAAAATTCGTCTTCGAATCTCAAGAGTCCGAGGACCTCAAAATTTTTCTAAGGCACAAAGAGCAGCCGAGGAATAAAGTTCGTCTTCTGATCTCAAGAGTCCGAAGAACTAAAATTCCTCTAAGGCATAAAAAGCTGCCAAGAAACATACATTCGTCTTCGGATCTCAAGAGTCCGAGGCCTAAAATTCCTTTAAGGCACAAAAGAGTGCCGATGAACAAAATTACATGAAAATTACCTTGAACTCAAAGAAGTCGAAGGTTAAATTTTCATGTAAAATCCTCTAAGGCACAAAAGAGTGCCGATGAACAAACTTACATGAAAGTTACCTACATAGCCGCCATCAAGACATATTGTCCCAGCTTTTCAAGTGACATGAACTTTTGGTTCATTTCGGTTAATCAATACAATTACACTAGATACGATAAATTCCTTTTAGTTATGATTGTCAAATCAAACTAAAGGGAATTAGGGGCTAAGTGTGGGGGGCAAAAATCTCCCCTTCCAATTAAGACAAGACACATCAACACATAAGGGGACCACCACAAATAGTGAGACTATTTAACCTTCAAATTTCTACAAAAAGCTTGGGTCAGGTTAACTAAGTATACTGGGCTAAACTCATTAAGAAGGCCCGAGATGATGAAACCCCAAGCCTAATTACGAATATATTACTAAGCCCATTTTTAGTAATAGTTCTATTAAAAGAAGGATTATAATCTATAGAGACCAAATAATATAAATCCTTATTATAAGGATAGTATGATGTTATTCAGATTCTTAAGGGACAAGGAACGTGAGTTCTAAGAGGACTCGATTAGGGTTTTTCTTATGTAAAAAGTGCTTAAAACCCTCAATAAAGAGAGACAGAAAAAAAAAAAAAAAAAAAAGGGCAAAGCCCCCAAAAAAGAGATCTAATTCTCATCGCCAAAATTACGTTCCGACCTGATTCCCACCTCGATGAGGCGGGATATGTAAGCAATCTAGGTAATCCTAGGTTCGGTCATATCATCAAAATATCCCCCTCCTCTCTATATAATTTCTCTATTTCTCGTTTTTTTCTCCATTATTATTTTGGGTATAGTAATTGCAGAGATTTTGTTGACTTGTTAAAGTCGAACGAATTTTTACACTTACAAAAAGGTTTAATCTATATAAATCCTACCATCAATTACTTGAATCTTATTTGATAAAAAAATATAAATATCAATCAATATTGTAGAAGTAAGTTGTAATTGTGGAGAGAAAATTCAAAAGGGACATTTAAAAGGTTCAAGCTATTTAAATTTTTAATATTCTCCGTAGTAATATATATATATATATATATATATATATATATATATATATATATATATATATATAAACACATTAAATGAAAACACTTTTAATTCATGAAAGCAAAAACTTATTATTTTATTTTTGTATTTTAAAAAAGGTAAATTATATTGACTTCCCTTGAGGTTTCATTAATATAAACTGACATCGGGTTTGTAGTTTCTTTTATGTCCTTATATATGTATTGTATTTTGTTGCAATAAACATGTCTTCTAAGGATATAATTGAAATTTAAAAGTTACAATATTGCTGACATCAACATTTAGAGGTTAGAGCATATTGAAGAAACCTTGGGGAGCTCCATGTAATTTACTCTTTAAAAAGATGTATTCAAAATCTTAATATTTTGGAAGTGATTTGTAACTGCCAACCACCACCCATATACACATAACACATTCAAATGAAAAGACTTTTAATTTAATGAAAGGAACAACTTTATTACTTGATTTTTGTAATAAAGTTATGGACCTATTTACTGTTAATATGATCCAATTAGAAATGTATACATACATAGTATTTAATTACAAAATTAAAAAAGTAATAAATAAGAAAAGCAAAGAGGGTGACTAAATGTATTTTAAAAAAAATTATTATCCTTATTTATTACTATATGTACATTTGTAATTGGACAACATTAAACAATCAATAAGAATGACCTACTCCCAGTGAGTAGGCAAGTCTTGTCTCAATATATATATATATATATATATATATATATATATATAAACAAAGCATTTAATGAAAACACTTTTAATTTAATAAAACCATATATATATAAACAAAGCATTTAATAAAAACACTTTTAATTTAATAAAACCTATTCACCGATGTGGTTAAATCATAAATGTACGAATAGTTTGTCATTATAAAATAAAATAAAGATAATAAATAAAGATAATAATTTTTTTTTGAACTAAAGTCAGTCACGCTATCTAATTTCTTTATTTATCATTTTTCTTATGCGGTCAAATCACACATTTAATGAAAACACTTTTAATTTAATGAAAGGATAAAATTTATCCAAAATTTATTACGTTAGTTTTATGGACTAGGATCCTAATAATTTATTATAGATCCTCGTAATTTATTATCGGATAACATGAAATTAATGGGCATTGCCTTATAAATTTAGGATATGGTCCCACTGATCTTAACCATCTTTCCTGTGATTAAAATTAACAGCTTTTGGTTTGGGAGCTGAAGTAGAGCAATGTGCCCCTTTCAACGGTCGCAAGTTTGCAAGCGATCCAGCTACAGTCGGATTGAAAATAGCCCCAAGTTGTAACTTCGACTGTCAATGCGAACCTTATTATTGGAACACTTGTGATCGATCGAAGTGCACTTCCGCTGTTTGTAGACAAGGCGGATGTGTGTGTGAATGCATCTCGGGAAAACCTGTTGGACCACCTATTACTCTGAATTAGATTTTTTTTGCTCTGTATGAAGAAATCGATATGCTTAGTATATAAAAGAATGATAATATAATATTATCCATTGGCATTAGTTCTTTTTCGTATTTGTTGTATTTTAAATTGTGTCCCCAATGCTTACCAGGTTATTAAATTATTCCTTTAGTTTTCAAATACTCCGTAAAAAACTTTAGCCTTTGTACCCAGCCTGCCTGATAACCTGAGACCTTAGATATTTCTTTTTAAGATTTTCTAATTACAAATTTTATGGAATCCTTTTTTATCCAAATAAAAATCGATTAAGGCCGTTATAAACTTTCGAAAATTAAGTTTTGATTACTGCAAGAAATACAATCTTTTGTTATGTTGTTTTATTTGATTGGGTTGTGAATGATTAATGCTAAATAAAAATGTTTGAAAACTGGAATTTGTCACAAGAAATGAAAAAAAGGTAAAAATTAATTTCACAAAGTAGCCGAGTTGAAATTGCCCTTGCACACAAACTATCCAGAGATAGAGAGTTCAATTTACATTAGTAGTCAATACTCACTTGGTACCAAAATTAGTGTCCTTTTTTATCTTCTAGATGTTTGAAAATAAGTTCTTCATTTTCAAAAGTCAATATTAAAAATATTAATCTTTCCATTTTCTATGGGAAGTTACATGAGATGTAATTTGCTTTTTATAAAAATGTGATGGGATGAATTAATGGAATTTCATAATTAATGTGCAGGATGAGGTTTTTTTTTTTATTTTTTATTTTTTATTTTTATTTTTATATGATAATGTGAGGAAGCAATGAAATTACATTCTTAGCTGTTGGGTGAGGTTAAAAATATTACTCCGTAAATGATAGCTTAGAATAATGGCATTAAAAAATTCTAAAATTGTCATAAAACCCTGAAAGTCTCTATGGGTATCTCTAAACAACTAAACCTGTATCTATCGATTAAAAATAGGGTAAAGTGCAAAAAACTCCTTTCAACTATTGGTCATTTTACAAAAAAACCCCCATTATCTATTAATTTAACATATAAGCCCCTTGAACTAACCAATTTGGTGCAATTAACCCCGTCCGGTGATAAACCGGTTGAATTTGGCCGTGAAGACGCACATGATAGGTCACGTGACAACCCAAATTTCTTTAAATGACCATACAACCCTTTACCTTTGTAGACGCCTAAAATTTGTGATGGTCTAATCACCGTCGGATTAGTCAAGAAGTCAAATATTCCTTAATTAATTAAATTTCACAAATACGAGTCCCATCAATGGACACGTGTTAAAATCTTAAAGGTTCAAACCTTTAAAGAAAAGTGAGGTAAAATTCAAATTAATTCAAATTTGAATTTGAATTGATTTCCATAAAAAAGGAAACAAATCCCTTATTTATGGAAGAATAGCACAATATTGGGGAGTTTCGAAATTAAACGACCCACCCTTGGCCTATAAATACAAGGCCACCTTACAAGAGAAATGACACCTACAGAGACACCGACAGACACAGAGAAAGAGACAAACAGAACCGAAGCTCTGACTCAACAAAAACTCTGAAGTTTCTGAAGAAGAAGAAAAACAACAAGCGTGCCACACCTACGCCGTTCTTCATCAAAGCCCTTCAACATTCAAAGATTCTGAAGAACAATAAGCACACAAGTGCCGTTCTCCTTCAAAGACCTTCAAATCCACCATTCGAGATCAAGCCTCACCGGCCCTCATTCAGAAATCCATTTGAGTTTTCTTCAATTTTGAAGAACTCAAATACAGTTCAACCACCGGACCAAGATCAAGCTTCTAAAGCCCTGGCGCCGATATTCCAAGGAGATTTAATCATAGGAAGATTCTAGTTATAGTAGAATCAAACACAGAGGATTGTACTCATTTATTTTCTGACATTTATTTAATAAAGTTATCGTTATCGCATTTATTTTAGTTCCAAGTTTTCCGGAATCAAAATTTGTGTGTACAACCTTTACACCCAAAACCACTTAGAACACCCATACACGCCCTTATGCTAAATACACACTGTTCATCGTCAATAAAAGAGATGATACCATCACCACCGTCCGGTCCGTCCCCACAACTACACCTTCGAGGCTGAAGATGGCCGGTGAGACAGATCCGACTATGAGGATGGAAATGACCGGCGAGATAGATCTGGGTCTTGGACTTGGACTTGCAGCACGGCAAGCTTGTGGATGTTGATGGTAGTGAAAAGCCGGTGAGAACAGATCCGGCTATGGTGGATCGAGCTCGTGGCGGATCTGGTGAGACAAGAAGAGAGCTGTGAGAATAGATTTGCGGGCTGTGTGATGAGCTCTTGGTCGACGCGGATCCAGTGAAGGTCGGTCGTGTAGATGGATGACTCTTGGCCGTGAGGTGTACAAGCTTGGAGATGGAGATGGAGTGGCGACTGTTGTAGAGCCGATCCGGTGGCAGCGGATTTGGTTTGCCGTCTGCTAACAATTCCAATCCTTCTGTGAGCGCACTTCTGGCTCTTTGATCGGATCCTTTGGAGGAATTCTTGTGTTTATACTGTTAATCTTGTTGTCCGTTATTGCCCTTTCTCGACCTTGACGTGAGATGATTAGTCACACACTCTTCTAATCACTCATGCTCATCAGTGCATCTGTGTATTTCTTTTTCACGTGTGTTTATTCCAGTTTGTTTGTAAGAGTGAATGTCAGTGGCTCTTGTCATCTGTTTTGATTTGGATTTTGGAATGATATATTGGGAAATCTTCTGGAAAAAAGTATTTATCTCTCAATATTCATCTTGTTCATAGCAATGTGTCGCCCGCCGCCGCCGTCAACTGCAGCAAAATTAGGTTTCGCCGCTGCGTCACCGTCTCCTTTCTTCTTCTCTTCTGGCGGCAACCAGATCCTCGGCTTATTCGACATCTTGAAGTTCAATCCAGTCGCAGAGTGCCGTGGATTCACAAGGCAGGAATTATATATCTATCCATCATGTATTTTTTATACCTAACTTAATTTAAACATGAAAAAAAAAAATGTTGTGCTTTTATATAGTTTAGATTTAGATATAGAATTGTGAGGAAAACTATTAAAGAGAATTAATTTCCGCTTTTATTCAAATAGTTCATAACAACAAAGCAGTTAATTGGTTTCGTTTGGTTTCCAAACTATTCAAATTTCATAATCTCTTCTATTTTTCAATTTTAAATTGTTATAGTATTTTTAACAAGGCAATTATTATATTATTTTCAACCATACACTCACAAATTATAAATAATTTGAGACTGACGACTTGGTAGGAAAAAAATAAAAAAAAAATAAAAAAATATTGAAAAGGGAAATTATCAATAGATGAAGTTATTGACCCCATTTTATCATAGTCATAATAGTCAAAGTCTTATTAAAAAGGGTCAATTGTACTTACACCTTGTGAAATTTTGGTCAACATCGATTAATGACTTTTTTTACATTATTTGAGGTTTAAAAAATGTACATTGACATCCCTTCAAATCTCTGAAATCATATTAAATTACTTTTTAACTCTTTAACTTACAAACAACTTCATTTAAATTATAAAATTATAAATTTAACCTTCTAACTAAATTTAATAAACCAAAGTAACTTATTTATCTCTTCTATACATATACATATACTTCATATATAGTAATACCTATACCAGCATAATCATCACCACAAAATAAATATAAAATATAAAAAAAAGAAATAAAAATAAATTTTTTTAAATAGTTATATAGTGAATATCACCATAACCACCACTACCACACCCAAACACTATAATAAATAAATAAATAAATAAAAATAACCATGATCAATCCATACTTATACGTCCCAAACGTCAATAGAACCACCATCACCAACACACCTAGATGTTACCAGAACTACCACAATAAATAAAATAAAAATAAAAACTTTAAAACACTCTAATAACCTAGACACCAAAAAAAAAAAAAATTTTAAACAGCCATGGCTAGCCAAGGCCCACCAAAAAAAAAAAAAAAAAAAAAAAAAAGGTTAAAGATTATGGTAGAGAAAGAGTCATTCCTCGACATCTGATTAATATTGACTGAAGCCAAAAGGGAGTGTCAATGCAATTTGAATGTATTTTCCAGTTTCTTGAATGAATCTCTCTTGTTGGTCTTAAAAACAAAAAAAACCACGGAAGCAATTTACCCTATTAAAAAATAAAAAATTATGAAATCTTCTAAAAATGATATGTCCCGACATGAAAAATAAAAAAATAGGGTAAAGTACAGTCACACCCACTGATGTTTGATCGGACAGTCAGATGAAACTTACTTGTTTTTTGGACAAAGACACCCCCTGAAGTTTAAAAAATGGACAAAGACACCTCTTTACATGAGAAATTGACCAAATTACCCTTTGACTATTTAGGAGGGTTTTTTAATTCTAAAATTTAATAAATTGGACCAATCTACCCTCATGAACAATTTATGCATAAAAAAATAAGTAACCAAAAAAAAAAAAAAAAACTTTATATTGTTCACTTTTCCTTTATTTTTTTATTTATTTATAAATGTCCCAACTTCTTAAGAATGTAGACGTCTAAAATGATTTTTTAATCCAATACATATATTTCAAATAAATTATATTTTGTTAATACTTCTTTTCTTTTTCTTTTTTATTTTTAAATTAAGATGCTTAATTCTTTCATCTAAAAAAATTCAACCAATCTCTTTTTCTTAAAAATAAAAAATATAATACTAGTATAACTTCATGCATCTTAAATTATATATCAAATATTATGCATTTCCCAACATAATGTTTATAAAGTAAATAGCAAAAAAAAAAATGTTAACAATACAAAGTTTTTTTTTACTTTTTTTTTTTATGCATAAATTATTCATGAGGTAGATTGGTAATTTATTAAATTATAAAATTAAAAAATTTCCTAAATGATCCAAAAGATAATTTGGTCGATTTTTCGTATAAAGGTATTTATCCATTTTTGAACTTTCTAAAAATATCTTTGTGGACAAAATCAAATAAGTTTTCTCTTAAGGTCCTTTTACCGAACCTCAGGTGTGACTGTACTTCACCTAAAAAATAAAAAAATGTTTTGGATAATTTTTGTGTCCAAACCGCCACTACCAATCCACCCATTTTTTCTCTCCCCATTACATTTTATCGAACCAGAGCGATTTGCACTCTCTCTCTAGCAGAGCGATTTGCACTCTCTCTTTAACCAGACAGCATTCTCTCTCCATCTCTCAGTCTCTCTCTCACTAGGGCAGAAGCCGCCGGAGTCCTCGCGTTCGGCATAGGTGAACTGGGAGATTCCCATAGCCAATTGGAAGATCTCTAGTTCTGGTGAGTGATTCGTCGGAATTTTAATTTCTTCGTGAAAAACTCAAAGCGTGTTGTTACATCTCGATCTTCTGCGATTTGCTCCTCTTATTTACACATACAAACCCTAAAAAAGCTGCGAAAGATGCCAGAGCTTCCGGTGGAAGTAACCGCCGACATACTATCAAGGTTGCCGGTCAAACCCCTTCTGAGGTTCAGGTGCGTATCCAAACCATGGTGTGCTCTGATCGACAGTCCACATTTCGTCAAATCGCATCTGAATCGATCCATCGAAACCAACGCCAATCTCAGCATCGTACTTAGAAATTATGGTGATCTCTAGTTCATGGACTTCGACTCGTTCGGTCGTGCTATAAAGCTCGACCACCCCTTGGAGTTCAAACAATATGTAGAAGTAGTGGGCTCTTGCAACGGTTTGCTCTGTTTGTGTGAAACAGAGGATCAACCCATCGTGCTGTGGAACCCTTCGACCCGAAAACACCAGAAGTTACCGGTCGCACTGATCCAGGTCCCGCGTGAGTTACGGGTCGCACAACTTACATCTGACTTTTGCGTGTTTTTTACTGTTTATGGATTTGGGTTTGATTCTGTGAGTGATGACTACAAGTTGGTGAGGATTGTACAGTTTTGTGGCTTCAATGACGATTTATTTTATTCTGAAGTTAAGGTTTACAGTCTGAAATCGAATTCGTGGCGAAGGATTCAATGTTTCCCTTATTACCTTCGATACGAGCGAGTGAATGCTGCGGTTGTTGGTGGGGTTTTGCACTGGGTTGTGAGTCGAAAACCCAAATCGGAGATGGCCAATTTGATTGCTGCTTTTGATCTTGGGGTTGAGGAATATAGGTTGGTGCCACTGTCTGATTATTTGGATAGAGAATTTCATAAGACTCTGAATAATTATTTTCGTATAAATGTGAGGGTGTTAGGAGGATGCCTTTGTGTAATTTGCCATTATGCTGTAGAGGACCGAGATGATATATGGGTGATGAAAGATTATGGAGTAAAGGAATCTTGGGCTAAATTGTTATCTGTTGAGCTGCAAAATGTACTTAGGCCTTTTGATTCTGTGAGGCCTCTTGTATATTCAAAAAGTGGTGGGGAAGTACTTCTGGCCCATGATAATTTCAGGCTTCTTTGGTTTGACTTGAAAAGGAAAACGGTCAAGCATGATTGGATTCATGGTGTGCGAATTACATTTGAAGCTGAAATTTGTTTGGGAAGTCTAGTTCCGCTCCCTGGTGATGGTGGATGTGATGGAAAGAAGCAGCAAGCACAAAAGAAGAAGGATAGAAAGGGAAGGTAACCCCAAATTAATCTATTGTGCTCTTTTCGTTCTGCCTATATTATCGAACTTGGCATTATTAGCTATAGAAATTTGGACCCTTTAAATGACATATTAGTTATAGAAATTGGACACAATGGCAAGGTTGCTCCATTTTGACCTGGAAGTCATAAGTTCGAAATACAAAACAGCCTCTCCGCGTGTGGAGGTAAGGCTTTGTTCATTTGACCCTCTCCAGAGCTTGCAATGGCGGGAGTCTCGTGCACTTGGTTTGCCCTTTAATTATAGTTGTTCTCTTTAAGGATCTTAAATGACTATGATTAGTAGTTTTAAATTCACAAAACACCCCCCTCTACTATCAATCTTGGTTGATTAACCCCCTGTACTACAAAGTGATCAAATTCCTACCCGTTAGTTCTCAGTTAAATGACTAAAATGCGGTTTATGAAGCTATTCCAAAATAGAGGACACTAATACCCTTTCTGTTGTATTATATAGGTCCCTATTATATATGTATCTAAAACCCACCTACAGTCCTTTGTCTTTGCTAAGGAGAAGCAAACCCAACTCCAATGTCTTCTACAAATCACGACCAGATGGTATGTACTTATGATTTTTTTAACCCAAATCTTCAAAAGAGAAACTAAAAATAAATAAATAATAATAATAATAAAATCATGGAAGAAAGAAGTCATATGTTGTTCATTGAATTAACAAATACCACATCTATGCTTTTGGGGGTATATATATATATATATATGTATGTATGTATATATTAATATCATATTGATCTGAAATTTTATGGGCATAAGAACAGAGCATGGCTATAGAAACTAAGAGAGAGAAGCCAAAGATCAAAAGATAAAAAGAGAGAATCTTTCTTACTTAAAATACACTGATCTGATGTGATGGTTTGTTTTGAATCATATTTGTTCTCTGACTCGTTTTTGTTCATGGTATGGAAATTACATAGTGGGTCTCAATTTTTTGTTCCTCTATTTATTTTTTAGTTTATTAAGGATCTTCATATTACTCAATTTCTCTTTCCAGTTTCTCTCTCTAAAATCACCATCTCCACCAAGCCACTCAACAAGTGCACGCACTGTTGCACCATACCAAGCTTCATGCACAATAGCAAGTCATGCCATACCAAGCACACACCTACTGCATCATTCCATTAAAACACTCACCATACCAAGCCACTCAACAAGTGCACACACTTTGCACCATACTTATCTCTCGAAGTACCAGCTCACACACTGTTTCAACACTATTCCCATTCCATTTACACACTGTTTCAACACATTCTAAATTCATGCACAATCACAATTAGCTTATATAGCTTAATTCATTTCAACACATTCTAAATTCACCACAAATGACAAAAAAGTAATGCCTTGCACCATTCATACCAAATTAAAGTGTTATCCACAATACAGTCTAAGTGCTAATGCTACATATAGAGCCAAAAGCAATAAATTAGTAAACTGTCAAAGTGCTAAAGCTAAATATAGAGCCACCAAAAACCAAAACATGTTCATGACAACAGCCCTTAACACAAAAAAGTTAATTTTCCAAAAAGCAGCATCAACCATCAGTTGGATTCTTGGGTGTTGAGTTGTGTTGCTGGAAAAAGGCATTTCAACCACCTCATGCTGTGGCCTGTGGGTTTCTGAAAGCCTATTCCAATGAAATTAAACAAATAAATATATATAGTGCAATCAATTCCAAAAAGGTAAGTGATAAAGCTACAGCTAAAAGATAAAAGATTGTTTATCTTACCTGCCCTCCTCTGCCTATTCCAACACCCCTTGCAGCACCTAATATAGCCCTTGCAGTCCCTGCTGCAGCCCATGGAACAGGTGGTCCACCCCTTTCGGCCCTTGCTGCAGTCCTTGGAACAGTTGGTCTACTCCTTGCAGCACCTAGTGCAGCCCTAGATATCCCTGGTGCAGTTGCTGCCCCTGCTGCAGCCCTCGGAACAGTTGGTCCACCCCTTGCAATCCTTGCACCTCCTGCTCCACCCTTTGCAATCCTTGGTTCTATATATGGAATAACTGGCCTATCCCTTGCAGCACCTGCTCTGCCCCTTGCACCTCCTGCTCCACCCTTTGCAATCCTTGGTTCTATATATGGAATAACTGGCCTATCCCTTGCAGCACCTGCTCTACCCCTTGCACCTCTTGCAGTCCCTGCAGCATGCCCAACACTGCCACCAATAACAATGTCTCTACCCCCACCAACACCACCTATATCCCTTCTGGTAGGTGACCTTCCTCCTCTAGGTCTTGGTGGTTTGGATACTTTTTCAGTTGCTTTACAAGTACGAGTGTTGTGGCCTAATTGAAGACATTTAGTGCATCTCAGGCATGTGCTCCTGATTCTGATATGTGAAGTACCCTCATCTTGACCTCTT
The DNA here is from genome assembly GCF_030987335.1 of Cornus florida. NCBI lineage: Eukaryota > Viridiplantae > Streptophyta > Magnoliopsida > Cornales > Cornaceae > Cornus > Cornus florida. The sequence goes on along the minus strand of NW_026775579.1, from coordinate 55,328,819 downwards.
TTTCAATTTTTCTCTGTTCTTACCGTTTGGTTCCTAGGTGGGGGTGGAAATACAAGGGCTGTACTATTATCTTTCTTGACATGTCCATAAGCTTTGAGATATGTTTCCCTATGGTAATAAGGGTTAACAAAATTTTCTGGTTCAAGCCTCCTGAATTGAATGCATGCAATGGCATGTTTGCATGGTGTACCAGTCACATCGCAATATCTACATGAGCATGTATATTTGCAGCTTTTGCCAAGTCAACATCATCATTTACTCCTACATCATGGTACTCTCTATTTTCCACCTCAAACTTGTCATTTCAAACATGCAGCCTGCTCACATTTTCAGAATTTGCATCCAACTTCTCTTGTATTTTAGGACATAAAAGCCCTACACACTTCTCCATCATCTCTTTTCTTTATGTAACCTATTCATTAGCCACCTTCTAATTTACTCAAACATATAGCTAATGCCCTTGCCTAACTATGTAAGCATTCCAAGACTCGCACATGTTACTAACACAAACTGTTCTTGTAATTTCCTGTGAATGCTGACCTTAACCATTTCATAAGTGCACTTGTCATTCTCTTTCATTTCTTGCATGTATAGGTCAAAGTCAGCCGCAGTGTAAGATCTGGCTGCATTCCAAAAATGTGTTTCTTAGCTTCTTTCCTTTGTAATTTTGCTTGAAATTCTCATAATGTGCTTGGCACAAAATCTTAGCTCATTTCCATGATGAAGTTACTCAAATGTCTCCACTAGACTCTAAAATAGGGAAAAGAATAATTAAATAAAAGGACAGTTAGTTCAACAAAACAATTAACACAAGTCATGAAAAGATGTAAAATACCCTTTTGGCTTTTAAAAGTAAAATACCTTTTGTCGATTTGACAAAAAAGTAATACGTTGGTAGGGACCAAAAATCTCCATCAGTTCCTCCAAGAATCAAGACCTAGATTCCTTACATTCTACTTCAACATAGGGGCTATGGCAATTGGAAAGAAACCATTATTTGCATCTCTGCAAACTGTACTCAACAAGTGCCCACCACAAGGACCCTTTAGAAAACATCCATCAAGACCAATGAATGGCCTACATCCTTCATTAAATCCTTTCCTCATAGCTTCCAAGGAAAAGAACATCGTATAGAATGATGAAACCCTATCCTCATAATTCATTGTAGATGCCTTAACTTTACTGCCTGGGTTAGTTTCAAACACCAAATTACCATGATCCCTAATCCTCCCAAATTGATCTCCATGAGTCCCTCAATCATTCCTAATGCCAACCTCTTTGCCTTACATATCTTTTGATTAGGCTCATCAATATCAAGATCTTTCTCAATGCTCTCTCCAACATTTTTAGCCCTCCAAGAAGGATCAGTGCTGAATATACCAATATACTCCTTAGCAATGTATGAATATGTAGCCTGTACCATTCTGTTTCATACTATTACATTTATGTGGATGGAGGAATCTTCTGTATTCAAAGAAGCATGAATATGACAACCACAATTGGACTTGCATATGGCTGTGATTCTATCTCTATCATTCTTCTTGAATGTCAAAACAAACTTTCTCTTTATTGCCATTTCCTTTGGTGCTTATCTAAAGTCAACTGCACACCCAAATTTCATCCCGCCTTCCAATTTCTTTACACCTAGGTCTCTTTCTACAATAAAGTTTGGTATTGCATGTATCTTCATCATCACTTGAGCTTACTAAACTCAGCAACACATCACTAGGAGCATACTCAGAATGTACATCCTTATCATCCTCAAATCTTCATTTGATTCACTATCTGGTGCAAGTTGAGTAACAGTATCAGCTTCATTCATTGCCTCATCACTTTTTGCTGCATCATCAATTACCTCATCACTTTTAGTTGCATTATCAAAAGGCCTCTTTACTCTCTATGTTTTCACCAACTGCCACGTTCTCATGAACCAAAGTCTCTTCTGCAGCAGCTCCTTCAACAACTGAATCCCTAGCATGAATCAAAGTAAGTGCTGCACCAACCACTTAAAGTTTTACAATAATGAAACTTTGATAAGCTTGGAGCATTTCCACAATATCCATATCTGTTTGCAAATCTATTATCTCTCCAACCAACAAAGATCTGAAATATAGGCTACTTGAGGTACCACACCCAATCTCCTCTATTGTATCTCTAAGATCTGTCGTTGAAATCTTGTCAGGATAAAACATTGTGAAAGTTTTCAACAAAACCACCAACATAGTCCTTCTGTTCATGTTTGTTAACAAACTGCCCTCCAAAGTGGATTTCTAGTGTATATAGTTCAAAGCTAGGGTTCCAACATGAATTTAAGAATGTTTAGATTAATTAAACAATATTATAATTATAAACTAATAAAAGCCCTTAATTAATTATAGATAAACATAATTACTAACGGGCCAATGGCCTAGCGGTATCAGCCTCTTACTTCCCAAAGGGAGGTCAAGGGTTCAAGTCTCAGAAGAGACGTTTGTGTGAGTACCAACTAGGAAAAAAATATATAGATAAACATAATCGGAACCACTAGTAAAGGAAAACTAAAACTTAATGAATGAATAAACAAACAACTACAAGTATACTGAACCCAAATTTACAAGGATCCATATACATAAACCAATATGATAAACCTTAATTTCATTCATTGTAACGGCAGAAAAAGGTATACTCAGGGGTCCATACCCGAGTCCATTGTGTTGATTACAGTGTGTAAAGCTTCGAACAGAGTGAAAGCTTCCCTCTTTTGTTACAAAAATCCAACCCTTGAAGACAAACAAGTCACACACTTTGAAGCCCTTGTCTTCGTCTTTGCCTTTGTCTTCGAAGCAATCAACTAAACTAACCCTCAATCAAAGTTACGATGAAATGAAGGTGCAATGAAATCGCTTCAACATTTGTTTTGAACACTAGATCTCGAAGCTTAGAATGTTTCGAGTAGTGAGAGAAATGAAGTTACGATGTTTGAAAAGGCATAAGGTATTTATCCATATTACACGACGTCGTGTGCCTCATGGGCATATGCGTCATTTTAATTTTTATAAGTTTCTTTTTCTCTATGTTAAAGTTATTTAAATAAACAAAGGTTATTTTGGTAATTTCAATTGTTAACTAACGGACACGTCATGATTTGTCCTTATATGAAACCTTTTGGTAGTACAGGAGGTTAATTGACTTAAACATAATTAATAATGTTGCAACGGCTAAAGGTTGTATTGAGAGTTGGATGATGTCACTGGCTTGTTGGTTCTTTTGTACAGACACGAGGTGGAAGGCACTGGTGTTGATTCCCTGATTTGGGTGCCTTCTTCTCAGGGGATGTTCCAGGTCTGGTCTTTTTTTGTGTGCCTCTTTGGTTTTCATGGCGTTTCCTTCCCGTGGAAGACGGTGTGGTTGTCCAAGGCGCCTCTTAGGGTGGCCTTTTTTGTGTGGACTGCAGCTTGGAGTAAGATTTTGACTCTGGATAACTTGAGGAAGCGAAGACATATTATTGTTAATCGGTGTTGTCTTTGTAAGTTGAATGGAGAGTCAGTGGATCACTTGCTGCTGCATTGTCCCGTTGCTCATGATTGTTGGAGTCTCATTTTTGATTTGTGTGGTATTCATTGGGTCATACCTCGGACATCTCAGGAATTGCTAGATGTTTGGAGGGGCCAATGGGTGGGGGCTCAGGCGAGAGTCTTCTGGAGGGTAACCTTTTTTTGTGTTTGGTGGAGTATTTGGAAAGAGCGGAATAGAAGATCTTTTGATGGGAAGGAGTCCTCCGTTGGGGTGTTAAAATTTTTTATTATTTGTATTCTTTTTTGTTGGGGTTGGGGGAGAGATTTTTCCTCGATTGAGGATATTGTGGACTTTTTGGGTTCCTTGAGATCATAGGTTCTGTTTTTTATTTGTATAGCTTGGGACGCGTTCTCCTTTTAAACGCCTTCTAATACATTTTACTTATCGAAAAAAAAAAAAAAAAATTTTTACCTAGAGCTGAGAATTATATTGGCTTTTCTTTCTGTATATTGATGTCACCTTATACTTTCGTGTTGTATTTTGATTCTCTTAGAGATGACTTCCTGTCAATGGGGTTCAAGTTGGTGCTTTAAGCAACTGGAAGAAGAAACTAATTAGGAGTGAGAAGGTGGAAAGGTAGGTCATTAGATTTTGGAAGCATTTTTTGAATTAGTACCTTGTAGAGTTGGTATTTTTGTCTTTAAACTTGTTTACGTTGGCTAGTTCAAGTGTAATGGTATTCTTTTTTATACGAAATATACTACGCAGGTAGTTTGGAAACAGAGATGAGATTGAGCAACTATTGCTACAGAGATGGGCATCCGAGACGAAAAGAATAATTTTATACAATGTTTACTTATACAACCTAATCGATCATGTTGCTCCCCTCAAGTATCTAACATGCAAAATCTCGCTTCTCTCAGGATTGATTCTGGACCTAATCGATCATGTTGCTCCCCTCAAGTATCTAACATCAAATATTTTCCGGATTTATGAATATCGAAATATTTCATTTGATTTTCTATTGTTTGGTATGAATTTAAATTATCGTCGTATCCTTAAATCATAAGAGTTTTACATTTAATGATTTTCTCATGGTATCAGAGTACTCTTGGTTGAAGTAATCATCAATTAGGGTTGCAGGCCCTGTTTTTGATCATGAGAATAATGGAGGATGTCCCAAAAATTCCAAACATGTTGGCCTTCAATCTTAGGATTTCAGTGTCCTTAAAACTAAGCACTGCAATTATATGCTATGGAGAGACCTGCTTGGTCTCTATGTGGCCTTTCTAAAGTTAGATAAAAATAAATGATTTATTTATTTTTTGTCATTAGAAAGACAGCAAAACAAAGCTAACAAGCTGAATCAGGGGCCAACATGAATGTCCTTAAATGGATTATGAGAAACATCCTTAAATCTTTTAAAAAAATCCCTTGTTTTATTATTAAATCTTTAAAAAAAAAATCCTTTGCTTTAATAGTATTTTTAATTAAACTCATAATATGTTTTAAAATTGTATTCGAGATTTTAGAGGGGGGAAAAAATTAAAATATTTTTATATAGGCATTATGTCATCTAAACATTACCATGGATGGACTAACGATGCCTTGTAGAGCTGCATAAGCTTCTTTAGGATTATCTAGAATACATATTGGATTATTTTGATAAGTATAAATGTCTTAAATATATATATAATATATATTGGATTATTATAAAATCCCATTCTGGAATTCTTCCTAGATATGCTACAGTACAGATAGCCTAGTAAATGTCTTAAATATATATATATATATATTGATAAGTATAAATGTCTTAAATATATATACATTTTATAAAGAAACCTTCAACTTTTCATTCCATCATTTCTGCAACTTTTAATTCCATCATTTTTAAGTAGATTATGATTCTCAACCCAAGATAATCTCTTTAATTTTTTGCTTTAATAATGTTAAATTTTGACACATTATCTTTTAAAAACATTATGCAATCAAATACACTATACACATCTTGGTCAAATTTTATATTTTCTTCTCCAAATTTTGACAAAACTAAAATAATAATAATAATATTAATACACACAAATACAAAAGAAAGTCACAACTTTGATAAAAAAAAAATTGTGACAACAATAGTTCTGCAAAATTTATTTTTATCTTTCAAGTCCCTTCTGGGTAACTAACAATTGGCAGAAAAAATCCACTTGTTACAACATGAATAATCACTTCATTCTGTATCTACTTAAACCTAACTATAGTGCAATATGAATCTTTTACAACAGCAGTGGAGAAACACCTTCATCTAGCGGGGAAAGATGAGCCATACCGTGATCCGAAACGGATTAAAAACTATATATAACCAGCTCCGTTATGCACAAAAGCCTGGCCAAATGCAAATACTCCCGATACTTTGAATTCGTATACTCACTGTTAATATTCAGTCAATTCTGGTAAAAACATGTTTCAGTATTATGTCAATTGGCAACACTTTGTTGAACTGTGTATTGTGACATTTTGTAGTTTCTTCGAGTGGAAATGAAAAATGTAGGTTCAATTTCCTGCGTAAGAATATCCCCTGGAGCGTACTTGGTTGAACCAAGTGAAAGGAAGGCCACCACTGTGTGAGATGAGATATAAAATAAATGCCACATAGGCAGCAGTCCCCACGCATACTGCTAAACCCACCAGCAGTCCATTTACTACCGAAAGGAAAAAGTCCAGCAGAACATATCCATTGATCACCAAAACCAGAGCAGCAATGGTCCAGACAATCCTCTACATCAAAAATCAACAACGATTGAGATATTAGTAACCAGTAGTTACTTGTTTTCTATGTTTGGCAGTCAAAAATTTTAGAAGGAAGAATGAGTTGGAACGGAAAAAGAAAATGGTTGAAACTGGAAATAAGCATGAAGCAATATTCAAGCATGAAATTATAAATTGCACCAATATTTACTTCGTGTGGGTACGCGTGAGGTTCAATGGTGTGAGGAACCACTGCAGTCTTCAACTATGACGCGGCCACAAGGAAGTAAAGGCCTAAATGGAGATCTTCGCTGCCATGAAAAGGAATTCGCCATTGATACTTTAACTGACCTACTTACTCTTTTTATACTGCTTTGCTCGAGGGTAAGAATTATGGTGTAAAGGAATTCACCATTGGTCATTATACTATTAGCCACAGGTCACTTAAAAAAAGAGAGGGACATCATTTAGAAGCTGAAGGTAAGTCGATTAATGTATTCAACGAGAGGGGACATCCATTTTACAACTAAGCTCACAGGAAATCGTTGAGGTTAGTTTGGTCTCATTGATTCATTTCGAAGTTTATCGGTAGGAAAGAACTCCTCGAGGGCTTTCAGTTTATCCTCAAAGTCTATCATAGGGAGGAACTCCTCGAGGGCATTCAGTTCATCCTCAAGGTTTATTAGTAGGGTGGAACTCGTCAAGGGCCTTGAGTTCATACTTGAGCTTTATCAGCAAGAATGAACTTCATGAGATTCTCTGAGGGTGGGAGGATCTCACAACCCCACGACATCCCTTTTGAGGCTTATCTGTATGGAGGAAATCCTTATGGACATAGGGCGGCTGCAAGGCTTCTTAGTAGAGAGGAGGTCCTCAATTTATAAGGAAGTTCCCCTCTTGAGGGCTTAGGGGATCCCCACTTGCAGTTTCGTCGTATACCTTCCTTTGGAGTTGTACCTATTTCACTTATGAGGATATTAGTACTTTCAACGAAGTGCGTTCATCAAGGGTAATTCCGAGGACGTCATGGTTGCAGTAACCAGATGCGTACAGCAAGGGCAGAGAATGTTATGGTTTCCACCATGTCATCGTTGTCAATGTCATCGATGAATCTGTAGGAGCAACACTACGTGGTAGTAGTCATACTAAGGGTTAATTGACTGGTACCTACACTTTGATGCAGCATGAAATGAGAATATATATTAGAATATGGAAAATATTAGCTCCTGACATTAATATTAACCTCAGGAGTTGATAAGATGATTTAAGATGTCAAATCCCCAGAGACAGAAAAACATAGCAATGCCCTCTTACAAAGAAAAAGGCCACTAATCAACATTAGTTTTGCTAATGCAAGGAGCTGATACGAACCTAAATGGCTTTATTCACAAAAAGTAGCCACTCACAAGCTCGAAAGTAGAAACCATAATGTTATGATTGGCAATCCAAACTTTGACTACTACACCAACAAACCCTTCTCATCTCCATAATAGATCAATTTGAGAACCTGCGAAATGGAAAATGCAAAGCCAACTGTGGATCCTTGTGAGCTACATTCATCACGTGAGGTTGAAGAGCCCGACCAGTCCCTATCATCAAACGTCCTTTACCTAGGGACCTAGGTTTGAGGTGTCTGCTCAGACGAGGAGGATAATATTAAAAGATACGTGTTCAAGTCCACATGTTGTGAAGCTCTAAGCCAGTCAGTGAGCAATCCGACGCTTAATATAACTCGTCAAATAAAATCCGATGATTATAACTTGTCAAATTAAGAATTAACTCAAGTAACTTTGAGTTCCCATAACTTCTATTGTTTATCAAAGAATGGTAATTAAGAATTGATAAGAAGATATTACAGAGAAACTTTTAACTTAGATTCTGCTAATAAAAGGTGGAAGGTCACACTTAAGTAATTTCTAAGCTTTTTTGAAAGCCCAATACTCTTGGAAGCTCCAATATAACAATAAAGTAAAGAGATACCACTAAATAATATTAACATCATATACATCGGAGACCTAGTGACATGCCTGTCAAAAGAGGAAAAGTAATTGTAATAGAAGGTAATAGACAGAGAGGGCAGCCAAAAATAACATGGGATAAGGTTATTAAAAATGATTTTAAAAAGTTATATATAGTAGTTGAATTCATGAAGTAGAAAAGTTTGGCGAGAAAGAATCCATGTGGGATTAAGGCAAGGATGATGATGACTATGATAATGATCTATAGAGCAGCTACATTTGGTGTATGAGACCATGAAAATCAAATAAATTGCATAAAAACACATGAAAAGAATCATTATAGGGCAGCGAGCCCCATCATATGAAAGGTTCTGAAAAGTCGGGATATAGTGTATACTCTGTATTGGACCTACATGAATTCTGCCTCCAGCGTGAGCCAAGATGGCAACCACTAAATGCAAAACACTCTCTCATAACATAAAGGTCCTAATGGGGATATCGGATAAGGACTTAATTTAGTAGGACAATGAGGAGCAAATATAATAAGCCAGGCTGCAACTGCTTGCAGTTTAAACCATAACCTAAAATGGTTAGGAGAGATGTTCACTTAGTGAGGGTTATCCTTTCCTTTATATCAGCTTAGGAGTTCCTATCACACAAAGCAATAACTATCATGCAATGAAATGATAGACTAGTGGAATTTACACCTTACCTCCATCGTAGGTCCAATTTTGAAAACTCCCATAAGCTTCTCATTGGAGACCATAGTAAGAAGCGGGATAAGAGCAAAAGGAATCTGCATACCCTGGAGCACATTAAGCCATTCATTCAGAACATCCAACGAGCTTTCAGATTTTTGAAATACAAGGGCAACAATTATAGTTGGCACGATGGCACAACTTCGTGTGATCAATGATCTAAGCCATTTCTTCAAACGAAGATCCAGAAAACCTCCCATGACGAATTGTCCAGCATAAGTGCCAGTAATAGTGCTACTTTGCCCAGCTGCAAATAGTCCGATGCCCCAGATATAGAGAATCGGGAACAACCCTCCACCATACTTCTCTTGAAGATACTGTCCTGCATTTACTAAGCCTATACCATCTGCTTCTTTAGTGCCATAGAATCCCTTAGCAAAAATAGTCGTGACAAACAAATTTATCGTGAAGGTGAGAACAAGGGCAACGGAGGACTCAATTGTGTAGTAATTGAGAGCCTCTTGGACTTTCCCTTTCTTCTTAGGATCGATCTTCCTTGACAATACCAAAGCAGAATACAAGAATACGTTATGAGGCGTTATGACACAACCCACAACTCCCACGGCCTTCTGAATCGTTTTTGAGCCAAGTTTTGGAACCAAAAGACCTGCAAAGAGCATCCCTTTCGGTTTTACAACAAATGCAACCTATAATAATACTTGTTAACAAGGAAGGAACTGTTTGAAAGAAAAAGAGACAAGTTTCTGACCTATTAGAAGCTCCTCTCTACTAGGTTCTGTGTCAACAAACATCCAGGCAAATGATAGTGCCATAATTGAAATAAAAACAGAGAGAACAGCTTCCAGTTTCCTCACTCCATAGTTCTCAAGAAATAAAAATATAAAACTGTTCATAATAGTAAAACAAAACAATCCCAGTTAACAGACAAATTTTCAATTTTAAAATATAAAAAAATAAAATAAAAAATAAAAACTTCAAAAGCAATCAACAATGAGTGACCCAGCACTGTAGGAGAGTGGCATTTTCTCTACCTTCCAAAATGGAAGGCATCATTCAAGTCCCCATAAGGGCAAATGGGTGTGTGGGTTTCTTGACAGGGGGGAACAAATTCAACTATGAGTGAAATAAGAAACTTTAATTTGGGCATACAAGAATAGTATGAAGTTTTTATGTAAAAAGTAACAATAAAAAGATGACAAAAAAAAAAAAATCCTAGATTGAAATGAAATTTATTTACATTTACAGGTGGTTACTAGAATGATAAAAGAATGAAATTTGACAAACAAATCCGAAAAACAATATATTTGAACATGAAGAAATACATTTTACAATGCAATAATGCCAATACTATGTAATATGTAGTATTTACAATAACAAAGACTGTGTACAACTATAGACAAAAAAAAAAACGGAAAGGAGGAAAAAAAAGAATGCTTCTATATGTTATTCTAGTATCCAAAAAATTAAAATATGCCAAATGATTGAATTACCTCTACTTAAATTTAATTCAACATCTAACTTTGAAGAGTAGATATGTGGCTGTGCTATAAACACAGTAGTGATGGTACAAGCACATCTCTTAGATCTTGCGGGTCCCCCATTGGAGCCTACAGAACCAAGGACTACTCTTTGTAGGGGATTAAGCTCCCGTAAAACCACCTGGCATATCTAATGTCACCAGAGCCCACTCGAGTCAAGTTCCTCGGCAAACTAAAGGACGAGATACTCACGCATCTCGAGTGGGAAGATGTCAATCTAATGAGCCTCAGCTACCGCCGCCTTCGAAAGGATGGGTATTTAATGTAATGGTACCTATCCCTAGGTTAAAGGACTGAAATACCCCTATTGTACTCAATAGAGTCATCAAGGCTACCCTAGGAAAAGTCTCGAGGGACCTTCCCACTCGTGTAAGGGCCTGGGCCTATAAATAAAGGCCGAGGTGCACAAGCCGAGCACGGACCTTTTTTTGGATAATCACTCCATTGAATTTTGTACTCTGATATCATCCCAATTATTGTATATATATTGTTTTAATTGAAAGAACCCCCTACAATTTGGCGACTCCGCTTGGGATATCAGTATAGAACCAATGGATCTAAATAACTAGCTAGTGTAGTCTCATCACTCCAAACAGGATGAAGCTCCTAGCTACAGAGATACTGAAACGGTAACTAGCCGATATCAACCAACATACTCGGGACCACACATATCCACGTCGCAGTCCCTGCAACAAACCCAGCGAGAACTAGGAGAACGTTTGGTGCACATAGAAACTATGTTACTCTAGGAGCTCCAGGCGAAGGCGGCCAAGAGGGCCAAAGCCCAACCTAGCTCGTCTCTTTTGACTCTCCCACGGGCGCTACTGAGCCCCTGATGCCAACGACTAACGCACAGGCCAGGGTCCAAAATAGGGCACTACCACCCAATCCCCTGCTTAAGGAGGACGACCTAGTTACTGAGTCTAGATTGAGAGATTTCTTTCTAAAGAACTCACCCGGTGCGGCTCGGTCTTTGGCGCTTCGAAGTGAACCACCTTACCCACGTAGTGTCGCCCTGACTCTTTACCCTGCCGGTTACCTCATACCTAAGTTTCCCAAGTACGATGGCATAACTGGCGATCCAGAGGAGCATGTCATACGTTTTGTTGAGGCGCTCGGTGGATATAGCCATGATACTCTGCTACGATTACGAGAGTTCTCGAAATCACTCAACGAGTTAGTGTATCAGTGGTATAAAAGCCTCGAGACGGACTCTGTAACTACATGGGAGCAGCTGGTGGACAAATTTCTGGCAAAGTTTTAAGAGGCCGAAGTGCGCATTACTACACTCTCCCTGACGAAAGAAACTCAACTATCAGGAGAATCACCTCTCAAATTTGTAGCTCGTTTTCAGACTCAAGTTAAAGGATGTTTCGAGAACAGTAGTGAAAAGGATCGGGTGGACATCTACATACAAGACCTCAACAGGTACTACTGGGTAACGTGTGTAACTTGCGGCTCGATAATTTCACTTACCTCATTCTCGCGGTCAGAAATCTCGCCCGTGACCTCCCAGAGGTTCCTAAGCCAAATATCGCGCAGACATCTACTCGTAGGTCAGACCCGCAACCACCAAAGGAAGAGCGAACCAAAAAGCGTAAAGACATAGATCTAAAGGAGCACACACAGCGACGAGATGACCCACCTCCATTCCCGGTTCGCATGAATGAGGTGGCTGATACACTGAAGAAGTGGGTACAACACGGCGATGTGGTTCTACCAGTGCCTTGACAAACGCCTAAGGTCCAAGAGCGAGCTAGCCCGAACTTCTGTAAATACCATCAGACAACGTCCCATCCGACTACTGACTGCAGGATACTAAGGCGACTGTTTCAGTCTAAAATCGCCAATGGCGAGCTCGAGGTTACCAACCCGGCCGATATTAGCTAAGTTCCTCATCCTCGACATCCAGACGCTGCGGCAGGCATCGCTTGTTTTGACGAATTCGATGAATACTAGCGCCCTCCACCAGGAAATGAATTTGATGTCTCAACTGTCAAGCAGTGTGCGGTTGCTACTTCTTCTCACCCTTACCCGGTAAATTCCAAGTCGCAGGGAATTACAATAGCCTTTAACGAGGCGGACCGTAAAGCCTCATCCAATCAGAATCGCCCTCTTTATGTTACTAGCCTCCTCAACGGTGTCGAGTTCAAGTGCACTTTTCTTGACAACGGTTCATCTATCAACGTCATCTCCCTGGCTGTATTTCAAGAGTCCAACATCCCCATGACTCACCTTCTCAAAGAGCCCATCAAGATAGCAGGTTTCGGTAACGATCTCCAGCGTACTTTGGGTCATGTCACCGCAGATATTGCTGTTAGCAAATTTCGTGCATATGCTCGATTTCATGTCATTGAGGCTGAAACTTCCTATCACATTTTACTTGGCCGATCGGGGATGCATTGGTTCGGCATTGTGCCTTCCACGTATCATTAATGCTTCAAAGGCATATTAGGGAACAGAGTTGTTACTGTCCCTTGCTCCGAACGACATTTCTATAAAACTGAGGCTCACTTTATCGAGTCCCTCTTTTTCGACAAACTTGATGAAGAGGCACCAAGAGAGGCCCATATCATTTCCACGCCAATGCCCATTTGGGACTAAGCACAGAAAAACATTTTTCCTCCCCTGGGGCCTTACACAGCCCGTCCTTCCCCTAAGCGTTTGCGGCCTCGCAAGTGCAAGCGCGAGGACGGCAAATACATGTACTGTTTATGACGATGCCCGGACTCGACATGCCTCACTGAGCCGGTTGAGTCCTATAATCCCGATTCTCAGCGCCCGACGTTCGCTGACCTCGAAGAAATAAATCTAGCAACCATTGGAGGCCAGCCTCGTCTTACCTTCATTGCTGCGAACCTCAAGTCCCCCATCATGGGACAATTGATCTCCCTACTAGCAGAGTTTTCGGACGTCTTTGCGTGGACTTACAAAGAAATGCCTGGTCTCAGTCCCGCCCTAGTTGAGCACCACCTCAGCATTCGGTCAAATCACTTTCCTGTGAAACAAGAACCTCGAACCTTTCGCCTCGAACTTGAGCTTCAAATCAAGGACGAGGTCCAGAAACTACTCCAAGCCGGTTTCATACAGCCCATTCTCCACCCGATTTGGCTGGCCAACGTGGTCCCGGTGAAAAAGAAGAATGGCCAACTCCGTATTTGTGTTGACTTCAGAGACCTTAATAAGGCATGTCCCAAAGATGATTTCTCGTTACCTAACATCGACACACTTGTCGATGCAACAGTGGGACACGCCATGTTCTCTTTCATAGATGGATACAGCGGCTATAATCAGATCCGCATGGCTGCGGGTGATGCTCACAAAACAGCTTTTCAAACATCTTTTGGCAATTTTCATTATACAGTCATGCCTTTTGGACTCGAGAATGCCGGTGCCACATACCAGCGCGCCATAACTGCCATTTTTCATGATTTGTTGCATCATTCTGTCGAAGATTATGTCAATGATTTGGTTGTCAAATCTAAAGAGAAGCATACCCATATCGCAGACCTACGTCGAGTTTTTGCACGATGCCGACAATACCAGCTACAGATGAACCCGCTTAAATGTGCTTTTGGTGTTGACCACAGCAAATTTCTCGGCGTCACTGTTCACCGTCACGGAATAGACCTCGATCCTACGAAGGCACGGGCAATCCTCAATATGCTGCCACTGGCTAATACAAAGCAACTCAAAAGCTTCCTCGGCAAAGTCTCCTATTTACGACGATTCGTCCTAGCGTTGGCTGAGTTGACCTTCGTCTTCAGCAATTTGCTTCGCGGAAATCCTACTTTTCGTTGGACTACTGCCCATTAGCAAGCTTTAGATACCGTCAAGGCAATACTAGTCTACATAAACCATGCAGCGACTTATACACAGACAACCTCTTCTACTATACATTACTTCTACACCACACTTGGTGGGTGCTCTACTCGCCCAAGATCACATCGGACAAGAGAAGCCGATATACTACATCAGTCGCATAATCTATGAAACTGAATCGCAATATTCTATCATTGAGCGACACTACCTCGCCCTCGTATTTGCTGCTCAGAAATTTCGGCACTACTTCCTTGCACATCGAGTTCAACTGGTCACCCACATTGACCCCTACCGACACTTGTTGTCTCGACCTCTGATCTCCGGCAAGACCTCTCGATGGCCTCTCGCACTCTCTGAGTTCGACATCTCCTGTTGCATCCCTCGCGCAACAAAAAGTCAAGCACTCACTGATCTTTTAGCACAATTCCCTCAGGGCTCCTACGAGCCGCCCGACCTTTCACTTCCCCTTGATGACCTCCAGGTGGCCTCCATAACAACATTTTCGTGTGAATGGACTCTCGCTTTTGATGGCTCCTCGACCTCCAAGGGAGGAGGAGCGGACATTGTCCTCACTGCCCCAGGCCACGAGCAGACAACCGCTTTTAAACTCGATTTTCGTTGCTCGAATAATGAAGCCGAGTACGAAGTCCTCATCCTAGGCCTCATGATAGCTCTAGACAAAGGCATTACTAGGCTCTGCTGTAACGACCCAAGCTGATGCCAAAATTTTTAAAAAAAATTCGGCATAGCCTCCCCTAAAAATGGTCCTTCAACAACCTGTCCCAATACACAAAACACATAATATACTCCAGCATCCCATTCATCCGTTCATTACACCTCAACATAGTTCGTTCCTCTCATGGTGGAACATCCACACACCAATTAATCTAAATTATTATAATTACAGTCCCAAAATACATGGTTAAGATTTAAAGTCCCTGTCTTACAACGTTACATGATACAATTGCATGGAAATATATACCATAATTCCATTAGTTTCATTTACATCAAACAAAAGATAAGTTCGTTCTTAAGTTACAAGGCCATGAATACTAACTTAGTTACATTTCCACAACTATGAGTATACATAGAATGGTCAAAATACAAAATAACAAACAACTTTCTAACAACTTTCAAGCTTGAGGTGGATTGTCGTCCACCGGTTCATTTCCAAGACTTGAAAAAAATAATATAAATAGTAGGGTGAGCAAATATGCTCAGTAGGTGACGCTTAAGACACTTTTCTTGTGTCCCTGTAAATCCGTACAAAGAATAGGCCAATAGGAAATGAGGATCATACAATGTTGGGAAATAATACAACATTCCAACCAAACTCAAGTACAACCCACACGATGCCATGACATGCAAATGCATGCCAATGTCACTCCCCATTTTCTGTTCTCAAACATCACTTTCAAACTGTTAATATAACCCGCCCTTTGCTGACCCCGCAGCGACACGAGAGGAGGATTGGCTAGTGTCCTTGACCCTTGGTACCCCCGCGACGTCATTATGGGGCCCAGCTAGCTCAACCATGCTAGGGCGACTCCCTAGTCCCCTCTAGGCTATATTAACACTCCGGCCCTTTGGTACCCCCGCGTCGACCGGGTTTTTCAAAACCGTTTCATCAAATCATTTTTCCCAAAATCTCATTTTTCATTTCAAACTCATTCTTCCCGTTTCATGCCCAATGTGAGTGCATGAGTGCATCAATACCATGAATTTAATCATCATTTCACATTCAACTCTATTTAAGTAAACAAGACATAATTTCGCAAGAATTTCTCAAGGAATTATAACATGCTCTTGTACAACAATGCATCTAACACAACGAATATATATAAATCATCACATAAGCAAGAATTTCCACATAAAACATTTAAAACAAGTTCTCACATAACCACATACACATGCTATAATTTCTTTAAACTACAACTAGCATAAGTAAACATGTCTAGCATCAAATTAGAAGATGTAATTCACATAGGAGCAAGAAACTTGTGGTTTAAGAGCCCCTACCTCAAATTTGCACAAAACCCTTAAAAGTAGGTCTTGAATTTCGAAATCCAAAGGATGCACAAAAACTGAAATTGATGGTATGGATACGTAGAGCTTGTTGTGGGCTTCGTTTTGCCTCAAACGGCACTTAAAAATACTAAGAGATGAGGGAGCAATCAAGCCTTGAAGATTGAAACCAAAAAAAGAAAAAAAACAGAGAGCTTCTGGAACGAGAGAGAAAAGCTTACTGGAAAATGAAAAAAAATTCAGAACAAAAAGTGGTCTCATGACCATTTTAAGTGCATGTGGGTCCCACCCATTTTCCTTTTTATTTTCCTTTTTCTTTTTGTTTTAAATTACACCACACACACAAATATATACACATATGCACACATATATATATATACACAGACATTACATCTGCATTAATGGAGATTCTAAACTTGTTATTCAACAAGCGACCGGCGTTTTTCTGCTCAAAGAGCCAGCGTTGGCCTCGTATCGCACCATCCTCTAGAAACTCCTCGCTAGGTTCGCCACAATTAGAATCGCACATGTACCGCGCTCTCGCAATCGTTATCCAGATGCTCTCGCCACCTTGGCTGCCAAAATCCAGACTGCTAGACCTACCACACCTATCCTGGTCACCAAAAGGGACCACCCCCTACAAGTCTCTGAGTTCATTGATCTTACTGAATCAAACATTGATTGACGCCAACCTATCATTTAGCAGTTACGAACTCTTGAAGGACCCCTTCCTTTCAGCAAACTCAAGCAGTTTCAATTGTTGCATGGCCTCCTTTACTTTCGCCTCCAATACAGTGCACTGTCCCGCGCCATTGGCCCTTCTGAGGCCTCGCTGGTACTTATTCATGTGCACCGCGATAACTGTTCCACCCCTATCCCTCTATATCGCCGTCTACAAAGGCAAGGTTACTACTGGCCCACCATGGCCTTTGAAGCCAGCCGCTTTCAACAAGACTGGATTCACTATCAGAACCTTCCAAATCCATAGGGGTTTTACTTGCTCGAAGTCGGGGACTGGGGAAACCCGTTTATCAATTTCCTCTATGATGGTTCGCTCCCAGACGAACACGCGAAGGCTGTTCAGGTTCGTAAAAAATCTCGGCGATTTCTCCTTATCAACGGCGCTATTTTTTTTATTTTTTTATTTTTTCAATAATATCTTATTATAGTCATCTTTTACCCTTTTTCTCTCTACGCTGGACAATTTAGGGTTAGGGTTTTGCATGTGTGGTGTGGTTGGTAGGGGTGAAGCACAATGGAGGGGGCCTCTTCCTCCTCTCCCCCGCCAGCAATGTTGACCAAATGGCAATCTACTCTATCAACAACACCTCGCCGCTCTTGGAGAAGTTGTTTTGAAGGGAGCGAAGCTAAATCTTTTATTAACTTACAGTATATTAATACGGCTATTGGTTCAAAGGTTACAATCACAGAAGATGATGTAGCAGATGAAATCGTTTATTGGAAATCTTCTGTGGTGGGCTATGTGATGGGTAAGCGCCCGTATTATCCACACTTTAAAGCATTCATCGAGAAACACTGGTCCAAGGAAGTTACACCGGTTTATTTAAAAGATGGATTTTCATGGTACGTTTTCAGCAACCTGAGGATGTACATAAGGTTTTATCACGTATTCACACCTTTGAAGGTCGAGTCATCATCATCAAGAAGTGGTGTAAGAAGGTGGTGTTACAAAGGGACGATTTTGATACACTACTAATATGGATTCGGGTCCACGATCTCCCGGTCCATTGTCGCAATTCTACATCTCTTTCTAAGGTATGTTCCCTTTTCTCAAAGCCAATTTATATGGATGATCCGGAGTTGCATCGTGATAAAGGTCATTCTGTGAGAGTAATGGTTGAGGTTGATGTTAGGAAGGAGTTACCAGAGAATTTAGTGGTTGACATTTATGGGGAAGATTGTACTGTTTATATTGAATATGAATGGAAGCCTGTGGTTTGCTCGATATGCCAAAGGGTAGATCATGTTACAGAGCGGTGTCCTCAAAAAGTTTTACATAAACCTAAAAAACAAATGGTGGATAAATGGATAGTGAAGCAAAAAGGTAAACTGGTATATGAGGAAACTGCTCAGCAGGTAGCTAATGAAATGCCTGTGAGGCCGGCTCAAACTACACAAGTAGTTACTCATAATTCTTTTGCATTGCTGGAACAGATTGAAGATGTGGTGGTATTGCCACAAGGAGAGTTGTTGAGCAAGGAGATTAATTTGGATACGGTTGAGGTTCCTTAGTTAGAGCCCAATATTGAGGTTCCTGAGTTAGAGTCCAATATTGTGGATGCTAACACTGCAATTGTGGTTGTTGATGATACTATAGAGGGGGTTTCAAGAGCAGACATTACAAATATTGATTCTTTGGTTAATGAAAATGTGGTAAGCCCGGTGATTGATAAGGTTACTATAGAGGGGGAATCAAGAGCAGTCATGACAAATGCTGCTTCTTTGATTACTAGAAATGTGGTAAGTCCTCCTTTGGGACTCTCTCAAAATAGGATTGGTGTGGATGTTAGTGAGGATAAAATGGGAGTTTCATCTCAGGTTACTCCAATTCATAAGCCTGGTAGTGAGGGTGCTGTTAAGTTAGAGATGAGTAAGAAGTCTAGATATAGAGCTACAACCTTCGGATAGGGTTACTAGGAGTAAAGGAGGGGTTTCTGCCCCACCTTCACCTTCCCAATGATAGGTTTCTAGAATGTAAGGGGCTTAAACAAGCCTAGAAGGCAGAGGGAGGTTGCTCATTGGATAACTAAGGAAGCCTCTCAATTTGTCTGCTTTGTGGAAACTAAAGTGAAGAAAGAAGCTTTTGATACTATTACCAGTAGAGTGAGGATAAACTGGGACTGGATTAATAACTATGATGCTCATGATTATGGTAAGATTTGGGTAGGTTGGAACCATCTTGTTTTTTCTGTTCAAGTGCTTGATGTACAGACTCTATGTATGCTTCTTAAGGTGAGGGTCTTGAGTACTGGAGAAGATTTCTATTGCACTCATGTGTATGCTATGAATTTGGCTAAGGAAAGGGTAGACTGATGGGGTTCTATTGAGCATTATTCTACTATTGTTTGTGGCCCTTGGATGACCATGGGGGACTGGAATGCTATAAGGTTTTCTAGTGATAAAAAGGGTGGAAAAAGGGTTCCACAGAAACTCCTTAATGAATTTAATGATTGTTTACAAAAGGCTAATCTTAGTGAGATGCATCCTAAAAATGGAGAGTGGTCTTGGTGTAACAGACAGCAATCTCATAGGAGAATTTTTGTGAAATTGGATAGAGTGTTCTTGAATGAGGAATGGATGGATAAGTTACCAGGTACCAAAGTTTCATACACAGCAGCTGCCTGCTCTGATCATTATGGGTTGTCCATTCATATTTCTAAGGAATTTGCTGCAGGTCCTAAACCTTTTAAAATGTTGAAAGTATGGTGTATGCAAGGCTGTGTTCGGGATATTGTTCAGAAGGCTTGGGATGCTGAGAAAACTGGAAATCCTATGCATGTTCTCTTGAAGAAATTGAGGTTGGTAAAGCAAGATATAAAGGATTGGAACAAGAATTGTTTTGGTAATATTGGGGAAAAACTAATTGAGACCAAACAGCAATTAGTTCAAGCACAATTGGCTCTATTGACTGATCCATCTGATAGCAAATTTCAAGTTGAACAGGAAGCTAGATTGCATTATCAGGCTGCTGTAGTGGACCTAGAGGTGTTGGTTGCCCAAAAATCTAGAATCCTTTGGCTAAAGGATACAGATAGGTGTACTGGTTTTTTCTATAACAAAATGAAGCAACATAGGAACTTCAATGCCATTACTTCAGTGGAGAATGATAGTGGCCAGACTACTGGGGATTTACGATTGATTAAGATTTGGTTTGTGGACTTCTATCACAATTTGTTTTCTAAAAGAAATGAGAGTACTCTTGATATTGAAACCCCACCAAAAAACTGAATATTGAGGAGCCTACAAGTTTGGATAGGATGGTTAGTGAGGAAGAAATTAAGGTATCATGGGTTTTAATCCTGACAAATCTCCTGGACCAGATGGATTTCTAGCTCGTTTCTATCAATCCTTTTGGTTTGTGGTGGGCAAAGATGTAGTTGCTGCAGTCCAACATTTCTTCTCAACCAAGAGGATGCCTATAAGGGTGAGTAGTTGTTTCCTTACTTTGATACCTAAGGTGGGAAATGCTAAAAAGCTTGGAGAATTCAGACCCATAGCTCTGTGTAATCTTCTTTATAAAGTCATTACTAAAATAATGGCTAATAGGTTGTCCATGGTGTTAGCATCATTGGTTGGGCTTGAACAAAGTGCATTTCTTAAGGGTAGAAAAATCCAAGATGCTCTGATTTTGCCACATGAGATGATCAGGGATTTCAAGGGACCAAGACATGCTTCCATGGCTGTGAAAGTGGATATTAAAAAAGCTTATGACTTTGTTTCATGGGATTTTTTGTTGAGATTCAGCAACTCAACCCTTGGTGCCTCGGCCTGTGTTACAACCAGTTGTTCTTCCGGCACATGCTCTCTTTCTCCCGACTCTCCGATGGGCACTCCTTTTACTTCGCTGACATTCACTGGCCTTAAGGACTCTGTAATAGCCCTCTCAAGATCATCTTGCTTAGTTCTCGTCTCTACAAGATTTGCCTGATCACATACATCTGTTTGTCCCTGTTCAAGGCGAGTTTCAGTCCCCGTATTGAGTACTTCCTCCACCAATTGCCTTGGCACACCAGACATTCCCACTGTTTCCTCGAGCTCGACATCTTGCATGCGTTCCCGCGTCAACAGTTCTATTTCATCCCCTATTGGTGCACTCCTTGGATTTTACATTTCTAAATTTGGCGACCCATCTTCTTCGTCCGCCGCCTCGAAGAGTGCCTCCACCGTTTCATCACCTGCCCCAAAATATTCAACCACGGGAACATTACAACAGTACTCCTCGACGGGCCACATAGGCCTATCTCGAGCATACACATAAGATTACAACACTTGAGCAAAATCAAAACCAGGAAAATTAAAGTACTCAACAACCGCAACGGAACCAATGCCCATATCTTCCCCCGATCCCCTTTTGATTGTTCTCGGCGTTGCCTTATTTCTTGACGGCTGTGACAATTAGTGTTTCCATCGAGCCATACTGACCCACCGCTTGACTTCTCAAACTCAACCCTTCTGTAATTTCGTCCCCCCCACGGTTCTTACAGCTGCTTCTACGGCTGTTGGTTCCACAGTTGGTCTAATTCTTGCTAACTTTGCTCGACTACGAGTACGGGTAGCAGGCCCACGCCTTTTTCTTGAGGAGCTCACACCGGCAATTTCCTCTTCGTTCACTACATTGTCCACCATTCCTGAAGGTAGCATGGCAACACCAGCGCCGTCTTCTTCTTCCTCATCCTTGCGATTCCCCACATCCTGCTGCATTGCATATTGGATGTACATGGGTGCAAATTTGGAACATTCTCCTCTATGCCCATCTCGAGGAACTCTTAATGAAAGATCCCCGACCCACATAACTCAAGCTGGGGCTCTCTCCGTTCCCGCGTCACATGAATTTCTGAAGTGCTCGAAGGCTAATTTCCAATATGTTCGATGGTTGGTTGTTAACCTTCCTTGACACCTTCTCGACGGAACAAACCAACGCCTAGCACCTTCTGTTAGCATATTGTAATGAATCTCTAAGAAACGGAAAAAGCTCTTGCAGTAATCTCCACCCTCCCGAATCACAACCTGTGGTCAAGGAACACCTTGATCGTAGTTGTTGTGAATATAGGCTGTTTACAGCCTGTAATTAATTAGGAAAGTTGACTATTCTGCTACATGTAATCTGCTAGCTTGATTATAGGAATATTCTGATGCATAAAATCTGCTAGCTTGATTATAGGATTTTTATTAGCTTAATTTATGGTAATTGGCTAAATTAATGTACTGAGTGTATGTCTTGGGTTCCTATATAAACCCACATGCACTCACATCTAAGTCGTATACAAGAAATCTTCTCTTCTATTTTCTTGCTCTTATTTACAACATGGTATCAGAGCAAAAATGCTCCTGAAACCCAACTCCCATCTTCCTCTTCTTCACCCAATCTCCACCATTTCTCTCTATTGTTCTCACATCAAAAGTCTAGTGCCTTATAAGAATTCTAGTTCGTTATTATTATTATTATTATTATTATTATTATTCTGCTAGAGTTCTATTTAGTTTTACATTTTCTTATGTAAACAGTTTAATATCTATTATTTGTTTTATTATGTTAAAAAAGAAGAAGGTTAAGTCAACTCTATGGCACAGCATAGCCTTGCTTGGAAAAAATCCTCTTGCTAATCTCCTTGCTTGGATCCTATTCTTACTCGGATCTCATCTCGTTCTTGCTTAGTCTCCATGGGTGACAAAACAGATGCTAAAGATTCTCTGTTCTTTGGTTCTATGACCAATATCAAACTCAAGGGTCCCAATTACCTTCAATGGGCCCGAGCTATCCAAGTTGCTTTGAAAGCTCGAGGGAAGTTCTCTTATCTTAAGTCAACCAAACCTACTGATGCCAAATTGGTTGATGCTTGGGAATAAGAAGATGCCCAAATTATGACTTGGTTATGGAACAGTATGGAGCCTGAGGTCTTCAACAATGTCTCTTTTCTTGAAACCTCTAAAGAGATTTCGGATGCCCTGAAGGAGATGTATTCATCTGAGCAAAACATCTCTCGGATTCATCAGCTTTATGAGGATCTTTTTTCCACTATACAAGGAGATCGCTCTATTAAAGATTACTACTCCACCTTGAAAGGTATGTGGGAGGAATTGAATGTGTATCAACCTTTGACTACTGATATGGAGACTCAAAAATGATATACGGAAGAATTTCGCGTCGCAAAATTTCTTTCTGGACTTCGACCTGAATTTGCTCCTGTTAGTTCTCAAATTCTCACTGGTACACTTTTGCCATCTGCTAGTGAGACCTATAATCGTGTTCGGCGGGCCAACCTATCTGCTCCAGAGAAAGCTAATCGCTCTGCTCTTGCAGCTCCCATTGGGCGCTCTGATAATTTCCATAATGGTCGTAGGGGACATGTTTCGAATAAAGGTCGAAATTTTCACGTTGGTCGTAATGGCCTCAAGAAATGTACTCATTGTAATCGCACCAACCATACTGTGGACAAATGTTGGAAACTCCTTGGCAAGCCCACATTGGCTAATCATGCTACTGTTGAGGGGGAGATCTCCACTCCTGCTGATGAAGAGATTGTAGCTCTTTCCAAAGCAGAGTATGACTCACTGATGGCGCGCACTCATGTTTCATCTACCTCAACTACCACCTTGGGTGCTTCAGGTAACACTTGCCTCCATTCCTCATCCAATCAACCATGGATTATTGATTCTGGAGCCTCCGACCATATGACTGGTAATCCCTCTGTTCTTTCTAATCTTTCAAGTACTCCTTCTCCTTCCTTTGTTACAATTGCTAATGGTTCTAAATCTCCAGTTCAAGGGGTTGGCACAGTTACTACCCCTCATCTAACTTTCTCTTCTGTTTTATACCTACCTCAATTTCCTTTTAATTTATTATCTGTTCATAGAATTACCTCTACTTTAAATTGTTCCGTCACCTTTGATCCTTCTCATTGTGTTTTTCAGGGTTTAAAGACGAAGAGGATGATTGGTGGGGGATATGAAAAGGATGGTCTCTACTACTTCCAACCCTCTCCCATATTAACTTCCTCTGCCTTTCATACCACGACTTCTCCATATAAGTGGCACTGTAGACTTGGACATCCATCAACTGTCAATCTGCTTTTTTTAGTCCCTTCTTTACCTTCGCTTTCTACTTTTAATTGTGAAACGTGTGAGCTCAGTAAACATCATCGAGCCACTTTTAAATGTCGACCTGATGGTCCTTGTTTACATCCTTTTGAGTTGGTTCACTCCGATGTTTGGGGTCCAGCGAGAACAACTGGTTTGTCTGGTGCACGTTATTTCATTTCTTTTATTGATGATCATTCCCGTTTGACTTGGTTATATGTTCTTAAAGATCGCTCTCAAGTGTTTGATGCATTTAAATCATTTTATGCTGAAATCACTAATCAATTTAATGCCAAGTTGCATATTCTTCGTACTAATAATGCTCTTGAGTATAAAGTTCATAGCTTTCAACACTTCTTTGAGTCGAGGGGTATCACTCATCAAACCTCATGCATTGATACACCTCAACAAAATGGAGTTGCTGAATGAAAGAATGGTCCAATCCTTCTTGTTGCCCGTGCACTCATGCTTCAAATGAATGTGCCTAAACATTTTTGGGGGGATGCTGTTCTCACAGCAGTATACCTTTTAAATAGAATGCCATCTCGGGTTCTTAAAGGGAAATCACCTTTTAAAATGTTCTTCCCTGATAAAGATCCTTTCTGTCTCCCTCCAAAGGTATTTGGATGTATTTGTTTTGTCCATAATTTAAATCCTAAACGTGATAAACTTGACCCTCGTGCACACAAATGTATATTTATTCTCGCACTCAAAAAGGGTACCGATGCTATAGTCCTACATTAAGAAAACATTTTGTATGTGTTGATGTGACTTTATTTGAAAATGTTCCCTATTACTCTACGGAGGGTTGTCAACTGCGAGAGCCTTTACTCCAAGAGTCTGCTCGGCCCCTACCTGTTCTTTCCGCGCCTTTATATCCTACTAGGCTCATCCCTTCATATCCTAAGGTCTATGTTCGTAAACGTCCACGGTTTTCTCATTGCCCATCTGAACCAATTACAGCACCAATAGCACCATCCTCAAATCCTCCATTGCTCTCCTCGGCGTCTGCAGATCCTACTCCCCCATCTAGTCTTGACATTCCCATTGCCATTCGTAAAGGTAAAAGGTCTTGTACTAAGCACCCTATCTCTAATTTTATATCTTATGATCATTTATCTCCTTCATTTAAGGCTTTCATAATATCCTTATCTTCTGTCTCTGTTCCTAAGACATATAAGGAGGCTCTTTCCCATCCTGGTTGGCAAAAAAGCAATGGAGGATGAAATGCATGCTTTACACTTGAATAATAATACTTCAACGCTTGTTCCTAAGCCCGCAGGTGCACACATTGTTGGTTGCCGATGGATTTTCACAGTGAAGCAAAATCCAGATGGTACTGGTGACAGGTTAAAAGCTCATCTTGTTGCTAAGGGCTTTACTCAAACCTATTGTCTTGATTACACTGAAACTTTTTCTCCTGTGGCCAAGCTAAACTCAGTTTGTATTATTATCTCTCTTGCTGCAAATCTTAATTGGCCCTTTCATCAACTAGATGTTAAGAATGCCTTCTTGCATGGAGATTTGAGTGAGACAGTGTACATGGCTCAACCACCTGGGTTTGAGTCCAAGGGGGAGTGTGTTTGTCATCTCCATAAATCTATTTATGGACTCAAACAGTCTCCTCAAGCATGGTTTGACAAATTCAGCAAAGTTGTGGTTACTCATGGAATGACTGGAAGTCAGGTTGATCACTCAATGTTCTTTAAGAAGACAAAACATGGTATTGTGATATTGGTCGTCTATGTGGATGACATTGTAATTACCGGAAGTGACAGTAAGGGCATTTAGACTTTGATTGGTCATCTTGGTTCAAACTTTCTTTACTAAAGATTTGGGCAAGCTTCGTTATTTTCTTGGTATTGAGGTTGCGAGATCAAAGAAAGGCATTTATTTGTCTCAACGGAAATATGTTCTTGATATTTTGAGAGATACGGGTTATCTTGGAGCTAAACCTGTTGCTACACCTATGGATGCTAATCAGAAATTGATGTCTGATGTTGGTGACTTAGTTGATGATCCTGAGATGTACAGATGACTAGTTGGTAAGCTAATTTACGTGACTATCACTCAACCAGATATTTCATATGCAGTCAGTGTGGTGAGTCAATTCATGACCAACCCACGGGTCCCTCACATGAATGCAGTTGTACACATTCTAAAGTACCTCAAATGTGCTCCAGGCCGTAGTCTTCTTTACCAATCTTCAGGACATCTTCACATTGAAGGGTATACTGATGCAGACTGGGCAGGTTCTCCCTCAGATAGAAGATCAACTACGGGTTATTGTACTTTTATTGGGGGTAATCTTGTGACTTGGAGAAGTAAGAAGCAATCAGTTGTTGCTCGATCTAGTGCTGAGGCTGAATACCGTGCAATGGCTCACATAACTTGTGAGCTAACTTGGTTGAGAAGCCTTCTACAAGCGTTTGGAATCTCAGTGCAAGATCCAACTCCTCTCTATTGTGATAACCAAGCCGCCATTCATCCAGTTTTTCATGAACGGACAAAACACATTAAAGTGGATTGTCATTTCATTCATTCTAAGGTGGCTTCACATTGAAGGAATTACAGGTTGCTTCCCATTGTGTTTTGGCTTGGGATTTCTTGCTAAGTAAAGATCGTCTTTGGGTTCCTTGGTTTCAAAAAAGACATGCAGCCAATTTAACATATTGGAATGCAGTTCCAAAGGTTGCTCATTCCATTTTGTGGAAAAATTTGATTAATGTCAGGGACATTATGCTACATAACATCCAATTCTCAATAGGTACTGGGCAGCTATTTAAGGTCTTGACAGATCCTTGGTGTGAGGGGGAAACTCTTCTACATAAATTTGGTCACAGAATGGTTAGAAGGCTGGGATTTTCATGGTCTTCTCCTTTGTCCAGTCTTTTAATTAATGGTGCTTGGAATTTTGATCTCTTGCAAGATGAAATTTTCAGGCCTATTAAAGACTAGTTGCTTACATTGCTTATTCATGCTAGATCAGATAAGTTCCTGTGGGGTGGTGGTGACTTTGCTTTCAAAAAAGCTTGGCAGGGTTATAGAGTTACTAATCCAGATGTTTTATGGTCCAAAATCTGTTGGGGGAAGGCCAAGCCTCGATGGTCAATTCATGGTGTCTTTTTATTTCAAGACAGATTACCTACAATGTATAATTTGCAGAGGAGGAAAGTGCAATTGGCTCCAAGATGCTCTAATTGTTTACACCAGATTGATACCAGAAATCATATTTTTGTTCAATGCCCATTTGCTAGACATTTCTGGAACTGGTTGAAGGATGCTCTTGGTTTGGGGTTGGACTTAGGTTCACTTCATACTATTGATGACATGTTGTTATGGTTCACTCAACAGACTAGCACAATGATTCAAAATTTATTTGTTGCTGGGCTGGAGTATTTGGAAAGAAAGAAATAAAAGACTACATGGAAATAATTCTAGTCCCTTTTCTGAGGTGGCTAGACAAATTATGTTTGAGGTCTTAGATGTTTACAATGTCTCTCTTAGAGACATTCTCTAGTTTACAGTTTGTTGTTGTTGTTGTTTTTTTTTTTTTTTTTTTTTTATTGGAAATGTTTCTTCATTAAGAATCTGTACTTTCCAGTAAAATTCTAAGGGTATGCCCTCTGTGCACTTGTAAATATTTATCTTTTCCTTTTATACAAAAACCATTTATGAAAAAAAAGAGATTGTGACTCCTTTTGTGCCCTCTCGCAATCAGCTAGCTGACATCTTCACTAAAGCTCTTCCAAAGAATGCATTCGACTCTATTTGCAGCAAGCTGGGAGTTGTTGATATCTACTCTCCAGCTTGAGGGGGAGTGTCGTGAATATAGGCTGTTTACAGCCTGTAATTAATTAGGAAAGTTGACTATTCTGCTACATGTAATCTGCTAGCTTGATTATAGGAATATTCTGATGCATAAAATCTGCTAGCTTGATTATAGGATTTTGATTAGCTTAATTTATGGTAATTGGCTAAATTAATGTACTAAGTGTATGTCTTGGGTTCCTATATAAACCCACATGTACTCACATCTAAGTCATATACAAGAAATCTTCTCTTCTATTTTCTTGCTCTTATTTACAACAGTAGCCAAACTGCCTCGCCAGTCTTGTCGGATTATACACTTCCACTGACATTGAATTTTCTAGCAAGGCAGGCAACGGCCCTGGAGTCACGAATGCCTAAAATATCAGATGATTATTGCTGATCTCATCTGGTCCAGCTTCTACATAGCCATCTTCTTCATTATATAAAAGTAATGGCTGCACTCCTGGAACCTCCTCGACATAAGGACGAAATGTGTACTGGTGACTCAAGTCCACCACACTTGTCAGTCCCACTCGAGGCGCCCTACCACGCCATCTGAACGCTTGCATCCCTACGCCTTAAGGTACTTCCCTCTCTCGAGGAGCGTATGCAGCAAACCTTTCATACAGAAACAGCTGCAAAAACATACTCGAGGCATGTGAGTGAATCACAAAACGCCCAACCGAACGCACTGAGTCTATGACAACCATGTCCATCCGGTGATAAAGAGAGCCCAGAAACAAGGGTGCCAATGGCAGAGGAACACCTCGAGACAACTTTACTGCCATCTCCATAAGTCGCAAATGTACTGTGTCCTCAGGCGAACTCTCCAAAATTAATCTCGACAGCCAGCATAGCAGATAGGCAGCTAGCCCAACATCTCAACCATACCATTTCCCTAAAACTCTACGCCTCTGTTCGTCAGGAACTCCTCTCTTGACTGTCTGCACATCTTTGAAATGCATTCTAGTCCAAGATCCAAAAGTACACTTTTTCCCCCCTTTTCCTCTTCGGGCAATTCTACACCACCCTTGCCAAACTTCAACCCATAAGTTTCGCTTCCTCGACAGCCAGATGCAACTGTGTTGCTAATCGATGCTCCTCTTCATCTACACCAGGGTGGCAGGGTTCTCTAACCCTTCAAATGATAGCCCATATATTTGGCACACATCTTCAAGGGTGGGCCCCATCATAGTACTCCATCTCGACATCAACATCTCGATAGCATCATGGTCTCGAGGAATGGTCAATGCCCTGAACAAGCGGATTTACTCTAAAACCCTAGCATTACGTAACCGCTGCAACAACTCCAACGACGCTATGATTTCATCCGTCCATTCATCCCAGGCGTTACTCAGACTATAATGCATCATCAGATCGATGAAAGAAAACGGAATGTAACCCCTCTCAATATTGAAACGAAACACTGAGCTAGCCGGAACAAGTGGCTCCGCCCTAATCTCAGCCTCTGATGTCCATTAACGCTGCTGCCGCCGACATTCCACCCTATTCCACGTATCGCTCAGAACGATACCAAAAGTAGTCATTCTCCCCAAAAAAAGGGAGCTTTATACCACTCCGACTCCGGTGGCACAAATGGTGGAAATTCATCCTTCTTGCTTAATTCCCTACGGGGAGGCATCTTCTCTGACCAACAATCTCTTTGACTAGAATCCCAATTTTCTTTCCTTTTTTAAAAAAATCTCTTCTACCCAATTTCACCGGAATTGCCAAACACCCTTTGTTTTTCTTCCCGCTTTCTTTTAAATACACCACTAACGGAACAGGAAACGATGCAACCCTTTAGGTAATCATTATCCACGTCTGGCATTTTGATCAGAGGCATTAATTGAACCATCACGTCTGTCGTTTCCTTGGCTCAACAAACCCTACGTCTTCTGCATGCCTCTGCTCTCCTCTGATTGCACACACGCGCACGGGGACTAATTGTAGGGGATTAAGCTCCCGTAAAGCCACCTGGCATATCTAACGTTACCAGAGCCCACTCGAGTCAAGTACCTCCGCAAACTAAAGGACGAGATACTCACGCATCTCGAGTGGGAAGATGTAAATCACATTTATGAGCCTCAGCTACCGCCGCCTTTGAAAGGATAGGTATTTAATGTAATGGTACCTATCCCTAGGTTAAAGGACTGAAATACCCCTATAGTACTCAATAAAGCCATCAGGGCTACCCTAGGAAAAGTCTCGAGGGACCTTCCCACTTGTGTAAGGGCCCGGGCCTATAAATAAAAGCTGAGGTGCACAAGCCGAGCACGGACCTTTTTTTGGATAATCACTCCATTGAATTTTGTACTCTGATATCATCCCTATTATTGAATATATATTGTTTTAATTGATTCCTTTTCATTGTCCTTTTTTTTTTAAGCAACCAAGCATTTACCACCATAAAAACTTATGACGAATGTTATTTGAAGTGAATAGTTAGGGTTGACCAAATTAATTGCTTCCATCATATGTCTTAAAGTGAGTCCTACTTAATGCATCGGAAGGTTATAAGTGATTCGGTCATGTAATTGGGCTTGACTATTTATTTTGAAAATAATTTCCAAACTTATTAAAATGCACGTATTCATGTGGGGTTCGCAAAAAGTTCTAAATACCATTTTTCAAACTTGAAAATATTTTGATTAGTCAATTCTGAATGCATTAGAGCATTTGGGATGCAGTAAAAAATAGAGAATATTTATATAAAGTAGATAAAAGGAGAGTCGGTGTGGGTGAAAAGTGGAGTAGCAAAATTGTGGACCCCATTAGTTGTTCTCTATTGCATTGTCCACAGTTGGAGAATGAGAGTATATCCATCCATTTTGACACAATTATTTAATTATGGACTGTCCTTGTATTTGTCTTTTTCTCTCATATCACTTCTAAATTAATTATATAATAATAAAGTAGACAATGAAAAAATGAGTTCCACACTCTATAACATAATCTAAAATGTATATTATCTATCTATTTTATTAAAATATGCTGACTTGGCACTCTACCATTTTAAAAGTAGATAGAAGTTTGATTATTACAGACCGAATGCTCTTAAGGGCTTACTAAATTTATGAGCTTCTAAGTTCTAACAAAGCAATTGAATATCACTTAAAAATAAAAATAATACTTAAAAAGAAACAAAAATTTCAAGTGACATGAATTCAAAAAGGGTAAACACTTCAAATTCAAAAAGACTCTCAAATATCACTTACCAATCGGAAGCTGTGATAAGAACACCAGCCCAGAGAGGCAACACACCATGGCTAAGAATCCTGATTGCAATGGCAGTCCCTATCACCTCCTGAATATCGGCCCCAATCAAGGCCAACTCTGCCATGAACCACAACAAAAGCCCAGCCCAATACGGATACTCCTCCCTACAGATCTCCGCCAAGTGCCGGCCCGTCGCGACACCGAGCCTTGCCGACAAGAGCTGGATCAGGAGGCCCATAACCGTGGCCCACATCAGCAACCACAGCAACGAGTAGCCCGCGATGGCTCCGGCCTGCAGATCTCCCTCCAGGTTACCCGGATCCAGGAACGCAATGCTCATCAAGAACCCTGGCCCCGTGAACCCCCACAGTTTCTTCCAAGAGAATGGTGGGACCGCCGAGGGATCATCACCGCCGTTGGATTCGACATCGAAGGCCAAGATCTTGTCTCCGATTTTGCGTCCCGTTTCTTCATCGTTCTCGTTTTCGCCGTCTAATGATGATGATGATGGGGATTGAGAATGCAAGAGATAGTCCGCTTCTGCTTCTTTGGTGTCTGCGGCTGTATCGTCTTCTGGTGGAGGAGCACTCATCGTATAATTTCACCGGCTTCTTCGTCTCTCTCTAAATCGGTTTTTTTGGAGAATCTGTAAAAACACAAAGAGAAATAAATAAAGGTAGAGAAATTGTTTTGTAAATATCGGAATTTGTTTCACAAATTATGTTGGTCATTTCATGAACATCCTTTTGAAAGTTTCATTTTAATGCCATCACTTGATAATCTATATGATCAGAGCCTCCTCCGGGAATGAAAAATAAATAGTTAAAGTGTTAATGGGGCCTTACCATTGTGAATGGGGCCAACCCATTGCAAAAGAAAAGGTACTCCACATGTCGGTGCATGTACGAATAGAGAAACTTTTACCATACGATGCAACCAATCACAATTTCCAAAAGTAAATTTGTTCCTTTTATTAAGAATTTTGTTAGAAATTCTGATTTGATTTTGGATTTCATTTAAACATGTTGTGATTGGTTAAAATCACATACTCTCAAACTAAGTAAATTAATACCCAACTTAATATTTATATGATTCAATATAACACCGTTTTGATCAATCACAACACCATTTACAAAGAAATTTTTAAATAAAATTAAGACATTTACATGTTAAATTTCTCAAATTATAACTGATCGTGTTGTCTTTATGTCAAATTTTTTGTAAATTAATAAAAATATTTGTTTTATTTATTTATTTATTTATTATTTAGTGTGTGATGAGACCATATAATAATTCTCATGCAATAAGAATGCTAGAGTCCAGATTCTTTGTCGTGCACAGTGGTCTTCCATCACTTTAAATCTAAAATTGTAGACTAATTTTTAAAAAAGAACAGAGATAACTGAACAAGCACAACTTATACTCCAAAATTCCAAATTTATTTGTAGCCCCACTGCCACTAAAATTAGAAAGAGTGTAGTACACCTTATTCTTCCCGAAACGATAGTGGAGAAAGAATCCAAAAATAGAATTTGTACAGCTAATTTTATATATATATATTCGTGGAGAAAGAATCCAAAAATAGATGGACTAACTTTCCTTGGAATGACCATTAAATAATTTAAATTTTATTTTTATGATACCTCTTTATTGTGTGTTTAAAATAGAAAAAAAATAATAAAATCATAGCTTTTTTCAAATAAAATAATATTTTAAAGAGTTAAAGTTAGTGGCTGAAAGTACTCATTTGTGGACGTGCTTCAAAACATACTACCTACTCTCATGAGAGGATCTTGATTCCATGAGTACTCATTTGATAAAAATTATTTATTTATTTTTAAAGTTAAAGTAAGAATTATTATTATTATATTTTTTGTAATTGAAGAAATATCAAATGCAAATATTGCCATCCTTTCTCGAAATCACACAGTCTCAAATCAAATAAATCAGAATTAAAGTTAACATATATATGATTTGGGACTAGGTGGTTTTGACTATTTGTAAGCAAAATATAAATAAAATTGAGATATTTACATGTCAAATTGTCATGGGCTGGGATCATAATAATCTCCAAATCAAAATTTCTAGTGATAGTAAATATGTTTGTTTTACTTAAAAATATTCATTACATTTTGTGTGAGATAAGATAATATAATCGCTGACCTTGTAATAATTCTAACGCTCAAGTCTCTGTTGTGCTCGTAGTCTTCCTCACTTAAAATATAAAATTTTAGGCTATTGTTAAAAAAAAAAAACAGAAGAACAGATATAATGGAACGATCATAGTATATGGAGCACTAAACGGTAGTGGAGAAAGAATCCAAAAATAGAATTTGTACAGCTTATTTTATATATATATATATATATATATGTTCGTTTAAGAAATTCACTCTCATTACTCTTATTAAAATTTGACCTAAATCTTCTAGTTGGAAGGTATAATTAGTTGATCTTCATAAATTCAATTGACTATTTGCTTGT
Organism: Cornus florida; assembly: GCF_030987335.1. NCBI lineage: Eukaryota > Viridiplantae > Streptophyta > Magnoliopsida > Cornales > Cornaceae > Cornus > Cornus florida. Next base: position 55,295,189 of record NW_026775579.1, on the reverse strand, counting down.
AAACTTATATAAGAATCAAATTCGGACTGAATTGGGTCGGATCCAATCCAGATTCAATAAAAATTATCTACGAATTATTTATGATTGAATTCATATTTAATTTTTATTAATCATATATTCAATTTGATAATCTGAACCGAAAGTAATATAAATTTTTGTTAAAATATTTAATGTCAAATGAGCTTACTAAACAATGACCAGGAGAAAGAGAGAAGTCAGAAAAGAAAAAGAAAAAGAAAAATATAAATAAAAAATAGTAGAAAAATTAGGTATTTTACTTTTTTTAAAAAAATAATAATAAGAGAGTCAAAATAAAGGGAGGGAAAAAGAAGAAGAAGAAAATAATGATACAAAACATTATAATAATACATAAATATTATATTATAGTTTTAGATAATATAATTATAATATTATTTATTATATAATTTTGGATCGAATTATTATGGACTCAGACCGATCATAATCTATATCCAGTTTATTTAGTTAATGAATTATCCTGATTGCTAACAAATTATTATTCTAATTCATATCTTAATTATTGACTCGAATTCGAATCAAAATCCAATATATTAACCAAAATTCCCACAAATTTGTTCAGGGTTGAGAAAGCAGTTTCACCATGGTTTGGCGCGGCCTACACTTAGCCAGCAGTGGCCGAGCTTTGGGCATGGTGAGCCCAGTCCCTTCACTCATGTCCACCAACTCCTCACCACCTATCTCCCACTCAAAGCATTGAATTAGTAACCCTAATGCCAATCCAACCACACGCATTGCCAAATTCTCCCCAGGACACCCCCTCCTCCCATACCCAAACGGCAAAAACATGGACCCCTCACTTCCCAACTCCTGCTCAAACCTCTCAGGCTCGAACTTTGTTGGTTCTTTCCATGTCCTGGGATCATTCTGTATGGCCCACATGTTCACCAACAGCATCGTGCCACGTGGGACGCGGAAACCTCCCACGACACACTCATCCGAGGACTCGTGGGGAACTAGTAGAGGGTCAGCAGGGTACATTCTGAGTGTCTCTTTGATGATGCCATGGAGGTAAGGGAGTGCAACAAGGTCCGATTCGTTGATCAGTCTGTCGTGTCCAACATGGATGTCTATCTCGGCATAAGCCTTGTCGAGGGCCTCTGGATTGTTTAGCAGGAGTGACAGTGCCCACTCCATTGTCCCAGCTGAAGTGTCAGCCCCTGCTGATAACATTACCTGTTACAGATTAAAAATTAACTTATTTTCATTACTTTCTGCATTGATATACTTGGCATTGTTAAAATACCTTTTAGTAGTATAGAAGGTGACTTTAGGTTACAATCTTTAGGAAAATGAACTTCCATAAAAGTTGAGCAAACAAGATCATCACGCACACTTTTTGCCCACACCATACTCGAATCCCTCCCCTCCTCTTTGAGGACGGGGAGGTTATACCATTGGGTCATCTTCAATCATCTTGTTTTGAAGAAAGTGCTGAGACATTTCTGTATGCAAATTGATGGTTAGCATAGCATTGCTCATTGTGCATCATCCCTTGATTTTAGGACATTCTTGCCCTTTTGTGTTGCATTTTTGCTTTAGCTCCATTACTTGTTAATTCTTACTTTAAAAATTAAATGCAGGGCTTCAACAGGTCAAATATTTATTTTTGTTTTTACATTTTCGGCTGCATTTTAAAATTTGATCCGAAAAAACCATTGAAATTGTTGGAACCACAAACATAGCTATCTTGGGTGCAGTATGCACCAAACAAGTGTATGTAACTCTGCCAAATAGTTTGTAAGGAATAGTCTACATGTTTTTTTTTTTTTTTTCCCCCTTTATTTTTTTTCATTAGGTGGATCGAATTGATTTAGTTTAGCTGAATTATCTGTTTTTCATAACCTTATAGAAGCATAGAAAACCAGATAACTACTCACTTGCATCATGCCTCTGATGATTGCATCTGTATAATGTTCAGGTTCGGATTCTTGGAGCGACAAGAGAACATCAATCAGTGTCTTGCTCCTCTGCTCGGAAGGCTCAGCCCTCATTGTTCTATGCTCTTCGATCAAATCTTGCATGAAGCCATCCCTCTTCTCTTGCAATGCCTTCAATCTCTTCTCAATCCCATTTAGTCCAATCCACTTCAACATGGGCAAAAAATCACCAATACTCGTCGCACCACTCAATTGAAAAGTCTCGGTCACTATCTCTTTAAACTTTCTTGTTTGCTCCAATTCTTGCACATTATCACCAGAGTAGTATCGTTTTCCACCAATCATTCTCATCATAATGTTGAGTGTCAGCTCAAAGAAGGCCGACTTCATATCCACCGTGTGATATTCACCATCACGAGAGCCTCTAAAAAGCCGTTGAATGAGTGATTGAACCTCTTGACTACGCACACTAGCAAACATCTGAAGGCGGTTAGTTGACAGAATCTCAAGGGCAGCTATTCGTCTCAAGTTGCGCCAGTGGTGGCCATAAGAGGCCCAGACCACAGTAGTGTAGTTGTAGCCAAGGTGTTTCCCAGCAAGCAGCCTTGGGCGGTTGGCAAAGACAACGTCGTTTTTGGTGAAGCATTCTTCAGCAGCAGAGGAGGAAGATATGAGGAGGACGGGACGAGAACCAAATTGAAGGAACAGTATGGGGTCATACTGGTCTGAAATCTTGGCTAAGGTTCGATGGAGGGGTTTCTTAAGGAGATGGAGATGGAGATGGCCTATTACTGGAAATGAGAGCGAAGGGCTTGGTGGGAGTTTTTGGTACTTTTGTAGGAAATGCTTTGTCAGGAAATATTAGAAGATGAAGAGTAGGATGCAGTATGTCGTCTCCATGGACAAATTGATGTCACTGTGAAGGGTTTAGCTCCTATCCCAAAAGATCAAATGACCGAAAAAACTTGCAATCTTTGCTCAACAAAGGCTCACTATAAATTATGCAGTAAATTACAGTTTTTGGTACTTTAGAACCTCCTGTTTTCATTCATTTCTGTGGAAGAATCTAGGCAAGCTAAGATTCCGAAAGATTATTTTGGGCAGGGTAGCATTGCACATAGTTTTTATCGATTGAATATCAATGTATATATAATATATATTGCAATTTTGGATCTTTGTATATAGTCTTTCATTGTTGTCATGTTGGCTACATGGACGGCAAGGAATATTCACAGTTCATTGTGAAATATGATGATGATGATCTAAACAATGTTACAATGACAACATCATGCTAGACTGTTGTAGCTGTTATTTCAATCAAACAAATCAATATTTTACTTGAATAATTTCTCACCAGAATGATCAAATTGCATATTTGTTCCGGAAACGAATTGAGACTACCCTTCATAATATAGTGAATTATTCACCGATTATTTGTATAAGCGCCACCAAGGATTGTAAGCCGGTGCTATCTTTGCCACCTCCCAAATTAGAAGATTGAGAGTTTAAGTCCCGACAGGGGTAAAATGGGCATGTACATTATTTGTCCGGAAAAGGCAAACAGATCCATGAGATGGACTAACTTGCCTTGGAAATGACCATTTGAAGAATGCATAGGACCATAGGATAAATATAAATCTCTAGTAGAGGCTTTGGCTTAGAAATTTAAGTACATCACTTTGCATCTTTACAGTCATTCTCAAGTGACAAAAAATTCCATCAACAGAAAATCTTTCTCATGTCATCAAATTCCATTGAACTAATTTATTCATGTAGTGTGGTGAGCCATTAGACAATGGACTTAGGCACTCACTATAAAGAACTCACATTCATTCCTTACATAAAATTTCCCAAGCAAATCACACTAGATCTATATATATATATATATATATATATATATATATTTTTAATCCCGGAAAACTAAGGGGGAGGGGGGACTCAAACACAAGGGCACATCCACTCAGGGAGTTGAGCACTCTACCAACTAGGCCACTAAGTAATGCCCATGTTAGTAATCATATAAGATCACAATCTAAGATTTAGGTTCTAGGGAATTATCAATTTCCTTACTTTGTGAATGAGCCTTCGACATATTGGACACATCTTGCTCTCCCCATCCATAATCCTGCAAAAACAACTCTTCTTAGATCTCAATATATATATACATTTCAAGACAGCAAAACAAACTCTTTTCGGAAATTTACCTCTGGGCACAGTCATAGCAGGTGGCACAATGGCCACAAGGAACAAAGAAGCAATTTCTTGGCTCGTCGTAACAAATTACACAAATCTTCCCGTCATACAAGTCCTCTGAAGAGGTAGATGATCCAGACTCCAAGTCCTCTTCACCTGTTCCATATGGCAATCGAATTGGCTTTTCCGGCATCAGAGGATCGGCTTCAGTTATCTCTCTTACTGGCGGCTGCTCTTCATGATTATTGTCCCCATCACAGGCTCCAAGGTACTTCAGTACTAGGAAAAGAACAATCACAATAAATCCTGCAAAACCATGAACAAAAAGCTAAAATCAGCTACTATCTAATAGTGCTATCAGAAACCAATGGCATTAAAATGTACATTTGTTGAGTCTAACATAGTACCTAAAATTGCAATATAGGTTACAATACGAGCCACGAAAGAAAGCTCAACATACCATCCGCCAAGATCACCCTGCAGTTAATCAATGAATAGGTTTAGTACTCGAGAAAGTCCTAGCATACTCTTGTGGGTGAGAGAAGTGACAATGGCCTTACGTTGTTGGGTGTTGTTACTGTGACAAATTGTGTGTTGGGGAAGAGAAGACCAAGGCGACATGATCCATTCATCGTCGAACACATGCTCTTTGCTTTAGTTGTATCATACATCTTTGATGAGACGTTGACATTCATGACCATTATGATGCTCTTAGGATTCGTGTTTATGATGCCGACGTAGTACTTGTCATCTTCCACAATAGCATATTCAGCTTCTCTACCTGAAAATTGTATCGGTGTGTGCATTATGTGTTTCAGTTTAGTACTTCATCTGTTAATGTAACTGCTACATTTCTCCGACAGTAGGTAGAAATAAGATAAACCCCAAGGGGTCAGCCTAGTTGGAGAAGACTAGTAGAAATAAGAGAAACCCCTAGGGGTCGGCCTAATTGGAGAAGACTTGGGCCCTGTGCCTCATGAATCATCAGGTTTCAAGTTCGATTTCTCTTAGGTGTAAACAATTCCTTAGGGGTCATGTCTGTGGACATAGTCCGAGCTTTACCGATCTGTGTGGAGGGCCTTATATGGGTCCCGTAGATTAGTCAGGAAAATATCCTGAACACCCAATTATCGAAAAAAGTAGAAATAAGATGGGAAGATATCAGGGATGAGTTTTGGAATTAATGCAGAAAACAGGTAAGAGCAGCCAAGATTTTCTTCTCTATTAGGACAATCTCAAGACTTTAAAAGTCAATGAAACCAAATTATCAGATCCAATTCATATATTATAATTTCCCAAACACCAAAATCAATATATTGATTTGGAGCAGTTAAATCTTGTGAAATTTAGAACGTGCTTGGTTCTCAAATAACAGTCTTTTATAGTTCTCTTAATAACGTTTAAAAAACCGAACAAAACAAACCCTTATTATTCGAAACAGTTAAGTTTCTTACCATCTGTTGGTTCCTTGAGGGTATGGGGATGAGGGTAATTTGTTGAAGTTGGCAACAAAGTTTCGTATTCGCGCTCCCCTGTTGAAGACATGTATGCATCTGTTAATTGACAGATCTGAACTTTCAATTAATTTGATAATCATTTTAACAAAATAGCTAAATCTGAACTTACCTTTAACTAGAGAAACTTCAAGTTGTCTCAAACTACTAGTCTGAGCCTCCCATCTCATCCTGATCCTCGAACCCTTGTTCAGCCACAAAGAGAAACCCTAAAAAAGAAAAGCCAATTTATAAATCTACTAGAAACATAGTCTATACTTGAGTGACATATCAAAAGTTTCGATGTTTCATGTACTATATGCTATACCTTGTGACTATATGGTCCAACAATGACATAATTGGACGCACTCCAATTGGTTTCCAAGGTCAGTTCAGGCTTCTCCGAGTACCCATAAAGGTAAATTCCCTTCTGATCGGAATCTATAACTTCAACTTGCTTTACAAAGATGGAACTTGCCTGAAACAATCGCGACGAGCTAGGACCTAGCACCATATGACACTTGCCGTAATACCCATACTTTAATGTCACAGAAACTGCAAAAATTGAGAGAAATATGCTTGTTTGAGAATACGGAATTGTCAAAGAGAAAATTGCAAAGAAGATAAGAATTACATGCCGCATATCCATAGAGTCATCGGAGCTAGCAAGCGAGCCCACGATTCCTGCCACCGGTGAGGATAATGGTGCCTGAGAGGCGAATAGACTGGTCTGTACATGGCCAATCTCACCCACACAGACACACATACAGAGAGACAGAGAGACAGAGAGGGAGAGAGAGACAGAGAGAGAGAGCTAATGGTCTACTGTTACTCGGGGAGAGAAGACTAGTAGGATTGGAGGATGTGGGCTCTGACTTCTCTTAATTTCAACTAACATTTTTTTTCCTGAGATTGGCGGGTAATTGAATGGCAAGTGTTTTTGAATGTTAGGTGACTACCGGGATTTTGATGATTATTATTACTATTATTTATTATATATATATATATATATATATTTTTTTTTTTTATAGCGACAAAATCTCACACACCCACAATTTGAACTCCGAACTTTTACATTTAAGGCTCTGTTTGTTTGTTTGTTTCGATGTAAATTTTTTTTTTAGGTATAATATATATATATATATTCGGTTTTTAGCATATATCGAGGTCGAGGTTGAATTCATCCAGTAATGCGTGTAAAAGAACCATTTGAAAATTCATGAGTAAATTATTTCTTTTAAGATTTTTGTATTATTTTTCTATGTAAATATCCAAACACTAAAAATAAAAATATATATATTTTACATCCAATCAAACAGAACTTAAAAGTGTGAAAAATATAATTTAACATAAAACTTAGCATTATTAGTCAATTTATTATCACGAGGCCTCACACTTTTGGACTGTATCAAACTACGTATATCTCATGCTTTAGAATTTATAATTCGAGAACTAAAAGTCAATTCGGTAATGGTGTCAGGCTTATTCAAATTGCATGGAGACAAGTTTATACATAGAAAGTGGACTTGTTTGTTTTGTGACAATTATTAGAAACAAGATTGGACTTGGCCAACAGTACATGTGATTTCGAGAGATAATAGTCTGAAACTCAAAATAATCTCTTAATTACTACATCGTTCAATTCTCAAAGTCTCAAAGTGGGTGTGTTCAAATTCGGGTCTTCTCACAAAATAATAATAATAATAAAATATAAAAAAATAAAAAAATAAAAAATCTATACAAAATAACTTGACACTAATAAGCATTGAAATAAGAAAATGGACGATACTTACCAACTCTTTATCCATTGGACACAAATTTGGTAACCTAACTCCTGTTTAGCCAGACTTTAGAGTATATGATTTATTCATTATATTCAAAATTTCATCATACACTTGCATCCATTGAATGGCTAGAACACTAAACAGAAAACTAATTACAAATGGATCTGTATAAAAGGGCTGCTGGTGACTTACAACCGTTCCATCATGATTGGATCATGCGGGATCTGAAAAATTATTATATGGCTCGGGGTCTTGCAAGTCCCCGACCATGTAAATCCCAGACCATCTAATAATTTCTTTGGCACTCTCACCTTAGGATACACATGATCCAAGGACTAGCCCCAAGTGTTGTATTAACTACAAAGGAAAGAAGTAAAAGAAATTCTGAACAGGAGCATTGCTACCATCACAGGCAACCTGACTGTTGTATTAGTACAATTAAAAATCCTTAAACTTGGTGGTTCGAGCCAATCTTCTCCATCGACATAGATGAGCATCATTTGATAGCAAAACAGTACAAAAAAGAGCCCATTCATTATTGTCAAAGATACTTCAAAGTAAGGCTTCAAGTTCTACATCCGGAAATCCAAGACACAAACTACATTGTCCGAGAAACAAGCAGCAATCTTATCACCTTCCTTGTTCCAACAAACTTCAAAGATGCCGCCTTTCCCTGTATATGTTTTCACAATCTTGCCTTCCTTCACAGACCATATGTGAATGCTTTTATCCAATGATCCACTGGCCAAATACTCGCTGTTTGGGCTAAATGAGACAGAATATACAGGTTCCCTGACAATGCAATAGAGGAAAATCCATTAGATACTCACAAGTACCATAAACTCTTACTGTTGCAACATTCATAAGAATGACATCTATAAGCAATGCTTGGGAAGACCCCTAGGAAGATCTCTAAGTTTACACCACTCAGATGATCAGCAAAGCATATGGCATGCGTTAACCAACAATTTAAAACATAAAACAGGATTCCCGATGCATGTGAACATGTCAAGGTTCAAGGCACAAATCCTTCATCAAGCATTTGATGGTTGTAGGCACTCAATGCATTACACTCTTAACAAAAACAGTGTTGTAGAAACTACGAGCTCTGTTGTAGTTTAAATCTTGGAACATTATAACAGGGGCATTCACAGAGCTCCCAAACAGTTTTATTTCAAGGACTGTGATGGTACCTGTGGCCAATCAAGCTACTCAGAAGGCTCCCTGATTCCGCATCCCATAGCTTTATTGTTGAGTCAAAGGAGGCACTGCTCAAAACAACAACAATATATGAATAATGCAGCAGAGAAAGTATGGAATTAAATATTGCCTTTCTTTTTGTTTTGCAATAACACAGCGTAGGCATGTATTTTTTCTTCTGTAATGAAGATGCCTAGATTAATGAAAAAGTGGATTTCTGAGTAAGTTTTATTGTATTTGCTTCTGTGTAACTGTCAATCTCATACTTTTGACTTTGAATGCTCAGATTCTGGACTTGTGATTTATTTGGAACAAAATCAACAAGAACCGTGTTCGGCGTTACCATAAATCAATACATCAACCATGTCCGTGGTTTAGGGATGGACAAGTAGTATGGACACTGTTTAAACAGTTTTACCCCAGAAACAAACTTTGGCCAATACTCTAAAAGGGTAACCTTTAATAGAATGGCCAAACATTTACTTGAAGGTAAGAACATAAAATAAGACTGAAGTGAACTACCAAAGTGCGAATAAAATAGCCATGCGATGGCCTGATTAGAATGGATTTCTGGTTCTCTGATTAAAATTTTCCTCATAGTGACCTCCCTTCACATCACAAGTACAATATATCAGCAAGGTTGCTAAAATGACAATTTGGATTGCAGGATTGTCCAATGCTAGATCCTGTAGACAGAATGAACTGAAATTGCAGGGACGCACACTTTTTGAGAATTTCTGTAAAATGAGTGGCATCAAGCGGATCATGAGTTGACACCTTTGGATCACTGGATTATTAATCCTTGAGCCTATCAATCCCAAATAAATTTCAGGGGCACATAATTGTTTAAGAATTGGCGTAGTATTAGTGAGATATGTTAGATCAAACAGAGTTAAGGTTCTCTCGTCTGAGCACAGAAGCAGAAGAGCTGCCTTAGCTGTAAGACCTCCCAATGAATATTTTTTCATGCCACTAGTCTCTCATTTCTTTTTCGCTGTGTTTATTCCTTCTTTGCAGTGTCTACTTGCTATCAAGTGACATCAAGTACATCTATTGTTATAGAAATTTTGACCAGTAAACTCTCTCTCACACACATATCACATATTCCATTTGAGTTTTGACAAATATTTATATAAAACATTTACTTTTATTTTATTATTTTATCCCTAAAAAATTCTTAATATCCGTATAATGCACATATGACTCTTGAGTATGATGCTTGTTTATTCAAGGTGGATCATGGAATCGTTTGTTTTAGCAATTCACCTATTTGTATGGTTTATGTAATTGTTTGTAGGATTTAAAGGACCTTTGCAAGCACAGGCTCTTATTTCCTTTCCTATTGCTTATTTTTTAATAGACATTTCCTTCCCAAATTGCTTTATATACAACTTAATTGAAGAAATCTTGAATCTTAACTACCTGGGTTGCCTAAATGGGTCCATTATCACCATGGACCTCTATCCAAAGTATTGTTCTCTGTTACATCTAAAAGATTGGTTATATACATAAATGATTTTCATGATTGATTAAATATACAATCATGATATCCGAAGTTCCATTTCACAGAAAATTATAGTTTTCAATTTGGCAATGATAGTTGGATCTGAAGTCTCGCTACCACTATAAGTAGAAAACCAATTCTGACAAGCTTTGTTTCAGAGGCATGCACTGGATACTTGATATAAAAATTTGAGATAGATCACTAACTGGGAGGGGTGGATTGGATACAGACCATGCCTTTGGCACTAGATAGCTCATTACCCATCTAGTTTTAATTAGGCTAAATACTAATAGGGAGGCCATGCTTGTCTTAATAATAAAAAGCTCAGATTGATAAGCTTGAGAATGGGGGTTCAAGTCAGAGCAATTATACCACCATAGGAAGGACTAGAATTGGCTAGCGGCCTTTTAATAGACTTAAAAAGGTTTTGGAATTGAAACAAGAGTATAATGATTTCTTTGACCTCATCTGAGTTTGAGAATTAATAATTTTTTCTCGAACAACTATTACAAAGATCATTAAATTATCAATCGGTATACATATCTAGTGTCAGCAGAAATGCAAAGGAAGTGGATTGAGTTTGGACATGGTTATTTTAGGACAATCTGACTAGAGTTCTTTTTTATAATTACCCCTATAATGATGGATCATGGCAGGCCTAGGCATGGAAGGGCCTAACTTTGGTAACTCTTTTTGTATGATTAATGCAATGTAAACTAATTGACATCCTTCTTAGTAGATATAGTTATTTATGAACTCCTGTGACTAACAACATTCTTCAATCATATTGAATTGCAAATGTCCATAATCCAGTAGAGCAGGATGTGCCAATTTCTAAGGATGATTATCAACCCACCCTGTGAGATCAAACAAGCCTGAAACCCCCCGTGCACCCCACCACCCCCCCCCCCCCCCCCCCCCCCCCCCCCCGGGGGGGCAGCGGGGGGGTAATTTTTAGAGGAGCAGCATATTTACCTTGCCAGCACTAATCTCTGATTAGGGTTGTTGGTACCCGGCCCCGTAGGACTCCATCTGATGGTGTATATCTCCTGCAGGATGATATAGCTATTTTACTAACAAAAACCAGTGGTTAAATATACAAAAGTATGGAATGGCAGAAAAAAATAATCTGTACCCTAGCATGTTCCTTCAAATCATGCACACAGGTTTCCTGTTTCATGCTCCATATCTGCATCATGATTTCATAGGAGTTGTCAACCCAATTCCAGACAATATGATTAATTCATAGAAAACACAATATGAATTATTTTCTTATGCTAAGAAGACATGTAATAATTTTGAAGTATGCCAGGCTATAAATGAATAATGGAAATTGACCAAATAACTTGTATCCTCCAGCACATCAAAAAAGCTATAAACAAAGTCACTAATCTGTAGTAGGTAAAATACTTTGTCCACCAGAAAACAAGTTAAAAGAGACGGGCAATCACCTTTGCAGTGGAATCATCAGAGCAAGAAGCTAACAGTGAACCCGTAGGATCCCACTTAATAGCGTTAACTTCACCCTGAAGTAGCACAGTTTCAAAAAGATTAGAGGACAGTCAGGCAGCAGTATCAATTTCTTTATTAGTTTCACTCCACAAGATTTCACATAATTCTCTATGCAGATTTTGTTTCTCTAAATCTACCAAAATTTTCCGGAAGCAACTGATATTAGGAAAAAAGAAAAAGAGAAAGAAAGACTAGAAATGTGTCAGATATTTAGAACGACTTTACAAAATTATGAAAAAATCCCCCAAACTCCATAGCTTCAGAAATGTCCAAGAAAGTAGCCAAGATATAATGTTTGTGTTACTTTGGGCAATCAATCATTACATGTTTAGATTAATTGGTGATAATTGTTTGTATTACTCAATAGCAATTAGTTATACCGAGCCAGAACTGTAACTAGCCATGAAATTCATAGTTCTGATACTAAGAAGCTATAACCCAAACTGGCTTGTTGATTTTCTAATCCCACTATTATCCAGGCAATTCTAAGACAAGTCACTTGCAAGCAGACACTACAACGGGCATTACTCAACGATTACTTCCAAAAGTAACATGCTTCAGCATCAACAATTAACAGAACAACAATGACCAAATAATTCAATCACGAGTTTTGCTCCGAAAAGTAATGTGATAAAATATGCAGATCATGGGAAAAGAAAAGATCAACCAATAACCTGCTTGAACAAACCTGATGTCCTGAGAAAGTTTTGATTGGGCGGTTCTCTCCAACTTTACAGACATGTATCATGTTATCCGTGGAGCATGTTGCAAAAGAAACATTGTTTCGCCAATCAACGTCGAGTGCGGGAGCTGAGAAATAATATAAACTTGATTATAACATACAAGGATAAACATAAGAAGAAAAACAGAGAATTTCTCACTTAATAAGGAATAATATACCATCTAGAAAACTTAATGTGTAAGGACACTAAAGCACCTGAATGAAATTCAAATTGTTGTTTCCATTCCCCCGTCTTTATGTCCCAAACAATTGCAGTTTTGTCCACACTACCAGTAAGAAGATAATCGCCCTTCTTGTTCCACTTCAAAGAGAAGATAGGCCCTTTATGCTTATTTAAAGTACTCATCAACTCTCCTGGATGAAGGTCCATTAGTAAGTAAACCATGAACAAGCAAGCTTGCTTGAGTACAGAATGAGACCCTTGTGTAACTATCCAAAATTTATAATTGAACATAAAGTAGAACAACAACAAAAATCAGTAATACATATATTTATCCCAAACTATTACTTGAAACACTCCTTGGACAACAAAATTTGTCAAGAAACTTAGGAAAGCTATCTCAAGTAAAGAAGTTATTCTGTATAAATATTTAGTGCCTGTATTAGTAATTATGTAGTATATATTACACATGTGAACTACATTTTTCAGAACTTCCATTCCAGTAAGCACTTAATCCAAGAACTCGTGCCACAACAATGCATAAGTATCTGGTCTTGATTTTACACCATCTGCATAAAAGATTGGTTCACTCTATAAACTAGTCCATAAAAAAATAATATTAAAAAAAAAAAAATCTAAGACCAACAAAAAATTGTAAAGCATAGTTAAATATGTATAAATTTTCACTTCCAAACTTAAGCCCCTTTAGGTTCCATCTGGACCTTGGATAAAGGTAAGGAAACACAACCAAAAAAAATCGATAGAGAGAAAGCCCTTTTAAGCATTTTGCTTTCCTAATCATCATTCTTTCCAAGATACAAGCAAGTCTTTGATGCATTTCCTCAAAAGTTTTAAAGGAATTGGCCATATAAAACAAGTTATATCTTAGAGTAATTAAAAGGTAATTGCTGATCACACAGCTAGAATGGTCGCTTCCAAATCTCACACAGCCTAATTATCATTTTTCCGACATTGTGAGCCAAGGAAGCAGCCATGTTGGCACGGAAATAGGCCCTCTCAAATGAAAAATGATATAAAAAGAAAAGAAAAGAACGCTCGGTGGCCTTTCATTGCAACTTCAAGCTTTTGGATAATAATAAAAAAAATTAAAAAATTCATTTTTTGTATAATCATTGCAACTTCAAGTTGGGGATATCAAGACCGCACCTTAATATATTTATCAGTTTCAAGTAATAAATTGCAGGTACCAGAAATAAGAAACATGAATCACCAAATCCTAACACTATTTCCAAAATTTGAAATTAGAGATCAATAAGTTTCTTTCTTCACTTCCTTTGCTGCTAAAGTTTCCTTTATTTACTACTTTCTTTTTTCTTCTTCTTATTATTTTATTTTTTTTGCTCTAATATAATGGTACCATCTAACAAAGATCACCAGCAAAGGTTCCTAATCTTGATGTTACAAACATCCACAGCAAACATAAACGAAAATCATTAGTGAGACAACATACCATCTCTGTTCCATATTCTTGCTTGTCCATCATAAGAACCCGTTGCAAGCAGTGTCCCCTCACCCTACAAAACATTGATAACAAGAGAAAGCCAGTCAATTATGTCATAGTTCCGGACTACAACAACATGCATGTAAACACAAACCTCAACATAAGATGGTAACATATAGGTAAAGGATGATATCATTTTTTTTTTATTACATTTTTTTTTTTTGGGGAAATATGGATATTATCACCCATAATCCTTCAATAAAAACTCACATTCCAATCAAGTGTAGTCACGTCCTTGCTTTTCTCATTTGTTCTACCTTTGAAATGCTTCAAGACCACGGCATTTAGAGGCCCATCTTGCATATTAGAGCTACAAGGTCCATCTGGAATCGTCCAAATTCGAGCTGTTGAATCTCCAGACCTAGAAATAAAAAATTGCAAACAAGTGTTAAAGTGAGAGAATTTGGACTTGGAAGAATCGAAGACCTCCAAATTTATGTCATCTTTTTTATTTATAAAATAGGGATATCTTAATTCCAGCTCATTAGAAGGTATTATGTACGGAACATGTGTGGTCCCATAGCCAACATTTTATGTGCCAGGTTTGCCAACATTTTATGTGCCCTATGTTGGATGAGAAACTAAATAAATAGAAATTCATTTTATGTGCCAGGTTTAACTTGAAGATCTGCACCAAATGGCGAAGGCTCAAAAGTGAGTGAACCCAAAACAAACCTCACAAAGCGATCTTAAGAGCAATAAACCACAATGGTCAAGAAGCATTTTCTTATATAAGCTATGAGAGTTTTAGCATGGAATTTTCATAAGTTGGAATATAATTAAAACATGATTAGTATCAAGTCATGACTTGAAAGATGTCAGCTAAGCTAGATGGCAACTAGAGACCTAACAATAGAGTCTTGTCTACATTTGGGTTTGAGGGGAGAGGTATTATGGGTAGGGCTGGGGCTCCCCCCATTTCGTGACCCAAAATTCCTCTTGGACCAAAAAATAATATATTCAAACTTTTTAACAGGAAAACTCATTCCCATTTTATATGGACTTAATATCTATATCAGGTATGCGTACCAGACATTTGAAGTGTGAGATTCACCAAATCATAATTTGCTCCTACCAAATATTACTACAAAAAATTTATGACTTTAATGATTGTTGACCCCTAACTGAACAATATACTTTGACAATTGAAAACCCTAATTTTGTAAAGTTCAAGCAAGTGTATCTTCTTTTTATTCTTTCATCCTCACATGTCTGAATATGTGATACTACTGTCTGACACATAACCCATGCCAACATCAGTGTCGTGTGGTGTCAACATTAAAATTCTGGGGTGGGTAACATAGCTCTTTTTATAGTAAGATTCATTCACTAAGCAGTATAGTATTCAATATTAATGAATTTGGCATGGAAACTCAATTATATAACAAAGGAAAATGACAGTAGTAATATGGAGAGTGTGGTTAGGCCTGGAGTCCAATGAAAATTGACTATGCTGAATAAGAAGTCCACTTGGCACCACCTACTTATTCTCTTGGACAGCTGGTAATATATCTCTCAAGAAAGCTCCAGCCATACCAACCCTCCAATTCTCATGCTCCATCAGTGAAACTTTTTAGTATCAGATCATACAAGTTGTATGCTACCAGACTTCAACTCCAACTTACTCTCATTAATTTTGTTTCTTATTAGTAGAAGTAGAAGTATTTGTATGCCTTTCCTGATTTTATCACCAACCTCATCAGCAGAATAACTCGAACTTTTTTGAGCCACAGACTACAGGCCACAAGTACATGAAGATAGCAAAAACCTAGCTAGACTTGTCCAATCAGCAATAACATTATTTCAGGTTAAGAAATACTCTCACTTTAGCACATCCAGTTTGCTGTTAATTTACCTGAAGTTACCCTGGATAAATGGTTAAAGGGTACCTCTTCTAGAATCTTCCCAATGGATCTAAGCAACTAAATTAAGCATATTTTAACCGTGTGCTGAATATGATCTAAAATGGTCTGGAGGAGTATCTCTTGAGAATGGAGAGAGAAGGATTTTTAATGATAATTAAAATATTCAGAAACCATAAATCTGATAGCTGCTGTAATAGGCATCCCTT
Organism: Cornus florida; assembly: GCF_030987335.1. Classification (NCBI taxonomy): domain Eukaryota; kingdom Viridiplantae; phylum Streptophyta; class Magnoliopsida; order Cornales; family Cornaceae; genus Cornus; species Cornus florida. The sequence continues at coordinate 55,279,092 of NW_026775579.1, read as the reverse complement.
CTAAAAGATACCCACCCTGATGCAAGAACTGAACCTGTTGGACTCCACGCACATGCAAAAACCTGTCAGGAATGGAGCCAAGTGAACAAACCTTGTGAAATAATTGATTGAAATTTAATAACAAAAATGTAGAATCTAGAAATGCAACCAAACCTCAGAGGAATGGCCTTCCAGAACTGTTACATCACAACTTGGAATTTCACAAGGGAAGGATGTTGAGCTTGTGGAGATTTCCATTGGTTCTGGTCCTAGTTTTTCATCACAACAAAATGAATGATAACTCGATTCAGCACATAATTCTAAAATCCAAAATGGATACCACTTAAGATGTGTGGTAAATTGAGGGAGACTTCACTTGTCACTGAACCATAAATTCATAGAGGTATCAAAGAAATTCTCAATTCATGCTCAGCACTTAAAATATTCAGTGCATAATTTTTAGTTTTATCAAACAGAAGATAATACTTCAGTAATAAATTTAAAAACAACACCTAGAGCATGGAATAAAATAAGTATATAGTGAATGATGTGTGTTATGTGAGTAACTTTTTTGTGTGTGAGGAGAGAGCAATAAATGTTTTCAATGAGCAATAAGGAAATAACTATGCAACATCAAACAATGGGCCAAGTATATGCACGAAGAAATGGCGAAATTGCACATGTAAAGTGAACTCATGACATGCACTTGGTCCTAACTTTCTTCAACATATAAGGCCCCACCTTTGACCTGTCTACACCAAATAGGAGCCCACAAAGACCATGCATGGTAGCTAAAATGAGTCACATCGTTCTAGATCACTGTCATTGTATTTTGCTTACCTGTAGTCTCAGGATACATTGGCCCTAAATGATCTGCAAATGAATGGTACATATCAATGCCAGATGAGTCCTTGGGCTGACACTTTAGGTGTAGACTGGCTAAAACAAGAGCTAGCACATTTATAAATTTTTGGCCCAAATGCAAGCCATTTGTTCCTAAATGATGTAGCATGTTAGAAAAATGGCTGCCTATTCACACATGTAAGAGCTGACCATCTAGCCATTTCCCACATATGCATGTGTTGAAGGATTTATATTTTTAAAGTTACATCCTCTCTAATAGCTTAAGCTTTTGGAGTAGATGGTTGTGAACATGGTATTAGAGCCAAAGATCTCGAGTTCAAACATCACCGTCACCCTAATTAAAAATTGAAAAACACTTGTTGGACCAAAAGAAGGCCACACGTGAGGGGGCATATTGAAGGATTTATATATTTAAAGTTACACCCTCTCTAACATCTTAAGCTTTTGGAGTAGATGGTTGTTAACAGCATGCATACATGAAAACATGCTCAAATGTCCATGTGCACCATATATTACAGCTTTAGGTCAAACACTACAATAGGGAGAAAAATTGCAAATGTATTCAGTCAGATGTCTTATATGTCTTGGTCTATAAGAGTGAGAGTAACAAAGGAATCTATGATACCAACTAAAAAATCCTTGGTACAATGGGATTATAGGACATAGAGGGATGTACAACAAATGCAGCGAATCCAAGAAATAACCAAGAAACACGAAAGAAAATAAACATACCACACACAAAGAACACAAAGATTTAGCTTGGTTTGGCAAAGTCTACGTCCACGGTGAAGATCCGGCGAAAGAATTCACTATGCAAAAATATGGAGATTACAAGTTTCAGCCCCCAAACCCTAGCTCTTGCTCACTCTATTTTTTGCGATTTTCAGTGTCTCTCAATAATTCGACTCCAAACCCTAAGCGCCCTTATATATTGGGCAACAAGAGAGTACTAAACAAGGTCCATGACCCGCAAGCAAAACCCGGGTCAAAATTTTTCCTTTTGGGCCACAACATCACAAGGGAGATGAATAAGGCAAGTTCATAGATTATGCCCAATTTGTAATTAACTACATTAATCAGTTAATCAAGTAAACATGTAATTAAATCAGATTAATAATCACACAAAGGAAAAAAGGCACATAACACTTTCTACACTAAAAAAACCAATGGGAAAAAATCACGGCACCTCGCTGAGCCAACAATCCATCAGGAGAAGAACGAGTACAACATTAGTCGGTTAATGCACTCAATACTCAACCCCAAATCTTTTGTTAATATATCTTTATTAGGGTTGCGGTTGAAGATTCTTTAAAGATCAATCTATCATCTCAAACCAAGATTTTTGTAACCAAAGCAAAAAAGGATGATTAATGATAATCTTAATGTTTTATGATAAATAAAAAGGCTCTCAACCACGTATGCCTTTATCAATTACGGACAACAAGTTTTGAAGTTTTAGAGAACATTCCGAAATAGGAACCTGGTGAACTGATATGTTCTCAATCGGTTCAGGGAAAAGCTTCAATCAAATGAGAGCATACTGGAAATACCTCAGTTGGTCAGACATATCCTTGATCAATCAGATACATAATGGAATGACTTGAATCTGTTTGTAACTCTGAATATAGGTTATTCTTCATGCAGTATCGAGGAAACAATTGAGAACACAGCCACAACTGACCTAAGGAGACTTTTGCTCACGGAATATGCCAACCCTTTTACATCATCCCAACAGTATTCCCTTTTAGCAATAACCTTTGGGTGCTTTTTTATCACAACAAAAGAATTAATAAAGGAAAAGGAAACAATTTTAGAAAAAGCGCCAATTTTAACAATAAAATTTTTATTTCCTTTTTCTTTGTAAATTTTTTTATTTCCTTTTTCTTTGTGATGTTCTTGATGACATCATGCCATAATCATCTTTACTGTTCTAAGAAATCTGACAGGCTTGAACTGCTAACCAACTACTTAGGGTCCTCCCCAGATACAACTCAAGCTATGGAACCCGACATGTAACTAGTGGTTCAATTTCAAAATGAAGAGCTACATGAAGCAAAATGACAGATTTCCAATAAAAATTTTGGATGTAAAGAAGTAGTGAAGATTACCTCCAAGAGTTCCATTTTCTTCATGTTTTGCGTTGATCTCATCTCCACTTTGTTTTAAATCAACAGGATTGATATCATCTCCCCTTTGTTTCGAATCAACAGGATCCACTTGTAGTTTTTCCTTGTCTTTGCCTTTTTCTTTCGAATCAACAGGATCCACTTGTAGTTTTTCCTTGTCTTTACCTTTTTCTTGCTCCTTATCCTTCTCTATTCTCTCTTTATCACTTTGCCGATCTTTCTCCCGTTGATGTCTTTCCTTTTCAGTCTTCTCTCTTTCTCGTGCATGTTCTTGATTACGTTCTTGGTCAAATTCACCATTATCTTTGTCTTTTTCTGCATGTTTGTCCTTTTGAAGATTTTCCTTTTTCTCTTTTATGATTTTCTGAAGTTCGTATGCATCCTTTGTTATAAGATCCAGAGGTTGTAGAAAGGAAAAATCTTCGTCCATGTCTGCATCATTCTGAAAACCTTAACAGACATTAATTAGCTGAAGAGTTAACAAGTTTGCTTGATAGAAGAATCATTGGGCATAACTGAAATAATGTGCTTACACTACTCGAGTTTGCTTCTAGCTCGAGATACTGAATTCCTTTTTGCACGAATGTAACAAGAGCACTAGGAGGAACTAAATTTCCATCAATTGTGCTTTCACTTATCCCTGCCTCGTATCCTAAAGTAAAAGCTGAATGTGTAAACCCTGAAACAATTATATTAAAATGCACAGAGTGTCACGGTAAGAGGATTGCTTGGAAATTTATTGATCCATCTCTACTTTAAAAAAATAGCAGAGTGCAAAGCTTTAAAATTTTATATTAGCAAGAGAAAATAATTGATCTGTCTTGTAAAGAAAAAGCTGAGTATGGAAACCCTTGAATTAACTACATAGCAAATAGCAATAAGATCAAAACAATGTATAGTAAATCATACAACATAAAAAGAAATGTGCCATTAAAAGTCATAATCCCTGCCTCGAATCCTAAGCAAAAGTTAAATAAACAAACCCTGAAAGAAATTATATTTTTCGGTATCTGGAGATAGACAATGAGGCAAAACGATGCATAATACATAATTAAAAGAAAGAAGATTGCTAATGAATATTGGAAGTTGGACAAAATGATTCCACAAACGATGAGGGATTTGTTTCCCATATTAGATATGGTGACACGGTTTAGTATTTTTCTTCTCAAGTTATCGTATCTATCACAAGAGATCTCAAAATAAAGAATATATCCATTACATATCAAAGAAGATGACAGTGTAATCAAGGACTTAACCAAAGTAAATAAAATAATGTAGTCCCATATATAAAATCAATTGATAAATTAAATTGACAAAAATGATAACAATAACATTTGGTAATAAAGGAATTTAAAGGTTATTTTCAATTACACCAAAAAAGACAACAAGGTAAATAGATAACAGTATCTCCCTCTCTTGTATCAATAAACCGTGATATTACAAGAATGCATAAACCCAAGTGCACAACTTAAACTTATTGCTCATAAGATAGGAAAGAAAAACTGAGAGAGTAATTTATTACCTTCCTTTCAGCCATAAATTACAAGTAACAGCACCAGTAGGCACCACATATGAAGAGTGTGCTTAAGATGTACTCTTCCATCACTGAGTAACACCCCTACAAATTTTATTAAGATTTTAAATTAATTATAATATATTATAAATTCCATAAATTTTTGGCCTATAATTTATTTGGGTTAAACACAATTATTTGTGCTGGAATTAAGTACCCCCTCCGTTCCAATTTAAGTGTCGCTTTTGGGGAGTAGTAATTTTTAAGGGAACATATGGAACATGCATTGTCTCACTGAAAAGTTACTAATTTGCCCTTTAAATTTTGAATATTCAAGTTTGAAATTTTAAACTCCAAGGACATATATAGAAAGATGTGAAATATATTGTTTGAAAAATGAAAGTGGACAATTATTTTGGGACAGACAGAAAAAGAAAGCATGACACTCAAAAATAGTGCCCTGAACGGTTCAAGTAGTAACACCAAGATAATTAAATGACAACTCAAAAATATGCAATTTCTTTTAAATTCAACTAAAAAAATTAAATAATAACCCATAAAAGCAGCCATTCCATAAATGGCCACAACTATTCTCTTAATACAAAAGACACGAAGAGCAGCAAGAAAGATAGGGAGACAAGAGTTGATGCCTTGAGAAAATAAAAAAGAGAGAGAGATAGCAAGTGTTGAGAAAGGGAGGGTAAATGATTGACGATGACGACTTCCACTAAAAGGGTACAATTTATCCTTGTGTTCATGCTCAGACTTCCAATTGCTTCAATTAGCTGTTATTAATCTATTACTGCCGCTATTACTCAAAGAAATTTGAGGTGCCAAAGTGAATCCAAACCCGATAGAACAAATCCATGAGCATCACTACCTTCATTTTTGACAAAAGCCCACCTTCATTTAGTTGGAGATGACGTGGCAAAATGGTTGTGATAGAACATTGCCCAAGAGCTATGTTTTTATAGTAAACCCATATCGAATTTTTTTTATCAGTGTTCACTGAAGAGTGCCCAAACAGTAGATGCGGCCCCCACTTGTTGTCTTGGGACAGAAGAGTTCCAATACCCTTATATATATATATATATATATATATATATATATTGATAAGTAAACCTATATTAAATATGGATCCAAAAAGCCATTGGATGATGAAACACTATGGCAATATGGACCGCAGGGAGAAAAGCAGGAAGATGCAAGCCCGGGTAAGATTGGGAACATCATGGTAGTAGATGCGGCAAATTGGAACCCATATTAAATATGGATCTTTTTGGAACTCTTTATGTAAATTACATTGACGAATGATCAACCTCTAAAACATATTGTGAAAATTTATAAGATGAGCTATGTTTAGAGGTTAATCATTCCTCAAAGTAATGTTATGCTTAGATGGGATATGTTTAGATGCGTATTAAGCTTAATACACATTTATTTCAAGCCTAAGATGTTAGAAATTGATATACATTTTTGGTCCCATTCCTTACAAATTTTAACTTTTGGGCATCCATGGTCTGTCTTGGGTTTGCACTTTGTGTTAACCTCTGTTCCCCATTCATATGTTTGTGCGCAGATTAGTCTAACATCAGAAACGGGCATAAGCTTTGGACAATTATGCTATAAGCCTACAACCCCATGTTGATACTCAGGCCATGAGGTTGATATCTTCATCTTCTCCATAAGGCTACGTGAACTTATACTGTAAGTATAAATACTGTCTACTAAAAATCTTTTTTAATCAAATAAAATCCTGAAGCCTTCCTCAGAAAGGCAAGCAGTTCGATTTTTATTTTCTTTATTTGAGCTTGTAATGGCTTATAAACTAGTCAATGTGAACCCCCAACTCGGTTTTACCTCTTCCAGTTTTTCTTTTTTTCATATTTGGGAAGTTAGGTATTTAGTTTAGAAAGAAAATCTGCACTGTCGTGGATTGGAAAAGTTTAAAGGAAATGTTTTTACACTCATCTTATATCCTTTGTATATGGAACTAAAACCCTTAAATCAGTATCTCAGTGGTTAAAGATCAGTTTTTTCAAAAAAAAAAAAGCAACTCTCATAATCTGATGCTTTACAAATCCCTTTAGATTTTAACATAGTGTCCATTTTTCTTTTACAAATGGAACCCAGTATAAGACCCAATAGTAGCAAAATGGACACTATCCTAAAATCTAAAGGGATTATGAGAGTTGTTGAGACTGTGAGTTTTATTTGTTTTAGTTTCTGAAAATCTATTAACATCCAAGAATATGGAAAGGCTTAGCTGCCCTATATTTATATAAAGAAATCCAATATATCACTCAATGGTTCGGCATGCTTTCTAATGTCCTCCGTCCTTGAGTATTTAAGATCAGATTTTTTCATATCATGTGCATGAGAAAAGTTTTTTCCTGGAATTGGCATAGAAAACTAGTGCAATTGATTAACTATTGATACGCATCAGCACTTCCTATCTTTTTTACATACATATAAATGTAAATATAATTCAGATTCAACAGAAGTGGATTGATGCTAATACGGAGGTTTGGTCGGTTTTGTTAGGGATTTTAGTGAACCCAGAGCTAACTGTAGTATTTACATAAAGAGTTCCAAAAAGATCCATATTTAATATGGGTTTACTTATCAAATATATATATATAAAGGTGGGTTGTGTCTCCCGTTTGGAGACTCTTCGATGAATACTATTAAAAATAAATTAATTAATTAATTCAATGTGGGTTTTCAATAAAAACATAGCTCTTAATCTTGGCAATGTTCTATCACAACCATTTTGCTATGTAATCTCGTGCTAAATGAAGGTGGGCTTTTGTCAAAAATGAAGGTAGGGACACTCATGGATTTGTTCTATTAGGTTTGGATTCACTCTGGCACCTCAAACTTCTTTGAGTAACAGCAGCAGAAATAGATTGATAACGAACCTAGTTGAAGTAGTTAGAAGTACCAGCATGAACACAAGGATAAATTCTACTTTTTAAATGGAGAAAGCCATTTCCCCAAACAGCAGAACCTATACAAGAAGTCGTCATTGTCAATCATTTACCCTCTCTTTCTCACACTTGCCATCTCTTTCTTATTTTCTCAAGGCAGCAACTCTTGTCTCCCTGTCTTTCTTGCCGCTACGTGTCTTTTGTATTGAGAGAATAGTTGTGGTTATTTATGGGATGGCTACTTTTATGGTTTATTATATAAATTTTATAGTTGAATTTAAAAGCAATAGCATTTTTTTTTTTTAGTTGTCATTAAATTATCTTAATGGTACTACTTGAACCGTTCAGGAGCAGTGCTTCCTAAATTTAGTGAATTGAAGACTGACTATTTGATATTTTGGGTAATAATGGACATTGTGCATTGTGAAAATTTATAAGATGAGATATGTTTAGAGGTTAATCTTCCTCAAAGTACTGTTATGTTTAGATGGGATATGATTAGATGTGTATTAAACTCAACACACATTAATTTTCAAGCCTTAGATGTGAGAGATTGACATACATTTTTGCTCCCATTCCGTACAAAGTTTAACTTTTGGGCTGCCATGGTCCGTCTTGGGTTTGCACTTTGTGTCAACCTTCGTTCCCCGTTCATATGTTTGTGTGCAGATTAGTCTAACATAAAAAACGGGCATAAGCTTGGGACAATTATGGTATAAGCCTACAACTCCATGTTGATACTCAAGCTTTGAGGTTGATATCTTCATCTTCTCCATAAGGTAATGTGAACTTACACTGCAAGTATAAATACTGTCTACTAAAAATCTTTTAAGTCGGATAAAATCCTGCGGCTTTCCTCAAAAAGGCAAGCAGTTCAATTTTTATTTTCTTTATTTGAGCTTGTAATGGCTTATAAATTAGGCAATTCAAACCCCCAACTAGGTCTTTACTCTTCCAATTTTTTTTTTTTTTTTTTTTTTTTTTTTTTTTTTTCATATCATTTGGGTAGATAAGTATTAAGTTTAGAAAGAAAATCTGCTCAGTAGCGATTTGAAAATGTTTTAAAGGAAAGGTTTTGTCACTCGCCTTATATATATTGTATAGGAAATTAAAACCCTTAATTCAGTATATGAGTGGTTTAAAGATCAGTTTTTTCAACAAATTGTGTCATACTAGGTTACTTAAATTTTCATTTCCCTTTTCTTTCTTTTTTTACATAAGTCAATTCACATTGTTTGATGTGTGTAAATTATCAATTCACGGTTCTTTGAGCAATAATCACTGCAAATTTGCTAATAAATTTCTCCTAAGTATCGCCACATCAAGTAATGACAAACAAAAATCGGAAAACATAAATTACTACAAGAATAAACAAAACAAACAAGGAAATATTTGCATATCCCACTCATGAATGAGACCAATTGATTCACTATCCACCTATAGTCCTGTAATGTAGCATCAAGCATCGGCCAGTTAGCCAAACACAACAGTTAGCTTAGCCCATTGGGTTTGGTCATGGCAGTAACAAGTAGGTCTTCCCAAAAACCCTAACCTAAAAAAAACCCTAACTCGATCCATTTTCAAGGACTGTGAACTCAAGAACATTACAGAGAGAACGAAACGCAAGTACTCATTTTGTAATTAATGTCAAGAAAAATTAAGACCAAAAATGAAATAAATAACAGACCTGATTCATGAAGATAGCGGAAGACTAGGTAATTCAACTCCGTGGACGTAATGGATACCATCTCTGTAAATTACTGCTGAAATATCTGTGCATATATAGAGAGAGAGAAAGGGGGGAGAGAGATGGTGTTTACCGTGTAGTGTTTGGTACAAAAAGAACTTCGGTTCGGACATGAGGTTTTAGATTGAGGGGATGCCAATGATATTTACTGAAATGCCCTTAGAGTGCAGGTATTTGCTATTATTGATTGCTTGAATAAGTGGCACGTGATTGTACTAGATCATAATTATACGGATGGGATGGTCCTATTACATGCTAATTGGATGAAAAAAATGACTGATAGGATGGGATCAAAGAACAAGAGAAAAAAGAAAGAGAAAAAATTATAACATTAATTGTGAATTAAAATAAAGAAAAAGAACGAAAATGACCATATTAATCTCTTATCGTAACTATGGAAATCGCGGTCAATACAAATTCGATTAGATTACCCGAATATGAATAGAATAAAAAATTTAATAACGAATCTAATTTGATAATACAGTCTTATTATTTGACCTGATAAATAAAAATTTATTACTTTATTGAGTTTATTTGAGTCAAATATAATAAGTTTCATTTAAAAATATAAAGTAATTGATTATTTTAAAAGTGGTAATCTATTTTTTAAGTTTATTTTAATCTAGTATTTTTGTTGGCAATTGATTATTTTAAAAGTTGTAATCTATTTTTTAAGTTTATTTTAATCTAGTATTTTTGTTGGCTATTAAAGTTTCAACCACCATGTATATGTAATTCTGTATATTTGTTTTATATACTTCAGATTGTATTTGGTTTTTTTTTTTTTTTTTTCCTAAATAGATTATGTTTTTTATTATTAATATACATATATTATTTTGATAGGCATTTGTTAATTGTTATAATGATAAAAAGGTAATGATTTATCTAATCCTTAAAAATAAAGACAAGAAGATAATTTTTTTTTTTTTTTTTTTTTTTTGCAAGAGTACGGAAAAATTATAAAACATTACAGTTTTTGCACTAAATTTTGTACCAATCAAATTATTATATTTGAGTACTATGAACCTTACTGTGAGGAGAGAGAGAAAAAAAAAAAAGTAGAAGAATAAGAAGATGATGATGATATGGCTATGGAAAATTAAAAAGATAAAAAAAATGGACTATAGAAAATTGAAAAGATTAGGAAAGGAAAAGGGAGTATTTTATGGAAACAAGCAAAAATCGTAATGATACTTATTTAAGTTGAAATTTTGAATAACCACATCATATTTTTATGTATGTCGATTTTAAGTCGGGATATTAAAGTAATCAATAATATCATTTTCCTTGATAATATATCACTTTAACAAATTAGATATGGATTAAAGGTCCAAATCGACAGTGATCGAGTTTGATTAAAATTATATATTAATTTAAATTATAATATGCTACATGTACATATATAGAGAGAGTGTTTTGATATTTTGCTCACCCAGTACAGGGACGAACCCAAAAAATTATGTGAGAGGGGGTGACCTTTAACAACATTAAGATAAATAAAAAATAAAAAATCAAACCATTGAGTCGGGGGCAATAGTGAAAAATTTTGGACAATACTTACCTACTCACCAGTGAGTGGAAAAATTATATTTACCATCGATGTAGCGCAACAACAAGTGTCCTGTAATGTAAAAAAAAAAATAGAACAATACTTACCTACTCACCGATGAGTAGAAACTTCATACTTACCACCCGTGTGGCACGACAATAAAATATAAAATAAAAAATAAAAGATTTGAAAAATTATTTGGGTTAAACCCAATAAAATCTGAATCAAATCCTAATTTGATTATTTCTCTTTATGATAAAATCCGAATCAAACTCAAAAAAATTATGTAGAAGTAATTGGATTAAGCATTTTGATGATGGTGAGACTTAAAAGTTAACTATAAACCTAGCCACTCCCTGTAGAATATTTGCGTTAAAATAGGCTTATTAACATTATTCAAATAAATAAATAGAATATTTAGTCATGATTTGGTAGAAAAATAAAATATGTTTTCTTAAGAATTATTTTTGATTGATTAATTATAAGAAAATCATAAATTCATATTTATTTTCACATGTGGGACAAGACACCGTTAATAAGTGTAAGCATCTACCTTTACACAAATAATTTGGTTTTTTTATTTTTATTTTTTCCAAGAAGAAGGCAACGAAGGGCTAAACAACCCAAGCCACGCTTCGAAAGAACAAAATCAATATTAGTTCATATATGAAATGTTATCACCCACAATCAAAAATCCTAATCCAATTCCTTTCATGGATTTGATTTGAGCAAGATACTTGTAGTTATGATTCCTTAAGACTTAGGGATTAGGGCAATAGAGTAGCATGGGAAAGAGATAATTAGATAAGAGTTTGATTTGAATCCTATTGGATTTAACCCAAATAACTTCTTAAATCTTTTATTAATATTTTTGCCTACTCACCAATAAGTATATGATCTCTACTCACCGGTGATCCAATCACAAATGCACACTGCCTATAATTACAAAATCCAAAAATTAATAAATAAGAAAAACACATAGAGTGATTGAATTTATTCCTTAAAAAAATATTTTTCTTATTTATTAATTTTCTGATTTGAAATAACAGATGATATGTGCATTTGTGATTGGACAACAGTTGCCTTGATGATGGCCTGACCTGTGTGTCACTCCCGTTGCTGCTTTCCTCCCTTGGTGATTTCCGCTGTTGCGTTGTTTCTCAGCAAATCTGGAGCCCGTTCTTCAATTTTTCTTCTATTGCTTCATGATTTGTTTGTCTTTGTACGGCTATAGTACTCTTTGTAGATGTCGTATGACTGTTTTTCTTATTACTAGGATAAAAAATTAAAAAAAAAATTTCATTTTTCTGTCATGGAGTAATTGTCTTGTTGGTGAGGAACATTCAATCTTTCGTTTTTTTGGCAAAAAGAACAAAAAAAACTTCTAAACTATACAATTGTTGCATAATGCCTCCTGAACTATTTTTGGGAGCAAGTTGCCCCCCTTAACTATTAAAAGTAAGCAAAATGCCCCCTTTAAGGCTATCGGAGACAACTTTCTGACCGGCAAAGTGATACAATTACTAATTTACCCTTAGTTATTAATTTATTATAAAAATATATAAAATTCATGAATGTGAAATATCAATAATGCTCTCATATTTTTATTTTACTTTTTTCTTCTTTAGTCTTCCTTCACCCTCTTCATTCTCTCTCTACCTCTTCTCTTTTACCCACGTCTCACCACCACCACCTCACCATAACCGCCAGCAACACCACTACACCATATAAACATAAACAATATTTTATATGTTTGGCATAACCCAATTCTTTATTGTTTTTATGATTGTTCTGTTTTTGTTCCCTCATTATTTTGAATGATCCAAAAATGGTTAATTAAGTTAGTCATCAGACCTCAATCACATGGATTTTATTAGATTATAAGCACTTAGACTCAATTATTTTGGCCTTTATCATCCTACAACACTGACAAACAAAAATGTGAGAAAGGAGCAGGAGCAGGAGCAGGAGAATCTTAATGAGTTAATGCACTTGAGTTTTTGGTTCAACTATTGGCCATGCTTGTTGTTGATGGTTGTTTAATACCTTTGTTGTTTTTATGATTATTCTGTTTTTGTCAACTCTTTGTTTTGGTTGTGCAGACTTATGATAAAAAATCCATTGAAGAAAGGTTTGCCACAAAGAGGAAGCTAACATGTCCTCAAAACCAAAAAGACCTTCTGAATACTATCCTCACACCCAATGACTTGATTCAAGACATGATTTCACAACGGTGCAATAATTGGTGTTGCCAGGCTATGGTGAGGTGGTGGTGGTGATGGTGGTGAGACGTGGGTGAAGGAGAAGAGGTAAAGAGAGACTGAAGAGGGTGAAGGAAGACTGAAGAAGAAAAAAATAAAATAAAAATATGAGGACATTATTGGTATTTCACATTCATGAATTATACATTTTTATAATAAATTAATAACTAAGGGTAAATTAGTAATTATATCACTTTGCCAGTCAGAAAATTGTCTCCGATGACCTTAAAGGGGGCATTTTGCTTATTTTTAATAGTTGAGGGGGGCAACTTGCTCCCAAAAATAGTTCAGGGAGACATTATGCAACAATTGTATAGTTTAGGGGGGTGTTTTTTGTTCTTTTGCTCTCTGTTTTTTTTTTCCTCCATGTTTTATTCATTCAAACTATCTATATTGATTCAATGGATGAATTAATTTGAGGCTGCTTAGTAGGGGTGACAAATTACGACACAACACGAGTTAAAAGGGTTTGAATTTGGCATAAATAGGTTTGGGCCATAAAAGGGTCGACACGATTAACCCGTTTACTTAATCGTGTCAGGTTAGAGTTGAGGGGTTCAACCCGTGTAACCCGTTTATAATCCATTTAAGGCAACATGTTATAAACGTAAATATGACCTATGTAATATGTTACCTGTTTAAATCTAATTACTATGGATAGTTAAGTCATTTCAACATAAACCTTGTCCATGCCTTATGATTTTTCTTTTTATTTTGAATATTTTGTTTAATTATGACAATTTTTTTTCTTTCTATTATTTAGTATTTGATTAAATATTAAATGTCTCATTTTGATAAAACATGTCATGAAACAGGTTAATACATTTACCTGTTTAATAAACGGGTTGGGTTAGTATTGAAATTTTTTTATACGATTATTAAATGGGTTAGGTTTGGGTTTACCTATTTAGTATAATATTCTTACATTGACACGACACAAACACGACTCACGAATACGAATTGCCACCCCTACTGCTTAGGGATGAAAGGTTTAATATACTACGTACTTTGATAAATTTTTCTTTTTTGGTAATTAATTATATTTCCTTTTATTTTTATAATGAGTGGTATTGATAATATTAATTTTGGGAAAAAAAAAGGGAGTGTGGTTTTGTAGTAATTGGAAAGAAGACAAGTGGGTTTGAAAAGTGATAATTGGATCTAATCTAACCGCCACTATAAAAAGTAAAGGTACAACTTGGGTTGGGTAATCCAAATGACCTGAGTCCAGCCCGATTTTTTATGGGCTTGGACAATTATTTTTACAATTAGGATTGGGCTTGTGTTGAAAAATCCCAACCCGAATTTAATTGGGGTTGGACTTGGGTTGAAGTGCTGGCAACTTGAGTCAACCCAAATCCGAATTATAATATTATTTTTATATATATTTTTACTTATAAATACATTATATATAATATTTAAACCATGATTTTTTTTTTCTTTTCTACTTTTTTTTTGTTGTTAAATCTTAACTTCTTGTATGTTAATATTTAGAAGAATTAATTTTCTAAAAAATTGTTTGTAATTTATTAAAAATTTACAAAAAATCTTTAAACTTCTTATTGTTTAAGAGTAATTTAATATAAAACTAATTCAAGATCATATTAAATTTTGAGGAGTGCTAATTGCATGTTCATTCAGAGTCACAGTTAGGATTGGTTAATTTTAAATGTATTAATTACTTTGACTTTCTATTTTTATGGGACTCTACTAACATTACTTTTTAGACAAAAATACCCTTTTAAATTATTCCTTTCTTCTTATCTCATCTTTTAATCGATTCATATGGAGATGTGTGCGTATATATGTATGTATGTGTATATATATATAATAATAATAATAATAATAATAATAATAATAACTAATGTGATGTGAATGGATGTTGAAAAAAAAAAGATAGAAAAAAATTCGAAAAAAAAGGAAGAAAAAAGAACAAGATAGATTCTGAGATTTAAAAAAGATATATACAAAATTAGTTTTATATACGTATATATTTCTTTTTTGGTGAATGAATTATTTATTTTTCTTTTATTTCATTTTCTTTTCTTAAAATCCATTTATAGAAGGATAGTTGTAAAAATAAAAAATAAAAACAAAAAGAAATATATATATATATATGAAAAAACAAAAAAGGAAGAAATTTATAATTGATTTTTTTTTTTACCTTTCTTTTATTTTTTTTGGATTTTTTTCTGGCTCTTTTTTTTTTTTTTTTTTTTTCTTCTTCCTTTTATTTTTTTCTGAATCCATCCATCTCTTGTGAATGAATTATCCTATTTATATTTTTTTCCTTTTTCAGAATACATTCACATAACTAACAACACATCCTTGATTAAAAGATGAGAGAAGAAGAAAAGAAGAAAGATTAGATAATTTAAAAGGGTATTTTTGTCTAAAAAATAATGTTAGTAGAGCCCATAAAATATCGCTCTTCTTAAATTTTCGGTATAAAAATTAGTCATATGAGTAACCCGAATTAACCCGAAATTTTAACTCGGAATCTAAGCCCGAATTTAAAAGTAGAAGGATGGGATGAACTCAGGTTGAGTAGTTAAGGTTGAAGATAATGTTAGGATGGGCATGAGTTTAGCATTTCATATGATGGATTGGGCTCAAGTTATATCTCAAACCCGTGCAAGCCGCCCGAGTTGCAGCCCTAATTTGAAGTATGAATAAATTATCTTGCTCACCGATGCGCAAGAGATCATTCAGTGTACTGATCAATGGAGTTTTGTGTCAATTTCTTTGTCATCACCATCATCACCTCTAAAAAAAAATTTCATTTCGAAATTTGGGTGCTAAAATAGTGTTTCAACTTTGAAGTTCTCAAGGTTATTAGGAACAAGTTCCAGCGTTAAAGAATGGCTGCAATGTGTTTTTTTTAAAAAAATTATACACAAACTCATTTTTATATAATCTAAGGCAAGTATTGTCCAAACTTCTAACCCATTTTAATTGGTAGTTATTATTTTAAAAAAAAAATTATATTCAAATTGCGATATTAAACGTACTTAATTAAATAAATGCTAAAATGGTCCAAAATTAAGTTATTAATAGTGTAATTGAAGATGCAAGAAACTCCTTCTATTCTTTCTCTCTCTAGAATTCTTACACCTCAACCCGAATCAAGATCCACCTCCTCTTCATTCCAACTCCTATTTATAGATACTTACCAGATATTTACAAGATATTTACAAGATATTTACTAATTGCTGGACCTGGGCCTATTCCTCAGTAAGCCCTGGTCACTCTTGATGGGCTTACTCCCGCTCGGCCCATATGGCAGTGTCTTTCTATGGGCTGACCCAGCTGTTCGGACTGAAGGTTGTGTTTTGCGAGTCGGACCTGGCCCATGTCATCCAGGGCCTCCTCAATTGCCCCCATAATTGCCCCTTATTTAATAAGGGGTAATTATTGATGGCGTCTCATCATGACGCTGACGGCTCGAGATAACCACGTGGGGGAGCGAACGGTCAGATCCAGAATCAATGTTCCGGGGTTCGAGGGATTTCTTGCCTTCCCGACGCTTCGGCCCTCGGGCCCCCTTGCCTATATAATGCTCTAGAATTCCACTTCACTTCCCTTTACCGTCTCCATCATCAGCCAAATCTCCCTCTTTCTAGAACTGTGCTAAGCCTTTTCCGGTGAAATCCTTCGAGAGTCATTCTCCCAGCGATCTTGCAGTCCTCCGAGGTTAGTTTCGTTCTTTTTACTTTCGGCAGGCTTCCATTTTCCCTCTTTTAGATTCTTCTTGCACTTCCACCATGGTTGTAGATCTGGGTGTTCTTCGTATGAGACTTAGACTTCCTGACAACATCGTAGTTAGGGTTTGCCCCCAAGACGTTAATATTACGACCGGCGCCGGCCTCCTGCCCGGCGAAGTCTTATTCACAAACCTTCAACTGAATGTTGTTAGGTTCCCTCTGCACCCTTTCTTTAGTTACGTCTTCAACAGATTGGGGATATCCCCTCTGCAGGTCAACCCCAACTTCTTTAGGATCATATCTGTTATGCTCTTATTGATGCGTGACAGAAATCTGGACCTTGACCTCATAGACCTCCTTCTGTGCTATAAGGTCAGTAAGATCCGTACTAACGAGCCCTTCTACCACCTCTACCCGTTCGAGAAGATGTCCATATGCACTGACACAATAAAATCTGAAAAGGGTTGGAGGGATAGCATAGTGGGTATTAGTGGGGCTTGGTCTTCGCCGGCTGCAAAGGATTACCCAATCCCGAGCGCCTTTGGTGTCTGCTCTGTCTCCTCCTATAAAAAATTCAAATCCCATAAACATGACTGCCCCTGTGAAACATGCGTTCCTCGTTTTTGCACTTACTTATGCCGCTCCTTGGGAATACCTTGTGATGACTTGAGCTACAGTGTTTGCAGGGATAGGATTAACTACTTGAAGAGATACGTTCTGAACGATATTCCTTCCTGCTCAGATCTCCTCACTTCAGACAACCTCTTTGCGCTCTCATCACTCGGCTACAATATGAGCAGACTGCAGATTCCCTCTTTTGGCAGGAGGAAAAATACTCCCCCAGTCATTCCTGCTGCTGGGGCGACCTCCTCTCCAGCGTCGGCTTCTTCTTCAGCCACCATATCTGACACTGTCCCGAGCGCAGTGGCTACTAACCCTGCTGCCAGCGCCCCTGCGGCCAACCAGAACGCGCCCTCCCCAGCTACCATAGCTCCTGCTGCTGCGGGGGGCGGTCGGGACAAAGAGTGAGGCAAAAGGCCTCATCCTGATAGTGAAATCGACCCTGAGGAGGAGCCTCTTATTAGAAGGACCCGAGTCTCTGGGCCGGGTACTCTCTTGCACCGAGCGATCAGAGCTCCTTCTCACTCTGGGCCTCCTGCAGCTGGTGGCTCTGCTTCTGCTTCAGGCCCCCCTTCTATCCCCAGCTTGCCGCCATGGGCCCCTCGGTACACTCGAACGGATGGGACGTTCGTGAAACCGAACGAGACCATGCTGAAGGATGGCCAGACCGCTATGGCCTACTACAGGAGCATGTGGACTCCGAAGGACATTGAGGCGGCAAAGGGCCTTTCCCAGAAGGACGTGTTCAGTCGCTTTCCCCAATCTGCTATGGAGGTGACTTTTATTTTCTAACTCATGAATTCTCTTATATTACTTGGTCTTGCCTTCGCCCGTTCTGACTATTGGTTTAACCGTTCTTATTGTGCACCTATGCAGACATTGTTCGGGATGATGGCCATGCAGAAGCAGGTGGAAATGGGGAACGCCAGGGCCCGAAAGTATTCTGACAGCCTGGAGGTGGCTAATAAAGAGAACGACCTCCTTGCCATGAAGAATACCGAGGTGCTGGTTCGGCTTGACAAAGCCGAGCAAGAGAGAGATGTCCTGAAAAAGGAGAATGATTCCCTTCAGGATGAGAAGGACGCCCTCCAGCTCGAGAAGAGCGTCTGGCAGACTGAGCAGGAATCACTCAGAGAAGAGAAGGCAGAACTTCAACGTCTTCTAGCTGATGAACAGTCTGCTCGGATGGCTTTTGAAAAAAGAGCTCTGGACGAGCGTACCGCTCTGATCGACGCTATCAGCAGAGTGGGTGGTGGGATGCTGGCCCTTCATGCTCGGTTCTCCAGGGTCGGTGCTCTTCGGTATGCTCAAGGATTCCGGGAAGGTTTCGCCGACCGGGTTCCGGATGAGGGACAGACCAGCTCCACTCCGGATGAGGTAGACAAGGATCTGGGGATCGAGCCTCTGGGGGTCTATGTCGACCCAGAACCCACCGAAGCGGAGCGTATATTTGATGAGTGCCAGGACATCGCATCCTCAAGGATCATCACAGCTCCTCCTACCGCTCTGCCACTGACCGCTCCCCAATCGTCAACCGTGGCTCCCTCTGTAGCCACTGCTGACGCTGAACCCCAGCCGAACGACTCAGTTATTCACCTGGATTCCCCACCTCATGAAGGTGAGGCGGCTGATGGGGCCGAGGAGGCGAGTCGGCAGGACCAGGATGCTGTTGGTACTGAGGCGTCTAGCTAGGGCTCCTTCGAATTCTTCCAGTTCATATCTTCTTGTAATGATGGACACCTCTCTTTTGTAAACTAAATGTTCAATATTAATGAAATGGCCGAACTCTTTTTCTCTATGTGTTGTGCTCTGTTCAACTTATCTTCAGTACATATATATCTTTTCTCTCTTTTTCTTTTTATATTAGCTTTGCTGTGTGTTTGTACGGCAAGTGCCTGGCGCTCGGCTAGAATGCCACTTGCCACTTGGCTTTAAATTTTTAGCAAGTGTCTGGCGTTCGGCTTATAGTGCCAGCTGCCACTTATCTTGCTTAAGTGCTTGGCGCTCGGCTAGAATGCCACTTGCCACTTGGCTTTCAATTTTTAGCAAGTGTCTGGCGTTCGGCTTATAGTGCCAGCTGCCACTCATCTTGCTTAAGTGCCTGGCGCTCGGCTAGAATGCCACTTGCCACTTGGCTTTAAATTTTTAGCAAGTGTCTGGCGTTCGGCTTATAGTGCCAGCTGCCACTCATCTTGCTTAAGTGCCTGGCGCTCGGCTAGAATGCCACTTGCCACTTGGCTTTCAATTTTTAGCAAGTGTCTGGCGTTCGGCTTATAGTGCCAGCTGCCACTTATCTTGCTTAAGTGCCTGGCGCTCGGCTAGAATGCCACTTGCCACTTGGCTTTAAATTTTTAGCAAGTGTCTGGCGTTCGGCTTATAGTGCCAGCTGCCACTTATCTTGCTTAAGTGCCTGGCGCTCGGCTAGAATGCCACTTGCCACTTGGCTTTAAATTTTTAGCAAGTGTCTGGCGTTCGGCTTATAGTGCCAGCTGCCACTTATCTTGCTTAAGTGCCTGGCGCTCGGCTAGAATGCCACTTGCCACTTGGCTTTAAATTTTTATAGTAGACCATTGGAAAAGAAAATTCTTCTCTTCTTTTTTTGTAAATTCCGGTAACTTGCTCATTCATATGTATTTGATTGATAACAAATAACATCCAATTAAAACCAGAACTTAGCTTCTATTGATAGTACCTCTTCAGAGACGTGGCGTTCCAGGGCTTGCTGACCAACTTTCCCGCCATGGTTTCCAACGTATATGCCCCTTTGCCAATGACTTCTGCAATTCTGTATGGGCCTTCCCAGGGTGGCATCATTTTTTTGACCATCCCCACCTTTCTTTTCAGAACCAGATCGCCCGGGGCAAAATCCCTGCGTTTTACTCTCTTATTGTGACTATTCGCCAGCACTTGCTGATACGATGCTAGCCTTATAGCCGCTGCGTCCCTCCTTTCGTCTATCATGTCGAGGTTCAATCTTAACATCTTGTCGTTCTGATCTCGACTCCATGCTAAGCTTCTGATAGTGGGGACTAAATGCTCAACCGGTATAACTGCTTCGGTACCATACGCCATCGCGAACGGGCTCTCCCCAGTCGGCCGCCTTGGGGTGGTTCTGTAAGCCCATAGAACGTTCGGGAGTTCATCCAACCACTTCCCCTTATGATCTTCCAGCTTCTTCTTAATGCAGGCGAAAATGGTTCTGTTTGTGATTTCTGCTTGTCCGTTAGCCTGAGGATGACTTACTGCAGCCAACTTCTGGTTGATTCCATACTCCTCCAGCAGCTTTCTTACTTGCCTGCTGTCGAGGTTTGTGCCATTGTCCATGACTATTGTTCTGGGAACACCGAAGCGGCAGATAATGTTGTTCCAGATAAATCGTCTCACCTGAGTCTGAGTCACGCTAGGATACGGTTCTGCCTCCACCCATTTAGTGAAATAATCCGTGGCCAGTAACACATACTTGTTCTGAGCTCTTGCAGTTGGCAGAGGACCGACCACATCCATCCCCCATTGCGCGAAAGGCCACGGCGAGGCCATTACGTGCAATTCTTCAGGTGGTTGGTGGATCATTGGTCCATATCGTTGGCACTTATCGCACCTTCGAGAGAACTCCTCCGCATCTCTTGACATGTTTGGCCAAAAATACCCTTGTGTCATTGCTTTATGCGCTAACGATCTTCCCCCAGAATGATTGCCACACACACCCTCATGAATAGCTCGCAATACCTGCTGCGACTCCGCGGGGGTGACACATTTCAAGTACGGGCCAGAATAGGACCTTCTGTACAGCTGGTTCCGCACGATGGCGTACTTGGCAGCATTCTTTTTGAGTTTCCTAGCTTCATCCCTTTGCATAGGCAAAACGCCATCTCGAATATAGGTAATGATTGGGTCAATCCAACTCGGTTCATACGGTATGACGTTGACTTGCCAAGGGTCCGAGACCATCGGTTCTTCGAAAATGGACGGCTGGGTCACTATTCCCACTGGAATCACCCTCGCCAATGTTTCACCGCAACTTGAAGCACTGCATGCTAAACGGTCTGCATCTGCATTCTGTTCCCTCGGCAACTGTATGAATTCAATCTTTGCAAAGTCCTTGGCTCTACGCAGAACGGCAGAACGGTATGCCCCCATTATGTCATCCTTGGTTGCGTACTCACCATTTACCTGCCGAACAATCAGCTGTGAGTCACTATACACTGTCAAACTTTTGATCTGTAGCTCTTTGGCCAACTTTAATCCATTTAGCAACGCCTCGTATTCCGCTTCATTATTGGTGGCTCGGAACTCAAGTCTGAGTGCTTGGCTCAAGGAAGTACCCTCTGGGGTTTGCAGTTTGATCCCAATCCCAGCCCCCGTCTGGTTAGAGGAGCCATCCACAAAAAGTTTCCAAGAGCCGCTTCTAAGGTCCTCTTCCGTATCTTCGGCATCACATTCTAGTAGGAAATCGGCCACCGCTTGCCCTTTAATAGCTGTTCTCGGCTCGTACGTTATGTCAAATGAACTCAACTCTATGGCCCACTTTGTCATTCTGCCCGAGAGCTCTGGCTTGTGCATGAGCGTTCTGATTGGGAAAGGTGTTAGAACAGCTATGGGGTGGGATTCAAAATAATGCCTTAACTTTCTTTTTGCATTTACAAGTGCAAGTACCACCCGTTCGGCCTTTGAGTATCTTTTTTCTGCCTCCATCAGTGTTTTGCTTACATAAAATACTGGGTATTGCACCCCTTCCTTGCAACGAATCAGAACGGCACTCGTCGCGACACCAGATACTCCAAGATATAGAAATAACTTTTCTTCCGGTTCTGGGGCTGACAGGACTGGCGGATTCTGCATATATTGCTTCAAATGAGTCAATGCCTGTCGTTGCTCATCCCCCCAGACCTGCCTTCCATGGCTCCGAATCGTGTCAAAGAATGGTTTGCAGTGGTCTGACAACTTTGAAATAAATCGACTTAATGCAGCTATTCGTCCTGTTAGGGCTTGCACCTCTCTGATCGTCTTTGGCTCGGCATTCTTAATCAAAGCCTCTGCTTGAGCGGGGCTAACTTCGATGCCCCTGCGGTTGACCACGTGTCCCAGAAACTGCCCGGAACTCACACCGAACGAGCACTTGGTCGGATTGAGCCTCATCCCATATCGCTTTAGTACATCAAATACCTCTTGCAGATGCTTCAGATGATCATCCTTTTTCCTACTTTTCACCACCATATCATCAATATAGGCTTCGACAATCTTACCCATTTGATTCTTAAAAACTTTGCTGACAAGTCGTTGATAAGTTGCTCCCGCATTCTTTAATCCAAAAGGCATAACCTTGTAGCAGTATGTTCCTCGCTCGGTGACAAAAGAAGTTTTTTCTTCATCTGCGGGGTCCATAGGAATCTGATTATAACCCGAATATGCGTCCAGAAAGGTTAAACGCTCATACCCCGTGGTGGCATCCACCATTTGATCAATCTTAGGCAACGGGAAACTGTCCTTCGGGCAGGCTTTGTTTAAATTGGTGAAATCAATGCATACGCGCCATTTCCCATTTTTCTTCTGCACCACAACGACGTTGGACAACCACTCAGGGTAGTGCACCTCTCTGATAAATCCCGCATCAAGCAGCCTATCAACTTCTTCCGTTATGATCTGATTACGTTCTGGAGCAAATCTTCGCTGCTTCTGTTTCACTGGTTTGAAATTAGGATTGACATTCAGGGAATGACAGGAGACGGAAGGACTAATTCCAGGCATGTCGAGGTGACTCCATGCAAATACGTCGACATTGTGGGATAAGAAATCCACTAGCTCTTGCTGCTCTTCTCTGGTCAGTCTTATACCCACTCTGGTAGTTCGTTCTGGCCTGGACTGATCGATCTGCACATCCAGAAGGGGCTCCTCGGTCAAGTCGGCTGACTCCTCCACCCTATTCTGCTCGAGTGGAGGTTCCTGTAATTGCTATCTGGGGCTTGTCGATCGGACGGGCGCCTTTCCCTTCCCTGCATGCTTTAGTGTGACGGAATAACACTCTTTGGCTGCGACCTGATCCCCCCGAATGTCTATCACTTTATCTCCATCGGGCCCGAGGCACCTCATGACCTGATGCAGAGTTGAGGGTACACCTCGGACTCTGTGAATCCATCCTCTTCCCATCAGGAGATTATACGAGGGGTGAATTTCCACAACCACAAAAGTTTCCATAAGAGCTCGCTCTGCAGCTTGAACTTCTACTTCCACCATCCC
Organism: Cornus florida; assembly: GCF_030987335.1. Classification (NCBI taxonomy): domain Eukaryota; kingdom Viridiplantae; phylum Streptophyta; class Magnoliopsida; order Cornales; family Cornaceae; genus Cornus; species Cornus florida. The sequence goes on along the minus strand of NW_026775579.1, from coordinate 55,255,564 downwards.
GACGGGTTCCACCCTCTTCCCATCGAACCCTAATAAGGGATTTCCGGTGGGCTTGAGCCTCTCTGGTTTAATGTCGAGCCTGTCAAATGTGTCCCTTGGCATAACATTCGCACTGCTCCCAGGATCGATCAGAACTCTGCGCACCAAGCACTCTGCCACTGTCAAACTGACTACCAACGGGTCGTCATGAGGCAGTTGAACACGCTGCAGGTCTGTCCAGTCGAACTTTATCTGCATTGACGGGCTCTGTTGGTGTAGAGTGGTCACATTGCCGACCCTTTTCTTCATCTGCGTCTGCCGCAGGCGCACCCGTAGCAGCTCATCTGGCTCTTCACTAGGCTCGGGTCGACCATGGATAGCATTGATTATACGAACTGGTTGCGAATTGTGGGAGCTTTGTTTATGACTCCTTTTTATTTGTTCCACTGGTCGATTCTGCTCCATCGCCGAGCCTTGAACATAACTCGCAAACTCCCCTCTAGCTATCAACATCTCCACTTGCCTCCTCAGGTTCCTGCATTCGTTAGTCTGATGTCCGAAATCAGAATGAAAAGCACAATGTTTAGTTTGATCCCTCTGTTCGAGGGGTTGTCTAATTGGCAGTGGTGGATGAAACTTGTCCTTGTTCTCCTGATACAACCTCGCCAGAGTGACCTTCAGCGGAGTAATCAACTCTTCCTCCCTGGACCTTTTTTCGGCCTTCCAAGTGGTCTGACGTTGCGGCTGAGCCTGCTTCTGCCTGATCTTTGCCTTGGACTTTTCCTCGGTCGACACAAGCGACGTTGTCCGAGCATTAGCTGCCTCCTCTTCTTCGAGGCGCACAAAGCCATCGGCTCTCTCATTGAGTTCATCCATGGTAGCTGGCGTATTCACTACCAGACTGGTGTGAAACGGAGTTCCGCGTGTCATGGCTAACTTGAAGGCTTGAACTGCCGTAGAAGGATGGCATTCGATTACCATACTCTTAGTGAGATTAAACCTGGTAAGAAAGGCCTGGAGCCGTTCATCCTTGTGTTGCCGCATCGTGAACAGGCTCGAGATGTCCTTCGGCGGGCGTTTGTTCCCATAGTACTGGCTTATGAACCGATCGCACAGGTCCCTGAAACTGCCAATGGAGCTCCTAGGCAAGTTTTTGAACCAGCTGAGCGCCGGTCCGGCCAGACTTGTAGGGAAGCATTTGCACATTAAAGAGTCGTTTTCCGTATTCAGGGCCATTTTCAACTGGATATGATACACATGATCGATCGGATCGGTTGTTCCGTCAAACAGAATAAAGACTGGCATAGCAAACTTCCTTGGATGCGGCGCATTCAAGATCTCGTCGGTGAACGGTGAATCCACCGTCCGAGCTGCGGATCGGAGAGCTTCATTCTCTCTCTGGAGTCCAGCGGTAGCTCTGTGAGTTACGGTTCTGCCCTCCGAACCGTGATGAGTGACAGTAACCATGGAGGGCCGGTAAGACGGATCGAACGACCGTTCCTCTATGAACTCTCTCTGCCAAGGCGACGCTACTCGACGGCGATCTACCTCCATCACTTCCTCTCGGTCAAACCTTTCCCGCTGCGGATCAACGTGAGTCGAGCCTTCGTGATCTTCAACTCGACGAACATTTGGCGGCGAATTGTCCATCATCCTTTCATCACGGTGGTGAGCTGACTGATTGTTCTCGTTCTGATCGCCTTGATGCGCGATACTAAATGGAACACCTCCTTCTCCGACCGGAAGCGGATGCGAAACTGCGGGTATTTGCCGATGCTGCAATCCAGCTTTCAATTCTGCATTTTCTTTTCTGAGAGCTTCAATCAAATTCATCAACTCTTCAAGCTTTGTTTGCTGGACAGCCTCCATCGGATTGGAGCTTTCACCTATCATTATTCCCGAACGGAGTAAAGGCATTAATCTCAAGTTCGCGAGTAGATCTAAGCTTCGTGAGTAGGAATTTTTAGATCTGGCTTCTAATTCTCCGAATTATGCTCACTGTTTACAAGATCTGAATTGCCTGGACTCTAAATCCGTCAGATCCTGTCACAATCGAGCAACTCGCGGTTGCGTAGATCTGAAGTCACTCCTGCCAAAGCTTCAAGAATCGTAATTCCTCCAGAGTAGGTCACAATCGCTCAGATCTGGATTCAAATCCGCAAGATCGAGTCTCGATCAACCGAATTGGTTTGAATCCATTCGATACTCCTCATTGATCAACCAAACTTTTATGCGTTTCCCACAGACGGCGCCAATTGAAGATGCAAGAAACTCCTTCTATTCTTTCTCTCTCTAGAATTCTTACACCTCAACCCGAATCAAGATCCACCTCCTCTTCATTCCAACTCCTATTTATAGATACTTACCAGATATTTACAAGATATTTACAAGATATTTACTAATTGCTGGACCTGGGCCTATTCCTCAGTAAGCCCTGGTCACTCTTGATGGGCTTACTCCCGCTCGGCCCATATGGCAGTGTCTTTCTATGGCTGACCCAGCTGTTCGGACTGAAGGTTGTGTTTTGCGAGTCGGACCTGGCCCATGTCATCCAGGGCCTCCTCAGTAATCATTCAATCAAAAATATTAATTCATACTTATACTATATTATATTCTTAATCCTTATTAGAATATTTTAAACGTGACAAACGATTTTGTAGTCCATATATATATATATTTTGTTACTTCAAATTAGAAGGTCGAATGATCTAAATTTTTAGAGCGGCAAAGTAGACATATGCATTATTTGTCTAGTTAAAATAAATTATATTACATCATTTAGGTACAAATAAGAAGGGAGACAATATATATTCTCACTCTCCTTTTTTATGATTTTTTTTTTGGATAGATGAAAAAATAAACTTAATGGAAAATTTTGCTTCCATACTTGTCTATTTTCTCTCAAAACTTTTCCTACACAAAACACATTGAAATAATATTTTCGCGCGAGTATCTTTTTATTTAACATTCATATTTTATCCATTAACTGAATAGTACAATACAACTTCTTTCTTTATTTTTATCTTTCTTTATTTTTATTTTTACTGGGTTTCATAGAGGCAAGTTTTTTTGCAAAACAACTCTTTATTTGTATTTCCACAAGTTTATATATAATTGACAACAACAATATACAATCAAATCTCCTTTAAAAATTAGTATTGCTATCAGTTTCTTCATCTTCTTGTTGTTTTTTTTTTATAAAATAATTTGTTTATCTTAAACTAATAATTAGTTATACTTCAACCTAAGAAAATATGTCTTATTTTAAATATAAATAAATATATTATTAAATTTAATAATTCATCATTTTATTATCTCTTTGTTTAAAAAAAAAAAAAACATAATCAAATACAAACTCATTTATTTTTTAGTATTTGAAATCATAAGGGTAATTTTGGCATGTATAATTATTTTCTTTTCACTTTCGTGTTATCCAAAATAACAAATTAATATTTTTTTACAATTTTCTTATCATATGTGCATGCTAGAAAATAGTTTTCCTTTTCTTTTCTTTTCATTCACTTCACTTTTTTTATTTTTTATTTTCCTTTTCTTACTTATTTCCATTTAACCAATCGGAACCAAATGGAACTGACAAGAGGTCCATAAATTTATTAATGCATTATTTTTTTTATTTTATAATACCATAATTATCCTTTTTATAAAAACTTTAATTTTTATTAATTTTTTTTTACCTTCTTTACTTCCTTTAATACTACGCCGACAATACAAGCTGCCCCATATTAATCTATTTCTTGAAAGCTTTGTTAATGAACAGGTCACAAAATTCTATTTTACATGTAAATTATCCTTTTATGCTTTTGAGTCGCTGCCTAAAGCAATAAGATTAGTTTTGATGGATTGATCCACACAATGCGGTAGAAATTGACTGCCTTTGACTGGGTGGATGAAGAGAGGGCGCGATTTAAGAACTTAATAACTTTATGCTAATACCAATTAAATTAGAAGGTAAATACAAAAAACAACTCTTTTAGGGATCTAGTGGTGTTGATAGGAATGTAGGTAAGTCCTTGAGAACTTGCTTTCAAACTCACTCTTAATTTGAATTGTATGTATATTGTGAGGCCAATATACGTGCATAAGGTATTTTAATTCATTAAAAAAGAAAAAAAGAAGGAAATATTGTAATTTTAATTCATTAAAAAAGAAAAAAAGAAGGAAATATTGTAAGGATGTCATGTAACGTATTTTTTTCTTTTCCAAGAGAAAGTATATACAGAAAAAAAAAAAAAAACAGTATTGATTAACTCGATGTATTCTATTTATGTATATACGCAATATACCTGTATGATGATATTATATTTATGTATAAAAGCAATACGTGTGATCCAATTGGGGATTATAATCCAACACAGAAGAGGTAGTGGTGGAATATGATGGTACTGTCCCACATCTCAAAGGGTATACTTGGTATTTGAAAAAAATAATTATTTATTTATAATGTCAAGGTTAAAGTTGCTATTTCTTTTAAAATTGACGCGCAAATGGAGAAGAGTGGAGTGGGCTCCCAATTAAAAATCAAAAATTGAAAATTATAAGTAAATTGGAAAAGAGTTTAACCAAGTAAATATTGATGTTTCCTTCATAGCTTTTTATGCTATCTCCATTTTTCATTTCAAGATTTAATTATAAAGGAATTTTAAATTGGGATTTTGATGCTCAAACGTAACATTATCATCTGGCTTAAGCTTAATTATCAATTCAATTATATCTATCATGTTATGAAAATAATCTTAACGGACTCTTTCTTTTCTTCTTTTTAGGTAAAACACATAAAAAAACACACACACATATATTTATTTCTTTGAACTCAAATCTCAACCTTCTATTGGATAGTGTTTGGTTAAGAACCAATTAAGTTAATTTTATTTATTTTTGTGAAAAAGGTAAGCATTTTGGCTCCGTTTGTTTGGAAGTAAAATATTTTTTAAAAAATATTTTTTTATTTTTTTTGGTGTTTGGTTGTCATAAAATATTTACGAAGAAAAAAAATATTAAAATTTAACAAAAATAACTTATTCATCAATTTTTGACAAGTTATTTTACATGTCCTGCCCGATGGACTCGATCTCAATATCAACGTAGACCTTTGTTATACACCGACAAAATAAAAATAAAAGAATTTTTACCAGTAAAAAAAAAAAATGTCGAAACAAACGGTGCTTTATGCAGAAGCTAAGGCAAAAAGCCAATTACAACCAGCACAAAAGGGCATATCCTCTGTAAACAGAAACTCCTCATGGAATCCCCAACATCACCAAGCAAAAAGAAACCAGTTTGGGGACCAAACTAATAAGAAGAACAAGCACATGAATGCTATAGTTACAAACAAGCAAAATTTAATAACAAACTCTTGATTCTGCTTTCCAACAAGAGCCTAAGCCGAGCTGAAGACCCATAGCAATTCAGAAAGTCCCTAAACTCTGAATTTGACACAAAAAGTTAGAACTCTGAATTGGCATTATTCGCTGAACTATAGAAAAACATTTCCTTCTTCTACCCATACCCAAACACTGCCTCAGAGTGGCCATTCTGATAACATTGATTCATATGTCAAAAAGAAAAAAGAGGTTTTAAATAGCTTTTATGGTCATACATTCACAAACATAGCATTAATCAATTGCTCATTAGAATATTGAAGCTGTCACACTCATGTAGTAAGCAAAAAAGAGAGCCAATTTGTTTAAGACAGTCACTGCCAGTCGCAACATGTTTTCAATTGAATACATTTGTTACAACGGAAAATATTCTTGTCACAACATGTTTTCAGTTGAATACGTTTGTTACAAGTATTTATACCAAACATGCACCAGAAAATGGTTTCGTAAAATTACATGAAAAATATTTTATCATATCAAATATTTTATGTCGCCAATCAAAACCGGAATACAAGTATACAACCAACTTGACATACAAATAGTCAGCAAAATAATTAAAAGATGCATTAATCATATTATACTATAAAAACATAGAGAATAAAAATGCTAGTTGTTGACAAACTAAATGCATTGATCATCTTCTACAATTATGGAGAATAAAAATGCTAGTTTATCAACAATTAGGAGATGATCAATGCTTTTAATTTTTTTGCTTTGATCATGCAGCGTAGTCAATGGTTTTGATTCATTAAAAAAAAAAATAAAAAATAATGCTTAATAAAACAAAGAGAAAAACCACTTCTTCTCCATTGGTGTGAAATTGTCAAACCAGTGAACAAAGCAAAGAGTAAAAATAATCAGAAAAATAAATTAAAAGCATTGATTATCTCCTAATAGTTGATAAATTCAGTGTCACCTGGTTGGTTGGTGTAGGAGAGAAAGAAGTATGGAGACACTTCTGTTCACAAGTCTAATATTTTCATTTCTCTTCATCATCATCAAACTCATCATAAAAAAGGTTGTTCAATGCAAGAATCCACCACCAAGCCCTCCTAGTCTTCCTATAATAGGCCATCTTCACATCCTGAAAAGGGCCAAAAGTCCCATCCAATGCACTCTACACAAGCTCTCCAACCAATATGGTCCTATCTTGTTTCTCAAGTTCGGTTTTCGCCCTGTCCTTGTAGTTTCCACTCCTGCAGCCATTGAAGAATGCTTTACAAAGAATGACATCATATTCGCTGGCCGTCCATTATTTGCCACGAGGAAAATACTAGAGTAAAACTTCACCTCCATTGGAACAGCCCCTTATGGTCACCATTGGCGCACCCTGCGCCGTTTCACTGTTCTTGAAATTTTCTCATCTGCACGCGTTCAAATGTCTTCTAGCATCCGAACAGAGGAAATCAGGTTCTTGACCAAGCAGTTGTTCACCAAAGGAGCTCAGAAAGTGGACCTCAAGTCATTCTTTTATATGTTAGCTTCTAATATCATGATGAAGATGGTTACTGGGAATAGGTATTTTGATGGGGTTGTATTGGATGATTCAGCAGAAAGAAAACATCAGTACGATGATCTTAAGCAGACCTTTAGTCCAACCATGACCAATGCTTTGGGTGATTTGTTTCCATGCTTGAGGTGGTTCAATTTTCTTGGACTGCATAGGAAGACTATGAGACTGCATAAAAAGAGGGATGTGTTTTTGCAGGCTTTAATAGATGCACATAGTAAAAATGGATCTTCTAATTCAATTTTGGAAGAAGCGAAGAGGCAAACAATCATCGGTGCTATGTTATCACTGCAAGAATCAGAACCCGAGTTTTACACTGACGAAATCATAAAAGGAATGATACAGGTAGCAACTGAAAACCACTATTTGAATTTGCTTCTGAATATATTTGAATTTGCTTCATTGATCTTTCAGTATATAGATTTACTCCATTCAGATGAATCTATGCATTGAAGACATCAATATTGAGTACTCAAACTGCTAAACTTCATGATGACTTTTGTAAGTTTTTCCACAAATCAATGCACATTAAAGCTACAAAAGTACTATATCTTAATAGTAAATGAACCAATAGTTTGTCAAATCAGTAAAGCCACGGGATGAAGGAATTAAAAACGACTTCAAAAAACTTAAATTTAAGAGACGACATGGTATCTAATAGGAAAGAATAGAAAAAGAGAATTCATGTGGTCGACCCCATTCATATAGGATAAAGGCAAGGAAGATGATTATCAGTAACGTAAATAAGCAAGATGGTCATGAGCAATAGGCAAGTCAATTGATTTAATAAGGTCATTTTGTGCAACTTCCACACCTATTTGTACTGCCTAAATACTACAACTTTCTATTCCTCTAATCATCCTGCCTTTGATGTTTAGACAATGCTGATAGCAGGAACAGAAACATCAGCACTTACGTCGGAATCAGCAGGGTCATTTCTGATATCACATCCAGATGTATTAAAGAAGGCAAGGGAGGAAATAGATGCGAATGTTGAACCATCTAGGCTACTTGATGATGGAGATCTTGCAAAACTGACATACCTCCATTGCATCATAAACGAAACACTAAGATTAGGCCCTACGGTGCCAATTATACCGCCACGTGAATCATCAGAGGAATGTACAGTAGGAGGATTCGACATCCCACGTGGTACAATGTTAATGGTGAACACATATGCCTTGCACAATGACCCTACTGTGTGGGAAGAGCCCGACAAGTTCAAGCCTGAGCGATTCCAGAACACTGAAGGGGACAAGTCAGGAGGGTTTAAATTTATCCCATTTGGTTCAAGCAGAAGACAGTGCCCTGCAGCGACCCTGGCCATGAGGCTGATGGCACCGTCACTCGGAACTTTAATTCAGTGCTTTGACTGGGAGAAGGTGGAGGAAGAATGGGTGAGCACAGAAACTAAACCTGACATGGCAAATGAAAAGCTGATCAAGGTCATTTTTAGGCCCCGTAAAACACTAATCAATGCCCTTTCTCAACTGTGAACTATTGTAGTTGTGTGTGCATTTGCTTGAACTTTCAAAACTGCAAACTATTTGTAAGATATTCCTGTTTTGTACTTGGTTATGGTTTGCAGCATGTTAATTGAATAACTGCTATGCTTGTATCAAATACTGTGAGCTCATGGCATATGAGGGCCTTGTTATCAGTATCCTGCAACTACTTGGAAATTCGTTTGGTTGAGTATCTTTTGAATTTTCTATATATACAAAGTTAGAGAAAATGCTTTATTTTTCACAAAATTCTTTTTATTTTATTTCCATTAGTTTGTGCTTCGCACGTTATAGGCTAATGTATTCATATGCAATCCTAAGCACTATATTTACCCCTATTTTCTCTGATTTCCTTCTCTAACTGATGAAGATTAGAGTGCCTTTAATCAGTCCCACACTGGTACCAAAATTCTATTTTTTTTTTTTTTTTAAAATCCAACTTATATTCAAGGAAGTGAAAGTAACTTATAGTGGAATGAGATTTTTATCTTCACAATGGCTGAGAAGAATTATTGCCATATTACCGGTCTTGAAAGGAACAAATTAAGTCTTGCTCCAGCCCAACCAACTACATCAATGGATTGAACAGGATTTGATCGGGAACATCAGTCTATCCAAGTGCCTATTATGCCTAAAGGGTGGTCTACTATTTACGGTAACTCATTTGGCTGCAAGCATAGATGTTAAACAATTGTGTTAGACTTGAATAAAAAAGATGAGCAAAAAAGGGGGGAAAAAGAAGTAAATAAGAGTGATCATACCATGACATTGATGTTAAAAAATTGCTTGCCAGTTGACATAAACTCTTCTTCTCCATTGGTGTGTGTAAACCCATTTTTATGCACTCTTGTGGTTACTCAAAATGAAAGGTAACCATGCCTCAAGTGGGCCACCATGTTTAATGAGTTTAATCTTACAAGAGAAGATGGGTCCACATAGGTAAAATTGACAATGAACTTAAAAGGACATGTTATCTTCATTTTGAGCAACCGCAAGAGTGCACAAAAATGGAGCCTTGGATTGCATTTAAAGGTATTCTATATCATCTTTTGGTTGTGCTCGACTGGCTTACAGTCATTAAAGAACCTAACAAAAGGGGCAATTCCCAATCTTTTTACAGTCGTCTGATAACCTCTCTTTGGCCGACTAAGATATAATTTGGCATCACACACTACACATACCCATTCACAATCGGATCCTTCGTGGAACCTGGTATGTCAGCAATCATCAAAGTCTTGGCCAGAGGTTCTGCCTTTGTGGCTAGGCCTCACACCACAAAAAGAGTCAAACCAGTGAGCAAAGCAACGAATACGAGTATTCAACCACCTTGATATAAAAACAGACAGCAAAATCATTAACATATTATACAATAAAAATAAACATGGAGAAATAAAATGATAGTTGTCGATATACTAAGTGTTAGGATTTATATGCCCTGTCATAACAAATTTCTATTTGGATTATAGTGACATGTGTTCCTGACATATCTGAAATATATATGATTTATATAATTGGTGAATTCAATGTATTATGTTTCAATTCATTAAGGAATTGATAGTGTCCATTTGATTACAAGAGATATTTATATATGTATGTGATGGCAATCAATACATGAATATAAATAGTAATCATAAAATTGTTCATAGTCAGTAATTTTGGATGGACTCATTATTAACTAAGACTTGAACTGGATTCGCGTTAGGTTGAGATATATTGCGAGAGCCGTCGTATGCAATTGCTCCTTATTACCGTCATGGCATTTGACTCTTAAACATGAGAGAAGTATAGACTCTTTTATTAATTAGTAATTACTTTGATTTGTTCGGCGGAATCTTCGGAATCCTTGGACCGGCACTTTGGGTAATTATGTAATTAATAGTTAGAGAGTTATATTTTCAATATTTGCATCATTGCTACTTGTATTTATTTTGTATTGATTATGATTGATCACAAAGTAAATTCGAAGGCCTTCGTGTGTTTTTAGACAAAATGATTTAGTATATAATTAGTTATTTAAATTATTATTTTTGTCAAACAAATTTTTTATTATGATTGAGCCAGAAATAATCAATGGTACTAAAATAAATATATTAATTAGGATTGATGGCTTTATTTATCCAATAACTAATTATGCATAGAGGGGTCAAAGTGCAATATTGACTTAGAGGTTATTTATTATTTAATTGGAGTTCAATTAATTTCTTTTAGTGGAGTAGAAATTAATTAATGAATTAATTGAATTGGGTCTATGGACCGGACCAATTATTAATTCATTATAGCTAATAAAATAATAAGCCCAAAGGATTCTCACTCATAGCCCAACTTGATATTGGAATCCTATTAGATTTGAGACATGTGAATTAGAGATTGAGAAGGATTTGTTGTTTCATTTTCTTTATCTTTATGTTGCCTATATATATACATGGTCTATGTATATTTGAGGGGTGATTTTTGGAAGAAGGAAAAATGAATATATTTTCTCTCTCTAGAAAATTAGGGTTAATGTTCTCATCTAATGGAGGCTCCCACAAGTCTAGTTTTCTAAGGTCATTCATGGAGGCTTATGAGTGATTCCTAAAGGCAAAACAATTACCAAAAAGATGGAGATCCAAGGAGAAGGCATCTTGCTAAGGGATCTACAATAAGTGAGAACATTCACTTTAGAGGAAAGATTTAAAGGTTTACTCAGACCTTTAATGTAAGTATTCAATCCATTAATTGAATGATACATCATATTTTATTTTTGCATAAAACTTATCGTTATGTGATGAATCAAGATCTGTGAATGGAAATTCCTCAAAAAGTTTATAAAACTAGCACGTTTCCCAACATTAAGCTAAAAGCATTGACCATCTTCTAGTATTATGGAGAATAAATATGCTAGTTTATCAACAACTAGGGGATGATCAATGCTTTTAATTTGCAAACATTTGATCATGCAATTTAGTCAATGATCTTAATTTAAACAAAAAATAAAATAAAATAAAATGCTTAACACAACTACTTCTTCTCCATTGGTGTGAAATTGTCAAACCAGTGAAAGGATCAAAGAGTAAAAAATAATCAGCAAAATAAATTAAAAGCATTGATCATCTACTAGTAGTTGATAAACTCAGGAGTGAGAGATTGAGAGTATGGAGACTCTGCTGGCCATAAGTCTATTTCTCTTTATCTTCTTCAAACTCATCATATAAAATGGTGTTCAACGCAAGAATCTACCACCAAGCCCTCCTAGTCTTCCTATAATAGGCCATCTTCATATCCTGAAAAGGGCCAAAATTCCCATCCATTGCACTCTACAAAAACTCTCCAACCTATCTTGTTTCTCAAGTTTGGTACCCGCCTTGTCCTGGTAGTTTCCACTCCCTCAGCCATAGAAGAATGCTTCACAAAGAACGATATCATATTCACCAACCGTCCATTATTTGCCATGATGAAAATACTAGAGCACAACTTCACCTCCATTGGAATAGCCCCTTATGGCCACCATTGGCGCAATCTACGCCGCTTCACTGTTCTTGAAATGTTCTCATCTACACGCGTCCAGATGTCTTTTAGCATCCGAACAAAGGAAATCAGGTTCTTGACCAAACAGTAGTTCACCAAAGGAGCTCAGAAAGTGAACTTGAAATCATTCTTTTATATGTTGGCTTCTAATATTATGATGAAGATGGCTGCTGGGAATAGGTATTTTGATGGGATGTGTTTGATAATTCAGACGAAATAAACACAAGTTTGATTATCTTAGTTAGACCTTTAGTTCAGCCATAAAATTGGCTTTGGTTGACTTGTTTCCCTACTTGAGGTGGTTGAATTTTCTTGGATTGCAAAGGAAGACTATGAGACTGCATAAAAAGAAGGATGTGTTTTTGAAGGCCTTAATCGATGCACATCATAACAATGGATCTTCTAATTTAGTTTTGGAAGAAGAGAAGAGGTGAACAATCATCGGTGTTATGTTATCTTTGCAAGAATCAGAACCCGAAGTTTACACTGACGAGATCATAAAAGAAACTATAAAGGTAGCTACTAAAAATCAATGTTTTTGCTTCATTGATCTTTCACTTTATAGATTTACTATGAATGCATCATTGAAGTGATCATTGTTTGGCCTGAAAAAAGCTGACATCGGTTCCGATAGAACCGGATGGGCGTGTCAGGAACTATAGTAGTTCCAAAGAGAGATCCAAACAATATTCCAGAAGGAAGACTGCGAGACCAGGCGATGGTGAAGAGGTCTGGAATGAACACCTCTGGGTTCTTGCATTTGATAAAGGACTTCAGGATTATTAACTGGCTAGGAAGAACTATGTTACCTATGAAAATAAAGGAATTATCTAATGACAAGTAAAGTGCATGACTGAAACTAATCATATTGAAAATGCATAGCAATGAAAATAAAGATTGTATTGAAATGCGTGCTTTGTTTGGTGTTGAGCAAGCCTATTCCGTTACAACATAATAACCTATTTATAGAATGAAAATATAAGCAGTTAACATAACAGTTCTGAGCAGTTCCATTGATGCTTCCAAACGCTTCTAAGTGTCCAAGCCATGCAGTCGTGCCTTCCTGATCTTTCTAAAACTTCCACGTTCCTCTTCCACGTTCCAAACGTGCCTAGAACTCCCATGTAATCGTACCATTATGTGATCGTGCCATCACATGATGCTTCTAGAACTCCCACGTTCCAAATAACTTGGACCCGTGTTTTGATTTTCTGGAACTTCCACGTTCCAACCATGCCATCACTAATGTAATCGTGCCTTTCAAGGCCTCTAGAGCTCCAATGTTCCAAACATGCAATTAATCATACAATCGTGTCCTTTGATGCCACTATCTCAAAAATGAATCACACAATTTTCTTTGTCTGAACAAATAACCATTACTCCTGATGGTGGTGGTAATGGCCTACGTTAAAAACTCCTTTGTTTTATCGTGGTTTTTTTAAGAAACTGTCTTCCATGTTTTTAGGCACATATATTCCACGTCTGAACATCCTTTGAGCGAGTCGTCTTGTTCCTACATGGCTTCTCCTATGATAGACTTCCATATAAGTTCAACTGTCAAATAAATCTCATACCTATGCCCCACGTGTCCTATTTTAATTGGAGAAGTTGTTTTAAGCAAAAACTATCAGCCACTTCTAATTGAAATTCCTTGAGTTCAGTCTTGACCCAAACTCCTTCATATATCACAAACCGGCTTAGTTTAAAATTCCTTCCACGTGTGTATTTTCCGTTTGGGGAAAATAAGGGTGTAAACATTGCCCCTCTAAATTCTTTGCCTTTGTTTGCATAAAAAAGGCATGGAATTTAAATGACCCATTTATTTCTTTTGGCTTTTGACATTGACAAATAAATCTTCAATTTCTTGGACCCACCAAAATTCTTTTCTTGAAAGAAACTAATTCCTTCTGAATTGAAAGGGATAAACTGAGCCGTTCCTTGGGAACTCATCCATTCCTGAACCGGCATATAAGACCTCATCGTTAAATGGACCCACCAAATCCATTTTTGAAAAGAAACTAACCCCTTGTAAATTGGAAGGGCAACTTATCCGTCTTCCATCTTGAACTAGTTTTCCAGGTATCATAAATGAATGGACCTACCAAATCTTACTTATTTAACGAAAAGAATAATTGCTAGATCTTGAAAAGGCAAGTCAGTCGCCTTTTGTATCTATCCAATTAAATCTCGATAAGTACTTACCTTCCTCAACCGTTCAAATCTCCTCGGTTTGTTCAGCTTTTGAATTTTGAAAATCTTTCTATCTTTTCATATATATCAACAAATTTGATCCATAAATATCCACTTCAGTTCACATAACCTCCCATATCTTCTTCTCTTTCAATCTCCACTAATCTAAACCTTAATTTTCCTCATAATGGCTCCAAAACAGAAACGGCTAACCAGGTCCACCACGAGTTCAATTGTGCCTGTTTCTTCTTCTTATCAAACCAAAACTCATAGCCATAGCCACTTAGTCTAAAAAATTCTAAAGTTAGTACTTGAATCAGAGATCACCTTTGATTTTTTCCATTGCGTAGGTCCTTTGAATGGGCTAGGGCCGGCTCTATTGAATGACTTTCCTTCATCTTTATCCAAATTTTACCCTGTAGTAGAGAATGATCTTCCATTTAATTAGGAGTACCCGTTGATCCTTGTCAAAGGAAAAAAGGTGAAACCTACTATTTCTCTCAAGAACTGGCCAAGATGATGTCCATTATAGAAATCATAGGTTAATCGTCTCTCTAGTGATGATAAGATTGCCTCCACTTGGAAAAGGCAAGGTATTTTCGATGCCATTCAACTGAGCAAGGTATCAATGATTCAAGACAAGAACCTACTTTTCCTGTTGTCTTTTTCTGGTCTAACGTGACTAACTCTTTACATCTCCTAAATGAAATGATGTCTGTCACAATGAGAGACATTTGCTGTATAACTGGTTTGAAACCTCATGGAGATGACATCAGTGCCTTGCTACATGTAGGTTATTTCAGTTTTCCCTCCTTTGAGAATGGAAACAAGAAATTCTATTATTCTCCTGTCACTTTCATGGAATACCACAACAAAAAGATTGGCCCGTTGCAATGAAAGAGCTTATTGCCTTCTTGATTTGCTGGCTCTTTGGACACCTATTTTGTGTTCTTTCTGGATAAGTCACTAAAGATTTCATCCAGATTGCCGTTGCTCTTGCCAAAGGTGCAGACTTGGCCCTTGTTCCTTTAGTTCTTTCTCACTTGTATCGCGGAATCAATGATCTCTTAGAGTTTAATTTCACTCGCTTTGGCGGCCCATTCTAGATTTTCCAGGTGTGGCTAAAAATATATTTTCTAAGCTTGACTACTCCCATTTCTGTTCAATCGAAAAAATCTCTTTTATCTTATAGTTTTGTTAAAAGCAGACCCACCCCTTTCTCTTTTACAGAAGTATTTTGTTTCTTCTATGACCATAATGAGTTCACGCCAAACTCATCCTTAGATCCCTTTTCCACTTATGGAATGATGCCTTCTTGGCTTGTACCTTATTCTGGAGTTTCAACTAAAAAGTCCTCTGATGATTGGAAGAAAATTTGGGCAAGCTTTTTAATCTGTCATGATTTGCACTATTGAACTTCCACTCCAACTTCAAAGAATAGTCGTTGTGGGGTTGAATATTACAATCCAGCTCAATTGGCTAGACAACTTGGCTTGACACAACTTATTCCTTTGCCCCCTTTTGAATCGGCTAATAGACTCTTTAACACAAGAGTTAGATTTACCGAGAATGAACAATTCTAAGCAGTGGATGAAAAATATGCCCTGAAGAAAAATTCTTTTGAATTTGAAGGCTTCAATAGTTGCCCAGAGGTAACCCAAAAGTTCATTGATTAGTGGACTGCTTATGCCAACTTAACCAGAAAATTGGCTTATGTAGAAGTTTACAACAGGCTTTTGAACTTCTTTAAGCCTATCACACCAAGTCGTGAAGAAACATTCTCTGATGGTAAGCTTTCCACACTCTGAGTCTTTCCAAACTAATCACATGTAATCTGTTAATGAAACATCCTCTCTTTTAACAGACAATGATGACGATGATGCTGATAGAAAGGATAAGGATCCTACCAGCAAGGAAGGAAAAGTTGAATTGACTGCAGAAGTCGAAGGTATTGAAGGAGGTAGGGATAGTAATCCTAAAGGCTCTGGTGGTGACAAGCCTCTTGGAAGTGACAAAGGGATGGCCCTTATGAAGGTTAAGAGAGAAAAATTGTAAGAAGATGAGCTCTATAAAGCAAAAGGAAAAAAGAAAGTTGCTCCCTCTTCCTAGGTATTTTATAAATACCCTCTTAGTTAGCATTAACATTTTTTCAATCTTTTTCTTACTGACTTCTACTAGACTTTTCTACTTGACAGACCCTAGCTATTGCCAAGAAAAGTATATACCTCCCATCACTTTGTCTAGTGAGGATGACTCCTCTACCGCTTCTGAAAAAAGTACTTCAAAGAGGATTTCTTTAATGAAAACTTTCGCCAAGTCCATAAAACATGCAAGTCCACTTGACCAAGATCGTCCCTTGAAAAGTAAAAGGAAACTCCTTGTAGACCCCGAACCAAATGAAGAGTCTGATTGTAATGACCCGGTCATTTTCTTCCTTTTCCCTTTTTCTTCAAATTTTGCGGATAATTTTTTTTTTTCATTATCTTTTCCTTTTCAGGTTCGATTTCCCGCCTCTTAGTGTCGTCTCGAGTGCTCGAAAATGGTTTCTGAGACTCTTTCCTTTGGATTGACAACTTCCTTTGAGGACCGAGTCATTTCCACATTTTTTTTTGTTTTTTGACACTATTCATTTTTCGTCTTTTCCTTATTTCGTCCTCTTCTCGTTTTTCACTTTTACTTGCATAACCTCATTTTTTGTGCTCAGATTTGATTTCGATTTTGCATACGTTCAAGATATTTAAATTCCATGACATCTACATTTTTACTTTTGTAGAAATGCATATTAAATGCTTACTTTCTTTGTAAAAGCCATGAAAACAAGACTTTTTGCAATTATCCATAACTTGAGGGGTTTTTGGGTAATTAAGTAAAGTAATTATTTTTCGTCTTAGGGACCATTTTGTAAATTAAATTGAAAGATATTTTCAAAAAGGACTCTTTTTGCAATTTTCGAAAAATATGACAAGTGTCACATTCCTATGGTGCCACTTGTTGATTTTGTGGTGGAACCACTTGGAGGCTTAATCTCATGACACATGGAGGGTGGAGATTCACCCACTTGTTGTCCTAGGATTGGTGCACTTGTTGGCATGGATGGTGGACAATTGTAGGGTTAATATTTAATCTTGGAAGCTTACTTGGATTTATGACAAGTGTAGGACTTACCTTTAGTCTTGCATTAGTGTGTGTGTAAGAGGTAGTGCAAGAGCACCTAGTGAGTGGAGAAGCCCACCAATTTAGCTTAGGGTTTACACATTTTAATTCATTCATCACTTTCCTCTCAAGAACCCTAAGGAAGCCACCATTGGAGAAAAGCTTGACTAGTAGCTTTGACTTCATTTTTGGTGCCCTTTCACTCACCTTAGAACTTTGAACTTGGAATACTTTTTGTTCCCCTCATCCTCCTCTTCAAAACCCTTGAAGGATCTAGCCTAACTCCTAGTTTTACTTTGGTATCTAGAGATTCAATTCTCTAGTGAGGTATTGATCTATTATTTTGAAGTATTTTTATGTCATTATTGAGTGTTTTACATGTATGGAAGAGAAGGACTTGTATTTTGCCATTAAACTGTTTTAACTTGAAATTAATCTTATCAAATTAAATATAGAATATGAAAATATACTCAATTAGATTTCATTTAGTTTTGGTTTCATGTAATTTGGATTTAAAATGAATTAGTTATGAATTTTTGAAGTTGCAAGCTAGTTGCTGGAAATTTGAAGCTTTTCCTTTTTGGTCCGGAAATGAATTTTTATATGGAGCTGTGGTGCTTCAATTGCCTTAAAATTTTTACTGGAACTTCTCCCATGGGTTTTACACTACCCAGAATTTTTTCACGATTTTAAAGTATTTCTAATTTTTTTTAAAAATCCAAAACTATTTGCTATCCATGTTTTTATTGTAGCTGGAAAACATATTTTTAGATGATTTATTTCACTAACCTTTTGAGATTGGATCATGGCTTAAATTTTCAGTTTTACACTCTTATATGTTTACTTCCAAAATAAATTAGGGTTGCCCAATTTGGATGTCAAATGAATTTTTCATGAATTTTCAAAGTTGGAAGCTACAGGCTAAAAATGTGTTTTTTGGGCAGAATTTGTTTCAAAGTTGTGGGTCAAAACTGTTTCAATTGGGAAAATATTTTGTGAAACTAAATTGATATTATCAAATTACAGTGTTTAAACTTTCATCGTGCTTTGGATTCATTCAATTTGGTTTAGAATTAAATTTTTTATGAATTTTACAAGTTGAAGGTAGCAAGCTGAAAAATCTGTTTTGCGGACCGAAAATTTGGGGCGATTTCATTTCGGTGGTAATTGGGATTTTCATTCCAATAGAGGTAGGGAATGTTTTAGGATTATTTGTGTGTTGTATTGTGTGTTTGCCATGATTATACAACATATATGTATGCCTTGTATCAAATCTAGAAAGTTAGTAATTTTTATTTCTTTGTATAAGATTTAAAATTTATAATGATGTATAACTTTGATTTGAACTGTAACATGCTAGGAAATTATACTTAGATATGTTGGTTAACATATATTAAATTTGGATCATTTGATTAAGAATTACAAGTTTTATTTAATATTTATCTTTAGTGAAAGTTTAATTCACATGGTTGTATCAAGCGTTAAATCAAGTTGTAATGTGGTATTTAAATAGGCCTTGGCATGTTCTCTAACATAGATTAAATTGAGGGTATTTGGAATTGTTTAAAAATCTAGAGGAAATTAATTAATTAGCTTGATTAATTTTGTTTTAAGTGTTTTAATCACTTAACTTGTCAGTTGACGTTATATATATGATGACCATGACATGTCTTTCAATATATATTAAATTGAGATTATTTGGATTAACTTGGAATTTAGAGAATTTAACTATTTATGTTTAATTAAATTCTACTTTATTACTCCATGGATTTAATTGCATTTGGGAAGTTGTTTCTATATTTAAATCATGGATTTGGATTTGATGTATGTTCACTTGATTACTTTTGAGCATTGGATAACATAGTTGTTACTTTTATATTCATGAGAATATGTTTTTCCTTATTGAATATATTGTTGCTATGTGTAAGGAATTGCACACTTTGTGTTTGACATCTTACATGCCATAGTACTTGTGAATTTTGAGCATGTATTGTATAAGTTTCCAAAATTTGGATTGTGCTTGGTAAATAGTTGATATCTTGTATATACATGTTGATATATATACGTTGTTGCACAATTTGTTGATTTTGGAAACTTGGGGATGTCGTTGTTTGGCTACGGCTAGGACTTGGTTCTAGTACGGGGGATTGTCCCTCTATATAGTCTAGTGCGCACATAGGGAGGTTACCCATTGGCTAGTAACCCTAAAGTAACTATGTTGTCGGCCTGATCCGGCGTGACGTCCGAGTATCCACTTTATTTGATTTTGTATTTCATTTCAAGTTGATAACTAGATGATATCGTAACTTGTTGTTCCTTATTTGATTTCCTATTTTTAGCTTAAGATGTAGCTTTGTGAAAGCATGCTTCATGCGTTGTATTGGAAGTTCCATTGTTGGCTAAATTGCATCGATATCATAATTTGTGTTTTGATGTTCAAATGTAGTTTAGGAATGACCTTATAGATTCATTTTGAACATAGACGTTAGGTGGCATGACCCACACTTGTTGTTTTCGTATTTTGGATTTCAAGTTGAAGACTTTGAGAATCTATATCTTGTTGCCTTGTATACCATGTTTCCATGTTGTTTGAATTGCATGAACAATGTGATTATGATAGAAATGATCTAGATAACTTAGGATGCTCCCTGGGTCTCATCCTGACATAGACGTTATGTGGCATGAGCCCCTTTAACATGTTTCACCATAAGGTGATAAAATTGTAAAATGCTAGGTCGATGCATGCTCATCTCCTACGAGTAGCTTTATGTTACTCACCCCTACGATACTGGGGCATATTTCAGGTACAGGACTCAAGATTTGAAGATTCCATTGCTCCTTGGATGGCTTACAGTTTCTAAGTTTCTATTTTATGCAAGTGTTAGCATAAGATGCCTCTTTGTAGCCCTATTTGTTTAAACTTGTATTCGTTGATTCGTATATGTATAGTGTACGTAAGTGCACTCTTTTCAATGTATTTAGCATGTATGAGATGAGGTCGGAGGCCAATGACATGTATCTCGTTTTCTATGCACTTTTGTTTTCAAAGTTTATCATGAAAATATTGGAAAATGTTAAGTCATTGCTTCATAACTTTCGCATCGGGTGTTGGAATTTCATATCTTTTCTGTCCGGACTCAGAATCAGACGATTCTTGAGTCTAATTTTGTTCATTTTTCGTTGTCCTTCCAATGGTGTGTATGGTGGCACCCTTTTCAGTGAGAAATGACCATTTTGCCCTTAGTTTATCTCTTTTCGGGTTAGGCATTCTTGCTTCATTTGCTTGGCTCATTTGAGTTCCGTGGCTTCATGGAGAGTCATTTTGGGGCCTTAGGGATGATGTACATCTCTTGAGGTCATTTGGCTTCTTTCGCTTCCGCATTTCGGGTCCGTTATCGGGTCAACTTCCGATTCATCACTAACGCACCGGGTTGAGAAATCTGGGTCGTTACAGGTGGTATCAGAGCTCCTAGGTTTGAATACCTTGGATGACTGGTTTTGGGTGCATATCATGCTTATGTTGCCATACTCTATGTGTTTATATGCTTCATGATAACATGTTTTGGTTTGATAACATGTTTATGTGCTTACGTGCTATATATAGTATGCCATTTGTTTAACATGATTTAATTATTATGTAATGAGCATGACATATGATGTATTCTAGATCAGATTTGTATATGCATAATTGTGTTGCATATTTGGCATGACACGAGATTGGTCATTGAGGCTCGAGTTGAGGTTGATGGTGATTGTAGTCACGGTTGTGTTGTAGTTTAGGTTGTTATTGACCTAGAGTTGGTTTTGAGGTAGGTGGAGAGACACCTTTTGTTTAGGCTCTCGTGGGGTGAGCCATTAGGCACAACCGTAGTACTGGATTTGTTGATTTTAGGCCATGGTTAGGTTTTGGACCTTTTGGGATCCTTGGTTGTTTTGGAAGGTTCCTCTGAGATTGTAATTTTTGTGGGCGGGTACGTTGTGGGCGGGTGCATGGCACTGTCATACTACCGTACTGGCAAGCTACGAGTGTAGTTCGGATGGAATCAGCGTTAGGTTTTGTTCCGACATGTGTAGTCCTTTTGATCGATAATGATGATGGTTGTTTTGGGGATCAGTCGCAGTGATCGATTTGGTTGTCTGATTGTATGGCTAGAGTTGCCATTTCCTTTGAGTTTTCCCTGCGCGATGACGCTTTTGGGGTCAAGTCGATTGATAGATACTTCGGGTAGAGAGAGCATTGCATTGTTAGTGTCACTTGTAGTGTCACCCTTAGATTCAGAGATGGATTGTAAGAGTCTTACCATTGTGGTAAGGGCTCACGTTTGTTTTGAGACAGGTTGTTGTTGCATTGGTTTTTGGAGTCAGTGTATGGCTAGGACTGGTCCTTCCTTTTTACCTAGGCACTCTAGGACACGATGTCCATAGGGTTCATTGTTGCATCACTTTTGTTTTCTGCAGTTTTATTTACTACCATGTTAGTAGTATGATTTATGATATTGTGATGCATGAGTAGGTGGAGGTCTATCCACGTTTGCCTTCTTATTGTGTGGCAATAGCATGCCTTTCTTATATGCTTCGAGATGTCATGTTGTTACTGCGTTTTAATGACATGCTTTTGTGTTTATGTGGAGACGTGCAGCATGTGCTTTTGATTTTCATCTATGTAAGTAGATTTTCTTTCTGGTAGTTACATTCCTTGTCATATGCATGACTTTCAGGTTTGGTTTTCCCATTCGTTTCCCTTGGTCACACGTAGTCTGTATGCGGGTTTCCACAATGGTTTTGTGCTGGTTCGTGTTAGGGACTTCACAAGGAGTGAGTCTCTTCCCTCCGTTGTGTTGTGCACTGTTTTGGGGTTAGTGGGTCCATGAGGATCATCGTTGTTGTCTTGAGTCCTTGGTAAGGATTTGATAGATTTTGGTTGACTTACTTCCATGTAGGGGGTGAAGTCGTTGACTTTGTTGTCTTTCATTTCAGAGATGGAGTCGTGGTGTTGTCCTTTTTAGGACTGGTGGTCCCCTTTCTTTCGTGTCTTCCCTTGGGGAGTTCCTATCGTGGTTGTTGACGGTTGTGGTGCTCAAGTGAGTTGATTGATGTGAGATCATTTTACAGAGACTTATGTCCATATCTTTAAGGATTATTTGATTTGTGAGGTGAGCTCGATGCTCTTTTGAGAACGTCTTTTGGAGACTTGTTCCAGTTTTGGAGGCCTGGATGTGGTTGACTCTTAGCAGGAGTTTTGGAGGATCTTTATTGGATATGGCTTGCTTGTGGAGTTTTCTCGTCCTAGTTATGACTAGGCATAGTTTTGAGGAATTGTAGTTCCAGTGATTGATTGTGAATTGATGCCAAGCACGGTTTTGAGAGATTCATTTTGTGACTTTGGTTGTCAGGACTTGATGTGTGTACTACTTAGTGGACTTGTATTTCGAGGATTTGGTCACCCGTAGTAGGGATTGTGATCCGATGTTTGATTTCGGTGTGGTTTCGTAGTTGATCTGTTTCATGATGATATCTGGGATTTCGGAGATGATGTTTTGTTTGTTAGGCTTTGGATTCGTGATTTAGGTTGTTAACAGGAGTATTTTGAGGCGTTGGAGTTATTGGTTTTGTTGTATTGAGGACTTAGGTACTTAAGCTTAGCGGTGCCTGTGACATTGTTGTTAGAGTTTTGGGATTAGCTACCCCAACTCTCACAAGATGACTGGTTCCCATAGTGCTTTTGGTAACGATGATTCACGACATTCATGTCATTTGTATCGAGAGGTTTCATGGGTAGACCTAGTGGGGGGCAGGTTATGAATTAGTGCCTTATACTGTCATGCTATCTTATTGACGAGTAAGTGTGGGCAGGTTCTGGTCGCTATTCGTACTGCCACGTTGTCCTTGTTTTGTACTTTGATTTGATCTGTGATGATCTTGGAGTTCTATTTGGGTTATTTTTGGATCGGTATGATGGTTCATCAGGAGAAATGCTTACGGTTGTTGTCTTTCGTTCCTTTGTCTGGCGTTGGGTTCTGTGAGTGACCTTTGACTTGTCGTGTGGCCGTGCGGTCATTTTTCTTTTGAGAGGTTGTCCAGTGGTAAGCACGTGGGTGCAAATGTCATTGGCTTGAGCGTTGTCTTTTAGCCTTGGGGTTGTTTTCGCTGCATGTTGTTTGGGGTACTCGGAGATGTACTTCGTAGTTATCTTAGTTTTGCCTTTTGTTTTGTTGGGGCTGGATTTCAGGGACGAAATCCCTTTAAGGTGGGAAGGTTGTAATGACCCGGTCATTGTCTTCCTTTTCCCTTTTTCTTCCAATTTTGCGGATAAATTTTTTTTTCATTATCTTTTCCTTTTCGGATTCGATTTCCCGCCTCTTAGTGTCGTCTCGAGTGCTCGGAAACAGTTTCTGAGACTCTTTCCTTTGGATTGACAACTTTCTTTGAGAACCGAATCATTTCCACATTTTTTTGTTTTTTGACACTATTCATTTCCACATTTTATTTTTTTTTATTTTCCAAAAATAAAATATATATATATTTTTTTGAACTTTTGAAATTTAAAACAAAGTCAAAACAAAATCAAAATTGAAAAACAAAGAGCAAAGATCGATCTCACCAAGATCGATCACAGAATACCTTCGATCGAAGAAATGTTCGATCGATGAGACAGAGAGGCTTTTGGATGCAGGTGGACGTAAGTTCAAAATTTTTCTAAGTGTTGGAACTGCAGATTGATCCAAGATGAAATTGGATCGATTAAAGAAGTTTAGATCGATCTAGGAACAAGTTTGAACGATGGGACAGAGAGCTGAAATATGCAGGTTTTGTTCGAACCATTGGACAGAGAGTGATTTGGATGCAGGTAGGAAGTTTGATCGATCGAACTCATTTTGAGATCGATCGAACTTATGAAAAATGCTCAATTTCAATATAAAAGTGCATGCAATCCTAATCACAGTTCCTAGCAATGCATATGAACCCAAAGCCAATATCTAGACTTCGTAAGAAATGAAATTAAAGATAGAAATGAGGGTGGACTAGGGTTTTGGCACCCTATGAAATGTCTTGCTAGTCTTTAACATCTCTAACAAGACGTTGGGCTCTTTTATTCCAGATCAAATATCTTGTAGTGCATCCCCTCCTCAATGGGGTGATAAGTGCTTTGAACTCCACCCAACAAATGGTTCTTTACGGAACTTGTTGGATTAAGCTCAAAAGACATTTTCGGTCCTTGGTAAAAACAATCTTTGGGCTTCCACGCTCTTTCAAAACAAGATTTTAAGACAACTTTCTTTGGTTTCAAGTTTGAAGATGGACTTTTTGGAACTTTGGTCTCACACAAAAACTCAATTCCTTCACTTTTAAGGTCATGACATTTTTCTACAACATTAATCTCTTCATGCTTGTCAAATGAGTTGGGGGTTGGATTAAAAATATTCAACTTTACCTTCATGTGGCCAAATGAAATCTTCATTATCCCCATCCTATAATTAATGTTGGCATTCGCGGTTGCCAAGAAAGGACGGCTAAGGATAACGGGAATTTGGCTCTTAGGATTTGGGACCGGTTCTGTGTCAATGACAACGAAATCAACAGGAAAGAAGAATTTATCAATTTTAATCAAGACATCCTCAATGATACCCCTAGGCTTTTTGATTGATCGGTCGGCAAGTTGTAAAACTACCGACGTCGGTTTCAAGTCTCCTAAGCCTAATTTGACATATACCGAGTATGAAAGAAGATTAACACTTGCTCTTAGGTTAAGAAGAGCCCAATTAATGATATGATCACCAATGATACATGAAGTGGTAGGTGAACCGGGGTCCTTAAACTTTGGAAGAGTGTTATGCTGTAAAATTGAGCTTACTTGCTCGGTTAGGACCACTTTTCTAGGTGCTTGGCTTTTGTTCTTCCTCATTTGGGTACACAAGTCTTTTAAGAACTTGGCATAAGTCAGAATTTGCTTGATTGCATCCAAAAGTGGAAGATTGACTTTCACTTGCCTAAACACTTCCATAATTTCATTTACTTTGGCCTTTTGCTTGTTATTTGAAATGGATCCTTTTAAGGCATCCAAGAATGGAGCTTTTGGCTCAAAAACCTTTTCAGAAATTTTCTTTGAAGTCTCTTCAACACAAGAAGTTTTCAAATCTTTTTGCAAATCTTTCTTTTCAAAATCACTTTTCAAATCACTTTTCAACACATTCTCATTTGTATGGTCATGCACATGCAATGAAGGAGGAATAGGATATGAAACGGGACGGGTATCAACTTGTGGTTGCACCGGTTCACTCCTTTCATTGGACATACCCACTTGGTTGTCCACAATCTTTCCACTTCTCAAGGTAGTCACCACATTGACATGCTCTAGTGTGTAACCTTCCGATAAGGAATGAGTCTCCACAACACATTGTTGCTTTTGTGGGGCATTCAAAGGCATTTTCCCTTTCTCTCTAGTATTCAAAGTACTAGCTATTTGCCTTACTTGGGTTTCTAGCTTAGCAATGGATTGAGAGTGAGAATGAAGTAATTGTGTGTTTGCCTATAAAGTGCCCAAAGCGGTTAAAACTTTCTCTTCAAAAGCGGGACTTCTAATATTTCCTTGGGAATATGATGGTTGATTAGGAAAATAAGAGTTAAAAAATTGGTTTCCTTGTGATTGGTATGATCTAAAACCTTGGGAACCTTGGCTTTGTAGTGGAGGTGGAATGTATTTCCCTTGAAAATCACCTTGGAAAGGGTTTGAGTCCTCTCCTTGGTTTTTCCAAGAGAAATTCGGGTGATTCCTCCGACTAGGATTGTAGTGATTGTCATAAGGATTGTTCCCTTGATTAGCAAAAACAACATTTGCTTGTTCATGATGCTCACTTTGCACATGTCCATGGGGACAATTGGAAGTAGAATGTAAAACACTTGAACAAGTCATACATGTCTCATTAAATGCATGATGAGAATGGTTAGGGAAGGAAGATACTTGATTCGCCGAGTTTTGGTTGATCAAAAATTGATCAAACCTTTGAGATAATGATTTCATTTCGGCGGCAATTTCATTGGAGTGGTCGACTTGATGTAAGCCAACACTCTTCCTACCACTAGAATTTCTACCATTCTTTGAAGATAAAGTACGATGCAAAGAATTTTCACTCATGCTCTCATAAAGATGCCGCACGTCATCCTCATGCCTATCAATGTAATAGCCACCCATGGAAGCATTAACTATGCCCTTGTAATTATCCGATAAGCTCTCAAAGAAATATTGAACTAATTGCCATTTGGGTATGTCATGATGTGGACACTTCCTAAGCAATTCATTAAAGCGTTCCCATGCCTCATGAAATGTTTCCCCATCCCCATGTGAAAATTCCCTAATTGAAGTTCTCATGTCATTGGTTTTAGAAACCGGATAGTACTTCTTCAAGAACTCTTGTTGCATTTCTGCCCAAGAAGTTATTGAAAAAGGCCTAAAATTGTTAAACCAATATTTTGTCTTGTCTTTAAGGGTGAATGGAAAAAGTTTAAGCCTTAAGACCTCTTCCGACATGTCCGTGTATGTCACGGTGGAACATACTTCAAGAAACTCATCCAAATGCTTGTAAGGTTCTTCACTTGGAAGTCCATGATAGTTAGGAAGCATTTGTATGATTTGTGGGTTGATTTCATAGTGGTGTGCTCTAAATGGTGGCAATTAAATGCATGTAGGTGCATTATATTCATTAGGCACATAGTGATCTCTTAGAGCAAGGGGATGATTAGCAATTGGAGGTGTAACATGGGCACCTTGATTGCCTTGAATGATGGGAGGTGGTGGAGCATAGATTGGCCTTGGCATTCCCAATGGAACTTGGCGGCCTTGTTGTTGTGGTGGATGAACAAATGGTCTTGGCATGCCTAATGGTACTTGCATGTTATCATGATGCACATTGGAGTGGAGGATACCTTGTTGGTCTATGTGACCAAGGTCCTCCACATGGTCCTCATTGTGTCCTTCCATTAATGAAATGGATTGACTAGAACTACCTCTTCCCCTAGGGTTTCGAACAATGGATTCAAGATGACAATTTAAAGGGGTAAGAGTGGGTCTCAATGATCTACGACCATGCATGCATAATGCAACACAATAAGAAATAATGACAAACACTTCACGTTCACAACAAGTCAATAATCAACAAACTTCCTCCACATACAATGTTTCCATACTCCCGTGCTTTAACAACAATATGCAAAAAAAAGTAAATTGCCTCCACGTGAGCTCGCGATTTATCTAAGAATTAAAATACAAGCCTCCACGCGGGCCGACGATTTAACTAAAGATTGAGTAAGAAAAAACTCACAAAGGTCCTTTGGCACTTCAACTCCAAATTTTTAGCTTTTAGCTTAGCAAATTTTTTAATTTTAGACTTTTTCCTTGCTTGCTTAGCTCCTTTGCTTGGAATACTCCTTTGCTCACCTTCTTAGCCCAATGCTCCTAGTCAAATAAGAACCAACCCAATAAGTATCAAAAATTGAAATGAAAATAAAGTAAAGACACAATCAAAGGAGTACTAATTCTTAATTGATTCCACAAATATGACGTTGCCAATCAATCAATCCCCGGCAATGGCGCCAAAAACTATGGTGGCTTCCCGAGCATGCGCACAAAATAATGCACAACACTTTGAGTTTGGAAATTAGTATCAAGTGGGCACCATAATTTAAATTTATAAACCGCTTAACACCTATACTATGTAGTATGAGTGAGAAGGGATCGTCTCAAGGGATTGAGGGTCGTACTAGGTTGAGGAATCAAGATTAGGGTTAGTAGGTCGAGTGATCAAAATAATGGTTGGTTGGTTGAATTAAACTAGATGCAAATTAAACTAAAGTAAACAATAATGCAATAAAGAGAATGAAAGAGAGAGAGAGAGATCTTGGAGTTTAGACATCACCACCAAGCATAGCTTTTCTACACCTTTAATGAATGATTAATGAGGGGAAAAAATATGTATTGCAACAAAGTGTGTGTGTGGTTGTTCCAATAAGCATGGATGACAAATTAAGCATATATTGTCTAAACAACATGGTGGATAGCATAACATATCAAATTAAGCCATTAATCCCTTCTTTAAGCTCATAATCCAAACATATCACAAGGTTAGAGATATATGTTACTTGCTATCAACAACAAGCATGGATTGTCCTCCCATTTAACATCTAAACTACAAATACACTACAATTAAGCTAATAACATGAAATTAAACTAATTAAACTAAGGGAGAGATACAATCCATCAAGAAATGAGTATGAACCATCAAATAAACCATAAGAACATGCCATTAAGCACTATGTCTTGACAATCTCTAGATCTATAGCATTAATACACATAGATATGCATCAATAACACAAGAAATAGAGACAAACACATGAACATCTATTCTAGCATACATAGACATATGGATAAAATGAAATGATCAATTGAAAGCATTAAACCATACAAATCATTGAATAAACAAGATCTATATATATAAAAGTGTCAAAACATGTATCACAATACAAATCCCCTCAAAAATACATAAATCAAGAAGTAAAAAGCATGCTTAGGGCTAACTCTAGCCCCAAGAGGATGTCTAGCCACTCATGGATGATGTCGTCCAACCCTCAAGGGGAAGCTCCATGGAAGAAATCTCCTCTTTGGTTGATGAAAAGTCTCCAATGGTGTCTCTAGCCTCCTCTTCTCCTTTGCTTCCTCACTAAGTATTCTTTTCTCTAAGTATGTGTATATGTGCAAAAGTGGCTCATATTCTTTATATAGGTAGGTCAAAAATCACCTCCAATGAGCTGGGCTCGTAGACCAATAATCCTCTAATGATTAGATATGAGACAACTTTTAATGAGCTGGAATTTGGATTTTTCTCAGGATTTGGGAAGTTTGATCAATTGAACTTGAGATGAGATTGATCGAATATGGCTGAGATCTATCGAATTGAAGCTGGATCGATCCTCAATGGCGGCGCCTTTTTGGATAAAAACAAATCTGAGATATTTTGAAGATATTTTTGGGCTAAGGACAAAAGTGGTTGGTAGGGTGGTACAGCTGGATAAGATCTGGCATGTGGATAAGGATAAGAAAGTTCGATCGATCAGAGAATGATGTTGGATTGATCGAACTTTCGGGATCTCTGAAGATGACATCATGGCCTGGATCTATCTTGGAGTGCTGAGATCGATGAAAGTTGGATCGATCGAACTTTTCTTGAGATCGATCGAAGTTGCTGAAATTCCACCTTTTGCTTCCTTTTGTTCTGCTTTGCTCCTTTCTTTGATTCATCCCATAATTGCTTTAATTATTCTTTTATTTGGCTGAGTTAGCTTATTTTAGGAATAAGTACCTGAAAGTGGAAATAACACGAAATCAATACAAAACAGGAAAATAAGATAGATAAAGGGTCTAGAATACCTAAGCTTGAGGGGTTTAAATACGCACTTTTCAGCGCTCATCATCCACCTCCTTTCTGGGATGGTTAGTAGCGATACTAATTACATTGGTAGTGACCATTGCTGGAAAAGGATTCCCATCTACTCCTATTACTTCACTTTTTCTTGGAAACTTTATCATCCCCTCTTTGATTGCATTCTACACAATATTATGAAAAATAACACAATTATTAGTTGAATGTCTCCAAGAATTGTGATATTTACAATATTCTTTTCCAAGTAAATCATTAGGAGTTAGGAGTTTATGCCCAGAAGTTAGAATTAGCTGCTTATCGGCCATCAGCAAGTCGAATATTTGCTCAGCCTTGGTAATGTCAAAGGAATATCCTTTGGTGGAATCATGTATCCTTTTCCTATTTAAAGTGGAAATGGCTTTTGCACTTGTTGTAGCTACATATTTTGACTTTACAAGTGCCTCACAAATATATGGCTTTTTGATGTTTAATTCTGCCATATGGACCTCAAAATCGCTATCAAGGTCAGCAGTAAAGACTTCATAATTTGGGTCGCGATAGTAAGTTCCCTTTGAGGAAGCTTTTTTGTCCTTCTCGTCATGAAGTAATGCTTCATACTTGGCAACTCTACTCGCCAAGTCAAAGAGATCGTGGAACTCTATCCCTTCGAATTTCTTGGGTAATTCAATATCTAGACCATCGACAGCCATTCTGACATACTCGATTTCAGGAAGATCTACATGATTTGCCTTTTTGAATCTGGACAGGAAGGTTTCTATGGACTCTCCTGGAAATTGGTTAAGCCTAGAAAGATCAGCCATGGAAACTTCTGGCCCAGTTTGATAGAAATGTGAATGGAACATCTTTTCAAATTGATGCCAACTATTAATGGAATTTGCAGGCAAGTTTGTGTACCATCTGAAGGCATATCCAGTCAAAGTATTAGGACATAATCGGACTTTGAACCATTGATTACCTCCTGCTTTGCCGCATTGAACCGTAAATTGGCTTACGTGTTCTACGGTGGATTGGTTGTCTTCACCACTGAAAGTGGCAAATTCAGGAATTCTGAAATTCCTTAGATATTCAACATTATCTACGAACTTAGGGTATGGTTTCCTATTGACAGGTTTTCCACCCCTTCTAGTCAAACTAAATTCCTGCTGAAAGAATTCAATAAGTTGGCATCTATCCATCACCGGCAACTGAATTGGTGGTTGGTAATTCTTCGGCCATCCTTGTGGCTGGTTGGCCATGGGTTGCCCCACGAACGCCATTGGAAATGTGTTTGGGTCTGGGTTATTCCTCCAGTGACCTCTATTGCCTCCTTGGTTAGAAGGCTCCCTTGGTATGTTCTGCCTCTCACCTTCTACAGGAAAAACCTGAGGTGGTCTTTAAGGAATGGTAGGTGGTGGATGAACATTCTGCTGGCCAATATTAGGTGAAAAATATGACTGATTTCCCAATTAACTTACCTGAGCTGCACCCTAAAGAGACCCAAATTGATGCAAATTGTTAGAAAAAACTTCATGACATACCTGTTGAGGCAAAGTCATAGTAGTTGAATTCTGAACTTACTGGGTCACCGGAATGGTCATCATTTGTGCAGGTGGAATTTGTGTTGTCTGTGCTAGTGATAAGGAATGCACAGGTTGATGAGAAGGACTTCCTTCAACAAAAGTACTTGGCCTGTTCACTGGAACGGCCGATTGTTGAGAACCTTCTGAATTGCTTGGCTTAGTAGCCATGCTTTGAGACATATCGGCCACCTTTTGGGAAATAGTGGCTAAGTTTTGAGGAATACCTGTAAAAGACCGTTCAAGTATAATTTCTAGTTTGTTGGTCATTCTGTCTTATGCTCTAATGGTCTTTTCGTGATTACGGCTCATCAATTGTGTCATATCTATGGTTGGACCGTTCGTCATTGCTTCGATGATCTTTGCAATCATATTTTCTCCTTCTTTAAGAACGGCCTACGAACTTTCATTAGGAAGTCCAATAGCCTATTGTTCTTCAATTTTGGTAGGATCTTGAACATATTTACTGTGTGTTTTTCCTCCCGCCATAGAAACACTCCGTTCAGAATATCCTGCCGGGCGTGCCACTATGTTTGGCTTAAAAAAAGCTGGCGTCAGTTCCGATGAAATCGGATGGGCATGCAAGGAACTGCAGTAGTTTCAAAGAGAGATCCAAACAATATTCCAGAAGGAAGAATGTGAGACTAGGCGATTGTGAAGAGGTCTGGAATGAACACTTCTGGGTTTTTTTTGCCTTTGATAAAGGACTTCGAGATTGTTAACTGGCTAGGAAGAACTATGTTACCTATGAAAGTAAAGGAATTATCTAATGAAAAGTAAATTGCAGGACCGAAACTAATCATATTGAAAGTGTATTATAATGAAAATAAAGATTATATTGAAATGCGTATTTTGTTTGGCGTTGAGCAGGCCTATTATGTTACAACATAATGACCTATTTATAGAATGAAAATATAAGCAGTTAACATAACAGTTCCGAGTAGGGCTGTAAATGAGCCGAGCCGAGCCGAGCCGAGCTTTAGACTGTTCGGGCTCGGCTCGTTTGTTTATGGGATCAGCTCGGGCTCGGGCTTGGCTCGTGACAAGCTCAAAAATTTGAGCTCGGGCTCGGGCTCGTCTTGATTTTAAAAGCTCGGGCTCGGCTCGGGCTCGGCTCGTTTAACAAAAAAATTAAATTAAAATTCAAAATTAATTAGTATTCTACAGGCCACATACACACTATCATACAAAAAAAACACAACAATAACAACAAATTGCTATATTTGTGTCATTACAATATTCATTGTGTTTGCCATAGAGATCTCAGGAAACCTACAGAATACAAACTAGAAACAAGCTAGGAAAGTAAAATTTCATCCAAATTGAGAACCCAACCACTAGAAACATCATAAAGAAAACTGAAAACTAATATTCTAGGCATACATAAAAACTCATAGCCACCCAATTTAATCTATTTTCTTTTGGGTACTTATGTTATAAATTATAATAAAATCATATATATATATATATATATATATATATATATATAATATATTACGTATATAAATATAACGAGCCTTATACGAGCTTTGTTCACGAACATTAACGAGCCTAAACGAGCTCATGTTCACGAGCCTAAGCGAGCCGAGCCCAGCGTTGCTCAAGCTCAGCTCGTTTACTAAACGAGCCTAAATATTGGGCTCGAGCTCAGCTCGTTTGCTTAATGAACGAGCCCGAGCTGAGCCCTTAACGGGCCGAGCCCGAGCTGTTCATGAACAGCTCGGTTCATTTGCAGCCCTAGTTCCGAGCAGTTCCATTGATGCTTCCAAATGCTTCTAAGTGTCTAAGCCATGCAGTCGTGCCTTCCTGATCTTTCTAAAACTTCCACGTTCTTATTTCACATTGCAAATGTGTCTGGAACTCTTATGTAATCATACCATTATGTGATCGTGCCATCATATGATGCTTCTAGAACTCCCACGTTCCAAATAACTTAGACCCGTGTTTTGATTTTTTGGAACTTCCATGTTCCAACTGTGCCATCACTCATGCAATCGTGCCTTTCAAGGCCTCTAGAGCTCCAACGTTCCAAATATGCAATTAATCATGCAATCGTGCCCTTTGATGCCACTATCTTAAAAATGAATCACACAATTTTCTTTGTCTGAACAAATAACATTTATTCCTGACGGTGTTGGTAATGGCATACGTTAAAAACTCCTCTATTTTATCGTGGTTATTTGAAGAAATCGTCTTCCATGTTTTTAGGCACATAAATTCCACGTCTGAAAATCCTTTGACCGAGTCGTCTTCTTCCTACGCGGTTTCTCTTATGATAGACTTCCATATAAGTTCAACTATTAAATAAATCTCATACCTATGCCCCACGTGTCCTATTTTAATTGGGGAAGTTATTTTAATCAAAAACTATCAGCCACTTCTAATTGAAATTCCTTGAGTTCAGTCTTGACCCAAACTCCTTCATATATCACAAACCGGCTTAGCCTAAAATTCCTTCCACGTGTGTATTTTCCATTGGGTGAAAATAAGGGTGTAAACATCACTATTGGGTATTTAAGCTGCTAAAGTTCATGATGATCTGTTTAAGTTATTCTACAAATCAATTCATATTATATATAGAAAAGTACTATATCTTAAACGCACACAGGCCTCAAACACTCGACCACCCCTTTAGGGGAGGAGAGATCATACCATACGGGCTAATGCCTTTTGGTGTACCAATATTTGTTTGTCATATCAGTAAAGTCATGTAAATAAGCAAGATGGTCATTCAAGTGATTTAATAAGTCGTTTTGTTTAACTTCCACACCTATATGTATTGCCTATATACTACAACTTTCTATTCCTCTAATCATTTGCTTTTGATGTTTAGACGATCCTAATAACGGGAACAAAAACATTAACACTTACTCTGGAATCAGCAGTGTTATTTTTAATGTCACATTTAAATGTTTTGAAAAAGGCAAGGGAGGAAATAGATGTAAATGTTGAACCATCTAGGCTATTTGATGATGGAGATTTGGAAAAATTGACATACCTCTATTGCATCATAAAGGAAACACTAAGATTAGGCCATACGACGTCAATTATACCGCAATGTGAATCATCCGAGGAATGTACAGTTGGAGGTTTGAATGTCTCACGTGGTACAATGTTAATGGTGAACATCTCGATCTTGCGCAAGGACCCCAGTGTGTGGGAAGACCCCAACACGTTCAAGCCTGAGCGATTCCTGGACACTGAAAGGTATAAGGCAAGAGAGTTTAAATTTATCCCATTTGGTTTAGGCAGAAGACGGTGTCCTGGGGTAACCTTAGGTATGAGGATGGTGGCATTGTCACTTGGAACTTTAATTTAGTGCTTTGATTGGGAAAAGGTTAAGGAAGATTGGGTGAGCATAGAAACTGGACCAGATATGGCAAATAACAAGCTGAATAAGGTCATTTTTAGGCCCCGTGAAACACTAATCGATGCCCTTTCTCAATTGTGAGCTATTATAGGTGTGTGTGCGTTTGCTTAAACTTTTAAAACTTTGAGCTATTTGTAAGATATTCCTGTTTTTTTTCTGGTTTGAAACATGTTAATTGAATAACTATCCTTGTATAATGAGTGCCTTGCTATCAGTATCCTGCAACTACATAGAAATTCATTTGGTTGAGTGTCTTTTGAATTTCCTCTAGATACAAAGTCAGAGAAAATACTTTATTTTGGAGAAAATTCCTTTTATTTTATTTCAATTCCTAGAGAACTGTAATATGTTTTCACTATTTTTGAAAATTGTTTTTAAACAACATAATCAATCAGGATAACAAAGTAAAAGTACTACAATTGAAAGTTCTAATTAATTTAAAAACACCAAAAATAGTAGTTATATATATATATATATATATATATATATATATATATATATAAATGTTTATACTGAAAAACTTATTAGTATTTTCAAATCAATATTAATTTGTCAAAAATGGAAGGCAGAGGAAGAAGCTTGGGAGCCTGAAGATGCAAGAAATTTTTACTCTCAATTTAGAAAGAGTAGTTCTACACTTCAAAGATTTTCGATCCCTTTTCCCTCTCTTTTTCGTCTATTTATAGACGGTTACAACCATTCTTGAAGCTCTTTAACTGACTTTCTTATGATAGGCTGGCCTTGTCAGCTTACTTTTGTTTTGCTATATTCCTTTTTGTCTTAATTCGGGCTTCCGAACTGACCCTTTGATCTTGGGCCTGCTCGGTGAGGACTTATTTCATTTCGGTTGCTATTACCCGACCCGTTCCTAGCAATTTGGGTTATGCTCGGCCTAGTCCATTTTTGGTAGCCTCGTCTGCCCCCATAATCTCTCCCTAATCAATTAGGGTGAGATTATCAAAATGACATAATCATAATGTGACGGCTAGAAGTGATGGCGTGGGGAAGCGAATGGTTAGTTTAGAGAACGACGCTTTGAGATTTGCCACACCATTACTGTCGTGGTTTCTTGGGTGTTGAGTCATTTCCTCTTTAAAAACCGTACCCTCCCATTACTTTTCTTTCTTTCATCTCTCTTATCTTCACCTTCAAGCTCCATCTTTTCCAGTTATCTCTGTCAACCTCCGGCGAACTTCCCTTGCCTTTTTCGGTGAATTTCCCCTTCGTGATTCTTCAACTTTCGAGGTGTACTTTGCAAAATTCCTTTCTAAGGTTAGTTTCTTTCTCTTGCTATTCTTTTTTAGAAGAAAGGAATTTTACACTTAGAAAATTCTCCCCTCTTTTTAATGGCTCCCCTTGATTTGGATGTTATTCGTTCAAGGAACAACATTCCTAACGACGTCTCCCTTAGGGTTTACCCCACAAATCTAGACGAGAGCTCTGGTGAAGGTCTCCTTTCAGGTGAGGTTCTCTTTTCTGCTCTTCACTTGAACGTAGTTAGGTTCCCTTTACACCCGTTCTTTTGTTATGTCTTCAATAAATTAGGGCTTTCCCCTCTTCAGGTTAACCCTAATTTCCTTATCGGTCCTTTTGATTTTAAATCATGATAGAGATCTTGACTTAGATATCATAGACCTTCTCTTTTGCTATCGAGTTACCAAAATCAGCACCAATGAAATGTATTTTCACTTCTTTCCCATCAAGAAGCGATCTATCTGTACGAATAAGCTCTCATCCGAAAAAGGTTGGAGGAAAAATCTAACTGGGGTCAGTGGAAATTGGTTAACTCCATTCGCTTAGACTTTTCCTATCTCGACCACTTCTAGAGAGTGCTCTGTTCCTCAATATAAGAGATTTAATAACATCTGACTGATTGCCACAGTGAAACTTGCCTTCCTCGTTTCTGTAGTTTTCTTTGTAAATGTCTTCAAATAAATTATGACGAATTGGTTTACAGTGTTTACAGGGCCATGCTTAACATTCTAAAGGAGAAAGTTCTGGCCAACATCCCTTCCGCCACTGACTTGATCACCCCTAACAATCTTTCTTTTAGCAGGAGGAAGTGCTCTGCACCTACTCCTTTAGATGCACCAGCCATCACTGTGCCTACCTCAACCGTCCCGGTTATGGCCCTGACTACTGAGCGTTCGATCGCTGGGCCTTCTGTATCCACCTCATCTGAAGTTCTGCCTGTCATTTTGAACGGCGAACCTTCTTATACTTTGAATGAATAAAATGTTGAGGGTTCTTCTCAAAAAGCTGAGGGATCTCCTCTCACCTGAGCTAACATTTCAGAAAAAAGATTGGGAAAAAGACCCATGCCTGAGGTTGGTTCTGATCAAAGTGACCTCCCTCCAGCCCGAAGGGCCCGGACTTCTTTCAGTGTCACTAATTCTATCCCCTCTCCTCAGCTATCCATTCCGGAGGGTGAATCAGCTAGAACCTCCGGCTTTCACCAGCAGTGACCCCATGGCATCCCTTGTTTAGTGTGAGGATGGGTCAGTTATTACCCCTATAGATTCTTTGTTTAAAGACCCAGTTACTTCCTTTGCTTTCTATAAGGGCTTTTGGACCCCCAAAGACATTGAGATTCAGAACAAAATGACCTTCAATAAAATGTATCAACGCTTCCCAGCAGCTGCTGTTGATGTAATTTTTCTTCTCTTTCTTACCTTTTGTTTTTCCCGTTCTGATTATTTGACATTCATATTCATTAGAATTCCTGTGTCTTTGTGTAGACTCTATTTGGGATGTTCACCTTCCAGAAGAGTATTGAAACTGTGAACAAAAAGATTAAATCCCTCTCTATTGGCCTTAAAAGATCTGTTGAATCAGCAAGGATAACTGAAGCCAAAAACACAGAGTTGCTGGTTAAGCTGAACGAATTAGAGAAGGAGATTGACACTTTGAGGGCTGAGAGGTATGCCCTAAAGAATGAGCGAGACTCTCTTTAGGATGAGCTGGACGTTCTGAAGATTGAGAAAAATGTTCTGCAGACCGAAAGAAATGCTCTGAGAGCTGAGAAGGAGGACCTTCAGCGTTCTCCAATTGCTGAACGGTTCACCCGTTCTAATTCTGAAGAGAAGTTTTTAAATGAGTGCACCGCTCTGATGAATGTCATTGGCAGAGTTGATGGTGGCATAAGAGCTTTCCAAGCTCATTTCACTCGGATTGGGGCTCTTAGATATACCGAGGGGTATAGAGACGGTTTTATAGACCGTTCTCTTCTCGAGGGTGAATCTAGGTCCTGTACAGGTCCGAACGTACTGGATGTCTCTCTGGGTATTAACCTTCTGAACACTTACACGGATTCACTCCCTACCCCTGCTGAAAATATATTCATCGAGTGCAATGAGATAGTAGCTTCAGGGGTGATCCCACTCGCTCGTTCTTTGAAATTTCCTCCCATTACCACCATTGTTCCTCCTACATCTGTTTCCTCTGACAGGGCTCTATCATATGAGGGGATCATCCACCTTGACTCTCCCTCCAAGGACGGTGAAGCGGCCAATGGTAGAGATAGAGATAGCGAGTTGGCTGGTGATAATGGAGCAGGCAATGAATTTGGCATATGAGGGAATATAGTAGAATAGTGTTCTGCTAACTTTTGTAATTATTTCTTTTCATTTCAGTGTCACTTCCTGTAATTCGAGAACTATTTTATGATGAATGAGATGATAACTTCGTTTTGCAAAGCTTCTATACTCCAACCTATACTTGAATGAGTTGATAGTTTAATTTTTCTATTTGGTTTTCATTTTGCACAAGTGTTTGGCGTTCGGCTCATGGTGCCATTTGCCACTTAACTTTTATTTTGTATAAGTGTTTGGCGTTCGGCTTGTAATGCCATTTGCCACTTATTTGGCTAAGTGCTTGGCGCTCGGCTAGAATTCCACTTGCCACTTTTTTATTTCTGTGCAAGTGTTTGGCGTTCAGCTTGTAGTGCCATTTGCCACTTACTTGGCTAAGTGCTTGGCACTCAGCTAGAATGCCACTTGCCACTTGACTTCTTTTTTTTTCTTTTTCTTTTTTTTTTTTTTTTTTTTTTTTTTTTTTTTTTTTTTTTGTGCAAGTATTTGGTGTTCGACTTGTAGTGCCATTTGCCACTTACTTGGCTAAGTACTTGGCGCTCGGCTAGAATGCCACTTGCCACTTTTTTAGTTCTGTGCAAGTGTTTGGCGTTCGGCTTGTAGTGCTATTTGCCACTTACTTGGCTAAGTGCTTGGCGCTCGGTTAGAATGCCACTTGCCACTTGAGTTTTATTTTGTGCAAGTGTTTAGCGTTCGGCTCATAGTGCCATTTGCCACTTACTTGGCTAAGTGCTTGGTGCTCGACTAGAATGCCACTTACCACTTGACTTTTATTTTGTGCAAGTATTTTGCATTCTGCTTATAGTGCCATTTGCCATTTACTTGGCTAAGTGCTTGGCGCTCGGTTAAAATGCCACTTGCCATTTGACTTTTATTTTGTGCAAGTATTTGGCGTTCGGCTTGTAGTGCCATTTGCCACTTACTTGGCTAAGTGCTTGGCGCTCGGCTAGAATGTCACTTGCCACTTAACTTTTATTTTGTGCAAG
Source organism: Cornus florida (assembly GCF_030987335.1). Lineage (NCBI taxonomy): Eukaryota > Viridiplantae > Streptophyta > Magnoliopsida > Cornales > Cornaceae > Cornus > Cornus florida. Next base: position 55,216,388 of record NW_026775579.1, on the reverse strand, counting down.
TATTTGGCATTCGGCTTGTAATGCCATTTGCCACATACTTGGCTAAGTGCTTGGCGCTCGGCTAGAATGCCACTTGCCACTTTTTTATTTCTACGCAAGTATTTGGTGTTTGGCTTGTAGTGCCATTTGCCACTTACTTGGCTAAGTATTCTTTTCCTTGATCAAAATTATGAAACAAAATGAGCTCTTTTTATAAATCTTGAAGAGTCTATACATTTGTAAGAACGCAACTCTAAATGAATATTATTTAAAATGTAATTCAATCTTTTACTGGTAGTACCTCTTCAAAGACATGGCATTCCATGGTTTGTTGACCAATCTTCCTGCCATGGTCTCTAAATTGTATGCCCCCTTTCCTATTGCTTCTGCAATTCTGCATGGACCTTCCCATGGCGACATCATCTTTTTGACAATTCCCACCTTTTTTTTTAGAACTAAATCACCAGGTGCAAAATCTCTATGCCTTACCTTTTTGTTGTGACTGTTCATAAGCATTTACTGATATAATGTGAGCCTTATTACCGCTACATCTCTTTTTTCTTCCAGCAAATCGAGATTTAAATTTTAACATACTATCGTTTTGCTCCTGATTCCATGCCAAACTTCGAACAGTTGGAACTAAGTGTTCAACCGGCATTACTGCATCGGTGCCATATGCCATAGCGAATGGGCTTTCTTTGGTCGGTCGCCTTGCGGTTGTTCTGTAAAACCATGAGACGTTCGGAAGCTCGTCCAACCATTTACCCTTTTCATCTTCAAGCTAACCGCCGCCAACTTTTCATTAATTCCATATTCTTCTAGCAAATCCCTCGCTTGCTTACTGTCGAGATTAGTCCCATTGTCCATAATAATCGACCTTGGTACGCTAAAACAATAAATAATATTATTCCAGATGAAGCGTCTTACTTGAGTTTGGGTCACACTAGGATATGGCTCTGCCTCTACCCATTTGGTAAAGTAATCTGTTGCTAGCAGAACGCATTTGTTCTGTGACCTCGCGGTTGGTAAAGGGCCAACCACATCCATCCCTCATTGTGTAAAAGGCCATGGTTTGGCCATTACGTGCAAGTCCTCAGGTGGTTGGTGGATCAATGGTTCGAACTTTTGACATTTATCGCATCTTTTAGAGAATTCTTCCATATCTCGCGACATGTTGGGTTAAAAATATTCCTGTGTCATTGCTTTGTGTGCAAGAGATCTTCCTCTTGAATGATTGTCACACACACCCTCGTGGATAATTCGAAAGATTTGCCTAGCTTCTGTGGGGGTGACACATTTCAACTACGGACCTTAGAAAGACCTTCTATACAACTGGTTATGTATAATGGCATACTTTGCGGCATTTAATATGATTTTCCTTGCCTTATCTATTCGTTCGGGAAAAACACCATCTCGTGTGAAGTTTATAATTGGATCGATCCAATTTGGCTCATATGGTATGACATTCACTTCCCAAGGGCCTGAGTCAGATGGTTCCTCGAAGATAGATGGTTGACACAACACATCAATTGGAAACACCCTGGCCAATGTTTCTCCATAACTCGATGCACTGTAGGCCAATCGATCGGCATCCTCGTTATGTTCTCTCGGTAATTGGATGAACTCAATTTGATCAAAGCTACTTGCGTAACGCATTATAGCAGACCGATATGCCTCCATTGTTTCATCCTTAGTTCCGTACTCCCCAGTTACCTGCCGAACGATCAGCAACAAATCACTAAAAGCAACTAGACTTTTGACCTTCAGCTCTTTGGCCAACTTCAGTCTAGCCAGCAATTCTTCATATTCTACTTCATTATTGGTTGCTCTAAACTCAAGTCTGATCGCTTGACTCAGTGTGGTGCCTTCTGGCGTCTGTAGTTTGATCCCAATTCCTGCCCCCATTTGATTTGAAGGGCCATTAATGAAAAGCTTCTATGAAGAACCTCCAGGATTTTCCTCTGGGTCTCCTATGTCACATTCTAGCAGGAAATCAACCACCGCTTATCCTTTGATGGCCATTCTGGGTTCGTACATTATGTCAAATGAGCTCAACTCTATGGCCCACTTTGTCATTCTTCCCAACAGATCTGGCTTATGCAGGATCACCCATATGGGAAAAGTGGTCAGAACGACGATAGAATAGGACTCGAATTAGTGCCTGAGTTTTTTCTTTGCATTCACCAATGATAGGACCACTCGTTCGGCCTTCGAATACCTTCTTTCTGGATCGGTCATTGTTTTGCTAACATAAAACACTAGGAACTGCTTTCCTTTTTTATACCGTACCAGAATGGCACTTGTTGCAATGCTAGACACTCCAAGGTACATGAAAAGCTTTTCACCTGGTTTTGATGCAGTTAAGACTGGAGGGTTCCACATATACTCTTTCAACCTTGTTAGTGTTTGCATTTGCTCATCCCCCCAAGATTGCCTTCTATGGCTTCTTATTGTATCGAAGAATGGCTTGCAGTGATGTGACAACCGAGTGATGAATCAACTTAGTACCGCTATTCATTCGGTAAGAGCCTGCACCTCTTTGATTATACTTGGCTCTGCATTTTTGAGCAGAGCTTTCACTTGGCCTGGGCTGACTTCAATCCCTTTGTTGTTGACTATGTGCCCCAGGAACTGCCCAGAACCTACACCGAATGAGCACTTAGTTGGGTTCAGCTTCATACCGTACCTTCTGAATAGTCCGAACACATCTTGCAAGTGTTGCAAATGATGGTCTTTCTTTCTACTCTTTACCACCATATTGTCAATATAAGCCTCTACGGTCTTACCCATCTGACTTTTAAAATCTTACTGACCAACCTTTGGTAAGTGGCCCCGGCATTCTTTAATCCAAATGGCTTGACCTTATAGCAGTAAATCCCTTGTTCAGTAACAAAAGAAATTTTTTCCTCATCGTTCGGATCCATAGGGATTTGATTGTAGCCTGAGTAAGCATCCAAAAAGGTTAACCATTCATACCTAGTTGTGGCATCCACCATTTGATCAATCTTCAGCAATGGAAAGCTATCCTTTGGGCAGGCTTTGTTCAGGTTGGTAAAGTCAATGCAAACTCTCCATTTCCCATTTTTCTTTTGCACTACAACCACATTTGAGAGCCAAGACGGATATTGAACTTCTCTAATGAAACCTGCTTCCAATAACCCGTCAATTTCATCAGCTATGATCTGGCTACACTCTGGGGAAAATCTCTTCTGCTTCTGTCTTACAGGCTTAGTGTTCAGGTTTACGTTGAGGGAATGATAGGAGATAGAGGGATCGATCATTGGCATGTCCGAATGGCTTCAAGCAAACATTTCTCCATTTTGAGACAGGAAATTAACCAATTGGCGCTTTCCTTCCTCTACAAGCCCTGATCATACTCTTGTGGTTCGTTCTGGCCTCAAATGATCGATTTATACATCAACAAGAGGTTCTTTAGTCAGGACCAAATGCTTCTCCTCCCTATTCTTGTTGGGTGGAGGCTCATGTAATTGCTATCTTGGGCTAGCAGAACGGATGGGAGTTTTTCCCTTCCCAGCAGCTTTCAAAGTTACAGAATAGCATTCTTTGGCCGTGACCTGGTCTCCATGAATTTAAATCACCTTATTCCCATCTGGGCCCAAGCATCTCATTAATTGGTGCAAAGTCGATGGGACACCTTGGACCCTATGAATCCACCCTCTTCCTATCAGAAGATTATAAGACGGATGGATCTTAACTACCACAAAGCCTTCAATCAACTCTCTCCCAGCAGCTCGAATTGCCAATTCTACCATACTGATTGGTTCCACTCGCTTTCTATCGAATCCCAACAAGGGATTTCCAGTTGGTTTGAGCTTTTCTGGCTTGATCTCGAGCTGGTCAAATGTTATTCTTGGCATGACATTCACACTGCTCCCTGGATCAATTAGAACTCTTCGTACCAAGCACTCTACCACCATCAAGCTGACGACCAGTGGATTTTCATGGGGGATCTGAACTGACAACAGGTCCATTCTATCAAACTTTATCTGTGTTAATGCATTCTGTTGGTACAGAGCATTTATATTATATATTCTTCTCTTCATTCGTGGTTGACGGAGACGTGTTCAGAGTAACTCTTCTAACTCTTCTGTCAGTTCAAGTCGGCCATGAATTGCATTTATAATCGGAACGGGCTGGGTGTTATGGTAATTGGGCTTTTGATTTCTTTTCACTTGCTAAGCTGGTCGATTCTACTTTACTGCTGGCCCTTGGATATATCTTACAAATTCTTCCCTTGCTATCAGTATCTCCACTTGCCTCCTTAGGTTCCTGCATTCATTAGTCTGATGACCAAAATCACTATGGAAAGCACAATATTTAGATTGATCTCTCTGTTCGAGAGGTTGTCTGATTGGTAGGGAAGAACGGAACTTACCTTTGTTCTTTTGATATAACCTTGCCAGAGTGACATTAAGTGGAATGACCGACTCCTCCTCTTTAGGCCCCTTCTCTGATTTTTCAAGAGGTTTAACACTATAGCAGAGCTTATTTTTGCCGGATCTTGGTTTTGGACTTCTCCTCCGTTGAAATTATTGGCGTTTTCTTTGTATTAGTTGCTTCTTCTTCTTCCAAGCGTACAAAATCATCGGCTCTTTCGTTCAGCTCGTCCATGGTCTTCTGCATATTGACCACTAGACTTGTGTGAAATAGTGTCCCTCAGTTCATTACTAGTTTGAATGCTTGAATCACCGTGGATGGATGACATTCTATTACCATGCTCTTGACGAGGTTGAACCTAGTGAGGAAAGCTTGGAGATGTTCCTCTTCGTGCTGCTTCATTATGAACAGACTTGAGATATCTTTGGCCAGACGCTTGTTCCCATAATACTGGCTTATGAATTTGTCACACAGGTCTTGGAAGCTAGTAATTAAACCTTTTACTAAATTCTTGAACCAATTGAGCGCCGGTCTGGTCAAACTTATAGGAAAGCACTTGCACATTAAAGGATCGTTCTTCGTGTTCAGAGCCATTTTCAACTGAATGTGGTAAACATGATCGATCGGATCACTCATTCCATCAAACAAAATGAAAACAGGTATGGAAAACTTCCTTGGATTTGCAGCGTTTAAGATATTGTCAGTAAATGGTGAATCAACCATTCGTGCTGACGAACGAAGGGCTTCATTCTTCCTTGGATACTTTGAGAGTATTTTTTGATCACCAGACCCCCTGTCCAAACTTCTATAGTCATATGTGGCCATTGATGGTCGATAAGGAGGATTATAAGACCGTTCCTCCATTAGCTCCCTCTGCCATGACGGTGTGGCCTCGTTGCACCCAAACTCCACGGCTTCTTCTCATCTAAATTTCTTATGTTGTGGATCAACCTCTATGAACTTTTCTCTTCTAATTCGTTCACGATGAGGATCCAAATGGACGGAGCCCTCCCAATCCTCTATACGATGAACATTTGACGGAATATCATTAGGCCTGATCTTTTTATGACAGAGATCCATATGCGTGTTCCCTTTCTATTCAACTTGGTGTGCAGCATTCATTTGCATAACTCTCTCGCCTACTGGAGGCGGTCGTGGTCTTACCGAAACTTCTCGATGCTTCATTTCAGCTCTCAATTCCGCATTCTCTCTTCTCAGAACTTCAATCATGCTCATCAATCCATCGAGCTTTGTTTGTTGGTCATTCTTCAGCGAATTCGAACTCTCACTTCCTATCATCATTCCTGATCGGAGCAGAGTCATCAACCGTGAATTCCTGATCCAATCTGAACTTTACTAATGCAAACGCACTAGATCTGGCCTCGAACTAGCTGAATTTTGATCTCCTTTGGCTGGATCTGAATCTTTCCTGCTTCAAACTTGTCAAATCTAGCTTCGCTAAATAGATCGTGATTACACAGATCTGACTCTAATCTTTAAAGATCAACTAAAACCAAGACTCTACAAGACAGACCTTGATCTCGCCGATCTGAATCCAACTTCTAGAGATCAAGCTTCTTCTTCACGAATCAGTCTTGATTAAATCAATCTTAATCGAACGCGAATCAATCTTCATCATTCCCACGGACGGCGCCATTAAAGATGCCGAAAATTTTCACTCTCAATTTAGAAAGAGTAATTCTATACTTTAAACATTTTCGATCCCTTTTTCCTCTCTTTTCCTTTTATTTATAAACGGTTACAACCATTCTTGAAGCTCTCTAATTGACTTTCTTATGATGGGCTGGCCTTGTCAGCTTACTTTCGTTTTAGGCTTATTCCCTTTTGTCTTAATTCGGGCTTCCGAACTGACCCTTTGATCTTCGGCCTGCTCGGTGAGGACTTGTTTCATTCCGGTTGCTCTTGCCTAACCCATTCCTAGCAATTTGGGTTATGCTCGGCCAGTCCATTTTGGGTATCCTCAAAGCCATAATTACACAAAAATCTGAAAAACTTTTAACCTTAATTTTCATGTCCCAATCTTGTTCTTCATAAGCAATCCTACACACTATGTTAACCCTAATTTTCTTTGATTTCCTTCTCTAACTGATGAAGATTAGAGTGCCTTTAATCTGTACTGTGAAATATAAAATTGTAATTGGCGTATTTCGGCGTTCAAAACGAAGTCCAAATCGAGTTGTAATTTCTATAATTTAGGTTGTTGTTCATACACACTGGTAACAAAATTCTAATTTTTGCAAGAATCCAACTTATATTCAAGGAAGTGAAAGTAACTTATAGTGGGATAAGAGTTTTTGTCCTGCAATGGCTAAGAAAAATTATTACTATATATTAATATCATGAGTCTTGAAGGAACAACATCAATGGATTAAAGGAATAAATTAACTCAATTACCTGAAAACATGGATGTTAAACAATAGTGTGTAGACTTGAATAAAAAGACGAGCAAAAAAGGGAAAAAAAAAGGGTAAAGCCACCATCATATGCATCATTGTTGACGTCATCCTGCTTAAAATATCTGTATAGATAAAGAAAAAAGAACACAAAGACAAAAAATTTAAAATTAATCATAATCGATATTATGCCCTTTGATGTTTTGCATGTTTTTGGATTCACTTGTATATTAATATTGATGATGACAATAAAATAATAAAGAGAGTATAAAACAATGCTAACTCCTTTCAACTAGTATGAAATATGTATATATATATATACACACGCACGCGAACATATATATTATTTGGTGTTTTGGGTACCCACAATATAATCTAACACAACACAACACACTTCCTATTTTCCATGTTAATAAAAAATAGTCCACTCACATGTAGTTTTAAAAACTTAAACCTGATGGTAAATGGTTATTATAGTTAAAAGTGTTGAGTAACATTTTCGTTTTCCCTTTTTGCAGTTTCAAGAAAGCAGAAACATGAATTTTTTTTTTTTTTTTTCCTTGAGTGACAATAAAAAGCAAAAATAACGTTTATTAATACTTATTATTGTCACAATTTTTAAAGCAAAGAAAGAATTACATTGTTTAATAATGCATTTGTTACAGATTTACATAACATTTTTTAATTATTTTATTTTAATTTTAATTTTAAAATTTTTCGTTAGTACAAAAAAACCTTAATTATGTATGCAATTCAATTATTTCACAAATATTAAAAATATCCAATACAGGATAATAAAATATAATATTTAATTTAAAATCACAAATCCTAATAATACCTAATACATAAGTACATAATAACATATATTAGGAAAAAAACACAGTAAACACTCACCCCAATTATGTATATAAGTGCATGTAACGACCCGGTCATTTGCTTTCCTTTCCTTTTTCTTGAAATTTTACGAATGAATTTTTTTCGTTTAATTTTCTTTTCTGAGCTCTGTTTCGTGTCACTTAGTGTCATCTCGAGTGCTCGGAATTGGTTCCTGAGACTCTTTTCCATGGATTGACAACTTCCTTTGAGGACCGAGTCATTTCTACATTTTCACTTTTTTGACACTATGCACCTTTCGTCCTTTTCCCTATTTCGTCTTTTTCCCTATTCTGTCTTTTCCCTATTTGTCACATTGTTGGCACAACCTCACTTCTCATGCTCGGAGTTGGTTTTTGACTTCACGTGCCTTTATCTTGAGAGGTTTCCTCAAAATACGTATCTTTGCTTTTGCAAAAAAGTACTCTGGTTGCTCTCAGTGTCCATAGGGGTATGGATGCAAAGTTCTTTGAAATTATTTTCGTTTCTTGGGGTGTTTTTCGTAAATATATTTTGAAGATATTTTATTTCAGGGGTTTTTAAGAAAATATTTTTGGAAGATATTTTCATTTTGGGCTATAAGTGCAGTTTTCACTTTTTGGAGGGGCCATTGTGTAATTAATGAAAGTTATTGCAAAATGTCTTATTTTGAGCCTGGATCCTCGTACAGGATTCATTTTCACATTTCGTCGAGTTGTGTACTCTTGGAATTTCCTCCTGGTCGATATTTTCCAGTTTCAGGGTTTCTGGCCCAAGTTTGCGGCAAACTTGTTTTGGGCATAACTTTCTGCTCGGGACTCAGTTTTTGATACCGTTTCTTCCGTTGTTCATATTTTTATCATTTTGAATCTTTTTTGTTCACAAAGTTTTGCCATTTGAGCACGTCTACTCAAATTTTACTTTTTCGGACCCGGCGGGGCCCATTCGGGGCACTTTTTGAGATTTCTATAACAGGGGGGTGAGATATTTCATTTTTCATCTTCTCCCCTCTTTATGCACGACCTGGAGCTCCCATGGCAGTCCAAGGGGTGCTGCCATCTTCTCTCTCCTCTCTTGGTTCACTTTTCCTTAATGGAAAGTCTTCGGCCTTAACGTTTGTTGTTCCCCTCGCCGTGCTCTACCTTTCCCCCTTATTAGACTTCTGTTTTGACCATTTCTTGAGTTTGGTTTTGAGGTCAAGTTATGATTTTGATGGGGCTTTGATGGGGGTTATGTTCACGGCGTTGTCCCTGACAAAACGTAGTAGTTTCGTCGGATTTGGAGCCGTTCCATTTTGATGGCTTTTGAGATTTTCATCTCAAATTAAGGTAGGAGATGTTCTAGGTTTAAATTCTTATTATATAGCATGCTTGTGATGCTTATACTACTTGTTTGCATGATCAAATATAAAATCTAGAGATTTTATTATTTATTTTTCTTGTACGGGATCTAATTTTTCCGGTTGCTCATGACTTGGTTTAAACATGAAGCATGATTTTAACCCCTTGATATGCTCATTGTCGTGTACTAAAATTGGAATATTTGAATAAGTATTAAAGATTTTATTTAATATTTATCTTAGGTAAAAGATTAATTCACATGGCCTTAACTAGCTTGAAATTAATATGTGTTAGCATATTATATTAGGCTTTAGCATGCTCTTCAACATAGTTGAATTTGAAAGTAATTGGAGGTGTTTTGAAAATTAGTAATTATTAATTAATTTGATTAATTAATTTGCCCTGAGTGCACTATTCACTCTATTTGAATTCCGACTTGATATTCTTGATTTACATGCCATATAGCTTCACATATATTTGATTTATAATATTCGGTTAGGTTTTGAAACCTTTTATTTAATTAAATTCCATGTTTAAGATTTAATCCTCATGGTGATATACAACTTGGAATTGTATTGTGTGGCATGCTAGAAAATTAAGCTTAGGTATAGTTGTTCACAAATATTAAATTGGGATTAATTGCATGAGAATTGCAACTTTTAATTTATATTTAACTTTAGTGAAAGTTTAATTCACATGGTCTTAAATTGAATGAAATAAACTTGTAATGTGATATTACATTAGTTCTTGGCATGCTTTCCAACATAGGTTAATTTGAGAGCATTTGGTTGAGTTAGAAAATCAAGAGATTTTAATTAAAAAAATTAATTAAAATCTATTTTGTGGTCCCATTAGCTTAATTAAGGTTTTAACTTGATATTTGTATTGGCCATGACTTGTTTACTAGTATATATTAAATTGGGACTATTAGAAGTTGTTTTAGAACCTTGGGATTTAAATCAGCATGATTTAATTAAAGTTCTACTTTATTGTTCTAACAACCTAATTGAGTTTTAGAATGGATATAGGTGATGACCTTGCCATGCCCTTTAACATGTATTAAATTGAGGTTAATTGAAATTAAATCAGAAATCTAGAGAATTTAATTGTGTTTATCTATTTAAATTCTATCAATTTGCTCCATGATCTAGTTGTGTTTTAGAAGTGGTTTCAATATTCAAATCATGGACTTAGACTTGTTGTATATTCATTTGGTTATGTTTTGAACATTGGATAACATAGTTGCTATGTTTGTATTCATGAGAATATGTTTTCCTTATTGAATATATTGTTGCCTTGTGTAATGATTTGCACATTTCGTATTTAACATCTTTCATGTATAGCGTGTAACGAATCGCACACTGAAGATTCAACATTCATCATATCATATTAGTTGTGGATTTAGAGCATCTATTTTATAGGTTTCCAAATTTGGTTGTGCTTAGTAGATAGTTGATTATCTTGCATATTCCTGTTGATATATGCGTTATTGCACAACTTGTTGATTTTAGAAACTTGGGGATGTCGTTGTTTGACTATGGCTAGGACGTGGTTCTAGTATAGGGGATAGTCCCTCTATATATAGTTTAGTGCGCACATAGGGAGGTTACCCATGGGCTAGTAACCCTAAAGTAACTATGTTGTCGGTCTGATCCGGCGTGACGTCCGAGTATCTACTTTGTTTGATTTCGCATTTCATTTTCAAGTTGATAACTAGATGATGTTGTAACTTGTTGTTTCTTAATTGTCGTTCCATTTTAAGTTACAGGATGTTAACTTTGCGAAATTGTGCTTTATGCGTTGTATTGGAAGTTCCAATGTTGGTTAAATTGCATCGATATTGAAAATTGTGTTTTGACGTTCTAATAAAGCTTAGAATTGATCCTATTGATTCATTTATAACTTAGACGTTAGGTGGCATGACCCACTTCTGTTGCTTTCGTGCTTTAGATTCCAAGCTGATAGCTTTAAAAAATTATATTTTGTTGTCTTGTATAATATGCTTTTATGTGGTGAAGATGCAAGAAATTCATTTTTTCTTTCTCTCTCTAGAACTCTTACACTTCAACAGAATTCCCCCCTTTCTCTATCCATTACTTCTCATATTTATAGATACTTACAAACACTAATGGACTGCTAGATCTGGGCCCGTTCCTCTGTGAGTTTTGGTTATCTTTGATGGGCTATTCGCGTTCGGCCCATATGACAGTATTTCTCTATGGGCTTGACCCATCTGCTCGGACCGGATGCCATGTTCGCGGGTCATATCCGGCCCATGTCACTTCTGGCCTCCTCAACTGCCCCCATAATTACTCCTTGTTTATCAAAGGCGTCTCATCATGATGTTGACGGCTCGAGAAACCCTTATGGGGGAATGGACGGTCGGATCCGGAATCAATGTTCCGGGGTTCGATAAACTTTTCGCCTCCTTAACGCTTCGGCCCTCGGGTCCACTTCGCCTTTATAAGGCTCTAGAATGCCACTTTATGCCTTTTTACCGTCTCCATCTCTCTCCATCATCAGTCAAATCTCTCGCTCATCTTTTTAGAACAGTGCTAAATTTCATCCGGTGAAATTCTTCAAGAGTCATTCTTCTAGCGATCTTGCAGTGCTCTTTGTTGCTTTCTACCCCAGAGGTTAGTCTTGTTCCTTTTTACTTTTGGTAGACTTCTTTTTACTCTTTTAGATCCTTCAATCGCTTCCATCATGGTTGTAGATCTAGATGTTCTTCGTATGAGACTTAGACTTCCTAACAACATCCAAGTTAGGGTTTGCCCTAAGGATGTTAATATTATGACCGGTGCCGGCCTTCTTCCTGGCGAGGTTTTATTTACTAACCTTCAGCTGAATGTCGTTAGGTTCCCTCTGCATCCCTTCTTTAACTATGTTTTCAATAGACTGGGGATATCCCCCCTGCAGGTAAACCCCAATTTCTTTAGAATCATATCCGTTATGTTACTGTTGATTCGTGACAGAGGTCTAGATCTTGACCTCATAGATCTTCTTCTTTGCTATAAGGTCAGTAAGATCCGAACTGACGAGCCATTCTACCACCTCTACCTGATCGACAAGATGTCCATATGTACGGATACAATCAAATCTGAAAAGGGTTGGAGGGATAACATTGTGGGTGTTAATAGGGCCTGGTCTTCACCGGCTGCAGAGGATTACCCAATCCCGAGCGCCTTTGGCGTCTGTTCTGTCTCCTCGTATAAGAAATTCAAATCTCATAAAAACGATTGTCCCTGCGAAACATGTGTTCCTCGCTTTTGTACTTTCTTATGTCGCTCCTTAGGCATACCTTGTGATGACTTGAGCTACAGTGTTTGCAGGGATAGGAGTAATTACTTGAAGAAATACGTTTTAAACGATATTCCTTCTTGCTCAGACCTCTTCACTTCAGACAACCTTCTAGTGCTCTCATCCCTCGGCTATACAATGAGCAGGCTTCAGATTCCTTCCTTTGGTAGGAGGAAAAATCCTCCCCCAGCCACTTCTGCTGCTGGAGCAACCTCCTCTCCTGCATCAGCCTCTTCTTCAGCCACCATCTCTGACACCATCCCGAGTACGGTGGCTATTGATCCTGTTGTCAGCACCCCTGCTACCAACCCGAGCACATCTCCACAGATCACTACTACCCCTACTGCCGCTGGGGGTGCTCGGGACAAAGAACGAGGCAAAAGACCTCATCCTGACGGTGGAGTCAACCTTGAGGAGGAATCTCTTACAAGAAGGACCCGAGTCTGTGGGCCGAGCGCTCTCTTGCATCGCCCAGTCAGAGCTCCTGCCCCCTCCGGGCCTGTTGCAGCTGGTGCCTCTACTTCTGCTTCAACTTCTGCCTCTATTCCTGTTTTACCACCATGGGCTCTTCGATACACCCGAACGGATAGGACGTTCGTGAAGCCGAACGAGACCATGTTAAAGGATGCCCAGACCGCCATGGCGTATTATAGGAGCATGTGGACTCCAAAAGACCTTGAGGCGGCGAAGGGTCTGTCACAAAAGGATGTGTTCAGCCGCTTTCCCCAATCTGCCATGGAGGTGACTTTTATTTTCTAACTCATGAATCCTCTCATACTATTTGCTCTTGCCTTCGTCCGACCAGGCGATCGGTTTAACCAGTATCCATGCATATCTATGCAGACTTTGTTTGGTATGATGGCTATACAGAAACAGGTGGAAATGGGGAACGCCAGGGCCCGTAAGTTCTCTGATAGCCTGGATGTGGCTAATGTAATACCCCTAATTTCAAAAGGGATAAAAATGGAATTTAAATTTTATTTTTGTGCATTTTAAATTGATTTTGTATCTATATGCTTATGTGTCCAATTGTTTGTTTATTTTAATTCATTGTGTTATTTTTTTTAATTGGTTGTTTATTTTAATTAAGGATGTAATTCTTTATTTGTTGGTTTATTTTAATTAATTGTTTTATTTATTTTATGTGTTTTAAGTGATTCGTTGCTTCCTTATTTGATTTAATTAATGGGTTTAAATTAATTGTTGATTAAGTATTTAATTTTTGAACAGGGTAATTATGTAATTCCCATTAACTAGGGTTTTAGATACGTTTTAGTTAGGGTTTTTGGAGCCGTCTTATAAGCATCTGATATGTAACTAAACTGGGTTACTTTGTGGGCCGACGAAGTTAGGGCTCTGTGGATTAGGGTTTTAATCTTACAATTATAAATACCTCAGTATATGTTAAACCTAGGGTTACATATTGTCGTAGCTTTTACACGGAAAAGTCTACCAAATAGAGAGAGTTACAGAGGGAGTTTTGGTGAGAACAGAGTAGTTTGTGAGAATTTCGACTGGGGTTCCAAGGTTTAACCCAGGAGAAAGAATGAGCAGAGGTTCTAGGAGGTTAGACAAGTTCAGTGGATGTCGAAACAAAACTGAGACCAACGGCAACAAGGGTTTGTTTGCAAACCTATTCAGGCAAGTTCTGTCTTCCTCTTTCCCTTTGAGCCGTGTTCTGTGCATCTAGATATGCTCTAGGGTTTTAAGGAAATTAATAACTAAATCATTCATGTATGTTATACATCAAATTAATCATATGTATGCTTTGAATTATTTCTGTGATGATTTCTGCAATATCTGTTACAGTGCATGCAAGTTGGTTCAGTTTTATGTCCTTTAAGCATGAGGGTTCTGGTCGTAGTTTTGTCTCTGTTTTTATTGCAACTACGGTAAACTACGTATGGAAAGACTACGGGAGTTATGTAAATCTCATAGGAGGGTTGCTATTAATATTTTAGATCTCTGTTGCTTTTAGCTTCGTTGTAATCTATGCATGAGGTTTCAGTTTTTGCACAAGTTTACTTCTGTTAATTGATTTAAATTGCTATAATCAAACCTTGGGGATGCTATCAGGAGGGTATTAGATCCTTTAGATCAGTTTAAGAAACAAGCAGAGGGGTAGGAATTGATCGGAGAAGGAGCAGATTGACGGAAACGGAGCAGAGACTGAACTGGAGGCTCTCAAGAGGGAGAGAGCCGGCTCTAGGAAGTCAAGAGCCGGCTCCCCTTCAGCAAGAGCCGGCTCCTAGGGGATTGGAGCCGGCTCCAATAGGGGAAGAGCCGGCTCCTCCATTCCAAGAGCCGGCTCCAATTTATTTTTACGTCCAGAAAGTGGTTTTAGGGCTCTGTTTGGTGTTTTGAGCACTGTTTGGGCTTCTGAGTGATTCTAATGAACTGTAGGGACTTAACAGAGGATCTAAGTAGTTAATTTTAAGTGTTATTAAACTTAATGTGGCATGGTTTAAGTCTTTAAGATAGAGGATGAAGCAGTGTAAAAATATACCACGATGTATGCTACTAACAGAGAAAGGAACTAAATGGCTTGATTAAATTTTAGAAATTTAATAAGACTTCACGGGGGATTAAATAGTTAATTTTTGGGTGTTATTAAGACCCTAAATTAATTTAAGGTTAATTCTAAATTAACGGATCAAACTGTATAACACTTATGTACAATTGTATACGATTGGTGGATGGATGAAGTTTTAAATGCTTAAGCTTATTTTTAGGCATTCCAGTGGGATTTAATATATTTATAAAATGGTTTTAAATATATTATAGGGTCGTTGATGTGTTAGATGTGATCTATGCAGGCTCTGGATGTTAGTTATTGATTTATTAAATCATCTCCTGCAACTATATGGTTAATTGTGTGAATTTAAATTGCTGAAACATTTAAAAATCTTCTGTAATTAATTGGATATTGGTTTTGGATTTTAAATTACTGTACTATCATTCGTAGTCTGTGATTTACATGGTTTTGGTTTTAAGTTGTTGAAATACTAAATACTATTCTACAATAATGTGGATGGTTGGTTTTGGACTATAAATTACATGCTTATTATTTATGCCTTGTAATTTACCTGGAATTATGTATTGGAACATAATTGCTGAATTCTTATACTTAATTCGGTCAATTATTTGGAATCATATATTGGATTATAATTGCTTAATTCTTATATTAAACTTGACCAATTATTTGGAATTATGTATTGGATTTTAAGTGCTGAATTCTCACATTAAAATTCTGTCAATGATCTGGGTTTGGTTTTGCATTGTAAATTACTTGCTTATCATTTGAATGTTGTAATTTACATGGATATGGAGGATGGTATGCACCGGTATGGGACGGTGGCATACTAGGTATGGTTTAGCTCAAAATGCTAATTCCTACCTTATGGATTTTAATCGGTGAACAGTATGATTGGTTCTATCAATTATATGGACTTTGTGGATTGTATGCACCGGTATGGGACGGTGGCATACTAGGGACAGACGGATTTAAAATACTCAGTCCTACTATTTTGGAATAAGGGAACGGGTTGTTAAATAAATCCTCCTTATATATTTATAAGTCGGTACGGAGTTTAGATATATATGTTTATGGTACCACGAGTTGAGCTTGAGTCTCGAACTTGTTGGTTAGGGTGCGTATATGCAGTGGACGTGTAGCTGGTTATAGTAGGTTGGGTGTACCCTGTTAGGTCTAGGTACTCATGCCCACCTTTGGGTGCGTATTCGCATGTTGCCTTCTATTCAGGTTGAGATCCCTACTGTAGTTCAGTGAATGTCCCATAGTGTGGATATATATATGTATGGACTAGATAGATATTGTGAGGTATCTATGGTGTATCTGCGTATCGGGTCACTGTATGGATTGCAGTTAGATTAGAACTTGCTAGTGGGCCTGACCCACCCTTTTATTATTTTTTTTCAGGTGTTCGTCAGTTCTGGGCTGTAGAGCTTGATCGTGCTGAGCAGATACAGTTATTCACTCTACTGATGGCGTAGGATTTTATTTCATGTTAAGACTTGGGTTTTGTTCCAGTCTTTTGAGTACCATTGGATATTTTTAGGGGTCCACTAGATGGATTCCCGAGTTGTATAAATTGGAGAACGATTTCCATTCGTGGTGGATCAGTTGTATCAAAATAGTTTTAATTATCAATGAAATTATTTATTCTGAGGTTTTCAAGTATTGGATTATCATTCTAGATTCTTTTCAGCAAAATTTTATTCATTCTTGTTTTCTATATTGTATTCTGTGTTCATTAAATTGCTAATTGTTTTGATATCCTCGGGTAATCGGGCGTGGGCCTGGCCAACCCGCATCCGGAAATCCGGGGGTATCACAGCTAATAAGGAAAACGACCTTCTTGCCAGCAAGAACACCGAGATATTGGCTCAGCTTGAAGAAACCGAAAAAGAAAGAGATGCTCTGAAGAAGGAAATGGACTCTCTTCAGGATGAAAAGGATGCCCTCCAGCTTGAGAAGAGTGTCTGGCAGACTGAACGTGATTCAATCAGAGATGAAAAGGCAGAGCTCCAGCGCCTTCTGGCTGACGAGCAGTCTGCTCGGATGGCTTTTGAGAAAAGAGCTCTGGACGAGCGCAACGCTCTGATTGATACCATTAGCAGAGTGAATGGTGGAATGCTGGCTCTTCATGCTCGGTTCTCAAGAGTCGGAGCTCTTAGATATGCTCAAGGATTCCGAGATGGTTTCTCCGACCGAGTTCCGGCTGAGGGCCAGACCAGCTCAACTCCAGATGAAATTGATAAGGATCTAGGGATTGACCCTCTGGGGGTCTATGTTGACCCAGAACCCACCGAAGCCGAGCACATATTTGATGAATGTCAGGAGATTGCTTCCTCCAGGATCACTACAGCTCCTCCTACCGTTCAGCCTCTAATCGCTCTTCCTTCGTCAACTGTGGTATCTCCCATAGTCACTGCTGACATTGGGCCCCAGCAGAACGACTTTGTTATTCATCTCGATTCCCCACCTCGTGAAGGTGAGATGGCTGATGGGAACGAGGAGGTGGATCAGCACAACCAGGAGGCTGTCGGTACTGAGGCAGCTAGCTAGGGCTCTTCCAGATTCTTCGATTCCATACTCTTTTGTAGTTATGTGACTTAAATACTTCACTTTTTGTAACCTCAATGCTTATTATGAATGAGATGATAAATCTCTTTTTTCTTTTTTTTCTTCTTCTTCTCCTTTTTTTTTTTTTTTTTTTTTTTGTGCTACGCTCTGTTTAAACCCACTTTCAATATTTTTTCATATTAACTTTGTCGTGTGCGTGTTTTTTAGCAAGTGTCTAGCGTTCGGCTTATGGTGCCAGCTGCCACTTATCTTGCTTAAGTGCCTGGCGCTCGGCTAGAATGCCACTTGTCACTTGGCTTTTCATTTTTTAGTAAGTGTCTGGCGTTCGGCTTATGGTGCCAGCTGCCACTTATCTTGCTTAAGTGCCTGGCGCTCGGCTAGAATGCCACTTGCCACTTGGCTTTTCATTTTTTAGCAAGTGTCTGGCGTTCGGCTTATGGTACCAGTTGCCACTTATCTTACTTAAGTGCCTGGCGCTCGGCTAGAATGCCATTTGCCACTTGGCTTTTCATTTTTTAGCAAGTGTCTGGCGTTCGGCTTATGGTGCCAGCTGCCACTTATCTTGCTTAAGTATCTGGCGCTTAGCTAGAATGCCACTTGCCACTTGGCTTTTCATTTTTTAGCAAGTGTCTGGCGTTTGGCTTATGGTGCCAGCTGCCACTTATCTTGCTTAAGTGCCTGGCACTCGGCTAGAATGCCACTTGCCACTTGGCTTTTCATTTTTTAGCAAGTGTCTGGCGTTCGACTTATGGTGCCAGCTGCCACTTATCTTGCTTAAGTGCCTGGCGCTCGGCTAGAATGCCACTTGCCACTTGGCTTTTCATTTTTTAGCAAGTGTCTGGCGTTCGGCTTATGTTGCCAGTTGCCACTTATCCTGCTTAAGTGCCTGGCGCTCGGCTAGAATGCCACTTGCCACTTGGCTTTTCATTTTTTAAAACCCTTTGAAAAGGAAAGCTATTTTTATAAATCTCAGGAATTTGCACATTCATATGTACGTGATTGAAAACAAACAACATCCAACAAAACTGAAACTTAGCTTTTATTGATAGTACCTCTTCAGAGACGTATCATTCCAGGGCTTGCTGACTAACCTTCCCGCCATGGTCTCTAATGTATATGCCCCCTTCCCTATGACTTCTGCAATTCTGTATGGGCCTTCCCAGGGTGGCATCATTTTTTTGACTATCCCCACCTTTCTTTTCAGAACCAGATCGCCAGGGGCAAAATCTTTGTGTTTCACTCTTTTGTTGTGACTATTCGCCAATACTTGCTGGTATGATGCTAACCTTATTGCTGCAGCGTCCCTCTTTTCGTCTATCATATCGAGGTTCAATCTTAACATTCTGTCATTCTGATTTCGACTCCATACTAAGCTTCTGATAGTTGGGACCAAGTGCTCAACCGGTATAACCGCCTCGGTACCATACGCCATTGCAAACGGGCTCTCCCCAGTCGGCTGCCTTGGGGTGGTTCTGTAAGCCCATAGGACGTTCGGGAGCTCATTCAACCACTTCCCTTTATGGTCCTCCAGCTTCTTCTTAATGCAGGCGAAAATTGTTCTGTTTGTAATATCTGCTTGTCCATTGGCCTGGGGATAACTTACTGCAGCCAACTTCTGATTAATTCCATACTCATCCAGCAGCTCTCTTACTTGCTTGCTGTCGAGGTTCGTGCCATTATCCATAACTATTGACCTTGGAATGCCGAAACGGTAGATAATATGGCTCCAGATAAATCGTCTCACATGAGTCTGAGTTACGCTTGGATATGGTTCTGCTTCCACCCACTTAGTGAAGTAATCCGTGGCCAGTAGCACATACTTGTTTTGAGCTCTTGCAGTTGGCAGAGGACCGACCACATCCATCCCCCATTGCGCGAAAGGCCATGGCGAGGCCATTACGTGCAATTCCTCAGGTGGTTGGTGGATCAATGGTCCATATCGTTGGCATTTATCGCACCTTCAAGAGAACTCCTCTGCATCTCTTGACATGTTCGGCCAGAAATACCCTTGTGTCATTGCTTTGTGCGCTAACGATCTTCCCCCAGAATGATTGCCACATACGCCTTCATGAATAGCTCGCAACACCTGCTGAGCCTCTGTGGGGGTGACACACTTCAAGTATGGGCCAGAGTAGGACCTTCTGTACAGCTGGTTATGCACGATGGCGTATTTTGCAGCATTCTTTTTGATTTTCCTAGCTTCATCCCTTTGCATAGGCAAAACGCCATCTCGAATATAAGTGATGATGGGGTCAATCCAACTCGGTTCATACGGTATGACATTGACTTGCCAAGGGTCAGAGTCCAAAGGTTCTTCAAAAATAGATGGCTGGGTCAGTATTCCTATTGGAATCACCTTGGCCAATGTCTCGCCAAAACTCAAAGCACTACATGCTAATCAGTCCGCATCTGCGTTCTGTTCCCTCGGTAACTGTATGAATTCAATCTTTGCAAAGTCCTTGGCTTTATGCAGAACGGCAGAATGATATGCCTCCATAGTGTCATCCTTGGTCGCGTACTCACCATTTACCTGCCGAACAATCAACTGTGAGTCACTATAAACAGTCAAACTTCTGACCTGTAGCTCTCTGGCCAACTTTAACCCATTCAGCAACGCCTCGTATTCCGCTTCATTATTGGTGGCTTGGAACTCAAGTCTAAGTGCTTGACTCAAAGAAGTACCCTCTGGGGTTTGCAGTTTAACCCCAATTCCTGCCCCCATCTGGTTAAAGGAGCCATCCACATAAAGTTTCCAAGAGCCGCATCTAATGTCTTCTTTCGTATCCTCAGAGTCACATTCTAGTAGGAAATCGGCTACCGCTTGTCCTTTGACAGCTGTTCTCGGCTCATACGTTATGTCAAATGAGCTTAACTCTATGGCCCACTTTGTCATTCTGCCCGAGAGTTCTGGCTTGTGCATAAGCACTCTGATTGGAAAAGTTGTTAGAACAGCTATAGGGTGGGATTCGAAATAATGCCTCAACTTTCTTTTTGCGTTTACGAGTGAAAGTATTACCCGTTCGGCCTTCGAGTACCTTCGTTCTGCCTCGGTCATTGTCTTACTGACATAAAATACTGGGTGTTGCACCCCTTCCTTGCAACGAATTAGAACGGCACTTGTCGCAACACTAGATACTCCAAGATATAGATATAATTTTTCTTCTGGATCCAGGGCTGACAGGACTGGTGGATTCTGCATATATTCCTTCAAATAAGTCAATGCTTGTCATTGTTCATCCCTCCAGACCTGTCTTCCATGACTCTGGATCGTGTCAAAGAACGGCTTGCAGCGGTCTGACAACTTAGAAATGAATCGACTTAATGCAGCTATTCGTCCTGTGAGGGCTTGCACCTCTCTGATCGTCTTTGGCTCGACATTCTTAATCAAAGCCTCTGCTTGAGCGGGGCTAACTTCGATGCCTCTGCGGTTGACCACGTGTCCCAAAAACTGACCGGAACTCACACCGAACGAGCACTTGGTTGGATTGAGCCTCATCCCATATCGCCTCAGCACATCAAATACATCTTGCAGATGTTTCAGATGATCATCCTTCTTCCTACTCTTTACCACTATATCATCAATATAGGCTTCCACAATCTTTCCTATTTGATCCTTGAAAATTTTGCTAACAAGTCTTTGATAAGTTGCTCCCGCGTTCTTCAATCCGAAAGGCATAACTTTATAGCAGTATGTCCCTCGCTCGGTTACAAAAGAAGTTTTTTTTTCATCTGCCGGGTCCATAGGGATCTGATTATAACCTGAATAAGCGTCCAGAAAGGTTAAACGCTCATAACTTTTCACGATTTTTTTTTTATTTTCTTTTTTCAACATGGTTGAATAGAAAATATGATTTTAGGTGGGGTTTCTTTTCCGTGTTTTTCTAGAAAATGTCGTCTTGATATCGAAAATCGCTTACGAAGTTCAGTTCTTAGTTTTCAAAATAGCAGCTTTTTGGACCTCCATGACCAGATTTCATGGAGGGGCATTTCGGGCATTCTACATTGCGTTTTTTTTTAATTCTCTCGCGAGTCATGTAGAAAACTCAATTTTGAGGGGGGTTTCTTCTTGTGTTTTTGCAAAAAAATTCATTTAGGCCTCCAAATTCAGCTTCTGTTCTGTGTTTTTTTTTTTTTTAAAAAAACACATAGCAGCTTTTGGGCTGCTGGCAGCCGTTTGTGCGCCTAGCGCGCGCGTGGCGTGCATGGGTGTGCGCATGGGCGAGCATGGGGGGCTGTCATGGCCCCCTCGTCGGGCCGCCGCGACGTCAATTCTTCTTTTGGGCTTTTCTCCTTCGTCCGAACTCCGATTCAAGTGAATTTTTTTTTTAACTTGACTAATTTTTCGCTGTCTTTCCAACAGTGTGCTCTGTTGCACCTGGTTCTTCTTGGATAATTACCAGTTTACCCTTTTTGCCTTAAGTGCTCGTTTTTCTTCGTCATGCCGTTTCTCCTTCGTCCGGACTCCGAATCATGCGATTCTTGAGTCCATCGTGATTAGTTTTTCGTTGTCCTTCCAGCGGTGTACTCGGTGGCATCCAAATCTATAATTTTTAGAAATGACTATTTTGCCCCTGGGGGCTTATTTGTCATATTTTCGATCTTTTGCTTCCGCATCAGTTCTTGTTGAGTTCCACGACCTCATGGAAGGTCATTTTGACTTCTTAGAGTCTTGTTTTCTGTTTTCGCTTTCGCATTCAGATCCGTTATCGGATCATCCTTACGGTTTATCACAGGACACGCTGGCCTAAAAACCAAGGTCGTCACAGTGCATGCATATGTATCATCTATACATTTATTATAAAATCTATAATATATATAACATATATTATATTATAATAAATAAAAAAATATTAAATAATATAACTATATTATAATATAATATAGATATGGTATATACTAATATATTATATCTGTTGCATAATAATTTAATTATATTATATAAAACAAATAATAAATATATAATAATTCATAATTTTTTTGCCCCAAAAAATAATTTTCACTATTATATAATATATTATATTTTTGTTAAATGAAAAATAATTTACACTAATATATAATATAAATATAATTATATATTAAAAATATATTTTTATTAGTATTTAATATGTAGCATTAATATATAACA
Organism: Cornus florida; assembly: GCF_030987335.1. Lineage (NCBI taxonomy): Eukaryota > Viridiplantae > Streptophyta > Magnoliopsida > Cornales > Cornaceae > Cornus > Cornus florida. The sequence continues at coordinate 55,193,873 of NW_026775579.1, read as the reverse complement.
TGAATGATATACATTTTATTTGAAATGAACAGTGTATATGCAATAATAATAGTGAAAATGTTTTTGCTCAACAGTGTCGAAAACATGAGAAATACCTTTTTTATATTTCCTCATTTTTCACAAAAATAGAAAACGTTTTCTATTACATAAAAACAAAAACATATTATTAAACATATTTTTTGCTTTTGTTTTGTCTTTTTAGGGGTTGACAACAGAAAACAAAAACCGTTTCCGGTTACTAAATACATCCTAAGGTAACGTAGTGTCTCTGATTTTTCCTATTTTTAATTTTTGGAGATTTTTTGACTTTTTGGAATTTTTCTTTTTGTACTTCGTTTTGTGTGCTGGGTGAGTCCTGAGAGTTAGTTTGGGCATTTCTTTGAGTTCGGGACTCTTAGAAATGCATCGTTGGCCATTTCGGCATTTTTTAGTTTTTTGGGCTGGAAGGTTTCAGGCGGGTAACCGGTATTGTTGTGCATGAGAATTATTTTTCGGGACCGTTACTCTTCATACATTATTATTTGAAGCATATTTATGTGACTATGTGTTTTGACACGTGTTGTGGTGTGTTTGGTGTACGTACATGTGAATATATTTATATAATGGATATAATGAGATATTTTTTTATTGACTGGGTCCCACATGATATACACATATATCATACGCAGAAATCTTCACCTATCTCGCAGCTCTGTCTCTCTTCCTCTTATTTTCTTTTCTTTTAAGCTTTGATTTTCTCTTTCATTTTTCAGCCAGTTGGTCGGGTTTTCAATCTTGATTTCTTAATGGAAAATGTTCCTCTCGTCATTCTCTATCACATAGTCAAATGATTTTATTTTTGGAGGAGCGGTGATTATTTTACGAATTTTTGAAATTTTTAGGTCTAAGACTTCGGAGGGGATTTTGGGCCACTTCGAGTCGGATTCCGGAGCTACGCCTTTGGAGCATTATACTTTCCTCATCGTCGGCTACGTTTCCATTGAACAGTTTTGTAATGTTTCCAATTTTTACCATTTTCCATTTTCTAAAATTTTCTGTTTTTGCAAATGCATTTTTGTCTTTTCCCGTTTTGCTTGCCAGACACCGTAGGGTGTGTCGGGTGTGTCCGAGAGTTGGTTGGGATATTTCCTTGAGTTTAGGACTCTGAAAAATGCACCAGTTGCCATTTCATCATTTTTCCCTTTTTCGGGCTGAAATGTGGGACCCGCTGCCGAAATTGTTGTATGCGAGGATTTTAGTTGGGTCCATTTACATCTTATAAATTTTATTTTATGTGTTTTATATGGTATTTAAATGGTTGTGTGCTATATTATATGGTTTATGTGCATATATGTATAATGGTGGCAAAATAATTAAAAAGAAAAAGAAAAGGTGGGATTTTAATTTTTATAGTGGGACCCACTTCCCACTTCCCACTTCCCACTAATTCTTTTGTGGTCTAGAGACCACATTTTGGGCTTCTCATTCTCTCTCGCCAGCTGAATCTCTTTCTCCCTCATTTTCCTTTCATTTTTCTTTTCCTTTTCATTTTAAGCTTCAAATCTTGATTAATCTTCAACCGTTGGGAGTTTTTGGGTGCCGTTTGCAGCAAAACGGAGAGCACATCAAGATCTACATATTGATGTAAGCAATTCATCATTTGGCCAACCATAGGATTTTTGAAATCTAGGGCTTGGAATTGGGGGTTTTGTATCTTAAGAGGTAGGAATTTCTAATTAATATTTTCTTGGGCCTTTTGTGAAATAATCTTCTTAAATTGTGGTTAGCATGCTTGATTTGTAGAAATTTCATGCTATATTGTATATATGTTGTGCCAAAATTGTGACTATGTGTTGATTGGTATATATGATGATGAAACATGCCTAAATGATGATTAATTTGTGCTCTTTGTACCTTTGGTGCTAAATTTCATGACTTGAAAGTTTGAATTGTAGCATAGAAATTTTGTAAATCATGTGACTATGTGTTAGTTAAAATTATATAAAAAAACTTGCTTAATTGATGATATTTCTTGCCTATGGTGTGGAAAATGTTAAATGTTGTGATATGGAAGCATGATATTTATTTTCTTTGAAATTCTCTACAAGGCATGTTATATTGTTAATGTTTGATTTGTGAAGCATGAAATTCTCTATGGGCATGACATTGAAAGACATGATGCATGTCATGCATGACATTGGGAAATGAAAAGGGAAAATTAATTTGAAAAAAAAAAAATAATAATTTTTGGGAAAAGTTTTGAAAGGAGGTTTTACGGAAAAACCCGATCCAATAGGAGTTGTTTATGGGTCCGTGGCGTTAATGTGACCTAGCGGGAATTAAGGAGACTGCCCTAGTGTGGTTGAGTTAACTAGCCCTAAATAATGCCCTGGAGTTGCCTTGTGGTCAGGAACAGTTAGCTAATCATTCTCTCGTACCGCCATGAAGCTACCATGGGACAGGTGGCATTAACGGTTTGAAAATGATAACAGAAAAAAGTTTTGGAAATGGTGAGTGACATTGCATTCCATTGCACGGCATGGCTCGTTATGACTTGGATTGTTTGTTGTTGATATTATGGTTATATTTTCTCCCTGGAGTTGTATGATCCCATTCTCTTTTGCTCTATTCATTGTTTGGATTCACGGGGTCACAAGAGGTGTGTCTTAAGCACCACCTACTGAGTAATTTTGCTCACCTCTTATTATTAACATTTTTCAGATCACGGGAAGGAGGTGGTGGATGACATTCCTCCACAAGCATGAGGAGGAAACTTAAAGTGTGTTTTATAACCATTTTATAGACTTGGGCCATTTTTTTTTGTATAGTAACATTTTAACATATATTAAGAGTGTTTAGCATGGCCTTGTAAATCCAACTATGAGCCTTTGGCTCTATTTTGATGTAAATTTGGACAAAATGTTAGACTGTGTAATATATCTTATTTGAATGTGAAAAATGATGTTGTATTATACTAAATTGTTGATGTAATAACCATGACATGTAGAATATTATTGCATTGTGCGTTGGGACATGATGGATTAGTTTTGAAGCCAAGTGAAACCATTATTTTTTATATGTTTTTCAGCAGGTTGTAATAGGACTTTTTCTGTAGAGGTCATACTGAAATTTTTATTTTTATTTCTATTTGTTATATGTTTCCATGCTAGGAAATTATGACTTGATCACCTATTATAGGCTTAAGTTATGATGTTGGTGTCGTACATTTTGTATACTTAGAACTGGTTAGTATGCAACTTTGTATATGATTTTGTGATAAGTGTACACGCTTGAGAAGGGTACGGTTTTATGGGGTGAGTTGTTTGGTGTGATCTTAAGTGTTGTGTCTCAGTTTCGAGTTATGTGAATGTCTAAATCCTTGAGTTAGGGTCGCATGATTGTGTTATATTTGACTCTTTTCTTGCCATTTTTAGAGTCATGCCTCCGAAGAGACGTAGAGAAGCAGATGATGGTGGGAAGTAGGACGAGCTCTTTGATTGGGACTTTTTGGTTAAGAATTTGGTTAAGGCCATGACAAACTTTGTACGTATAGTAGTCATAGAGACTCAGAGGTCGATGGTACAGTCAGAGAGAATGGAGGTTACAGGCAGACAGGGAAATAGGGGCTCATAAAGTCAGGCTAAGGAAGTGGAGATGTTGTTCGGGAGTCATGTACAAAAGATGCTAAAGGGTGATTCATCTCATTCTCCCGTTGTTTTTACGTCATCGCTGGAGACGTCCCCTAAGGTCAAGAGGGTTTGTTATAGGTGCAATCAGATAGGTCATTTGAAAGCAGAGTGCCCTTGGAGTCGGCCTAGTTCTAGAGTTTATTTTATAAGTGGTCAGTCTGATCATAGGAAGAAGGATTATCCCAAGAGAGGTGGAACTCCAGTTGGTGGGATAGGTATAGGGCAAGGACCGACTCGACCTTCAGTATCATAGATTGGTGTTTAGGTTGGAGACTCACAGGAATGGGAGACTCAGGGTCGTATAGTCAGTTTGGTTGTTTCTCCTATTGAGTTACCAGAGGGACCCCCTGTAGTCAAAGGTATGTAATTGCATTTATTTCTAGCATTTTATTGGTGATTTCTTTTGGTAAGTGTTTGGTCTAATGGGTAATGGGGATAGTGATGGTAATGGCTATAATGCCGGAACAGGAATGTAACAACCCGGTCATTTGCCTCCCTTTCATTTTTCTTGAAATTTTACGAATGAATTTTTTTCGTTTAATTTTCTTTTCTGAGCTCTGTTTCGTGTCGCTTAGTGTCATCTCGAGTGCTCGGAGTTAGTTTCTGAGACTCTTTCATGTGAATTGACAACTTCCTTTGAGGACCGAGTCATTTTCGCATTTTCACTTTTCGGACACTATGCGCTTTTCGTCCTTTTCCCTGTTTCGTCTTTTTCCCTATTCTGTCTTTTTCCCGCTTGTCACATTGTTGGCACAACCTCACTTCTCATGCTCGGAGTTGGTTTTTGACTTCACGTGCCTTCATCTTGAGTGGTTTCCTTGAAATACGTATCTTTACTTTTGCAAGAAAGTACTCTGATTGCTCTAGTGTCCACAGGGGCATAGATGCACAATTCTTCAGAATCTTTTTCATTTCTAGGGGTGTTTTTCATAAATATCTTTTGAAGATATTTTATTTCAGGGGCATCTAAGAAAATATCTTTTGGAAGATATTTTCATTCTGGGGCAGTTTCGCAGTTAACCCTTTTTGTAGGGGTCATTGTGCAATTAACAAAAGTTATTGTAAAATGTCTCGTCTGGAGCCTGGATCCTCGTACAGGATTCATTTTCACATTTCGTCGAGTCATGGACTCTTAGAATTCCGTTCTGGTCGTTTTTCTCCAGTTTCAGAGTTTTTGGACCCGGTTGCCGCCGAACTTGTTTGGGACATAACTTTCTGCTCGGGACTCAATTTTCGACGCTGTTTCTTCCTTCATTCTTATTTTATCATTTTAAATCTTTTTCATTCATGGAGTTTTGCCGTTTGAGCGCGTCTGCTCAAAATCCACTTTTCCAGACCCGGCGAGGCCCTTTCGGGGCAGTTTTTAAGACTTACTATAAATAGGATGCCCTAAAGTGAAAAATCAGATTTTCACTCTTCTTCTCCATCTCTTGGCCGGCAGCCATGGAAGCTCCTTGGCTGCCACCCTTTGACCTTCTCCTCCACTTGATTTCCTAAGTGAAATCTCTTCGGCCTTTACGTTTATCGCTTCCCTCGACGTGCTCTACCATTCCCCCTTATTAGAAATCATTTCCTACCATTTCTTGAGTTTGGGTTAAGAGTCAAGTTTGGATTTTCATGGGGCTTCTTGGAGATTCATATAGATCGTGTTGTCCCCGTCAAAACCCTTCGATTTCGGCGGATTCAGAACACTTTTCTTCTGGTGGGGATTTGGGATTTTCATCCTAAATTGAGGTAGGAGGTGTTATAGGTTTAATTCTTGTTATATAACATGCTATTGATACTTATACAACTTGATTGCATGCTTAATATGAAATCTAGAGATTTTATTATTTAATTTTCTTGTATTGGATTTGATTTTCCTGGTTGCTTATGACTTATTTTAAACATGAAGCATGGTAATATAATGCTCATCTCCTACGAGTAGCTTTATGTTACTCACCCCTACGATACTGGGGCATATTTCAGGTATGAAGACTTGGTTCGTGAAGCCTAGCATTCCTTGGATGTCGAGTAGCTTTCAAGTTTCCATTTCATGCAAATGTTAGCATGAAATGTCATTTTGTAGACTTATATGTCAAAATATGTATATTTGATTCCATGTATGTAATATGTACTTAAGTACACTCCTTTCAATGTATTTGATATGTATGAGATGAGGCTGGAGGCCAATGACATGTGTATTGTATTCTATATAACTTTTTAACTTTATGAAATATTATGAAAACCTTGAAAAATCGCAAGTCATTGCTTCACCATGGTTGCATTGGGTGTGGGAATTCTATTCTCATTCTTTCATAGGGTCTTATAAATCATGTTTGAAGTGTGGCCAAGGGCCAAACGGTCATTTGATCCCATTTTGTATTTTTGGATTTCGAGTTTTCATTCCAAGTTTCATTTTTGCCTTTTTGCCCGTTGGGGGGTCGAATTTTGTATCGGTGGTATTTTTAAGTCGTGGACCATTGTAACACTTTCAAATCGGTAAGTTACGTTTGCGTGCATGGTCATTTTTGGGCAAAACCTTATCGTTTGTGTTTTGAGCCTCTTGTGAATTCATTTCGCACTTTTTTTGCATATTCTAATCTAGGGGCATTATAGACTTTTCACAGTGATTTTATTTTCTTCTTTCAACATGGTTGAATAGAAAACATGATTTTAGGGGGGGTTTCTTTTCCGTGTTTTTCCAGAAAATGTCGTCTTGATATCAGAAATCGCTTACGAAGTTCAGCTCTCAGTTTTTCAATTTAGCAGCTTTTTGGACCTCCATGACCAGATTTCATGGAGGGGCATTTCGGGTATTCTACATTGCGTTTTTTTTTAATTCTCTTGCGTATCACGTAGAAAACTCAATTTTGAGGGGGTTTCTTCTTTGTGTTTTTGCAAAAAAAATTCATCTAGGCCTCCAAATTCAGCCTTTGTTCTGGATTTTTCTGGAAAAAAAAAATCACACAGCAGCCTTATGGGCTGCTGCCAACCATGGTGCACTCAGCGTGTGCGCGGCGTGCATGGGCACGTGCATGGGCGTGTGCATGGGGCTGTCATGGCCCCTCGTCGGGCCGCCGCGACGTCAATTCTTCTTTTGGGCTTTTCTCCTTCGTCCGGACTCCGATTCAAGTGAATTTTTTTTTTGAACTTGACTAATTTTTCGCTGTCTTTCCAACGTTGTGCTCGGTTGCACCCGGTTCTTTCTAGATAATTACCAGTTTACCCTTTTTGCCTTAAGTGCTCGTTTTTCTTCGTCATGCCGTTTCTCCTTCGTCCGGACTCCGAATCATGCGATTCTTGAGTCCATCTTGATTAGTTTTTCGTTGTCCTTCCAGCGGTGTGGTCGGTGGCACCCGAATCTACAGTTTTCAGAAATGACTATTTTGCCCCTGGGGGCTTATTTGTCATATTTTTGATCTTTTCCTTCCGCATCAGTTCTTGTTGAGTTCCACGACCTCATGAAAGGCCACTTTGACTTCTTAAAGTTTTGTTTTCTGTTTTCGCTTCCACATTCGGATCCATTATCGGATCATCCTTACGGTTCATCACAGGACACGCTGGCCTAAAAACCAGGGTCGTCACAAGGAATGAGGAGAAATAATGATGTTAAACTTAGGATATGAAGTTTTCTTGTTTAGGCATATAGATCGCCTTAGAAAGAGTGGTTTAAGTAGTTGGTTAAGTATTAATGATTGATTGGTTGGTGGTTTTGAGGAGAATGTTGGGTGTTGAGCATTATGAGATTGTGCCTATTTTATTTTGAGAATTTGTCGGCATGGCATTACCGTATGGAGGTTCTTTCCTAGTGGTAAATAGTGGTTATTATGGGGGGAGTATCGAGAGGAATGGTTATTTCTTGTTTTGATGGTGTTACCTTAAGGATGTTTGAAGAAGAATCGCTTAGTTGTGCCTTGATGGTTTGGTGGGGTGATAGGTTTCAACCGTTGTTTAGAATGAGTGGTAATAGAGGCGTGATGGTGTGATGTTTAGAATTGATGAGCATAATGGTTTCAGGTATGATCTGAGAATAGATTAAAATTATGAGTGTTGTTATATGTTGTCAGGTAGGTGATGGGATTGTACGCCAGTTGAGGCGATTGTGGACGGCTTAGTTTTTAGAACTAGCGAGAACAGTGTTGCCGGATAGACACCTTTTTCTTTTAAGGAGTCAGTGGACTGTTGTGACTGAGGTCACGGGTCTTATGTACACGATGTTCTAGGTAATGTCGTTTTGAAAGGTGAAGGTGGAATGGGTGGTAAAATGTCATTTTATGATTTTGAGGTTGTCATTTGGGAGTGATGGTTTCCAGATGGGACGGAATACGGTGTCCAAAGTGCTATGATTGTTTCTAGTGATTGAGTGTCATAAGCATTAGTGCTCTTATCTGGTTGGTTTCGGTTGGCATGAGTATCATGATGTAGCATGTGTGAGGTTCTGTATTTGTGTTTGATGGTCCGTAAGTGGCGAAGTTGCCTAGAATTACGTTCATAGTCCCGTATGTGTTTCTAGTTGGTTCTTTTACTTGTGTGTAAGGAGTTCATTTCATCTCAAGTGAGATTGGGAGTCCACGGTTGGACGATTGGTGAGTAGCGTGTGACAGGGTGTCGGGTGCATTCAGGTGTGAGTTATCAGTCTCTTGTGAGGGCAGGGTTCGTTATCCTCGCCGTTTGCTCTAGTCCTGGCAAGGGCATCGTTTATCGTGAGTCTTATTCTCTATTTAGGAGTTGTGCGCGTCCATGTTTGGATGGACCTGTGTGTGGTTTGTTGCGTTGTTAGAGTTTATCGATGGAGGTCCTGGTTGAATGGGTTAACTCACTTCCACGGAGGGAGGTGGAGTCTTGGGTTTTGTAGTGCGTGTTCTGAGAGTGATTTTTGATTGGTAAAATGCGAGGCACGGGTTGCTAAATAGGGGTTGTGTTTTCGATGTTTGGTACTAACGGCGATGGCTACGGGATGTGTCGTGAACTGTATGTTCGAGGATGATTAGGTGATGTAATGTGAGACATGTACGTGGGTGTTTTTATTGATGTTTGATTTGAGTAGAGTCTTGAGAACAAGTGTTGGTGTTCTTTGAACGTTATGCAACTAGAGAGTGAATGTGGGATTTCATTGAAGAATAATAGGAATGATTGACTTTGGTTTTAGGGTTTCAGATATGAGATGGTCGTATTGTGTATTTTGACAAGGTCAAAATTGAATCGAATGATGTTAGGGAGTTGTTTACATGGTATGGGTATTATGAGAAGATTAGAAAGCTTTGATCCTGATTGATGATTGAGATATTTGGTGCTTTGTCATTTTTATTTGTTATGGTTATGTAATTGAGATATGATTGGGATTCTGAGAATAGGTATATGACTGTATAGTTGTTGAGGGTACATAGAGTGATGGATTGATAGTGAGTGGATCTCATTGTTATTTTGTGGATTGTGTGAGATTGTATTTGAGGTATGGACCTAAGGACAATAATGAAGTCTATGCAGAGACCGGATTGAGGATGAGGATGGCCTAACTAACCATTTCTCCTGAATTAATCCCTTTGTCAGTGATTGCTTTACGTTGACACAAATAGTAAAAGTATGGTATTGGGCGTGTGTCAGTGTGGTTGAGTGAATTCAGGTGGTTTGTCTCGGGTGAAGAGGCGTGTTAGATGGGACCATGTGTCTAATCCGTTTGATTGTTAACGATCTTGTTTTGAGGATTAATGCCCTGGGTGCAAGATAAAGCGCTTTACTGATTTGGTCGCCTAAGAGTTGCCTATGGGTCCGTGGCGTTAATGTGACCTAGAGTGAATTAGGGAGACTGCCCTAGTGTGGTTGAGTTAACTGAGCCCTAAATGATGCCCTAGAGTTACCTTGTGGTCAGGGACAGTTAACCAATCCTTTTCTCGTGCCGCCATGGAGCTGCCATGGGACAGGTTGCATTAACGATTTGAAAATGATGATCCAGAAAAAGGTTTTGGAAATGGGGAGCGACATTGCACGACATGGCTCATTATGACTTGGATTGTTTGTTGTTGATATTATGGTTACATTTTCTCCCCGAAGTTGTATGATCCCGTTCTCTTTTGCTCTATTCATTGTTTGGATTCACGCGGTCACAAGAGGTGTGTCTTAGATATCACCTACTGAGGAATTTTGCTTACCCCTTATTATTAACATTTTTCAGATCACGGGAAGGAGGTGGTGGATAATATTCCTCCACAAGCATGAGGGGGAAACTTGAAGTGTGTTTTGCAACCATTTTGTAGACTTGGGCCATTTTTTTTTTGTAAAGCAACATTTTGACATATATTAAGAGTGTTTAGCATGGCCTTGTAAATCCAACTATGAGCTTTTGGCTCTATTTTGATGTAAATTTGGATAAAATGTAATACTATGCAATATATCTTATTTGAATGTGAAAAATATGTTGTATTCTATTAAATTGTTGATGCAATGACCAAATAATGTAGAACATTATTGCATTATGCATTGGAATATTATTGATAGATTAGTTTTGAAGCCAAGTGAAACCATTGTATTTTATATGTTTTTTAGCAGGTTGTAGTAGGACTTTTTCTGTAGTGGTCATGCCGAAATTTTTATTTTTATTTATTTATTTAATTTTTTTTAGTTATTATTATTTTTTTTGGGTCGTTACAAGTTTTCTATTCCACCGCCATTAACCGCGTTGATTGGCGTTAATTTTTTCCGGCTGGGGATGCATTTTGGTGACTTTTGAGGTTGGGATGTCTAAACCATTACGTTTTGACTTTAGTTAAGTTTGTTTACTTGAATTCTTGCTAAGCATGCTTAAAAATGTTAAATTTCAGAATTTTGAATGTTGATTATGCATTTACATGTTTATATGGCAAAACATGTTCTAGATGATGTTAATTGAGTATATATATGTGCTTGGCTGCAAAGGTATTTAAAGAGCATGCTTTACGTTGAAATATGTTCTTTAGGTTATATGTATATACATGATGACGATGATGAGTATGTATGGCTAAATTGATAAAATACAAGTATGTGTATGCCAATTTTATTCATACATGATTCCATTCATGGCATGGGCATGGTTTGGGAAAAGTGAGGTTGAAATAATTCTTTTTAAATAAATGTGTTTGGAAAAGGATTGTAAGAAAAGGTTTTGTAAATGGAACCGGGTTTTGCGAGCCCGAAGCAAATTCAACCTAGAGGGAGCGCGGCCCTATGTAGGGCGTGAAAAAGCCCGAAATGGTTACTGGATTTGGAACCGGGGATAGCTATCAATCTCGCCTTGGTAAAGTCGGTTAGCGATTTTCAATGTGCATTGTGTTAGGCTGGGACAGTGGTCAAGAAAGCATTGCATTTTATGACATTTTGGCACTTATGATTTTGACTAAATATGTGATGATAACCTTTTAAATTGAATGATGTGGACTGTGATTTTGATAATTTCCCGTGTATGATTCCGACTTCTTTTTCCAATTCTTTGGTTGTTGGCTCAAGTGAGTCCAAAACCGGTGTTTTAGGTATTATCTACTGAGCTATTTAGCTCACCCCTTATCTTAACATTTTTAGGAAACCGAAGAAGTATGGACGAATGACTTACATTTACGGACCTAGACTACGCTAGAATTCCCCATAATGTTACGATGCTGTATTTACAGCCATGACGACCTCATATATGTATTTAAATTCCTTGTAAACATGTAAAGAAAAATTTATATATTTGTGGCCTTGTATCTTTAATTATACTCCTCGGACATATATAAGTGTATTTGAGAGATGTATGCTATGGGTATAAATTTATTTTTGTTCTAAGGTTATGTATGTGAAGAACTATATTCATATCTAGAATGGATGAGATGGACGTGAGCTACTTTGAATGCTTATTTTTAATGATGATGATTAGGGGACGTTATATTATATTGCAGTGTGTTGGGACATGTTATGACAGCTTTAAGGCCCAAATGAGGCCTATGCATTTCCCTTGTTCTTATACCAGTTCAATAACAGGATTGTTTCAGCAGAGTCATTCCAGCCGACAGAAATGGTAATTCGGTTGACCGGTATCTATTTTGACCATTTCTAGTAACCAACCATGTTTCAGCCTCACAACCGGCAAACCGGTAGAGCTATTTTGGTTGATCGGTATAGGGCCATTTTGGACGACCGAAGCCGGTTTGTTGCCCCTCCTTGCTTCTTGTTTCTTCTTCTGGTATGACCATTCCTAAGTCAAAGGAAGTTACCTTGGATCACTGTGGACATTAGAATGACGTAATATTAGTGTATTGACCTTGGAAATGATGGTATTGCCTTAGATGACCTTGGGTCTGGGTAAGGACCCGGTTAGCGATTCGGACCTTCGAGTTCGGGTTATTACTGGTAAATGACAATTACTGTACCTCCCCTGAGGTCTGGCAGAACTACAATTAAATCTGGAATTTGCCATTTTTTGGTAATATGTTCCCTTGAGATTTACCCATTTTTGTAAAGACCCCCCTTCCGTATAGACATTAGTCCTTTTTGTCCGAAAAAATGACTAAAGTGACCAAAATATCCATCAACTAAGTCTAACTGACCCTATTACCCTTTAAGTGTCGTGAAATAACAAAACAATTATGCATAAGTAGACCAAAATACCCCTTATATTGTAAATAGGACTGTATTTTAATGCACTGTGCATTCATCTTCTCCAAAAGAGAGAGATGGGAGTATTGTGCATCAAACTTACAATTTTTTTTCCACTAATTTATGTATATATTGAGTTTTTAAATGATTCAAACCCAAGTTGATTTTCATTATAGAGAGAGAAAGTAGGGATGGGATGTTACAAAGTCTCAAAACCTACGCTGTCGGACCCAACCAGTGTTGCTCACTTGCTCTGTCGTCGTCTGCCGCTTTGACAACCCCTAGGCTTACAAGCACTTCCTCAAGAGCTGTCACATCGTCGACATCCCTTTCTTCATCACCGTCCCTAGCAACATCTCACGTGACCACACCCATACCGTCGGACCCAACCAGTGTTGTTTCGCTGTCATCCAGACCATCGTCGTTTGCCGTTGTCATTGCCATCTGTTTGGTGACAAAACCGTACTTGAATTCTCTGAGCACTCATAATCCCTTTAAGCCACTACCCCAATCGAACTACAATCAAGCAATTCGAAATGGATTTGAACCATGGTGGTCAGAATCAAACACGCCGTGATCGATCAGTTGCAGTTTTATAGCAGAATTTCGGCACACGGTCGAAGAGGTGGTGGAGCGAAATGATGGGTCGGACACAATTTGCAAGAAATTTAATCAAAATGACATCAGGAGACCATTGCCGTCCCAATCTCCGCTGTCTGGTTCGTCATCCGTCGCTTCGACAACCCTAAGCCTACAAGCACTTCATCAAGAACTGCCTTTTCGTCGTCGGCGATGGCAACGTCATCACTCTCAGGGAAGTCGGCGTCGTGTCCAGGCTTTAGGCGGCTTCCAGCATTGAACTTCTTGAAATCCTAGACGCAAGAGGCATGTCTGGAATTTTTTTTTTATTTTTTTTATTTTTTTACTTTTACACGTATCCTAGTGTTTTTGAATTCTGATATTGCCAAATTAATGATTTAGTTTCTTGAATTCCATGAGTTAAAAGAGATAAAAACCCATAGCGCCTTTTTTTTTTTTTTTTTTTTTTTTTTTTTTTTTTTTTTGGGTAAAGTATAACTACTTCCCTGAGATTTGACAAAAGGATACTCACATAAAACTTACCATTTGATCGTTTATGAAACTTTTTTAACTTTACAATTTAATAAATTGGAGCAATCTACCCTCATGAACAATATATGCATAAATAAAAAGTAATAAAAAAAACTTTATATTATTCACTTTTTTATTTTTTTATTTATTTACTTTATAAATGTCCCAACTTCTTAAAAATGTAGACGTTTAAAATAATTTTTTGATCCAATACATATATTTCAAATAAATTATATTTTGTTATTACCTCTTTTCTTTTTCTTTTTTATTTTTAAATTAAGATGTTTAATTCTTTCATCTAAAAAAATTAAACCAATTTTTTTTCCTTAAAAATAAAAAATATGGTACCAGTATAACTTTATGCATCTTAAATTATATATCAAATATTATGCATTTCCCAACATAAAAGGGAAAAAAATTAATAATAAAACAAAGGGGAAAAAATAATAAAATAAAGGGAAAAAAAAAACAAAGGCATGTATAAAGTTATACTGGTACCTATTTTCTTTTATATTGGAAAATGCATAATATTTGATATATAATTTAAAATGTATAAAGTTATACTTGTACCATATTTTTTATTTTTAAGGAAAAGAGATTGGTTTAATTTTTTTAGATGAAAGAATTAAGAAAAAGAAAAAAAGAAAAAAAGAAAAAAGAAAAAAGAAAGTGAACAATACAAAGTTTTTTATTTTTTATTTTTATAAGTTGGGACATTTATAAAGTAAATAACAAAAAAAGAAAAAGAAAAAAGAAAGTGAACAATACAAAGTTTTTTTTTTATGCATAAATTATTCATGAGGGTAGATTGATCCAATTTATTAAATTGTAAAGTTAAAAAAGTCTCATAAACGGTCAAAGGGTAATTTGGTCAATTTTTCATATAAAAGGGGTGTCTTTGTCCATTTTTGAACCTTCAGGGGGTGCTTTGTCCAAAAAATAGGTAAGTTTCCTCTGAGTGTCCTTTTGCCAAACCTCAGGGGGTGTGGTTGTACTTTACTATTTTGATTTCAAACCCATTTTTTTTATCTGGTTTCCCTTCAAAGGCTAGAAAATTGCTTTCTCTGTTGTGAATTTGGCGATTTTGAAGGTGAAAAAACAGAACTAGCTTATGATTTCAGCTTTAGATCCTTTCTCTTTATTGGGTTTTCCTTTGAAAGCGAAATGAACACACTTTCATCGATAGAGAACACGAATTAGTTTTTGTGCCAACTAATTTCTTCAACTCATTCTACATTCTCCATGACGCTAAAAAAAAATTGTTGAACATTTGTAGAGCACAATGAGCACTCACATAAACATTTGCAGAGCATAGCGAGCACTCATTTGTTTTCGTTTCAGTTTTTTGATGTTCTTCTCAATAAAATTTTCCGGGTCTTCTTTATTTTGACATTTTCATTCAAAATGTCTCTGTTTTCAACTAGATTTTCTTTATTTGTCATAGATTTCTCTCGTTCACGGTGTTTAAAGTTGAAACCAACAAATAGTTGCAAATTCCCATGGTGAGAATTTCAGTAACATGAAAAATGACATGCGCTTCACCAAATGCTTCATTGCGTGTGTATAAATAAATAAATAAATAAATAAATATATATATATATATATATATATATATATATATATGTATGTACGTATAAATCCATACATATATGTTTCTATGGGTGGAAGGTGGTGGTGTGGATGGCACTGGTGATGGTTGGTGGAGATGGAAATGAAAGAGAAACAATTAGAAAAAGGAAAAAATAAAATATTTTATTGGGTAAATTTAGTGGGCAAAAGGGTCATTTACTATTTCTAGATATTATGATAATTTTTCATAATATAATAATATGGGTAGATAAGTAAATTCAACATAAAATTTGACACTGAGGGATCTTTGTAAAAATAAAATGACAAAACTCAAGTTTAGTTGCAATTAAACCAAACTTCAGGGAAGTCATTGTAGTTTATCCTTATAGCTATGGTAGTTTTATTTTATTTTTTTTAATGTAAAATATTATTTTCTAAAGCATTTCGTGGTTGTACAGTTCGAGTGGAAAGGCCGGACACTTTAGTTGTCCCATCATTTCTACCTCCCCACACTCTCTAATAATTGTTAAGATTCACAATATTGCCCCTTCAAGTTAGTATATTTGCTTTTAAAATAATCAACCGGCCCAACTAGAGAAAAGAGTCAAAATCCATGTTTATCTTCAAATCTGCAATTAGTGGTGAGAAATCTAAGGGCTCGTTTGGATTGAGGGATTTAGAGGGATTTGGAGATAAAAGAAAAGAAAAGATAGGGATAGGTGTGATTGGATGGAGGAAATAGAAGAGAAAAGAAGGATTGGAAAGGATTTGGAGGGATAGCCTATCCCTCCAAATCCCTCAAAATAGTAAAACCAAATCCCTCCAAAATTGACAAGATTTAGAGAGAAAGGGAGCAAATTACACAAGGGGCAAGAGAGTTGAGAGAGCCGGTTAAAGCTTTAATTTTTACAGTTACAGAGAGAGAGAGAGAAAGGGAGGCTTTTTCACGAGATGGAGGCTATTGGGGAGGCTGAAATATATATATATATATATATATATATATATATAATTTGCAGTTGCAGAGGGAGAGACCTGTTGTTGAATTCTGGCCAAATATGGGTTTTGATGTTCTGATTCTTGTAGATTTTGTAGTTTCCAATTGGAGAGAGAGAAAGAGATCAAAGAACGATGTAGGCAATTGGGAGGCTTAGTTGCCCTATGTGCAAAAAAAGCTCTCCAGACCAGTAGGCTAGAGAGAGAAATTTGAGGTAAAGAGAGAAGATCGGTTTTCTAGCGGCAACTCCTGTGGGTGTGGATATGCTGAGCGAAAGGGCGGCCTTGATGAGAGAGTCACTGCATAAGAGGCAGTCCATCACAGACAACATGGTCTCCATCCTTTGATTTTGCCCTAACCCTACAAAAGAGGGTAAGATGGTAATTTTATTATTATCCTTTGGCTTCTTTTCTCTCCTTTGTGTTATCCAAATAACAATATTGCCAATTCCTTTCTTTTCTTTCCCATCTATCCTAACATGAATATAAATTATAACTATCATTTCCTTTCTTTTCTTTTCTTTTCTTTTATCTTATAATCATTTCCTTTCTTTTCTCTCCTGTGTATCCAAACGAAGGCTAAAGAGTGAAAACAACAAAGCAGAGAGAATGTTGCAAATCCACTGGAACGTCTTGGCTATCATCATCTTCCTCCTCCTCGTGATCTTTAAGCTTTTCATATAGAAGCAAGAAAGATACAAGAGCCTACCTCCAAGCCCACCATCTTTACCCATTATTGGTCATCTCCATCTACTGAAACAACTAGTCCACCGGACTTTACAATTACTTTCCCAAAAATATGGTGAGATCTTACTACTCCGGTGTGGGGCCCGCAACATCCTTTTAGTCACATCCCCTGCTGCTGTGGAAGAGTGCTTCACCAAGAATGACATCGTCTTCGCCAATCGTCCCAGATTGCTCTCATGTAATTTTGTAACTTGTTTCAAAATTATATCTATAACCTCTTTGAAAATATATACTTAAAATTACTTTAATTTTTGATTCATATTATCTTTAGGAAAATACTTGGGAGTCCAGTATTCGGACCCTCCTAACACTTTCGGACCACTTTTTATTTATTTATTTATTATTTTGTGTTATTTATTTAATTTATTTTATTTTAAGCAAATGCACAAAATCACAAATTCACAATATTAAGTGGACTCCAAGATTCAATTTCCCCTTTGAAAAAGAGATCCTAATGTCCATCGCTCATTGATAACCTCATTTTTGTACACTTTCTTTCTTTATTATTATCCTGACAAACTCGGGGAGGAGTGGCTCGAACATGGGTACACCCGCTTAGGAAGGTGTAGGCCACGGGTAATGCCCCTTGAAAGGAAAGTAGGCATCAAGTAGGCCACTGTGTTGGATGAAACACACTCGATAAAATGGGCTAAATCTTACAAGAGAAGACATGGGTAATTAATAGGGTAAATTACACTGACCTTGAGGATTACATATTGTTCGCACGGTTTTTGATCTTGCGCCGGTCGATGGACTCTTTGCGGGCGTGCTAAAGTATTTGTATAAAAACACTCAAAATATGTTGATTCGAACACTAGCCTATCCCTTTTTCCGATGGCTGACTTTCTGGCAATTGTGTGGGAGAGAGACTAGTAAAAACTCCCAACAATGTTCTTTTTATGCCTTAGTTTGTAGTAAGGACTTTTTATCTAAGGTGCTTCAAAGAAGTAAAATGCGATTTAAAGTAAATGAAAAATGAACTGGCTGAATTGAAATGGACTAAAAAGTAAATTGGCCGAATTGAAATGAACAATAAAGGAAATGGCTGAATGGAAATTACATGGAAAATAATGACATTTTGGAATGAAAGAACAGGCTGAATTAAATTGACATGAATCTGATCAAAGATTTGTCATTAAAATTCGTTTGCATAAAACAAAGAATAAATTGTAAATAGCATAATTAAGCATTGCAAAAAGAATGATAAGTTATTGGAACTCATATTCTTCGAATGGAAATTACCATTTGGACAAAATAATAAAGAAGTGATAAAGATGACGTTTGAGTCATTTGATAAATGAATTTTGATTCATGTTTTGTGGGCGGTGCTGGACAATTGGAATAGGATTACATCTTTCCTATTTATAGAATTCTTTCTCAACTTATTTTCCTAACTTCTTGCTAGAAAATCTCTCATTCCCTTGATTTTCTTCACTTTGTTATTCAAACTAGGTCAAAACCCAGTATTCTTTTGCTTCTTGTCTCGTCTTGCTCATTGCTTCAATAGGAAAATCCTTATTGAAAACTCTCTTTGATCTAGTCAAATGTAAGTTGCTAGAATGTTGTAGAAAAGTTGCTAAGTTCTAGCAACTTCCTTTTATAAACTTGGTAGCCGTGTTCTATCCCAAGTGGCCCATCCTTTAGCGCAATGTTAAGGCCACTTATCACAATTAGATTTATTAACTTCATGCTGCCAACCTTCTATACATGTCTTCAGAGCTTTCCTTCTTTCATCAAACTAAACTTCCTATTTTACAGGAATTTAGTTATTGAGTTTCATCCAAACTCTAGCCTTTTCCTTTTCTGTTAATAGTCCATTTTGAAAAAAGTCAAATGTGAGTTGCTATATTTCAGTAACTACCACATCATTAGGTGGTTGAAATATATCTTTCTATATTTGCTCCTAATATTTTCAAACTGGCCGATCCCCTTGACTCCATATTAGAAATACCTATTTGCCCCTTATTGGTCCACGTCATCGCTGAGATGGCTGCCAAGTTTTGGTGCCAACACATATAGGTACACCGTTCAACGTTTATTAGTTTGCCTAACCCTAAATTTGTTCAGCGGCTGCCGAAAGGTGATTTTGTGCGTGAAAAGTTAGCAATGCCCTAATTTTCATACAAGGGAAGGGCACAAGATTTTCATACAAGAGTGATAAAATTGACATTGTATAGAATTTGGTGAGGTTTACCGAAAAAGAAAAAAAGAAAAAAAAAAGAAATACGTTAGGCTATCATTGAACATAAGCACCAAATTTCAAGGGAGGTCAAAGTAATATTAAACAGTTTACCCATGTGTAATTTGTCCAAACCTTAACGAAGGTGAGTGTAATTTACCCTAATTAATAATGGGTTTGGATATGCATTTCATATTACGAAGTCCCTGTCTTACTACATCATCATGTATAATTATTTTGATGGTGACGTATCAAAAATGGCTTTGATGGTATTTCACATGCTATCATTTCACGAGAAATTATTAGTTTATCCCGGGACCACTACCTTATATATGGTCCCGACTAATTACAGAAAGGTACATCAGTAAAATTGTAAGTCAGGCCGTGAGAAATTATTAGGTAATCCTAGGACCACCACCTCACATATGGTCCAAAGACTTCTTCTGTTTTGTGTGTGAATTTCATAGAAGGAGAAGTCAGACTGGCCGTGGTGGAAGTTGAACTGGCCGAGGGTGGCACCGCTGTAGTTCTTGGTGGTACAGGATAAGCGGTTGTTAGAGCAGTTGCAGTTGGTGCGGGCCTAAATGCAGAGGAACTAATTCTAGGTTGGTGCCAGGAAGGAGCAGTAGGTTAATTTTTGGAGGAAAAGTCGCCATGCTTGAGGACGGGTTGACCGGCGCTGGGTTGACAACTTGACGGATCACTAGGTCGTCATCATCGACGGAGACAAAAGTTGTAATACCCTAATTTTAAAAGGATAGTCTCGATATTTATTTATTTGTTTTAATTATATTTTTTAATTATTTAATTAATTATTTGACTAATTGCTTATGTGTTTAATTGAATTAGGTATTACTTGATTATTTGATTATGTGTCTATGTATTATTTGTATTTGTCTATGTGTTAATTGTTTAATTAGATTATGTGTTTAAATGATGTTTTGATTAATTGTAAATTAAATATTTTCTTTTCTTTTATTATTTTATTTTATTTTTCTTTTATGATTATGGTTAGTATTAATGAGCCAACCAATTGGGTCCCATGGATTACTTGGATATGAGGTTGGATGTGTATGAATTATTACCCATGAATAATGTATGTGTATATATAGATATATATTATATACATATATAAAAGGGAAAGTAATTTATTAATTATTTTTATGGTAACTTGGGTAATAATATTTAATCTGATGTATATGTTTTATATTTAAATAATAAAAATATACATAGATTTGATACGTGTTATGTTTTAAGTTACTTTATAATATTATGGTAACTTAAGTATTATTGGATAATCCATTAATAAATAATGGAATGTGTATAATTTATTTATTTAATAAACATATACATAAATTATATACGTAACATATTTTACTTACATTTTTAATATATATATAAAAGAGAAAGTAATTTATTAATTACTTTTATGGTAATTTGGATAGTAATATTTAATCTGATGTATATGTTTATTTAAATAACAAAAATATACATAGATTTGATACGTGTTATGTTTTAAGTTACTTTATAATATTATGGTAACTTAAATATTATTGGATAATCCATTAATAAATAATGGAATATGTATAATTTATTTATTTAATAAATATATACATAAATTATATACGTAACATATTTTGCTTACCTTTTTAATATTTTTATTTTCATTTTTTTTTTAGTTGACTTGGATTGGGAAAAGGGTTAAGGTTATTTTATTTAGCCTATAAATATTAGTTATAGGTTGTAAAAGGGGGTTAGAAATATTCATGTGATATATACTAGAGAGATAGTGTTAGAGAGAGAAGGAGGAAAAGGAAAGAATGAGGAGAAAAACCCTATAGAGAGAAGATCAAGGAAGAAGAAGTTTAACTTTCGATCCGAAAGTTTAAGGCAAGTTCTTCTTCTATCTCTTTCCCTTTGATTCGTGTTTCTGTACATGCTTAGGAAATTCTAGGATTTATTAAACACATAAAATTGAATAATTATGCATGTTTAATTGGGTTAGAACATAGGTTTTATGAAATTGGTTCATATCTGTTCTTGTGTTATGAATTGATAAAATGCATGATTTTGATTTGATTTTTTATGTGAATTTTTACATGTTTAAATTATGTATTTTTTTATATCTGTGGAATGATGGAACGTAGAAACATGCCTAGGATTCCTGAACATTAAATAGGGACTAGGTTTGGGTTTTAATAAATTTAAATAGACTCAATCATAATGATACTTGCTATTTGAATGTTTTAAACAAACGAATGGATTTAATCTTTTAAAATATTTTAGCAATTGAGATTAAATGTGTATGACGAATTGGATAAAGAGAATCCTTATTTAACGGTATGATAAAATATCATCATGCATAAGATTCAGTTTGTGTAGGACATATGATATAGGAAGTTTAAAGAAATAATAAGTCATTCCTATTATGTGGTAACTTGA
The DNA here is from genome assembly GCF_030987335.1 of Cornus florida. Lineage (NCBI taxonomy): Eukaryota > Viridiplantae > Streptophyta > Magnoliopsida > Cornales > Cornaceae > Cornus > Cornus florida. Next base: position 55,172,579 of record NW_026775579.1, on the reverse strand, counting down.
TATCATATTTATCATAGTTATTTATGAAATGTTTGATGTATTTCCTTAATTGTTACATCAATTGTTGGATTGTGTGGTTTAATGCACCGGTATGGGACGGTGGCATTCTAGGGATGGATTAACTTATCAGTTAAGTCCTACCTATTTTATATAAGGGAATGGATTAACTAAAATGTTAAGTCCTACTTATATTTAAGTCAGGTCAACTGAACAAGTTGAATGACTTATGGAGGATTAATTTATTATATATGGGAATGGATTAACTAAAATGTTAAGTCATACTTATATTCAAGTCAGGTCAGCTGAACAAGTTGAATGACATATGGAGGATTAATTTATACTGGATAGGATGGTTACTAGATTATATATATATAAATATGGTGCCATAATATGAGCTTGAGTCTCAGGATCAATGGTTAGGGCGCGTATATCGCTAGGGATGTGTAGCTAGATATAGTGTTGTTGTGTACCCTGGTAGGTCTAGGTACTCATGCCCACTATATGTGCGTTTTGCATGTTGCCTACTATTCAAGTTGAGACAACCCTATAGTCTAGTGAGGTTCCTTTAGTGTGTATATATATATATATGGACTACTAGTTACTGTTGGATTGACTAGGATGTATACGTGTATCGGATCTCTGCTTGGACTGTAGTAGAGTAGAACTTGTTTGTGGGCCTGTCCCACCATTATTTTTCAGGTGTTCGTCACGAGTAGAGGTTGTTCGTGCTGAGCGGGGATCAGTCTACTTCATTCTTCCGATGCTACATAGGAGTTCCTTTATGATTCAGTTTCCTGTTTTAGATTACTGTCATTTGTTTAGTTTGGATTTTCTAGGGTCCACACAGTATGGATTCCCGAGTTGTATTTTGGAGGATCAGTTGTATCAGAAGAGTTTATTAATTAATGGAAATATATTATGAGGTTTATTATTAGATTATCATTTTAGTTTCTTGTCAGCATTTTATTTATTCTTCTTTATTCTTTTGTACTCTGTGTTCGTTTATTATCAATTTGTTTTGATATCCTCGGGTATTCGGGCGTGGGCTTGGCTAACCCGCATTCAGGAATCCGGGGTATCATAGTTGGTATCAGAGCACTCCAGGTTCAAGTATCCTTAGGAGTGTCTATCGTTATATGACTTCCGCGTTGCGTCTCTTAAAACTTAGAGCCCATATTAGGATTCGTTGTACTTTATTTACGGTTTGTTAGGAGGTGCTGATGTCAATTATATTCTGTAGTCATAGAATGGTTGGCACTAGAAAAATGATGGGTTCAAGGCAAAACAATAAAGACCCAAAGGAGTAGAGGAGTATGTTATCGATTTCGTTGCCAGAAGGCAGAGTTAAGGATTGACGGTTTAGGTTCGTTTGGCGTTACTTTAAAAGTATAAGCCAAGGAAGGATTTAGGTGTACGTGATAGGTCACCCCATATCGGGACCAATACTACTTCAGTTGATCTAAAAAAGGAGACAAACAAGGAGTAGGAGCCGAAGAGGATCCTAATGGAGGAGATTTATGTGTATCCAATAGAAAGGGTACTAAATCTTGAAGAGGGATGATTGCACGAGGTGATTTGAATTGCTAGTAGTATAGCGAATGTTATTAGTAGAATTGGGGTTGATCAATCTACAAATAATTAAATCTTTCTTATCATCTCTAAAAGAGGTATATAAGAAGTATTGTTCAGGAGTTTGGGTATCGGATGTGTTCTTATCAGAACGAAATACATAATTTTTAAATCACATACAAAAAGGCATTGGTATTATGTTTTGACGTTCTAATTTGATTTATAAAGTCAAGTAAGACAGTTTACATTCCGCATATAAGGAGGATGAGGGTTAAGCCTTTGGTATTTGCTTAGGAAAACATATGTGCTTTTAAACGATGTTTTAAAGGATATGTTTCGAGGTTGAATGATTATTTACGAAACTATAAAAGGAAATTTTGAAACAATCTAGTAAGGTTGATTTCAAAGGAGACTTTCTTTTCTAGAAAGAACGATGTCCTAAGTAGGACTATATTTTGTTCTATTGTGTTTATCATACGTGTTTTATTTTATTTTTTTGTTAATTACTCGGGATTTGGTATGTGGTTTAGTTGGGGACATAAATGTGTGATCAACCAATTATTGTTTTAATAACATGGAGTCATAGCGCTATTTACGCTAAATTTGTGAGCATACGGTCATAGGATTTGGTAGATACACATAAATCTAACCAATCTATTGGACCTGGACATATGTCATTATGGTGTGTTTTGGGATGGGATAATTAAACCATCACTACAAGTCAAACAATCTAGAACGTTAGGTATGGATTCGTATCATATTACAATACTATGATATTGGTGATTGTTAATGTTTCGGTATGCGTGAGGTAGTGGTAAATAAAGATCACTAAAACGCCATGATGATATATCAGAGGTGCTGGATTTGCTGAACATCTTCTTGAAAATTTCAGAAGTTGTTACCAAGTCAGAAGGAGGATTTAGTACTGGATTAAGTACTTATTGGAATGACACCGAGTGAGGATATGAGACTGAATAAATATTTATCAGTAAATTCTTAATCAAGAATTTATTCAAAAGGGTGTGTCATTGGGAGGAATTTGCCGGTGTTGCACATGGAGGAGGAAACTAAGTCTCTTCATTTCCATAAATAATATGGAATTATTTTTTTAGTCACAATTTGCAACAATTAGCTGTTGCAAGGAAATTGATGACTTATGTAGAGGATGAGAAGATTTCATATTCTTTTGAAGTTAGATAAAGAAGTCGGATTGTCATTAACTTATCTTAAAGAAGCAGGGTGTGTCAAAGACAAGATGGTGAGACCAAATACTTATATAAAGATGAGGTGCATGGTATGTATGGAAAGGTCGTAGTTTATTGACTTTTGTTAAGTTAAAGTCAGAGTTAACTATTGATAAATTGAATTACCGATTGATTTTTAATATCGGCAAGTTTATCACGGATTAGTGGTGGATAGATTTAGTTACAGAATTCGCTTTTGAAGATGCTCCAATTTAAACAATGGGTACAGACGAAAGCTGGTGATACCGGACTAATGGTACTTTCTGTAGACAAATTTGATGGAGGATGCAAGGATTGAGTTTCACAACTCTTAGTTCTTTATTCACCCTAGTAGAAACATGATGCTTCACAGTATGAAGCAGATGTTTGGAGGACAGGCAGGAAGAGGAATATAGTGTTTTTTCTTTAAGTCTAATATTTATTAAATAGTAGAGATGGACCATCAGAGATCACTAGATTCTTGCAGCTATTTTCTATACTGAAGTGGAAATGACAGAGCATTTTCACGGATTTAGTTGAGGGATTGCTGATTTGATGCAAGGGTCAGGATTCTAGATAGGATATTGGTTGACTGATAAAATTAAATCAGTTTCATTTTATCTATTTTGATTGAGCTGGTAAGATATCAGTTCATACGAATATAACGGATCACGAGACGGCTTAGATGGATGCAAAGTGTGAATAATAACACTTGTTATTACCAACGTAGTTCAGGAGGTCAATTTTGAATATCGGAGCTGACCCTAGAGAAGGTGTTACCTTACTCAGATGGAGTTTAAGGTACTGGAGGAGGAGTTAGTAGTTTCTATAAATAGTGATATGACTGTCGGGCGACTGAGATAGAAATTTATAATTTTTCTTGGTACACCCAGACGGTTAGAAGGTACATCACGACATCAAATGTCAGTTTTGGTGAACAAGTACGGATAGGGACGTATATATAATTGCCCTAAGTGTAAAACCTGCTACAAAGGTGGAAAGTTGATCATTAGATATCATAGGAATCTTTAGCCACTTCCTATAACAAATATGGAAGTTGAACTAAACAGGAGTGATAGTTGGTGGGAAGGATCGACATTGATTTGGAATTTCAATTTTCCATATGGAATCCGAGTGGTGGATTGAGAAAGATCGCTTGAGGACATAAATTTGAGTGATGCTTATTTTAGAACTTCATAGTAGTTATATAATTCAGTGATAGTGGTGTTATAGCATGTGGATATCCATATTAGTGGATGCAAAGTGCTATTTCGAAGGAGCTTTATGAAGATTTTGGAGCAGCCGCTCTACTTCATATATATAGACGGAGGAATTAATCGAGAGATTAAATTAGACCATAAAGGATATGTTTGAGGCGTATATCCTAGATTTTCATGGACTATTGGAAGTGTTTACTTCACTTGTTGGAATTTTGTCTGTGATATTGTTGGCACAAGGAGGTTAGTGTGACAACTTTGGAGGTTTTGTATCTTTCACAATGCATACCTCTCATTTGTTGGTTGGAAATGGAAGTAAGGGTTGTACAATCAGACCTCGACTTCATTTAAAAATATGTCAGAAATAGATACTTCCCTTTATATTGAACTACGCGCGATTGGGAGGCAACAGTAGGATGTTGTAAATAGTTGAACTCGTATACTAGAGTTTTTCTATCAGGGAGTAGTTTGCTCGTTCTGTTTTCTATGTAGGAAGAAAAGCAATTTTTGGAGAAAGGTCAATTTTACTTATTACATTGACTTTTAGAAGATTGTGTTTCGCAATTGAGGCAGTCACCTTTGAATTAGCGTTACCAAATTATTAGCGCTGGGTGCATAGGAGTTTGTGCGTATATTCTATGGCAGTTGGAGGTATGTAGATCATTCCCTTGTCGACATAGGAGGATTACGTTGTTAATTGATACAACCTACGCATTGTATGTTTATTGTGTTTCTTAAAATATAGGAACTCTGTATACCACTTGGTATATTGGAGTTAAGTGGAGCCCTTATAGTGAGGTTGCGTCAATTTGGAATATGAGGATGTTTTTCGCTCACAGTTTCTAAGCATAATGGAAGAAAGTAAGGGCGAATTCCGATGACGGAATTCCTTTTATTAGGGGGGAAGAATGTAATACCCTAGTTTTAAAAGGATAGTCTCGGTATTTATTTATTTGTTTTAATTGTATTTTTTAATTATTTAATTAATTATTTGACTAATTGCTTATGTGTTTAATTGAATTAGGTATTACTTGATTATTTAATTATGTGTCTATGTATTATTTGTATTTGTCTATGTGTTAATTGTTTAATTAGATTATGTGCTTAAATGGTGTTTTGATTAATCGTAAATTAAATATTTTATTTTCTTTTATTATTTTATTTTATTTTTCTTTTATAGTTATGGTTACTAGTAATGGGCCAACCAATTGGGTCCCATGGACTACTTGGATAGGAGGTTGGATGTGTGTGAATTATTACCCATGAATAATGTATGTGTATGCATAGATATATATTATATACATATATAAAAAGGAAAGTAATTTATTAATTATTTTTATGGTAACTTGGGTAGTAATATTTAATCTGATGTATATGTTTTATATTTAAATAATAAAAATATACATAGATTTGATACGTGTTATGTTTTAAGTTACTTTATAATATTATGGTAACTTAAGTATTATTGAATAATCCATTAATAAATAATGGAATGTGTATAATTTATTTATTTAATAAACATATACATAAATTATATACGTAACATATTTTACTTACCTTTTTAATATATATATAAAAGAGAAAGTAATTTATTGATTACTTTTATGGTAATTTGCATAGTAATATTTAATCTGATGTACATGTTTATTTAAATAATAAAAATATACATAGATTTGATACGTGTTATGTTTTAAGTTACTTTATAATATTATGGTAACTTAAATATTATTGGATAATCCATTAATAAATAATGGAATATGTATAATTTATTTATTTAATAAATATATACATAAATTATATACGTAACATATTTTGCTTACCTTTTTAATATTTTTATTTTCATTTTTTTTTTAGTTGACTTGGATTGGGAAAAGGGTTAGGGTTATTTTATTTAGCCTATAAATATATAGCTATAGGTTGTAAAAGGGGGTTAGAAATATTCATGTGATATATACTGGAGAGATAGTGTTAGAGAGGGAAGGAGGAAAAGGAAAGAATGAGGAGAAAAACCCTATAGAGAGAAGATCAAGGAAGAAGAAGTTTAACTTTCGATCTGAAAGTTTAAGGCAAGTTCTTCTTCTATCTCTTTCCCTTTGATTCGTGTTTCTGTACATGCCTAGGAAATTTCAGGATTTATTAAACACATAAAATTAAATAATTATGCATGTTTAATTGGGTTAGAACATAGGTTTTATGAAATTGGTTCATATCTGTTCTTGTGTTATGAATTGATAAAATGCATGATTTCGATTTGATTTCTTATGTGAATTTTTACATGTTTAAATTATGTATTTTTCATATCTGTGGAATGATGGAACGTAGAAACATGCCTAGGATTCTTGAACATTAAATAGGGACTAGGTCTGGGTTTTAATAAATTTAAGTGATACCCCCCCGGATTTCCGAATGCGGGTTGGCCAGGCCCACGCCCGAATACCCGAGGATATCAAAACAAATTGATAATAAACGAACACAGAGTACAAAAAAATAAAGAAGAATAAATAAAATGCTGACAAGAAACTAAAATGATAATCTAATAATAAACCTCAGAATATATTTCCATTAATTAATAAACTCTTCTGATACAATTGATCCTTCAAAATACAACTCGGGAATCCATACTGTGTGGACCCCTAGAAAATCCAAACTAAACAAATGACCGCAATAACTGTCTAAATCAGGAAACTGAATCATAAAGGAACTCCTATGTAGCATCGGAAGAACGAAGTAAACTGATCCCTGCTCAGCACGAACAACCTCTACTCCTGACGAACACCTGAAAAATAATGGTGGGTCAGGCCCACAAACAAGTTCTACTCTACTACAGTCCAAGCAGAGATCCGATACACGTATACATCCTAGTCAATCCAACAGTAACTAGTAGTCCGTATATATATATATATACACACTAAAGGAACCTCACTAGACTATAGGGTTGTCTCAACCTGAATAGTAGGCAATATGCAAAACGCACATATAGTGGGCATGAATACCTAGACCTACCAGGGTACACAACTACACTATATCTAGTTACACATCCCTGGCGATATACGCACCCTAACCACTGATCATGAGACTCAAGCTCATATTATGGCACCATACTTATATATATATATAATCTAGTAACCATCCTATCTGGTATAAATTAATCCTCTATAAGTCATTCAACTTGTTCAGCTGACCTGACTTGAATATAAGTAGGACTTAACATTTTAGTTAATCCATTCCCTTATATAACAAATTAATCATCCATAAGTCATTCAACTTGTTCAGCTGACCTGACTTGAATATAAGTAGGACTTAACATTTTATTTAATCCATTCCCTTATATAAAATAGGTAGGATTTAACTGATAAGTTAATCCGTTCCTAGAATGCCACCATCCCATACCGGTGCATTAAATCACACAATTCAACAATTGATGTAACGATTAAGGAAATACATCAAACAATCCAGAAATAACTATGATAATATAATATCAAGTTATCACAAAATAGGAATGACTTATTATTTATTTAAGTTTCCTATATCATATGCCCTACATAAACTGAATCTTATACATATAATGATATTTTATTATACCGTCAAATAAGTATTCTCCATATCCAATTCATCCTACACATTTAATCTCAATTGTTAAAACATATTAAAAGATTAAATTCATTCATTTATTTAAAACATTCAAATAGCAAGCATCATTATGATTGAGTTTATTTAAATTTATTTAAACCCAAACCTAGTTCCTATTTAATGTTCAGGAATCCTAGGCATGTTTCTACGTTCCATCATTCCACAGATATGAAATATACATAATTTAAACATATAAAAATTCACACCGGAAATCAAATCAAAATCATCCATTTATCAATTCATAACACAAGAACAGATATGAACCAAATTCATAAAACCTATGTTCTAATCCAATTAAACACGCATAATTATTTAATTTTATGTGTTTAATAAATCCTGAAATTTCCTAGGCATGTATAGAAACACGAATCAAAGGGAAAGAGATAGAAGAAGAACTTGCCTTAAACTTTCGGACTGAAAGTTAAACTTCTTCTTCCTTGATCTTCTCTCTAAAGGGTTTTCTCCTCATTCCTTCCTCTTTCTCCTTCTCTCTCTAACTCTCTTTCTCTAGAATATATTACGTGATATATTTTCACTCTTTTTTCAACCTATAGTTGTGTATTTATAGGCTAAATAATAACCCTATTCCTTTTTCCAATCCAAGTCAACTTAATAAAGAAAAATAAAAAAAATGAAATTATTAAAAAGGTAACTTAAAATATGTTACGTATATAATCTATGTATATCCTTATTAATTAAATAAAATATATACATTAGATTATTTATTAATACTAAAGTTACCATAATATTAAAAGGTAACTTAAAACATGTTACGTATATAATCTATCTGTATCCTCATTAAATAAATAAAATATATACATCAGATTATTTATTTATACTAAAGTTACCATAATATTAAAAGGTAACTTAAAACATGTTACGTATATAATCTATCTGTATCCTCATTAAATAAATAAAATATATACATCAGATTATTTATTTATGCTAAAGGTATCATAATATTAAAAAGGTAACTTAAAACATGTTACGTATAAAATATATGTATATCCTTATTATATAAATATATAAAATATATACATCAGATTATTTATTAATACTAAAGTTACTATAATATTAATAAATTACTTTCCTTTTTATATATATGTATATACATATATATCTATATATATACATATACAACTATCCATGGGTAATTATCCATACCCATCCAACCTCCTATCCATGGGTAATTATCCATACCCATCCAACCTCCTATCCAAGTAGTTCATGAGACCCAATTAGTTAGCCCATTACCACTAACCATAACCATAAAATAAAACATTTAATCATTTAATTTACAATTAATCAAATATATCATTTAAGCACACAATCTAATTAAACAAATAATACAAATAATACATAGACAAAATACAAATAACACATAGATAAGTAGCCAATTAATCAAGTAATACTTAATTCAATTAAACACATAAACAATTAGTCAAATAATCAATTAAATAATTAAAAAAATACAATAAAAATAAATAAATAAATACCGAGACTATCCTTTTAAAATTAGGGGTATTACATTCTTCCCCCCTAACAAAAGGAATTCCGTCATCGGAATTCGCCCTTACTTCCTTCCATTATTCTTCCATTCTGCTTAGAAACTGTGAGCGAAAAACATCCTCTTATTCCCAAGTAGACGCAACCTCACTATAAGGGTTCCACTTAACTCCAATATACCAAGTGGTAGACAGGGTTCCTTTATTTTAAGAAACACAATAATCATACGATGCGTAGATTGTATCAAATAACAACGTAATCCTCCCATGTCGACAAGGGAATGATCTACATACCTCCAAGTGCCATAGAATATACGCACAAACTCCTATGCACCCAGAGCTAATAATTTGGTAACGTTAATTCAGAGGCGACTGCTTCAATTGCGAAACACAATCTTCTAAAAGTCAATGTAATAAGTAAAATTTACCTTTCTCCAAAAATCGCCTTCTTCCTACATAGAAAACAGAACGAGCAAACTACTCCCTGATAGAAAAACTCTAGTATACGAGTTCAACTATTTACAACATCCTACTGTTGCCTCCCAACCGCGCGCAGTTCAATACAAAGGGAAGTATCTCTTTCCGACATATTTTTAAATGAAGTCAAGGTCTGATTGTACAACCCATACTTCCATTTCCAACCAACAAATGAGAGGTATGCATTGTGAAAGATACAAAACCTCCAAAGTTGTCACACTAACCTCCTTGTACCAACAATATCACAGATAAAATTCTGACAAGTGAAGTAATCACTTCCAACTGTCCATGAAAATCTAGGATATACACCTCAAACATATCCTTTATGGTCTAATTTAATCTCTCGATTAATTCCTCCGTCTATAGATATGAAGTAGAGCTGCTGCTCAAAATCTTCGTAAAGCTCCTTCGAAATAACACTTTGCATCCACTAATATGGACATCCACATGCTATAACACCACTATCACTGAACTATAGAACTACTATGAAGTTCTAAAATAAGTATCACTCAAATTTATGTCCTCAAGCGATCTTTCTCAATCCACCACTCAGATTCCATATGGAAAATTGAAATTCCAAATCAATGTCGATCCTTTCCATCGACCGTCACTCCTATTTAATTCAACTTCCATATTTGTTATTGGAAGTGGCTAAAGATTCCTACGATATCCGATGATCAACTTTCCACCTTTGTAGCAGGTTTTACACTTAGGGCAATTGTATATGCATCCTTATCTGTATCTGTTCACCAAAATTGACATTTGATGTCACGGTGTACCTTCTAACCGTTTGATCACACCAAGAAAAATTATAAATTTTCTAGCTCAGTCGCCCGACCGTCATATCATTATTTACAGAAACTACGAAATCCTCCTCGAGTACCTTAAACTCCATCTGAGTAAGGTAACACCGTCTCCAAGGTCAGCTCCAATATTCAAAGTTGACCTTCTCAACTACCGTAGTAATAACAAGTGTTATTATTACACCTGCTATAAATGCATCTAATAACTCAACAACTAACCGAAAGATTTAAATATTCTATCATTTGTTAAGAGCATCCATTTACATCATTGCTTCCACCAGACGGAACTTGATATAAAGTGTGAATCACCACTGTAATCCATCTAAACCGTCTCATGATCCATTCTATTCGTATGAACTAAAGTCCTACCAGTTCGAAATAGATAAGAATCAAGTTGACTTATTGTATCAGTCAACCAATATCCCATCCAGAATCCTGACCCTTGTGTAAAATCAGAAATCCCGCAACTAAATCTGTAAAATGCTCTCTCATTTCCACTTTAGTATAGGAAATGGCTGCAAAGGATTTAGTGATCTTTGATGGTCCATCTCTATTATCTAATAAATATTAGAAGAACTAAAAGTTGTGAAACTCAATCCGCACATCCTCCATCCAATTTGTCTATAGAAAGTACCGTTAGTCCAGTACCACCAGTTTTCGTCTGTACCCAACGTTTAAATTGGAGCGTCTTCAAAAGCGAATTCTGTAACTAAATCTATCCACCACTGATCGGTGATAAATTTGCCGATATTGAAAATCAATCAGTAATTCTATTTATCAATAGTCAACTATGACTTTAAGTCAACAAAAGTCAACAAATTACGACCTTTCCATGCATACCATGCACCTCATTTTTATAAAGGTGTTTGGTCTCACTATCTTGTCTTTGACACACCCTGCTTCTTTAAAACAAGTTAATGACAATCCGACTTCTTTGTCTAACTTCAAAAGAATATGAAATCTTTCCATCCTCTACATAAGTTATCAATTTCCTAGTAACAGCTAATTGTTGCAAATTGTGACCTAAAAAAAAAAAAAAATTCCATATTATTTATGCAAGTGAATAAGACTTAGTTTTCTCCTCTATATGCAACACCGACAACTCCTCCTAATGACACGCCCTCACAAATAAAATTCTTGATTAAGAATAGACTGATGAATATTTATTCAGTCTACTATCCTCAATCGGTGTCATTCTAATAAGTACCTAAACCCGTACTAAATCCTCCTTTCGACTTAGCAACAACTTCCGGAATTTTTCAAGAAGATGTTCAGCAAATCTGGCACCTCAGATAAATCATCGTGGCCTTACAGTGATCTTTATTTACTACCATCTCATGCATCCCAAAATATTAACAACCACCATTATCATGGCGTTGTAATATGACACAAATCCATACCTAGAGTAAAGTAAATCAAACTAATCATACTAGATTATTTGACTCACAGTGATGGTTTAACTATCCCATCCCAAACAATATACTAGAATGACGCATGTCCAGGTCTAATAGATTGGTTAGAATTATGTGTATCTACCATATCCTACGACCGCATGCTCACAAATCTAGCGTAAATAGCGCTATTACTCCATATTATTAAAAATAATAGTTGGTTGATCACATACTTGTGTCCCTAACTAAACCATATACCATTAACCTAAATAATCAACGAAAATAAAGCACGTATGACAAACACACTAGCACAAAATATACTCCTACTTAGGACATCGTTCTTTCTAGAAAAGAAAGTCTCATTTGAAATCAACACTACCAAATTGTTTCATAATTTCCTTTTATAGTTTCTTAGGTAATCATCCAACCTCGAAACATATCTTTTAAACAGAGCTTAAAAGCAACATATGTTTGCCTAAGCAAATACTAAGGGCATAACCCTCATCCTCCCTACACGCTGAATGTAAACTATCTAACTTGGCTTTATAAAGCGAAATAGAACGTCACAACATAATACCAATACCTTCCTGAATGTGATACAAAATCATACGTTTCGTTCTAATAAGAACTCCATCAAATCTCCAATCTTCTGAAGAGTACTTCTTATATATCTCTTTTAGAGATGATAAGATAGTTTAATTATAGTAGATTAATCAATACCAATTCTACAAATAACATTAGCTATATAACCAGCAAACAAGATCACCCTCGCGCGATCATCCATTTTCCAGATGTAGTATCCTCTCTCTTGGATACGCTGAAATCTCCTCCATTAGGATCCTCTTTGGACTCTTAATCCCCACTTGTCTCATTTTTGAAATCAACTAAAGTCGCGTCGGCCCCGATATGCGGTGACCTATCATGCACATCTAAATCTTTCCTTGGCTTATACTTTAAAGTAGCTCCAAACGAACTTAAACCTTCGATCCCTAATTCTGCCTTCGGGCAATGAAATCAATAACGTACTCCTTTACTCCTTTGGATCTTTATCGCTGTCGCCTTGGACCCCATCTTTTTCCTAGTGCCAACCATTCTGTAACTACAGAATACAATTGACATCAGTTCCTCCTAACGAACCGTAAATAAAGTACAATGAATCCTAATACGGGGCTCTAAGTTTTAAGAGACGCAACGCAGAAGTCACATAATGAAAGACACTCTTAAGGACACTTAAACCTGGAGTACTCTGATACCAAATGTGATACCACCCCGGATTTCCGAATGCGGGTTGGCCAGGCCCACGCCCGAATACCCGAGGATATCAAAACAAATTGATAATAAACTAACACAGAGTATAAAAAAATAAAGAAGAATAAATAAAAAACTGACAAGAAACTAAAATGATAATCTAATAATAAACCTCAGAATATATTTCCATTAATTAATAAACTCTTCTGATACAATTGATCCTCCAAAATACAACTCGGGAATCTATACTGTGTGGACCCTTAGAAAATCCAAACTAAACAAATGACAGCAATAACTGTCTAAATCAGGAAACTGAATCATAAAGGAACTCCTATGTAGCATCAGAAGAACGAAGTAGACTGATCCCGGCTCAGCACGAACAACCTCTACTCCTGACGAACACCTGAAAAATAATGGTGGGTCAGGCCCACAAACAAGTTCTACTCTACTACAGTCCAAGCAGAGATCTGATACACGTATATATCCTAGTCAATTCAACAGTAACTAGTAGTCTGTATATATATATATATACACACTAAAGGAACCTCACTAGACTATAGGGTTGTTTCAACCTGAATAGTAGGCAACATGCAAAATGCACATATAGTGGGCATGAATACCTAGACCTACCAGGTTACACAACTACACTATATCTAGTTACACATCCCTGGCGATATACGCACCCTAACCACTGATCCTGAGACTCAAGCTCATATCATGGCACCATACTTATATATATATATATATATATATATATATATATATATATAATCTAGTAACCATCCTATCTGGTATAAATTAATCCTCTATAAGTCATTCAACTTGCTCAGCTGACCTGACTTGAATATAAGTAGGACTTAACATTTTAGTTAATCCATTCCCTTATATAATAAATTAATCATCCATAAGTCATTCAACTTGTTCAGCTGACCTGACTTGAATATAAGTAAGACTTAACATTTTAGTTAATCCATTCCCTTATATAAAATAGGTAGGATTTAACTGATAAGTTAATCCATTCCTAGAATGCCACTGTCCCATACCGGTGCATTAAATCACACAATTCAACAGTTGATGTAACGATTAAGGAAATACATCAAATAATCCAGAAATAACTATGATAATATGATATCAAGTTATCACAAAATAGGAATGACTTATTATTTATTTAAGTTTCCTATATCATATGTCCTACATAAACTGAATTTTATACATATGATGATATTTTATTATACCGTCAAATAAGCATTCTCCATATCCAATTTATCCTACACATTTAATCTCAATTGTTAAAACATATTAAATGATTAAATTCATTCATTTATTTAAAACATTCAAATAGCAAGCATCATTATGATTGAGTCTATTTAAATTTATTTAAACCCAAACCTAGTTCATATTTAATGTTCAGGAATCCTAGGCATATTTCTACGTTCCATCATTCCACAGATATGAAATATACATAATTTAAACATGTAAAAATTCACACTGGAAATCAAATCAAAATCATGCATTTATCAATTCATAACACAAGAACAGATATGAACCAAATTCATAAAACCTATATTCTAATCCAATTAAACATGCATAATTATTTAATTTTATGTGTTTAATAAATCCTGAAATTTCCTAGGCATGTATAGAAACACGAATCAAAGGGAAAGAGATAGAAGAAGAACTTGCCTTAAACTTTCGGACTGAAAGTTAAACTTCTTCTTCCTTGATCTTCTCTCTAAAGGGTTTTCTCCTCATTCCTTCCTCTTTCTCCTTCTCTCTCTAACTCTCTTTCTCTAGAATATATTACATGATATATTTTCACTCCTTTTTCAACCTATAGTTGTGTATTAGTAGGCTAAATAATAACCCTATTCCTTTTTCCAATCCAAGTCAACTTAATAAAAGAAAAATAAAAAAAATGAAAATATTAAAAAGGTAACTTAAAATATGTTACGTATATAATCTATGTATATCCTTATTAATTAAATAAAATAAATACATTAAATTATTTATTAATACTAAAGTTACTATAATATTAAAAGGTAACTTAAAACATGTTACGTATATAATCTATCTGTATCCTCATTAAATAAATAAAATATATACATCAGATTATTTATTTATACTAAAGTTACCATAATATTAAAAGGTAACTTAAAACATGTTACGTATATAATCTATCTGTATCCTCATTAAATAAATAAAATATATACATCAGATTATTTATTTATACTAAAGTTATCATAATATTAAAAAGGTAACTTAAAACATGTTACGTATAAAATATATGTATATCCTTATTATATAAATATATAAAATATATACATCAGATTATTTATTAATACTAAAGTTACTATAATATTAATAAATTACTTTTCTTTATATATATATGTATATACATATATATCTATATATATATACATATACAACTATCCATGGGTAATTATCCATACCTATCCAACCTCCTATCCAAGTAGTTCATGGGACCCAATTAGTTAGCCCATTACCACTAACCATAACCATAAAATAAAATAAAATAAAACATTTAATAATTTAATTTACAATTAATCAAATATATCATTTAAGCACACAATCTAATTAAACAAATAATACAAATAACACCTAAACAAAATACAAATAACACATAGATAAGTAGTCAATTAATCAAGTAACACTTAATTCAATTAAACACATAAACAATTAGTCAAATAATCAATTAAATAATTAAAAAAGTACGATAAAAATAAATAAATAAATACCGAGACTATCCTTTTAAAATTAGGGGTATTACAATTTAAATAGACTCAATCATAATAATGTTTGCTATTTGAATGTTTTAAACAAACGAATGAATTTAATCTTTTAAAATATTTTAGCAATTGAGATTAAATGTGTATGATGAATTGGATATAGAGAATCCTTATTTAACGGTATAATAAAATATCATCATGCATAAGATTCAGTTTGTGTAGGTCATATGATATAGGAAGTTTAAAGAAATAATAAGTCATTCCTATTATGTGATAACTTGATATCATATTTATCATAGTTATTTATGGAATGTTTGATGTATTTCCTTAATTGTTACATCAATTGTTGGATTGTGTGGTTTAATACACCGGTATGGGACGGTGGCATTCTAGGGATGGATTAACTTATCAGTTAAGTCCTACCTATTTTATATAAGGGAATGGATTAACTAAAATGTTAAGTCCGACTTATATTTAAGTCAGGTCAACTGAACAAGTTGAATGACTTATGGAGGATTAATTTATTATATATGGGAATGGATTAACTAAAATGTTAAGTCATACTTATATTCAAGTCAGGTCAGCTGAACAAGTTGAATGACTTATGGAGGATTAATTTATACTGGATAGGATGGTTACTAGATTATATATATATAAGTATGGTGCCATGATATGAGCTTGAGTCTTAGGATCAATGGTTAGGGCGCGTATATCGCTAGGGATGTGTAGCTAGATATAGTGTAGTTGTGTACCCTGGTAGGTCTAGGTACTCATGCCCACTATATGTGCGTTTTGCATGTTGCCTACTATTCAGGTTGAGACAACCCTATAGTCTAGTGAGGTTCCTTTAGTGTGTGTATATATATATATACGGACTACTAGTTACTGTTGGATTGACTAGGATGTATATGTGTATCGGATCTCTGCTTGGACTGTAATAGTGTAGAACTTGTTTGTGGGCCTGTCCCACCATTATTTTTCAGGTGTTCGTCACGAGTAGAGGTTGTTCGTGCTGAGCGGGGATCAGTCTACTTCATTCTTCTGATGCTACATAGGAGTTCCTTTATGATTCAGTTTCCTGTTTTAGATTACTGTCATTTGTTTAGTTTGGATTTTCTAGGGGTCCACACAGTATGGATTCCCGAGTTGTATTTTGGAGGATCAGTTGTATCAGAAGAGTTTATTAATTAATGGAAATATATTATGAGGTTTATTATTAGATTATCATTTTAGTTTCTTGTCAGCATTTTATTTATTCTTCTTATTCTTTTGTACTCTGTGTTCGTTTATTATCAATTTGTTTTGATATCCTCGGGTATTCAGGCGTGGGCTGGCCAACCCGTATTCAGAAATTCGGGGGTATCACAAAAGTCATCACTATGAGATTCGGCAAGTAGCGTGCGCGAAAAGAGTTAAATAACGAGATGTAGTTGTTGACGACAGGGATGTGAACTAAGAGTCTGTTGGAGAATCCATGGCCGCATAGGTTATCGGGGACCTTTTCCTTTCCTGTCGAGCATCCGACAGAGCTGATTGAATCAAAGTTTTACGGTGGAGTAACTTGGCGATTTGTACAGCGATGGAGAAATTATTTGGTAGTCTCAGGACAACCACCTCATACATGGTCCTGGCCAATTACAGAAAGGCACATCAGCAAAATTTTAAGTCAACATTAACCAAAATTTACATGTCATCACCGTACATATCGCCAAGTCAGGCTTCACCTTCTCCGCTATGAGACTCTGATTCAATCAACTCTACTGGATGCTTGATAGGAAAGAAAAAGGTCCTCGATAACCTATGTGGCCATGGATTCTCCGACGGACTCTTAGTTCACATCCCCGTCGTTGACAACTGTATCTCGTTATTTGACTCTTTCCGCGTGCATTACTTACTAGATCTCATAGCGGTGACTTTTGTTTCTATCGATGATGATGACAACCTCGTGATCCGTCAGGTCATCGACCCAACCCTGGCCAACCCGTCCTCGAGCACGGCGGTGATAAGCGCCGAATATTACATATTCAAGCGCCCTTATTTGCATTAGTTAAGTCCATTAGTTGTTTATTTTATTTAGATTGCCTTCATTTGCATGTTCATATTTATTTTCAGGTTCATTGGCCAAAAAGGAGCAAGAATGAGTTTTTGTTGAAGCCTTAAATGTCATGGTGCTCATTAAGGAAGTTCTGGCAGCAGTGGGAAGTGAGTTTGATCGCCATTTTTGACCTAGCAAACTCGAGAACTGGACTTTCATCAAAACATATAACATGAAGAGCTATGAATCAGCTTTCCAAAGACATAAATTTTGCTTCATTTGGAGTTCAGAGCAAAGAGTTATGCTATTTTCACCAAAGGTGCGCAGAACAGCCTGGCAGCAATGGATTTCGACCTTGCTCCTCATTTTTGACCCTCCAACCTTCAGAACTGGACTTTCATTATAACATGGTTTATGTAGAGCTTTGAATTAGCTTTCCAAATATTCAAACGGTTCGTCATTTGGAGTTCGGAGCGGGAAGTTATGGTCATTTTGCCAAAGTGGCTCAAGCTGGAAAGTAGCTTCGAGCGCTCGAAGAGCCACCTTCGAGCGCTCGAAAATTGGGCAGAATGCCCTCCGGAAGTCCTCATTTTCAGCCCACTTGTGCCTTGTCACCCTCATCTCTTATTTCCTCTTTTTGGAGTTGGTAGAAGATGTGTGGAGGGCCTTGTTTTGAGGGGTTTTGGTTGGTTTTCTTGCCTACAAAAGCTAAAGGAGCATTTCATTATCAAATATCTTGGAAGGGCAGAATTTCTAGAGGGAGGGAGGAGAGCAAGAGAAGGTTTTCTTGAAGCCACAAGAAGGGAGCTCGAAAATGGAGGGAAAAGGCATGGTTTTTCCTTCATCTAAAGCTTCTATGGGTAACTAACTCACCCTCTAGGGAGGTGATGAAGTCCCTCCCTTGTAAGCATGATCTAGTTTAGCTTTATTTTGGGGATTACAATGTATATGCTATGGTCTTTTCATAACCAAGAGCACTTCATTTGTTGTAATGAATGTTAATATTGCTATGAATGATTTATTTGAGTTGTTTATCTTGTTTTAGATGACCTCTTACATTAATCATGTTGCTTGAGTTTTCATGGTGAGAATGGAAACTAGGTTATGGAATGGTTTAATGACATGTTGATAGGTGACTTTGATAGATCATTGCTTAGGGAAGCCCTTTGATGGTGTATGCTTAATCCCTACCTTCATGTGCTTCATCATTGTGTCAAGGGCTTGATAGTCTTTCATTTAAGTATATGTGTTTAAGCTACACTCTAGTTTAGGTAGTCTAAACATATTCACCTTTGATGGATTATTCTTGTTTGTGATTCAATGTACTTCTTGTTAATTATATGGCAACCATGAGTTGCTATATAATTCTTGGCCATTATATATTGTTTTTCCCCAATTTAGCTCTAATCTAGCATGTGTATAGGGATGGAGACGGATTCACTCCCCTAGTTGTCTTTAATCGAATTTCATCTCATTTAAATTCTTGCAAGTTTTTAGTTCATGCATCTTAATTTCATAACTTAAGTGACAACCAACAAATCCTCTATGAACACTCCATATCACTCTAAAATGATTCTAGATACTTAGGTTGCCGTAGATTAGCGCAGTCCCAGTGGTTCGACTTACCCGACCAATAGCCCTATTTTACAATGATTCGTGCTATTGCGAAGGTTGATTAAATTTAGGTCATATTATCAACCGATCAAATTTTGGCGCCGTTGCCGGGGACTTGCAAACGGTTTAGCAACCAAAGTTCTAGGGTTAATTTTAGTTTGATTGTTAATATTGTGAATTGTGCATATTTCTTGTGTGGTTTTGACCATCTTTATGTTTTAAGTGATCTTGTGAGATTCTAGGAATTCGGGGCTCACTGAGGAAATGCTAGCAAATTTGTAAGTCTAGAGGACTCCAGGTAAGTCTCTTGACCTCCTAGTTTCAAACTTGTTAATATTTTGCATGTGTTTAATCTAGAGATTTTTAGCTTGTGAAGCCCTTGTCGAGGCTATTTCTGTTTTTCTGTTTTACAAAGCATCGGTCCTTGTCGAGGCCAATTTTTATATGTCTTGTGATAATTGAGGAGAAAGGGAACATCGTATGTGAAGTTGATGATAAAAATTTTTGTTATGATGATTGTGTTGTGAGTGTTGATGTTTGGCCGTAGATCGCTTTCCTTCCCAACTCTTGACTCGCCAGTTGACATAAATTCACTTGAAAGAACTCTTAGACGGAACCTTAGGGAATCTTCTAGCATAAGAGAACTTGAAACTGAATTTAACACAATGGCTGAAAATGTAGGAAATGTCGGAAATGAGGGAATTAATGGTGATAGGGCTGGAATTCCAAATGTAGAGCCAATGACCCTCAGAGACCATTTCATCCCTACCACCTATGCTTCACCTTCATGCATAGTGATGCCAAACATTGATGCAGCTCAATATGAGATCAAATCTAGTACCATTCAAATGCTTCCATCTTTCCATGGCCTTGATAATGAAGATCCATATAAGCATCTTGATGAGTTCCTTGAGATTTGTTCAACCATCAGGTTGCGAGGTTTCCCTGAAAATGCCCTCCATTTGCATCTTTTTCCATTCTCCTTAAAAGATCGCGCAAAATATTGGTTGAGCTCCCTAGTGGCAAATTCCATCAATTCTTGGGCTCAATTGCAACAAGAATTTCTTAAGAAATATTATCCGGTGAGCAAAACCAACCAAATGAGGCGTTCCATTCTCAGCTTTTCTCAAATCGATGGAGAACAACTCCATGAGACTTGGGAAAGGTTGCAAGATCTTCTTAGGAAATGTCCGCATCATTTGATTCCAAAATGGCAATTGGTGCAAGCCTTCTATGATGGTTTAACTGAACCACATAGACTCATGGTTGACTCCTCTTGTGGAGGGATGTTCATATCCAAGAGTGCGGATGAGGCTTGGACTCTACTTGAGAATTTAAGTGAAAATTCACTTCAACATACTTCTCGTAGGGCTCCAACCTCAATCGCTGCAAAGAACACCAATCCTTGTCAACCAAAGACGATGAGGGAAGAATCCTCTCAAGTGGATGCCATAGCTCACAAATTCTATCAATTGATGGCACCACATCTTTCTACCTCTTTGTCTCAAAATTCGGCAAGTACGGTATGTGCATCATGTACTAGTCCATTCCATCTCTCAGAAGATTGCCCCACACCGGAGCAATTTCCCAATCTAAATCAAGAGCAAGCAAATGCCATGTTCTCAAGGCCTGGGAATAATCCATATTCCAATACTTATAATCCAGGTTGGAGAGATCATCCAAATTTTTCGTGGAGGCAACAAGCCCCACAAAATTCTCAATTTCAAAGCCAAGGGCATCAAAATCCTCCCTCCTCTCAATTTCAAAATAGGCAATTTCCAGCCTCTTCAAGCTACCGTCCTCCGTATAATCCAAATGTCTCTAATCAACCTCCGGTGTACCCAACTGATGAAATTGTGGCTGCAAACAAGCAAATGATGGAATCCTTAAACAAGCAAATTATGGATTCTAACAAGCAACTCTTGACATCTCTGCAGCCTACCCTTCAAATGGTTCACTCTCATACTCAGTCCATAGCTAAGCTCGAAAATCAAGTGGGCCAAATAGCTAACTCTGTGAACCAATTGCTTCAAAAGGACAAGGGTAAACTTCCCGCTCAACCCTTTGAAAATCCTAGAGGAATGCATGCGATTGATGAAACCCCTCCATCGAGTGGGCCGAGTCATGAGCATGTTCAAGCAATCACCACCCTTAGGAGTGGTAGAGTGGTTGACAACAAGGTTGATGGAGACAAAAATGAAAAAGAACCTCCCTTGAAAAATCCAAATCCAAGCTCTTCTCGTCCAAATACCATTTCTGGAAATCCCGCACATGTAAACCCAAATGTGGAAACTACTTATGAGCCAAAAGCTCCGTTTCCTCAACGTCTTCAAGAGTCGACACATATTGGGAACAAGAATTGTAAAATTCAAGACATGTGGGAAGTTTTCAAGCAAGTGAAGATCAACTTGCCCCTCTTGGATGCTATCAAGCAAATCCCTCCCTATGCAAAATTTCTCAAAGACTTGTGCACTCAAAAGCGCACTTCTAAAAATCATTTGCCAAAGAAAGTAATGTTAACTGAAAATGTGAGTGCAATCATTCAACATAGTGCTCCTCCAAAGTATAAGGATCCTGGCGCCCCCACAATCTCTTGTGTCATTGGTGACAACAAAATCGAGAGGGCCCTCCTTGACTTAGGAGCTAGTGTGAATTTAATTCCATATTCAGTTTACTTGCAGCTTGGTTTGGGAGATCTAAAGCCGACTTCCGTGGTTTTGCAACTTGCCGATAGATCGGTCAAGCATCCACGAGGCATTCTTGAGGATGTTATTATCAAAGTGGACAAATTCTACTTCCCGGTAGACTTTGTGGTTCTTGACACGGAACCGGTCCATGACCCAAAGAAGCATATCCCCGTGATCCTCGGTAGGCCATTCTTAGCTACGGCTAATGCATCAATTAATTGTCGGACCGGGGTGATGGACATTGCTTTTGGAAACATGCAAGTCAAACTCCACATCTTTCATGCAACTCAACATCCTTCCAATGAGGATGATTGTTTCCTTGTTGATGTCATTGATGACGTGGTTGAGGAATCTCTTCCCTTCGTTCTAAGCAAGGACCCCCTTGAAACTTGCATGTCTCATTTCGACTTCTCAAACTTTGATATTGACAAATCAATCCAAGAAGTTAATTCATTGCTCGACATTAATGCTATCATGGACACTCCTCCATGGAAAGTTCCAAAAGAACCACTTCCTCAACTCTCTTCTTCTCCTCCGGTCCCTTCTTTGGAGTCTCCACCGCAACTTGAGCTTAAGCCGCTCCCGGCCCATCTCAAGTATGTATTCCTTGGTTCGAATCAAACTCTCCCGGTCATCATTGCATCGGACCTTCTAAAGGACCAAGAAACCAACCTTTTAGCAGTGCTACAAGAGCACAAAGAAGCTATTGGTTGGGCAGTGGCTGACTTGAAAGGAATTGACCCCTCTATTTGTATGCACCGCATTCATATGGAGGATGACGCAAAGCCTACTAGAGAGGCTCAGCGCCGGTTAAATCCTAACATGAAGGAAGTGGTAATGAAGGAAGTGATAAAATTGCTAGATGCGGGAATCATCTACCCCATCTCTGATAGCAAGTGGGTAAGCCCCACACAAGTTGTCCCCAAGAAATCCGGTCTCACCGTTGTTGAAAATTCAGCGGGTGAGCTCGTGCCGCAACGAACCACCACCGGGTGGCGTGTGTGCATTGACTACCGGAAGCTCAATTCGTCAACTAGGAAAGATCATTTCCCACTCCCATTTATTGATCAAATCCTAGAAAGGCTAGCCGGCCAAAGCTACTATTGTTTTCTTGACGGTTATTCCGGCTATAACCAAGTGGCAATCGCCCCTCAAGATCAAGAAAAAACAACATTCATGTGTCCCTTTGGAACCTTTGCATACCGACGCATGCCTTTTGGGCTATGCAACGCTCCGGCAACGTTTCAAAGGTGTATGATGTCCATATTTTCCGATATGGTTGAAAAATTCTTGGAAGTTTTCATGGACGATTTTTCCGTCTTTGGCTCCTCCTTTGATTCTTGTCTCAAAAATTTATCTCTTGTGCTCCAAAGATGCAAAGAGACAAATCTAATCTTAAGCTGGGAGAAAAGCCACTTCATGGTCCAAGAAGGCATTGTGTTGGGACATGTCATCTCTCAACAAGGAATCGAGGTAGACAAGGCAAAAGTTGAATTAATCTCTAATCTTCCTCCTCCGAATTCCGTCCGTCAAATCCGTTCTTTTCTTGGCCATGCCGGATTCTATCGTCGCTTCATCAAAGATTTTAGCAAAATCTCGCGACCCTTGTGTAATCTCTTAGCCAAGGATGTTCCATTCAAATTTGATGAGGCATGCATGGAAGCTTTCATTAAACTTCGCACTCTCCTCTCATCTGCCCCAATAATGAAACCACCTAATTGGTCTCTTCCTTTTGAGATCATGTGTGATGCATCCGATTATGCATTAGGTGCAGTTTTGGGCCAACGTGTGGACAAGCTCCCATACGTCATTTATTATGCTAGTCGAACTCTTTCTGATGCTCAATTAAATTACACCACTACTGAAAAAGAGCTGCTAGCCGTAGTCTTTGCCTTGGAAAAATTCCGCTCCTATCTTCTAGGTTCCAAGGTTGTAGTTTTCTCGGATCATGCCGCTCTTCGGCACCTGTTAGCAAAGAAAGAGACCAAACCCCGTTTGATTCGATGGATACTCTTGCTTCAAGAGTTCGACATTGAAATCCGAGACAAAAAAGGGGCAGACAATGTTGTCGCTGATCATCTCTCTCGCTTACTCATTGAAAAATCTTCAGATTTCGCTGCCGTCCGTGATTCCTTTCCGGATGAGCAACTCTTCCAGACTTCTCATACAAATCTTCCATGGTTTACAGATATTGTCAACTTCCTCGCGGTCGGTAAAATCCCAACTCATTGGTCCAAACAAGAGAAGGACCGGTTCTTCTCCCAAGTCAAGCATTTCTTTTGGGAAGATCCGGAACTATTCAAATATTGCCCAGACCAAATTATCCGGCGATGCATTCCTGAAACTGAGACCACAAGCATCCTCAATTTCTGCCATACTCTTGCTTGTGGAGGCCATTTCAGTGCCAAAAAGACCGCTCACAAAGTTCTTCAAAGCGGATTCTTCTGGCCCTCCTTGTTTCGAGATGCATATAATTTCTGTAAATTATGTGAAAGATGCCAAAGGCTCGGATCCATGTCCCGAAGAGACATGATGCCCCTCACTCCCATCTTAATAATTGAAATCTTTGATGTATGGGGAATTGACTTCATGGGACCATTTCCATCTTCTTTTGGCTATGAGTACATCCTTGTAGCGGTGGATTATGTTTCCAAATGGGTAGAAGCCGTGGCTACCAGAACAAATGATCATAAAGTCGTGATCGCGTTCATTCAATCTCACATCTTTAGTCGTTTTGGTACGCCCCGAGCAATCATCAGTGATGGCGGATCACATTTCAGAAATCGTTATCTTAAATCAGTCCTTTCTAAATATTCCGTCATTCATAAGGTTGCCACACCTTACCATCCTCAAACGAGTGGTCAAGTAGAGGTCTCTAACCGGGAGATTAAGCACATTCTGGAAAAAACGGTTCGGCCGGACCGTAAAGATTGGTCGCTAAGACTAAACGATGCACTTTGGGCTTACCGGACAGCTTACAAGACACCCATTGGCATGTCGCCATACTGACTTGTCTTTGGCAAAGCATGTCATCTCCCGGTAGAATTAGAGCACCGTGCTTTTTGGGCCATAAAAAGGCTCAATTTTGATCTCAAACAGGCCGGCTCTACTCGTCCATTACACCTAAATGAACTTGAGGAAATCCGAAATGCTGCATATGAAAGTGCAAAAATCTACAAGGCGAAGACTAAAGCCTTCCATGACAAACACATTGTCAACAAGTCTTTCGCCCCGGGACAAAAGGTCTGGCTTTTCAATTCCCGCTTGAAACTCTTTCCCGGTAAACTCCGGTCAAGATGGGATGGTCCTTACCTCATCAATACTGTTTTCCCTCATGGTGCAATCGAAATTCAGAATCCGACTGATGGATCCCTATTCAAGGTCAATGGCCACCGGCTTAAGCCTTGCATTGACGGCATAGTCCCAACTCGAAAAATTGAGAAAGTCCTCTTGACGGACCCAATTTACAAGGATTAATGCCTGCTCTAGCTTCGTCTAGCTAACGACTTTAAATTTAGCAAAGTAAGAGAAGCAATTCTTTCTATTGCCCAGCTTTTCTTCTTCTCAAATTGCTCGTGCCTTGCAATTTTCTGGAAAACGGTTGAGAAAGCCAAAAATTTAATTTTTCTTTGGGGACTAACTTGAATTGTGCTCCTGCAATTCCAAGTGGTTGTCTTAGTCATTTTAAGCCTTTGCTTTCATTCTCGGAGATTTTCAGCTCTATCCGGCAAATTCATCGGTCCTTCAACATGGTACTCTTGCGCATAACCTCCTTCTTTCAATACACCAAATGTTCAAGGTTTTCCAAGTCCATCCGAGTGTTTTAATCCCTACATTGACTCACCCGGGGACTTTGTTGTCACTACCATGTAGCAAAAAGTTCATTCCAAGCTTTTAGGGGACCTAGGAACATCAATGCCCTGAAGTTCAAGCCTTAAGGAGCCTACTGCCAGAAGTTCGAGCGCTCGAAAAAGGGCCTTCGAGCGCTCGAAGCTTTCAAGGAGCACACTACCCAGATTTCGAGCGCTCGAGGAGCCTCCTTCGAGCGCTCGAAGCTTCCCCTCGCAGCCAAGCACCCCACTGCCCAAATCTCGAGCGCTCGGCGCCACCCTCGAGCGCTCGAGGCAACCTGCACCCCTCACTGCCCGAATCTCGAGCGCTCGAAGCGCCTCCTTCGAGCGCTCGAGGACCCTCCTTCGAGCGCTCGAAGCTTCCCCTCGCAGCCAAGCACCCCACTGCCCAAATCTCGAGCGCTCGGCGCCACCCTCGAGCGCTCGAGGCAACCTGCACCCCTCACTGCCCGAATCTCGAGCGCTCGAAGCGCCTCCTTCGAGCGCTCGACGCCTCCTGATGCCCCACTGCCCAATTCTCGAGCGCTCGAAGCGCCACCTTCGAGCGCTCGAAGCGCCACCTTCGAGCGCTCGAAGCGCCCTCTCTCAACCACATTGCCAGAAGCTCGAGCGCTCGACGCCACCTTCGAGCGCTCGAGCAGCTTCAGTTTTTTTTTAAAACCCACCCTTTCCCTCTCCCAACTGCCTAACCTCTCCACTACCCCACCACCTCTCCCACTCCCTCCATGAACTTCCTCCATAACTCCCCACCACCTCTCCACTTCCCCCATTCCAGCACCCCCATTCATATCTTCCACCCCTTTAAATACCCCTCTTCACCACCCTCCTCCCTCAATCCATCCATCATCTTGCTCCCAAGCTTCCTCTCACTGTAAGTATCCTCTTCTTTTTCTTTTTCAGTTCATTTCTATTGTGTCATTTTGAGGAGTGTGGGGATGATAATTTTGGAGGAGTGTGGGGTTTGTTGATGTTGCTCTAGGATAGAGAGCATAGGTTGTTAAATTTTTTTTGGGTTTTTCATCCATTGCCATCTCTTACACCTTCTTCTTCTTGTAGTGCACGCCAGGTGTTCGCTGAAATTCCCCATCCACGTCCGCCTCTCCAAATGTCTCGTGCCGGCCCTTCTCGTCATTCTAGACCATCTGTGGATGCCCCAATTGCTGCTCGTGAGCAGCCCCAGCCCCCTTGGCTCGACAGAAAGCTCAATTATGAGCTTCTCTTTCCGCTCACGGATGTCTTTGCCGCTCTTCCCACCACCTCTTGGGCAGTGTCCGACCTAGCCAACCGGCGCATTCAGCACATTTGCCGGCCCTTCGCTAGGACCACCTATCCTCGAGTGGTGCAACTCTTCTACCAGAATCTCACTTGTCCTGAAGAGTCGCCCATCATCTCTCTCGCCACATCTATTGATGGTGTTCCTTTTTCGTTCACTTTGGCCGACATTGTTGACATTTCCGGTTGTCCTCTGGAATGTCCCGATGACCTCTTAGACCCCACAGGCCGGCCATTGTATGAGCAAGTCGATGATTTAACTGTCGAGCAAGTGGTGGCTGCCATTTGCAATATTGATGACCCTCATCGACCCCGGAGCTTTACACTCAAATCCACTCTTCCGGAGCGCGTGTGGTTCCTTGACTCGGTTCTCAAGCACAATGTTTGCCCCTTGGTGCACAGCACCGAGCGTCGAGGCTTAATGTTGCAAGCTTTGTATGCCATGGACCAAGGCCAATGGTTCTCTATCCCGGAGCTCATTTGGGACACATTTATGCGGTTTTGGGACGAATGTATCAATGCGCGGCATCAGCGCGTTCAAAATCGGCCATTGCTATTGCCTTTCTTCATCATCCGGCTCTTGAAGCGTAAAGGTTTCATTGTTCCCCCTCATGAACCTAAAGGCAAAAAAGATTCAGACTTTTTCTCTCCGCCGGTGGACCAATGTTCTTAGCCATTCTCGGCCACTTCAGCTTGCTGCCCTTCCAGTCCCCCGCTCTCCATCTCCTCCTCTTTCCGGGGATGATCCCATGGCTGAGGCTGCTGGCATGGAGGTGCCCCCTATTGACCCTCCACCTGACTATGCTTTTCTACAAGCCAGCATTGCCGGCATCCACACCCGCCTGGACCATTTTGAGGCCACCCTTGCTGACTACAATCGGACCATGCGTGAGGACTACCACCGTGCAGAAGAAGACCGCCGTATTGCTACTGAAGAGCGTCGCATAGCTCAAGAAGAAAGGCGTGAAACCAACTCTCTCCTCAATGCTATCCTTGCCCGTCTTCCCCCTAGCTCGTAGTTTATTTTTTTTTTTTTTATTTTTATTTTTTTTCAATTGTGTATGTTCGTTTTTATTTTGAACTTGGCAAGTTGTTTTTGTCTTTCTAGATCTGGTTTGGCATGCCCCCTTTTTCGTTCTTTTTGTTCTTTTGTCCACCTGCTTTTCAATACATATTTTCTTTTACTGTTTCATTATTTTTATCATGTTTATTCCCATCTATCTTTCTAACTGTTTCTTGCAGCTTGCACAATTCAAGTTTGGGGGCTTGTTTTTGTGAGACGTCGCATGGGAGCTTTTTGTCACCCCGTCATGCTCTCTCCTCATTCTCATGGTATTGTTGTTCCTGTTTTTGTTTTTCACTTTTTGTTGACGTCACTTGTCTTCACACATTGAGGACAATGTGTCATTCAAGTTTGGGGGTGCAATTGCATTTTTGGTATTTCATTTTTGCCTGCATAATGTATTTTGATCCATGTAAAGCAATAAAGTCAACTTTTGTAAAACAATGATATGACAATTTGAAACTTGTCGGAGATGATGCTCATGTTTAATACCTTGTGTATAAAAGCAATTGTTAAGTCTGGAAAATAAAGAAAAAATTTTGAATTTGAAATGATCATGCGGATGCAATTCAATCTGTATAAATGCTTCAATTAGATTCTCGTTGGATCTTATACTCTTGTATGCTTCACAATGCACAGATGCACACCGGAAACTTGACTGTGAGGCATGTAACTGGATTGACCTTGTTCTTGACCTAGTTAATCTGAATTGATGAACCTAATGGATGGATACCTTTGGCATGTTAAAAAAAAAAAAAAAAAAAAAAAAGAAAAAAAGAAAAAGGAAAATAGAAAGATAATGACTAGCTTAAGTTCGTAGCCTTGCTGACTCGAGTTATTAAGCCCTAGGAGTGTTCTCTCACTTAGCACCCTAAAACCGTCCGGTTTGGGAGTTGTTGGCCTAACACTTGCTACATGGGTTGGTTAGAAAGCTTAAGGGACTTAGGCATTCACGGTCATTCACAAAAATAAGAATAAATAACTGTGGTTCGTTGGAGTTCGTAGCCTTGCCAATTCGAGTTATTAAGCCCTAGGAGTGTCTTTTCACTTAGCACCCTAAAGCCGTCCGGTTTGGGAGTTGCTGGCCTAACGCTTGCTACATGGGTTGGTTAGAAAGCTTAAGGGACTTCAACATTGCACAACCATATTATGTATCGTTTTTTTTTTTGTTTTAATAAATTGTCAACAAGCAACAAAAGTTGTTTTGTGAATAAATTCGTGCCTTAGGGACTTCAAAAGTAAGGGAATTCAATGATTTGAAGACTTGTGTCTTGGAATTGGAAAAGAAAAGGTTAAAGCCACATGTTAGGAAATCCGGTTCACTTTCACTGAAGTTAGAGTTGATTTCCATTCAAGAGATGACAATTGAATTATTTATATTGACCACGATGTTGATGCATGTATTTGAAAA
Source organism: Cornus florida (assembly GCF_030987335.1). Lineage (NCBI taxonomy): Eukaryota > Viridiplantae > Streptophyta > Magnoliopsida > Cornales > Cornaceae > Cornus > Cornus florida. Next base: position 55,142,836 of record NW_026775579.1, on the reverse strand, counting down.
TGTGTTTAGCAAATTTTTGTATCAATGCTTCGTATATGCAAGGTAGTCTACCTAATGATAGCATCTCTGACCTTTTGTCTGTTTCAAGTTGTAATTGAGCTATGCATGTTTCCTTTTCACCATGGTTGATGTCTATGGGAAGCATTTCATTGGTTGTCATTTCATTAAGTTTTTTTTTTCATTCTAGTTTTGCTAAGGGACTAGCAAAATGTAAGTTTGGGGGTGTGATAAGCGCCGAATATTACATATTCAAGCGCCCTTATTTGCATTAGTTAAGTCCATTAGTTGTTTATTTTATTTAGATTGCCTTCATTTGCATGTTCATATTTATTTTCAGGTTCATTGGCCAAAAAGGAGCAAGAATGAGTTTTTGTTGAAGCCTTAAATGTCATGGTGCTCATTAAGGAAGTTCTGGCAACAGTGGGAAGTGAGTTTGATCGCCATTTTTGACCTAGCAAACTCAAGAACTGGACTTTCATCAAAACATATAACATGAAGAGCTATGAATCAGCTTTCCAAAGACATAAAGTTTGCTTCATTTGGAGTTCAGAGGAAAGAGTTATGCTATTTTCACCAAAGGTGCGCAGAACAGCCTGGCAGCAATGGATTTCGACCTTGCTCCTCATTTTTGACCCTCCAACCTTCAGAACTGGACTTTCATTATAACATGGTTTATGTAGAGCTTTGAATTAGCTTTCCAAATCTTCAAACGGTTCATCATTTGGAGTTCGGAGCGGGAAGTTATGGTCATTTTGCCAAAGTGGCTCAAGCTGGAAAGTAGCTTCGAGCGCTCGAAGAGCCACCTTCGAGCGCTCGAAAATTGGGCAGAATGCGCTCCGGAAGTCCTCATTTTCAGCCCACTTGTGCCTTGTCACCCTCATCTCTTATTTCCTCTTTTTGGAGTTGGTAGAAGATGTGTGGAGGGCCTTGTTTTGAGGGGTTTTGGTTGGTTTTCTTGCCTACAAAAGCTAAAGGAGCATTTCATTATCAAATATCTTGGAAGGGCAGAATTTCTAGAGGGAGGGAGGAGAGCAAGAGAAGGTTTTCTTGAAGCCACAAGAAGGGAGCTCGAAAATGGAGGGAAAAGGCATGGTTTTTCCTTCATCTAAAGCTTCTATGGGTAACTAACTCACCCTCTAGGGAGGTGATGAAGTCCCTCCCTTGTAAACATGATCTAGTTTAGCTTTATTTTGGGGATTACAATGTATATGCTATGGTCTTTTCATAACCAAGAGCACTTCATTTGTTGTAATGAATGTTAATATTGCTATGAATGATTTATTTGAGTTGTTTATCTTGTTTTAGATGACCTCTTACATTAATCATGTTGCTTGAGTTTTCATGGTGAGAATGGAAACTAGGTTATGGAATGGTTTAATGACATGTTGATAGGTGACTTTGATAGATCATTGCTTAGGGAAGCCCTTTGATGGTGTATGCTTAATCCCTACCTTCATGTGCTTCATCATTGTGTCAAGGGCTTGATAGTCTTTCATTTAAGTATATGTGTTTAAGCTACACTCTAGTTTAGGTAGTCTAAACATATTCACCTTTGATGGATTATTCTTGTTTGTGATTCAATGTACTTCTTGTTAATTATATGGCAACCATGAGTTGCTATATAATTCTTGGCCATTATATATTGTTTTTCCCCAATTTAGCTCTAATCTAGCATGTGTATAGGGATGGAGACGGATTCACTCCCCTAGTTGTCTTTAATCGAATTTCATCTCATTTAAATTCTTGCAAGTTTTTAGTTCATGCATCTTAATTTCATAACTTAAGTGACAACCAACAAATCCTCTATGAACACTCCATATCACTCTAAAATGATTCTAGATACTTAGGTTGCCGTAGATTAGCGCAGTCCCAGTGGTTCGACTTACCCGACCAATAGCCCTATTTTACAATGATTCGTGCTATTGCGAAGGTTGATTAAATTTAGGTCATATTATCAACCGATCAGGCGGCTTTCCCCTCCAATGCATAATTGCACTTCGAAGCTTCTTATGGGTTTATGTGAAGAATGAGAAACCCAAGATTGTAGAAGAAAGAAAAATAGAAGCTCACACTTCGAAAAAAAAAAATTGAAGTACCTTTTTGCCTAAGATAGAAAGGCAAACTGACGCCTGGTCAGTTTTCATGTTTGGTTATCAACATATAAGCAAAACGTCCCCTTTAGGGTCACCCCCAATCCTTCTATAAATAAAGGTACTCCCGACCAACACAACACTATCTTAGGTATATTCTAAACTAATGTAACTTTTAACTTAGTTCATCTTAGTAATAGCTTGTTACCAACCCCATCGATGCTTCTTTATTAAAGTTTCAAGGTCTTATATGTTTGATCATTTTGCCAACATACCCTTGTGTTTGACTATTTTGTTTGTATCTTGCAATTATACCTACTTGAAATTCATTAGATTAAGTCTTGATTGCTATTACAGGTACTGGGTATATGTTCTTTTGGTTATACTTGACTTGATTAAAGTCTTCAGATCTCCGAAATATTAAAGAAAGTTAAGAAAGGGGTGATTCCCAACCTTTCAACAATTGCCTGATCATAATTGGCCTCCTTAATTGTTTGGAAACTGTTTGGCTATACAAACCAGTTACACACTCGGATCCTCTTGGATCCTGGCATGCCCGCAATCCTATTAAGGTCTAGGCCAAAGGTTTCGCCCTAATGATAAAAGTTTTATCATATAACTTAGGGATGAGTTTAACTGAAGAGGTCCCTACTAAGACTAGAACAGTCACAATCAAGAACACAATGAATAGGATCTTGAGATATGACCTAGAGGGGGATGAATAGGTCGGTTCCCACTTTTTCGGCTTAATTTGACTTTATTATAAATTCATTAATTCTTTATCATTTGAATGTGGAAGATAATATATCCAAGATATATTAATTAAAATATGATTGGTAAATTTAATATGTGTTGTATTCAATAAACAATTAATACTCTTGACCGTTAAATAAAAAAAATCAGATTAAATAAATAAAATATAAACAAACAAAAAAATAAATCTGGTTTTTTAAATAAACAAATGGGTTAAATGCAAAAAACCCCCTGAACTATTGGAGTTTTGCAAGAAACCCCCTTGAACTACAAAAAACCCCCCTAAACTATTATTTTGTTGCAATTCACCCCATCAGGTCACCGGAAAAGGCAAAAGACAATTCCGCCCTTATTATGACCTAGGATAGTGCTACACTTGTAGCCAAACAGAGGTACTGGGCCTTGATGTATATATATATAAAAGATATATTATACATGTATATGGTATATCATATATGCCTTTGCAAACCCAGAAGGGGAAACTACTGCAGCCACGGGGACGACGATGAGGATCGGCCGGGGGAACGGCGGTGAGCTCGGCTGGTTTATCTCTTCATTCGCAAACTGGTGGGTCGCTTCAGCTCTCCGATGCAAGTCATCTAAAACTTGGGGTAGCCAGAGTTAATCGCTGAAGGTTCTGGGTCTGTCTCAAACGCAATCTTGCGGTTCCCTGAAGCTTTTCCGATAAAGGTCGTTGAAGCTTTTTTCATAAAGGTCGCTGAAGCTTTTCTGATTGATTGAATGTTGATGCTTTTCAGGTTTGGTCGCCGTCTATATGGAGGTATCAGTTGGGTCTTCAATGGAACTCTAGTTCAGTTCATATAGCTTCGATTCGGAGCTCACCGGCTTCAATGGACGCTGCTGCTGCTCGGAGCTCGCCGGAATGGATGGGTCGTTGTAACTCTGCACATGTCTTCATCTTCGGTTGGGCCGGTGATACTCAGGGCTTCCCACCAATGGCCGTAGAGTTTGAAGCCGGGTATGGAAAAATCAATATCTGGCAGTGGTTTGTTTATTGGAGGCTTGGAGCTGTTGCAATCTGATATGGGTATGATTGTGGGTGTAGGAACAAAACAAACCCAGTACAAATTATTAAAAAAAATAAAAAAATAAAAAAATTTAAACAAACCTCTGCAACTTTGTTGTTTTAAACAAACCTAGTACATATTGTTAGAAAGATTTCAAAAAATTTAACTTTTTAAGTATTTGATTGGACTGGTACCATTTAATCGATCAGCAGATTCATCACAATAGAAAAAAATTTGTAAGCTTTAATGGAGAAGTTGAATTGGTTCTAATACACCATTAGAATATATATATAATATCAATGAACTGTAACCCAACAACTAATTGGAACTTTGATCCTTTAGATAATATGGAGGTCACTTTGACTCAAATCATGTAGTGTAAAAACACAATGTTGATGAGTCGTTGTAAACCCAGTTCTCAAATTGAGGGTTTGAAAACTGTATGCTCTCTTGTTTCCTCCTTAAATTCGTAGTGCAGGCATCACAGGGAAAGAAACTTACTACCATCTTGCAGTTGGGTTTGATGAAGAAGATAAACAGTGTTTGTAACTCTCTCTCTCTACATGTAATATATATAAAGTGATGAGGGTGTGTTTGGGTAATTGGGTGTAACAGTAAACTAAGGGTGTGTTTGGGTGTAATGTTCATAATAAGGGTAATATAGTCTTTTATGCTCATAAGGGCATTATGGCCATTAAGTACATATTGTGTGATCACGTGACTGCATGTGATGGTTTTAACGGCGAAATTCAACCGGCCGGTCGCTGGATGGAGCTATTTGCAACAAAAATTATAGTTCAGGGGGTTTTTTGAAAATTTTGAAGTTCAAGGAGGTTTATTGCTGATTGGCCAATAGTTCAGGGGTTTTTTTTTTGCATTTAATCCTAAACCAGATAAATGATCAATCAGCCCCTAATTGATTTAGCTACCAAATTAATGATAGGTTATATCTTAATTGCTTTGAATACTTAAGCACATGTGTATTGATTTCAACAAGATAATCATCTAAGCATACATCAATCATATACTAATAATAAGCAATTAATAACTGCAGTAAAATAAAAGAGTAAGAGATCTGCACACCAGATATACGAGGAAAAACCTACCCCAATGGTAGATTAAAAAATCTTAGGATTTGACTTGGCCAAAAAATTCACTATGAAGAAAGAGAGTATAACTAGTCCAGTTCAACATGATGAACAATAGTTTACCTCCAGACTCAGCAAGACAACAAATCTTTAATGCTTGTTCACGTACAATTGATTTATTCCACGGTCAGTTTCAACCCAATTGCCCTATTAGTGCACTCCAGAAGATCTCTTCAGTTATCCTCTAGCCGATCCATCTAACCGTTATATAATCCCATTGATCCACATCAATCCCATCATGCACAACTTCTTCACAATTTCGTTTGTAGCACTTCGTGGCTGTGTGTTTACGTTGAATTTTCAGCTTGTACCCTATCAAATATTTTTAACACATAAATAACATCGTAATCACCATATCTAATGCGGAGTGAATGATATGTATGCATGATGTAAAATAAACACACAAGATATAAAATATATCAAGTGGGGTGCCGTCAACTCATATAAGAAATATCTCTCAGATAGACTCTCTTATGGATACACACAAGTGGAACTCACACAGAATACTCGTCGATAAACAAATAAATAAAGAATGTTATTGCGGTAGTATAAGCACTATAGGGTTGTATACATTTGAGAGCTAAAAAGCACGTACACGGATACGGGACACGGATACGACACGACATGGATATGGCAACATGACAAGTCCAAAAAAATTAGGACACAGACATGGCGGGGACACGGCGAATATTATATATATATATATATATATATATATATATATATATATGATGTAGTACTTGAAAAATTATTGAGTGTTATTATTTTTCATCAGCCTCACAATGAAAAAAAAAAACAAATCATAACTCATAACTAATAAACTATAGAAGAACAATGTTGCAGAGTTATAAAACCAAATAAAAAACAAGACATTAGAATAATAACTAGTATCATTTAATTACAAGTTTAAAATTATTATGTACTGATCGTAAGTAAAAGTTGTTAAATAACTTCACATATTTATACTACAACCCAATAATCTTTCAAAAATTATCTTTTAGACCCCTGAAAATAAGACACGCATGTCGGACACACACCCCTGGCGTATTGGACGCGTGTCCGTGGAGTGTCCGAAAATTAAAAATTAAAAATTCCAAACACGTTTTTTGGTGTGTCCGACATGGGTCGGGGCGTGTCTGACGAGTGTCGGTGTCCAACACTTGTTGGACACTCGTCGGACACGAATTCTTCTCCCATTTTGGAGTGTCCGTGTGATGACCCTGTGGGCAGGTGTGTCATGGGCGGATGCGAGAGACCCTGTCAAGCTACCACACTGGCGAGCTACGGGTGCACAAGTCCCACATTGCCTGGGTAGAGGAAAGGTGAAGTGCTTATATGTAAGTGTGTCATCTCTAATTGGTATGAGGCCTTTTGGGGTAAAGCCCAAGAGCAAAATCGTGCGGGCTCAGGCCCAAAGCGGACAATATCATACCATGTGGTGGAGTGGGTTGTTACAAATTGTATCAGAGCCTGACCCAGCCGAAAGTGTGCCGACAAAGACGTCGGGCCTCCAAGGGGGGTGGATTGTGATGACCCTATGGGCGGGTGTGTCGTGGGCGGGTGCGAGAGACACAGTCAGGCTACTATATTGGCAAGCTACGGGTGCACAAGTCCCACATCGCCTGGATAGAGGAAATGTGAAGTGCTTATATGTAAGTGTGTCATCTCCAGTTGGTATGAGGCTTTTTGGGGTAAAGCCCAAGAGCAAAACCGTACGGGCTCAGGCCCAAAGCGGATAATATCATACCATGTGGTGGAGTGGGTCGTTGCAATCTATGCTTCCTAGCTTGAGAGGCATACTAGGGTTTATTTCAATCCTATTATACATAGAGAACAATACCTGTTTTCCACTCAAATGTCTTGGTCTCCAAGTAGACTTTTCTTCCAAGTTATATACTTGATAACAATTTAAAATAAAATAAATAGAAAAGACAATTCTAGAAGAATTTAAGTACGGGTCTTTTCTGCTAAAAAAACATTTTGAAATTGACACATTAAAATATTAGAAAAAGATTAAGTAAACTCAATTAGGAAATTAAGTTTTATAATTAAATTTTTTCTTCTATCGATCAAGGCTTAAGGAAGTTTGATTGATGTCCTTAGCATAGTCTGGCGATCGAAGTTGTGAAGGTGTCGAGAAGTTAGATCGATGCATTTGTAACTTCCGTTTTTCTGACTTTTGACTTTGTGATCGACTCTAAATGATAAACACGTGTTCTAAAAATCAGAACACGTGTTAGAATGCTCTAGAAAAAGTTTTTTTTGAAGCATATTCGTATAATATGTCCAATGCAACTTAGAACTTAACAAAAATAGCTTGGAAGCAATTTTTTAGAAACTTTTTCGTGATGCTAAAAACCAATATGGTAAGTACTAGTACTCTTAGCAAAACTACTCCTAAGCAATATTTCCCTTCTATACAGTTTTAGGAAAATACATATGAATATATATATCATCTATATATTTAGTAGAAAGCTTTAGAAACTTAAATTAAATATAATATATATATATATATATATATATATATATATATTTCATGAAAAACCACTTTTCCCAAACTATATAAATTAAATAGGCTAGTAATATCCGCACTCCACTTTTCAACATTTGCACTATAATCTTTAAATGAAATGATAATTCTAACCTTACCTTTACAAGTAAATAATTATTACTTTTTAAATGACACAACTGCCCTTTCCTATTTTCTCCCCTTAACTCTAATCTTTAATATTTTAAGTATCTTTTGACAACACAAACAAAACAAAATAAAAATTGAATAAAATTTTTTTAGGGGTACCAAAAAAAAAAAAAAAAAAATTTGTTATGTTGAATAAATTGTCTCTTTTGGCCGGATAAAAAAATAAAAAGTAACCCTTTAAAAAATTATCTCTTTTGACATGAAGAAAAAAATATATTTATTGAATAAATTATCTATGTTGTCAAGATCCCAAAAAAAAATAATAATAAAAAGTACAAAAGGAAGATTGATTAAAAAACAAAAAAATCTTTATTGAATAAATTATCTCTTTTGATAAGACCCAAAAAAAAAAAAAAAAAGAGGTTATTTTTATCGAATAAATTATTTCTTTTCACAACCCATAAAAAATTACCAAAAACTAAAGTTACCTCTTTTGACAAAAAGTCAATTTTGTTGAATAAATATTTCTTTCGATTGTGTAAAAAAAAAAAAAAAAAAAAAAGTCACTATGGAATAAATTATCCCTTTTGATTGCCAAAAATAAAATTATTAGTATAGAATAAATTATTTTCTTTGAGAGGACCTTCGGAAAAAAAACAAAAAGAAAGGAAAAAAAAAAATTGTATAAAGGGTTGTTATTACATTATAAATTAAGGAATTGTGCATTAATGAATTCAATGACTTTAATGTCATTTCCTTTAGTGCAATTGGAGAAAAGTGGAGTGTGAATATCGTCTTCCATTAAATAAATCAAATAAAATAAATGCTATAGGATTTTCCATGTAACAAATAGCATATGGCCATGAATAACGTGTATGCATGTACTTAAATGGTGATAGATGAAATCCAATTGTGATTCTGTAACGACCCAAATCCACTAGATTCGGATCATTAAATGGGTCCCAACCTGACCCAAAATCGTCCAAGGGTAATATGGTCCTTTCACGTTAAATTTGTATATTAAAGTCCAACAAGGACAAGATGGTCATTTGTCACAATTCTAATGGTCTGAGACTCAAAGGGCAAAATAGTCATTTACTTGTATTACATAATAAATAAGATAAAGTCCGGGGCAATATAGTCATTCCCATGGTTAAAATATAATTTTTGTATTTTACAACAATATACTTGAGTGAGTGGTCAAGGGCAAAATGGGAAAAATAAGTCACAAATGTTTACTACACAGGAACCGGTCAACGTGTATACATCACACGTCAACTGGTTTAGGACGTGAATAGTGGAAAAGCCCATTGCCGGGATAGCGGTCGACGTATGGAAGGCCACACGTCGACTGGTTAAAGACTTGTACAGTGGAAATGCTCACTGCTAAGATATCGGTTGACGTGTGGGAATTACACGTCGACTGGTTCAGGTCATCCGGTTGACGTATGGGATTTTACATTGACTGGTTGGGTTATCCTCACCCAAAATGCCACTGTCTGAAGGAAACCGAGATACACCAACTTTGACACAGAACCACTCACACCACTACACTCACGTACATGTTTAAATATATTTCAACACCTAATACAATAACAACATTGATAACAAAAATTTTGGATGATACATAACTCGTTCCAAGAAAAATACACCAAAAAGGATTTAATAAGGTTATTTTTAATTACATCTCCAAATACGTCAAAATATACATATATGTATATGTATCCAAAAGAATAGTCACTCCACTTCAGTGACAATTTCAAAATAATACCAGTTCGTTTTAGTTATTACAAAATAATACATATTGTGCCAATTCTTTGTAAAATGAGGCTTAGAAGCCAAAATATAATAAATTAGACAGTCTTCTAGTCCAAGTTAAGGTTGTGGTGGATTGTCGCCCGCCACTTCTTTCCATGCCCTGAAAATGTTAAATATAAAGGAGTGAGCATAAAGCTCAGTAGGAGGTGCCTAAGACACACCTCTTGTGACCCTATGAATTCCAAATAATGAATAGAGTGAAGAAAACGGGATCATCCAACTCGGAGGAGAAAGATAACCATAATATCAACAACAAACAATCCAAGTCACAATTATGCCATGTAGGGCAATGAAGTGCAATGCCATGCTCATGTCGCTCCCCATTTTCCCAAACATTCCCATTTCAACATCTAAACCGTTAGTGTAATCCGACCCAAGGCACCTCAAAGGCGCCACGAAGGGAGGGTTGGCTAACTATCCACTACCACAAGGCACCTCCAAGGTGCTGCATCCGGCCTAGTTAGCTTTACCATACTCCCTTCTAGACTACACTAACACCACGGACCACAAGGCGCATCCTAGGCATCCGGCTTTTCGCAAACACTTTTCAAAACATTTGCAAAAAAAATCATTTTTTTCTTTCCTTTTCAAACCTTTTTCCCATTCCTTCCCAATGCTTATGCATGAATGTATCATGCCATCTCATGCTATGTCAATATTCAATATCATGCTTTTAATTTAAGCTTAACCACCTAACATGCTTTATAATAACACAAACAATGTATCATACTTCTAAGCAAATAAAAATTTTAGCATGTTAAGCACAAAATATATGAAAACAAATCCACATAAGCATGCTTCTCACAACAATTTCACAAACCACTTACACATATGTCCTCTACACATAGAATTTCACATAGATATACAAATCATTCAAGAGTTAATCACAATTAAGCATGCATTTCACACAAATCAACTTATACACATAATCTTGAGCTTCATATACAACCACTAGATCATTTTAGAGGCAATCATCTCAAATTAAGCATGCTTGGCTATAATTAACAAAGAAAAATTCACAAGGGAACAAGAATTTCATGGATTAGGAATCCCTACCTCCAATTAAGCAAAAATCCCCAATTCCTAGCCCCAAAATTTTGAAATTCCAAGGTGCACCAAACTAGAAATTGCTCGGATCAAATCGTAGATCTCGTCGTGAGCTTCAGTTTGCCGCAAACGGCACTAAAAAATACCAAATATTGAGAGAGAGATCAAGAATTGAAATTTGGAACCAAAAAAAAGAAAAAAAATCAAGAACAAGAAGAGAAGGGAGAGAGATGCGAGAGAAGAGAGCAAATGAGAGACCAAAAAGTGGTCTCTAACTCCTTTAAGGGGGTGATGGTTCCCACTTCATTTTTCTTTTCATTTTTCCTTTTCTTTCGTTTTCATTTTATACCACATACACACATAAATACACATTTACTTAAAACACATTAAATAAAATAATTATGATGCAATGGACCCAACTAAGGCCCCCGTACTGGACAATTCCAGTAGCGGGTCCCACACGAGACCGTCTGGCTCGGAAAATTGAAAATGCCAGAATGGCCACCCTTGCATTTCAAATAGCCCTGAACTCAATGAAACGCCCCAACCAACTCTCGGACACAACCGGCACACTCCACGGTGTCCGACACGCAAAATGAGGAAGGAAAAAAATACCCTCAAAAAATTCCAAAAATGAAAAAAAATGGTGAAAATTGGAATCACTACAACCTACCCTCCTTAAAGAGATTTTGTCCTCGAAATCTATCCTCCTTAAAAGAAGGATACCACAGCCACACACTTACCGAGAACACCTCACAAAACCCCGAGACTAAGAACTTAACAACCATATTGCCTTTGACACAGGCGCCAACAGGCAACCACACTCTGCCGCCAGAAAACCTAATGATCACCACCCTATGAGGGTACTCAACATTCACAACATCATACACAAAACCCATTGAATTCTACACTCAACTTAAAACCAATACTGGTCCCTTCTGCACCGCTACACAAGGCTTTGGGGTCGAAAGAAGAACGGTCATAAGACTTCTGAATATGATAACATCATATATCAACTCATCCCTTTAAAGGACACACAAAATCCCAGACAAGGAACCCTATCCATCACATATCAGTACAAGCGACCACTAACCGCACCATTGAGCAATCATTATACTAAACAACCTTAAGATGAGTAGACAATGAATCTCCTAATGACTACATAATCATGTGTCACCAAAACAATAAAACAGATCATCTTGTACCCAAGTCACAAATCCTTAAACAAAATCTTCAATAATAAATGATCGAATCGCAAACTTTACATCAGACACTTGGTATAACCTAATACACTTCGTCATCCAAAACAAACCATCTGAATCCACACTATCACGCCGACACAACACACAATACCGTGCTCTCTTTATCCCTGACAATTGAAATAATCCTTGACCTTTGGCCCGACATCATGCTAAAGAGGGATTGGTTCAGGAGAAATGGTTAGCTAGGCCATTCTCATCCTTAATCCGACCTTAACACAGACATCGTTCCTGTCCTTAGGTCTAAACCTCAAACACAGTCTCACACAGTCTACAAAACAACCATGAGATCCACTCATTATCCACCCATCGCTATACGTAACCTCAATAACTATATAATCATATACCAGTACTAAGAATCTCAATCATTCCTATTATTCCTCAATAGAATCACACATTCACTTTTTTCTAATCACAAAATTCTTAGGTAACATCAACACTTATCCTCAAGACACTGCTCGAATCAAACGCCTATAGTAACATCCGAGTGCATGACACACATCCCATCACTTAATCATCCTCGAACTCCCAGTTCATGACACATCCTCTAGCCATCACCGCTAGTACAAGACTTCGGAAACTTACAATCTCCATTCAACAACTCGTACCTCACACACCACTAGTCAAGACCACCCAAACCCAAAGACTCCACCTCCCTCTATGGAAGTGAGTCGACCCCTCCAACTAGGACTTCCATCGACAAACTCTAATAGCGCAACAAACCACACACAGGTTTATCCATCCACGGACGCACGCAACTCCTATATGGAGGACACGACATACGACAAACTACGTCCTTGCCAGGACTAAAACAAACAGAAAGGGTAATGAACCCCGCTCTTACAAGAGACTATCAACTCATACCTGATTCCACCCGATACCCTATCACATGTTACTCACCAATCGTCCAATCGTGGACACCCAATCTCACCTGAGATGAAATGAACTCCTTACACACAAGGGAAAGAACCAACGGGAGACACACACGGGACTACGACCTCACCAATAATGGACCGTCACACACTATCAACACAGAACCCTCGCATACGATACCCCGCAACACCCATGCTAACCAAAACCAATCAGATAAGAGCACAACATTCACGACATACTATCACTAGAAATAATCACAGCTTTTCGAACACTACGTCCCGTTCTACCTAGAATCAGTTACTCCCAACTGACAACCTCTACGCCATAAAATAATACTTTACCATCCACTTTATCTCTGCCTTCCCAAGTGACACTGTCTCAATCACTAAACACACAAGACCTATGACCTAAGTCACAACAACCCACTGACTCTTCAAAAGAAAGGATGCTCATATGGCAACACCACTCTTACTGGCTCTAAAAACTAAGCTGCCTACCATTACCTCGACTGATGCACAACCCCATCTCCTACCTGTCAACACACAACAAATAACTCACAATTTCAAATCCATTCTCGGTTCATACTCGAAACCATTAAACTCATCAGTACTAAACACCACACCGTAACGCCTCTACCACCATTCTTTCCAAACAACAATTCAAACCTATCGTCCCATCGGACCATCAAGCCACTACTAAGTGATTCATCCTCAAACATCCTTAAGATAATACCATCACTACAGAAAAATAAGCATTACTCTAGATATTCCCCATAACGACCACTTTTTACCACTAGAAAAGAATCTCTAAATAACAATGCCATGCCGACAAATCCTCAAAACAAAAATGAGCACAAAACCCAAAATGCTTAACACCTAACTATCTCCTTGAAACCACCAACGATGCAATCAATTATTAATGCCTAACTGACTACTTAAACCACTCTTTCTAAGCGATTCATGCATCTAAACAAGAAAACTTCATAACCTAGGTTCAACATCACTGTTTCTTCTCTTCATCGTTTCCCCAAAACACCTTTAGCCCCGACAAAAGTCAAATGAGACTACCAACTAGACTTACGAGATCACCTTCATTGCAGTCATTCTAATCATCTGTCTATCTTTTTGGATTCTTAAACAACATGTATTACTTCCTCGTATCCCAGACACAACATAAAATTCAACTCTAGTCTACACCTTCCAATTCAAAAAAAAGAAAAACACAATCCATTGGATACACAGTTCATTTGATAACAAAGCACCTACCATCAATTATCTCATTCGCAAACAACCAAACACTTTAACGACCTCATACAACCTGCCCTATCGTGCAACCCTGCACTACAAAGCTAAGATTAACCACTATACCTCACCTTGAGACTCTCTCGATAGCCGTGACAACCCGTAATCCCGTTCATCAACCGAGCTATGTAGTCAACTCACCGAGAGTCAATTACTAGCAACATGCCCTGTAACTCTCCGAAATGAGGATCACCCCTCGACAAACCAATCTCTAAAATAGACTCTCACAACCCACGGACCGAATCACATCAAACAATCGATCACCCAACGCTAGTATGACTCCAATCAATGCCTACGTTATCCTAGACCTATAGAGTCCAATAAGTCCCCATGATAGCCAGAACCAACACGCCTTCTCGTACTGTACCAGAACACCCGTAATCACACATCTACAACCCATAGACTATACTCATGACTCAAGAAACCCCTATCACACTTACCACAACCGGTTCGAAAAGAACCTCTGCACCAAACTGTGACCTAAGCCATAAAAACTAACCCCCTAAGGTCATACCTTTCTCCCACAAAAACTCCATCCCACACACCTGACCTCCACGGTCACAAGAACCCATACACCGATGCTTAAAACTCACACCCAATGTAGCCATCGTGCCATGAAGTACGAACCCGTTCCACAGTCGTGTTCTAAACACTGCACAAAATGTAACAAGAAGACCATAATAACTACACCGAATAGCTCAATCCACTAGCTAGAAGTCCAAACCATTTGTTTGATAAGGACCGGCACCCAAGTAATCCTGGAGCAACCAAACTCTTCGCCTACTTAGGTCAAAACTCACACAACTATCCCATGCTCGACCGTGTAAACGCACATAAACACATACACATATAAATACCGTACCCCATACTATGATACAATCGTGTCCCTTTATTTAAAAAAATTAAACATCCCGTCTCCCACAAGAAAATGATTGCATAAACCATGCCCAAATGACCGTCACAATACTATACAAACACGTTTGCACTTACCGTGCTCACTACTTGTATATTAACATCTAAATTAGAACTGCACACACCGTGCCTACCACTTTTCGTCACCATATTCCTCATACTTGTCATCATATCAAAATCAACATGCTTTATATCATTATCATGGTAATAGTACGCATTATTTTAAACACATTAACCTGTGATCACATAAGCAAAAAGCAAGTATGCATGCTTTTCAAAACCGTAAACACATAAGCAACTAATCAAGTTTGCGTACTTCTCAAAACGATAAACACTTTAACATGCAATGCATCTAAATCAACTCAAGTCCTTCTTAGGTCAACCCTACCCGTCGTCCATAGGTTTTCGAACCTAATGCTCTGATACCAAATTTGTAACGACCCAAATCCACTAGATTCGGATCATTAAATGGGTCCCTACCTGACCCAAGATCGTCCAAGGGTAATATGGTCCTTTCACATTAAATTTGTATATTAAAGTCCAACAAGGACAAGATGGTCATTTGTCATAATTCTAATGGTCTGAGACTCAAAGGGCAAAATAGTCATTTACTTGTATCACATAATAAATAAGATAAAGTCTGGGGCAATATAGTCATTCCCATAGTTAAAATATAATTTTTGTATTTTACTGGACCTTATAATGTGCAACAATACACTTGAGTGAGGGTTAAAGGCAAAATGGGAAAATAAGTCACAAATGTTTACTACACAGGAACTGGTCAACGTGTATACATCACACGTCAACTGGTTTGGGACGTGAATAGTGGAAAAGCCCACTGCCGGGATACCGGTCGACGTATGGAAGGCTACACGTCCACTGGTTAAAGACTTGTACAGTGGAAATGCTCACTGCTAAGATACCGGTTGACGTGTGGGAATTACACTGTTGGAAGGAAACCGAGATACACCAACTTTGATACACAACCACTCACACCACTACACTCACATACATGTTTAAATACATTTCAACACCTAATACAATAACAATATTGATAACAAAAATTTTGGTTGATACATAACACGTTCCAAGAAAAATACACCAAAAAGGATTTAATAAGGTTATTTTTAATTGCATCTCCAAATACATCAAAATATACATATATGTATATGTATCTAAAAGAATAGTCACTCCACTTCGGTGACAATTTCAAAATAATACCAGTTCATTTTAGTTATTACAAAATAATACATATTGTGCCAATTCTTTGTAAAATGAGGCTTAGAAGCCAAAATATAATAAATTAGACAGTCTTCTAGTCCAAGTTAAGGCTGTGGTGGATTGTCGCCCGCCATTTCTTTCCATGCCCTGAAAATGTTAAATATAAAGGGGTGAGCATAAAGCTCAGTAGGAGGTGCTTGAGACACACCTCTTGTGACCCCATGAATTCCAAACAATGAATAGAGTGAAGAAAACGGGATCATAGAACTCGGATGAGAAAGATAACCATAATATCAACAACAAACAGTCTAAGTCACAATTACGCCATGTAGGCCAATGAAGTGCAATGCCATGCTCATGTCACTCCCCATTTTCCGAAACATTCTGTTTCAACATCTAAACCGTTAGTGTAATTTGACCCAAGGCACCTCCACGGCGTCACGAATGGAGGGTTGGCTAATCATCCACGACCATAAGGCACCTTCAAGGCGTCGCATCCGGCCTAGTTAGCTTTACCATACTCCCTTCTAGACTACATTAACACTACGGACCACTAGGCGCCTCTTTGGCGTTCGGGTTTTTGCAAACACTTTTCAAAACATTTGCAAAAAAAATCATTTTTTTCTTTCCTTTTCAAATCTTTTTCCCATTCCTTCCTAATGCTTATGCATGAATGTATCATGCCATCTCATGCCATGTCAATATTCAATATCATGCTTTTTATTTAAGCTTAACCACCTAACATGCTTTATAATAACACAAACAACGTATCATGCTTCCAAGCAAATAAAAATTTTAGCATGTTAAGCACAAAATATATGAAAACAAATCCACATAAGCATGCTTCTCACAACAATTTCACAAACCACTTACACATCCTCTACACATAGAATTTCACATAGATTTACAAATCATTCAAGAGTTAATCACAATTAAGCATGCCTTTCACACAAATCAACTTATACACATAATCTTGAGCTTCATATACAACCACTAAATCATTTTAGAGGCAATCATCTCAAATTAAGCATGCTTGGCTATAATTAACTAAGAAAAATTCACAAGGGAATAAGAATTTCATGGATTAGGAACCCCTACCTCCAATTAAGAAAAAATCCCCAATTCCTAGCCCCAAAATTTTGAAATTCCAAGGTGCACCAAACTAGAAATTGCTCGGATCAAATCGTAGATTTGTCGTGAGCTTCAGTTTGCCACAAACGGCATTCAAAAATACCAAATATTGAGAGAGAGATCAAGAATTGAAATTTGGAACCAAAAAAAAAAAAGAAAAAAAAATCAAGAACAAGAAGAGAAGGGAGAGAGATGCGAGAGAAGAGAGCAAATGAGAGACCAAAAAGTGGTCTCTAACCCCTTTAAGGGGTGGTGGGACCCACTTCAATTTTTATTTTTGATTTTTCCTTTTCTTTTGTTTTTAATTTATACGACATACACACATAAATACACATTTACTTAAAACACATTAAATAAAATAAATATGATGCAATGGACCCAACTAAGGCCCCCGTACTCGACAATTCCGGTAGCGAGTCCCATACGAGACCGTCCGGCCCGGAAAATTAAAAATGCCAGAATGACCACCCTTGCATTTCAAATAGCCTTGAACTCAATGAAACACCCCAACCAACTCTCGGACACAACCGGCACACTCCACGGTGTCCGACATGCAAAACGAGGAAGGACGAAAATACCCTCGAAAAATAAAAAAATGAAAAAAAAATGGTGAAAATTGGAATCAATACAAATTCTTACTTTTGAAGCTTATACTTGAGAAGAATTACATCTTTGCCCTTCGAAGTTGATCTGCGGACTAATCTGCCCTTTGTAGAAGAACTTGAATTGTTTTGCCCTTTGAAGAAGTTCTTGGACTATTCTGCCCTTGTTAGTAGAACTCTGAACTATTTTCCTTTCAAGTAGTTCTTTAACTGATTTACCCTTTATGGAAGGTCTTGGACCTTTTTGCCCTTTTGATGTAGTCATCTTCAAAATCTTATCTTCACACTCAAATCACATAACTATTCTATTTCTGTTTCACTCACTAAACATATAATCATTTAATTATATTGAGTGAGTTTTGTACTACGAAATTTGCCAATCACAATATTAGAATTACAAAATTCTTAACATGCCCTTTAGGCCAGCTTCTTCTACCATATGAAGAGTCGAAATATCTAACTCACTATGTGCAGGTAAGTGAAACAGCAGATCGACTCGACTAAACCACCTTTGCTCACGAAAGAGCCAAAAAAATCGGGCTTACCTAGTTTAGGTGAGAAAAGTATTGCGCACAACGAAACATAAAAAATAAGAAAGAGATCCAACAATAAAGAAATCCACACACAAACACGAGATTTACATGGTTCACCCAAGATTCGGGCTACGTTCACGGATAAGGAGATTCCACTATCATCATATAGAGATATTTCATTGGAAGAGAATACCAAACGCCAGAGCAAACTCCTGCTCCATGGTAGGGTGACAGAAACCCGAACCTTACACCATTTATCACTCCACGAGACTCCCTCTCACCATCAATACTCTCTTTACCAAACCCATAAACTCCTGCTCCTGCTCCTGCTCCTGCTCCAGGGTAGGGTGACAAATGTGAATATGCACCTTACACCTTTGTTGTAAGTGCATCAACAACAAAGTACATATATTCACATTTGTCACACTTGTCCTTCAAATTTTTGCAAATTGATTTCATTCATCTAAAAATATGTGATGCATAGTTCGTATAACACACAGAAATAATGTATCTGCTATTCATATATTTTTCTGAGCTTGAGTTTGTGAATCTGCCGATTTCATGTTTATTTAGATTTGAATACTCTTTTTTTATGCTCTCTATAGGGGTCTATACAAGAGCATTCTTGGACATAACAACAACAACAACACATCACAAGTTAAAAAAAATTCACGATTCATGCACATACTGTTTTGAAAAAACTTTCAAGTGTTTCTTTTATTTGAGTATTCGAATAAAATAAGTGTTACATCCAATAGTGTGGTTGGGTCTAGTCCAAAGTTGGTTGAATCTTGAAAATAGATCTGTCATATTCTCTGGTACTTTGTTGGAGTTTTCGACTATCTTAGGATTATTTGCCTCTGTGGCCATATTTGTAAGCGCAGTTTGATTTTCTGCAATCATTTTTAATTGTAACAGGCAAACACTTCAATTACAACTTCGAAACTGTTGTCGTGGCCCCTTATGGAGATCTATGGCGTAACCTCCGGCGCGTGATGACTCTAGAGGTGTTGTCACCAGCTCGTCTTGCACCATCGTCTAACATCCGACAAGACCAGGTTCAATCACTGGTGAGTCAACTCATGCAGAGTTATGCTAGTGGAGCAAGAAAGGTGGAGTTGAAATCGAAGTTCACAGAGCTTTCTTTCAATGTCATGCCAATGATAATTGCGAGAAAGCGGTATTTTGGAGACTATGTTGAAGATCGATGTTGAGGAGGCAAAGCAGTTCAGGGATGTTATAAGAGGGACCCTTGACCTCAGCGAGGTGTCGAATATTGGAGATTTCTTACCGTTTTTGGAATGGATAGATTTTCAGGGTTATGAGAAGAAGATGATGGGATTGATGGAAAAGATGGACAAATTCTTGCAAAAGCTGGTTGAAGAACATCGTCAAGTTTTATTAATTGGTAACAGAGAAAGTGATAGTGATGGATCAGCAAAGAAGACAGTCGTGGATAATTTGCTAATGCTGCAAGAAATGGATCCAGAATTCTACACTGATGAAGTTATCGAAGGCATCATGTTGGTAATTCTTTGATCTTGATTATTTGAAATTGTATTTAATTTTAGATATGGACTCTTTTTTTTTTTTTTTTTTTTCCCCGAAATTCAAGTAAACACACACCACTCACAATATTGCCTCTAACAGGACTAGATCACTTTGAGGATCAACCTCCCATAATCGGTATAAATGTACTCCTTAAATATTTTTTTCTTTCAGAAATGCAATTATCACATCATCCCAATGAGAATCCTTACATCAAACTTATGTTAAAATTAACATTTTTTCTACTTTGGAAATAAACTAATTGCCAAGAAATATATATGTAGGTATTCTTAATAGCAGGTTCAGAGACTTCATCAACTACCATGGAATGGGCAATGGCTCTTCTGCTTAACCATCCAGACGCATTGAAGAAAACCAGAGCAGAGATAGATGCCAATGTCGGTCTAGGCTGCTTGTTGGGTGAACAGGAATTGCCAAAGCTGAATTACTTGCACAATGTAATCAACGAAGCACTTCGTTTGTATCCTCCTGCGCCATTTCTCCTACCACACGAAGCCTCAAACGATTGTAAGGTACATGGTTATGACGTGCCTCGCAGTACAATGTTAATGATCAATGCATGGGCCATTCACAGGGACCCCAAGCTATGGGTTGAGCCGACAAGGTTTATACCGGAGAGGTTCGAGGGTTGGAATGGTGAAGGGTACAAGTTGCTGCCTTTCGGTGGCGGAAGGCGAGGGTGTCCTGGAGCTGTACTGGCTAACAGGGTGATTGGATTAGCATTGGGGGCATTGATTCAGTCATTTGAGTGGGAGAGAGTTGGTGGGGAGGAGATTGATATGGTAGAGGGTTTAGGCCTCACCATGCCAAAAGCCAAGCCCTTGGAAGCAATCTATAGACCTCGAATATCATGACCGAACATCCTCTTTGGGTCTAAATGTTGGTTAATAAATTTCCTCTTTTCTTGTAATACATATTTGCACACCATTCTTGTAATACATATATACACATATTTAGGTAGAAACCAGAAATAAATAACTTCTTGTTAAAACAAAATAGTTTAGCTACATCAACATGACCTTGAACCAACTCTACTTCAACATATACACTCCCCAATTATTCCCCTAAAATCCCCATAATTCTAGCAAAGATGTTAGGAAACCGTTAGTTTGTGTTGACAAATTGGTGGAAAAGGGGCTTGTATACTGTTGGGTAAAATGTTTTGTGGTCAATTTTTTCTTTTGTCTTTTTCTAGTCTCACGCACCCTCTTTAAGAATTTGTTTGCATTAAAGAGAATTCGAACGTACCCACTTAAGCCAACCCGTGGATTGTCTCTTTGGTCGATTTGTCAATACCCTTTAAAGCAAAAATGAAGATTTGAGAAATGAAAAAGAAGTGGCGGATGATAATCCCCCGCAAGCTTGAAGAAAATTAAGAGTTGTATTTTATTATCTTTTGTATCTTAGCCCATTTTTTTTTTTTTTTTTTTTTATAGTCTCAAAATTAGAATGTCGTGTATTCATTTTTGCAAGCCAAGGTCATGTATTATAAATCATATCTCTTGTTGGTATTTTAAAGGGAAGCGAGACTATGTAAATGCTTAAGTTGAGTGGAACAATGATGATGGGCTATCTTGGGGAGGTTGTTGATGTTGTGGTATTGGGAAATGTATTATATATATTTTTTTGTATTGTGTGTTGGGGCAAATTGGATAGGTCTTGAAAGACTATTGCATTTTTTTTTTATTTAAATAGGTTGTTGTAGGCCCATTTTTAGCATAGATCATGCCGAATTTTTAAATTTTTATTTTTATTTTTATTATTGGTATTTAGTTTCGGGTCGTTACAAATTTGGTATCAGAGCGATGGTTTGAAAACCATTAGGATGATGGGTAGAGGCCTACCTAGGATTGTCTGGGAAGTCATTTGCATTGTTAATTCCTTATTTGCAAAAGTGTTTTGCTATGTGAAAAAGCATGCTTAACTGTTTACTTGCTTACGTGTTTATGTGCTTATATGCTTATATTAATGTGTTCATTGTATAATGTCCTTTTGTTTTGAGTTGTTCACGGTTGGACCTTAGTGTTATCATTATTGAACCGTTTTCTTTATTTTATAGAACGATGTCACGGCGTGAGGAACCTAGGGAAGTTGGCTTTAGGCCAGCAAGAGGTGATGTTGGCAAGAGCTCTAGCTCAAATCCGATGGAGCCAGTTGATGAGGACACACTTCTTAGGGATTTGATTGCCCCAAGAGTTGTTCCTACAAGGAGGGATAATGTGGAAGCACTCGTTGAAGAGGGTGAAAGTTCAGCGAAACTAGTATTGAATCGCTTGTTGCAGAGGGCCTTGTGGGCCACCATTGCTACTCAACCGCAGCCGATACCGCAGCCGGTACCACAACCGGTAGTGCAAGTGGAGTCGACGCTAGCACAGAAACGTCTCAAGATTATTAAAGGGTTTTCTCAGTTGATGCCAGTGTTGTTCGAAGGTGGTGCGGATCCCATGGTAGTAGATGACTATATGGATCAAGTGGAAACTCAATTGACCTCTATGGATGTGGCAGATGATCACTTGAAAATCATCCTAGCCACTTACAAGTTTACAAAGGATGCCAAGTTTTGGTGGAAATCGGTCACCAATCAGTATAAGATTGAAGAGATGAGTTGGGATAGATTCAAGGAGCTGTTCTATGAGAAGTATTTTCCTGCACCCAAAAGGTGGGAACTAAGGTGGGAACTAAGGGATCAGTTTATTAGCCTTATCCAAGGCAATATGTCGGTGATGAAGTACGAGAACAAGCTCACCTCACTCTCTCGCTTTGCTCCAAAGATGGTGAGTAATGAAGTTGATAAGGTTTGGAAGTTTATCTCCAGACTTGACTACAAGATGAGGCTATTGTTAACAGCACAAGGCATCAAGGTTTATTCTGAGGCAGTGGAAAGAGCATTGATGCTAAAGGCGGAGGCTAAAGATGAAGATGTAAGAAGAGAATAGTGGAAGCAAAAGGGGAATGCAGGGTCATTTTCAGAGGGACCTTCAGGGAAGAGGAACAGGGGTGGTTCATCTCAGTTTCAGGGGCAGCTGTTTACACGATCTGCTCTTACCACTCCTCTACCAGCTGGGTCTGATAGGAGTGGAGTCATTTGCTTTTAGTGTCAGCAGCCTGGACATTACAAATCCAATTGTCCCATGAGATCGTTTTCAGTTTCTTCAGCTCCTAGGGCTTGTTATGGGTATGGCCAGTAGGGCCATTTGATTCGAGACTATCCGAGTCAGGAGCAGGCACCACTAGTGGCAGAGGGTTACGGTAAAGGCCGTCACAGTCGACTATAGTTTAGTCAAGTTTTAGACCACCGCCACCACTACAGCCTGCCATGTCTTCTCAGGGTTCACGACCAGCTAGGAGGGATACTCCTATTGTGTCGGCACAATAGTTTGTATTTCTCAGGCACATGCACCGTAGGGATGTATCTTTGCACTTGTACCGACTGATGCATCTTCTGGATCATCAGTTCTCCGAGGTATATTTCCAGTGTTTGGTTCTTGGGCCCGTGTTTTGTTTGACTCTGGTGCATCTTATTCCTTTATATCATCATCATTTGCACTTGCATCGGGGTTAGAGGTCAGTTTCATGGATAGGACGTTATGTGTTGATATGCCAGTTGGGGTTTCAGTGTCTTTGAGCTGAGTCGTAAGGGATTGTTCCATTGTGAAAGTCGGGTGAACTTTTGTGTTTGATCTCATCCTCCTGGAGATGATTGGCTTTGATGTCATTCTCGGGATGGATTGGTTAGCTTCCTTTCGTGCCACGATCAATTATTTCAGAGGTAGAGTCACAGTTTGTACTCCCGAGGGAGATGTTTCTTTTTTGTAGGAGATCGGAGTGATTCCCACATTTCATCGTTTTATGGAGTTCGTGGATGGAGTCGTGGTGATTACTTCTTGGCTAGTCTTCTAGTCGAAAAAGATGGTGTTGTAGAAGAAGATTATCTTGCAGTTGTTCGTGATTTTCTGGATGTGTTTCTAGAGGATTTGACAAAGTTCCTGCACACCGAGAAGTGGAGTTTACTATTGATTTGATGCCTGGTAGCGCGCCGATTTCTATGGCACCGTATCATATGGCACAGGTTGAAGAATGGAAGTGGCAGCTTGATGATTTGAGGATGAAAGGTTTCATCCGACCGAGTGTGTCACCGTGGGGTGCATCGGTCTTGTTTGCGAAGAAAAAATATGGTTCTTTGAGGTTGTGCATTGATTACCGGAAGTTGAATCATGCCACCATTAAGAACAAGTATACTTTGACAAGGATAGATGATTTGTTTGATTAGTTGAGAGGAGCCAGTTATTTTTTGAAGATTGACTTGAGGTCAGGCTACTATTAGTTATGGGCTAGGGATGAGGATATCCTAAAGACAGCGTTTCGTACACGATATGGACACTATGAGTTCCTTATTATGCCTTTTGGCTTGACTAATGCGCCGGCGGTATTCATGGACTTGATGAACCACGTCTTTCATGATTACTTGGACCAGTTTGTGGTAGTTTTCATGGATGACATTCTTGTGTATTCACAATCTCAGGAGGAGCACGAGATCAATTTGAGTATTGTATTGCAGATTTTACAGGAGCACCGATTGTATGCCAAATATGAGAAATGTGAATTTTGGCTACAAGAGGTGAAGTTTTTGGGGTATGTTATTTCAGAAGGTGGAATGTCAGTGGATCCATCAAAGGTTGAAGCAGTTTTGAATGAGGAGCAACCTAAGAATGTGTTTGAAATCCGTAGTTTTCTTGGTTTAGCATGTTACTACCGAAGATTTGTGAAGGATTTTTCTCGCTTGGCAGTGCCTATGACCCGTTTGACCCGGAAAGGGATCAAGTTTGTGTAGAATGAAGCCTGTGAGCCATCTTTTCAGGAGTTGAAGATAAGATTGACTACAGCTCCAGTGTTGGTGAAACCTGAGCGTGGCTTGGGTTATGTGATTTATTGTGACGTTTCACATGATGGTTTGGGATGTGTGCTGATACAAGATGGTAGAGTAGTGGCTTATGGGTCTCGACAGTTGAAGACTCACGAGCTTAACTACCCTACTCATGATTTGGAGTTAGCGGCAGTTGTATTTGCCTTGAAATGTTAGAGACATTACTTGTATGGTGAGAGATTCGAGGTGTACTCAGATCATAAAAGTCTCAAGTACTTTTTTCCCCAAAAGGACTTAAACAACAGACAGAGGCGATAAGTTGAATTCTTGGAAGATTACAACTTTGACTTGCAGTATCATCTGAGCAAGGCAAATATGGTAGCTGATGCCTTAAGCCGAAAATCTCGTGGGACTCTGGCCTATTTGGCTATTCGGAAATGGAAGATGCTTAAAGATTTGGCAGAAATGGGATTGTATTTTTTTGACGATGACGTTGACAGTGAGCCAGCATTCTTGTTGAGTCTTGTGACTCAGCCTACTCTTGTCAGATGAGTGATTAAGTCGCAGAGACAAGACCCAGATTTAGATGCCATTCACGCTTTGATCTCCAGTGGTGAGACAGTGAAATATTGGGCCTTGTATGTAGATGGGGGTCTATGTTTCAGGGGTTTGTTGGTGGTTCCCACGGTTTGTCGTGAGGACATCTTACGGAGTTTCACACTTCCCGCTTTGCAGTTCATCCAGGTGGTACTAAAATGTATAACAATTTGAGACGTCAGTATTGGTGGGACGGGATAAAGAAAGATGTTACACGGTTTGTGGCTAAGTGCCTTACCTATCAATAGGTGAAGGCTAAGCATCAGAGACCAGTTAGTTTATTACAACCATTACCTGTAGTGCAGTAGAAATGGGAACATATTGCAATGGATTTTGTGACAGGTCTTCCAAGGTCACGGAGGGGCAATGAAGTCGTATGGGTCATCGTTGACAGATTGACCAAGACGGCTCACTTTTTGCCTATTAAGGCAATAGATGATGCAGAGAAGCTTGGTGTACTTTATGTGAAGGAGATTATAAGGTTGCATGGAGTTCCAGTAACCATTGTCTCAGATAGGGATGCCAAGTTCATTTCGAAGTTCTGAGAAGGACTTCAAGCAGCGTTTGGTTCAGCGTTGCATTTTAGTACGACATTCCATCCACAGACAGACAGCCAATCGGAGCGTACTATCCAGATCTTGAAGGATATGCTTCAGGCATGTGTGCTTGACTTGGGTGGTAGTTGGGAAGATCATCTACTGCTTATTGAGTTTGCCTACAACAACAGTTAATGATAGTACGCTCCGATTTGAGGTGTTGTATGGTAGACCTTGTAGGTCTCCTGTTTGTTGGACTGAGGTGGATGAGACAGCCGCCTTAGGACCCGACATAGTACTCAAGACTACCGAGAAGATTAAGTTGATCAGACAGAGATTGCTCATAGTTCAAAGCCGACAAAAGAGTTATGCGGATAAGCGGAGACGACCGTTATCTTTTGAGGTGGGAGACCACGTTTTCTTCGGGTTTCTCCATGGAAAGGGTTGTTGAAGTTCGGGAAGAGTGGCAAGTTATCGCCATGATTCATTGGACCTTTTGAGATCTTGGACCGGGTAGGAGAGATTGCCTACAGACTTGCTTTGCCACCACAGATGGACAGAGTCCACAATGTCTTTCATGTATCGATGCTACGGAAGTACGAACCGGATCTATCTCATATTTTAAGTTGGGTTGATGTGGACATTGATGAGGATGTTTCCTATAAGGAGGGATCAGTTCAGATCCTAAACACACAACAGAAGGTTTTGAGGAACAAGACGATACCAATGGTGAAAGTTCTTTGAAGACACCATGAAGTCGAGGAGGCTACTTGGGAGCTTGAATAGGAGGTTCGCTCCAAGTATCCAGAGTTATTTTCTTCCCCAGGTATGGCTTGATTTCGGGGATGAAATCTTTTAAAGCTGGGGAGAATATAATGTATGTATCTTATATATAAATATAAGTGCATATGTGTATATATTTGTGTGTGTGTGTGGTGTAATTTAAAAGCAAAAAAAAAAAAAAAAAAGAAATTTAAAAAAATGGTAGGACCCACCATTAAACCAATTAAGGGCCAAAGAGACCACATATTGTCTTATTTGTATCTTTTCTCGCTGGTTCACTCTCTCACCCTCTTTCTCTGGATTTTTCTTTTTCTTTGGCCACAAATCCTTGCACCTTGATTTCTCCCTCATTTCTTAGTGTTTTGAAGTACTGTTTGCGGCAAATTGAAGCCCGCGACGAGGTCTACGACTTAATTAGGGCCAATCTCCATTTGGCCATCATTTGAAGGATCTCTAAATCGTAGGGTTTGAGGTGAAAATTAGGGCTTTCCATCTATTTAGAGGTAGGGGTCTCTAATTCTCACTTCCTTGTGCTTTTGTGAGTCATTCTACCATAATTGTTGTCAAGCATGATCAATTTGATTTATTTGCCTCTTAAATGACTTGATTTTGTATATATAGCATGTAATTATGTGAAATTATTGAATTGTATGAAAAATATGCTTGATTATTGGATTCTTTATATTATTGTGTTGATAAAATTACTAGAAATTATTTATGGAAGTTTATGGAAATTCTCTTAGAATTATTGTAAAGTATGCTTAATATGTTAAATTTTTCATGCCCATGATGCTTAATAATTTATTAAAATTTTTATCTAGAAGTATGTTAATTGTGTGATAATAATTCTCTTCAATTCCATAGTATTAAAAAGGCATGTGATATGCATTCATAGCATGGGCATGAAAAAGGGTACAATGATTTGATAAGAATGAAAAAGGGGATTTTTGGGGAGAATTTGATGAAACAGTTTTGAGAAAACCTGGTCACCGCAGAGTCACCAAAGGGCCGGTGTGTTAATATAGTCTAGAGGGAACTAGGGAGATTGCCCTAGCGTGGTTGAGCTATCTGGGCCCAAAATGACGCTACGGAGGTACCAAAGGTCAGGAATAGTAGCCAATCCTTCTCTCGTGTCACTGCGGAGTCACCAAAGGGCGGGTTATATTAACAGTTTGTGAAGTGATGGAAGTTTTCTGAAAATGGGGAGTGACATGCATGGCATTGCATTCATGGCACGGCATTCATTTGTTTTGAACTTGCAAATTTACATTGTATTTTCCCCGGTTTAGCATGACCCCTCTCCCTATTGTCCTATTCATTATTTGGGTTCACGGGGTCACAAAAGGTACGTCTTAGGCACCACCTACTGAGCTTTTTGCTCACCCCATTATTTAACATTTTTTTAGGGCTCAAAAAAAAAGTAGCGAATGATAATCCCCCGTAAGCTTGAAGAAGATTAGTAGTTGTATTTTATTATCTTTTGTATCTTAGCCCATTTTTTTTTTTTTTTTTTTTTTTTTTTTGTATAGTCTCAAAATTAGAATGTCGTGTATTCATTTTTGCAAGCTAAGGTCATGTATTATAAATCATATCTCTTGTTGGTATTTTAAAGGGAAACGAGACTATGTAAATGCTTAAGTTGAATGGAATGACGATGATGGGCTATATTGGGGAGGTTGTTGATGTTGTGGTATTGGAGAATGTATTATATTTTTTTTGTATTGTGTGTTAAGGTAGATTGGATAGGTCTTGAAAGGTCATTGCATTTTTTTTATTTGAACAGGTTGTTATAGGCCCATTTTTAGCATAGATCATGCCAAATTTTTTTTATTATTATTATTGGTATTTAGTTTGCTTAAGTTGAATGGAATGACGATGATGGGCTATCTTGGGGAGGTTGTTGATGTTGTGGTATTGGAGAATGTATTATATTTTTTGTGTATTGTGTGTTGGGGTAGATTGGATAGGTCTTGAAAGGCCATTGCATTTTTTTTTTTTATATTTGAATAGGTTGTTGTAAGCCCATTTTTAGGATAAATCATGCCGAAATTTTTAAATTATTTATTTATTTATTGGTATTTAGTTTCGGGTCGTTACATATTACCTTTACTTATTCAACAAATTCAATTGGTTGATATGAGTTGATTTTCGATTATGATAAATTGACGAAAAAATAGCCACTCCATTAGCTACTTCAGCGGCTGCAATAGCTGTAACAAAAATTGAAAAAATGGTTCATTGGAATCCAAATGACAAGCGTTGTCTCCTACGTTTCCTTGGGTTGCCTATTACTGTCCCATTGTCCATATTTTGCAAGTATATATAAAATATGTATATGGATAACTAATTGAAATTCCACAAATACTTGTAAACCTTTCCACAATTTGGTTATGATTTTGATAAAACCTCTCAGAATCAATTCGCAAGAGGTAAACGATTAGGTGAATTACTAAAACAATATCTCCTAATTACTCCAAATTTTAGATTCTACAAAATTATAATTCCAATTAAAGACTTAAATTAATTTATAAAAAGATAAAATCTACCTTCCTCACTCAAGTACGGAGAAAAGGGATATATTTTTCTATAAAGAGATCTAGTATTATTTTTTACCTGTTAGAGACTAAATTATTATTTTTTGGTTCATTTGTTGAAATGAAAAAAATATTTATGGAGAATCTCTAATACACACAAATAAAAAGAATAATAATAAAAAAAAAAACTTTGGGGTCCCTATCACATGAACAAACAAATATTTTAGGTTAGAGATCCACTTTTATACTATATTTTTTTCTTTCGCCCTTGACTTAAAGGATACCTCTTCCACATCCCCGAGGGAAGATTAAGGGTTTAAACACAATGAAGACATATGTGAGTATATTTACCTATCGAAAAAGAAAAAAAAAATGTTGGTTAATAAAAAGAAAAGTTGGGGGAAGAGATTGATAAAGTAGAGGGTTTAGGCCCTCTTTATTTATTTATTTATTTTTCAATGGCAATAATGTTATGAATTAGTTGTTTGAAGGAAAAGAAAGGTGCAAGGCTCAAATACGGGCTCCTAAAATCAGGAAACAACCCAACATGATAAGGACTCACCATGCCAAAATTTAAGCCCTTGGAAGCTATCTGGATACATCGCATAGTCATGACCAAAAATCCCTTTTAATGTAAATGTTGGTTAATAAATTTCCTTTCACCGCAATGTTTTTGCACACCATTCCAGTAACACACGCACACATTTAGGTAGAAACCAGAAATGAGTTACTTTTTTGTTAAAATTTAGCTACATTAACATGACTTTGAACCAACTCTGCTTCAACATATACACTTCACAGTTATTCCTTTAATGACGCGTTTAGTGTGCAAGAATGAAATGGAACGCAAATGGAAATGAAATGAGATATGAATGGAATTAAATGGTCATTCTCATTCTATTGTTTGGTTGTAAATATGAAATGTATAGAAATTGAATAATAATAACCATTCTAGTATTTGGTTGGACCAATTCAAAACTTAGAATGGAATAAATTTTAAATTGAATTCTCCAAAATACCCCTTTTAGTGACAAATAATTTAAATTAATAAAATAACATTCTTCTATTATTTTATTTTTTAAAACATGGCCACAGTGGTGGATGGCGGTGATGATGGTGGTGGAGGTGGAAAGTGGTAGTGGTGTAGGTGGTAGTATTAGAAGGCGGTGACGGTGATGGAAGGAAGAAGGTGGTAGTGGAGGTGGCGAAAGTAGTGGTGGAAGGTGATGACAGTGGAAGGCAATGGCGGTGGTAGTGGTGGTGGTGGTGGAAGGCAGTGGAGGCAACGGTGGAAGGTGTCGGTGGAAGGTAGTGGAGGTAGCGGTGGTGGAAGTCGATGGAAGTGGAGGTGGTGATGGCAGTAGTGGTGGAGGTGGAGGTGGATGGTAATGGCGGCGACAGTGGTGTTGGGGTGGCAATGACGGTGGCGGTAGTGGTGGAAGGCAATAGTGGTGTAGGTGGTCTTGGTAAAAGGTGGCGGTGGTAGAACGTGGTGGTGTTGACAGCGTTGGTAGTAATGGTGATAGTGGTGGAAGGCAATGGAGGTAGCGGTGGTTAAAGGTGGTAGAGGTAAAAGGCGATGGTAGTAGTGGAAGTCACTGGCGGTGGTGTCAAATGGAAGCACTCGATGTGTACTCCAACTTCTTCTCCTTGCTCTCTCCTTTCAAATCTCACCTTAAGGCCCTCAAAAATGGCTTTAAAGTATGTAATGTATGTGTGTGTGTATATAGATTTAGAGAGAGAAGGAAAAATTTTAGAGAGAGAAAGGGTTTGGCCGAATGGGGTGGAAGAGGAAGACTAGGGTTGGTCTTCAAATTAGCCTTGTGGTCCCAATGATGCCAAGTGTCACCTTGTGGGTGATTACTAATTTTTGGTAAAGTTACCCCTTTGCCCTTAACCTTCCAGTCCAATGCCAAACCTATCCCCAAAATATCTCCCAATGTATGCTTACATAAATATATATGTGCGTGCATGTGAAATGTCTATTATGCCCCTCTTAAAATGAGAAAAACAGGAAAAGTTCCCAAGCTCGGTAGTCGTCCCAACTCTCGAAAGATTCTAAAATCAATCCCGTCGCTTCTAATTGACTTAAAATAATTAAAAACACATTTCTAAAACCCTCGGCTAGAAAAATGACCGAAATGACCCTCGGGGTTTGCGTGGCATACAAAACGAGGCACGAAAAATAAATAAAAATTCTAAAAAAAAAATCCAAAAAAATCCGGAACATTACATTTTTCTTATAAATACCATTTTACAAAAATGTTTGACAAAAAATGGTATTAGCATGCATTTTTACCAAAGATGAGGGAACATTAGTTATTTTGTTTCTTTTTTGTCTCTCTTGAATTAATTTTATAGATATTGTACTTGTATATATAAATAAAAGGGCAAATTTCTCAAAACCCCCATTACTTTCAGAAAATGATCATAAAACCCCAACCAGATTTAAAAATCCCTAACAATATAACAACGTTGTCATTTTACCCTAATTCTGTCAAATGGGGCTGTTAACCCAGCGCGTGGTTAACAATTGCTTTGCCAATGTGACTTTTGTGACGAAAATACCCCTGATGTAACATGTGCCAAACAAGTGATATATATTTATATGTGTTATTCCAAAAATACCCCACCTACAATTGTACTTATTTTTGGCACGTGAGCTGCCTCGTGTCGCTGACGGAGAAAGAGAAGGCAAAGAAGTGATTGAGCGGGGGCGTAGAGTTGGCCGGTGAAGACGACAGCAACGGCGGAGTACATGAAGACTAATAAGAGGAGGGGGAAGGAGAAGATGGAGGATACGATCGATTTTTTTGATCTTCTTGATGAGACCTTTCTTGAAAGTGAAGGCCTTGATACAATACCACCTCCATTAGAAATTCTCAGCAATCGATTTTGGAGTGAACCCCATAGCAAACATTTACTCCAGTTTGGTGAAGTCCTTGGCGTCGTTTGTAACCCTAACATGCTCGGCGTCCATTCTCACACCTTTCACATAATCGAGACCGACTCTCTTCAAGTCCCTCCTCTGCGCAAAACCATTGTCTCCGAGTTCGACCCCATCAACTCCTGTAGCGACCTCGAAGAAGATGGTTTGTGTTGGCCTAAAGATTTTATCTAAAGGTCAATCTTATGTTTTGATGATTACAATCCATTAATGATGTTTATGTACTAATATTTTCATTGAGTGAAGTATAGTTGATCAATCATTCAATCCTCAATGATGAGCTAGAAGTTCCATTTCAAGCATTCCAAACACTCAAGCAATGATTTCAAAGAAGCATCAAAGTGCAAGAAAATAAAGAAGAACTCGGACTTCAAAGATCATTCAAGCTTTTCAGCAAATCTTCATCAAGCCTAGACAATCATGATCAAGAAATGAAGAAAAGGGTAGATGGGATGGTGAGAGACTTAAGGTTTAATGTCAAAGTTTAGTTGAATATATTTTGAAGCTCAAAATTACAATTCATGGATATCATTCTCATTTCATCTTTTAAAGAACATAAAATTATCTCATTAAGTTTTTGAACACATTCATATGAGCCTTACATCATATTGGAATTCATTTTAAGTCTCCTACTGAAAGTAGAGAAGGCTCTACAAAATTAGAGAAGGCTCAGGGGAAAGTAGAGAAGGCTCTAAAAATCTAGAGAAGGCTCAGAAAATTAGAGCAGTCTCCATTTCAATTAGAGACGGCTCTAAAAACTATTTTTCAATGAAAAATGAAGTTTCCATCCAAAGAGCAGCCTCCCAAAAAGGAGAGCCGACTCTCAAGGCTAGGGAGCCGCCTCCTCTTGTTTACAAGAGCCGGCTCCTTCTAGGGTTTTGATCTACAACGGAAACTTTTTCATTTATTGTTTTCCAACCACCTGCAACAGCTATATTGACCATTGTTTATCTATAAATACAGAGGTTGGTCTGCATAAAAAATAACACTATTACAGAGAGCATTCTACCATTCCTGAAAAGCATTAAAGAAGCATTCGTTGAGCTTTCATTCCCTCTGCTTTCATTTCCTCTCTTACATTTCATTTTACTGTGTAATTCTGAGCTTCAAATATATATTCATCTTTACTATAGTCGTGAGCAGAACTGTGTACTTCTATCTTTGAGAGATTTATTGTACAATTCATTTCTATTCCAAGTTATTGTAAAAGGGTTGGTGTGACCCAAAAGAAAGTCTAGGAGAAGGGTGTTCTCTTAGCAAGGAAGAGAAGTAAGGTCTTACTTTAATTGAAGGTTTGCTCTCCACCATTAAGGAGAAGCTCTAGTGATTTTGGGAAGTCTCAAGGGGGTCCTTGAGCCGAGGAGTAGGAGTTCCGAACCTCGCTAAATCGCCGAGTCATAGTTTGCAATCTCTCATCTCTATCTCTCTTTTACTTGTGCCATACACTGCTTGAATATTTTAGTTTCTCTGTGTTTAATAGTTTGTTAGATTTAATATTTTTAAATTGTAAAAATTCGCCCTTGACTCTATTTACCCCCTCTCTAAAGTCAATTAGTCACTAACAATTGGTATCAGAGCCTAATCTCTAGAAAAAGATTTAACCATCTTAGAGAACGACCATGGCTAATACAAATTTTCATCAAGAAGGTCAATCTAACAATAGACCTCCTTGGTTTGACGAAAACGACTACAACTATTGGAAGATCAAAATGAGAGCATTCCTAAGAGGTGTTGATATAGATGTCTGGAAAGCCACAGAAAAAGGAGACCATGTCCCAACCAAAATAGTAAATGATAAAACTGTTCCAACACCTGATATTGAATGGACCCTAAATGACCGTAGGCTTGTACAATGTAACGTCAAGGCTATCACTAATCTCTATTGTGCTTTAAGCAAAGACGAATTCAATAGAATTTCAGATTGCGAAACGGCCAAAGAAATTTGGGATAAACTTGAAGTTACCTATGTAGGGACCAGTCATGTAAAGGAATCCAAAATGAATATGCTTGTCCATAAATATGAACTTTTTACCATGAACAACAGAGAAACTATTAGTGAAATGTACTCTCGTTTTACTAACATTGTGAATCCTTTGAAGGCTCTTGGAAGATCATATACATCGTCCGACAATGTGAGAAAAATTCTTAGGTCTTTGCCTAAAAATTGGGATGCCAAGAAGACCGCCATCCAAGAGGCCAAGGATCTCAATACACTCCCCATAGATGAACTCATTGGCTCATTAATGGCCTATGAGTTAGAGATGAATGATAGAGATGAAGATAAAGAAGCTCAAAAGAAGGATATAGCTCTTCAAGCTACTGCAAAAGAAGTCATAGTTGATAAAGTTCCTAATGATGAAGAAGAAGAAGAAGTTGCTTTCATTACCAAGACCGTGAGAAGAGTTCTTCAAATAAAAAAGTTCCAAAAGAGTAACAACTTCAAAAGAAATGGTGTATCAAGTGAGCAAGGAAAAAGAGAAGCACTTACATGTTTTCATTGTGGAAAACCGGGACATTTCAAATCCGATTGCTATGCCTACAAAAATGAAAAGGAAAGGAAAAAGAAAGGCAAAGCCATGCGAGCTACATGGGAAGATGATGATTCAAATGGACCCGAAAGTGACGATGAACTCAATGAATTGGTTAATCTTTGTCTCATGGCTGATGAAGATGAGGTAAATTCTAATCATGACTCATTTGATTTGGAAACTTCATATGATAAATTAGTTGATGCACATAATTATTTGCTAGATGCTTTTAAAGAATTACATGATGAATTAGGCAAAATGGTTCAAAAGTGTGCTAGCCTTAGAAGAGAAAAGCTTATCATCTCTCAAAACCTTGAAAAATCTCAACTTGAAAATGAAACCTTGAAAAAAGAAAAAGAATTAGCTAAAGAAGCGGCCTCAATTGAGTTAATTTCTGAAAATGAATCATTGAAAGTTATTATTGAAGATCAAGTTGAAACCTTAGCCAAATTCACAAAAGGCAGAGAGAATTTAAGCATCATTCTTGGAAAGCAACGAAATGTTTATGCTAAGGATGGGCTTGGATTTGATCCTCATAACAAAGATTCATGTTTATTGAAAAGAAGAACGCCATTAAACAATTACTTTGTTAAAAATTCCTCCTTTAGTCCAACATGCAATTATTGTAAAAAAATAGGACATAAGATCAATCATTGTCTTATTAGGCCATGTAGGACAAAAGAAGTTTGGGTTGTTAAAGGGACTTATGTGCTTCTTCCTAATTCTCATGGACTCAAAAGAATGTGGGTACCAAAAGAAGATTACTCAAATTCATTTTGTAGGTTTGCGTGAAGTCTTCATATTCATCCAAGGACAAATGGTTCCTTAATAGTGGATGCTCAAGACATATGACGGGAGATCAATCAAAATTTCGCTCTATCAAACCTCACAAAGGAGGAAATGTTACACTCAGCGACAATTCAAAAGGCAAGGTCATTGGCATTGGAACTATTGGTATCTCCTCTTCCTTATCTATTGATGACGTTTTACTTGTTAAAGGCTTAAAACACAACTTATTTAGTATTAGCCAACTATTTGATAAAGGATATGATGTTTTATTTAAATCGGATAAATGCATTGTTAAAAAGGATAATAATGAAGTTTTTCATGCTCTAAGAAATGGAAATGTGTACACTTTGCTTTTGTGTGAATTACATGATCAAGATGTCAAGTGCTTTGTATCCTCAAATGAAAATTGTTGGTTGTGGCATAGAAGGTTAGGTCATGCTAGTATGGATTTGATTTCAAAGCTATCTAGAAATGAATTAGTCAAAGGCCTCCCAAAGACTAATTTTTCTAAAGATAAAACTTGTAGCGCATACCAAATAGGAAAGCAAATCAAGACATCATTTAAAAGGAAAAAGGACATAACAACTACAAGGCCACTTGAATTAATTCATATGGATTTATTCGGTCCAGAGAGAATTGCTAGTCTTGGTGGAAAACTCTATGCATTTGTCATTGTTGATGATTACTCTAGATTCTCTTGGGTATTTTTCCTTACACACAAAAATGAGGCTCATGCAATCTTTGCTAAATTTTGTAAGAGAGTCGAGAACGAGAAAGAGTGTAAGATTAAGTCCATTAGAAGTGATAGAGGAAGAGAGTTTGATAAGCAAGATGTAGAAAGATTTTGTGATGAAAATGGATACAATCATAATCTTTCGGCTCTTAGAACTCCTCAACAAAATGGAGTTGTTGAAAGGAAAAATAGGTCTCTCAAAGAAATGGCTAGGACTATGTTAAATGAACATAAATCTCCTAGAACTCTATGGGTCGAAGCCGTTAGTACCTCATGCTATGTCATAAATAGAGTAATCACTAGAAAACTTCTTAATAAGACTCCTCATGAACTTTGGAA
Source organism: Cornus florida (assembly GCF_030987335.1). NCBI lineage: Eukaryota > Viridiplantae > Streptophyta > Magnoliopsida > Cornales > Cornaceae > Cornus > Cornus florida. Next base: position 55,106,263 of record NW_026775579.1, on the reverse strand, counting down.
CAAAAGGAAGCCAAATATTGGATACTTTAAAGTTTTTGGGTGTAAATGCTTCGTGTTAAATGACAAAGATAGTCTAGGAAAATTTGATCCTAAATCGGATGAAGGTATTTTTCTAGGTTATTGAACTTATAGCAAAGCATTTAAAGTGTTCAACAAAAGAACACTAGTGGTTGTGGAATCTATACACGTCGTATTTGATGAATCACCATTACCTTCTCTTAGGTGCTCATTGGATGATAATGAAGATGTGATTGAGATTGAAAAGAACATTGAAAATCTTGATTTAAATAGTTCGTCTATTGAAGATCACTCCAAAGATGTTCCAAAAGATTGTCACTCTCATGAAGATACTCTTCCTAAGGCTTGGAAGCAAGTGTCTAATCATCCAATAAATCAAATTATTGGCGATCCATCTAAATGAGTAAGCACTAGATCTCAAATAAGTAATGTTTGTAACTATGTAGCTTTTGTTTCCCAACTTGAACCAAAGAATATTCTTGAAGCCGAAAATGATGAATCTTGGCTCTTGGCCATGCAAGAAGAACTTAATCAATTTGAAAGAAATGATGTTTGGCATTTGGTTCCAAGACCTAAAGATAAAACTGTCATTGGCACAAAGTGGGTGTTTAGAAATAAAAAGGATGAATCGGGAACAATTGTGAGAAATAAGGCAAGGCTTGTTGCTCAAGGTTATAATCAAGAAGAAGGAATTGATTATGAGGAAACTTTTGCCCCCGTAGCTCGACTTGAAGCTATAAGAATGCTTCTTGCATTTGCATCTCATAAAAACTTTAAGTTATATCAAATGGATGTAAAAAGCGCTTTCTTAAATGGCTTCATTGAAGAAGAAGTGTATGTTGAACAACTACCTGGCTTTGAAAGTTATAATTGTCCAAACCATGTTTTCAAATTGTCAAAAGCATTGTATGGTTTGAAACAAGCTCCAAGAGCCTTGTATGAAAGACTGAGTGGTTTTTTACTTGCAAATGGGTTCATTCGAGGAAAAATTGACAATACTCTTTTCACTAAAACCATTGATTGTAACTTGTTAGTCATTCAAATTTACGTTGATGATATTATCTTTGGATCAACCAATAGTGTATTATGTGAAAAGTTTGCCTCTTATATGCAAAATGAATTTGAAATGAGCATGATGGGTGAACTAACCTTCTTCTTAGGGTTGCAAATCAAACAAACACTTGATGGTATTTTTGTTTGCCAATCTAAGTATGTTAAGGATTTGCTAAAGAAATTTGGCTTGGAGGAAGTCAAATATGCCATTACTCCAATGAGCTCTTCTTTGAAACTTGACAAAGATGAAAAGGGCATTAATGTGGATATTAAAAAATATAGAGGTATGATTGGTAGTCTTTTATATTTAACCGCAAGTAGACCGGACATCGTGTTTAGTGTATGCTTATGTGCTCGTTTTCAATCTTGCCCTAAAGAATCTCATCTAAGTGCTGTTATACGCATCTTTCGCTATTTAAGTTATACTACATTCTTAGGTCTTTGGTATCCTAGACATACATCATTTGAACTTGTTGGTTACTCGGATGCTGACTTTAGAGAATGCAAAGTTGATAGAAAAAGCACTAGCGGGACTTACCACTTCATTTGACAATCACTGGTTTCTTGGTCCTGTAAGAAACAAAACTCTGCTGCTCTATTAACGGCGGAAGCCAAGTATATTGCAGTCGGTAGTTGTTGCGCTCAAACGCTTTACATTAAGCAACAACTTGAGGACTTTGGACTTCATTTTGATCATGTTCCTATAATGTGTGATAATACAAGTGCAATTTGTATTTCAAAAAATCCGATTTAGCATTCTAGGACAAAGCATATAGAAATTAGGTACCACTTTCTTAGGGATCATGTCTCTAAGGGCGACATTGAACTTATGTTTGTCAATACGGAGAAACAATTAGCTGATATTTTTACAAAACCACTCCAAGAAGATAGGTTTTGTTTGCTTAGAAGGGAAATTGGAATGTGCTCAGAAGAAGAAATATAGCAGTAAAGCAAAGCAGCAGCAGAGCCAGCTCTATTCAGAAAAAGAGTCGTCTCTTTGAAGAAAAAGAGCCGTCTCTACTCAAGGCAGAGCAGTCTCCACAAATGATATCAAATTGCTTGCTCTCGGGATCTCAAAAATTTTAAGAAAGAGCCTGCTCTATAAAAACAAGAGCCGTCTCTCCAACCTGCATACAAATTGGAATAGGAAGAGCCGTCTCTAGCGAAAGGCAGAGCCGGCTCCTTCAGTGCTAAATTTTTTCCAACTCTCGGGATCTCCTCTGTAGACAATTGAGCCTGCTCAACAAAAAGGAAGAGCCGGCTCCTAAAATGTCATAACCATTCATCTCTTGGCATCTCTAAAAAAACCCAAAAGAGCCGGCTCTACAAATTTATTGAGCTGTCTCCAAAAATTGGTTTGAGCCGTCTCTACATTCCTTCTTGAGCCGGCTGTTTCATTTTATTTATTTATTTATTTATTTTTTGCTTGCCAAGGAGCCGGTTCTAAAAATTTCAAATAGCCGGCTCCATTAAACTTCAAGAGCTGGCTCCATTAAAATCCAAGAGTCGGCTCCATTTCTTTCATATAGGCCCTTCACGAATTGCTCTTGTATATCATTTCTATCTACTCACTGTTGGGCATAATCTCATTCACTTCTAGAGAGCATCTCGGCTAGGGCAGTCTTTATTTTCCTCTTGTTTCTTCAAGTAAGTGAATTTTCCATCTAATTCTTTCCACAATTCATAAATTCATTGCTTGATTATTTTTTTTTAGTAATTAATTTTTAATTTCATCCTTTGAATCCATCATTCCATGAATCCCTTATCTATACAGTAGCTTTTCTCTTCCATATGAAATTTGCTTGTTTATGGTTTGTCATTAAAAATTTATTCCACAAACTTCCCTTTGTCCTTTAATCAATTTGTTGATCCATCATATTTAGATCAAATTTTGTGTTCTTGCATAAATTTTGTCATCAAACCCATTTTTTTTCTTTTATTATTTTTGTGCTTTATTATTTGAATTTATTTTTGAATAATTGTGATGACTTTGGTTCATTTGAGTAGTACATTTCACAATTCTGTCAAATTTACACTCTTAAGATGAATTTATATATATATTTCAATCCCTAGAGCATGTTATATAAATTTTCTTTTTGGTTTATCAAGTACATATTTTAGAATTGTTCCATGCACTGTCCTGTCAAATTCCATATGCTTCCATTTAAGTCTAAATTTAAATCCTCCATTATGATTCCATTTTGATTCTTCATGTCTAGATAAATTATTTTTCACTCAAAATTCTAACTAATGTGAAACTTTAATTTGGCCTTTTCATTGGTTCAGTATGTTTTATTATTTCTAATGTTAATCTTCTTTCTAAACTTATTTGAGATTTGAATTTTTCATTGTCTTTTAAATTGGATTTTTATTCAGAGAATTCCTCTGTAATTTTAGTTTAATTTCTAGAAATGTCCACGGCTTCATCCTCACGTAGAAAGAATCCTTCTCGTGGACAAAAACGGTCTACTCAACCTAATGATGAATCAGGCCCTAGTGAACCAAATCCTCCTCCACTTCAAATCTCTGCCACCAAGCTATAAAAAAACCCCACATACAAAAGCATATATGACAAATTCTTTCAGCATAGAAAAGTGGCCACAGCAATGGTATTGTCTGACACAATTTGCAATGATCTTCATCTCAACACCTATAGATTGTTTGATGCAATTGGTCTTGGATCATTTGTTGGAATGAATGAAGGTTACTATCCAAAATCAGTAAAGTTATTTTACACTCATCTTGAAGAAATGCCTGGAGAAGAAAAACTTAACTGCTATGTGGCTGGAATATATTTTCACCTTGATACAAACAGCATTGCTCGAATTCTTCACCTTCCCCCTGTGGATGGAATTCAATTTTATTCTCATTTCAATTGGTTTAAAGGATAAGGCTTTGATAAACTCGCGGCTATTCGGAAAATGAGTTATGATTCAAATGTAACCAATACCAGAGAAGTCAACACCAAGTAATTAACTATGGAAGCTCGGTTGATTCACAAGATCATCATGTACTCTATTCTTCCCAAATCTGGCAGTCAATCCAAAGTTTCCCACATGGACGTCTTTCTTATTTGGTGTGTCTTAAATGGCAAGCACTTTGATCTTGCATACATAATATTTCATCACCTTCTTACATGCAAAAGAAAGAAAAAGGTCTTTCTATATTATCCCATGGTTCTCTCTCACATATTTATGGCTAAGAAGGTTCCGCTTGATAGTCGTGAAGCAGTCAAACCAGGGCCAAGACACATTCTCACTGCTTCAAATCTTGCGTCAATGGGGCTAAAAAGGGATTCCAATGGAGTGTGGTTTTATCCTAGGCAACGAAGGTTCGAAGAGGCTCGAGCTAGAGGAGAAAAGATTGAGGATGTTGATGATGGGGATGAAAACGAACTTGAAAGTGATGACGACGATGAAAATGAGGAAGTTCCAGTTGAAAATCATACCAATCGTGCTCTCTTGTTGGAAATTCTCAAAGGCACTCGTCAAAACTAAGCCACTCTTGGAAAACAACAAACTCAACTTGACGAAACGCACATGGAAATCGCTCATCTTAATGAGGATTTTACAGAATTTTGAAACCAATATGGACCTTCTTCTCCTTAGAACACTTTTTCTCCATTTCAAACCCTCTTTTGTGTGCACTTATTAGCTTTATTTGCTTTAGAGAAGCATTTTTCTGTGTTTTATAAACTATGCCTTTATCTATCATATGGTACTCGTGTTCACAGTCTCTTTCTGTTATCTATAAAATGCCATATTTGCTCATCTTTTGCCCTTTAATTCATTCTTCTCTGATATTTCCTGAAATGACAAGTTATTTCTCTTTATCTATTCATTTAGTCTCCCATTTTTTTTTAGATGACAAAGGGGGAGAAAGATGTGTTATCATGCTAATGTGCTATTCTATTACTTTTTAAGTATCTTGATAGATGCATATTGATAGGGGGAGTCTTCTAAAAATGTCTGTGAAATTTATATGCTTTCAAATTGTCTAAAATTATTGCTATAGAATCAAGTTTGATATAATTTTGAAAATATGCTTATTAATAGGGGGAGCATTCTTTCTAATGCAACTCCATGTTGACTATAAACACATCAATGTTTTGTCATCATCAAAAAGGGGGAGATTGTTGGCCTAAGGATTTTATCTAAAGGTCAATCTTATGTTTTGATGATTATAATCCATTAATGATGTTTATGTACTAATATTTTCATTGAGTGAAGTATAGTTGATCAATCATTCAATCCTCAATGATGAGTTAGAAGTTCCATTTCAAGCATTCCAAACACTCAAGCAATGATTTCAAAGAAGCATCAAAGTGCAAGAAAATAAAGAAGAACTCAGACTTCAAAGATCATTCAAGCTTTTCAGCAAATCTTCATCAAGCCTAGACAATCATGATCAAGAAATGAAGAAAAGGGTAGATAGGATGGTGAGAGACTTAAGGTTTAATGTCAAAGTTTAGTTGAATATATTTTGAAGCTCAAAATTACAATTCATGCATATCATTCTCATTTCATCTTTTAAAAAACATAAAATTACCTCATTAAGTTTTTGAACACATTCATATGAGCCTTACATCATACTGGAATTCATTTTAAGTCTCCTACTGAAAGTAGAGAAGGCTCTTCAAAATTAGAGAAGGCTCAGGGGAAAGTAGAGAAGGCTCAAAAAATTAGAGCAAGCTCCATTTCAATTAAAGATGGCTCTAAAAGCTATTTTTCAATGAAAAATGAAGTTTCCATCCAAAGAGCAGGCTCCCAAAAAGGAGAGCCGGCTCTCAAGGCTAAGAAGCCGCCTCCTCTTGTTTACAAGAGCCGGCTCCTTCTAGGGTTTTGATCTACAATGGAAACTTTTTCATTTATTGTTTTCCAACCACCTGCAATAGCTATATTGACCATTGTTTATCTATAAATACAGAGGTTGGTCTACATAAAAAATAACACTATTACAAAGAGCATTCTACCATTCCTGAAAAGCATTAAAGAAGCATTCGTTGAGCTTTCATTCCCTCTACTTTCATTTCCTCTCTTACATTTCATTTTACTGTAGTAATTCTGAGCTTCAGATATATATTCATCTTTACTATAGTCGTGAGCAGAACTGTGTACTTCTATCTTTGAGAGATTTATTGTACAATTCATTTCTATTCCAAGATATTGTAAAAGGGTTGGTGTGACCCAAAAGAAAGTCTAGGAGAAGGGTGTTCTCTTAGCAAGGAAGAGAAATAAGGTCTTGCTTCAATTGAAGGTTTGCTCTCCACCATTAAGGAGAAGCTCTAGTGATTTTGGGAAGTCTCAAGGGGAACCTTGAGCCGAGGAGTAGGAGTTTCGAACCTCGCTAAATCGCCGAGTCATAGTTTGCAATCTCTCATCTCTATCTCTCTTTTACTTGCGCCATACACTGCTTGAATATTTCAGTTTCTCTGTGTTTAATAGTTTGTTAGATTTAATATTTTTAAATTATAAAAATTGGCCCTTGACTCTATTCACCCCCTCTAGAGTCAATTAGTGACTAACAGTTTGTTTTCTCTTCTATCTCGCTTGCTTTGTTCTCTCCTGTCATGAATTTTTGGTTTTGATTTGTTGTGTTGTATATTTATTGGTTGATTATTGTTGAAATAAATATAGCTTTAATGACCCTATTTTGGGTCTGTAATTTTTCGAGCTGTATCCACTGGGATTTTGGATTAGTCTATTCAATTAGAGGCTATTTGGTACATTCCTATTATAAAATCAAATTTGGCAATCAAATTATTCTTGGTATTTGTTATTTCTATCTTTTTAATTGATTTTGGTTTGTTAAGCTCTAATTCTGCTGATGGGTTTGGTTTTGCATCCATGAATTTTGTGTTTGTTTGGTCTTAATTCCAATTCTGATAATTTGTCTTTTGTTTTCACCCCCCAAATTCTTGTGGGCGTCTTGTTCCCTGTGTGAACAGTGAAATGTTTATCTATATGCATTTGTATGTGTATCTATATTTGTGACGTAGGTTCAATGTGAATGAATGAATGTGGTGTGGGTTTGTGCTTTTCAGAAAGATCACAGTTGAGCCACTTTAGAGAAAGAATGTATAGTGGACAGATATGGCTAATAATGCAGCAGTTTGTGCTGAGAGGGTGACAAACATGCTTGTTTCCTCTGATGGGTGTATGAGAATTGAGATGGTGAGGAAGAAACCCAAGAGAGAGGAGAGAGAAATAGCTTGTTTCCTCTTAAACCATTCAAATGCGGCTCCCAACAGACTAGTTGGGAAAACTTTACACATGAATGCATCATTGTGGTTATCTAGAGCCAGCTTCTGTGAATAGTGATCGAGGTGGCGGGAAGGATCTCCTATGCCATCGAATTAAGTGAAGGATGGTATAGTGAATTTCTTAGATCTGTCGACATAGTATATATGATCAGTGAATGAAGTCTTCACTAGAAAGGCCTTATGCTCCCAGTCTATCTCAGCGGGTGTCTGAATCCTTAGGAGCTTCTTTTCATCAAAAGCCTCATGGATACCATCCTGAACACCATTTGTCCATATTGTGAGTTTGCGGCTGGATTCGACTTGTTCGTCTTGTGCCCAATGAGGGTGATTGTCCAAAGCAACTACCTTAGCTCTTGTCCTCTGCTCTTACTGAACTTCATTGGGCTGAACCTTGTTAGCTTGAGGTTCGTTAATAGAAGGAATATTGTGGTTGGGGGGAGCTCCTACTACATCGCCTGGTGGTTGTTGTGGTGTTATTTGCGCCATAGCTGCCTGGAGAGCATCATTCCTCTGTTGAAGCAACGTAATCTAAGCCGTGCTGGTCTCGTTTGCTTAACGAAGAGTCTCGAATTATTGCAAGAACTCTTCTCACATCTTTTGCATTAGCTCCATCTGTTGATCAGCTGCGGCTGTGGCTCCTCCGATTAACATCCTGGATCGTAATAACATAAAAGATTTTGAATCACTCGTGGGAGTATATTTCTATACGTTTCCCATAGACGACGCCAAAGTGTAGGTGCAAAAATTCACTTAACTAAACAAAGCTAAAAGAATAAATACAACTCACTGAAAAATATTAGAACAATTAATAAGAATAATCTAGAGAAAAGCTTGTATTGCCCGATGCCTTTTATTGGAGAACTAAGCCTCTATTTATATACAAAAAGATGGTGGAATTATGGTAGGATTCGTTCTGTTTGTCCTCCAATTCATTATATATATAATTCTTTACCTTCAAAGTTCTTTCCTTCTATAACTCTTTCCATGCAAGACTTTTCTTATATAGAACTTCCTTATATGAAGGATCCTTTGATAAGTCAGACTTGGTCAATCTGAACTAAGCTTGGGTTCCCAGATAAGCTTTTTAGCGAGCTAAGAGTTCAACATTAACAACATTGGGCTGATAATGACTTCACTTGGGCTTGATCAAGATTGGGCTTCAATGGGCTAGCAAAGAACTAATAAGGTAATTCTTTATTGTAGTGATGTGGATAATTCTTATTGGAGGGGGATTTTTCCCTCCATAATAGATATTATTAGGTGTTTTTGGGTGGCCAAAAATCACCTCCAGTTGCACAGTGCCCCATTTTCTCTATTTAGGAATGAGTGGACGAGAGTTGGCCACGTCACTTAAAAAATTGGGTGAACAAATTTTAACTAGACATTGTTTATGTTGTATTAAATGGGTATAAAAGATTAAAGTATTCTATAATAAATACGGTATATATTATACTAATATGATATATTGGTTGGAATTGTCCATTTAGCCCTTAGATATTGTTTGCAATTGCCCATTTACCCCTTATATCATTTTTAACGAAAGAAGGGAAGAAGAAGGTTTTAACGAAAGAAGAAGAAGGGAAGGTCTGAGGCTTTAGGGTTTTTGAGGTTGGTCTGAAACGAAGAGTAAGGGAAGAAGAAGAAGAAGGGAACAAGGGAAGACAAAGAAGAAGGGAAGGTCTGTGCTACTTCGTCTGAGGCTTGGGTGTGAGGGTTTTCGTGGTTGGTCGGCTTTGTTGGGTTCATTAAATTTATTGGTGGAAATCAAATTTAGGGCTTGAAATGGGTAGGTTAAAGATTCAAGCTCGTAATAAAGGGAAAGGAAAATTATACCTATTGCAATTAAGAAAACCATCCCTAATCCTTCTCCTAATCAAAAATTTAGTTATGAGGTTGGTGAGAGTTCTAGAATGACCTCTGAAAGTGATTCTGATTATGTGCCACCTAAAGAGGTAGAGGTAGATGAAGATGAAAAAGAATTTGAGGCCGAGACAAACACTACTACATCCTCAAAGAGCAAAGAAAGTATGCCGCGTCGTCTTGGTAGAGTGTTCTTTTTGTTCAAGTATGTATGTATTAATGTTAATTTTGTAATTGAAATTTGGTTTGAAGTTTAGTTCAATTTTTATTATCATTGGAATGCAATATATTATGTTAGACAGTTAGTTTTTCATAATTCCCAACTTCAAATAATTATATGCATTGGTCATTAATTTGGAATTATAAAATCATTAAAATGTAGGAACAAATTGGAAAGTTATATTAATTTCACACGCGAGAACATAAAAGAAAACCTATGATGAGTAGGAACAAATTGGGAAGTTATATGAAATTTTTTGTTTTTCGTAAATGGAAGATATATGAATTTGAGAATGGAGAACATAAAAAGTAATTTGTGATGTATATGTATTTAAATCCTTATGGTTAGTTTATTCATGGTTGATCAGAGCGGCATATATGAGGAAATACCGAGAAGAGCATGGATTGACGAAAAAAATTAGGATATCTCTAAAGAGACAAATAGAGACTGAAGCTACACATGCATGGAAAATAATGAGCACTAAAGAGAAGGACTCATGTTATGAGCAAAAAAGTAGACTTGAAATGGAGTTTCGAAGGTCTGGATATAAAGCTGCAAATAAAAGAAGGAAAAAGGTAATGTGTTAAATCAATTGTTTGTATTTATTGCATATAACGTACACTTGAAAATTGAATGATAATGTTATTAGTTTTTTAATGTTATAGAAGAAGGCAGAATACAAGATTAAGGCTGGTTTCCATAGAAGCTCCATTCCGAAATTCATAGAAATAGTTGTGAAACTGAACTCTGAGAAGAGGAATGACGTAGAGGATATCGGTTTTGGATTTCTGTTAGACCGCAACTGTTTGCAATTGTCGACTCCACTCTTCAACTACTTGATAGAACTATTTGAGGCTGATAAATGTGGCATAAAACTCAAAGGCAATCAGTTGTTGCCTATAAATGCCTTTGAGGTGCATAACATTTTGGGGTTACCTGCTGGTATAGTGCCAGTGCCTACATCCTGTCAGTTTTGTGCGGACTGGATAAACGAGGGTGGATATCGGGACTCCTTGTCTATAGGCGATTTGATGAAAAGGGTTGTAGAATGTGAAGCTAAAGACAACTTCAAAAGGGCCTTTGTATTATTCACATGTGCGACTTTACTAACCCCAAACGGTCGTTATCATGTGCATGTATAAGAGGTATTGGTCGTTGACAATGTGAAAGCAACAAGTTCTTACAACTGGTGTATGTATGTGCTGGACCATATGGTTGGTAGTTTAGGTGATGGGAAGTTGAAAAGAGAGTATGTTGGTTGCTTACTTTTCTTGCAGGTATACAAGTTTTAATTTAACTCCATTTGCAAATTGAAAGTTATGAATTTAAATTGTTTCATATATAATATGTATCATATCTAATCTATTATTTTGTTTCATACAAAATAGCTGCTTTATTTGATGAGGTGTCGAGTGAAGTACCCATGCTATCCTACTGGAGATAAAAACAGCCTAGCTGATTGGCATGATGGGCTCGTATGTGATCAATTGAAATGTGAGGAATAGATGTGAGGGTTTGGAAATGGTCAGGTATTGTAGTATTTTTTAGCTACGTTGTAAATTTAAGTGGTTGCATATCTTTATTCTATCATTCCAGCATCAGCTAGAAGAATAGTTACACATTGTGCGTAATTTGAATTTGGAACAGTTGATCACAGCTTGGGGCATAGAAGATCCAAGCAATGTCAATGTTAGCCTAACTGCATGTAGTCCATCCCAATCTCGGGCAGGCTCGTCTAATGCTGCATTGGAGGTAAATATATATTTTAATGCTGGAGATGATGATGTATGTATGAATAGGCTGGCTTAAAATTGTATTTCAATTAGTGTTCACCAATTACTACATGTGTATGTAATGTTGCATTAAAGATATGCAAAAGGAAATAAGAAAAGATGCAGAAAATACAAAAACGTTGAAGAGAAAGGTTAAGGAAATAGAGACTTTAATGAAAAAGAAGTCAACAAAGGATTGTAGAGGAGAGGAGCAATAGTCTGCTGAGCCAAGAAAGGAAAAGGATAGGAAGGATAGGGAAACAGTTGGTGAGGGGGAATCTTTTGATGGGGAGGTATTCGAGAGAGATGTAGGCCACCTTACTCCTACCACCAACCCTAAAATGAATGACCAACAATGGGAAGAGGTTAATACGGTTGTCGCCATGGCTATGGAGTAGGACTTAAGTGTAGCAGCAACAACAGCTTTCAATAGTCAGGCAGACATAAATGTTGCAGGCCCTAAAAATGCCATTAATGTTCCGAATATAGGAGAAGATGAAGTCCTGCCAAATTTTAGACGAAGTAAAAGGATAAAAAAGCTAACAAAATATTACTTCTCTCTGTTTGTGTATAAGGGAGGTAAGAAGATTCAATTGGGCAGTAAGGAGAAGAAATTGTTGACTTATGTGGCATCGCGTAAGCTTCCTGAAGAGTAATTGCAACACACACTTGTTAAAATCCTTTGCAATTGTATTTGTGTCCTAATATTTCCATCTTCATTTATTTTTAATTAATATAATATTGCATGGGAATGAATATATTATTTGACTCAAATTGGATTGATAACTTGGTCAGTGACTGTAATCACATGTTATTTATAATTAATCTTTATTGTTTTGAATATACTTAGTGAATATAAGTGTTTACTTATTTCAGGTCATACTATTTTGGGCAAATGTTTTGAACAAACAACAAGGAGAACGTATGACCAAGTACTATTTCCCAAGTACAATCGTGCAATTTCTTGTGGCAAAAGAGTTACTGAATTTTAAAACTATTGAGGAGCGGCGGGCAGCGATAAAAAAAGTGTGGGAAAAATATAGAAAGCATGCGAATATCGATTTAGATGTGCTGAAGAAGTATAATCTGGTTTGTTTCATTGTTTGTCATTAATTTTATTTCAGTCAGTTGTATGTATTGTATTGTATGTCCTTACTTCATTTTGATTCAATGTGACATAGTATTTTTTTCCTACAATTGTCGAGAGTCACTGGTTTTTGCTCATCATCAACCGGCTGAATAATTCAGTTGATTACCTATGTTCATCGGGCTGACCATATAAATACATTATATATGCCGATTACGTGGTACAACTCTATGTTTACTCATTCTATTTTTTTAATCTATGTCTTCTACTGACATTATATTAATCAATACATGTTTTTTGAAACATCATATTGAATAGAATCGTAAATGGGATCATGTTATGTATGACAGAAACAGTTCTTTGAGTTTGTAGTAGGGAAAAAGTGGTCATCATACAAAACAAAGCCTTCAAAGAAAATACCACGTTAGAATGATGCGTATGTATAGTTTAAATTTAAATATAATTATTTAATGAAATATGTGATAAAAGGTTTAATATTTTACTATTTTATAAGTCACTGAATATATATGTAATTTATTCATTGGATGTTAAACATGCTTGTGGATTGTTTGTCATGAGGTACATGGAGTTGTGGAATGGGAGTAAACTATCAAGAACCTTTCATGTAAGTTGGGTTATTTATTGAAAGTTTATTTCATGCGTCGTAATGTGTAAAGTACATACCATAGTGTTGTATACGTAACGACCCAAACCCGTAGGTCCGGACCGTTACCCGGGTCATTGCCCTGACCCGAGGTCAACTAGGTCACATTATTAATTTTTTGTGTTCACTTCAGTCACACATGCTAATCCAGGGCCCTTAAATTATCTTACAACTCAACCTTACAAGAAAGTCCAACACACAGGTTAAAGGGGAACAATCAGCCGGCTGATAGCCCTTGGTTGGCCGGCTGACAAGGCAAGGTCGGTCGGCTGAACCACAATGGTCGGCCGGCCGATGAGGTCCTGGAAGTTACATGCTCTCGGGATCTCTACTGTAGGCATTTCGGTCGGTTGATGGAGGGAGTTCGGTCGGTCGAACCTAGAGTTTCGGTCGACTGATGAGGAGGATCAGTCGGCCAACACAAGGCCCTGAACTCTGAAAACCCACTGGAATGGCCACTGCTTGTGTTTAATGAAATCCAAACCCACACTAGACCTATTTATAGAAACTCCCGAATTCACAGTAACCACTCATGACATTACACAATTAGATGGCATCCATAATAGATCAAAAATATAATTTCTTAACCCATTCATTAGGAAATGTTACATAGTCCCAAGGTACATTAAAATTTCATTGAGAATTATAATTACAATACATAGTCAAGGTTTGCAAAATGAATATACTTTATTACAGTTCAGATAATTTACAAAAGGTTAGTGGATACACAAAAGAAAACAAAAGTATAATCCTAGTCTTTGTCATGCTTCTGAAGGGTCTGCATCTCCTATTGCATTTCCCGGTCCTAAAAAATATTAAATAAGATGGGGTGGGCATAAAGCTCAGTAGGTGGTACCTAAAACGCACCTCTTGTTACCCCGTGAATCCAAACAATGAATAGATCAATAGGGAACGGGGTCATACTAAGCCGAGGAAAATACAATATACATTTCCAATTCAAAACACATTAATGTCATGCTATGAATGCAATGTAATGTATGTCGCTCCCCATTTTCAGGAAAATCCACCACTTTCACAATTGTTAATATAACCCACCCTTTAGTGAACCCGCAGCGACACGAGAGAAGGATTGACTAGTGTCCCTGACCCTTGGTACCCCCGCGGCATCATTTTGGGCCCAGCTAGCTCAACTACACTAAGGCAATCTCCTTAGTTCCCTCTAGGCTATATTAACACTCCGGCCCTTTGGTGACCCCGCAGCGACCGGGTTTTTCCCAAACCATTTTCTCAAAATTTCTCCCCAAAATCCCCTTTTCAATTTCATTTCAAAACATTTTCCCTTTTCTTTTATGCCCAATGCCATGGATGCATGCCACATATTATTCCAATGGTATAAAAATGGGGGAAATTTACACATCACAACTCAACATTTTCCTTCATAGCTATTTCTAGGAAAATAACAAACACTATGGCATGGAAATTAACATCTAGACATATTCCTCACATAATATCATCAACACATATAGGCATAGATTCCAATTACAATAATTATATCATATACAAGGCAATCAAATCAAATAAAGCATGCTTTTCATACAATTTAATGAAATACATACACTTGCATGATACATATACATAAATAAGTCATTTAAGAAACATTTAATTCAAATTAATCATGCTTGACAATAGTTAAAGTAGGAAAACTCACAAGGAAGCAAGAAAATTGAGTATTAGAGACCCCTATCTCTAATTGGATGAAAAACCCCTTTTTTCTACCTCAAACCCTAGGATTAGAGATCCTTCAATTGGTGGCCAAATAGAGATTGGCTCCGATCAACTCGTAGATATTGTCGTGGGCTTCAATTTGCCGTAAACGGCACTCAAAAACACCAAGTATAGAGAGAGGGATCTAACTTCAAATATTTGAAGTAAAAAGAAAAAGAAAAAGAAAAAGAAAAGCAAATGAGAGGGAGAGAGAACCTGCGGAAGAGTGAGAGAGAAATGAGAGAATGTGACCAAATTATGGTCTCATGACTTTAAATGGTCCAAGGGTGGGTCCCGCCAATTCTTTTTTATTTTTCCTTTTTCTTTTCTCTTTAATTCCTCACCACAAATACATATAATAGCACTAACTATAAAATAGTCACATGTACCACATTAAATTAAATATATGTATGCAAATGGACCCAACTAAAATTTTCGTGAGCAACAATTCCAGTAGCGGGTCCCACACGAGACCGTCCAGCCCGAAAAACTAAAAAATACTAAAATGATCACCCTTACATTTCAAAGGGTCCTGGACTCAATGAAATGCCCTAAACAATTCTAGGACATAACCGGTACACTCCACAGTGTCCGGCACGATAAATGTGAAAAGATGAAAATGCCCTTGCGGCGACACAATTTTCGGAAAAAGAAAAATGGTGAAAATCGGAAACATCACAATATACTTTTTATATGATACAAGAAGAGCCTGAGCCCCTGCATTCGTAGTTCATTTTGGATCTACTGAATGATCCCAGGAATGTAAAACGAGCTGAATTGTACAAGCTCACGAATATTGAACAAATTTAATAATGCATCTTTTGGCCAGATTTTGATAGACGTTAACGTTCTTAATCCAAATGGGGAAAAGGTTATTGTAATCATGATCTGCATTATTCAAGTTTCTAAATTGGAGGGACACCTTAAGCATTTGTATGTTGCTGTTTGACCATCTTGACCCTGATGAAGTGCGTATAGCTTGCAGGTAATTTGTTTATCTCTATCAACTCTTCAATCTTAATTGTCCATGTTGTTGGCTTTATTCATAATCCATCAGCAGTCAAATTAGTCAAATTGTCAGTAATGTAATTTTTGGTCATTGATCCATCATGGAAGTACTCGTATATAGATGGTAGAGTAGAGTATTTGACTTTACCCTTTGTTTGTTTTGTTAATCCAAATTGGGTTGGTGTAATTATGTTACAATTTTCTGATTTAATATTTATCATAAAATGTAGCAATATTGGTTTTATTAAATGATAATTAAATTGAATTGCATATTAGATATAAGCAAGCAGAGAACTGAATAGCTAAATGGTGGAAAAGAAAAAAAATGTAGCAAGTATATTCCATATTAGTAGTGTTTGACACATGAAAGGGGTGCGAAAAATCATTATGCAAAATAAGCATAGAAGTAAGATGATCTAGTTTACATAAATTAGAGGTAGGCGTATGCCTGTTAGTTACAAGATTGATGCATGATTATAATGATATCCCTGTTTGGAAAATTTTTATCCAAATCACATCGCAATTGTTATCTCGGGTTTTCTAATGGGGGATTCAAACTTGTTCCATATGTTATGTATGATTATAATGATATCCCTGTGAAATGGTGGTGAAATATCAAGTACCTTACCCCTTTCTTTCTTTTCCTAATTCAAATTGGGTTGGTGTAATTATGTTAGTAGTTCATGATTTATAAAAGTTAAGGTTGACAGTTAAATGGAGAAAATATTTTTGCAGGTAGTGTCGATAGAGGATCAATGGCTGTGGTGAGGGTTTTATTTATGTTGGGAAAAGAGAATGGCGAGGAAAAAAGGTGCAACAAATAGAGGGAATTGGGAAGGAAATGAGTACCTAAAACAATGAAGAAAGCAAATTATTGAGGGTTGTTGTACGTCAAGTACCAAAGCACAATTGTGGTAAAGTGTGGCCAAGTCTAAATTTATAAAATGCCACTACCACTATTAACTACTAATGTAGCAAAAGCGAGTAGGGATCGTCCCAAGGGAAAGGAAGCGTATTTTGGAATCAATGTTAGATTAGTAGGTCGAATGATCAAAAGAGAGTTTTGTTGGTTGAATTATACTACAATTTAAGCTAAAGTAATATGATGTAAAACAACTAAACAAATGTGGTGTAGCGAATGAGAGAGGATTCTTGGGACATAAAGGTCACCACTAAGCATTGCCTTCCTAGACATTCAATATTTGATAGATTAGGGGAATTATGTGTTGTAAATAAAAGTGTGTGCCATTAATTGAAATTTTAAACATGGATGGCCAAGTAAGCATACATTGTTTAATTAATCTAGTGAATAGCACAACATATCAAATTAAGCCATTAATCCTTCCATAAGCCCATAATTAATGCACACTCAATAAATTAGAGAAATATACTACTTGCATTCATAAGCATAGAACATCAAACAACAAGAATGGATTGTCCACCTATCTAAGAAAGTAAGGCAATTGCACTACAACTATGCTAATGACATGAAAAGTAAACTAATTAAACTAAGGAGGTGGCGTAATCCATCAAGAAATAAGTATGAACCATCAAATAAATCACAAGAGTAATCCATTGAAGCACTATGCCTTGACCATCACTAGATTCATATTATCAACACACATAGACATGCATCAATGTCACAAAATCTAGAGATAAATACATGAACATTCATTTTAGAATACATAGACATATGGATACAATTAAATGATCAATTGGAAGTATTAAACTACACAAATCATGTAAAAACAAGATTTATATATATAAGAGGTCAAGACAAGAATTATAACACAAATCCTCATTAATTACAAAACATTAAAGTATAGGAGGTATGCTTAGGGCTATCTTTAGGCCCAAGAGAATGGTTTAGTCACTCATTGATGTTGTCATCCAACCCTCAAGGGCTATCTCTATGGTAGAATTCATCCTCCTCCTTTGGTGTTCTTGATAGAAACCCTAAATGAGTGGAAGAATTTTTTAAAAAATGTATGTTTTCTATCTTTAATCTCTAGCCAATCCTCTCTCTAACTAGCCAACCTCTTACTAAAAATGGCCAAATTCCTTATATAAGTAACTCAAATGTCACACCCAATGGTTAGACCTCATACACTAGGACCTCCAAATGATTGCACCACGAGCACACCTTCAATTTGGCTTGAAATATGTTTTTCACGTAATTTGAGGCAGTTCGATCGATCCCATGGTTGCTCTGATCTATCGAACCATGGCGGCATACTTTTTGGATAAGGACAAGGCTGAAATATTTTTGGGAAAAGGACAAAAGTGGTTGGTGAGGATAAGATCAAGGTGTTCGATTGATCGGAGGAAATGTTGGATCGATCGAACATGAAATTTTCCTGAGGATAAAGACAAAGGCTCAATCCATCATTGCAGGGTTGGAACAATCATAGTGTAATCGATCATAGCTTGGCCTAATCAATCGGAGAGGGCTTTTTTACCACTTTGCTTCCACTTTGCTCCTTTCTTCCACTAGGCTTAAGATTGCTTCTTTTAATGCTCTAATTCAGCTAAATTGGCTTATTTTGGTGATAAGTACCTGAAAAAGGAAATAACATGCAATTAAACTAAAACAGGCAAATAAGGTTGAATAACGACTTAGAACATTCAAGATTAAGGGGTTTAAATATGCACTTTTCAGCGCTTATCACACCCCCAAACTTAAATATTGCTAGTCCCTAGCAATGAATTACAAAGAAAAACAAGAAACCAACAACTATATATACAAAAATGAACTAGCGAGCAATCAATGAATAACGCCATTTTCGTAGGGAACACGATTGCATTTAGCACATGCAACAAGCCTTTTAAACCCCTAGGTAACCCCTAGTGGACGAGTGAAATCTCGTGAGGGTTTTCAGAAATGATACCCATAAACATTAAGCTTTTTCTCACTAAAGAGGCACCAATATTCCAAACAAGTACTGGGAGAAAACTACCTCAAGTATATAATTTTTCAACCATTTCCAAGCAATCTCCTAAAATTTTAACATCAAGCAAGAAGGATGATCCTCCACACATCAAGACAATGATCGTGCAAATTAAAACAACTCTAGAATCCTTTTTAAGTGAACCGGCATCAAACATGTTGTTATTTAAGCCAACTAAAGAAATGATCACATCCAGTCTCAAACTAGCACACAAATCTAATACTGATCATCAAGACAAAGAATGGACCTTTTATTAAAGCTTTATTTAACTAGGTGCGCTTATTCTTTTCACTCGACTTTTTTTTTTTTTTTTTTTTTTTTTAACCCTTAAGATCAAAGATGGAAGCATGGTGCAATGTGTTGATCTATTAAGCTTTTTAGTGATCCATGAGGTCGAGCATTAGGCTAATAACTCCCAAATCGAATGGCTTTAGGGCATTAGGTGTTTAAATACCCCTAAGGACTTGCAAACTCAAATCGACTAGGCTACAAATTAAAACAACCTCTATCTAATCATTTCCCACTTCTCACCTTTTAGGAGAAGTCCTCATTTTTTATTATTTACTTTTGCAATTTTTTTTTTTTTTAACCTAGAGTTTGGGCCCTCCACCTTTCGGCGCGAAAAATTCAGTGCTTGATGAGGCTAGAATCTTGGCGATTTAGTGAAAAGGGTTTGTTATCCACCTTTATCAAGAATGAAAGCTTTCAATGCACTACTACCTCAATTCGGATATAACCAAATCAATAATTAACAAAGCATGTTCCCCACAAATGAATGCTAGTGTGCGCCTGTGCTAATGTAGAATCCTAGAGTGAATCTTAAAACAATCACAAAGTCAAGATGAGACCACAAAAGCAAGCATGATATCAATCTTTTGAAAGATTTACTCCTAAATAGCATCCACAAAACATACAAGGAGTATTGGACTCTCAAGTTAAGCAATTTTTAAATTCTAAGCAATATCATCCTCAAAAGATCAAAATCATAGCTAACATAGACCAATTATAACAAATATCTCAAATACACAAAGCATGCTCAAAATCTTGAATTGAATGCAAAGAACACACATTACCCCTAAACTTAAACTGCATAATGTCCATTATGGCGATGAATGGGCCGGACACAAGTATCCAAAGTGGGTGGTATAACCCCCGCAAACTTAGGATTAACTATGGTCCTGAAAAGATGGCACAAGGATAAACTCTCATCAAATAACAAAATAGGATAAATAATGGTGCACAATGGACATGTCTGTGTAAGTGGGATAGTAAATGAAAGAGAGAGAGAGATAAGGATGGTCCTGAAAAATATAGGCTGCATTCTCTTACTAAAGTCACTTGGATGCACCTGATAATGGAGTCAACATAAATAGATATGTCAAATATGAACCTGACATCCAAAATATCCAAAAATAAAGAAAATATAATGTACATCACAGTAAACAGGCTAACAGACTGGCTGCAAAAATGTAATAATAGTATCAAAGTAACAGTCTAAAAACATAAGTATAAAGATGAGATAAAAAGATAAGTCAGGCAGACGATGACGGTCTGGCGGGATGTGAACCCAGATCTAACTGGATATATCTCGCAGTGCTGTCATAACATCTATGTGGAGGGTGACCATATCTGCCCTGAGAGAAAGGACTATGTCCTGTAATGCCTGAAAATGCTTCTCGAGCAGGTCTGACTGAGCTTGAGCATCAAGAAAGAATGGATAATCCTGACGGTGCAATCTCGAGTCATCAGAAGACTACTGATGCTCGTCCTGGCTTTGGGAGTGGTGACTCTACTCCTGAGAATGGTGTAGTGATCCCACTGGAGGTTCCTGTTTTAAGTCAATTCCAACTCCCATTGTGGCTGCTGCCTCTGCCTCGCCTGCTGCTGCTACTTTTACTACCTCATCCTCCTCTGCATCTGCATCCTCCACCGCCTGGGCTACGTCTATCTTCAGACTCTTGATAAAAGCATTATAGCTCTTATTCTACTCCTTTCTGTAATGGCACGCACCAGGCTTGGTGACCTCCTCTGGATTAAATGGGTAGTGCTAGTTTTGGAGGATCTATGTAATCAAGTGAGCATAAGGGAGGAACTTGGGCCGCTGCGGGTCACTCTTGCTGATAAATGCCAAATATTGCATATTTAAATGCCCTTAATTGCATTAGTTAAGCGCATTATTTGATCTTTGTATATAGATTATCTTTATTTTTGTGTTTTTGTATTTTTGCAAGTGTAATTTCTAAAAGGGAATAAAATAAGTTTTTAAGGGTTTTTTTAGAACAAGTCATATCGGGCCTAAACATCAAGTAGTTTTTTAAGAAAAAATAGCCCAAATAGGCAATGGATGCAGTCAAAATTGTAGAAGAAAAGAAGAAGTCAAGCATCAGTACCTTGCATCCAGACGCAGGACCTCGCATCCGGATGCCAAGCATCAGCACTTTGCGTCCCGACACAAGTTCTAGCATCCCGATGCGAGTTGTGGTCAACTCTGCGCACCTTCGATAAAAAGGCCATAACTCTTTGCTCTGAACTCCAAATGACAAACCGCTTAATTATGTGGAAAGAGAACTCAGAGACATATGTTTGGTATGTTTTAATAGAAGTCTAATTCCAATATTTCAGATGTCAAAAATAGAGAGCAATAGGACACCAATATGCTGTTAGGTGGCAGAACTAAGCTTTGCACTCTTGTGGTATTTTGACCATATCTCTTTGGTTAAAAATCCAATTGCTAAATGGTTTAATGATTTGGAAATTTGACTCATAGGAATATATCTTCTATGTTAAGAGTAAAGTCTAACTTGGACAATTGATTGGTCAAAAATACAGAAAAAAAACTTGCTAATTTTGCCAAAATACTTAGCTGTCATACTTTGATTTAGTCAAAGTTTGTTTCCTTAATTTTAGGGATGTCTCCAACTCTTTTAGAATTTGAAAGGCTATGAAATATGATCTCTTTAGATGGCATTTTTATTTTATATATCAACCACCCATCATTATATATCTCTAAGTTTGAATTGGGTGAAAGATAGAGAGAGAAATATTGAGAAAGGGAGAGGAAGAAGAGAGGGCAGAATTCTAAGCTCATGGAGATGGAGTCTTCATCATCAATGGAGGCTTACAGTTTGTACATGAGGGGCTAACTCCCTTCCTAGGGATTTGATGTAACCCTTGCTAAGTAATTATGTCTTGATTGTATCTAAATTTGGGGAACTTTGCATATTTGTGACACGTTGTATAACCTAGAGATTACACTTTGATGTATTTGTGCTTTATTCTATATATAATATTGTTGAGACTCTTATCTTGTCTTAGAAATTGTTTCTTTATGATTATGTTACTTACATTCTTAGAGTGACAATAAGGATGAGATTATGTAATGGTTATATTGGCATGTTAATTGAGAATTTATATAAGTTCTACTTAAGGAAAATGGACCATGCTACACCTTTAGATTAATTTAGTTAGGTAGATGGTTCATACCAACTGAAGATAATTTATGATAGATAATTTAATTTCATGTGTTACAACATACAATTGAAGGACCTTGATAGGCTATGACTAGGGAAGATGGTTCATACCACAACCTAGTTTAGGTGGATGAACCATGCCAACCAAAGATGGGTTATGCTTAATCCTGAAATGTATGATTTTCTGGAAAATATTGTAGTTGTCTTGCATTTCTACATATCATGGTTACATGTATAAGTTGTTCACCAAGTTAATTGCAATTAGGCATGTTTACAAGGCTTGTGGTGAAGTCATTTCCCTAACCCTTATCTTTATTATCTCATTTATTTGTAATCAAAATTCTATTTTAGTAATTTGAGTTAAAATTCAGTTTATGTATGTGAGAAACAAAACAATCCATCAACTATATTTCACAAATCAAACCGGGAATTAATCTTACAATCTTGATTGCCATAAGTTAGCATTCCTTGTGGTTCGACAAACCCTTATAATAACCCTATTTTATATTGAAATGTGCTATTGTTATAAGTGGTAATTTAAAGTGGTACACATTTGTGTGCATCAACTTTTGGCTCCATTGTCGAGGAATGTAAATGGCTTTGTGATTAAGATTTAAAGATTAAATTTGATTTGATTTTTAGTTTAGGTTTTGTATATATTTTGTTTTTAACTTGTTTTGGAGTATTTGAGTGCATTTGTGTAGGTACAAGGGGCTGTTTTGCTTGAAAGGAAAATTCTGGAAATTCTAGAAATTTTGGACCCTTTGTGAGTTTTCAAAGTTGAATTTATTTGCACTCTATGCTTTATTTATATATATTTTGTGTGAATTTTTTTTGTATGCTTCTAAACAAGTGGTTGAATTAGTCCTAAATAGAGGGTAATTATCATTCAACTCATTTTTACATACCACATGAGTTATGTGCATTTTGTTCTAGTTATACACATAATACATGGGATTATCCTACAACAGGACAATTTTCTGATTTTTATCAACAACCAAATGTAAATTTCTTTGAACTGGGTAATGATCCATACTTTAATGGTTATGACCCGGGTTAGGGAGATCATCAAAACTTTTTGTGGCATGATATAGGAAATTCAACCCCACAATCTGATGGGCAATATTTTCAATCAAATTTTCAGCCAAATGATCATTTTTTCCAACCTTCACCTCCAACATTTTTTGCATTGGCAGCACAATTAGAGGATTTTAACAATCAAATCTTGGCTGCCCTTAATGGCATGCAATCCATAATGAAGTTCATCAATTAAGTGGTACCATACCATAAGTCCCAAGCTAGTGCAATGATAGATGACCAAATAGCCCAAATTCAACAATGGGTTAATGCTCAAAATCATGAAAAGGAAGAAGATTTTCCAATTGAACTTATGCCCAATCCAAAAGAAAATTCTATGAATGATGAGATTACTCCTAGTAAATTTAATCATGAGAATGATCATTATTTCCAGCCCTCATCTTTTATACCATCTCCATTCAAAGAGATATTAGCTTCACAAAAGCAAATATTGGCTGCCTTTTCTAGCATGCAACCCACCCTTGAGTTGATCCATTCTCATTCCCCAGCTCTAGCTAGGATAGAAATCCAAATGGAACAAATAACTAATGATTTAAATCATTTAGAGGAAGAGAAATTTCCATGTGAGCTTGTAACCGATTCAAACGGGTATTCTATGAATGATGAGATTACTTCTAGTAGCTCTTATCATGAGAATGATCAAGTTGTTAGCACATATGAGAATGAAGAAATGGTGGTTCAAAATGATCAATTTCTTGCCACATATGAAAATGAAAAATTTATGGTTCAAATTGAGGAAAAGAATGATGAAGAGATTGTTTCCCTAAATAATCCTTTGTTTGATACACCTCCGTCAATGGAGGATCCTCTAAAAGCTTGTTTGTCTCATTTTAATTGTGAAGATTTTGTTGTTGACAAATCTATTTAGGAGGTAAATTCTTTGCTTGATATTTCTCCACCCATTCACTCTCCTCCTTGGGCAGCATCAAATGTATCTCTCTCTTAGGAACTTGTATCTCCTCCCATTCCCTCACTTGAGTTACCTAAAAATGTTGAGCCCGAACCACCGGATAAATGTGATGAGGATGTGGAAAGTTTGAAGGATATTTTTTCAGAAATTCCTATGCTAAATATGATCCTTCACAAGTCTTTGTTTAATGTTCCATCAATTGATCAACCATCCCAAAATCCAAATCAATCTTCCCATATTCCAAAGTTCTCAAATGAGGAAGAAAAGTGGGTTGAGGTCTTTCCTTTACTTCCATTTTTTATCTTCAGTCTCTATTTCCTCCACTTCTAAAAGAACTTTCTTATTTTGGGAAGCATGACTCTCTAAAGAGACATGGGATATAGTAAACCTTACTTTGAGATTCCCATATCGTCTAGCTATCGACGTTAAATTTAGTACTTCAAGGAAGCAAATTCTTTCTATTCCAAACTTCCTTATATCTTTGTTATCGTAAACCAAATTTTTTTGAAACTAACTAAGTAGAGACTCCACTTGGAATCATCTAAATTTCCATTTCAGTGGTCATCGTGGGTTTTTATAGTCTTATTATGGTTTCGATAACATGTTCGGGAATTTTCAGGCTCATTTCTAGAAAATACCTTGGCAAATTCGCATCTGGACGCCAATCCTCGCATCCGAACCAACATTCCTGAGCACTTCCGCATCTGGACGCCAATTCCCACATCCGAATGCCAATTCCAAAGAAGACCCGCGTTCGGACACCAATCCTCGCATCCGGACGCACATTCTTCAGTTGACCCGCATTCGGACACCACTACCCGTGTTTGGATGCTAACACCTGGGAGCACCCACGTCCGGATGCCACTTCATGCGTCCAGATGCCCATTCCTGATATACTCTGTGTCTAGACGCCAAAACATGCGTCCGGATGCCAATCCCTGGGACCTCTCGCATCTGGACGCCACTTCATACGTCCGGACGCCATGTCCATCATTGCCCACAGCTGCGCGCATGTCCATATACAGTATGCGCACCAATCTATTCTGTGTCCGGACGCCAATCTTCGAGTCCAGATGCCAAAACCTGGGCACTCCCACGTCCGAACGCCATTTTCATACGCCGAGCATTAGTCCCCAGGCGCAATACCGAGGCAATGTTGTGAATAAAAAAATAAAATAAAAATTCATTCTTTTATTTTCTTTTCCTTTTATACATTTATGCATTCAAAAATTCAAAATAAAAAAATTAAATAACTATATATATATATATATATATATATATATATATAAAATTAAAAAAAAAATTCAAAGTAGCTTTCTGTCAGCCTCTTGCCCCCCTTGAATAATTCTATGTTTTGGGCCATGTTTGGCACGACAATTGTACGTGCACTTTTTGATGTGCTCAGATTTTGATTTCTTTCCCGGCATGACATGTTATTTCAGATTTCTATCTTTATCTATGTCTATGTTTTTATGCTTGGTACCTAGTTTATGTGAACAGACTATCAGGTACAAGTTTTGGTGAAGAACTTTGGCAATTTAAATGCGACTGGATGCAATAGAATCACTATTTCGCACTCGGTAGTTTTTCTCTTTTTACGCTTCTATGCATGCTTAGTTGCTATATTTGTTTTCATACATTAAGGACAATGTATCATTTAAGCTTGGGGGTGTTGAGAGTTAACTATTCATATGCATATTGTCATTGTCAGATGGGTTTCTATTGTTGATATGTAAAAAAAATTTTAAAAAAAATATTGTATGTTTAGGCAAATGATTTTTGGTATTGTTAGAACTAAGTTTGGAGGGAAATTTATGTGATTAATACAACTTGTATGCTTATATATGATATCAAGGAATGATTGAAAGTTGCTAGCATGATTGTTCAAATGAAAAAGTTTCATTGCATGATTTAAATATTTTATTTTGGAGTCTTTCATCTCTAAGTGACTTCACGATACACAATGAGCACACTGAAAATTGCATTCCCTTCCTTGTGGTTTTACTTAATTGGCTCCCTAAATTAGTAAGTCAGATGAATGAAATAATCCTTAGCATTAAAAAAAAAAATGATGAATAAAACTGCATTCTTTCAACATGTCAACTGATTAAAAAGGAAGACAAGGAAAAAATGTAAGATGTATGATTAGTTTGAGTTCATAGCCTAACCATTCTGAGTCATTACGCCATTAGGACTGTTTTTACACTTAACGCCCTAAGACCATCTAGTTTGGGAGGCGTTGGCTCAACGCTTGTTACATGGGGTGATTAGAAAGCTTAAGGAACTTAGACATTGCACATGGTCGTGCATAAAAAAAATAAATTAAATGAATTAAAAAAAAAAAACACAAAATGTGTTCAAATAAATACATTCCTTGGATTATGATTTCAAAAGATAGATTAAGGATGTGGAAGACATTGAATGAACCATAAAAGGGTTAAAAGTGCATTTTAAAAGAAAATAAAATTTGGTTCACTTATAAGGAACTTGAGATGAAATTCTATTATAAATTAGATGTTGAAGATCACGTATGTGGACTAGTTTGCTGATGTAAAAATGCTGGGAATTGAATATTGTTTTGAGATGTCATTGTATGCATACTTATTGTAGTCTTCATGATAGAGTCTTTTCTCAAAGTCATATGTTTCAATGTACATTAGAATGAGCCTTGTTGCTTAGTGTTTATGGGTATCATTTCTGGTAAACCCTCACGAGACTCCACTCATCCGCTAAGGATACCTAGGGGTTTAAAAGGCTTGTTGCATATGCTAAATGCAATTGTCACTCCCACGTAAGAGGAGAAATTTGTGTTTCAGTTTGTTTTGCTAAGGGACTAATAAAATGTAAGTTTGGGGGTTTGATAAGTGCCAAATATTACATATTTAAGCGCCCTTAATTGTATTAATTAAGCCCATTATTTGATCTTTGTATATAGATTATCTTCGTTTTTTGTGTTTTTGCAGGTGTAATTGCTAAAAAAGAATAAAAATAAGGTTTTAAGTATTTTTGCGGAACAAGTCATATCGGGCCTAAATATCAAGTAGTTTTCAAAAAGAAATGGCCCAAATATGTAATGGATACAGTCAACATTGCAGAAGAAAAGAAGAATTCAAGCATCAGTACCTGGCGTCTAGACGTAGGACCTCACGTTCGGAAGCCAAGCATCAGCACTTCGCGTCCCGACGCGAGTTGTCGTCAGCTCTGCACACCTTCGGTAAAAAAGGCCATAACTCTCTGCTTCGAACTCCAAATGATGAACCATTTGATTCTGTGGAAATAGAACTCAGAACTCTATGTTTTGTATGCTTAAATAGAAGTCTAATTCCCACGTTTCAGATGTCAAAAATAAAGAGCAAGAGGACACCAACATGCTGCCAGGTGGCAGAACTTAGCTTTGTACTCCTGTGGTATTTTAACCATATCTCGTTGGTTATAAATCCAATTGCTAAATGGTTTAATGATTTGGAAATCTAACTTATAGAACTATATTTTCTATGTTGAGAGTAAAGTCTAATTTGAATATTTAATAGGTCCAAAATATAGAAGAAGAACATGCTAATTCTGTCAAAATGCTAAGTTGTCACACTTTGATTTAGTCAAAGTTTGTTTCCTTAATTTTAGGGATGTCTCTAACTCTTTTAGAATTTGAAAGGCTATGAAATAGGATCTCTTTAGTGGGCATTTTTAGTTTATACATCAACCACCCATCATTATCTATCTCTAAGTTTGAATTGGGTGAAAGATAGAGAGAGAAATGTTGATAAAGGGAGAGGAATAAGAGGGGGCAGAATTCTGAGCTCATGGAGATGGAGTCTTCATCATCAATAGAAGCTTACAGCTTACGCATGAGAGGCTAACTCTCTTCCTAGGGATTTGATGTAACCATTTCCAAGTAATTATGTCTTGATTGTATCTAAATTTGGGGTACTTTGCATATTTATGACAAGTTGTATAATATAGAGATTACACTTTGATGTATTTGTGCTTCATTCTATATATAATCTTATTGAGACTCTTATCTTGTCTTAGAAATTGTTTCTTCATGATTATGCTACTTACATTCTTAAAGTGACAATAAGGATGAGATTATGCAATGGTTAAATTGGCATGTTAATTGAGAATTTATATAATTTATACTTAAGGAAGATTGACCATGCTACACCTTTAGATTAATTTAGTTAAGTAGATGGTCCATACCAACTAAAGATAATTTACGACAGATAATTGAACTTTATATGCTACGACAAACAATTGAAGGACTTTGATAGGCCATGCCAAGGGAATATGGTTTATACCACAACTTAGTTTAGGTGGATGAACCATGCCAACCAAAGATGGGTTATATTTAGTCCTGAAATGTATGATTTTCTGGAAGATATTGTAGTTGTCTTGCATTTCTACATATCATGGTTACATGTATAAGTTGTTCCCCAAGTTAATTGCAATTAGGCATGTTTATAAGGCTTGTGGTGAAGTCATTTCCCTAGCCCTTATCTTTACTATCTATTTTATTTGCAATCAAAATTTTGTTTTAATAATTTTAGTTAAAATTTAGTTTATGTATGTGACAAACAAAACAATCTATCAACTATATTTCACAAATCAAATCAGAAATTAATCTTATAATCTTGATTACCATAAGCTAGCATTCCTTGTGCTTCGACAAACCCTTATTATAGCCTTATTCTAAATTGATATGTGCTATTCTTATGAGTGGTAATTTAAAGTAGTACATATTTGTAGCCATCACTTGCAGATGAACTCATCATAAAGCTTCATTATAACACTCCAGAGGAGTGTAAGAACTAAAAACCAATGCATGTATCAATAGCATATAAAGCTGCAAGGAAATCTGCCCGCTACTAGGTCTTATGCCCAGCCATGTATACATTTTGGTATAAAAGTGAATTAAAGAACCACATGCAGTGGTATAAGTGTCGGCGGTAGTGATGGTGCCATGAAAAGTTGTGGCCATGTCGACATCTGATGGCCTCTGCAAAGTCGAGTAATCAATGCCCAGAGGACAGGTATGTGGGCACTGAGAGGCTATCGATAGTGTCTCGACAGTAATGCGGATAAGCTACCAATCAATGGTGGTCTGTAGCTCCGCCAGGTTACTCAGACTTAGCCTAAGGTTTTGGTAGAACAGCCAGACTAGTCTCAGGTAGACTAGATTGATCACTGGGGCTAAAATAGGAGAAAGGCAGCAACGGTAGATCTTGTCGTACGACCACTTGGTCATGGCCGCCCGTGCAAAGAAATTCTCATCAAATATAGACTCATGCACTACTGAAAGGCGCGTAAACTTTTGAGTAACCCTGTCTTGGACTATCTCAGGCTGTGCTGGTGGTGGCACGAGAACAGGTGATGGAGGTGGCTCAGGCTCACCCTCTGAAGATGAAGAAGAAGTGTGCTCTGACTGTGTAGGAGCTTGCTCTTAAGGCTCCTCTGTCCGCTACCTCACCCGGCGACCATAATTCCGGTTAGATATGGTCTTGAACCTAGTCATGGCCTATAAAAAGAAAGAACATTTGCAATTGTAGTCAATAACAGGAAATAATATATGAGACACATAAATGAAAGCATAAAAGATAAAAACATGTTTGTCAGATTAAGATAGACAACACGATGTTGAATTGAAGCAAATATCACAATATATAAGCACATGAATCTGTCTATGCAAGTGGTAATGTAGCCAAGTATAGATAGTGAATGATCAAAGGGTATATTTAGATTCATTAAATTTTGTGAAACATGCTAGACATGACAAGCAACGAATGCAACCAATGTGGAAAACATAGGCATTGCACATAAATATGATAGCATGAAACATAGGGGAGGGTACAGGAGTATCAATATGCAACACAGTGAAGTTTGAACGATCATGGAAAAATGTGATCGATCCCATGTTGGATCGATCATGACATACATTGGATCGATCCTGCTTTGAACGATTAGAGCACTGGAGTGATCGATCAAACCTACTGAGAAATGAAAAGTCACCCATTCGTGACATGGAAGACACGGGGTGAATCCCAATGGCCATTTCGAGGCTCCTGAACTCTATACACCTCAAAAAAACATATATGGTCACTTAAAATGGCATGTGACCACCGAACTAAATTTGGAAACAAAAATGACATATGCAAATATATACATATATATACATATGCTCACAATTCTAAAAAAAATCAACCTTAAAAGCTTTGAATCTAAGCATGGCAACAAGATCACATAAATCAATATAAAAATGAAAAAGGAAGCTTGAACTTACTGAGATCCGAGAAGAGAGATGAAGAGAGAAGAGAGACGAGATTAGAAATGGAGGAGATAGAGCTTTGGAGTCGCCGGAATCTCGCCGGAGGTGGGGAAGACGTAGGAAAGCGTCGGGAAAGAGAAAGGTATGTATCGATAAAGTGAATGATCCAAATGACCCTTGGATCTATTTTTAAAAACTATTCCCGACATGTATGATCGATCACATGGTTTCTCGGATCAATCGAAAGAAGATCGATCATAATAGTGCTCAGATCGATCAAATATGCAAAACGACAAAATATTTTTGAAAAC
The DNA here is from genome assembly GCF_030987335.1 of Cornus florida. Taxonomy (NCBI): domain Eukaryota; kingdom Viridiplantae; phylum Streptophyta; class Magnoliopsida; order Cornales; family Cornaceae; genus Cornus; species Cornus florida. Next base: position 55,075,598 of record NW_026775579.1, on the reverse strand, counting down.
TTTTGAATTTTTAAAAATTTAATATATATATATATATATATTTTTTTTTTTTTTGAATTTTGAAAAGTCAAAGTCAAAAGAAAGAACTCAGAACGATCGAAAAAATGATCGATCGGACCTCGATTGATCCAAGACCTGAAAATCTGCAGACACATTCGAACGATGGGACAGAGAGATGAAATTTTTAGAGCTTCAAAAATTTTCTAAGTATGGAAGTGAGATCGATCACAGGGACAGCCAGATAGATCGAGGTACACTTGGAACGATCAAACAAAAAGTTCGAATGATGGATAGAGACCTGAAATATGCAGAGAATCTCGAACGATGGGACAGAGACATAAAAATATGTAGAGATTTAACTACAGAGATGTTCAGTTGATCGAATATCTCTTGTGATCGATTGAACATGCACTAAATGCCTAATTTGGAGATGAAAGTGCATACATTCCCTATAAAAGTCTTAAACAACATATATGATCCTAAATTGTATCTAGACGACGTAAGAACAGAAAATAAAAGAGAAATGAGGGAGGAATAGGGTTGGAAACCCTACAAGCACTAGTGTTTAACGTCTCTAACAAGGCGTTGGGCTCTTTTAGCCCAGATCAAAGATCTTAGTATGCATCCTTTCCTTAATGGGGTGAATGGAACTTCAAACCCCTTCCAACAAACTATTCTCTAAGGAACTTGTTGGATTTGGTTTAAGTGAAATTGATGGCCCTTGGTCAACCAAACTTTTGGGCTTCCATGCCCATTCAACACTAGATTTGAAAACACTCTCTTTTGAAATCTTTTTAGAATGCAAATCAATTGAAGTTTCAACAGCAAGCAAAGACTCAAATTTTTTTTTTTTTTCAAAATATTTTTCAACAACACATATCTCTTCATGTTTGTCCATAGAATTCGGGGTTAGATTAAAAATGTTCAACTTCACTTTTATGTGACCAAATGAAATCTTCATTATTCCCATCCTACGATTAATGTTGGCATTAGCGGTAGCCAAGAAGGGACAGCCAAGGATAATGGAAATTTGGCTCTTAGGATTTGGGACCAGTTCCATGTCAATGACAACGAAATCAACCGGGAAAAAGAACTTATCAATTTTAATCAAAACATCTTCAATGATACCCCGGGGCTTCTTAATGGATCGGTCGGCTAGTTGCAAAATTACCGACGTTGGTTTTAAATCACCTAAGCCAAATTGAACATAGACTGAATAAGGGTGAAGATTCGCACTCGCTCTTAAATCAAGATGAGCCTAATGAATAACATGATCACCAATAATGTATAAAGTAGTCGGTGAACCGGGGTCTTTTAATTTTGGGAGGGTGTTGTGCTGCAAGATTGAGCTTACTTGTTCGGTTAAAACAACTTTTTCCGGTGCTTGGCTCTTGTTCTTCCTCTTAAGGGTACAAAGATCTTTAAAAATTTTAGCATACACCGGAATTTATCGAAATGTATCCAAGAAAGGAAGATTGATTTTCACTTGCCTAAACACATCGATGATTTCATTTGCCTTGCTTTGTTGCTTTTCACGAGAGGTAGATGCTTTTAAAGCATCTGGAAATGGAGCCTTAGGCTCAAAAGCTTTTTCAAAATCATTATTTGAGTCATTTTTAACAATGGATTCTTTCACATTCAATGAAGGAGGAATAGGATGTGAGATGGGACAGGTGTCACCTTTGGGTTGCACCGGTTCACTTTCTTCATTAGAAAATACCAACTTGATTGTCAACAACTCTTCCACTTCTCAAAGTGGTATTCACATGTTCAAGAGTATGACCTTCCGAAGAGGAATTGGTCTCCACAACAAATTGTTGCTTTGGTGGTGGATTCAAAGGCATTGTCCCTTATTCCCTAGTATTCAATGTGCTAGCTATGTGCCTGACTTGAGTTTCTAGCTTTGCAATCGATTGGGAATGGGAATGAAGCAATTGAGCATTTTCTTTTAAAGTACACAAAGCAGCTAGAACTTTTTCTTCGAATGCGGTACTTCTTGAATTACGTTAAGAATATGACGATTAGTTTGGAAAATAAGAGTCTGAAAATTGGTTTCCATTTGGTGCTTGGTAAGATGAACAATAATCGTAGGAACCTTGGCCTTTCAAAGGGGGTGGAACATATTTACTTTGGAAACCACTTTAGGGAGGGTTTGAGCCTTCCCCTTGGCTATTCTAAGAGAAGTTTGGATGGTTCCTCCACTAGGCATTATAGTGAGTGCCATAGGGATTATTCCCTTGGTTAACAAAAGTGGCATTAACTTGTTCATGGTGTTCACTTTGCACATGTCCATGGGGACATTTGGTAGGAGAATGTAAAATATTAGAACAAGTCATGCATGATTCATTGGAAGGATGATGAGCATGATTAGGGGAGGAAGACACTTGGTTGGCTGAATTTTGGTTAACAAAAAATTGATCAAACCTTTGCGATAAAGACTTCACTTCAACGGCTATATCATTAGAATGGTCAACTTGATACAAGCCAACATTCTTCCTTCCACCTTCATTTCTATAATTTTTAGATGATAAAGATCGATCCATTGAACCACCCATAGAAGCATTAACCATACCTTTATAGTTGTTATACAAACTTTTAAAAAAAAATTGAACTAATTGCCATTTAGGGATGTCATAGTGTGGATATTTCCTAAGCAACTCGTTCAATCATTCCCATACCTTATGAAACAATTCCCCATCCCCTTGTGAGAATTCACGAATTGAAGTTCTCATTGAATTGGTCTTTGACACCGGACAGTACTTTTTCAAGAATTCTTGTTGCATCTCTGCCCAAGAAGCTATTGAAAAAGGTCTCAAATTGTTGAACCAGCATTTTGCTTTGTCTTTAAGGGTGAAAGGGAAGAGTTTAAATCTCAAAACTTCTTCTGGCATGTCCGTATATTTCACGGTGGAACACACTTCAAGAAATTCATCCAAATACTTATAAGGTTCTTCACTTGGTAGCCCATGGTAATTGGGAAGCATTTGAATTGCTTGTAGTTTAATCTCATAATGGTGTGCTCTAAATGGAGGTAATTGAATGCAAGTTGGTGCATTATACTCACTGGGCACATAATGGTCTCTTAAAGTAAGGGGAGGATTGACAACTGGTGGCTCTACACGAGCACTATGATCTGTTTGAACAATGGGAGGTGGAGGTAGAACAAAAATTGGCCGAGGCATTCCCATTGGAAATTGGCCTTGTTATTGTGGAATGAAAGGTCTTGACAAGCCTAATGGTACTTGAATATTATCATGTTGTTGATGCACATTAGGGTGATGAATGCTTTGTTGGTCGATGTGACCAAGGTCCTCAACATGGTCCTCATTATGTTCCTCCATTGATAAAATGGAGTCACTAGAATTGACCCTTCCCCTAGGATTACGAACAATGGATTCAAGATTAAAATTCAATAGGACAAGAGTATGATTCAATGATCTACGACTATGCATGCACAATCAAAACAAACAATAACTTAACAACAAGCAAGTAGCAAACACTTCTCCTCCTCAACAAGTCAATCAACAAACCTCCACATACATTGATCCCATACTCCTATGCTTTTAACAATATACAAGAAAATAAATTGCCTTCTCACGGGCCAACAATCTATCTAAGAAAATAAAACTTGCCACCACGCGAACCAACGATTTAACTAAGTAAAAGAGTTAGAAAAGCTCACAAAGTGTCCTTAAGCAACTTCAAATTATTTTCAATTTTTGCCTTGCTTTGCAATTTTTATTTTTTTAGTTTTAGCTTTTTATGTTTTTGCTTAGCTTAGCTTGCTTCTTTGCTTTGAAATTCCCATACTTTACTTCCCTTGGCTCAATGTACCTAGCTAATCAAGAACAACACAATAAATAACCAAAGTAAAATAAAATAAAGACAAGATCAAAGGAGTACTAATTCCTAATTAATTCCAAAATATGGCGTTGCCAAATCCCCTGCAATGGCGCCAAAACTTGGTGTGCGTCAAGAACTAAAGCACAATTATGGTAAAGTGTGGCCAAGTTTGAATTTATAGAATGCCACTACCACTACTAACTACTAATGTAGCAAGAGCGAGTAGGAATTGTCCAAAGGGAAAGGTAGCGTATTTTGGAATCAATGTTAGATTGGTAGGTCAAATGATCAAAAAAGGGTTTTGTTGGTTGAATTATACTACAATTTAAGCTAAAGTAATGCAATGCAAAACAACTAAACAAATGTGGTGTAGGGAATGTGTAATGACCCGAATTTTTTCGGATAAATTTTTTCCGTTGTCTTTTCCCTTCTGAGTTTGGCTTCTTGTCGATTAGTGTCATCTCGAGTGCTCTGGAGTGATTTCCGAGACTCTTTTCTATGGACTAACAACTTCCTTTGAGGACCGAGTCATTCCCACATTTTTCGTTTTTCGACACTATTCACTTTTTGTCTTTTCCCTATTTTGTCTTTTTTCCTATTCCGTCTTTTCCTCATTTGTCACTCTATTTGCGTAACCACACTTCATGTGTTCGGAGTTGGTTTCTGGCTTCATATATCTTCATTCTTAGTGATTTCCATGAGATACGTATCTTTACTTTCGTCAGAAAGTACTCTGGTTGCACCTGGGGTCTATAGGGGCATAAATGCAAAGTTCTTTGGAAACTTTTTCTTTTCTTGGAGTGTTTTTCATAAATATCTTTTGAAGATATTTTATTTTAGGGATATCTAAGAAAATATCTTTTGGAAGATATTTTCATTCTGGGGCAGTTTTGCAGTTTTCACTTTTTGGAGGGACCATTGTGCAATTAATGAAAGTTATTGCTCAATGCCTTGTTTTGAGCCTGGATCCTCATATGGGATTCATTTTCACATTTCGTTGATTCGTGGACTCTTAGAATTTCCCCTTGGACGATGTTTTCCAGTTTCAGGGTTCCTGGCCCCGGTTTGCGCCAAACTTGTTTTGGGCATAACTCTCTGCTCGGGACTCGGTGTTTGACGCCGTTTCTTCCGTTATTCATATTTTCTCATTTGGAATCTTTTTTGTTCACAAAGTTTTTCCGTTTGAGCGCGTCTGCTCAAATTTCACTTTTTAGGACCCGGCGGGGCCCGTTCGGGGCACTTTTTGAGTTTTTCTATAAATAGGAGGTCTTAGAAAGAAAAATCTCTCTCTCCTCTCTCATGGCCGGTCCAAGCTCCATCCATGGCTGCCATCATCTCTCTCCTCTTTCAGACTTCTTCCCTTCATTAAAAAGTGGTGATGCCTTTGTGTTTATTGTTCCTCTCGGCGAGGCATTCGATTCCAACCGATTGGAATCTCGTTTTGGCCATTTCTTGAGTTTGGGTTTGAAGTCAAGTTGTGTTTTTAATGGGGCTTCCTTGGGATTCATGTTCGTGGTGTTGTTCCTGACAAAACCTAGGAGTTTCGTCGGATTCGGAGCCGATTTATTTTGGTGGGGATTTGAGATTTCATCTCAAATGGAGGTAGGGAATGTTTCAGTATTTTATATGTGTTGTATTATGTGTAGTGCATGTTTATACAACCTATATGCATGCCATGTATCAAATCTAGGAAATTTGAAATATTTAATTCTTTGTATAAGATTTAATTTTCAAGATGATGAGAAACTTGGTTTTGAATTGTGGCATGGTAGAAACTCTTGTTTTAATATGTTGGTTAACATATATTAAATTAGAATTAATTAAATAAAAATTGCTCTTTTTAATTAATATTTATCTTTTGTGAAAGATTAAAGTTCATGGCCGAACCTTGCATGAAATTGAGTTGTATTATACTTCTAAATTAAGTTTTGGCATGTTTGTTAACATACTTTAATTTAGGAGCATTTGGTTGAGTTTGGAAATCTAGAGACTTTAATTAAGAGAATTAATTAAAATCTATTTTGTAGTTTCATAGGCCTAATTAAACTTTTGTGTGAATATATGTAATGACCATGATATGTCTTTTATCATATATTAAATTGAGGCCATTTGGAAATGATTTGAAGTCTAGAGAGTTTAATTATTTTAATGTAATTAAATTCTATCTTGTTTATCCATGGATCTAATCATGTTTCAGAAGTTGTTTCTATTTTAAGAGCATGGATTTAGACTTGTGATGTATTCACTTGATTGTGTTATATGCATTGAAAAGCATTATTGTTAAATTTATATTCATGAGAGTGTGTTTCTAATATGAATATATTGTTGGCATGTGATTTCATAGCATTATGGATATGAAATGTTTATTATGCATAATTGAGAGTTATATTGCTAACTTGTTACTATGTAGTAGTAATGTGTATAAGTAATGAACTTATTTGGGTATTTTGGAGTCTTGGGACATTGTTGTTACATGTGATATGGCTAAAGTTCAGCTTTAGTGCGGGAGGTATGAGTTCTCCCCAATTGAGATAGCGCGCACTTAGGGTGGTTTTCCCTGCGGGTTAGTGCCCGGAACAACCATTTTGTTCTCGGCGGAAATCCGAGACGTGATGTCCAAGTCTTCCACCATTTGATTTCGCATTCAATTCCAAGTTGACAACCAATGTTTAATTGTGACTTGTGGTGTTGGTTATTGGTGATTTGATGTTGTTAAGTACATCCATACTAAATTGATATATTTAGTTGATTACACACTTTTAGATTTCTAGTTGATAACCTAAAGAATCTATGTCTTGATGTGTGGTATTAGGTATTCTAATTATGCTAAATTGTTAAATTTAGTTGATGTTACATTTTAGACTTCAAGTTGATTACCTTGAGAATCTATATGTTGTTGCTTTGTGTAAGCATGCTTATATGTTGTTGCTTTGTGTAAGCATGAACCTATGTCGCTAAAATTGCATGAATGAGGTGATTGATGCTAGAAATGATTTTAGGTAGCTAGGATGCTCCTTGAGTCTCACATTTGACTAGACGTTAGGTGGAATGAACCACAATAATTAAATCATGCAAACTTGTAAAACGAAGATCGATGCATGCTCATTTCCTACGAGTAGCTTTATGTTACTCACCCCTACGATACTGGGGAATATTTCAGGTACAAGAATCAAAGTTGAGGTCTTCATTATGCTTGGATGGTTTGTGGACTTAGAGACTTCCATTTTTGTGAAGGCTGGCTTAGATTGCCAATTGTAGTCTTATATGTCAACATGTGTACATTTGATTCCTTATATGTAATGTGTACATGAGTACACTCTTTATAATGTATTTGACATGTATGAGATGAGGTCGGAGGCCAATGACATGTAATTTGTATCCTACGTAATTTTTGACTTCATGGAATAGTATGAAAGTATTGAAGAATATTGAGTTTTTGCTTCACCATGCTTGCATTGGGTGTGGAAATTCCATTTTGATTCTTCCATTAGCATTCATTCACCATGTATGAAGTGTGGCCAAGGGCCAAGCGGCATTTTGAAACCATCTCATGATTTTAAATTCCAGGTTTTCATTCCAAACTTCGTTTTTGGCATTTTGGTCATTGGGGGGTCATATTTTGCATCGACCATATTTTTGGGCAATGGACCATTGTAGCACATCTTACTAGGTAATTTTTGTTTACGTGCATGGTCGTTTCCAGGCAAAGCTTCTTCTTTGGTGAAATGAGCCTCCTACAGACTCATTTTTCACTTTTGTTGCATATTCTGACCTAAGGGTATTTTGGGAATTTTCTTTTGGAAATAAATTACGTTTTTCATATGGTTGAATAGAAAACATGATTTTAAGGGGGGTTTCTTTTTTGTGATTTTCCAGAAAATGTCGTCTTAACATCGGAAATCACTTCCGAAGTTCAGCTCTCAGTTTTTAAATTTAGCAGCTTTTTGGACCCTCTGGACCAGTTTTCTTGGGAGGGCATTTTGGGCATTTCACAGTGAGTATTATTTTATTTTTCTCAAGATTCACGTAGAAAACTTGATTTTGAGGGGGGTTTCTTCTTTGTGTTTTTCCAAAAAATGTCATCTAGGCCCTCAAATTTCCATTTTTGCCATAAAAACCCCTGCTACCAGGTTTTTGGGTCGCACCCTTACTGCCTCTTCACATCTAAACGGTTAGATGGGATCTCCTAACCGGTTAGATGATCTTTGGTTGGCACTTTGTGACCGTTTTGCCCCTTCTTCTTCCGTTAGCCATATCTTCTTCATCCGGACTCCGAATAAAGTGATTCTTGAGTCTAAATTCATTAATATTTTGTTGTCTTTCCAATGGTGTGCTCGGTGGCACCCACTTTTAAGCTAGAAATGACAATTTTTCCCCTAGGTTCATTCTTGTTCATTTTTGAAACGTTGCTTCCCCATTTGATTCCTTTGGGTTCTGTGATCTCGTTGAGGGTCATAATGGTGTCTTAGAGCCATGTTGTATCTCTAGAGACCGTTTGTTTATCTTTTGCTTCCGTATTTTGGATCCGTTATCGGGTTATCTTTCGGTTCATCACTGACGCACCGGGTTGAAAAACTTGTGCTGTCACAAGTGGTATCAGAGCTCCTACGTTTGAAAACCTTAGGACGACAGGTTTTGGGTGCATATCATGATTTTGTTGCCATGCTCTATGTGTTTATATGCTTTATGATAACATGTTTTGGTTTGATAACATGTTTATGTGCTTACGTGCTACATGTTGCATGTCGTTTGTTTAGCATTATTTTATTCTAATGTAAAGAGCATGACATGTGATGTATGCTAGATTAGAATTGCATATGCATAATTATGTTGCATATTTGGCATGACACGGGATTGGTCATTGAGGCACGAGTTGAGGTTGATGGTGATTGTAGTCACAGTCTCGTGGTGATGTAGGTTGTTGTCGACTTAGCATTGGTTTTGAGGTAGGTGGATGGTCACCTTTTTGTTTAGGCTCTTGTGAGATGAGTCATTTAGTGTTGCCATAGTGATGGATTTGTTGGTTTTGAGCCATGATGAGGTTATGGACCTCTTAGGATCCTTGATTGTTTAGGATGATTCCTCTAGAACTTTCATTTTTCGTGGGCGAGTACGTTTGTGGGCGGGTGCATGGCACTGTCATGCTACCGTGCTGGCTAGCTACAAGCGCAGTTCGGATGGAATCAGTATTGGTTTTGTTTTGATAGGCGTTGTCCTTTGATCGGTGATGATGATGGTTGTTTTGGGGATCAATCGTGGTGATTGATTTAGTCGTTATTGGTATGGTTGTAGTTGCCGTTTTCCTTGAGGAGTTCTTGCGTGATGACGCTTTTGGGATCAAGTCGATTAATTGATGTTTCGGGTAGTGAGAGCACTGCACTGTTAGTGTCACTTGTAGTGTTACCTTTAGATTTGGAGATGGATTGTTAGAGTCTTACCGTTGTGGTAAGGGCTCACGTTTGCTTTGAGACAGGTTGTTGTCGCATTGGTTTTGGAGACAATTTATGACTAGGAATTGTCCTTTCTTTTCTTAGACACTCTAGGACACGATGTCTATAGGGTTCATTGTTGCATCATATTGTCTTATGCAGTTTCATTTACTACCATGTTAGTAGTATAATTTATGTTATTGTGATACATGAGTAGGTGGAGGTCTATCCAGATTTGCCTTCTTGTTGTGTGACATTAGCATGCCTTTTTTATATGCTTAGAGATGCCATGTTGTTACTGTACTTTTGTGAGATGCTTTTGTGCTTACGTCGAGACGTGTTGCATGTACCTTGGATTTTTATCTATGTGAGTAGATTTACCTCTTGGTAGTTGCATTTCCTTGTCATATGTATGACTTCCAGGTTTGGTTTTCCCATTCGTTTCCCTCGGTCACACGTAGTGTGTATGCAAGTTTCCACAAGGGTTTTGTGTTAGTTCGTGTTAGGGACTTCACAAGGAGTGAGTCTCTTCTCTTCATTGCATTATACACAGTTTTGGGGTTGGTTGGTCCGTGAGGATCACTATCGTTGTCTTGAGTCCTTGGTGAGGATTTGATGGATTTCGGTCGACTTACTTCCATGTAGGGGGTGAAGTCTTTGACCTTGTTGTCTTTCATTTCAGAGATGGAGTCGTGGTGTTGTCCTTTTTAGGACTGGCGGTTCCCTTTCTTTTGTGTCTTCCCTTGGGGAGTTTCTGCCGTGGTTATTGACGGTTGTGGTGCTCAGAGTGAGTTGATTGGTGTGAGATCATTTTATGGGGACTTGTGTCCATATCATTGAGGATTTATTTGATTGTGAGGTGAGCTCGATGCTCTTTTGAGAATGTCTTTTGGAGACTTGTTTCCGTTTTGGAGACCTGGATGTGGTTAACTTTTAGGAAAAGTTTTGAAGGATTGCTGTTGGATATGGCTTGTTATGGAGTTTCTCATCCTAGTTATGACTAGGCATAGTTTTGAGGAATTGTAGTTCTGATGATTGGTTGTGGATCAAAAATTGAGGAATTTTGATTTAACTTGGTGTTTCCAAGTACGGTTTTGAGAGATTCATTTTGTGACCTTGGTTGTTGGCATTTTGATATGCGTGCCACTTGGTAGACTTATATTTTGAGGATTTAGTTATCCGTGATAGGAATGTGGATCTGATGTTTAATCATGGTGATTGGTCTTGTAGTTGATCTGTTTCAGGGAGTAATGTGAAGGACTTTCGATGAAATGTCTTATTATGAGGTTCGTTTTGATTTCTGTAGGCATTGATTTGCTTGTCAGGTTTTGGATTCCTGATTAATGTTGTTAATAAGGGTATTTTGAGACATTGGAGATGTTGGTTTTGCTGTATTGAGGATTTGGAGCCTTAAGCATAGCGGTACCAATAGCATTGTTGCTAGAGTTTTGGGATTGGCCAGGATGGTCCGGCCGGACATCTTTGGACCATATCTCAACTCTCACAAAATGTTGGTCCCCGTAGTACTTTTGGTAATGATCATTTTTGACATTGATGTCATTGGTATCGAGAGGTTTCATGGGTAGACCTAGTGGGGGGCAGGTTATGAACTAGTGCCTTATACTGTCATGCTACCGTACAAGTTGTGTGTTGTGGGTGAGTACTAGTTGCCGTCGATGCTACCTTACTAACGAGTAAGTGTGGGCGGGCGCTAGATATTGTCATTGGTACCACACATTTGAGTACGTCGTGGGCGGGTTTTGGTCACTATTCGTACTGCCACGTTGCGTTTGTTCTGTACCCTGATTTGATATGTGGTTATCTTGGAGTTCTTTCGGTGGTTGTTTTTGGTTCCTTATAATGGTTTGTCAGGAGGGACGCTTACGGTTGTTGTTTTCCGTTCTTTTGTCTGACCTTGGATTCTGTGTGTGAGTTTAGACTTGTCGTGTGGCCATGTAGTCACTTTTGCTTTGAGAGGTTGTCTTGTCGTGAGCACGTGGGTGCAAAAGACATTGGTTTAGGGGTTTCCTTTCTGCTTTGAGGTCGCTGGTATGGTGTGTTGTGCGGGGTACCCGGAGATGTACTCCGTAGTTATCCTGGTTTCGTCCTTTTGTTTTGTTTGGGTTGGATTTCGGGGACGAAATCCCTTTAAGGTGGGAAGGTTGTAATGACCCGAATTTTTTCAGATAAATTTTTTCCATTGTCTTTTCCCTTCTGAGTTTGGCTTCTTGTCAATTAATGTCGGCTCAAGTGCTCTGGAGTGATTTCCGAGACTCTTTTCTGTGGATTGACAACTTCCTTTGAGGACCGAGTCATTCCCACATTTTTCGTTTTTCGACACTATTCACTTTTTTACTTTTCCCTATTTTGTCTTTTTCCCTATTCCGTCTTTTCCTCATTTGTCACTTTGTTTGCGTAACCACACTTCATGTGTTCGGAGTTGGTTTCTGGCTTCACATATCTTCATTCTCAGTGATTTCCATGAGATACGTATCTTTACTTTCGTAAGAAAGTACTCTGGTTGCTCCCGGTGTCCATAGGGGCATAAATGCAAAGTTCTTTGGAAACTTTTTCTTTTCTTGGGGTGTTTTTCATAAATATCTTTTGAAGATATTTTATTTCAGGGGTATCTAAGAAAATATCTTTTCATTCTGGAGCAGTTTCGCAGTTTTCACTTTTTTGAGAGACCATTGTGCAATTAATGAAAGTTATTACTCAATGCCTTGTTTTGAGCCTGGATCCTCGTATGGGATTCATTTTCACATTTCGTCGATTCATGGACTCTTAGAATTTCCCCTTGGACAATGTTTTCCAGTTTCAGGGTTTCTGGCCTTAGTTTGCGCCAAACTTGTTTTGGGTATAACTCTCTACTCGGGACTCAGTTTTTGATGTAGTTTCTTCCGTTGTTCATATTTTCTCATTTGGAATCTTTTTTGTTCACGAAGCTTTTTCGTTTGAGCTCATCTGCTCAAATTTCACTTTTTCGGACCCGTTCGGGGCACTTTTTAAGTTTTTCTATAAATAGGAGGTCTTAGAAAGAAAAATCAGATTTTTCTCTCTCTCTCCTCTCTCATGGCCGATCCAAGCTCCATCTATGGCTGCCATCTTCTCTCTCCTCTTTTGGACTTCTTCCATTCATTAAAAAGTGGTGATGCCTTTGTGTTTATTGTTCCCCTCGGCGAGGCCTTCGATTCCAACCGATTGGAATCTCGTTTTGGCCATTTCTTGAGTTTGGGTTTGAAGTCAAGTTATCTTTTTGATGGGGCTTCCTTGGGATCATGTTCGTGGTGTTGTCCCCGACAAAACCAAGGAGTTTCGTCGGATTCGGAGCCGATTTATTTTGGTGGGGATCTCAAATGGAGGTAGGGAATGTTTTAGGATTTTATATGTGCTATATTGTGTGTTTTTCATGTTTATACAACCTATATGCATGCCTTGTATCCAATCTAGGAAATTTGAAATATTTAATTCTTTGTATAAGATTTAATTTTCATGATGATGAGAAACTTGGTTTTGAATTGTGGCATGGTAGAAACTCTTATTTTAATATGTTGGTTAACATGTATTAAATTGGAATTAATTAAATAAGAATTGCTCTTTTTAATTAATATTTATCTTTTGTGAAAGATTAAAGTTCATGACCGTATCTTGCATGAAATTGAGTTGTATTATGCTTCTAAATTGAGTTTTGGCATGTTTGTTAACATACTTTAATTTGGAAGCATTTAGTTGAGTTTGGAAATCTAGAGACTTTAATTAAGAGAATTAATTAAAATCTATTTTGTGGTTTCATGGGCCTAATTAAACTTTTGTGTGAATATATGTAATGACCATGATATGTCTATTATCATATATTAAATTGAGGCCATTTGGAAATGATATGAAATCTAGAGAGTTTAATTATTTTGATATAATTAAATTCTATCTTGTTTATCCATAGATCTAATCATGTTTTAGAAGTTGTTTCTATTTTAAGAGCATGGATTTAGACTTGTGATGTATTCACTTGATTGTGTTATATGCATTGAAAAACATCATTGTTAAATTTATATTCATAAGAGTGTGTTTCTAATATGAATATATTGTTGGCTTGTGATTTCATAGCATTATGGATATGAAATGCTTATTATGCACAATTGAAAGTTTTATTGCTAACTTGTTACTATGTAGTAGTAATGTGTATAAGTAATGAACTTATTTGGTTATTTTGGAGTCTTGGGACATTATTGTTACATGTGATATGGCTAAAGTTCGGCTTTAGTGCGGGAGGTATGAGTTCTCCCCAATTGAGGTAGTGCGCACTTAGGGTGGTTTTCCCTGCAGGTTAGTGCCCGGAACAACCATTTTGTTCTCGGTGGAAATCCGAGATGTGATGTCCAAGTCTTCCACTATTTGATTTCGCATTCAATTCCAAGTTGACAACCAATGTTTAATTGTGACTTGTGGTTTTGGTTATTGGCGATTTGATGTTGTTAAGTACATCCGTACTAAATTGATATATTTAGTTGATTACACAATTTTAGATTTCTAGTTGATAACCTAGAAAATCTATGTCTTGATGTATGGTATTAGGTATTCTAATTATGCTAAATTGTTATATTTAGTTGATGTTGCATTTTAGACTTCAAGTTGATTACCTTGAGAATCTATATGTTGTTGCTTTGTGTAAGCATACTCCTTTGTTGTTACTTTGTGTAAGCATGACCCTATGTTGCTAAAATTGCATGAATGAGGTGATTGATGCTAGAAATGATCTTAGGTAGCTAGGATGCTCCTTAAGTCTGACCTTTGACATAGACGTTAGGTAGAATGAACCACAATAATTAAATCATACAAACTTGTAAAACGTAGGTCAATGCATGCTCATTACCTATGAGTAGCTTTATGTTACTCACCCTTACGATACTGGGGCATATTTCAGGTACAAGAATCAAAGTTGAGGTCTTCATTATGCTTGGATGGTTTGTGGACTTGGAGACTTTCATTTTTGTGAAGGTTAGCTTGGATTGCCAATTGTAGTCTTATATGTCAACATATATACATTTGATTCCTTATATGTAATGTGTACATGAGTACACTCTTTACAATGTATTTGACATGTATGAGATGAGGCCGGAGGCCAATGACATGTAATTTGTATCTTATGTAATTTTTGACTTCATGGAATAGTATGAAAGTATTGAAGAATATTGAGTTTTTGCTTCACCATGCTTGCATTGGGTGTGGGAATTCCATTTTGATTCTTCCATTAGCATTCATTCACTATGTATGAAGTGTGGCCAAGGGCCAAGTGGCATTTTGAAACCATCTCATGATTTTAAATTCCAAGTTTTCGTTCCAAACTTCATTTTTGGCATTTTGGCCGTTGGGGGGTCATATTTTGCATCGGCCATATTTTTGGGCCTTGGAGCATTGTAGCATATCTTACTAGGTAAGTTACGTTTGCATGCATGGTCGTTTCCAGGCAAGGCTTCTTCTTTGGTGAAATAAGCCTCCTACGGACTCATTTTTCACTTTTGTTGCATATTCTGACCTAAGGGTATTTTGGGAATTTCTTTTGAGAAATAAATTCCATTCTTCACATGATTGAATAGAAAACATGATTTTAGGGGAGGGGGGGGGGGTTTATTTTTTGTGATTTTCCAAAAAATGTCGTCCTGACATTGGAAATCGCTTCCGAAGTTCAGCTCTCAGTTTTTAAATTTAGCAGCTTTTTGGACCATCTGGACTAATTTTCTTGGGAGGGCATTTTGGGCATTTTACAGTGAGTATTTTCCAATTTCCCTTGAGATTCATGTAGAAAACTCGATTTTGAGGGGGGTTTCTTCTTTGTGTTTTTCCAGAAAATGTGATCTAGGCCCTCAAATTTCCATTTTTTCCGGAAAAACCCCTGCTGCCAGGTTTTTGGGTCGCACCCTTACTGCCTCTTCACATCTAAACGGTTAGATGGGATCTTGTAACCAGTTAGATGAGTGTGGGCAGCATTTTTGTCACTGTTTTTGGCCTCCTAACTGGTTAGGAGATCTTTGGTTGGTACTTTTTGACCATTTTGCCCCTTCTTCTTCCGTTAGCCATATCTTCTTCATCCGGACTCTGAATCAAGTGATTCTTGAGTTTAAATTCATTAATTTTTTGTTGTCTTTCCAATGGTGTGCTTGGTGGCACCCACTTTTATGCTGGAAATGATGATTTTGACCCTAGGTTCATTCTTATTCGTTTTTGAAACGTTGTTTCCCCATTTGATTCCTTTAGGTTCCGTGACCTCGTTGAGGGTCATAATGGTGTCTTAAAGCCATGTTGTATCTCTAAAGACCGTTGTTTTGTCTTTTACTTCCGCATTTCGGATCCGTTATCGGGTCATCTTTCGGTTCATCACTAACGCACCGGGTTGAAAAACTTAAGCCGTCACAGAATGAGAGAGGATTCTTGGGACATAGAGTTTACCACTAAGCATTGCTTTCTTAGACATTCAATATTTGATAGATTAGGGGGATTATGTGTTGTAAATGAAAGTGTGTGCCATTAATTGAAATATTAAACATGAATGGCCAAGTAAGCATACATTGTCTAATCAATCTAGTGAATAACACAACATATCAAATTAAGCCATTAATCCTTCCATAAGCCTATAATTAATGCACACTCAATAAATTAGAGAAATATACTACTTGCATTCATAAGCATGGAACATCAAACAATAAGAATGGATTGTCCATATATCTAAGAAAGTAAGGCAATTACACTACAACTATGCTAATAACATGAAAATTAAACTAATTAAACTAAAAATGTGACACAATCCATCAAGAAATAAGTATGAACCATCAAATAAACCACAAGAGTAATCCATTGAAGTACCATGCCTTGATTATCACTAAATTCATAATATCAACACACATAGACATACATCAATGTCACAAAATCTAGAGATAAACACATGAACATTCATTCTAGCATACATAGACATATGGATAGAGTTAAATGATTAATTGGAAGTATTAAACTGCACAAATCATGTAGAAATAAGATTTATATATATAAGAGGTTAAGACAAGAATTACAACACAAATCCCTATTAATTACAAAACATCAAAGTCTAAGAGGCATGCTTAGGGCTATCTCTAGCCTCAAGAGAGTGGTTTAGCCACTCATTAATGTTGTCATCTAACCCTCAAGGGCTATCTCCAAGGTAGAATTCATTATTCTCCTTTGGTGTTCATGGTAGAAACCCTAAATGAGTGGAAGAACTTTCCCAAAAATGTATGTTTTCTCTCTCTAATCTCTAGCCAATCCTCTCTCTAACTAACCAACCTTACTAAAAATGCCCAAATTCTTTATATAGGTAGCTCAAATGTCACACCCAATGGTCATACCTCATGCACTAGGACCTCCAAATGATTACAGCACAAGCACACCTTCAATTTGGCTTGAAATCTGTTTTTCACGCAATTTGAGGTAGTTCGATCGATCGCATGGTTGCTCTGATCAATCGAACCATGGCAGCGCATTTTTTAGATAAGAATAAGGCTAATATATGTTTGGGAAAAGGACAAAAGTGGTTGGTGAGGATAAGATCAAAGTATTCAATCGATCGAAGGAAAGGTTGGATCGATCAAACAGGAAATTTTCCTGAGAATAAGGACAAAGGCTCGATCCATCATGGCAGGGTTGGAATAATCATAGTGTGATCGATCATAGCTTGGTCTGATCGATCGAAGAGGGCTTTTTCACCACTTTGCTCATTTCTTCCACTAAACTTGAGATTGCTTCTTTTAAAGCTCTAATTCATCTGAATTGACTTATTTTGGAGATAAGTGCCTGAAAAGGGAAATAACATGAAATTAGACTAAAATAGGAAAACAAGATAGCATAAGGTCATAGAATATTCAAGATTAAGGGGTTTAAGTCTACACTTTTCAACGCTTATCAAAGGTTTTAGACATTCGGGATATAATGATGTATTAGTAAAAGTAACAATTATTCAAATATTCAGTAAATAATGTTGATGTATTTGACTTTATCCATGTCCAGTTCCTCTAATTCTGTGCTACTGTTTCCAAAAGATAATTTCCAAAACAAGGATACGATTCTGGGTTGTATGGATGAACTCTACATATGCTTCCTAGTTTGGTAGGTTAGCGTAGGTAATGAATCCAGTGGAGGAGGAATTTATATTTCTGTTATTTGCCAATTGTTGTAAAGTATTATATTATGTACTTGTGGAAAAATGCATTTGGCAATTATGGTAAACGATTGGATTATTTGGCTTCCCTTTTCAAAGTGGACAACTAATTAGGAACAACTAAAAATGAGATAGTAGACTAGTAATATGGGATAGATGCACTATATGTTTGTATAGTTATATTGGCATATGTGAGTTATTTGAAGTTTTGGGAATAAGTCACTTATTTATCTCATCTTCATATATGTTAGTTTAACAGTGATCTACAGTTTGGGTCGATCACATTTATATGTTAGGAATTTATTGGAATATATAAAGTAATAATGTCATATAATACCTGTAATAGTAACATTCTAAAAACAAAGTTCAGATGGTATAAAAATTTCAAACAAACTTCATGTCATGACTTTATATCATTCTTACTTTACCTTAAATATACACGTGAATGTATGCCTCTAAACATGCATTTAATATCAGTCAATCTAGTGAGAGAGAAAATATGCTTACGTGGCTGTGTAAAAGGGTTCTGTAAAAATAAACAACCCTCTTACACATTGATTAAATGTGGCAGTATATCTTAACAGAGTGCTGGAGATGAAAAAAAATTACAAATCATATGTGTCGGTGTATATATTACACAAAAGGGTTATTGAACATACCGTTGGAGATGCTCTAAATCCCAACATTTTCCTACTTTAAATCCCAATATTTTCCTACTTTAAATCCTAACATTTTTCTATTTTAAATCCTAACATTTTCGTATTGAAATTTCCAATATTTTTCTACTTTGTAGCCCAAAATGTTAGTAGGATAAATCCCAACATTTTCCTAAAATGAATCGAAACATTTTCGTATTGTAATCCGAACATTTTCCTAAAAGGACTTGCAACATTTTCCTAAATTCCAATATTTTCGTAATTAATATCTCAATTATTTCATAGGATGAATCCAAACATTTGGTACTGTAAATCCCAATATTATCATGACTACAAAAATACCTTACCATTACAATGCGGATATGAAATTTGCAGTGTTTAAAGAAACATAAGCCAAAAGTTGGTTCATAACCATAAAGAAGGATCAGACTTTATAACTAAAACCTTACGTACGAAGTAAAACATATACAGTTAATAGAAAGCACAAGATAGTCATAAGTAGGGTTGACATTGCCAGCAGCTTAACCAATGCATTACTTGCTTGAATGAGTCTCACAGTTGAAGCAAGGTCTCCGGTTTTAGATTTAAGTTCTCAACCCATCCACCAAATTAATGGGATCTCCCATAGACTGGTCGGTTGGTAAGTGTTGTGATTGACTTGCAAAGAAAGTTGAAGATTGACTAAATCTGGTAAAAGAAATAGGATGGCACCATTCCCAGAATCCGCAACATTCATGTTATGGTTTTGAACATACATAATATAACTTTCTTTTGTTGGCATTTTGTTTTTCTATAATTTTGACATCTGCCGTCTCTTGACGCCAACAAAGTGTATTCATATACCTTATGTTAGGCAAGTTGATCGACCCTGTGCCTAATGTAGATGCAGCCTGAATAAAGGGATATCAACACATTAAATACAGCTTCACCAAACCTTCTTCCAAAAAAATGGGGATAATCTAATTTCATCATGGAGGAAGTAAAAATTATTTGAATTAAGTAAAAATATTTCATAAATTAAGAGAGGGAATCCCTTACTGTATTATGAACATTAGATGGCCGGAGTGATCTGCGATTTCAATGACTGTTGGTGTAGGTGGCCATTAATGATATTCAGTTATAGGATTTTAAGGAACACCTGCTGGTTTACGAAACATAGGAGTCCATCTGCAAATAGGAGAAGAATATAACCGTAATTCATATGAAGTAAATTTGTGCAGTCATGATTTATAGGACTCCATAAATAGTAATTCCAATCAAAGTACAGAAATGGAAAGTTTTTCAAATTTTGAATTTCAAAAATTTGACTAATATTGTCCAATAAAATATTAAGGAAACAAATACGAAGGAGAAATTGTCAACATAATTCATACATAGCATTCTAACATTTACCTACATTAAATCCCAATATATTTGTACATTAAACCCTAAGCCTTAAGTACATAAATGTCCAATCTTTACGTAAAAAACATCCCAACCATTACGTACATAACATCACATTTAAAATAAGCCATCAATGTAATTTGTTGAAAGTTTTCCTTGCAACAACATGACATTTAAATCACACCAACAACGATGGCAAGTTATGACATCCTCATTCAAAATTCAGCATAGCCAATTAATGTGGTTTCCTTACGGAATCTAGCATTCCCACAATCTTGTTTCTTAATTAATGTAAGAATTTTTTTCTGGGAAGTCTTCAATACTGTCCGCAGATGCTCATTTCTCCATAACAAAGTTAATAAATGAATTTTGGCCTCCTTGTCATCATCATTAGAAAAGAGTAATGCAATACATATGACATATAATGACTGAAACCCATTTCGAGGTAGGAATGCCAAGCCTCTGCGTTTATTGAAGATAATCCAATCCATCTGTGATAATGCGAATAGAAGTTGGCACGATATTATTGTACAAAACTTTGATTTTTAAATATATAAATAATAGAATATTATGACACGTACCACTCCTCTTATAAACCTTGCATCATAATTTCTGGACTAAAAGCTATGTTGTATGTACGTACACCTATCTCCGATTACATATTCTGGCCCCTCACTTCCAAGTACATGATCTGCTACACCGTAACCTTCCCATGTCAGTGTCTACAGTGCATTTCCAAGTTCTTACATTTCCCTTCAACATGACATGTAAATTTCAGTCCAAACCTTTATTGAAATATATATTCTGTTATGCATGGGTAGTGAAAGATAAGAGCTAACCACTCATGCTTGTACTTTAAATGGTTAAAACATAAAGAATCAGCTCTGCAAATGACATCGTCAATCCAATATTGCATTTCTGTATCCATTGGATCAGTACTCTGTAAACGCAATAGTTTCCAATTCTTTTTTGTAATTGTGGGTGGGTAGTTATTAATACGACACCTATTAAAATACATTTCTAAACAACGTTTCATACCTTCATGAATCGGCATATACAAAATTAATTGCAACTGGATGGCTTCTTAAGAAGTCAAACTACTGGGTGGTTTCTTATTAATAGGACACCTATTGAAATAGGTTTTTAAACAATGTTTCATATATATTGTTTTTATATATTCACTGCTATATATATGGTTTATTATTCGAATAAAGAAGTCAAAGTACTTCATAATAATGAAAAGTGCATATACAATATTAACTACTATATATTGTGGTAAGTGTACGAAAGAAGTGAAAGTAGTTCAAAGGAATTAAAAGTTCAATAAAGTCTGAGTGACCCAGAGGTAATAAATCAATCCAAACCTACAAAAGTCGGCATATCCAAAATTCAATGCTCCTATATATATTGCTATATGTACTAAAGAAGTCAAAGTATATCCTTGGAATTAATAGTTCAATAAACCCAACATAACCCGGACCTAATCAATCACGGCAGTAAAGAAGTAAATGGTTTCTTAATAGCTATATATATTGTAAGTGGGTGCTATATATATTGTACCCTAGAGCTAATCCAATGAAACCCATACACCAAGTTTGTCCAGATCAATGGCTGGACGTCGATATTACGTTGTTTTTGTTGGTCGAAAAGTAGGGATATACACAAACCGGGCAAAAGCTATAGCACAGATGCGAGGGTTTCCTAATAGCAAGTATTATCCTTACCATACCCATGCAGAGGCCGTTGAAGCAATTCATCTATGGCACATGTACGAGCTTGGATCCACGTTAAACTCTCAAGGTGAAGCAGTAGACATCAATCAACCAGTTCAACCTCAACAACGTATCAGGTATAACGAGTTGGTAGGTGCAAGGATTATGATTGTGGCAGAGTGTAGATGACTCGGGGTGACCATTCCTAGAGCACAGCATCTTGAAATGCAAGAGTCAAATGTCGCAGATATGGAATCTATTATTGTCCAACTTAAATGTGAGATCCGTCAATTAAATGTAAGATGTCGTAAGATGAAGAAATTGACAAAGGCGATGAAGACATACAAGGATCTGGATGAAGAGGTTGAAAAAATTATAATTGAGCGGACCTAAAATCGGATTCCGATTTGTCAAATTTTTTCAACTCCAGAGATGATGACTTTGAAATTCCACCGCCAAGGAGTAGTACTTCTAAAAGAAAGTGAAATGTTATTGGGAATTATGATGTATTAAGTAGACTACTATATGTCTACAGTTTTCATTTTAGATAGATCTATATATGTTGCAAATTTATGTTGGCTACTTTCATGGGATTTAGTCTGGGATTATGTTGGGATACTTACTACGAATTATATTAATTAAAGTACGTATTTATTGGGATGTAATGCATAATACATCTGTATATGTTCGGACGATTATGTTGGATATATAATATTACTTCTATTGACGAAATTTACGTACTTTCTGGAATGAAATTTACTGCCCCCATGCATATATATATTTTTATGTCAAGTTTGAAATATATATGGCTTCATATTTTATTCAACATCAAACATCATACACACATATTTCTTACAAAGAAAAGAAAACACCATAATATAAACAGACACACAAGGTCCAAACCCAACCCAGCAACACAGGTTGCGAACCTTCCAAAAACTGCTTCACACCTAACTTCCTCACATACAAAAGGACACCCATCCCCTCCAAAACATTCTTTTACAACCAAGCAGAAAGGGTCCTCCCAAATCCTTCGTCGTTCTTCAAGTTCCATCGTCGCTTATGGCGTCAGAAGAGTTGAAAACTTTGACGACCATGTCGTCGTCAGACTTGAAGTTCCACAACTCTTCTAACCTCCTCAGGCGCCGTTCCACCCTTGTCACCAACCTCCAGAGGTGAGTGAGGTCACTCCCATAATTATCAATTTGCATGATCAGGTATTATAGAGTAGGGGAAGGATCTGGACCAGAGGGTGCTTGACGAATAGAGAAAGGACTGAAAATGGGGGAATTGGGGCTGGGTCTACGTGGTCTATGGTTTGGTAGTGCACCATTGTTACTTGGCCTAGAGGAAGACATAATGGTCATGGGTGCTTGGAACACTACTCAGTACATATATTTATAGCACAAGTCATGGCACTGTGGGTGGGATCGGTGGTTGAACCGATTTATGTTTATAAGCCAATCCATGAATAAATATTCAACTACCCCACCCCAGTTCTTGGGATTGATAATACAAATTAAATTGATTTTATGTTTGTAGTAGTTGAGATTTTATGTACATATTTCTTCTATTTTGTTATGTACTTATTGAGATGTTGTGTACAATACATATGTATATTTTCAAGCAAAATGAAGTAGTTGTTTTGTTAGTCTCATATCCTAAATATATAGTCTTAATTTTATATTTCATAAAATGTTATATATCTAAATTTGAAGAAAATAATTTCGGATATATTTTTTTGAATTGATATAAGTTGTATAGGTTTATGAAGTTATATCCTTTCATTTATAAAAAAAAAATCAACAAAATGGAGGTATTTTAGGATACCTCTTTTTAGAGGTTGGCAGCCAAGGATACGAGACTCAAACCCAGGGCAAAGGGTCAATGATTCATGTCTTTGATCCATGTAGGTAAAATTAGTTTATTTTTGTCCTACCTTATAATGTTTTGTACACAAAAAAAAAAAAAAAAGAAGAAGAAGAAGAAGAAGAAGAAAAATGAGGTATTTTAGAATACCTCTTTTCCGAAGTTACCACTCGATGATATTGAGAGTCGAACCCAGGACAAAGGGTCAACATTTGCCAACACCTAAGCTAAGAGTCCATTGTTGTTCTCAGTGTTTGATTGGTACATATTTTATCCTTTAAGTAACATACTGACTATTGTGCAAAGGTGTGTGTTTAAATTTAGTCGATTATATATATATGGCTTCACTGCTCTATAATGTTCACCCTCCGCCCCCATGCATATATATGGCTTTATATATATTTATGACTTAATAAGAGAGAGTACAATTATGACAGGTTCAATGGTAGAGTTTTTGGAGTGACTGCGAATTGATAGCCATTTCCTATCAATTTAAGTACCAAATTGTCACCATTTAACTCCCCATTTATGGTAATTTAGTCACAATTTAAGCCATCATGCATATGTAATTATTCTTTCATTTATCCTTATCACTTGTCAAATATTATTCTTGTTCATCATTTTTGTTCACATTGCCCCCATGCATATATATAGTAACGTGAATTTATACATATATATGGCTTCATATAGTAATGTTCACACTACATAACTAGTAACGTGAATTTCTAAATATATATGGCTTCATATATAATTTAATATTATACATCATACACATAATTCTTACACAAAAAAGATTAAAAAAAAAAAAAAAAAAAAAAACATCATATAAACATACATAAAAGATCCAAACCCAATACAGCAAAACAGAGAACCTTCAAAATACTCCTTCATACCAAACTTCCGCACATTGATACGGGGTCCTTCATAAGCAGCCGCCTTTAAAACAGCCGTCCTTCCTCAGGTTCCATCGTTGCTTGTGGCGTCAGAGGAGTTGAGAACTTCGAAGACCTCGTCGTCAAACTCGTCAGGCCACAGCTCTTCAAGCCTCTTCATGCGTCATTCCACCATCCTCCACAGGCAAGTTAGGTCACTCCCAAAATTATCTATGAGCATAATAAGGTATTGCAGGGTAGGGGAAGGATCTGGAATAGAGGGTGTTTGACGAAAAGAAAAGGGACTGAAGGTGGGGTAATTGGGACTAGCTGTGCATCTTCTATGGTTTGATTGTGCAGCATTGGTTGCCCTAAAGGAATACATTTTTTTGTGGGTGCCTCTAACACTACTCATGACATATATTTATAGCAAAAGTGGTGGCGTTATGGGTGGGAGTGGTTGCTAAAGCCATTTGTGATTCTAATCCATAGTTCAACTACCCCGGTACACATTTATTATTCTGTTGAGATTATATTTACATATTATATTGATTTTATGTATGTATGTGTTGTGATTTTATATACTATACTTCTTGGGATTTTCTGTACGTATGTATTGCGATTTAATGTACGAATTTCTTGAGGTATTATGTACGTACGTGTGTGGATGTTATATACGTACATCTTCGCACGATTATTCTGGGATATTTAGTATGAATTATATTGACAAAATTACGTATTTATTGGGTTATAATGCAAAAATACGTCTGTACATGTTCGTATGATTATAACAGAATTATATAGTCGCCTTGTTGGTTTCATACCGTAAATATATACTCTTAATTTTACATCAATAAAAATTTTATATGTAAATTTTAACTAAATAATTTCGCTTCAAAATTTTTAATTGATATGACTTTTATATCCTTACCTTCCATTTACCATAAACAAATCAAGAAAAACAGAGGTATTTTAGAATACCTCTTTTTAAATATTGCCAGCCAGGGATAGTGAGAGTTGAACCGAGGGCAAAGGGTCAACATATGCCAACACCTAAGCCAACAGTCCATTCTTGGTCTCAGTTTTTGATTAGTACATTTTTTATCCTTCAAGTAACATAGCGAAACTTATGGAAATGTGAGTGTTAAAATTGGGGTGAATTTTTGTACAAGCATTTGCTATTGTCCAGTTAAAATTACCTACATCAATGATTCATATCTTTGATCCATGTAGGTAAAACAATGTAGGAATGTTTTCTACACATTAGTTTATTTTTGTCCTACCTTGTAATGTTTTATACAAAATAATAATAATAATAATAATAATAATAATAATAATAATAATAATAAAAGAAAAGAAAAAGGAGGTATTTTAGAATACCTCTTTTTCGAACTTGCCACTCGATGATACTAAAACTCAAACCCAGGACAAAGGGTCAACATTTGCCAACACCTAAGCCAAAAGTCCATTGTTGCTCTCAGTGTTTGATTGGTACATTTTTATGCTTTAAGTAACTTGGGTTACATTAATATTTGTGAACAAATAGTCTATCCAAAACATGATTATACCCAAAATAAGACATACATTTTGTAATGTTCGAAGAGTCAATTTACAAAACATGGTGATAATCAACACGTGGAAAATATTAGAAGGATGCACACAATGAATACAAGGTCAATTACATGATAGCTAAAGGTAACAAAGCCAGCCGAAGTAGGCCATAAACTTTGTACAATAAGTCCAAAAGGTTACAAGGATACACACAATCAATGAAAAGTCAATTACATGACAAGTTTCTTCTCAATATTCGAAGAGTCGATGCTGAATTGGATGATTCATCCCTAACGTCATTGCCATTCGAGATGTTGGTGTCACATTCGCTTGCCTAGGTGT
The DNA here is from genome assembly GCF_030987335.1 of Cornus florida. Lineage (NCBI taxonomy): Eukaryota > Viridiplantae > Streptophyta > Magnoliopsida > Cornales > Cornaceae > Cornus > Cornus florida. The sequence continues at coordinate 55,049,759 of NW_026775579.1, read as the reverse complement.
CTGTAATTAACCAGAACGACAACAAATGTAATCCAACTAATTTTAGTAAACTGTTATCTACATTACTATAATGACAACAATGAAATAAATTAGTGGAAAAGGAATAAATGATTACCTCATCACCTCCCAAACGATGAGCACTGATTCATCATATAAAGAAGGAGTACTGAATAGTTGAGATGACAACATGGCTGGAACGCCAATATCAGCCTGAAACATTTATATTGTTGACAATATATATTAAGGTAAGAAGAAGGGAGGCCTTAGGCATCCTCCCAAATTGCTATATGATTTTAACCACACCATTGATCAGCTTAGTGTATCTGATATTCCAGTGGATAATGGATAATTTACATGAGGTAATAAAAGGTTTAGTCAGAAAAGAATTTATGCAATGTTGGATAAAGGTCTTATGAACCACGATTGGGATAATGTATTTCTAACTTCATATATTATTCTTACTCCACAACATTGATTTCAGATCATAGGGGACTTCAAGTGAAAATTCCTTTGCACATTGGTGAAGGTCCAAAGCTTTTCGGATTTTTGTTGGTGTGGAATAACCAGGCAGTGGTTGGCAATATTATCTCTGATGTGTGGAAGACTAATAGTCATGGGAATCCAATCCAGAAGCTGCTATATAACTTTAGATTAGTTAAAAGGGCTGTCAAAAAATGGAATGTTGAGAAGTTTGGGTTGTTTTTGAGGAGGTTATTGCTATTAGGAAGTCTCTTAAGCAAGTGCAATTGAGCTTAACTGAGAATCCTATGAATGATGTTTTCATTGAGGAGTAGGATATTAGACAAAAATTTGAATGTGCTAGCTCTAATGAAGTAATTCTTCTGTCTCAGAAGACAAGAATTACATGGATAAAGGACTAAGATAGGTGCACAAGGTTTTTGCATCAGCAAATTAAAAAGCATACGGCTCAAACCAATATCACTGTCATTAAGGATGCGGAAGGGAATTTTATACATAATTATGGGCATATAAAAGACAATGAGGAACTTCATTTGCAGTCATGATGAAGATATTATAAAGATACGAGGAATTTAAAATGGAAGAAACTTGTTGCTACTAAAGAAGAAGGTGGTTTAACGGTAAGAAGAGTTTTGGATATTGATTTACCTGAAAAATGTGTATTAGCTTCGGATTTTTTAATGTCTAGAGATATGATTTCGGTGGTTAGGTATAAACATTTTTCACGTTACCTAAGGAATACATCATTTTCGCAGGTCATTCCAAAGGTTTCAAATTCTTCTATATGGGAGAGTATAGTTGCATTTTAGGGGACTTCATGAAGATCAACTGTAAGTATGTTATTGGAAATGGAACTCACATTGACATTTTTCTTCATCTTTGGTGTGATGGTAAAATGATGTTAATTTTTTATTCACATACAATTTTCGATCAAGGGTTTTGGGGATTTTATTGCTGCAGCTCAACGGAAAATGGATAATATTCTAACTGATCTACATCAGTCTTTTTCTGTAATACAAGATTCATGGAGGGGGACACAAATTTACTTGGCATGCTAATCAATTATCTTTTAAAGCTGCCTGTAATGTTTGTAGAACTACAAGACATTAGGATTTTTTGATTTGATATTTACTAGAATGGTGGAAGACCTACATGGTCCATACATACTGCTTTAGTATTGTGAAATGCAGTACTTATTTGCAGAAGCGAGGTATTTCTTTGGTGTGCAGATGTATTCTATGTTGCAAGACTGTAGATGATAGTGATCAGATTTTGTGAAGATGTGAGTTTAGTTGGAGGCTATAGAGGACCCTACCATCTCTTTATCAATGGCCTTTTCAACCTTTGTCATCTATTTAGGATGTGGCTATGGATGTGTCCCCGAAGTTCAAAGTGAAGTCCATAACAAATAAGTTTTATACGATGCTTTTCAAAGCTACATTGTATTTTCTTTGGAAGGAAAAGAATGATGGAATTCACAATGCTAAATTCTCCTCTCCAAAGGATTTGGTAAAATGTATTAAGTGGGAAGTTATGCACATTTTAGGGGTATGCCTCTAAGATGTGATTACTCTTTTGCATTAGGTTTTAGTGTGACTTTTTTTGATGTTGCCAGCTCTGGGCAGAGTTTGGTGTGGGATATGTCCCATGTGACATTTGTAATATATTATTTATATATAAATAAATAAAAATTGGTCTATTTTGGAAAAACAAAGAAAATAATGCATCTTAATTAACACACTTACATGGTTCGTTGATGAAGTACATGGTTCATGAATATTAAGCTATCTATTGTGGAATACAACTGGTGGTGTTGCATAAGATTCTTCATACAAAAATTGGACGGGAATTTCTGCACCATAAAATATATAATATAAATACTATTAATGCACTTATAAACATAATCAACATGTTAACCAACAATCATGAATACTAATTACTAATAATATACTAGCAATAATACTCACATTCACTAACACGTAGGATGGGGTTGACGGACTATTGCTGCCACCGGCCTCTCCCAAAACAATGGTTTCATTTGATATCTAATACATAAAAATATTTTAGTTTTTTCCACTCACGAGTATTTTATAACGAATGATATAATGTTATGAAATCAAATTTATTTTGTTCGCATGTTCAAATAGTTAAACAATGAAATAGCAGTGCGTGTGGCAGTAATGTATACCTGGCCTGTTGCTTTCGTTGACTTCTTTCTTTTCCCACTATTTAACTTTATGGCTGGTTTCAGCCTCTTAAATCGTCCTTTAGAGGTATCTTTAACTTTTAGGGACATAGGAATTGTTCTACTGCTGCTTTTAACCCTTTTTTTTCCTTACCCCTTGCAATTTTCTTTGCCATCCTACAACCACAACTTATTTATACTATTTTTTTTCCGGTCTAGTACTTTTTCTAATAGATCATTATATCTTTCAGGATCATGTGATGTAATGGAAGATATTTCAGTCAGTATACGACAAAGTGTCCTATGCCGTTGCCTAATCTCAAGTTGAGGATCCGGATTCACGTCGGTGGAAACAATTTTGTCCAACCTGCTATCTTTAACATTTCTAGTCCACCTTTTTATTATATATTGGGAAGACAACTCATTCACAAACATGCAGTCTTTAAGGATTTTCAGACTATGCTTGCACAAATAACCCTCTGTTTCAAATTTACAACACGAGCATGATAATTCATCTTTAAATGTCCTGCTCATATGACGTTGCACCGCGTCTGTAATGACCCAGATTTTCGGATAATTTTTTTTCCATTGTCTTTTCCCTTCTGAGTTTGATTTCTTGTCGATTAGTGTTGTCTCGAGTGCTCTGGAGTGATTTTTGAGACTCTTTTCTGTGGATTGACAACTTCCTTTGAGGACCGAGTCAATTCCGCATTTTTCGTTTTTCGACACTATTCACTTTTTGTCTTTTCCCTATTTTGTCTTTTTCCTTATTTCGTCTTTTCCTCGTTTGTCACTCTATTTGGGTAACCACACTTCTTGTGTTTGGAATTGGTTTCTGACTTCGCGTATCTTCATTCTCAATGATTCCTATGAGATACGTATCTTCACTTTCGTGAGAAAGTACTCTAGTTGCTCCCGGTGCCCGTAGGGGCATAAATGCAAAGTTCTTTGGAAACTTTTTCTCTTCTTGAAGTGTTTTTCATAAATATCTTTTGAAGATATTTTATTTCAGGGGTATCTAAGAAAATATCTTTTGGAAGATATTTTAATTCTGGGGCAGTTTCATAGTTTTCACTTTTTGGAGGGGCCATTGTGCAATTAATAAAAGTTATTACTCAATGCCTTGTTTTGAGCCTGGATCCTCGTATGGGATTCATTTTCACATTTCGTCGAGTCCTGGACTCTTAGAATTTCCTCCTGGACGATATTTTCCAGTTTCAGGGTTTTTGGTACCAATTTGCGCCAAAATTATTTTGGACATAACTCTCTGCTCGGGAGTCAGTTTTTGATGCCGTTTCTTCCGTTGTTCATATTTTCTCATTTGGAATCTTTTTCATTCACGGAGTTTTGCCATTTGAGCACGTCTGCTCAAATTTCACTATTCCACACCCGGCGGGACCCGTTCGGGGCATTTTTTGAGTTTTTCTATAAATAGGAGGTCTTAGAAAGAAAAATCAGACTTTTCTCTCTCTCTTCTCTCTCATGGCCGGTCCAAGCTCCATCCATGGCTGCCATCTTCTCTCTCCTCTTTTGGACTTCTTCCCTTCATTAAAAAGTGGTGATGCCTTTGTGTTTATTGTTCCCCTCGGCGAGGCCTTCGATTCCAACCGATTGGAATCTCGTTTTGGTCATTTCTTGAATTCGGGTTTGAAGTCAAGTTATGTTTTTGATGGGGCTTCTTTGGGATTCATGTTCGTGGTGTTGTCCCCGACAAAACCTAGGAGTTTCGTCGGATTCAGAGCCGATTTATTTTGTTAATGATTTGAGATTTCATCTCAAATGGAGGTAGAGAAAGTTTTAGTCTTTTGTGTGTGTTGTATTGAGTGTCTATCATGATTATACAACTTATATATGTGCCTTATATCAAATCTAGAAAGTTAGTAATTTTTATTTCTTTGTATAAGATTTAAAATTCATGATGATATATAACTTTAATTTGAATTGTGGCATAGTAGAAACTCTTGTTTTAATATGTTGATTAACATATATTAATTTGGGATTAATTAAATAAGAATTGCTCTTTTTAATTAATATTTATCTTTTGTGAAAGATTTAAGTTCATGGCCATACCTTACATGGAATTGAGTTGTGTTATGCTTCTAAATTAAGTTTTGGCATATTTATTAACATACTTTAATTTGAGAGCATTTGGTTGAGTTTGGAAATCTAGAGACTTAATTAAGGGAATTAATTAAAATCTATTTTGGTGGTTTCATGGGCCTAATTAAGCTTGTGTGTGAATATATGTAATGACCATGATATGTCTATTAACATATATTAAATTGGGGCCAATTGGAAATGATTTGAAATCTAGAGAGTTTAATTATTTTGATGTAATTAAATTCTATCTTGTGTATGCATGGATCTAATCATGTTTTAGAAGTTGTTTCTATTTTAAGAGCATGGATTTATACTTGTGATGTATTCACTAGATTGTGTTATATGCATTGAAGAGCATTGTTGTTAAGTTTATATTCATGAGAGTATGTTTCTAATATGAATATATTATTGGCTTGTGATTTCGTAGCATTATGAATATCAAATGCTTATCATGCACAATTGAGAGTTATATTGCTAACTTGTTACTATGTAGTAGTAATATATATAAGTTATGAACTTATTTGGCTTATTTTGGAATCTTGGAACATTATTGAGTTGAGATGGCTAAGGTTTGGCTCTAGTACGGGGACGTGACTCCTCTAAGTCATTGAGATAGTGCGCACTTAGGGTGGTCTTCCCTACGGGTTAGTGCCCGGAATAACCATTGAGGTCTCGGCAGAATTCCGAGCATGATGTCCAAGTCTTCAACTATTTGTTTTCGCATTCAATTCCAAGTTGACAATCATGTTTACCTTGTTAACTTGTGGTTTTTGCTATTGGCGATTTTGATGTTGTTAAGTACATCCATACTAAATTGATATATTTAGTTGATTTCACACTTTTAGATTTCTAGTTGATAACCTAGAGAATCTATGTCTTGATGTGTGATATTAGATATTCTAATTATGCTAAATTGTTATATTTAGTTGATGTTGCATTTTAGACTTCAAGTTGATAACCTTGAGAATCTATATGTTGTTGCTTTGTGTAAGCATGCTCCTTTGTTGTTGCTTTGTGTAAGCATGACCCTATGTTGCTAAAATTGCATGAATGAGGTGATTGATGCTAGAAATGATCTTAGGTAGCTAGGATGCTCCTTGAGTCACACCTTTGACATAGACGTTAGGTGGAATGAACCACAATAATTAAATCATGTAAACTTGTAAAACGTAGGTCGATGCATGCTCATTTCCTACCAGTAGCTTTACATTACTCACCCCTACGATACTGGGGCATATTTCAGGTACAAGAATCAAAGTTGAGGTCTTCATTATGCTTGGATGGTTTGTGGACTTGGAGACTTCCATTTTTGGTGAAGGTTGGCTTGGAATGTCAATTGTAGTCTTATATGTCAACATGTGTACATTTGATTCCTTATATGTAATGTGTACATGAATATACTCTTTGCGATGTATTTGACATGTATGAGATGAGGCCGGAGGCCAATGACATGTAAATTGTATCCTATGTAAATTTTGACTTCATTGAATATTATGAAAGTATTGTAAAATATTGAGTTTTTGATTCACCATGTTTGCATTAGGTGTGGGAATTCCAATTTGATTCTTTCATTAGCATTCATTCACCATGTATGAAGTGTGGCCAAGGGCCAAGCGGCATTCTGAAACCATCTCTTGATTTTGAATTCCAAGTTTTCGTTTCAAACTTCATTTTTTGCATTTTGGCCGTTGGGGGGTCATATTTTGTATCAGCCATATTTTTGGGCCATGGACCATTGTAGCATGTCTTACTAGGTATGTTACGTTTGCGTGTATGGTCATTTCCAGGCAAGGATTCTTCTTTGGTGAAATAAGCCTCCTACGGACTCATTTTTCACTTTTGTTGCATATTCTGACCTAAGGATATTTTGGAAATTTCCTTCGGGAAATAAATTCCGTTCTTCACTTAGTTAATTAGAAAATATGATTTTAGGGGGGGTTTCTTTTTTGTGTTTTACCAGAAAATGCCATCTTGGCATCGAAAATCGCATCCGAAGTTCTGCTCTCAGTTTTTAAATTTAGCAGCTTTTTGGACCCTCTGGACCAGGTTTCTTGGTAGGGCATTTTGGGTATCTCACATTGCATATTTTTTTTTTATTTTCCTTGATAGTCACGTAGAAAACTCAATTTTGAGGGGGGTTTCTTCTTTGAGTTTTTCCAGAATATGTCATCTAAGGCTCCAAATTTCCATTTTTTCTGGAAAAACCTTTGCTGCCAGGTTTTTGGGCTGCCCATTCTGCCTCCTTCACATGTAAACGTTTAGATAGGGCCTCGTAACCGGTTACATGTGCATGGGCAGTGTTTTGGTTGAATTTTTTGGTCTCCTAACCGGTTAAGAAGGCTTGGTAACCGGTTAGATGTTCATGGGTTGCCTCTTTTGGACCGTTTTGCCCCTTCTTCTTCCGTTTGCCATATCTTCTTTATCCAGACTCCGAATCAAGTGATTCTTGAGTCTAAATTCATTAATTTTTCATTGTCTTTCCAATGGTCTACTCGGTGGCACCCACTTTTAAGCTAGAAATGATGATTTTGCCCTTAGGTTCATTCTTGTTCGTTTTTGAAACGTTGCTTCCCCATTTGATTCCTTTGGGTTCTGTGACCTCGTTGAGGGTCATAATGGTGTCTTAGAGCCATGTTGTATCTCTAGAGACCATTGTTTTTTCTTTTGATTCTGCATTTCGGATCCGTTATCGGGTCATCTTTCGGTTCATCACTGATGCACCGGGTTAAAAAACTTGGGCCGTCACAAGTGGTATCAGAGCTCCTAGGTTCGAAAATCTTTGGACGATGGGTTTTGGGTGCATATCATGCTTTTGTTGCCATGCTCTATGTGTTTATATGCTTTATGATAACATGTTTATGTGCTTACGTGTTACATGTTGTATACCATTTGTTTAGCATGATTTAAATTTGTCGTAAAGAGCATGACATATGACGTATGCTAGATTAGAATTGCATATGCATAACTGTGTTGCATATTTGGCATAACATGGGTTTGGTCATTGAAGCACGAGTTGAGGTTGATGGTGATTGTAGTCACAGTTTTGTGGTAGTATAGGTTGTTGTTGACCTAGTATTGGTTTTGAGGTAGGTGGATGGTCACCTTTTGTTTAGGCTCTTATGAGATGAGTCATTTGGCCTTACCGTAGTGGTGGATTTCTTGGTTTTGGGCCATTATGAGGTTATGGACCTCTTAGGACCCTTGGTTGATCAGGAAGATTCCTCTGGAACTTGCATTTTTCGTGGGCGGGTACGTTTGTCGACGGGTGCATGGCATTGTCATGCTACCGTACTGGCTAGCTACAAGTACAGTTCGGGTGGAATCAATGTTGGTTTTGTTTTGATAGGCGTTGTCCTTTGATCGGTGATGATGATGGTTGTTTTGGCGATCAGTCGTGGTGATTGATTTAGTTGTTATTGGTATGGCTGTAGTTACCATTTTTCTTGAGGAGTTCTTGCGTGATGACGTTTTTGGGATCAAGTTGATTGATTGATGTTACGGGTAGTGAGAGCTCTGCACTGTTAGTGTCACTTGTAGTATCACCTCTAGATTCGGAGTTAGATTGTTAGAGTCTTACCGTTGTGGTAAGGGCTCACATTTGTTTGGAGACAGGTTGTTGTCGCATTGGTTTTTGGAGACAGTTTATAACTAGGAATTGTCCTTTTTTTTTCTTAGACACTCTAGGACGCGATGTCTATAGGTTTCATTGTTGCATCATGTTATCTTATGCAGTTTCGTTTACTACCACGTTAGTAGTTTTATTTATGATGTTGTGATGCATGAGTAGGTGGAAGTGTGTCCACATTTGCCTTCTTGTTGTATGGCATTAACATGCTTTCTTTATATGCTTAGAGATGCCATGTTGTTATTGCGCTTTAGTGACATGCTTTTGTGCTTACGTGGAGATGTGTTGCATGTACCTGTGATTTTTATCTACGTGAGTAGATTTTCTTTCTGGTAGTTGCATTCCTTGTCATATGTATGACTTCCAGGTTTGGTTTTCCCACTCGTTTCCCTCGGACGCACGTAGTGTGTATGCGGGTTTCCACAATGGTTTCATGTTTGGTTCGTGTAAGGGACTTCACAAGGAGTGAGTCTCTTCTCTTTGTTGCATTGTGCACAGTTTTGGGGTTGGTTGGTCCGTGAGGATCACTATCATTGTCTTGAGTCCTTGGTGAGGATTTGATGTATTTTGGTCGACTTACTTCCATGTAGGGGGTGAAGTCTTTGACCTTGTTGTCTTTCGTTTTAGAGACAGTGTCGAGGTGTTGTCCTTTTTAGGACTGGTGGTTCCTTTTCTTTCAAGTCTTCCCTTGGGGAGTTTCTGCTGTGGTTGTTGACGGCTGTGGTGGCCAAACTGAGTTGATTGGTGTGAGATCATTTTATGGGGACTTGTGTCCATATCATTGAGGATTTATTTGGTTGTGAGGTGAGCTCGATGCTCTTTTGACAATGTCTTTTGGAGACTTGTTTCCGTTTTGGAGACCTGGATGTGGTTAACTTTTAGGAAAAGTTTTGGAGGATAGTTATTGGATATGGCTTGTTGTTGAGTTTCTCGTCCTAATTATGACTAGGCATAGTTTTGAGGAATCGTAGTTCTGATGATTGGTTGTCGATCAAAGATTGAGGAATTTTGATTTAACTTGGTGTTTCCAAGTACGGTTTTGAGAGACTCATTTGTGACCTTGGTTGTGGTATTTTAATGTGTGTGCCACTTGGTGGACTTGTATTTTGAGGATTTAGTTATCCGTGATAAGGATGTGGATCTGATGTTTGATTATGGTTATTGGTCTTGTAGTTGATCAATTTCAAGGAGAAATGTAAGCTTTTCGATTAAATGCCTTATGGTGAGGTTCGATTTGATCTCTGGAAGTTTTCATTTGCTTCTCTGGATCTAGATTCTCGATTGATGTTGTTGGTAGTAGCATTTTGAGACATTGGAGTTGTTGGTTTTGTTGTGTTGAGGATTTTGGCCCTTAAGCATAATGGTGCCTGTGACATTATTGTCAGAGTATGGGATTGGCCGAGATGGTCCGGTCGGACATCTTTGGACCATATCTCAACTCTCACAAAATGTTGGTCCCCGTAGTGCTTTTGGTAATGATAATTTTTGACATTGATGTCATTTGTATCAAGAGGTTTCTTGGGTAGACCTAGTGGGGGGCAGGTTATGAATTAGTGCCTTATACTGTCATGCTACCGTACAAGTTGTGTGTTGTAGGCGAGTACTAGTTACCGTCGATTCGACCTTACTGACAAGTAAGTATGGGCATGCACTAGATACTGTCATTGCTACCACATAGTTGAGTACGTCGTGGGCGGGTTTTGGTCACTATTCGTACTACCACGTTGTGTTTGTTCTGTACCCTAATTTGATATGTGGTTATCTTGGAGTTCTTTTGGTAGTTGTTTTTAGTTCCTTATGATGGTTTGTCAAGAGGGACGCTTACGGTTGTTGTTTTCCATTCTTTTGTCTAACCTTTGGTTCTCTGTATGAGTTCTGACTTGTTGTGTGGCCATGTGGTCATTTTGCCTTCGAGAGGTTATCTTGTCATGAGAACGTGGGTGCAAATGACACTGGTTTCTGTGTTCCTTTCAGCTTTGAGGTCGTTGGTATGGCGTGTTGTGTGGGGTACTCAGAGTTGTACTCCGAAGTTATCCTGGTTTCGCCTTTTTGTTTTGTTGGGGCTGGATTTCGGGGACGAAATCCCTTTAAGGTGGGAAGGTTGTAATGACCCGGATTTTCGGATATTTTTTTTCCCGTTGTCTTTTCCCTTCTGAGTTTGATTTCTTGTCGATTAGTGTCGTCTCGAGTGCTCTGGAGTGATTTTCGAGACTTTTTTCTGTGGATTGACAACTTCCTTTGAGGACCGAGTCAATTCCGCATTTTTCGTTTTTTGACACTATTCACTTTTGTCTTTTCCCTATTTTGTCTTTTTCCCTATTTCGTCTTTTCCTCGTTTGTCACTTTGTTTGCGTAACCACACTTCTTGTGTTCGGAGTTGGTTTCTGACTTCGCGTATCTTCATTCTCAATGATTCCTATGAGATACGTATCTTTACTTCCGTGAAAAAGTACTCTAGTGGCTCCCGGTGCTCGTAGGGGCATAAATGCAAAGTTCTTTGGAAACTTTTTCTCTTCTTGGGGTGTTTTTCATAAATATCTTTTGAAGATATTTTATTTCAGGGGTATCTAAGAAAATATCTTTTGGAAGATATTTTCATTCTGGGGCAGTTTCACAGTTTTTATTTTTTGGAGGGGCCATTGTGCAATTAATGAAAGTTATTGCTCAATGCCTTGTTTTGAGCCTGGATCCTCGTATGGGATTCATTTTCACATTTCATCGAGTAGTGGACTCTTAGAATTTCCTCCTGGACGATGTTTTCCAGTTTTAGGGTTTTTGGCCCCATTTTGTGCCAAACTTATTTTGGGGATAACTCTCTAGTCGAGACTTGGTTTTTGACGCCGTTTCTTCCATTGTTCATATTTTCTCATTTGGAATCTTTTTCGTTCACGGAGTTTTGCCGCTTGAGCGCTTCTGCTCAAATTTCACTTTTCCGGACCCGACGGGGCCCGTTCGGGGCACTTTTTGAGTTTTTCTATAAATAGGAGGTCTTAGAAAGAAAAATCAGATTTTTCTCTCTCTCTCCTCTCTCATGGCCGGTCCAAGCTCCATCCATGGCTGCCATCTTCTCTCTCCTGTTTTGGACTTCTTCCCTTCATTAAAAAGTGGTGATGCTTTTGTGTTTATTCTTCCCCTCGCGAGGCCTTCGATTCCAACCGATTGGAATCTCATTTTGGCCATTTCTTGAGTTCCGGTTTGAAGTCAAGTTGTGTTTTTGATGGGGCTTCCTTGGGATTCATGTTTGTGGTGTTGTCCCCGACAAAACCTAGGAGTTTCGTCGGATTCGGAGCCGATTTATTTTGTTGGGGATTTGAGATTTCATCTCAAATGGAGGTAGGGAATGTTTTAGTCTTTTGTGTGTGTTGTATTGAGTGTCTACCATGATTATACAACTTATATATGTGCCTTGTATCAAATCTAGAAAGTTAGTAATTTTTATTTCTTTGTATAAAAATTAAAATTCATGATGATATATAACTTTGATTTGAATTGTGGCATGGTAGAAACTCTTGTTTTAATATGTTGATTAACATATATTAATTTGGGATTAATTAAATAAGAATTGCTCTTTTTAATTAATATTTATCTTTTGTGAAAGATTTAAGTTCATGGCCATACCTTGCATGGAATGGAGTTGTGTTATGCTTCTAAATTAAATTTTGGCATGTTTGTTAACATACTTTAATTTGAGAGCATTTGGTTGAGTTTGGAAATCTAGAGACTTTAATTAAGGGAATTAATTATAATCTATTTTGGTGGTTTCATGGGCCTAATTAAGCTTGTGTGTGAATATTGTAATGACCATGATATATCTATTAACATATATTAAATTGGGGCCAACTGGAAATGATTTGAAATCTAGAGAGTTTAATTATTTTGATGTAATTAAATTCTATCTTGTGTATCCATGGATCTAATCATGTTTTAGAAGTTGTTTCTATTTTAAGAGCATGGATTTATACGTGTGATGTATTCACTAGATTGTGTTATATGCATTGAAGAGTATTGTTGTTAAGTTTATATTCATGAGAGTATGTTTCTAATATGAATATATTATTGGCTTGTGATTTCGTAGCATTATGGATATGAAATACTTATTATGCACAATTGAGAGTTATATTGCTAACTTGTAACTATGTAGTAGTAATATATATAAGTTATGAACTTATTTGGCTTATTTTGGAATCTTAGAATATTGTTGAGTTGAGATGGCTAAAGTTTGGCTCTAGTACGGGGACGTGAGTCCTCTAAGTCATTGAGATAGTTTGCACTTAGGGTGGTCTTCCCTACGGGTTAGTGCCCGAAATAACCATTGAGGTCTCGGCAGAATTCCGAGCGTGATGTCCAAGTCTTCCACTATTTGTTTTCGCATTCAATTCCAAGTTGAGAATCATGTTTACCTTGTTAACTTGTGGTTTTTGCTATTGGCGATTTTGATGTTGTTAAGTACATCCATACTAAATTGATATATTTAGTTGATTTCACACTTTTAGATTTCTAGTTGATAACCTAGAGAATCTATGTCTTGATGTGTGGTATTAGATATTCTAATTATGCTAAATTGTTATATTTTGTTGATGTTGCATTTTAGACTTCAAGTTGATAACCTTGAGAATCTATATGTTGTTACTTTGTGTAAGCATGCTCCTTTGTTGTTGCTTTCTGTAAGCATGACCCTATGTTGCTAAAATTGCATGAATGAGGTGATTGATGCTAGAAATGATCTTAGGTAGCTAGGATGCTCCTTGAGTCACACCTTTAACATAAATGTTAGGTGGAATGAACCATAATAATTAAATCATGCAAACTTGTAAAACGTAGGTCGATGCATGCTCATTTCCTACGAGTAGCTTTATGTTACTCACCCCTACGATACTGGGGCATACTTTAGGTACAAGAATCAAAGTTGAGGTCTTCATTATGCTTGGATGGTTTGTGGACTTGGAGACTTCCATTTTTGGTGAAGGTTGGCTAGGAATGCCAATTGTAGTCTTATATGTCAACATGTGTACATTTGATTCCTTATATATAATGTGTACATGAGTACACTCTTTGCGATGTATTTAACATGTATGAGATAAGGCCGGAGGCCAATGACATGTAAATTGTATCCTATGTAAATTTTGACTTCATGAAATATTATGAAAGTATTGTAAAATATTGAATTTTTGATTCACCATGTTTGCATTGGGTGTGGGAATTCCAATTTGATTCTTCCATTAGCATTCATTCACCATGTATGAAGTTTGGCCAAGGGCCAAGCGGCATTTTGAAACCATCTCTTGATTTTGAATTCCATGTTTTCGTTTCAAACTTCATTTTTGGCATTTTGGCCGTTGGGGGGTCATATTTTGTATCGGCCATATTTTTGGGCCATGGACCATTGTAGCATGTCTTACTAGGTAAGTTACGTTTGCGTGTATAGTCGTTTCCGGGCAAGGATTCTTCTTTGGTGAAATAAGCCTCCTACGGACTCATTTTTCACTTTTGTTGCATATTCTGACCTAAGAGTATTTTGGAAATTTCCTTTGGGAAATAAATTCCATTCTTCACATGGTTAATTAGAAAATATGATTTTAGGGGGGGTTTCTTTTTCGTGTTTTTCCAGAAAATGCCATCTTGGCATCGGAAATCGCATCCGAAGTTCAGCTCTCAGTTTTTAAATTTAGCAGCTTTTTGGACCCACTGGACCAGGTTTCTTGGGAGGGCATTTTGGGCATCTTACATTGCATATTTTTTTTATTTTCTTTGTGAGTCACGTAGAAAACTCGATTTTGAGGGGGTTTCTTCATTGAGTTTTTCCAGAATATGTCATCTAAGGCCTCAAATTTCCATTTTTTCTGGAAAAACCCTTGCTGCCAGGTTTTTGGGCTGCCCATTCTGCCTCCTTCACATGTAAACGTTTAGATAGGGCCTTGTAACCGGTTACATGTGCATGGGCAGTGTTTGGTCGTATTTTTTGGTCTCCTAACCGGTTAGGAAGGCTTGGTAACCGGTTAGATGTTCATGGGTTGCCTCTTTTGGACCGTTTTGCCCCTTCTTCTTCCGTTTGCCATATCTTCTTCATCCGGACTCCGAATCAAGTGATTCTTGAGTCTAAATTCATTAATTTTTCGTTGTCTTTCCAATAGTGTGCTCGGTGGCACCCACTTTTAAGCTGGAAATGATGATTTTTCCCCTAGGTTCATTCTTGTTTGTTTTTGAAACGTTGCTTCCCCATTTGATTCCTTTGGGTTCCGTGACCTCATTGATGGTCATAATGGTGTCTTAGAGCCATGTTGTATCTCTAGAGACCATTGTTTTGTCTTTTGCTTCCGCATTTCGGATCCATTATCGGGTCATCTTTCGGTTCATCACTGACGCACCGGGTTGAAAAACTTGGGCCGTCACAAGTGGTATCAGAGCTCCTAGGTTCGAAAATCTTTGGACGACGGGTTTTGGGTGCATATCATGCTTTTGTTGCCATGCTCTATGTGTTTATATGCTTTATGATAACATGTTTATGTGCTTACGTGCTACATGTTGTATACCATTTCTTTAGCATGATTTAAATTTGTCGTAAAGAGCATGACATGTGATGTATGCTAGATTAGAATTGCATATGCATAACTGTGTTGCATATTTGGCATGACACGGGTTTGGTCATTGAAGCATGAGTTGAGGTTAATGGTGATTGTAGTCACAGTTTCGTGGTATTATAGGTTGTTGTTGACCTAGTATTGGTTTTGAGGTAGGTGGATGGTCACCTTTTGTTTAGGCTCTTGTGAGATGAGTCATTTAGCGTTACCGTAGTGGTGGATTTGTTGGTTTTGGGCCATTATGAGGTTATGGACCTCTTAGGACCCTTGGTTGATCAGGAAGATTCCTCTGGAACTTGTATTTTTCGTGGGCGGGTACATTTGTGGACGGGTGCATGGCACAGTCATGCTACCGTACTGGCTAGCTACAAGCGCAGTTCGAGTAGAATCAATGTTGGTTTTGTTTTGATTGGCGTTGTCCTTTGACCGGTGATGATGATGGTTGTTTTGGCGATCAGTCATGGTGATTGATTTAGTTGTTATTGGTATGGCTATAGTTGTCATTTTCCTTGAGGAGTTCTTGCGTGATGACGCTTTTGGGATCAAGTCGATTGATTGATGTTACGGGTAGTGAGAGCTCTGCACTGTTAGTGTCACTTGTAGTGTCACCTCTAGATTCGGAGTTAGATTGTTAGAGTCTTACCGTTGTGGTAAGGGCTCACGTTTGTTGGGAGACAGGTTGTTGTCGCATTGGTTTTTGGAGACAATTTATGACTAGGAATTGTCCTTTCTTTTCTTAAACACTCTAGGACACGATGTCTGTAGGGTTCATTGTTGCATCATGTTGTCTTATGCAGTTTCGTTTACGACCATGTTAGTAGTTTTATTTATGATGTTGTGATGCATGAGTAGGTGGAAGTGTGTCCACATTTGCCTTCTTGTTGTATGGCATTAGCATGCCTTCTTTATATACTTAGAGATGCCATGTTGTTATTGCGCTTTAGTGACATGCTTTTGTGCTTATGTGGAGACGTGTTGCATATACCTGTGATTTTTATCTACGTGAGTAAATTTTCTTTCTGGTAGTTGCATTCCTTGTCATATGCATGACTTTCAGGTTTGGTTTTCCCATTCGTTTCCCTCGGTCGCACGTAGTGTGTATGCGGGTTTCCACAATGGTTTCGTGTTTGGTTCGTGTAAGGGGCTTCACAAGGAGTGAGTCTCTTCTCTTCATTGCATTGTGCACAGTTTTGGGGTTGGTTGGTCCGTGAGGATCACTATCGTTGTTTAGAGTCCTTGGTTAGGATTTGATGTATTTTGGTCGACTTACTTCCATGTAGGGGGTGAAGTCTTTAACCTACTTACTTCCAGAGTCGAGGTGTTGTCCTTTTTAGGACTGGTGGTTCCCTTTCTTTCGTGTCTTCCCTTAGGGAGTTTCTGCCGTGGTTATTGACGGCTGTGGTGGTCCAAGTGAGTTGATTGGTGTGAGATCATTTTATGGGGACTTGTGTCCATATCATTGAGGATTTATTTGGTTGTGAGGTGAGCTCGATGTTATTTTGAGAATGTCTTTTGGAGACTTGTTTCCGTTTTGGAGACCTGGATGTAGTTAACTTTTAGGAAAAGTTTTGGAGGATTGTTGTTGGATATGGCTTGTTGTTGAGTTTCTCGTCCTAATTATGACTAGGCATAGTTTTGAGGAATCGTAGTTCTGATGATTGGTTGTCGATCAAAGATTGAGGAATTTTTATTTAACTTGGTGTTTCCAAGTACGGTTTTAAGAGACTCATTTGTGACCTTGGGTGTTGGTATTTTGATGTGTGTGCCACTTGGTGGACTTGTATTTTGAGGATTTAGTTATCCGTGATAGGGATGTGGATCTGATGTTTAGTTATGGTGATTGGTCTTGTAATTGATCAGTTTCAGGAAGAAATGTAGGCTTTTCGATTAAATGCCTTATGGTGAGGTTCGATTTGATCTCTGGAAGTTTTGATTTGCTTCTCTGGCTCTGGATTCTCGATTGATGTTGTTGGTAGTAGCATTTTGAGACATTGGAGTTGTTGGTTTTGTTGTGTTGAGGATTTTGGGCCTTAAGCATAATGGTGCCTATGACATTGTTGTCAGAGTTTGGGATTGGCCGAGATGGTCCAGCCGGACATCTTTGGACTATATCTCAACTCTCACAAAATGTTGGTCCCCGTAGTACTTTTGGTAATGATCATTTTTGACATTGATGTCATTTGTATCAAGAGGTTTCTTAGGCAGACCTAGTGGGGGGCAGGTTATGAATTAGTGCCTTATACTGCCATGCTACCGTACAAGTTGTGTGTTGTAGACGAGTACTAGTTGCCGTCGATACTACCTTACTGACGAGTAAGTGTGGGCGGGTGCTAGATACCGTCATTGCAACCACACATTTGAGTACGTCGTGGGCGGGTTTTGGTCACTATTCGTACTGCCACGTTGTGTTTGTTCTATACCCTGATTTGATATGTGGTTATCTTGGAGTTCTTTCGATAGTTGTTTTTGGTTCTTTATGATGGTTTGTCAAGAGGGACGCTTACGGTTGTTGTTTTCTATTCTTTTGTCTGACCTTGGGTTCTCTGTGTGAGTTTTGACTTGTCGTGTGGCCTTGTGGTCATTTTGCCTTTGAGAGGTTGTCTTGTCATGAGCACGTGGGTGCAAATGACACTGGTTTGTGTGTTCCTTTCAGCTTTGAGGTCGCTGGTATGGCGTGTTGTGTGGGGTACTCAGAGATGTACTCCGTAGTTATCCTGGTTTCGCCTTTTTGTTTTGTTGGGGCTGGATTTCGGGAACGAAATCCCTTTAAGGTGGGAAGGTTGTAATGACCCGGATTTTCAAATAATTTTTTTTCCGTTGTCTTTTCCCTTCTGAGTTTGATTTCTTGTCGATTAGTGTCATCTCGAATGCTCTAGAGTGATTTTTGAGACTCTTTTCTGTGGATTGACAACTTCCTTTGAGGACCGAGTCAATTCCGCATTTTTCGTTTTTCGACACTATTAACTTTTTGTCTTTTTCCCTATTTCGTCTTTTCCTCATTTGTCACTATGTTTGCGTAACCACACTTCTTGTGTTCGGAGTTGGTTTCTAACTTCGCGTATCTTCATTCTCAATGATTCCTATGAGATACGTATCTTTACTTTCGTGAGAAAGTACTCTAGTTGCTCCCGGTGCCCGTAGGGGCATAAATGCAAAGTTCTTTGGAAACTTTTTGTCTTCTTGGGGTGTTTTTCATAAATATCTTTTGAAGATATTTTATTTTAGGGGTATCTAAGAAAATATCTTTTGGAAGATATTTTCATTCTGGGGCAATTTCACAGTTTTCACTTTTTGGAGGGGTCATTGTGCAATTAATGAAAGTTATTACTTAATGCCTTGTTTTGAGCCTAGATCCTTGCATGGGATTCATTTTCACATTTCGTCGAGTCGTGGACTCTTAGAATTTCCTCCTGGACGATATTTTCCAGTTTCAGGGTTTTTGGCCTTAGTTTGTGCCAAACTTATTTTGGGCATAACTCTTTGGTCGAGCCTCGGTTTTTGACACCGTTTCTTCTGTTGTTCATATTTTCTCATTTGGAATCTTTTTCGTTCACGTAGTTTTCCCGTTTGAGCGCGTCTGCTTAAATTTCACTTTTCCGGACCCGGAGGGGCCCGTTCAGGGCACTTTTTGAGTTTTTCTATAAATAGGAGGTCTTAGAAAGAAAAATCAGATTTTTCTCTCTCTCTCCTCTCTCATGGCTGGTCCAAGCTCCATCCGTGGCAGCTATCTTCTCTCTCCTTTTTTGGACTTCTTCCCTTCATTAAAAAGCGGTGATGCATTTGTGTTTATTGTTTCCCTCGGCGAGGCCTTCGATTCCAACCGATTGGAATCTCATTTTGGCCATTTCTTGAGTTCGGGTTTGAAGTCAAGTTGTGTTTTTTATGGGGCTTCCTTGGGATTCATGTTCGTGGTGTTGTCCCCAACAAAACCTAGGAGTTTCGTCGGATTCGGAGCCGATTTATTTTGGTGGGGATTTGAGCAATTCTTATTTAATTAATCCCAAATTAATTTATGTTAACCAATATATTAAAAGAAGAGTTTCTACCATGCCACAATTCAAATCAAAGTTATATATCATCATGAATTTTAAATCTTATACAAAGAAATAAAAATTACTAACTTTCTAGATTTGATACAAGGCACATGTATAAGTTGTATAATCATGATAGACACTCAATACAACACACACAAAAGACTAAAACATTCCCTACCTCCATTTGAGATTCATCATGAATTTTAAATCTTATACAAAGAAATAAAAATTACTAACTTTCTAGATTTGATACAAGGCACATGTATAAGTTGTATAATCATGATAGACACTCAATACAACACACACAAAAGACTAAAACATTCCCTACCTCCATTTGAGATGAATCTCAAATGGAGGTAGGGAATGTTTTAGTCTTTTGTGTGTGTTGTATTGAGTGTCTATCATGATTATACAACTTATACATGTGCCTTGTATCAAATCTAGAAAGTTAGTAATTTTTATTTCTTTGTATAAGATTTAAAATTCATGATGATATATAACTTTGATTTGAATTGTGGCATGGTAGAAACTCTTCTTTTAATATATTGGTTAACATAAATTAATTTGGGATTAATTAAATAAGAATTGCTCTTTTTAATTAATATTTATCTTTTGTGAAAGATTTAAGTTCATGGCCATACCTTGCATGGAATCGAGTTGTGTTATACTTCTAAATTAAGTTTTGGCATGTTTGTTAACATACTTTAATTTGAGAACATTTGGTTGAGTTTGGAAATCTAGAGACTTTAATTAAGGGAATTAATTAAAATCTATTTTAGTGGTTTCATGGGCCGAATTAAGCTTGTGTGTGAATATATGTAATGACCATGATATGTCTATTAACATATATTAAATTAGGGCCAATTGGAAATGATTTGAAATCTAGAGAGTTTAATTATTTTGATGTAATTAAATTCTATCTTGTGTATCCATGGATCTAATCATGTTTTAGAAGCTGTTGCTATTTTAAGAGCATGGATTTATACTTGTGATGTATTCACTAGATTGTGTTATATGCATTGAAGAGCATTGTTGTTAAGTTTATATTCATGAGAGTATGTTTCTAATATGAATATATTATTGGCTTGTGATTTCGTAGCATTATAGATATGAAATGTTTATTATGCACAATTGAGAGTTATATTGCTAACTTGTTACTATGTAGTAGTAATATATATAAGTTATGAACTTATTTGGCTTATTTTGGAATCTTGGAACATTGTTGAGTTGAGATGGCTAGGGTTTGGCTCCAGTATGTGGACGTGAGTCCTCTAAGTCATTGAGATAGTGCGCACTTAGGGTGGTCTTCCCTGTGGGTTAGTGCCCGGAATAACCATTGAGGTCTCTGCAGAATTCCGAGCGTGATGTCCAAGTCTTCCACTATTTGTTTTCACATTCAATTCCAAGTTGACAATCATGTTTACCTTGTTAACTTGTGGTTTTGGCTATTGGCGATTTTGATATAGTTAAGTACATCCATACTAAATTGAAATATTTAGTTGATTTCACACTTTTAGATTTCTAGTTGATAACCTAGAGAATCTATGTCTTGATGTGTGGTATTAGATATTCTAATTATGCTAAATTATTATATTTAGTTGATGTTGCATTTTAGACTTCAAGTTGATAAACTTGAGAATCTATATGTTGTTGTTTTGTGTAAGCATGCTCCTATGTTGTTGCTTTGTATAAGCATGACCCTATGTTTCTAAAATTGCATGAATGAGGTGATTGATGCTAGAAACGATCTTAGGTAGCTAGGATGCTCCTTGAGTCTCACCTTTGACATAGATGTTAGGTGGAATGAACCACAATAATTAAATCATGCAAACTTGTAAAACGTAGGTCGATGCATGCTCTTTTCCTACAAGTAGCTTTATGTTACTCACCCCTACGATACTGGGGCATATTTCAGGTACAAGAATCAAAGTTAAATGTTCATTACGCTTGGATGGTTTATGGACTTGGAGACTTCCATTTTTGGTGAAGGTTGGATTGGAATGCCAATTGTAGTCTTATATGTCAACATGTGTACATTTGATTCCTTATATGTAATGTGTACATGAGTAAACTCTTTGCGATGTATTTGACATGTATGAGATGAGGCCAGAGGCCAATAACATGTAAATTGTATCCTATATAAACTTTGACTTCATGGAATATTATGAAAGTATTGTAAAATATTGAGTTTTTGATTCACCATGTTTGCATTGGGTGTGGGAATTCCATTTTGATTCTTCCATTAGCATTCATTCACCATGTATGAAGTGTGGCCAAGGGCCAAGCGGCATTTGAAACCATCTCTTGATTTTGAATTCCAAGTTTTCGTTTCAAACTTAATTTTTGGCATTTTGGCCGTTGGGGGGTCATATTTTGTATCGGCCATATTTTTGGGCCATGGACCATTGTAGCATGTCTTACTAGGTAAGTTACTGTTGGCCTAAGGATTTTATCTAAAGGTCAATTTTATGTTTTGATGATTACAAACCATTAATGATGCTTATGTACTAATGTTTTCATTAAGTGATATTTAGTTGATCAACATTCAATCCTCAATGATTAGCTCGAAGATCCATTCCAAGCATTCCAGAGCATTCCAAACATTCAAGCAATGGATTCAAGGAAGCATCAAAGTTGCAAGAAATCAAAGAAAAACTCAGACTTCAAAGATCACACAAAGCATTTCAAAGAAAGAAAGCAAGTCTTCATCAAGCCTAAACGATCATGGTCAAAGAATGAAGAAAAGGGTAGATAGGATGGGGAGAGCTTAAGATTCAATGTCAAAGTATATTTGAATATTTTTTGAAGCTCAAAATTATAGGACCATGCATATCATATATCATTCATATGCTCCTATGACCATTAGCAATAGACTAGGAACTTCATTTATATATATTGTCATATGAAATCTTTGCTAAGAAAGAGTTAGTTCAAGCTTGAGGAGCTTTGAAAGAACTCATTTTTTAAGCTAGAAATTCTAGGACCATGCACATTAATCATTATATTTATTTTGGTCTCTAAAAAGAAAAGGAAACGGCATTGAATTAATTTTTCATCTTTAAAGCCTTTGTTGGCAAAATTTGGTAAATGACTCTAGGACACAATGCACTTGAAATTTATCATCTTCATATATCCCTAGACTCTTAGAAATAGGCCTTGAACTTAATTGAATCATTCATCAAAGTCCTAGGTGCAAGAAAGATGGATATCTCAAGAGAAGCTATTTTCAACCTAGAAAATTTCAAACCAGCTTGCACTAAAACTGCTATAACTATTTTTTGTACTTGGAATTTTTACACAAGGCTAGTGGAATTGGAAAGCTGACTTCGAGCCGTTTAGTTTAGACTCAAATTTCACCTAAATTGGATTAAAAATGACTAAGATATGAGCTTTACAAAAAACCTGATTCTGCTCTGCGAAAATTCTGACCAGGTTGCACTTAAATAGCCATAACTTTTTCTATGGTTGGAATTTTGGAGCAAGGCTAGGGGTTTTAGATAGCTGACTTCAAGACAATAAATTTAGACTCAAATTTCACCTCATTTGGAGTTTCATGGACTGAGTTATGTCCATTTGAAGTCATGCACTTTTTCTGTCCAATTTAGCAGCAGCCTTCATGAAGCAAGAGTAGCCTCTATAAGAAATAGAGCCAGCTCTCTCAAAGAATAGAGAAGGCTCAATGAAAAAATATAGAAGGCTCTATAAAATTAGAGACGGCTCAGGAAAGTAGAGAAGGCTCAATGAAAAACTAGAGAAGGCTCTACAAAATTAGAGAAGGCTCAGGAAAGTAGAGAAGGCTCTACAAAACTAGAGAAGGCTCCATTTTTCTATTGAGCCATCTCCATTTCAGAAAAAGAGCCTGCTTTACTTTTTTAATGGAGCCGCCTCCATTTGAAATTGAGCCGCCTCCACTTTTGCAAAGAGCCGGCTCCTTTGAAGGTTTTGAATTATAACGGCAATTTTTCTGTATTTATTTCCTCTAACCACTTCTAACAGCTATATTGAGCTATGAATTTCTTTATATATACAGAGGACTTGTCCGAAAAGAATACACGATTTTAAGAGACATCATATTACATTGGAAAGAGAGCTTTTGTTCTCAATATTCTCATCATCTCTCTCATTTCACTCTTATTCTATCTTGAGAGATTCCAGTAAAGATTAAAAGGGCTGTTGCTCTTGTTTTAATCTTCATAGAGTTTTTGCTCTATTATACTACTTGAGAGAGCATTCAAGAACATTCATTCAAGTGCATCAAAGAGAGCTTTTGGCTCTACCATTATACAGAGCTTTTGTCCTGGTTATATTCACTTATAGAGCCTCTGTTCAGACATCGATCTTTATCTCATATACAAGCTTCCATAGTTGAATCAGAGTGAACTTCAGAGAGCATTTAGTGAGCCTTTGCTAAACTTTTGTTCTAGTATTTCATCAGAGCTTTTGTTCTGCATTTTCCTCATCATCTCTCATACATTTCATACTTAGAATTTGTGCTTCACTTGATTTCATACTCTATTGTGAGGTTTGATTTGTATCAGTTCTTGAGAGAATTTCTTGTACTACAAATTATATCTACAAATCTGCTGTAAGCCTAGGAGGAAGAGTTTCTATTAGCAAAGAAATTGTAAGGGCTGGTGTGGCCTATGTAAAACTAAGAGAGGTGGTCTCTTAGCAAGGATACTGTAAAGGGTTGGTGTGACCCAAAAGGAAGACTAGGAGAAAGGTGTTCTCCTAGCAAGAAAGAGAAGCAAGTTCTTGCTTCAATTGAAGGTTTGCTCTCCACCATTAAGGAGAAGCTCTAAGGAATTTGGGAAGTCTCAAGAGGGATCTTAAGCCGAGGAGTAGGAGTTTCCGAACCTCGCAAAAATTGCCGTGTTATTGTTTGCAATTTCTCTTCCCTTATCTCTTTTACAGTTATGCTAAATTGATTACTTTCATATCTTGTTTATTACATAATTGGTTATATTGTTGATTAGAAATTGTACTTCTATAATTTGCGAAAATTGGCCATTGACTCTATTCACCCCCCCTCTAGAGTCAATTCTTGGGTAACAATTGGTATAAGAGCCTAAACTCTATTAAAGGACTTAACCGTCTTAGAGTACGATCATGGCCAATAATAGTAGTATCACACACTTAGAAGGTTATGCCATTGATAAACCTCCTTGTTTTGATGGAAATGATTATATTTGTTGGAAAATTAGAATGAGGGCCTTCTTAAAAAGCATGGATATTGATTTATGGAAAGTTGTTGAAAATGGTGGTCATATCCCAACCAAAGTTATTGAAGGGAATTAAATTCCTAAATTAAAAGGTGAATGGGATGAAAATGATCATAGATTAATACAATGCAATACTTTAGCCATATGCCATCTTTATTGTGCATTAAGCAAAAATGAGTTCAATAAGATTATCTTTTGTAAAACGGCCAAAGAAATTTGGAACTCACTTGAATTAGCCTATGGAGGATCAATTAATGGTGAGGAATCATTTATGCCTATGCTTATTGAAAAAAGATGTTGTTTCCATCATAAATGAAAATAAATTAGTTAGTGAGATGTATTTTAGTTCTACTAACATTACTAATCATTTGAATTTTCTTAGTAGAACTTACTCTTCTTCCTATAGTGAAGTAAATAAAGCAACTCAAAAGAAGAGTATAGCTCTCCAAGCTTCTAGCAAAGAGGCCAATAACATTAAAGAGTTGGACAAACTTTGTCGCATGGCCAATGAAGATGAGATAAATTCTAATTATAAATTTTTTGATATAGAAGCCTCTTATAATGAACTAGTTGATGCACATAATGAATTACTTGATGCATTTAAAGAGTTACATGGTGTGCTAGAAAATATGACTGTGAAATGTGCTTCTCTTAGAAAGGAAAATCACAATCTCTCTCAAAGACATGAAAAAGTCCAAATGGAAAATGATTCTTTGAAAATGAAAAACCATTATCTTGTGCAAGAATTACAAAAGATCCAACTTTAAAACGAATCCTTGAAAAAGGAAAAGGATAATGTACTATCTATAGAGCCACCATCAATTGATTGCGTTTCCGAGTACAATTTTTCAAAGGAAATCATTGATGATCAAAATGGCACTTTAGCAAAGACAACCAAAGGAAAAGAGAACTTAAGTTCTATGCTTGCAAATCAAAGAGTTGTCTATTTCAAATATGAGATAAAACATGATCCTCATACTAAAGATGCATGCTTGTTGAGAAGAGGAAAGCCTTTGTATGATCACTTTGTCAAAAGTGGTACCCATTCCTTTAAATGCAATTATTGTAAGAGGCTAGGACACAAAATTCATGATTGTCCATTTAGAAAGAAGTTGAGGTCAAAGAAGGTTTGGGTTCCAAAAGGAACTTATGTTCCATTGCCTAACTTATATGGACCCAAGAAAATTTGGGTACCAAAAGAAGAATATGCAACCCTTTCTGATAAGGGTTACTTGATGGCATCAATCAAGGATTATAAATGATGCATCCATTTGAGAAACAACTTTCAAGCTAATGAAGTTAGTACCATGGATAAATAATTCCTTTCTCATTAATATGCTCTTATATGAAGTATTCAATTATGAAATTCTAAGCATAACGCTCTTGATATGCTACTTGTTCCTAATAGATGTAAAAATGTCTATGTTTTGATATTTTGCATAAAAGTTTTTTTTTATATGAGTTATGAACATGCTAACATGAAATGATTTTCTATCTTTCAAATGATCTTTAGATTAACTATGCCCAATCTTTGTGATGGATTTATTGGAAGATATGCCATCAAATGAAAGCAGACGTTATCTAATGTAGACCATCAATTCTATTTCATGTGAACCTTATCAAATGTATTAAAGTAGCAATGTATAAAAAGCCATCTATATGCTTTTGTGATCTTAAATGTTTTATCTACTTATTTGTGTCACTTCCATACATATATTAAATGAGGTTGTTCAACTTGAGGAACAAATCTCATTGGAAGAGCCATCTCATTAAAATGAAGAATGAGAATGTATATTGCTTTCCTAAGGGTTGGAAGTGTGTGGTCCATACAAAGGCTGTTATAGCAAATTGAAAGGGTAAGCCTCAAAGTAAAAAGAAAACCCTAGAAAAGAAAGCTAAATGAGAGTGTCTCGAGAAGCCATATGAACATATGATTTCCTGAGTTCTTAATCAAGAATGAAAGCTAAATACATTCTCAGAAATCAGTGATCAAATGTAAAATACATTGAAGTGATGATGGATGCTTAATAAACTGAAAATCTGGTGCAAAAGGTGTCTGGAAGGACTTAAATTTGCTGGAATCACTATCTTAGCTTGAAGAAGGTTTAAATAAGCTCTTATATCATGTTTACATCTGCAGAAGGTGCTCACTTGAATAAAGTTGAGCTGAAGTAAGTTTTTCATATCCCTAACCCTCATTTAAGCTTATTTTCTGGTTCAGCCTCTGATTTATGAAAGGAAGTGTTAATATCTTGTTGTGATTCATCTGCCAATCATTCTAGCAAGTGTCTGTGGTTGAATAGAGACTAGTGAAGTTCATAAGTTACATCAAAACTGACCAACTTGAAGTTTGGCCTGGTAAACCTAAGCTGTTAAGGTTTAAGGCCTGAAAATCTGGGATTCAAACTACGAAAATTGTTTCCCATGCTTATCTTGATGTAATTACTGTCTGAGCAAGTGTATTTACATAAAATATGTTTGAGAGGTTCGAATTCAATGCAGTGGTGCAGTGATTTTACAGCTTTGTCCCTAAGTGCAGAGTTTCTACAAAAACTGGTCTATAATAGATTTTGAGGGTGAAATTAAATTATGAAATGAATCTCTTAACCTCTGAGCTTTTATGAGAAGATGAACCAACAAACTGCAGCAGAGGCAGCTCCATTCAGATTAGAGCCATCTCTTTGAAGAAAAAGAGCCGTCTCTACACAAGGCAGAGCAGTCTCCACAGATGATATCAAATTGCTTGCTCTCGGGATCTCAAAATTTTTAAGAAAGAGCCTGCTCTATAAAAACAAGAGCCGACTCCCCAACCTGCATACAAAATTGGAATAGGAAGAGCCATCTCTCGAAAAAGGTAGAGCCGGCTCCTTCAGTACTATTTTCTTCCAACTCTCGCGATCTCCTCTGCAGACAATTGAGCCTGCTCAACAAAAAGGAAGAGCTGGCTCCAAATTTTTTTTAGCCATCTCCAAAAATATAAAGAGCCGTCTCCAAGTAAAATTCAAGAGCCGGCTCCAAGATAATTAAATAGCCGGCTCCTATTTTTGGCCAAATTCAAGCTCTCAGCATCTCCTTGCAGCATGTAAAAGCCGGCTCCAAAATTCCTAAGAGCCGGCTCCAAGATCTTTTACAGAGCCGGCTCCAAATTTTCTATGAGCCGGCTCTCACATCTGTTGTCTACATGTTTTTAAAGTCTCGGCATCTTCCATTTGAGGCATTCTATGCTGAATATTCTAGAGACACCTCAAGGCAACCATCACTTGCGATGTGGGCAATGTGTTCTAAGCATAAATGGGTAAGCATCTCAGCTAGGACTTTTGTTGGGCATCCTTACCAGTAAGCTTCCTTCATTAATATTTTCTTTAAAGTTAATATGATTCTTGCTTTTTAAATGAATTCTAGTGATTAATTTCTAAACTCATCTCCTTTAATCCATCATTCCATGAAACCCTTAATTGTGCTGTAGCTTTTCTCTTTCATATGTAAAAGATTTCTTCTAATAAGAATTGTTTAGTCTATGGTCTGCAAATTCAAACCCCATTTGTTTTGAAGTTATGTTTGAATAAATTTTAAACATGTGTTGTCTATGGTTCGATTGGACAGTAAATTTCAAGATTCTGCTGGATTTCCACTTTTAGGCTAAATTTATCAATTTCAATCTTTAAATCTTGTTATATAAAATTTTGTTATGGGGTTTTCAAGTATAAATTTGTCTTAGCACTCAAATTAACTGAATGTGAATTTTAAACTAGATTGGTTCATTGTTTCAAAATCCTTTTAAGTACCTCTATTAATCTTCAGTCAAAACTAATTTGAGTCTTGAAATTTTCATTGTATGATAATTGGATTTTTTTTTGAGAATTCTTTCTGTAATTTCAGTCCAAACTCTAGAAATATCTATGGCTTCATCCTCACGTAGAAAGAATCCTTCTTGTGGACAAAAACGAAATTCTTAACGTACTCATGATGATGAATCAGGCCCTAGTAAACTAAATCCTTCTCCAATTCAAATCTCTATCATATGGTTGTTGTGTTCACAGTCTCCTTATGTATTGAATTCTGTTATTTATAAAATACAATATTCGCTCTTCGTTTGCCCTTTAATTCATTTTTCTCTGTTATTTCATGCGATGGCAAGTAACCTTTTTTTTTTTCCCCCTCACCTTTTTGAGATGACAAAGGGGGAAAAAAATGTGTGATTCATTATGTTTGTTATGCTTATGCGTATATTGCTTTTCACTTATTTTAGACGCATATTGAAAGGGGGAGACTTATTCACTTTAATGTCTAAAATATTTGTTGTTGATATAAATTCAATGTATGCATATTGATAGGGGGAGCATTCTTTCAAAATGCAACTCCTCCTTGACAATAAACACATCAATGTTTTGTCATCATCAAAAATGGGGAGATTGTTGGCCTAAGGATTTTATCTAAAGGTTAATCTTATGTTTTGATGATTACAAACCATTAATGATGTTTATGTACTAATGTTTTCATTGAGTGATATATAGTTGATCAACATTCAATCCTCAACGATGAGCTAGAAGATCCATTCCAAGCATTCCAGAGCATTCCAAACATTCAAGCAATGGATTCAAGGAAGCATCAAAGTTGCAAGAAATCAAAGAAAAACTTAGACTTCAAAGATCACACAAAGCATTTCGAAGAAAGAAAGTAAGTCTTCATCAAGCCTAAACGATCATGGTCAAAGAATGAAGAAAGGGGTAGATAGGATGGTGAGAGCTTAAGATTCAATGTCAAAGTATATTTGAATATTTTTTGAAGCTCAAAATTATAGGACCATGCATATCATATATCATTCATATGCTCCTATGACCATTAGCAATAGGCTAGGAACTTCATTTATATATATTGTCATATGAAATCTTTGCTAAGAAAGAGTTAGTTCAAGCTTGATAAGCTTTGAAAGAACTCATTTTTTAAGCTAGAAATTCTAGGACCATGCACATTAATCATTATATTTATTTTGGTCTCTAAAAAGAAAAGAAAAAGGCATTGAATTAATTTTTCATCCTTAAAGCCTTTGTTGCCAAAATTTGGTAAATGACTCTAGGACACAATGCACTTGAAATTTATCATCTTCATATGTCCCTAGACTCTTAGAAATAGTCCTTGAACTTAATTGAATCATTCATCAAAGTCCTAGGTGCTAGAAAGATGGATATCTCAAGAGAAGCTACTTTCAGCCTAGAAAATTTCAGACCAGCTTGCACTAAAACTGCTATAACTATTTTTGTAGTTGGAATTTTTACACAAGGCCAGTGGAATTGGAAAGATGACTTCGAGCCCTTGAGTTTAGACTCAAATTTCACCTAAATTGGATTAAAAATGACTGAGATATGAGCTTTACAAAAAACCTGATTCTGCTCTGCGAAAATTCTAACCAGGTTGCACTTAAATAGCCATAACTTTTTCTATGGTTGGAATTTTTGAGCAACGCTGGTGGTTTTAGATAGCTGACTTCAAGACAATAAATTTAGACTCAAATTTCACCTCATTTGGAGTTTCATGGACTGAGTTATGTTCATTTGAAGTCATGCACTTTTTTCTGTCCAATTTAGCAGCAGCCTTCATGAAGCAAGAGTAGCCTCTATAAGAAATAAAGCCAACTCACTAAAAAAATAGAGAAGGCTCAATGAAAAACTAGAGAAGGCTCTACAAAATTAGAGACGGCTCAGGAAAGTAGAGAAGGCTCGATGAAAAACTAGAGAAGGCTCTACAAAATTAGATAAGGCTCAGGAAAGTAGAGAAGGCTCTACAAAACTAGAGAAGGCTCCATTTTTCTATTGAGCCGTCTCCATTTTAGAAAAAGAGCCTGCTCCACTTTTTTAATGGTGCCGCCTCCATTTGAAATTAAGCCACCTCCACTTTTGCAAAGAGCTGGCTCCTTTGAGGGTTTTGAATTACTACGGCAATTTTTCTATATTTATTTCCTCTAACCACTTCTAACAGCTATATTGAGCTATGAATTTCTTTATATATACAGAGGACTTGTCTGAAAAGAATACACAATTTTAAGAGACATCATATTACATTGCAAAGAGAGCTTTTGTTCTCAATCTTCTCATCATCTCTCTCATTTCACTCTTATTCTATCTTGAGAGATTCCAGTAAAGATTAAAAGGACTGTTGCTCTTATTTTAATCTTCATAGAGTTTTTGCTCGATTATACTACTTGAGAGAGCATTCAAGAACATTCATTCAAGTGCATCAAAGAGAGCTTTTGGCTCTACCATTATACAGAGATTTTGTCCTGGTTATACTAACTCATAGAGCCTCTGTTCAGACATCAATCTTTCTCTCATATACAAGCTTCCATAGTTGAATCAAAGTGAACTTCAAAGAGCATTTAGTGAGCCTTTGCTGAACTTTTGTTCTAGTATTTCATCAGAGCTTTTGTACTATATTTTCCTCATCATCTCTCATACATTTCATACTTAGAGTTTGTGCTTCACTTGATTTCATATATACTCTATTGTGAGGTTTGATTTATATCAGTTCTTGAGAGGATTTCTTGTACTACAAATTCTATCTACAAATCTGCTGTAAGCCTAGGAGGAAGAGTTTCACTTAGCAAAGAAATTGTAAGGGCTGGTGTGGCCTATGTAAAACTAAGAGAGGTGGTCTCTTAGCAAGGATACTGTAAAGGGTTGGTGTGACCCAAAAGGAAGCCTAGGAGAAGGGTGTTCTCCTAGCAAGAAAGAGAAACAAGGTCTTGCTTCAATTGAAGGTTTGCTCTCCACCATTAAGGAAAAGCTCTAAGGAATTTGGGAAGTCTCAAGAGGGATCTTAAGCCGAGGAGTAGGAGTTTCCGAACCTTGCAAAAATCGCCGTGTTATTGTTTGCAATTTCTCTTCCCTTATCTCTTTAAAGTTATGCTAAATTGATTACTTTCATATCTTATTTATTACATAATTGGTTATATTATTGATTAGAAATTGTACTTCTATAATTTGCGAAAATTGGCCATTGACTCTATTCACCCCCCCTCTAGAGTCAATCTTGGGTAACAATTGGTATCAGAGCCTAAACTCTATTAAAGGACTTAACCGTCTTAGAGTACGATCATGGCCAATAATAGTAGTATCACACACTTAGAAGGTTATCCCATTGATAAACCTCGTTGTTTTGATGGATATGATTATATTTGTTGGAAAATTAGAATAAGGGCCTTCTTAAAAAGCATTGATATTGATTTATGGAAAGTTGTTGAAAATGGTGGTCATATCCCAACCAAAGTTATTGAAGGGAATTAAATTCCTAAATTAAAAGGTGAATGGGATGAAAATGATCATAGATTAATACAATGTAATACTTTAGCCATATGCCATCTTTATTGTGCATTAAGCAAAAATGAGTTCAATAAGATTATCTTTTGTAACACGGCCAAAGAAATTTGGAACTCACTTGAATTAGCCTATGGAGGATCAATTAATGGTGAGGAATCATTTATGCCTATGCTTATTGAAAAAGATGTTGTTTCCATCATAAATGAAAATGAATTAGTTAGTGAGATGTATTTTAGTTCTACTAACATTACTAATCATTTGAATTTTCTTAGTAGAACTTACTCTTTTTCCTATAGTGAAGTAAATAAAGCAACTCAAAAGAAGAGTATAGCTCTCCAAGCTTCTAGCAAAGAGGCCAGTGACATTAAAGAGTTGGACAAACTTTGTCTCATGGCCAATGAAGATGAGGTAAATTCTAATCATCAATTTTTTGATATAGAAGCCTCTTATAATAAACTAGTTGATGCACATAATGAATTACTTGATGCATTTAAAGAGTTACATGGTGTGCTAGAAAATATGATTGTGAAATGTGCTTCTCTTAGAAAGGAAAATCACAATCTCTCTCAAAGACATGAAAAAGTCCAAATGGAAAATGATTCTTTGAAAATGAAAAACCATTATCTTGTGCAAGAATTACAAAAGATCCAACTTGAAAACGAATCCTTGAAAAAGAAAAAGGATAATGTACTATCTATAGAGCCACCATCAATTGATTGCGTTTCCGAGTATAATTTTTCAAAGGAAATCATTGATGATCAAAATGGCACTTTAGCAAAGACAACCAAAGGAAAAGAGAACTTAAGTTCTATGCTTGGAAATCAAAGAGTCGTCTATTTCAAAAATGAGATAAGAACATGATCCCCATACTAAAGATGCATGCTTGTTGAGAAGAGGAAAGCCTTTGTATGATCACTTTATCAAAAGTGGTACCCATTCCTTTAAATGCAATTATTGTAAGAGGCTAGGACACAAAATTCATGATTGTCCATTTAGAAAGAAGTTGAGGTCAAAGAAGGTTTGGGTTCCAAAAGGAACTTATTTTCCATTGCATAACTTATATGGACCTAAGAAAATATGGGGACCAAAAGAAGAATATGCAACCCTTTCTTATAAGGGTTACTTGATGGCATCAATCAAGGATTATAAATGATGCATCTATTTGAGAAACAACTTTCAAGCTAATGAAGTTAGTACCATGGATAAATAATTCCTTTCTCACTAATATGCTCTTATATGAAGTATTCAATCATGAAATTCTAAGCATGACACTCTAGATATGCTACTTGTTCCTAATAGATGTAAAAATGTCTATGTTTTGATATTTTGCATAAAAGTTTTTTTTTTATATGAGTTATGAACATGCTAACATGAAATGATTTTCTATTTTTCAAATGATCTTTAGATTAACTATACCAATCTTTGTGATGGATTTATTGGAAGATATGCCATCAAATGAAAGCATACATTATCTAATGTGGACCATCAATTCTATATCATGTGAACCTTATCAAATGTATTAAAGTAGCAATGTATAAAAAGTCATCTATATGCTTTTGTGATCTTAAATGTTTTATCTACTTATTTGTGTCACTTCCATACATATAGTAAATGAGGTTGTTCAACTTGAGGAACAAATCTCATTGGAAGAGCCATCTCATTAAAATGAAGAATGAGAATGTATATTGCTTTCCTAAGGGTTGGAAGTGTGTGGTCTATACAAATGCTGTTATAGCAAATTGAAAGGGTAAGCCTCAAAGTAAAAAGAAAACCCTAGAAAAGAAAGCTAAATGAGAGTGTCTCAAGAGGCCATATGAACACATGATTTCCTGAGTTCTTAATCAAGAATGAAAGCTAAATACATTCTCAGAAATCAGTGAGCAAATGTAAAATACATTGAAGTGATGATGGGTGCTTAATAAACTGAAAATCTGGTGCAAAAGGTGTCTGGAAGGACTTAAATTTGCTAGAATCACTATCTTAGCTTGAAGAAGGTTTAAATAAGCTCTTATATCATGTTTACATCTGCAAAAGGTGCTCACTTGAATAAAGTTGAGCTGAAGTAAGTTTTTCATATCCCTAACCCTCATTTAAGCTTATTTTCTAGTTCAGCCTCTGATTTATGAAAGGAAGTGTTAATATCTTGCTGTGATTCATCTGCCAATCATTCTAGCAAGTGTCTGTGGTTGAATAGAGACTAGTGAAGTTCAGAAGTTACATCAAAACTGACCAACTTGAAGTTTGGCCTGGTAAACCTAAGCTGTTAAGGTTTAAGGCCTGAAAATCTGGGATTCAAACTATGAAAATTGTTTACCATGCTTATCTTGATGTAATTACTGTCTGAGCATGTGTATTTACATAAAATATGTCTGAGAGGTTCGAATTCAATGCAGTGGTGCAGTGATTTTACAGCTTTGTCCCTGAGTGCAGAGTTTCTACAAAAACTGGTCTACAACAGATTTTGAGGGTGAAATTAAATTATGAAATGAATCGCTTAACCTCTGAGCTTTTGTGAGAAGATGAACCAACAAACTGCAGCAGAGGCAGCTCCATTCAGAGTAGAGCCGTCTCTTTGAAGAAAAAGGGCCATCTCTACACAAGGCAGAGCAGTCTCCACAGATGATATCAAATTGCTTGCTCTCGGGATCTCAAAAATTTTAAGAAAGAGCCTACTCTATAAAAACAAGAGCCGACTCCCCAACCTGCATACAAAATTGGAATAGGAAGAGCCATCTCTCGAAAAAGGTAGAGCCGGCTCCTTCAGTGCTATTTTCTTCCAACTCTCGGGATCTCCTCTGCAGACAATTGAGCCTGCTCAACAAAAAGGAAGAGCCGGTTCCAAATTTTTTTTAGCCGTCTCCAAAAATATAAAGAGCCGTCTCCAAGTAAAATTCAAGAGCCGACTCCAAGATAATTAAATAGCCGGCTCCTATTTTTGGCCAAATTCAAGCTCTCAGCATCTCCTTACAGCATGTAAGAGCCGGCTCCAAAATTCCTAAGAGCCGGCTCCAAGATCTTTTACAGAGCCGGCTCCAAATTTTCTATGAGCCGGCTCTCACATCTGTTGTCTACATGTTTTTAAAGTCTCGGCATCTTCCATTTGAGGCATTCTATGCTGAATATTCCAGAGACACCTCAAGGCAGCCATCACTTGCGATTTGGGCATTGTGTTCTAAGCATAAATGGGTAAGCATCTCAGCTAGGACTTTTATTAGGCATCCTTACCAGTAAGCTTTCTTCATCAATATTTTCTTTAAAGTTAATAAGATTCTTGCATTTTAAATGAATTCTAGTGATTAATTTCTAAACTCATCTCCTTTAATCCATCATTCCATGAAACCCTTAATTGTACTGTAGCTTTTCTCTTTAATATGTAAAAGATTTCTTCTAATAAGAATTGCTTAGTCGATGGTCTGCAAATTCAAACCCCATTTGTTTTGAAGTTATCTTTGAATAAATTTTTAACATGTGTTGTCTATGGTTCGATTGGACAGTAAATTTCAAGATTCTACTGGATTTCCACTTTTAGCCTGAATTTATCAATTTCAATCTTTAAATCTTGTTATATAAAATTTTGTTATGGGGTTTTCAAGTATAAATTTGTCTTAGCACACAAATTAACTGAATGTGAATTTTAAACTAGATTGGTTCATTGTTTCAAAATCCTTTTTAGTACCTCTATTAATCTTCAGCCAAAACTAATTTGAGTCTTCAAATTTTCATTGTATGATAATTGGATTTTTTTTTGAGAATTCTTTCTGTAATTTCAGTTTAAACTCTAGAAATATCTATGGCTTCATCCTCACGTAGAAAGAATCCTTCTCGTGGACAAAAATGAAATTCTTAACGTACTCATGATGATGAATCAGGCCCTAGTAAACTAAATCCTCCTTCAATTCAAATCTCTATCATATGGTTGTTGTGTTCACAGTCTCCTTATGTATTGAATTCTGTTATTTATAAAATACAATATTTGCTCTTCATTTGCCTTTTAATTCATTTTTCTCTGTTATTTCATGCGATGGCAAGTAACCTTTTTTTTTTTTCCCCTCGCCTTTTTGAGATGACAAAGGAGGATAAAAATGTGTGATTCATTATGTTTGTTATGCTTATGCGTATATTGCTTTTCACTTATTTTAGACGCATATTGAAAGGGGGAGACTTATTCACTTTAATGTCTAAAATATTTGTTGTTGATATAAATTCAATGTATGCATATTGATAGGGGGAGCATTCTTTCAAAATGCAACTCCTCCTTGACAATAAACACATCAATGTTTTGTCATCATCAAAAAGGGGGAGATTGTTGGCCTAAGGATTTTATCTAAAGGTTAATCTTATGTTTTGATGATTACAAACCATTAATGATGTTTATGTACTAATGTTTTCATTGAGTGATATATAGTTGATCAACATTCAATCCTCAACGATGAGCTAGAAGATCCATTCCAAGCATTCCAGAACATTCCAAACATTCAAGCAATGGATTCAAGGAAGCATCAAAGTTGCAAGAAATCAAAGAAAAACTCAGACTTCAAAGATCACACAAAGTATTTCAAAGAAAGAAAGCAAGTCTTCATCAAGCCTAAACAATCATGGTCAAAGAATGAAGAAAAGGGTAGATAGGATGGTGAGAGCTTAAGATTCAATGTCAAAGTATATTTGAATATTTTTTGAAGCTCAAAATTAAAGGGCCATGCATATCATATATCATTCATATGCTCCTACGACCATTAGCAATAGACTAGGAACTTCATTTATACATATTGTCATATGAAATCTTTGCTAAGAAAGAATTAGTTCAAGCTTGATAAGCTTTGAAAAAAATAATTTTTTAAGCTAGAAATTCTAGGACCAGGCACATTAATTATTATATTTATTTTGGTCTCTAAAAAGAAAAGGAAAAGGCACTGAATTAATTTTTCATCTTTAAAGCCTTTGTTGCCAAAATTTGGTAAATGACTCTAGGACACAATGCACTTGAAATTTATCATCCTCATATGTCCCTAGACTCTTAGAAACAGGCCTTGAACTTAATTGAATCATTCATCAAAGTCCTAGGTGCTAGAAAGATGGATATCTCAAGAGAAGTTATTTTCAGCCTAGAAAATTTCAGACCAGCTTGCACTAAAACTGCTATAACTATTTTTGTAGTTGGAATTTTTACACAAGGCCAGTGGAATTGGAAAGCTGACTTCGAGCCCTTGAGTGTAGACTCAAATTTCACCTAAATTGGATTAAAAATGACTGAGATATGAGCTTTACAAAATACTGGATTCTGCTCTGCAAAAATTCTGACGAGGTTGCACTTAAATAGCCATAACTTTTTCTATGGTTGGAATTTTTTAGCAAAGCCAGTGGTTTTAGATAGCTGACTTCGAGACAATAAATTTTGACTCAAATTTCACCTCATTTGGAGTTTCATGGACTGAGTTATGTTCATTTGAAGTCATGCACTTTTTTCTAGTCCAATTTAGCAGCAGCCTTCATGAAGCAAGAGTAGCCTCTATAAGAAATAGAGCCAGCTCTCTCAAAGAATAGAGAAGGCTCAATGAAAGACTAGATAAGGCTCTACAAAATTAGATACGGCTCAGGAAAGTAGAGAAGGCTCAATGAAAAACTAGAGAAGGCTCTACAAAATTAGAGAAGGCTCAAGAAAGTAGAGAAGACTCTACAAAACTAAAGAAGGCTCCATTTTTCTATTGAGCCGTCTCCATTTCAGAAAAAGAGCCTGCTCCACTTTTTTAATGGAGTCACCTCCATTTGAAATTTAGCCGCCTCCACTTTTGCAAAGAGCCGGCTCCTTTGAGGGTTTTGAATTACAACGGCAATTTTTCTACATTTATTTCCTCTAACCACTTCTAACAGCTATATTGAGCTATGAATTTCTTTATATATACAGAGGACTTGTCTGAAAAGAATACACGATTTTAAGAGACATCATATTACATTGCAAAGAGAGCTTTTGTTCTCAATCTTCTCATCATCTCTCTCATTTCACTCTTATTCTATCTTGAAAGATTCCAGTAAAGATTAAAAGGGCTATTGCTCTTGTTTTAATCTTCATAGAGTTTTTGCTCTATTATACTACTTGAGAAAGCATTCAAGAACATTCATTTAAGTGCATCAAAGAGAGCTTTTGGCTCTACCATTATACAGAGCTTTTATCCTGGTTATACTCACTCATAGAGCCTCTGTTCAGACATAGATCTTTATCTCATATACAAGCTTCCATAGTTGAATCAGAGTGAACTTTAGAGAGTATTTAGTGAGCCTTTGCTGAACTTTTGTTCTAGTATTTCATCAGAGCTTTTGTTCTGTATTTTCCTCATCATCTCTCATACATTTCATACTTAGAGTTTGAGCTTCACTTGATTTCATATGTACTCTATTGTGATGTTTGATTTGTATCAGTTCTTTAGAGGATTTATTGTACTACAAATTCTATCTACAAATCTGCTGTAAGCCTAGGAGGAAGAGTTTCTCTTAGCAAAGAAATTGTAAGGGCTGGTGTGGCCTATGTAAAACTAAGAGAGGTGGTCTTTTAGTAAGGATACTGTAAAGGGTTGGTGTGACCCAAAAGGAAGCCTAGGAGAAGGGTGTTCTCCTAGCAAGAAAGAGAAGCAAGGTATTGCTTCAATTAAAGGTTTGCTCTCCACCATTAAAGAGAAGCTCTAAGGAATTTGGGAAGTCTCAAGAGGGATCTTGAGCCGAGGAGTAGGAGTTTCCGAACCTTGCAAAAATCGCCGTGTTATTGTTTGCAATTTCTCTTCCCTTATCTCTTTAAAGTTATGCTAAATTGATTACTTTCATATCTTGTT
The DNA here is from genome assembly GCF_030987335.1 of Cornus florida. Classification (NCBI taxonomy): domain Eukaryota; kingdom Viridiplantae; phylum Streptophyta; class Magnoliopsida; order Cornales; family Cornaceae; genus Cornus; species Cornus florida. The sequence goes on along the minus strand of NW_026775579.1, from coordinate 55,011,401 downwards.
TATTACATAATTGGTTATATTGTTGATTAGAAATTGTACTTCTATAATTTGTGAAAATTGGTCATTGACTCTATTCACCCCCCCTCTAGAGTCAATTCTTGGGTAACAGTTATGTTTGCGTGTTTGGTCGTTTCCGGGCAAGGATTCTTCTTTGGTGTAATGAGCCTCCTACGGACTCATTTTTCACTTTTGTTGCATATTCTGACCTAAGGGTATTTTAGGAATTTTTTTTATGAAATAAATTCCGTTCTTCACATGGTTAATTAGTAAATATGATTTTAGGGGGGGTTTCTTTTTCATGTTTTTCCAGAAAATGCTATCTTGGCATCGAAAATCGCATCCGAAGTTCAGCTCTCAGGTTTTAAATTTAGCAGCTTTTTGGACCCTCTGGACCAAGTTTCTTTGGAAGGCATTTTGGGCATTTAACATTGCATATTTTTCGATTTTCATCGTGATCCACATAGAAAACTTTATTTTGAGGGGGGTTTCTTCTTTGAATATTTCCAGAAAATGTCATCGAAGGCCTCAAATTTCCATTTTTTCTGGAAAAACCCCTGCTGCCAGGTTTTTGGGCTGCCCATTCTGCCTCCTTCACATGTAAACGTTTAGATAGGGCCTCGTAACCGGTTACATGTGCATGGGCAGTGTTTTGGTCAAATTTTTTGGTCTCCTAACCGGTTAGGAAGGCTTGGTAACCGGTTAGATGTTCATGGGTTGCCTTTTTTGGACCGTTTTGCCCCTTTTTCTTCCGTTAGCCATATCTTCTTCATCCAGACTCCGAATCAAGTGATTCTTAAGTCTAAATTCATTAATTTTTCGTTGTCTTTCCAATGGTGTGCTCAGTGGCACCCACTTTTAAGCTAGAAATGATAATTTTGCCCCTAGGTTCATTCTTATTCGTTTTTGAAACGTTGCTTCCCCATTTGATTCCTTTGGGTTCCGTGACCTCGTTGAGGGTCATAATGGTGTCTTAGAGCCATGTTGTATCTCTAGAGACCATTGTTTTGTCTTTTGCTTTCGCATTTCGGATCCGTTATCGGGTCATCTTCCGGTTCATCACTGACGCACCGGGTTGAAAAACTTGGGCCGTCACACCGTCCTCACCAGCAACTTTATAAACACGATGTCCATTGTTATCTAAGTCACTGCAACTAATAACAGGCTCACTCACAAGAACAGCTAAAAACTCCCCTGGAAAAGCTGAAATATTACCTTGGTGTACACCTTCCCCACTTGACGTAATATGTAGCACTTTATTTTTAGTTACGGTTGCCTCTCCACCAAGCTATACTCAGCTTCATACTCCTTGTACCACTTGTCCGACAACAATCTGTCAAAGTGTGTGAAGAATTCTGGTAGAATAAGTTATTTGGAAAGGTAATACTTCAATTGACCAGTGAAGCTTTCACTCAATTGCATGCTACTCATTCCTGCAAACCAGTCGTGTTTGACAAATGCCAGGGCCTATTTATGTATCAAATCTAACAAAGTAGAAAGCCACTTAGTACCAATAACACCATAATCTGCAATTATTAAATCCCATTCCTTGATAAAATCATCCTCCTCCTCAATTTGGAACTTTAATTTTGAGATGACCTTCTTTATTCCTTCAACGTGTTTAAACAGAAACAGTAGGTTCTTCTGCGCATTATTCATTAAGTGCCAAACACATAAATAATGTTCTATCACCGGCATGACCTATAAGATTAATTAACTTAATACCCATGTTCCAATATTGCAAATATAAAAAATACGACTGAAATAATATGATTGTTTCAGCACACCAAGTGGTAAGAATGGAGATGCATGAAAGTTATTCACCTACTTTAATGCCTTCACCCTTATAACGTCTTGATCCGTAATAATCATCTTTGGCTTTTTTTCGCCTATCGCTCTCAAGAACGTTTCAAATAACCAGATAAACGAATCCACTGTCTCCTCATACATTAAGGCTACTCCAAACACAATGGCCTCCCGGTGATGATTTATACCCAAGAAAATTGCAAATGGTCTATTGCCGTGTACCACTTTGTATGTTGTGTCAAAGTAATAACATCTTCAAAATGGCCATAATCAATGATCATTCTAGAATCTGACCAAATATGTTTGTAATCATTTGCTCAGTATCCAATTGCAAGGAATAGAAGAACGAAGGATCTTTACAAGCACGCATCTCAAATAATCCACAAGCCATGCCGCCTCTCCATAAAGAAGCTCATTTTGTCTTCACATCCTTAGATAATTTTTAAGATCCACTTTCAAGTACCCAACTAATTCTTTGCCACCAGATTGCCTTCCTATAAACTCATATACATTACAAGTTGGAACTCCTGAATCCGAAGCTAACTCAACATCAATGGCCTAGATTGATGAAATTCGTCGCTAGGACGGCATCATTTGGCTGCATTCAGCAATTATAAATGGATGGTTGTGACTTTCTACAAATTTAGAAACTACGTACTTTGCCTTTGTCTTGTCATATCTAAGAACCATTCGTGCATCACAATTGGTTCGTGCTTTAGCCCGGGGAGTTTTTCTAAATACATCCTGTTTGTCAGTCCCCTTCACACCTTCCTTACTACAAACTAACGCCCTTGATGTAATTCTTCCATTAACTTTATTGCCATACTCCTTTCGGATACTAAAACCAATTCAACCACCATATGCATTGTAAAAATCACATGTCTCTTCCTCACTATCAAACTCCATTTTATACCTTGGTTTCCATTTAATCATTTCCGGTTCTACAACAAGAACGTTTCATCTGTTTATTATGTCTTGAATATTATTTACTTCACCTTCCATCTGAACGGTTCAAATACAAAAACTTTTCTCACATATGCATAAAATATTGAATTAACAAAAAAAAAAAAAAAAAAAAAAAAAAAAAAAATTTAATTCTACATCCTAAGTATGTTCCATCTCAACATCTCAAATGCAAAACATTTTCACATGTATGACCAATCAAATAAAAAACCTTTTCACATGTATGACCAATTAAATTTGACATATATCTTATTCATTTCTTTGCATGTATCAATCAACTACATCTTAGACAAACGACGATAAAAATCCTCTATGCCACAACAGAACATATATATCTAACCAACTGATGCTAATTTCATATACACTTTATGAAAATGTTGGGATTAATATTACGAAAAATTTGGGATTTATGTTAGCAAACACTTGGGATTCACCTTATGAAATAGTTGGGACTCACTTTAGGAAAAGTTTGGGATGCACCTTTTGAAAAAGTTAGGATGTATATTACAAAAACTTCGGGATTCACATTAGGAAAATGTTCGGATACACTTTACAAATACTTTGGGATTTATATTACGAAAATGTTATGATGTAGCTTAGGAAAATGTTGTGACTCACTTTACAAAAATATTAGAATATAGATAAGGAAGAATTTGGGATGCTTATTAGGAGAAAGTTAGGATGCAACTTCGGAAAACGTTGCAATGCAAGCTCAACGACCAAACATTTTCTTAACATTGTAACACTCTAAAACACTCTTTTTCGGCAGTCATGTATCCTACAAATCCTCTCATTTTTTATCCTCACAAACAAACATTAAAACCCCTAATAACTGCACAATAAAAAAGGCGATCAATTCAAATTTACCAATAATTTTCTATTTCTGGGTTTCTTACAAAAAATGTGTCTATATATTCTTACTAATTATATTTGTTTTTGCCATTCAGTTCTTATGGAAATAAGATGATTTCCTTCAAAATCAAATCTCAAAATTATGAATTATACCTGCTTAGGGTTGGAAATAAGGCGATCTCCTGCTTTAATTTGGAAATACACTCCTGCTTAGCTTTGGAAATACACTGCTGCTTCTTTTTGGAAGGAAATCAGAATCTGTAATTTTATTGGGACTGACAGAAGCATTGCTTCTATTTCGAAACAATTTGTAGCATCCAAATTTTGGATTGATTCACACAACAATCGTTGTTTCCGACTTCTATTTGGAAAGAAATAAATTTCTAAAATGGCTTCATTCATATTTTGGGAGAGAAGAAGGCTAGTGGTGGGATTTTATTTCTATTTCAAAAGGATTGCTGAAATAAAGGAGGGAAAAGGAAGAAGAAATAAGGAATGGAACAAAAAGGGTGTATATGTGAATAGTGTATACATACATATATATATATATACACATGAAAATTATGTATTAGGAAAATATTTTTTTTACCAAACATAGTAAACACTATTCATCAACCCAAAATGGAGAAAATGAACCACTGTGCAATTGGAGGTGATACTGGTCCATTTCTGGGTACCCACAATATAATACCTATCTATCTAATACAACACAACACACTTCCTATTTTCCTTGTTAATAAAAAATAGTTGACTCACGTGTGATCACACGATCCTTCACAATAGGTGTCGCTCTCACGCTCCGAATGCGCTTTCGTTCAAATTCTCACTGCTTATGACTTAATTCTGCTGTTTTAACGCTCCCGCTCTCGAATTCGTTCTCGCTCCCGCTCCTGCTTTATGTGACTTAGCTCACATGTAGTTTTAAAACTTAAACCTGAAAGTGGTAAATGATTATTATAGTTAAGGTAAATTACAATTACCTTTCCTGTGGTTTGGTACAACTGTAATTAAACCTGAGATTTGCCATGTTTTTTGCAATGTGTTCTCTTGAGGTTTGCCCATTTTTACAAATGCCTCCCTTCCGTACAAACATTAGTCATTTTTTGTCAAAAAAAATGATTGAAGTGACCAAAATATCCATCAACTATCCTAGACGACAAGAGGCATGTCTGGAATTTTTTTTTTTTTTTTTACACGTATCCTAATGTTTTTGAATTCTGATATTGCCATATTAATGATTTAGTTTCCTGAATTCCATGAATTGAAAGAGTTGAAGACCCATATCGCCTTTTTTTATTTCAAACATTTCAAACCCATTTTTCTATCTGGGCTTCCCTTCAAAGGCTAGAAAATTTCTCTTTATTGCGAATTTGACGATTTTGAAGGTGAAGAAACAAAACCAGCTTGTGATTTCAGCTTTAGATCCTTTCTCTTAATTGGGTTTTCCTTTGAAAGCGACATGAACACACTTTCATCGTTAGAGAACACGAATCAGTTTTTGTGCCAACGGATTTCTTCAACTCGTTCTACATTCTCCATCACGCTAAAAAAAAATTGTTGAACATGTTAAAAGTGACGAAAATTAAAGATGGTGGTGTGGATGGCACTGGTGATGGTTGGTGGAGATGGAGAGGAAAGAGGAACAATAAGAAAAAGGAAAAAATAGAAATATTTTTATTGGGTAAATTTTTTAGTGGGCAAAAGGGTCATTTATTATTTCTAGATATTATGATAATTTTTAATAATATAATAATATGGGTAGATGAGTAAATTCAACATAAAAATCTGACATTAGGGCTTTTGCAAAAAAAAATTGACAAATCACAGATTTAGTTGCAATTAAACCAAACCTTAAGTAGGTTATTGTAATTTACCCTCGTAGCTATGGTAGTTTTATTTATTTTTAATATAAAATATTATTTTTTCAAGCATTTCGTGGTGGTACAGTTCGAGTGGAAAGGCCAGACACTTTACTTTTTTGTTTCTTTCCAGACCAGACACGTTAGTTGTTCCACGGTCCCACCCCATCATCTAGCTCCTAGGCACCAACGCTCTATTTATTGTCAAGCTTCACAATATTACCCCTTAAAATTATTATATCTGCTTTTAAAATAATCAACGGACTCCAAAAAGCAGAAAAAAAGTCAAAATCCATGTATATCTTCTGAAATCTGCAATTAGTTGTGAGAAATCTAAGAGAGAAAACAACAAAGCAGAAAGAATGTTGCAAATCCACTGGTATGTCTTGGCTATCATAGTCTTCCTCCTCGTGATCTTCAAGCCTTTTTTCATTCAGAAGCAAGAAATATACAAAAGCCTACCACCAAGCCCACCATCTTTACCCATCATTGGTCATCTCCATCTACTGAAACAACCAGTCCACCGGACTTTACAATCACTTTCCCAAAAATATGGTGAGATCTTACTACTCCGGTGTGGGGCCCGCAATATCCTCTTAGTCACATCCCCTGCCGCTGTGGAAGAGTGCTTCACCAAGAACGATATCGTATTCGCCAATCGTCCCAGATTGCTCGCAGGTAATTGTGTAACTTGTTTCAAAATTATATCTATAACCTCTTTGAAAATATATACTTAAAATTAGTTTAATTTTTGATTCATATTATCTTTAGGAAAATACTTGAAGAGTCCGGTATTCGGACTCTCCTAACACTGGCGGGCCACTTTTTATTATTATTTTGTGTTATTTATTTTAAGCAAATGCACACAATCACAAATTCACAATTTTAAGTGGACTCCAAGATTCAACTTCCCCTTTGGAAAAAGAGATCCTACTGTCCATTGCTCACTGATAACCTCATTTTTGTGCAGTTTCTTTATTATTATCCTGTCAAACTAGGGGAGGAGCAGGGGCTTGAACATGGGCACACCCACTTAGGAAGGTGGGTGCGCTACCAACTAGGCCACGGGTAATTCCCCTTGAAAGAAAACTAGGCATCAAGTAGGCCACCATGTTGGATGAAACCCACTTGATAAAATGGGCTAAATCTTACAAGAGAAGACATGGGTAATTAATAGGGTAAATTACACTGACCTGAGGATTACATATAGGTAGACCGTTCAACGTTTATTATTTTGCCTTCTCCTAAATTTGTTTAGCGGTTGCCGAAGGGTGACTTTGTGCGTGAAAATTCAGTAATGCCCCAATTTTCATACAAGGGAAGGGCACAAGATTTTTATACAAGAGAATGATAAAATTGACATTGTATAGAATTTGGTCACATCTACCGGGAAAAAAAAAACGTTAGGGTTGTCGCTGAACATAAGCGCCAAATTTCAAGGGAGGTAAAAGTAATAATTATTAAATGGTCTACCCGTATGTAATTTGTCCAAATCTCAGAGGAGGTGAGTGTTATTTACCCTAATTAATAATGGGATAGGAAATGCATTTCATATTTACAAAGTCCCCAGTCTTACCACATCATCATGTACAATTATTTTGATGGTGATGTATCAAAAATGGCTCTGATAATATTTCACATGCTGTCATTTCATGAGAAATTATTAGGTAGTCCCGGGACCACCACCTCATATATGGTCTCGGCCAATTACAGAAAGGTACATCAGCAAAATTGTAAGTCAGGCCATGAAATTATTAGGTAGTCCTAGGACCACCACCTCACACATGGTCCCAGGACTTCTTTTGTTTTTGTATGTGAATTTCATAGAAGGAGAGGTTGGAGTGGCTGTGGTGGAGGCTGAACTGGCCGAGGGTGGCGTTGCAGCAATCGCCAATGTTGCAGGATAAGCGGTTGTTGGAGTAGTTGCAGCTGGTGCGGGCCTAAATGCATAGGAACCAGTTTTGGGTGGCGTCGGTGCCAGGAAAGAGCGGTGGGTCAATTTCTAGAGGAAAAGCCGCTGTGCTTGAGGACGGGTTGGCAGGCGTTGGGTCGACAACCCAACGGATCACTAGGTTGTCATCATCGGCGGAGACAAAAGTCATCACTATGAGATCTGACGAGTAGCGCGCGTGAAAAGAGTCAGAGAACGAGATGCAGTTGTCGACGACGAGGATTTGAACTGAGAGCCCGTTGGAGAATCCATGGCCGCATAGGTTATCGGGGACCTTTTCCTTTCCTGTCGAGCATCCGACAGAGCTGATTGAATCAGAGTCTTACGGTGGAGTAATTTGGCGATGGAGAAATTATTAGGTAGTCCTGGGACCACCACCTCATACATGGTCCCGACCAATTACAGAAAGGCACATCATCAAAATTGTAAGTGAACATTGACCAAAATTTACACGTCATCACTGTACATATCGCCAAGTCAGGCTTAGCCTTCTTTGCCGCGAGACTGATTCAGCTCTGCTGAATGCTCGACAACTGACAGGAAAGGAAAAGGTCCTTGATAACCTATGCGGCCATGGATTCTCCAACGGACTCTCAGTTCACATCCCCGTCGTCGACAACTCAATCTTGTTACTCGACTCTTTTCGTGGGCATTACTCACCAGATCTCATAGCGGTGACTTTTGTCTCCGTCGATGATGACGACCTCGTGATCCGTTAGGTCGTCGACCCAACGTCGACCAACCCGTCCTCTAGCACCGCGGCTTCCCCCTACATAACGTAATTGCACTTTGAAGGTTCTCATGGGTTCACGTGAAGAAAAAGGACCCCAAGATTGTAGAAGAAAGGAAAATAGAAGCTGACACTTGGAAAGAATAAAAAATGAAATACCCTTTTGCCTAAGATAGCAAGGCAAACTGACGCCTGGTTAGTTTTACTGTTTGGTTATCAACATATAAGCCAAACATCCCTTTTTGGTTCACCCCCAATCCTTCTACAAATAAAGGTACTCCCGACCAACACAACACTAACTTTGGTATATGCTAAACTAATGTAACTCTTAACTTAGTTCATCTTAGTAGTAGCTTGTTACCAACCCCATCGATGCTTGAAATTCATTCAGTTGAGTCTTGATTGCTATTACAATGTGAGTTGTGCAACAAAAGATTACTTGCGTAGAAAATTTTGTATTTTAAAAAAAGATATGTCTTTATAACTTTACTTATTATAACAATTAATCAATTAATCTCATGCAAGATAAAATAAAGTAATGCCACTAGGATTTTTAGCGAGGAAAACTCCAATTAGTAAAATAGACCAACTGTTTGAGCGGGAAAAATCTCATGGACTGTACAGTCCAAAGTAAACCGATCCACTATATTTGAAGCAAAATACTTGAAGCAGACTCACACCCTATCGTTCTACCAAACACCAATCGCTGACAATCCTCTGGCTTTGCGACGTCCCGTCCAACAGCATTTGACCATAGGCTTACTTTTGATATCTATAGAAGAATTGCTAGTAGATTAAACAACACTCCTCGAATGCTTTGACCCGTTCAAAGTGTGATTGCTTCATTTATGTTCTTTAAGATCTGGATTTGATGTAGACGAAGTAGATCTGTTTTTTATGATCATTGTAGATGCAAGACTGATTATGATCAGGATTTGAACAACACTCTAAACTCAATTTGTGTTTATGTGTGTGTTCTAGAAAGAATGACAGAAAAATCAGATTTGATTTCTGTAAAAATATCTCTCTAATAGGCTTTTAAGAATTATGAAATTGTAGTGCAAAAGCCGTATCAACCTAGATGTAAATCAATGTTTATTTAGAATTTTCAAAGACCAAGATATGCATAGGAAAGGTAATTTTCGTGCATAGGATTTTTGGTAGTATTCTAAGCCAAGTAGGAAGTTTGAACAGAATAGGAAACTTGAAATCCTAAACTGTATCAACAGGTGGTACCGGTAGCCACTTTTGGAACCGGTTCTCAAAGGACAAAACGTTATTCTTCGAAGTTATGGTTCTTGAACTAGTTCCCAAATGTGGTACTGGTTTCCACTTGACAAAATTCTAAAGAAAGGTTTAAAACCAATTTGGAAAAACTCTGTTTTTGGAAACTTTGAAGAATTTGAAACTTTGAATGAACATACATGGTTTGTATAGTGTCCTAAGTGGGAAACAACTTCCTAAAGTGTCGTTCATACCTTTTTCGTAGATCTCAGTATATCAACCTTTGAACAACCTTCCAATTCCGCGGTCGATCTCAATCTTAATATGTAACTTGAGAATTATAACTCGATTGGACTTGTTTTGACATCGAAATTTGCCAATTACAAAAATTATATCTCACAACGGGTACTACGTATGTTCTTTTGGTTGTACTTGACTTGATTAAAGTCTTCTGATCTCCGAAATATTAAAGAAAATTAAGAAAGGGGTGATTCCCAACCTTTCAACAATCACCTGATCATAACTGGCCTCCTCAATTGTTTGGAAACTGTTTGGCTACACACACCAGTCACACTCTCGGATCCTCTTGGATCCTGGCATGCCCGCAATCCTATTATGGTCTAGGCCAAAGGTTTCGCCCTGATGATAAAAGTTCTATCATATTACTTTGGGATGATTTTAACTGAAAAGGTCTCTACTGAGACTGAACCAGTCACAATCAAGAACACAACGAATAAGATCTTGAGATATGACCTAGAGGGGGGTGAATAGGTCGGTTCCCACTTTTTCGGCTTAATCTGACTTTATTATAAATTCATCAATTCTTTATCATTTGAATGCGGAAGATAATATATCCAAGATATATTAATTAAAATATGATTGGTAAATTTAATATGTGTTGTATTCAATAAATAATTAATACTCTTGACCGTTAAATAAATAAAATCAAATTAAATAAATAAAATATTTAAACAAACCAAAAAATAAATATGGGTTTTTTAAATGGATCAGACCCTAATTGATTTAGCTACCCAATTAATGATAGGTTATATCTACTTAATTGCTTTGAACACTTAAGCACATATGTGTATTGATTTCAACATAATAATCATCTAAGCATACATCAATCATATAGTAATAATAAGCAATTAATAAGTGCAGTAAAATAAAAGAGTAAGAGATTTGCACACCAGATATACAAGGAAAAACCTACCCCAATGGTAGATTAAAAAATCTCAGGACTTGGTTTGGCAAAAAAATTCACTATGAAGAAAGAGAGTACAACTAGTCTAATTCAACACGATGAACGATAGTTTTACCTCCAGACTCAGCAAGACAACAAATCTTTATGCTCGTTCACATTCAATTGATTTATTCCACCGTCAGTTTCAACCCAATTGCCCTACTAGTGCACTCCAGAAGATCTCTTCAGTTGTCCTTCAGCCGATCCATCTAACCACTATATGATCCCATTGATCCACATCAATCCCGTCATGCACAACTTCTTCACAGTTTGGTTTGTAGCACTTCGTGATCGTGTGTTGACGTTAAATTTTCAGCTTGTACGCTATCAAATTATTTTAACACATAAATAATATCATAATCACCATATCTAATGCAGAGTGAATGATATGTATGTATGATGTAAAATAAACACACAAGATATAAAATTTATCAAGTGGGTGCCCTCAACTCATATGAGAAATATCTCTCACACAAACTCTCTTATGGATACACACAAGTAGAACTCACACAGAATACTCGTAGATAAACAAATAAACAAAGAATGTTATTGCGGTAGTGCTTGAGAGGCACACTAGGGTTTATTTCAATCCTAAATATTTTTTAATAGAAAAGACCCGTACTTAAATTCTTCTAGAATTGTCTTTTCTATTTATTTTATTTTAAATTGGCATCAAGTATATGACTTGAAAGGCAAATCTACTTGAAGACCAAGACATTTGAGTGGAAAGCAAGTACTGTTCTTTATGTATAATAGAGAACAAATGTCTTGGTCTTCAAGTAGATATGTCTTTCAAGTCATATACTTGATGCCAATTTAAAATAAAATAAATAGAAAAGACAATTCTAGAAGAATTTAAGTACGGGTCTTTTCTACTAAAAAATATTTTAAACTTGACACATTAAAATATTTGAAAAAGATAAAGTAAACTCAATTAGGAAATTAAGTTTTGTAATAATTATTATTATTGTTATTTTATTTATTTATTTTTTATCAAAAAAAAATTAATTAATTATTTTTCGTCGATCTAACTAGGAAAGGCTTCTATCGATTGAGGCTTAAGGAAGTTTGACTGATGTCCTTAGCGTAGTTTGGCAATCGAAGTTGTGAAGGTGTCGATCAATCCAAATGTTCAGGAGTTCGATCGCATCATCTGCAACTTTTGACTTTTGACTTTGTGATTGACTCTAAATGATGAACACATGTTCTAAAAATCAGAACACGTGCTAGAATGCTCTAGAAAAAGTTTTTCTTGATGCATACTCATAATGTGTCCAATGCAACTTAGAACTTAACAAAAATAGCTCAGATGCAATTTTTTAGAAACTTTTTTGTGATGCTAAAAACCAAAATGGAAATTGCTGGTACTCCTAGCAAAACTACTCCTAAGCAATATTTCCCTTCTATATAGTTTTAGGAAAATATGTATGAATATATATATCACGTATATATTTAGAAACTTAAGTTAAATTAAATATAATATATATATATATATATATATCATGAAAACCACTCTACTCGAACTATATAAAATAAATAAATCAAATAAAATAAATACTATAGGATTTACCATGTAACAAATAGCATATGGTCATGAATAACGTGTAGGCATGTACTTAAATGGTGATAGATGAAATTCAAGTGTGATTCTTACCTTTGAAGCTCATATTTGAGAAGAATTACATCTTTGCCCTTTGAAGTTGATCTTAGGACTAATCTGCCCTTTGTAGAAGAACTTGGATTGTTTTGCCCTTCGAAGAAGTACTTGGACTATTCTGCCCTTGTTAGTAGAACTCTGGACTATTTTGCCCTTTCAAGTAATTCTTTAACTGATTTAGGTCTTGGACCTTTTTGCCCATTTGATGTAGTCATCTTCAAGTAATCTTGTCTGCATACTCAAATCACATAACTATTCTATTTATATTTCACTCACTAAACATATAATCATTAAATGATATTGAGTGAGTTTTGTACTACAAAATTTGCCAATCACAATATTAAAATTACAAAATTCTTAACACGCCCTTTAGGCCAGCTTCTTCTACCACACGAAGAGTCGAAGTATTTGACTCACTTTGTGTAGGTAAGTAAAACAGCCGATTGATTCGACTAAACCACCTTTGCTACACGAAAGAGCCAAAAAATCTGACTCACCTAGTTTAGGTGAGAAAAGTGTTGCGCACAGCGGAAACATAAAAAATAAGAAAGAGATCCAACAATAAAGAAATCAACACAAAAACACAAGATGTACATGGTTTACCCAAAATTCAGGCTACATTCACGGATAAGGAGATTCCATTATAATCATATAGAGATATTTCAATGGAAGAGAATACCAAACACCAGACCAAACTCCTGCTCCAGGGTAGGGTGACAGATACCCGAACCTTATACCATTTACCACTCCACGAGACTCCCTTTCACCATCAATACTCTCTTTACCAAACCCATCAACTCCTCCTACCCATCAACTCCATGATGAGGCTACATCTCTCTCAACTCATACCTCTTTACAAAAACTTAGGCCTCTTCACTCACTTTGCTGGCCAGAAATGAAGAAATCGGAAATAGCATAGGAGAATTCCTTCTTGGACTAGGATTGCAATTCCTTAGAGCCCCATACTTGCCAACTAAAAAATTACCGAATACAATACAATTCCAAAATAGAAACCTAATTAACATAGGGATTTGAGACAATCCTAACAAAAAGAACTTGGTTATTCCCTTCTGCCACGCTTAGAGCCGAAGAATCCTCGACCAACATAAGCGGTAAATAGAACCGAACAGTCATTAATTATTTAGAATTCAAACTCACCATCTGTACTTTATTTTGAATTCGGATACTCTTATCACTGCTGCGTGTGTTCATATGTAAGTGCATTAACAACAAAGTACATATATTCACATTTGTCACACTTGTCCTTCAAATTTTTGCAAATTGATTTAGTAAGTTTATGAATGAACATAATTGTGCTTCATTCATCTAAAAATATGTGATGCATAATTCGTATAACACACAGAAAGAATGTATCTGCTATTCATATACTTTTTTGAGCTTGAGTTTGTGAATCTCCTGAGTTCATGTTTATTTAGATTTGAATACTCTTTTTTTATGCTCTCTATAGGGGTCGATACAAGAGCATTCTTGTACATTTCATAACAACAACAACAACAACAACACATCATGAGTTAAAAAAAAATTCGTCTTTATTTGAGTATTCGATTAAAATAAGTGTTACATCCAATAGTGTGTGATGTTTCTGATTTTCGCCATTTTCTATTTTTTGGAATTTTCTGTTTTTGCAAGGGCATTTTCGTCTTTATTTGTTTTGCGTGCCGGACACCACAGGGTGTGCCGGGTGTATCCGAGAGTTGGTTGGAGGGATTCCAAGAGTTTAGGACTGTTGGAAATGCAACGGTTGCCATTTCGGCATTTTTTCGTTTTTCGAACCGGAAAGTCCGGGTGGGACCCACCATCGGTTTATCTATATACGGGAATTTTATTTTGGGTCAATTGCATTTTGTTTATTATTATTTAATGCATTTTATGGGGTGACATGCTTAATTGTGGTTGTTATTAATTAATGTATATAGGTGTTAGTGGAAAAAGATTTTTTGTAGCTCGTGGGACCCGCCACCATGCCTTAAGAATTTTAATGACCCCAAGGTCATTACATGACCTCAATTCTTCTCTCCCGCAGCCGGTTCTCTCCCCCTTCTCTCGTTCTTTTTTTTTTTTTCTTTTACAATCTTTAAACTTTGATTACTTCTCAACCGGTGAGAATTTTTGGGTACCGTTTGCGGCAAATTGAAGAGCACGGCGAGATCTACAAGTGGGTGTAAGCAATTTCAGCTTTGGTGTACCCTAGGATTTTTGAAATCTAGGGTTTAAGTTGGGGGTTTTCATCATTTTGGAGGTAGGGGTGTTTAACTAGCATTTTCTCTTGCTATATAAGTGATTTATGTGACTTCTGTGAATTAAGCATGCTTGTATAAGTCAATTTTGTTTCAATTGCATGTAATTATGCTTATATACGATGATGCTTTAGCTAAAACTTCAGAAAAAGATTATGAATGATGGATTAAGTATTCTTGAAGTTGAAATTGAACCATAGCAAGTATGAATGTAGTAAATGGGGTTGTTCGAATGAAATTTTAAAGGGGCTATTTGGCTGATTTTAAGGGATTGTTTGGTTGATTTTAAGGGGCTATTTTGGCTTATCTAGAGGGTTGTTTGGTTGAATTAAGGGATTATATTGTTTATTGTGAAAAGACTGTTTTTGTTGATTTTAAGATAGCTGTAGCATGTGTAAATAAGGTAAAGGTACTGTTTAAATGAATTTTATAAGGAGTTGCATTGATCCAATTGCTACGAAAATTTTAGCACAGGTTCTTATACCTGTCTAGTACCTCTCAAATAAATTTTACAATTTTTGTACGGGTAGTTATTTTTATAAAAATTCGGGAATAGTTGTTGTCCAGTTATCCCAGTTTGAAAACTATTTTTTTTAAAGAAAGTTTTCGAATTTTATTTTAGAGGTTGTGTTGCTCCAAATACAACAAAATTTTTACTGTAACTTCTAATGTGAGTTTTATAAAAATTTAATGATTTTTGGCAATGTAATTATTTTTTTAAAAATCCGACATTTCCTGATGTTTGTCTTTTTATTGCTGTTGGAAAATAGATTTTGGATAATTTATTTGACTAACACATTGATACGGGATCATGGAAAAACTTACTAGTTTTATACTCCCATATATCTACCTTCAAAATAAATTTAGTTTGCCCAATTTGGATGTCAAACAAATTTTCTACAAATTTTGAAGTATCTGTTGCCTGAGTTTCTTCGAACTAAGGATCACTGTTTTACTTTTGGAAACTGATTTAAATGGGGAACATTTGGCTTTCGTGAGTGGTTCAGCAATGTTTCATTCCGAGTCTAGTTTCTAAATCATTTTTATTTTCACTGTTTCGATCTAAAATGAATTTTCTACGAATTTTTCAATAACTGCTACGCAGAATTCTTTCAATTAGAATATGACTTGAAATTTGCTATGTAAATTGTCATATGAATTGAATTGCTTATGGTGATTAATTTGAGTATAAGGTCTTGAAAATTGTGAGGTATTGTATTTAGTATGCCAAATGATTGAATTCAAGCATATGTGACTTTATTTTTATTATTGTGTTAAATACCTATTTTGGATGAATTCTTACAATAATTGTTTAAATGATATATATGCAAATGTGAGAGTATGTGTTGATGGATGTGTTATGAGAAAGCATGCTTATATGAAATCAATGTATGTATGATATGCTTGTTGTGCTTATATTGTTGTTAAATGAGAGCATAATGTCTTGAAATTTAATGTATCGTATGCTATGTAGTTTTGAATGGAATTAAATGCATAGTCATGAGTATTGACATGACATGATGCATTTATGCACTTCATTGGGAAAGAGATGGGAACTTGAATTTGAAATATATATATATATATATATATATATATATATATATATATATTTGGCAAAGAATTTTGAAAAGGATTTTGTGAAAAACCCGGCCGCCTAGGAGTTGCATAGGGACCGCGGCGTTAGTGAGGCCTAGAGAGATCGCCCTTGTGTGGTTGAGTTACTTGGGCCCAAATGACGCCATGGAGTTGCCATGGGTCAGGGACAGTGGCCAATCCTCCTTTCATGCCGTCATGGAGTTGCCATAGGACGGGTTCGCTAACGGTTTGGAAATGATGACGGATATGGTTTTGGAAAATGGAGAGAGACATAGCACGACATGACATTTCATTTCATGGCATCTTCTTTCATGACTTGGGTTATTGGTGTGATTGTGTGGTGATTTTCCCGACATAGCATGATCCCGGTTCTTTTATTGCTATTCAGTATAACTTACTTGTATGGCTTTAGGAGGTGTTGGTTGGTTATCATCTACTGAGCAATGTAAGCTCACCTCGTTGTCATAAACATTTCAGGAAATGGACTTTCTATGGAAAATATGCCTTAACCTGTAACGACCCTAAACTGATACCATTAATTAAAAAAAATTCGGCATGACCTCCGCTAAATATCGTCCTACAACAACCTGTCAAAATGCATTTTTAACCTATCCCAACACAATAAACATATAATACATTTCAGTATTCCTTTCATCCATTCATCATGCCTCAACATAGTTCATCTCAAATCCACATATCGTAATTACAGTCCCAAAATACAAGAGTAAGATCAAATGTCCATGCTTACAACATTTAGACAGCTTATACAAAAGTTACAGCCCATAGGTATACTTAGTCATCGTACAAAATACATTATGCTTAGTCTTACAAAAATAGTGAGACCCAAGTACAAAAACAACAAAATAAGCTCCTAATCCATACTAAGTCTGTGGTAGAATGTCATCCGCCACTTCTTTCCCGTTCCCTGAAAAAAATTTAAAATAATAGGGTGAGCAATTTGCTCAGTAGGCGGTGCCTAAGACACACCTCTTGTGTCCCCGTGAATCCAAACAAAGAATAGAACAATAGGGGGCGGGGTCATGCCATGTCGGGAAAGCACAACATAATAACCAATCTCAACATAAACAATATGACGCTATGGAATGCAATGCATGCCGATGTCACTCTCCATTTTCAACATTCAAAACCATCACTTTCAAAATGTTAACATAACCCGCCCTTTGGTGACCCCGCAGCGACACGAGAGAAGGATTGGCTAGTGTCCCTGACCCTTGGTACCCCCGCGGCGTCATTTTGGGCCCAGCTAGCTCAACCACGCTAGGGCAATCTCCCTAATTCCCTCTAAGCTATATTAACACACCGGCCCTTTGGTAAACCCGCGGCGACCGGGTTTTCTCAAAACCATTTTAATCAAAACTTCTTCCTAAAATTTTCCTTTTTCATTTCAAAGCAATTTGTTCCCTTTTTCTTCCCAATGCTATGCATGAATGCTTCATGCCATGTAATTCATCATTCTACAACAAATTAAAAATTTAATCTCACATTACACCTTCCAAGAATTTCTAAGAATACATAACATGCTTTCATACAATAATTTTAGTAAGTTAACAACATTATCGGCTAGGAAAAATAACACATAGAACATGATTTTCACACACAACATAAATTTAACACACATCCACATACTCAATTTTCAAGGTTTAGTCACCTTAAAACAAAATCAACACAATTTAGTATAATAAGCAACAAATAACAATAATTATACTCACTAAGGCAAAAGAATATATGGATTAGAGACCCCTACCTCACTTTTGAGCAAAATCCCCAATTTTCACCTCAAACCTTCAAAATGGGTCTCAATTTTCGGACTCCCTAGGTTGCTCAAAACTGAAATTGCTAGTACACATGTGTAGAGCTCGCTGTGCTCTCCGTTTTGCCACAAACGGCACTTAAAAACACTAAGACATGAGGGAGAAATCAAGCCTTGACTTTGGAAAATAAAAAAAAACAAAGAGCCGAGAGGAAGACACAGACAGAGACGGGAGAAAGAGAGAATAAGAAAGCAGAGACCAAATGTGGTCCCACAATCCACTTGAAAGGGGCGTGGGTCCCACATGTGTTTTTTTTGAATTTCTTTTCTTTTGTGTTAAATTCTCACCACACACACACAAATATATACACACCATATATACACAGACATTACACAACCTTAGCCTTGAAGTATCTTATCGAAGTTTGCTTGGAAGTATATTGGTGTCGCTAACATGTTGATATAGTAGTTTTGTTAAACTTGATTACCATGTAGACAATGAGATTTATGATGTAATTGAGATTATCAATATAATTGGAGTGGTTGAATTTCCGGGGCATCGTGAAAATTTTTTGATGTACTTGAGGAATTTTTCTTTTACGTAATCTTTTGTAGTTAAAATTTATGGGTTGTTACAGGACAAGTCCAAACTTGGTTGAATCTTGAAAATAGATCTATCATATTCTCTGGTACTTTGTTGGAGGTTTCGACCATCTTCTTATGATTATTTGCCTCTGCGGCCATATTTGTAAGCGCAGTTTGATTTTCTACAATCATTTTTAATTGTTAACAGGCAAACACTTCACTTACAACTACAAAACTGTCATCGTCGCCCCTTATGGAGATCTATGGCGTAACCTCCGGCGCGTGATGACTCTAGAGGTGTTGTCACCAGCTCGTCTTGCACCATCGTCTAACATCCGACAAGACCAGGTTCGATCACTGGTGAGTCAACTCATGCAGAGTTATGCTAGTGGAGCAAGAAAGGTGGAGTTGAAATCGAAGTTCACAGACCTTTCTTTCAATGTCATGACAATGATAATTGCGGGAAAGCGGTATTTTGGAGACGATTTTGAAGATGTTGAGGAGGCAAAGCAGTTCAGGGATGTTATAAGAGGGACACTTGACCTCAGTGGGGTATCGAATATTGGAGATTTCTTGCCCTTTTTGGAATGGATAGATTTTCAGGGGTATGAGAAGAAGATGAGGGGATTGATGATAAAGATGGACAAATTCTTGCAAAAGCTGGTTGAAGAACATCGTCAAGTTTTATTAATTGGTAACAAAGAAAGTGATAGTGATGGATCAGCAAAGAAGACAGTCGTGGATAATTTGCTAATGATGCAAGAAAAGGATCCAGAATTCTACACTGACGAAATTATCAAAGGCATCATGTTGGTAATTCTTTGATCTTGATTATTTGAAATTGTATTTAATTTTAGATATGGACTCTTTTTTTTTCCAGAAAGTTCAAGTAAACGCACACCACTCACAATATTGCGCCAAATAGGGCTAGATCACTTTCAGGATCAACCTCCCGTAATCGGTATGAATGTACTCAAATATTTTTTTCTTTCAGAAATGCAATTATCACATCATCCCAATGAGAATCCTTATATCAAACTTATGTTAAAATTAACATTTTTTCTACTTAGGAAATAAACTAATTGCCAAGAAATATATATGTAGGTATTCTTAATAGCAGGCTCAGAGACTTCATCAAGTACCATGGAATGGGCAATGGCTCTTCTGCTTAACCATCCGGATGTGTTGAAGAAAGCAAGAGCAGAGATAGACGCCAATGTCGGTCTAGGCTGCATGTTGGATGAACAAAACTTGCCAAAGCTGAATTACTTGCACAATATAATCAACGAAGCACTTCGTTTGTATCCTCCCGTGCCACTTCTCCTGCCACATGAAGCCTCAAACGATTGCAAGGTACATGGTTATGACGTGCCTCACGGTACAATGTTAATGATCAATGCATGGGCCATTCAAAGGGACCCGGAGCTATGGGTGGAGCCGACAAGGTTTATACCTGAGAGGTTCGAGGGTTGGAATGGTGAAGGGTACAAGTTGCTGCCTTTTGGTGGCGGAAGGCGGGGGTGTCCTGGAGTTGCAATGGCTAACAGGGTGATTGGATTAGCATTGGGGGCCTTGATTCAGTCATTTGAGTGGGAGAGAGTTGGCGGGGAGGAGATTGATATGGTAGAGGGTTTAGGCCTCACCATGCCAAAAGTTAAGCCCTTGGAAGCTATCTATAGACCTCGAATAGTCATTACTGAACATCCTCTTTGAGTCTAAATGTTGGTTAATAAATTTCCTCTTTTCTTTTATACATATTTGCACACCATTCCAGTAACATGTATACATATATATACACATTTAGGTAGAAACCAGAAATAAATTACTTTTTGTTAAAACAAAATAGTTTAGCTTCAACATGACCTTGAACCAACTCTACTTCAACATATCACTCCAGATTATTCCGCTAAAATCCCCAGAATTCTAGCAAAGATGTTGGGAAATTTTTAGTTTGTGTTGACAAATTGGTGGAAAAGGGGTTTGCGTACTGTTGCGTAAAATGTTTTGTTGTCAATTTTATATATATATATATATTCCTAGTTGGTACTCACGAATCTAGAATTTATTTGTATTCAAGAGGAGTCGAGCATTAGACTTGAAACATCAGGGCCAAGTGATTTACCAAATTGAGCCAACCTGTGGGTTGTCTCTCTAGCAGATTTGCCAAAATTTTTCAAGGCAGAAGTAAGATTGGGAAATGAAATCTGATTTGCCAAGACTCTTCAAGGCAGAAGTATAATCAATAGATAGTTTGGACTACTTTTGTCCTTGGTGATATTATGTAAATGGGCATAATTTGTTAAGACTTGTTATTAAACTCACAATTGATTTTTGGACTTCAAAATGTGCTGATTCAAAAAAAAAAAAAAAAACACCACACACAAAAAAAAAAAAAAAACACTAATAACAATTACAATGAGGTCGACCTCAGAGTAATCTTATTCTTTATATAATTCGATAAGATGAGATGGTTTATAATAAATCATCTATCTAATTTGATATTTTGCAGAAGTACTCTTCAATTTTTTATTTTTTTTATTTTTTTTTAATAAAAAAAACATTGTAAAAATGTTTGGCTGCATAATGTTGAATTCCTTTAACAACAATTCAGAGTGCTGTAAGTTGGGTGCATGAGTAAATTACCTACGTGAAGGTAGGCATGAGTAAACTTCTACTATTACCATGAGTCCTTGCTGTAATTAGCTTGCAACTTTGTTATACTAATTGTCATTCTTTTTGTGTACTGTTAATTGCCATAGATTTTGCTTATCCACATAACATATTAACCGGATCAACATCAAGTATTTAAATCAACTATTTTTTCATTTTGACAAAGTAAAAAAGTTAAGATTTTTCGGTGTTAATTTGAGTAAAACATTTACTGTAACAAAATTGTTGAGACATTGGAGAAAACTAAGGAGTAGTAACAAGTTTTGATACCTTTTTCAAAACAGGCACTGCAAATGAGGAGGAGGTAATTTTCTTTTGCACTGATCTCTGTTACGCATGAGAATCATAATGAGATGTGTTGTCTCCTATGTTTCCTCTGTGTTGCCTATTATTGTTTCGCTTCTGATTTTGATGACACCTCTCAGAATCAATTGGTCTCCTATGTTTCCTCCGGGTTGCCTATTATTGTTTCGCTTCTGATTTTGATGACACCTTTCAGAATCAATTGGTAAGAGGTAAACGATTAGGTGAATTAGTCAAACAGTATCTCCTAATTACTCCAAATTTCAGATTCCACAAACGGAGAAAAGGGAGATTTGAGTTCTATTAACTTATATTTATAGTATTATTTTTTACGTGTTAGAGTCTAATGTATTTATTTTATTTTTTTTTGTTCTTTTATATATCTATATATATATATACTCAATTTCAACTTTCCTATAAAAACTACCACCAAACCCTTGAGACTTAAAGGGATACCTCTTCCACATCCTCGAGGGAAGATTGAGGGTTTAAACACAATGAAGACGTATGTGAGTATATTAAAAAAATGATGGTCAATAAAAAGAAAAGTTGGGGGAGGAGATTGATAAAAGTATAGGGTTTACGCCTCTTTATTTTATTTTTATTTTTTTCAATGACAATAATGTTACGAATTAGTTGTTAGAAGGGAAGGAAAGGTGCAAGACACAAATACGGGCTCCTGGACACAAAGAACAACCCAACAACATAATAAGGACTCACCATGCCAAAAGTTAAGCCCTTGGAAGCTATCTAGAGACCTTCCCTAGTCATGACTGAACATCCTTTTTAATGTAAATGTTGGTTAATAAATTTCCTTTCACCACAATGTTTTTGCACACCATTCCACTAACACGTATACATACGTGCACACATTTAGGTAGAAACCAGAAATGAGTTACTTTTTCTTAAAATTTAGCTATGTTAACATGAAGTTGAATCAACTCTCCTCCAACATATACAGTACTTCATAATTATTTCCCTGCGTTTAGTGTGCAAAAATGGAATGGAATGAAATGCAAATGGGAATGAAATGAGTTATGAATGGAATAAAATGATCATTTTCATTCTATTGTTTGGTTGTAAATATGAAATGTATAAGAATTAAATGAAAATAACCATTCTAGTGTTGAGTCGACAAGGTTTATACCAGAGAGGTACGAGGGTTGGAATGGTGAAGGGTACAAGTTGCTGCCTTTTGGTGGCGGAAGGCAAGGGTGTCCTGGAGCTGTACTGGCTAACAGGGTAATTGGATTAATAGCATTGGGGGCCTTGATTCAGTCATTTGAGTGGGAGAGAGTTGGTGGGGAGGAGATTGATATGATAGGGTTTAGGCCTCATCATGCCAAAAGCCAAGCCCTTGGAAGCTATCTTTAGACCTCGAATGGTTGTATCTGAACATCCCCCTTGAGTCTAAATGTTGGTAAATAAATACATTTTTGCACACCATTCCAGTAACATATATACGCGCATTTAGGTAGAAACCAGAAATGAATTACTTTGTTAAAACAAATAGTTTAGCTACATCAACATGACCTTGAACCAACCCTACTTCAACATATACACTCCAGAATTATTCTCCTAAAATCCCCATAATTCTAGCAAAGATGTTAGGAAATCGTTAGTTTGTGTTGACAAATTGGTGGAAAAGGGGTTTTGTATACAGTTGGGTAAAATGTTTTGTGGTCAAATTTTTTTCTTTTTTTTTTTCCCTAGTTAGTACTTGTAACGATCTGAACCCGAAGGTCCAAATTGCTAACCGAGTCCTTACCCGAATCCGAGGTCAACTAAGGACACTACCATCCTTTCATATGTCAATACATAATATACGTGTCATCCCAAGGTTTATAAAAAATAATAATAATAATAATAAATTAATAAATAAATAAAAATAAAATGAGATCATAGTTACAAAGTATGTTAAAACAGTCTACTAGCCCATCGAATCCTGTGGAGGAGCATCGTTCGCAACTTCCCGTCCGTGTCCTGGAAAATGTTAAATTTAAGAGGTGAGCAAATTGCTCAGCAGGAAGTGCCTAAGACACACCTTTTATGACCCCGTGAATCCACATAGAGAATAGAAATCATGAGAACGAGATCATATCTCAGGAGTCGAGTAAAACCACTGTATTATCAACAAACATACATATATCAACCAACTACCAAGTACACCAAGTATGCCAATGATGTGTCATGCCATGCAATGTCACTCCCCATTTCCGAAACAATACCGTTTCAACTTTCAAACCGTTATGTAATCCGACCCAAGGCACCTCCAAGGCGTCATGAAAGGGGGATTGGCTAACTATCCACGACCACAAGGCACCTTCAAGGCGTCGCATCCGGCCTAGTTAACTCAATCCCTAGTCCTCTCTAGACTACACTAACACTACGGACCACTAGGCGCCTCCTAGGCGTCCGGTTTTCACAAATACTTTCCAAAACAATTTTCCCAAAATTATTTCATTTCATTTCAAAACAAATTTTCCCTTTCTTGCCCAATGTAATGCAATGCATGAATGCTTCATGCTTTGATCACCATACAATGTCAAGTTTACAATTCATCTATATCTCATTTGCATGCTTTTGAGAAAATTAAATTATTAAACTCTCAATTAACAATTTTGGTAACATAGTATTTGACATTCAACCATTCAAGTGCAAATAATCAAAATGAATAAACAATACAAGCAATTTCTATTACTTTAAACACATTATACACTTTGTCATGCTCATTATACATAAAATGTCTATAACCATAAACAATACTCATAATTTAGTAAACAATTTAGCAACTTTTATAAGAAAACTCACAAAAGTCAAAGAAAATTGTGGATTAGAAACCTCTACCTCAAAAAATGAGAAAACCTCCAAACTGAGCTCAAATCTCGAAATTCCAAGGTTGGCCAAACAAGGATTTGCTCCGATCAAAATGTAGATCTTGATGAGCTCTTCAATTTGCCTCAAACGGCATCAAAAAAATTTTAATTGATGAGGGAGAAATCAAGACTTGAAATTCTACTTGGAAAGAAAAAGAAAAAGAAAAATAAGATGAGAAATAGGGGAGAGAGTGAGTTACGGGAGAGAGAGAAAATTGTGAAGCCAATGGTGGCCTCCTTGCCACTTATTTGTAAAGTGGTGGGACCCACCACTTTTTCTTTTATTTTCTTTTTATTTCTTTTCCTTTTTACACCAAACAAAAATATATATATACACAAACTATATAAAACTCACATAAAATATATTAAATAAAACACATGAGATGCAAATGAACCCAACTAAAATTTCGGTACGCAACAATTCCGGTAGCGGGTTTCATACGGGAGATCCGAAAAACTGAAAAATGCAAAAATGACAAACCTTACATTTCAAAGAGTCCTAAACTCAATGAAACACTCCAACAAACTCTCAGACATAACCGGCACACCCCACAGTGTCCGGCATATAAAACGAGAAAAGACAAAAATGCCCTTGCACAAACGAAAAATTCCCAAAAAAAAAATAGAAAATGACAAAAAATGGAAATATTACCGTACTCAGACACCCCGTTTAAGAATTTGTTTGTATTCAAGAGGAGTCGCCGTTAGACTTGAAACATCAAGGCCAAGTAATTTACTCACTTGTGCCAACCCGTGGGTTGTCTCTCTAGTGGATTTGTCAAGACCCTTCAAGGCAGAAGTAAAGATATCAAATGAGATCAAAATCCATTCAATGAAACCACAATTTATGCACACACAACTATCTAGAAACATACACCTAATGCAATAGATATGAAAACTGATTTGCTTGGAAATCACAATCTAGAAAAAGGTAAATTTGTATTGGATTGGTATAATCAATAGATATTTTGGACTACTCTTGTCCTTGGTGATATTATGAAAATGGGCATAATTTGTTAAGGCTTGTTATTGAACTTGCAATTGATTTTTGGACTTCAAAATTAAAACAATGCATAATGGGTTGTTGCACCGGTCCATGAAAATTATTCACAAAATATTTAGTAGTGTCCAGAGACGCATTTTGAATTAAACCATTTTAATATAGACAACATTATGATGTTACTTGTATAATTTTTGTGTTCAAAGTGTGCTGATTCAAAAGAAAACTAATGACAATTACAATGCGGTCGAGCTCAGAGTAATCTTACTCTTTATATAATTCGATATAATGAGATGGTTTATAATAAATCATCTGTCTAATTTGATATTTTACAGAAGTACTCTTCAATTTTTTATTTTTTATTTTTGGCTGCTGAATTCCTTTAACAGCAATTCAGAGTGTTGTAAGTTGGGTGCATGAGTAAATTACCTACCGGAAGGTAGGCATGAGCAAACTTCTACTATTACCATGAGTCCTTGCTGTAATTAGCTTGCAACTTTGTAATATTAATTGTCATTCTTTTTGTGTAGTGTTAATTGTCATAGGTTTTGCTTATGCACGTAACATATTAATCTGATCAACATCAAGTATTTAATCAACTATTTTTTCATTTTGACAAATTTTAAAATGCTAAGATTTTACGGTGTTAATTTAGAGTGAAACATTTACTATAACAAAATTGTTCAGACATTGGAGAAAATTAAAGATGAGTAACCAGTTTCGATATCTTTCTCAAAACAGACACTGCAAATGAGGAGGACATAATTTTCTTTTGCACCGATCTCTGTTACGCATTGGAAACATAATGAGATGCATTGTCTACTACGTTTCCTCCGGTTGCCTATTAATTATATAGAAATAGATCTGTGTAGCGAATTGAGTCAATAATGTAGTCTAGAAATATTGTACATACATATATATATATATATATATATATAATATGTATATGTATTACTAATTGCAATTCAACAAGTACTTGTAAGCTTTCCATAATTCGCCTCTGATCTTGATAAAATCACTCAGGATCAATTGTCGAGTATCAAGTAAACGATTACGTGAATTGCTGCTCAAACATTATCTCCTAATTGCTCCAAATTTTTGGAGATTCTACAAAATTATAATTCCAATTAAGCTTTAAAATGGAGAACTGAGTTCAATTAACTTCAAATATATATATATTTATAAAGAAATCTAGTATTACTTTTTAAGTGTTAGAGCCTAGAAATCTAGTATTACTTTTTAAAGTTTTTTTTTTTGGTTCATTTGTTAAAATGAAAAAAATATTTATGAAGGATCTCTAATACACACAAATAAAAAGAATAATAATAATAATAATAATAATAATAATAATAATAAAAACTTTGGGGTCCCTATCACATGAACAAACAAATACTTTAGGTTAGAGACCCTCTTTTATACTCTCTTTTTTTTTTTTTTTTTTTAATGTTAATAAAAAGAAAAGTTCGGGGAGGAGATTGATAAAGTAGAGGGTTTACCCCTCTTTATTTATTTTTATTTTTTTCAATGGTAACAATGCTACGACTTAGTTGCTAGAAGGGAAAGAAAGGTATAAGGCTCAAACACGGCTTCTGAACACAAGAAGCAACCCAACAACATGATAAGGGCTTCTGAACACAAGAAGCAACCCAACAACATGATAAGGGCTCACCATACCAAAAGTTAAGCCCTTGGAAGCTATCTAGAGAACTCACCTAGTCATTACCGAACATCCTTTTCAATGTAAATGTTGGTTAATAAATTTATTTTCGCCACAATGTTTTTGCACGCCATTCCAGTAACACATATTTACATACATGCACACATTTAGGTAGAAACCATAAATGAATTACTTTTTGTCAAAATTTAGCTACATTATACACTTCACAATTATTCCCTTAATGTTGCGTTTAGTGTGCAAAAATGAAATAGAACACAAATGGGAATTAAATAAGACATGAATAGAATGAAATGGTCATTCTCATTTTATTGTTTGGATGTAAATATGAAATGTATATGAATTCAATGATAATAATCATTCTAGTGTTTGGTTGGATCAATTCAAAATTTAGAATGGAATAAATTTTAAATTGAATTATGCAAAATACCACTCTTAGTGACAAATAAATTAAATTAATAAAATAACATTCTTTTATTATTATTTTAAATGGCGGCCGGTGGTGGATGGCGGTGACGAAGGTGGTGGAGGTGGAAAGTAGTAGTGGTGTAGGTGGTAGTATTAGAAGGCGGCGGAAAGAAGGTGGAAGTGGAGGGCGGTGGAGGTGGCGTGGTAGTGGTGGAAGGTGATGATGGTGGAAGGCAATGGCGGTGGTAGTGGTGTGGTAGTGATGGTGGGAGGAAGTGGAGGCGATGGTGGAAGGTGGTGGTAGAAGGCAGTGGAGGTGGCGTTGGAGTGGTGGTGAAGGGTACAAGTTTATACCAGAGAGGTTTGAGGGTAGGAATGGTGAAGGGTACAAGTTGCTGCCTTTTGGCGGCGGAAGGCGAGGGTGACCTGGAGCTGTACTGGCTAACAGGGTGATTGGATTAGCGTTGGGGACCTTGATTCAGTCATTTGAGTGGGAGAGAGTTGGTGGGGAGGAGATTGATATGGTATAGGGTTTAGGCCTCACCATGCCGAAAGCCAAGCCCTTGGAAGCTATCTATAGACCTCGAATAGTCATGACTGAACATCCTCTTTGAGTCTAAATGTTGGTTGTCAATAAATTTCCTCTTTTCTTGTAATACATATTTGCACACAATTCCAGTAACATATATACACGCATTTAGGGAGAAATCAGAAATAAATTACTTTTTGTTAAAACAAAATAGTTTAGCTTCAACATGACCTTGAACCAACTCTACTTCAACATATACACTCCAGAATTATTCCCCTAAAATCCCCAGAGTTCTAGCAAAGATATTAGGAAATAGTTAGTTTGTGTTGACAAATTGGTGGAAAAGGGGTTGTATACTGTTAGGTAAAATGTTTTGTGATCAATTTATTTGTATATAAGAGGAGTCAAATGTTAGACTTGAACCATCAAGACCGAGTGATTTACCCACTTGAGCCAACCCGTGGGTTGTCTCTCCGGTAGATTTGTCAAGACCCTTCAAGGCAGAAGTGAAGATTGAGAAATGAAAAATGATTTGCTTGGAAATCACAATCTAAAAAAAGGTAAATTTGAATTTGGATTGGTACAATCAATAGATAGTTTGGACTACTTTTGTCCTTGGTGATATTATGAAAATGGGCATAATTTGTTAAGGCTTGTTATTAAACTCACAATTGATTTTTGGACTTCAAAATGTGCTGATTCAAAAAATAAAAATAAAAAATAAAAAAATTAACAATTACAATGAGGTCGACCTCAGAGTAATCTTATTCTTTATATAATTCGATAAGATGAGATGGTTTATAATAAATCATCTATCTAAGTTGATATTCTACCGAAGTACTCTTCAATTTTTTTTTTTTTTTGAAAAAACATTGTAAAAATGTTTGGCTGCATAATGTTGAATTCCTTTAACAGCAATTCAGAGTGCTGTAAGTTGGGTGCATGAGTAAATTACCTACGGGAAGGTAGGCATGAGTAAACTTCTACTATTACCACGAGTCCTTGCTGTAATTAGCTTGCAACTTTGTGATACTAATTGTCATTCTTTTCGTGTACTGTCAAGTATTTAAATCAACTATTTTTTCATTTTGACAAAGTAAAAATGTTAAGATTTTACGTCGTTAATTTGAGTAAAACATTTACTGTAACAAAATTGTTGAGACATTGGAGAAAACTAAAGAGTAGTAACAAGTTTTGATATCTTTTTCAAAACAGACACTGCAAATGAGGAGGAGGTAATTTTCTTTTACACTGATCTCTGTTACGCATGAGAATCATAATGAGATGTGTTGTCTCCTACGTTTCCTCGGTTGCCTATTAGTGTTTTGTTTCTGATTTTGATGACACCTCTCAGTGTTTCGTTTCTGATTTTGCTGTCACCTCTCAAAATCAATTAGTAGGAGATAAACGATTACGTGAATTAGTCAAACAATATCTACTAATTACTCCAAATTTCAGATTCTACAAAATTATAATTCCAATTATAGACTTAAATTAATTTATAAAAAGATAAAATCTACCTTCCTCACTCAAGTACGGAGAAAAGGCAGAATTGAGATGTAGTATTATTTTTTACGTGTTGGGAGTCTAAAAAAACTTTGGAGTCCCTATCACATGAACAAACAAATACTTTAAGTTAGAGATCCTCTTATATATATATATATATATATATATATATATTTTAAAACTCAATTTTAACTTTCCTATAAAAACTACCACCAAACCCTTGACACTTGTGTGTTACTCACATATATATACTCGAGGGAAGATTGAGGGTTTAAACACAATGAAGACATATGTGAGTATAATTGCCTATCGAAAAAGAAAAAAAAAAATGTTGGTTAATAAAAAGAAAAGTTGGGGGAGGAGATTGATAAATTATAGGGTTTACCCCTCTTTATTTATTTATTTTTTTTTTCAATGGCAATAATGTTATGAAGTAGTTGTTAGAAGGGAAGGAAATGTGCAACGCTCAAATACGGGTTTCTAAACACAAAGAATAACCCAACAACACGATAAAGATTCACCATGCCAATAGTTAAGCCCTTGGAAGCTATATAGAGACCTTCCCTAATCGTGACTGAACATCATTTTTAATGTAAATGTTGGTTAATAAATTTTCTTTCAGCACAATGTTTTCGCACACCATTCCAGGAACACATATACATACATGCACACGTTTAGGTAAGAAACAAGAAATGAGTTACTTTTTGTTAAAATTTAGCTACTTTAACGTGACGTTGACCCAACTCTGCTTCAACATATACACTTCATGATTTTTCTCTTGCGTTTAGTGTGTAAGAATAGAATAATGGAATGCAAATAAGAATGAAATGAGATATGAATGGAATAAAATGGTCATTCTCATTCTATTGTTTAGTTGTAAATATGAAATGGATAGGAATTGAATGAAAATAACCATTTTAGTGTTTGGTTAGACCAATTCAAAATTTAGAATGGAATAAATTTAAAATTGAATTCTCCAAAATACACTGACAAATAAATTAAATTAATAAAATAACATTCTTCTTCTTCTATTATTATTATTGTAAAAAAAAAACTAATGAAAATTAGAATGCGGTCAACCTCAGAGTAATACCATTCTTTATATAATTCGACAAGATGAGATTGTTTATAATAAATCATCTATCTAATTTGATATTTTACAGAAGTACTCTTCAATTTTTTATTTTTTATTTTTTATTTTTAAAAAAACATTGGAAAAATGTTTGGCTGCATAATGTTGAATTCCTTTAACAGCAATTCAGAGTGCTGTAAGTTGGGTTCATGAGTAAATTACCTACCGGAAGGTAGGCATGTAAACTTCTATTATTACCATGAGTCCTTGCTGTAATTAGCTTGCAACTTTGTGATATTAATTGTCATTCTTTTTGTGTAGTGTTAATTGTCATAGTTTTTTCTGATGCACATAGCTGCTAGTTTTTGCTGGTCAATAATGCCCTGTAGAAATATTGTTGATATTTTACAAGTATATAAAATATGTATATGTATAACTAATTGCAATTCAACAAATACTTATAATAAGTCTTTGAGGTAAATGATTACGTGAATTGTTCAAATAATATATATATTTTTTTTCTTAGTTCGTACTCACACACGTGTCTCTCTTGAGACAGAGACTGATACTGCTAGACCACTGACCCCTTGGTAATTGTTAAACAATATCTCCTAATTCCTCAAAATTTTAGGAGATTCTACAAAATTATAATTCCAATTAAAAGTTTAAATTAATTTATAAAAGGATAAAATCTACCTTCTAAGGGGAAAAGGGAGAGAGTTCAATTAACTCAAATATATATATACACACATATATATTTATTTATTTATAAAGAGATCTAGTATTCTTTTTTACATGGCCTAAATTATTATTTTTTGGTTCATTTGTTGAAATGAAAAAAATATTTATGGACGATCTCTAATACATACAAATAAAAAGAATAATAATAATAAAATAAAAACTTTGGGTCCTATCACATGAACAAACAAATACTTTAGGTTAGAGATCCTCTTTTATTCTATATATATATATATATATATATATATATATTTCTTTTACTCAATTTCAACTTTCCTTTAAAAACTACCACCAAACCCTTGACGGATACCTCTTCCACATCCTCGGGAAGATTGAGGGTTTAAACACAATGAAGACATATGTGAGTATATTTACCTATCGAAAATAAATAAATAAAATAAAATAAAATAAAATTGCTGGTTAATAAAAAGAAAAGTTGGGGAAGGAGATTCATAAGGTAGAGGATTCACGCCTCTTTACTTATTTTTATTTTTTTCAATTGCAATAATGTTAGAAATTAGTTGTTAAAGGGAAAGAAAAATGTGCAAGGCTTAAACACGGCTCCTGAACAAAGGAAGCAACCCAACCACACTTTCCAACTCAAAATGTAGCTTGAAAACCACTTTTATTTTCATAGAAATATTGGACCGATCTCGCGCCCACAAAAAGAAAACCAAGGATAAGGATTCACTATGCCAAAAGTTAAGCCCTTGGAAGCTATCTAGAGACCTCGCGTAGTCATGACCAAACATCCTTTTTTAATGTAAATGTTGGTTAATAAAGTTCTCTTTCACCACAATGTTTTTGCACACCATTCCAGTAACACATATATACATACATACACACATTTAGGTATAAACCAGAAATGAGTTACTTTTTGTTAAAATATTTTAGCCACATTAACATGACTTTGAACCAACTCTGCTTCAACATATACACTCCACAGTTACCCTAATGTCGTTTTAGTGTGCAAGACTAGAATAGAATAAATGGGAATTGAATGAGATGGTTATTCTCATTCTATTGTTTGGTTGTAAATATGAAATGTATAGGAATAAAATAATAACAACCATTCTAGCGTTTAGTTGGACCAATTTAAAATTTAGAATGGAATGAATTTTAAATTGAATTCTCCAAAATACCCCTCTTAGTGACAAATAAATTAAATTAATAAATTAACATTCTTCTTCTTCTATTATTATTATTATTTTTAAAATGGCGGCAGTGGTGAAGGTGGAAAATGGTAGTGGTGTAGGTGGTAGTATTAGGTGGTGGAAGGCGGCAATGGTGGTGGAAGGAAGAAGGTGGTAGTGGAGGGTGACGGTGGTGGCGGAAGGTGACAGTGTTAGTGGCAGAAGGCAGTGGCAGTGGCGGTGGAGGTGGTGGAAGCAGTAATGGAAGGTGATTATGGTGGAAGGCAATGGCAGTGTTAGTGGTATAGTGGTGGTGGTAGAAGGCAGTGGAGGTGGCGGTGGAAGGTGGTGGTGGAAGGCAGTGTAGGTGGCGAGGGTGGCAGCAGTGGTGGAGGTGGCAGTAGTGGTGGAGGTGGTGGTGGAAGGCAATGAAGATGGCGGCAGTATGATAGGGGTGGGAGACGACTATGGTAGCAATGGTGGAAGGTGACAATGGTGTAGGTGCTCTTGGTAGAAGGTGGTAGTGGCAGAACGCGGTGGTGTTGACGGCGTTGACGGTAATGGTGATAATGGTGGTGGCAATGATGGTGGTGGAAGGTAATGAAGGTGGCAGTGTTTGAAGGTGGTAATGGTTGAAGGCGGTGGCGGTGGCGGTGGCGGTGGCGGTGGCGGTGGCAGTGGTGGAAGTCATTAGTGGTGGTGGTAACGGTGGAGGTGGCGGTGGTCGAAGGTGGTAATGGTGGAAGGTGTCAGTAGGGGTGGCGACGGTGGAGGTGGCGGTGGTGAAAGGCAGTGGTGTAGTGGTTGAAGGTGGTAACAATAGTGGCAGTGGCAGTGACAATGGTGGAAAGCAATGGAGGTGGCAGTGGTGAAAGGAGCCGGTGGTGCTGGCGAATGTGGAGGTGGCAGTGGTGGAAGGCAGTGGAGGTGGCGGTGTGGTGGTTGAAGGCGGCAACAATGGTGGCGATGGCAGTAATGGTGGTGGAAAGCAATGGAGGTGGCAGTGGTGAAAGGCGGCGGTGGTGGTGGCGACTGTGGAGGTGGCGATGGTGGAAGGCAGTGGAGGCAGCAGTATGGTGGTTGAACGGGGCAACAATGGTGGTGATGGTAGTATTGGTGGTGGCAGTGGTGAAAGGCAGCGGTGGTGATGGAAGGCAGTGGTGGTGGTTTTTGAACTTAGAACATGAGGGTGTTTTGGGAAGTTTATTTTTTTAACCAATGGAATGAACATTCCCAACATAAATTGCATACCAAACAAATGAATGGTTAGAATGAGAATTTCATTTCATTACAATCCTGCACACCAAACGCAATATAAAATCGCAACAATTCTAATCGTAAAGGGAAAAATATTTAATACATCAGGGTAATGGTTATGTAGTACCTCGGCCAATAAGAACATTATCTCTCTTTTTTAATTTTAAGAAATAGCTAATTGACATTAGCTAGGGTAACTGTTGGATAAAACGTCTTTGTTATCAATTTGTCAAGACTCTTCAAGGCAAAAGTGAAGATTGAGAAATGGAAACTCATTTTGCTTGGAAATTTCATCGGATTCCATCATCAAATCCAATCACAATCTAGAAAAAAAAACTTAAGTGAGACCAAGAAAACTTTGGATTTGGATTCGTTTAAAGGATAAGATAGTTTGGACTAATTTTGACCAAAGTCAGTGGCCTAGCGGTATCAGCCTCTTACTTCCAAAAGGTAGGTCATGGGTTCAAATCTCAGAAGAGACATGTGTGTGTGCGTACCAACCATGAAAAAAAAAAATGGGCTTCATTTGTTGAGTTAAGGTTTGTTTCATCTTTTGAATGTAAAAAAGTGATTTTTGGACTTGGAAATTAAAACAATATATAAATGTATAATAAGGTTGTTGTTGCACGGGTCCATGGAAATTATTGATCAAAATATCAATAGAGTCTATAGCTGAGTATGCACATACAAGATCAAATGAGAGACTACCATTATACTCCCTCTATCCCAAAAGCTAAGCGCTTGGAAGCTATCTATAAACCTCGAATAGTCATAACTCATGATTGAACATCCTCTTTGAATCTAAATGTTGGTTAATAAATTTCCTTTTTTCTTGTAATACATATTTGCACACCATTCGTGTAACATATATACAAATATATATACACACATTTAGGTAAAAGCTAGAAATGAATTACCTTTTGTTAAAAAATAATAATAAATTAGCTCATCAACATGACCTTGAACCAACTCTGCTTCAACATATACACTCCAGAATTATTCCCCTAAAATCCCAAGAATTCTAGTAATGATGTTAGGAAATTGCTAGTTTGTGTTGACAAATTGGGGAAAAAGGGGTTTGTATACTGTTGGGTAAAATGTTTCTATGGTCAATTTTTTACTCCCTTCGCCCCATATTAGTAGTCCATCATTCTCTTTTTACATGTCCCAAATTAGTTGTCCTCTTTGAAAAGTCAAAGCAAATAAATTCTATATTTCCATCATTGTCCTTTATCTTTTAAAAAAATTTCAAACTTTGTAACTATATATATTTTAATTAGAAGGGATAATTTGGTAATTTTAAAAGGGGACAATACATTAAATGCATGTCCCCTTAAAAACTCCAATTTTTATAAATGGACTTCTAGTGTGGGACAGAGGAAGTATTTTTTTATTCCTAGTTGGTACTCATACACTCCCTTCAGAAATTATTTGCATTCAAGAGGAGTCGAACGTCAGACGAACGTTAGGCCCTAAAATATAAGAGCCAAGTGGCTTACTATAATGGGTAGGAATTTGTCCATTTACCCAAAAGCTCAAGTTGTTGGGTAATGTTGCATACTCACCCATTTATACCCAATCACTCTTCCATCCGAATCCAATGTGGGACAAATATCTCCTCGTAACATTCTGTAATATTTCCATTTTTCATCATTTTTCATTTTTCTAGAATTTTTGTTGTTGCAAGGGTATTTTTGTCTTTTATTGTTTTACGTGCCGAGTACTGCGGAGTGTGCCGGTTGTGTCTGAGAGTTATTTGGAGTATTTCATTAAGTTCAGGACTCTTTGAAATGCAAGGGTGATCATTTTGACATTTTTTCGTTTGTCGGGCCGGACAGTCCCGTGTGGGACCCGCTACCAGAATTGTTGCATGCGAGGACTTTAATTGGGTCTATTTGCATCACATATATCTTATTTAATGTACTTTAAAATATTGTGAATTAAATGTGCATATATATATATGTGTGTGGTGTAAAAAGAAGGTGAAAATAAAAGAAAAAGAAATCATTTTTTTGGTGGGGCCCACTACCACTTGAAGTGGTCATGAGACAACATTTTGGTCTCCATTTTTCCTTCCTTTCCCGTAAGCCTCTCTCTCCCATTCTAGACTTTTCTTTTTTTTTTCTTCTCTTGGTTTCAAATCTTTAAACTTTAATTTCTTTCTCAATACTTGAAAATTTTGGAAGCCGTTTGCGGCAATTCAAAGAGCACAGCGAGATCTTCACATCTATATAAGCAATTTCAGTTTTAATGCACTCTAGGGATTCCGATTTTAAGACCCATTTTGAGAGTTTTTCATCCTCCTTGAGGTAGGAGTCTCTAATCCACACAATCTTACACTTTTGTGAGTTAATTTTACTTAATTAGTGTCATAGCATGTTAATTTGTGTTGATTTTACTCTAAAGTGATTTAATTTGGTATATGAAGTATATGATTTTGTGTGTAGTTGATATTGTGCAAATTAACATGCTTAATTTAAATTGATTGCCTTGAAAATGATTTTATTGTTGTAAATGAAACCTATGATTATGTGTATTAATTAAATTGTGTGAAAAACATGCCTAGATGTAAATTTCCATGCCATGAGGTTTAAGATTTTGCTAGAAATTGCTACGTGAAAGTATATTGAATTGTGTAATATAAAATCTCTGAATATGTGTATTAATTCATTTGTTTGAAAAGCATGCCTAATGTGTTAAATTTCATGCCTTTGGTGCTTATTAATTTGCTGGAAATTGCTCTGTGTTGAATATATATATATATATATCTTTGATTGTCATTACATTAGAAAAGTATGTGATGTTCATGCATAGCATTGGGTATGAAAAGGGGAAAATTGTTTTGAAAGGAAAAAAGGGATTTTGGGACAAAGATTTGATTAAAGTTATTTTTATGAAAACCCGGTCGCCGCAGAGCTACCAAAGGGCCGTGATGTTAATATAACCTAGAAGGAACTAGGGAGATCACCCTAGCGTGGTTGAGCTATCTGGGCCCCAAATGACGCCGCGGAGGTACCAATGGTCAAGGACAATAGCCAATCCTTCTCTCGTGTCGTCGCGGAGTCACCAACGGATGGGTTATATTAACAGTTTGAAAAATGATGGATTTGGATTTTGAAAATGGGGCATATCATGGCACGACATTGTTATTTTGGAATTAGAATTAATGTTATATTCCTTCCCGGTATAGTATGACCCCGCTTTCTATTTCTATTCATTATTTGGATTCACGGGGTCACAAGAGCTGTGTCTTAGGCACCACCTACTGAGCTTTATGCTCACCCTATTATTTTAATATTTTTCAGGACATGAGAAAGAAGTGGCGGAAGACGTTCCACCACATGCCTAATTTGGATTAGAAGATTATTTTACTATTTTTGTATCCAAGTCTTACTATTTTTGTAAAACTTAGTATATTGTATTCTGTACGGAGACTTATGGACTCTTGTTATTATAATTATATTCATGGACTGTAAGTAGATGTAATTGGAGTAAAATTCTAGTATGTAAGTATGGAACTATGTATAAGACAGGATGAATGGGTTGATGGTGATGGGCTATTTTGAGGAGGTCGTTGATGTTGTTGTTTTGAGAATATTTTATATTATTTGCATTGTGTGCTGGTACAGGTTAGATAATTTTTGAAGGTCCAAGAGAGACCATTGCATTTTTTTTATGCATTTAAGCAGGTTGGCGTAGGACCCTTTTTAGAAGAGGTCATGCTGAATTTTTTTTTTTTTTTTTTTTTTTTTTTTTTTTTTTTTTTTTGTTGGCATCAGTTTAGGGACGTTACAAAGTTGGTATCAGAGCAATGGTTCGAATACCATTAGGACGATGGGTAGAGGCCTACTTAGGTTTGCATGGGGAAGTTGAATTGCATAATTATGTGCTACGTGTTAAAGTGTTTAAATGTTTGAGAAGCATGCCTACTTGTTTATTTGCTTATGTGATCACATGCTTATATGTTTACAGTTTTGAAGGTATGCCTATTTGTTATGTGCTTACAAGTCTAGATGTCGGTATATGTAAATGAAGCGTATATGTTAAGTGAAAGCATGTCGATTTGTTATATGTTTCCATGTTAGGAAATTATGACTTGACCACCCATTATAGGCTTAAGTTATGATGATGGTGTCATACGTCATGTATACTTAGAACTGGTTAGTATGCGGCTTTGTATACGATTTTGTGATAGGTGTACACGCTTGGGAAGGGTACGGCTTTATAGGGTGAGTTGTTTGGTGTGCTCTTAAGTGTTGTGTCTTAGTTTCAAGTTATGTGAGTGTTGAAAGCTTTGAGTCAGGGTCACTTGATTGTGTTGTATTTGACTCTTTTCTTTCCATTTTTAGAGTCATGCCTCCGAAGAGATGTAGAGAAGCAAATGATGGTAGGGAGCAGGACGAGCTCTTTGATTGGGACCTTTTGGTTAAGAATTTGGTTGAGGCCATGACAAACTTTATACGTGCAGTAGTCATAAAGGCTCAGAGGTCGATGGTACAGTCGGAGAGAATAGAGGTTATGGACAGATATGGAGATAGGGGCTCATGGAGTCAGGCTAAGGAGGTGGAGATGTTGTCCGAGAGTCATATACGAAAGATGTTAAAAGGTGATTCTTCTCATTCTCCCGTTGTTTTTACGTCACCGCTAGAGACATCCCCTAAGGTCGAAAAGGCTTGCTATAGGTGCAAGCAGACAGGTTATTTGAAAGCAGGGTGCCCTTGGAGTCGGCCTAGTTCTGGAGTTTGTTTTATATACGGTCAGCCTGATCATAGGAAGAAGGATTGTCCCAAGAGAGGTGGAACTCCAGTTGGGCAGGTAGGTTCAGGGCAAGGACCGACTCGACCTTCAGTATCACAGATTGGTGTTCAGCTTGGAAAGTTGAAAGAATGGGAGACTCAGGGTCATATAGTCAGTCCGGTTGTTTCTCCTGTTGAGTCACCAAAGGTGTGATACTCCTCGGATCCGGGACACGGGTTGATCAGGCCCAAACCCAAACCCGAGGGAATATTAAACAATTAATATTTTAAAACGAACACAGATTACAAAAATTGAATTAAAAGAACTAAATATTAAAGCTGGAAGAAGTATTAAATATAAAATCCTTAAATACTAAAGATAATCCAATAATCCAAAACCTCCAAGAGTACAACTCGGGAATCCATCTAGTGGACCCCTAAATCAAATCCCAACTGAATATAAAATAACTAGAAATAAAACCAAATCTAAAATATGGAATGAAATCCTACGTCGTCGGTAGAATGAATGATAGTCACTGCTCAGCACGATCAAGCCTAATACTGGAACCGTCCGATACCTGAAAAATATAAGAGTGGGTCAGGCCCACGAACAAGTTCTAATCTAACTACAATCCATACAGTGACCCGATACGCAGATGCAACCTAAATATCTCACAATATCTATCTAGTTCATAAATACACACACACACACACACACACACACACACACACACACATATATATATATATATATCCACACTAAGGGACATTCACTAGACTACAGTAGGGGTCTCAACCTGAATAAAAGGCAACATGCGAAAATGCACCCAAAGGTGGGCATGAGTACCTAGACCTAACAGGGTACACCTCAACCTATCATAGTCAGTTACGCATCCACTACATATACGCACCCTAACCAACGAGCCTAAGACTCAAGCTCATCTCGTGGTACCATAACTATATATCTAAAATCTGTCTAAAAACAGAGTATGTCATTTATTGAGCTGATATACAATATACAATCTAGTTAGTCACTCAACTTATTCAGTTGATATGACTTAACTACAACCAGCTAATCCAGGAAGTCATTCAACTTAGTCAGTTGATCTGACTTAAACACAATTATGATTTAATATTTTACAATCCATTCCTTTAATCCAATAGGTTAGGCCTTAACGTTTTGAGCTAAACCATCCCAAGTATACCACCGTCCCATACCGGTGCATACAATCCTCAATATCCATGTAACTTACAACATATAAATAATAGTTTAGCAATTTACAGTCCAAAATCCATTATCCAAATAATTACAAAAGAGTGTTTAACATTTTAGAAATTAAAAATCCAAGCGTATCTATGTAATTGCAGAAAAAGGTTTAATATTCCAACAATTAGCATCCAGAGCATGCATAGATCAATTCTAATAAATAAAGGACCCTGTCATGCATTTAAAATAAGTTTTATAATCATACTATATCCCATTAAATTGCTAAAATTAAATTAAGCAATTTAGTTCCTTTCTTCTGTTAACAGCATGCGCAGTTATATATTTTTCTACTGTTCCATCCTTTAGCATAAAGACATAAACTATGCAATAAGAGGTTTTAATAACACTTGAAATTGGAATTAAGAACCCCAGTATACTCATAACACAGTTCAGAAAGAATTAAAATCATCCAAACGACGCCCAGAAAAGTCCAGAAAACATCAACGTGAGAAAGCCTGCTTTTAAACTTGTAGAGCAAGCTCCAAAAACAATAGATCAGGCTCTAAAACTTCTTGGAGCTGGCTTTAAAGGGGTTGAGCCGGCTCTACATCCCCTAGAGCCAGCTCTACTCTCAGGGGGAGCTGGCTCCCTCTTCCATGGAGTCAGCTTTTTCCCTCTCTGAGAGCCTAAACCTCCTCTGGCCTTCTGTTTCATCTCCGACCGCTTCCACCCCTTTTGTTTTAGGTAAAAATTGAACCTAAGGGTCTTAAATTACATCCAGTTATCAATCCAATCCTTTTTTTTTTTTTTACCATAATTTGCATTAAAAGAACAATTAAAGCAACTACCGTTTCAACATGCTCAACGATTAAAAGGTGAAACCAACTTATAGTAACACTTCCAGATTAAGTTTAATACATACAGATGATGAACTTAATATATATTAAACATGCACGATTCAGTTTTATGATTCATTAAACCTTAGAGCCTATCTAGGTGCACAGAACACAAGCCAACGGGAAAGAGGAAGAAAAGAACTTGCCTTTACAGTTTTGGACTCAAAACTTTGTCGCCGTCTTCCTAAGCACTCCGACGACGTTCGTTTACTGTCCACACAACCTCTTACTGCTCAGCCTTCCCTTCTCCTAGGTCCAACTCTTAATCCTCAGCCGCAACCCCGACTGTAAACTCTCTGTTTTTCCTCACAACCTTACCCTATTTTTACAGAACTAACTTTTTATTTATTCTGTGATAAGATCTTAAAACCCTAGGCTAAAACACAATGGTGTATTTATAGACTTAGAACCATACAACCCTAATCCTAA
The DNA here is from genome assembly GCF_030987335.1 of Cornus florida. Lineage (NCBI taxonomy): Eukaryota > Viridiplantae > Streptophyta > Magnoliopsida > Cornales > Cornaceae > Cornus > Cornus florida. The sequence goes on along the minus strand of NW_026775579.1, from coordinate 54,970,474 downwards.
TACGATCCGGAAAAGAACAAATAACAGCTAAGTCGGCTAAATACGTGAAGTTTAATTTACAGCTATAACCGTAACTTAATTTACTACTAATTTTAACATTATAATAATTACACTAATTTAATCCCATTAAAACTTTTAATTAAACTAATTTAAACATTAAAATGAATAATACAAAATTAAACCCATTAAAGAAAATACAACATACAAGTAAATAAACAATTCAATTAAAGAAACAATAAATCAACTAATGCAATTTAAATTCATAATTAAACAATTAGATCCTTAAATCAAATAAATAATGAAAACAATTAAACACCTACACAAATAAGCAAATAGTCACACAAAAATTTTAAATTCATAATTAAACAATTAGATCACAATTAAATCAAATAAATAATGAAAACAATTAAACACCTACACAAATAAGCAAATAGTCACACAAATATACAATAAAACAATAATTAAAATGCCGAGACTATCCTTTTAAAATTAGGGGTATTACAAGAGGGACCCCTGTAGTCAAAGGTATGTAATTGCATTTATTTCTAGCATTTTATTGGTGTTTTGTTTTGGTAAGTGTTCGGTCTAACGGGTAATGGGGATAGTGATGGTAATGGCAATAATGTTGGAACAGGAATGAGGAGAAATAATGATGTTGAACTTAGGACATGAAGTTTTCTTGTTTAGGCATGTAAATTACCTTAGAAAGAGTGGTTTAAGTAGTTGGTTAAGTATTAATGATTGATTGCATAGTTGGTGGTTTTGAGGAGACTATTGGGTGTTGAGCATTCTGAGATTGTGTCCATTTTATTTTGAGGATTTGTCGGCATGCCATTGCCATATGGAGGTTTTTTCCTAGTGGTAAATAGTGGTTGTTGTGGGGGGAGTATCGAGAGGAATGGAGATTTCTTGTTTTGATGATGTTACCTTAAAGATGTTTAAAGAAAAATCGCTTAGTTGTGGCTTGATGGTCTGGTAGGATGATAGGTTTAAACTGTTGTTTTGATTGAGTGGCAGTAGAGGCGTTATGGCGTGATGTTTAGCATTGATGAGCATAATGGTTTCAGGTACGATTCGAGGATGGATTATAATTGCGAGTGTTGTTGTATGTTGTCAGGTAGGTGATGGGATTGTGCGCCAGTTGAGGCAATTGTGGATGGCTTAGTTTTTAGAACCAGCGAGAGCGGTGTTGCCGGATAGGAACCTTTTTCTTTTGAGGAGTCAGTAAACTGTTATGACTGAGGTCACAGGTCTTGTGTGCACAGTGTTTGAGGTAATGTCGTTTTGAGGGTGAAGGTGGAATGGGTGGTAAAGTGTTATTTTATGAGGTTGTCATTTGGGAGTGACGGTTTCCAGATGGGACGGAACGCGATGTCCAAAATGCTATGATTGTTTCCAGTAATCATGTGTCATGAGCATTAGTGCTCTTATCTGGTTGGTTTTGGTTGGCATGAGTATCGCGATGTAGTGTATATGAGGTTCCGTGTTTGTGTTTGACGATCCGTAAGTGGTGAGGTCACCTAGAATTAAGTTCGTAGTCCCGTATGTGTTTCCAGTTGGTTCTTATCCTTGTGTGTAAAAAGTTCATTTCATCTCAGGTGAGATTATGTGTCCACGGTTGGACGATTGGTGAGTAACGTGTGACAAAGTGTCGGGTGCATTCAGGTGTGAGTTGTCAGTCTCTTGTGAGAGCGGGGTTCATTACCCTTTCCATTTGTTCTAGTTCTGGCAAGGACGTCGTTCATTGTGAGACTTGTTCTCCATCTAAGAGTTGTGCACGTCCGTGGGTGGATGGATTTGTGAGCGGTTTGTTACGCTATTAAAGTTCATCGATTGAGGTCCTGATTGAAGGGGTCGACTCATTCCCACGGAGGGAGGTGGAGTCTTTGGTTTTTGTAGTGTTTGTTTTAAGAGTGGTTTTGACTGGTAGAATGTAAGGTACGAGTTACCGAATAGGGGTTGTGTTTTCGATGTTTAATACTAGCGGTGATAGCTAGGAAATGTGTCATAAATCACAGTCTAAGGATGATTAAGTGATGGGATGGGAGTCATGTACTCTGATGTTTTTATAGGCGTTTAATTCGAGCAGTGTCTTGAGGATAAGTGTCGATGTTGCTTTAGAATTTTGTGATTAGAGAAAGTGAATGTGTGATTCTATTGAGGAATAATAGGAATGATTGACTTTGGTTTTGAGGTTTCAGGTATGAGACAGTCGTATTATGTGTTTTGAAGAAGTAAGAATTGAACTGAATAATGTCATGGAGTTGTTTACCTGGTGTGGATGTTATGAGGAAATTAAGGATCTTTAGTGTTGATCGATGATTGTGACGTTTGTTTTCTTGTTGGTTATAGCTTGTTATGATTGTGTGATCGAGGAATGATTGTCGTGTTGCTTTTAGCATGTTGTTATGTGACTGTATAGTTGTTGAGGTTATGTAGAGCGATGGATTGATTAGAGAATGGATCTCGTGGTTGTTTTATGGACTGTAGGGTTGTGTTTGAGGTGTAGACCTGAGGACAGGAACGACGTCTGTGTTGAGATTGGATCGATGATGAGAATGGCCTGGCCAACCATTTCTCTTGAATCAGTTCCTCCTTAGCACGATGTGGGTTAAGAGTCAATAATTGTTTTAGTTTATCAAGAATAGTGAGTGTATGGTTTTAGGCGTTGTGCCGGTATGATAGTGTGAATTCAGGTGGTTGATCTTGGGTGATGAGGTGTGCTGGGTAGCACTAAGTGTTCGATAAAGGGTTTGTGGTACGATCATTGATTATTGAAGATCTTGTTTTGAGAATTTGTGTCCTAAGTACAGGATGGTGCGTTTTACTAATTTGGTGACTAATGTTTATGTAGTTATTGGGGGACTCATTGTTTAATCGTCCTAAAGTTGTTAAGTACAATGATTGTCATACAGTGTGATTTGTAGTTGTTGGTACGGTTATATGGTGGTGTAGCTACGTACTAGATAACAAGTGTTTGGTCTGCCAGAGATGTGTAGGTTAGAGTTGAGATTGATCGAGAGATAGACATGATTTCTTATTTGGGGTTTAGTGTGTCTTTTGAATGATGTGTTGATGTTAGATGTTGTCTTTTTCGGTAGTCTGATAACCGTCCTTTTCTCGGGTTTTGGAGCCTTTTGTGACTGTGTAGAGTTGACTTATGTCCATTTTGAGTCTGGCATAAGGTCTGGTTGGTCTGTGTTATGATGAAAAGAGAGATGGGTAACCTTATTGGGTTTTAGTGGCAGTGGTGCGTGATTGCCTGGTGACGTTCAATGTCAAAGGCAATAATGTTGGTGAGTTCATGGTTTTAGGGTTTTGTGACGTGTTCTCGGAAAGTGTGTGTATGTGGGCCTTTTTCATAAAAAGGGTAGATTTTGAAGACGAAATATTTTTACAGAGTGTAGATTGTAATATTTCCATTTTTCATCATTTTTCATTTTCCAAAATTTTTGTTGTTTCAAGGGCATTTTTGTCTTTTACCATTTTGCGTACCGGGCACTGCAGAGTGTGCCGGTTGTGTCTGAGCGTTGTTTGGAGCATTTCATTGAGTTTAGGACTCTTTGAAATGTAAGGGTGATCATTTTGGCATTTTTTCCTTTTTCGGGCTGGACAATTCCATGTGGAACCCGCTACCAGAATTGTTGCATGCAGGGATTTTAATTGGGTCCATTTGCATCACATATATCTTATTTAATGTGTTTTAATTGATTGTAAATTAAATGTGCATAAATATATATGTGTGTGGTGTAAAAAGGAAATGAAAATAAAAGAAAAAGAAATCATTTTTTTGGTAGGGTCCATTGCCACTTTAAGTGGTCATGACACCACATTTTGGTCTCCATTTTTCCTTCCTTTCCCGTAAGCCTCCCTCTCCCATTCTAGACTCTTTTTTTTTTTTTTTTTCTTCTCTTGGTTTCAAATCTTTAAACTTTAATTTCTCTCTCAATACTTGAAAATTTTGGAAGCCGTTTGCGGCAATTCAAAGAGCACGGCGAGATCTTCACATCCATATAAGCATTTTCAATTTTAGTGCACTCTAGGGATTCCGGTTTTAAGACCCATTTTGGGGGTTTTTCATCTTCCTTGAGGTAGGGGTCTCTAATCCACACAATCTTGCACCTTTGTAAGTTAATTTTACTTAATTAGTGTCCTAGCATGTTAATTTGTGTTGATTTTACTCTAAAGTGATTTAATTGGGTATAGGAAGTATATGATTTTGTGTGTCGTTGATATTGTGCAAATTAACATGCTTAATTTGAATTGATTGCCTTGAAAATGATTTTATTGTTGTAAATGAAACCTATGATTATGTGTATTAATTAAATTGTGTGAAAAACATGCCTAGATTTAAATTTTCATGCCATGAGGTTTAAGATTTTGCTAGAAATTGTTACGTGAAAGTAAGTTGAATTGTATAATATAAAATCTCTGAATATGTGTATTAATTCATTTGTTTGAAAAACATGCCTAATGTTATAAATTCCATGCCTTTAATGCTTATTAATTTGCTGGAAATTACTAAGTATGAATTGTGTAAAAAAAAAAAAATCTTTTATTGTCATTACATTGGAAAAGTATGTGATGTTCATGCATAGCATTGGGCATGAAAAGGGGAAAATTGTTTTGAAAGGAAAAAAGGGATTTGGGGACAAAGCTTTGATTAAAGTGATTTTTATAAAAACCCGGTCACCGCGAAGTTACCAAAGGGCCGTGGTGTTAATATAACCTAGAAGGAGTTAGGGAGATCGCCCTAACGTGGTTGAGCTATCTGGGCCCCAAATGACGCCGCGAATGTACCAACGGTTTGGGACAATAGCCAATCCTTCTCTCGTGTCGCCGTGGAGTCACCAACAGACGGGTTATATTAACAATTTGAAAAGTGATGGATTTGGATTTTGAAAATGAGGAGCGACATTCATGGCATCACATATCATGGCACGGCATTGTTATTTTGGAATTGGAATTAATGTTGTATTCCTTCCCGGTATAGTATGACCCCGCTTCCTATTTCTATTCATTGTTTGGATTCACGGGGTCACAAAAAGTGTGTCTTAGGCACCACCTACCGAGCTTTATACTCACCCTATTATTTTAATATTTTTCAGGACATGGGAAAGAAGTGGCGGAAGACATTCCACCACATGCCTAATTTGGATTAAAAGATCATTTTGTTATTTTTGTATCCAAGTCTCACTATTTTTGTAAAACGTAATATATTGTATTTTGTACGGAGACTTATGGACTCTTATTATTGTAATTATATTCATGGACTGTAAGTATATATAATTGGAGTAAAATTCTAATATGTGAGCATGGAACAATGTATAAGATAGGATGAATGGGTTGATAGTGATGGGCTATTTTGAGGAGGTTGTCGATGTTGTTGTTTTGGGAATGTTTTATATTATTTGCATTGTATGCTGGTACATGTTAGATAATTTTTGAAGATCCAAGAGAGGCCATTACTCTGTTTTTTTTTTTTTTTTTTTTTTATGCATTTAAGCAGGTTGACGTAGGACCCTTTTTAGCAGAAGTCATGCGGAATTTTTTTTTTTTTTTTTTTATTGGCATCAGTTTAGGGACGTTACATATTATCTCCCACCCGAACTCGTAACGCCCTTGTTGCGGTCGGGCCACCCTTCCTACCTGGGATGGCTCACCCGGACGCCTTCCGGGCCGGGCTCTTGGTGTGGCACCGAATTAAGGATTGAGTCTGACTTTGATACCAACTGTAACGAGTGAGCGCTTACCCATTTACTTAAAAGCTTAAGCAGTTGGGTAGTGCTGTATACCTACCCATTTATACATAATCACTCTTCGGTCCAGATTCAGCATATGACAAATATCCCCTTGTAACACTTACCCACTTGAGCCAACCCTTGGATTGCTCTCTGGTTGATTTGTTAAGACTTTCAAGGCATAAGTGAATATTTAGAAGGGTCGTGTGTAGTTTACACCCCTATGGTATCGATATAGTGCGTATAAGTCCTCATTGTTTGTTTATCTTCATTATACATTAAAAATGGTGCGGGTTAGTGCCTTTTGACCGTTGACCTCTATTGATCGGTACCAGAGCTACAAAAAGACTAAAATAGTCCTCTATATATGATTTAAAAATAATAATAATATCACTTTTTATAGAATCTCTTTTCCTTATATAGAATCTCTTTTTCTTAGGAATTCTCTCTTGTAAAGCTATTCACAAATTGATGGATGTAGTCGTTTTTCTTTTGCGCGGATTCTTTTCCAAAGTTGGATTTCTTTTATTGTTTAGTTCCATTCTTTTTTCTGTTTTCAGAAATTCTGGAATTTTTTCTCTCTTCGATGGTAGGAGATAGATGCCCGGCCGACAACCGATCTCCCTTCCGGTCATCCCTACCCTTATCTCCTTTGCGTTGGTGGCACGCCCCATTCAACGAAGAACACTGGCTTCTCCTTCTTGACCAGCAGTCCCGATCCGTTCCCTCGTCCCCCATGCCTCATTCTGTTGCTCCTCTCTTTTATTCTCTTTAGTTTATTGGTTATGGTGGAATTTTCTTGCTGGTTGTTTATGGTTTTCTTTTATCCCGCATGAAGGTTTGCATTCGTTAGCTCCTTTGTTTCCTCTACTTGGACCTATCCTTACCTTCTTGCATAGTTTTGTTTATGGCCCTTCAGAGATCAAGGCGAGAGACAGATGAGGGAGAGAGAGATTAGGATTATATATATAATTATATATATATATATATATAGATATATATTAAAGAAATATAAGAAGAGCAATTTTAGAAATAAATGGTTTAAAATGGCACATGACCGACTAACTTTCATTTTCTACCGAAATTATGACCGGGGTACTTAGTTGCATATTTTCATATCCAGTATCTAGTATGAATTTATATAAATAAATTAAACTATAAAGGTATAATTTGCACAAATTTAAAATTATAAGGGCATTATATATATGTATTTTATTCTCTTTCATTTTCATTTTCATTTTCATTTTCCTTTGCCTTGCTTTCCTTCCTTCCTCGATTTATCGCCCCCTAATGGCGGCTAATTGGCCCCCTTTGGCAGATCGGATGCTATATCGCCGCCTACCTGCGCTGGGTCTGGCCAGATTTCACAAAACCTCCGGTGGTGGTGGTTTTCTCGCTTCCGTCCGATTGTTAAGTGGGTTTTGTCGTAGTCCTCGTCTTACTCTTCGCCTTCAAGGAATCCAGCCACCTTCTCCGATCGTCATCAGATCTAGTTCTATAAAACCATGTGATCGTAAAATATTTTATCCTCCTCGAGCAGCAGCAGCAGCTACAGTTGATACAGTTGATGAAGAAACGTTTGGATCACTGTTGTCGTCACCCTTGATGATTGTACCACCCTTGAGTAAAGCAGCGGAGGAGGACGACTACGATGATTATTTTCACTTGTTCAGTAAAGCAAAGGAGGAGGAGGAGGAGGAGGAGGAGGAGGAGGACTACAATGACTATTTTCACTTTTTCAGCGTTGCTGACCAGAAAAAATACAGAGTGAGGAAGAATCTAGGGCTAACGTGGCAAAGGGAGTACCTTACACCGGACAACGCCGCCTGTGTTGGCTCCACTCATGGCTGGCTCGTCTTTCTCGACCCTCGCAATTGCTACCTCTATCTATTAAATCCCTTCATCATGCAAAACTCTTCTTCTCATCGTCATCATAATCAGCTCCCATACATACCCCTACCTTCTTTGGAAACTCTAGAGATCGTGAAGGGTTTTCGTATTCTGAAATCAGATAACCTCTCTCCCTCTACTTCTCTAATCAGAGACTTCCTTATGACCGACTGGCAAAAGGAAGAAGAGTACAACTCACCCCCCTCCCAAACAGTTCAATTTCATTCTATACGAGATGTTGTTTTGTCATCATCGCCATCATCATCTCAATGCACTGCGACTACGGTGATGAACTATCGTGGGGATTTATATTTTTGTAAACTTGGGGTGGGTGAAAGATGGACTCTCTTGACCGGCGAGCTTAGCCGCGCCTGCTGTGACCTTATATATTTCAGCAAAGACGGACGTTTTTATGCCTTGTGCGAGTACGAACATCACCAACTTGAAGCTGGGATCTCACTGATCATTCTTGTCCTAAATATCAACTCATTTATCCCACCTTCTCTAGTCCACGGATGATCCCGGAAATGATAGATCACTATCAGTCTTCTAATCATTGGATTTGTTTTGTGAAATATTTGGTGGAATCCTCAGGGGATCTTTTACTGGTTTTCAGGTTTTTCGATACAGAGTTTGTTCCGGGGGAGGAAGAATCCCGGTCAATGTTTCACAGGACCTTGAGATTTGTTGTTCATAAGTTGAATTTCAATCTGAATAAGTGGGAATCTCTAGAATGCTTAAATGATCGTGCATTATTTGTGGGTTATAATCATTCCTACTCTCTCTCAACCCATGATTATCCAGAGGTTAGAGGAAATTCAATCTATTTCACAAAAAATTATGAAGAATTGGCGCTAATGTGCAATACAGGTTATGATAATGGCGTCTTCCACTTAGAAGACAACTCCTTCACTAATTATCGCACACGTGATTGGAAGCGCACTAAACCACATTCTCTTCTGGTACCATCGCCGGTTTGGGTTTTGCGTTGCCCAAAATAATGCCCGGTAGTAAGCTAGTCATATCCTTCTGTCTTTGATTGTTTTGGTCAAGGGCGTGAATTCACAAAGTGTTCAGTATCAAGCCTTTTACTGTTCATGCTTGGGATGCTGTTCGACATGAAGTTTTTGATTGTTACTCTCTGGGATGTCTTTACATTTTCTATCAAGACGTGCTCTTCTGTTTATGTTTGTAATTTTATTTTGCTGTTTTGGACTCTCTGACAAGGGGTCATGAGTTGCTCACTCTTTTCTTTCACCAGTTGCTAAAACTGGTTGTTTAATTTTTTTTTTTTTAAATAAATAAATCAAAGAGTAAATCAGAGAAAAAAAAAAAAAAAAAAAAAAAAAAAAAAAAAACATATATATAATATATATTTCAATAATTTTTAAACATACAATTAATCTTTGGACTTCAAAATTAAAACAATGCATAATAGATTGTTGCATTGGTCCATTAAAATCATTCACGAAATATTAGTAGCGTATAGAGAGTTGATCAGCCCCAAAAAGGTTTTGTAACTTTTTCCGTGAATAGAAGCCTTAATTACAAAGAACGTCTTCCATTACAACTTTTCTAACCTCCATTTCTCTGCATTATGAAAGGACCAGCCACTTTCAATATTGTCAAAAAAAACACTGTATCTTGAAGTAAATCATTTTAATATAAGATTTGCCATAATGACATACATATACAAGTTGATTGTTTTTTAGACAAAGACACCCTCTGTCATAATTATCTTCCAAACAAGGCTTTAAATGGTTCAAAAAGACGAAATTTCTCCTCAATAATAAAATCAGTTTTATTGTAAAATACTAGACATGTTGAAATGTTAAAATTACCCTCAAGTAAATATGAGTCACAAAATGGCGTCAATTTATTGTGCTGAAATTCATTATTTTCTCTAAGGTATTATAATATTCCGATTGATATGAAACTTTACAAAAGATTCCTCTGCATATCTAGTTAGTCTGAAAATTTTCATAATTTTTGGCCAAACAGATATTTTTATAAAAATTCGACAACAGATGCTGTCTAGAATTTTTCACTCTTTGAAATTAGGTTTTTAATTTATTCATTTGACAACCTTCTTGACATGGATCGTCACCAAAATATTCAATTTTATACTTCCATGAGTCTATTTTCCAAAATATTTTTGTTTGCTCCGTTTCGATTTCAAATGAATTTTCTACAATTTTTTTATTCCCTGTTGTTCATATTTTTCTTCTCCACTTTTTTGCATCAAATGTTAGTGATTGGTAGATTGGTCCAATTCATTAAGTTGTAAAGTTAAAAAGGTCTACTAAACAGTCAAAGGGCAAGTTGGTCAATTCTCCATGTGGCAGGTGGCTACAAGGGTATCTTTGTTAAAAATTTCAAACTTCAGAGGGTGTTTTTGTCCAAAAGATAGCCAACTTGTATATGTATGTCCTTATGTCAAACCTTGGGGGATGTCATTGTACTTTATCCTTAATATAAACAACATAATGACGTCACTTATTGTAACAACCCAAACCTGGAGATCCGAATCACTAACTAGGTCCTTACCCGAACCCAAGGTCGTCTAAGAGCATTACGGTCAGTTCTAACGTCAACACATAATATACCTGCCATCCTAAAGGTTTATACAAAAAAAAAAAAATGAGATCATAACTACAAAAGATGTCAAGACAGTTGTAATACCCCTAATTTTAAAAGAATATTCCTGGTATTTAATTTATTATTTAGTTGCATTTTATTTGGTTTATTTGTATTTATTTGCATTAATTGTTAAGTTAATTGTATTTATTTGCATTGATTGTTATTATTTGATTTATGTGTATTTATTTGCATTAATTGTTATTATTTGATTTATTTGTATTATTTGGATTATTTGATTTAGGTGACTTATTTAAATTAATTGATTAATTATATTTTAGTTTCGGTGAATTAACAGTTTTAATTAATTAAGTTTGTTTTGCTAAATTGGTAGCAGACTTAGTTGGTAAAATAGGTCTTTGTATGGGCCGATTCTGATGTTTAGGTTTAGGGTTTAGTGAGACGTAGGTATTGTTGCCTATAAATATGTACTGTATGTCTAGTTAGGGTTTTAGAACCATACTCACGATATAGTAAAGGCAGAGCAAAGTTTGGAGAAGTCTGGGAGGAAACAGAGAGGGCAAACAGAGTGTTCGCCGGAGAATTGAGAAAAACGTCGGTGTAAGGCAAGTTCTAACCTTACTCTTTCCCTTTTACTCGTGTTCTTTACATGCCTAAGCAGTTCCAGAAAATCATTAAACAGAATTAATTGATTGTGCATGTTTAAAACTTATTACATCAGTATGTGCTGAATTGAGTTGTAAATTGCTTGTCTTGTGTTCGACTGTGTATTTGTTCTTTTAATTGTTGTTAATCAATGCCTAAAGGAGTTAGATGGATCTTCTCTGGTTAAGTCTGAACATAATGAAAAGCGTTAGAGACTGAAACAGAGAGGGACGGAAGCCATGGAGTTCATCGGAGATGAAATAAGCAGATAGGAGGAAAGGGGGAAAGAGAAGCGGCTCCATGGGATCATGGAGTCGGCTTTAAAAGGTTAGGAGCCGGCTCTAAAGGGTTTGGAGCTGCCTCCACCTTGTTTGGAGGCGGCTCCAACTTGTTTGGAGCCTGCTCTTTTCATGTTTTTCCAGTTTTTTTGGTTTTCTACGTGTTTTGGGCTACTGTGGTTGGATTTGTAAAGTTCCAGATTGAATTAGGGGTGGCTCTGGGGGAGTACAGTGGTGTCTAAACTCTTATTAAAGGTTCAGGAGGTATGGCAATACATAATATACCATAGGAAGCAAACGTAGAAAACAATAGGAGACTTGGCAGAAAGTTTGTAGGTGTCTTGAATACGAATGATGCAAGTTGCCTATTTGTAAGTTGGTAATTGACTTATGAAATTTATGGTTTAAATCATGTCGCAGTGTTATAAAATTAAGCATACCAATTGTAATAATTCTCTGTTATGCTTAATGGGAACTTGGTTGCTAACTATACAATTATACAGTATTGTATCTTATCAATTTTGCCGGATATCGTGAAGCAGTTTTAAGTGAGCATGTTAATTATGATATTGTTAATTTTATGCTCATAGTGGATCATAGGATGGATTATACCTATTCTTTGTATTTTAAACTTGTTGGAGAATCAGGTATCGATATTACCAAACAAGCATGTCATATACATATTCTTATTATACTTGTGATGGATTCTTGTTATATTTGTTATGAACCAGTTGGTAGGTACTTTCATTATTAGTATTGACAACTGCTGGATGGTATAGAACGTATGCACCGGTATGGGACGGTGGCATACTAGGTTTGGATTAGTTAGAAACACTAAGTCCTACCTATGTTGGAATAAGGGAACGGATTATATAAACAAAATCCTACTTATATTTAAGTCAAAGAAGCTGCACAAGCTGAATGACTAATTGGACTACTTAATATATATATGTTAAGTCAAAGAAGTTGCACAAGCTGAATGACTAACTGGGCTTACTTTAGATAGATAGGACGGACTTTAAATATATGTTTATGGTACCGCAATCTGAGCTTGAGCCTCAGAGTCGTCGGTTAGGGAGCGTATATGCAGTAGGATGCGTAGCTGGATATGAGAGATTGAGGTATACCCTGTTAGGTCTAGGTACTCCTGCCCACCTTTGGGTGCGTTTTTGCATGTTGCCTTCTAATCAGGTTGAAACCCTCTCCATAATCCAGTGAGACTCCAGTAGTGTGGATATACTTATATACAGACTATTTGCTATTGTTGAATTGCTTAGAATGTATATGCGTATCGAGTTTCTGCTTGGATTGTAGTAGGTTAGAACTTGTTCATGGGCCTAACTCACTTCTATTTTTCAGGTACTCGTCAGTATCAGACTTAGACCTGATCGTGCTGAGCAGAGACTACTACTCACTCTTCCGACAACGTAAGATTTCTCTCCATGGTTTACGTTGGATGTTTTTAGTAGTTTCATTTCAGATTGGATTTTATTTTTAGGGGTCCACTAGAGATGGATTCTCGAGTTGTTTAAACTATTGAAGGTTTTGGATTACCGGATTTAAGTATTTATTTTTAAAGGATTTTATTTTAGTTTCTTCCAGCTGTTAATTATTTCTTATTTCATTTTGTATTCCGTGTTCATTTTAAATATTAATTGTTTAATATTCCCTCGGGTTCGGGCTTGGTCCTGATCAACCCGTGTCTCGGATCCGAAGGGTATCACAACAGTCTACTAACCCATCTAAACTTGTGGAGAAGCGTCGTCCGCTACTTCCTTCCCGTGACCTGAAAACCGCTATCTTTCTCAGTCACACAGTACTATTCAACGAAATACTGTGCATGATATGAAATGTAATGCACCATGTCCCATACTTGGTCTCTACCGACCCACTTTGGGCCACTTTTTGAAAACCGCTAACTGACTTTACCAAGGCGAGATTGATACCTATTCCTAGTTCCAAATCCGACAACTGTTTCAGGCCTAGTATCAACATTTTAACGCCCTACACCAGGCCACGCTCCCTCTAGGTCAAGCTAGCCCTAGACTCGCGAAATCCAGCTCATTTTAGAAAAACTTCTCATTTCAAATAAAAACCTTTAAATCATGAAAACTTACCATCTTAAACCCCACCCCCCCCCCCCCCCCCTTTTCTTTTCTTTTTTTTTATCTTTTTCCATGCCATGCCATGCCATGCAATGCAACATTTCTCGTAACAAGGCAACAATAAAAACAACATGGCATTATTATAAACAAAGCGTTCTAAGTAAACAATTATAATCATAGCATGCTTTAAAGTGTAATTACAACAATAATGTCTTCCATAACACAATTTCAAGTAAAACATATTTTCCAAGAATCAACTACAAGCATGCTCCATATAAAATCATAATAATTCACATCATGCTTTCAACACATGAGAAGACAAATCATGCCTTAAATATTTAACCACATTACTAATATACTGATACAACAAATTTTCAATTCATAGTCTTTGAAATTACACCACTTAATAAAAAATTAAAATTACTCAAATAAAAAGGCAAAGCTTGAGATATTAGGAAGACTCTTGCCTCACTAGAAGATCAAACCAGCAAGACTCCAATTTCAACCCCAAGAATCCCAAAATTTGAAATCCAAAGGGTGGCCAAATTGAACTTTGCTTCGATCAAAACGTAGGCTTCGACGCGCTCGTCGACTTTACCTTCAGTGGTAAAGTCAAAATCACAATGGTTGAGCCTAGATCTTGGTTTGTTTGAAAAAATAAATAAATAAATAAAATAAAATAAAATACAGAGAGGAAAAGAAAATGAAGTCCGGTGATGGCTACATAGTCATTATAATGACTAAAGCACAAGGTGGGGCCCACTAGCTTTATAAATATCTTTTTAACTTGTATATATAATGTACATATACTAAATACACCACAACACATATTTAAACACATAGCCACATAAAATGCATCAAATAGATATGCATAAGATGCAATGAACACAAAATAAAATTCCCGTACTCAACAACCCCAGTATGAGTCGTACCAAGGACCTCCCGGTCCGAAAAACAAAAAAATGTCGAAATGGCAACAAATGAATTTTCAAGAGTCCTGAACTCAAGAAATGCCCAAATAAACTTTCAAACACATCCGACACACCGCACGGTGTCTGGCACGCAAAACGAGACAGATAAAAATAACCCCAAAAAATTGAAAAAATGGAAGAAGAAAAAAAAAAAAAAAAAAAAAAAAATCAGAATCATTACACTTGTGTGACCAATCCATCCATATGAGTTAAAGGCATGAATGATAGTGAATAATGTAACTTGTGTATTATTTTTATGTCCAAAATGTACTAATTCAAAAGAAAAACTAATGACAATTGATATGAGGTTATTTTTGTGTCCAAAATGTACTAATTCAAAAGAAAAACTAATGACAATTGATATGAGGTCGACCTCATAGTAATCTTACTCTCTATATAATTTGATAGGATGAGATGGTTTGTAATAAATCATCTATCTAATTTGATTTTTTATAGAAGTACTCTTCAATTGTTTAAAAAATAATAATAATAAATAAATAAATAAAAAGAAAGCCTTGTAAAAATGTTTGGCAACATATTTTGAATTCCTTCCTCAAATGGATGGTTTGAATAATAAATTTAGGAGCAATACTAAGTGTCTGTAAGTTGGGTGCACTAGTAGTTTACCTACTGAAAGCCAAGGCATGGGTAAATCTCTACATTATCATGAGTCCTTGCTGTAATTAGTTTACAAGTTTATGATATTAATTGTCATGCATTTTCTGTAAAGTTAATTGTCATACTTTTTTGCATATGTAAATAATATACTCATAGGATGACCATCAAAATTATATATTTAATCCATTATTTTTTATTTTGACAGTGAAAATGCTAAAATTTTATAGTGTTGATTTTAATGAAACATTTAAAAATTATGGAGACATTGGAGAAAACTAAAGAATAGTAACAAGTTTCATACCTTGCATACCCGGCAAATAAGGAGGAAGATGAGATCGTTTTCTTTTGAACCATTCTTTGTTAAGTATCCATATCCATGAAGGATATGTGACCATATTACTTTATGGGTCTCTTTTGTTCCATATCCCTATAAATATAGTAAACTTAATACATGTATACACAACTTGTTTGAATAAAAATAATAATAAAATTCAACAAAAAATAGTGTATGGTTGATTAATAAATAAAATTATAGTTTTAATTATAATTTGTGATTGATTAATAAAGAAAAATGTAATGTTAACCTTCTTTTGTGTTTGCTAAAAATAGTAGTGAGAAAAGAAATGGTTGTCTTAGACTCACCATGCCAAAAGTCGAGCACTTGGAAGCTATCTATAGACCTGGAATAGTCTTGCATGACTGAAAATCCTCTTTGAATCTAAATGTTGGTTAATAAATTTCCTCTTTTCTTGTAATACATATTTGCGCGCCATGGTGAAAAGTGGGCTGTATATTGCTGTGACCAGTCATCCATATAAATTAAAAGACAAGAATGATAATGAATGATGTAACTTGTGAGTTATTTTTGCGTACAAAATTTACTAATTCAAAAAGAAAAATTAATGACAATTGCTACAAGGTCCTCAGAGTAATCTTACTCTATATAATTTGATAAGACGAGATGGTTTATGATATATCATCTATCTAATTTGATATTTTACAGTAGTACGTACTCTTCAATTGTTAAAAATTAATCTTGGAAAAATGTTTGGCTACATATTTTGAACTCCTATATCAAATGAAAGGTTTGAATAATACATTCAGGGACAATACTGAGTACCTGTAAGTTGGGCGCATGAGTAATTACCTACTAAAAGCCAATGCATGGGTAGACCGTAGATCTCTACATTATCACGAGTCTGTAATTAGTTTGCAAGTTTGTGATATTAATTGTCATGTTTTTTGTGTGATGTTAATTGTCATACTGTTTTTTTGCATCTGCAAGTAACATATTCGTGGGATGAAAATCGATTAACATTATGTATTTAATCAATTATTCTTTATTTCGACAGAGTGAAAACGCTAAAATCTTATATATTATGTACTTTAGTAAAATATTTACTGTGACAAAATTATTGAGACATTGGAGAAAACTAAAGAGTTGTAACAAGTTTTTATGTCTTGCAGACCATGTAAATGAGATGGAGGATATTATTTTGTTTTGCACCATTCTTTGTTCTAATTCTTTTTGTTCAGTGTCCCTATAAATATAGTAAACTTTTTACATTTATACACAATTTATTTGAATTTGCAAAAACTAAAAATATGATAAAATTTAACAAAATAATAATAATAATAGTGTATGGTTGATTAATAAATAAAATTATAGTTTTAATTATAGTGTATGGTTGATTAATAAAGCAAAAATATAGTTTTAATTTTATTTTGTGTTTGAAAAAAATAGTGGTGAGAAAAAAATTGAAATGATTGCTTTATTTTGCGAAATAGAGATAGAATTGAAATTTACTTGTTAAAAAATAAAATAAAATAAAATTACATTGACTTTGTGAAGTTTGGATAAATTACACATGGTAGATGGTTCATCATTTATTACTTTGACCTCTCCTATATCCATTAGTTTGTTGGTAAAAGTGACTTTAAAAGTGAAAAATGCTCTTATATTATAATAATATATTATATTATATTTTTACAAGGGAAAGACAAAATTATTATTTTATAAAATTTGGTAACACATCTATCTAAAAGAGAATGTTGAGGTGTCATTGAGTACACACGCTGAATCTCAAGGGAGGTCAAAATAATAAAAGATGAATGGTTTATTCGTGTATAATTTGCCTAAACTTAAAAGGAATTGAATGTAATTTACCTTATATAAAATAAATAAATAAATAAATACTTGACAAGTGATTACTCTATCATATTGCTATATATCTGTAGTCTCTGTTTCCATCCAATTTTGAAAGAACAGCAAATGTTTTCTCATTTTTTTCTATTTCACCGATCTCTTTTGAGGTTTAGACAAATTATACATCAGTACATGAACCATTTAATCTTTATTACATTGATATCCCTAAAATCATTAGTGTGCTAACAGATGATAAACAAATGTAGACAATATCCTTTTTACCCGTGATATTTTAATAATTTTAAAAAAAATAAATATCTCCACATGAAATACTGATTTTGCCTACCACCTATAAGCAATTAATTTTTCTCACCATTTCTCTCTCCTCTCCTCCACCTACTACCTCTTCCCACTCTTTATTACATTGATATCCCTAAAATCATTAGTGTGCTAACAGATGATAAACAAATGTAGACAATATCCTTTTTACCCGTGATATTTTAATAATTTTTAAAAAAATAAATATCTCCACATGAAATACTGATTTTGCCTACCACCTATAAGCAATTAATTTTTCTCACCATTTCTCTCTCCTCTCCTCCACCTACTACCTCTTCCCACGGGAAAGTCATGAATATATGATTGAATATCAAATTAAATAAATATTCAATTTTGATCTCTTTCCACTCAAATAGTTTATGAGAATATATATATACAATCATATATTCACATCTATATAAATAGTGTAAATTCATTCAACATAGAAAACTATAAATTCATATTTAAATTATAAATACAAATATTTATAATTTTCTTTTCAATTTAGTTTCAGAAGAAACAATTGGGTCATACAGTAGAAGTAAACATGTATACATGTCTCCACACTTATATCATTGTCTTTCACGTTCGACGTGCACACTTTATAAAAGAAACAAATTATATATTGCATAACTTATACAAACTGATTGCTTAAAATATTCTCGTTCGACGTGCACAATTTATAAGATTAAGATCCTCTACTGTAATCAGGTTATGCTGTACAATATAAATAACTTCATATAAGGTATGTTTATTAAAAAGGTAATTTAAGAGTTAAAAGGAACAACCAACGACGTTAATAGTAAATTATTAAAAAAATTAAAAATCAAAATATATTATTTGCTATCTCCAGTCTCCTTCCAATCTTCCTCGCCGATCACAATCTTCCTATAAAAAATACAACTCTTATTTTTGAGCTCCTAAAATTAAATTGAACAAATATGGTTCGTTGTTGTTTAACCTTCTTCTCCTAAATTGTCTTCGGTCAATCCTCGTAATCTTGTTCAACATGAATTTCAACACCTTAAATACATTGAATTTTGTTCTCAACACTTTAAATTAATGGTATACGCACATCTTTTAATCTTAACTTCTAAATCAATAGGATAAACATTTTAATCTTGTTCTCAACATATTTTAATCTTTATCTTGACACTTTTTAATTTTGTTCTCAACACCATTTAATCTTACTCTCAACACATTTTAATCTTATTCTCAACACCTTTAATCTTTGACTCAACACCCTTTTATCTTTACCTCGAAGCTATTTAATTTTGTTTGCAACACCTTAATTTAATCTTGTTATCAACAACTTTAATATTTACCTTAACCTCATTTAATCATGCTCTCAACATATTTTAATATTTATTTCTAACACTTTTTAATCTTATTCTCCACACCTTTAATCTTGTTATCAATAACTTTAATATTTACCTTAACCTCATTTAATCTTACTCTCAACATATTTTAATCTTTGTCTCAAAACTTTTTAATCTTGTTCTCAACATCTTTAATCTTTACCTCAACGTCATTAAATCATGCTCGATCTCAACACATTTTAATTTTATTCTTAACACTTTTTAATCTTGTTATCAACACCTTTAACCTTACTATCAACAACTTTAATATTTGTCTCAACCTCATTGAATCTTGCTCCCAACATATTTTAATCTTTATCTCAACACTTTTTAATCTTGTTCTCAATAACTTTAATATTTACATTAAATGTCATTGAGAGCGTTGAGGTAAAGTATTTGAATATTTACCTTTAAGCTTTAATCTTGTTATCAACACTTTTTTAATCTTATTCTCAACACTTTTTAATCTTATTATCAATAACTTTAATATTTACCTCAACCTCATTTAATCTTGCTCACAACATATTTTAATCTTGTTATCAATAACTTTAATATTTACCTCAACCTCATTTAATCTTGCTCACAACATATTTTAATCTTGTTATCAACACATTTTAATCTTATTCCAACACCTTTAATCTTATCAACAACTTTAATATTTACCTCAACTTCATTTAATCTTGCTCTTAATATATTTTAATCTTTATCTCAACACTTTTTAATCTTATTCCAATACCTTTAATCTTTACCTTAATGCCATTTAATCTTACTCTCAACACATTTTAATCTTATTTTTAACACATTTAATCTTTACCTCAATGCCCATTAATCTTTATCCCAATGCCATTTAATCTTATTCCCAACACCTTACTTTAATCTCGTTATCAACAACTTTAATATTTACCTCAACTTCTTTTAATCTTGCTCTCAACATATTTAATTTAATCTTTATTTAAACACTTTTTAATCTTATTCTCAACACATTTAATCTTGCTATCAACAACTTTAATATTTACCTCAATCTTATTTAATCTTGCTCTCAACATATTTTAATCTTTATTTCAACACTTTTTAATCTTGTTCTCAGCACCTTTAATCTTGTTATCAACAACTTTAATATTTATCTCAACCTCATTTAATCTTACACTCAACATATTTTAATCTTTATCTCAACACCTTTTAATCTTGTTCTCAACACTTTTTAATCTTATTCTCAATAACTTTAATATTTACATTAAATGTCATTGAGAGCGTTGAGGTAAAGAACTTTAATATTTACCTTTAATCTTTAACCTTGTTATCAATACTTTTAATCTTATTTTTAACACTTTTTAATCTTGTTATCAACAACTTTAATATTTACCTCAACCTCATTTAATATTGCTCTCAACATATTTTAATCCTGTTATCAACACTTTTTAATCTTGTTCTCAACACATTTAATCTTGTTATTAGCAATTTTAATATTTACTTCAACCTCATTTAATCTTGCTCTCAACATATTATAATATTTATCTCAACACTTTCTAATCTTGTTTTCAACACCTTTAATATTTACCTCAACGCTATTTAATCTTGCTCTTAACATATTTTAATCTTGTTTTTAACACCTTTAATCTTTACCTTAACGCCCTTTAATCTTTAACTCAACGTCATTTAATCTTATTCTTAATACCTTAATTTAATCTTGTTATCAACAATTTTAATATTTACCTCAACCTCATTTAATCTTACTTTCAACATATTTTAATTTTGTTATCAACACATTTTAATCTTGTTCTCAACACCTTCAATCTTGTTATCAACACTTTTTAATCTTATTCTCAACACCTTTAATCTTGTTATCAATATTTTTTAATCTTATTCTCAACACTTTTTAATTTTGTTCTCAACAATTTTAATATTTACATTAAATGTCATTGAGAACATTGAGGTAAAGAACTTTAATATTTACCTTTAATCTTTAATTTTATTCTCAACACTTTTTAATTTTGTTCTCAACACCTTTAATCTTGTTATCAACAACTTTAATATTTAACTCAACATCTTTTAATCTTGCTCTCAATATATTTTAATTTTGTTATCAACACTTTTTAATCTTGTTTTCAACATTTTTTAATTTTGTTTCCAATACCTTTAATTTTGTTATCAACAACTTTAATATTTACCTCAACCTCATTTAATCTCGCTCTCAATGTATTTTAATCTTTATCTCAATATTTTTTAATATTGTTCTCAACACTTTTTAATATTATTCTCAACAACTTTAATCTTTAAATTAAATGTCATTGAGAACGTTGAGGTAAAGATTAAAATGTGTTGAAAGCATTGAGGTAAAGATTAATCTTGTTCTCAATAACATTTAATTTTTCTCTCAACGCATTTTAATCTTAACCTCAACACTCTCAACACATTTTTATCTTATTCTCAACATATTTTAATATTTACCTCAACGCTCTCAACCTCATTTAATCTTATTCTCAATGACATTTAATTTTACTCTCAACACATTAATCTTTACCTCAACGCTATTTAATTTTTGAGAGGCGTTGAGGTAAAGATTAAAGGTATTGAGAACAAGATTAAAATGCGTTAAGAGTAAGATTAAATGCGTTGAGGTAAAGATTAAAGTTATTGATAACAAGATTAAAAGGTGTTGAGAACAATATTAAAGGTGTTAAGAACAAGATTAAAAAGTGTTGAGATAAAGATTAAAATATGTTGAGAGAGAGATTAAATGAGGTTGAGGTAAATATTAAAGTTGTTGATAACAAGATTAAAGGTGTAGTAAACAAGAATAAAAAGTGTTGAGATAAAGATTAAAATATGTTAAGAGCAAGATTAAATGAGGTTGAAGTAAATATTAAAGTTGTTGATAGCAAGATTAAATTAAGGTGTTGAGAATAAGATTAAATGGCGTTGATGTAAAGATTAAAGGGCGTTGAGGTAAAGATTAAAGGTGTTGAGAACAAGATTAAAAAATGTTGAGATAAAGATTAAAATATGTTGAGAGTAAGATTAATTGAGGTTGAGGTAAATATTAAAGTTGTTGAGAACAAGATTGAATTAAAGTGTTGAGAATAAAATTAAATACCGTTGAGGTAAAGATTAAAGGGCATTAAGGTAAAGATTAAAGGTGTTGAGAATAAAATTAAAATATGTTGAGATCGAGCAAATTAAATGATGTTGAGGTAAAGAATAAAAGTGTTGAGAACAAGATTAAAAAGTGTTGAGATAAAAATTAAAATATGTTGAGAATAAGATTAAATGAGGTTGAGGTAAATGTTAAAGTTATTAATAACAAGATTAAAGGTGTTGAGAACAAGATTAAAAAGTGTTGAGATAAAGATTAAAATATGTGGAAAGCAAAATTAAATGAGGTTGAGGTAAATATTAAAGTTGTCGATAACAAGATTAAATTAAGGTGTTGAGAATAAGATTAAATAGCATTGAGGTAAATATTAAAAAGCGTTGATGTAAAGATTAAATGTATTGAGAACAAGATTAAATGGCATTGAGGTAAATATTAAAAGGCGTTGAGGTAAAGATTAAAGGTATTGAGAATAAGATTAAAATGTGTTGAGATCAAGATTAAATAGTGTTGAGAACAAAATTAAAAAGTGTTAGAGATAAAAATTAAAATATGTTGAGAACAAGATTAAAATGTGTATCCAATTGATTTAGAAGTTAAGATTAAAAGATGTGCGTATACAATTGATTTAAAGTGTTAAGAACAAGATTCAATGTATTTAAGGTGTTGAGATTCATATTGAACAAGATTGTGAGGGTCGACAGAAGACAATTTAGGAGAAGAAGGTTAAACAACAATGAACCATATTATTCAGTATTTTGTTCAATTAAATTTTAGGAGCTTAAAAATAACCGTTGTATATTTTGATGGGAAGATCGTGATTGGCGAGGAAGATTGAAAGGAGACTGGAGATAACAAACAGTATATTTTGATTTTTAATTTTTTAATAATTTATCATTAACATCGTTTTTTTTTTTCGTTTCACTCTTAAATTACCTTTTTAATAAACATACCTTAAATAAAGTTATTTATACTACAGCATGGGTACAGCATGACCCGAGCATAACTCGATTACAACAGAGGATCCTAGTCCCAATTTATAAAGGAATGAACTGATACATTGCATAACAAACTCATGCTTAAAAAAATAAAAAAGGTTCTCGTTCAGTGTGCATAATATATTATAGTATTTTAAAACAAAACCTTACTTATATATAAATCAATTACATATCCATGTATGTATCAGTACATACACACACAATTTTCAGCCTCGTTTAGGCAATTAGTGCGATTTCAAATACACTAATTCAAGTTTACTAGATCATAAATCAATCTTTATTATTTTGATTTCTACAAACCCTAGCTTGGCTCTGATACCAATAGTTGTGTTTTAATCAAATTATTTACATGTAAAAATCAAGAATACTACAATTAATTAAAGAGATAATTTAGTCTCATACCGGATTGATAATTAACACACATAAACCTTTAGAATATCCATGTAATTCTCTGTGAGTTCCTACAAAATATTAGAGTGTTTTACCCCCTTTTGATAGTTGTTCTTCGATAGGGCTGAAAAAGGATTTAAAACTTTTATATATAACAACAACAGGGGTAACGATTTCTCTACAAATAAACATACCAAGTCTCCCTTCCTGTCATGGAAACTTAGATATAAATGGTTATAATTAAATTATACCAAATAAGTTGAAAAACCACAATCCAATGGTATAAAATCATACTCTCAATTAGACTACCAAATTGAAAAGTACAACCCAATCCATTAAGTATCAATAATCACGTTGCAATCCTATTTAAAAAAATATAGTGCCATAAATAATTTTTATTATTTATATATATATAAATTTCCAACATGATATGGTAGAGGGTTTAGGCCTCACCATGCCAAAAGCCAAGCCCTTGGAAGCTATCTATTGGCCTCGAATAGTCATGACTGAATATCCTCTTTGAATCTAAATGTTGGTAAATAAATTTCCTCTTTTCTTGTAGTACATATTTGCACACAAAATAGTTTAGCTTCAACATGACCTTGAACCAACTCTACTTCAACATATACACTCCAGAATTATTCCCCTAAAATCCCCAGAATTCTAGCAAAGATGTTAGGAAATTGTTAGTGTATTGACAAATTGGTGGAAAAGGGGTTTGTATACTGTTGGGTAAAATGTTTTGTGGTCAATTATATATATATATTTTGAAGAATCGAACGTTAAACTTGAAACATCAGGGCCAAGTGATTTACCCTAGGGGTGTTCAAAAAATTTGATAAACCGAAAAACCGAACCGGACCGGACCGTACTGAATTGGGTGGTTGGGCTAGTTGTATAACAGTTTGGTCTAGTCCTGGACCCAAAATTATGGAACCGTAATTTTTTGGTTCGGTCCTGGTTTAGGGTCATGCTGGACCGGACCGACCGAACCGTTACTATGTTATATAATATATATTTATATATGTATATCATATCATAAACTCTAAATCAATTAAAGTTCTCACGTACTCCCTTTCTTTCTATTATCTTTAAATTCCTTATAAATTTATTTTTAAAAAAGTCAAATTTCCCTTTTCAAATATATTTCAATTTTCTTTCCTTTCCTTTCAAATATCTCAATTTTCTTTCCTTTTTTTTTTTTTTTTTTTTTTTTTGTGCGTATTATATCAATGTTAGTTGTTATTTTATTTATTTTAAACTTTGCCCCCTCAAAATTAAAATAAAAGAAAAAGAAAATCAACTGAGACCGACAAACCGAACCGAATGAAACCGGTTTTTCGTGATTTGGTTTGGTTTTGTTCCATAAATATTATGTTATAAATGGTTTGGTCCCAAAATACTCTGAATCCTATCCAAATCGGATCGTGTGCACCCCTAATTTACCCACTTGAGCCAACCGTGAGTTATCTCTCTGGTAAATTTGTCAAGACCCTTGGAGACAGAAGTGAAGATTGAGAAATGAAAACTGATTTGCTAGGAAATCACAATCTAGAAAAACGTAAATTTGAATTTGGATTGGTAAAATCAATAGATGGTTTGGACCGTTTTGTCCTTGGTGATATTATGAAAATGGGCATAATTTGTTAAGGCTTGTTATTAAACTCACAATTGATTTTTAGACTTCAAAATGTGCTGATTCCAAAAAAAAAAAAAAAAAAAAAAAAAAAAAAAAAAAAAAAACAACTAATAACAATTACAATGAGGTCGACCCCAGAGCAATCTTATTCTTTATATAATTTGATAAGATGAGATGGTTTATAATAAATCATCTATCTAATTTGATATTTTACAGAAGTACTCTTCAATTTTTTATTATTTTATTATTTTTTTTTTTAAAAAAAACATTGTAAAAATGTTTGGCTGCATAATGTTGAATTCCTTTAACAGCAATTCAGAGTGCTGTAAGTTGGGTGTATGAGTAAATTACCTACTGGAAGGTAGGCATGAGTAAACTTATACTATTACTATGAGTCCTTGCTGTAATTAGCTTGCAACTTTGTGACACTAATTGTCATTCTTTTTGTGTACTGTTAATTGTCATTGTTTTTGCTTATCACGTAACATATTAATCGGATCAACATCAAGAATTTAAATCAACTATTTTTTCATTTTGACAAAGTAAAAATGTTAAGATTTTACGGTGTTAATTTGAGTAAAACATTTACTGTAACAAAATTGTGGTGGAGAAAATTAAAGAGTAGTAGTTTTTTCAAAACAGACACTGCAAATGAGAAAAATGTAATTTTCTTTTGCACCGATCTCTGTTGCGCATAAGAATCATAATAATAAGAATCATAATAAGATGTGTTGTCTCCTACGTTTTCTCGGTTGCCTACTACTGTTTCGCTTGTGATTTTGATAAAACCTATCAGAATCAATTGGTAAGAGGTAAACTATTACGTGAATTACTCAAACAATATTTCCTAATCACTCCAAATTTCAGATTCTATAAAATTATAATTCCAATTAAAGACTTAAATTAATTTATAATTCCTCACTACGGAGAAAAGGGAGAATTGAGTTCAATTAACTTATATTTATAAAGAGATCTACTATTATTTTTTACGTTTTAGAGTGTATTTTTTTTTTGGTTCATTTGTTGAAATGAAAAAAATATTTATGGAGGATCTCTAAATACATACAAATAAAAAGAATAATAATAATAAAATAAAATAAAAAACTTTGGAGTCCCTGAACAAATAAATACTTTAGGTTAGACATTATTTTTTTATTTTTTTTATTATTATTTTTTTACTCATTTTCAACTTTCCTATAAAAACTACCACCAAACCCTTGAGACTTAAAGGGATACCTCTTCCACATCCTCGAGGGAAGACTGAGGGTTTAAATACAATGAAGACATATGTGAGTATATTTACCTATCGAAAAAGAAAAAAAAATGTTGGTTAATAAAAAGAAAAGTTGGGGGAGGAGATTGATAAAGTATAGGGTTTACGCCTCTTTATTTATTTTTATTTTTTTCAATGGCAATAATGTTACGAATTAGTTGTTATAAGGGAAGGCAATGTGCAAGGCTCAAATACGGACTTCTGGACACAGAGAACAACCAACAACGGGATATGGACTCACCATGCCAAAAGTTAAGCCCTTGGAAGCTATCTAGAGACCTCCCCTAGTCATGACTGAATGTCCTTTTTACTGTAAATGTTGGTTAAAAAATTTCCTTTCACCACAATGTTTTTGAACACCATTCCAGTAACACATATACATACATGCACACATTTAGGTAGAAACCATAAATGAGTTACTTTTTTGTTAAAATTTTGCTATGTTAACATGACGTTGAACCAACTCTGCTTCAACATATACACTTCATAATTATTCCCCTGCGTTTAGCGTACAAGAATGGAATGGAATGCAAATGGGAATGAAATGAGATATGAATAGAATAAAATGGTCATTATCATTCTATTGTTTGGTTGTAAATATGATATGTATAGGAATTGAATGATAATAACCATTCTAGTGTTTTGTTGGACCAATTCAAAATTTAGAATGGAATAAATTTTAAATTGAATTCTCCAAAATATCCCTCTTAGTGACAAATAAATTAAATTAATAAAATAACATTCTTCTATTTTTTTTTTTTTTTTTTAAAAAAAGGCGGCGGTGGTGGATGGCATGATGATGTGGTGGAGGTGGAAAGTGGTAGTGGTGTAGGTGGTAATATTAGAAGGCGACGGCGGTGGTGGAAGGAAGAAGGTGGTAGTGAAGGGCGGTGGTGGCAGAAGGCGGTGGCAGTGGAGGTGGCGGAAGCAGTGGTGTGGTGGAAGGTGATGATGGTGGTAGTAGTGTGGTGGTAGTGGTAGAAGACAGTGGAAGCGACGATGGAAGGGGGTGGTGGAAGGCAGTGGAGGTGGCGGTGGTGGAAGTCGATGGCAGTGGAGGTGGTGATGGCAATAGTGGTGGAGGTGGTGGTGAAAGGCAATGGCGGCAGCGGTGGTGTTAGGAGTAACAATGACCGTGATAGCAATGGTGGAAGGCAGTGGAGGTGGCGATGGTGGAAGTCGATGGTAGTGGAGGTGGTGATGGTAGTAGTAGTGGAGGTGATGGTGGAAGGTAATGGCTACGGCAGTGGTGTTAGGGGTGGCAATGACGGTGGTATTAGTGGTGGAAGGCAATAGTGGTAGGTGGTCTTCGTAAAAGGTGGCAGTGGTAGAATGCGGAGGTGTTAGTGGTAATGATGACAGTGGTGGTGGCAATGACGATGGTAGAAGGCAATGGAGGTGGCGGTGGTTGAATGTGGTAGTGGTAGAAGGCAGTGGTAGTGGTAGAAGTCACTGGCGGTGGTGGCAACGGTATTTAAACACCCCTAAGGACGGCTTTAGGGCATTAGGTGTTTAAATACCCCTAAAGACTTACAAGCTCAAATCAACTAGGTTACAAATCAAAACAACCTCCGTCTAATCATTTTTCACTTCTCACCTTTTGGGAGAAGTCCTTACTTTTTTTATTTGCTTTTTGCAAACTTTTTTTTTTTTTTTTTTTATCAAGTTATTAACTTAGAGTTTGGGCCCTCCACCTTTCGGCGCGAGAAATTCAGTGCTTGATGAAGCTAGAATCCTGGCTACTTAGTAAAAAGAGTTTGTTATCCACATTTGTTAAGAATGAAAGCTTTCAATGCACTACTAGTTCAATTGGGATATAACCAAATCAATAATCAACAAAGCATGTACCCCACAAATGAATGCTAGTGTGCGCCTGTGCTAGTGTAGAATCCTAAAGTGAATCTCAAAACAATCACAAAATCAAGATGATGTGGACTACAAATACAAGCAAGATATCAATCTTTCGAAAAATTACTCCTAAATGGCATCCACAAAGCATACAAGGAGTATTGGACTCTCAAGTCAAACAATTTTTAAATTCTAAGTAATATAGTCCTCAAAAAATCAAAATCATAGCTAGCATGGATCTCCAATCTCAATTATGCATTTGATACTCAATTTTAAGTAGAATGCAACGAAAACAAGAACACCTCACCCCCAAACTTAAATCGCACATTGACCTTAATGTACAATGAGAACAATGAAAAAGATGGAAAGAGTATACTGTGGTGGCGAAAACATAAAGCCCGGCAATGATCTAATATGAAAAGGATCTCCCCCAAACTTGGAATCAACAACCTATTTGAATAACCACACTAACATACTCACATCAAATATCAAATGGGATTAAGAATAATCAAATCATGTATTCTAAGGCAATATAACACAAGATGAAAGAGAGATATGAGATCAAGCCCAATAGAAAATATAAAAGTAGCATGACTACATATAAGGGCACAATGGTAAAAAGTTTTTATATTTTTCTTTTAATAAAAGTAAGTATATACAAAATGCAAGAAAATCAAAGAATCAAATACATAAACAAAATACAAAAAGAAAAATAAAGAAAGTAAAATGCAATGAAAGAATATGCACAATGCAAGAAATGACAAACAAAAAGTAAGAAAGGATACAAGAACAAAATAATGAAAAATAAAAACTTTTTTTTTTTTTTTTAAAGTATGTACAATGAAACAAAATACAAGAAATATGCACAATGATTGC
This sequence comes from Cornus florida, assembly GCF_030987335.1. Lineage (NCBI taxonomy): Eukaryota > Viridiplantae > Streptophyta > Magnoliopsida > Cornales > Cornaceae > Cornus > Cornus florida. Next base: position 54,941,691 of record NW_026775579.1, on the reverse strand, counting down.
TAAGTTTAATGTCTCTAGCAAGACGGAATGCCACTTTGAAAGATTGCTATTTTTATTTTTTATTTTTTATTTATTTATTTTTTTTACAAGAGAGAAGTAACTAAATAAAATAAAATAAAATAAAATAAAAAGACGAAAAAGTCAAAAAGTCAAAGGGGCAAAGCTGTGATCGATCCTGACTTGGATCGATCATACCATGATCGATCTCTATGCTCGCATGATGGGACAGAGGGCATGAAATTTGCATAGCTTCGAAATTTTTTCCAAGTATGGAAGTGAGATCGATCACAGGGGCAACCGAATCGATTAAAGTGCACTTGGAATGATCAAACAATAAGTTCGAACAATGGACAGAGACCTGAAAATCTGCAGAGAATTGTCTGCAGAGATGTTCGATCAATCGAGGGTACACTTGTGATCGATCGAACTGGCACTAAATGCCTAATTTTGAGCTGAAAATGCAGAAAATCCTATGTTAAGCCCAAATGATGGTAACAAGAATGGAGATTAAAAAATGGATGAAAGAATGTACACAAGAACAAAAAATAAAAAGAAATGAGGGAGGAATAGAGTTTTGAAACCCTACGAATACTAGTGTTTAACGTCTCTTGCAAGACGTTGGGTCAACTCACTAATCAAAAGAATTAAAAACCAGTTATGAAACATCCTTATTGATCCTCTTTTCCATTTTCTCATTTGATGCCTTACTTACAACAATATACACATCCTCCTAAAGAATGACTTGAAAAGAAATTACGAAAGATACAATTTGTTTCCTTTCATCCACAATCTTGAAAATGAAATCAATAATGGGTGGCCTTGCACTTGGCAAGGCAAAGTCTTTCAAGGACTCAATTGGATTAATAGGAATTGCACTTTCTTCATCCCCTTTCTCTTCCTCAATAATCACCATCTCCTCACTTTCCAAGTTAGCTAAGGAGTCCATTAGAAAGTTCACTTTATTTTTAGAGCTTTCAAGGTCAAAACCACAATTTTTATACATTTCAAAAAGGCATATCTCAAGAGGGTCTTTGGAGATAATAGAAGAAATGTTATCATCAAAAAGTTCCTCCTCCTCCTCTCCTACCTTTATAGTGGTCAACATCTCATTACTCTCTAAAGTAGCAATGGCCGGGATAAAATCATGATCAAAACAAGAAAAATCCTCATTAATCACGTTGTGCTCTATTGGATTAGCCACTAACTCACTTGCCACTTCCTCCTCTATACAAGATAGAGTGCTAGGCATTAGCTCACTTGCTACTTCTTCTTCTTCACTCTCATCATCCTCATCTATATAAATTAAAGTTCTTGCCATTTTTTCATTTGCCTCTTCCTCCTCCTCTTGATGAGAAAAAGTACTTGCAAGTTGCTCAACTTGAGCTTCAAGCTTGGCTAAGATTTGAGAATGATAATTAATATCTTGAGTTTGTGAATTAAGCCCATCAAGTAGAGCTAACACTTTCTCTTGAAACTCGGGTGAGTAAGGTGATGGAGGTGGTTCTTCATAAAATGGTGGAGGGGAAGGTAGTAGTCATAAGGAGGATCAAAAGAGTGATCAAGTCCATAATAAGATGATGCATGTTGAAATGAATTGGACTTAATCTCATAAAGATTAAAATATGATAGAGGAGCATAAGGTGAAGGGATGTAATTTTCCCCCAAACTTGGATCAAACAATTCCTTTATTCACAATTAAAATCCAAATGTAAGAAAATATTGGCCTCCACATGGGCCGATGCTTGGACAAAAATTTAAGCAATACAAAGAGCCTCAACAAGGGCTATCACAAACATGCAAAGAAATGCACAATTAAAATACAAGAGTTCTAAGAATTGCTTACAACGGTCCTTAAGCAACTTCAAATTCTAATGTTAGCTTTAAGCTCCAATGATTGCTTGAAGATCCAAAGTTTGTCTTTATTGTAGTCAAGTACCTAATTGACAAATAATAACAAGAATGAGAAACGAATATACAATCAAAAATAAAATAAAAATAGAAGCAATCAAATGAACATTATTGTCTAGTCTAATTCCAACAAAACTGTTAATCCCCGGCAATGGCGCCAAAATTTGATGAGCCCCTTCCTATGTGTTTAGAAAACGGACTTTTTAATGCGAGAGGTCGCTTCGCAAGGTCAAAATATGAATGTGGTTTCGGAAGCCTTTCTAGTTAAATTTACATTTATAAAAACCATTACTACAACTAATAAAGTATAACGAGTAGAGATTGTCTGCAGGGATTATACGTGTTGGAATTTAACTTCGACTCTAGCGTATCAAAAGATTGCAAAGGAGGGTTTGGTTGATTGATTACACTAAGATGCAGTTAATTAAAATGCAATTAAAGTAAACTATTGAGAGATAGAGATTTAAAAGATATGAATAGATCTTAGGGTGTTGGAATCTCCACTAAGCTTATGTAATTAACCACTTGGTTTCCATTAATGGGGAATACATTGTTGCAATCAAGATGTGGCCACAAATATAAACACAATTTGCATGTAAAAGTGTGAACTATCTAATGCAAGAGTGAATTGTCTACTTAACGAACAAGTAAACTAAATGTAGAACAACCCACCAAGACAAAGGCATAATCCATCAATTAATTAACAAATGTATCTAATGAGAGCACACATCAATTTAGAGAATCATGGAATTTGCAATAATAAGTGTGGAGTATCAAACCAAGCAAAGATTGGCTACTTACCTATAAATATGAATTAAATTGTAGAACAACCCATCAAGCATAAACATAATCCATCAAATTAATTTACAAACCCATTCAATTAAAACCATGCTTAGCCATCACTAAATCTTTAATTAATCACACATAGACATACAACCAACATAGAAAATCTAGTATTTAGATCAATTTCCAAATAATCACACATAAGACAACATGTAATTAAAATAGAGAATCACTAGGAAGAATTAAATCAACAATCACAAGGCTAACTATTAATCACAACAATATATATAAATCCCCAAAAATAAAAATACAAGGGTATTACACAAGACTTAGGGCTCATCCAAGCCCTAAGTGTAGATCTAGCCAATCATGGAGGAGGTGGATGTGGTCATGAAACCCTCAAGGTTAAGCTCCAAACATGGCTCTATCCTCTTCTTCCTCTTCCTCTTCCTCTTCCTCTTCTTCTTCTTTGAAGCTCTAAAGAGAGAGAGTATGTGGATCTAGAGATGTGTTCTTGAGATGTGCCTTCACTTCCCTTTTTTCTTCTAACCCTAATCTCTAACTTTCTAGAGAGAGAAACTAATGAAAATATAGAAATTACAATGTAAAAATATGAATCCCTCTACAAAAATGGTTCAATCCCTCTTATATACAAGGCTTTTAGAGCCCAAAAATATGAGAACTTGGCCCTTAGGATCTCCTCTTTCAAGCACACCCCGAGTTGGTTCGACATGAGCTTTAGATCTATTTTTTTATAACTTCTGCGAACAGTTCGATCGATCCAACCAGCAGTGTGATCGATCAGAGGTATGGTGTAATTGATCAAGGCTCGATTGATCCAACTTAGCAGTTTTCAGCATCAGCCTCCTTTTGCTCCAAATCAGCCTCATTTTGCTCCAGATTCTCACCAAGACTTAGTTTGACTCCAAAAAGGCCTTAATGGACCGAAATTAGCCCGTTTTAATCTTATTAACCTGAAATAGATAAAAACATGAAATTAGACTAAAACGAAAAAATAAGATAGAATAAGATCCTAGAATACTCAAGCTTAAGGGGTTTAAATGCGCATTTTTCAGTGCTTATCAAGAGCACTTGAAAAAGAGATGATCGTGAGATTCTGGGGCATTATTGTAGAAAATACAAGTGATCGAATCAATATGGGACGTACACTTCCTGTCCAGAGTTGGTAATCTGATCTGTGATTAATGGCTACCCACAAGGTGAATGAATGCCTTGGAATTAGCGGTTTCCCCCATACTAGGTGAGTCCATGGTGGTGTTAGTAGATTATGGGTAAGGAATTTTATGGTTTGGCTTATTGAAAAAAGTCCAGATAGGGATGGAATCCAAGAAAGCTTATCTTGCTTCTATGGGTTTAGTACTGGCAAGCTGTTGGTGATGTGTAGTTATGGAAGGATATTGGTGATGGAGTAAGGAAAGAACCATGACAAGCTACTAATGAAGGAGCTGAGCTTGGTAGTGGTGCTGTGAGAGGAGTCATTTAGTTGTTGAATGGTAATAAGTTGATGGAGAGGCCCAAAGCAGCACCAATAATTGTCAAACTAGAAATTAGTGCTATGACCATCCCTAATTTCTAGCTTAACAAGAGGTTAAAAAGCTGGTCTGAGCTGAAGGAGCATCCTCCAAGACCACGAGGACTGACTGGGACTAGTGACCTCCCAAAAACTTCTACCTTTAAATAGGTATGTGTTAACCTACTAAACCCAGAGCATATCTTTGGATTTGAGAAGATGCCAAATGTGCTTCATAACTATAATTGTATTCCAAGAATGCAAATTTGGAAGGCCTAATCCACCTGCCCTTTTTGGAAGGCAGCAAAACCTCCAAGCCACCTTAGTTTTTGTCCTCTTGAGGTCAGGACTTGACCATAGGAAAGCTCCAAAAATTCCAATAAACTCATTGATGATGCTTCTAGGTAAGATAAACTTTGAACTCTAATAAGTTTGAATGGAGAACAAGACAACCCTGATTAACTACAATCTTCCTGCAAAGGAAAGATGCCTCCTTGTCCAATGTGTAATTCTGGATGTAGTTTTATCAATAAAAGCCCTACAGTCAATTGACTTAAGCATGATGGTGACAAGAGGAACTCCTAAGTACTTAACAGGGAGATCACCCTTTTGGATACCCAGGAATGAGCATATGGAAATCTCTGTAAGCTTATTTACACCTGAAAAGAAAATTTGGCTCTTATTAAGATTGATTTCCAAACCTGAGAAAAGGGAAAAGGTATCCAATGTTGTTTTGAGGGTCTGTAATGATGGAAAGCTTCCATGTGAGAATAGAAATAAATCATCTGCAAAAATCCGGTGTGTAAGGGACAACTCCTTCCTTCTCCAGTGGTGTTTGAAGGGCCCTTGAGATGTAATTATGCTGAAAATGGATGAGAAGACTTGCATCACAAGTATAAAGAAGAATGGTGAGAGTGGATCACCCTGCCTGAGACCTTTAATGCCTTTGAAGTAACCATTGAACACCCCATTGAATGAGAGTGAAAAATGGAGTAGTTATACAAGATTGGATCCAGGAAATAAAGGTAGATAGAAACCTAAAAAGTCTAAGGGAATCAAGGAAAAATTCGCAAGAGACAAAGTCAAAGGCCTTTTTTAGGTTTGATTTTTAGGGCACACCTTGGAGAGTTCCCTTGCCTGTGATACCTATTGAGCAACTCTTGAGTAAGGAGAATACTGTCATCAATGGTCCTACCTTGAATCAATGCAGACTAAGTAGGGCCAATTATATAGGGGAGTGTAGGCTTAAGTTTGTTTACCAATAGCTTAGAAATGTATTTATAAATTGTGGAGAGCTTGTACTTATTGATGGAAGAGGGATTAGGGACTTTAGGGACCAGTGAGATGTAGGATGAATTTATTTCCCTAAGCAATTTTCCATTGAGAAAGAATTCCTTAATTGCTAATGTAACAACGTGCCCTATGATTGGCCAAGCCTTCTTGAAGAAAATGGCATTAAATCCATTTAGACCAAATGCCTTCACACTATTCAGTGAGGACATGCAGTGTGTAATGACCCGGTCATTTGCCTCCCTTTCCTTTTTCTTGAAATTTTATGAATGAATTTTTTTCGTTTAATTTTCTTTTCTGAGCTCTGTTTCGTGTCGCTTAGTGTCATCTCGAGTGCTCAGAATTGGTTCTTGAGACTCTTTTCCATGGATTGACAACTTCCTTTGAGGACCGAGTCATTTTCACATTTTTCGTTTTTCGACACTATGCACTATTTCGTCCTTTTCCCTATTCTGTCTTATCTCCGTTTGTCAGTTTTTGGCACCCACCTTACTTCTCATGCTCGGAGTTGGTTTTTGACTTCATGTATCTTTATCTTGAGTGGTTTCCATGAAATACGTATCTTTACTTTTGTAAGAAAGTACTCTGGTTGCTCCTGGTGTCCATAGGGGCATGGATGCAAAGTTCTTTGAAATTATTTTCTTTTCTTAGGGTGTTTTTCATAAATATCTTTTGAAGATATTTTATTTCAAGGGTTTTTAAGAAAATGTTTTTGGAAGATATTTTCATTCTGGGCCATAAGTGCAGTTTTCACTTTTTAGAGGGGCTATTGTACAATTAATGAAAGTTATTGCAAAATTTCTTATTTTGAGCCTGGATCCTCGTACGGGATTCATTTTCACATTTCGTCGAGTTGTGTACTCTTGGAATTTCCTCCTGGTCGATGTTTTCCAGTTTCTGGGTTTCTGGCCCCGATTTTTGCCAAACTTGTTTTGGGCATAACTTTTTGCACGGGACTCTGTTTTTGACGCTGTTTCTTCCGTTGTTCATATTTTATCATTTTGAATCTTTTTTGTTCACAAAGTTTATCCATTTGAGCGCGTCTGCTCAAATTTTACTTTTTCGGACCCGGCAGGGCCCGTTCGGGGCACTTTTTGAGATTTCTATAAAAAGGGGGTGAAATATTTCATTTTTCATCTTCTCCCCTCTTCATGCATGACCTGGAGCTCCCATGGCAGCCCAAGGGGTGCTACCATCTTCTCTCTCCTCTTTTGGTTCACTTTTCTTTGATGGAAAGTCTTCGGCCTTAACGTTTGTTGTTCCCCTCGCCGTGCTCTACCTTTCCCCCTTATTAGAATTTAGTTTTGACCATTTCTTGCGTTTGGTTTTGAGGTCAATTTATGATTTTCATTGGGCTTCTTGCGGATTCTTGTTCACGGTATTGTCCCCGACAAAACCTCTCGGTATTGTCGAATTCGGATCACTTTTATTTTGGTGGGCCTTTGGGATTTTCATCTCAAATTAAGGTAGGGGTTGTTCTAAGTTTAAATTCTTGTTGTATAGCATGCTTGTGATGCTTATACAACTTGTTGGCATGATTAAATATAAAATCTAGAGATTTTATTATTTATTTTTCTTGTACGAGATCTAATTTTCCCGGTTGCTCATGACTTGGTTTAAACATGTAGCATGATTTTATATTGCCCCTTGATATGCTCATTGTCGTGTATTAAAATTGGAACATTTGAATAAGTATTAAAGATTTTATTTAATATTTATCTTAGGTGAAAGATTAATTCACATGGCCTTAACTAGCTTGAAATTAATATGTGTTAGCATATTATATTAGGCCTCAGCATGCTCTTCAACATAGTTGAATTTGAAAGTAATTGGAGGTGTTTTGAAAATTAGTAATTATTAATTAATTTGCCCCGAGTGCACTATTCACTCCATTTGAATTCTGACTTAATATTCTTGATCTACATGCCATATAGCTTCACATATATTTGATTTAGAATATTCGGTGAGGTTTTGAAATCTTTTATTTAATTAAATTCCATGTTTAAGATTTAATCCTCATGGTGATATACAACTTGGAATTGTATTGTGGCATACTAGAAAATTAAGTTTAGGTATAGTTATTCACATATATTAAATTGAGATTAATTGCATGAGAATTGGAACTTTTAATTTATATTTAATTTTAGTGAAAGTTTAATTCACATGATCTTAAATTGAATGAAATAAACTTGTAATGTAATATTACATTAGTTTTTGGCATGCTTTCCAACATAGGTTAATTTGAGAGCATTTGGTTAAGTTTGAAAATCAAGAGATTTTAATTAAAAGAATTAATTAAAATCTATTTTGTGGTCCCATTAGTTTAATTAAGGTTTTAACTTGATATTTGTATTGGCCATGACTTGTTTACTAGTATATATTAATTTGGAACTATTTGAAGTTGTTTTAGAACCTTGGGATTTAAATTAGCATGATTTAATTAAAGTTCTACTTTGTTGTTCTAACAACCTAATTAAGTTTTAGAATGAATATAGGTGATGACCTTGCCATGTCCTTTAACATGTGTTAAATTGAGGTTAATTGGAATTGAATCGGAATCTATAGAATTTAATTGTGTTTATCTATTTAAATTCTATCAATTTGCTCCATGATCTAGTTGTGTTTTAGAAGTGGTTTCTATATTCAAATCATGGACTTAGACTTGTTGTATATTCATTTGGTTATGTTTTGAACATTGGATAACATAGTTGCTATGTTTGTATTCATGAGAATATGTTTTCCTTATTGAATATATTGTTGCCTTGTGTAATGATTTGCACACTTTCGTGTTTAACATCTTTCTTGCATAGCGTGTAACGAATCGCACATTGAAGATTCGACATTCATCATATCATATTAGTTGTGGACTTAGAGCATGGATTGTATAGGTTTCCAAATTTCGTTGTGCTTGGTAGATAGTTGATTATCTTGCATATTCTTGTTGATATATGCGTTGTTGCACAACTTGTTGATTTTGGAAACTTGGGGATGTCTTTGTTTGACTATGGCTAGGACGTGGTTCTAGTACGGGGGATAGTCCCTCTATATATAGTCTAGTGCGCACATAGGGATGTTACCCATGGGCTAGTAACCCTAAAGTAACTATGTTGTCGGTCTGATCCGGCGTGACGTCCGAGTATCCACTTTGTTTGATTTCGCATTTCATTTTCAAGTTGATAACTAGATGATGTTGTAACTTGTTGTTTCTTATTTGTCGTTCCATTTTAAGTTACAGGATGTTAACCTTGCGAAATTGTGCTTTATGCGTTGTATTGGAAGTTCCAATGTTGGTTAAATTGCATCGATATTGAAAATCGTGTTTTGACGTTCTAATAAAGCTTATGATTGATCCTATTGATTCTTTTATAACATAGAAGTTAGGTGGCATGAACCACTACTGTTATTTTGTGCTTTAGATTCTAAGTTGATGGCTTTGAGAACTTAAACCTTGTTGTATTGTATAACATGCTCTTTTGTTATTGAATTGTATGGATAATGTGATTCTTGTTAACTTGTATTCAAATATGCTTTCGTCATGTTGTATGGATTACTCTAGACCTAGTTCAATTATATTGAAAATGAAATTCATGTTAATCTATGCTCAAGCATTCTTCTTGTCGTGTTCTTAGATTATCCCAACCATGATTCGTTTCATACACGTATGTATATCATGATTCTTGTTGCTTAGACTCTAAGGTAGCTTAGGATGCTCCCCGAGTCTCACTTGGACATAGACGTTAGGTGTCATGAGCCCCTTTAACATGCTTCACCTTAAGGTGATAAATTTGTAAAATGCTAGGTCGATGCATGCTCATCTCCTACGAGTAGCTTTATGTTACTCACCCCTACGATACTGGGGCATATTTCAGGTACGAAGACTTGGTTCATGACGCCTAGCATTCCTTGGATGTCGTGTAGCTTTCAAGTTTCCATTTCATGCAAATGTTAGCATGAAATGTCATTTTGTAGACTTATATGTCAAAATATGTATATTTGATTCCATGTATGTAATGTGTACTTAAGTACACTCTTTTCAATGTAATTGATATGTATGAGATGAGGCCGGATTCCAATGACATGTATATTGTGTTCTATGTACTTTTTAACTTCATGAAATATTGTGAAAATTTTGAAAAATCGCAAGTCATTACTTCACCATGGTTGCATCGGGTGTGGGAATTCCATTTTCATTCTTTTATAGGGTCTTATTAATCTTGTATGAAGTGTGGCCAAGGGCCAAACGGTCATTTGATCCCGTTTTGTATTTTTGGATTCCGAGTTTTAATTCCAAGTTCCATTTTTACCTTTTTGCCCGTTGGGGGGTCGGGTTTTGTATCGGTGGTATTTTTAAGTCGTGGACCATTGTAGCACGTCCAAATAGGTAAGTTACGTTTGCGTGCATGGTCGTTTCCGGGCAAAACCTTATCGTTTGTGTTTTGAGCCTCTTGTGAATTCATTTCGCTTTTTTTTTGCATATTCTGATCTAGGGGCATTATGGACCTTTCACGGTGGTTTTATTTTTTTCTTTCAATATGGTTGAATAGAAAACATGATTTTAGGGGGGTTTTTTTTTCCGTGTTTTTCCAGAAAATGTCGTCTTGATATCGGAAATCGCCTACGAAGTTCAGTTCTCAGTTTTCAAAATAGTAGCTTTTTGGACCTCCATGACCAGATTTCATGGAGGGGCATTTTGGGTATTTCACAGTGAGTTTTTTCGATTTTTCTTGGGAGTCACTTAGAAAACTCGATTTTGAGGGGGGTTTCTTCTTTGTGTTTTTGCAAAAAAGTTCATCTAGGCCTCCAAATTCAGCCTCTGTTCTGGATTTTTCTGAAAAATTACCCCATAGCAGCTTTATGGCTGCTGCTGCCAGCCATGGTGCACCCAACGCTCGCGGCGCGCATGGGCACGCGCATGGGCGTGCGCATGAGGCTGTCATGGACCCTCGTCGGGCCGTCGCGACATCATTTCTTTTTTTGGGCGTTTCTCCTTCGTCCGGACTCCGATTCAAGTGAATTTTTTTTTGAACTTGACTAATTTTTCGCTGTCTTTCCAACGGTATGCTCAGTTACACCCGGTTCTTCCTGAATAATTACCAGTTTACCCTTTTTACCTTAAGTGCTCGTTTTTCTTCATCATGCCGTTTCTCCTTCGTCCGGACTCCGAATCATGCGATTCTTGAGTCCATATTGATTAGTTTTTCATTATCCTTCCAGCGGTGTGCTCGGTGGCACACGAATCTATTATTTTCAAAAATGACTATTTTGCCCCTTGGGGTTTATTTGTCATGTTTTCGATCTTTTGCTTCCGCATCAGTTCTTGTTGAGTTCCACGACCTCATGGAAGGTCACTTTGACTTCTTAGAGTCTTGTTTTCTGTTTTCGCTTCCGCATTCGGATCTGTTATCGGGTCAATCATCGTTTCATCACAGGATGCGCTGGCCTAAAAAACCAGGGTCGTCACACAGTGCATGATCTCCTCATCACTTGGAATGGAGCAGAGTGTGGAGATAAAGTGGGATAGGAGTGAGGGCTGAATAAATGGAGTGAGTGAGTCTATACTTGGGTATGGATGGGGATCTATACCTGGGTATGGATAACCTTGTGGAAGTGAGCAATAACCTCTTGCTTAATTGTAATTTCAGTGACAAGTAGACCATCATCTGAAGAGGAGAAGGCTGTAATCTTGTTTCTGTTATATCTTAAGGAGAGGGATTTATAAAAATAGGTTGTCTTAGAATCACCATCTTTGAGCCAATGAACCCTTGATTTTTGCTTGAAGGTGTCCTCCTCAGTGCTTAGAAGGCTAGCATAAAGTGATAAGAGCTGCTTCTCTTAGGTTCTTAGTGCACAGTCATTTGGGGCAGAATCAAGAGCTAACTGGCTGGAGGTAAGAGCATCTTTAGTTGACTGGATTTCATGTTGAATAGCAGTGACAGTTTTGGAGAATCTCAATCTTAAAGGATGTTTAAGGCTTTTGAGTTTGGACTGAACTTGGAACATTGTGTGTCCATTGACCTGGCTACTCCACACTGACTGAACAAGTGGTAAGAAATCATCACTACTGCTCCAATGATTGAAGAACCTAATGGGGACTTTCCTTTGTGGTTTAGGTTTACCAAGGGTGATAAGCATTGGGCTATGGTCAGAAATTCCTGGAGGCAAGAACTCACAGTGGGAAAGGGGAAAACAATGATTCCAAAAATAATTAAAAAGTACCCTATCCAGTTTTTTGGAAATGTTAGAAATCACATGGCTCTTGTTGGTCCAAGTGTGAAAAAGGCCATAGAAGTGAAGGTCTTCCAGGTTGGAATTATGGAGGCAGTGTCTGAAATCAAACATTGGCTTAGATGTCTTCTTGGAGCCCCCAAAATACTTATTTACAGATTTGATGATGTTGAAATCACCTCTAAGAATCCAAGGAAATGAAGAAAGGGTAGATGAGTGAGCAACAATATCTGCCTAAAGGAGTTCTCTCTCTGATGCATCATTTGCTCCATAAATAAAAGAGATGTAAAAGGAGGTTCTGCAACTTAAGATAGTGACACGGTAGTGAATAACTTGTCTTGAGCTGCTGAGTACATTAAGATCAACTGAATTTGGGTGAATTTGGTCTCTAGAGAACCCAAATTCTACCAAGTGGTGAGAACTGAAAGTTATAAGTGAGCTTCCAACCTCTAGCAATGACATTGTGAACAAAATCAACATTGGTGGATTGAACTTTGGTTTCAATAATGGATGCAATATCAATCCCAATAATGGATGCAATATCAATCCTTTTGTCAATGAGGAATGTCTTAACTTCCTTTTGCTTTAAGGGCCAATTGAGTCCCCTTATATTCAAATGGTCAGTGATACCATTTGATAGAGTTGAAGAAATTGCTGCTTGGGAAAAAATTCCCTCTGTGAGGATTAGGAGACTTCTTAACATTCTTCATACTCTTCCTCCTTAACTTACACCCATGCTTAGCAATTTTCTTATTCAATACTGTAGCGAGACTATTGGTGGAGTCGGATTCAAAGAGCCTTGAATTTCTTTTATCAGTGGTAGGGAGAATGTGGGAAAAAAAACAACACAATTGAGTGCAGATGGTTCGTGGGATGATATGGAATCATTGTTAGGATCATCTTTAGTGTCATGAGAGTTGTTGTCTGAGTATTCCAAATGGGTGGGATGATAGTTACTTAAATCAATTGTAAGCTTCTCATTAGGTTTAAAGTAATGGGTGATAACATTTTGCCCGAGGGCAAGGTCTGGATCCTAGTTCATTAGTGCCTTTGGTGAATTTTTGTTAGGAGTTAGGTCCTTATAAAATGATAATTTTGAAAGAGGAACCACTTGCTATTCAGATGAAGGTTGGGTACGTTTCTTAATGGGTGAGCCTTGATGGCAAGAATTTTTGGAATGTCCAAAGCAATTACACTTATAACAGATAGCAGGTAACCCCAAATATTCAACCTTGACCTCTATGGTTTTCTCAGAGCTGAGGTGGACCTTAAGAATGAAAGGAAAATCAGAAGCAACATTAACCTCCACACAAACATTCACAAACCAAGTCTTCAGTCTATTTTCAGTAATTGGATCAGCAAAAAGTGGGTGTCCAATGCTACTTAGTATGTAACTAAATCCAGAGGCAGTCCAGAAATAAAGAGGGAGACCATAAAGTTTAATCCAAATGGGCATTGTTGAATGACTTTTCCTATGGAAACAGGGCTCCAAGGTGAGAGGATGATTGGTTTATTGGCAAAGAACTAGGGACCCTCTGCTAAGATGCTGCTGCAAAGTTCAGAGGAGGAAAAATGAAATTCGAATAAGCCCTTGTCTGTGCCTGTTACCTTGAGTAAACCCTTGTCAAACCAAAGGTCATAGGAGATGCTCTTAACTATTCCAAATGGGAGACTTTTGTGGACAAAGTAACCCATGAGACTGGATTTCATAATGGTAAGGCCTGCATTCTCGATCTTAGGAGGTGGAATAATGGTACCATGTGGGTGATCAGCGTGCTGCATAAAGGAGAGTGGGGCTCTAGTGTGTATCTCTTGGACAATAGTCCCATGTCGTAGGGGAAGGGTTAGGCTTGGATTTGGTAAAGTTTTGGCCATCAGTTAAAGGCACATGGGTGGTAACAGAGTTAGTGGGTTGAGATTAGTTGTAATGATCCGGTCATTTTCCTTCCTTTCCTTTTTCTCAGAATTTTATAGATATTTTTTTTTTCGTTATCTTTTCTTTTCTGAATTTGGTTTCTCGTCACTTGGTGTCGTCTCGAGTGCTCGGGAATGATTTCGAGACTCTTTTCTTTAGATTGACAACTTCCTTTAAGGATCGAGTCATTTCCACATTTTCACTTTTTTGACACTATTCACTTTTTGTCTTTTTCCCGTTTGCCACTTTGTTGGCACAACCTCATTTTTCATGTTCGAAGTTGAGTTTTGACTTCATGAGTTTTCTTTCCAGTTGATTTCCTTGAAACGCATAGCTTTACTGTTGAAGAAAAGCTCGCCGGTTGTTTCCTTTTCCCGTAGGGGCATGGATGAAAGGATTCTTTAGAAACATTCTTGTTTCTTGGGGTATTTTTCATAAATATCTTTTAAAGATATTTATTTCATTCTGGGTCAGTTTTGCAGTTAACACTTTTGGTAGGGGCCATTGTGCAATTAATGAAAGTTATTGCAAAGTGCCTTATTTTAAGCCTGGATCCTTGTACGGGATTCATTTTCACTTTTCATTGAGTTGCGTACTCTTAGAATTTTCTTCTGGTCGTTTACCCCAGTTTTGGGGTTTTTGATTCTAGTTCCCGCCGAACTTATTCGGAGCATATCTTTCTACTCGGGACTTAGTTTTCAACGTCGTTTCTTCCGTTGTTTATTTTATCTCATTTTGGTTCTTTTTTGTTCACAGTGTTTTGCCATTTGAGCGCGTCTACTCAAATTTCACTTTTTCGGACCCAGCGGGACCCGTTCGGTACATTTTTAGGGTTTTTCTATAAATAGGGTGACTTAAGATGAAAAATCAGATTTTCTCATCTCTTTCCCCTCTCTTGGCCGGCAACCATGGCAGCCAAGGGGCTACCACCTTCTTCTTCTTTTTCCAGCCTCTTCCGTCATGATAAATGCCGTAATGCTTTAGCGTTTATTGTAGGCTTTGGCGAGGCGGTTCTTTTCCCCTTATTAGAATTCGTTTTTGACCATTTTTGAGTTCGAGTTTTAAGTTCAGGTTTGAATTTTGGTGGTACCTCTTTGGGGTTTAATGTTCACCTTGTTGTCCCTGACATAATTTAGGAGTATCGTCGGATTCGAAGCACTTTTCTTTCGTTGGGGATTTGAGATTTCATCTCAAATGGAGGTAGGGGATGTATAAGTTTATATTTGTATTGTCTTGCATGCTATTGATGCTTATACAACTTATATGCATGCTTTTGTTCATAATATAAAATTTAATTTAATTACTTTTTTTGTGTAAGATTTAATTCACATAGTTGTATATGTGATGGAATTAAA
Source organism: Cornus florida (assembly GCF_030987335.1). Taxonomy (NCBI): domain Eukaryota; kingdom Viridiplantae; phylum Streptophyta; class Magnoliopsida; order Cornales; family Cornaceae; genus Cornus; species Cornus florida. The sequence goes on along the minus strand of NW_026775579.1, from coordinate 54,926,684 downwards.
TTGTGGCATGCTATTAAATTAGGCCTTGATCTTTTTATTAACATATATTAAATTGAGAACATTTGAATAAGTATTAAGACTTTTATTTAATAATTTTCTTTTATAAAAGTTTAATTCACATGGTCATAACAAGCATGAAATTAACTTATAATGTGATATTAAAATAGGCCTTGGTATGTTCTTTAACCTATGTTAACTTGAGAACATTTGAAGTTATTTTAAAATATACAGAAAAATAATTAATTAGATTAATTAATTTTATTTTTAAGTGTTTTGTTCACTTAATTAGATTTTTAACTTGATATTGTTGATGACCATGCTATACTCTTTAACATACATAAATTTGAGGCTATTTGGAATTGATTTGAAAACTAGAGGATTTAATTATTTTATTTAATTAAATTCTATCTACTTGTTCCATGGATTTAATTATGTCCTAGAAATTGTTTCTATATTTAAATCATGGATTTGGACTTGTTGTGTATTCACTTGGTTATGTTTTAAGCATTGAGTAACATTGTTGTTAAATTTATATTCATGAGGACATGTTTTCAATATTGAATATATTATTGTCTTGTGTAATGAATTGCACACTTGTATTTGACATTATATATGTCATTTTAGAATTGAAACTCTAAGACATGGATTGTGTGGTTTCAACCTACTTGTGCATAGAAGGTGATTTCGCGCATTATTTAATTACGTATAAGTTGTGAACTTATTTATTGATTTTGGAGTTACTTGGGACATTGTTACAAAGACATGGCTAGGGTTTGGCTTTAGTACGGAGACAAGAGTCTTCTAAGTCATATGTGCTCACTAGAGTGGTATTCCCAGTGAGTTAGTACCCAGAATAACCGTTTAGGTCTTCGTTTTACTCCGAGATTTGATGTCCAAGTCTTCCATTATTTGATTTCACATTCAATTCCAAGTTGACAACTAATGTTTAATTGTGACTTGTGGTTTTGGTTATTGGCAATTTAATGTTGTTAAGTACATTTATGCATTATGATTTTTAATGAATCATCACAGTTTTAATGTTGTTAAGTACATTTATACATTATGATTTTTAATTAATCATCGCAGTTTTAATGTTATTAAGTATATTTAGGCATTGTGAATTTTAATAAATCATTACAAATTTTGATGTTGTTAAGTACATTTATGCTATATTGTTTAAATGTAACTTAGAAATGATCCTATAGATTCATTTGGAACATAGACGTTAGGTGGCATGACTCACTTTAGTTGTTTTCGCATTTTAGATTTCAAGTTGATAACTTTGAGAATCTATATCTTGTTGCCTTGTATAACATATTTCTATGTTGTTTGAATTACATGAATGATGTAATTGATGCTAGAAATGATTTAAGGTAGCTTAGGATGCTTATTGGGTCTTACTTTTGACATAGACGTTAGGTGGAATGAACCACAAGTATTAATTTATACAAACTTGTAAAATGTTAGGTCTTTGCATGCTCATCTCCTATGAGTAACTTTATGTTACTTACTCCAAAGTTACCGGGGACATTTTTTAGGTACAGGATTCAAGATTTGGGGATCTGTATTTGCCTTGGGTGATTTGTAGATTTGAAGTTCTTTTAAATGTATTCTTGTTCACATGCAAGTGTTAGCATGTTTAAGTTTTACCTTTAAAGTTGTAATACTTAGTTAGATTCAATATTCCATTTTTGCCTAATGATATGTAAAGTGTACTTAGATATACTATTTGGAACCTATATGATATGTATGACATGAGGCCAAGGGCCACGAACTTTAGAGTTCAAGTGTACGCATTTAAATTCCAAGTTTTGCCTTAGAAATGTAATTTTTCTAACTTTGAGGTTTGGCATATGATTTGGAGTAAATGATATGTAATGAGGCCATGAGCCATCGTAACACATTTCAATATGTAAAGTACATTTGTTGGCATGCTTGTACAGCTTTAAAGATTTGTTTTTGGATCAATTCATAATGGGAATTGAGGCTTGGGTTAAGCCTCAACATTTTTGGTGTATAGTAGGTCAGCATTATTTTGAGTCATTTCGGCCGACCAAAAGGTCATTTCGGTCGACCAATGGCTTTTAGGATTTGTTTGCACAGTAAAACTCACTTTCTAGTAACTAAAAACACTGTTTGGGTCCATTTCGGTCAACCGATTCTTTATTTCGATCGACCTAAATGATTTTCCTTCATTTTTCAGATTTTGGGCCATTCTGGATTCATTTTGGTCGACCAAAATGACCTAAATACCATTTTGGTCAACCTAAATGCTTTAGTTTTGGGACAACACTATTGCTCTAAATTCAAACGGTCATAACTTCTTCATTTCTAATCCAAATGGGGTGATTCTTGAGCCTAAATTCAAGAATTTTGAGTCAGTTTCCAATGGTACCAATTCCATTCTCAGATTCAAATCATAGTGGGAGTTATTCATATTTTAGTGAGACAGTGTCAAATTTTGTTTGAATCGGGAATGGGTGTTTTGTGGGATTCTTGTCCAAAGTTCTTAGAACCTCTTGAAATGTTGTGAAATAATTAGTTTGGGTTATGTGGATCTCATTTGAGTTGCTTGGAGTCTAATTTCCCTTCTTATTTGTAAATTGACCATTTTGCCCTTGATTAACAGATTTTGCCCGTTTTGACTCTCAATTACTCTTTTGTTTACTTGGAGTTCCGTGACTTCATGGAAGGTCACATTGGTGTCTTAGGGGTGGTTTATATCCTTAGAGACTTTACTTCTGCATTTCGGATCCGTTACCGGGTCAACTTTTGGGTTATTACTAACGCACTGGGTTACAAAACTTGGGCCGTCACATTGGTCCAGAGGTAGCTTAGTTGGTTTAGGATGAGTGTTGGTCAGGATAGGGTGGGTCAAAGTAGGTAGGTCATAGGAAGAAGTAATGGTAACATCATTGGTAGTAATGCAGTTTGACAAAAGGGGAAAGGATGCTTCCTGACATAGTGAAAAGATGAGATTGGACTTACCTGAACAAGATGGAGCATTTGAATTTGAATTTGAACTTGGAGCCAAATTTTACTGGCTGGCAATTCCCTTGCGGCCGTCATAGTGGTTCTGGTCGTGAATAGGAGGATCTTGAGTAGGTGAGAGCTGCTCATTGACCAGGTCGGAGTCATTATCATTGTTGTGATTAAGCAAGATGATTTGGTCACTTAGCTCAATGACTCGAGTTCTTAGTGTTATTTAGTTTCCAATCTGATGCTAATAAGCCCTCTGAACCATTCAACCTCCTCCAGGGTGAGAATATTTGTAGTTATTCTTGAATTCTGCCAACTCTACTCGTAATTTGAAGATTTCACCAATCATGGACTGGGTGTTGCATGGATCAATGTCGAACATAATGTTGTTGTGGTCATTAATAAAACGTGAGGTGGGAAGCTGGTAATTGACCTTGTCTGGAGGGTGATGACAAGTTGTGTTATCTGTGAATGTAACCTTTTGTGTTTCTAGGGGTGTGTATGGGATTGGTAATGTGAAGTGGAGAGATGGGGGAGTGAATCTTTAGGTTTACTAGTGGGTGGATGGGATAAGGCCTTGTTTAAATTGTTAGTCTTCTTGAGGATGGAGATGGGTTGTTGCAGGCTTATAAAGGGGCGGTTTGGAAGGAATGGAGGTTTTAGGTAGTTAGGAAAGGGATTCCGGACAGAGGGTCTGTCGTTGTCAGAGCTGGTGTGAGGGACTCTTATTAGGGGGTTTTTTGAATTTGACTTGGAAGGCCGAATGAGTTGGCTGAAGAGGTATGCTATTTTTTTATTTTGACAAAGTAAAAATGAACTATTTCTTTAATTTTGAAAAAGTGAAAATACTATAACATTTTATAGCTTTAATTTGGGTGTAACAGTTACTGTAACAAAATTGTTCCGACATAGGAGGAAACTAAAGACTACTAACAAATTTCTATCCCTTTCTCAAAACATATCAAACTAGAAAGAGATGATTTTGTTTTACACCCTTAAGGTATTTGAATCTCAATGAAATAGATGGACTCTGAGTACTAGTTGATGTACTCCAGTCTTGTCTGTTACTATCAAGTGGATTGTGTTTCCCACTTCTGATTAGCATATGAAAATAGATCTAAATACTCTCAAGTGGATTGTTCTTGTCACTACTCATTAGCATATGGAAGTAAATCTAAATGTGTACTTGCTGGTCTATCCTTATAAATAGATAGAGTACATTTTATATAAAATTCAGTATTTCAGTATTTATTAATATATATATATATAGAATTTTTATTTATTCAAAAAAAAAGTTTTTAGAAGAGTTCTTATTTATTTTTATACTATATATATTATATTATATCTATTATTATTAAAAGTACAAAGATTTATTTATTAATTTATGTAGAGAGAGTTTTATTTATTTTTTTTTTTAAAAAGAGTTCTTAGAAAGAGTTATTATTTATGTTGACCTTAAGGATGTCATCCAATGACAATCTAGTTGTTTTGATGATATCAAACCATTAATGATGTTTAAGGACTAATGTTTACATTGAATGTTATATAGATTATTCACATTCAAAGAATGACCTCAATAAAGCACTAAAGATCATTCCAAGTATTCCATTATTCAAGATCACATCAATGAAAGAAATGGATACAAAGAAAAGTTGAAGTTGCAAAGAACAAAATACAATGTCCATCAAAAGATAACTTGGACTATAACAAACAAGAAAGCAACTCAAAGGAAGAAAGAAAGCAAAAATACCTCAAAGCCTAAAGATCATGGCTAAAGCATGAAGAAAGGGGTAGATAGGTTGGTGAGTGTTTAGGATTCAATGCCAAAGTCTTTATGAATACATTTGAAGCTCATCTCTATAGGACCATACATATCATTACATCATTCATAAGTTCCTATGACTATTAGCAATAGACTATGAACTTCATTCACATCTAATTGATATATGAAGTCATTGTTAGAGAATGAGTTAGTTCAAGCTTACTTAAGCTTTGAAAGGACTCAACATTTAAGCTAGAAATTCTAGGACCATGCACATTAATCATAAGATTTATTTTGGTCTCTAGAAAGAAAAGGTAAAGGCATTGAACTTACTCTTTCATCTTTAAAGCCTTTGTTACCATGATTTGGTAAATAACTCTAGGACACAATGTACTTGATATTTATCATCCTTATATGTTCCTAGACTCTTAGTAACAGGACTTGAACTGAATTGAACCATATATTAAAGTCCTAGGTGCTAGAAAGGTGGCTATCTCATAAGAAGTAATTTTTAGCCAAGAAAATTTTCAGACCAGCCTTTACAAAAACTGCTATAACTATTTTTGTAGTTAGAATTTTTAAGAAAGGCTAGTGGAATTGGAAAGCTGACTTCAAGCCTTTGATTTTAGATATAAATTTCACCTGAATTGGATTTAAATTGACTGAGATATGAGCATCACAAAATGTATGTTTCTGGTCTGCGAAATTTCTGACTAGGTTACCCTAAAATAGCCATAACTATTTTTGTGATTGGAATTTTTGAGCAAAGCCGGTGGAATTAGAAAGTTGACTTCAAGATAATAAATTTAGACTCAAATTTAACCTCATTTGGAGTTAAATAAACAGAGTTATGTCCATTTGAAGTCATGCATAGCAATAAAACCGACTCCATTCAAAGTAGAGCTAGCTCTTGACATTCCAGTAGCCAAAATTCCACGAAAAATTGAACTTCCAGCAAGAGAGTAGGCTCCCAAGTTGGAGAGCAGGCTCTCAGAGGTTGGGAGCCGGCTCTCAGAGCAAAGGGAGCCGACTCCCTTCAAGATAAAACATGCTCTGCTCTTGTGATCTGTGTCCAATAGCCCTTTTATTCAAAATTCAAATTGTCCTCTTTTTTTCATCATTATTATGCTCCTAAAAACCTCTATAAATACCCAAGGAAGTCTAACGGATAATTACACCTTTGAGAGAGCATTCTACTACCTTTCAAGAGCATTAAAGAGAATTCATTAAGCTTTCATTTCCTCTCTAAATCTCAGCCCCTCATATACTATTTTGAGAGATTCAATTAAGCATTCAAAGGGCTTTTGCTCTTATTTGAATCTTCATAGAGTTTATGCTCTATTATACACTTGAGAGATTATAAGAGCTTATATTCTTCACTTATATCATCTCCTCTCATTCATTTCATTCATAGAGTATTGAGCTTCATTTATATTCATATCTACTCTAGTTGTGAACTTTGATTTGCATATTAATCTTTGAGAGATATATTTGTATGCAACAAATTTGATATTCATTTGTAAGGGCCTGTGTGGCCCAAAGAAGAAGAAGCAAGCTAGCTTCAATTTGTAAGGGTTGGTATGACTCAAAGGAAGACTCAGAAAGGTTGTCTCTTAGCAAGGTAAAGCAAGGAGTTGCTTCATGTTAATGTTTGTTCTCCACCCGTAAGGAGAAGCCATAGTGGATTGGGAAGTCTCAAGAGGGATCTTGAGCTGAGGAGTAGGAGTTTCCAAACCTCGCTAAAATTGCCGAGTCATTGTTTGCAATTTCTCTTCCCTTATCTCTTTTACAATTATGCTATAAATTGCTTACTTTTATATCTTGATCTCATTTCTCCATGATTGCATAATTGCTTAAATTGTTGAATAGAAATTATAATTCAATAAATTGCAAAAATTGGCCATTGCCTCTATTCACCCCCCCCCCCCCCCCCTCTAGAGTCATTTCTTGGGTAACAATTTATTTTTTAAAAAAAAAAGAAAAAAAAAAGAGTTTTTAGAGTTATATTAATTGAGAGTTGTATTATCGGTCTCCGGATTGATAACTTTATAATCAATATATTACATTATAACATGTTACCTATTTGATTATTTGATTTTTTGAATATTTATGTGAAACTCTATAACATATTACCTATTTTATTATTTTATTTTATTATATATATATATATATATATATATATATATATATATGATTTTGAGTATTATTTCAGTATTCTTTATTAATTTATATAGAGTTTTTATTTTCTTTTTTAATAACTATAAGATGGTTTGCTGCTTTGTGATATATTATTAATTTATGGTTTTCTGATCAAGTTTTATTTATTTAGTTGAGAAAAAAAGAAAAATATATATATCTATGACTATTTCTTGCTTGTTCATAGCTATTAAAAATAATTATCATAAAATTATTTAACTTAATATATAAATTTATTATAAATTAGATTTTACTCTAATGCACCCAATTTTTTACTAGTATATACTCTCCGAACAAATCGTGATTAACACCGGAGATTAAAATCTGAACGGTTATGGTTAGTAGGCAACTAATAAGAGAGAAATATTGTATAGAGAGAGAAAAGGGAAGGCTTGTTTGTGTAGGTGGTCATCACGTTTCTTTATTATTTTAGCTGAAGTCTAGTTAGAGATAGAGAGAAAAGAGATGGAGGAGAGAGAGACTGTGATTTGGTGGGTTTTGTTAGGGAGGCATTTTTGTCATTTAAATTTATAGATATGTTGTATTAAATTATATTTAAAAAAAATAAGGATAAATGTGTCAATTCGCATGTGTCACATACCAAAAAATAATTTGAGGTGTAAGCGAAAATTAAAATTAAATTGTTCATTTATGTAAAATTTGACTTAACTTTAAGAGTGTCAATATAATTTACCCTTTATATAAATTTCACATCTTTTTCGAAACATTAATTTGAACTGAATATCACACTAAATAAATCATAATTTAATTGTCAAAGTGATGATGACAAAATTTGAAATTCGAGTACATGAATAAATCAATTTATTATCCGTCAAACTTGAGAAAGATTTTATTATGTATAATCTGGAGGTTTCCAGTTCAGATTTTGATGCTCAGTTGTTGTGGGATAGTATTTGGTCATGTAAAGTTCAACCTAAGATCCAACATTTTTTTTGTGGCGGTGTTGTAAGCTTGTTATTCTAGTTTGTTAATGTCTACTCGGTCATGGTATGGTTATTGAGGATGTGTACCCCCATTGTGGTTTGGAGAAGGAATCTATTGAGCATTTGCTTCTATTGTGCCCTCAGTCCATTCAGATTTGGAAGCTTTCCCCACTTCGATTTGATTTGGTTGTTGATAATCCTTTTTCCTTTTCCGAATGGTGGTTGGGTTTGGTTCATCAGTAGGGGGTCAGGAGGGAGGGGGGGGGGGGGGGGGGGGAGGTTGTGTTGGGGTTTGTTACTTGCTGTTGCTGGTTTATTTGGAAGGCTCGTAATAAGCTTATTTTTAATGGCGATGGCTGGGCTGCCCAACGGGTGGTTAATCTGGCATGTTCCTATTTTTGGGAGTTTAAGCATGCCCCAACTTTCTTACATTTGGGAGTGCCTCATGGAGTGCTTGGAGCCAAAACTAGTTTGCTGGTGTCTTCTCCCATGTCACGCTAGTTTCCTCCTTCCCCAGGTTTTGTTAAATGTAATGTAGACGCTTCTTTTTCTTTTTCTAAAGTGGGGGGTGGGGGAGTGGTCTTTTGAGACTCTTGGGGTCAGATTTTGAAGGTAGTTGTTTTTAGTCCTTTATATGCATCCAGTGCAACATTGGCGGAGGCTATATGTCTTCGTAAAGCAGTTTTTTGGGCTATATCTTTTACCTTTGATTATGTTCGGTTTGAATGCGATTCTCTAGTTGTGGTTAAGGCTGTGTTTGGGGTTGATCCTGGTCCTACTGAAATTCATGCAATTTCTTTTGCTATTAAAGTGGTGCTTCAGAGTGTTTCCTCATCTTCTATTAGCCATGTTCATATGCATGGCAATGAGGTTGCCTATGCTCTTGCAGCGTTGTCTCGAAGTCATATTCCAAAGGATGTTGCTCTTGTCCATACTTCGTTTGATATTTGTTACTTAGTAGCCATGGATTGTCTGTCTTGATGTGTTTGTGCTGCTCTTCCTATTTGCCAGGTTAAAAAAAAAAAATCTAATTATACATCACAGTTTTGTAATGGTTTATTTCTTTTTAGGAAATTTCACCACGCCAAAAGTTAAAGCCCGTATTCATGACTAAACATCCTCTTTGAATCAAAATGTTGGTTAATAAATTTCCTCTTTTATTGTAATACATATTTGCACACCATTCCAATAACATATACGGTGTATACACACATTTAAGTAGAAACCAGAAATAAATTACTTATTGCTAAAACAAAATAGTTTAGCTACTTCTACATGACCTTAAACCAACTCTACTTCAACATATACAATCCAAAATTATTCCCCTAAAATCCTCCTCAAAAAAATTATTTGCATTCAAAATGAGTCGATAGTATGAACGTCAGATCTTGAAACATTAGGGCCAAGTGATTTACTGTAACGGATGGGTGCTTATCAATTTATCAAAAATTTCAAGTTGTTGGGTAGTGCTGTATACCCACCCATTTATACCCAATCACTTTTTCAACGGGATCTGATGTGGGACAAATGACCCTTGTTACATTCTCCCCTACCCAAACTTGCAACGCCCTCGTTGCGGCTCGGGCCACCCTGCCTACTTGGGCTGCAAACCCAGACGCCCCTCTGGGCAGGCACTTGGCGTGACACTGGATCAAGGACTGGGTGTGACTCTGATACCAATTGTAACGGGTGGACACTTGCCCATTTACTTAAAAACTTATCATGTTGGCTAGTGTTGTATACCCACCCATTTATACCCAATCACTTTCCCATCTGAATCCGATGTGGGACAAATAACCCTTGTTACGCTTACCTACTTGAGCCAGCCCTTGGATTGTTTCTGTGGTGAATTTGTTAATTTTAAGGTTAAGTAACTTATTGTTACAAGGGAAGACTTGTCCCTCATCGGATCCGAATGGGAAGTGAAATGGTTATAAATGGATGGGTATGCAGCACTACCATATAAGTTAAGTTTTTGGGTAAATGGACAAGCGCCTACTCGTAACAGTTGGTATCAGAGCCAGGGGCGGCTCAATACAATATGAGGCCTTAGGCAAAAAAAATAAAGTGGCCTTTTAATTAAATCTATTCATATATTTATGCCAGCTAATTATTTGTTTAGTGATTTTTAAACATATCACTAAAAATTTTCCAACCTCTAGTATCATCGTAAATTAATTGGCTATGTGCTTTCTAATAGTCATATTTAACAATATAAATAAAAATTATAAACAAAATATATAATTTCATGATAACAAAAATTAATAAAACTATAAAATAATTTAAGTTATAGAATAATATAAACTTATTTCGAATAGTTTGGTCAATGCTCCAATAAATTCTTTAATAAAATATAAGTATATTTAAAATCTTCTTCTAAAGTGAGATTGTGAGATTGTAAATTGTAACTGTGGAGAAGATGAAAAAAAAAAAAAAAAAATTATAATGGGAGAGGAGAAAAAATATGCGAGGAATGAAAAAAAAAAAAAAAAATTAATAGGAGTCTTAGAAAAATATATAAAGTTTCACCAATTTTCACTTAAATATATATTTAATATTTAATTTTAATATGTGTGTATATATGATCGATGATGTAATGAGGATGAGAGAGAGAGAGAGAAAAAAAAAAAAAAGAAAAAAGAAGAAGATTATACTAGGGTAGAAATATTTTGCGACCACTATTGAATTTTGTATTTGTTGAGGTTTAATGATATAAGAAAATAAAATATTTAGGTAAGTTATAATGTATAAAGAAAAAAAAAATTGGGGGACCTAAAAAAAAAAAAAGATTAGAAATCTTTTAGGTCAACTGTCAAATTTCTCTATACGTTGAAGTTTAATAATTAAAGAAAATACTATAATTGTTTTAGGAAAGTTATAATATATAGAGAAATAAACAATTATGGGGCCTTCTTATTGGCTGGGCCTTATGCTGCCTAACTCGCCTAAGGCTCGAGCCGGCCCTAATCAGAGCCATACTCAGTCCTTAATCTTGTGTCACTCGAGTAAGCAAGGTGACTCGACCGCAATAAAGGTGTTACGAGTTCGGGTGGGAGATAATGTTATAAGAGGAGACTTGTCCTATATCGGATCCCGATGAAAAGTGAAATCGGTATAAATGGGTGGGTATGCAGCACTACCTAATAGCTTAAGCTTCTGGGTAAATGGGGAAGCGTTCACCCATTACATTTACCCACTTAAACCAACCATTGGGTTGTTTCTGTGGTGAATTTGTAAATGTGAGTCGCACGCAGCGAAATGTATACAGGAAAGTTTTAAGTTTTGTAAACAGATCTGTGTCGTTACCAACTTTACTTATTTTAGCAATTAGATAATTAATTGCATGCAATAAAATAAAGCAAAGTATAAAGTTAGAGATGACACTAGGATTTTAACGAGGAAACCTCAGTTGATAAAATACATCAACTGTAATAGGAAAAACCTCATGGACTTGTGCAGTCCAAAGTAAACCAATCCACTATGCTTAGAACAAAGTATATCGAACTTTGACTTTAGCTCACACCCTATCGTCCTACACCACACCAACCGCTGACGATCCTCTGGCTTGCGACTTCCCGTCCAACAGCAACTTGACCTCAGGCTTACACTTGATATTTGTAGAAGAGTAGCAGGTAGATCAGACAGCACTCCACAAATGCTCCAACCCTTCCAAAGTGTGACTACGTTTACTTCTATTCCTTAATTGTCTAAATGATGTAGAAGATCTGCTTTGTCTAATCGATGTTAATACAACTGTATGATCACGATTAGGATTCGAACACCACAGCTCTAAACTCTGTGTGTTTATGTGTATGTGTTCTAGAAAGATACCAGAAAAATCAACTCTGATTTTTTGCAAAAATAATCTTCCTAAGGCTTTGAATAATCTCTAAATAATAATGTAAAAGCCGTAAATAAACTAATATATATGACATGGTTTATATAGAATATGGAATGACCTAATCTATTTGAAAATAAGGTAAATTTTGTGCATAGGATTTGGTACAATTCCAGACCAACTGGGAAATACTTTAGAAAAAGGAAACTGAAGTTGTATTGCAAACAGGACATCTTGAACCGGTTTAAGGAGGCTGAACCGGTTCAAGTTTGGCAGTGACTCAAACTTGAGCGTCTTGAACCGGTTCAAGCAAGGAAACTGAACTGGTTCAAGGTTGGCAAACCTAAATACTCGAATTCTTGCAGCCTTGTTTCATTCTACTATAATTTCATACTAACATGGTAAGTGTAGAATGTCCAACCTTGTTCATATTCCTTCCTGAATCAGTGTCCTTACCCTTTTCTTCACAAACTCTTCAAGTATGGTAAGTTTGAACTCCTTCCCAGTTTTGTAATCCCAGTTGAACTTTATGACTTGTAGAACAAGTAATTTAAATTACAACTCAAATTGGACTAGTTATGTCTACGATAATTGTCAAAATATATAATATCTCACAGTAAAGACTCTTTAATGTAGAAGTGAAGATTGAGACATGGAAACTGATTAGGTTGGAAATTTCATCATAAAAAATCCAATCACAATATAGAAAAAAGTAACTTTGAATTTGGATTGGTATAATCAGTAAATACTTTGGACTACTTTTGTCCTTGGTGATATTATGAAAATGGACTTAATTTGTTAAGGTTTGTTTTCAAACATGCAATTGATTTTTGGACTTCAAAATTAAAACAATGCATAATAGATTGTTGCACTGATCTATGAAAATTATTAACGAAATATTAGTAGTGTAGAGAGAGTTAATCACCCCCAAAAGAGGCTTTATAACTTTTGTTATGTCAATAGAAGCCCTTAATAACGTAGAACATCTTCCATTACAACTTTTCTAACCTCCATTTCTCTACATTATGGAAGGACCCAGCCACCTTCAATATTGTCAATAAAAATCCTTATAAGGTATTTTGAATAGTGACGGAGCCAAGATTTCAAGTGAGGGGGGGCACACTGCCAAAAAAAAAAACAATAATAATACACACACACACACACATATATATATAACAATTATAAAATTTAAAAAGACAAAGAAGAAGAAAATTATTAAAATATAAAAGGAAAATAAAAATGAAATAACTTTAATAGGAAATAGTTAAAAAGTTTCAATTGAGGAAGAAAAATTTGACTTTTTCTATTAAGGAAATTTAAGGAATTTGAAGAGTAAAAGAGAAAATAAAGAAAAAATAAGACTATAATTTTAGGAATTACAAATTTGAGGGGGGCACTATATAAATTTTGTCATATATATGGAAATTTTTTTAAAAATTACCACATATATTATTTAAGGAATTTGAAGAGTAAAAGAGAAAATAAAGAAAAAATAAGAATATAATTTTAGGAATTACAAATTTGAGGGGGGCACTATATAAATTTTGTCATATATATGGAAATTTTTTAAAAAATTACCACATATATTATAGGTTGCTAGCCAATTCAGGAGGGGGCACGTACCTGCGCCCCCCCCCCCCCCCCCCCCCCCCCAAGCCTTCATTGGCTCCGTCCCTGATTTTGAAGTAAACCATTTTAACATAAACAACATAATGACGTAACTTGTGTGACCGATCCATCCATATGAGTTAAAGGCATGAATGATAATGAATGATGTAACTTGTGTTTTATTTTTGTGTTCAAAATGTGTTAATTCAAAAGAAAAAATAGTGACAATTGTTATGAGGTCGACTTCAGAGTAATCTTACTTTCTATATAATTTGATAAGGTGAGATGTTTTATATTAAATCATCTATCTAATTTGATTTTTTTACAGAAGTACCCTTCAATTGTTAAAAAAAAAAAATAAAATAAAATAAAATAAAATAAACAAACAAACAAACAAACTTGGAAAAATGTTTGGCTACATATTTTGAATTCTACCTCAAATGAAAAGGTTTGAATAATACATTTAGGAGCAATACTGAGCCGTAAGTTGGGTGCATTAGTAATTACCTACTGAAAGCCAAGGCATGGGCAGATCACTCTACATTATCATGACTCCTTGATGTAATTAGTTTGCAAGTTTACGATATTAATTATCATACTTTTGTGTAAGGTTAATTGTCATACGGTTTTGCATATGCAAATAACATACTTATAGGATGAACATCAACATTATATATTTAATCCATTATTCTTTTATTTTGACAGTGAAAATGCTAAAATTTTATAGTGCTGATTTTAGTGAAACATTTAATGTAACAAAATTATTGAGATATTGGAGGAAACTAAAGAATAGTAAAGTTTCCCTACCTTAATTAATACATAGCCTCCAAATGAGGAATATTTTTTATAGACATTTCTTTACTCAACAGATAGTTAACATAAATTACCACATGAGGAAGTTCTTGGCCATGTTGCTGAACTTTCTTATCTTACTATGGTTGATTCATTAAGAAAAGTATAGTTCTAATTATACTGTATGGTTGATTAATAAATAATACTATAGTTTTAATCTTATATTATGTTTGTAAAAATTGTGGTAATAAAAGAGAGGAAATTATTGTTTTATTATGTTTTTAATTGTATTGACTTAAGTTACACAATCCTTCTCAATAGGTGTCGCTTTCACGCTCCAAGTGCGCTCCCACTCTCACGCTCCAAGCACACTCTCGCTCAAAATCTCACTGTTTATGATTTAATTCTGCCACTCTCACGCTCCCACTCTCGAATTCACTTTCGTTCCCGCTCCCACTTTATGTGACTTAGGTATTGACCAAATTTTATCACAATTTTTTCTCTCTTTTGTAAAAATGCAATATAATATAACCTTTTTACTTTTAAAGTCATTTTTTGACAACAAGCTAATGAATTTAGGAGAAGTCAAAGTAATAAATCATGAATTGTTTACTCCTATATAATAAAAACATATCTATATGTCAGCATTACAGCAACGCCAAATGACTCAAAAAATTAACCCTGCTAGGCGACTACATAGCTAGGGTTCGAAGGGTGGTGCATAATGGAAGGGGGTTCTCCCTCCTCTATACCGGCAGGTTCTCAGGGCCGGTCTCCTAACCCTAATCCAGTTACCTCTTCTCTTTCTAAACCTAACTCTCCTATTTCTAACCTTAACCTCTCTTCTTCTTCTTCACCTACTCAAACGTCACCCTCTTCATGGTGTAATCTTTTTTCTTCTGGTTCTTCGAAATCTTTCACAAATCTCACATATCATCGTGAGATCCACGGCGCCAAGGTGTCTATCATAGAAAAAGGATGTTGCAAAGGAGATTTTCTATTGGAAAAACTCAGTGATCGGTTATGTGATGGGGAAAAGGCCTTATTATCATCGATTTAAAGGTTTTGTTGAGAACTGATGGGCCAAGAAAGTAACAGTGGTTTACTTGAAAGATAATTTCTTCATTGTTCATTTCGATTCAGAAGAAGAGGTCATGCAGACGTTATCTAGGATTCATACATTTAAAGGCAGGCCGATTATAATTAAACAATGGGATAAGAATGTCAATTTGCCTAAGGAAGTTTTGGAATCGGTTCCAGTTTGGCTAAAAATACATAATCTTCCTGTACATTGCCATAATGAAGAATCAGTGTCCAAGGTTTGTTCAAACTTCTCGAAACCTATCTATATGGATGATCCAGACTTACATAGAGATAAGGGTGATTATGTCCGCGTCATGGTGGAAGTGGGGGTTAAAGAGGTATTACCTGAGACAATGGTTGTAGATATTCACAGTTGTGACTACTTCATTGATCTGGAATATGAATGGAAACCAAAGCTATGCGACTTATGCAAAAAAGTTGATCACTTGGAGGACAGATTCCCTCTGAAAATTCTACAGATGAAACCTAAAAAGGGTGTGGATAAGTGGGTAATGAAGAACAAGGGTAAGCTCATTGCTATAGATGAAGTGATTGATGAAATGCCAGCAAGAGCACATGCATCAGCGTCCCCCAAACTTGTGCAAGTTTCAAATTCCTTTGCTGCTTTATCAGACAAGGAAGATAATGATCCTAATAAGGTGGAACCAGTGGTGGAGGAGAATATCCAACTTACAAACCAGGTAAAGTAGTTAGTGGTGATCCACTCAAATAAGAGTATTAATATAGTTGAAGTGCAGAGAAATGAAAAGGTGGTTGAGATTACAAGTGATGTGGAGATATATTCTCCAGTGGGATTGGATATTGTTTCTTCTGCAGCTAGATTCAAATCAAGTGAGGAACAAGAAAAGGTACAGGATAATACAGATGCTAGGGCTGCGATTCAGAATGATTTAAGTTCTACTGGGAACCTAAGTCGATACATAAGGAAGATGCAAGTAAGATTCCAAAGAAGCCTGGGATTGGTGTTTCATCTAGGATAACTAGAAGCAAAGTGGGACTTGTGTCCCATATTTCATCTTCTTCCCAATGATTGGGGCTTGGAATGTGAGAGGCTTAAATAAGACTCGAAGACAGAAGGAGGTGAGGAAATGGATAACCAATAATTCCTCTCAGTTTGTTTGCTTGCTTGAAACCAGGGTGAAAGCTGGTTCTTTTAATTCTATTTCAAAAAAGGTTATGCCTAATTGGTTTTGGATTAATAATTACGAAGCTCATGGTTTGGGGAAAATCTGGGTAGGGTGGAATCCGGTTGTGCTGGATGTTAAAGCACTTGATATAAAAGATCAATGTATGTTGTCGCAAGTTACTTTGTTAAATTCTGGTGAATTCTTTTTTTGCACTCCTGTTTATGCTGCAAATAGGGCTGTAGATAGGAAGTTGCTATAGAAATACATCATTTATTACTCTACAATAGCTATGGGACCATGGATTACTCTTGGAGATTGGAATGCTATTCGTTTTCATGGAGATAAGAAAGGAGGTAAAAAAGTTTCTCAAAGTTTGTTGGATGAGTTTAATTCTTGCTTATGCAGAATTGTTGGAAATCTCAGCAATTAATGGTGAATGGTCCTGGAATAATAGGCAAAGGGCAATTAAAAGAATTTGTGTAAAGCTTGATAGGGTTTTCTTGAATAATCACTGGCTGAATCAGATTACTAGTACAAAGATGACGTATTCAGCAGCAAAGAGCTCTGATCACTATGGGATTTTGGTGCAAGTATCAAAGAATTTTGCAACTGGACCTAAGCCTTTTAAAATGTTGAAAATTTGGTGCCTTAAAGATGCTGTGCTTCCTCTTGTTGAACATGCTTGGCAAATGGAGGTTTTTGGATCTCCTATGCACAGGTTGATCAAGAAACTCAGATAGGTTAAGATAGCTACAAAAAATTGGAATAAAAACATATATGGGGATATAGGGGAGAGGGTTCTGCAATCTACTCAGAAACTTGAAGATCTTCAGCAACATCTTTTGGTTAATCCTTCTGAAAGTCTCTTTGAGGCCGAGTATAAATTGAGAGAAGAGTATGAGGCCTCTATTTCTGATCAAGAAATCCTGTTAGCACAGAAATCTAAAACTTTGTGGTTAAAGGATAATGATAGTTATACAGCCTTTTTTCATCAGAAAATAAAGCAGCATAGGAACTTTAATGCCATTACTAGCATTGAGAGTGCAGATGGTCAAATTCTTAAGGATTCGCAAGATATAGGTCAGAGATTTGTGGATTATTATCAGAATTTGTTCTCTAAACAGGTGGATAGTCAGGTTGGTGATTTTGTTCCTAGACATACTCTATCAGCAGATGATAATTTCAGGTTAGATGCTCCTATTCAATATGAAGAAGTCAGGGATGTGGTGATGGGGTTTCATCTGGATAAATCTCCTGGTCTTGATGGTTTCCCTGCAAGGTTTTATCAAACGTTTTGGCAAGTGATTGACAAGGATGTAGTGGCTGCAGTTCAATACTTTTTTAACTTCAGCATTATGCTTTTGGGGGTTAGTAGCTCATTTCTTATGTTATTACCAAAGATTGGGAATGCCTCTAAGGTTGGAGATTTTAGGCCAATTGCTTTATGCAATTTGGTATACAAGATCATCACTAAAATCATGGCTAATAGGTTAGCTTTGAGTCTTCCTAAGTTGGTGGGGGTGGAGCAGTGTGCTTTTGTTAAAGGAAGAAGGATTCAAAATGCTCTAATTATAGCTCACGATATGGTTAGGGATTTTAATAATCCAAAGCATCCTTCTATGGCTCTGAAAGTTGATATTATAAAGGCCTATGGTTTAGTTTCTTGGGAATTTTTGTTAAAGGCTTTGGGATTCTATGGTTTCAGTAATAAGTGGATCAATTGGGTGGCTGCTATTTTTCAATCTACTAGATATTCCATTCTGCTTAATGGATCTCCTAAAGGATTTATCAAGCCTGGAAGAGGTCTTAGACAAGGGTGTCCATTATCCCCCTTGTTGTTTACTTTAGTCACAGAGTGTCTTTCTACCTTCATTGCTAAAGCTGCTCAGAAAAAAAACCTTGCAGTTATCAATTCTATCAAAACTTTCAAGCCTCATTTATGTCATATATTTTTTGCTGATGATCTTATGGTGGCATGTAAGGCTACAATTCATAATGCCCGAGTGTTGGCTAGTATTTTCAAGAAATTTGAGGCTGTTACTGGTTTGCAAGTGAGTCCATTAAAGAGCAGTGTGATTTTTTCTAGAGCAGTCAAAAGAAAGTCTGGTCTGTTGGAGGTTCTGCAATACAAGGAGGAATCATTCCCTATTAAATATTTAGGACTTCCTCTCTACTCAACTGGTTTAAAGAAGTCTCACTGCAAGGATCTAATTGACAACATTGCTAACAAAATTTTCTGTTGGAATTCCAATTTGTTATCTGTAGCAGGGAAGCTGGAACTAATTAAAGCTGTAATCACTCCTATTTTTCAGTATTGGTGCTTTATTTTTGATATCCCTATGGCTGTGATTAACCAAATACAGAAGATGTGTAGGGATTATTTGTGGGGTAGTAAGGAGCATGCAAAGAAGTTACATCTTTTGAAGTGGGCTATGATTACTAGAACTAAGGAAGAAGGAGGTTTGGGTATTCGAAAATTGATTGACATTCAGGTTGCCTCCAAATGTGTGCTGGTTTGGGACTTCTTAACTAGCAAAGATAGATTATGGATCTCTTGGTTCAAACATAAATATACTCCTAATTGTAATTACTGGGCTGTGGTTCCAAGAATGTCTAACTCAGTTATATGGAAAACAATGGTGGCCGTCAGAGAGATGATGTTACAACATTGTGGTTTTCAAATAAGTAATGGCCGGTCTATTCTATTGTTTAAAGACCCTTGGTGTGCAGGGCTGACTGTTACAGCTAAATTTGGGCACAGGATGGTACAAAATTTGAATTTGCCTAGGGATGCTTCACTGAGCGCAATAATTCAGAATGGAGTTTGGAATTGGCAGATGCTTCAGGGACTTGATTTGTTGCCGTTTAGACAGTTTCTTCACTTTTTGACTCTTACAATGAAAAATATTTGTGGGCAGGAGAATCCTTTTCTTTTAAGAACGCTTGGGACAGGTGCAAGTATGGGGTTGAGGAAGTGCAGTGGTTCAGGCTGTGTTGGAATAAGGCTAGGCCAAGGTGGTCTGTTACGGCTGTTTTTGTTATGTTGGATAGGTTGCCTTCTATGTGCAATCTACAAAAGCGAAAAGTTTATTTGGCTTCAAGATGTTCTAATTGTCAACAAGGAATAGATGATAGGGACCATCTCTTTCTTTCTTGTTCATATGCTCAATCATTTTGGGTTGGATGGGCGAAGTACTCAGGTGGGATACGGAACAATTTGGTGTCATGTTGACTGTTTGGGAGTTATTCCAATGGATGAAACAGTTATATGGATCTTCTAGGATTCTGAATTCTTTGTTTGTTGCTACTTTATGGCATCTTTGGAGGGAGCGAAATGCTAGACTTCATGATAACTATGCAAGCCCACCAGATATGGTTGCTAGATATACACTTATGGAATGTCTGGATGTTCAAAACGCATCTCTTCAGGATTTAATTTCAATTTGCTAAATTTATTTCCTTATTCTAGATTGGAGCTTTATTTTTTCTATTAGTAGCTCTAGTTTTGTTTTTCTTTTATGAGGGTATGCCCTCTGTGCACCTGTAATTTCATTCTTATTTTTTTTTTGCATATATTTACCACCAATTATGAAAAAAAAAAAAAAAAAATATCTATATGTAATTTGTCCAAACTTAAAAGAGATCAGAGTAATTTACCTTATAAAAAAATACCAACAAGTGATTACTCTTTAAGCACCTGCACCGGGCTCTTGATAGCCCAATTTCCGCGAGAGAGAAGGGCTTTGGGCGTGTAGCGGCCTCTTCAAAATTGGTAGGGCCCATTTTGGCTCGCGGAATTTAGCGAGCCGACTCGCGATTGGTTTTTTTTTTTTTTTTTTTTTTTTTTTTTTTTTTCTGCTTATTATGCAGTTGCTGGAACAGGCACTGTTTGGCAGATTTTTTTTTTTTTTAAAAAAACCTAAAAACAGGTTATTTTGAGCTCTATTTTTTAAATAAAAAATATATTGTTGAGGCACTGTTTGTCAAAAATAAATTTTATTTGGGCAAAAAATAAATTAAAAAAGCCTTTTTTTTTTTTTTCCCCTTAAAATTTGTTTTTATTTTTATTTTTTTGCTTTAAATTTTAAATGTATATTACAAATAATGCATTTGGCCGTTAAGGCACTGTTTGGCTGACACAAATAGTGCCTTAACGGCTATAATTTTTTAAAATATATATATAAATATTTTTTTAAAAAAATTTTTGTAAAAAAATAATTAAAATTACAAATTCATCTACTTATTCCCTAAAGATTTTGTAATACTTATTTTCTTATTCCAATATATTATTTTTAATCTTAAAAAACCATTACATAATATAAATACTAGTACACGAAATGTCATAACATCTTAATATAAAACAAAATGTAACATAAATTAAACATTTTCATCAGCATAGCGATTTCATAAATTTTCCATCAAATCATTCCTTAACCGCGTATTTATCTCTCTAAAAAAAATTAAATTTTTTTTTATTATTATATTTTTTGGAAAGCGAAAATTCGGATAACCTAATGAAGTACATGTTTCTGGAGAGCGAAAAATGCTGACGTGACTCTTGGAATTGCTGACGTGGCTCTTGGAAAAGCTGATGTGGCTTTTTTAGAGAGCTAAAATCCGGAGAGGCTGGTGCAGATGACCTTGGAAGGACAACAAAACTTATTATTCCTACTGTGCCCCTCCAAATTTGCTAATTTTCTATTTTTAATATTGTCTTCCGCTCAATTTATTATATATCTTTATTATAATTTGTCCATTTATGTAATTTGCCCATTTACTTTCTTTTCTTCTCCTTTTATCTGTCTTCAACCAAACACAATTTTAGCTCATTACCCATTTTAGTATCCTTTCAAAATGACCGACAAAAACGAAGAGACAAGTCCAGCGGTAGAAGAACAACCAAAACCCTCAACAATGGCCGAAACCGAACAGCAACAACATGAGAAGATGAACGCATCATTCAGCAAGATGAACACTTCATTCAGCATTTGGCCTCCGACGCAGCGCACTCGCGATGCCGTCATCAACCGCCTCATCGAAACCCTCTTCGCCCCTTCCGTCCTCTCCAAGCGCTACGGCACCATCCCCCACGACGAGGCCTCCACCGCCGCCCGCCGCATCGAGGACGAGGCCTTCTCGACCGCCTCCGCTTCCGCCACCGCCGACGACGACGGCGTGGAGATCCTCCAGGTCTACTCCAAGGAGATCAGCAAGCGCATGCTCGAGCTCGTCAAGTCCAGATCCGCCTCAGGCTCGGCGGCAGACGGCGACACTGCATCGCAGTCCTCCGATGTGGCTCCCACCATCACCGCCAGTGAGGAAAACTCTACCGTCGAAACTGAATCTTGATCTTTCCTAGGGTTTTTTTTATAGCTTTATATGTGTTATGCTAGCGTTTTGGTCATTTGAATTGCTATCTGTTTGTACTTTTATGGATTTCGAATGGTTATATACTAGTAATATTGATACATGAATGTGTAGGGTTTTAAATATATTGAGATCCTGGTAGGAATGTGCTTCATTTTCCCCTCTTTAAGTGTTGTTTCTTTATTTAACGATTTGCTAACAATTTTGTTGTGAAATGATAGGTAAGATATTAAACTTTACCAAAACTAAAGGTATAGTTGGAGATGTAGTGAAGATACTTTGTAGTTTTTCCCCCTTTTAAGTGTTGTTTCTTTGTTTAGCGATTTGCTATCAATTTTGTTGTGAAATGATAGGTAAGATATTATAGCTTTACCAAAACTAAAAGTATAGTTGGAGATGTAGTGAATATACTTTATCAGAACTAAAAGTATTATTGGAGATTCAATGATTAGCCGTAGTCGGGTTCGGATGCCGAATCGATTGCTGCTGTCCAATGATTAGGGAAGATTGATAATTTAAGATATACCAAAAAATTAGATTGCTTCATATGGAGAGCTAAATGGAAGTGAGCTTGTAGTATGTTGCAGAATGATATGTAAGACCAATTACTGTATCAAATGAAGAAAAGTAACATTGTCCACAATGATGACTCTTTATAGTGATTCCAAATATTTGAGATAATTTGTTTCCATTTTGATTGTTGTAGACAAGCGCTTTGGTTTATCGTTGCATTTCAGACTGTTGTCGTTTAAATGAGTTGCTAACAATCTTGCCATTGTAGATTGTTTTGTATTTGTCCCAGCAAGGTCTTGACTTGTAACATTCCTTATATACTTGCAGTTCATACATATATTCTCTTCATATATGTTCCATGGCCAAATTTTCAAATGCTTAAAATTTTCCATATGTTATATGTGGGTGTGTTCTAATAAATACAGGCTGTTTGAAATTCTTTCATTGATGGTTTATGTTATCGATGGTCTAAATAGCACGATAACGGCTACAAAGGTGTCGTAATTTGTGTTGAACATGTCTTTTTAGGCAATCCTAGATAAATATCTGACCACCATAATTTTAAAATAAATTTTATTATTTTGTACACTTTAGACACTGTCAGCATAAATATTAAAAGTGCAATTGCATCTAAAAGTGGGCATGTCCAACAATCTTGCAAAAAAATACAATAATTCTTGAAAACAGAAGAAGCACATCTTAAAGTGTCTAACCTTTTCTTCTTAAGAAAAATTGACATTGACTAAGTACCGAGAGTAATAGCATACATAATATAATGTTTTTTACGATCTTTGCATACTTCCATTTTCTATACTATATATCCATAGCGTAGAAACTAAAAATTAATTAAAATTTGGTAATTGTTTTATTCAGTAGATGCATATAAATAAAACTTGATATCTGCTCATATTCACGTCCATGCCTTGGCTATGTCTTACATTTTTTGGATCCGATGTGTCCGCTTATCCATCTTATACCGCGTCCATGTCATGCGTTTGTGCTTGTACTACTTAGTTGATGGTGGCAGTCCAAATGCTTAAAGAGAGTGATATCTCTATCAGAGTTCATTATGCTTATATATATTTGTTTCTGTTATGGTTAATATTGCTTTTCTTTTTGGATGAAATGAAGAAAAATGACATTGAAACAAAAAATAAATAGACGAGTGAAAAGTGTGATTTGTGCTGGAGGTTATTATGTTTAGCATGTTCTTTCTCCTATTTGATTGTTATGGTTTTTTGAATGTTGAATGATCTCTTCTTTTGTTGCCAATCACCAATGCATAACGAGATCCCCTTCTGCTCTTAGTTAGTATACTAGATGTGGCTGGGTTGTGTGGACTAATGAAATGAGCACAACAAGTATTCTTTGCCTTAAATTAAAATATCTCTCTATTATTGATTGAATATGAGCTGCTTGATGGTTTATATTGGTTCACAACAATTAAATAATTACTCTGTTTCTTCTTTTCCTCTCTAGAGATCTTTTGTGGTTGTTGGTCACTGCTAAAGAAATAGGAGGGAGGAGTTTTTGTCATTTCAATAAAACCTTATATTCAAATGCATATTTTTATTTTTATGTTTCCGGGTAAGTTAGTGGTTCAAATGCATGGTTTTTGTTGTTAATTAGTTTTTGTGTTGGCATATGTTGCATCAGTTTCTCTAAATCAGACATTCCTTGAAATCCAGATGGTGCTGGTGTCTATTTTGATGGAACTACCCATGGTAAAGATTGATTTAGCGGTATGGACCTCGAAAACCCAACCTATAGATGTTGCTGACTGTAGTTTAAAAAAGGGGAAGTGGGGTGGGGGATGGGGGAAGGGGAGCGGGAGGGAGGATCTTTGTAGGCCTGATATTTAGGCAAACTTATATAAAACATACCTGACACTGATAGGTAAGTCTAAGATGAAGATTTATGCTTCCTTTGGTGTGAGGAATAACATATTGGAAGGGACGGGAAGGGAAGGGAAGGTAGGAAGGACGTAATAGGTACCCCTAGGAAAAGGAACTTGTCTTTTATCCCTCTAATTTACTCGAGTAGGATCATAGTTGCCTAGGTACTTAACAAGTCATAGCGCTCAGCTGTAGCACCTTATTAGATGATAGATGGGGCCCCTATAATGAGGCAGATCTAAAGCTCATAGATGATGACTTGTAATCATATTTCTTTTTAAGTTTCTACGTCAAGTTTCTATTGGTTGGCATATTTTGTGTAGTATTTGAATTTCACATTTGCATGACATTTTATTCAGTTGAATGTATATGCAAATTGAAAGAATATATGTTTTTAAATTTAGTGAACCCTTTTAAATTGATATGCCTTAATGTCTATTTGTTTAAAAAAAATATTTTTGACTAGTTTGTGTTGTATATCTTAAACTATTCCAATTATAGGTATGTTTCATATGCATTTCTACCACACCTAAGGCTGTCCTTTGCACTTATTCTAGAAGACCTAGGTGTCTTAGTGTGACTTGAGGAATCTGAAGGAAATGAGGAAAGAAGTAAATATGAGTTGCTTGATTTTGCCACTATATTGTTACATATTAACACAAGGGTTGTCATTAGAATGGCAAGAGCTTAAATGCAAAGTTTTCTTCCCTTCCTTGTTTTCACCTCTTGTTGGTTGCAGGAAAATAGTGGGCATAGACTTGGAGGGAAAATTTTCTTTCCTTTTCCCTCCCATTTTAACAAACAAGAATTTTTTTTTGGTTTTTATTTATTTATACATTTCTGACCTTTTCCTTCCCCCTTCATTCATTCCATGCTTTCCTTTTACCAGTTGCCATTTCTTATTGTTATATAAAGAATGAGTCTGGGGCATGGAGTCAATTATTGCTCAAGATGAAGGAAAGTGGCTTATGCATGAGCCTTTTCTCTTGCTGTTGCAAATGTGCCTTCTGCAGTTTTGTTTTCTGACCAAAAAACTTAAAAGTTCTGCTAGAGTTGTTATAAGCATTTACTTTGAAGACATATCACAGTGCTTTTTAAAGAGAAAAATGCCATGTCAGAGATCAGACATAGTGAATATGTCAGAGATCAGACAAATGTGCCTTCTACAGTGTTTTTCCTGACCTAAAAACATAAAAGTTCTGCTAGAGTTGTTATAAGCATTTACTTTGAAGACATATCACAGTGCTTTTTAAAGCGAAAAATGCCATGTCAGAGATCAGACATATTGAATATGTTGTGGACTTCTACCTCCGAATTTTCCTTCCTCTGGGATAATTGGCTGATACTGGAGGTGCACTGCATTGTTTCATTTTGTTGTATTTTGGGATATTTATTTATGTACTTAATATATTTCTTGCACGTGTTTTACGCAACATATATAGTTATTGTACTTTGTTGCCATTATTTTTATTTTTAGTTTCTTGAATTTTGATTTCTTTGATTTAATAATCCACTTGAACTTTTTGATTTTTTAAGATTCCCAACTCCTGTTGTCTTTTTTTGTTAGAACTTTACTTTTTGTGTATTTATTATTATTATTGTTTTTCATTGTTCTCAATCTAATAACAAATTCAATTGCATATTCAGGTAATGGGTTTTATGAAGGTGCGAATTTGAAGTAATGATCATATTAAGGGTGTAGCACCCTGGATTAACTGGACCACACTAGGTTATGAGTGTTGCCAGAAGGTTGCTACTCTTAAGCACTGTGTAAAAGAAGAGCTATAATTGCATATTTGTCTTGTCTCATATGTCTATTTCTTTTTTCATTTTCTAATTTTGCTTTTGAATTTCTATTAATTAACTGTCCAGTTCTCTTGTTTTATGTCTATTATTTTGTGGGTTTTATTTTTTATTTTTTTTCTGTTCTCTTCTTACTAGATGTGTTTCCGTCTTTGTTTGGTAACTTTGTCATTCCAATTTTTCCCCTTCATCTAATGCCATGTGTTCATGTAATATTTCAGTGTCGTGCTTCTTGGTTTTTTTCACTTCACACAGCCAAATGAGTATTTCTTCCTTTGCATATTTTGTTTTAAGTTTTTAGCTGCATTAAGTTGTTGGGATTTAGGTTGATTGGAGATGACACCTTTCTTGTGTTGACTTTGAAGAGAAATATTGAATTTTATTATCGTTAATGATGTTTTTATTTTGTGACTCTTTATATTTAAGTAGATTGATAAATTCTTGTGTCTGTTTCCGAATACTATGTTTTTTTATGTAAAAGCTTCAACAATCAGTTTGCTAAGCCTCTTTTGATTTGATTAAGGAATGGACAAAGGTATATATAGAAAGAGTTGGGAAATTTTTTTCCTTAAGCGTTACTGTGGTTTGGCCTTGGGGATTTAAGTTAGCAGAACCAGACTTCATTCGCTGAAAGTAACTCAACAGCATAATGCTTCGAGTAAAGGCCTGTGGGGTAAGAATTGCTCCGGGGAATCTGAAGTGTTTCTAAAGGTAAAGAGTAAAGACGAGACTCAACAGCATAATTCTTCGAGTAAAGGCCTGCGGGGTAAGAATTGCTCCGGGGAATCTGAAGTGTTTCTAAAGGTAAGTAAAGACGAGAGTGCATAAAGTTCTCCAAGATGAAGGAACCTGAGGTCAGTATTCCCTTTGTTCAAACATCCAAAATTAGTTTCTTGCCTGAGTGGCAGGTGACCGAAACTTATTGACCTTGAGAGGCAATATAATTGGGGTCGCCTTGATTCTGTCACTGTAGTCTAGTTGAATCTATCATTCTAATGAAGAGGCGCATTGAACGGTCAGAGACGCTTTCACTACGCTGTCGCGTAGAACCTGTTACTACAATAATGCATGTCTCACCTACTTATTTTCGTTGGTACCTTAGCATTCATTGGATGCTCCTGGTCCACCCCCTATCATGAGGCTGCTATCTATTGAACTTGACAGCGACCTTTACGATAGCTAAGTCTTCAATGTTTCTGGTATCATAAAAGACCAATAGGTTGGTCAACCAAAAGAAATCCTAGTAAACTCTTTGAATCTCATTCTCATAGATGCATCACATGGATACCTTCTCTTTCAAACAAGTATGTTTCTACATTTATTAAGATCAACCTTCAACATTTTTTCATAATCCGTTTACAACTCTAAGCAGCTAAAGCCAATATGAGTGCCCCATTTTTATTCATTTGTCTTTCCTTGGCCCTATCTTTATCATTTTCATCTTTAACACCCAGTACAATGAGGAAAGGCTCATCTCTCTCTGTGGAGAAATCAGGCGACGTTTTGATTTCAGCAGACCGCATATTCTCTGCGGGGTTTTATCCCGTTGGTGATGATGCTTATTGCTTTGCAGTGTGGTTCAGTAAAGCATTATACGACGGGAGTCACAGCGTGGTTTGGATGGCAAACCGAGACCAACCAGTTAATGGAAGATACTCAAAGCTCTCCCTATTAAAAACTGGTAATCTTATCTTATCAGATGCTGGTCGTCTCACTCTTTGGGCTACTGAAACGACCTCTGCTTCTTCTGTGCAATTGCAACTTTATAACACTGCTAATCTTGTTCTTCATACATTGGAGGGTAAAATTCTTTGGCAAAGCTTTGATTCGCCAACAGATACTCTTCTTCCTCAACAACTACTCACCAAAGATACCATACTCGTTTCATCAAGAAGCCAAGGCGGTTATTCTTCTGGTTTCTACAAGCTCTATTTTGATGATGATAACATTCTACGTCTTCGGTTTGATGGTCTTGAAACATCCAGCATTTATTGGCCAAAACCATGGCAGCGACCAGCGGAAACTGGAAGGTCTGCCTCCAATAACAGTAGAACTGCAGTACTCGATACCTATGGCCGTTTCAAGTCATCCGATGATTTTCAGTTCTCATCTGTGGATTTGGGCATGGGGCCTAAAAGAAGGATGACTATTGATGCTGACGGAAACATTCGATTATATAGTCTAGATGAGAGGAGAAGAGCTTGGACTATTTCTTGGCAAGCCATCTCTACCCCATGCGTCATTCATGGTATTTGTGGAGCAAACAGTTTGTGCAGTTACACTGCTGAAACCGGCAGGAGATGCAATTGCCTACCGGGACATAAGATGAGAAATCACACAGATTGGTCTTATGGTTGCGAACCAGATTTCAATCTCTCTTGCAACAATGAAGAGGTCGTCTTTGTTAAATTTCCTCATGTTGAATTCTATGGCTATGATATTTGGTACTCGCGAAATCAAACCTTAGAGTGGTGTGAGGAGATCTGTTTGCAGCTTTGCAGTTGCAAAGGGATCCAATACAAATTTAGCAAGGATGGTTACTATCTCTGTTACATTAAGACTCAATTGCTCAATGGGCATCGCTCGCTGGGTTTTGATAACCCTATGTATATAAAATTGCCGAGAGCTAATCTTTCCTCCCATGACAAGACCGTTCAAGAAGTCCAGTTAGATTGCTCGCGCCTAGTTACAGTACCGCTCGACAGAACTTATACGAAGAAGCATGAAAATGTCACGGTGAAGTTCATGCTTTGGTTTGCCCGTGGATGTGGAGGAATTGAGATAATTGGTTTCTTGTTTGTTTTGTATGTATTGTATAGAAACCGTGAAGGCTCTGGTGTAATTGAGAAAGGTTACCTTCACATCGCTATGGGATTCAAAAGATTCACCTATGCCGAGCTTAAGAAGGCATCGCGCAATTTCAGTGTAGAAATTGGGAGAGGAGGTAGTGGTGTTGTATATAAAGGCACATTGTCTGACAATAGAGTTGCAGCAATCAAGTGTCTCAGCGAAGCTAGCCAAGGAGAAGCTGAATTTCTAGCAGAAGTGAGCACAATTGGGAGGCTTAATCACATGAACTTGATAGAGACGTGGGGTTATTGTGCGGAGGGAAAGCACAGACTTTTGGTGTATGAGTACATGGAGCATGGATCTTTAGCGGAAAATCTAACTTCCAATACTCTTGATTGGAAGAAGAGGTTTGAAATCGCGTTGGGTACTGCAAAGGGTCTAGCTTATTTACATGAAGAGTGTTTGGAGTGGGTTTTACATTGTGATGTAAAGCCTCAGAACATACTATTAGACTCTAATTACCATCCAAAAGTTGCAGATTTTGGCCTGTCAAAACTCTTGAATAGAGGTGGCATTGATAATTCGAGCTTCTCTAGGATAAGAGGTACTAGAGGTTACATGGCTCCTGAATGGGTTTTTAATCTGCCCATCACCTCCAAAGTTGATGTTTATAGCTACGGAATCGTTATGTTGGAGATGGTAACCGGAAGGGGCCCAATCGGTGTCCAGACGATGGATGATAATGGGATGATGGAGCAGAGACGGTTCGTCGCATGGGTGAGGGAGAAGATGGATGGAGCCACAGAAAATGCACCGTGGATTGAAGAAATTGTCGACCGTAACATGGATGGTGAATATGACAAGGGTAAGATGGAGCTTCTGGTTAGAGTGGCTTTGCAATGTGCAGATCAGCAAGACAAAGATGCAAGACCCACCATGAGTAAGGTAGTGGAGGTACTTCTGGGCCATGAAAATGATGACTTCTAATATGCACTGCGATGGAGGCTTTGTTTTTACTTTTTCCTAATTCGAGTTCTAACTCCTAACATAATTCTAACAATTGTTTTGTTTTTCTTTTGTCCATTTTAACACGTCAAAGTAGACATAGTGTCTTTAGCATGCGTGGTCCTTCACAATTATCCCTTGTTCAAACTTTCAATACTTTGGCTAATAAAGTCAATTATCCCTCATTTTACATGTATAAGGGCATTTAGAGGTTCTGCATCTGTATATATATACAAATATATTATGTTGGACACGGCATGCACTAGTATGTATAACACTAGGTTCCAAATTAGTGATTCATGATAAAATGACCAAAATATATTATTTTATTATTTTTGACATAAACCAGCCGTACCCATATATATATATATATATTTTCTCACCGTGTCCTGTCATGTTCATGTTTTAATTTCATCACTACCTTTCAAGATTGAGGGTTTGTGTTCTTGTAGGAGCAGTGAGGGTTTGAGTCCTTGCAGGAGTAGTGTGGCCGGCTGGGTGTGCAAGTTACTCGTCAAGACACAAATAAAAATAAAAAAATCTCCATCTTCCCAGATTGGCTTTTTTCTGCAATTTCCTTTTTACTTTGTCAAGTCAAAATTGTTCCTTATTCATTTGTGAATATTTCACAACTATGGCTTCGTCATTGTGTATAGAAGGTTGCTGATTGCAACTGCTTGAGGTCTTAACTTGGGCATTTGTGTTCGGCATAAAAATGGCACTTTTTTTTATTTGGAAGCTTATATGCTTGGAAAATTAAGTTGGTAATGAACTTAAACTTTTAGACGAGCATAAGATATTCGCAGAAGCATAATTTTTCTCCATCACTGCACTTAATTTCACGGCACTGCCATTGCCACCAATATCGATTTCCACTACTGCCACTGCTTTTCATTACCGTCATTGCTACCACTGCCGCCTTCTACCACCACCACCTTCACTGCCTTCTACCACCGCTATTTACACCATTGTCACCACCACCACCACCTCCACTGCCTTCCACCACCGTTATTGCTACCACCGCCGCCTTCCATCATCACCACCTTGTAACGACTTTAAGTTGATACCATTTGTAAAAAAAAAATTCGGCATTACCTCTGCTGTGGCGACCTTGTGAGCGGGTGTGTGTGAGCGTGTGCAGGGGGCACCAGTAGGCTACCACACTGGGCGAGCTACAGGTGCACAATCTCACATCGTCTGGGTGTGGATGGGGCAAGTGCTATATGTAGATTCAACACCCTTCTATGACACAACGCGTTTTAAAGCCGTGATGGCCGTGAACCCATCAGAACTCTGTAGTTAAGCGTGCTTAACTTGGAGTAGTACCAGGATGGGTGACCCCCTAGGAAGTCTCTGGTCTGGGTGAGCCAAAAGCGGACAATATTGTGTCTAGCCAGAGTGAGGGTCGTTACAAATGGTATTAGAGTCTGACCCAGCCGGAAGTGTGGCCAACGAGGACGTTGGGCCCCAAAGGGGGGGGGGGGGGGGGTGATTGTGGCGACCTTGTGGGCGGGGGTGCACAATCCCACATCGTCTGGGTGTGGATGGGGCAAGTGCTATATGTAGATTCAACACCCTTCTGTGACACAACACGTTTTAAAGCCGTGATGGCCGTGAACCCATCAGAACTCTGTAGTTAAGCGTGCTTAACTTGGAGAAGTACTAGGATGGGTGACCCTCCTGGGAAGTCTCTGGTCTGGGTGAGCCAAAAGCGGACAATATTGTGTTTGGTTGTGGGCGGGTGTGTGTGAGCGTGTGCAGGGGGCACCAGTAGGCTACCACACTGGGCGAGCTACAGGTGCACAATCCCACATCGTCTGGGTGTGGATGGAGTAAGTGCTATATGTAGATTCAACACCCTTCTATGACACAACGCGTTTTAAAGCCGTGATGGTCGTGAACCCATCAGAACTCTGTAGTTAAGCGTGCTTAACTTGGAGTAGTACCAGGATAGGTGACCCCCCTGGGAAGTCTCTGGTCTGGGTGAGCCAAAAGCGGACAATATTGTGTCTGGCCAGGGTGAGGGTCATTACATCTACTAAAAAGGTACCTACAACAACCTGTTCAAATGAAAAAAAAGGTGCCTTTCAAGACCTATCCAACCTGCCCCAACACACAATACAAAAAAAAATATAATACATTCCCCAATACCACAATATCGACAACCTGCTCAAGTTAGCCCTTCATCGTCATCCCATTCAACTCAAGCATTTACATAGTCTCAATTTACATAAAATATAATCAAGTATCTTAGTTATGTTACATGACCATGATTTGCAACTTCACAAAAGATTAACTAATACACAAAAGGTATCAAAATAAATTTCTAGTCCTCTTCATGCTTGAGAGGGATCGGCATCCACTACATCTTTTCCTGCCCTGAAAAATGTTAAAAAATAGGGTGAATAAAAAGCTTAGTAGGTGGTGCCTAAGACGCACCTCTTGTGACCCCGTGAACCCAAATAATGAATAGGATAATAGGGGAGGGGTCATGCTAAACCGGGAAAAATACAATGTAAATCTGCAAGTTCAAAACAAATGAATATCGTGCCATGAATGCAATGTCATGCATGTCACTCCTCATTTTCAGAAAACTTCCATCACTTCACAACTGTTAATATAACCCGCCCTTTGGTGACTCCACAGCGACACGAGAGAAGGATTGGCTACTGTCCCTGATCTTTGGTACCTCCGCAGCGTCATTTGGGGCCCAGATAGCTCAACCACGCTAGGTCAATCTCCCTAGTTCCCTCTAAGTTATATTAACACACTGGCCTTTTGGTGACTCCGCAGCGACCGGGTTTTCTCAAAACCATTTCATCAAATTCTCCCAAAAAATCTCCTTTTTCATTCTTATCAAATCATTGTACCCTTTTTCATGCCCATGCTATGAATGCATATCACATGCCTTTTTAATACTATGGAAATTGAAAGAATTATTATCACAGAATTAACATACTTCCACATAAAATTTCCCATAAATTATTAAGCATCATATGCATGGAAAAATTAACATATTAAGCATGTTTTACAATAATTCGAAGAAAATTTCCATAAGCTTCCATGTAACATTCCTAGTAATTTGGTCAACACAATAACATAAAGAAAATTAATAATGAAGCATGCTTTTTATACAAATCAATAACTACACATATAATCTTGAACTTTACACCCACAAGAAAATCATTCTAGAGGTAATTAATTTCAATTAAGCATGTTGGCATCAAATAACAAGAATTGGCTCACAAAGGAACAAGAAAATGCAAATTAAAGACCCCTACCTTTAAATAGATGAAAAGCCCCAATTTTCACCTCAAACCCTAGGATTTTTCGAATTTCCTATAGTGCACCAACTAAGGAATTGCTCCTATCAACTTGTAGTCCTCGTCGTGAGCTTCAAATAGCCGTAAACGGCATTCATATAAATACCAAGGGATGAAAGAGAAATCAAGATTTGAAGTTGTAAAAGAAAAAAGAAAGAAAAGAAATCCAGTGAGAGAGAGAGCTGGCCTTGAGAAATGAGAAGTCTGCCGAAGGTAATGGCTATAAAGCCTTCACAATTGATATAATATCATGTGGGTCCCGCAACTAAAATAAAAAATTCTCCTAACACACACACACACACACACACACACACACACACACATATAAGAAAAACTTAAACATTACATTCTCTCCAACTTTAAAAGATTTCGTCTCCAAAATCAAGCCATACCTGAGGAAGAAAACAACGCTGGGTACTTGGAGCGAACCTCCTATTCGAGATCCTAAGTAGCCTCTTCGACTCCGTGGTGTTTCCAAAGAACTTTCACCAATGGTATCGTCTTGTTCCTCAATACCTTCTACTGTATGTCAAGGATCTGAACTGGTCCCTCCTCGTAGGAAACATTCTCATCAATGTCCACATCAACCCAACTCAAAATGTGAGATGGATTCGGCTCGTACTTCCGTAGCATCGATACATGAAAGACATTGTGAAATCTGTCCATTTGTGGTGGCAAAACAAGTCTGTAGGTAACCTCTCCTACCCGGTCCAAGATCTCAAAAGGTCTAATGAATCATGGCGATAACTTGCCACTCTTCCCGAACCTCAACAACCCCTTCAGTGGAGAAACCCGAAGAAAAACGTGGTCTCCCACCTCAAAGGATAACGGCCGTCTCAGTTTATCCGCATAACTCTCCTATCGGCTCTGAGCTATAACTAACCTCTGTATGATCAGCTTAATCTTCTCAGTAGTCTTGAGTACTATGTCGGGTCCTAAGGCGGCGGTCTCGCCCACCTTAATCCAACAAATAAGAGACCTACAAGGTTTACCATACAACGCCTCAAATGGAGCCATCTGCATACTCGCCTGATAACTGTTGTTGTAGGTAAACTCAATAAGTGGAAGATGATCCTCCCAACGACCTCCCAAATCAAGTACACATGCCCGAAGCATATCCCCCAAGATTTGGATGGTACGCTCCAACTGGCCATCAGTCTGTGGATGGAACGCCGTACTAAGACGCAGCGCTGACCCAAACGCTGCTTGAAGTCCTTCCCAAAACTTCGAAGTGAACTTGACATCCCTATCTGAGACAATGGTTACTGGAACTCCATGGAACTTTACAATCTCCTTCACATATAGTACACCAAGCTTCTCTACATCGTCTGTTACCTTAATAGGCAAAAAGTGAGCCGTCTTGGTCAATCTATCAACGATGACCCATACTGCTTCATTGCCCCTCTGTGACCTTGGAAGACTTGTCACAAAATCTATAGCAATATGTTCCCATTTCCACTACGCTACAGGCAATGGTTGCAACAAACCAGCCGGTCTCTGATGCTCAGCCTTCACCTGTTAACAGGTAAGGCACTTAGCCACAAACTATACAACATCTTTCTTCATCCCGTTCCACCAATACTGACGTCTTAAATTGTGATACATTTTAGTACCACCTGGATGAACTGCAAAGCGGGAAGTGCGAAACTCCCGTAGAACGTCCTCACGACAAACTGTGGGAACAACCAACAAATCTTTAAACCGTAGACCCCCATCTGCATGCAAGGTCCAATCCTTCACTGTCTTACCATTGGAGATCAAGGTGCGAATGGCATCTAAATCCGGATCCTGTCTCTGTGACTCAATCACTCGTTTGACAAGAGTAGGCTGAGCCATAAGACTAAACAAGAATGCCAACTCACTGCAAACATCGTCATCAAATCACTGCAATCCCATCTCTACCAGATCTTCAAGCATCTTCCACTTTCGAATGGCCAAACTAGCCAAAGTTCCACGAGATTTCTGGCTTAAGGCATCTGCTACCACATTTGCCTTGCCCGGATGATACTGCAAGTCAAAATTGTAATCTTCCAAGAATTCAACCCATCGCCTATGTCTGTTGTTCAAGTCCTTTTAGGAAAAAAGGTACTTGAGATTTTTATGATCCGAGTACACCTCGAATCTCTCACCATACAAGTAATGTCTCCAACACTTCAAAGCAAATACGACTGTTGCTAACTCTAGATCATGAGTAGGGTAGTTGTACTCATAAGTCTTCAACTGTCGAGACCCATAAGCCATTACTCTACCATCCTACATCAACACACATCCCAAACCATCACGTGAAGTGTCATAATAAATCACATAACCCAAGCCACGCTCAGGTATCACCAACACTAGAGCCATAGTCAACCTCGTCTTCAACTCTTGAAAAGATGACTCACAGGCTTTATTCCACGTAAACTTGATCCCTTTCCGTGTCAAACGGGTCATAGGTGCTGCCAAACGGGAGAAATCTTTCACAAATCTCCGATAGTAACCCGCCAGGCCAAGGAAACTCCGAATCTCAAAAACATTCTTGGGTTGCTCCCGATACAAAACTGCTTCAACATTTGATGGATCCACTAACACTCCACCTTCTGAAACAACATGCCCCAAAAACTTCACCTTCTGTAGCCAAAACTCACATTTCTCATATTTAGCATACAATCGGTGCTCCCACAAAATCTGTAAAACAATACTCAAATGGACCTCGTGTTCCTCCCGAGTCCATGAGTACACAAGAATGTCATCCACAAAAACTACCACAAACTGGTCCAAGTAATCGTGAAAGACACGGTTCATCAAGTCCATGAATGTTATTGGCGCATTCATCAAGCTGAAAGGTATAACAAGGAACTCATAGTGTCCATACCGTGTACGGAACACTGTTTTCGGGATATCCTCATCCCTAACTTGCAACTGATAGTATCCTGACCTCAAGTCAATTTTCGTGAAACAACTGGCTCCCCTCAACTGATCAAATAAATCATTTATCCTTGGCAAAGGATATTTGTTCTTGATGGTGGCATGATTCAACTTCCGGTAATTAATGCACAACCTCAAAGAACCATCTTTCTTCTTCGCAAACAAGACTGGTGCGCCCCACGGTGACACACTCGGTCGGATGAAACCTTTCATCCTCAAATCATCAAACTGCCTCTTTAATTCTTCCAATTCAATTGGTGCCATACGATACGGTGTCATAGAAATCGCCGTGGTACCGGGCATCAAATCAATAGTGAACTCCACTTCTCGGTATGAAGGCAACTCTATCAAGTCTTCTGGAAAAACATCCAAGAAATCACAAACAACTGCTTGGTAAACCGTTTCTGCAACATCATCTTCTTCGGCTAAAAGACTTGCCAATAAGTAATCACCACGACTTCGTCCACGAACTCCATAAAACGATGAAATATGGGAATCACTCCGATCTCCCACGAAAAAGAAACAGTCTCCCTCGGGAGTGCAAATTGTAACCCTTTCTCTGTAACAATCGATCGTAGCATAAAATGAAGCTAACCAATCCATCCCGAGAATGACATCAAAACTAGTCATCTCTAGGAAGATAAAGTCAAACACAAAGATCCGCCCAGCTATCACGATGGAATAATCTCGCACAACTCAGCTCAAGGACACTGAAATCCCAACTGGCATATCAACACACAATGCCGGATCCATGAAACTAACCTCTAACCTCGATGCAAGTGCAAATGATGATGAAATGAAGGAATGAGATGCACCAGAGTTAAACGAAACATAGGCCTAAGAACCAAACACTAGAAAGATACCTCGGAGAACTGACAATCCAGGAGATGCATCAGTCAGTGCAAGTGCAAAGACACGTCCCTGCAGTGCTTGTGCCTGAGAACTACCAATCTGAACACCAGACTGCTGCGCTGACACAGTAGGAGTATCCCTCCTAACTGGTCGTGAACCCTGAGAAAACATGGCAGGCTGTGGTGGTGGCGGTGGTCTGAAACCTGACTGAACTGTAGCTGACTGTGACAGCCTCTGTCGTGACCCTCTACCACTAGTGGTGCCTGCTCCCTGGCTCGGACAGTCTCGAATCAAATGGCCCTGCTGGCCACACCTATAACAAGCCCTCGGAGCTGAAGAAACTGAAAACGATCTAATGGGACAATTGGACTTGTAATGTCGGCTGCTGACACTAAAAGCAAACAACTCTACTCCTATCAAACCCAGCTGGCATAGGAGTGGTAGGAGCGGATTGTGCAGACTGCTGCCCCTGAAATTGAGATAAACCACCCCTGTTCCTTTTCCCTGAAGGTCTCTCTGAAGATGGTCATACATTCCTCTTTTGATTCCACTGTTCCCTTCTTGCATTTTTATCTTTAGCTTCCGCCTCTAGCATCAATGCTCTTTCCACTGCTTCCGAATAAACTTTGATATATTGTGCCATCATAAACGGCCTCATCTTATAATCAAGACCAGAAATAAACTTCCGAACCTTGTCAACTTCATATAAGCACATAAACAAGTAAGCAAGTAAGCAGTTAAGCATGCTCTTTCACATAGCAAAACACTTTTGCAAATAAGGAATTAACAATGCAAATGACTTCTCAGACAACCCTAGGTAGGCCTCTACCCATCGTCCTAATGGTTTTCGAACCAATGCTCTGATACTAAATTTGTAACAACCTTAAACTGATACCATTTATAAAAAATATTTATATATTTAGTATGACCTCTGCTAAAAAGGGGCCTACAACAACCTGTTCAAATGAAAAAAAAAATTCAATGGCCTTTCAAGACCTATCCAACCTGCCCCAACACACAATACAAAAAAAATATAATACATTCCCCAATAC
Source organism: Cornus florida (assembly GCF_030987335.1). Taxonomy (NCBI): domain Eukaryota; kingdom Viridiplantae; phylum Streptophyta; class Magnoliopsida; order Cornales; family Cornaceae; genus Cornus; species Cornus florida. Next base: position 54,888,827 of record NW_026775579.1, on the reverse strand, counting down.
CACAATATCAACAACCTGCTCAAGTTAGCCCATCATCGTCATCCCATTCAACTTAAGCATTTATATAGTCTCAATTTACATAAAAAATAATCAAGTATCTTAGTTATGTTACATGACCATGATTTGTAAAAATGAATACTCTTTTTCATTGTTTGAGACTTCACAAAAGATTAACTAATACACAAAAGGTATCAAAATAGATCTCTAGTCCTCTTCATGCTTGAGAGGGATAGGCATCCACTACATCTTTTCCTGGCCCTGAAAAATGTTAAATAATGGGGTGAACAAAAAGCTCAGTAGGTGATGCCTAAGACGCACCTCTTGTGACCTCGTGAACCAAAATAATGAATAGGACAATAGGGAGAGGGGTCATGCTAAACTGAGGAAAATACAATGAAATCTACAAGTTCAAAACAAATGAATGTCATGCCATGAATGCAATGTCATGCATGCCACTCCCCATTTTCATAAAACTTCCATCACTTCACAACTGTTAATATAACCTGCCCTTTGGTGACTTCGTAGCGACACGAGAGAAGGATTGGCTACTGTCCCTGACCTTTGGTACCTCCGCAGCATCATTTGGGGCCCAGATAGCTCAACCACACTAGGGCAATCTCCTTAGTTCCCTCTAGGCTATATTAACACACTGGCTCTTTGGTGACTCCGCGGCGACCGGGTTTTCTCAAAACCGTTTTATCAAATTCTCTCCAAAAATCCCCTTTTTCATTCTTATCAAATTATTGTACCCTTTTTCATGTCCATGCTATGAATGCATATCACATGCCTTTTTAATACTATGGAAATGGAGAGAATTATTATCACACAATTAACATACTTCCACATAAAATTTTCAATAAATTATTAAGCATCATAGGCATGGAAATATTAACATATTAAACATACTTTACAATAATTCGAAGAAAATTTCCATAAGCTTCCATGTATCATTCCTAGCAATTTTGTCAACACAATAATATAAAGAAAATTAATAATGAAGTATGATTTTTATACAAATCAACAATTACACATATAATCATGAACTTTACACCCACAAGAAAATCATTCTAGAGGTAATTAATTTCAATTAAGTATTTTGGCATCAAATAACAAGAATTGACTCACAAAGGAACAAGAAAATGCAAATTAAAGACCCCTACATCTAAATAGATGAAAATCCCCAATTTTCACCTCAAACCCTAGGTTTTTTTGAATTTCTTATAGTGCACCAACCAAGGAATTGCTCCTATCAACTTGTAGGCCTCGCCGTGAGCTTCAAATAGCCGCAAACGACATTCAAAAATACCAAGGGATGAAAGAGAAATCAAGATTTGAAGTTGTAAAAGAAAAAAAAAGAAAAGAAAAGAGAAAAGAAATCCAATGAGAGAGAGAGCTGGCCGTGAGAAATAAGAAGTCTGCCGAAGGTAATGGCTATAAAGCCTTCACAATTGATATAATCATATGGGTCCTGCAGCTAAAATAAAAAATTATCCTAACACACACATATATATACATATAAGAAAAACTTAAACATTACACACCTCCACTACCTTCCACCACCGTCAATGCCACCACCACCACTTTTATTGCCTTTCACCACTGTCATTGCTACCACCACCTCCTCCTCCTCCTCCATCGCCTTCCACCTTCGTCATTGCCACTACCACCTCGACGACCACTAACTTCCACCATCACCGCCTTCCACCACCACCATTACCGTTATTACCACCATTACTGCTGCCTTCCACCTACACCACTGCCTTCCATTGATGTCATTGCCACCACCACTACCATCACCACCGGCTTCCTCCACCATTACAACCGCCACCCTCCAACACCTCCACCTACATTACTGCCACCTTTCACTTCCACTACCATCGTCCCTACCATCGACTACCTTCGCCATTTCTTTTATTTTTTATTTTAAAAAAAAGGTTAAAGAAACATGTTATTTTGTTAATTTAATTTATTTGTTACCAAAGAATAGAGTGAGAATAATTATTCCATTTCCACTTGCATTCCATTCTATTATTGCATACCAAACTCATCGTAAGAGTGCCTCCAGGGGCATAGCGGCGTTGGTAGGGATTTGGGAGATAAGTTTTTGAGGTCTTACTTTCGAATCGCACTCCTGACTTGAATGGTGCGCGTGTGTTATAAGGTCGGCCGATACACATACTGTAAAAAAAAAAATAATAAATAAATAAATAAAAATAAAATTAATAATAATAATAATAATAATAATAATAATAACTCATCGTGAAAGTTGTTGATGGAAATGAGAATAATTATTCTATTCTCGCCAAACTTATTTATAAGGTCCCAAACTATACGATCTAATAAGAAAATTGTGTAATGAAATACCACACTTCGTTACCATCAACTATAGAAAGAGAAATTATTTGATGATATTATTTATATAATATGGAGAATCATTTTTTGGGTCAATTTTAAGATTTAGCTGAACTTAGTCAAGAAGGAACTAGACTGAATATTTTTCTGTACTATACTTGGAAAAACATACAAGTGGTCACCTAATACTAAAGTTTTTAATTTTCTTACTAATAATGGATGAAGCTAAGATCTATTATACCACTTCTAAAATTTATGACTCATTACGTTTTTTTTATATCAAAGTTCAATCTTAATGGACAAATTAGTAATTTATTTCTTAATAATTCTAACATATTGTGCATTCACGTATAGCTGATTGCAATGTACATTTCCTTTTATGGGACTTCGTCGCCAAAGCATCGCATAAATTTTCTAGTGTTTATTACCTTTAAAGCAATGTGCATGTAATGGGTAATTGGAGGAGTGGTTTTATTGATGGCATTAAATTATATATATATATTAAGCTTTTGAGAGCGGCTAACATCCTCCATTGCCCAAGTATAAAGATTTGCCTGTAAGAGTGGTAAAAAGCTCATCAGGTGCATAACGGGTCGGGCCAAAACAGCCCAATCCGCAGTTTTGGAAACCCAGGCCCAGTCTGTTGGACTTTGACTATACAACAGGCTGGGCCTAACAGAGTCCAAAGACATTTTACGAAACCCAAGCTCAGACTTGGTCTTTTGGATAGCAGATTGTTGGTGTATGTATATATTATATTGTGTATATATACTTGTATATATTAAATATTTGGGAGAATTTACTGAAATATCCTTCACATTCAAAAATCCTCCAAATTATCTTTCATTTTCTAGGTCGGAAGGAGAAGGACTTTGAAAAGACGATTGAGGAGGACTTGGAAGAAGGTCGCGAGAAAAGGTAGTCGGACTTAGGTTTTCGGAAGTGGAGTTGGAAGAAAGTCGCGAGAAGAGGTTGTTATTGTTATAGTTGTCGGACGGTTGTGACAGTGGTCGGAGTTAGGTTTGCGGAAGGTTTTCAGAAACGCAGAGGTTTTAATTTCTTTGAATTAACTATATTAAATTCTATTCGGAAACGCAGAGGTTTTAATTTCGTTGAATACACTATATTAATTTATGTGTTATTATTTTTGTTTGATTATTTGTGAAATCCTGAAAAAGTTATTATTACAGTTGTGGGATGGTTGTTACAGTGGTCGGAGTAAGGTTTGCGGAAGGTTTTCGAAAACGCAGAGGTTTTAATTTCTTTGAATACACTATATTAAATTATGTGTTATTAGTTTTGTTTGATTATTTTTGAAATCCTGAAAAAGTTATTGGTGATAAAAAAAAATTCTATGTTGTTACACTATATTAAATTCTGTGTTATTAGTTTTGTTTGATTATTTCTGAAATCCTGAAAAAGTTATTCGTGATAAAAAAAAAAATTCTATGTTATTACACTATATTAAATTCTGTGTTATTAGTTTTGTTTAATTATTTCTAAAATCCTGAAAAAGTTTTTCGTGATAAATAATACAATATAAATTGATTGAATCCTATTAAATTCTGTCCATCCCTTTCCAAACTCAGAGGTTTAATTTGATTGAATATAGTATATTAAATTCTATTTTATTAGTTTTGTTTGATTATTTTGAAATGTGAAAGATCATCATCTAAATTCTGCACATCTCAATAGTCAAAGGGTAGTAGGTAGATAGATAGTGGTTTGTGGGAATTTTGAAGTGGAAGCTCTTCCAGTCATGTAATTTAGATTAAATTTGAAAAAGATGATACTAGATTTATTAAATTCTTTAGATCATCAAAATGAGATACATTGCAAAATTTTCAAACTCTGATTTATAATTGTGCTATAGCACAACTAAAACAAGTTTATACCATACAACACAATGGTCAAGAAAATTATAGCTACAAGCTATTTTTTCTACTTACCAATCATAATTCATAAAGCATTTAACTAATCATATGATTGAGAGGATGTATTTACATGTTATGCACTTTATACCATACAAAATGGTATGCAATGGAGTGGTTCCAAGTTCTTTAAAGGTCTATTCAATTGTTTAATTCTGCAGTCTACTCTAGTTATATACACAGGTATGAATCCTCTCCTATGCCTTTTCCCGCCAGTTCTGATCTGTAGCCCAGATAGTCCAGTATAATTCATGATAAAAGTTATTTGTTATTATTAAATTGTGGGTAAATGAATTGAAAATTTTAGTCGTGTAAGGGAATGCAATGTTTTATACAAGTTGTAATGGTAATTGGTGTGTTGTATCTGTTGTTAGGTGATATGATTTTCCCATTGCACTATTTTTGCAGTTAATTTTGTGTGTGTGTGTGTGTGCGTGTTTGTTTGTTTGTTTTATCTGTTTGTGGTTAAAATTTTGTTGACTGACAATTGGTGGAAAAGTTGTTTGTGCATAATAGAATGTGCTTTGTTGCGCTATAAATAGTGGTTTCGAAATGGGTTGAAAGAAGTCAATAGCTCAAAAGAAATGTCTTGTACGAAAAAAATTACCTATATGGAAAAAAAATGCGGACAATATCGTTGATCCGCCTCCTTCTCCTACTCTCCAATGTATAATGTAGAGCACGCGTAATCAATCTTCTTCTGCGGGTCGTACACCTCCCCCGCCTAAATCATCTACTCCTAGTCGTACTTGTAGTTGTAGTCATACCCATAAATCATCTGACCTTGGTGATGAGAATTATAATGTTGAGGTAGACGAAGAGAATTATGATCTGCAGCCAAGCAACAACGCATCAGTGAATAGTATGCATCGTGGAGGAGGAGTTTACCTTTTGTTTAAGTAAATATACATTCATTTTAGTATTAATGTTAAGAATAACATTTGTATGAACTATGGTTCCCTGTTGAGCAAATATAATTTTCATTTATCTGATATTTACACTGACATGGAAATTGATTGTTTAGGATGAATTATTTATAATGGTAGAACATAATTTCTGTATGCCTTTGAAATGGAATTGATGTTTTACTGATGTGTTACTTTGGTAAATATGAACGTTTTGGAAATATTTGGTTCAATATGTTTATATTTGAATTGATAAGTCTATAAGTAAGTCGTGAAATAAATAAGTTGTGAAACATATGTATTGAATTGAAATGGTAATGTTGAGTTGGTGATATTGTATATGATATTATGTGTATGAGGGCTGCTTTCATAAAGAACTATTAACAAGTGCATGAGCCAATGAAGGGGGGTGATAATAAAAATATTGGAATTGAAATGCAAGGATGCATAGAATGGAATGAGCATGGTGGAGAAGGGTCTATATTATGAAGATAAAAGATTGCGCGATTTGGAGTTCAAAAGCCGTAGAGGCTTAGCAGTAAAAAAGAAGAAGAAGGAGAATGTAAGTTGGGGAGTTTGATTAAATTATTAATTTAATTTGTTATTGTTTTGATAACATAATATGAAATAGAAAAGAATGCAATTGATGCTTCCTTACTGGTAGTTAAATGAAATTGTGAATGTGACATTAAATTTATTGGGATGTTATAGGTTGAATACAAGGTTAAAAGTGGCTGGAACAAATGCTCAATCGCGAAATTCATTAACACAGTGGCTAAACTTAGAGACGAAAAGAGGAAGGATGTGGCAGATATAGGTTTTGGCAATTTGTTGAACCTAAAATGTGAGCATTTGTCTACCTCACTCTTTGATTACATAATTGGGCATTTGGATATAAAGAAACGGCGCATTCAACTTAAAGACAATCAATATCTGCCAATAAATGCAATCGATGTCCACAAAATCTTTGGCTTACTCGCTGGAATCACAGACGTGCCTACATGTCAGCTTTTTAAAGCCGATTGGGTAACTGAAGGTGGATATCGAAGTGGGTTCAATGTAAATGATCTGATGGAAAAGGTAGAACAATGCGAACCTAGCGATGATTTCAAAAGAGCCTTTATTCTTTTTGCATCTATCATTTTTCTAACGCCTAATGGACGTTACACTGCGCATGTGAAAGAATTAAAGGCTGTGCATAATGTGAATGAAATTAAGTCGTACAACAGGTGTACATACGTGCTTGAAACTTTGATGGCTCACTTGGGTGAATCTGAAGGAGGTAGGAAAAGGAAGCACGAGTATATCGGATGCGTGCTCTTCTTGCAAGTAAATAACATAACAAACTTATATTTTCCAAAAAAACTTTATCATTTATGTGATTAGTATGAATCATTACTGATTAAAGTTGCTGCATTTTAATTCAGCTTCTATATCTGATGAGGTGTAAAGTGGAATACCCCTGTTATCCCACTACGGGCGAAAAAAGCAGTCATGGTTTTTGGGACACAGCCCTAGTACGGGAACATTTAAAATGGGAGTTGAAAATGAGAGGTTTTGGAATGGGTTAGGTATGACACTAAATTTTACAAGAATTTGCAAGTTCCCAATTTTTATTGTATATGATACCGTTTCCTTGCTTACGTACATTTGGTTTGAAATATTTATATGGAACAGTTAATTCCTCATAAGACGAATGTGTCCCAGTCTCCACCATCGTCATGCTCTGGAGGTAAAAAAGACAATAGTAGTTGTTCGGAAAGTGAGGTTGAGGTAACGATATATTACTTTACGGTTAATGAGTATGAATGAAATTGTGAATATGCAATTGATCAGTGACAAACAATTACAATTTTGTATGCAGCTGATCGGTTTGACAATTAAACATCAACCTTTGCAATAGTACAAATCATTGTAAAATAGGGCTATTGGTCGGGTAAATCGAACCACTAGGACTGCTAGTTTATGGCAACCAAGATCTTTGAAATCACTTTTAGAATGATAAAAGGGGGATATAGAGTTTTGTTGGTTTGTCACTTAGTTACTAGAATTGAAATGTGCTTAAAGCAATAAATGCAAGGAATTTAAGAGGAAGAAATCTAGAGAGAAAGGTCTAGGAAAGTGAATTCACCATCAACTATGTAAACATGCTTGCTTGCAATTAACTTGGGGAATATACATGTAACCATGATATGTAGAAATGCAAGACAATTACAATATCTTCAAGAAGTTCACATATTCAAGAATTAAGTATAATCCATCAAGGGTTGGTATAATTCATCTATCTAAACTATGGTATAGCATGAAATATCCTTCCTAAGTTATGAACCATCAAAGTCCTCAATTTGTGTGATTAGTGCATATGAAGTTAAAAGTTAAGAATAATCTATCAAAAGGGAGACCCTAAGCTATGGACTATCAAATCTTCCATACAACATGCCATTAAAACCATTTCATATTCTCATCTCCATTATCACTAAGGAGATGTAAGCTCTATAATCATGAAAACGTATAATCTAAGACAAGATAATACATTTAACACAATCATTTATTGAATTAAAGAACATTTACAACATGTGTAAGTCTCTAGAATATGAAACGATTACATAAACACTTCATTCCCCAACTCAAAACAAGATTATAGCATGCTTACAAAAAATGGCTTCATCACCACCCTAGGATAGGGAGTTAGTTGCTCATGGATGCAAGAGATGAAGGAGAATAGATGAAAACCCCCTCCATTTTCGTGCTTAAAGGACCCAAAATACCCAAAACCTCAAGAACTCTATTTTCTCTCTTTAGAAATCTTGCAAAAATGTATGATGATTTCAATAATAATGCCTCAAGGCTCTTATCTAGCCAAAAACCCCTCTCCTCACCCTCCATCACGAGCTCCAACCACTCCAAGGAAGTAGAACCACACAAAAATTGCAGAGGGAACAAGTTCAGCACAAAAACAGGAGCAGGTGGACTGTTCTCTGCAGATCGGCGGGCGCCCGCGGGCTTTCAACTTTGAAGATGGCTACTGGCATGTTTGGCAGGCGCCGCGATGGCACGGCGAACGCCCGCCGGAGCTCGGCGGGGCCCTGCAAAACAAGGCAGTGGATTGATAATTTGGCGGGCACCCGCGGGGCCCTGTGACTGCAACACATCAACACAGCTTCTCGTGCCACTCCGAGCTGGTCCGTCGACACGATTACCATTATGAGCATTATGCCACGAACTCCACACTTGCGACGAATCAAGAGGTTTGGTCCAGAAGATGGCTCCCCGGCAACAGCGCATCTATTTTAACAAGAGATTTGTCAAAACTGCTTCTTTAATCATATTCGGGGAAACTGACCTGAAACAAGATAGAAAAACACAAATGAAGTTAAACTGTACATTATACTCCATTAATGGACTTAACTAATGCAAGTAAGGGCGCTTGAATATGTAATATTCGGCGCTTATCAGCAGCGTTGTGTTAAAGAAATTTGCAACGAAATGGAAAGAGAAGCAGAAAACAGAAAAATGTTGAAGAGGAAGGTGAATAAAATGGAGAGATTGGTGAGAAAAAAGTCAAAAGGGGCTGGAGGAAAACCAAGTGTTTGTACAGTAGATGGGGGAGTGTCCGTTGAGGACAAAGATGCGCCCCAGAATTCTAAAAATGAAGTTGAGAGGGAAACATTTGACTCTCCTATTGATAGAAGTGAGGAACCAGAATTTTGCGATGCAGATCACGCCCACTTTACTCCCAGCAGCAATGACTTACTGAATGAGGATGAGAGGATAGAGTTGAATGACGTTGTGGGCATGGCTTTGGAGGAGAACCTAGGAGCAGCACATATAACTCCCTATTATTCAGTCATTGATATTTCGTCGCAAACTTTACGTGGTAAAAGGAAGGATGCGGTGAGACAAGTCAGAAGAGGTACTAGGAGCAAAAACCCCGCACCATATTACTTCTCTCCATGGGTATCGAGGAATAGTAAGAAAATTCAGTTGACTCCAAAGCAGAAGAAATTATTAAGTTATGCTGTTACGCAAGGTTGTGATCAAGATAAAGGGTAAGTGTAACCCACATTTGTGAATTTCCTAAGTCTATATATTGTTTTTCATTGTATTGTCCGTGTCTAATTATTTAGTAAGAAAATTTGTATTAGTACACGTATACTAATTTATAAGAATGATGTACATTTGTTAGTGAAATTCTGGTTTCCATGTACGATATACATCTTTCTCGGACGGACATACATGAGTTGTTTCACCCGAACTGGATCTCGAACTTAATGCGTGCATTTTCAATTAATTGATATGTATTTTTATGGTAATGATATGATGAACCTATTACAATTACATTTGTCAATTTAGATGGTCAAATTATGGGTAATGCTGTTGAACCAAGAGCAAGGAGGGAATGTGAAGCACTATTATTTGGATAGCTGCACTGTCCAGTTTATGAATCAACACAATGGCATTAAATATGACAAGAGAAGCGCATGCCACTGATAAAAAAAAGTCTGGGAACAATACAAACTAGTATGTAAGCTTGAAGATTTCACGGTGTTCAAGGATTCCGAGCTGGTTAGTTTAATGATTTTGGAGTAATTTGTTGTGCATTACAGTAAAGTAAAAGATGCTTTAAGTACGAATGATTGAATCGTCCTATTTTTTACCAATATGTTTTGTTGTCCCTAACTTTATATTCATTACCGTATAGTTATTCTTCCCTATAATCATTAACAAACATTGATTTCTACTTGTTGTCAACCGGCCCAACAAAGTAGTGGACTACCTATGTGGAATGGGATGACCGCACAGATACAAAGCATTTGGGGATTGTGTGGTAGACATCTATCTAATGAAATCAACCCCATTTGTTAAAGTTTGTTTTATGAAAAATGTATACTTACTTCAGGTTGATGTGTATAACAGAATGAGTTTGTCGCGGTTGCCCTGGGGGAAGAGAACTGGCCAGCTTACATAATAAAGACGGACCATAAAATCCCTCTCTAGGATGATTCGTATGTAAACATATATTTCAATAGAAATGCATAATAAATTATTTTTTCACCGTATCATAAATCTAATACTATCCCTTACTGAGTAGATCAGTTAAATATTGTTTGCGTATCAGGAATACTTGTGGTGTGTTGGTTATAAGGTACATGCAGTTCTGGAATGGCACGAACTTCAATTAGAAATTTTGTGTAAGTAGTGTTATCATTATTATTTCTATGTATGTGTAAAATACATAAGGTACACATTGTACTATTGTTTAGCAGTAACATTTTTTAATATTGCAGGTAGAGTCCAAGCCAATGCGTTTTGAGTTCCTTGTGCAACTATTAGATTATCCCAGGAATAGAGTCCGAGAGGAGTTGTATAAGGTTGCCAATGTTCAAGAAGGAGATAATTGATGTCAATGGTGTATTTATAAGGAAGATTTTGAGAGTGGGTCACTTAGGCCCTGCTTGGAATGAAACTAGGTAAACACAAATCACACTCTCCATGAAACTGAACATCTTTCACAGGTACTACCATAATAAAAAATATTCTGATTTCAGTATAGATGAACATACCCTTCTTTCAATTTACGTTGAACTAAACATTATGCAGATGACAAAATCTTGTCACTGATTTGGAATTGATTTTTGGAGTGTTTGAGACCTTGTTTTTATTTGCAGTGTGATAAATATTGGCAATATTCCATTGACATGCCCTACACTTGAATACACACACACACACACACACGCACACACACACACAATAGAATATGAAATAGTTATGAAGTTGTTAACTAAGAACTGTTTTGCATGCACAAAGATAACAATGAATATCTTTTAATTGTGAACAAAGAACTTATAACTAGAAAACAATGATAAATAAGAGTCGGGTCATACGCACCATCCGCTTCTTAATATATATGTGCTTTTGGAATGAATAAAATACCATTGATGAGTGGATTACATGTTTTCTTAATTCATTTGAGAGTATAGATGGTACAAGAGTTTCATGCTAATTAATTGTTTATTCATTTGTCAAAATGCACAAGGTGACCATTTTTATGGAGTATGAATCAGATTTTGATGTTATCCATGAAGGAAATACTACCAGGCAGAAATTTTTGAGGTAAACACAAATCACACTCTTTTTCTGTAGCAAGTTGTTGTGGTTATGGATTTTGTTTTCTTTATGAATTTGGTTATAGATTTGGTTGGTTGGATGAGTTTGGTTGTACGTAATCAATTGTTTTTTTTCCCTGAATGGGGATTTTTTTTTTTTTTTTTTTTTGTCATATATAAAGATCAATAAAAATATAATTACACGTTCACACCAAGCTCAAACCCAAAAACTGGAGTGGATAAAATCCACTAACAACCAACAACCTATTGTAAAGAACAGACCATTGAAACAACAACAAACCAAAAATCTAGTAAATAGAACTTAGCAGCCTAGAAAAGAACTTCAGCATCAAAGCATCTATAACTGAAACACATAACAACAAAAAAAGACAGCAATAGCAGCACCCTTAACGAAATGACATTATAACACAAACAGAGCAGCATCTTCTATGAATCAAACAGACAACTCTGATAGTCCTTCCTTTAAACTTAGACCTTCTCAATCCACACCATCTGGAAAGGCAACCATAAGATCAGCAAGAGCAACAAAAAAATAATTTTGAACCTCCCAAACAATTCCACTAGCAGCCACATAAACTAACTCCTCACACTCCACCATGCAGCACATCTTCTTTGCTTCACCAAAATTTGGAAAAATTAAGTGCCTTTATCACCCTTTTTTTGCTACTAAGCTCAAGTCATTGATTTCTGGATTAAAAAAAAAAAAAAAAAAATTAAAAAGTCATTGATTTCTTGGTATGTGGCAACTTGAGAGTCATGTAAAAAATTGTTTTTTGAAATATTTAAATTAATAGAAAAAAGAGTAAATGAAAAGTAGGTCCATTTCCTCTATTCCATCAACAACGATTTTTATTAAATGTTACTAATTGATCTCAATTTTTAGAAGTCTGAAGTTGATAGAATAGGAAAAATTTAATTAATAGACCTAAATATTGCCTAAACCTAATGAATATTTGTTGAACACAAATAATTATGAAGTTGTGAACTAAGAACCGTTTTGCATGAACAAATATAACAATTAATTTCTTTTAATTGTGAACGAATAACTTTTAACTATAAAACAATGATATATGAGACTTGGGTCATACGCACCATCTGCCTCTTAATATATCTGTGCTTTTGGAACGAATAGAACACCATTGATGAGTGGATTACATGTTTTCTTAATTTATTTGACAGTATATATGCTACAAAACTTTGATGCTAATTAATTGTTTGTTCATTTGTCCAAATGCACAAGGTAACCATTTATATGGAGTATGAACCAAATACAGCATTGTTGTGAGGGCATTTTTGGTATTAGATTGGTATTTCTGGTGCAATGAAGGACTCATAGGTTTTTGCAGAAACAAGCGGAGAACAGTTTTTGAGGCTGAATTTAATAACCTTATTCATGTGCTTTGGTCCTGAGATTTTGTGTGAAGTTGAACTGAGTATGTGAGAGTATATTCCTGAGTTGGCGCAGTTCAAAATACCTATTGTACCCTCTGAACTGAAGCACCACAGAAGCTTAAAAATATACCCTGAATTGAGCTGTTTTGCTACTGAAATCATATTACATTGTTGTATACCTGCTTGTGTATCTTGTATATTCATTTGACCAAGCTCAAATCACTGTGTTAAAGTTGTGGACGACATTCGTTGAAGGGTGTGTGGTGCATTCCAAGGATGTGATTGATAAACCTTGTGTTTTGGTGTTTTTACTCTTGTATTGAAGTTGAGCTAACAACTTTTGAATATCTTGCTATAATTCTTGTTATTTTCTATTGACCAAGGTTCTAGAAGTGTTACAAGTCTATGGAAGTGGAGTTTGGAAGCTATATTGCAAAGTTGACCTTTAAAGCTACAAAACTAGAGTTTGTTGGGGTTTTGGTTTAGGGTTTTTGCCTTTTGCGAGCTGATATTATATTTGCTTGCTTATCTATTTGAGAACATCATTCAAGCAAGTGTATTGGATTGATTTATATAAAACTTGGCGCACCTACCTTCCTTAAGAATTTTGGATAAATAGTGAAACAAGTACAGTTGATTAGTACCTAAGCTTGCACAAAAAAATAAGTTGTACATTCTCATATACTCAATTGCCTGGTGCTAATTTAGTTTCACACAACATTATATAGTCCAGCATTTTTTGGTATTCTAAATTACCACAATTGCATTTTTCTTTTCTTTTTAAAGACAAGGATATAATTGATATAATTTGATAAACTTATATATGTCATATCAAATAATTTATTTTGAACGACTTTAGGGTTTACTTGTGAGGGTTCTATTTATCCTTATATTTTGAGAGTATAATTTCGTTACTAGTTTATAGTAAATATCCCAATAAATTTGTAAGACAATTTCCAAGGCCCAAAGGAAAACAATCCAAATACAACTCTCAACTGATAATTTGTGCAAATACATATATATATATTTCATTCATCCTTAAATTTTTATATAAAAATTTCTTAATAATTTATATAAACATGCCAATAAATTTGTAAGACAATTACCAAAGCCCAAATGAAAATAATCGAAATACAACTCTCAAGTGATCCATTTATGCAAATACATATGTTCAATTTATCCTTATATTTTTATAGATAATTTCGTTACCAATTTATAGAAAACATCCCAATAAATTTGTAAAACAATTGCCAAGGCCCAAATGAAAATAATCGAAATACAACTCTCAAATGATCTATTTATACAAATACATATGTTCAATTTATCCTTATTTTTTTTAGATAATTTCATTACCAATTTATAGAAAATATCCCAATAAATTTGTAATACAATTTCCAAGGCCCAAAGGAAAATCATCCAAATATCTCTCAACTGATCCATTTATATAAATATATATGTTCAATTTAACCTTATATTTTTATACATAATTTCATTACCAATTTATAGAAAACATCCTAATAAATTTGTAATACAATTCCAAGACCCAAAGGAAAAGCATCCAAATATAACTCTCAACTGATCCATTTATGCAAATATATATGTATAACTTATATTGATAGTTATATAGGTATTATCGTTCATCATTTATAAGAAACATCCCAATCAATTTGTAAATTTGTTGATTTTAGGGTTTACTTCTCTGACGGTTATAATTGATATAATTTTATATAATTCTTGTTGGGTATAACCTGACAAGGACAACTATTCATATATATTGATAAACTTGTACAAAATATCGTTCCAAAGTTATAGGGAACATCCACATCATCCATGAGTGTAAAACCCATAAATTCATAATCACATCACAGGTGAAGAAAAATTATTACAATTAACAAAAAACATAAGGCTATCATAAAAAATCCAAACTTTGCTAACAGCTTCACATTTGCATTGCTGGCTTTGAGAAGTCTCATAGTTGAAGCTTACATTGGACTTTCAGAATTTAGATCCTCCACATCATCAACAAAAAAATTTATGTCTTCTCCTATGGACTAAGAAAATGGTGATTCATGTGAGTTAGTTGAAGTTGCACGTTGAACAATGTTGGTTGAAATAGGGTAACACCATTCCCAGAAGCCACAACGTTTGTGGCATTCTTTTGGACATACATAATAGAGCTTTCCTTTGTTTCTGCCTTCTTTCCCTGTGATTTTAACATCTGTCATATTATGTTCATCTCGACACCAACAAGTTTTATTCATATACCTTAAGTCTTGTAGGTGGTTGGGTAGAAGATGGCACCTAGAAGAAAAATATAAAACATAATGAGAAATTAATATGAATTTAATGGGCTGCAATATAAGTTGAGCATGAGTAGAAAAAACAGCGAAAAACAATGGAAAAAAAAAAAAAAAATGCCAGCAAAGAAAGAAGAAGATTGTCGATCCGCCATACACACATTCGTTGACATGAAACTTTTGCGACTTGCACTACTGTTGGATGAGGAAGCCATTGTATTTTTGTGATTACAGGTTCCAAGACCTGAGAAGGTGTATTTGACTAAGACGGTTCAACGATAAAGGTGGATGGCCCAGGAAATTAGGAATTGCAATGTAGGACAGTCCAAATTTATAGGGGTTGTATTTGTAACGTTACCAAAGTACCAAAATGGTCATTGACAGCTGCCACGCAACGGTGACCCATTTGGAGTTTTGTATTTCAAAACCTCATAATTTGATCAGTTGACAATTTAAACAAAATTTGGAATTTCTACATATACGTGGGGTTGCAGTATTTAGTGAGGATAGTAAGGACATATGGAAATTTTGATGAGTACTGAATAGAGTAGAGGCAAACAATAAGACAACCAAATACAAACAATAAGGCAAAATAAATATGTAGTCTTCGAAACCCTAATTCATTTTAACAACACCATAATTTTTAATATTGTATAATACATGACATTTATTTCACATAAACCATTCAAGGGCTTTTACTACGAATTTTATGATTCTATATAATTACTTGAAAGCTTTCCTTGCAACACCATGACATTGAAATCACACCAACAACAATGGCAAGTAATTACTTCTTCGTTAAGAATCCAGCATCGCTAGTTCATGTGGTTGCCTTCTTCACAACATTGAGGGATATGCTCAAAGAATCGACTATTGCAGCATTTCCCCTTTTGAATCACTGTAAGCATTTTTTCGCGCAGTTTTTAACGTTCTTCTGAGTTGTTCATTTGTCTATAGCACATTTAATAAATTAATTCCGGCCTCCTTATGTACTTCGTCTCCAAACAATAACGCAATACACATGACATATGTACACTCAAGTCCACCTCTACGCAAGAATGCCAACCCTTTGCTTTGATTATACACAATCCATTCAACCTACAACAACCACACAAACATATATTATGATTTACATTTCTAAAGGATTAATTTATGAAAATTAATATTTAATATAAAATGGTAGAAATCGTACAACACCCTTTATAAATCTTGCATCATTATTCCTACACTCAAAACAATGTTGTAAGTAGATACGCCTCTCTCCGATTATATGCTGTGGGCCCTCAGTTGCTAGTATTTGCTCTGCTACATCATAATGGTCCCATGAAGTGGTCCAAGATGCATTCCCAAGTTGTTGCATTTCCCTAAATAAATGAAATCTAAGAATGGTAAAAAACCAATAATGCATCAAAACTTCAAATGCAATATTTTACAAATAATTCACCACTCATACTTATCGTGGTAAGACTTGAAACATATGGCATCAATTCAGCCAACCACGTCATCAATCGTATTTTGCAACTTTATCTGTATAAGAGTTGTTCAATTTTTTTTTTTTTGTTTTTTTAGAGGAGTCTGATTTAAATACAAGTTAAATCTAACCGTCTAAATATGTAACCCTTCCTTTAAATGGTAACCCTTCCTTGAAATGGTAACCCTCCCTTTAAATGGTAACCCTTCCTCCATCTTGGAAACTTTAAATGGTAACCGCCATATATGTAATCCATTAAATGGTAACTGACAAAAATTCATTAACCAATCGATTCGCAATTAATTGTACACAGAATTATTCCTTCGCTTGATGCATGCATGTATTTCAAGAATATATCATTTTTCCAACCTTTAAATGGAAACTGCCACACTGACACCAATTCATTACCCATTCTACTTAATTAATTGTCTGTCATCTAAAAAACATATCATGATTCACATAATTCAGAAAATAAGAACCTGCGTAAACTCATGTTCTGAAAGTATCACACATAATGAAAGAGTTAATGCTTCATATATATGTAAGTTAACCGTTACTGCGGATTTATATTTTACATATTTGAAGAACTACAAAACAACCAAAGCCAAAGGACCTTAATGGCTCAGAGAGCCCAATAAAACAACCAACCATCTCCCCTATAACCCAACAAAACGGAGAGCACCATGAGTGAACCACATAATGATCGAAAGTAAGGATATAGTAGACATGGAACATCCCAATACATACTTAAACTTAGTAGATTATCACACACAAGAATAGCATGAGAGAACAATAGAACAGCCACAAAATGATCAATATTTAGGTTAGGAGGCGTTGGAGTCACTTGCTTCCCTCAGCACCTCCACTATGGCAGAGTCCGAATCGTCCTGGAAATCCCTCTCCAAACGGCGGATCCGACTTCTCATGGCGTGCCATAACCGCCAGACCTGATTTAGTTCAATAGATAGGTTATTCACTCTCATCAGTAAATACTTTGGATCAGGGATAAAATGATGGGGTGCTGAAGGAGGACGAGGAGGACGAGGAAGGTTCACTGGAGGAGGAGGAGGAGGGTTCACTCTTCTTCCTCTCCGGGGAGCGTGTGAGCCAAAACTACTTTAGGCCTGCTGCCTTGATGACATATTTGGTTGCCTGGTGGTTTTAGACGAGTTCGTGCTATTTATAGTAAAAACTAGGTCACTGTGGACCACATATTATATATGCTCCGTATTTGTTTGCCGTGAGAAGAGTAAGTTGCATTTAAAATATCAACTGCAATCTGGCATGGAGGGAGGAGGTTTCTTTAATGCAATAAATGAGAAGGTCAGTTGAAATTATTTGGATGTTATTGAAGTTTGACAGTAATGAAAGTTTTAGGTAGTTTATTAGAACGGGACATATTGTTTATTCCATGAAACTAGGTACAAACCAAGTTAGAAGGAAATGGTTCCATTCATAAGCAGAATAGAACAAATACATAAGACAAATAATTAGCATAAAAATAATTCGCATAAAAATATTAGAAGAAAAATATAAAAACAAAAAATAAATAGAATAAAAATAATTAGATGAAATACCCAAACAGTATATGGTTTACATAAATAGAAAAAACCCACCCAAACACAAGCTTCAAGTGACACTTGAAGATTGCACACACAAAAGGATTTTCTAACACACACAAACCAATATACTCTTTTCATATGCATAAATATTGTCTCATGCTCTCATGTTCATTTCATGGACTGACTGCAAGGCTATTTATAGCCAAAATTATACTTGGTGTCCAAGTATATTAGAAAGCTTTTTTTTGAAGCCAAATAGCAGTGGCTGGCCAAGAATAATTGTTGTTGCCCAAGAATTTTAAAGTTTCCTTTGGAAGCTTCGCCATTATACTGCATTTATGACATGGCAATACATTATTGCCATGTCATCAATGTATTTTCATTAGTGGATCACTTGAGAATTGTATTTGGATTTAATTACTTTGGGCCTTGGCAATTATCTTACAAATTTAAGGATATATAGAACATATTTATTTGCATAAATGAATCAGTTGAGAGTTATATTTGGATGATTTTCATTTGGGCCTTAGAAATTGTCTTACAAATTTAAGGATACATAGATTTGTAGAAAATGGTAATGAAATTATCGATAAAAATATAAGGATAATTTAACATATGTATTTGCATAAATGTATCAGTTAAGAGTTATATTTGAATGAGTTTCATTTCGGGCTTAGAAATTGTCTTACAAATTTATTGGGACAATTTCTATAAAATTGTAACGACATTCTCTATAAAAATATAAGGATAAATAAAACATATGTATTTGCATAAATGGATCAGATGAGAGTTATATTTGGATGATTTTCATTTAGGCCTTAGAAATTGTCTTACAAATTTATTGGGATGATATGTATAAACTGGTAACGAAATTCTCTATAAAAATATAAGGATAAATAGAACATATGTATTTGCATAAATGGATCAGTTGATAGTTATATTTGGATGAGTTTCATTTCGGCTTTGTAAATTGTCTTACAAATTTATTAGGACTGTTTATATAAAATTGTAACGACATTCTCTATAAAAATATAAAGATACATAGAACATATGTATTTGCATAAATGGATCAGTTAAGAGTTATATTTGGATAAGCTTCATTTCGGCCTTGTAAATTATCTTACAAATTTATTGGGACGATTTTTGTAAAACTGTAACGACATTCTCTATAAAAATATAAGGATAAATGGAACATATGTATTTGAATAAATGGATCAGTTGAGAGTTATATTTGGATGAGTTTCATTTCGGTCTTGGAAATTGTCTTACAAATTTATTGGGATGATTTCTATAAAATTGTAACGACATTCTCTATAAAAATATAAGGATAAATAGAACATATGTATTTGTGTAAATGAATTAGTTGAGAGTTATATTTAGATGATTTTCATTTGGGTCTTGAAAATTGTCTTACATATTTATTGGGATGATATGTATAAACTGGTAACGAAATTCTCTATAAAAATAGAAGGAAAATCGAACATATGTAATTAAATAAATAGATCAATTGAGAGTTATATTTAGATGATTTTCATTTGGGCCTTAGAAATTGTCTTACAAATTTATTGGGACGATATGTATAAAATGGTACGAAATTCTCTATAAAAATATAAGGATAAATAGACATATGTATTTGCATAAATGGATTAGTTGAGAGTTATATTTGGATAAGTTTCATTTCGGCCTTAAAAATTGTCTTACAAATTTAATGTGACGATTTCTATAAAATTGTAACGACATTCTCTATAAAAATATAAGGATAAATAGAACATATGTATTTACATAAATGGATCAAGAGAGTTATATTTGGATAATTTTCATTTGAGCCTTGGAAATTGTTTTACAAATTTATTAGGATGATATGTATAAACTGGTAACGAAATTCTCTATAAAAATAGGAGGATAAATAGAACATATGTATTTGCATAAATGGATCAGTTGAGAGTTATATTTGGAGATTTTCATTTGGGCCTTGGAGATTGTCTTATAAATTTATTGGGATGATATATATAAAATGATACGAAATTCTCTATAAAAATATAAGGATAAATAGAACATATGTATTTGCATAAATGGATTAGTTGAGAGTTATATTTAGATGCGTTTCATTTCGGCCTTGGAAATTGTCTTACAAATTTATTGGAACGATTTCTATAAAATTGTAACGACATTCTCCATAAAAATATAAGGATAAATATAACATGTGTATTTGCATAAATGGATCAGTTGAGAGTTATATTTGGATGATTTTCATTTGGGCCTTGGAAATTGTCTTACAAATTTATTAGGATGATATGTATAAACTGGTAACGAAATTCTCTATAAAAATAGGAGGATAAATGGAACATATGTATTTGCATAAATGGATTAATTGAGAGTTATATTTGGATGATTTTCATTTGGGCCTTGGAAATTGGCTTACAAATTTCTTGGGACGATATGTATAAAATGGTACGAAATTCTCTATAAAAATATAAGGATAAATAGAAAATATGTATTTGCATAAATAGATTAGTTGAGAGTTATATTTGGATGAGTTTTATTTCGGCCTTGTAAATTGTCTTACAAATTTATTGGGGCGATTTCTATAAAATTGTAGCGACATTCTCTATAAAAATATAAGGATAAATAGAACATATGTATTTGCATAAATAAATTAGTTGAGAGTTATATTTGGATGAGTTTCATTTCGGCCTTGAAAATTGTCTTACAAATTTATTGGGACGATTTCTATAAAATTGTAACGACATTCTCTATAAAAACATAAGGATAAATAGAACATATGTATTTGCATAAATGGATCAGTTGATAGTTATATTTTGATGATTTTCATTTGGGTCTTGGAAATTGTCTTACAAATTTATTGGGATGATATGTATAAACCGGTAACGAAATTCTCTATAAAAATAGATGGATAAATCTAACATATGTATTTGTATAAATGGATCAGTTGAGAGTTATATTTGAATGATTTTCATTTGGGCCTTAGAAATTGTCTAACAAATTTATTAGGATGATATATATAAAATGATACGAAATTCTCTATAAAAACATAAGGATAAATAGAACATATGTATTTGAATAAATAGATCAGTTGAGAGTTATATTTGGATGAGTTTCATTTCGGCCTTGAAAATTGTCTTACAAATTTATTAGGATGATTTCTATAAATTGGTAACGAAATTCATAATAAAAATATAAAGATAAATATAACATATGTATTTGCATAAATGGATCAATTGAGAGTTGTATTTGGATTGTTTTCCTTTAGGGCTTCGACATTGTCTTACAATTATTCGATAAATTATGAACGAAAATATGAATATAATTATTCGATATACTTTATATATATATTTGCATAAATTGATACCTTGAGAGTTAGATTCCGATTCTATTAGTTTGGGCTTCGCAAATTATCTTACAAATTTATTACGATGCTTCCCATTAATTATAATGAATATATGTATGTAAGTATTAGGATAGGTGTTACATATGTATTTGCATACGTGGATGACATTGTTGTTGCATTTGTATTCTATTAATTTAGCCCTTGCAAATTTTTTCAATGCATTTGCCTCAATTCAAATACTTAACTCACACTCATATGTCAAGAATTAACATTTCATAATAAATGATCAAAACCACTTATTATGCATTTTCATAATACAAAAAATTATACAAATTTACCCCCCCCCCCCCCAAATTGTTATAAAAGCCAACAACAATTAAGTAGAGTTAAATAAACAACATTATAAAAATAATGTGAAATACATTATGTAATGATTGTCAAGTATGAAAGAGTCGTTGAATTGGTCGGTCCATCTCCACAATTGGCATTTGGGACATTCGTCTGACACTCGATTCGCAATTGTTTAACTCTGTTATTTTTTAATATGATCATGCCACAAAATGCAATCAAATTAGATACTATCACAACACAGAAGAAAATTCAAAAAAAAAATATATATACTGGTATGAATTGTGTTGATGAGGACAACTATGTACCTTATCACTTCTGAAACCATCATTGAAGCAATCATCATGAGAATAATTGGTATTGGAATTGCATGAATCAGCAACACAAGTCTACAATATTTTATATTTTTCCTTCTATATTATAAACAATCAATTAAATAATTATGCAACTTTGTATATTGCAATTTATATGTTGGTTCCATCTTAACAGCAAACTTGCCTGGCTAGTTAATGGAGTACTTACTTCACCAGGTGGTTGCCAAAACCTTGTCTGATGCATTACACGTTGTGGTGGCGCCACATAACTTTCTTCATTGAGAAATTCAGCTGGAATTTCACAACCTTACAAAATAAATGTTGTAAAACATTTGACTAGAGATTAACTTGTAACCATAATGAACATGCTAAGCAGCATGGGAAGCTGCGCGACAGAAAATTGAAGAGGTAGATTAGGCTGGCTTATGTTGGAGTGGGGGTAGACCTAGATGGTCTATTCATTCAATCTTAGTTATGCAAAAAGTAGTTATTACTCATGAATTCTTCCAACAACGACCATTTGCATTGCCAGCAAGGTGTAACCTATGTTATAAACAAGTTCAAACAGATTACATGATAAGATTACAAGAGCAACTAAGGATCTAGCTAAATGTAATTTATGGGAGGTTTTAGATATGATGGGAGTTAATCTCCAAGATATTTTGTAACTTTCCATTGCTTACTAGTTTAGGTGTTTGAGAGGGAACTATGTTTTGTTTTAATGAGGGTATGCCCTCATTTGTCTCCATATATTATTTGTTTATATTAAATACACTCCTATCATTTTGGGGGAAAAAAAAAAAAAAAAAAACATGTTAAGCAATGTGCTAAAAATTGTTATGCAACAATACTTACATTCATTAACACGTGGTGGGGGATTGTTCCACTATGACTGCTGCCACCTACCTCTCCGGATTGAAGGGCTTCATTGCAATTCTACAACACAATTATGAAAATTATTGCGTATGCATAATTTAATACACATAACTGGTATTACTTATGAAACTACTTGGAAAACAATAAAGGGATAAAAGTATCTCAAGTTGAACTGTTCGTTTCATTGATTTCGTCTTATTACAACTCTTTAGCTCCATGGTCGGTTTTAACCTCTTAAATTTTCCTTTCCGTGTATCTTTACATTTGAGGCCATTGGGGATTTTGTCACTATTTTTGTTGCTCCCGAAATATTGGTATTTGCCTTTACTACCACTATAAATTACATTTCTCTTAGCAAACCTACGCCTACAACTTGATTGGGCAATTTTTTTCCACTCCATGGCTTTCACTAACAAATCATTGTATCTGTCCTTATCCTGCGATATAATGGGCGAAATTTCTGTCAGAATATGACAAAGTACCTTGTGCCGTCTCCTAACCTCGAGTTTTGGATCAGCATCGGCAATCACTTCACCGGCAAGATTTTCTTCCAAGCTGCCATCTTTAGCATTTCTAGTCCACCTTCTTAGTATATATCAACGAGGAAATGTATTACCGAACATTGAGTCCTTTAGGATTTTCAAACTATGCCTGCATATAATACCTTCCCTTTCAAATTTACAATAAGAACATAACAATTCATCTTCTAATGTCCTCATCACGTTGCGTTGCATTCCATTCTCACCAAAAACTTTGTAAACACAGCCTCCGTTGCCATCAATGGGATTGCAACCAATGATCCTCTGACTGGCACTAGCTACTAAGAACTCCTCCTGAAAAATATTAAATATAACCTTTGTGTACAGGTTTGCCGCCTCTACTAATATGTTACAGTTTGTTTTTAATTGAGGTAGATTGTGGAGCAACCCATACTCGGCTACATATTCCTTGTAACGTTTGTCGGACAACAGCCTTTCAAAGTGTGTGAAGAAATTTGGAAGAATCAGTTGCCTGGATAAGTATGTCTTCAAGCAACCATTGAAGCTTTTACTCAATTGTGTGCTATGCATACCCGCGGACCAAGTATGTTTAATAAATGCCATAGCCCATCTATGTTTCAAACCTAACAGATTTGTTAGTCACGTGTTACCAACAACACCATATTCGGTTATCATTAAATTCCATTCCCTGGTAAATTCTTCCTCCTCCTTAATTCGAAACATTAATTTTGATAACACCTTCTTAAAGCCTTGCAGACGTCTAAACAAAAACCCTACATGTTTCTGTGCATTTTGCATTAGGTGCCAAACACACAGATAATGTTTAGTCCCTGGCATCACCTACAAAATTATTTTCTTTAATATAACTACGTAATAACATGTACCACTGCCAACTACACAATGCAAAAGGAATTGCAAAGAGTGGAGATCTAAATTGAAATCACCTGCGCCAATACCTTTCCCATTGCAGCATCTTGATCAGTGAAGATCGTCTTTGGTGCTTTATCGGACATTGCTTTCAAAAATGTTTTAAATAACCAAACAAACGACTCTGCAGTCTCGTCATACATGAACGCTGCTCCAAACACAGCGATCTCCCGGTGATGATTCAACCCCAAGAAACTTCCAAATGGACGGTTGCCATGTACAACTTTGTATGTTGTGTTAAACCTTACAACATCTCCAAAATTGCAATAATCAACTATCATTTTTAAATCAGCCCATAATATGTTAGTGATCATTTGATCACTATCCAATTGGAATGCATAAAAGAAAGATGGATCTTCACAAGACTGAGTCTCAAAATAATTCATTAGCCCTGCTGCCTCTCCATATTCAAGCTCAATTTATCTTCGGGCCCTTATATGGTTTAGCAAATCCAACTTCATGTACCCAACTGATTCTTTTCCACCAGCTTGCCGTCCCATCAACTCATATGAATTACGAGGGCTTATTCTTGAATCAAAAGCCAAATCCAAATCAATGGCTTGAACGCGGCTAATTATACGCTGGGACGGCAGCATGTGCATGCATTCATCAATCATCAATGGATGGTTATGGCTTTCAACAAATTTTGTAACTTCCAACTTATGCGTATACTTGGAAACTTGTATAAGTATTCGAGCAAGGCAACCAGTTTGTGTTTCGGCCTTGGGAGTCTTTGTATTACTGTCCCGAATGTCATCACCCCTGAAAGCCTCCTTGCAGCATGTTAACAATCTTGATGACAGTTTACCAGTCTTCTTGCTCTTATTAAAATACTCTTTGCGGATGCTAAAACCAACTCGACCGGCATATGAATTATAGAAATCATATGCCTCTTCCTCAGTTTCAAACTTCATACCTATTCTTGGTTTCCATTCTACGATGCCTGCCCTTGTAATAGGAGCATTTTCTATATATGTGGTGTCTTCGATGTTATTTAATACCACTTCCATTCTAGTAATTCAAATTAGAAACCTACAATATATTTTTAAAAAAAAACATTTGAACGAAGGGCTGTGTTGCAGGTATGGATTATTAATTGGTAATATTTTCTGACTTATTAACATTATTCAAGATAGTATAATATATCAGGGAACCAACTTCCTCAACTGCACATATTTTAATTTTGATACGAATAACAAAATAAATGATTTCTTTAACTTTTTTTCAACTCAAACATGCACTTCCAACATTTTTGGGCCATCTATTTTCATAAAAATTATAACTATGTTCAATTATTCATTTAACTTTTTCCAAATGAAACATGGACTTGCAAACTTTTTTCGGCTTATTTTGAGAAACATTACAACCATGTTAAGTTAGGGGTATAAGAAGAAACAATAATAGGAATTGGTAAAACATTTTCATGTCAAGAAACCAAGAGTAGTAGTGTGATGCAGCTAATCATGCAACCAAACAACATCCCAACTAATTTGAGAAATTAAAACAAAGACAAACCAACAAGAAACAAATATTAAACAGAGAATAGGAAAAAACTAAAACATTTGTAGAAAGTGCACATGTTATTAGCCAAAGAAAACTATACCAACAAACTAGAACAAAAAAGAGCATAAATTTTTTTCCAAAACTGAAAACTAAATAGATAAAAATTAATAATAATAATACTAATAATAAAAATAACCAGAGAACGTCATGAAAGCTACTACACAGATAGTAACAGAGTAAATTAAGTAAAATAAGAAAAGGAATCCAAACATGATAATGAAAGAAAATACACTCCAAATAGTATTATTATTAATGAATAATCAGAAGAAAAAAAATAAAATAAAAAGTTAATTTCTCTTATTTTAAAGAAAGATACATACCCCAAAGACATAGACAAATCCATTGGAGTAGTAAGCATAGTGTTACTCAAGAATTGACTCTAGAGGGGGGGTGAATAGAGTCAATGGCCAATTTTTGTAATTTATAGAAATACAATTTCTAATTAACAATATAACCTATTGTGTAATAATTAACATATGAAATCAAGATATGAAAGTAAACAATTTATAGCACAATTGTAAAAGAGATAAGGGAAGAGAAATTGCAAACTATAACACGGCGATTTTTGCGAGGTTCGGAAAACTCCTACTCCTCGGCTCAAGATCCCTCTTGAGACTTCCCAATCCAATATAGCTTCTCCTTACGGGTGGAGAGCAAACCTTGATTAGAAGTAACTCCTTGCTAGGAAAAAACCTCTCTTAGTCTTCCTTTGGGTCACACCAACCCTTACAATATCCTTGCTAAGAGACCACCTCTCTTAGTTTTACATAGGCCACACCAGCGCTTACAATTTCTTTGCTAAAGGAAACTCTTCCTCTTAGTCTTACAGCAGATTTGTAGATAGAATTTGTAGTACAAGAAATCCTCTCAAGAACTGATACAAATCAAATCTCACAATAGAGTATATATGAAGTC
The DNA here is from genome assembly GCF_030987335.1 of Cornus florida. Taxonomy (NCBI): domain Eukaryota; kingdom Viridiplantae; phylum Streptophyta; class Magnoliopsida; order Cornales; family Cornaceae; genus Cornus; species Cornus florida. The sequence continues at coordinate 54,861,997 of NW_026775579.1, read as the reverse complement.
AAGTGAAGCTCAAACTCTAAGTATGAAATGTATGAGAGATGATGAGGAAAAAATGCAGAACAAAAGCTCTGTATAATGGTAGAGCAAAAAGTTCTCTTGGATGCACTTGAATGAATGTTCTTGAATGCTCTCTCAAGTAGTATAATAGAGTAGAAACTCTATGAAGATTAAAACAAGAGCAAAAGCCCTTTTGATCTTTTACTAGAATTTCTCAAAAATAGAATAAGCGTGAAATTAGAGAGAAGAAGAGAAGATGAGAACAAAAGCTCTCTTGCAATGTAATGTCTCTCAAAATGGTAGATGCATTCAGCATGCTAGCCCTCTGTATTTATAGAATTTTGAGACTCAATATAGCTGTTACAGGTTGTTGGGATCAATTAATGAAAATATTTCCGTTGCAGTTCAAAACCCTAGAAGGAGCCTGCTATGTAAACAAGAGAGCCTGCTCTTTGTTCATTTTCTTTAGAAAGAGCCTGCTCTTGTAAAAATGTGAGCCTGCTCTTTGTTCATTTTCATTAGAAAGAGCCTGCTCTTGTAAAAACTTGAGCCTGCTCTTTATTTTGAAGATGCATTTTTCGTAGCTTACTTGGAACAAAAAAGAGCCCTCGCTTTCTTTTAATTGAGCCTTCTCTTTTTAATTGAGCCCTCTCAAATACTGAAGTTGTGGAAAAGAGCCTTCTCTTTCTTTTAATTGAGCCCTCTCGTTTCTTTGAGCCTTCTCTAATTTTTCGTTAAAAAGCCTACTGGAATTGAAAGAGCCTTCTCTTTTATTTCATGGAGCCTTTTCCATCTCATTGAGCCTTCTCTAATTTTTCATGGAGCCTTCTCTATTCTTTGAGCCTTCTCTAATTCTCATTGAGCCTTCTCTAAATTTCATTGAGCAGGCTCTATTAGCCTTGAGAGAGCTGGCTCTATTTCTTGTAGAGGTGGCTCTTGCTTCATGAAGGCTGCTGCTAAATTAGATTGGACAGAAAAAGTGCATGACTTCAAATGGACATAACTCAGTCCATGAAACTCCAAATGAGTTGAAATTTGAGTCTGAATTTATTGCCTTGAAGTTAGCTTTCTAATGCCACTAGACTTGCTCAAAAATTCTAAACACAGAAATGGTTATGGCCATTTTAGTGAAAACTAGTCAGAATTTTCGCAGAGCAGAATCAGTCATCTTGTGATGGTTATATCTCTCTCAATTCAAATCCTTTTTAGGTGAAATTTGAGTCTAAACTCAAGAGCTCGAAGTCAGCTTTCTAATTCCACTAGCCTTATGTAAAAATTCCAACTACACAAATAGTTATAGCATTTTGAGTGCAAGCTGGTCTGGAAATTTTCTAGGCTGAAAATTGCTTCTTTTGAGATATTCATTTTTCTAGCACCTAGGACTTTGATAAATGATTCAATTTAGTTCAAGGCCTGTTTCTAGGAGTCTAGGGACATATGAAGATGTTAAATTTCAAGTGCATTGTGTCCTAGAGTCATTTACCAAATTATGGCAATAAAGGCTTTAAAGATGAAATATAAAATTCAATGCCTTTTCCTTTTCTTTCTAGAGACCAAAATAAGTATTGTGATTAATGTGCATGGTCCTAGCATTTCTAGCTTAAGTTGAGTTCTTTCAAAGCTTATGTAAGCTTGAACTAACTCATTCTTAGCAAAGACTTCATATGTTAAATATATGTGTATTGAAGTTCAAAGTCTATTGCTAATGATGTAGGAGCATATGATGTATGATATGCATGGTCCTATAGAGATGAGCTTCAAATGAATTCAAGAATACTTTGACATTAAATCTTAAGATCTCACCATCTTATCTACCCCTTTTCTTCATTTTTGACCATGATCGTTTAGGCTTGATGAAGACTTGCTTTCTTTCTTTGAAATGTTTTGTGTGATCTTTGAAGTCCGAACTTTTCTTCAATTTCTTGCAACTTTGAGGCTTCCTTGAATCCATAGCTTGAGTATTTGTAATGCTTGGAATGGATCTTCTAGCTCAACATTGAGGATTGAATATTGATCAACTATATATCACTTAATGAAAACATTAGTACTTAAACATCATTAATGGTTTGTAATCATCAAAACATAAGATTGACCTTTAGATAAAATCCTTAGGCCAACAATCTCCCCCTTTTTGATGATGACAAAATATTGATGTGTTTATTGTCAAAGAGGAGTTGCATTTGATAGAATGCTCCCCCTATCAATAAGCATATCTTTGAATATCATATCATGTTTGATTCTACAACAATTATATTAGACAATTTGAGAGCATTTAAATTTCTCAGACATTTTTACAAGTCTCTCCCTTTCAATAAGCATCTAATATAAGTGAAAAACAATATACGCACAAGCATAACAAACATAATGAATCATACATCTTTCTCCCCCTTTGTCATCTCAAAAAGGTTGGAGGATGAACTAGGTTCTCGCCAAATTTTGAAGTAGTAGTGCATGAGAAACATGAAAGATTTAAACAAATAGGAAGAAATTTGAAGCAAATTTTCATTTTACATATATGGAAGCCATTGATAATTTTAGGGTTTGGATTGAAAATACACAAAGAACAAATAGAATGGAAACCCTAATGAAAACACAATGTAAATTCCAAATCCAAATTCATTTTGACTGAAGATATATAGTAGTAATAAAAGGATTTTGAAACAATAAAACAACCTAGATTAAAATTCACATCCAGTCAAAATTTTGATACCGAATGCTAAGAAAAATTTATGCTTGAAAACCCCAAAAAAAAAAAATTTAGATAATATGATCTAGGGAATAAAGTTTACAAATTCATCTTAAAAGTTGAAATTCAACAGAATTTTGAAATGTACTGCCCAGATGAATTATAAACAACATATTTTTAAAATTTATTCAAAGATAAATTCAAAATAAAAGGGGTTTGATAACAAAAGTTATGCAATATATTTCTAAGATTTGATAAAATAAATTCATAGATTAATCACAAGGCAAATGCATAACCACTGGAAATTTTGAATTAGCAAACCAAGGGTTAAACAATTTCTACTGGAATATGTTCTTTTCATATGAAGGAGAAACTCTACAGTGCAATCAAGGGTTTCATGGATGAAGGATTAAAGATGATGAAATTAAGAATTAATGACTAAAAGTTCAAGTAAAAGGCAAGCACTCATGAATTTTAGATAGAATTTGATGAAATTCACTTAATTGTGAAGATGCCCAAGTAGAATGGAATGTTGCCTAGCAAAGAAGCTCTCTGGAATGAAGTTCATTTATGTCTGGAATGAAGTTTTTATTGCAAAATAGTGAAAGAACCAAGAATGTGTATATATATAAGCAACCTACTGTGTACTTAAGTGAAGAACCGAGAGTAATGTAAGTGGGTTACACTGATGGAGCCGGCTCACTTGTTCATAGAGCCGGCTCAATGAAGTTCTTTGGAGCCGGCTCTTCTAGTTCCTAGAGTTGGCTCAATGCATTCTTCTAGCCTGCTTCTAAGATTAATCTTGAGATGCCGAGACTATGCATCAAATGAGCAGGCTCTTCTTTTTGTATAGAGACGGCTCAAACCATTTTTTTTTTTTTTTTTTATTGAGCTGGCTCAAGTAATATTAGAGCTGGCTCTTTGCAATCTGCTTGAGATGCCGAGGACTGATGCTTATAACCATCATGGGAGCTGGCTCTTTATGTTGTATAGAGCTGGCTCTATAAATTCCTTGGAGCCTGCTCTTATTTTATAAGGAGACGGCTCTCTCTCATCATTTTTAAGATCCTGAGAGCAAACAAGTATATAGTCAGTTTGGGAGCTGGCTCTTACAAGAATTGAGCCTGCTCTTGCTCTAAATGTGTGAGATCCTGAGAGTAGGCAGTTGATATTATATATGAAGCTTGCTCTTCTTTGTGTAGAGACGGCTCTTTTTCTGAATGGAGCTGGCTCTGCTGCTGCTTGCTTCACTGCTGTAATTCCTCTTCTGAGGACATTCCTATTTCCTTTCTAAGCAAACAAAAACTATCTTCTTGGAGTGGTTTTGTGAAGATATTAGCCAATTGTTTTTCTGTATTGACAAAAACAAGTTCAATGATGCCCTTAGAAACATGATCCCTAAGAGAATAGTACCTAATTTCTATATGCTTTGTCCTTGAATACTAATTAGGATTTTTAGAAGTGCATATTGCACTTGAATTATCACATTTGTCATCTAAGCTAGAACAAAATGTTATTTGAATAACTTATTCCCAAGACTAAATTGTCAAATAGATGAATGAATTTTATTTTCATGATGCTTAAAGAGTTTTAATCCTTAGATAAATTCATGTTTACTCAACATGCTAATTTAAATCATTTTGCATGCTAGAGGTAAACTTCTTTGCACAAATCATGAATGTTGATTCAAGGATAAAATTTAAGTGCGATCAACATATTTGGCTTTGAAAGTTATGATATATGAAGATATTAAGTTTGTTTCAAAAGCCATCATTCTTTAGAAAACCACAAAGCCTTTTGAAAGGAGCTCTAGGAGCTTATTTTTAAACACATAGGCTAGAGATCATTTTAAACATGTAGTGCAATTTAAATCCATGTGGTTTATTTTTAGAGACTTTTGAATTTAAAGTCACTTAAAAATGAATTTGATAAAAATCATTTCATGCAAAAACATATAGCATCTTTGTTCCTTTAATCAAAGTCACATGTGCACAAAGTCATTCATTCAATTCCTTTTTCAAGGTTGAAGACTTGGAGAGATATTCTAGCCTAGTTGCCAATGATGACACACGTTAACTATCATGATGTGAATGAAAAGAAACATAGATAAAAGTTTACAACTTTAAGAGAGAATCAGATCTTTATCAAGCACATATAGAATGTTTTCCAATAAATGATCACTTGGATGGTGGTAAACACTTTAACTCTTAGGAAGGCATTATAAGTTCTCATTCTTAATTTTTAATGAGATGGCCTTTCCAATAAGATTTGTTCCTTTAGGTATTCAAGATAGGACCTATATGATTTATCATTTCTCAAGACCATCTAAACCTTTTCAAGTTGAACAACCTCATTTCTATATGCATGGAAGTGACACAATTAAGTATAGATAAAACATTTAAGATCATAAAAGCATATAGATGACTTTTTATACATTGCCACTTTAATACATTTGATAAGGTTCACATGAAATAGCATTGATGGTTTACATTAGATAATGTATGCTTTCATTTGATGGCATATCTTCCAATAAATCTTTCACAAAGATTTGGCAAAGTTAATCTAAAGATCATTTGAAAGATGGAGAATCATTTTATGTTAGCATGTTCATAACTCATATGCCAAAACAAACTACTTTTATGCAAAATATCAATACATAGACATTTTTATATCTATTAGGAACAAGTAGCATATCAAGAGCATCATGCTTAGAATTTCATGATTGAATTCTTCATATAAAAGCATATTAATGAGAAAGGAATTAGTTACCCATGTTACTAACTTCATTAGCTTGGTGGTAGTTTCTCAAAGTGATGCATCCTTTCCATTTTGTGATTGAGAAATTCTTGGCATGATATTTCTTTTGTGCTCTAGGCACCAACTTGAGAATCCACTTGTCCTTGCCCTTAAAGTTGTTCCCAAGAGTGATGCTTCCTTCATAATCCTTAATTGATGCCCTTAAGTAACCCTATAAGAAAGGGTTGCATATTCTTCTTTTGGTACCTAAAGTTTCTTAGGTCCATATGAGTTAGGCAATGGAACATAAGTTCCTTTTGGAACCCAAATCTTCTTTGACCTGAATTTCTTTCTATATAAACAATCATGAATCATATGTCCTAATCTTTTACAATAATTGCATTTAGAGGTTTGGGTACCACTCTTGACAAAATGATCATACAAAGGCCTTTTTATTCTTAACAAACATGCATCTTTAGTGTGATGATCATATTGTATCTCATTTTTGAAAAAGACATCTCTTTGATTTCTAAGTATAGTACTCAAATTCTCTTTTTCTTTGGTAAGCTTTGCTAACATGTCATTTTGATCATGAATTATTTTCTTTAAAGACTCATTTTCGGGAATAAGATCAATTGATGAAGATTCTTTAGAAAATATACATTTCATTTCATTTTTCAATGACTCATTTTCAATTGGAATCTTTTCTAATTTTTGCACAAGATGATGATTTTCCTTTTTCAAAAAGTCATTTTCCATTCGAACTTTTTCATGTCTTTGAAGGAGATCATGGTTTTCCTTTTTAAAGGAAGCACATTTCACAAGCATGTTTTCTAACACACCTTGTAATTCTTTAAATGCATCAAGTAATTCATTGTGCTCATCCACTAACTCATTATAGGAAATATTTACGTCAAAATCATCATGGTTAGAATTTACCTCATCTTTGTCGGCCATGAGACAAAGATTAACCACCTCTTTTATGCTACTTACTTCTTTGCTAGAAGTTTGGAGGTCTATACTCTTCTTTTGCATTACTTCATTTTCTTCACTATAGGAATAAGAGTAAGTTCTACTAAGAAAGTTCAAATGATTAGTAATGTTAGTAGAACTAGAATGCATCTCACTACTTGATTCATTTTCATTTATGATGGAAGACACATCTTTTTCAATAAGCATAGGCATATATGATTCCTTTCCACGAATTGATCCTCCATATGCTAATTCAAGTGAGTTCCAAATTTCTTTAGCCGTTTTACAAAAGATAATTTTGTTGAACTCATTTTTGCTTAATGCACAATAAAGATAACATGTGGCTAAAGTAGTACATTGAACTAATCTATGATCATTTTCATCCCATTCACTTTTTGATTTAGGATTTTCATTCCCTTCAATAACTTTGGTTGGGATATGATCACCAATTTCAATAACTTTCCATAAATCAATATCAATACTTTTTAGAAAGGCTTTCATTCTAATTTTCCAATAGATATAATCATTTCCATCAAAACAAGGAGGTTGATCATTGGATTGTCCTTTTAAGTGTGTGATACTACCATTGTTGGCCATGATCGTACTCTAAGACGATTAAGTCCTTTAAATAGAGTTGGGCTCTGATACCAATTGTTACTCAAGAATTGACTCTAGAGGGGGGGTGAATAGAGTCAATGGCCAATTTTCGTAATTTATAGAAATACAATTTCTAATTAACAATATAACCTATTGTGCAATAATCAACATATGAAATCAAGATATGAAAGTAAACAATTTATAGCACAATTATAAAAGAGATAAGGGAAGAGAAATTGCAAACTATAATACGACGATTTTTGCGAGGTTCGGAAAACTCCTACTCTTCGGTTCAAGATCCCTCTTGAGACTTCCCAATCCAATATAGTTTCTCCTTACGGGTGGAGAGCAAATATTGATTTGAAGTAACTCCTTGCTAAGAGAAAACCTCTCTTAGTCTTCCTTTGGGTCACACCAACCCTTACAATATCCTTGCTAAGAGACCACCTCTCTTAGTTTTACATAAGCCACACCAGCCCTTACAATTTCTTTGCTAAGGGAAACTCTTCCTCTTAGTCTTACAGCAGATTTGTAGAAAGAATTTGTAGTACAAGAAATCCTCTCAAGAACTGATACAAATCAAACCTCACAATAGAGTATATATGAAGTCAAGTGAAGCTCAAACTCTAAGTATGAAATGTATGAGAGATGATGAGGAAAAAATGCAGAACAAAAGCTCTGTATAATGGTAGAGCAAAAAGCTCTCTTGGATGCACTTGAATGAATGTTCTTGAATGCTCTCTCAAGTAGTATAATAGAGCAGAAACTCTATGAAGATTAAAACAAGAGCAAAAGCCCTTTTGATCTTTTACTAGAATCTCTCAGAAATAGAATAAGCGTGAAATGAGAGAGAAGAAGAGAAGATGAGAACAAAAGCTCTCTTGCAATGTAATGTCTCTTAAAATGGTAAATGCATTCAGCATGCTAGCCCTCTGTATTTATAGAATTTTGAGACTCAATATAACTGTTACAGGTTGGGATCAATTAATGAAAATATTTCCGTTGCAGTTCAAAACCCTAGAAGGCGCCTGCTATGTAAACAAGAGAGCCTGCTCTTTGTTCATTTTCTTTAGAAAGAGCCTGCTCTTGTAAAAATGTGAGCCTGCTCTTTGTTCATTTTCATTAGAAAGAGCCTGCTCTTGTAAAAACTTGAGCCTACTCTTTATTTTGAAGATGCATTTTTCGTAGCTTACTTGGAACAAAAAAGAGCCCTCTCTTTCTTTTAATTGAGTCTTCTCTTTTTAATTGAGCCCTCTCAAATACTGAAGTTGTGGAAAAGAGCCTTCTCTTTCTTTGAATTGAGCCCTCTCTTTTCTTTGAGCCTTCTCTAATTTTTCGTTAAAAAGCCTACTGGAATTGAAAGAGCCTTCTCTTTTATTTCATGGAGCCTTCTCCATTTCATTGAGCCTTTCTCTAATTTTTCATGGAGCCTTCTCTATTCTTTGAGCCTTCTCTAATTCCCATTGAGCCTTCTCTAAATTTCATTGAGCAGGCTCTATTAGCCTTGAGAGAGCTGGCTCTATTTCTTATAGAGGTGGCTCTTGCTTCATGAAGGCTGCTGCTAAATTAGATTGGACAGAAAAAGTGCATAACTTCAAATGGACATAACTCAGTCCATGAAACTCCAAATGAGGTGAAATTTGAGTCTGAATTTATTGCCTTGAAGTCAGCTTTCTAATGCCACTAGACTTGCTCAAAAATTCTAAACACAGAAATGGTTATGGCCATTTTAGTGAAACCTAGTCAGAATTTTCGCAGAGCAGAATCAGTCATCTTGTGATGGTTATATCTCTCTCAATTCAAATCCTTTTTAGGTGAAATTTGAGTCTAAACTCAAGAGCTCGAAGTCAGCTTTCTAATTCCACTGGCCTTATGTAAAAATTCCAACTACACAAATAGTTATAGCATTTTGAGTGCAAGCTGGTCTGGAAATTTTCTAGGCTGAAAATTGCTTCTTTTGAGATATTCATTTTTCTAGCACCTAGGACTTTGATGAATGATTCAATTTAGTTCAAGGCCTGTTTCTAGGAGTCTAGGGACATATGAGGATGTTAAATTTCAAGTGCATTGTGTCCTAGAGTCATTTACCAAATTATGGCAATAAAGGCTTTAAAGATGAAATATAAAATTCAATGCCTTTTCCTTTTCTTTCTAGAGACCAAAATAAGTATTGTGATTAATGTGCATGGTCCTAGCATTTCTAGCTTAAGTTGAGTTCTTTCAAAGCTTATGTAAGCTTGAACTAACTCATTCTTAGCAAAGACTTCATATGTTAAATATATGTGTATTGAAGTTCAAAGTCTATTGCTAATGATGTAGGAGCATATGATGTATGATATGCATGGTCCTATAGAGATGAGCTTCAAATGAATTCAAGAATACTTTGACATTAAATCTTAAGCTCTCACCATCTTATCTACCCCTTTTCTTCATTTTTGACCATGATCGTTTAGGCTTGATGAAGACTTGCTTTCTTTCTTTGAAATGCTTTGTGTGATCTTTGAAGTCCGAACTTTTCTTCAATTTCTTGCAACTTTGAGGCTCCCTTGAATCCATAGCTTGAGTATTTGTAATGCTTGGAATGGATCTTGTAGCTCAGCATTGAGGATTGAATATTGATCAACTATATATCACTCAATGAAAACATTAGTACTTAAACATCATTAATGGTTTGTAATCATCAAAACATAAGATTGACCTTTAAATAAAATCCTTAGGCCAACACATAGTGCTCCCATCTCTCACAAGGATTAAAACCCATGACCTTTAGATAGAGCCACATTATCTTCTTTGCAACTTCAAGTCTCAGAGAACCCATTCTCTCTCTCTCTCTCTCTCTCACACACACACACACACAGTGGCATAGTGACTTTAATTCAAAACCCACTGATCACTTCTTCATAAAGATGAAGAAACAGGGGAAGATAGAATAAAGGGTCAAAAGGACAAAAACAAGCCAACTATCAATGTCAATAGACATGAGAAGATGGGCGCTTTCAAATCAAATCACTGTTACAACCAATAACAATAGAAGGTTGTGGTGAAAAGAATCTGCATTACTTCTCCTTCACACTTTTATTAATATATATATCTAATTTAGTCAATAGGTTTTTTTTTTAGTTCATTGTTTATTTGTTTACTAACTTTTCCCACTTGTTTAACTGACAATGATGAAATGTGGGAGCATTAGTTTATGGGAAATGATGGGAAGGTCTTTGGCTTATTTTGAGAAACATTACAACCATGTTAAGTTATTTATAATGAACAATCATGACTCTCAATGGAAACTTACATTTCATACAATGGAAAATTTATTCTAACATATTAAATTGGAAGTGTAAAACCTCCCTTTCTTATTATACAGAATATCCCAAATATATTGTAGTATTTATCACGAATAAAACACTGCATTACAGAAATACAATGGAAATTTTATTCTAACATCGTAAATTGGAAGTTTAAAACATAACTTATAATACAGAATATCAACTTTTACACAATTTAATAATATAATTTTCACAATTTTTTATTCAATTTTTCACAATTTAATAATAGTTTAAAAATAACCAAACAAAACTAATGAAACACAATGTCATCCGATTCACAAATTCACTTACAAAAACAATACGCTGTAGCTTCGTCTTCTTCGGCCTTAAATCAACCGCACGACACTGCAGCTTCCTTTTCCCGTCGTTCAATCAAACATTTCCAAAGAAATTGCAATTTTGGAAAGAACAAAATTAAGAAAAGGTGGGACAATGTAGGAAAAACCAATTTATTTCTTTCTATATTTTGGGAGAGAAGAAGAAAGAGGATTAAGAACAGGCGCTATACCTTCGTCATTGTAGCTTCCTCTTCTCCGACGTCAATCAACCCTTTGGAATTGTAAATTTGGAAAGAAGGAAGAAAAATCGGGAAAGAAAAAGAAGAAAGAAAATTAGAAATTTAGAAGAGGCTATTCGTCATTGTAGATTCCTCTTCTCCGACTTTTAATCAAACCTTTGGAAAGAAATTGTAAATTTGGAAAGAAGGAAGAAAAATTGGGAGAGAAGAAGAAGAAAGAAGATTAGAAGAAGAGACGCTAAATCTGTTTTTGAATTTTCAATTTGCCACTTAAACCTGAGTTTCAGTAGGTATAATTTTGTGTATGTATATATAATTTCGTCTGTGTGTATGGTTCGTATATGTATCCGTGTATATGTATCCGCGTGTGTATACTTTTTTCACCCAAGGTCCTGTTTGGCCCTTTTTACCACCACTACATGCCTGAACAGTGCGAATAGGAGGAATAGATTCTCCGTTCCACGGGAGAGGATTCTGGTCCGGTTTGAGAGCAAGTTACTTTCTCAATGGCACTTAAATAAATAAGGACGTGTGGCCAAATATAGGGCAAGTAATATGCACCGCATGCGACCGCAGGGCAAAATGACTTGAAGAGGATTCCGGCCCGCCATGTCCAACACCCGATTCTGATTCTAATTTTGTAAAAATCATTGGAAACAATTCAGTTCGACTTGGTCAGAAACCGCACTGAACCCGTCAGTGCGCGCGCTAATATCCAATCAAAATAACTCTTTCATACTAGATGTAATATTCAATTAAGGGATTTTGATAATCAGGGAATGAGTTAGGGTATGGGAGTGAACCTGGATATTGGGTATGACGAAGGGGACGATTCACCGCTGTTGTTTTGGTTCGAGAAATTTGGAGGTACGTTACGCAATTAACAACATTTGGGTATTATTTTATTTGCGTTGATTTCACATATTCTTTGATTTTTATGCTTCTTGTTTGATCACTTTCTTATTTTTGTTGTTGGTAAATTGTTAAAGGGTAGTGAGCTATTGATCCAGCTGAGCTTAATTGTTATGTATAGTATTACTGAAAATATACAAAGTGAAAATTAAGCTGAGAGAGAGGAGAGCTTGAATCGACATCGTTTTTCCCCTCCGCCTCTTGCCTCCTAAAGAAACTAAGGACTTGCTTGGTTTGTCACTTCTCTAGAACTCTGAAAATAGAAAATTGTTTTTATAAAAGACCATTTCTTTTCTCCGAAAATATGCTTTTTTGAAGAGTTTCCATAAAGATGTTCTCAAAAACCGTTAATCAATTTTGTACAATTTTTTAGTTTTTAGTTCTCATAAAATAGAAAACTGAACCAAATCAAGCAAACCCCTAATTTTTCACTTTCTACTAGTGCTTTTATTGGTCTCTGTGTATGTGCCCAAACCACCCATGTCTACTTTCTCTTCTAGTCACTCCAACCATCCATGCCAGCATTCTCATTTTTGCAACATCAATGAGTTGTTCTTGTTTCTTTTTCAAAGCCCAAAATTCCAATGAGTAGTTCTTGTTTCTTTTATAAAGCCCAGAATTTCGCTTCATATAGCATAGTTGGTCTAATAACGGTCCTATAAATTTTTTCTTTTCTCATGTGTTATTATTATTATTATTTTTATCACAAAAGATGCCACTAACTTGTCTCTATTTTGTCCATCCGAATCCAATTCTACTAATTTTATCACTATCCTTTTGTATTATCGACCCTAAGTAGCAAAAGTGATTATTTCTGTAATCAATATATCAAGAATCGAGTCCTTATTAAAATTTCACTCCATGTATCCTTGCCTCAACTATTTGAAGTTATTGCGCAAATCCAGTTTGGTAGCCCTTAGATGACTGGTTTGCTTTTTACATGGAGATTGTCGGTTTACCACTAGGAGAAATTAATCTATACCTTTCACTTTGGAGTCTAAGATGGACCCTAGATGGTTGTTTTTCAAACTCTGGACAATTTTGATAATTTTGCATAACAATAACATGATCCTTTGGGGAAAAGCTGTGATGGACATTTTTAAGTGGTGTTTTGTTGATAAACCTGGAAAGTAACTGGGTTTATTAGTGGATTTTGGTCCCAAAAATAAATAAATAAATAAATAAGCAAAAGAAAAGATGTTTTGTCTAAAGCACAGAGGCTGGCTCAGATCAAACATGTTTTTTCATTTCTTCAATTTATTCTCTCTGTTTTCAAATACTATGTTTCTTTTGTTAAAGCTTTAGTAAACAGTTTGCTAAGTTTCTTTTATTTTATTTATTTGTATTTGTATTTTATTCTTTTACAGAGGTATATATTGAAAGAGTTGGAAAATTTTTATTTTATTTTATTCTTTTACAAAGGTATATATTGAAAGTGTTGGGTGAAAAATATGCATTACACACTACAATGGTTGGCCTTAGGGATTTAAGTAGGCAGAACCAGAAATCATTGGCTAGAAGTGACACAACAGCATAATTCTTCAGTCTTAGAATAGATTGGAGGAATCTGAAGTGTTTTTGAAGGTAAAGACAAGGGAACATAAAGTTGTCCAATAACCTGAGGTTAGTAATCCATTTGTTCATACTTCCATAATTCGTTTCTTGCCTGACCAGACGGTGGCTGGATTTATTGACTTTGAGAGGCAATATGGTTGGAGCCACCATGAATCAGTCACTCATATTCTAGTTGAATCTATTAGTCTATTAAAGGGGCACATTGAATGATTAGAGACGCCTTCATTGTGCCATTTTCATACAAGCTGTTGCTGCAATAATGCATGTATCACCTCCAATAATGCATCAACCACTTAGCATTAAAGGGTTTAAGCTGAGAGTAAGCATATCATTAAGGTGCTATCTATTGAATATGAGGTGATCTTACGACAGCTATGTCCTCAATTTGTCCACTACTGGTATCATAAATGATAGATGAAGAGGGCTCATGAGAGTAATCAATAGGCTGGTCCACCAAATGGGTTCTCCAAATTAAATGCCCTTCTTACTTGTTAGTAATTAACTTGTCATGTGCTTGGCATAGAAATCCCCCTGGTGGCGCAGACCTGGTAAAATCTCTGAATCTCATTATCAAAGATGCATGGTCATAGATATCCCTTCTCTTTCAAACAAGTATGTTTCTACATATATTAAGATCCACCTTCAATGGTTATTCATAATCCCTTTACAACTATAAGCAGCTAAAGCCAATATGAGTGCTCCATTTTTATTCATTTGTCTCTCTTTGGTCCTATCTTTTTCATTTTCATCTTCAACACTCTATAGGATGAGGAAAGGCTCATCTCTCTGCGTGGAGAAATCTGGCGATGTTTTGATTTCAGCAAACCGCGTATTCTCTGCGGGCTTTTATCCCGTAGGCAATAATGCTTATTGCTTCGGAATATGGTACAGTCGAGCATTATACGATGGGAGTCACACTCTGGTTTGGATGGCGAACCGTGACCAACCAGTTAATGGAAGACTCTCAAAGCTCTCCCTACTAAAAACTGGTAATCTTATCTTAGAAGATGCTGGTCATCTCACTCTTTGGGCCACTGACACCACCTCTGCTTCTTGGGTGCAATTGCAACTTTATAACACTGGTAACCTTGTTCTTCATACTTTGGAGGGTAAAATTCTTTGGCGAAGCTTTGATTCACCAACAGATACTCTCCTTCCTCAACAACTACTCACCAAAGATACCATACTTGTTTCATCAAAAAGCCAAAACAGTTATTCTTCTGGTTTCTACAAGCTCTATTTCGATGATGATAACATTCTTCATCTTAGCTTTGATGGTCTTGAAACATCCAGTGTTTATTGGCCAAAACCGTGGCTGCGACCATGGGAAACTGGAAGGTCTGCCTACAATAACTGTAGAACTGCAGTACTCGATTCCTATGGCCATTTCAATTCATCCGATGATATGCAGTTTTCATCTGTGGATTTGGGCGTGGGGTCTAAGAGAAGATTGACTATTGATGCTGATGGAAACGTTCGATTATACAGTATAGATGAGAGGAGGAGAGCTTGGATTGTGTCATGGCAAGCCATCTCTAACCCATGCATCGTTCATGGTGTTTGCGGAGCAAACAGTTTGTGCACTTATGCTGCTGAAACTGGTAGGAGATGCAAATGCCTACCGGGACATAAGATGAAAAACCATACAGATTGGTCTTATGGTTGTGAACCAGATTTCAATTTCTCTTGCAAAAATGATGATGCTGTTTTCATCAAATTTCCTCATGTTGAATTCTATGGCTATGATATTGGGTTCTTCCCAAATCAAACCTTAGAGTGGTGTGAGGAGAGGTGTTTGCAGGATTGCAATTGCAAAGGGATCCAATACAAATTCGATGACTTCCCAAATAGAGGTTACTATCTCTGTTACACCAAGGCTCAATTGATTAATGGCCAGCACTCACTGGGTTTTAAAAATCCTATGTATATAAAATTCCCCAGAGCTAATCTTTTCTCCAATGACAAGACCGTTCAAGAATTCCAGTTAGATTGCTCGCGCCAAGTTACAGCACAGCTAAACAGAACTTACAAGAAGAAGCAAGAAAATGTCACGGTAAAGTTCATGCTTTGGTTTGCCTGTGGATGTGGAGGAGTTGAGATAATTGGTTTCTTGTTTGTTCTCTATGTGTTGTATAAAAACAGTGAAGGCTCAAATGCAATTGAAAAAGGTTACCTTCACATCACAATAGGATTCAAAAGATTCACCTATGCTGAGCTTAAGAAGGCATCCCTTAATTTCAGTGTAGAAATCGGGAGAGGAGGTAGTGGTGTTGTATATAAGGGCATATTGTCCGACAATAGAGTTGCAGCAATCAAGCGTCTCAGCGAAGCTAACCAAGGAGAAGTGGAATTTCTAGCAGAAGTAAGCACAATTGGGAGGCTTAATCATATGAACTTGACAGAGACGTGGGGTTATTGTGCGGAAGGCAAACACAGGCTTTTGGTTTATGAGTACATGGAGCATGGATCTTTAGCAGAAAACCTAACTTCCAATAGTCTTGATTGGAAGAAGAGGTTTGAAATCGCGTTGGGTATTGCGAAGGGTCTAGCTTATTTACATGAAGAGTGCTTGGAGTGGGTTTTACACTGTGATGTAAAGCCTCAGAACATACTATTAGGCTCTAATTACCAACCAAAAGTTGCAGATTTTGGCCTGTCTAAACTCTTGAATAGAGGTGGCATTGATAATTCATACTTTTCTAGGATTAGAGGTACTAGAGGTTACATGGCTCCTGAATGGGTTTTTAATTTGCCAATCACCTCCAAAGTTGATGTTTATAGCTACGGGATCGTCATGTTGGAGATGATAACCGGAAGGAGCCCTGCCGGTGTCCACCCCATGGATGATAATGGGGTCATGGAGCAGAGAAGGTTGGCCACGTGGGTGAGGGAGAAGGTGCATGGAGCTACAGGAAATGCACCGTGGATTGAAGAAATTATAGACTGTAGCATGGATGGTGAATATGATAAGGATCAGATAGAGCTTCTGGTTAAAGTGGCTCTGCAATGTGCAGATCAGGAAGACAGAGATGCCAGACCCACCATGAGTAAGGTAGTGGAGGCACTTTTGGGTCATGAAAGTGATGACTTTTAAAAGTCAGTCCATGGATCATGCATATGGCAATGTATAGTTCAATTAAATAAATAAAAGGATGCTTTCAGTCATATCTCTGACTATTCAAAATTATTTTAGTCGTCTCTCTGACGCCATCAATGTACTGTCACATAAAATACAGTTGCTGAAATAATGCATATAAACTTGCTGAAATAATGCATATAAACTTGCTATAATAATGCATATATCATGAACTGCTTATCTGACTTTGTAAGTTAGCATTAGATGCTCCTGAAGAGAAATCAATGGAATGTAGGTCCCCCAAAATAATTGGTCTGCAGAGTACACATTACATGGACCTCTGCGAAGGTAAACTCTTCTTCCTCGATCACACATGCTCAATAAATAGAGGTCTGCTTTTGCCCACAAATATGGTTGTGTATAAATTCACCTTCAACAGTTTTCTAAGAATATATATAACTGTAAGTAGCTAAAGCCATTATGTGTGCTCCATTTTTATTCATTGTTATTTCTTTGGTCCTATCTTCACCATTTTCATCTTCAACACTTCTCAGAATAAGCAAAGGCTCATCACTCTATGTGGAGAAACCAAGCCACGTTTTAATTTCAGCGAACGGCATGTTCTCCTCTGGATTTTATCCAGTGGGCAATAACACATGTTGCTTCGCAATATGGTTTAGTCAATCGTTGGATGATGGGAGTCACACAGTGGTTTGGATGGCCAACCGAGACCGACCACTTAACGGAAAAAGGTCAAAGCTCTCCTTGCTAAAAACCGGTAATATTATCTTGACAGATGCTGATCGTCTCACTGTTTGGACCACCGACACTATGTCAGCTTCTTCGGTGCAATTAGAACTTTATGACACCGGTAATCTTGTTCTCCATACTTTGGAGGGTAAAATTCTTTGGGAAAGCTTTGATTCACCAACAGATACTCTTCTTCCTCAACAAATATTCACCAGAAACACAATACTTGTTTCATCAAGAAGCCAAAGCAATTATTCTTCTGGTTTCTACAAGCTCTATTTTGATGATGATAACGTTCTTCGTCTTCGCTTTGATGGTCATGAAACATCCAGCATTTATTGGCCTGTCTCGTGGCTGCGACCATGGGAATCTGGAAGGTCCACCTACAATAATAGTAGAACTGCAGTATTCGATTTGTCTGGCCATTTCAACTCAACTGATGATTTGTTCTTCTTGGCCGCAGATTTGGGCTCAGGGCCTCAAAGAAGATTGACGGTTGATACTGATGGCAATATTAGATTGTACAGTCTAGATGAAAAGTTGAGAGCTTGGGCTGTTTCATGGCAAGCCATATCCAACCCATGCAGCATTCATGGCATTTGTGGACCCTACAGTCTTTGCACTTACGCTGCTGAAAGTGGTAGGAGATGCAATTGCTTAGTAGGATACAAGATGAAAGATCACACAGATTGGTCTTATGGTTGTGAACAAGATTTCAATCTCTGCAACAATGATGCGGCTGTTTTCATTGAACTTCCTAATGCTGCTTTCTATGGCTATGATATTGGGTACTTCCCAAATCAAACCTTACAGTGGTGTGAAGAGAAGTGTTTGCAGGATTGCAATTGCAAAGGTTATCAATACTCATTTTACAAGTCAAATGGTTATGGTTACTATTGTTGTTACCCCAAGACTATGTTGCTCAATGGGTATCGCTCGAAGCAACTTGGAGAATCCATGTACATAAAATTGCCAAAATCTAATATCTCCTCCTATGATAAGCCCATTCAAGAATTCTGGTTAGATTGCTCGCACCAAGTTACAGCACCCCTCGACAGAACTTACAAGAATAAGCAAGAAAATGGCACGGTGAAGTTCATGCTTTGGTTCGCTTGTGGATGTGGAGGAGTTGAGATCATCGGTTTCTTGTTTGTTCAATATGTATTGTTTAGAAACCGTCAAGGCTCTGGTGCTGCTGAGAAAGGTTACCTTCAAATCGCAACCAGATTCAAAAGATTCACCTATGCTGAGCTTAAGAAGGCAGCACGTGATTTCAGTGTAGAAATCGGGAGAGGAGGTAGTGGTGTTGTATATAAAGGCATATTATCTGACAATAGAGTTGCAGCAATCAAGTGTCTCAGCGAAGCTAGCCAAGGAGAAGCAGAATTTCTAGCAGAAGTAAGCACAATTGGGAGGCTTAATCACATGAACTTGATAGAGACATGGGGTTATTGTGCGGAGGGAAAGCACAGACTTTTGGTGTATGAGTACATGGAGCAGGGATCTTTAGCAGAAAACCTAACTTCCAATAGTCTTGATTGGAAAAAGAGGTTTGAAATTGCCTTGGGTACTGCCAAGGGTCTAGCTTATTTACATGAAGAGTGCTTGGAGTGGGTTTTACACTGTGATGTAAAGCCTCAGAATATACTATTAGACTCTAATTACCACCCAAAACTTGCAGATTTTGGCCTGTCTAAACTCTTGAATAGATGTGGCATTGATAATTCAAGCTTCTCTGGGATAAGAGGTACTAGAGGTTACATGGCTCCTGAATGGGTTTTTAATATGCCCATCACTTCCAAAGTTGATGTTTATAGCTACGGGATTGTCATGTTGGAGATGATAACCGGAAGGAGCCCTTTCGGTGTCCACACCATGGATGATAATGGGGTAATGGAGCAGAGAAGGTTGGTCACACGGGTGAGGGAGAAGATGGATGGAGCTGCAGAAAATGCATCATGGATTGAAGAAATTGTAGACTGTAACATGGCTGGTGAATATGACAAGGGTAAGATGGAGCTTCTGGTTAGAGTGGCTCTGCAATGTGCAGAACAGGAAGACAGAGATGCGAGACCCACCGTGAGTAAAGTAGTGGAGGTACTTCTGGACCATGAATATGATGACTTTTAAAAGTCAGTCCTTGGATTGTATATATGGCAATTTATAATTTTGAGTATGTTAAGCTTTTAATATATTGGCTTCCAGAATCTTATCTTTTTTGTGGTAGCAACTTTTCTTACTACCGTATCTTCTTTGTATTCAGTTTGCTTGTCTTTTGCTTCACCTGTAATTTGTGCTTATGTGTTCTTAGATGATTTTGTTCTGCGCCAAAATATCTTACAGTTGCGAACCTGCAGTTCATTTTTCTCTTAGCTTTTTATTATTTTATGACCTTGCCATTCTCTTATTAAATGACAAAACCCCCATGACATTGTTTTACAGTGAAAATTGAGACATTAATACTTTCAGCCGCAGCCTTTTCTAGAATAAGATTTTTGCCCATTTTTGGTGATCTCAATGCTAGAGAAATGAAAAACGACAGTAAATTAGCCAGGAATATAAGTCCCTACTCTGTGTCCTGTGTGTGTATATTTTCAAAAAATACTAATAATTTTCTATTAGATTATCTGGTTAAAATTTAATTTTTTAATTAAATTATTATTTACAAGTAAAGAAAACCGAGACACTAAGAACTGAAGGACGATCAACACTCACAGCATCAATTAATCCTGGAGGCATGGATTGTTGGCCAGGATCATTGAGCTAAGAGTGAAGAGCCACCTGACTAACGAAATGAGTTGCTTTGTTTAGCACCTTGATATCTTCCATCATAGTCACCAAAGCTTCCTCTGTAACTAGGAGTTTCATAACAGATTACCAATCGCCCTGAACCTCAAAAAAAACCTCAATGCAGAACAATTACTAAACAAATATCATATTATATGAGGGAATTTTAGTAATATCATACCAACAGTTAGTCCTATTGAAGGAATGTCAGTGTAATTTTTTTTAAATCTTTGTAATATTACCAAACCTCCGGAGGAGTTGTATAATTTATCCATATAAAATGTCCAACACCTGCCTTACAACCAAGTTGGTTTGGTCCAAATTACACCACTAGGCTATGGATATAATTGAAGATGATAGTGATTCGATCAAACCATTCACATTGGCATTTGTTTGTCAGTCATGATAACACCTAGACAATGTTGAAAGAACACATGGTAGACAAGAAGTGGGACCAAACACTCATCATCATCTCTAGGTCATCCTAATCCAAAAAAAGCAGAGATACAGGAATTTCCACTATTTTCTTCTTATGTAATAAGTGAGATTAACTTAACAAATCAATTTCCTCAATAACACTTGACCATGGATATTTGATACATCACTAGTTGAATTTTACTTTACTGAAGTCATCTATGTGATTATTATCCTAATCTTTACCTTAATCCCATATGAATAGAGACGGACCTTTATGAATATAGACGGACAAATAAATTCTCATTTTCTACCCCTTCCTAGTTAGACTACGTCATGGCTTCAATCAGATTGAGACTAAGCTCACATCATCTCCGCAACTACGGACCCATATGAATAGAGACGGACAAAGAAATTCTCCTTTTCTACTCCTTCCTATTTGAACTCCGTCATGGCTTCAATAAGATCGAGACTCAGCTCACATTGTCTCCTCGACTTGTGATCTTGCATCCTCCTCTGTAATCCTTTTTTTCAAACATCCTTAATAAGTTTCTTGCCTGACCAGAAGGTGGCAGGACTTATTGACCTCGGGTGGCAAAATGATTGGACCGCCTTGAATCTGGCACTCATATTTCTAGTTGAATCTGTTGGTCTACTAAAGAGGCACATTAAATGGGTGGCAATATGATTGGAGCCGCCTTGAATCTGGCACTTATATTTCTAGTTGAATCTATTGGTCTACTAAAGAGGCACATTAAATGGTCAGAGATGCCTTCATTGAGCCTTCTCATCTACAATATATAATATTGCACATCTCATCTACAATAATGCATCTACTCCCTAGCAATTTTTTTTTTGATAAATAATAATCGATTAAGAAGCATTCAAAAGGGGAACGCATTCCATAAACAAGAGTAGAACCGGGATCTAACGACCCAAAGAATTCAAGAAATTAACTAAGTCATCAAAAGAGGAGCAAGAACTTGTCACACCCCGAATCCCACGATTCGGGTCGCGAAGAAAACGAAGGAAAATAAATATATAAATAAAATAAATAAATAGATTCACTTGAGAAAATAAATAATTAATCGGAGAAAAACTGATGTCATTCACCATATAAATAGCAACAACAACAACAACAACAGCAGCAGCAGCAGCAACAACAACAACAACAACAACAATAATAATAATAATGATGACAGTAATAATAAATTTTAAGGAAAATAATTTTTTTGAAGGTTGGCAAAACAGTGGGCGTGAAATTAAAATGACAAATTGGCACATATGGCCAACAAGCTAGGTGAGTTGGACGATCTGCCAGTATGTAAAACATTGCCAGCCCCAAAATCCATTCCTAAATATAAATAGAAAATAAACAAGGCATAAAATAATGCCCAGTAAAGTGCCTAATCCTTCCTGAACATACATGGGCATGGCAAATGATAATCATGATTATAGTATGAATATATATGTTATATATATATCAGGCCAAGCATATTCATGGGGACAAGTCAGTACATGACTTCAATTAAAGGACCTGTATTAAATTTAGATACATGGAAGCCACGATCACGATCCACTTGTGATTAAACTCATATCTAATAAATCATTTACATTAGTCTAATTAAGTGCACCCATATTTTCATACATCATACAGTGATTGTTTTAATTCCACCACAAGTCTAAAAATTTAATTTCAAGGTTATTAAATAGCAAGGGTACATATATAATCCAAGTAGGAAATATGGCCTCCATAGCCTCATTACAAACCATAAGGTGAGAAATAATGTTATGGGATTACATGAGTTGAGATAAGAGAGGAAATTCCATAAGAACTCCAAAAGATGGATAGGTGAGTTCCTAAGTCATTTTTCCCATCCAACAGAATATTACAAACATGTGTCATCAAATACATTATCCAAATACACCATGAGTCAAAATACAAGTCCAAAAGTAAGCTACACAATGGATGTCACAATTATCACAAGTAGCTCAAAAACATTGTTAAGATCCTAATCAAGCTAGGGATGAGGAACCTCCTCTTGGACAATGCCCTTTCCTGAAAAATATAAGAATCAACGGGGTGAGCAATGAATTACTCCGTAGGAATGTCTCATGAATATAAACTAGGTTTCTCAAAATTTTACAGACATCGCATGGCCATACAATACAAGGAACATGCTCCCTAACATCTAGTCTCAAGGGGAACCTAAATAGGATCATACTAGTCTAGCATAAATAATATTAATTCATTCATCAAGACAAACATAAATAATATAGTGTAATGTACATAAATTCACAAGTTGCAATAACACATAAATGTCAACTTGAAAATAAAAGTGGAAATCAATTAATGGGATAACTCGGAACACACCCACACTCCTGGTCACATAGGCATGCTATGTGCTTAAATAAAAATAGTCGTTTTCGGATTACTAGTCCGCCGGAAACTAACCGATTGGCCAATATGAAGTGGGAAAACTCATGTTTTACCCGCGAGCGCCAAGCCCTCGCATTCTCAAAGTAACAACCTCCAAGTATCTCCCAAAATCAACAAACAAGTCCACAAAATAATCTATATACCATGATATACCCAAATTGCACTTCACATGCGCACATAAATTATACTAATCACACAATCCATGTCCTATGGTCCAAATCACTATAATGGCATACTCTTTGATGCAATGTCAACAAATTTGGTATTTTAAAGTCATGTGATTTCATGTTATTATATCAAATTTCAAGTATGTAAAAGTTTAATGTCATTATAGAAATGTACATCTTCAAAGTTAACCCTTACAAGATAACAAATACATAAAAATTCATAAGCAACCACAACATATAAGACACTTTAATTACAAGTAATTGTACACACTAAAATCTAACACTTTAATAAACATCAATAATATCAAAAATGAAGCAAATAATATGTTATATATGAAAATTAACATAAGAACTCAATAAAACATTATGGACATGCAATTAATCATTATATAAGCTCTCTAATCCAATCCACACACACAAGTGTATGCATAACTCACACAATGGTCATAAAATTCCAAGAACTCCTAGGTTATAAGCACAATACACCCCTACCTCAAGCTAGGAGCAAACCCTAGCTACTCCAAAGGAAATATGTGCTCCAAATCTGAAATTGATTGAGCGGTTTTGTTCCTCTCGTAATCCCCGTCAACTTCCCTTCTATGGCAAGCTCAAAACCTCAAAGATTAGAGATGAAATGGTGGAGAAATGGTTGAAGTAAAATGAAAAAGAAAAGAATGGGAGAGAGAAGAGAGAGTGTCGGTGGAGTGGGAGAAATGAGAGGATTTGGTTTGTCTTCCACTCTCTCTCTCTATACAAACACACATATGCATATCACACACATTCTCATCCACACATATCTTATCAACTAGTCAACCTAGGCCACACAACATAACAAAATGCAATTAAAAATAAATATAAAAGGAAAAAAAGAAAGAGAAGAAGATAAACTTGGTCATCACAACGTCCCCAACTTAAAGGGATTTCGTCCCCGAAATCAGGTCATACCTCAAGTCGCGAACAAATCTGGGTACTTGGAGCGAACCTTCTCCTCCCGTTCCCAGGTAGCCTTATCAACTTCGTGATGCCTCCATAAAACCTTGACCAATGGAATGGTTTTGTTCCTCAACACTTGTTCCCTAGTGTCGAGAATCTGCACTGGCCCCTCCTCGTAAGTCGCATTCTCATTAATCGGCCCACCTCAAAATGTGTGACGGATCTGGCTTGTATTTCCTCAACATAGAAACATGAAAGACATTGTGAACCCTATCCAAATGTGGGGGTAGCGCCAAGCGATACGCAACCTCACCAAAGCAATCCAAGATCTCGAATAGCCCAATGAACTTAGGAGACAACTTGCCACTTCGCCCAAAATGCATCAATCCCTTGCGTGGAGCGATCTTAAGAAAAACATGGTCTCCCACCTCAAAGGACAATGGTCTCCTCCTCTTGTCAGCATAGCTTTTCTGCCCACTCTGAGTCGTGAACAACCGCTGTCGAATCAACTTGATTTTCTCCGTAGTCTCAATAATAATGTCAGAACCCAAGGCAGCTGTCTCTCCCACCTCGGTCCAACAAGCTGGAGATCTACAAGATCTGCCATATAATGCCTCAAAAGGTGCCATCTCAATGCTGGCCTGATAACTGTTGTTGTAGGCAAACTCCACCAAAGGCAAGTGATCCTCCCAATTGCCTCCAAAATCTAAGATGCAAACTCGTAGTATATCCTCTAATGTCTGAATGGTACGTTTCGACTGGCCATCAATCTGAGGATGGAATGCTGTACTAAAATGAAGCCTTGTGTCAAGAGCCTCCTGAAAACCCTGGCAAAAATGTGAAGTGAATCGTGGATCCCTGCCCGAAACAATGGACACCAGAACCCCGTGGAGCCTGACAATTTGCCCCACATACTGCTTACTGAGCTTCTCTGCATCATCAGATACTTGCATAGGCAAAAAGTGAGCTGTCTTTGTCAACCTGTCGACTATGACCCAAACGGTGTCATTCCCCTTCTTTAACCTCGGAAGTTCCGTCACAAAATCTATGGTAATGTGCTCCTATTTCCACTCCGGTACTGGCAATGGTTGTAACAAACCCGCTGGCCTCTGATTCTCGGCCTTCACTTGTTAACAAGTAAGGTATTTGGCCACAAACTGTGCAACATCCTGTTTCATACCCTTCCACCAAAACTGGCGTCTTAAATTTTGATACATCTTGGTACCACTTGGATGAATTGCAAGTCGAGAGTGGTTAAAGTCCTGAAGGACACTATCATGACAAGGCAAAGGGACATACATCTTTCCCTTGAACCTAAGGCCTCCATCTGAATGCAAGGTCCAACCCTCTACAAACTCGCCACCTGAAATCGGTGTGCGAATGGACTCCATCTCATTATCCTGCCTTTGTGCCTCAATTACCCCGCTAATAAGGGTTGGTTGAGCCACAAGGCTAAACAAAGTAGCCGGTGCATCATCATCAGTGAAATACAAACCCATCTTTGCAAAATCCTCCATCATTTTCCATTCCCGGATGGCAATGCTAGCCAAGTTCCCATGTGACTTCCTACTCAAGGCATCTGCCATAATGTTAGCCTTTTGTGGGTGATACTACAAATCAAAATTGTAGTCCTCCATATATTCCACCCATCGTCGTTGCCTCATGTTCAAGTCCTTTTGTGAGAAAAGATACTTAAGACTCTTATGGTCGGAGAAAACCTCAAACTTCTCCCCGTACAAGTAATGTCTCCATCCCTTCAATGCGAAAATCACTGCCGCCAACTCTAAATCGTGAGTCGGATAGCTTTGCTCGTGAGTCTTCAACTGTCTAGACCCATAAGTAACCACCTGTTCCATCTGCATCAAGACGTAACCTAAACCATCCCGTGAAGCGTCACAATAGATCATATAACCCAAACCACATTCAGGAATCACCAAAACTAGAGCTGTAGTTAATCTGGTTTTTAACTCCCGAAAGGCTAGCTCATAGGCCTCATTCCATACAAACTTGATCCCTTGCGGGTAAGTCGAGTCATAGGTGCCGCTAAACGAAACAAATCTTGAACGAATCTTCGATAATAGCCGGCTAGGCCAAGGAAACTCAGAATCTCAAATACACTCTTCGGACGCTCCCAATCCATCACTGCTTCAATCTTTGAAGGATCAACTGAAACAACTCCTCCTGAGATAACATGTCCAAGGAACTTCACTTCCGGTAGCCAAAACTCGCACTTCTCGTACTTGGCATACAACCGGTTATCCCTAAGGGTCTGCAACACTGTTCGCAAGTGAGACTCATGCTCCTCCTCCGAAGATGAGTACACGAGTATGTCGTCAACAAATACCACCACAAACTCATCAAGATAGGCACTAAACACACGGTTCATCAAGTCCATAAAAGCTGCTGGAGCATTGGTCAAGCCAAATGGCATCACAAGGAACTCGTAATGGCCATACCGTGTGCGAAAAGCGGTCTTAGGGATATCCTCGTCCCTGACTCTCAACTGATAGTAGCCCGACCTCAAGTTTATCTTCGAAAAACACTTAGCTCCTTTAATTGATCAAACAAGTCATCTATCATCGGCAAAGGATACTTGTTCTTGATCGTAGCATGGTTCAACTTGCGATAGTTGATGCAAAGTCTCAAAGACCCATCCTTCTTCTATGCAAAAAGAACCGGTGCTCCCCACGGTGAAGTACTAGGGCGAATAAAGCCCTTTGCTTTTAAATCATCTAACTGGTTCTTCAACTCATTCAACTCTGCCGGTGCCATGCAATACGGTGCCATAGAGATGGGCGCAGTACCGGGTATGACGTCAATGACGAACACAACATCCCTTATGGGAGGCAACTCTGTCAACTTTTTCGGAAATACATCAATGATTTCACCAACCACGACTGGAAAACTATCACCCAAACTCCACTCTTCCTCGGCTAAAAGGCTGGCCAAGTAGAACCTGTGACGACCCCAATCACCAATACCATAAACGGTCAAAGTGTGTGAATCGCTCCGATCTCCCACAAAACAAAAACAATCTCCATTGGGAGTACATACGGTCACCCTCCCTCGGAAGCAATCAATGGTGGCTCGGAAAAAGGACAACCAATCCATCCCAAGAATGACGTCAAAATCCGTCATCTCAAGTGGAATGAAGTCGAACCACAATGTCCGCCCGGCTATCTCAATAGCACAACCTCGACAAATCCTATGCAATATAACTGGTCCCCCAACCGGTGTGTCAACACAAAGAACCCCATCTAAGGATGTGATCTCCAACCCCAATGAATATGCAAATGATGATGAAATAAATGAATGTGATGCACCTGATTCAATCAAAACTCTAGCCCAAGAACTGAACATAGGAAAGATACCTCGAACGACTGAAGGTCCCATTGAAGTACTCGCCTGAGGAAGAGCAAAAACTCTGCCATGTGATCGGTTGGTCAATTAAACATCAACCTTCGCAATAGCACGAATCATTGTAAAATAGGGCTATTGGTCGGGTAAGTCGAACCACTGGGACTGCGCTAGTCTATGGCAACCTAAGTGTCTAGAATTGTTCTTAGAATGATAAGGGGTAATAAGGGTTTGTTTGATGGTCACTAAACTAGGAATTCAAAGTGCATAAAACAATAGTGTGCTAGGAAGTAAAGAGATAGAACAATAGAGAAAAGACTAGGGAATTGACTTCACCACAAGCCATATAAACATGCCTAATTGCAACTAACTTGGGGAACAAAGTATACATGCAACCATGATATGTAGAAATGCAAGATAACTACAATATCTTCAAGAAGTTCACACATTCAAGAATTAAGTATAATCCATCCAAGGTTGGCATAAGTCATCTATCTAAACTATGGTATAGAATGAAGTATCCTTCCTAAGCTATGAACTATCAAAGTCCTCAATTTGTGTGGTAAGTGCACATGAAGTCTAGAACTAAGCCATAATCCATCAAAGGTTTCCCTAAGCCATGGAATATCAAATTTCTTAAACAACATGCCATTAAAACCATTATATAATCTCATCTTCATTCTCACTATAAAGATGTAAGTAGCATAATCATGAAGAAACAATTTCTAAGACAAGATAAGAGTCTCTACAAGATTAAATATGGAATGAAACACAAATACATCAGAGTGTATCTCTAGATTAGACAACTTGTTACATAAATGCAAAGTTCCCCAAATATAAACACAATTAATACATATTTACTTGACAAGGGTTACATCAACCCCCTAAGAAGAGGTTTAGTTACCCATGGTAGCTCTAGATGAAGGAGGAAGCAAGGCATCCAACTCCATTTTCGTGCTCCCTTGTGTTGGCTTGAAGAACTCCTCTTTCTTGCTCTCCTCTCTCTCCTCTCTCTTCCCAAAATGAAGCTTAATGATATATGTGGCCTTGCTTCCCTTCTCTTGTATAGATAAGGCTCTAAAAACCCCCACCAACCAACATCTCCAACCAACCATTAAAGAGGGAAATTAGAATTGAGGAACCCAAGATGCAAGTGGCTGAAAATGGGCCATTCCTGAGTGCAATTCTGCCCTAATTTTGAGCACTCGAAATAAGGGCTCGAGCACTCGAAATTGGAGCAGAATGCTCCATTCTTGCCTTGCTCCGCCCGGACCTACTTTGATGAAATGGCCATACCTTTGCGCTCCGAACTCCGAATGGCAAACCGTTTGAAGATTTGGAGAGCTAATTCATAGCTTTAAATACTTCATGTTTTGGTGGAGATCCAATTCTCAAGGATGGTTGGTCGAAAATGAAGATCAAGGCAGAATTGCATTGCTGCCAGGCAGTTCTGCGCACCTCTGGTAACAAGGCCATAACTCTCTGCTCCGAGCTCCGAATGACAAACCGTTTGAAGATTTGGAAAGCTAATTCAGAGCTCTAAATCTTTCATGTTATGAGAGAAGTCCAGTTCCCAAGTTTTCAAGGTCAAAATGGCGAGCAAAGTTCAGGATTCACTGCTGCCAGAAATTCAGCCTTGTGCCTTTTGATGGCCAAAACTCCACAAAGCCTTGATTTCGCTCCTTTTTTGGCAAATGGACCTGAAAATATATACATACACACAAATGAAGATAATCTACTTAATTAAACAAACAACGGACTTAACTAATGCAATTTAGGGCGCTTGAATATACAGTATTCGGCGCTTATCACACCCCCAAACTTACATTTTGCTAGTCCCTTAGCAAAACTACCATGAAAAACTTAATGAAAAGACAACCATGGGCATGCTACTACAAAAATATCATCCATGGTAAAATGAGATAGATACATAGCTCAAATACAATTTGAAACAGACAAAAACTAGAGATGGGGTCATTGGGAAAACTACCTTGCATATATGAAGCATTGATACAAAAATTGGCTAAATACATTTCCACATACATGCATCAACATCAACGTCTATATAAATAACTCAATTATCATCTCTTGAATGGAAATCAACTCTAGCTTCAGTGAAAGTGAATTGGATTCTCAACATGCGGCTTTTACTTTCTTTTCCAATTCCAAAGCACAAGTTTTCAAATCATTGAATTCCCCTTTAAATGAGGTCCCTAAGGCATGATTTTATTTACAAGACAACTTTTGTTACTTGTTGACAATTTATTGTAACTCATAAGCGAAACATAGAATGGTTGTGCAATGCTGAAGTCCCTTAAGCTTTCTAACCAACCTATGTAGCAAGCGTTAGGCCAACAACTCCCAAACCAGATGGCTTTAGGGTGCTAAGTGTAGAGACACTCCATAGGGCTTAATAGCTCAAGTTGGAAAGGCTACGAACTCTAACGAACCATGTTTATTACTAGTTTATTTTTTTTTGAATGACCATGCAATGTTTAAGTCCCTTAAGCTTTCTAACCAACCCTTGTAGCAAGTGTTAGGCCAACAACTCCCAAACCAGACGGCTTTAGGGTGCTAAGTGTAGAGACACTCCATAGGGCTTAATAGCTCGAGCTGGAAAGGCTACGAACGTCAACTGGTCATTTTTTTCTTTCTTTCTCATTTTTTTTTTTAATAGATACATGCCAAAGGTATCCATCTATCAGGTTCATCAAATCAGATTAACTAGGCCAAGGTCAAGGTCAATCAAGTTGCATGCCTCACAGTTAAGTTTCCAATGTGCATCTGTGCATTGTGAAGCTTATAAGAGTGTAAATCCAGCAAGAATCTAATTGAGGCATTTATACAGACTACATTGTATTTGCATGATCACTTCAAATTCAAATTTCTTTATTTTCAAAAATTTCTCAATTGCTTCTATACACAAGGTATTAAACATATGTTTCATCTCCAACAGGTTTCAAATTACAATATCATTTCTTAGCAAAAATGCAAAACCAAAAATGCATAAATGCACCCCCAAACTTGAATGTCACATTGTCCTCAATGTGAGAAGACAAGTAAATAAAAAGAAGAACAGAGAGGGTTAAAGAACAATAATACCAAGCGGAGTGAGGAAGGCAAAGGTTTCCATTTATGTGAATGTGCAAGTGCTGATCGGTTGATCAACTATACATCAACCTTCGCAATAGCACGAATCATTGTAAAATAGGGCTATTGGTCGGGTAAGTCGAACCACTGGGACTGTGCTAGTCTATGGCAACCTAAGTGTCTAGAATTGTTCTTAGAATGATAAGGGGTTTATAGAGGTTTGTTGGATGTCACTTAAGCTAGGAAATTAAAAGTGCATAAAACAATAAATTACAAGAATTCAAGGGAGTGAAGTACAAGTAAAGAAGGCTAGGGAAATGAATCCACCTCCATCCCTATACACATGCTAGGTTAAGAATAATTTAAGGGAAAAACAACATATATGATAGTCATGATACATAACAATACTAGGTTGCTATAATATCCTCAAGAAGTTCATTTAAATAGGAAGGCAAGAATAAACCATCAAAGGTTCACATGATCAACTACCTAAACTAAAATGTAGCTTAGAACATGCTTACTAAGTCAAGGATTATCAAGCCCTAATTTAAATGGTGAATGCACATAAAGCAAAGAATCAAGTATAGACCATCAAAGGGAAACCCTAAGCCATGAACTATCTAGGTTCTCCAACTCCATGCCATTGAAACCATTCCATGATCTAACTTCCATTGTCACCATGGAAGTGCAAGCAATATGATTACGAAAAGTAACCATCCAAGATAAGATGAATAACTCACAATAATCATTTATAAACATTCAACATTCATTACAACAAAAATGAGGCTCTTGACCATGGAAAGACTATCAAAAATACATTGTAATCCCCAAAAATAAACTATACTAACACATGCTTACAAGGGAGGGGTTTCATCACCTCCCTAGAAGAGGAGTTAGTTACCCATTGGAGCCTTAGAATGAAGAAGAAGCTTGAACTCCATCTCCAATTTTCGAGCTCCCCTTTGTTAGCTTCAAGAACACCTTCCTTTCTTGCTCTTTTCTCCCTCCTCTATCTTGCAAAAATCAAAGATAAATAATGTGTGGCCCTTGGGTAGCTTTTTATTCTCCAACACACCCTCTCTCTCCTCCAAGGAACACCTCCAACCACTTCATAAAGAAGGAAGATGGCATTGAGGAAACCAATGTGCAAGTGGCTGAAATTGAGCCATTTCCGAGTGCAATCTGCCTGATTTTCGAGCACTCGAAAAGTGATCTTGAGCACTCTAACTTAGTGCAATGTACAACATGTTCCTCTTGCTCAGCGCTGACCTATTTTGGGAAAACTGCTATAACTTTGTGCCCCGAACTCCGAATGATGATCTGTTTGAAGATTTGGAGAGCTGATTCAGTGTTTTAAAAACTTCATGTTTTGATGAAGACCCAATTCTCAAGTCTGGTTGGTCGAAAATGGGGAGAAAGGCAGTACTTCAGTGCTGCCAGGCAGTTCTGCGCACCTCTGTTACGAAGATCATAACTCTCTGCTCCGAACTCCGAATGATGAACCACTTGAAGATTTGGAAAGCTGATTCAGAGATATAAATCTTTCATGTTATGATGGAAGTCTAGTTCTTGAGTTTGCTAGGTCGAAAATGGCGACAAAAGTCAGGATCACTGCTGCCAGAAATTCAGAAATGGCATCCTTTTTGCTCAAAATTCCACAAGGCATCATTTTTGCTTCCTTTTTGCACTTTAACCTGAAAATGCATAAAAACATGCAAATGGAGTTAATCTACATAAAATAATTAATAACTGGACTTTGTTAATGTAATTTAGGGCGCTTGAATATACAATATTCGGCGCTTATCACACCCCCAAACTTACATTTTGCTAGTCCCTTAGCAAAACTACAATAAAAAACATAATGAAAAGACAACCATGGGCATGCTACTACAAAAATATCATCCATGGTAAAATGAGATAGATACATAGCTCAAATACAACTTGAAACAGACAAAAACTGGAGATGGGGTCATTGGGAAAACTACCTTGCATATATGAAGCATTGATACAAAAAATGGGAAAAACCATTTCAACATGCATGCATCAACATCATAGTCCATATAAATAATTCAATTGTCATCTCTTAAATGGAAATAACTCAAACTCCAGTGAAAGTGAATTGGATTCTCAACATGCGACTTTTACTTTCTTTTCCAATTCCAAGGCACAAGTTTTCAAATCAATGAATTCCCTTTTACATGAAGTCCTTAAGGCATGATTTTATTTTCAAGACAACTTTTGTTGCTTGTTAACAATTTATTTCAACTCATAAGCGAAACATAGAATGGTTGTGCAATGCTAAAGTCCTTTAAGCTTTCTAACCAACCTATGTAGCAAGCGTTAGGCCAACAACTCCCAAACCAGACGGCTTTAGGGTGTTAAGTGTAGAGACACTCCAAAGGACTTAATAGCTCAAGTTGGAAAGGCTACGAACTCTAGCTAACCATGTTTATTACAATTTTTTTTGAATGACCGTGCAATGTTTAAGTCCTTTAAGCTTTCTAACCAACCCTTATAGCAAGCGTTAGGCCAACAACTCCCAAACCAGACGGCTTTAGGGTGTTAAGTGTAGAGACACTCTAAAGGGCTTAATAGCTCGAGTTGGAAAGGCTACGAACGTCAACTGGTCATTTTTCATTCATTTTTTTTTTTTTTTTTAATTTTTTTTTTTTAACTTAAATCATGCCAAAGATATTCATCTATCAGGTTCATCAAATCAGATTAACTAGGCCAAGGTCAAGGTTGATCAAGCTGCATGCCTCACAGTTAAGTTTCCAATGTGCATCTGTGCATTGTGAAGCTTATAAGAGTGTAAATCCAGCAAGAATCTAATTGAAACATTTATACAGACTAATTTGAATCTACATGATCATTTCAACTCAAATTTTTCTTTATTTTCAAAAATTTCAATTGCTTCTATACACAAGGTATTAAACATATGTTTCATCTCCGACAAGTGTCAAGTTATATTATCATTGCTTAGCAAAAATTATGAAACCAAAAATATGCCAAGAATGCTTTGATGCACCCCCAAACTTAAACTACACAGTGTCCTCAATGTGGGACATGGAGTCAAGTGAGAGACAAAAATGACAAAGAGTAAAAAAAGGAACAACAATACCCAGGGGGAGGAAACGGCATTGTGAGACAAAAACCCCCAAACTTGAATTGGACTGCGCAACCTGGAGAGCAACATGAAGAACAAAAAGAAACAACCACAAACAGCATTAATAGCACAAGCATAAATACAGAAAAAGAATGTAGCGAAAGTTAACAGAACAGAAAGAATTTGCATTGCAAAAAGAGTTTACATGATGACAAAAAGAGCTGTACAGGGATCATGTCGACTAGAGCAACCTATACATAGCAAATTCTTACAGTTCAAAAGGAAAACAAAAGATACAAGAGAAATAGTTACATATGAAACAAAAAGATAAGGTCCACACTCGCAACAAGCTACTGTCCAGAAGGTAAACGGGCGAGGATGGAATGGAGGAGAGATTGAGTCTTACGCCGTTCAGCGGAAGCCAAACGACGTTCCTCAGCAGCGACACGACGGTCTTCAGCAGCGAGACGACGATCTTCTTCAGCACGTGAAGAAGTCTCACACAGAGTCTGAGTGCACGCGGACAAAGAATTCTCAAAACGATCTAGTCGCTCATGAATACCGGCAATGGAAGCCCAGATGAAAGCCTGGTCCTGGTGAGAGTCGACCGGAGGCTCTACCCTTGCAGCGGCTGCGGCGGTGGAGGCATCCTCAGAAGGAGGAGGAGGAGGAGCGTGGAGGAACAGGGGAGCAGGAGGCTGAGGGGTACCAGAATGGCTAAGAACATTGATCCACCGGCGCTGGGTAAAAATTTTAATCTTTTCGCCTTTTGGTTCATGGGGAGGAACAACGAAACCCTTGTGCTGAAGGAGCCGAGTGATGAAAAATGGCAAAGGCAATTTCTGATTTTCAACTCGCGGAACCCGTGCATTATGAGCATCATGCCAAAACTTCATAAATGTGGTCCAAATGAGCTCGGGGATGGAGAACCATTGGCCTTGGTCCATGGCATATAAGGCTTGCAGAAGGAGGCCCCGACGCTCGGTGCTATGCACCAAAGGGCAGACATTGTGCTTGAAGACAGTGTCAATGAACCATAGGCGTTCCGGAAGATTGGTTTTGCGGATAAAAGACCGGGGCCGAGTAGGATCGTCAATAGTGCAAATGGCAGCGGCAATCTGCTCCACAGTTAATGTATCCGGCTCCTCATATAAAGGGAGATTTTCACGATTGACAATGTCATCGGGGCACTCAATGGGGCAACCAGAAACCTGAATGATGTCAGTCATAGTGAAAGCATAGGTGGTGCCATCAATGGATGTAGTGAGAGAAATGGGCGGCTCTTCAGGGCATTGGAGATTCTGATAGAAGAGGCGCACTACACG
The DNA here is from genome assembly GCF_030987335.1 of Cornus florida. Lineage (NCBI taxonomy): Eukaryota > Viridiplantae > Streptophyta > Magnoliopsida > Cornales > Cornaceae > Cornus > Cornus florida. Next base: position 54,827,234 of record NW_026775579.1, on the reverse strand, counting down.
GGGGTAGGCAACCCGGGCAAGGGGAGCGCAAATGTGCTACAGACGTCGGTTAGTCAATTCGGCGACAGCCCACGAAGTTGTGGGTAGAATGTCAAAGGCATCCGTGAGCGGAAATGAGAGTTCGTAGTTGAGTTGTTTGCGATCCCAAGGATCACGTGGTCGCTCACGAGTGACAGCACGGGCACTCGAGGATGGTTGAGGAGGGCGAGAAGGACCGGCACGAGACATTTAGAGAGGTGGACTTGGTTGAGGAATTTCAGCGAACACCTGGCGTGCACCACAAAAAGGAGAAGGTGAAAATGAGTGGGGTGGAGGATGAAACCCAAAAATTTTTGGCCCTGCAATTGTAAGAACGACTCCCAAACAATCACAAATCTCCATTGCATGCAAGCCCATCCTCCATTGATACCAAAAATGTGAAAGAGAAAGAGAAGGAGAAATTTACCCCACAATGGAGAACCAAAGGCCCTGTGTGCGTGGGATAAATGGTGGGGATGGGTGGGAGGTTGATGATGGTGCTTGGGTTAGAGGAGAGTGGGGAAAAAGGTGGAGGAGGTGAAGGTGGGTTTGCATGGGGTGGTGAGGTTGAGGGTGGTTGGGTTGTGGAGTTGGTGGAGGAGAGGGGTTGGCAGCCGAGGAGAGGAGATGAGGTTGAGTGAGAGTGGTGGGCTGGGGTTTTAAAAGGGAGGGAGAGAGAGGCTTGGTTCGAGCACTCGAAGGGTGCCTTCAAGTGCTCGAAATAGGGGCAGTAGCCTCGGCTGGTTTGCATAAGAGAGCCCAGGCAATGGCGAGCACTCGAAACTTGGGTTCGAGTGCTCTAGAAATCGGCAGAGAGGGGTGGGTTTGGGTTGGTGTGGTGGGTTTGTTTTGGAGATGGTTGGCATGGTGTGGGGTGCATGGTTGTGATATGCATGGCTGCATGGTGGCTGAGAGTGGAGGTGGTGATTGGGGTTGTGAGAAGGAGAAGGAAGGTTGGTGGTTGGGGTTGTGAGAAGGAGAAGGAAGGTTGGTGGAGGGAATTTGGTAGTGTGTGAGGTGGGATGCATGCATGGGGTGTGCATGCGAGCTGGTTGCTTGGTTGTGGGGTGGTGGGTTGGTTGGTTGGGGTAGAGAGAGAAAGCTGGTTGCAGGGTTGGCAAGCATGATGGGAGGTGGATGTGTCGAGAGGGTGGTTGAGATGGTGGAGTGTGGAGTGGGTTGATGTGGTGTATGATGGTGGGTTGAGATCATGGGTGCATGCATGGGTTGGGTGAAGCTTGCATGCAGGGTGGTCGCGGGTGCATGGTGTGCAGTGAGTTGGGTTGTATGAAGTGGGTTGTTTGGTTGGAGATGAGTAAGGGTTTTTGTGTGGTGGAGAGAGAGAGGAGTTGAGGTAGGTGGTCAAGCTTGAGGCTGCGGGAGAGAGAGATGGGTGCTGTGGATTGAGGTTTGAGAGAGATGTGGGTCGATGAGAGGGTGGGTGGTTTGAGGGGGTGAGGTTGGTGGTTGAGTGTGGATGAAGTTTGTTGGGTTTGAGTTGCCGAGAGTGAGGGTGGTGGATGGTGGGTTGGTGAGGATGATGTGGGGATGGGGAGGTGGGGTTGAGGTTGGTGGGTGGTGTTGGTGGTGGTTATGGAGGTTTAGGTTGTGTAGAGAGAGGTTGGTTGAGTGTGAGAAGGTTGGTTTAATGGTGTGAGCTTGCATGGGTTTGGTTGGGTGGTGAGTGTTGGGTGTGTTGGCGAGAGATGGTGTTGATGTTGGTGTGGGATTTCGAGCACTCGAAATGTGGCTTCGAGTGCTCCAAAAACAAGCAGAAGTCTCATAATTGTGTTGTGGAAGTTTCGAGCATGCTGAAATTTTTGGTTGGAGGCTCGAGCACTCGAAATGGGAATTCGAGTGCTCGAGATGAGGACAGTAGTTGGGGATGAGGTTGAGAGGGGGTTCAAGCACTCGGAATGGGTTTGAGAGAGCTCGAAAATTGCAGCCAAATTAAAGTGAAGCTTGAAAACTAAATCTCTCGGCATGGAGCTTGAATGTTGGTGCATGGCCATGCATGAGCTTGCATGGATGGTTCAAGGAATGAGATCATTAATACATGGAAGCATAAAGAATTTGAGCAGGGGGCTCGGATAGGAAAGAATGCATGCATCAGAGAAATGCATGCAACCATGCATGAAAAATAGAAATGCATGAAATGCATGCAAGCAAGGAACTTTGCGGATCAGGATAAAATTTTGGAAGAGCATGAAATTCCTATGCATGCAATGTTGATGGATTCAAGCCAATGTATGGGAAAAATTTAAACGCTGCAACATCCTCTCATTCAATTGGATGGAAAATTGGAAAAGAACTCTCAATTTCTAAGGCATGGAAAAATTGCCAACTTTCAGAACATCACACAGAGCATGGGTGGATGTAAGAAAATTTTCAAACCTTTGCAACATCACACAAAGCATGAATGAAATTTATGGAGAAAATTTTAAACTTGCAAATTCATTCCATTCCAATGCATGGGAAATTTTGAAAATTTTGTTTTGAAACTTTGCAATCATCTCAAATGCATGGAAATATTTTTTTTTTTATTTTTTATTTTTTTTTAAAACTTTGCAATTCCATGTTAATTCAATGCATGGAAAAATTTAAACTTTGCACTTTCATTCCAATATAATGCATGGATGGAAAATTTTGAAAACTTTTCAACTTCTTTCTAATGCATGGACAATTTGGAAAGTTTTTCAAAATGTAGCACCTTTCCAACGCATGGATGATTTTGAGAAACCATGATCCAACAATGCATTGAAGATGAGAGGCTATGCATGTGAGTACCATGTCAAAAGTCCGAGAAAATTGCCTGATAGAGCCAAAAACTTCCGGGAATGAAAACAAGAATTAAGACGGTCTAAGAAGCCAATCTAAAAATGTGGAACACAACTTAAGATAGTTCCAGAGAAAGTGAAATTTTGGCATTTTTACACTGTTTCCCAGAAAATTTTGCAAGGCATGAGGAATTTCAAAGAGACGGAAGCTTGGAAATTGAAAGAATTGCTTCCTTTGCTTTGCTAAATTTACTGTCGATAGCTAGACAACGCTAGAGCAGGCACTAATCCTCATAAATTGGATCTGTCAAGAGGACTTCCTCAACTTTTCGGGTTAGGATGGTGCCGTCAATGCAAGGCTTAAGCCGTTGGCCATTTACCTTGAAGAGTGATCCACTTGCAGGATCATGAAGTTCGATTGCTCCATGAGGAAAGACGGTAGTGACAATGTATGGACCATCCCATCTTGACCGGAGTTTACCGGGAAAGAGTTTCAAGCGGGAATTGAAAAGCCAGACCTTTTGTCCCGGGGCAAAAGACTTTTTGACGATGTGTTTGTCATGAAAAGCTTTAGTCTTTGCCTTGTAAATTTTTGCGCTTTCATACGCGTCATTACGTAATTCCTCAAGTTCATTTAATTGCAACGCACGATTAGAGCCAGCTTGTTTGAGATCAAAATTGAACCTTTTTATGGCCCAATAAGCACGGTGCTCTAATTCTACCGGGAGATGACATGCTTTGCCAAAGACAAGTCGATATGGTGACATGCCAATGGGTGTCTTATAAGCTGTCTGGTAAGCCCAAAGCGCATCGTTTAGCCTTAATGACCAATCTTTGCGGTTCGGTCTAACCGTTTTTTCTAAAATGTGCTTAATCTCCCGGTTAGAAATCTCTACTTGACCACTCGTTTGAGGGTGGTAAGGTGTAGCAACCTTATGAATGACGGAATACCTAGCAAGGACGGATTTTAGATAACGATTTCGGAAATGAGATCCGCCATCACTAATGATTGCTCGGGGCGTACCACAACGACTAAAGATGTGAGACTGAATGAAATGGATCACGACTTTATGATCATTGGTTTTGGTAGCCTCGGCTTCAACCCATTTAGACACATAATCCACCGCTACAAGGATGTACTCATAGCCATAAGAAGATGGAAATGGTCCCATGAAGTCAATCCCCCACACATCAAAAATTTCAACAATTAAAATGTTGGTGAGGGGCATCATGTCTCTTCGGGACATGGATCCAAGTTTTTGACATCGTTCACACGATTTGCAAAAATTGTATGCATCCCGGAACAAGGTAGGCCAAAAGAATCCGCTTTGAAGGACTTTGTGAGCGGTCTTTTTGGCACTGAAATGGCCTCCACAAGCAAGAGTATGGCAAAAATTTAAAATGCTTGTGGCCTCGGTTTCAGGAATACATCGCCGGATGATTTGGTCCGGGCAATACTTGAATAGTTCCGGATCTTCCCAAAAGAAATGCTTGACTTGGGAGAAAAACCGGTCCCTCTCTTGTTTGGACCAATGAACTGGAATTTTGCCAACCATAAGATAATTGACAATATTCGCAAACCATGGAAGAGTAGAATGTGAAACTTGAAGAAGTTGCTCATCCGGAAAGGAATCACGAATGGCTGCAAATTCTGAAGATTTCTCAATAAGTAAGTGAGAGAGATGATCGGCGACAACATTGTCGGTCCCTTTTTTGTCCCGGATGTCAATGTCAAACTCTTGAAGTAAGAGGATCCATCGAATTAAGCGGGGTTTTGTCTTTTTTTTCGCTAACAAATGCCTAAGAGCGGCATGATCTGAAAAGACGATGACCTTGGAGCCAAGAAGATAGGAGCGAAATTTATCCAAGGCGTACACCACAGCTAGCAATTATTTTTCAGTGGTGGTGTAGTTCAATTGGGCATCGCAGAGAGTTTTGCTAGCATAATAAATGACATGCGGAAGTTTATCCACACGTTGGCCCAAAACCGCCCCTAATGCATAGTCGGATGCATCACACATGATCTCAAAGGGAAGAGACCAATTAGGGGGTTTCATGATCAGGGCAGAGGAGAGGAGAATGCGAAGTTTGATGAAAGCTTCCATGCAAGCGTCATCAAAATTGAACGGAACATCCTTGGCTAAGAGATTACACAAGGGCCGTGAGATTTTGCTAAAATCTTTGATGAAGCGACGATAGAATCCGGCATGGCCAAGAAAAGAATGGATTTGACGGACGGAATTCGGAGGAGGAAGATTAGAGATTAACTCAACTTTTGCCTTGTCTACCTCGATTCCCCGCTTAGAAATGACATGTCCTAAAACAATGCCTTCTTGGACCATAAAGTGGCTTTTCTCCCAACTTAGAAAGAGATTCGTCTCTTTGCATCTTTGGAGCACAAGAGATAAATTTTTGAGACACGAGTCAAAGGAGGAGCCAAATACGGAAAAATCATCCATGAAAACTTCCAAGAACCTTTCAACCATATCGGAGAATATGGACATCATGCACATTTGGAACGTTGCTGGTGCATTGCATAGACCAAAAGGCATGCGTTGATAGGCAAAAGTACCAAAGGGACATGTGAATGTTGTTTTCTCTTGATCTTGGGGGGCGATTGCCACTTGGTTATAGCCGGAATAACCATCAAGAAAATAATAGAAGCTTTGGCCGGCTAACCTTTCTAGGATTTGATCAATAAATGGGAGTGGGAAATGATCCTTCCTAGTTGATGAGTTGAGTTTACGATAGTCAATGCACACACGCCACCCGGTGGTGGTTCGTTGTGGCACGAGCTCGCCCGCTGAATTTTCAACAACGGTGAGCTCGGATTTCTTGAGGACAACTTGTGTGGGGCTCACCCACTTGCTATCAGAGATAGGATAGATGATTCCCGCATCTAGCAATTTGATCACCGCTTTCATGACCACTTCCTTCATGTTTGGATTTAACCGGCGCTGGACCTCTCTAGTAGTCTTTGCGTCATCCTCCATATGAATGCGGTGCATACAAATGGAGGGGTCAATTCCTTTTAAATCTGCCACTGTCCAACCAATAGCTTCTTTATGCTCTTGGAGCACCGCTAAAAGGTTGGTCTCTTGGTCTTTTCGAAGGTCCGAGGCAATAATGACCGGAAGGGTTTGCTTTGGACCAAGGAACACATACTTGAGATGGGCCGGGAGCGGCTTAAGCTCAAGTTGTGGCGGAGATAACAATGATGGGACCGGAGGAGTGGTGGAAAGTTGGGGAAGTGGTTCTTTTGGAATTTTCCAAGGAGGTACATCCATGATAGCATTAATATCAAGCAAGGAATTGACTTCTTGAATGGCTTGATCAACATGAAAGTTTGAGAAGTCAAAATGGGACATGTAAGTTTCAAGGGGATCTTTGCTTAGGATGAAGGGGAGAGATTCTTCGACCACTTCATCGATGACATCCACAAGAAAACAATCATCTTCATTGGAGGGATGTTGAGTTGCATGAAAGATGTGGAGTTTGACTTGCATGTTTCCAAAAGCAATGTCCATCACCCCGGTTCGGCAATTAATTGATGCATTAGCCGTGGCTAAAAATGGCCTACCAAGGATCACGGGAATGTGCTTTTTTGGGTCATGGACCGGTTCCGTATCAAGAACCACAAAATCTACCGGGAAGTAGAATTTGTCCACTTTGATGATAACGTCCTCGAGAATACCTCGTGGATGCTTGACCGATCTATCGGCAAGTTGCAAAACCACGGAAGTCGGCTTAAGATCTCCCAAACCAAGTTGTAGGTAGACCGAGTATGGAATTAAATTCACACTAGCTCCTAAGTCAAGGAGGGCCCTCTCGATTTTGCTGTCACCAATGACGCACGAGATTGTGGGGGCACCCGGATCCTTATACTTCGGGGGAGTGCTGTGCTGAATGGTAGCACTAACATTTTCAGTCAACCTCACTTTTTTTGGCAAATGATTTTTAGAAGTGCGCTTTTGAGTGCACAAATCTTTGAGAAATTTTGCATAGGGAGGGATTTGCTTGATAGCATCCAAGAGGGGCAAGTTAATCTTCACTTGCTTAAAAACTTCCCACATGTCTTGAATTTTACAATTCTTGTTCCCAAAATGTGTCGACTCTTGAAGACGTTGAGGAAACGGAGCTTTTGGCTCATAAGTAGTTTCCACATTTGGGGAGACATGTGTGGGATTTCCGTGAATGGTATTTGGACAAGAATTTGGAGTAGAAGAGCTTGAATTTGGATTTTTCAAAGGAGAAACTTCCTCACTTTTGCCTCCATCGACCTTGTTGTCAACCACTCTACCACTCCGAAGGGTGGTGATAGCTTGAACTTGTTCATGAGTCGGCCCACTCGGAGGAGAGGTTTCGTCAATCACATGCATTCCTCTAGGATTTTCAAAAGGTTGAGAGGGAAGCTTGTCCTTGTCCTTTTGAAGCAATTGATTCACCGAGTTAGCTATTTGGCCCACTTGATTTTCGAGATTAGCTATGGATTGAGTATGAGAGTGAACCATTTGGAGAGTAGGCTGCAAGGATGTCAAGAGTTGCTTGTTGGCATCCATTATTTGCTTATTTAATGATTCCATCATTTGCTTGTTTGCAGCTACTATCTCGTCAGTTGGACACACAGGAGGTTGATTGGAGAAATTTGGATTGTAAGGTGGACGGTAGCTTAAAGAGGCTTGGAAAGGTCTACCTTGATATTGAGAAGAGGGCTGATTTTGCCGCCCTTGGTTTTGGAATTGGGAATTCTGTGGGGCTTGTTACCGCCACGAGAAATTCGGATGATCTCGCCAACCCGGATTGTAGGTGTTGGAATATGGATTGTTCCCGGGTCGCGAGAACATGGCATTAGCTTGCTCTTGGTTGGGACTAGGAAATTGCTCCGGTGTAGGGCAATCTTCCGAGAGATGGAATGGACTAGTACATGAAGCACAAACTGAACTTGCCGAATTTTGAGACAATGAAGGAGGAAGATGTGGTGCCATCAATTGGTAGAATTTATGAGCGATGGCATCCACTTGAGATGATTCCTCCCTTATTGACTTTGGTTGACAAGGGTTGGTGTTGTTTGGAGTGGTTGCGGTCGGAGCCCTACGAGAATTGTGTTGAAGTAAATTTTCACTCAAATTCTCAAGTAAGGTCCAAGCCTCATCCGCATTCTTGGACATGAACATCCCACCACAAGAAGAATCAACCATGAATAGAAAGCTTGCACTAATTGCCATTTTGGGATCAAATGATGAGGACATTTTCGAAGAAGATCTTGTAGCCTTTCCCAAGTCTCGTGGAGTTGTTCTCCATCAACTTGAGAAAAGCTTAGAATAGAACGCCTCATTTGGTTGGTTTTACTCACCGGATAGTACTTCTTAAGAAATTCTTGTTGCAATTGAGCCCAAGAAGTAATAGAGTTGGGAGCGAGGGAGTTCAACCAATATTTTGCCCTATCCTTTAGGGAGAATGGGAAAAGATGGAGATGAAGTGCATTGTCCGGAAAACCTCTCAACCGGATGGTCGAACAGATTTCAAGGAACTCATCAAGATGCTTATATGGATCTTCATTATCAAAGCCATGAAATGATGGAAGCATTTGAATGGTACTAGACTTGATCTTATATTGAGCTGCATCGATGTTTGGCATCACTATACAAAAAGGAGAAGCATAGGTGGTAGGAATGAAATGATCTCTAAGAGTCATTGGTTCTACATTAGGAATTTCAGCCCTTTCATTCCCCGGATTTCCTATGTTATCCCCCATTATATTGAATTCAGTTTCAAGGTCCCTTGTAAGAGTGGGTTCCCTAAGGTTCCGTCTAAGAGTTCTTTCAAGTGAATTTATATCAATAGGCGAGTCAAGTGTGGGAAGAGAGAGTGACCTACGGCTAAACATCAACAATTCACAACAACATCATCACAACAAATCTTTATCATCAACTCCACATACGATGTTCCCTTTCTCCTCAATTATCAAGACAGAAAATAAATGGCCACGACAAGGACCAATGCTTGGAATTGAAAATACACAATTGAAAAAGCCTCGACAAGGGCTTGCAATTTATCTACTTCTAAGCTTAACACATGCACGATATTCACAATTCGAAACTAGAAGGTCAAGAGACTTACCTGGGGGCCTCTAGACTTACAATTTGCTAGCATTCCCCACGGCGAGCTTCGAGTTCCTAGAATCTCACTTACAACACAAAAATGGTTAAACCACACAAGAAATATTCACAAAACACAGTATTCACAATCAAACTAAATTTAACCCTAGAAACTTCGGTTGCTAAACCGTTTGCAGTCCCCGGCAACGGCGCCAAAAATTGATCGGTTGATCAACTATACATCAACCTTCGCAATAGCACGAATCATTGTAAAATAGGGCTATTGGTCGGGTAAGTCGAACCACTGGGACTGCGCTAGTCTATGGCAACCTAAGTGTCTAGAATTGTTCTTAGAATGATAAGGGGTTTATAGAGGTTTGTTGGATGTCACTTAAGTTAGGAAATTAAAAGTGCATAAAATAATAAATTGTAAGAATTCAAGGAAGTGAAGTACAAGTAAAGAAGGCTAGGGAAATGAATCCACCTCCATCCCTATACACATGCTAGGTTAAGAATAATTTAAGGGAAAAACAACATATATGATAGTCATGATACATAACAATACTAGGTTGCTATAATATCCTCAAGAAGTTCATTTAAATAGGAAGGCAAGAATAAACCATCAAAGGTTCACATGATCAACTGCCTAAACTAAAATGTAGCTTAGAACATGCTTACTAAGTCAAGGATTATCAAGCCCTAATTTAAATGGTGAATGCACATAAAGCAAAGAATCAAGTATAGACCATCAAAGGGAAACCCTAAGCCATGAACTATCTAGGTTCTCCAACTCCATGCCATTGAAACCATTCCATGATCTAACTTCCATTGTCACCATGGAAGTGCAAGCAATATGATTACGAAAAGTAACCATCCAAGATAAGATGAATAACTCACAATAATCATTTATAAACATTCAACATTCATTACAACAAAAATGAGGCTCTTGACCATGGAAAGACTATCAAAAATACATTGTAATCCCCAAAAATAAACTATACTAACACATGCTTACAAGGGAGGGGTTTCATCACCTCCCTAGAAGAGGAGTTAGTTACCCATTGGAGCCTTAGAATGAAGAAGAAGCTTGAACTCCATCTCCAATTTTCGAGCTCCCTTTTGTTAGCTTCAAGAACACCTTCCTTTCTTGCTCTTTTCTCCCTCCTCTATCTTGCAAAAATCAAAGATAAATAATGTGTGGCCCTTGGGTAGCTTTTTATTCTCCAACACACCCTCTCTCTCCTCCAAGGAACACCTCCAACCACTTCATAAAGAAGGAAGATGGCATTGAAGAAACCAATGTGCAAGTGGCTGAAATTGAGCCATTTCCGAGTGCAATCTGCCTGATTTTCGAGCACTCGAAAAGTGATCACGAGCACTCTAACTTAGTGCAATGTGCAACATGTTCCTCTTGCTCAGTGCTGACCTATTTTGGGAAAACTGCTATAACTTTGTGCCCCGAACTCCGAATGATGATCTGCTTGAAGATTTGGAGAGCTGATTCAGTGTTTTAAAAACTTCATGTTTTGATGAAGACCCAATTCTCAAGTCTGGTTGGTCGAAAATGGGGAGAAAGGCAGTACTTCAGTGCTGCCAGGCAGTTCTGCGCACCTCTGTTACGAAGATCATAACTCTCTGCTCCGAACTCCGAATGATGAACCACTTAAAGATTTGGAAAGCTGATTCAGAGATCTAAATCTTTCATGTTATGATGGAAGTCTAGTTCTTGAGTTTGCTAGGTCGAAAATGGCAACAAAAGTCAGGAATTCTGCTGCCAGAAATTCAGAAATGGCATCCTTTTTGCTCAAAATTCCACAAGGCATCATTTTCGTCTTCCTTTTTGCACTTTAACCTGAAAATGCATAAAAACATGCAAATGGAGTTAATCTACATAAAATAATTAATAACTGGACTTTGTTAATGTAATTTAGGGCGCTTGAATATACAATATTCGGCGCTTATCAAGTGCTTCCCCCAAACTTGGACATGAAGACCTAGCAAAACACAACTAATATACAAATGTAAAAGCATAGGCTCTTAAGAAAAATCAAAATAGAATTAAAAACACTAACCTGAATTGTAGTGCAAGATAAAAATCCAAACAAAACACAAATGCAGACATTAGCCACAAGTGTAAAATGGATAGCAAAAGAATACCAAAAGTGTGCCATTTTTTTTTTTTTTTTTTTTTTTGAATGGCATGCATAAGGGTGTTGTGGAGGAATTGAGGATAGGGTTGATTGAGTGTGAAGGGTGGTGGGTGGTTAGGGAGTGAAGGTGCCGAGAGAGAGATGGTGGCATGCATGGTGGGGTGAGGTGAGGAAGTTTGGTGAGGTTGGTTGGATGGTTGGGAAAAAAGAGGATGCCGAGAGGGGCATGCATGGGGGTTGCATGGTGTTGGTGTGTGTAGATGCCGAGAGAGAGAAGGCTTGTGTGAGGGTTGGTTGGTGAATGAGAGAGGGGTGAAGCTTGGGGTGGTGGTCGGTTTGGTTGGTGTGTGCATGGTGTTGATGTGAATGGTTGGGATTGTGTTGGGAGGGTGGCCGTGGAAGGCATGCATGGTTGAGGATGATGAGGGGTTGCCGAGAGGTTAGGGTGTTGTGAGGTTGGTTGATGCTTGGTTTGCATGGTTGGATGGTGCCGATGGTGGTTGGTTGCATGGTTGGATGCCTTGGGTGAGAAAGAGATTTCGAGCACTCGAAATGGGATTTCGAGTGCTCGATTTGAAGACAGAGAGTTCGGTATGTTGGGTTGCAGTGGGATAGCAGCTGCGAGCACTCGAAGCTTGGCCTTCGAGTGCTTGAATTGGAGACAGTGGTTGCGGGATGTTGGGCTGAAAATTTAGAGCACTCTAAATGGAAGCTAGAGTGCTCTAAATGAAGGCAGGGAGCTTGGGATTGATGGTTCACATTTAGAGCACTCCAAATGGGAGCTAGAGTGCTGTAAATGAAGGCAGTAGCTTGGGATGAGATTGGTTCACATTTAGAGCACTCTAAAATGGAATTAGAGTGCTCTAAATACAAGCAGCAGCCTCGGAATGATGGTGGAGAAATTTGGAGCAATCCAAATGGAAGCTAGAGCACTCCAAACTTGGGCAGTGAGCATGCAAAATTGGTGTGGTAATTTGGAGCAATCTGAATGGGATTTGGAGGGCACGAAATTGGCTCAGTAGGCTAGGGGGTGAGCTCGGTTGTGAGGACTGAAGCAAGGAGTGAAAGGGAAAACATGCAAGACAGTGAGCACCATAGAAGTTGAATTTGTTGCAATGGAATATGGAATGTGAGCAACATGGAAATGGAAGCTGTTCAAAATGGAGTCCATGCATGGAAATTCCATGCATTTGCATTTGCAATCTCATTCCATGGGAGACAGTGAGCACTATTGCATGCATTTTCATGCATTTTGATGCATTTGCAAAATCATTCCAGGAATTTTGCAAGTTGGTGACTTGGAAACAAAAAAATTTTGCATGTCATTCCCATGGAATGGAAGAATGTCTGAAAATTTTAAAATTGTCTCATAATGCTTGAATGAACTGAAGAAAATTTTCAAATTGCATCATCTTTGGAAAATTTCCAGACTTTGAATGAATTTGAAAATTTTGGAATTTTTGAATATCTCTTCAATGCAACATCACACAATTCATGGAAAATTTTTAAAACTTGCAATGTCAATCCAATGCATGGATTAATTTTTTGAAAATTCTTCAAACTTTGCAATTGTGCACCAATGCTTGGATGAATGTAGAAAATTTTTAAACTTGGCAACTTTTCTCTAATGCATGGAATTTTTTTTTTTTTTTAAAAAAAACTTGTCAACCTCAATCCAATGCATGGATGGACTTGTGGAAAAAAAAATTTCAAAAGCTTTGCAATTGCAGGGATGGAAAAATTGCCAAGCTCTAAGCTTCAATGCAATGCATGGAAAATTTTGAAATTTTTTCAGACTGAGCAATTTTTCCCCAATGCTTGGATGAATTTAGGAGAAAAGAAAAAAAATTGAAATTGCACATCATCTCAAATGCATGGAAATTTTTTTAAAACTTAGCAACTCCATTTTAATTCAATGCATGGAAAAATTTAAACTTTGCACTTCATCTCAAATGCATGGATGAAATTTGGGAAAATTTTGAGACCTTGCAACTACTCTCTACTGCATGAATGAATTTAAGAAACTTTTCAAACTTTCGCAACATCACACAAATGCATGGATGATTTTGAGGAACCATGATCCAACAATGCATTGAAGATGAGAGGCTATGCATGTGAGTGCCATGTCGAAAGTCCGAGAAAATTGTCTGATAGAGCTGGAAACTTGCGGGAATGAAAACAGGAGTTGAGAAGGTCTAATAAGCAGGTCTAAAATTGTGAAACACAATTGAAGAGCATTCCAGAAAAATCAAATTTTTGGCTTTTCGAAACCATTTCCCGGAAAATTTCAAGGCTCAGGCAATTGAAAGAAGGGAAGCTTGGAAATTGAAAGAATTGCTTCCCATGAGTGCTAAATTTAACGTCGATAGCTAGACGCACCGAGATCAAGTTAGTCCTCATCACCTTATACCATGTCTCTCAAGAGATTCAAGCTTCCCGAAGTAAGATAATTCTTTTAAAAGCGGAAGGAAAAGAGCTTGAAGACAAAAGTTGGAAAGAGGTAATGGAAAGACCTCAATCCACTCTTCATCCTCAATGAAGAACTTTGGACTATGGGGCTGATTTGGATTATAGGAAGATGGAGTAGGTGAGAGTGCACCTAGCAAAGGCTTTTGAAGGGTCATATTGAGCACGGGAATGCTCGACAACTTATCCTTCAAAATTTCAACATCCTCCTCACACTTATCCGGCGGTTCGGGCTCAACAACTTGAGACAACTCAAATGAGGGAATGGGATGAGATGCAAGCTCCCAAGAAAGAGATACATTTGATGTTGACCAAGGAAGAGAATGAATAGGTGGATGAATATTAAGCAAAGAATTCACCTCCGAAATGGAATTGTCAACATTAAAATCCTCACAATTGAAATGAGCCAAACAAGCTTTTAGAGGATCCTCCATTGAAGGAGGTGCATCAAGCAAAGGATTATTTAGGGGTTATTCTGGAGTTTTAAAGGATGCAATCTCATCATCTTTTTCCTCATTTTTAATCACAAATTCTTCCATTTTATGAGTGGCAACAATTTGATCTTCAACCACCATTTCATCATTTTCACATGTAATAACCACTTGATCATTCTCATAATGAAAGTTACTAGGAGTAATCTCATCATTCATAGAATTTTCTTTTGGATTGGCCATAAATTCAAATGAAAATGTTTCCTCCTCTTCATGATTTTTAGCATTAATCCTTTGTTGAATTTGAGATATTTGGTCATCTATCATTGCACTAACTTGGGACTGGTGATATGGTACCACTTGATTGATAGACTCTACTGTGGATTGCATGCTAGCAAGGGAGGCCAATAGTTGATTGTTGGAGTCCATTATTTGTGTGTGCATAGACTCCATCATTTGTTTGTTAGCAACAATTAGCTCATCCAATGGAGACGGTGGAAAAGGAGAAAAGGGCTGGAAATAATGATCATTGGGTTGAAAATTGGAGTGAAAATGTTGCCCAAAAGATTGTGGGGCTGAATTTCCTATGTCATGCCACAAGAAGTTTTGATGATCTCCTGAACCCGAGTTATAACCATTGAAGTATGGATCACTACCCGGTTCAGAGAAATTTGCATTTGGTTGCTCTAGATAAAAATCCGAGAATTGTCTCGTTGGAAGACAATCTCTTGTATGATGTGTATTACTAGAGCAAAAAGCACAAAATGCATGTGGTGTGTAGAATTGAGTTGGAAGATAGTTATCCTCCATCTAAGAGTAATTCAACAACACACAAAGCAATCAACACAACACTTCATCACCATAACCTCCACATATGATATTCCTTTTCTCCTCAATTATCAAGACAAAAATTAAATTGGCCACGACAAGGACCGATGCTTGGAATTGAAAATACATAATAAAGATTAGCCTCGACAAGGGCTTGCAATTTATCTACTTCTAAGCTTAACACATGCACGATATTCACAATTCGAAACTAGAAGGTCAAGAGACTTACCTGGGGTCCTCTAGACTTACAATTTGTTAGCTATCCCACGGCGAGCTTTGAGTCCCTAGAATCTTACAACACGAAGATGATCAAAACACACAAGGAATATTCACAAGACACAATATGCACAATCAAACTAAATTTAACCCTAGAACTTTGGTCGCTAAACCGTTTGCAGTCCCCGGCAACGGCGCCAAAAATTGATCGGTTGGTCAATTAAACATCAACCTTCGCAATAGCACGAATCATTGTAAAATAGGGCTATTGGTCGGGTAAGTCGAACCACTGGGACTGCGCTAGTCTATAGCAACCTAAGTGTCTAGAATTGTTCTTAGAATGATAAGGGGTAATAAGGGTTTGTTTGATGGTCACTAAACTAGGAATTCAAAGTGCATAAAACAATAGTGTGCTAGGAAGTAAAGAGATAGAACAATAGAGAAAAGACTAGGGAATTGACTTCACCACAAGCCATATAAACATGCCTAATTGCAATTAACTTGGGGAACAAAGTATACATGCAACCATGATATGTAGAAATGCAAGATAACTACAATATCTTCAAGAAGTTCACACATTCAAGAATTAAGTATAATCCATCCAAGGTTGGCATAAGTCATCTATCTAAACTATGGTATAGAATGAAGTATCCTTCCTAAGCTATGAACTATCAAAGTCCTCAATTTGTGTGGTAAGTGCACATGAAGTCTAGAACTAAGCCATAATCCATCAAAGGTTTCCCTAAGCCATGGAATATCAAATTTCTTAAACAACATGCCATTAAAACCATTGTATAATCTCATCTTCATTCTCACTATAAAGATGTAAGTAGCATAATCATGAAGAAATAATTTCTAAGACAAGATAAGAGTCTCTACAAGATTAAATATGGAATGAAACACAAATACATCAAAGTGTATCTCTAGATTAGACAACTTGTTACATAAATGCAAAGTTCCCCAAATATAAACACAATTAATACATATTTACTTGACAAGGGTTACATCAACTCCCTAAGAAGAGGTTTAGTTACCCATGGTAGCTCTAGATGAAGGAGGAAGCAAGGCATCCAACTCCATTTTCGTGCTCCCTTGTGTTGGCTTGAAGAACTCCTCTTTCTTGCTCTCTTCTCTCTCCTCTCTCTTCCCAAAATGAAGCTTAATGATATATGTGGCCTTGCTTCCCTTCTCTTGTATAGATAAGGCTCTAAAAACCCCCACCAACCAACATCTCCAACCAACCATTAAAGAGGGAAATTAGAATTGAGGAACCCAAGATGCAAGTGGCTGAAAATGGGCCATTCCCGAGTGCAATTCTGCCCTAATTTCGAGCACTCGAAATTGGAGCAGAATGCTCCATTCTTGCCTTGCTCCGCCCGGACCTACTTTGATGAAATGGTCATAACTTTGTGCTCCAAACTCCGAATGGCAAACCGTTTGAAGATTTGGAGAGCTAATTCAGAGCTTTAAATACTTCATGTTTTGGTGGAGATCCAATTCTCAAGGATGGTTGGTCGAAAATGAAGATCAAGGCAGAATTGCATTGCTGCCAGGCAGTTCTGCGCACCTCTGGTAACAAGGCCATAACTCTCTGCTCCGAGCTCCGAATGACAAACCGTTTGAAGATTTGGAAAGCTGATTCAGAGCTCTAAATCTTTCATGTTATGAGAGAAGTCCAGTTCCCAAGTTTTCAAGGTCAAAATGGCGAGCAAAGTTCAGGTTCCACTGCTGCCAGAAATTCAGCCTTGTGCCTTTTGATGGCCAAAACTCCACAAAGCCTTGATTTTGCTCCTTTTTTGGCAAATGGACCTGAAAATATATACATACACACAAATGAAGATAATCTACTTAATTAAACAAACGACGGACTTAACTAATGCAATTTAGGGCGCTTGAATATACAGTATTCAGCGCTTATCACCATGTACTCCTGAACCTTGCTGTCCACCACCCTGATACCCTGACTGTTGTGAAGACATACGGGGTGTAGAGCCTCTAGTAGGTCGTGGGCCCTAATCTGAAGCTCCAAGCTATGGTGTCTGAAGAACCCTGGATCCAGACTGGACCACGGATGATTGTGACTGCCTGAACTATGATCTCGTACCATCACGTGATCCATTCCCCCTCTGTGGGCACTCCCTTTTGAAATGTCCCGTCTGACCACAACTAAAGTAAGCATTCGGAAGTCCGGTCGAAGCAGCAAAAGATTGTGTGGTAGATGTCTGAAGTTATGGGCAACGTGGCCTGATATGTCCTGTTTGATGACAATGGTGGCAGACTACCTCAAGTGTGGATCCCAAAGATAAGGGAACTGTGGGTGTAGGACGTGACTACTGCCGAGACCCTTGTGAGTATGAACTGCCCCCTCCTCCTCTAAACTTCTTCCATTGACTCCCTGAAGATGAAGCCTCACCCTTGAAATGCTTCTTGGACTTCCTAATCCGCTGTGAGTCCCTATCCTCTGCCTCCACAAGCAATGCCCGCCTCACCACTTCAGAATAGACCCTCAAATCCAAGACTGAAACACATGGCCTAATGTTAAGGTGTAGGCCATCCTGGAGCTTCAAGGCCCTGTCCTCATCGGTCCATACTAAGTCCGGTGCATAGCCGGAGAGGGACGTAAACTTGTTCTCGTACTCCATGACACTCATACTCCCTTGGTAGAGGCCATCGAACTTCTTCCTCATTTCCCTCATTGCGGTCCTTGGGAAATACTTTTCATAAAAGAGCCCCTGGAAGACTTCCCAAGTCATTGTCTCAATATTATGGGTGTTGGTGATAGATCTCCACCAAACCTCGGCATCACCTTTGAATGAGAAGGATACTAGAGAGATCCTCAACCGATCTGTGGGCACCGCTATACCGTCAAGCTTTTTGACCGCCTAGTCAAGCCAAAACTCTGACACTAGTGGATCAAAACCTCCTGCAAATGGCTCAAGCTTGAGGCTCTAAAACGTCACAAGGTAGTCCATAGCCGAGTTAGCCACTACCGGCTCTGGAGGCCTCAATCCTGCAGTAACTTTCCGAACCATCTCCTCCATGGCCACTGTAAATCCACGTGTTATCTCCATCATCACCTGTGCGCCATCAAAAGGAGTAGGTGGTGGGTCAACACCCACGCCTCTGCTCCTATCCCTTCTGAGGTGAACTATATCCCTAAGAAGTTGTGTTTCATTCACATGCTCCCCAAGGTTAGGACGCGAAGTCTCTCCAGTCTCACGTCTAGGTGGCATGGTTCTATAAGTACAATGGAAATAGATGAATATAGATGTAAGTCAATAATTAAATGGAAGTGCTCACAATCCCATGCAACTCACTCAATGGAAGTATGAAACGCAATGCATGATAATGCGAACAAACATGTAAATCATGCTAAGTCATAAAACAATTAAGTATATAAGCACGTAACCAATAATTATCATGTAAACATGGAACACGAAATAAACCCAACCTGTCGTCCTTAGGTTTTCGAACCCGGACGCTCTGATACCATGTTGTCACACCCTGAATTCCACGACTTAGGTCGCGAAGAAAAGGAAGGAAAATAAATATATAAAAAAATAAATAAATAGATTCACTTGAGAAAATAAATAATTAATCGGAGAAAAACCGGTGTCATTCAGCACATAAACAGCAACAACAACAACAACAACAACAACAACAACAACAATAATAATAATGACAGTAATAATAAATTTTAAGGAAAATAATTTTTTTGAAGGTTTGCAAAACAGTGGGTGTGAAATTAAAATGACAAATTGGCACATATGGCCAACAAGCTAGGTGAGTTGGACGATCTGCCAGTATGGAAAACATTGCCAGCCCCAAAATTTATTCCTAAATATAAATGGAAAATAAACAAGGCATAAAATAATGCCCAGTAAAGTGCCTAATCCTTCCTGAATATACATGGGCATGGCAAATGATAATCATGATTATAGTATGAATATAAATGTTATATATATATATATATATATATATATATATATATCAGGCCAAACATATTCATGGGGACAAGTCAGTACATGACTTCAATTAAAGGACCTGTATTAAATTTAGATACATGGAAGCCACGATCACGATCCACTTGTGATTAAACTCATATCTAATAAATCATTTACATTAGTCTAATTAAGTGCACCCATATTTACATACATCATACAGTGATTGTTTTAATTCCACCACAAGTCTAAAAATTTAATTTCAAGGTTATTAAATAGCAAGGGTACATATATAATCCAAGTAGAAATTATGGCCTCCATAGCCTCATTACAAACCATAAGGTGAGAAATAATGTTATGGGATTACATGAGTTGAGATAAGAGAGGAAATTCCATAACAACTCCAAAAGATGGATGGGTGAGTTCCTAAGTCATTTTTCCATCCAACAGAATATTACAAACATGTGTCATCAAATACATTATCCAAATACACCATGAGTCAAAATACAAGTCCAAAAGTAAGTTACACAATGGATGTCACAATTGTCACAAGTAGCTCAAAAACATTATCAAGATCCTAATCAAGCTAGGGATGAGGAACCTCCTCTTGGACAATGCCCTTTCCTGAAAAATATAAGAATCAACGGGGTGAGCAACAAATTGCTCCGTAGGAATGTCTTATGAATATAAACTAGGTTTCTCAAAATTTTACAAACATTGCATGGCCATACAATACAAGGAACATGCTCCTTAACATCTAGTCTCAAGGGGAACCTAAATAGGATCATCCTAGTCTAGCATAAATAATATTAATTCATTCATCAAGACAAGCATAAATAATATAGTGTAATGTACATAAATTCACAAGTTACAATAACACATAAATGCTAACTTGAAAATAAAAGTTGAAATTAATTAATGAGATAACTCAGAACACACCCACACTCCCGGTCACATAGCCATACTATGCGCCTAAATAAAAATAGTCATTTTCGGATTACTAGTCCGCCAAAAGCTAACCGATTGGCCAATATGAAGTGGGAAAACTCATGTTTCATCCGCGAGCGCCAAGCCCTCGCATTCTCAAAGTAACAACCCCCGAGTATCTCCCAAAATCAACAAACAAGTCCACAAAATAATCCATATACCATGATATAGTTAGCATGTACAGCTGTTATCTATTAAGAGTTAGAGCTGAATGTACAGCTGTTATCTATTAAGAGTTACTGCTGTTATCTATTAGGAGTTAGCGTGTATTAGTTCTCAAATTAATTGTATAGTTGACTTACCTTGAATAGGTCTGTGTATTCTGTATAAATACCCTTGAGATATATGAAAGAAAGATAACTTTTTCTGCCATTTATCAATTTGGTATTAAAGCTGAAAAGAAAAGAAAAGAAAGGAATTTCTGCTGCTTTCTTTTCTTTTCTTTTCTTTTCTATTTTAACCTTACTTCTAAAGACCTGCAACAGCCGTCAGCAATCTTTTTTGTGCTACTGCTACTTGTCTTCAATACCTCTTAGCCACGATCCATGGCAGCCGAAACAACCACTGACTCTTCCTCTCTAACTGAAAATTCATCTGACAGCAAGAAGTTCTCCACGATGACTATTCACGAAACTTCTTCTCCCATTCCTATTAAATTGGATGGTGCTAATTATCGTGTTTGGTCTCAGATCTTGGAGATGCATATTGCTGGTAGACAGAAAAAGGGGTATATCACAGGAGCGAAGGTCTCTTGATAATCAATCCCGTAAGTCTGAGTGTATCCCTTGGTAACTAATCTAGCCTTGTAGCCCTCAACTGTCCCATCTGACTTATACTTCATTGTAAACACCCACTTATTTCCCACTGTCTTCTTTTCTTGAGGTAACTCGACTAACTCCCAAGTAGAGTTCTTCTGGAGAGCCTTCATTTCCTCTACCATAGCAGCCTTCCACTTAGGATCTCCAAGGGCATCCTGAAAATGGCTAGGAACAGACACAGAATACAACTGAAGGGCAAAAGCTAGGTGAGTCTTAGATAGACGGTGATAGGAAACAAAATCAGAGATAGGATAGACAACATTAGAAGAAAATTTGGAAAAACCCAACCTATCAGGTTCTTTACGATCACGAAAAGGATACCTCCTACCCTGATCACCAACCTGTGGATTCAAGGCAGCAGTCTCCACAGAAGTTACAGGGTTATAATTAATATCTGAAGCATAGTTGTTAAAGGCTCAAGGCGCATAAAAGCGCAAATGCCTCCTGGAGCCTGAGGCGCAAGGCGCAAGGCGAGGCGCGCGCCCGACTGAAGCAAGGCGCACGTTGGAAAAAAAAAAAAACAAAACCCACCCAATAAAGTATTAAAGATGCAAATCATGCAATAGTATATAGAAAGATGTAAAAGTCAACTAAATGAATTACTTAAGTTAAATATTCAACATAAAGATGCCAAAACCAAGTAAATCAAGTACTTGAGTTCAAAACAGTGAATAATTAAACATATTAACATAAAGATGAAAAAGTCAACTAAGGAGAAGTATAAGATAAAACTAAAACAAACATAAACATCATTCTTCCTAAGAAGACAACACCAATGAATCTAAATATCATCCTCGTCATCAATAAGTATAACATCATTTTGATCGTCACTAAATGATTCATAATTCTCAGGATCCTCTTCTATCTCATCTGAATCATCCTCATCCTCATCCACAAGTCGAACTGAAGAACTTCCTGCTCCCTTTGTTGGTAACCGTGAACTAGAACTAGATTTTGATCTAGTAGACCGTTGCGGCCTGCTTGCCTCTCCAATACCAGCAAAATTAGCAACATCACCCCATGTCAAGGAATCATTTTCATAGACTAGATCATGTTCTGCATCAGAATCATCCATCCTCCCCGTCAACCACTCGTTGCTCTCATCAATGTCATCGAGTAAAATGGGATCAAGAGTGTCACGCATATTATATCGACGCCTCAATGCTCTATTATATTTGATGAACACTAAATCATTCAACGTTGTTTGAGCGAGCCTATTTCTTTTCTTGTTATGAAGCTGCAATAAATTCAACTTTAACTAGTACGTATAAAAAATTAAAATTTTAATTTTCAACAATTAAATTACAAACCTAGTTAGTAAATACTAAATAGTATATACTTACATGCTCAAACACGCTCCAATTTCGTTCACAACCAGAAGAGCTACAAGTAAGGCTTAAAACCTTTATAGCAAACTTTTGGAGAAGTTTTGTTGACTTGCCATAAGCTTCCCACCAATTAGCTATTAAAAAAAAAATTAATAATGATGTTTAGCAACTTTAGCTTCATCTTTCTATCGACTCTATTGTCAAAATAATTTTAACACTTAGCTATACTAACTTAATATACTTTACCACTTTACCTGGTCCTCGTGTACTTCTCTGTCTAATAGCAAAGGGATTACCAAAGAGGTCCTCAGCTTTAGAATATAAGGACAGCTCCTCAGTAATTTTGTCTTGGTCTTTGACATCCAGGACTAACCTTGCAATGCATGCATACAAACCCTTTGCAATCTCTTCATCTTCTTCAATTTTCGAATTTGAATAAAAGTATTCTGGGTTCAAATAATAACCTGCTGCATGCAAAGGGCGATGAAGTTGAACATTCCACCTCTTATCAATTATTTCAAAAATATCTGAGTATTTATCTTCTACTCCCCCAAATGATTTTGCAATGGCTTCTTTAGCCTTATCCATAGCCGCATAAATGTATCCCATGGGAGGCTTTCTCTCGCCATCAACTAATCTCAAAACCGGAATAAGAGGACCGGAAACCTTAAGGCTAAAGACAATGTTGTTCCAAAAGGAAGGCATCAAAATATAAGAAGCAACTCTTTTACCGGCTTCCTCTTTCGCCCATTTACTACGATTCCATTCTTCTGAAGTAAACATCTTTCTCAAGTTATTCTTTTGCTTGTGAATACTTGATAATGTGATGAAACATGTAGCAAATCGAGTCTTAGCAGGCCTAAGCAACTCCTTTTTGTGAGTAAAGTTCCTCATAATGTTCAACAACTTTGGTCGTATATAAATATAACTATTCAACTCCACTGCCCTTTGCATTGTTCTAGAGATGGACGGTATTTTCCCAATGTCTTCCAACATCAAGTCTAAGCAATGAGCAGCACATGGGGTCCAATACAAATGTGGGTGTTCTTTCTCTAACATTCTCCCTATTTGAAACCAAACGGGAAAAAGAAAAAATGATATAAAGAGAATGAGTAAATCAAAGTTGATTTAAATTATATATTTGTAAAGAATGTAAACTCTAAAAGTTATAAACATTGAACATTCTTACCGGCATACTTATTGCTTGACTCACTATCTGTGACGACTTGGATGACATTTGCTACTCCAATGCGGTTCACAAATTTATTAAGTAAGTTAAACATCTTGTCACCATCCTTTGAAAAAGAAGAAGTATCTATCGACTCAATAAACATGGTTCCCCTTGGACTATTTACTAGGAAATTAAGCAATGTTCTCCCTCTCTTGTCTGTCCACCCATCTGCCATTAATGAGCATCCAAATTTTGACCACTCCTCCCTATGGTCATTCATCAAAGCATTGGTATTATCCAATTCCTTCCTAAGCAAAGGAACTCTCACCTCATGATAACTAGGTGGTTTCATGCCAGGACCATATTGTCCAATTGCTTCAACAACCTCGGCAAAGCTATCATACTTAACAGCATTGAATGCAATTCCTGCATCATACATCCACCTTGCAAAAGCAGCACACGCTCTTCCTCTCAACTCTTTCTTGCATGCATCATTAATGGCTGTTTGTTTTCCCCCCTCCTTTCTTTTTTGTACCACAATTTCCAGTCTGGGAGTGAAATATAAATCAATCGGTCCCTTTTGCTTTTGCATCTTTGAGGAATTGACTCTAGCACTGCCTGCACTAGCTACCCTTTTTCCCCGATTGCTAACTTTCATGACATCATCCTCATCCTCTCCATCAATGAAATTAATCTCATCACTAGGTAACAAATTCATTTGTTCTTTTTCTTCCTTTTTCTTACTCATGTACTCTTTGATTTCTTCTCTAACACCAGATGGGCATCTTGTGCATGCACTCACATTTCTATATCCTCCAGCTAAGTGTTGCTTAGCCCGATAAATACCTCCTTTTGTAACTTTTGCACAGAAGTTACAAGTGACAGCATTTGTATCTTTCGGATTCTCCAAATGTGAGTAATTCCATGCCGGATCCTTTCTTGAACCTTCACTAGGCATCTTTTAAAGTTCAAACTACAATCAAGTTCAATAGAAATTATGTAAGCTGCAAATCAATCTAATTTTCTATAACTATAAGCACCATCATTCATTCTATAACTATAACAACTAAACATACTTTTAATAATAGAACCTAATTATATTATATGAAAATAATATAACAGTAAACAGTTGCTATTTACAATTTGCGATTGTCTTTTATAATTTAGACTTTAGAGTACACTTCACTAATTATTTCATTTTAACATGTTAGAATGATTCAATGGAACAAATACAGGCATACAATTTGGCTGTAATTGTAATTAAGCAAAGTAACTGCAGAATGTGTTGGCTCAAATTGGGAAATATATCCGTCACAGACTCACAGTCACTCTCTACGTGGAGAGAGCTGATAGATCGGTTTGGAGCTAATTTTTATGGATTCAGTATTTCAGTGTTAAGTAACTTAAGTTTGATGTTAATAAATTTGACTTCAATTTGGTGTTAGTTGTTAACTGGACAACTTCTTCTCTCTATCAGTCTATCTCTCTGTATTTGGTATTTTGGTGTTATGTAAATTATGTATAGATTAGAAGCTTTGTATTCCTCTGCAAATTTTACAAGAAAATCAATTAAATACCTTCTGATTTCAATAAATTTTTTTTTTTTGGGTAACCCGTAACCAAGAAAAAGAATTACATTCTATCTGTCACATACAGGCTACAACAATCCAAAAATAAATAAAAAATAAAATAGCAAGTTTAGCAACTGTTATTTTAAGATTAAAATAGCAACATAATAAATTTGTCACAGTCCAGAGTCTCCACTCTCCTCTCCCCGGCCCCTTCATCAATTCCATCCATATATAACAATTTCTTTTCATAAAAAAAAAAAAAAAAAAAAAAAACATGTGATCTTAATTGGTCATCAATTCCTAAATAAAAGAAAACTTAATATATGAATTAATCTATAAAAGTAAAAAGTTTCTTTGAACAGAGTAATTGGTAATCGCATTTTGAATTCTTGATCTTTTGAGAAAGTGGCATATGAAATGATTGTCACTTGCCCAAAATAAAGGTTAGAATCAATCTGTTGGGGTAACTGAATGACGAGGTTCTTTACAAAAAGGTTTAACCAATCTACTTCCCTCTTTAAAGTTCCAACTTTCTTGTTTATGTCAATTATATACCAACAACTAACTTGATACTTTAGTGCTATGAATTATGATATGGTTCGATTTAGTTATCAAATAATTTCATTCACCTTGTTAACCTTGAAATTTATAAATCAGAACTATATATATACATATAGAATTCCTGATGGTTTTATAATTCTTCTCTGTACCTTAATAGCTACTCAAGAAAAAAAATAAAATAAAAAAATAGAGAAAAAAAAGAAGAAAAAAAAAAAAAAAAAAACTGCCAAACTCGACTCTACGGTCGGTCGAGAGAAGAAAAGAAGAAGAAAAGAAAAAAAAAAAAAAAAAAAAAAACTGAGACAGATCACAGATCCGAGAAGAGAAGGAGAGAAGAAGAAGAGAAGGAAGATGAGAGAAGAAGAAGAGAAGAAGAAGAGAGAGAAGAAGAAGAGAGAGAATGTACCGGCAGAGTCGTGGTGTCGCCGACGTCGTAGATCCAGCAGATCCGACACAGATGACAGATCCGAGACCGAGAGTAACTGTTGTCTATGTCGTCGCCTCTGTGACCTCTGTCTCCGACTTTGTTTTGGTGTTTGTTCTTCTTTTGTTTTTTGTTTTTTTAATGTGGTAACAATGTGTTACAAAAGTAATAAAATAGAAACAATAAAATAATAAAACAAATCAATAAAGTCAATAAACAAACAAAAGTTACAAAAGAAAACGGTTAAAATATTACAACTTCCATCAGGTGCGCCTTTATATCGCCTTTAGCCTTGCGCCTGTAGAGAAAAGGCGCTCGCCTTCTGCAACCTATGCGCCTTAAGGTTCTAGAGGCGCTGAGATGGCGCCTGGAGGCGCCTTGCGCCTCAGGCGCGCGCCTCCGGCGCCTTTCACAACTATGATCTGAAGTTGAAGTTAAAGGAGAAGAAACATGTACCTCAGAGTTAATCATAGAAGATTTTTCCAATGGCATGGTAATATCATCAAGAGGGGTACTAGAGTTAGAAGGAGACGGCATAACAGTGGCATCCTTGTTCCTTCTCACATATACTTCTTTGAACAAGTAGGCTGGTCTTTCACCTATTTTTTCATCGAACTCAGTCTCCACATGATCAAAAGTATCTAAAGGTTCTCCTTTTTTCATAACAGCTGAATCCTCCTCCTTACCTGAAATCCACAACCTCTTTTCTTCCAGCCATAACCGTTCCTCTTCCTTACTACTAATCTCCCCCTAAAGAGGAATCAGAGATACATCCCCAGAAAAATAAGACTCGCTTTCACAAAACTGAACATCCATGGACACATAATATTTACTTGTAGGAGGATGAAAACATTTATAGCCCTTTTGTGAACTAGAGTAACCAAGGAAGACACACTTAAGAGCACGAGGGTCAAGCTTATCCCTATGAAGAGAATGTATATGAACAAAACACACACAACCAAAAACTTTAGGACAAATATTAAGTGTAGAAGGAATAGAGTGAAATCGGGATAGCATTCTTAATGGAGTTTGATATTTAATTATACGAGAAGGCATTCGGTTAATAAGAAAAATAGCAGTCATGATAGCCTCAGCCCAGAAACGCTTAGGAACATTCATAGTAAAGCATAAGGTACGAGCCACCTCTAAGAGATGACGATTCTTACGCTCTGCTATGCCATTTTGTTGTGGCGTGTAGGCACACGTTGTCCGGGGGAAGATGCCATGTTGTTTGAAGAAATCAGTAAGAGACTGATTCACATACTCACCACCGTTGTCAGAATGGAAAACCTGAACCTAAGTATTAAATTGGGTGATAATCATTTTGTAAAACTGAGGAATAGCATGTATAACATCACTCTTAGATTTTGGACCAAACCCAAGCTCACTTAAGAGAATCTTCGACCATGTAAGCTCCGTAATTGCATGATGAAGAGCACGGTATTCAGCTTCTGCACTAGACAACAATACCACATTCTGTTTCTTACTCCTCCAGGTAACCAAATTGCCTCCAACGAATGACACATACCCTGAAGTAGACTTCTTATCCAACTTGGCTCCCGCAAAATCAAAATGTGTATAACCCACAATGTCTAGGTGTCCATGCCTGGAGAACATAATACCTTTACCTAGAGAGGACTTTAGATAAGCCAAAATACGATTCACTGCATTCATATGTCGGTCACTCGGATTGTGCATGAATTGACTCACAACACTAACTGCATACGACAAGTCAGGCCTAGTATGAGTCAGACAAATCAACTTCCCCATTAGTCTCTGATATCTCTCCTTATTTGTCAGAATCTGATCAGGATAGATAGCTAAGCCATGATTTACTTCAATAGGAGTGTCTATAGGAACACACACAGAGTTACCAGTTTCAATCAAGAGATCTAATGTATACTTACGTTGAGAGAGAAAAAGTCCTTACCTGGACCGAGACACTTTAATGCCCAGAAAGTATTTCAGAGCCCCCAAGTCCTTCATTTCAAATTCCTTGGCCAAATAGCTCCGAAGCTTCTCTATCTCATTGGTGTTGCTACCTGTAACAATCATGTCATCCACATAAATGATAAGCAAAGTAATATCATCACCATTCCTCTTATAGAAGAGAGTGTGATCTGCCAAAGCTTGCTTAAAACCATACTTCTTCATTGAGTAGCTCAACCTGCCAAACCATGCTCTTGGTGATTGTTTCAATCCATATAAAGCCTTCTTTAGCTTGCATACCTTACCTCCTTCAGGTGTAAACCCCGAGGGAGGATCCATATACACCTCCTCTATCAAATCACCATAAAGGAAGGCATTCTTCACATCAAACTATTGTAATGGCCAGTCCAAATTAACTGCGAGAGAGAGTATAACTCGAACAGTGTTCATCTTGGCCACAGGAGCGAAGGTCTCTTGATAATCAATCCCATAAGTCTGAGTGTATCCCTTGGCAACTAGTCTAGCCTTGTACCTCTCAATTTGGTGACCTGGAGGAGTAAGAAACAGAATGTGGTATCGTTGTCTAGTGCAGAAGCTGAATATCGTGCTCTTCATCATGCAGTTACGGAGCTTACATGGTCGAAGATTCTCTTAAGTGAGTTTGGGTTTGGTCCAAAGAAACCTATATTGATTTTGTGTGATAATATGATAGCTATTGATATTGCTAATAATCCAGTGCAACATGATCGAACTAAGCATATTGAACTTGACCGAAACTACATCAAGGATAACCTGGATTTTGGTGTGATAGAGGTTCCTTACATTAAGAGTGCAAACCAGCTGGCTAATATGTTGATTCATGGTGTTACTAGTGGCTCATTTCATACATCACTATCCAAGTTGGGCATGTGCAATATCTATGCACCAACTTGAGGGGGAGAGTTAGTGTGTACAGCTGTTATCTATTAAGAGTTACAACTGAATGTACAGCTGAATATACAGCTGTTATCTATTAAGAGTTATAGCTGTTATCTATTAGGAGTTAGCGGGTATTAGTTGTCAAATTAATTGTATAGTTGACTTACCTTGAATGGGTCTATGTATTCTGTATAAATACCCTTGAGATATATGAAAGAAAGATAACTTTTTCTACCATTTATCAATTGATATACCCAAATTGCACTTCACATGCGCACATAAATTATACTAATCACACAATCCATGTCCTATGATCCAAATCACTATAATAGCATACTCTTTGATGCAATGTCAACAAATTGGGTATTTTAAAGTCATGTGATTTCATGTTGTTATTATATCAAATTTCAATTATGTAAAAGTTTAATGTCATTATAGAAATGTACATCTTCAAAGTTAACCCTTACAAGATAACAAATACATAAAAATTCATAAACAACCACAACATATAAGACAATTTAATTACAAGTAATTGTACACACTAAAATTTAACACTTTAATAAACATCAATAATATCAAAAATGAAACAAATAATATGTTATACATGAAAATTAATATAAGAACTCAATAAAACATTATGGACATGCAATTAATCATTATATAAGCTCTCTAATCCAACCCACATGCACAAGTGTATGCATAACTCACACAATGGTCATAAAATTCCAAGAACTCCTAGGTTATAAGCACAATACACCCCTACCTCAAGCTAGGAGCAAACCCTAGCTACTCCAAAGGAAAAATGTGCTCCAAATCCAAAATTGATTGAGGGGTTTTGTTCCTTTTGTAATCCCCATCAACTTCCCTTCTATGGCAAGCTCAAAACCTCAAAGATTAGAGATGAAATGGTGGAGAAATGGTTGAACTAAAATGAAAAAGAAAAGAATGGGAGAGAGAAGGGAGAGTGTCGGTGGAGTGGGAGAAATGAGAGGATTTGGTTTGTCTTCTACTCTCTCTCTCTATACAAACACCCATATACATATCACACACATTCTCATCCACACATATCTTATCAACTAGTTAACCTAGGCCCCACAACATAACAAAATGCAATTAAAAATAAATATAAAAGGAAAAAAAAATGAAGATAAACTTGGTCATCACAAAACTCCTCTTCACGTAACTAAATAAAGAGCGAATAATATGAAGTTTCAGCATCGCCATAGATGACTCATTCCCTTTGAACATTCTACTATTCTTCTCCTTCCAAATGCACCCCCAGACGCAATGCGAAACTGTCCTCCAGTTGTTGCGAACACTGATTCTCACACGGCATCCCTCCATGCATTAATCAAACCTTTAGAAGATCGAGGCATCACCTAAAACATGCCGAATAAGCCAAATATGAGGTTCCGACAGTCGTACGCCACTGGGCAATGCAGGAGGATATGATCCACTGACTCACCATCTCGTTTGTAAAGACAATACCAATTAACAATATAGTTGCCTCTCTTCCTCAAATTGTCAATCGTCAAAATCTAGCCCTATACAATAGTCCAAACAAAAAATGCCACTCTGGGAGGAGCAGTAAAATGCCATATGGTTTTCCATGGAAAATCAATGCCAACGAAGTTGGTTAGGCATCAAAACAGGATCGTACTTCAAATCGACCATGGGAAAAGTGGATCCACCTAATATCATCACTACCTCTGCCAACTGCCTTATGTTGATACAACATATCCAGAAGAACACATACCTCGTCCCCTCCCAATCTTGAAAGGAACACTGAACGCTAACGTCCCACGTAATCCCACTACTATCAAGCCGATAACAGTCAACTACGCAGGCATGTCTGTTGGTGGTGATGCTATACAAACTTGGAAAGGCGTAAGATAACGGCTGATCACCGCGCCATAAATCCTCCCAAAATTGAACATATCTACCGTTACACACCTTAAATCTAATATGGGAAAAGAAAACATCCCATCCCTTCGGGATGAATTTCCATACACCAACTCCTCCCTTAATAGAGACTGGACGAGTAGACCACTTGTCACTCTCATCCCCAAAACGACATTGAAGGGTTGAAGCTGAGAGTAAGCATATCATGAGGGTGATGCGATAGCATATCACACACACATGCCTCCACCTAGACTTAAACTCCTGACCTACCCTTTGGGGAGGTAGGTTTGTACTAGCTGGGTTATTACCCATTTGATAATGTTATGCATTTCTAGTATCATAAATGATAGCTAAAGAGGGCTCTTGAGAGTAATCAATAGGCTGGTCCACCAAATGAGTTCTCCATGCAAAAAAGAAAATAAAAAAACCTTCGTACTTGTTAGTAACCAACTTAATTGTCATGTGCTTGGCGCAGTAATCCCCCTGTTGGCGTAGACATCTTGGTAAACTCTTTGAATTTCATTCTTATAGATGCATGGTCATAGAGATGCCTTCTCTTTCAAACAAGTGTATGTTTCTACTTATATTAAGATCCACCTTCAACGGTTATTCATAATCCATTTACAACTGATCTAAGCAGCTAAAGCCAATATGAGTGCTCCATTTTTATTCATGTGTCTTTTTTTGGTCCTATCTATATCATTTTCATCTTCAACACTCTATAGGATGAGGAAAGGCTCATCTATCTCTATGGAGAAACTTGGTGATGTTTTGATTTCAGAAAATGGTGTATTCTCTGTGGGCTTTTATCCAGTAGGTGAGAATGCTTTTTGCTTTGCAATATGGTTCAGTCAAGCATTATCCGATGGGAGTCACACCGTTGTTTGGATGGCGAACCGAGATTAACTAGTTAATGGAAGAGACTCAAAGCTATCCCTACTAAAAACTGGGAATCTTATCCTAGTCGATGCTGGTCGTCTCACTCTTTGGGCCACTGAAACCACCTCTGCTTCTTGGGTGCAACTACAACTTTATAACACTGGTAGTCTTGTTCTTCATACTTTGGGGGGGGGAAATCCTTTGGCAAAGCTTTTATTCACCAACAGATACTCTTTTCCCTCAATAATTATTCACCAAAAATACCATGCTAGTTTCATCAAGAAGCCAAAACAGTTATTCTTTTGGTTTCTACAAGTTCTATTTCGATGATGAACACGATCTTCGTCTTCGTTTTGATGGTCTTGAAACATCCAGCGTTTATTGGCCAAACCCGTGGCTGCGACCATGGTTATGGGAAATTGGAAGGTCTACTTACAATAACACTAGAACTGCGGTCTTCGATTCCTATGGCCATTTCAAGTCATCCGACGATTTGAAGTTCTCGTCTGTGGATTTCGGCAAGGGACCTAAGAGAAGATGGACTATTGATGCTGATGGAAACCTTCGATTATACAGTCTAGATGAAAAGAGGAGAGATTGGATTGTTTCTTGGCAAGCCCACCCTACCCCATGCTTCATTCATGGTTTTTGCGGACCAAACAGTTTGTGCACTTACGCTGCTGAAACCGGTAGGAGATGCAATTGCCTACTGGGACATAAGATGAAAAATTACACAAATTGGTCTTATGGTTATGAACCAGATTTCAATTTCTCTTGCAACAATAATGATGAGGCTGTTTTCATAGAATTTCCTCATGTTGAATTCTACAGCTATGATGTTGGGTACTTCCCAAATCAAACCAAACCTTAGAGTGGTGTGAGAAGTGTTTGTAGCATTGCAATTGCCAAGGGATCTAATACAAATTTAGCAAGGAAGGTTACTATCTCTGTTACATTAAGGCTTAATTGCTTAATAGATATCTCTCGTTAGGTTTTAAAAGTCCTATGTATATAAAATTTCCCAAAGCTAATCTTTCATCCTATGACAAGATCGTTCAAGAATTCTAGTTAGATTGCTCACCCTAAGTTACAACACAGCTCAACAGAACTTACACGAAGAAGCAAGAAAATGGCACGGTGAAGTTCATGCTTTGGTTCGCCCGTGGATGCGAAGGAGTTCAGATCATCGGTTTCTTGTTAGTTTTGTATGTATTGTATAGAAACCGTTAAGGTTCCATTGCCATGGAGAAAGGTTACCTTAACATTGCAACCGGATTCAAAAGATTCACCTATGCTGAGCTTAAGAAAGCATCACGTGATTTTAGTGCAGAATTTGGAAGAGGAGGTAGTGGCATTGTATATAAAGGCATATTGTCTGACAATAGAGTTGCAGCAATCAAGCGTCTCAGCGAAGCTAGCCAAGGAAAAACAGAATTTCTAGCAGAAGAAAGCATAATTGGGAGGCTTAATCACATGAACTTGATAGAGACGTGGGGTTATTGTGCAGAGGGAAAGTATAGACTTTTGGTGTATGAGTACATGGAGCATGGATCTTTAGCAGAAACCCTAACTCTCAATACTCTTGATTGGACGAAGAGATTTGAAATTGCATTGGGTACTGTAAAGGGCCTAGCTTATTTATATGAAGAGTGCTTGGAGTGGGTTTTACACTGATGTAAAGCCTTAGAACATACTATTAGACTCTAATTACCAACCGAAAGTTGCAGATTTTGGCGTGTCTAAACTCTTAAATAGAGGTCGCACTGATGTTTCAAGTTTCTTTAGGATAAGAGGTACTAAAGGTTACATGGCTCCTGAATGGGTTTTTAATTTGCCCTTCACCTCCAAAGTTGATGTTTATAGCTACAGGATCGTCATGTTGGAGATGATAACAGGAAGGAGCCCGACCGGTGTCCACCCCATGTATGATATTGGGGTAATGGAGCAGCAAAGGTTGGTCACATGGGTGTGGGAGAAGATGCATGGAACTACAGGAAATGCATCATGGATTGAAGAAATTAGACTGTACCATGGATGGTGAATATGAAAAGGTTAATATGGAACTTCTGGTTAGAGTGGCTTTGCAATATGTAGATCAGGAAGACAAAGATTCAAAACCCACCATAAGTCTCAAGACCCACCGCGAGTAAGGTAGTGGAGGTACTTCTGGGCCATGAAAATGATGACTTCTAAAAGTCAGCCCTTGGATTATAATTGTAACGTGTCCAATTTTCGTCATTTTTTCAATTTCTGAAATTTTTCGTCATGCAAGGGCATTTTTATCTTTTTTCGTTTTGCGTGTCGGACAGTGTAGGGTGTACCGGTTGTGTCCGAGAGTTGGTTGGGACATTTCATTGAGTCCAGGACTCTTTGAAATGCCAAGGTTGCCATTTTTGCATTTTTTTCCGTTTTTCGTGGCGGACGGTTCCGAGTGGGACCCGCTACCAGATTTGTTGCATCCGGAGATCTTGGTTGGATTCATTCGCATCATATTTATTTATTTAATTTGTTTTAAGTGATTGTGAATTAATGTGTATAAGTATATATATATATGTGGTGTATAATGAGAATAAAAATAAAAAGGAAAATAAATTTAATTTTTGGTGGGGCCCACACATCATGTTAAAGATTGACCCAAGAGGCATTTAGGCCTCATTTCTTACTTCCCTTTCTCTCTCCCCGCTGGTACTTTCTCTTACCCCTTTTACTTTTAACTTTTTTTTTTTTTCAATCAAAACTTTAGAGCTTGATTTCCCCTTCAATACTTGGAATTTTTGGAGCCGTTTGCGGCAACTCGAAGAGCTCGGTGAGGACTTCACGTTGATGTAAACAATTTCTTGTTTGGCTAAGCTTAAAATTTTGAAAATTCTGTGGTATAAATTGGGGGTTTTCATCTAGCTTGAGGTAGGGGTTCCTAATTCATGTTTTTCTTGTTCCCTTGTGAGCTGTCTCTCATTAATTGTTGTAAAGCATGTTTAATTTTGAGTTATTTGTCTTGAAGATGATGTAAATGTTGTATATGAAGTTTATGATCATATGTGTTAATTGAATTATATGAAAAACTTGCTTATGTGTTAATTTCCTTGTCTAAATGTTGATTTTCCTATGCCTATTATGTTGTAAACTTGCTAGAAGTGATATATGAAAGCATGTGTAATTTTCTTAGAATTCTTGTAAAACATGCTTATATGTGTTGTATAAAATCCCTTATTTCCATAGCATTGAAAGCATGAGACATACATGCATACCAAGGGGCATGAATGGAGGAAAATGATTTGGAATAAACGAAAAAGGGATTTTTGGGGAGATGTTTTAATTCAAGGGATTTTGAGAAAACCTGGTCGCCGCGGAGTCACCAAAGGGCCGGTGTGTTAATGTAACCTAGAGGGAACTAGGGAGATCGCCCTAGCGTGGTTGAGCCATTTGTCCCTAACTGACGCCGCGGGGGTACTAAGGGTCAGTGACAGTGGCCAATCCTTCTCTCGTATCGCTTCAGAGTCACCAAAGGACAGGTTATATTAACAGTTTATGAAGCGATTGATGTTTTCTGAAAATGGGGAGTGACATGCATGGCATTACATTCATGGCACGCATTTGTTTGTTTTGAATTTGGAATTGATATTGTATTTTTCCCCTGTTTAGCATAACCTCGCTCCCTATTGTTTTATTCATTATTTGGATTCACGTAGCTATAAGAGGTGTGTTTTAGGCACCACCTATTGAGCAATTTGCTCACCCTTTTATATTTAACATTTTTCAGGACACGGAGAAGAAGTAGCGAATGATAATCCACCCCAGCCTTAGCTTGGAGTAGGAAAATGTCTCTTTTTGCTAACCTTTGTATTTGGGCTTAATTTTTTAAAATATTGACTCAAAATGTATTATTTTGCAACATGTGGTATATTTGGTTCATTTTGTATATGGCCATTGGGGAAATGGAATTAACTTTTAATTACACTAAATCCTTTAGTGTATTTTAAGTAACGTGTTGTAAATTGTGTTAACAATGTGGTAGTTGTTATTGTATTAGGTGTTGAAATGTATTTTAATATGTACGTGAGTGTAGTGGTGTAGGTGGTTGGTTATTAAAGTTGGTGTATCTCGGTTTTCTTTGGACAGTGGCATTTTGGGTGAGGATAACCCAACCAGTCGACGTAAAATCCCATACGTCGACCGGATGACCTGAACCAGTCGACGTGAATTTCCCACATGTCAACCAGTATCTTGGCAGTGAACATTTCCATTGTACAAGTCTTTAACCAGTCGACGTGTAGCCTTCCATACGTCGACTGGTATTCTGGCAGTGGGTTTTTCCACTGTATACGTCCTAAACCAGTTGACGTGTAATGTATACACGTTGACCGGTTCCTGTTCCATACATTTTTTATTTCGTTTCCCTAATTATTTTTTACCACCTATCTAAAGTTGTGAGAATTTACTTTATGACCCAAATAAAATACATTAATTATATTTTAATTACGGAAATGACTGTTTGGCCCCCAGATTTTTCACATTTATTATTATGCTACATAAGTAAATGACTATTGTACTCTCGGAGTCTCAAACCATTAGATATGTGACAAATGACTATCTCGTCCTTGTTGGACTTTAATTTACAAATTTAATGTGAAAGGACCGTATTACCCTTGGATGATCTAGGGTCAGGCAAGGACCCGTTTAATGATCTGGATCTAGTGGATTTGGGTCGTTACAAATTTGGTATCAGAGCAATGGTTTGAATACCATTTGGACGACGGGTAGAGGCCTACCTAGGATTGCGTGGGAAGTTTAATTGCATATTTATATGCTTATGTGTTAAGTGTTTAATATATTTTTTTATTTTTTATTTTTTATTTTTTATTTTTTAGAAGCATGGCTAATTACTTACCTCTTTACCTGTTTATGTGTTAATTACTTGTTGAGTTGAAACATGCTTAAGTATTTCATAATAAGTGATAATATTTATGAGATTAATCCTATGGTTAATTTTTTTAAAACATACTAAAATGACAAGGTGTCTGTTAATTGAGTTGTTTATCATGTATATAGGTATACTTACCCGATTATGTACTTATTTTCTAAGTTGTTTATTGTTATACAAGCATGGTATATGTGTTAAGATGACGAGTGTTAAAGTTATGAAATATGTTATATGATGAGTATGACTATATGCTAAGTACCACGCATGCTTATGTGTTATAGGTGTGTCGTACTGACTTAAATGATCCATGAGTAAGTCATATGTTTTTAGTATGTAACTGTATAGCATGCGCGTTTCTATGTTGTATTAGTTTTGTGAGTTATCACCTATGACTGGAAAAGGTATCAGCGTTGTGAGCAGGGGTGATGTGAATAGCACGATCTTTTGAGTCCGGTTTGATTGGGACACGTCGTTCCATTATGAGTCTTTTCCCTAGAGACTGGTAACGGTGAAAGGGTTTGATCTTAGGTGTCCTTTGGGACGGAAGTCCTCATTTTCTTGCACAGGAGAGAGTTTGTGTTGTGCTTCCTCGGTATAGTGAGTGGACTCTTGGGATGATGGGCTAGTGGGGTATGGTGTGTGAGTCATGGGTTCCTTTTAGGTGAGTAGAGTTGATTTGATGTCACAGAACATGAGGGGGTATATGCAGTGTATGACTTGTGAGGTTCGGGTGTTGTGCGGGTTGATCAAGGTTTGTATTTGGATTCTCATTTAGAAGTTCACTGATGTTTAAGGTTGCGAGTTTGTCTCTTAGATTGCCGTTTTGGGAATAGGAGTGGAGGTTGACCTAGAGTTGGCGACAAAATGGGTAGGTTGCACCTTTTGTTTTGATCCCCATCAAGGAAGGCAGAAACTTAGTGTGATGTTGTTTGGTGACCATAACGTGTTGGTCACAGATTATGTTGAATCGGTGTGAGGAGTGACCTCTTGGGCTTGGTTGCTTGTTTTATTTGATTTATTTGTTTTGTGGTCCTATGGGCGGGTGTGCGTGAGCATGTGCAGGTGGCACCAGAAGGCTACCACACTGGGCGAGCTGCGGGCACACAACTCAAATGAAATCGATGTGGACATTCCATTGTGTTGGATGGTAGTCATGGCGATTGGTTGGGAAATGATGGTGTTAGGAGTGTAGGAGTTGTGTACCCTTTTGTTTGGTCAGATAGGTCAATTGTTGGTATGACTCGGGTGTCCAGTTAGATACCAATGAGAGGCCATTGTTTTGTAGTCATCGTGAAGTACAGTTTGTGTGGTTGACCGTTTGGCGTGGTGTCTATTGTCCTTCTTAGGGAATACTCCTGTAGCGTTGCCACGTAGGATTCTTATTTTCTTGTAGCGGGTTGTTGACTGTGGTGTCGGGTATCATGAGTGATGTGTGTTTTATGTCGGGTTGGTATCACTTTTGAATGAACGGTTGGTTAGTGGAAGCTCGTTGCTTCCCGGGGATTGGAGTTTGTGCAGTTATTTTGGGAAGGACGAACATGAAGGTGGTGGAACTTGAGGTTTTTGTTATGAAGAGTGAGTCGGTTTAGGGGTGACCCCAGTATTCAGGTAGGAAGTAGTGATTGGTTGTTGTCCATGGTAGGTTTAAGACGTGGTTTAGCATTGTGGTGACATTTGTGGTTTATCAGTTTCACTTGGTTAGAACAGTGTTGCCACGGGGTTATTACTTGAATAAAATCTTTTTTTTTTAAATTAAGTATGATGCGTTATCCTGGCTAGTATTAGTTACTCCCTTCCATTGCTACGTTGGGTGTGTTGATGTCCTTATATGGGAGTATTTGTTTTATTTCACTCTTTACAGTATTATTTTCTTTTATTTTTCTTGTGCACGGCATTCTTGGCACTCAATGTGCATGTATTGTATGATGGATTTGGTTTTTTTTGCATTAACATTTTTGCATTTTATGTGCGAGGTTCCAGTGTTGATGGTGTATGACGGTCTGTTAGTGGCGAGGTCGCTTAAGATTGAGTTCATAGTTCCGTACGGGTATCCGGTTGATTCTTCTCCTTATATGTAAGGGGTTTAGCTCATCTCAAGTGAGACTAGGTGTCCACAGTTGGGCGATTGGTGAGTAACGTGTGATAGGGTATCGGTTGTATTCAGGTATGAGTCATTAGTCTCTTGTGAGAGCGGGGTCGTTACCCCTCCATTTGTTCTAGTCCTGACAAGGACGTCATTGTCGTGAGTCTTGTTCTCCCTTTTGGAGTTGTGCGCTTCCGTGGGTGGACGAACTTATGTGGTTTGTGGTGTTGTTAGAGTCAACCGGTAGGTTTAAGTGAATGGGTCAACTCACTCCCACGGAGGGATGTGTAATCTTTGGTTTTAGTAGTGTCTGTTCTGAGAATAGTCTTGACCGGTGGTGTGTGAGGTACGAGTTGCCGAATAGGATTATGTTTCTG
This sequence comes from Cornus florida, assembly GCF_030987335.1. Lineage (NCBI taxonomy): Eukaryota > Viridiplantae > Streptophyta > Magnoliopsida > Cornales > Cornaceae > Cornus > Cornus florida. The sequence goes on along the minus strand of NW_026775579.1, from coordinate 54,788,440 downwards.
GTGTCTTGTACTAGCAGTGATGGCTAGGGGATGTGTCATGAACGGCAACTGAGGATGATTAGGTGATGTGATGTGGGTTATGTACTCGGATGTTTTTATAGGAACAGTGTCTTGAGGATAAGTGTCGACGCCGCCTTAGAATTACATGATTGGTGAATGTGGGACTCTATTGAGGAATGATGAGATGATTGACTTTGGTTTTGAGGTTTTAAGCATGAGATAATCGCACTGTGCATTTTAACGAGGTAAGAATTGAATCAAATGATGTCATGGAGTTATTTACCTGGTATGGGTATTATGAGAAGATTAGGAAGCTTTAATGCTGTTCGTTGATTGAGACATTTGGTGCCTTGTCATTTTGTTTGTTATGGTTATATGGTTGAGGTGTGATTGAGATTATGAGAATATGTATATGACGTATAGTTGTTGAAATTATATAAAGTGATGGATTGATAGTGAGTGGATCTCATTTTTGTTTTGTGGACTGTGCGAGATTATATTTGAGGTGTGGACCTGAGGACAAAAACGACGTCTGTGCTGAGGTCGGATCGAGGATGAGGATAGCCTGGCCAACCATTTCTCTTAAATCAATCCCTCTTTAGCACGATGTCGGGTCAAAGGCCAATGATTGTTTATGTTGACACGAATAATGAGAGTATAATGTTGGGCGTGTGTTAGTGTGGTGGGGTGAATTCAGGCGGTTTGTCTCGGATGACGAGGTGTGCTAGGTGGGACCAAGTGTCAAATCCGTTTGATTATTAAGGATTTTGTTTTGAGGATTTGTGCCCTGGGTGCAAGATGGTGCATTTTACTTATTTAGTGACTAAGGTTTATACAGTCATTGGGGGACTCATTGTTTAATCATCTTGAAGTTATTAAGAATAATGATTATCATATAGTGTGATTAGTAGTCGTTGGTACGATTATGTGGTGGTGTGGCTACGTATTAAATAGCAAGTGTTTGGTCTGTCAAGGATGTGTTAAGATTAGATATTGTCTTTTCGATGGTCTGGTGACTGTTCTTTTCTCAGGCTTTGGAGCCTTTTGTGACTGTGTAGAATAGACTGATGTCCGTTTTGAGTTAGGCATAAGGTCTTGTTAGTGTTGTGGTGACGTCCGGTGTCAAAGGCAATAATGCCGGTAAGTTCATAGTCTCAGGGTTTCTGAGGTATTCTCGGGAAGTGTGTGGTTTTGGGCCTTCTCCATAAGGAGGGTAGATTTCGAGGACGAAATCTCTTTAAGGAGGGTAGATTGTAACGTGTCAAATTTTCGTCATTTTCTAATTTCTGAAATTTTTCGTCCATGCAAGGGCATTTTTATCTTTTCTCGTTTTACGTGTCGGACAATGTGGGGTGTACCGGTTGTGTCCGAGAGTTGGTTGGGACATTTCATTGAGTCCAGGACTCTTTGAAATGCCAAGGTTGTCATTTTTGCATTTTTTTTCGTTTTTCGGGCCGGACGGTTCCGTATGCGACCCGCTACTAGAGTTGTTGCATCTGGAGATCTTGGTTGGATTCATTCACATCATATTTATTTATTTAATGTGTTTTAAGTGATTGTGAATTAATGTGTATAAGTATATATATATATGTAGTGTATAATGAGACTAAAAATAAAAGGGAAAATAAATTTAATTTTTGGTGGGGCCCACACATCATGTTAAAGATTGAACCAAGAGGTATTTAGGCCTCATTTCTTACTTCCCTTTCTTTCTCCCCGCTGGTTCTCTCTCTCAACCCCCTTTTTTTTTTCAATCAAAACTTTAGAGCTTGATTTCCCTTTCAATACTTGGAATTTTTGGAAGCCGTTTGTGGCAACTCGAAGAGCTTGGTGAGGACTTCACGCTGATGTAAACAATTTCTTGTTTGGCTAAGCTTGAAATTTCGAAAATTCTAGGGTATAAATTGGGGATTTTCATCTAGCTTAAGGTAGGGGTTCCTAATTCATGTTTTTCTTATTTCCTTGTGAGTTGTCTCTCATTAATTGTTGTAAAGCATGCTTAATTTTGAGTTATTTGTCTTGAAGATGGTGTAAATGTTGTATATGAAGTTTATGATCATATGTGTTAATTGAATTATATGAAAAACTTGCTTATGTGTTAATTTCCTTGTCTAAGTGTTGATTTTCCTATGTCTATTATGTTGTAAACTTGCTAGAAGTGATATATGAAAGCATGTGTAATTTTATTAGAATTCTTGTAAAACATGCTTATCTGCGTTGTATAAAATCCCTTATTGCCATAGCATTGAAAGCATGAGACATACATGCATACCAAGGGGCATGAATGGAGGAAAATGATTTGGAATAAATGAAAAAAGGGATTTTTGGGGAGATGTTTTGATTCAAGGGATTTTGAGAAAACCCGGTCGCCGCGGAGTCACCAAAAGGCCGGTGTGTTAATGTAACCTAGAGGGAACTAGGGAGATGGCCCTAGCGTGGTTGAGCCATCTGGGCTCCAAATGACGCCACGGGGGTACCAAGGGTCAGGGACAGTGGCCAATTCTTCTCTCGTGTCGCTGCGGAGTCACCAAAGGACGGGTTATATTAACAGTTTATGGAGCGACGGATGTTTTCTGAAAATGGGGAATGACATGCGTGGCATAGCATTCCTGGCACGCATTTGTTTGTTTTGAACTTGGAATTGATATTGTATTTTTTCCCGGTTTAGCATAACCCCGCTCTCTATTGTTTTATTCATTATTTGGATTCACGGGGCTACAAGAGGTGTGTCTTAGGCACCACCTACTGAGCAATTTGCTCACCCCTTTATATTTAATATTTTTCAGGACACGGAGAAGAAGTAGCGAACGATAGCCTACCCCAGCCTTTGCTTGGAGTAGGAAATTGTCTCTTTTTGCTAACCTTTGTATTTGGGCTTAATTTTGTAAAATATTGACTCAAAATGTATTATTTTGCAACATGTGGTGTATTTGGTTCATTTTGTATATGGCCATTGGGGAAATGCAATTAAGTTTTAATCACACTAAATCCTTTAGTGTATTTTAAGTAACGTGTTGCAAATTGTGTTAACAATGTGGTAGTTGTTATTCTATTAGGTGTTGAAATGTATTTTAATATGTATGTGAGTATAGTGGTGTAGGTTGTTGGTTATCGTGTATCTCAGTTTTCTTTGGATAGTGGCATTTTGGGTGAGGATAACCCAACCAGTCGACGTAAAATCCCATATGTCGACCGGATGACCTAAACCAGTCAACGTGAATTTCCCACATGTCGACCGGTATCTTAGCAGTGAGCATTTCCATTGTACAAGTCTTTAACCAGTCGACGTGTAGCCTTCCATACGTCGACCGGTATCCTGTGCACGTCCCAAACCAGTTGACGTGTAATGTATACACGTTGACCGGTTCCTGTTCCATACATTATTTATTTAGTTTCCCTAATTATTTTTTACCACCTATCTAAAGTTGTGAGAATTTACTTTATGACTCAAATAAAATACATTAATTATATTTTAATTACGGAAATGACTATTTGGCCCCCGAATTTTTCACATTTATTAGTATGCCACATAAATAAATGACTATTGTACCCTCGGAGTCTCAAACCATTAGATATGTGACAAATGACTTTCTCGTCCTTGTTGGACTTTAATTTACAAATTTAACGTGAAAGGACCATATTACCCTTGGATGATCTAGGGTCAGGCAATGACCTGTTTAATGATCTGGATCCAGTGGATTTGGGTCGTTAAAATAATTTTGAGTTTATGCTTTCTATATATTTGTTTCCAGAATCTTATCTTATTTGTGGTAGCAACTTATTTGACTACCTTTTATTCTTTGTATTCAATCTGCTATGTCGTTTGCTTCATCTGTGGTTTGTGTTTATTTGTTCATGGATTTTTACTTATCCCTGAATTTGTTCTGCTCCAATATATCATATAGTTGTGAATCTGTTCATTTGTTTCTTAGCTTTTAATTATTTTAATAGATTCGCAATCACCCAACACTTGAACCGCAGAAAAACCCCAACGCAGAACAATTTACTAAACAAATATCATATTATATGAGTGCATTTTAGTTATGTCATACCAACAGTTAGTCCCATCGATGTTGGTGTAATATTTTAAGCTATAAAAAAAGTGTAATTTTATCAAATCTCCGAATGATTTAGTATAATTTATCCAAATAAAATGTCTAAGTCCTCCTTAACAACCAAGTTGGTTCGGTCCAAATTGCACCACCAGGCTCTAGACATGATTGAAGATGATAGTGATTTTACCGAACTCTTCATGTGGAAGTTGTCGGTGCGATCATCATTATTATTGTCATCCTTGCCTTAATTCCGTATGAATAAAAATGTGGTCGGACACATGAATTCTCCTTTTCTTCTCATTCCTATTACAATCCATCTCTCCTACAATATATAATTTTTAAAATTCATTTTCATTAATTTCACCCGTGTTATTTTCAGTCTACATCATTGCCTCCTATCGATCTTCTACACAAATAAGTCTTACTCTATCAGGAATGTGGAATTTATGGATGCGTTTTGCATGGGTTGAATTATTGCTGGCAGGTAACTTCCAAGTTGAAATGATAAAATAGTTACTATACTTATTTCACAAGATTGAGGGAGGAAATATTATTCTCAATCTAGATAAACCCTTTTCCTCAACTATTTGAAGTTATTACATGAACCTAGTTTGGTGGCCCTTAGATGACTGGTTTGCGTTTTATAGGGGAATTGTCAGTTTACTACTAGGAGAATTGGAGAAATTGATCAAACTTCATCACATTCAGGTTTATGTCCACCAAATTTCACAATGTCCTCATGCTGCTGGTGTTGCACATATTTGGGATCTGCCAGGTTCATTAAATGACCCTACTATTCGTAACCACATTTGCCATTATTGTGACATCCCACATCGTCTGGGAGAGAAGTTGTTGGCACTTATAAGGGTGCGCCTCCTACTTGTGTAGACTTGTTTTTGAAAATCGTGAGCACTTGTGTAACACAAAGAAGACAATATCCCCACAGGTGGGTTGGGTCCTGACATTTCTGTTCTTCTGATATTGTCTTGCAATGTCCTCAGGCATGTTGCAAACCAATTCACTTCTTTTTGCCCTATTAATTTTTGTCCATATCAACCTTCTTCTTCCCTGCTCTTCTCGTTGATGCTTTGCTCCTTCTCTTATCTGTGGGAGCCTTTCTGTGTAGTCCCTTTCCACTGTCCTACACTATTTGTTCCCTGGCTTGATTAAATTTGGCTTCCTTTTGTTCAATATTTGTTTGTTTGCACTTGTTACTGTTCTAGGTTGTATCTAATCCCTCTTGATTAGTTTGGTATATGGGCTGCCATTTGTTGTCTATTGCTCTATGTACTACTGACTTACTACAGACTTTGATTTAGTACAGTTATTCTCTTGTTTGGCTTTTCTTTGCCTTCTTGCTCTTTGAGCTTCAGGCCAAATTTTTGGAGGCCCCTGTGGTGTACCCTCTGTACTCCTGTAAATTTCTTTCTTTAATGTTACTTCACTTGAAGTACCGGGAAAAGGAAGAGAGAGAAATTGATCAAACTTTCTGTTCTTTTTACTTAACTAAATCTATACCCATCACTTATTTGGAGTCTAAGATGGACCCTAGATTATTTTATTTCGGACTCTGGACAAACGATAATTTTGCGTATGCCCCTACTTGGGGAAAACTTGTGATGGCGGACTTTTTAAATGCTGTTTTGCTGGTAAGCCTGGACAGTAACTGGGTTTATTAATGGATTTTGGTGCTGCAAAAATTAAAATGTTTGGTCCAAAGCAGAGAGGCTGGCTCTGGTCAAACACGTTTTTTCATTGTTCCAATTTATTCTCATGTATGTTTTTGAATACTATGTTTCTTTATGTAAAAGATTTAATAAATAGTTTGCTAGAATTTTTGGTTTGATTAAGTAATGGACAAATGGTATACATTGAAGGAGTTGGGGAAAATTTTGCCTTAACACTACAGTGGTTGGGCCTTGGGGATTTAAGTAGGCAGAACTAGACTTGAAGCGACTCAACAGCATAATTCTTATAATAAGCTCCTGCTGGGTAGAATTTTCTTGGATGAATCTGAAGTGTTTTTAAAGGTAAAGACAATATTACATTTAGTTCTCAAAGATCAATGAACCTGAGGTCAGTAATCCCTTTTGTTCAACCATCAGAAGCTGAATTTTTTCCCTGACCAGAAAGTGCCCGGCTTGTTGACGTTTTATTTTATTTTATTTATTTACAATGGCAAGAAACTCTCACACCCACTTTGCCCCTATAAGGATTTGGACTCTCGACCTTTTACTTTGGAAGGCGAGAAAATACTGCCAGACTACAATATGTGGTAGAGTAGTTGACCTTGGGAGGCAGTATCAGTATGGTCAGAGCCGCCTTGAATCTGTCATCAGATTCTAGTTGATATGTTAGTCAACTTAAGAGGCACATTGAATGGTCAGATATGCTTTCATTGTGCCTTCGCGTGCAGACTGTTATTATTATAACTCATGTCTGTCACCTACTACACTTAATGGTAGCTCAGCATTAGATGCTCTTCATGCACCCTTATAAATCCTTAGTATTATCTATTGAACATGAGAGCGACCTTATGATAGTTATTTCCTTGATCTTGATCTTCATACTTTGGAGGGGAAAATCCTTTGGCAAATCCTTGATTCACCAACAGATACTCTTCTTCCTTGACAACAATTCACCAAAAATACCATACTTGTTTCATCAAGAAGCCAAAACTGTCACACCCCGAATCCTGAACACCCAGTGCATGAATGAAATGAAAAGGAACCGGACCCGACACCCGAGTCTCAATGCAGAAGCAACACTACACAAACCCCTATGGCTACTGTGGCCATGGATGACATGTCAACTATGTTACAACTACCTCACTTAAACCCCATGGGCATGGAAGAGAGGAATGATGAATGATTGCAAGTAACCACATACCCTACTTAGCTCAAAGTGACCATACGGGCACCCATCGTACCACGGCAAGAAAGGGAGTAAATTAACTCCCAACAAGTCAAATGAAGTCCATTTAGGTCATTTTAAACATTTGAAACCATTTGGTGAAGGTTGGAACTTATTTTGAAAATGTTACCCAGAAATGCCTCCAGCTAGCCCTGGTTTGCGCATAAAGAACATGAGGAAAGAAAAGAGAGGGTTCAAGTGAGTATACCAACTTCCCAAGTCCGATATATCCTCCATTTAAATCAATTTTCATGATTAAAATCACTTGGTAGTGATAAAAATCTGTTTTAGAAATCTTTCCTGCAGGCCCTCTCGGATTGCCTCCGTTTCGATCATGGAAAAGCAATGAGATGAAAAGAGAGGATCAAAACAAGTTTTCACATTTCTAAACCTTGGTTTAGGACCCTCAATATGTCCCCAAAATATGCCTTAAAAATCATCAATTAAGACCCCAAGTGGATATGTTAGTGCTATTCTTCTAGCAATGTGAAAACTCGTTAGTGATATTCGCGTAAAGCATATGTTAGTGCTATTCTTCTAGCAATGCTTGAGCCTCTTAAAACTCATCTCTCACTCTTCACCACTTGAGCTTTAACTTGTTCAGTCTCCTAATTGGATTGTCTTTTATTGTTATTCACTAATTTATGTTTTGAAGTAATTTTTTATTAGTTAAGCTTTGTCTTTCCAAAAACTCCTTTTTTCTTTTTTTTTTCTTTTTTTTTTTTTTTCCCAGGTTGTTGTTCCAAGTCTAAATTGAATAATAGAATCAAATTTTTTTAGTGGATTTTGAACGAAATAATAAAATAAATAAATATTATTTAATAATAATTTGTTTAATGAATTTGCTATATCATCTAACAGTTACAAGATTACTGGGAAAAAAAAAGAACTACTGTTAATCTTACCTGCTTAGAATCAAGAAAAAAAAATTACAGTTCATCTAAAATTTTAGGGTACGGTCTATAATTTCTTCAATCCATGATGCATTTCCTGTAGCTCCATGCATCTTCTCCTCTGCCCATGTGACCAACCTTCTCTGCTCCACATTACCCCATTGCAGGGTCTAGGGAGAGTCAGATTTACGTAGCATTTCCTGATGATGTGATTAAGCTTCTCAATTGTGCTTACTTCTGCCAGAAATTCTGCTTGGATTGGGGATCAAAGATCCAAGGCCACCCAGACAGAGTATGTTGAGTTTTTTATATAATGGTTTCCATTATCTTATCTTGTTTGTGGTAGCAACTAATGTCTGCTATACCTTTTACTTCTCCCTGGATTTAATCTGGACTAAAATATCATATAGTTGTGAACCTGTTCATTTGCCTCTTATTTTATAACCTTGCAACTCTTTGTTAAATGATGAAGTATGTTATGAAAATTGTTAAATTAGTATTTAATATTTGTGTCATTGTGAGTGTATATATTGTACAAAAAAAACTTAATTTGTGTCATGTCTTATATATATATTGTAAAAAATTACTAATAATTTTATATTATATATTATATAATAAGGGTCATTCCGCAAAGTGATCCTCATTAATGGAGGGTGTTTTCTATGAGGTAATATTTAAACCTGCCCTTTCATTGAGCCAAGCAATCTTGTGTTGAGTCTAGCTTGTTGCTCCATTTTACTTGGCTACCAATCCGATTGAAACCAGAAACAACCTCTCCATGTGGAGGTAAGGCGGTGTACATTTGACTCTTCGTAGACCTCGCAATGGCCGGAACTATTATCCTTTTTTAATAAATCATTAAATTGCAAGGAGGTACAAAATGGAATTTGTATGCTACATGTGTCATGCGTAGATGAAACTATTGCTTGCAGTTAATTTTTTTGTTGAAATGATAAAATAGTTAATATACTTATCTCACAAGTCTGAGTGAGTAATCTTCTACTCAATCTAAATAAAGCCTCGCCTCAACTATTTTTGAAGTCATGAATTGAATTTGGTGTCTCTTAGTGCATAAATGATTAGTTTGCATTTTACTAATATACTTGCTAGCTAGGAGAAGCTTATGAACTGTTGCGACAAATACCGCAAACTAAGAACACAATAAAAAAAATCACGTAAATCTTTGCATTCTTTGTATGTAGCGTGTTAATTTTTCTGTCGTGGTTCTTGATTGTGTTCTTTGTTCACCGTATTTGTGGCAACAGTGACACACTCAGCCTGCATTGACCGGCTTTCATCACAATAGGATCGTTCAGCTCTTTTTGAGCGTGTCAATGTCCTTGATCACCCAGACTTGAGATGTGTAACATTGTATTTCTTCGAAACGTCAAAGAGAGGACGAGGAGCAAGGAGATGAAGAAGAGGATTGTTAGCTTTTGGAATTGTTTTAGAGTTTTTGAGTGTTTTGAGCTTTTGATTCTTTAATACTTTTTTTTTCCCCCCCTTATTTTTTTATTTAATTGTAAAGAACAGAGTCCTAGGCTTAATTTTCAGTGTCGTGTGTGTTTTGTTTTGCTTGATGTAATGGTTCAATGCTTTGTATGCTTCAATAATTGATCCTGCCATTTGACACAATTGAGCAGGAAAATATCACCAACTTCTTATTTGGTCAGTTAGCATTAGATGCTCCTAAAGAGAAATCAATTCAATGTAGGTCCTCCAAAATAAATGGTCTTCCGATGTAGTACATTGTGCATACAGGTCTTCAGGGAAGGTACATGAGATATGAATAAAAGCTTTGTTGACATCGCCTTCTTCCTTGACCACACATTGACATGGTCATATATGGAGATCTGCACTCGCACATAAGTTTTATTTTGTATAAAATAAATCCATCTTCAACATTTATATATCATAGCATATACAGCTCTAAGTAGCTAAAACCAGCATGTGTGATCCATTTGTTTTCATTGTCCTTTCTTTGCTCTTATCTTCACCATTTTCATCTTCCACACTTCTCAAGATAAGCAAAGGCGTATCCCTCTCTGTGGAGGAACCAAACAATGTTTTGATTTCAGAAAACCATGTGTTCTCCTCCGGGCTTTATCCCGTGGGTGATAGCGCATATTGCTTTGCAATATGGTTCAGTCAATCATTGGATGATGGGAGTCACACGGTGGTTTGGATGGCCAATCGAGACCGACCAGTTAATGGACAAAGTTCAAAGCTCTCCTTGCTAAAAACGGGTAATATTATCTTTGTTGGAAATCTTATCTATAAGTTGACTCAACAATTATGGCAGATTTATTGGGTCTTCAATATAGGCTAATTTTTAGGGATTTTATTTTTATTCTGATTTGATTTGATTTGATTTTATTCTCTTTATTTTGATTTGATTTTATTCTCTTTTCCATATTTGTAATTTTCTGCTTGTATATAATGATAGTCAGGCTCTCAAATTGAGTACGTCAATTTTACCAAGTTACTTTTTGGTATCAGAGCCTCAAACCTACGCCTCCCCCATCTCTCTCTCTTTCACCGCCTCTTTTAATATCTCTCTCTATCTCGTTACAGTCCCTTCCCTATTTTTTTTTTTCACAGACCTTCTCTCTTTTTCAGGTCGTTGTTGCGACAGTCCTAGGGGGAGTCAATCTCCTCTAGGTTCGACCCCTGTAGGGGTATTCCCTTAGTCTTTTTCATGCACTAAGGGTCAGAAGACGTGTTTGTAATTTTTTGGGGCTGCCGGGATATTCGGCAGCATTTTCGGATCAGACTGCCGTGTCTCCGGCTTCTTGTTTTGATCAAAATTAGGTCTATTCCTCCTTTATTTGAAATTATTGGTAATCTGTTGAATTGATCTATTTAATATTATGGCTGAATCAAGTAATAATAAAGAAACTCTCTTTTCGGCGCAACACACACCGGCTCAACGAGTTACTAGTGTGCTGTTGAATGGCCGTAATTTTGCATCCTGGGCTCGTTCCCTCCACCTTTATGTCGGTGGAAAAGGCAAATCAGGGTGGATTTTGGGTACTGAAAATAGGCCAGATATTAAAGATTCTAAAAATGCTCAGTAGGATATGGACAATTGCACCATTTTAGGATGGATGTTTAATTCTATGGAGGAACGCATTTATAATATATTCATGTTTTATGACTCTGTTAATGACTTGTGGACTGTTTTGAATCAAATGCATGCTCATTCTAGGAATGATGCTCGTATTTTTGAATTATATCAAGATATTGCTAAGGCCTCGCAGGAAGGCCTGAATTTGTCTGTAACTGATTATTTTGGGTATTTGAGATCTCGTTGGGAGGAACTAGCTCAATATGAGCCTCTCAGTGAATTTCCTTCTGAGGCAGCCTCTCTTCTTGTCAAACGTCTTGATCGTCAGCATACCTATCAGTTTTTGATGGGATTACGCCCAGAATTTGAACCACTAAAGTCTCAGATCTTGAATGCATCACCAATGCCATCCCTGTTGGAAGCCTTTGCTACTGTTGATGGTGAAGCACGCAGGCACCGTTTAATTCAGCCCTCAATTGTTCTTGTACCAGTGTCTGAGCCTGCTGGGGATAGTATGGCTTTTGCAGCCAACTTTGGATCACGACCTTCTGGAGGTCAGATTATTTGTCACCATTGTGGAGGGGTTGGACATGTTAAGGCTCGTTGCTTCAAACTTCATCCAAAACTGAAGCAAAAATTTTCTAGGAACCATTTATCTGGAACTGGTTCTTCTCGTACTGCGGCTGTTGCAGAAACTCTTGTTACTACTGGTGGATCTACTGTATTTCCTGGATTGAGCCAGCTTCAGTCTCAGATTGGGCATATCCAAGACCAGCTTGGCTCCCTTACTTCTAGAGTTAGTGCTCATTCAACTGCTCCCACTACAACTATTGCTACAGGTACTCCTACTGCATTTCATGTTAAGGCCAAGCAACCCACTTGGGTTCTGGATACTGGGGCCAATGATCACATGACTGGTGAGTTATCAGTTTTTTCTTCTAATGTCATACCTGTTACCCAATCTGTGTATCTTGCAGATAGCTCTACATCTTACATTCACAGTAAGGGTGATGTTTGTCTGTCTCCTGATATTACTCTTTCATCTGTCCTTCATGTACTTAAATTTGCCTTTAACCTTTTATCTGTTAGCCGGCTTGCAAAAAACCTCTAATGTGCAGTTATATTCTTACCAGATCACTGTTTGTTGAAGGACCTTTGTTCGAAGAGGATTTTTGGCAGGGGTTATGAGCGTGATGGGCTTTACTACTTTGGGGAACCACCAGGAATGAGTCTTCAAGCTTCTGTCCTACCTACTTCTAGTGTTTATGATGTTTCTTTTCGCACTTTTAGTCTGTGGCATGCACGTTTGGGGCATGTAAACTTTCAATATCTATGTCTATTGTTTCCTTCGTTAAATAAAGCATGCAAGGACCATAAGTTTCAATGTGAAGTTTGTGAGCTTTCTAAACATACTAGAACTAGCTATATTTCTCATATGAGTCGTGCTCCTAGTATGTTTGATCTTATTCATTCTGATGTCTGGGGCCCTTCCCCAGTTACTGCTTTCTCTGGACATCGATATTATGTGACATTTATTGATGATTATTCTCGTTGTACTTGGGTTTATTTATTAAAAAAAAAATCTGATGTGTTTATTTTATTTACCCAGTTTCTTCAAATGATCAAAATCCAGTATAACACTGTTGTCCGTAATATTCGTTCTGATAATGGACGAGAATATGTTTCGAATGAGTTCCGGTCTGAACTTAATAAAATGGGGATTTTACATCAACTCACTTGCCCCTATACTCCTGAGCAAAATGGCGTGGCTGAACGCAAAAACCATCATCTTATGTCTGTGGTCCGATGTCTTCTGAGTGGTATGCATGTGCCTAAATTCTATTAGCACATGGCTGTTCTTACAGCTGCTTTTCTGATTAATCGTACTCCCAGTCGAGTTTTGGGTGGTAAGGCACCACTTCAGATTCTCCAACCTGATTATACATTGTTTCACCTTCTGCCTCGTGTTTTTGGCTGTATTTGTTTTGTTCATAACCGTAGTCCTTCTTGTCATAAACTTGATGATAAATCTATTAGGTGTATTTTCTTGGGGTATTCTGCTATGTCAAAGGGCTATCGTTGTTATAATCCTGTGACCAAACATATGTATCATTCTCTTGATGTGACATTTCATGAAACTGTTCTTTTTTATAGTAATAATTCTGTGGTACAGGATTCTCTCTCTTGTGATCTGGAGAAGGAGATTTCTCCTATTGTCCGTCCTGTTCCTCTCTTTGAAAATCACACTGTCCTGGAATCTCCTTCTCCATCCATGCAGGGTTCCCCTCCACCTTTGCAGGTCTACTCTCGTCGCTATCGCACTCAACCTCCCCTGCCAGAATCATCTTCAGAACCAGGTCCAGGTAACTCTCCTTCTCCTATTGCTCCTATAATTCCTGAGCGTACCTCCCGTTATCCTACCCGTGATCGTCATCCTCCTAATTGGTATGGTTTTTCTAGTAGCACTAACCACCCTATTTCCCAGTATGTCTCCTATGATGGTCTTTCAGGTGCATATAAATCCTTCCTGGGCAAGATTGGGACCGTTTCTATTCCTCGATCTGTGTCAGAAGCCCTCCAAGATCCCCATTGGGTGTCTGCTATGACAACAGAAATGGATGCTTTACACCATAATAATATATGGGAACTTGTTGCTTTACCTTCTGGGGAGAAAACGGTTGGCTGCACGTGGGTCTTTAATGTGAAGTACTTAGCCGATGGTTCTATTAATCGGTATAAGGCTCGATTGGTGGCAAAAGGCTTTACTCAGATTCCGGGTAAAGACTCTAGTGCTACCTTTGCTTCTGTGGCTAAGTTGACATCTATGCGATTACTTGTCTCCTTGTCTGCTACCCATTCTTGGCCTCTACATCAGTTAGATGTCAAGAATGCATTTCTTAATGGAGACTTACTTGAGACTATATATATGGATCCACCCCCTGGATTTCGGGCTGAGGGGGAGTATGCTGGGAAAGTCTGTAGGCTACGGAAATCTCTTTATGGTCTGAAGCAATCTCCTAGAGCTTGGTTTAGTCGTTTCAGCAATGTTGTTTTATCCATGGGCTTTGTGCGCTGCCACTCAGACCATACTTGTTTTATTCGACGTTGCTCTGATGGTCGTTGCATTATGTTATTTGTATATGTGGATGATATCATTATCACAGGTGATGATGCTTCAAGGATTGCTCAGGCGAAACTTCATCTTCAAAAGTCCTTTGATGTGAAGGACTTAGGTCCTCTTCGATATTTTCTTGGAATTGAGGTTGCTAGATCCCGTCGTGGAATTTCCTTATCTCAAAGAAAATATGTATTGGATCTTCTTCAAGATACTGGCATGCTTGGGTGTCGATCCGCTTCCACTCCTATGGACCCCAATCTTAGACTCTCTATTGAGTCAGGGGAATTACTTCCAGATCCATCCGTGTATCAACGTTTAGTAGGTCGTCTTATCTACTTGACTAACACAAGGCCCGATTTGACATTTGCTGTCAGTGTGATTAGTCAATTCATGCATGCCCCTCGCTCAACTCATATGGATGCAGTCTACCATATTTTGAGGTACCTTAAGTCGTGCCCTGGTCTTGGTTTGTTCTATGTCTCAGGAAATCAGTCTGGACTCTCATGCTTTACTGATGTAGATTATGCTGGATGTAAGACAGATAGACGTTCTACCTCTGGCTTCTGTACTTTCTATGGTAATCATCTCATATCATGGAAGAGTTAGAAACAGACTGTTGTTTCTAGATCCTCTACTGAAGCTGAATACCGAGCTATGGCTCAAAGTACTTGTGAGCTCCTTTGGCTTCAATCAATTTTGGAAGAGTTGGGTCTTGTACAGAAAGGTTCTTCAAGGCAGTTTTGTGACAATAAATCAGCCATTATGCTTGCTTCTGATTTTGTTTTACATGAAAGGTCGAAACATATTGAGGTAGACATTCACTTTATTCGAGAGAAGGTTCGATCGGGTATCATTAATCCTATTTTTGTTCCTTCTTCAGAATAGACTGCAGATGTGTTCAAAAAGTCTGTTGGGCCTTCTCTTCTCCAGTCTTCCATCGTCAAGCTAGGCTTAGTCAACATATTTGCTCCAGCTTGAGGGGGAGTGTTGGAAATCTTATCTATAAGTTGACTCAACGATTATAGCAGATTTATTAGGTCTTCAATATAGGCTAATTTTTAGGGATTTTATTTTTATTCTGATTAGATTTGATTTGATTTTATTCTCTTTATTTTGATTTAATTTTATTCTCTTTTCCATATTTGTAATTTTCCGCTTGTATATAATGATAGTCAGGCTCTCAAATTGAGTACGCCAATTTTACCAAGTTACTTTTATCTTAAAAGATGCTGACTGTCTCACTGTTTGGGCCACCAAAACCACCTCAGTTTCTTTGGTGCAATTGGAACTTTATGACACTGGTAATCTTGTTCTCCATACTTTGGAGGGTAAAATTGTTTGGCAAAGCTTTGATTCACCAACAAATACACTTCTTCCTCAACAGCTATTCACAAGAAACACAAAACTTGCTTCGTCAAGAAGCCAAAGTAATTATTCTTCCGGTTTCTACAAGCTCTTTTTTAATGATGATAATGTACTCCGTCTTCTATTCAATAATCTTGAAATCTCCAGCATTTACTGGCCTGACCCGTGGCAGCGACCATGGGAAATTGGAAGATCCACCTACAACAACTGTAGACCTGCAATACTCGATCTGTCTGGCCATTTCAACTCATCTGATCATTTGAATTTCTCAGCTACAGATTTGGGCAGAGGGTCTAAGAGAAGATTGACGGTTGATGTTGATGGCAATATTAGATTGTATAGTCTAAATGACAAGTTGAGAGCTTGGGTTATTTCATGGCAAGCCATTTCCAACCCATACAGTATTCATGGCATTTGTGGACCCAACAGTCTCTGCACTTATGCTGCTGAAAGGGGTAGGAGATGCAATTGCCTACCTGGACATAAGATGAAAAATCACACCGATTGGTCTTATGGCTGTGAACAAGATTTCAATTTCTCTTGCAACAATTATGAGGCTGTTTTCATCAAGCTTCCTCATGCTGCATTCCATGGCTATGATAAGTACTTCCCAAATCAAACATTGGAGTGGTGTGAATTGAAGTGTTTGCAGGATTGCAGTTGCAAAGGGTTTCAATACATATTTAACAAGTCAAAAGGTTTCTATCTTTGCTACCCCAAGAGTATGTTGATCAATATTAATGGGAATCACTTGATGCGATTTGGAGATTCCATATACATAAAATTCCCAAAATCTAATCTCTCCACCTATGATAAGCCCACTCAAGAATTCCAATTAGATTGCTCGCACCAACTTACAGCACCCCTTGACATAACTTACAAGAAGAAACAAGGAAATGGCACAGTGAAGTTCATGCTGTGGTTCGCTTGTGGATGTGGAGGAGTTGAGATCATTGGTTTCTTGTTCGTTCAATATGTATTATTTAGAAGCAGTCAAGGCTCTCGTGCAACTGAGAAAGGTTACCATCAAATCGCAACCGGATTCAAAAGATTCACCTTTGCTTAGCTTAAGAAGGCATCGCGTAATTTCAGTGTAGAAATCGGGAGAGGAGGTAGTGGTGTTGTATATAAAGGCATATTGTCTGACAATAGAGTTGCTGCAATCAAGCGTCTCAGCGAAGCTAACCAAAGAGAAGCGGAATTTCTAACAGAAGTAAGCACAATTGGGAGGCTTAATCACAAGAACTTGATAGAGATGTGGGGTTACTGTGTGGAGGGAAAGCACATGCTTTTGGTGTATGAGTACATGGAGCATGGATCTTTAGCAGAAAACCTAACTTCCAATTGTCTTGACTGGAAGAAGAGGTTTGAAATCGCATTGGGTATTGCAAGGGGTCTAGCTTATTTACATGAAGAGTGCTTGGAGTGGGTTTTACACTGTGATGTAAAGCCTCAGAACATCCTGTTAGACTCTAATTACCATCCAAAAGTTGCAGATTTTGGCCTGTCTAAACTCTTGAATAGAGGTGGCGTTGATTGTTCAAGTTTCTCTAGGATAAGAGGTACTAGGGGTTACATGGCTCCTGAATGGGTTTTTAATCTGCCCATCACCTCCAAAGTGGATGTTTATGTAACGATTCCAAAATTGATACTTTTTAAACCAAAAAAAAAAAAAAAAATCGGCATGACCTCCCCTAAAAATAAGCCTATCACAACCTGTTTAAATTCATTTTTAACCTATCATGGCTCAAATTCCGAATTCACGGCAATAGTAGATGATAATACACAATCAAATAACCTCAATAATACTTCAAACTAGTATTACTCTCCCCATTCATCAATAAGGTTTACATGTTATCAAATTCACATCCAAAATATCATCTAATAACATAATTATATTACCTAACCATGGTTTGAAAAATAAATACACATTACTACACTTTTGGAGCCTTACAAAAATGGGAGATATACAAAAGATACAAAATGAGCTCCAAGTCATCCTTAAGCTTGTGGAAGATCGGCATCCACTACCTCCTTACCGGTTCCTGGAAAATGTTAAATAAAATGGGGTGAGCATAAAGCTCAGTAGAGAGTGCCTAAGACGCACCTCTTGTAGCCCCGTGAATCCAAACAAAGCATAGGCCAATAAGAAGAGGGGTCATGCAAAATGAGGAAAACACATATTAAATTCCAATTCCAAATAATCATATGTAAAATGCCATGAATGCTATGATATGCGTGTCACTCCCCATTTCTCAGAAAACTGATCGGTTGGTCAATTATACATCAACCTTTGCAATAGCACGAATCATTGTAAAATAGGGCTATTGGTCGGGTAAGTCGAACCACTGGAACTGCGCTAGTCTAAGGCAACCTAAGTGTTTAGAGTCATTCTTAGGATGATGAAGGGGTGTTCATAGAGCTTGTGTTTGTTGTCACTTAACTACAAATTCAGAATGCATACACAATAAATTGAAGGTGATTAAAAGAGAAGATTTAGAGAAGGAAGTCTAGGGAAGTGAATCCACTCCAAACCTCTACACAAGCTAATTATATGATTGATTTGGGGAATTAATGTAGAAATGACCTTGATGAATAGCAATTCATGACTACTATATCATCTTCAAGAAATTCAATTAATTAAAATGTAAGAACAACCTATCAAAGCTCCACATGCTTAAATTACCTAAACTATGGTGCAATCCTCAACATGCTCACTAAGCTAGAGATTGTCAAACAAGTAACCAATTGATGAGAGCACATGATAACAAGTCACAAGGTTAATTCATCAAAAGAAATTCTTAAGCAATGAATTAACAAGCTACTCAAAATCATGCCATTAAAACCATTCCATAGTCTTAGCTCCATTGTCACTATGAAACTACAAGCCATACAACCATGAGATTAAATCATCTAAGACAAGAGTATTTAATGCAACATGATCTTTAGAACATTAAAACATCCATTACATTATGTAACATGCTCTAGATTATGGAACTAGTCAAATACACATTTCATTCCCCAAAATAAATCAAAAACTAGACATGCTTACAAGGAGGAGTTTCATCACCTCCCTAGATGGAGGTTTAGTTATCCATGGATACAAAAATGGAAGAGGAAGAAGAAGACTCCATCTCCATTTTCGAGCTCCTACTGTAGCACTCAAGAACCCCCTTCTCCTTGCTCTCTTCTCTCTCCTCTATCTTGCTAAAGATCAAAGATAGCAAATGTGTGGCCTTTGGTAGCTTTTTATTCTCCAACACACCCTCTCTCTCTCCTCCAAGGAACACCTCCAACCACTTCATAAAGAGGGAAGATGGCATTGAGGAAACCAATGTGCAAGTGGCTGAAATTGAGCCATTTCCGAGTGCAATCTGCCTGATTTTCGAGCACTCGAAAAGTGGTCTCGAGCACTCTAAATTAGTGCAATGTGCAACATGCTCTTCTTGCTCAGCGCTGACCCACTTTGGTAAAACTGCTATAACTTTGTGCCCCAAACTCCGAATGATGATCTATTTGAGGATTTGGAGAGCTGATTCAGTTCTTTAAAAACTTCATGTTTTGATGAAGACCCAATTCTCAAGTCTGGTTGGTCGAAAATGGGGAGAAAGGCAGTACTTCAGTGCTGCCAGGCAGTTCTGCGCACCTCTGTTACGAAGATCATAACTCTCTGCTCCGAACTCCGAATGATGAACCAATTGAAGATTTGGAAAGCTGATTCAGAGTTCTAAATCTTTTATGTTATGATGGAAGTCTAGTTCTTGAGTTTGCTAGGTCGAAAATGGCGACAAAAGTCAGGATCACTGCTGCCAGAAATTCAGAAATGGCATCCTTTTTGTTCAAAATTCCACAAGGCATCATTTTTGCTTCCTTTTTGCACTTTAACCTGAAAATGCATAAAAACATGCAAATGGAGTTAATCTACATAAAATAATTAATAACTGGACTTTGTTAATGTAATTTAGGGCGCTTGAATATACAATATTCGGCGCTTATCACACCCCCAAACTTACATTTTGCTAGTCCCTTAGCAAAACTACAATGAAAAACATAATGACAAGACAACCATGGGCATGCTACTACAAAAATATCATCCATGGTAAAATGAGATAGATACATAGCTCAAATACAACTTGAAACAGACAAAAACTGGAGATGGGGTCATTGGGAAAACTACCTTGCATATATGAAGCATTGATACAAAAAATGGGAAAAACCATTTCAACATGCATGCATCAACATCATATTCCATATAAATAATTCAATTGTGATCTCTTAAATGGAAATAACTCAAACTCTAGTGAAAGTGAATTGGATTCTCAACATGCGGCTTTTACTTTCTTTTCCAATTCCAAGGCACAAGTTTTCAAATCAATGAATTCCCTTTTACATGAAGTCCCTAAGGCATGATTTTATTTTCAAGACAACTTTTGTTGCTTGTTAACAATTTATTTCAACTCATAAGCGAAACATAGAATGGTTGTGCAATGCTAAAGTCCCTTAAGCTTTCTAACCAACCTATGTAGCAAGCGTTAGGCCAACAACTCCCAAACTAGACGGCTTTAGGGTGTTAAGTGTAGAGACACTCCAAAGGACTTAATAGCTCAAGTTGGAAAGGCTACGAACTCTAGCTAACCATGTTTATTACAATTTTTTTTTGAATGACCGTGCAATGTTTAAGTCCTTTAAGCTTTCTAACCAACCCTTGTAGCAAGCGTTAGGCCAACAACTCCCAAACCAGACGGCTTTAGGGTGTTAAGTGTAAAGACACTCCAAAGGGCTTAATAGCTCGAGTTGGAAAGGCTACGAACGTCAACTGGTCATTTTTCATTTTTTTTTATATTTTTTTTTAATTTTTATTTTTTTTTTAACTTAAATCATGCCAAAGATATTCATCTATCAGGTTCATCAAATCAGATTAACTAGGCCAAGGTCAAGGTTGATCAAGCTGCATGCCTCACAGTTAAGTTTCCAATGTGCATCTGTGCATTGTGAAGCTTATAAGAGTGTAAATCCAGCAAGAATCTAATTGAAACATTTATACAGACTAATTTGAATCTACATGATCATTTTAACTCAAATTTTTCTTTATTTTCAAAAATTTCAATTGCTTCTATACACAAGGTATTAAACATATATTTCATCTCCGACAAGTGTCAAGTTATACTATCATTGCTTAGCAAAAATTATGAAACCAAAAATATGCCAAGAATGCTTTGATGCACCCCCAAACTTAAACTACACAGTGTTCTCAATGTGGGACATGGATGCAAGTTAGAGACAAAAATGACAAAGAGTATAAAAGGAACAACAATACCTAGGGGGAGGAAACGGCATTTTGAGACAAAAACCCCCAAACTTGAATTGGACTACGCAACCTGGAGAGCAACATGAAGAACAAAAAGAAACAACCACAAACAGCATTAATAGCACAAGCATAAATACAGAAAAAGAATGTAGCGAAAGTTAACAGAACAGAAAGAATTTGAATTGCAAAAAGAGTTTACATGATGACAAAAAGAGTTGTACAGGGATCATGTCGACTAGAGCAACCTATACATAGCAAATTCTTACAGTTCAAAAGGAAAACAAAAGATACAAGAGAAATAGTTACATATGAAACAAAAAGATAAGGTCCACACTCGCAACAAGCTACTGTCCAGAAGGTAAACGGGCGAGGATGGAATGGAGGAGAGATTGAGTCTTACGCCATTCAGCGGAAGCCAAACGACGGTCCTCAGCAGCGACACGGCGGTCTTCAGCAGCAAGACGACGATCTTCTTCAGCACGTGAAGAAGTCTCACACAGAGTCTGAGTGCACGCGGACAAAGAATTCTCAAAACGATATAGTCGCTCATGAATACCGGCAATGGAAGCCCGGATGAAAGCCTGGTCCTGGTGAGAGTCGACCGAAGGCTCTACCCTTGCAGCGGCTGCGGCGGTGGAAACAGCCTCAGAAGGAGGAGGAGGTGGAGCATGGATGAACAGGGGGGCAGGAGGCGGAGGGGTACTAGAATGGCTCAGAACATTGATCCACCGGCGCTGGGTAAAAATTTTAATTTTTTCGCTTTTTGGTTCATGGGGAGGAACAACGAAACCCTTGTGCTGAAGGAGCCAAGTGATGAAAAACGGCAAAGGCAATTTCTGATTTTCAACTCGCGGAACCCGTGCATTATGAGCATCATGCCAAAACTTCATAAATATGGTCCAAATGAGCTCTGGGATGGAGAACCATTGGCCTTGGTCCATGGCATATAAGGCTTATAGAAGGAGGCCCCGACGCTCGGTGCTATGCACCAAAGGGCAGACATTGTGCTTGAAGACAGTGTCAATGAACCATAGTCGTTCCGGAAGATTGGTTTTGCGGATAAAAGACTGGGGCCTAGTAGGATCGTCAATAGTGCAAATGGCAACGGCAATCTGCTCCACAGTTAATGTATCCGGCTCCTCATATAAAGGGAGATTTTCACGATTGACAATGTCATCGGGGCACTCAATGGGGCAACCAGAAACCTGAATGATGTCAGTCATAGTGAAAGCATAGGTGGTGCCATCAATGGAGGTAGTGAGAGAAATGGGTGGCTCTTCAGGGCATTGAAGATTCTGGTAGAAGAGGCGCACTACACGGGGGTAGGCAACCCTGGCAAGGGGTGCGCAAATGTGCTGCAGACGCCGGTTAGCCAATTCGGCTACAGCCCACGAAGTTGTGGGTAGAATGTCAAAGGCATCCGTGAGCGGAAATGAGAGTTCGTAGTGGAGTTGTTTGCGATCCCAAGGATCACGTGGTCGCTCACGAGTGACAGCACGGGCACCCGAAGAGGGTCGAGGAGGGCGAGAAGGACCGGCACGAGACATTTAGAGGGGTGGACTTGGTTGAGGAATTTCAGCGAACACCTGGCGTGCACCACAAAAAGGAGAAGGTGAAAATGAGTGGGGTGGAGGATGAAACCCAAAAATTTTTGGCCCTGCAATTGTAATAACAACTCCCAAACAATCACAAATCTCCATTGCATGCAAGCCCATCCTCCATTGATACCAAAAATGTGAAAGAGAAAGAGAAGGAAGAAACTTACCCCACAATGGAGAACCAAAGGCCCTTTGTGCGTGGGAGAAGTGGTGGGGATGGGTGGGAGGTGGGTGAGGGTGCTTGGGTTAGAGGAGAGTGGGGAAAAAGGTGGAGGAGGTGAAGTTGGGTGTGCATGGGGTGGTGAGGTTTGAGGGTGGTTTGGTTGTGGAGTTGGTGCGAGAGAGAGGAAGGTTTAAGGTCGAGGGAATGATGGTTTGGGAAGGGGGTGGGTTGATGAGAGAAAGACCGAGAGGGAGTGAGAAGTTGGTGAAGCTTGAGGAAGGGTGTTGGGGTGGTGCAGCAGGTTGGGTTGATGGTGGAGGAGAGGGAGTTGGCAGCCGAGGAAGGGAGGTGAGGTTGAGTGAGATTGGTGTGGCTGTGGTTTTAAAAGGGAAGGAGAGAGAGGCTTGGTTCGAGCACTCGAAGGGTGCCTTCGAATGCTCGAAATGGGGGCAGTGGCCTCGGCTGGTTTGGCTGAGAGAGCCTGGGCAATGGCGAGCACTCGAAGCTTGGGTTCGAGTGCTCTGGAAATCAGTAGAGAGGGGTGGGTTTGGGGTGGGGTGGTGGGTTTGTTGTGGAGATGGTTGGCATGGTGTGGGGTGCATGGTTGTGACATGCATGGCTGCAGGGTGGCTGAGAGTGGAGGTGGGGTTTTGGTTTTGGAGGTGGTGTGGGTTGGGGTTGAGAGGAGGTTCGAGCATGGGAGGGTGGAAGTGGGTATGAGGGTTGGATGCCGATATAGAGAGAGGTTTGGAGAAGTTGAGGAGGTTGGTTGCTGGAGGAAGAAAGGTGGTGGATGCATGCATGCATGCACCTCCATGGTGGCTGAGAGGTGAGGTGGCTTGAGGGGGTGAGGTTGGGTGGTTGGTTAGTTGGTTTGTGGGTGGCTGGCATGCATACATGCATGGTTGATGGGTTTGAGGGTGAGTTGAGGTTGATGCATGCAAGAAGTTGATTGTGGGGATGGTGTATGGTTTGTGATATTAAAGAGAGAGGTAGAGTGAGTGTGGTGGGTTTGTGGAAGTGCCGAGAGGGTGGTAAGCTTGGGGGTGGGAGAAAGAAGAAGATGGTTTGGGGAAGTGGATGAGAGTGGAGGGTGGTTGGTTGGTTTGGAATGGTGGGGTGGTGTGGGTTGTTTATGTTGGGAAGTTGGCTTGTGTTGGGGTTGGATAGTTGTTGGTTTGTTAGTGAGAGAGAAAGAAGGGAAGATGGTTGCTGGGTTGGAGGTTGGGGTGTGGGTTGCCATGAGGGATGAGGAAGAGATGGGTTGAGGATGATGCCGAGAGGTATGCATGGAGAGAGTTCATGCATGGTTTGGGGATGAGTGAGAGGTTGATTTGCAGGGGCATGCATGGGAGTTGAGGTGTGAGGTGGCATGGTGTGATGCTGAGAGGGGTGTTAGAGGTGTGGAGGTGAGTAGGTTCATGGTGTGCCGAGGAGTGGTAGTTGCGAGCACTCAGCAGCTTTGGGTTTCAGCTTCGAGCACTCGAAATCCAGTCTTCGAGTGCTCGAAATCATGGCAGTAGCTGCGAGATGCTGGGCTGAAAATTTGGAGCAATCTAAATGGGAAGCTAGAGTGCTCTAAATGAAGGCAGTAG
Source organism: Cornus florida (assembly GCF_030987335.1). Lineage (NCBI taxonomy): Eukaryota > Viridiplantae > Streptophyta > Magnoliopsida > Cornales > Cornaceae > Cornus > Cornus florida. Next base: position 54,764,365 of record NW_026775579.1, on the reverse strand, counting down.
GCTCATGTTGTTGGGCTGAAATTGGATGGTAGCAGCGAGCACTTGAAATGAGAGATAGAGTGCTCAGAAATGAGGCAGTGAGCTCATTAGGCAATATGGAGATGGAAATTGCAATGTGAGCAACATTATGAGAAGAGGTTAGTTGACAGGGGGCATCAGTATTCAACATAAGGCAACATGGAAAATGAATGTGGCAATGTGAGGCCATGCAAGCAAGATGAAGGAATGTATGCAACCCACAATGGCTCGGATATGAAAGAAGGCATGCAATATAGAAATGTATGGAATGCATGCATTTTTTTTTTTTTTTTTTTTTTTTTTCAAACTTTGCAATTTCTAATGCATGGAAAAATTGCCAACTTTCAGAACATCACACAATGCATGAATGAAATTTCTGGAGAAAATTTTAAACTTGCAAATTCATTCCATTCCAATGCATGGGAAATTTTGAAAGTTTTGTTTTGAAACCTTGCAATTTTTCAACTTTTTAAACATCTCAAAGGCATGAAGAATTTTGAGAAAATTTTCAAACTTTTTAGTAAAAATGAGAAAATATGCACATGAGTCGCATTTGAAAAATCTAATGAAATCGCTAGAAAGCGATGGAGACTTCTGGGAATGAAAATTAGAGTTGAGAAGGTCTAAGAAAAATCAGATTTTTGGCTTTTCTAAACCGTTTCCCATAAAATTTTGCAAGGCACGAGCAATTTCAAAGAGAAGGAAGCTTGGAACATCGAAAGAATTTATTCCCTTGCTTTGCTAAATTTAATGTCGATAGCTAGACCAAGCTAGAGCAGGCACTAATCCTCATAAATTGGATCCGTCAAGAGGTCTTCCTCAACTTTTCGGGTTAGAATTGTGCCGTCAATGCAAGGCTTAAGCCTTTGGCCATTTACCTTGAAGAGTGATCCACTTGCAGGATCATGAAGTTCGATTGCTCCATGAGGAAAGACGGTAGTGACAATGTATGGACCATCCCATCTTGACCGGAGTTTATCGGGAAAGAGTTTCAAGCGGGAATTGAAAAGCCAGACCTTTTGTCCCGGGGCAAAAGACTTTTTGACGATATGTTTGTCATGAAAAGCTTTAGTCTTTGCCTTGTAAATTTTTGCGCTTTCATACGCGTCATTACGCAATTCCTCAAGTTCATTTAATTGCAACGCACGATTAGAGCCGGCTTGTTTGAGATCAAAATTGAACCTTTTTTATGGCCCAATAAGCACGGTGCTCTAATTCTACCGGGAGATGACATGCTTTGCCAAAGACAAGTCGATATGGTGACATGCCAATGGGTGTCTTATAAGCTGTCCGGTAAGCCCAAAGCGCATCGTTTAGCCTTATGGACCAATCTTTGCGGTCCGGTCTAACCGTTTTTTCCAAAATGTGCTTAATCTCCCGGTTAGAAATCTCTACTTGACCACTCGTTTGAGGGTGGTAAGGTGTAGCAACCTTATGAATGACGGAATACCTAGCAAGGACGGATTTTAGATAACGATTTCGGAAATGAGATCCGCCATCACTAATGATTGCTCGGGGCGTACCAAAACGACTAAAGATGTGAGACTGAATGAAATGGATCACGACTTTATGATCATTGGTTTTGGTAGCCTCGGCTTCAACCCATTTAGACACATAATCCACCGCTACAAGGATGTACTCATAGCCATAAGAAGATGGAAATGGTCCCATGAAGTCAATCCCCCACACATCAAAATTTTCAACAATTAAAATGTTGGTGAGGGGCATCATGTCTCTTCGGGACATGGATCCAAGTTTTTGACATCGTTCACACGATTTGCAAAAATTGTATGCATCCCGGAACAAGGTAGGCCAAAAGAATCCGCTTTGAAGGACTTTGTTAGCGGTCTTTTTGGCACTGAAATGGCCTCCACAAGCAAGAGTATGGCAAAAATTTAAAATGCTTGTGGCCTCGGTTTCAGGAATACATCGCCGGATGATTTGGTCCGGGCAATACTTGAATAGTTCCGGATCTTCCCAAAAGAAATGCTTGACTTGGGAGAAAAACCGGTCCCTCTCTTGTTTGGACCAATGAGCTGGAATTTTGCCAACCGCAAGATAATTGACAATATCCGCAAACCATGGAAGAGTAGAATGTGAAACTTGAAGAAGTTGCTCATCCGGAAAGGAATCACGGATGGCTGCAAATTCTGAAGATTTCTCAATAAGTAAGCGAGAGAGATGATCGGCGACAACATTGTCGGTCCCTTTTTTGTCCCGGATGTCAATGTCAAACTCTTGAAGTAAGAGGATCCATCGAATTAAGCGGGGTTTTGTCTCTTTTTTCGCTAACAAATGCCTAAGAGCGGCATGATCTGAAAAGACGATGACCTTGGAGCCAAGAAGATAAGAGTGAAATTTATCCAAGGCGTACACCACAACTAGCAATTCTTTTTCAGTGGTGGTGTAGTTCAATTGGGCATCGCAGAGAGTTTTGCTAGCATAATAAATGACATGCGGAAGTTTATCCACACGTTGGCCCAAAACCGCCCCTAATGCATAGTCGGATGCATCACACATGATCTCAAAGGAAAGAGACCAATTAGGGGGTTTCATGATTGGGGCGGAGGAGAGGAGAATGCGAAGTTTGATGAAAGCTTCCATGCAAGCGTCATCAAAATTAAACGGAACATCCTTGGCTAAGAGATTACACAAGGGCCGTGAGATTTTGCTAGAATCTTTGATGAAGCGACGATAGAATCCGGCATGGCCAAGAAAAGAACGGATTTGACGGACGGAATTCGGAGGAGGAAGATTATAGATTAACTCAACTTTTGCCTTGTCGACCTCGATTCCCCGCTTAGAAATGACATGTCCTAAAACAATGCCTTCTTGGACCATGAAGTGGCTTTTCTCCCAACTTAGAATGAGATTCGTCTCTTTGCATCTTTGGAGCATAAGAGATAAATTTTTGAGACACGAGTCAAAGGAAGAGCCAAATACGGAAAAATCGTCCATGAAAACTTCCAAGAACCTTTCAACCATATCGGAGAATATGGACATCATGCACCTTTGGAACGTTGCCGGTGCATTGCATAGACCAAAAGGCATGCGTCGATAGGCAAAAGTACCAAAGGGACATGTGAATGTTGTTTTCTCTTGATCTTGGGGGGCGATTGCCACTTGGTTATAGCCGGAATAACCATGAAGAAAACAATAGAAGCTTTGGCAGGCTAACCTTTCTAGGATTTGATCAATAAATGGGAATGGGAAATGATCCTTCCTAGTTGATGAATTGAGTTTATGATAGTCAATGCACACACGCCACCCGGTGGTGGTTCGTTGTGAAACGAGCTCACCCGCTGAATTTTCAACAACGGTGAGCCCGGATTTCTTGGGGACAACTTGTGTGGGGCTCACCCACTTGCTATCAGAGATAGGATAGATGATTCCCGCATCTAGCAATTTGATCACCTCTTTCATGACCACTTCCTTCATATTTGGATTTAACCGGCGCTGGACCTCTCTAGTAGGCTTTGCGTCATCCTCCATATGAATACGGTGCATACAAATGGAGGGGTCAATTCCTTTCAAATCTGCCACTGTCCAACCAATAGCTTCTTTATGCTCTTGGAGCACCGCTAAAAGGTTGGTCTCTTGGTCTTTTCGAAGGTCCAAGGCAATAATGACCGGAAGGGTTTGCTTTGGACCAAGGAACACATACTTGAGATGGGCCGGGAGCGGCTTAAGCTCAAGTTGTGGCGGAGATAACAATGATGGGACCGGAGGAGTGGTGGAAAGTTGGGGAAGTGGTTCTTTTGGAATTTTCCAAGGAGGTACATCCATGATAGCATTAATATCAAGCAAGGAATTGACTTCTTGAATGGCTTGATCAACATCAAAGTTTGAGAAGTCAAAATGGGACATGCAAGTTTCAAGGGGATCTTTGCTTAGGATGAAGGGGAGAGATTCTTCGACCACTTCATCGATGACATCCACAAGAAAACAATCATCCTCATTGGAGGGATGTTGAGTTGCATGAAAGATGTGGAGTTTGACTTGCATGTTTCCAAAAGCAATGTCCATCACCCCGGTTCGGCAATTAATTGATGCATTAGCCGTGGCTAAAAATGGCCTACCAAGGATCACGAGAATGTGCTTTTTTGGGTCATGGACCGGTTCCGTATCAAGAACCACAAAATCTACCGGGAAGTAGAATTTGTCCACTTTGATGATAACGTCCTCGAGAATACCTCGTGGTTGCTTGACCGATCTATCGGCAAGTTGCAAAACCACGGAAGTCGGCTTAAGATCTCCCAAACCAAGTTGTAGGTAGACCGAGTATGGAATTAAATTCACACTAGCTCCTAAGTCAATGAGGGCCCTCTCGATTTTGCTATCACCAATGACGCACGAGATTGTGGGGGCACCCGGATCCTTATACTTCGGGGGAGTGCTGTGCTGAATGATAGCACTAACATTTTCAGTCAACCTCACTTTTTTTGGCAAATGATTTTTAGAAGTGCACTTTTGAGTGCACAAATCTTTAAGAAATTTTGCATAGGGAGGGATTTGCTTGATAGCATCCAAGAGGGGCAAGTTAATCTTCACTTGCTTGAAAACTTCCCACATGTCTTGAATTTTACAATTCTTGTTCCCAAAATGTGTCGACTCTTGAAGACGTTGAGGAAACGGAGCTTTTGGCTCATAAGTAGTTTCCACATTTGGGGAGACATGTGTGGGATTTCCGTGAATGGTATTTGGACAAGAATTTGGATTAGAAGAGCTTGAATTTGGATTTTTCAAAGGAGAAACTTCCTCACTTTTGTCTCCATCGACCTTGTTGTCAACCACTCTACCACTCCGAAGGGTGGTGATAGCTTGAACTTGTTCATGAGTCGGCCCACTCGGAGGAGGGGTTTCGTCAATCACATGCATTCCTCTAGGATTTTCAAAAGGTTGAGAGGGAAGCTTGCCCTTGTCCTTTTGAAGCAATTGATTCACCGAGTTAGCTATTTGGCCCACTTGATTTTCGAGATTAGCTATGGATTGAGTATGAGAGTGAACCATTTGGAGAGTAGGCTGCAAGGATGTCAAGAGTTGCTTGTTGGCATCCATTATTTGCTTATTTAATGATTCCATCATTTGCTTGTTTGCAGCTACTATCTCGTCAGTTGGACACACAGGAGGTTGATTGGAGACATTTGGATTGTAAGGAGGACGGTAGCTTGAAGAGGCTTGGAAAGGTCTACCTTGATATTGAGAAGAAGGCTGATTTTGCCGCCCTTGGTTTTGGAATTGGGAATTCTGTGGGGCTTGTTGCCGCCACGAGAAATTCGGATGATCTCGCCAACCCGGATTGTAGGTGTTGGAATATGGATTGTTCCCGGGCCGCGAGAACATGGCATTAGCTTGCTCTTAGTTGGGACTAGGAAATTGCTCCGGTGTGGGGCAATCTTCCGAGAGATGGAATGGACTAGTACATGAAACACAAACTGAACTTGTCGAATTTTGAGACAATGAAGGAGGAAGATGTGGTGCCATCAATTGGTAGAATTTATGAGCGATGGCATCCACTTGAGATGATTCCTCCCTTATTGACCTTGGTTGACAAGGGTTGGTGTTGTTTGGAGTGGTTGCGGTCGGAGCCCTACAAGAATTGTGTTGAAGTGAATTTTCACTCAAATTCTCAAGTAAGGTCCAAGCCTCATCCGCATTCTTGGACATGAACATCCCACCACAAGAAGAATCAACCATAGAAAGCTTGCACTAATTGCCATTTTGGGATCAAATGATGAGGACATTTTCGAAGAAGATCTTGTAGCCTTTCCCAAGTCTCGTGGAGTTGTTCTCCATCAACTTGAGAAAAGCTTAGAATGGAACGCCTCATTTGGTTGGTTTTACTCACCGGATAGTACTTCTTAAGAAATTCTTGTTACAATTGAGCCCAAGAAGTAATAGAGTTGGGAGCGAGGGAGTTCAACCAATATTTTGCCCTATCCTTTAGGGAGAATGGGAAAAGATGGAGATGAAGTTCATTGTCCGGAAAACCTCTCAACTGGATGGTCGAACAGATTTCAAGGAACTCATCAAGATGCTTATATGGATCTTCATTATCAAAGCCATGAAATGATGGAAGCATTTGAATGGTACTAGACTTGATCTCATATTGAGCTGCATCGATGTTTGGCATCACTATACAAGAAGGAGAAGCATAGGTGGTAGGAATGAAATGATCTCTAAGAGTCATTGGTTCTACATTAGGAATTTCAGCCCTTTCATTCCCCGGATTTTCTACGTTATCCCCCCATTATATTGAATTCAGTTTCAAGGTCCCTTGTAAGAGTGGGTTCCCTAAGGTTCCGTCTAGGAGTTCTTTCAAGTGAATTTATATCAATAGGCGAGTCAAGTGTGGGAAGAGAGAGTGACCTACGGCCAAACATCAACAATTCACAACAACATCATCACAACAAATCTTTATCATCAACTCCACATACGATGTTCCCTTTCTCCTCAATTATCAAGACAGAAAATAAATGGCCACGACAAGGACCGATGCTTGGAATTGAAAATACACAATTGAAAAAGCCTCGACAAGGGCTTGCAATTTATCTACTTCTAAGCTTAACACATGCACGATATTCACAATTTGAAACTAGAAGTCAAGAGACTTACCTGGGGTCCTCTAGACTTCCAATTTGCTAGCTATCCCACGGCGAGCTTCGAGTCCCTAGAATCTTACAACACGAAGATGATCAAAACACACAAGGAATATTCACAAGACACAATATGCACAATTAAACTAAATTTAACCCTAGAACTTTGGTCACTAAACCGTTTGCAGTCCCTGGCAACGGTGCCAAAAATTAATCGGTTGGTCAATCATACATCAACCTTCGCAATAGCACGAATCATTGTAAAATAGGGCTATTGGTCGGGTAAGTCGAACCATTGGGACTGCGCTAGTCTAAGGCAACCTAAGTGTTTAGAGTCATTCTTAGGATGATGAAGGGGTGTTCATAGAGGTTGTGTTTGTTGTCACTTAACTACAAATTCAGAATGCATACACAATAAATTGAAGGAGATCAAAAGAGAAGATTTAGAGAAGGAAGTCTAGGGAAGTGAATCCACTCCAAACCTCTACACAAGCTAATTATATGATTGATTTGAGGAATTAATGTAGAAATGACCTTGATGAATAGCAATTCATGACTACTATATCATCTTCAAGAAATTCAATTAATTAAAATGTAAGAACAACCTATCAAAGCTCCACATGCTTAAATTACCTAAACTATGGTGCAATCCTCAACATGCTCACTAAGCTAGAGATTGTCAAACAAGTAACCAATTGATGAGAGCACATGATAACAAGTCACAAGGTTAATTCATCAAAAGAAATTCTTAAGCAATGAATTAACAAGCTACTCAAAATCATGCCATTAAAACCATTCCATAGTCTTAGCTCCATTGTCACTATGAAACTACAAGCCATACAACCATGAGATTAAATCATCTAAGACAAGAGTATTTAATGTAACATGATCTTTAGAACATTAAAACATCCATTACATTATGTAACATGCTCTAGATTATGGAACTAGTCAAATACACATTTCATTCCCCAAAATAAATCAAAAACTAGACATGCTTACAAGGAGGAGTTTCATCACCTCCCTAGATGGAGGTTTAGTTATCCATGGATACAAAAATGGAAGAGGAAGAAGAAGACTCCATCTCCATTTTCGAGCTCCTACTGTAGCACTCAAGAACCCCCTTCTCCTTGCTCTCTTCTATCTCCTCTATCTTGCTAAAGATTAAAGATAGCAAATGTGTGGCCTTTGGTAGCTTTTTATTCTCCAACACACCCTCTCTCTCTCCTCCAAGGAACACCTCCAACCACTTCATAAAGAGGGAAGATGGCATTGAGGAAACCAATGTGCAAGTGGCTGAAATTGAGCCATTTTCGAGTGCAATCTGCCTGATTTTCGAGCACTCGAAAAGTGGTCTCGAGCACTCTAAATTAGTGCAATGTGCAACATGCTCTTCTTGCTCAGCGCTGACCCACTTTGGTAAAACTGCTATAACTTTGTGTCCCGAACTCCGAATGATGATCTGTTTGAAGATTTGGAGAGCTGATTCAGTGCTTTAAAAACTTCATGTTTTGATGAAGACCCAATTCTCAAGTCTGGTTGGTCGAAAATGGGGAGAAAGGCAGTACTTCAGTGCTGCCAGGCAGTTCTGCGCACCTCTGTTACGAAGATCATAACTCTCTGCTCCGAACTCCGAATGATGAACCACTTGAAGATTTGGAAAGCTGATTCAGAGATCTAAATCTTTCATGTTATGATGGAAGTCTAGTTCTTGAGTTTGCTAGGTCGAAAATGGCGACAAAAGTCAGGATCACTGCTGCCAGAAATTCAGAAATGGCATCCTTTTTGTTCAAAATTCCACAAGGCATCATTTTTGCTTCCTTTTTGCACTTTAACCTGAAAATGCATAAAAACATGCAAATGGAATTAATCTACATAAAATAATTAATAACTGGACTTTGTTAATGTAATTTAGGACGCTTGAATATACAATATTCGGCGCTTATCAAAAACAACCATACTTTTCAAACTGTTAATATAACCCGCCCTTTGGTGACCCCGCAGCGACACGAGAGGAGGATTGGCTAGTGTCCCTGACCCTTGGTAACCCCGCGGCGTCATTATGGGGCCCAGCTAGCTCAACCACGCTAGGGCGACTCCCTAGTCCCCTCTAGGCTATATTAACCTCCGGCCCTTTGGTACTCCCGCGGCGACCGGGTTTCTCAAAAAAAAACTTTTTCAACAAAGCTTTCCCGAAAATCCCCATTCTTTCATTTTTCAAAAGTCATTTCCATACGTGCAATCCCCAATGATGAATTCATGAATGCCACATACTTTCAATGTTGTAATATAAGGGATTTCTAACATTTGTCATGCCATGACAATATCATAAAATGGGGAATTTAATACCACAATTTACCACACATGCTCACAATAATCAACTAGATATTTAGCATTATAATAAGCATGATAAATCAACCATTTATCACAATTTCCATACAATCCAACAAATACACATAAATATATGTTTCACATACACAATTAAATCATTTAAGGAGTAATCCATCTAAACTAAGCATGCTTATCACATAAGTCAACAAACACACAAATATAAAATCTTTATATGCACCATTAAATCATTTTTAAAGCAATCAACCTTAAATCAAGCATGTTTGGTCAAAATTCTAGAGGAATAACTCACTAAGGTACAAGAAAAGTGTGAATTAGACACCTTTACCTCTAATTGAGCAAAAACCCCAATTTTCTTCACAAACCCTAGAAATGGGTCCTAAGATTCGAACTCCAAGGAGTGCACTAAATCTGAAATCGCTTGTATGGATGTGTAGAACTTGACACGAGCTTCGTTTTGCCTCAAACAACACTCAATTTCGATAAGAAATGAGATCAAGATCTTGCTTCAAAGTTTTGGAAATTAAAATGGAAAGAAAAACAGAGAGAAAGAGGGGAAGAGAGAGGCGCACGTGAGAGAAGGAGAGAAATGAGACCATTTGTGGTCTCTTGGCCCTTAGTTGGTTTAATGGTAGGTTCCACCACCTTTTATTTTCTTTTTCCTTTAACTTTTTGCTTAAATTTGAGCCATTACACGACATAATACACATATTATATATACACCTATGCACATAAATACACAGACATTACAGTTTATAGCTATGGGATCGTCATGTTGGAGATGTTAACCAGAAGGAGCCCAACTTGTGTCCAAACCATGGATAATAATGGGGAAATGAAGCAGAGAAGCTTGGTCACATGGGTGAGGGAGAAGATGCATGGAGCTACGGGAAACGCATCATGGATTGAAGAAATTATAGACTGTACCATGGATGGTGAATATGACATGGATAAGAATAAGATGGAGCTTCTGGTTAGAGTGGCTCTGGAATGTGCAGATCGGGAAGACAGAGATGCAAGACCCACCATGAGCAAGGTTGTTGAGGTACTTCTGGGTCATGAAAGTGATGACTCTTAAAATTATGGATATATGGCAATTTATAATTTTGAGTATGTTTAGCGTTTTATATATTGGTTTCTAGTTTCGTATCTTGTTTTTGGTAGCTACTAATGTCTGCTATGCCTTTCGCTTCATCTTTATTTTGTGGTTAAGTGCTTGTAGATATTTACTTCTCCCTGTATTTGTTCTGCACCAAAATTTATGACCTTGCAACTCCTTGTCAAGATCTTGGTGAGTCAATAAATAAATAAATAAATAAGTCAAAATTTTGGTGGTAAAGACTAGATTTTGGTATATATAAGTCCAACATTGCATCATCCACTTTTTAAAAATGTTGAGGGTTCAAGTTTCAAGGGCGGCCATGTGTATTGTAGATGAAAATGCTCAGAGTCATGCATGCCATCTCTTCCTTCCATAATTGATTAGGTTCTTTCATAATAATGCATATATCACGGACTGCAGGTTTGAAATTTTAGATGGGTAGGTTAGCTTTAACTTGCAGATTTTGGCCTGTCTAAATTCTTGAACCAAATTTAAAACAGAAATCACCCAAAATGGGGAAAAAAATCTTTATCTAGAAAAGGCTACCGTTGAAAATTAATAATGTCTCAATTTTCAGGGTATTAAAAGGTTATGGCAATTTCGTCATATAATCGAAGAGTTGAAAGGTCATGAAATAATAGTAAAAAGCCCAAGAGGCAAATGAACAACAGGCTAACAACTGTAAGATATTTCGGTGCAGAAGAAATTCATGAAAGAAGAAAAGGTAGTCAGATAAGTTGCTCCCAAAAATAAGGTGAGATTCTGGAAACCAATATACAAACATCTTAACATACTCAGAATTATAGAATATATATAATCCAAGGACTGACTTTTAAAAGTCATCATTTTCATGGCCTAGAAGTACCTCCACTACCTTACTCATGGTGGGTCTTGCATCCTTGTCTTCCTGATCAGCACATTGCAGAGCAACTCTAACCAGAAGCTCCATCTTACCCTTGTCATATTCACCATCCATGTTACAGTCTACAATTTCTTCAATCCACGCTGCATTTTCTGTAGCTCCGTCCATCTTCTCCGTCACCCATGTGACCAATCTTCTCTGCTCCATCACCCCATTGTCATCCATTGTCTGGACACTGGTTGGGCTCCTTCCAGTTATCATTTCCAACATGACGATCCCGTAGCTGTAAACATCAACTTTGGAGGTGATGGGCAGATTAAAAACCCATTCAGGAGCCATGTAACCTCTAGTACCTCTTATCCTAGAGAAGATTGAATTATCAATGCCTCCTCTGTTCAAGAGTTTAGACAGGCCAAAATCTGAAACTTTTGGATGGTAATTAGAGTCTAATAGTATGTTCTGAGGCTTTACATCACAGTGTAAAACCCACTCCAAGCACTCTTCATGTAAATAAGCTAGACCCTTTGCAGTACCCAATGCGATTTCAAACCTCTGCTTCCAATCAAGAGTATTGGAAGTTAGATTTTCTGCTAAAGATCCATGCTCGATGTACTCATACACCAAAAGTCTGTGTTTTCCCTCCGCACAATAACCCCACGTCTCTATCAAGTTCATGTGATTAAGCCTCCCAATTGTGCTCACTTCTGCTAGAAATTCCGCTTCTCCTCGGTTAGCTTCGCTGAGACGCTTGATTGCTGCAACTCTATTGTCCGACAATGTGCCTTTATAGACAACACCACTACCTCCTCTCCCGATTTCTACACTGAAATTGCGTGACGCCTTCTTAAGCTCATCATAGGTGAATCTTTTGAATCCGGTTGCGATTTGAAGGTAACCATTCTCAGTTGCACCAGAGACTTGACGGTTTCTAAACAATACATATTGAACGAACAAGAAACCGATGATCTCAACTCCTCCACATCCACAAGCGAACCAGAGCAGGAACTTTACGGTTCCATTGTCTTGCTTCTTCTTGTAAGTTCTGTCGAGCCGTGTTGTAACTTGGCGCGAGCAATCTAATCCGAATTCTTCAGTGGGCTTATCATAGGAGGAGAGATTAGATTTGGGCAATTTTATGTATATGGAATCTCCAAATTGCATTGAGCCATACCCATTAATATTGAGTAACTTAGTCTTGGGGTAACAGAGATAGTAACCTCTTGCTTCGTCAAATTTGAATTGAAGCCCTTTGCAACTGCAATCTTGCAAACACTTCACTTTACACCACTCTAAGGTTTGATTTGGGAAGTACCCAAAATCATAGCCATAGGATGCAACATCAGCATGAGGAAGTTTGATGAAAACAGCCTCATCATTGTTGCAAGAGAAATTGAAATCTTGTTCACAGCCATAAGACCAATCTGTGTGATTCTTCATCTTATGTCTTGGTAGGCATTTGCAACTCCGACCGCTTTCAGCAGCATAAGTGCAGAGACTGTTGGGCCCACAAATGCCATGAATGGTGCATGGGTTGGACATGGCTTGCCATGAAACAACCCAAGCTCTCAACTTCTCATTTAGACTATACAATCTAAGATTGCCATCAACATCAACCGTCAATCTTCTCTTAGGCCCTGTGCCCAAATCTGTTGCTGAGAAATTCAAATGATCAGAAGAGTTGAACTGGCCAGAAGGATCGAGTATTGCAGTTCTACTGTTGTTGTAGGTGGACCTTCCAACTTCGAATTGCCATGCTCGCTGCCACGGGTCAGGCCAATAAATGCTGGAGATTTCAAGACCAACGAATAGAAGGCGGAGTATGTTGTCATCATCGAAAAAGAGCTTGTAGAAACCGGAAGAATAATTGCTTTGGCTTCTTGATGAAACAAGTATTGTGTTTCTCGTGAATAGCTGTTGAGGAAGAAGAGTATTTGTTGGTGAATCAAAGCTTTGCCAAACAATTTTACCCTCCAAAGTATGGAGAACAAGATTACCAGTGTCATAAAGTTCCAATTGCACCAAAGAAGCCGAGGTGGTTTTGGTGGTCCAAACAATGAGACGGTCGGCATCTTTTAAGACAACATTACCGGTTTTTAGCAAGGTGAGCTTTGAACTTTGTCCATTAACTGGTCGGTCTCGATTGGCCATCCAAACCACTGTATGACTCCCATCATCCAACGATTGACTGAACCATATTGCGAAGCAATAGGCATTATCGCCCACTGGATAAAACCCGGAAGAGAACACGCGGCTTGCTGAAACCAACACATCGTTTGGTTCATCCACAGAGAGAAATGAGCCTTTGCTTATCCTGAGAAGTGCTGAGGATGAAAATGGTGAAGATAAGAGCAAAGAAATGACAATGAATAAAAATGGATCACACATAATGGCTATAACTACGTAAGTGTTGAAGGTAGATTTATTTTATGCACAACAAAAAAATTCTGTGAGAGTGCAGATGTCCATATATATTAGGATGTGTGGTTGAGGAAGAAGAATTTACGAGATCTCTCCATTAATTTGAATAATGTATTCTGATTAGGTAAAAATAGTAATTGTCATCCAATATTTCAGACACGGTACATTCATATCTAATGTACCAGACATGTAATAGTGGACTCGATTGATTTCTCTTCAGGAGCATCTGATGCTAACCTACCAAATTGTGTCAAATCGCTGGATCAATTGGTCATATTTTCCTGCTCAATTGTGTCAACTCACAGGATCAATTATTATTATTATTTTATATATATATATTTTTTTCAAACTGACAAACAAACACGAACAAGATGAACATAAACAACTATTGTAGTAGACCACATACAACAGTGAGAATTAAACGTACGAATCTGTTCTTTACATTAAAAATAAATTAAAAATTAAAGAATCAAAATACTCAAAAATATTACTAAAACAATTCCAAAAGCTGATAATCCTCTTCTTCATCGCCTTACTGCTCGGCCTCTCTATGATGTTTTTCAGAAATACAATGTTAGACTCATCTTTTGAGTCTGGGTGATAAGGTCTTTGACACACCCAAGAGCAGCTGAACTGTGAAACTATTGTGATGAAAGCTGGTCAATGCAGGCTGCCCGTGTCACATTGCCTGTTCTGTACATAGGTATTTTTTTAGGCTCTTTTTGTTTCCACATAATACATTTTCTGGAAAATGTTTTCATCATTTTTTTGGTGTTTAGTTATTTTTAAAATTGGTAAAATATTTTTCAATAAAATGATTTTACCCCAAAAAGCTAAAAATGACTTACGGATATAATCGCCTTAACTCATTTTACAAACTGAACATTTAACTCTCACAATTTTTTCGAGGAGACTTTAACCTACTTAAAATAGATATGACTAGACCACGTGACTGAATGTGTTTAGGGGGTTAAATATATTTTGTAACTTGTATTTTGCAACTTATTCTGTTGCTAAATGGCATTTCTTTCTTCTGTCTAGAAGAGTCGCGAGTATCATCATGATTTGACAAAATATTGATTAGTTTTGGTCCCGACCACTCTAGATTTTATGGCAAAATTTCCCATAACTCCTTCAGTATATAAAATTTTCCTTTGAATAAACTAGAAGATATGAAAAAACATTTTTGACCAGAGCCAACAATTTTGACTAGCATAGAGATTACTGAAAACATCATTTTATTTATTTATTTGTGCATTCTACCAAAATCCATTAAAAATCTATATATATATATATATATATATATATATATATATATATATATATAATTATATGCACACACAACATAAGTATTAAATATAATGTAAAAATTTTCCTAGTACACATTTATCATTTAACAAAGAGCTGCAAGGTCATAAAATAAGAGGCAAACGAATAGGTTCACTACCATATGATATTTTGGTACAAATCCAGGGAGAAGTAAAATCTATGAGCACACATAATCACAAATTCCAGATGAAGCAAAAGGCATAACAGACTGAATACAGAGAATCAAATGGTAAATCGTTAAGCCCAAAAACATAATCCCAAAAAATAAAACTTCTTCATTTTCAAATATTAATCAATAAATTAAATTATAAATACTTCAATCCATACTACTGCTTCAAATTATAAATATCTCGATTCATAATAACAAACTTCGTAGAGAACAAGCCAAAGTCAACATTGGTTCCGTTTCTCAACTCTCTCTTCCTTGGGTCAATTGCAGTGTTGTAAGTATGCATAATTAAGAAAAATATGTACTCTCTAGCTAGAAAGACGACTAGTTTCCATTGTAACCCTAATTCAATTTTTTATTAAATAGGAGAGATGGAGACATTAGTTGAAATTTGATATTTACCAATAAATTACCTAATGGAAATGCATCACGTATCGAGATCATGTGGAACATAAAAATCTTATATAGGAGACATTAGTTGCTGTCACAAACAATAGGTTTTTAATCTGCCCATCATGTTGATGTTTATTTTATTTTTTTAGGACTCTGGAGGAATTATAATATTGCATAAATATGCCATGGGAAAAAGCTATGAGGGTGGACTTTTTTATTTTTATTTTTATTTTATATATATAATTATGGAGGTGGACATTTTTAAATATAGTTTTGTTGATGAGAGAGTAAGGGGGAATTTTTTGATGAATTTTGGAAAAATAAACAATGAAGAAAGAAAAATGATACTTACCCCAATGATATTAGTCGATTTCTTTAGCAGATTCCATGTGGCTCTTTAGAGGGCAAAAGAATTATATTTCATGTGCATTGACGTGCATTATTAAGGTCAGGCCAGGACCCGTAAAGCGGCCCAATAGTCTATAATCTTCGTTCAAAAAAAAAAAAGTCGAATGTTTCAAGTCTCCCCAAGAGAATTGTGGGACTTGAACAGACAATGTGACAAACTCGGCCTGCAGTGACGGGCTTCCATCACAATAGGATCATTCTAGTTAAGCAGTTCAGTTCTTTTTAGGTTGATCATGCATGGGTGTGTCAAATACTGTATTTCTCCAAAATAACAAAGAGAGGAAGGAAGAGGAGCAAGGTGATGAAGAAGATGATCACCCCGCTTTGTTTTTTGAGTATTTTTTGTTTTGGTTTCCTTTTTCTTCTTTCTTTCTTTATTTATATATATGTTTAGATTTTGGAGGCTAAATCACTCGAGGATTGCATCCTCGAGAAGTGGAACTAGTTCCATTTGAGCTAGAATTGGTTGTACTTGTGCTGTGAAGCCTAAGTTTTATTCTTAAAAAGTGGAACCGTTTCCACTTTTTAAGGAAGGGTCACAATGGTAATTCCAAAAAATAGAACCGGTTGTAATTGAAATAGAACCGATTCCCCTTGCTCTTCTGTGCGAAAATTAGTTTCCTTATCCGTTTTGGAATCTTCAAATGCTAAAACTTGGAGAGCAAGAGGATTGAAATAAAATTCTCCATTGTAATCCTTCATTTATTTATTATTATTATTATTATTATTATTTTATAGTGAATTGTTCGGTGCGTTCTGTGGATGTAACCCAGAATTTGAGTGAATCTCGTCGTATGTCTTATGTTGATTGTATGTGATCGTTTTATTTTATTTTATTTTATTTTTTTACTTGTGTGTTTTAGTCCTTTCCTTAGATATCGTTAGTTTAGGCCGGATTTATGCAGGAACAGTAAGTCTAGTAGGTTTAATGGTTCAATGCTTTGTATGCTTCAATAATTAATTTTTGTCATTTGCAAAATGTTGTTGTGAAAGGTGATTCTTTGACTATTATTAGGGCGGTCAGTGATGGTAGCTGGGATTGCAACATAACACATACTCCCTTTGTTTTAAAAAGATTTCGTGTTTGGCGAGAGTTATGGTTCCCCAAACGCGATATTAGTGAGTTACGATTCCTCAAACACGACATTTTTTTTGAGATGAAAATAGTACTATAGAAGATATTAAGACTTTGAGAGCTAATCTTAAAAGTACGTTGGGGTCACTGATCATATTTACCTATATGTTTAAATGATGTAGTACTATCAGATTGTAACTTTTTCTCATATTAGTATCATCTTTATTTTTGCTAGAAAATAAATAAATAAATAAATCCTGCCATTTTGAATCTTTGTTGAAGCGTGGGCTTGGGGGTTTGGGCATTGCCTTGTTTGGACTTAATGCCTTGCTTTGTACAGGCTTGTTGCCTTTACACTTTTCGGCCCATAATTTGGGCCTTTGTACAGTTTCTCATTAATATAATTACCACTTTTTTTCTTCTTCTTTTTTTCTTTTTTTTTTTTTGGTCATTTGCAAGAGTCTCATTCTGTGTCCTCTCTACGAAAAAGACGAAGTTCAATAATTGACGCAGATGACGTATTACGACAACTGATTTCTCCTTCTTCAGCTTTCAATTTTGGTCTACTGTTTTCTTCTATTATTGTTTTTGTATGAGTTTGCATCCTGATAATTATGGCACGTTTATCAACGGCATAGTGACATAGTGATATTAAATCTTTACTTTTCAAAGAAAGATCATATATTCAAGATTCAGTGAAAGCATATGACACAATTGTACGAGGTTATTAGAATTCGAGAAAAATAATAAAAATATGATAAAGTACAAAAAAAACTCACGTATAAATTTTTTTCAATAGACACTCCACTTTTTCAGAAGTGAATAGTTTAAATTTTTGTATTTTGAAATTTTGTAGTAAATTGTCCCTTGGTCAACAATTTTGACATATTTTTTTTTTAAAAATCCTAAAATACCCTTAAGGGAAAATGTTAATTTTTATTTATTTATTTATTTTGTCATTACAACAATTTAGGTATTGTAGCCTTCAAATTAGAAAATTGTCCTTATTTGCTCAATTTGAAAAATGTAAGGGATTTTTGGAATACAAGGGTGGGATATATGCACATTTTACATATAAAAAAAAAAAAAAAATGGGTTTTTGACACTTTTATCCATTAAAAAATAAGAAATGGTACATTTTACATATAAAAAAAATGGGTTTTTGACACTGTTACCCATTAAAACATAAGAAATGGTTACCAACAAAACCGTAGATAGAAATTTATGTGGTTCGATTTTTTATCTATGTTCACAAGAATAGACAGAAATTAAAATACTAATTATAAAGGCTTATACCCAAAACCCAAATGCACCCAAACTCTCATAAAATCACATTGAGAACTTGTGATAATTACTTGCTGAACCATAGAGGTTCTCTGGCGAATTTAAAGCTAACGAACCGTCAAAGTGAGACAGTGAATGTAATGACTCTGTCACATTGAGAACTTGTATTTAAGGTTTTTTTAAATGGATCTTTTGAATGGCACTTCATTTTGGGTTTTCTGAGAAATTCACTTTTTGAGTTATCTAGTGGAGGGACATTTGTGTAATTATGAAAAATTTTCAAAAAAGTTTCCCGTTTTGGGTTTAAACTTTCATGAGAGGTTTATTTTCACTTTTTATGGTCTTTGGCACTTCCGGAATATTTTTTTGATTTTTATTTCATTTATTTTGAATTTTCGAATCTCGTTAGTCATTAATCTTGTTCGAGGCATAACTTTTCACTCGAGATTCGGTTTTCGACCCCGTTTTTTCCGTTGACTTTAGAATTTCATTTCAAAACTTTTTCATTCACGGACCATCTGCATTTGAGCGCATCTTCACAGATTTCACTTTTTGGACCCATACGGGGCCCGTTTGAATTGTTCGGGACACCTTTTTGACCTATTTAAGGTAGGTGGATGAGAAAGAAAGCATCTTTATCATTTCCTCTCCTAAAGTAGCAGTAGCAGCCGCCATTCTAGAGCTTGGAGGCTGCCATCTTCTCTTTCCTCTTTTCATCTATTTCTTCTTTGATTTTCACCTTCGCGGTTTCTACTTTTTTGATCTCCTTAGCGACCCGGTCATTTCTATCCAATTAGTTTCTGATTTGTAGCACTTTGATTTTTGGGCTGGGAGTTCAAGCTTGGATTTGGGTCTTGTTTCTTGAGGATTCTTGCTCTCTTTGTTGTCCTCGTCATAACTCCGAAGTTTTACCTCATTTTGTGGAGTTTTGTAATGACCCGAACCCAAGGGTCCGAATCGCTAACCGGGTCCTTATCCGAACCCGAGATCAACTAAGGACACTACCGTCCTTTCATACGTCAATATATAATATACGAGTCATACCATGGTTTTAAAAAAAATTAGAAAATAACAATAATAATGAAATGAAATCATAGTTACGAAATATGTTAAAACAGTCCACTAACCCATCAAACCCTGTGGAGGAGCGTCATCTGCCACCTGCCATCCATGTCCTGAAAAATGTTAAAATGATGGGGTGAGCTAAACGCTTAGTAGGAAGTATCTAAGACACACCTCTTATGATCCCGTGAATCCATATAGAGAATAGAAAACAAGAGAATGGGATCATATCTCGGGGGTCAAGTAAAGCCACTGTATCATCAACAAACATACCTATCTCAACCCATTACCAAATGCACCACGTATGCCAATTATGTGCCATGCTATGCAATATCACTCCCCATTTTCGAAACCATACCGTTTCAACTTCCAAACCGTTAGTGTAATCTGACCCAAGGCACCTCTAAGGCGTCACGAAAGAGAGATTGGCTAACTATCCACGACCACAAGGCACCTCCAAGGCGTCGCATCCGGCCTGGTTAGCTCAACCATACAGGGTCTCTCCCTAGTCCCCTCTCTAGACCACACTAACACCACGGACCACTAGGCGCCTCCTAGGCATCCGGGTTTTCACAAACACTTTTCAAAAACTTTTCCCCGAAACAATTTCATTGGTTTTAAAAAATATACTTTTCCCTTTTTCTTTCCCAATGGATGCATAAATGTTTTATGATTCCAAATGCCAAATTCAACAACTATATTCCATACATTTTACCCATATCATAATCACAACTTGTAAAAAAATATTTTAAATATTTATTTCTACGATCATGACATCAAATTTCCATGGCAATTGAAATATATAAAGTAAACAACTTGTCATTTCTAAGCATGCTTCTTCACTACAAAGATGTAACTAAATTTATAAACTCATTTATCACATTGCATACATCACCACTTTACATATAATCTACCACAATCACATAGTCAAAATAATTGAAATTAAACATGCTTATACTCAATTTGAGAAGGAAAATCACACAGAACCTAAGAAATTATGAATTAGAACACCCCTACCTCGAAAGTAGCCAAAATATATCCCCAGCTGGAAAAGTCAACGCCGGTCAACGCGGTCAATGCCGGTCAACAAAAGTCAACGCCGATCAACGGCGGCAGAACGGAAAACTGTTCGGTGGGAACGTAGCAGTTGACAAGGTGATTCTACTGTTCCAAAGGGTGAGCTCCGGAATCTGACTTCAAGTGGCTTAAGACCTCATCCAAAGCCTTAGATCGGAAAATTTTCAAAAATTCGTAAAATAATCGCCGCTCCTCCAAAAATTAAATCCTTTGACTATGTGATAGAGAACGACGAGAGGAACGTTTTCTATCAAGGAATCAAAACCGGAAACCCTACCGTTTGGTTGGAAAATGGAAGAGAATAATAAAGCTCAAAGAAGAAAGAAAAAAGAAAAAGAAGACAGAGGGAGAGAGATATTACACCAGAGAGAGAGATAGAAGATGGTCTACAAAATGACCATTGGTCATTATAATGACAAGTCAAAGTGGGGCCCATCAGAAAAATAAATAAAAAAGAAATATTACAATCTACCCTCCTTAAAAAGATTTCGTTCTCGAAATCTACCTTCCTTAAAAGAAAATTCACGGCCACACGCCTTTATGAGAAACACCCCACAAAACTACAAGACTAAGAGCTCACTAACCTCATTGCCTTGTCACCGAACGTCAACAGGCAATCACATACTATTGCTACTAAATCACAATGGTCACCACCTTATGAGTATACTCATCACTCACAACATCAGAATACAAAACCAACTGATACGTTTTACACTGTACCCGACTCAAAACGGACATCGGTCTACTCTACACTGCCACAAAAGGCTTAAAAACCCGAAAGAAGAACAATCATCAGACCACTGAACATGACAACATCCAAACTCCACTCATCCTTTAAAGGACACACAAAACCCCAGACTAGAACCCCGTCCATCACACAATCAAGCTCAAATTCAAACCTACACATCCTTGTCAAACCAAGCACTCGTTATCTACTGCATAGCTATACCATTACATAACCGCAACAGCGACTACTAACCGCACTATTCGATAATCATCATACTAAACAATTTCAAGATGATTAAACTATAAATCTCCCAACGACTACATAATCATAAGTCACCAAAACAATAAAGCGTATTATCCTATACCCAGGACTCAAATCCTCAAAACAAGATCTTCAATAATCAACGATTGTACCGCAAACCCCTTTGTTGGACACTTGGTCCTACCTAACACACCTCGTAACCCGAGTCCACATTGTCACACTGACACAACGCGCAATACCATGCTTTCACTATCCCTGACAAATTGAAACAATCATTGACCTTTGACCCGACATCGTGCTAAGAGGGATTGATTTAGGAGAAATGGTTGGATGGGCCATTCCCATCATCGATCCGATCTCAACATGGAGGTTGTTCCTGTCCTCAGGTCCAAACCTCAAACATAATCTCACATAGTCCATAAAACTACAATGAGATCCACTCACTATCAATCCATCGTTCTACGTAACCACAACGGCTAAATAGTCACATACTTACTCCAAAAATCCCAATCATGCTTTAATCATATAACCCTAACAAGCTAAAAGTAATACGACACCAAATACCACAATCATCAATCAGCATACAAGCTCTTGATCTTTTCATAACATCCATACTAGGTAGACAACTCCATAACATCATTCAATTTAATTCTTACCTCATCAAAACATACAATACAACTATACCATGCCTGAGATCTCGAAACCAGAGTTAATCTTTTCTATTATTCCTCAATAGAATCCCATATTCACTTCCTAGTTGCATAGTACTTAAACAATACCAACACTTGTCCTCGAGACACTGTTCAAATCAAGCATCAATAAAAACACTTAAGTACTTAACTCACATCACGTCACCTAACCATCCTCAAACTTACAATTCAGGACACACCTCTAGCCATCACTGACAGAACTAGGCACCGGAAACACAATCCCTATTCGGCAACTTGTGCCGTCAAACCACTTTCAAAACAAGCACCACTAAGAACTAATGACTTATTCCCCTCCATGGGAGTGAGTCGACTAAACCAACAAAACCTTACCGATGAACTCAAACAGCGTAACAAACCACACATAGGTCCGTCCATCCGTGGACGCGCATAACTCCTAAAGGGAGAACGAGACTCACGACAAACGACATCCTTGCTAGGACTAGAACAAATGGAAAGGGTAACAAACCCCTCTCTCATAAGAGACTGATGACTCGCACCTGAATGCACCCGACACCTTGTCACATGCTACACACCAATTGTCTAACCATGGACACCCAATCTTACCTGAGATGAACTAAACTCCTTACACGCAAAGAGAAGAACAAAATGGATACCCGTATAGAACTATGAACTCCATTCTAGGTGACCTCGCCACTAACGGACCGTCATACACTATCAACACAGAAACCTCGCATATGATAGCCCACAACGCCCATACTAACCAAAACCAACCAGATCCCTACCACTTATTCGTCGAGTACTAAGATACAACTCACGACATAACCATCAGATAAGAGCATCAATGCTCACAACATACTAACACTAGAAACGATCACAATCCATTGGACACCACATCCCATTACTCCCAATTAACAACCTCTATGCCATAAAATGACACTTTACCACCCGTTCCATCACTACCTTCCCAGAAGATACTACTTCAATCACTGTGTACACCCGACTTGTGACCTCAGTCATAACAACCCACTGACTCATCAAAAGAAAAAAGTGCCTACATGCCAACACCTCTCTCTAGTTCTAAAGACTAAGTTGTCCACAATCGCCTCAACTAGTGTACAATCCCATCACATAACTGACAAACAACTTATAATCCCTAAACCACATTCGGATCATACCTCAAACCATTATGCTCATTAGCACTAAACATCTCCCTATAACGCCTTAACTACCATCATCCTTGGATGACACTCGAACCTCTCATCTTTACTGCACCATCAAGCTACTACCAAACTATTCATCCTCAAACATCCTTCAGGTAACACCATCATAACAAGAGAATAAGCAATACTCTCGATACTCCCCCACAACTGTCACTATTTACCACTAGAAAAGAACCTCCATACAACAATGCCATACCGACGAATCCTCAAAACAAAAATGAGCATAAAACCCAGAATGCTCAACACTTAACTACTTCCTTAAAACTATCCACAATGTAATCAATCACCAACGCTTAACCGGCCACCCTAACTACTCTTTCTAAGATAATATACATGCCTTAACAAAAAAAAGCTTCATACCTCAGGTTTAACGTCACTACTTCCCTTCTTCCCATTCCTCAGAACCCCCGTGGCCCCGATAAAAGTTAAATGGGGCTACCAACTAGACCTATGAGATCACCCTCGTCCCAATCATTCTAATCATCAGTCTACCTTTTCAAATCCTCAAACACCAAGCACTATCTCCTGATACTTCAGACACAACTTTCAACTTCCAATACATAGTCCATTTGGTAGCATAGTACCTACTATCCATCACTTCATCCACAAACAACCGAGTACTTCAATGACCCCATACTACCTACCTTATCGTGCAATCCTGCACCACACCACTAAAACTAACCATTATACACCACCTCAAGACTCTCTAGACAACATCGCCAAACCAGAACCCAGTTCATCAACCGAGCTATGCAACTAACTCACCGAGAGTCGATTACCCAAAACACACTCTTATAACTCTTCGAAATGAGAATCATTCCTCGACAAACTAGTCTCTAAAACAGACTCATATAGGACCATGAAATGATCTACATCCTATAACCGGTCCTGAATCACCATAGACCTACAGAATCCAACAAGTTCTCACGACAGTCAAAACCAACACACCGTTCCAAAATGCTCGAAATACACATTTACAATCCATGGACTACACTCATGACTCAAGCAACCTCTATCACACTCACCACAAACCGACTTGATCGGTTGAGAATTTGATCTATAATAAATCAACCTTCGCAATAGCACGAATCATTGTAAAATAGGCCTATTGGTCGGGTAAGTCGAACCACTGGGACTGCGCTAATCATCTAGAGTCTTTTTAGAATGATACGGGGTGTTCATAAAGGATTTGTTGGTTGTCACTTAAGTTATGAAATTAAGATGCATAAAATAAAAGCTTGCAAGAATTTAAAGGAGATGAAATACAAGTAAGGAGGACTAGGGAAGTGAATCCGCCTCCATCCCTATACACATGCTAGATTAGAGCTAAATTGGGGAAAAAACAATATATGATGGCCAAGAAATATATAGCAACACATAGTTGCCATATAATCAACAAAATGTACATTAAATCTCAAGCAAGCATGATCCATCAAAGGTGAACATGTTTAGACTACCTAACTAAGGTGTAGCTTAACCACATTTACTTGAATGAAAGATTATCAAGCCCTAGATAAAATGATGAAGCACATGAAGGTAAGAAATAAGCATAAACCATCAAAGGCATCGCCTAAGCAATGATCTATCAAAGTACTAATCAACATGCCATTAAACTATTTCATAACCTTGTCTCCATTCTCACCATGAAAACTCAAGCAATATGATTAATATAAGACATCATCTAAAACAAGATAATCAACTTAAAGAAATCATCCATACAAATATTATCAACATTCATTACAACAAATGAAGTGCTCTTGGTTATGAAAAGACCACAGAAAATATATTGTAATCCCCAAAATAGTGCTACACTAGATCATGCTTACAAGGGAGGGGCTTCATCACCTCCCTAGAGGAGGAATTAGTTACCTATGGAAGCCCTAGAAGAAGGAAGAAACTTGGAAGATCCCTCCATTTTCGAGCTCCCTATTCTTGGCCACAAGAACTCTATCTTCTCCTCCTCTTTCTCTCTCTAAAAATCTTGCCAAGATGAGATATGATCTGTTATGTGTGGTTCCCCCCCACCTTGTAGACATCTTGTCCACCAAACCCTACCAAACAAGGCCTTTCTTTTTCTACCAAAAGACATCTCCAACCAATTCATAAAGATGGAAATCAGATTATGAGGGAATCAAGGTGCAAGTGGGCTGAAATGATGGTTCCTGGATAGCATTCTGCCCAATTTTTGAGCGCTCGAAGTAAGCTCTTCAAACGCTCAAAATTTCATCAGCTTGCACTTTTCCACTTGATCTACTTTGCACTACTTTGGTAAAACAGCCATAACTTTTTGTTCCGAACTCCAAATGATGAACCGTGCCATAACTTTTTGTTCCGAACTCCAAATGATGAACCGTTTGATGATTTGGGAAGCTAATTCAAAGCTCTAAGTATACCATGTTTTAATGGAAGTCCAGTTATCAAGTTTGGTGGGTCTAAAATGAAGAGCAAAGTTGAACTTCACTGCTGCTAGGCTGTTTTGCACACCTTTGGTAAAAATGACATAACTCTTTGCTCCGAACTCCAAATGAGGAAAACTTTATGTCTATGGAAAGCTGACTCATAGCCCTTCATATTTTATGTTTTACTAAAGACCAAATTCGCACATACAAAGGGTCAGAATTGGAGGCCAAAATCTGATGGAAAATGAACTGGCGCCCGCGCTATTACTGCCTTGCACCAATTTGCTACTTGCAACCTGAAATGATTTGGCTCAGCCTGAAGACGTGGCAATTCTTCCTAGAACTTTTTGCATAGAACGTCATGAGTCACATGGATCATTAATCTTGGCCAAAATGAAGGTCCTTGGCAATGGCGTGCTTTGATTCTTTAAGAACTCGTCAAAGCATCTCTTTTAACTCTCTTTGGGGAACCAATCTGAAAATAAACAAAATCATGCAAATGAAGCTAGAATATGCAATATGATAAAATAATGGATTTAACTACTGCAAATAAGGGCTCTTGAATATACAATATTCGGGGCTTATCATACCCCCAAACTTACATTTTGCTAGTCTCTTAGCAAAACCAAAATGAAAAACTCAATGAAATGACAACAATGGGAATGCTACCACAAAAATATCAACCATGGCAAAATGAAATATATACATAGCTCAAATATAACTTGAAACAAACAAAGGACTGGAGACGGGGTCATTAAGTAAACTACCATGCATATATGGAGCATTGATACAAAAATTGGCTAAACACATTTCAACATACATACATCAGCATCCAAGTCTATATAAATAACTCAATTGTCATCTCTTGAATGGAAATCAACTCTAACTTCAGTGAAAGTGGATTGGATTCTCAACATGCGGCTTTTACTTTCTTTTATAATTCCACGACACAAGTCTTCAAATAATTGAATTCCCCTTTAAATGAAGTCACTGAGGCATGAATTCATTTACAAAACAACTTTTGTTGCTTGCTGAAAAATTGTTATAACTCAAAAATGATGCATAAAATGGTTGTGCAATATTGAAATCCTTTAAGCTTTCTAACCAACCCATGTAGCAAGCGTTAGGCCAACAACTCACAAACCAGATAGCTTTAGGGTGCTGAGTGTAGAGACACTCCTAGGGCTTAATAGCTCGAATTGGCAAGGCTACGAATTCCAACGGACCATGTTTATTACAAAAAAAAAAAATTTGAATGACCGTGCAATGTTTAAGTCTTTTAAGCTTTCTAACCAACTCATGTAGCAAGCGTTAGGCCAACAACTCCCAAACCAGATGGCTTTAGGGTGCTAAGTGTAGAGACACTCCTAGGGCTTAATAACTCAAGTTGGAAAGGCTACAAACTCAAACTGGTCATTATTTATTTATTTATTTTTCATCTACTTAGAAAAATCATGCCAAAGGTATCCATCCAATAGGTTCATCAACTTAGATTAACTAGGTCAAGGTGAAGATCAATCAAGTTGCATGCCTCACAGTTAAGTTTCCGATGTGCATCTGTGCATTGTGAAGCATAAAAGAGTGTAAAATCCAGCAAGAATCTAATTGAGACATTTATACAGACTAATTTGAATACACATGATCATTTTAAATTTAAATTTTTCTTTATTTTCAAAAATTCACAATTGCTTCTATATACAAGGTATTAAACATATGCTTCATCTTCGACAAGTTTCAAATTATACTATCATTGCTTAGCAAAAATGTGGAACCAAAAATGCAATATTGCACCCCCAAACTTGAATTACACATTGTCCTCAATGTGGGACAACAACTAATAGCGATGACCAAAAATGACAGAGAATAAGAGGAACAAAAATACCCAGTAAGAGGAAAGTGCATGGTGAGGTGAGGAAAACTCCCAAGCAAAATCTAACAAAGAGAGGCCCCCAAACTTGAAATGTGCCACCTGAAATGGGACACGAAGAAAAGGCAGAAACAACTACAAAAATATTAATGATCACTAAAATATGGAAGAAAAAATGCTGAACAGAAGATAACAGAAAAGCTAGAGAATTTGCATTCAAAATGAAGTGGACATGATTACAAAAGGAACTGAAAATCAATCATGTCTAACTAAAGCAACTCGTGCATAGCATAGTCCTAAAGTTTAAAAGTAAAACAAAAACAGAAAGGAGAAATATACACATGTGAAACAAAAAGATAAAGTCCAACACGGCCAACTAGCTACGGGGCCGGGGGAAAATGGGCGAAGATGGCATTGAGGAGAGATTGAATCTTACGTTGTTCCTCCTACACCACGCGACGGTCCTCCACCACAACACGTCGGTCATCTGCAGCAAGACGACGGTCTTCTTCTGCACGGTAGTAGTCTTCACGCACGGTCTGAGTGCAGTCTGCCAAAGAAATCTCAAAACGATCCATCCGCTCATGAATTCCGGCAAGGCTAGCCCGGATGAAGGCCTGGTTCGGTGGAAGATCAACGGGAGGCTCGTCCCATTCAGCGTCCTCTGCCATGGGATCATCCTCAGAAAAAAGAGGAGATGGAGAGCGGGGAAATAGAAGGGCAGCAAGCTGAGGGTGCCGAGAATGGCTAAGAACATTGGTCCACCGGTAGAGAGTAAAAGTCTAAATCTTTTTGCCTTTTGGTTCATGAGGAGGAACAATGAAGCCTTTGTGCTTTAAGAGCTTGATGATGAAGAATGGCAATGGCAAAGGCCAATTTTTAGCACGCTGCTGCCGTGTATTGATACACTCGTCCCAGAACTGCATAAATGTGTCCCAAATGAACTCCAGGACAGAGAACCATTTGCCTTGGTCCATGGCATACAAGGCTTGCAACATCAGGCCTTAGCACTCGGTGTTGTGTGCCAAGGGGTAAACATTGTGCTTGAGAACCGAATCAAGGAACCAAACTCGCTCCGGAAGAGTGGATTTGAGTGTAAAACTCTGGGGTCGATGAGGGTCATCCACGTTGCAAATGGCAGCAACAACCTGCTCCATAGTTAAAGTATCCGGCTCCTCATATAAAGGGAGATTCTCACAATTGACAATGTTATTGGGGCACTCTAGAGGACAGCCGGAGACCACCACCATGTCAGCAAGAGTGAAGGAAAAAGGGACGCTATCAATGGATGTGGTGAGAGAGACAGGCGGCTCTTCAGGGCAATTGAGATTTTGGTAGAAGAGGCGTACCACACGGGGGTAGGTGACCATTGCAACGGGTTGGCAAATGTGCTGAAGGCGCCGGTTGACTAATTCCGTGGCAGCCCATGAAGTGGTGGGAAGAGTGTCAAAGACACCCGTGAGCAGAAATAGAAGCTTATAATTGAGCTTTTTGTCAAGCCAAGGGTCTCGGGGCTACTCATGAGCAACAACGGCGACATCCATAGAGGGTCTAGGACAACAAGAAGGGCCAGCACGAGACATTTGGAGAGGCGGATGTGGATGGGGAATTTCAGCGAGCACCTGGCGTGCACCATGAGAAAGAGAAGGTGAGAGTGAGAGTTATGGAAGATCAAACCCAAAAATTTTGTTAACAAAACACGCTCAAGATTAAAGTAACATCAACAATCTGACCCAACCTCCATAATTTACATTCCCACACTCCTTAAAATGAAGGTAACGAAAATGAAATGAAAAGAAGAAGTTCACATATCTTGAGAGGAAGATGGGGAGAAGGATGGATGGAGTGAGGAAGGAGGATGGGGGAGATGGGTATTTATAGTGGTCGAATGCATGAATGGGGGAGTGGAAAGGTTAGGGAAGTTATGGAGGGGAGGAAGAGGTGGGAGGTCATGGGGGTGTGGTGGATGAAGTGGATGAGTTGGAGAGGTGAGATGAACCAAAGGAAGAGGGAGCGTCGAGATTTAAAAAGAGTGGGGGAGTTCGAGCGCTTGAAGTATGGACAGTGGGCATGGATGGGATGCTGCATGGATCTTTCGAGCACTCAAAGTGATGTCTTCTAGTGCTCGAACTTGAGGCAGTAGCCTTTTGAAGGAAGAATGAAAGCGTCAAGTGCTCGAAGCTTGGACTTCGAGTGCTCGAAATTTGACCAGTGAGCAAAAGCATGGGTGAAATGACTGAAATTGCAAATTTTGTAACATCTCTTCAATGCATAGATGGAATTTGGGAAAAAATTTCAAACTTTACAACATCACTCCAATGCATGGATGGAATTGGGGAAACTTTTCAAACTTTGCAACATCACTCCAATGCATGGATGGAATTTGGGGAACCATGATCCAATAATGCATTAAAAATGAGAGGTTACATGTGACGACCTTAGATTTTTTAACCTAGTTTGTCTTGTGATGACCCGAACTGGATCCAAAATGCGGAAGCTAGAAACAAGACAATAGTCTCCCAGGTCACAACACACCTCTAAGACCCTAAGATGACCTTCCATGAGGTCACAGAACCCAAAGGAATAAGTGCGGAAGCAAGAGATCGGAAGGATAACAATTAAGCCCCCAGGGGCAAAATGGTTATTTCACAGAGAAATGGATGCTACCAAGCATACCATTGAAAAGACAATGAAAAATTAATGAATTTAGACTCAAGAATCACCTAATTCGGAGTTCGGATGGCAAAGATATCAGACACTACTTCACTAAAACATGAATAACTTGAGTTACAAATGGAATCTGAAGCTCTAAATAGTACCATTGGAAAGCTCATTTTGACGCGGTCAGTTTAGACTCAAGAACGGACCAATTCAGAGTTAAAACAAGTGAGATATGGCCTGTTGAAGAAGAGTGTCTAGTGCAGGAACAGTATTCGCGGGCGGGCGGCCAAGGACCCACGGGCGCCCGCCCAAATGGGCAGAACCATGGGAAATGGTGCATAGCAGCCCTGTGCATGGCGGGCACCCGCCCAAATGGGCAGAAGCAACCCAAGACAGCAGGAATAGTGTTTTAGCAGAAATTTGAGTTTGTGACGCGGTTTTCGAGACCAAGATGACATTTTTTAGAAAAAAACGAAGAAGAAACTCCCCCAAAATCACATTTTCTATGTGACGGAGTCAAGAACGGAATTTATTTCCCAAAGGAAATGCCCAAAATGCCCTTAAGCTAGAATTTTTAACAAATAGGTGAAATGAATCCGTAGGAGGCTCGAAACACAAACGATGAGGTTTTGCTCGGAAATGACCATGCACACAAACGTAACATACTTATTTAGACGTGCTACAATGGTCCATAGCTTAAAAATACCACCGATACAAAATCTGACCCCCCAACGGGCAAAGAGGCAAAAATGAACTTGGAATGGAAAATTTGAAATCCAAAATTAGGAAATGATTTCAAATGACCGTTTGGCCCTTGGCCACACTTTAAACATGACTAATGAGACGTAGTGGAGGTGCCAGAACACACTTTGCACCACCCGATTTGAAAATGAACCCTTAAAGGCTAGGTTTTAACTATTTTGGCCTGATAAGCGCCGAATATTATATATTCAAGCGCCCTAAATTGCATTAGTAAAGTCCGTTGTATGTTAATTTATGTAGATTATCTTCATTTCTATGTTTTTATGCATTTTCAGGTTCAATGGCCAAAATGGAACAAGAATAAGGCCTTGTGGAATCTTGAGCAACAAAAGGTGCCAATGCTGAATTCTGGCAGCAGTAGAACCTGGGATTTGCTCGCCATTTTGACCTTCCAAACTCGAGAACTGGACTTCCCTCATAACATGAAAGATTTAGAGCTCTGAATCAGCTTTCCAAATCTTCAAACGGTTTGTCATTCGGAGCTCGGAGCAGAGAGTTATGGCCTTGTTACCAGAGGCGCGCAGAACTGCCTGGCAGCAATGAAATTCTGCCTTGATCTTCATTTTCGACCAACCATCCTTGAGAATTGGATCTCCACCAAAACATGAAATATTTAGAGCTCTGAATTAGCTTTCTAAATCTTCAAATGGTTCATCATTCGGAGTTCGGAGTGCAAAGTTATGGCTGTTTAACCAAAGTAGGTCTGGGCGGAGCAAGTGAAGCATGGGCATTTTTACACTAAATTCGAGTGCTCGAGGCCTTGCTTAGAGTGCTCGAATTTTGGGCAGAATGCCCTTCGGAAATGGCTCATTTCAGCCCACTTGCACCTTGGTTTCTTCACTTTGCTTTCCTCTTTAATGAAGTGGTTGGAGATGTTGGTTAGTGACCTTTTGGTGGTAGATAAGGCAAGGAAGGCCACACATATCATTATCCCATATTCTACAAGATTAGAAGAGAGAGAAGAGAGCAAGGAGATAGAGTTCTTCAAGCTTGAAGAAGGGAGCACGAAAATGGAGGAGGTCTTCAAGCTTCTTCCTTCTTCCATTGCTCCTATGGGTAACTAAATCTTCTCTAGGGAGGTGATGAAGCCCCTCCCTTGTAAGCATGTTCTAGTGTAGATTTTACTTTTGGGATTTCAATGTATTATTGTTGGTGATTTTATGATCTAGAGCATCATATGTGTTGTAATGAATTCTAATGTCTATACATGATTATTTTGAGCTATTCATCTTGTCTTAGATGGTTTCTCTTCCTAATCATATTGCTTGCATTTCCATAGTGACAATGGAAGTTAGATCATAGAATGGTTTTAATGGCATGGAGTTTGAGAACTTTGATAAATCATTGCTTAGGATGCCCTTTGATGGTTTATACTTGATTCTTAACTTTGTGTGCTCTCATCATTTAATTAAGGGCTTGATAATCTTTGGCTTAGGGAGCATGTTGAAGACTACACCCTAGTTTAGGTAGTTCAAGCATGTGAATCTTTGATGGATTATTCTTGTTTTTGATTTAATGAACCTCTTGAGGATAGTATAGCAACCAAGGGTTGTTATGTGTCATGACCATCATTTATGTTGATTTTCCCAATTTAATCTCAATCTAGAATTTGTATAGGGTTGGAGCGGATTCATTTCCCTAGTTTTTCTCTATTTGTATTTCGTTTCTTTTTAATTCTTGCAAGTTTCTAATTTATGCAATTTCAATATTCTTAGCTTAAGTGACAAATAACAAAACCTTTATAAACCCTTCATCATTCTAGAAAGATTCTAGACACTAAGGTTGCTGTAAGACTAGCGCAGTCCCTGTGGTTCGACTTACCCGACCAATAGCCCTATTTTACAATGATTCGTGCTATTGCGAAGGTTGATGTATAGTTGATCAACCGATCAATTTTTGGCGCCGTTGCCGGGGATTGCAAACGGTTTAGCGACCAAAGTTCTAGGGTTAATTTTAGTTTGATTGTGAATATTGTGTCTTGTGAATACTCCTTGTGTATTTTTGATCATCTTCGTGTTTGTGAGATTCTAGGGACTCGAAACTTGCCGTAGGAATGCTAGCAAATTGTAAGTCTAGAGGACCCCAGGTAAGTCTCGTGACTTCTAGTTTCAAATTGTGAATATCGTGCATGTGTCAAGCTTAGAAGTAGATAAATTGCAAGCCCTTGTCGAGGCTTTTTCAATTGTGTATTTTCAATTCCAAGCATCGGTCCTTGTCGTGGCCATTTACATTTTTGTCTTGATAATTGAGGAGAAAGGGAATATCATATGTGGAGGTTATGGTGATGAAGTGTTGTATTGATTGCTTTGTGTGTTGTTGAATTACTCCTAGATGGAGGATAATTATCTCCCAACTCAATTCTACACACCACATGCGTTTTGTGCTTTTTGCTCTAGTAATTCACATCATACAAGAGATTGTCTTCCAACGAGACAATTCTCGGATTTTTATCTAGAGCAACCAAATGAAAATTTCTTTGAACCGGGTAGTAATCCATACTTCAATGGTTACAACTCGGGTTGGGGAGACCAACAAAACTTCTTGTGGCATGACATAGGAAATTCAACCCCACAATCTCATATGCAACCTTTTCAACCCAATGATCATCCTTTCCCGCCCTCTTCTCCTTTTCCACCGTCTCCATTGGATGAGCTAATTGCTGCCAATGAACAAATGATGGAGTCTTTCCACACGCAAATGATGGAGTCCAACAAGCAAATGTTGGATGACATTATTGGCATGCAATCCACTACTCATTCTCATTCCCAAGTTAGTGCAATGATAGATGACCAAATATCTCAAATTCAACAAAGGATTAATGCTAAAAATCATGAAGAGGAGGAAACATTTTCATTTGAATTTATGGCCAATCCAAAAGAAAATTCTATGAATGATGAGATTACTCCTAGTAACTTTCATCATGAGAATGATCAAGTGGTTATTACATGTGAAAATGATGAAATGGTGGTGGAAGATCAAATTGTTGCCCCACATCAAAATGAAGCAATTGTGGCTCAAAATGGGAAAAATAATGATGTAGAGATTGTCTACCCTACTCCAAAACAGCCCCTACATAATCCTTTGCTTGATACACCTCCTTCAATGGAGGATCCTCTAAAAGCTTGTTTGGCTCATTTCAATTGTGAGGATTTTAATGTTGACAATTCCATTTCGGAGGTGAATTCTTTGCTTAATATTCATCCACCTATTCATTCTCTTCCTTGGTCAACATCAAATGTATCTCTTTCTTGGGAGCTTGCATCTCATCCCATTCCCTCACTTGAGTTGTCTCAAGTTGTTGAACCCGAACCGCCGGATAAGTGTGAGGAGGATGTTGAAATTTTGAAGGATAAGTTGTCGAGCATTCCCGTGCTCAATATGACCCTTCAAAAGCCTTTGCTAGGTGCACTCTCACCTACTCCATCTTCCTATAATCCAAATAAGCCCCATAATCCAAAGTTCTTCATTGAGGATGAAGAGTGGATTGAGGTCTTTCCATTACCTCTTTCCAACTTTTGTCTTCAAGCTCTTTTTCTTCCGCTTCCAAAAGAACTTTCTTATTTAGGGAAGCTTGAATCTCTTGAGAGACATGGTATAGGGTGATGAGGACCAACTTGATCTCGATGCGTCTAGCTATCGATGTTAAATTTAGCACTCATGGGAAGCAATTCTTCCAATTTCCATGCTTCCCTTGTCTTCAATTGCTCGTGCCTTGAAATTTTCTGGGAAACGGTTTAGAAAAGCCAAAAGTTTAATTTTTCTGGAAATATTTTTAGTTGTGTTCCACAATTTTAGACTGGCCTCTTAGATTATCTCAATTCTCACTTTCATTCCTGGAAGTTTCTATCTTAATGCATTAACATGATTCTTGCAAACTTTGAGAATTTTCTCAAAATCATCCATGTATTGGAGAGATTGTATGCAATTTAAAAATTTTCTTAATTTCATCCAGGCATTAGAAAAGAGGTTAAGCAATTTAAAAAAAAAATTTCTAGAAATTTTCCATGCATGGCTTGAATTGAAGCTGCTGCTTGCAATGATTTTTCAATGCATGGGAATGACATGAAAAATTTTAGATGCATGGAATGGCATGCAAAGTTTTCAAATATTTTTCCAACTGCCATGAAAAGCTTTAAAAATCTTTCCATGCATAGGAATGGCATGCAAAGTTTTCAAAATTTTCCTAAAAATCTATCCATGCATTGGATTGGAATAGCATGCAAAGTTTCCAATGATTTTCCAATACAAAATCTCCATTTCTTCCCATGCATGCCAAGCTTGAAAATTTCATTTTTGAGAAATTCATCCATTTTGCATCATGTTACAATGTATCAAGCTTGGAAAATTTTCCATTGGCATAATGTTGCAATTGTTCAAAAAAATCCTTCCTAGTGATTTCATCCGCCTAGCATGCTCACTGCCTCCAGTTCGAGGGCTCTAGCACCCATTCCGAGTGCTCAGCATTTCATCTCATAAGCCTCCTCATTTTCCCGAGCTTACTGATCCAATTTCGAGCAATCTACCTTCCCTGTCGAGTGCTCGTTGCTGCCTCCAATCTTGCATGCACCACTGTCCTGATTTCGAGCATTCAAGATCCAAGTTAGAGTGCTCGCAGCTGCACACCAATTTCAGCCCATCATTCGCAGCTACTGCCTCTATTTCGAGCCCTCGAATCCCAATTTTGAGTGCTCGAACCTCCTCCACATCTTGCCAATCTCTCTGCCCCAAGCTCGAGCACTCTAGCTCCCATTTGGAGTGCTCGAGCCTAGCCAACATGCCCACCATACAACAAACCAAGCAACCTTCC
Organism: Cornus florida; assembly: GCF_030987335.1. Classification (NCBI taxonomy): domain Eukaryota; kingdom Viridiplantae; phylum Streptophyta; class Magnoliopsida; order Cornales; family Cornaceae; genus Cornus; species Cornus florida. The sequence continues at coordinate 54,728,851 of NW_026775579.1, read as the reverse complement.
CATCATCAACCAACCTCTTCAACCCATCCTCTCCACCAACCTCCTCAACCAACCCACATCAACCCACACCCATGCATGCACAACCATGCATGCACAACCTTCATCTCAAACGCATCAACCTCACCTCATCATTCTCAACCCGCATCTCACCTCCCAAACCAACCACCATCCCTCTCGGCCTCACACCATTCAACCACCATCAACCTCACTTCACCACCCTCATCTCATCCCACCATGCATGCAACCCATAACTCAACCAACACCATTCCCTCAACCTCATGCCTGCCCAAAACCATCTCTCTCTCTCGGCACTTTCATGCAACTTGCATGCACCTCACAACCAACTCCAACCACCATGCAACCCAACCTCCATCAACCATGTTCCCACGTCCTCCATGCATAACCACCTTCCTCACCCCTCAAAAACCCACCATCCACCACCCTCACTCTCGCCAACCCAAACCCACCCCTCTCTGCCAATTTCTAGAGCACTCGACCCCAAGTTTCGAGTGCTCGCCATTGCCCGGGCTCTCTCATGCCAACCAGCCGAGGCCACTGCCCCCATTTCGAGCACTCGACGGCACCCTTCGAGTGCTCGAACCAAGCCTCTCTCTCCCTCCCTTTTAAAACCCCAGCCCACCACTCTCACTCAACCTCATCTCCTCTCCTCGGCTGCCAACCCCTCTCCTCCACCAACTTCACAACCCAACCACCCTCAACCTCACCACCCCATGCAAACCCACCTTCACCTCCTCCACCTTTTTCCCCACTCTCCTCTAACCCAAGCACCATCATCAACCTCCCACCCATCCCCACCATTTATCCCACGCACACAGGGCCTTTGGTTCTCCATTGTTGGGTAAGTGTCTAACCCTCTTTTTCTTTTAATTTTTGATCAATAGAGGATGGGATTGCTTGTGGGAAGGATTTGTGATTGTTTGGGAGTTGTGTATTGCATTTGCAGGGCCAAATTTTTGGATTTTCTCATCTCTAATCAACCTTTGGCCCTCTTCCTTTTTGTCTTGCACACCACGTGTTTGATGAATTGCCTAAGCCAACTTCATCTCTCTAAATGCACGGCTTTTGGCACTTTTTGGTTTTGCATTTTAAACTTATGACTCATGTGTGCCAATTTGTTTTTTGTACGGATTTTTACCTTGCAATAACATTCGTCTTAGTGTTTTCATTTCCGTTTTGATTTTTCTTAAGAGTCCTATGCTTTTACCTGTGTCTATTAGTGCTGTTTTGACAGGTCTTCCTGTCCAAGTTTGGGGGACGCGTTTGCGCATTCACATCGATGGATATTTTTGCATTCGTCACTCCACTTGGTAATATTGTTCTTTTACCTTCTTTGCTCTTATTTTGTTTAGCTTGTCTTCACACATTGAGGACAATGTGACATTCAAGTTTGGGGGTGCAATAGGACATTTTTGGTTTTGCATTTAGACATTTTTGGTTTTGCATTTTTGCTAAGCAATGATAATGGAATTTGAAACTTGCTGGAGATGAAAGCATATGTTTAAAACTTTGTGTATAGAAGCAGCTGATATTTTTGAAAATAAAGAAAATTTGAGTTGAAATGATCATGTAGATTCAAATTAGTCTGTATAAATGTCTCAATTAAATTCTCGCTGGATTTGACACTCTTTTAAGCTTCACAATGCACAGATGCACATTGGAAACTTAACTGTGAGGCATGCAACTTGATCGACCTTGACCTTGGCCTAGTTAATTTGATTTGATGAACCTGATAGATGAATATCTTTGGCATGATTTAAGTTGTTTAAAAAAAATAAAAATAAAAAAAAATAAAAATAAAAAAACTGAAAAGGAAAGAAAATAATGACCAGTTGACGTTCGTAGCCTTTCCAACTCGAGCTATTAAGCCCTAGGAGTGTCTCTACACTTAACACCCTAAAGCCATCTGGTTTGGGAGTTGTTGGCCTAACGCTTGCTACAAGGGTTGGTTAGAAAGCTTAAGGGACTTAAACATTGCACGGTCATTCAAAAAAAAAAAAATAAACTGGTAATAAACATGGTTCGTTGGAGTTCGTAGCCTTTCCAACTTGAGCTATTAAGCCCTATGGAGTGTCTCTACACTTAACACCCTAAAGCCATCTGGTTTGGGAGTTGTTGGCCTAACGCTTGCTACAAGGGTTGGGTAGAAAGCTTAAGGGATTTCAGCATTGCACAACCATTCTATGTTTCGCTTGAGTTACAATAAATTGTCAACAAGCAACAAAAGTTGTCTTGTAAATAAAATCATGCCTTAGGGACCTCATTTAAAGGGGAATTCAATGATTTGAAAACTTGCGCTTTGGAATTGGAAAAGAAAGTAAAAGCCGCATGTTGAGAATCTAATTCACTTTCACTGAAGCTAGAGTTGATTTCCATTCAAGCGATGATAATTGAGTTATTTATATAGACTTTGATGTTGATGCATGTATGTGGAAATGTATTTAGCCAATTTTTTGTATCAATGCTTCATATATGCAAGGTAGTCTTCCCAATGACCCCATCTCCAGCTCTTTTTCTATTTCAAGTTATTTTTTGAGCAATGTATATATCTTATTTTACCATGGATGATATTTTTGCAGTAGCAAGCCCATGGTTGTCTTTTCATTAAATTTTTCATTGTAGTTTTGCTAAGGGACTAGCAAAATGTAAGTTTGGGGGTGTGATAAGCGCCGAATATTATATATTCAAGCGCCCTAAATTGCATTAGTAAAGTCCGTTGTATGTTAATTTATGTAGATTATCTTCATTTCTATGTTTTTATGCATTTTCAGGTTCATTGGCCAAAATGGAACAAGAATAAGGCCTTGTGGAATCTTGAGCAACAAAAGGTGCCAATGCTGAATTCTGGCAGCAGTAGAACCTGGGATTTGCTCGCCATTTTGACCTTCCAAACTCGAGAACTGGACTTCCCTCATAACATGAAAGATTTAGAGCTCTGAATCAGCTTTCCAAATCTTCAAACGGTTTGTCATTCGGAGCTCGGAGCAGAGAGTTATGGCCTTGTTACCAGAGGCGCGCAGAACTGCCTGGCAGCAATGAAATTCTGCCTTGATCTTCATTTTTGACCAACCATCCTTGAGAATTGGATCTCCACCAAAACATGAAATATTTATAGCTCTTAATTAGCTTTCTAAATCTTCAAACGGTTCATCATTCGGAGTTTGGAGTGCAAAGTTATGGCTGTTTAACCAAAGTAGGTCTGGGCGGAGCAAGTGAAGCATGGGCATTTTTACACTAAATTCGAGTGCTCGAGGCCTTGCTTAGAGTGCTCAAATTTTGGGCAGAATGCCCTTCGGAAATGGCTCATTTCAGCCCACTTGCACCTTGGTTTCTTCACTTTGCTTTCCTCTTTAATGAAGTGGTTGGAGATGTTGGTTGGTGACCTTTTGGTGGTAGATAAGGCAAGGAAGGCCACACATATCATTATCCCATATTCTACAAGATTAGAAGAGAGAGAAGAGAGCAAGGAGATAGAGTTCTTCAAGCTTGAAGAAGGGAGCACGAAAATGGAGGAGGTCTTCAAGCTTCTTCCTTCTTCCATTGCTCCTATGGGTAACTAAATCTTCTCTAGGGAGGTGATGAAGCCCCTCCCTTGTAAGCATGTTCTAGTGTAGATTTTACTTTTGGGATTTCAATGTATTATTGTTGGTGATTTTATGATCTAGAGCATCATATGTGTTGTAATGAATTCTAATGTCTATACATGATTATTTTGAGCTATTCATCTTGTCTTAGATGGTTTCTCTTCCTAATCATATTGCTTGCATTTCCATAGTGACAATGGAAGTTAGATCATAGAATGGTTTTAATGGCATGGAGTTTGAGAACTTTGATAAATCATTGCTTAGGATGCCCTTTGATGGTTTATACTTGATTCTTAACTTTGTGTGCTCTCATCATTTAATTAAGGGCTTGATAATCTTTGGCTTAGGGAGCATGTTGAAGACTACACCCTAGTTTAGGTAGTTCAAGCATGTGAATCTTTGATGGATTATTCTTGTTTTTGATTTAATGAACCTCTTGAGGATAGTATAGCAACCAAGGGTTGTTATGTGTCATGACCATCATTTATGTTGATTTTCCCAATTTAATCTCAATCTAGAATTTGTATAGGGTTGGAGCGAATTCATTTCCCTAGTTTTTCTCTATTTGTATTTCGTTTCTTTTTAATTCTTGCAAGTTTCTAATTTATGCAATTTCAATATTCTTAGCTTAAGTGACAAATAACAAAACCTTTATAAACCCTTCATCATTCTAGAAAGATTCTAGACACTAAGGTTGCTGTAAGACTAGCGCAGTCCCTGTGGTTCGACTTACCCGACCAATAGCCCTATTTTACAATGATTCGTGCTATTGCGAAGGTTGATGTCTAGTTGATCAACCGATCATGGCCCAAAATGCAATGTATAAGACTAAAATGCAAAAGTGAAGACAAATTGGTGTTTGGCCTTTGGCCACACCTCATACATGGTAAATGGATACTAAATGATGAATTACACACTTGATGTACACTCTAGTGGAAAAATGATATGGTAATTCACATGGTTTTCATAGCATTCACATTAGAGACAAATTTATACATTTTTCAATACGCAAGGATTTCAAATGAAGTTTGGCCCTCGGCCATATATCATATACATAGAATAAGTGCCAAAAAGCGTGCTTAAGCATATATTACAAGTCAAAGGCAAAAAAAATGACATTTTGGCCTACTTACACAATACAATTCAAAAACTGGACTTAAGCATGCTAACACTTGCATGTGATCAAGAATGCATTTAAAAGGACTTCAAGTCTCCAAACCACCCAAGGAATGCTAAACGTCACGAACCAAGTTTTCGTATCTGAAATATGCCCCAGTATCGTAGGGGTGAGCAACATAAAGCTACTCGTAGGAGATAAGCATGCATCGACCTAGCATTTTACAAATTTATCACCTTAAGGTGAAACATGCTAAAGGGGCTCATGCCACCTAACGTCTATGTCCAAATGAGACTCGGGAAGCATCCTAAGCTACCTTAGAGTGTTTCTAGCATAAATCACATCATTCATGCATTTCAACAACATAGAAACATGTTATACAAAGCAACAAGAATCATGATATATGTACATACATGAAACAAGTCAAAGTTGGGATAATCAAAGAACACGATAAGAAGGATGCATGAATATAGATCAACATAGATTGCAATATCAATACAATTAAGCAAGATTGGAACACCCCATTTAACAAGACAAGGAATATACATGAAATCAAGGGTAATGCATAATATCTATGCTAATGACAAGGTTAGAGCATTCTAATTTACATGATAGGAGTCATATAAGATATCAAGAATAGGGCATAATATCTATGCGATTAACAAAGTTTGTGCATTTCATAAAACACGTCAAGGAGTAACATATGGAATCAAGGATAAGGCATACAATCTATGCACGTAACCAAGGATGGAATATTCCATATAACACGACAATAAGTATACTTGGATATAAGTTAACAAGAATTACATTATCAATACAATTTACATGATTGGACTACACCAATTAACATGACAAGAAGTATACTTGAAATCACGAATGAAGCATAAAATCTATGCAATGAAACAAGATTGGTGTATATCACATATCACGACAAAGACAAGGTGTGAAATCAACCAATGTGGAAGCTTGGATATCGCCCGGATTAAAACCGTACTCTTGAGATCACTTTAGGGTTACTAACCCATGGGTACCTTTCCCCTAGTGCGCACTATAGTTGTAGGAGGACATTCCCCCGTACTAGAACCAAGTCCTAGCCATGACAATTCTTGATTGATATCCCAAGTCCCAAAATCAACATGTTGTGCAAGTCAAAACTGTATCAAAATACAAGAAATGCATTAATCACGTTTCATGCACAACCAAAATTTTGGAACATACAAGTCATGCCCTAAGTACTCAACTATGACGGCATGTGAAATGTAAAGAAATCATAGTGTGCAACTATTATGACAACAAGGGGTCATGATTATATTGATGGGAGCATAAAAAGGGAACTTAATCTACTCAAGGGATCAAGTTATCAAGATTTCAAGGTAAGTTTAAGTGTTCTACAACAAGGCATGTCAAGGATCATGTCAAGGCCAAGTTCAATATCAAGTTACAAGTTTATTTCATACAAGATGCAACCATGTGAATTAAGTTCCATACAAAGGAATTAATTAAATATAAGTTTCAATACTTATCCGATTATTCTAGATTTGATACACCTGAAAGAACTTGTTAAGGAAATCATGAATACAAGGTTAAAAACTTAATCTAGCTCATGGAACCATTGAATGGATTTTAATTAATTAAAAGTCAATCAAGTGACCTCAATTTAATGTATGTTATACAATATGTCTAGACTTGTTTTAAAAATACAATACAAGTGAATTACAAGCAAGATACGACCATGAGTATTAAACTTTAATACTAGAAAAACAATAAATGATAGGTTTCAAAACCTAATCAAATATTCTAGATTTAATATATATGAAACTAGATGACATGTACATCATGAATATCAAGTCGAAAATCAAATGGAATGAATAGTACACTCGAGGCAAATAAATTAATCAATTAATTACATATTCTCTAGATTTTTAAACAACTCTGATTACTCCCAATTTAATCTATGTTGATGAGCATGCTAGGGCCTAATATAATATGCTAACACATATTGATTTCAAGCTAATTAAGGCCATGTGAATTAATCTTTCACTTAAGATAAATATTAAATAAAAGCTTTAATACTTGTTCAAATGTTCCCATTTTTATACACGACAATGAGCATATCATGGAGTAATATAATATCATGCTACATGTTTAAACCAAGTCACAAGTAACCGGGAAAATTAGATCCCGTACAAGAAAAATAAATAATAAAATCTCTAAATTTTATATTTAAGCATGTAATCATGTTGTATAAGCATCAATATCATGCTATATAACAAGAATTAAACCCAGAACATCCCCTACCTCGATTTGAGAGGAAAACCTCAAAGGCCCACCGAAATAAAAGTGCTCCGAATTCAATGATACCGAGAGGTTTTGTCGGGGACAACACCGTAAACAAGAATCCGCAAGAAGCCCTATGAAAATCTTAACTTGACTCCAAACCTGAACTCAAAAAATCATCGGAAATGGATTCTAATAAGGGCAAAAGGTGCGCGGCGTCAAGACAAGCATTAAACGTTAAGGCCGAAGAGATTTCACTTAGGAAATCAAGTGGAGGGGAAGGTCAAGGGGTGGCAGCCAAGGAGCTTCCAAGGTTGCCGGCCAAGAGGTGGAGAAGAAGAGTGAAAATCTGATTTTTCACTTTAGGGCATCCTATTTATAGTAAGTCTCAAAAACTGCCCCGAAAGGGCCCCGCCGGTTTGGAAACGTGGATTTTGCGCAGACGCGCTCAAACAGAAAAAATCCATGAACAAAAAAGATTTAAAATGAGAAAATATGAACAACGAAAGAAACGGTGTCAAAAACTGAGTCTCGAGCAGAAAGATATGCCCCGAACAAGTTCGGCGGCAACCGGGTCCAGAAATTTTGAAACTGGAGAAAAACGACCAGAAGGAAATTCTATGAATTTACAAGTCAACAAAAAGTGAAAATGAATCCCGTACGAGGATCCAGGCTCCAGACGAGATATTTAGCAATAACTTTCGTTAATTGCACAATGACCCCTACAAAAAGGGTTAACTGCAAAACTGCCTTTGAATGAAAATATCTTCCAGAAGATATTTTCTTAGATACCCCTGAAATAAAATATCTTCAAAAGATATTTATGAAAAACACCCCAAGAAAAGAAAAGAATTCCAAAGAATTGTGTATCCATGCTTCTACGGACACCGGGAACAATCAGAGTACTTTCTTGAAAAAGTGAAGATACGTATTTTGTGGAAACCACGCAAGATCAAGATATGTGAAATCAAAACTAACTCCGAGCACGAAAAGTAAGGTTGTGCCAAAAACTGACAAACGAGAATAAAACAAAATAGGGAAAAGGACGAAATAGTGTATAGTGTCGAAAAACGAAAAATGTGGAAATGATTCGATCCTTAAAGGAAGTTGTCAATCCGAACGAAAGAGTCTCAGAAACCTTTTTTGAGCACTCGAGATGACATTATGAGATGAGAAATTGTACTCAGAACAGAAAATTAAACGGAAAAAAATTTATCCGTAAAATTTTTGGAAAAAGAAGATGGGGTAAATGACCGGGTCGTTACAACCTACCCTCCTTAAAGGAATTTCGTCCCTGAAATTAGGAACATACCAGAGAGAACAGAATAATGACCGAATAAAAGGTCAAATCAAAGGACAGCTCACTACGCATTGAAGGACAAATCTTGAAGTCTAAAGATCAACTGAACGAACGCCAAACCATGATTTGAGACAACACCCCATACGAACAGGCACGTTAACTCAACGTCAACCACCGAGAGAATCCCAAGACAAAGGAACGTTGAATCACTATGAAAGGAGAGAGTGACAAGGCAGTACGAACAGCAACCAGAACCCGCCCACACTTACTCGTCAGCAAGGTAGCATGACGGTATAAGGCACTAGTCCGTAACATACCCCTAACCAGGTCAACTCTGAGAAAACTTTTGATACGGATGACATCAATGTCAGAATGATCATACCAAAAGCACCGTGGGAACCAGGCATCCACGAGAGTTGGGGTAGCTAATCCCAAAACTCTGATAACAATGACACTGGCACCATTATGCTTAAGGCCTTAGATCTAAAAGCCACGATGAAAGGGAATGAAACGGTACCTCCCTAGCCCACGTCTCACCTCACCAGACAATGACTGCAATTCTACGCTCACATGAGCCTCATTCGCATCAACCGACAGAACAGACAAGAAGGTTCCCGACATAGGTCCTTACAGAATGAATTTCTCCTATCTAAGGAAGAAACTCGTGAAACAAGAATGCATCCAAGGGATAAGACAGATCCTAAGAGACAATACCAAAACCAGACATAAAAGAAGTAGCTAGCATACAACATAGCAATGGACTATCTACTCAAGGTGCCACATAAGCAAACATGTCAAACAAAGATGCTTTTAAACACATAAGCATATAAGTACAGAAAACATGTCATCACACCGAGCATGTTATCAAACAAAGCACGTAAACATGTTATATTACCTAAACATGTTATCATAGGCATATAAATAAATCAATATACACCAACAAAAGCATGATATGCACCCAAAACCCATCGTCCTAAGGTTTTCGAACCCGGACGCTCTGATACCACCTGTGACGACCCTGGATTTTTCAACCCAGTGTGTTCTGTGATGACCCGAACTGGATCCAAGATGCGGAAGCTAGAAATAAGACAATGGTCTCCCAGGTCACAGCACACCTCTAAGACCCTAAGATGACCTTCCATAAGGTCACAGAACCCAAAGGAATAAGTGCGAAAGCAAGAGATCAGAAGGATAATAATTAAGCCCCCAGGGGTAAAATGGTCATTTCATAGAGAAATGGATGCTACCAAGCATACCATTGGAAATACAATGAAAAATTAATGAATTTAGACTCAAGAATCACCTAATTTAGAGTCCGGATGGCAAAGATATCAGGTTCTGAAGTCGAAGGAAGGGAAACCCTATCCGGGTTCGAACCAAATTCAGACACTACTTCACAAAAATATGAATAACATGAGTTACAAATGGAATCTGAAGCTCTAATTGGTACCATTGGAAAGTTCATTTTGACGCGGTCATTTTAGACTCAAGAACGGACCAATTCGGAGTTAAAACAAGTAAGATACGGCCCATTGAAGAAGAGTGTCCAGTGCAAGAACAGTATCCGCGGGCGCCCTCCCAAATGGGCAGAACCATGGGAAATGGTACGGAGTAGCCCTGTGCATGGCGGACGCCAGCCCAAGACCCACGGGCGCCGGCCTAAGACCCGCGGGCGCCCGCCCAAATGGGCAGAAGCAACCCAAGACAGCAGGAACAGTGTTTTAGCAGAAATTTGAGTTTGCGACGCGGTTTTTGAGACCAAGATGACATTTTTCGGAAAAACACGAAGAAAAAAATCCCCCAAAATCACATTTTCTATGTGACAGAGTCAAGAATGGAATTTATTTCCCAAAGGAAATGCCCAAAATGCCCTTAAGCTAGAATTTTCAACAAATAGGTGAAATGAATCCGTAGGAGGCTCGAAACACAAACGATGAGGTTTTGCCCGAAAACGACCATGCACACAAACGTAACTTACCTATTTAGACGCGCTACAATGGTCCATAGCTTAGAAATACCACCGATACAAAATCTGACCCCCCAACGGGCAAAGAGGCAAAAATGAACTTGGAATGGAAAATTTGAAATCCAAAATTAGGAAATAATTTCAAATGACCATTTTGCCCTTGGCCACACTTCAAACATGACTAATGAGACCTAGTAGAGGTGCCGAAACATACTTTGCACCACCCGATTTGAAAATGAACCCTTAAAGGTTCAGTTTTAACTATTTTGGACTAAAATGCAATGTATAAGACTAAAATGCAAAAGTGAAGACAAATTGGTGTTTGACCCTTGGCCACATCTCATACATGGTAAATGGATACTAAAGGATGAATTACACACTCAATGTACACTCCAGTGCAAAAATGACATGGTAATTCACATGGTTTTCATAGCATTCACATTAGAGACAAATTTATACATTTTTCAATACGCAAGGATTTCAAATGAAGTTTGGCCCTCGACCATATATCATATACATAGAATGAGTGCCAAAAAGCGTGCTTAAGCACATATTACAAGTCAAAGGCAAAAAAAATGACATTTTGGCCAACTTACACAATACAATTCAAAAACTGGACTTAAGCATGCTAACACTTGCATGTGATCAAGAATGCATTTAAAAGGACTTCAAGTCTCCAAACCACCCAAGGAATGCTAAACGTCATGAACCAAGTCTTCGTATATGAAATATGCCCCAGTATCGTAGGGGTGAGTAACATAAAACTACTCGTAGGAGATGAGTATGCATCGACCTAGCATTTTACAAATTTATCACCTTAAGGTGAAAAATGCTAAAGGGGCTCATGCCACCTAACGTCTATGTCCAAATGAGACTCGGGGAGCATCCTAAGCTACCTTAGAGTGTTTCTAGCATAAATCACACCATTCATGGATTTCAACAACATAGAAACATGTTATACAAAGCAACAAGAATCATGATATATGTACATACATGAAACAAGTCAAAGTTGGGATAATCTAAGAACACGATAAGAAGGATGCATGAATATAGATCAACATAGATTGCAATATCAATACAATTAAGCAAGATTGGAACACCCCATTTAACAAGGCAAGGAATATACATGAAATCAAGGGTAATGCATAATATCTATGCTAATGACAAGGTTAGAGTATTCTAATTTACACGATAGGAGTCATATAAGATATCAAGAACAGGGCATAATATCTATTCGATTAACAAGGTTTGTGCATTTCATAAAACACGTCAAGGAGTAACATATGGAATCAAGGATAAGGCATACTATCTATGCACGTAAACAAGGATGGAATATTCCATATAACACGACAATAAGTATACTTGGATATAAGTTTAACAAGAATTACATTATCAATACAATTTATATGATTGGACTACACCAATTAGTATGACAAGAAGTATACTTGAAATCACGAATGAAGCATAAAATCTATGCAATGAAACAAGATTGGTGCATTTCACATATCACGACAAAGACAAGGTGTGAAATCAACCAATGTGGAAGCTTGGATATCGCCCGGATTAAAACCGTACTCTTGAGATTACTTTAGGGCTACTAACCCATGGGTACCTTTCCCCTAGTGCGCACTATAGTTGTAGGAGGACATTCCCCCGTACTAGAACCAAGTCCTAGCCATAACAATTCTTGATTGATATCCGAAGTCTCAAAATCAACAAGTTGTGCAAGTTAAGATTGTATTAAAATACAAGAAATGCATTAATTACGTTTCATGTACAACCAAAATTTTGGAACATACAAGTCATGCCCTAAGTACTCAACTATGATGGCATGTGAAATGTCCAGAAATCATAGTGTGCAACTATATAGACAACAACCATGATATATAGTGCTTGGAATTCATTGAAGAAAATATACCAAAAGTATAAGATACATGATTTAATTACCTTCTAAGCAACACATGTGTAATTAAACCATTTCAAGACAAGTACATGTTCATTAAAATACGTTAATGAAACCTAGATACAAGGGGTCATGATTATATTGATGGGAGCATAAAAAGGGAACTTAATCTACTCAAGGGATCAAGTTATCAAGATTTCAAGGTAAGTTCAAGTGTTCTACAACAAGGCATGTCAAGGATCATGTTAAGGCCAACTTCAACGTCGAGTTACAAGTTTATTTCATACAAGATGCAACCATGTGAATTAAGTTCCATACAAAGGAATTAATTAAATATAAGTTTCAAAACTTATCCGATTATTCTTGATTTGATACACCTGAAAGAACTTGTTAAGGAAATCATGAATACAAGGTTAGAAACTTAATCTAGCTCATGGAACCATTGAATGGATTTTAATTAATTCATTTAATTAAAATCTCTAGATTTTAAAAGTCATCCAAGTGACCTCAATTTAATGTATGTTATACAATATGTCTAGACTTGTTTTAAAAACACGATACAAGTGAATTACATGCAAGATACGACCATGAGTATTAAACTTTAATACTAGAAAAATAATAAATGATATATTTCAAAACCTGATCAAATATTCTAGATTTAATATATATGAAACTAGATGACATGTACATCATGAATGTCAAGTCGAAAATCAAGTGGAGTGAATAGTACACTCGGGGCAAATTAATTAATCAATTAATTAAATATTCTCTAAATTTTTAAACAACTCCGATTACTCCCAATTTAATCTATGTTGATGAGTATGCTAGGGCCTAATATAATATGCTAACACATATTGATTTCAAGCTAATTAAGGCCATGTGAATTAATCTTTCACTTAAGATAAATATGAAATAAAAACTTTAATACTTGTTCAAATGTTCCCATTTTTATACACAACAATGAGCATATCATGGAGTAATATAATATCATGCTACATGTTTAAACCAAGTCACGAACAACTGGGAAAATTAGATCCTGTACAAGAAAAATAAATAATAAAATCTCTAGATTTTATATTTAAGCATGTAATCATGTTGTACAAGCATAAATATCATGCTATATAACAAAAATTAAACCCAGAACATCCCCTACCTCGATTTGAGATGAAAACCTCAAAGGCCCACCGAAATAAAAGTGCTCCGAATTCGATGATACCGAGAGGTTTTGTCGGGGACAACATCGTGAACAAGAATCCGCAAGAAGCCCCATGAAAATCTCAACTTGACTCCAAACCCTAACTCAAAAAATCACCGAAAATGGATTCTAATAAGGGCAAAAGGTGCGCGGCGTCAAGAAAAGCATTAAACGTTAAGGCCGAAGATATTTCACTTAGGAAATCAAGTGGAGGGGAAGGTCAAAGGGTGGCAGCCAAGGAGCTTCCATGGCTACCGGCCAAGAGGTGGAGAAGAAGAGTGAAAATCTGATTTTTCACTTTAGGGCATCCTATTTATTGTAAGTCTCAAAAACTGCACCGAAAGGGCCTCGCCGGGTCTGGAAAAGTGGATTTTGAGCAGACGCGCTCAAACAGAAAAAATCCATGAACAAAAAAGATTCAAAATGAGAAAATATGAACAACGGAAGAAACGGCATCAAAAACTGAGTCCCGAGCAGAAAGATATGCCCTGAACAAGTTCGGCGGCAACCGGGTCCTAAAACTCTAAAACTGGAGAAAAATGACCAGGAGGAAATTCTATGAATTTACAATTCAACGAAAAGTGAAAATGAATCCTGTACGAGGATCCAGGCTGCAGACGAGATATTTAACAATAACTTTCGTTAATTGCACAATGACCCCTACAAAAGGGTTAACTGCAAAACTGCCCCTGAATGAAAATATCTTCCAAAAGATATTTTCTTAGATACCCCTAAAATAAAATATCTTCAAAAGATATTTATGAAAAACACCCCAAGAAAAGAAAAGAATTCCAAAGAATTGTGTATCCATGCTTCTACGGACACCGGGAACAATTAGAGTACTTTCTTGAAAAAGTGAAGATACGTATTTTGTGGAAATCACGCAAGATCAAGATATGTGAAGTCAAAAACTAACTCAGAGCACAAAAAGTGAGGTTGTGCCAAAAACTGACAAACGAGAATAAGACAAAATAGGGAAAAGGACGAAATAGTGCATAGTGTCAAAAAACGAAAAATGTGGAAATGATTCGATCCTTAAAGGAAGTTGTCAATCCGAATGAAAGAGTCTCAGAAACCTTTTCCGAGCACTCGAGATGATACTATGAGATGAGAAACTGTACTCAGAACAGAAAATTAAACGGAAAAAAATTTATCCGTAAAATTTTAGGAAAAAGGAGAGGGAGGTAAATGACCGGGTCGTTACATTACATAATGTGTAGCATTCCAAAGATCCGATGAAATTGCTAGAAAGAGATGGAAACATCCGGGAATGAAAATTAGAGTTGAGATAATCGAAGAAGCCCATCGAAAATTGTGGAATACAGCTGAGAAGATTTCCAGAAAAATTAAACTTTTAGCTTTTCTAAATCGTTTTCCAGAAAATTTCAAGGCACGATCAATTTGAAAAGTAGAGAAGCCTAGAAATAGAAATAATTGTTTCCCTTGCTTTGCTAAATTTAAAGTTGATAGCTAGACGAAGCTAGAGCAAGCATTAATCTTCGTAAATTGGGTCCGTCAAGAGGACTTTCTCAATTTTTCGGGTTGGGACTATGCCGTCAATGCAAGGCTTAAGCCATTGGCCATTAACCTTGAAGAACGATCCATTTATAGGATCTTGGAGTTCGATTGTTCCATGAGGAAAGACAGTAGTGACGATGTATGGACCATCCCATCTTGACCGGAGTTTACCGGAAAAGAGTTTCAAACGGGAATTGAAAAGCCAAACCTTTTGTTCCGGGGCGAAAGAATTGCTGACAATGTGTTTGTCATGAAAAGCTTTAGTCTTTGCCTTACAGATTTTTGCACTTTCATATGCATCATTTCGGATTTCCTCAAGTTCATTTAGTTGCGAAGCACAATTAGAGCCGGCCTATTTGAGATCAAAATTTAGCCTTTTTATGGCCCGAAAAGCACGATGCTCTAATTCTACCGGGAGATGACACGCTTTGCCAAAGACAAGTCGATATGGCGACATGCCAATGGGTGTCTTGTAAGCCGTTCGATAAGCCCCAAGTGCATCGTTTAGTCTTAGTGACCAATCTTTGCGGTCCGGTCGAACCATTTTTTCTAAAATGTGCTTAATCTCCCAGTTAGAAACCTCTACTTGACCACTCATTTGAGGATGGTAAGGTGTAGCAACTTTATGAATGACGGAATACTTAGAAAGGATGGATTTAAAATAACAAATTCTGAAATGTGATCCGCCATCGCTGATGATTGCTCGGGGCTTACCAAAATGACTAAAGATGTTAGATTGAATGAACTCGATCATGACTTTATGATCACTGGTTCTGGTAGCCGCGGCTTCCACCCATTTGGAAACATAATCCACCACTACAAGGATGTACTCATAGCCATAAAAAGGTGGAAATGGTCCTATGAAGTTGATTCCCCACACATCAAAAATTTCAATTATTAAGATGGGAGTGAGGGGCATCATGTCTCTTCAGGACATGGATCCGAGCTTTTGGCATCTTTCACATGATTTACAGAAATTGTATGCATCTCGAAATAGGGAGGGCTAATAGAATCCGCTTTGAAGAACTTTGTGAGTGGTCTTTTTGGCACTGAAATGGCCTCCACAAGTAAGAGTATGACAGAAATTAAGGATGCTTGTGGTCTCAGTTTCAAGAATGCATCACCAGATGATTTGGTCTGGGCAATAATTGAATAGTTCTGGATCTTCCCAAAAGAAATGCTTGACTTGGGAGAAGAACCGGTCCTTCTCTTGTTTAGACCAATGAGTTAGAATTTTACCTACCGCAAGGTAGTTGACAATATCCACAAACCATGGAAGGTTTGCATGAGAAATCTGGAAGAGTTGCTCATCCGGAAAGGAATCACGGACGACGGCGAAATTTAAAGATTTTTCAATGAGTAAGCGAGAGAGATGATTGGGGACAACATTGTCTGCCCTTTTTTTGTCCCAGATTGCAATGTCAAACTCTTGAAGTAAGAGTATCCATCGAATCAAGTGGGGTTTAGTCTCTTTCTTTTCTAACAAGTGCCGAAGGGCGGCATGATCTGAGAAAACTATGACCTTGGAACCTAGAAGATAGGAGCGGAATTTATCCAAGGCATAAACTACAGCTAGCAACTCTTTTTCAATAGTGGTGTAATTTAATTGAGCATCAGAAAGAGTTCGACTAGCGTAATAAATGACGTATGCTAGAGCAGGCATTAATCCTCGTAAATTGAGTCTGTCAAGAGGACTTTCTTAATTTTTCGGGTTGGGACTATGCCGTTAATGCAAGGCTTAAGCCGTTGGCCATTAACCTTGAAGAGCGATCCATTTGTAAGATCTTGGAGTTCGATTGCTCCATGAGGAAAGACAGTAGTGATGATGTATGGACCATCCCATCTTGATCGGAGTTTACCGGGAAAGAGTTTCAAGCGGGAATTGAAAAGCCAAACCTTTTGTCCTGGGGCGAAAGATTTGCTGACAATGTGTTTATCATGAAAAGCTTTAGTCTTTGCCTTATAGATTTTTACACTTTCATATGCATCATTTCAAATTTCCTCAAGTTCATTTAGTTGCAAAGCACGATTAGAGCCGGCCTGTTTGAGATCAAAATTTAGCCCTTTTATGGCCTAAAAAGCATGGTGCTCTAATTCTACCGGGAGATAACACGCTTTGCCAAAGACAAGTCGATATGGTGACATGCCAATGGGTGTCTTGTAAGCCGTCCGGTAAGCCCAAAGTGCATTATTTAGTTTTAGCGACCAATTTTTTGCGGTCCGGTTGAACCATTTTTTCCAAAATATGCTTAATCTCCCAGTTAGAAACCTCTACTTGACCACTCGTTCGAGGATGATAAGGTGTAGCAACCTTATGAATGACGAAATACTTTGAAAAGACGGATTTTAAAAGGTGATTTCTGAAATGTGATCCGCCATCGCTGATGATTGCTCGGGGCGTACCAAAATGACTAAAGATGTTAGATTGAATGAACTCGATCATGACTTTATGATCACTGGTTCTTGTAGCCGCGGCTTCCACCCATTTGGAAACATAATCTACTGCTACAAAGATGTACTCATAACCATAAGAATGTGGAAATGGTCCCATGAAGTCGATTCTCTACACATCAAAAATTTCAATTATTAAGATGAGAGTGAGGGCCATCATATCTCTTCGGGACATGGATCTGAGCTTTTGGCATCTTTCACATGATTTACAGAAGTTGTATGCATCTCAAAATAGGGAGGGCCAATAGAATCTGCTTTGAAGAACTTTGTGAGCGGTCTTTTTGGCACTGAAATGGCTTCCACAAGCAAGAGTATGACAGAGATTGAGGATGCTTATGGTCTCAGTTTCAGGAATGCATCACCGGATGATTTGGTCAGGGCAATACTTGAATAGTTCTGGATCTTCCCAAAAGAAATGCTTGACTTGGGAGAAGAACTGGTCATTCTCTTGTTTAGATCAATGAGTTGGAATTTTATCTACCGCAAGGTAGTTGACAATATCTTCAAACCATGGAAAGTTTGCATGAGAAATCTGGAAGAGTTGCTCATCCGGAAAGGAATCACGAACGGTGGCAAAATCTGAAGATTTTTTAATAAGTAAGCGAGAGAGATGATCGGCGACAACATTGTCTGCCCCTTTTTTGTCCCGGATTTTAATGTCAAACTCTTGAAGTAAGAGTATCCATCGAATCAAGTGGGGTTTGGTCTCTTTCTTTGCTAACAAGTGTCGAAGGGCGGCATGATCCGAGAAAGCTATGACCTTGGAACCTAGAAGATAGGAGTGGAATTTATCCAAGGCATAAACTACAGCTAGCAACTCTTTTTCAGTAGTGGTGTAATTTAATTGAGCATTAGAAAGAGTTCGACTAGCGTAATAAATGACGTATGGGAACTTGTCCACACGTTAGCCCAAAATCGCGCTTAATGCATAGTCAGATGCATCACACATGATCTCAAAAGGAATAGACCAATTAGGCGGTTTCATTATTGGGGCAGATGAGAGGAAAGGGCGAAGTTTAATGAAAGCTTCCATGCAAGCTTCATCAAAATTAAATGGAATATCCTTGGCTAAGAGATTACACAAGGGCCGTGAGATTTTGCTAAAGTCTTTGATGAAGCGGCAATAGAATCCGGCATGGCCAAGAAAAGAACGGATTTGACGGACAGAATTCGGAGGAGGAAGATTAGAGATTAATTCAACTTTTGCCTTGTCTACCTCGATTCCCCGTGTAGAGATGATATGTCCTAGAACAATGTCTTCTTAGACCATGAAATGGCTTTTCTCCCAGCTTAGAATTAGATTTGTCTCCTTGTATCTTTGGAGCACAAGAGATAAATTTTTGAGACAAGAATCAAAGGAGGAGCCAAAGACGGAAAAATCGTCCATGAAAACTTCCAAGAATTTTTCAACCATATCAGAAAATATGGACATCATACACCTTTGAAACGTTACCGAAGCATTGCATAACCCAAAAGGCATGTGTCGATATGCAAAAGTTCTAAAGGGACATGTGAATGTTGTTTTCTTTTGATCTTGGGGGGCGATTGCCACTTGGTTATAGCCGGAATAACCGTCAAGAAAACAATAGTATCTTTGGCCGGCTAGCCTTTCTAGGATTTGATCAATAAATGGCAGTGGAAAATGACCTTTCCTAGTTGACGAATTGAGCTTCCAGTAATCAATTCACACATGTCACCCGATGGTGGTTCGTTGTGGCACGAGTTCACCAGCTGAATTTTCAACAACGGTGAGACTGGATTTCTTGGGAACAACTTGTGTGGGGCTTACCCACTTGCTATCAGAGATAGGGTAGATGATTCCCGTATCTAGTAATTTTATCACTTCCTTTATTACCACTTCCTTCATGTTAGGATTTAACCGGCGCTGAACCTCTCTAGTAGGCTTTGCGTCCTCCTCCATATGAATGCGGTGCATACAAATGGAGGGGTCAATTCATTTCAAGGCAGCTACTGCCCAACCAATAGCTTCTTTGTACTCTTGTAGCACCGCTAAAAGGTTGGTTTCTTGGTCCTTTAGAAGGTTAAATGCAATGATGACCGGGAGAGTTTGATTTGAACCAAGGAATACATACTTGAAATGGGCCGGGAGCGGCTTAAGCTCAAGTTGTGGTGGAGATTTCAGAGATGGAACCGGAGGAGTAGTGGAGAGCTGAGGAAGCGGCTCTTTTGGAATTTTCCAAGGGGGAATATCCATGATAGCATCAACATCAAGCAGAGAATTAACTTCTTGGATAGATTAATCAATGTCAAAGTTTAAGAAGTCGAAATGAGACATGCAAGTTTCAAGGGGGTCTTTACATAGAATGAAGGGGAGAGATTCTTCGACCACTTCATCAATGACATCAACAAGGAAACAATCATCTTCATTGGAAGGATGTTGAGTTGCATGAAAGATGTGGAGTTTGACTTGCATGTTTCTAAAAGCAATGTCTATCACCCCGGTTCGGCAATTAATTGATGCATTAGCCGTAGCTAAGAATAGCCTACCAAGGATTACAGGAATGTGCTTATTTGGATCATGGACCGGTTCCGTGTCAAGAACCACAAAGTCTACCGAGAAGTAGAATTTATCCACTTTGATGATAACATCCTCAAGAATGCCTCGTGGATGCTTGACCGATCTATCGGCAAGTTGCAAAACCACGGAAGTCGGCCTTAGATCTCCCAAACCAAGCTGTAAGTAAATTGAGTATGGAATTAAATTCATACTAGCTCCTAAGTCGAAGAGGGACCTCTTCTTGATTTTGTTGTCACCAATGACACATGAGATTGTGGGGGTACCCGGATCCTTATACTTTGGAGGAGTACTGTGCTGAATGATATCACTAACATTTTCAGTTAACCTCACTTTCTTTGGCAAATGATTTTTAGAAGTGCGTTTTTGAGTGCACAAGTCTTTGAGAAATTTTACATAGGGAGGGATTTGCTTGATAGCATCCAAAAGGGGCAAGTTGATCTTCACTTGCTTAAAAACTTCCCACATGTCTTGAATTTTACAATTCTTGTACCCAATATGTGTTGACTCTTGAAGACATTGAGGAAATGGAGCTTTTGGCTCATAAGTAGTTTCCACATTTGGGTTAACATGTGTGGGATTTCCGTGAATGGTATTTGGACGAGAAAAACTTGGAATTTGATTGGAAGAGCTTGAATTTGGATTTTGCAAAGGAGGTTCTTTTTCATTTTTGTCTCCATCAACCTTGTTGTCAACCACTCTACCATTCCTAAGGGTGGTGATTACTTGAACATGCTCATGACTCAGCCCACTCGATGGAGGGGTTTCATCAATCGCATGCATCCCTCTAAGATTTTCAAATGGTTAAGCGGGAAGCTTACCTTTGTCCTTTTGAAGCAATTGGTTCACAGAGTTAGCTATTTGGCCCACTTAATTTTCAAACTTAGCTATGGATTGTGTATGAAAGTGAACCATTTGAAGAGTAGGCTGCAAAGATGTCAAGAGTTGTTTGTTGGAATCCATAATTTGCTTGTTTAATGATTCCATCATTTGCTTGTTTGCAACCATAATTTCATCAGTTGGGTACACCGGAGGTTGATTGGAGACATTTGGATTGTACAGAGGTCGGTAGCTTGAAGAGGTTTGAAATGGTCTACCTTGATATTGAGAAAAAGGTTGATTTTGATGCCCTTGATGTTGGAATTGGGAATTTTGTGGGGCTTGTTGCCTCCACGAAAAATTTGGATGATCTCTCCAACCCAGATTGTAGGTATTAGAATATGGATTATTCCCGGATCTTGAGAACATGGCATTAGCTTGCTCTTGATTTGGATTGGAAAATTGCTCTGGTGTAGGGCAATCTTCCATGAGATAGAATAGACTAGTACATGATGAGCATACCAAACTTGCCAAATTTTCAGATAATGAAGGAGAGAGATATGGTGCCATCAATTGATAGAATTTATGAGCTATGGTATCCACTTAAGATGATTCCTCCCTTATTGATTTTGGTTGACAAGGGTTGGTGTTCTTTGCATTAGTTGAGGTCGGAGCCTTACGAGAATTATGTTGAAGTGAATTTTCGCTTAAATTCTCTAGTAAGGTCCAAGCCTCATCCGCATTCTTGGACATGAACATCCCACCACAAGAAGAGTTAACCATAAATCTATGGGGTTCGGTCAAGCCAGCATAGAAAGCTTGCACTAATTGCCATTTTGGAATCAAATGATGCGGACATTTTCTAAAAGATCTTGTAACCTTTCCCAAGTCTCGTAGAGTTGTTCTCCATCCGTTTGAGAAAAGCTAAGAATGGAACGCCTCATTTGGTTAGTTTTACTCACTGGATAATACTTCTTAAGGAATTCTTGCTGTAATTGAGCCCAAGAAGTGATGGAATTTGCAACAAGGGAGTTCAACCAATACTTTGCCCTATCTTTTAGGGAAAATAGGAAAAAATGCAAATGGAGTGCATTTTCAGGGAAACCGCGCAACCTGATGGTTGAACAGGTCTTAAGGAACTCATCAAGATATTTATATGGATCTTTATTATCAAAGCCATGGAAAGATGGAAGCATTTGAATGGTACTTGATTTGATCTCATATTGAGCCGCATCGATGTTTGGCATCACTATGCATGAGGGTGAAGCATAGGTGGTAGGGATGAAATGGTCTCTGAGAGTCATTGGCTCTACATTTGAAATTTCGGCCCTATCATTATTAATTCCCTCATTTCTGACATTTCCTATATTTTCAGCCATTATGTTAAATTCAGTTTCAAGTTCTTTTACGCTAGAAGATTCCCTAAGGTTTCGTCTAAAAGTTTTTTCAAGTGAATTTATGTCAACTGGCGAGTCAAGAGTTGGTAAGGAAAGTGACCTATGGCCAAACATCAACAATACATAATGCAATCAATGTAACAATTCATCATCATCAACTCCACATACAATGTTCCCTTTCTCCTCAATTATCCAGACAGAATTTAAATGGCCACAACAAGGACCGATGCTTATACACGAAATTTAAACAAGATAATAGCCTCAACAAGGGCTTCAAAACTAAATTATCACTAAGTTTAACACATGCACAATATTCACAATGTCGAAACTAGAAGGTCAAGAGACTTACCTGGGGTCCTCTAGACTTACAACTTAGCTAGCTTTCCCTCGGCGAGCTTTGAGTCCCTAGAATTTCACTTACAACACAAGATGGTCAAACAACACAAGAAATATTCACTATTCATGATATTAACAATCACACTAAAATTAACCCTAAAACTTCGGTTACTAAACCGTTTACAGTCCCCGGTAATAGCGCCAAAAATTGATCGGTTGAGAATTCGATCTATAATAAATCAACCTTCGCAATAGCACGAATCATTGTAAAATAGGGCTATTGGTCGGGTAAGTCGAACCACTGGGACTGCGCTAATCTATGGCAACCTAAGTGTCTAGAGTCTTTTTAGAATGATACGGGGTGTTCATAGAGGATTTGTTGGTTGTCACTTAAGCTATGAAATTAAGATGCATAAAATAAAAGCTTGCAAGAATTTAAAGGAGATGAAATACAAGTAAAGAGGACTAGGGAAGTGAATCCGCCTCCATCCCTATACACATGCTAGATTAGAGCTAAATTGGGGGAAAAACAATATATGATGGTCAAGAAATATATAGCAACACATAGTTGCCATATAATCAACAAGATGTACATTAAATCTCAAGCAACCATGATCCATCAAAGGTGAACATGTTTAGACTACCTAACTAAGGTGTAGCTTAACCACATTTACTTGAATGAAGGATTATCAAGCCCTATATAAAACGATGAAGCACATGAAGGTAAGTAATAAGCATAAACCATCAAAGGCATCGCCTAAGCAATGATCTATCAAAGTACTTATCAACATGCTATTAAACCATTTCATAACCTTGTTTCCATTCTCAGCATGAAAACTCAAGCAATATGATTAATATAAGACATCATCTAAAACAAGATAATAAACTTAAAGAAATCATCCATACAAATATCAACATTCATTATAACAAATGAAGTGCTCTTGGTTATGAAAAAACCATAGAAAATACATTGTAATCCCCAAAATAGAGCTATACTAGATCATGCTTACAAGGGAGGGGCTTCATCACCTCCCTAGAGGAGGAATTAGTTACCCATGGAACCCTTAGAAGAAGGAAGAAGCTTGGAAGATCCCTCCATTTTCGAGCTCCCTATTCTTAGCCACAAGAACTCTATTTTCTCCTCCTCTTTCTCTCTCTAAAAATCTTGCCAAGAGGAGATATCCTCTGTTATGTGTGGTTCCCCCCCACCTTGTGGACATCTTGTCCACCAACCTACCAAACAAGGCCCTTCTTTTCCTACCAAAAGACATCTCCAACCAATTCATAAAGATGGAAATCAGAATTGAGGGAATCAAGGTGCAAGTGGGCTGAAATGATGGATCCCAGAGAGCATTCTGCCCAATTTTCGAGCGCTCAAAGTAAGCCCTTTGAGGGCTTGAAAATTCATCAGCTTGCACTCTTCCAATTGATCTACTTTGCACTACTTTGGTAAAACAGCCATAACTTTCTGCTCCGAACTCCAAATGATGAACTGTTTGATGATTTGGGAAGCTAATTCAAAGCTTTAAGTACGCCATGTTTTAATGGAAGTCCAGTTCTTAAGTGTGGTGGGTCTAAATGAAGAGCAAAGTTGAACTTCACTGCTGCCAGGCTGTTCTGCACACCTTTGGTAAAAATGACATAACTCTTTGCTCTGAACTCCAAATGAGGCAAACTTTATGTCTATGGAAATTTGACTCATAGCCCTTTATATTTTATGTTTTACTAAAGACCAAATTCACACATACAAAGGGTCAGAATTGAAGGCCAAAATCTGATGGAAAATGAACTAGCGCCTGTGATGTTACAGCCTTGCGCCAATTTGCTACTTGCAACCTGAAATGATTTGGCTCGGCCTGAAGACGCGGTAATTCTTCCTAGAACTTTTTTCATAGAGCGTCATAAGTCCTATGGATCATTAATCTTGGCCAAAATGAAGGTCCCTAGCAACGGCGTGCTTTGATTCTTTAAGAACTCGTCAAAGCATCTCTTTTAACTCTCTTTGGGGAACCAACCTGAAAATAAACAAAAGCATGCAAATGAAGCTAGAATATGCAATATAATAAAATAATGGATTTAACTAATGCAAATAAGGGCGCTTGAATATGCAATATTCAGCGCTTATCAATTAAATTTCCTTTTATGCTTCCATCGATTTAATCATGATCCCTTATATCTTGGCTTCATTAATGTATTTCATAGAATTGCACCATTGTCTTGGAAAGGTTTAATTACTCATATGTTATTTAGTAGACAATTAAACCATTAATCTTATAGTTGTGGTATATTTAAATCAATGGGTCCCTTGTGTTTTAAATCCTAGTTTGTAGTTTATGTAGATGCGTACCATGATTTCTTGACATTTTACATGCCATTATAGTTGAGAACTTAGGGCATGACTTGTGTGTTCCAAAATCTTAGTTGTGCATGAAAAGTGGTTAATGCATTTCTTGTATTTTGATACAATATTGACTTGCATAATTTGTTGATTTTGGGACTTGGGATATCAATCAAGAATTGACATAGCTAGGACTTGGTTCTAGTACGGGAGATAGAGAGCTCCCTACACTATAGTGCGCAATAGGGAAAGGTACCCATGGGTTAATAACCCTAAAGTAATCCCAAGAGTACGGTTTTAATCCAGGCGATATCCGAGTTTCCACATTGGTTGATTTCACTCTTTAAATTTCAAGTTGCTATTCCTTGAAGATTTAAAAATTGTCGTGTTATGTGAAATGCTCTAATCTTAATAATTGCATAGATTTTATGCTTCATTTGTGATTTTACTCCTTAAATTTCAAATGTTGAATTCCTTGAAGATTTAAGACTCTTTTTGTGTTATATGGAATATTCCATCCTTGTCTAATTACATAGGTATTATGCCTTGTCCTTGAATTCATGTTTTACCTCTCATCGTGTAAATTGGTATGTCCCAATCATGTAAATTGCATTGATACTGTGATTCTTGTCTTCTTGTATTCTCTTATTGTACTGTATGGATTATTCCAACCCTTGCTTAATTGTGTTGATAATGCAATTCATGTTGATCTATATTCAAGTATCCTTCCTATCATGTTCCTTTAATTATCCTAACCTTGATTCGTTTCATATATGTATATGTATCATGATTCTTGTTGATTACACTCTAAGGTAGTTTAGGATGCTCCCTGAGTCTCACCTTTGACATAGACGTTAGGTGGCATGACTCTTTTGAATTGTTTCATATTGTTGTAAAAATCTGTAGGAAATCGAGTATATGCATGCTCATTCTCTACGAGTAAACTTGTTTACTCACCTCGAAGTTACTGGGGGTATTGTTTAGGTATAGGATTCAAGATTCAGAGATTTGCACTTGCCTTGGGTGGTTTGGAGATTTGATGTTTCTTTTAGAGTTTTCTTGTTCACATGCAAGTGTTAGCATGTTTAAGTTTTGCTTGTAAGGATGTACTACATAGCTAAGTTCAATATGCCATTTTTGCCTTATATTATGTAAAGTGTACTTAGATACACTATTTGGGATATATTTAATATGTATGACATAAGGCCAAGGGCCACAAACTTTAAAGTTCAAGTGTATGTATGCAAACTTCAAGTTTTGCCTTTGAAATGCATTTTTTTCAACTTTAGAGGTTTGGCATGTCAAATCTTGTAAATGGAATGTAATGTGGCCATAGGCCATTGTAACGTGTTTAAAATGTCATTTTACACTTACGTGTATGTTCACATCATCACACAATAACACATAATGCAATTTGATCATGCCATGGGGGATTCCAATGAGATTTAAGGCTTCTTTTTTAGTTCTGGTGCATAACAAGCCTGATTTACACATTTTCGACCTATTTTGGTTGACCGGTGGTTTGTTTCGGTCGATCAGTTCCTGGTTCAATTCATTTGTACATTGAAAACACACTTTCGAGTAGGCTTTTTCACTATTTTGGCTTGTTTCAGTCGTCTGAAACACCAGTTCGGTCGACCGATGCCTTATTTCGGTCTACCAAATCAACCTTCCCTCAAAAAACATGTTTTTAGCATAATTTTTGCCTAGTTCGTTCGTCCGAAACTCTATTTCGGTCAACCAAAATAGCCCACATTCAGCTGTCTTTCAGATTTTGTAACAGCACTGTTGGTCCGACTTCAAACGGCCATATCTCCTTCATTTCTAACCTAAATGGGGTGATTCTTAAGCCTAAAATCATGGATTTTGAGTCAGATTTCCAATGGTACCTATTCCATTCTCTAATTCAAATCACAGTGGGAGTTATTCATCTTTCAGTGAGGTAGTGTCAGTTTTTATTTAAACCGGGAAAGGGCATCTTGTGGGATTCTAATCCAATGTTCTTAGAACCTCTTGGAATGTTGTGAAATGATTAGTTTTGGTTGTGTGGATCTCATTTGACTTACTTAGGGTCAATTTTCCCTTCTTGATTGTAAATTGACCAACTTGCCCTTGATTAACGAGTTTTGCTCGTTTCTCTTCATCTTGTTGTTTCTCCTTCGTTCGGACTCCAAATCATGCGATTCTTGAGTCCATCTTGATTAGTTTTTCGTTATCTTTCCAGTGATATGCTCGGTGGCACCTGAATCCATATTTTTAGAAAAGACTATCTTGTCCCTAAGGGCTAATTTGTTATTTTTCCTATCTCTTGCCGACACACCTTATTCCTTTGGGTTTCGCGACCTCGTGAAAGTTCATCTTAGGGTCTTAAAGGTGTGTTATGCCTTGGGAGACCATTATCTTGTTTCTTTCTTCCGCATCTAGATCCGTTAACGGGTCAATCTTTGGTTCATCACAGGACACACTGGTTGAAAAATCCAGGGTCGTTACAAAGTGCAGCCTTAATTAGACACCACCACGCTTTTAAGAATTTATAGGAAGGTTTTTGACCTTTCTATAATTCATATGGTGTCACATTAGTTTTCATTTGTAAAGCAAAGCTTCTCTCCACAAATTCTGAGTTAAACCAGAACTTATCAATATAGCATTCATCATTTCTTTTAAAGTAAGGTTGTTGCATTCAGCAATACCGTTCCGTTGAGGTGAATAAGGAGCAATAGTTTGGTGAATAATACCATGTTCTGAACAAATGTTAGCGAATGATGTTTCGTATTCACTATCTCTATCACTGCTTAATACCTTAATCTTTTTCCCAAGTTGATTCTCAACCTCATTTTTGTAATGTTTAAACATTTCTAAGATTTTATCTTTGCTTCGTAGGAAATATACAAAACAGTATCTCGTGCAATCATTGATAAAAGTAACGAAATACCTTTTTTCACCTCTAATTGGTACAAATTTAAGTTAATATAATATACTACATAATATCATATTACAAAATTAAAATAATTCAACCAATATTGAATTATATAAATAATTCAATAATCTACTTATATAACATGCTTCAATTTCACAAAATATTAAACACATCAATATTTAGCATATTATCATATAATAATGTTTATAACAATATTTTATTATATCTCAATTATTAGTATAATCTCTACTTGTTTATATCGTAAATAGAAACATATAATAAAATCTATGCAAGGCCTAAGTCTATCTTAAGATTGTTAGTAAAATATATGTTTCATATGACATTTAAGATATATCAACCTTATACTAATATGCTATGAAATAATTAACAATATGCTAAGAAATGATTAATTAAATATGCAACTATATATTTAATTAAATATGCAAAATAAAGTAATAAATTAATAAATAATAAATAAAGAACCTGGACTGAGCCTAGTATTGAATAATATGTCCTTAAGACAGATTCGCCCAGCTATGGTGCTAACGGACTCAGTGGCATCTATTTCCCAAGATACAACGGTCTACATCTACCAGTAGCAGCACTAAAAACTTGTGGATACGGCGAACTCCTTCGTGTAATACTCTCTCTGAGTCAAAAATGCATCTATACTACATAAATGCTAAATTGGATGCAATCCGAACCAAATGGTTCGAACCAATCTTAATATGGTTTAATCAAATTGGATTAGGGTCTAAGTGGCTCGAACTACTTGACCTATGGTTTAAACCTACTTAGGTTGGGTTCAAGTCTAGAAAGGGAGAGAGAAAAACAAAATTGAATTGAATTGAATGAATTATAAATAGCAGCCCAATGGGGTATTTATAGAAATAGAAGTGTCTTTTCAGATTGAGTGTGTCTCTTTATCATTAGACATAACTATTTATATGTGTCTTTTCATTACTGGACATAACCATTTATATGTGTGATGAACACTGAAAAGTGCGAATTTAAACCCGTTAAGCTTAAGCATTCCAGTACCTTTATCTATCTTACTTTGCCGTTTTAGACTTATTACGTGTTATTTATATTTTCAGGCACTAATCCCAAAATTGAGCTAACTCAGCCAAATAAGAGCTTAATTGAAGCAATCCTGAGATAAACCAAAGGAGGGAGCAAAGTGGAGAAAGCAAGGAGCAAAAAGGAATCAAAGTTGTGCAGCTGAAAAGTTCGATCGATCTAACTTAGAGTTCGATCGATCGAACATCTATGATCGATCACAGTACTTCTCGATAGATCCAACCTTGGCCTTTGCTGAAATTCCAAGTTCGATCGATCCAAAATCACCTTCGATCGATCGAACCCTATTTTGTCCTATTCAAATGATTGATCTTATCTATAGCTGTACGCTTACCAACCACTTTTGTCCTTTTCCCCATAAATATCTTCGAAATATCTCTGCCTTGTCCTTATCCGGAGGAGTCAGACCACTTCGATCGATCCAAGATGCAGTTCAATCGATCGAACCCATCTTCAATCGATCCAAGTTAAGGTTCGATCGATCGAACTTCCTCCAGCGAGAAAAAGTTAAAGTCCAGCTCATTTATTCCGTCCTTCACCCAATCATTGGAGAATATGCCTTGCACGACCACAGCTCATCATAGGGTGTATTTGACCTACCTATATAAGGAATATGATACACTTTTTGGGGAGGAGTCTAGAGTCTCTTGTCACACATTGAAAATCATGTTGGAGGCTCTTTTTGGAGAGGAGGAAGGGGGGAAGCTAGAGCACCATTGGAGGAGATCTTCACCAACAAGGAGCAGCCATGGAGTTAGCCCTTGAGGGCTGGATCATCACTACCATGAGTGTCTAGACATCCTCTTGGGGCTAGAGTTAGCCCCAAGCATGCTTTCTATACTCTAATCTTGTGTATTATTGAGGGATTAGTGGTGTATGATACATCTTGATATTCATGTATATATAAATCTTGATTATTTCATGGTTTGTATGGTTTAATGCTTCTAATTGACTATTATATGCTACCCATATGTCTATGTATGCTAAAGTAGGATATTCATGTGCTTATCTCTAGATTTAGTGTTTTTGATGCATGTCTATGTGTATTGATGCTATAGATCTAGAGATTATCAAGATGATATGCTTAATGAATGCTATTTTGGTTCATTTGATGGTTTATGCCTATTCTTGATGGTTTGTACCTCTCCCCTAGTCTAGATAGCTTTATTTTCATGCTAGTAGTGTAGATTTAGTGTAGTGGTAGTATAATGTTAGATGGGAGGACAATCTACTCTTGATGTTTGATGTTCCATGCTTGTGAGTCCAAATGGCATATTCCTCTAATATTGTGTTGTATGTGGATTGTGAGCTTAATGAAGGATTAATGACTAGTTATGATATATTGTATCTTTCACATGTGTTTAGACAATTTATTCCTCTCCCAATAGATAAATTGTGGCCTCTCACATGATGTTTAGATAATGCATGTTTAACTAAGTCATCCTTATGGATTGCTTGGACTATGAGCTTAATGAAAGGTTCAATGACTTGATTTGATATTTTGTTCTTTTCACATGATGTCTAGACAATATATTCCTCTACCAATAGATGTATTGTGGCCTCACACATGTTGATTGAGACAATTTGCACTTGTTGAGTCACCCTTACCAATTGAATGTCTTTTATACACACAATATTGTTGCAACACATTCATTTCCCTCATTAGTCACTTGATTATGGTTTGGAATAGTATTGTTTGGTGGTGATCTCTACACCCCAAGACCTTTCCTTCTTACTTACTCTTTATCTTAATGCATTTTAATTAATTCTTTTCTAGAAGTAATCAACCAACCCAATTCTCTTTTGCAATCATTTAATACGCTAGAGTCGAAGTTGAAATTCCAACACGTATAATCCCTTGGGACGATCCCTACTCACTCTTGCTACGTTAGTAGTAGTGTTGGTAGTGGTTTTTATAAATTTAAATTTGACATAAAAGGCTTTTCTTGAACCATACATTCACTACATTCAGTTTGGCGTATTGGAAGCGACCTCGTCAGATTTTAATTAATTCTTTTCTAGAAGTAATCAACCAACCCAATTCTCTTTTGCAATCATTTGGTACGCTAGAGTCGAAGTTGAAATTCCAACACGTATAATCCCTTGGGACGATCCCTACTCACTCTTGCTACGTTAGTAGTAGTGTTGGTAGTGATTTTTATAAATTTAAATTTGACATAAAAGGATTTTCTTGAACCACACATTCACTACATTCAGTTTGGCGTATTGGAAGCGACCTCGTCATATTTTGGCGCCGTTGCCGGGGATTAACGGTTTTGTTGGAAATAAACTAGACAATAGTGTTCATTAGATTGCTTCTATTTTTATTTTATTTTCCATTGTATATTCTTTTCTCTTGATTCTCATTATTATTTGTTCAATTAGGTACTTGACTACAAGGAAGGCGAACTTTGGAACTTAAAGCAATCATTGGAGCTTAAAAGCTAAATTTGGAGTTGAAGTGCTAAAGGACCATTGTGAGCAATTCTTGGCACTCTTGTATTTTAATTGTTTCACTTCTTTGTATGCTTGTGATAGCCCTTATTGAGGCTCATTTCATTGCTAAATTTTTGTCCAAGCATAGGCCCTTGTTGAGACCAATTTTTTGGACCAAATGAACCAAAATAGCATTCATTAAGCATATCATCTTGATAATCTCTAGATCTATAGCATCAATACACATAGACATGCATCAAAAACACTAAATCTAGAGATAAGCACATGAATATCCTACTTTAGCATACATAGACATATGGGTAGCATAGAATAGTCAATTGGAAGCATTAAACCATACAAACCATAAAATAATCAAGATTTATATATACATGAATATCAAGATGTATCATACACCACTAATCCCTCAATAATACACCAGATTAGAGTATAGAAAGCATGCTTGGGGCTAACTCTAGCCCCAAGAGGATGTCTAGACACTCATGGTAGTGATGATCCAACCCTCAAGGGCTAACTCCATGGCTGCTCCTTGTTGGTGAAGATCTCCTCCAATGGTGCTCTAGCTTCCCCCCTTCCTCTTCTCCAAAAAGAGCCTCCAACATGATTTTCAATGTGTGACAAGAGACTCTAGACTCCTCCCCAAAAAGTGTATCATATTCCTTAGATAGGTAGGTCAAATACACCCTATGATGAGCTGTGGTCGTGCAAGGCATATTCTCCAATGATTGGGTGAAGGACGGAATAAATGAGCTGGACTTTAACTTTTTCTCGCTGGAGGAAGTTCGATCGATCGAACCTTAACTTGGATCGATCGAAGATGGGTTCGATCGATCGAACTGCATCTTGGATCGATCGAAGTGGTCTGACTCCTCCGGATAAGGACAAGGCAGAGATATTTCGAAGATATTTATGGGGAAAAGGACAAAAGTGGTTGGTAGGCGTACAGCTGTGGATATGATCAATCATTTGAATAGGACAAAATAGGGTTCGATCGATTGAAGGTGATTTTGGATCGATCGAACTTGGAATTTCAGCAAAGGCCAAGGTTGGATCTATCGAGAAGTACTGTGATCGATCATAGATGTTCGATCGATCGAACTCTAAGTTAGATCGATCGAACTTTTCAGCTGCACAACTTTGATTCCTTTTTGCTCCTTGTTTTCTCCACTTTGCTCCCTCCTTTGGTTTATCTCAGGATTGCTTCAATTAAGCTCTTATTTGGCTGAGTTAGCTCAATTTTGGGATTAGTGCCTGAAAATATAAATAACACGTAATAAGTCTAAAACGGCAAAGTAAGATAGATAAAGGTACTAGAATGCTTAAGCTTAACTGGTTTAAATGCGCACTTTTCAGTGCTCATCACACCCCCAAACTTAAATATTGCTAGTCCCTAGCAATGAACTAAGAAGTAAAGGAATGAAATGAACAACTAAACAAGTATAAACTGGAAAGCAAGTAAAATGATAGCGCCACTTTCGTAGGGAACATGATTGCATTTAGCATATGCAACAAGCCTTTTAGACCCCTAGGTTACCCCTAGTGGACGAGTAAAGTCTCGTGAGGGTTTCCAGAAATGGTACCCACAAACATTAAGCTCATTCTTTCAAAAGAGGCACCAATATTACAAACAAGCATTGGGAGAAAACTACCTCAAGTATGCAATTTTTCAACCATTTCCAAGCAATCTCCCAAAATCTCAACATCAAACAAGCAAGCATGGTCCTCCACACATCAAGAAAATGATCATGAAAATCAAAACAAGTCTAGAATCCATGTGAGAGGTCCGGCATCAAGTGTGTTGCTATCTTAGCCAACTAGAGAAGTAATCACATCCTTACGCTCAAACTAGCACACAAATCTAGTACCGATCATCAAGATAAGAGAGTGGACCTTTTATTAAAGCTTTATTCTTCTAGGTGCGCTTATTCTTTTCACTCTATTTTATTTTATTTTATTTTATTTTATTTTATTTTTTTTTTTTTTGAGGATCAAAGATGGAAATATTGTGCAATGTGTTGATCTCTTAAGCTTTCTAGAAGATTCATGTAGCGAGCTTTAGGTCAATGACTCCCAAACTAGATGGCTTTAGGGCATTAAGTGTTAAGACACCCCTACGGACTTACAAACTCAAATCAACTAGGCTACAAATCAAGACAACAACCATCTAATCATTTCCCACTTCTCGCCTTTTGGGAGAAGTCCTCACTTTTATTTCTTTTGCAACTTTTTTTTTTTTTTTTTAATTCAATTATTAACCTAGAGTTTGGGCCCTCCACCTTTCGGTGCGAGAAGTTCACTGCTTAATGAGGCAAGAATCCCGACTACTCAATGAAAAGGGGTTGTTATCCACCTTTATCAAGAATGAAAGCTTTCAATGCACTACTAGCCCAATTGGGATATAACCAATTCAATAATCAACAAAGCATGTACCCCACAAATGAATGCTAGTGTGCAACGGTGCTAGTGTAGAATCCTATAATGAATCTCAAAACAATCACAAATTCAGGATGATGTGGACCACAAATGCAAGCAAGATATCAATCTTTTGAAAAGTTTACTCCTAAATGGCATCCTCAAGGCATACAAGGAGTATTGGACTCTCAAGTCAAGCAATTTTTAAATTTTAAGCAATATAGTCCTCAAAAGATCAAAATCATAGCTAACATCAATCTCAAATCTCAATCATGCATTTAAAGCTCAAATCTTAAGTAGAATGCAACAAGACACCTTACCCCCAAACTTAAACCGCACATTGTCCTCAATGTGCAATGAGAACAATGGAAAAAAAAAAGTGAAAAGAGTATACCGTGGTGGTGTAGACATGAAGCCCGGTCATGATCCAATTCGAAAGACGTCTCCCCCAAACTTGGAATCAACAACCTATTTGAATAACCACGCTAGCAAACTCACATCAAATATCAAATGGGATAAGAATAATCAAATCAAGCATTATAAGGCAATGTAACACAAGATGTAAGAGATATGAGATCAAACCCAAAATAAATCATAAAGTATGCATGATTACACATAAGGGCACAATGGTGATCTTTTTATATTTTTCATTTAATGAAAGCAAGTATATACAAAATGCAAGAAAAACAAAGAATAAAATGCATGAACAAAATATAAAAAGAAAATTAAATAAGGCAAAATGTAATGAAAGAATATGTTCAATGTAAAAAATGAAAAACAATATGTGCAATGCAAGAAATGAAAAGGAACATGTACAATGCAAAAAAATGGAAAGAATATGTACAATGCAAGTATATACAAAATTTTCTTACTTTTTTTTTTTTTTCATTTTTTTTATTTAATATATATGTGAAAACATGCAAAGAAAAATGAAAAATGTAAGAAATATGCAAAATGGGTGCTAAGTTTAACGTCTCTAGCAAGAAGGAATGCTTCTTTGAAAAATCGTCTCATTTTTTTATTTTTTATTTTTTTAGACAAAACAAATATGTACACAAATAAAAATAAAAAGGCAAGTAAATAAAAATGTAAGAAAATAAGGAATGCAAAGATTTTTATTTTTTTATTTTTTTTTATTTTTTATTTTTTTTATAAGTTAGAAGAATTAAAAATTAAAGTTAAACAAAATATTTTTGGATTTTTGGAAATAAGATAAAAGGAAATAAAATAAAAGAAAAGAAAAATGTTTTTGGGATTTGATTTTTTTTTTTTTTTTAATTTTAAATATGTGAAATAAAAATAAAAATAAAGCTTGGAAATAAAAGTAAAAATGAAAATAAAATAAAAATCTTTTTGGAATTTTTGAAAATAAAATAAAATTAACAAAAATATTTTTGTGTTTTTAACAAATTTCGAAAAACTTAATTTTTTTTTTTTTTTAGTCAAGAGAGAGAGGTAACTAAATGAAATAAAATAAAATAAAAATAGAAATAGGAAAAAGTCAAAAAGTGAAAGGGTCAAAGGTGTAAAGTTGTGATCGATCGAAGATGAAGTTCGATCGATCGAACATAGCTGTGATCGATCCGAGATGAAATTCGATCGATCGAACATGTAAAATTTTGAAAAGTCCCGAGAGCATACATTTTTGAAAAATGGAGGAGGCCTGAAAATTTTTCTAAGTGTTGGGACTCATAATCGATCGAACCACATGTTGGATCGATCGAAAGGTAGTTCGTTCGATCGAAATGGTTTGCGATCGATCGAACTTTTGAAAATTTGGAGATCCCAAGAGCATGCATTTTGGAATTTGGATGCAGGTCCAAAATTTTTTCTAAGTGTTGGGACTCAAGTAGAGTTCTTCCCCTTAAGCTTGAGTATTCTAGGACCTTTATCTATCTTATTTACCCGTTTTAGTACTTATTTGTGTTTTTGTCTATTTCAGGTCAATAATGTTAAAATGGGCTAAAAATGAGTTCTTAAGGCCTTTTTGGAGTCAAACTAAGTCTTAGCGATGATCCGGAGCAAAAAGAGGCTGATTTGGAGCAAAAAGAAGCTGATACTGAAAAGCTGAAAAGTTGGATGGATCGTAGAAAAAGTTGGATCGATCGAACTTTTAGTTGGATCGATCAGAAAAGTTGGATCGATCAGAAAAGTTGGATCGATTGAAAAATAAGTTGGATCGATCGAAAAAGTTGGATCGATCGAAAATAAGTTGGATCGATCGAATTGGACATGCTGGCAGCAAGCTGTCACTTTTTCCGTGCGCGCTCAAAAGTTCACCTACCAAAAAGTTGCGGGATTAGATATTTTTGGGCATATATTCTAGACTTAGTGACTAAGAAAATGACCTTCTATATAAAAGGGAAGCAACCCATTTGTAAAAGGGGATTCTTTAGGCTTTTTATCATTTTATTTTCTACATTGTAATTTTTATTTCTCTCTCTAGAAAAGTTAGAGATTAGGGTTAGAAGAAAAGAGAGAAGTGGAGGCACATCTCAAGAACACATCTCTAAATCCACTATCTCTCCATCTCTAGAGCTTCAAAGAAGAAGAAGAAGAAGAGGAAAAAGAAGATGGAGCCATGCTTGGAGCTTGATTCCATGACTACATCCACCTCCTCCATGATTGACTAGATCTACACTTAGGGCTTGGATGAACCCTAAGTCTTGTGTAATCTAAACCCTTGTATTTCTATTTTTGGGGATTTATATATATATTGTTGTGATTAGTGTTCTAGCCTTGTGAATTTCATGAATCTTGGTATATTTCTATGATTTCCATGGTCTAATTCTTCCTATTAATTCTCTAGTTTATTTACATGTCTATGTGTGATTAAATTAGGAATTATGTCTCACATGATTCATATGGGTTAATTCTTCAATTGATTCTCTATTTTAATTACATGTTGTCTTATGTGTGATTATTTGGGGAATTGATCTCTACACTAGTTTTTCTATATTAATTGCATGTCTATGTGTGGTTAATTGAGAATCTAGTGATGGCTAGACATTAGTGCTTAATGGAATGCTCTTGTTATGTCTTTTGATGGTTTATACTTATTCCTTGATGGATTGTACCTCTCCCTTAGTTTATTTTTATGCTAGTAGTGTAGTTGTAGTGTAGTGTTAGATGGGGGAGACAATTCATGCTTGTTCTTTGATGTTCCATGTTTTTTAATGCAAGAAGCATATGCTCTAATATTGTGGTGTAATAGAATTTTGAGCTTAATGAAGGATTAATGACTTGTTATGATATATTGTATCTTTCACATGTGTTTAGACAATATATTCCTCTCCCAATAGATATATTGTGGCCTCTCACATGATGTTTAAACAATACATGTTTAACTAAGTCATCCTTGTGAATTATTTGGACTATGAGCTTAATGAAAGGTTTAATGACTTGATTTGATATTTTGTTCTCTTCACATGTTGTCTAGACAATATATTCCTCTTCCAATAGATATATTGTAGCCTTTCACATGTTGTTTAGACATTATACACTTGTTGAGTCACCTTTGCTAGTCGAACCAATTTTGTTTACAACAATATATTCCCCATTAATGGAAAGCAAGTGGTTAATTACATGAGCTTAGTGGTGATTCCAACACCCTAATTCCTCTCTTCTCATCTCTTAAATCCCTATCTCTACTTAGTTTTATTTTTATTGCATTTTAATTAATTCTTTTCTAGAAGTAATCAACCAACCCAACTCTCTTTTGCAATCATTTGGTACGCTAGAGTCGAAGTTGAAATTCCAACACGTATAATCCCTTGGGACGATCCCTACTCACTCTTGCTACGTTAGTAGTGGTGTTGGTAGTGGTTTTTATAAATTTAAATTTGACATAAAGGGCTTTTCTTGAACCACACATTGACTACATTTAGTTTGGCGTATTGGAACGGCCGTCGTCAATGTGTCTCTTCATCATTGGACACAACCACTCTAATTGGTTGTAATGGTTCATATGGTGTCTATTCACCACTACACACATCCACTCCAATAGGTTGCAATGGTTTAGATAGTGTATGTCTACCACTAGACACATCCGCTCTAATAGGTTATGTTTGTTCATTTTAAGTTGCATCTTTTCATCCTATAACCAACCAGTAATCACACCTATTCAGTAAAAGACATCTATTGATGACTAATCAAACAATTTTCATTCACAATTTCTAATAAGTCTCCCTTCCTATCATGAAAACTTAGATATAAATGATTAGAATTAAATCATACCAAATAAGTTGGAAAACCACAATCTAACTGTATAAAACCGTACTCCCAATTCGACCACCAAATTAAAAAGTACAACCCAATCTATCAAGTATCAATAATCGCATTGCAATCCTATTTTACAAAACGTAATGCATAGGATCATAAATAATTTTTATTATTTATATATATAAAAATTTCCAACATCTCATTCACATTGAGGTTTTGATAGTTGATAACCTAAAATAGGAGTTGACTGTAATTATTTGTTTGTTCATGGTCCAACTCAAATGTAACCTTACACATGAAACTTATGTTTTGATAGAGACCCAACAAAAGAAAGAAACAAGTCCTGATGAGAAGATATTAATATTATTATTTGTGTGTGTGACAAGTATTTTACATACACACATTACTCTTACAAGTATTCGAAAAGACAATATTGAAAAGTGGATATGAATAGTTATATATGGTCACCTGCTAATGCCCGCAGATGTAGAACAGTGGATAAATGACTTGTTAGCAGGAGTATTGGAAGTCCAATCGAAAATTTTCATCCTCATCAAACATATCCTTACTATTTTTTTTTTCTTTGTAAGAAACTCAGATATCTATTTATCTGTTCAAAGATTTGAATGTTCACCTTCCACTTTAATAGATCAACAAAATATCAAGTTATAACTCTTAATTCTTTATTACGACGAATCGTTTTAATTAGAAAGTGGAGAATTTTCAGTTTGACAAGCTCCACTTGTTTTGACGTAAAATATTTTTTTAAAAAAAGATTTTTCGTTTTCAACTGAAATATTTTTTATTTTTACTTTTACGATGTTTGGTAAAGGTCTAGGTCACATCGGGCGAGATATATAAAATAACTTGTCAAAAATTGGTGGGTAAGTTATTTTTGTCAGGCTTTAATATTTTTTTCCTTCATAAATATTTTAAGACAACCAAATACCAAAAAATAAAAAAAATATATTTTTTAAAAAATACTTTGTATTCAAATAAACAAAGCGGACATGTTAAAAGGGACAAAAGAGAAATAAATTAAAAATAAATGTGAGAGAATTCTCAAGATTTTAGAACCTAGAACTTAAATTAGAAAAAAGTGAAAACAAATTGTCAATGACCGTGTATAGGTGACCATTCAATTTATTTTACCAAAAAAATCAGCACCAACACATAACTCACGAGAGATCATGCATGCAAGGCATACCATATATGATTGAAAGAGTGTGGACACATATTATTAGTCCTCTCTCAAAGTGTGAACCAGAAAAATCTAATCTAAACTAAGTCGACCTACCCTAGACGCATATTGTACTCCAATCACATTTCTAATGAATAAAATCACAATCATGACTATAGAACATAATAGAATAGTTGACAAGTACGAGTTGGTCCAGTGCAATATAGGCGTGAGATAGATGCTTTGAAAGAGAGAGTCCCTAGGTTGACACCAGGAAGGCACATTGAAGGCAACACTCTTTTCAGATTGTTTCTTGAGTTATTTAGGAGTTGGTGTTCAGGTCTCGCCAGTATTCCCATGATTTATCTTCTGAGGATGGGTCTAAAGGGCCCCAGTCTTGGGGGGTTCCACAGATATTAAAGAAGAGAAAAACATATAGAATTGTCATATTTGAATTTACCAAGATTTTAGAAAGAAAGAAGACTTGTTCCGATGCAGGCCAAATCATGTATTGAATATTGGTGCATTCACACATTGTTTGCGGCTCAAAATTTGAGCACCCAATGTGCACCAGCAAGCTATCCTTGCCCTTGCATGAAGAACAAGTTTTTGCCATTTTTAAATTGTAGTCTATTTTTTGCACCACCTAAATAATTCACTGTGACGTTCCGAATTTTCACAAACTTGGATGTGTCAATGTGACCCGTAAGTTGATCCGATAACGAATCTGGAATGCAGAAGCGAAAATAGAAAATAAAGTCCTTAGGGATATACAGCATCCCTAGGAAGCCCAAGTGACTTTCCATGAAGTCACAAAACACCATGAAAACAAAAGCGGGAGCAAAAGACTGAAAATAGACCAAGTATGCCCCCAAGGGCAAAATGGTTAGATCACAAATAAAAAAGAAAAATTTAACTCCAAGTAAGTCAAATGAGGTCCATACAACCTAATCTAATCATTTCATAACATTCCAAGAGGTTCTATGAACTTTGGTTAAGAATTCCACAAAGCACCCATTTCTGGTTGAAGAAAAATCTAACACTGTCCCACGAAAACATGAATAACTTATATTGTGGTTTGAATCTGAAAATGAATTGGTACCATTGGAAATTTGAATCAAAATCCTTGAGTTTAGGCTGAAGAATGACCCCATTTGGATTAGAAATGACAAAGTTATGACTGTTTGAAGTTCGGGCAACAAGGTAGTCCCAAAACAAGAGAACTGAGAACCTGGGGCATTTAGGTCGACCAAAATGGCATTTCGATTGACTGAAATGAACCCAATCATTTTAGCAGACCGAAATAAGAGGGGAAACTCAGCCGAAATAAAGCCATGTGCTTCGGTCGGCCGAAATGAGAACCGGTCGTTCAGTTGTGACCCAAACAGAACTGAAACTACTGGAAAATGCAATTTTCGAGGCTTAAATGAACTTTTTTGGAAAAAACACAAAGAAGAAACCCACCTTAAAATTACGTTTTCTAGCTGACCATGAAAGAAAGAAAATTTATTTTTGACATAAAAATCCCAAAATGCCCTTTTGCTCAGTTTTGACAAAAACTAGAAACACAACTTGTTTCAAGTGCTCAAATGGTCAAATATGGAGTTGTGTACTAAAACGATTGTGCATGCAAGTGTAATAAGTGTTTTAAAACGTGCGGAAATGATCTGTGGCCCCCAAATATGCCCAATGCAAAATATGACATGCTTGAACCCCAAAATCATAAAATAAAATAAAAGAAACCTTTTTAAGCAAATTACGAGGTCTATAACCAAAGATGCATTCAAAGAATCATTTGGCCCTTGGCCATATGTCACGTACAATAAAAAGAGCACTAGAGAAGGTGATAAAATGCAATTCCCACCGTTCACATTGAAATTAACATGTTAAAGTTTCGCATTTTCCAATTTTCTCATATTTAAGCATATAACCAAGTAATATAAAAGTAAAGCATGAGTTCTTGGCCTTTGGCCTCATCGCATACATGTCAAATAAGTCTCAAAGGATGTGTTAAGACACTTATTACATATCCCAAATAGAAATTACAAGTCTTGACATAATGATCCCAAAATAAAGCAAAATCATGATAGTAAGTGCATGAATGGTAAAACTCCAATCCCATCAAGCCACAAGCAAGCTCAAGGATGTTGTACATTCCTAAAGTATGGTTCTTTACCTAAAAAATGTCCCAACAACGAAGGTGAGTAAACAAGTTTACTCGTAGGAAATGAACATGCGTATAACCTAAAGTTTTGCAAGTTTTTATAAGTTGATATAAATCAATCCACGTGGTTCATGCCATCTAACGTCTATGTCCAAGGTGAGACTAAGGGATCATCCTAAGTTATATTAGAACATTCACATCATAAACCACAATGTATAAGCAATTAAACAGCATCATAACCTTAAATGCCAAATAACAAGATATAAATTCACAAAGTACACAACTTGGAATTTAAATGCGAAATCAAACAAACGGAAACTTGGACGTCACACCAGAATAAAATCGACACCAAGCATCATTTAGGTTACTAGCCCGTGGGTGCTTGCCCCTAAGTGCGTACTAAAAATAGAGGGCTCTCAATCCCCCGTACTAGAGCAGAGCCCTAGCCATAGTCAAACTTATGACATCTTCAAGCTTCTAAAATCAACAAACAGTGCATAACAAGTATATACACATATACTAAATGCACTTAATCAAATATCATACACAATCAAATTATGAAAACACACAAGACATGTCCTAGGTACTCAACTACCATGGCATGTATCATAATAGACCTTGAAAACATCAATGGTGCAAATAAATTATACTTTCATTAAATGGAAGCTAGTAAAATAAAAATTAATAAATTCCTCTAGATTGCAAAACATCACCAAATGATATGAAATTAATACATAATAAGCAATATATCATGAAGAACTCAAATATCAAATCAAAAGTCTAATTAAGTCACTAAAACACATAATTAAATTTTAATTAACTTAATTAATAAAAAATCTCTAGATTTCAAAAGTTATCCAAAAATAACATATGATAAACAAAAAGTCATGGGCTTTCCAAATATCACATTATTAATTAAACCTAAGCATGCTTCAACTATGAAATTGAATCATTATCTAATTAAAATAAAACCTATTTCTAGATCTAAACTTTAAACATGCATATAAGTTATATAAACCTCAAAAATATGTAAAATACTAAGATTATAAACATGAAACACCCCCTACCTCACTTGAGATGAAAATCTCAAGTCCCACCAAAATCAAACTTGTAATATTTCTTTTTTATTTATTTTTCTGATGGGCCCCACTTTGACTTGTCATTATAATGACCAATGGTCATTTTGTAGACCATCTTCTATCTCTCTCTCTGGCACAATATCTCTCTCCCCCTCTGTCTTCTTTTTCTTTTTTATTTTTTCTTTGAGCTTTATTATTCTCTTCCATTTTTCGGCCAAACGGTAGGGTTTCCGGTTTTGATTCCTTGA
This sequence comes from Cornus florida, assembly GCF_030987335.1. Lineage (NCBI taxonomy): Eukaryota > Viridiplantae > Streptophyta > Magnoliopsida > Cornales > Cornaceae > Cornus > Cornus florida. The sequence continues at coordinate 54,686,341 of NW_026775579.1, read as the reverse complement.
TAGAAAACATTCCTCTCGTCGTTCTCTATCACATAGTCAAAGGATTTAATTTTTAGAGGAGCGGTGATTATTTTATGAATTTTTGAAAATTTTCCGATCTAAGGCTTTGGATGAGGTTTTGAGCCACTTGAAGTCACATTTCGGATCTCACCCTTTGGAACAGTAGAATCACCTCATCAACGGTTACATTCTCACAGACCAGTTTTCCATTTCGCCGCCGTTGACCGGCGTTGACTTTTGTTGACCGGCATTGACCGGCGTTGACTTTTCTGGCTGGGGATATATTTTGGCTACTTTTGAGGTAGGGGTGTTCTAATTCACAATTTCTTAGGTTCTGTGTGAATTTTCCTTCTTAAATTGAGTATTAGCATGTTTAATTTCAAGTATTTTGACTACGTGATTGTGGTAGATTATATGTAAAGTGGTGGATGTATGCTATGTGATAAATGAGTTTGTAAATTTAGTTACATCCTTGTAGTGAAGAAGCATGCTTAGAAATGACAAGTTATTTACTTTATATATTTTAATTGCCATGAAAATTTGATGTCATGATTGTAGAAATAAATATTTAAAATATTCTTTTTACAAGTTGTGACTATAATATGGGTAAAATGTATGGAATATAGTTGTTGAATTTGGCATTTGGAATCATAAAGAATTTATGCATCCATTAGGAAAGAAAAAGGGGAAAAGTATATTTTTTAAAACCAATGAAATTGTTTCGGGGAAAAGTTTTTGAAAAGTGTTTGTGAAAACCCGGATGCCTAAGAGGCGCCTAGTGGTCCATGGTGTTAGTGTGGTCTAGAGAGGGGATTAGGGAGAGACCCTGTGTGGTTAAGCTAACCAGGACGGATGCGACGCCTTGGAGGTGCCTTGTGGTCGTGGATGCTTAGCCAATCTCTCTTTCATGACGCCTTGGAGGTGCCTTGTGGTCATGGATTGTTAGCCAATCTCTCTTTCGTGACACCTTGGAGGTGCCTTAGGTCGGATTACACTAACGGTTTGGAAGTTGAAACGGTATGGTTTCGGAAATGGGAAGTGACATTGCATAGCATGGCACATAATTGGCATACGTGGTGCATTTGGTAATGGGTTGAGATAGGTATGTTTGTTGATGATACAGTGGCTTTACTTGACCCCCGAGATATGATCCCGTTCTCTTCCTTTCTATTCTCTATGTGGATTCACGGGGTCATAAGAGGTGTGTCTTAGACACTTCCTACTGAGCGTTTAGCTCACCCCATCATTTTAACATTTTTCAGGACACGGATAGCAGGTGGCGGACGACACTCCTCCACAGGGTTTGATGGGTTAGTGGACTATTTTGACATATTTCGTAGCTATGATTTCATTTCATTATTATTGTTATTTTCTAATTTTTTTAAAACCATGGTATAACTCGTATATTATATATTGACGTAGGAAAGGACGGTAGTGTCCTTAGTTAACCTTGGGTTCGGATAAGGACCCGGTTAGTGATTCGGACCTTCGGGTTCGGGTCGTTACAAATTTGGTATCAAAGCCATGGTTCGAAAACCAGTAGGAGGACGAGCAGAGGCCTACCTAGGGTTGTGTGGAAGGTGGATTGCACTGTTTATATGTTTATGTGTTAAAGTGTTTGTTATCTGGGAAGCATGCTTACTTGCTTAATTGCTTATGTATTTACGGTTTTAAAAGACATGCTTATTTGCTAAGTGTTCACATGTTTACGTGTTTAATTGCTAAAATGTGTATTATATGGCTATGACGATGAAATGTATAAACAATTGAAAACATATTAATTATGATATGATGACAAGTGTGATTTAGGTGGTAATGGCAAGTGGTAGACACGGTGTGCGCAGTTTTATTTTAAATGATAATGTGGCAAGTAGTGAGCATGGTAGGTGCAAACATGTCTCGTATGGTATTGTGATGGTTATTAGGCATGATTATGCAAGTATATTTTTTTAAAAAAAATGAAAGATGGGGTGCTTTATTTTAAAAATAAAATAAAATAAATAATAATAATAATAATAATTAAATTAAATGATGGGACATGATTGTATCATGGTATGGGGTACGGTTATTATAGATGTGTGTTCACGTGTGTACATACGTTTAGGTACGAGATGGTTGCTAGTACGGTAGAGTACTTGTTGCGGCATTGATGGTTGTGTGAGTTTTAACCTGAGTAGGCGAGGGGCTTGGTTGGTCAAGGGTTGTTGGGTGTCGGTTCTTATCGAACTAATGGCATAAGTCTTTAGCTCGTGGATTGAGCTATTCGGTGAATGGTTGCTTCATTTTTCTTCTTGTTTTTGGGGCGTAGTGCTTGGGGCATGGTACAGTGCGATGTCCGGGGTGTGACGTACAAGTTTTAGGTGTTAGTTTATGGGTTTTTGTGATTGTGGAGGTCAGGTGTGCACTGTTGGGGAGAGGAATGACCTTAGGGGGTTAGTAATCGTGACTTGGGTCACGGTTTGGTACTGAGGTTCTCTTTGAGTCGTGATAAGCGCCGAATATTGCACCTTTAAGCACCCTTATTTGCATTAGTTAAATCCATTATTTTATCGTATTGCATATTCTAGCTTCATTTGCATGCTTTTGTTTATTTTCAGGTTGGTTCCCCAAAGAGAGTTAAAAGAGATGCTTTGACGAGTTCTTAAAGAATCAAAGCACGCCGTTGCCAGGGACCTTCATTTTGGCCAAGATTAATGATCCATGGGACTCATGACGCTCTATGCAAAAAGTTTTAGGAAGAATTTCCGCGTCTTCAGGCCGAGCCAAATCATTTCAGGTTGCAAGTAGCAAATTGGTGCAAGGCAGTAACAGCGCGGGCGCCAGTTTATTTTTCATCAGATTTTGGCCTCCAATTTTGACCCTTTGTATGTGTGAATTTGGTCTTTAGTAAAACATGAAATATGAAGAACTATGAGTCAGCTTTCCATAGACATAAAGTTTACCTCATTTGGAGTTTGGAGCAAAGAGTTATGTCATTTTTACCAAAGGTATGCAGAACAGCCTGGCAGCAGTGAAGTTTTACTTTGCTCTTCATTTTAGACCCACCAAACTTGAGAACTGGACTTCCATTAAAACATTGCATACTTAGAGCTTTGAATTAGCTTCCCAAATCATCAAACGGTTCGTCATTTGGAGTTTGAAGCAAAAAGTTATGGCTGTTTTACCAAAGTAGTGCAAAGTAGATCAAGTGGAAGAGTGCAAGCTGATGAAATTTCGAGCGCTCGAAGGGCTTACTTCGAGCGCTCGAAAATTGGGCAGAATGCTCTTCGGGAACCATCATTTCAGCCCACTTGTACCTTGATTCCCTCAATTCTGATTTCCATCTTTATGAATTGGTTGGAGATGTCTTTTGGTAGGAAAAGAAGGGCATTGTTTGGTAGGGTTTGGTGGACAAGATGTCTACAAGGTGGGGGGGGGGGGGGGGGGGGGACCACACATAACGGAGGATATCTCATCTTGGCAAGATTTTTAGAAAGAGAAAGAGGAGGAGAAGATAGAGTTCTTGTGGCCAAGAATAGGGAGCTCGAAAATGGAGGGATCTTCCAAGCTTCTTCCTTCTTCTATGGCTTCCATGGGTAACTAATTCCTCCTCTAGGGAGGTGATGAAGCCCCTCCCTTGTAAGCATGATCTAGTATAGCTCTATTTTGGGGATTACAATGTATTTTCTATGGTCTTTTCATAACTAAGAGCACTTCATTTGTTGTAATGAATGTTGATATTTGTATGGATGATTTCTTTAAGTTGATTATCTTGTTTTAGATGATGTCTTATATTAATGATATTGCTTAAGTTTTCATGGTGAGAATGGAGACAAGGTTATGAAATTGTTTAAGGGCATGTTGATAAGTACTTTGATAGATCATTGGTTAGGCGATGCCTTTGATGGTTTATGCTTATTTCTTACCTCATGTGCTTCATCATTTTATCTAGGGCTTGATAATCCTTCATTCAAGTAAATGTGGTTAAGCTACACCTTAGTTTGGTAGTCTAAACATGTTCACCTTTGATGGATCATGCTTGCTTGAGATTTAATATACATTTTGTTCATTATATGGCAACTATGTGTTGCTATATATTTCTTGACCATCATATATTGTTTTTCCCCCAATTTAGCTCTAATCTAGCATGTGTATAGGGATGGAGGCGGATTCTTGCAAGCTTTTATTTTATGCATCTTAATTTCATAGCTTAAGTGACAACCAACAAATCCTCTATGAACACCCCGTATCATTCTAAAAAGACTCTAGACACTTAGGTTGCCATAGATTAGCGCAGTCCCAGTGGTTCAACTTACCTGACCAATACCCATATTTTACAATGATTCGTGCTATTGCGAAGGTTGATTTATTATAGATCGAATTCTCAACCGATCAATTTTTGGCGCTGTTACCGGGGATTGCAAATGGTTTAGCAACTGAAGTTTTAGGGTTAATTTTAGTGTGATTGTTAATATCATGAATAGTGAATATTTCTTGTGTAGTTTGACCATCTTGTGTTGTAAGTGAGATTCTAGGGACTCGAAGCTCGCCGAGGGAAAGCTAGCTAATTTGTAAGTCTCGAGGACCCCAAGTAAGTCTCTTGACCTTCTAGTTTCGACATTGTGAATATTGTGCATGTGTTAAACTTAGTGATAATTTAGTTTTAAAGCCCTTGTTGAGGCTACTATCTTGTTTAAATTTAGTGTATAAGCATCGGTCCTTGTCGTGGCCATTTAAATTCTGTCTGGATAATTGAGGAGAAAGGGAACATTGTATGTGGAGTTGATGATGATGAATTGTTGCGTTGATTACATTATGTATTGTTGATGTTTGGCCGTAGGTCACTTTCCTTACCAACTCTTGACTCGCCAGTTGACATAAATTCACTTCAAAGAACTTTTAGACGAAATCTTAGGGAATCTTCTAGCGTAAGAGAACTTGAAACTGAATTTAACACAATGGCTGAAAGTGCAGGAAATGTCAGAAATGAGGGAATTAATAATGATAGGGCCGAAATTCCAAATGTAGAGCCAATGACTCTCATAGACTATTTCATCCCTACCACTTATGCTTCACCCTCATGTATAGTGATGCCAAACATCGATGCGGCTCAATATGAGATCAAATCAAGTACCATTCAAATGCTTCCATCTTTCCATGGCTTTGATAATGAAGATCCATATAAACATCTTGAAGAGTTCCTTGAGATCTATTAAACCATCAGGTTGCACGGTTTCCCTGAAAATGCACTCCATTTGCATCTTTTCCCATTTTCCTTAAAAGATAGGGCAAAGTATTGGTTGAACACCCTTGCTGCAAATTCCATCACTTCTTTGGCTCAATTACAACAAGAATTCCTTAAGAAGTATTATCAGGTGAGTAAAACTAACCAAATGAGGCGTTCCATTCTAAGCTTTTCTCAAAATGGATGGAGAACAACTCCACGAGACTTGGGAAAGGTTATAAGATCTTCTTAGAAAATGTCCGCATCATTTGATTCCAAAATGGCAATTAGTGCAAGCTTTCTATGTTGGCTTGATTGAACCCCATAGATTCATGGTTGACTCTTCTTGTGGTGGGATGTTCATGTCCAAGAATGCGGATGAGGCTTGGACCCTACTAGAGAATTTAAGCAAAAATTCACTTCAACATAATTCTCGTAGGGCTCCGACCTCAACCAATGCAAAGAACACCAACCCTTGTCAACCAAAATCAATAAGGGAGGAATCATCTCAAGTGGATGCCATAGCTCATAAATTCTATCAATTGATGGCACCACATCTCTCTCCTTCATTATCTCAAAATTCAGCAAGTTCGGTATGCTCATCATGTACTAGTCCATTCTATCTCACGGAAGATTGCCCCACACCGGAGCAATTTCCAATCCAAATCAAGAGCAATGTAATGCCATGTTCTCAAGATCCGGGAATAATCCATATTCCAATACCTATAATCCGGGTTGGAGAGATCATCCAAATTTTTCGTGGGGGCAGCAAGCCCCACAAAATTCCCAATTCCAACATCAGGGGCATCAAAATCAACCCTCTTCTCAATATCAAGGTAGACCATTTCAAGCCTCTTCAAGCTACCGACCTCTGTATAATCCAAATGTCTCCAATCAACCTCCTGTGTACCCAACTGATGAAATTGTGGCTGCAAACAAGCAAATTATGGATTCCAACAAGCAACTCTTGACATCTTTGTAGCCTACTCTTCAAATGGTTCACTCTCATACTCAATCCATAGCTAAGCTTAAAAACCAAGTGGGCCAAATAGCTAACTCTGTGAACCAATTGCTTCAAAAGGACAAAGGTAAGCTTCCCGCTTAACCATTTAAAAATCCTAGAGGGATGCATGCGATTGATGAAACCCCTCCATCGAGTGGGCTGAGTCATGAGCATGTTCAAGCAATCACCACCCTTAAGAGTGGTAGAGTGGTTGACAACAAGGTTGATGGAGACAAAAATGAAAAAGAACCTCCTTTGCAAAATCCAAATTCAAGTTCTTCCTATCAAATTCTAAGCGCTTCTCCCCCAAATACCATTCACGGAAATCCCACACATGTTAACCCAAATGTAGAAACTACTTATGAGCCAAAAGCTCCGTTTCCTCAACGTCTTCAAGAGTCAACACATATTGGGAACAAGAATTTCAAAATTCAAGACATGTGGGAAGTTTTTAAGCAAGTGAAGATCAACTTGCCCCTCTTGGATGCCATCAAGCAAATCCCTCCCTATGCAAAATTTCTCAAAGACTTGTGCACTCAAAAGCGCACTTCTAAAAATCATTTGCCAAAGAAAATGAGGTTAACTGAAAATGTTAGTGTTATCATTCAGCACAGGACTCCTCCAAAGTATAAGGATCCGGGTGCCCCCCATAATCTCTTGTGTCATTGGTGACAGCAAAATCGAAAGGGCCCTCCTCGACTTAGGAGCTAGTGTGAATTTGATTCCATACTCAGTTTACTTACAGCTTGGTTTGGGAGATCTAAAGCTGACTTCCGTGGTTTTGCAACTTATCGATAGATCGGTCAAGCATCCACGAGGCATTCTTGAGGATGTTATAATCAAAGTGGACAAATTTTACTTCCCGGTAGACTTTGTGGTTCTTGTCACGGAACCAGTCCATGATCCAAAAAAGCACATTCCCGTGATCCTTGGTAGGCCATTCTTAGCAACGGCTAATGCATCAATTAATTGCCGAACTGGGGTGATGGATATTGCTTTTGGAAACATGCAAGTCAAACTCCACATCTTTTATGCAACTTAACATCCTTCCAATGAGGATGATTATTTCCTTGTCGATGTCATTGATGAAGTGGTCGAAGAATCTCTCCCCTTCATTCTAAGCAAAGACCCCCTTGAAACTTGCATGTCTTATTTCGACTTCTCAAACTTTGACATTGATCAATCCATCAAAGAAGTTAATTCTCTACTTGATGTTGATGCTATCATGGATATTCCCCCTTGGAAAATTCCAAAAGAGCCGCTTCCTCAGCTCTCCACTACTCCTCCGGTTCCATCTCTGAAATCTCTACCACAACTTGAGCTTAAGCCGCTCCCGGCCCATCTCAAGTATGTATTCCTTGGTTCAAATCAAACTCTCCCGGTCATCATTATATCGGACCTTCTAAAGGACCAAGAAACCAACCTTTTAGCGGTGCTACAAGAGCACAAAGAAGCTATTGGTTGGGCAGTGGCTGACTTGAAAGGAATTAACCCCTCCATTTGTATGCACCGCATTCATATGGAGGATGACCTAAAGCCTACTAGAGAGGTTCAGCGCCGGTTAAATCCTAACATAAAGGAAGTGGTAACGAAGGAAGTGATAAAATTGCTAGATGCGGGAATCATCTACCCCATCTCTGATAGCAAGTGAGTAAGCCCCACACAAGTTGTTCCCAAGAAATTCGGTCTCACCGTTATTGAAAATTCAGCGGGTGAGCTCGTGCCACAATGAACCACCACCGGGTGGCGTGTGTCCATTGACTACCGGAAGCTCAATTCGTCAATTAGGAAAGATCATTTTCCACTCCCATTTATTGATCAAATCCTAGAAAGGCTAGTCGGCCAAAGCTACTATTATTTTCTTGATGGTTATTGATCGACAGTCGAAATCAATTATAAATCAACCCTCTTCGCAATAGCACGAATCATTGTAAAATAGGGCTATTGGACGGGTAAGTCGAACCATTGGGACTGCGCTAGTCTTAAGGCAACCTAAGTATCTAAAGTCATTTTAGAGTGATGAGGGGTTTATAAAGGGTTTGTGTGTTTGTCACTAAACTAAGAAATTAAAATGCATAAAACAATAGACTGTAATGAAATTGAAGAAGTGATATACAAGTAGAAAAGACTAGGGAGATGAATTCACTTCAACCGTATACACATGCTAGATTAAGATTAAATTGGGGAAAAACAACACAAATGACGGTCATGATACATGGTAACACTTGGTTGCTATAGTATTTTCAAGAAGTTCATTAAATCAACAACAAGAATAATCCATCAAAGGTTCACATACTCAAGCCACCTAAACTAGGGTGTAGCCTTCACATGCTCCCTAAGCCCAAGATTATCAAGTCCTTAATGGAATGATGAAAGCACATAAAATTAGGAATTAAGCATAAACCATCAAAGGGGGATCCTAAGCAATGGACTATCTAAGTTCTCCAACTTCATGTCAATAAAACCATTTCATGATCTAACTTCCATTGTCACTATGAAAGTGTAAGCATTACGATTAAGAGAAGCAATCATCTAAGACAAGAGGAATAACTCAAAATAATCATGTATAGACATTAAAGTTCATTATAACAAATATGATGCTCTAGATCATAAAATAACCAAAAACTATACATTGTTCTCCCCAAAATAAAATCTACACTAGCACATGCTTACAAGGGAGGAGCTTCATCACCTCCCTAGATGGAGGTTTAGCTCTCCATTGATACAAAAATGGAAGAAGAAGAAGAAGGATCCATCTCCATTTTCGAGCTCCTACTGTAGCACTCAAGAACACCCTCTTCCTTGCTCTCTTCTCTCTCCTCTAATCTTGTAAGAATGAATGATAACATCTATGTGGTCTTCCCTCTCTCTTATCAAGCTCAAGTCAAGGCTCTCTCTCCTCCAAGGAACACCTCCAACCACTTCATAAAGAAGGAAGATGGCATTGAGGAAACCAATGTGCAAGTGGCTGAAATTGAGCCATTTCTGAGTGCAATCTGCCAGAATTTCGAGCACTCGAAGGGTGGTCTCGAGCACTCGAAATTAGTGTAATGAGCAACATGCAATTCTTGCCCATCTCTGATCCACTGTGGAAGAATGACCATAACTTTGTGCTCCGAACTCTGAATGATGATCTGTTTGAAGATTTCGAGAGCTAATTTAGAGCTTTAAAAACTTCATGTTTTGATGAAGACCCAATTATCAAGTATGGTTGGTAGAAAATGGGGAGAAAGGCAGCACTTCAGTGCTGCCAGACAGTTCTGCGCACCTCTGGTAAGAAGATCATAACTCTCTGCTCCGAACTCCGAATGACCAACCGCTTGAAGATTTGGAAAGCTGATTCAGAGCTCTAAATCTTTCATGTTATGATGGAAGTCCAGTTCTTGAGGTTACTAGGTCAAAAATGGCGACAAAATTCAGGTTCTACTGCTGCCAGAATTTCAGAATTGGCACCCTTTTTGTTCAAAATTCCACAAGGCATCATTTTTGCTTCCTTTTTGCAATTTAACCTGAAAATGTACAAAAACATGCAAATGGAGATAATCTACATAAAATAATCAATTAATGGACTTTGTTAATGTAATTTAGGGCGCCTGAATATACAGTATTCGGCACTTATCACACCCTCAAACTTACATTTTGCTAGTCCCTTAGCAAAACCAAAATGCAAAGCTCAATGGAATGAAAAACATGGGAATGCTATTACAAAAATATCCACCATGGCAAAAATAAACATAAACATAGCTCAAATACAACTTCAAACAGATAAAGAGCTGGAGACGGGATCATTGGGAAGACTACCTTGCATATATGAAGCATTGATACAAAAATTGGCAAAAACCATTTCAACATGCATGCATCAACATCATAGTCCATATAAATAATTCAATTGTCATCTCTTAAATGGAAATAACTCAAACTCCAGTGAAGGTGAATTGAATTCTCAACATGCGGCTTTTACTTTCTTTTCCAATTCCAAGGCACAAGTTTTCAAATCAATGAATTCCCCTTTACATGAAGTCTCTAAGGCATGATTTTATTTTGAAGACAAATTTTGTTGCCTATTAAGAATTTATTATAACTCAAAAGTGAAACATAAAATGGTTGTGCAGTGTTGAAATCCTTTAAGCTTTCTAACCAAGCTATGTAGCGAGCGTTAGGCCAACAACTCCCAAACCAGACGGTTTTAGGGTGCTAAGTGTAAAGACACTCCTAGGGCTTAATAGCTCAAGTTGGAAAGGCTACAAATTCAAACAAACCATGTTTATTACACACATTTTTTTTAAATGACCGTGCAATGTTTAAGTCCTTTAAGCTTTCTAACCAACCCATGTAGCAAGCGTTAGGCCAACAACTCCCAAACCAGACAGCTTTAGGGTGTTAAGTGTAGAGACACTCCATAGGGCTTAATAGCTCGAGTTGGAAAGGCTACGAACTTCAACTGGTCATTATTTTCTTTCTTTCTCATCTTCATTTATTTTTTTTTTTTTTTTTTTTTTTTTTGACAACTTATATCATGCCAAAGATATTCATCTATCAGGTTCATCAAATCAGATTAACTAGGCCAAGGTCAAGGTTAATCAAGTTGCATGCCTCACAGTTAAGTTTCCAATGTGCATCTGTGCATTGTGAAGCTTATAAGAGTGTAAATCCAGCAAGAATCTAATTGAGGCATTTATACAGACTACATTGTATTTTGCATGATTACTTCAAATTCAAATTTCTTTATTTTCAAAATTTCTCAATTGCTTCTATACACAAAGTATTAAACATATGCTTTGTCTCCGACAAGTTTCAAGCTATACTATCATTGCTTTACAAAACAGTGATACCAAAATTATGCCAAAAATGCAATATTGCACCCCCAAACTTAAACTACACAGTGTCCTCAATGTGGACATGGGTTGAAGTTAAAGACAAAAAATGACAGAAAAATAAAAAGGAACAAAAATACCCAGGGGGAGGAAAAGGCATGGGGAGAAGAACCCCCAAACTTGAATTAGACTGCGCAACCTAGATAGCATCATGAAAAACAAAAAAAGGCAACTACAAAAAGCATTAATAGCACAAGCATAAATACAGAAAAATAATGTACATAAAGTTAACAGAAAAGAGAGAATTTGCATTTCAAAAAGAGTTTACATGATTACAAAAAGAGCTATACAAGGATCATGTCTACTAGAGCAACCTATACATAGCAAATTCTTACAGTGCAAAAGTAAAACAACAGATAGAAGAGAAATATGTACATATGAAACAAAAAGATAAGGTCCAACACTCGCAGCAGCTATGGTCCAGAGGGAAGACGGGCGATGATGGAATGGAGGAGAGACTGAGTCTTACGCCGATCGGCCTGAGCCAAACGACGTTCCTCAGCTGCGACACAGCGGTTTTCAACAGCAAGACGACGATCGTCTTCGGCACGTGAAGAAGTCGCACACATAGTCCGAGTGTACGCGGACAAGGTATTCTCAAAACGATCCATCCGCTCATGAATACCAGCAATGCTAGCCCGGATGAAAGCCTGGTCCTGCTGAGAGTCGACCGGAGGCTCTACCCTTGCAGCGGCTGCTGCCGTGGAAGCATCCTCAGAAAGAGGAGGAGGTGGAGCTTGGATGAACAAGGGGGCAGCAGGCTGAGGGGTACTAGAATGGCTAAGAACATTGATCCACCGGCGCTTGGTAAAATTTTTAATCTTTTCGCCTTTTGGTTCATGGGGAGGAACAATGAAGCCTTTGTGCTTTAGGAACCGAGTGATGAAAAACGGCAAAGGCAATTTCCGATTTTCAACTCGCGGAGCCCGTGCATTATGAGCGTCATGCCAAAACTTCATAAATGTGGTCCAAATGAGCTCCGGGATGGAGAACCATTGGCCTTGGTCCATGGCATATAAGGCTTGCAAAAGGAGGCCCTTACGCTCGGTGCTATGCACCAAAGGGCAGACATTGTGCTTGAAAACAGTGTCAATGAACCAGAGGCGTTTCGGAAGATTGGTTTTGCAGATAAAAGACCGGGGCCTATGAGGGTCATCCACGTTGCAAATGGCAGCGACAACCTGCTCCACAGTTAATGTATCCGACTCCTCATATAAAGGGAGATTCTCATGATTGACAATGTCATCGGGGCACTCAATGGGGCAACCAGAAACCTGAATGATGTCAGTCATAGTGAAAGCATAGGTGGTGCCATCAATGGATGTAGTGAGAGAAATGGGTGGCTCTTCAGGGCATTGGAGATTCTGGTAGAAGAGGCGCACTACACGGGGGTAGGCAACCCTGGCAAGGGGCGAGCAAATGTGCTGCAGACGCCGGTTAGTCAATTCGGCTACAGCCCACGAAGTAGTGGGTAGAATGTCAAAGGCGTCCGTGAGCGGAAAAGAAAGCTCGTAGTTGAGTTGTTTGCGATCACAAGGATCACGTGGTCGCTCACGATTGACAGCACGGGCACCCGCAGAGGGTCTAGGAGGGCGAGAAGGACCAGCACGAGGCATTTAGAGAAGTGGACTTGGTTGAAGACTTTCAGCGAGCACCTGGCGTGCACCACAAAAGAGAGAATGTGAAGATGAGTGGGAGGGATGAAGAAAACCAAAAATTTTGACAACCAAACCAAGCTCTAGCATAGAGCAATCATCAACCACATACAACACAACCTCCACAATGCATTCCCATCCTCCTTATAAAGGAAATAAAGACAAGGAATTAAGAAAAATATGAAGCTCACATACCTTGAGAAGAAGAAGAAGAATGGAGGCACATGGATTGAATGCATGCATGCATTAGAATGAAAATTGGGAGGGTGGGGTGGAAGTGAGAGAAGGTGGTATGTGGTGAGAGATGGTTGATTGAGATGGTTGGTTTGGGTGTGGTGGTGTCGGGTGATGAAGGTTGGAGGTTGGTTGTTGGGTGCCGAGGGGGAGTGAAGTGGAGTGACTTCGGGGTTTTTAAAAGAGAGGGGGGTAAGCTTGGTTCGAGCACTCGAAGTTGGACTTCGAGTGCTCGAAATAAGGGCAGAGAGTTGGGAGCCGAAGGGTGAGAGAGGTTGAGTGCTCGGGTGGTGAGTGAGAGAGCTTGGGCAATGGCGAGCACTCGAAGCTTGGCTTCGAGTGCTCTAGAAACCGGCAGAGATGGTTTGGTTTGGGTTAGTGTGGATGAGTTGCATGCAAGGTGGTGTTGGATGGTGGAGATGAGGGAAGATGGTTGGATAGGGTTGTGAGAGGTATGGTTGGTTGCGGTGTGTTTGTGTTGAGGTGAGGGGTGGTGGGGTGTTGCCGAGAGGGAGGGCAGAGTGGTGAGAAGGTTGCTTGGTGGGTGGGTGATGGTGGAAGAGAGAGAAGGTTACCGGGAGGGAGGAGGTTTGTGTGCATGCATGGTTCATGGAGGTTTGTGTGCATGCATGGTTCATGATTGATAGGTGTTGGTGTGGCTTGGTGGCCGAGAGGGTGGAAAGATGGGTGGGTTGATGGTGGTTGGTTTAAGTGGGTTGATGAGAGAGAGAGGAAGGTTTAAGGTTGAGGGACTGATAGTTTGGGAAGGTGGTGGGTTGTATGGTGGGTTGATGAGAGAGAGACCGAGAGGGTGTGAGGAGTTGGTGAAGCTTGAGGAAGGGTTTTGGTGTTGGCTGCGAGGTGATGAGGTTAAGGTGTGGTTGGCGAGAGGTGGCCGAGAGTGAGAGGGTTTTCGAGGGCCCGGGATGGGTGAGGTTGGTTTGGTTTGTTTGAGGTTAGGATGGTGAGAAGTGGGTTTGTGAGTTGATGTGGTCGAGCATGGTGGTTGAGGAGTTGTGTGTGGGGAGTGACCGAGAGGAAAGGTTTGATGATTTGCATGGGTGTCATGGAGTTGGTTGCTGTGAGATTGTGGGGGCTTGGGGTGTTGCAGCAGGTTGGGTTGAGAGAGAGAGAAGAGCATGGTTAGTTGAGAGGGATGCAGGTTATGCATGAAGGTGGCCGAGAGTGTGTGATGGGTTTAGGATGGATGCCGAGATGGAGTGATGCATAAGGTGAGAGAAGGTGATTGCTGGGATGTTGGTTGTTGGAGTTGGGTTTCTTGGTTGAGAGAAGGGGGTGGAGTGGTGAATGGTGTGGTCGAGCAGGAAATTCGAGCACTCTAACAGGAATTGAGAGTGCTCGAAAATGAGGCAGTGGCTGCAAATGAAGGGCTGAAAATTTAGAGCACTCCAAATGGAAATTGGATTGCTCTAAATTGAGGCAGTGAGTTAGGATTGATGCTTTGAAAGCTGCGAGCACTCAAATGGGAAATGGGATTGCTCAAAATGAAGACAATGAGCACAACAATAAAGTTGCTCATCATGGAAATTGAATGTTGCAATATGAAGGCAATGAGTTTGCATGGATGATTGCAACAAAGAAATGTAACATGTGATGCATGGACTCAAATTGGATGAAAGACTTGGACTACATGGATGAGGATGCATGAATGCAATGCATGCATGCATTCATGCAAACTATGAACCTGAAGATTTATCATTTTTATGCATGCATGATAATGGGATACAAATTTTTCAACCAACTTGAATGCATGGATGAATGAATGCATGAAGTTATGAGCTCATGGCTACAATGGAATTCCTATGAATGAATGAAAATTGCTTCTCTTTTTTTTTTTTTTTTTTTTTTTTTTTTTTTTTTTTTTTTTTGAGACAATGTTTCAAGTTCATGAAAATTTATTATTATTATTATTGTTAATAATAATAATAATAATAATGCAAAATTTTTGCATAAAAATATATATGTTTTTAACTTGAAACATTGCAACAAAATTTAAACTTTGCAACATCATGTCATTTGAATGCAAGGCTGAAAAATTCAACTCTATACCTCATTGCAATGCATGGAAAAATTAGAAAAAATTTCAAACTATGCAATTTTCCGCCAATGAATATATGAATGAAATTTGGGAAAATTTTGAGACCTTGCAACTACTCTCTACTGCATGAATGAATTTAAGAAACTTTTCAACTTTTTGCAACATCAATGTAATGTATGGATGATTTTTAGGAATCATGATCCAACAATGCAGGAAGAGAAGAGGCTATGCATGTGAGGGCCAAGTCGAAAGTCCGAGAAAATTACCCGATAAAGCCGGAAACTTCCGGGAATGGAAACAAGAGTTGAGAAAGTCTAAGAGGCCGGTCTAAAATTGCAGAACATAACTGAAGACCATTTCAGAAAAATCAAATTTTTGGCTTTTCGAAACCATTTCCCAGAAAATTTCAAGGCTCAGGCAATGGAAAAAGGGGGGGAAAGCTTGGAAATTGGAAGAATTGCTTCCCTTGCTTTGCTAAATTTTATGTCGATAGCTAGACGAAGTTAGAGTTGGCACTAATCCTCATAAATTGGGTCCGTCAAGAGGACTTCCTCAACTTTTCGGGTTGGGATTGTGCCATCAATGCAAGGCTTAAGCCGTTGGCCATTAACCTTGAAGAGTGATCCTTTTGCAGGATCATGAAGTTCGATTGCTCCATGAGGAAAGACAGTAGTGACAATGTATAGACCATCCCATCTTGACCGGAGTTTACCGGGAAAGAGTTTCAAGCGGGAATTGAAAAGCCAAACCTTTTGTCTGGGGGCAAAAGTCTTCTTGACGATGTGTTTGTCATGAAAAGCTTTAGTCTTTGCTTTGTAGATTTTTGCGCTTTAATACGCGTCATTACGCAATTCCTCAAGTTCATTTAATTGCAACGCACGATTAGAGCCGGCTTGTTTGAGATCAAAATTGAACCTTTTTATGGCCCAATAAGCACGGTGCTCTAATTCTACCGGGAGATGACATGCTTTGCCAAAGACAAGTCGATATGGTGACATACCAATGGGTGTCTTATAAGCTGTCCGGTAAGCCCAAAGCGCATCGTTTAGCCTTAATGACCAATCTTTGTGGTCCGGTCTAACCGTTTTTTCCAAAATGTGCTTAATCTCCCGGTTAGAAATCTCTACTTGACCACTCGTTTGAGGGTGGTAAGGTGTAGCAACCTTATGAATGACGGAATACTTAGTAAAGACGGATTTGAGATAACGATTTCAGAAATGAGATCCGCCATCACTAATGATTGCTCGGGGCGTACCAAAACGACTAAAGATATGGGACTGAATGAATTGGATCACGACTTTATGATCATCGATTTTGGTAGCCTCGGCTTCAACCCATTTAGACACATAATCCACCGCTACAATGATGTACTCATAGCCATAAGAAGATGAAAATGGTCCCATGAAGTCAATCCCCACACATCAAAAATTTCAACAATTAAAATGTTGGTGAGGGGCATCATGTCTCTTCGGGACATGGATCCAAGTTTTTGACATCGTTCACACGATTTGCAAAAATTGTATGCATCCCGAAACAAGGTAAGCCAAAAGAATCCGCTTTGAAGAACTTTGTTAGCAGTCTTTTTGGCACTGAAATGGCCTCCACAAGCAAGAGTATGGCAAATATTTAGAATGCTTGTGGTCTCGGTTTCAGGAATGCATCGCCAGATGATTTGGTCCGGGCAATACTTGAATAGTTCTGGATCTTCCCAAATGAAATGCTTGACTTGGGAGAAAAATCGGTCCTTCTCTTGTTTGGACCAATGAGTTGGAATTTTGCCAACCGCAAGATAGTTGACAATATCCGCAAACCATGGAAGATTGAAATGTGAAACTTGAAGAAGTTGCTCATCCGGAAAGGAATCACGGATGGCTGCGAATTCGGAAGATTTTTCAATAAGTAAGCGAGAGAGATGATCGGCGACAACATTGTCGGTCCCTATTTTGTCCTGGATGTCAATGTCAAACTCTTGAAGTAAGAGGATCCATTGAATTAAACGGGGTTTTGTCTCTTTTTTTGCTAACAAATGCCTAAGAGCGGCTTGATCCGAAAAGACAGTGACCTTGGAGCCAAGAAGATAAGAGCGAAATTTATCCAAGGCGTACACCACAGTTAGCAATTCTTTTTCAGTGGTGGTGTAGTTCAATTGGGCATCGTAGAGAGTTTTGCTGGCATAATAAATGATATGCGGAAGTTTATCCACACGTTGGCCCAGAACTGCCCCTAATGCATAGTCGGATGCATCACACATGATCTCAAAGGGAAGAGACCAATTAGGCGGTTTCATGATTGGGGCGGATGAGAGGAGAGTGCGAAGTTTGATGAAAGCTTCCATGCAAACGTCATCAAAATTGAACGGAACATCCTTGGCTAAGAGATTACACAAGGGCCGTGAGATTTTGCTAAAATTTTTGATGAAGCGACGATAGAATCCGGCATGGCCAAGAAAAGAATGAATTTGACAGACGGAATTCGGAGGAGGAAGATTAGAGATCAACTCAACTTTTGCCTTGTCTACCTCGATTCCCCATTTAGAAATGACATGTCCTAAAATAATGCCTTCTTGGACCATGAAGTGGCTTTTCTCCCAACTTAGAACGAGATTCGTCTCTTTGTATCTTTGGAGCACAAGAGACAGATTTTTGAGACATGAGTCAAAGGAAGAGCCAAATACGAAAAAATCGTCTATGAAAACTTCCAAGAACTTTTCAACCATATCCGAGAATATGGACATCATGCACCTTTGGAACGTCGCCGGCGCATTGCAAAGCCCAAAAGGCATGCGTCGATAGGCAAAAGTACCAAAGGGACATGTGAATGTTGTTTTCTCTTGATCTTAGGGGGCAATTGCCACTTGGTTATAGCCGGAATAACCATCAAGAAAACAATAAAAGCTTTGGCCGGCTAACCTTTCTAGGATTTGATCAATGAATGGAAGTGGAAAATGATCCTTCCTAGCTGACGAATTGAGTTTCCGGTAATCAATGCACACACGCCACCCGGTGGTAGTCCGTTGTGGCACGAGCTCACCCGCTGAATTTTCAACAACGGTGAGACCGGATTTCTTGGGCACAACTTATGTGGGGCTTACCCATTTGCTATCAGAGATAGGGTAGATGATTCCCGCATCTAGCAATTTGATCACCTCTTTCATGACCACTTCCTTCATATTTGGATTTAACCGGCGCTGGACCTTTCTAGTAGGTTTTGCGTCATCCTCCATATGAATGCGGTGCATACAAATGGAGGGGTCAATTCCTTTCAAATTTGCCACTGTCCAACCAATAGCTTCTTTATACTCTTGGAGCATCGCTAAAAGGTTGGTCTCTTGGTCTTTTTGAAGGTCTGAGGCAATGATGACCGGAAGGGTTTGCTTTGGACCGAGGAACACATACTTGAGATGGGCCGGGAGCGGCGTAAGCTTAAGCTATGGTGGAGATAGCAATGATGGGATCGGAGGAGTAGTGGAAAGTTGGGGAAGTGGTTCTTTTGGAATTTTCCAAGGAGGTACATCCATGATAGCATTAATATCAAGCAAGGAATTGACTTCTTGAATGGCTTGATCAACATCAAAGTTTGAGAAGTCAAAATGGGACATGCAAGTTTCAAGAGGATCTTTGCTTAGAATGAAGGAGAGAGATTCTTTGACCACTTCATCAATGACATCCACAAGAAAACAATCATCCTCATTGGAGGGATGTTGAGTTGCATGAAAGATGTGGAGTTCGACTTGCACATTTCCAAAAGCAATGTCCATCACCCCGGTTCGGCAATTAATTGATGCATTAGCCATGGCTAAAAATGGCCTACCAAGGATCACGGGAATGTGCTTTTTTGGGTCATGGACCGGTTCCGTATCAAGAACCACAAAGTCTACTAGGAAGTAGAATTTGTCCACTTTAATGATAACATCCTCAAGAATGCCTCGTGGATGCTTGACCGATCTATCGGCAAGTTGCAAAACCACGGAAGTCGGCTTAAGATCTCCCAAACCAAGTTATAGGTAGACTGAATATGGAATTAAATTCACACTAGCTCCTAAGTCAAGGAGGGCCCTCTCGATTTTTCTGTCACCAATGACGCAAGAGATTGTGGGGGCACCCGGATCCTTATACTTCGGAGGAGTGCTGTGCTGAATGATAGCACTAACATTTTCAGTCAACCTCACCTTTTTTGGCAAATGATTTTTAGAAGTGCGCTTTTGAGTGCACAAATCTTTGAGAAATTTTGCATAGGAAGGGATTTGCTTGATAGCATCCAAGAGGGGCAAGTTAATCTTCACTTGCTTGAAAACTTCCCACATGTCTTGAATTTTACAATTCTTGTTCCCAAAATGTGTCGACTCTTGAAGATGTTGAGGAAACGGAGGTTTTGGCTCATAAGTAGTTTCCACATTTGGGGTGACATGTGTGGGATTTCCGTGAATGGTATTTGGACAAGAATTTGGATTGGAAGAGCTTGGATTTGGATTAGAAGAGCTTGGATTTGGATTTTTCAAAGGAGGGTTTTTCTCACTTGTGTCTCCATCAACCTTTTTATCAACCACTCTACCACTTCGAAGGGTGGTGATAGCTTGAACTTGTTCATGAGTCGGCCCACTCGGAGGAGGGGTTTCATCAATCACATGCATTCCTCTAGGATTTTCAAAAGGTTGAGCGTGAAGCTTACCCTTGTCCTTTTAGAGCAATTGGTTCACCGAATTAGCTATTTGGCCCACTTAATTTTCGAGCTTAGCTATGGATTGAGTATGGGAGTGAACCATTTAGAGAGTAGGCTGCAAAGATGTCAAGAGTTGCTTATTGGAATCCATGATTTGCTTGTTCAATGATTCCATCATTTGCTTGTTTGCAGCTACTATCTCGTCAGTTGGACATACAGGAGGTTGATTGGAAACATTTGGATTGTAAGGAGGACGGTAGCTTGAAGAGGCTTGGAAAGGCCTACCTTGATATTGAGAAGAGGGCTGATTTTGAGGCCCTTGATTTTGAAATTGGGAATTTTGTGGGGCTTGTTGTCTCCACGAAAAATTCGGATGGTCCCTCCAACCCAGATTATATGTATTAGAATACGGGTTATGCCCAGGCCTTGAGAACATGGCATTAGCTTGCTCTTGGTTGGGATTGGGAAATTGCTCCGGTGTGGGGCAATCTTCCGAGAGATGGAATGGACTAGTACATGAAGCACAAACTGAACTTGCCGAATTTTGAGACAATGAAGGAGGAAGATGTGGTGCCATCAATTGGTAGAATTTATGAGCGATGGCATCCACTTGAGATGATTCCTCCCTTATTGATTTTGATTGATAAGGGTTGGTGTTCTTCGCAATGGTTGAGGTTGGAGCCCTACAAGAATTATGTTGAAGTGAATTTTCGCTTAAATTCTCAAGTAGGGTCCAAGCCTCATCTGCATTCTTGGACATGAACATCCCACCACAAGAAGAGTCAACCATGAATCTATGGGTGTCGGTCAAGCCGGCATAGAAAGCTTGCACTAATTGCCATTTTGGGATCAAATGATGAGGACACTTCCGAAGAAGATCTTGTAACCTTTCCCAAGTCTCGTGGAGTTGTTCTCCATCAACTTGAGAAAAACTTAGAATGGAACGCCTCATTTGGTTGGTTTTACTCACCGGATAATACTTCTTAAGGAATTCTTATTTTAATTGAGCCCAAGAAGTAATGGAGTTGGGAGCGAGGGAGTTCAACCAATATTTTGCCCTATCCTTTAGGGAGAATGGGAAAAGATGGAGATGGAGTGCATTGTCCGGAAAACCTCTCAACCTGATGGTCGATCAAATTTCAAGGAACTCATCAAGATGCTTATATGGATCTTCATTATCAAAGCCATGAAATGATGGAAGCATTTGGATGATGCTTGATTTGATCTCATATTAAGCTGCATCGATGTTTGGCATTACTATGCAAGAAGGAGAAGCATAGGTGGTAGGGATGAAATGATCTCTAAGAGTCATTAGCTCGATATTAGGAATTTCAGCCCTTTCATTCCCCGGATTTCCTATATTATCTCCCATTGTATTAAATTCAGTTTCAAGATCCCTTGTAAGAGTAGATTCCCTAAGGTTTCTTCTAAGAGTTCTTTCAAGAGAATTGATATCAATGGGTGAATCGATTGTGGGTAGATAGAGTGACCTATGACCGAACATCAACAGCACAACATATAATCAACAAAGCAATTCATTATCCACAACTCCACATACGATGTTTCCTTTCTGCTCAATTATCAAGACAGAAAATAAATGGCCACGACAAGGACCGATGCTTGAACAGGAAATTAAAACAATAATATAACCTCAACAAGGGCTTGCAAATAAATTAACTACTTCTAAGCTTAACAGATGCACAATATATAACAATGCGAAACTAAAAGGTCAAGAAGCTTACCTAGGGTCCTCTAGACTTACACTTTGCTAGCGTTCCCACGGCGAGAGTCGAGTCCCTAGAATCTTACAACACAAAAATGGTTAAACCACATGAAAACAATGCACAAAACACAATATGCACAATCAAACTAAATTTAACCCTAAACTTTGGTTGCTAAACCGTTTGTAAGTCACCGGCAACGGCGCCAAAAATTGATCGACGATCGAAATCAATTATAAATCAACCCTCTTCGCAATAGCACGAATCATTGTAAAATAGGGCTATTGGACGGGTAAGTCGAACCACTGGGACTGCGCTAGTCTTAAGGCAACCTAAGTAGAGTGATGAGGGGTTTATAAAGGGTTTGTGTGTTTGTCACTAAACTAAGAAATTAAAATGCATAAAACAATAGATTGCAATGAAATTGAAGAAGTGAGATACAAGTAGAAAATACTAGGGAGATGAATTCACTCCAACCCTATACACATGCTAGATTAAGATTAAATTGGGGAAAAACAACACAAATGACGGTCATGATACATGGCAACACTTGGTTGCTATAGTATTTTCAAGAAGTTCATTAAATCAACAACAAGAATAATCCATCAAAGGTTCACATACTCAAGCCACCTAAACTAGGGTGTAGCCTTCACATGCTCCCTAAGCCCAAGATTATCAAGTCCTTAATGGAATGATGAAAGCACATAAAATTAGGAATTAAGCATAGACCATCAAAGGGGGATCCTAAGCAATGGACTATCTAAGTTCTCCAACTTCATGTCAATAAAACCATTTCATGATCTAACTTCCATTGTCACTATGAAAGTGTAAGCATTATGATTAAGAGAAGCAATCATCTAAGACAAGAGGAATAACTCAAAATAATCATGTATAGACATTAAAGTTCATTACAACAAATATGATGCTCTAGATCATAAAATAACCAAAAACTATACATTGTTCTCCCTAAAATAAAATCTACACTAGAACATGCTTACAAGGGAGGAGCTTCATCACCTCCCTAGATGGAGGTTTAGCTCTCCATTGATACAAAAATGGAAGAAGAAGAAGAAGGATCCATCTCCATTTTCGAGCTCCTACTGTAGCACTCATGAACACCCTCTTCCTTGCTCTCTTCTCTCTCCTCTAATCTTGTAAGAATGAATGATAACATCTATGTGGTCCTCCCTCTCTCTTATCAAGCTCAAGTCAAGGCTCTCTCTCCTCCAAGGAACACCTCCAACCACTTCATAAAGAAGGAAGATGGCATTGAGGAAACCAATGTGCAAGTGGCTGAAATTGAGCCATTTCCGAGTGCAATCTGCCAGAATTTCGAGCACTCGAAGGGTGGTCTCGAGCACTCGAAATTAGTGTAATGAGCAACATGCAATTCTTGCCCATCTCTGACCCACTGTGGAAGAATGACCATAACTTTGTGCTCCGAACTCTGAATGATGATCTGTTTGAAGATTTGGAGAGCTGATTCGGAGGTTTAAAAACTTCATGTTTTTATGAAGACCCAATTCTCAAGTATGGTTGGTCGAAAATGGGGAGAAAGGCAGCACTTCAGTGCTGCCAGGCAGTTCTACGCACCTCTGGTAAGAAGATCATAACTCTCTGCTCCAAACTCCGAATGATGAAACGCTCGAAGATTTGGGAAGCTGATTCAGAGCTCTAAATCTTTCATGTTATGATAGAAGTCCAGTTCTTGAGTTTACTAGGTCAAAAATGGCGATAAAAGTCAGATTCTACTGCTGCCAGAATTTCCGAATTGGCACCCTTTTTGTTCAAAATTCCACAAGGCATCATTTTTGCTTCCTTTTTGCAATTTAACCTGAAAATGTACAAAAAAATGCAAATGGAGATAATCTACATAAAATAATCAATTAATGGACTTTGTTAATGTAATTTAGGGCGCTTGAATATACAGTATTCGGTGCTTATCAGTTATTCCGGCTATAACTAAGTGGCAATCGCCCCCCAAGATCAAGAGAAAACAACATTCACATGTCCCTTTGGAAATTTTGCATATCGACGCATGCCTTTTGGGCTATGCAATGCTCCGGCAACGTTTCAAAGGTGTATGATGTCCATATTTTCCAATATGGTTGAAAAATTCTTAGAAGTTTTCATGGACAATTTTTCCGTCTTTGGCTCTTCCTTTGATTCTTGTCTCAAAAATTTATCTCTTGTGCTCCAAAGATGCAAGGACACAAATCTAATTTTAAGCTGGGAGAAAAGCCATTTCATGGTCCAAGAAGGCATTGTTCTAGGACATGTCATCTCTAAACGGGGAATCGAGGTAGACAAAGCAAAAGTTAAATTAATCTCTAATCTTCCTCCTCCGAATTCCGTCCGTCAAATCCGTTAAATTGAAAAATGGTTTAAAAAATCCAAAAGTTTAATTTTTCTGGAAATCTTTTTAGTTGTATTCCACAATTTTTTACAAGCTTCGTAGACTATCTCAACTCTAATTTTCATTCCTGGATGTTTCCATCTCTTTCCAGCAATTTCAATGGATCTTTGGAATACTACATATGTGTGTAACCTCTCATTTTTAATGCATTGTTGGATCATGGTTCCCCAAATTCCATCCATGCATTGGAGTGATGTTGCAAAGTTTGAAAATTTTCCCCAATTTCTATCCATGCATTGGAGTGATGTTGCAAAGTTTGAAAATTTTCCCCAAATTCCATCCATGCATTGGAGTGATGTTGCAAAGTTTGAAATTTTTTCCCAAATTCCATCCTTGCATTGAAGAGATGTTGCAAAATTTGCAATTTCAGTCATTTCACCCATGCTTTTGCTCACTGGTCAAATTTCGAGCACTCGAAGTCCAAGCTTCGAGCACTCAACGCTTTCATTCTTCCTTCAAAAGGCTACTGCCTCAAGTTCGAGCACTCGAAGACATCACTTCGAGTGCTCGAAAGATCCATGCAGCATCCCATTCCCTATTGCCTTTAGTTCGAGCGCTCGAAGACACCATTTCGAGCGCTCGAAAGCCCATCCATGCCCACTGTCCATACTTCGAGCACTCGAAGGGCTTACTTCGAGCGCTCGAACTCCCCCACTCCTTTTAAATCTCGACGCTCCCTCTTCCTTCGGTTCATCTCACCTCTCCAACTCCTCCACTTCGTCCACCACACCCCCATGACCTCCCACCTCTTCCTCCCCTCCATAACTTCCCTAACCTTTCCGCTCCCCCATTCATGCATTCAACCACTATAAATACCCATCTCCCCCATCCTCCTTCCTCACTCCATCCATCCTTTTCCTCATCTTCCTCTCAAGGTATGTGAACTTCTTCTTTTCATTTCATTTTCGTTACCTTCATTTTAAGGA
The DNA here is from genome assembly GCF_030987335.1 of Cornus florida. Classification (NCBI taxonomy): domain Eukaryota; kingdom Viridiplantae; phylum Streptophyta; class Magnoliopsida; order Cornales; family Cornaceae; genus Cornus; species Cornus florida. Next base: position 54,661,591 of record NW_026775579.1, on the reverse strand, counting down.
GTGTGGGAATTCAAATTATGGAGGTTGGGTGGGATTGTTGATGTTACTTTAATCTTGAGCATGTTTTGTTTACAAAATTTTTGGGTTTGATCTTCCATAACTCTCACTCTCACCTTCTCTTTCTCATGGTGCATGCCAGGTGCTCGCTGAAATTCCCCATCCACGTCTGCCTCTCCAAATGTCTCGTGCCGGCCCTTCTCGTCGTCCTAGACCCTCTGCAGATGTCCCCATTGTTGCTCATGAGCAGCCTCGAGACCCTTGGCTCAACAAAAAGCTCAATTATGAGCTTCTATTTCTGCTCACGGGTGTCTTTGACACTCTTCTCACCACTTCATGGGCTGCTGCAGAATTAGTCAACCGGCGCCTTCAGCACATTTGCTAACCCGTTGCAAAGGTCACCTACCCCCCGTGTGGTGCGCCTCTTCTACCAAAATCTCAATTGCCCTAAAGAGCCGGCTGTCTCTCTCACCATATCCATTGATGGCGTCCCTTTTTCCTTCACTCTTGCTGACATGGTGGCTGTCTCCGGCTGTCCTTTGGAGTGCCCCGATGACATTGTCAATTGTAAGAATCTCCCTTTTTATGAGGAGCCAGATACTTTAACTGTGGAGCAGGTTATTGCTGCCATTTGCAACGTGGATGACCCTCATCGACCCCTGAGCTTTACACTCAAATCCACTCTTCCGGAGCGAGTTTGGTTTCTTGACTTCATTCTCAAGCATAATGTTTACCCCTTGGCACACAGCACCGAGCGTCGAGGCCTGATGTTGCAAGCCTTGTATGCCATAGACCAAGGCAAATGGTTCTCTATCCCGGAGCTTATTTAGGACATATTTATGCGGTTCTGGGACGAGTGTATCAATGCACGGCAGCAGCGTACTAAAAATCGGCCTTTGCCATTGCCATTCTTCATCATCAAGCTCTTGAAGCACAAAGGCTTCATTGTTCCTCCTCATGAACCAATAGGCAAAAAGATTCAGACTTTTACTCTCTGCCAGTGGACCAATGTTCTTAGCTATTCTCGGCACCCTCAGCTCGCTGTCCCTCCATTTCCCCGCTCTCTATCTCCTCCTTTTTCTGAGGATGATCCCATGGCGGAGGACGCTGAATGGGACGAGCCTCCCATTGATCTTCCACTGGACCAGGCCTTCATTCGGGCTCCTTGCCTATATTCATGAGTGGATGGATCGTTTTGAGATTTCCTTGGCAGACTGCACTTGGACCGTGCGTGAGGACTACTACCGTGCAGAAGAAGACCGTCGTCTTACTGCAGACGACCGACGTGTTGCGGCGGAGGACCGTCACGTGGCGCAGAAGGAACGGCGTGAGATTGAATCTCTCCTCAATGCCATCTTCGCCCATTTTCCCTTGGCCCCGTAGCTAGTTGCCCGTGTTGGACTTTATCTTTTTGTTTCACATGTGTATATTTCGCCTTTCTATTTTTGTTTTACTTTTAACTTTAGGACTGTGCTATGCACGAGTTGCTCTAGTTAGACATGATTGACTTTTAGTTCCTTTTGTAATCATGTCCACTTCATTTTGAATGCAAATTCTCTAGCTTTTCTGTTATCTTCTGTTCAGCATTTTTTCTTCCATGTTTTAGTGATCATTAATATTTTTGTAGTTGTTTCTGCCTTTTCTTTGTGTCCCATTTTAGGTGGCACATTTCAAGTTTGGGGGCCTCTCTTTGTTAGATTTTGCTTGGGAGTTTTGCTCACCTCACCATGCACTTTCCTCCTACTGGGTATTTTTGTTCCTTTTATTCTCTGTCATTTTTGGTCATCGCTATTAGTTGTTGTCCCACGTTGAGGACAATGTGTAATTCAAGTTTGGGGGTGCAATATTGCATTTTTGGTTCCACATTTTTGCTAAGCAATGATAGTATAATTTGAAACTTATCGGAGATGAAGCATATGTTTAATACCTTGTATGTAGAAACAATTGTGAATTTTTGAAAATAAAGAAAAATTTGAATTTAAAATGATCATGTGGATTCAAATTAGTCTGTATAAAAGTCTCAATTAGATTCTCGCTGGATTTTACACTCTTTTATGCTTCACAATACACAGATTTACATCGGAAACTTAACAGTGAGGCATGCAACTTGATTGACCTTGACCTTGACCTAGTTAATCTGAGTTGATGAACCTATTGGATGGATACCTTTGGCATGATTTTTCTAAGTAGATGAAAAAAAAAAAAAAAAAAAAAGGAGAGAAAAGAAAAGAAGAAGAAAATAATGACCGGTTTGAGTTTGTAGCCTTTCCAACTTGAGTTATTAAGCCCTAGGAGTGTCTCTACACTTAGCACCCTAAAGCCATCTGGTTTGGGAGTTGTTGGCCTGACGCTTGCTACATGGGTTTGTTAGAAAGCTTAAAAGACTTAGACATTGCACGGTCATTCAATTTTTTTTTTTTTTTAGTAATAAATATGGTCCGTTGGAATTCGTAGCCTTGCCAGTTCGAGCTATTAAGCCCTAGGAGTGTCTCTACACTCAGCACCCTAAAGCCATCTGGTTTGGGAGTTGTTGGCCTAACCCTTGCTACATGGGTTGGTTAGAAAGCTTAAAGGATTTCAGAATTGCACAACCATTTTATGCATCATTTTTGAGTTATAATAATTTTTCAGCAAGCAACAAAAGTTGTTTGTAAATAAATTCATGCCTTAGTGACTTCATTTAAAGGGGAATTCAATTATTGGAAGACTTGTGTTTGGAATTGGAAAAGAAAGTAAAAACCACATGTTGAGAATCCAATCCACTTTCACTGAAGTTAGAGTTGATTTCCATTCAAGAGATGACAATTGAGTTATTTATATAGACTTGGATGCTGATGCATATATGTTGAAATGTGTTTAGCCAATTTTTGTATCAATGCTTCATATATGCATGGTAGTTTACTTAATGACCCCGTCTCCAGTCCTTTTCGAATTATATGTGAGCTATGTATATATTTCATTTTGCCATGGTTGATATTTTTGTGGTAGCATTCCCATTGTTGTCATTTCATTGAGTTTTTCATTTTGGTTTTGCTAAGGGACTAGCAAAATGTAAGTTTGGGGGTGTGATAAGCGCCGAATATTGCATATTCAAGCGCCCTTATTTGCATTAGTTAAATCCATTATTTTATCATATTGCATATTCTAGCTTCATTTGAATGCTTTTGTTTATTTTCAGGTTGGTTCCCCAAAGAGAGTTAAAAGAGATGCTTTGACGAGTTCTTAAAGAATCAAAGCACGCCGTTGCCAGGGACCTTCATTTTGGCCAAGATTAATGATCCATGGGACTCATGACACTTTATGCAAAAAGTTCTAGGAAGAATTGCCGCGTTTTCGGGCCGAGCCAAATCATTTCAGGTTGCAAGTAGCAAATTGGTGCACGGCTGTAACAGCGCGAACGTCGGTTCATTTTCCATCAGATTTTGGCCTACAATTCTGGCCCTTTTTATGTGCAAATTTCGTGTTTAGTAAAACATAAAATATGAAGGTCTATGAGTCAGCTTTCCATAGACATAAAGTTTGCCTCAGTTGGAGTTCAGACCAAAGAGTTATGTCTTTTTTACCAAAGGTGTGCAGAACAGCCTGGCAGCAGTGAAGTTCGACATTGCTCTTCATTTTAGACCCACCAAACTTGAGAACTGGACTTCCATTAAAACATAGTGTACTTAGCACTTTGAATTAGCTTCATAAATCATCAAACGGTTCATCATTTGGAGTTCGGAGCAGAAAGTTATGGCTGTTTTACCAAAGTAGTGCGAAGTAGATCAAGTGGAAGAGTGCAAGCTGATGAAATTTCGAGTGCTTGAAGGGCTTACTTCGAGCGCTCAAAAATTGGGCAGAATGCTCTCCGGGAACCATCATTTTAGCCCACTTGCACCTTGATTCTCTCAATTCTGATTTCCGTCTTTATGAATTGGTTAGAGATGTCTTTTGGTAGGAAAAGAAAGGCCTTGTTTGGTAGGGTTTGGTGGACAAGATGTCTACAAGGTGGGGGGGAACCACACATAACAGAGGATATCTCATGTTGGCAAGATTTTTAGAGCGAGAAAGAGGAGGAGAAGATAGAGTTCTTGTGGCCAAGAATAGGGAGCTCGAAAATGGAGGGATCTTCCAAGCTTCTTCCTTCTTCTAAGGCTTCCATAGGCAACTAATTCCTCCTCTAGGGAGGTGATGAAGCCCCTCCCTTGTAAGCATGATCTAGTATAGCTCTATTTTGGGGATTACAATGTATTTTCTATGGTATTTTCATAACCAAGAGCACTTCATTTGTTGTAATGAATATTGATATTTGTATGGATGATTTCTTTAAGTTGATTATCTTGTTTTGGATGATGTCTTATATTAATCATATTACTTGAGTTTTCATGGTGAGAATGGAGACAAGGTTATGAAATGGTTTAATGGTATGTTGATAAGTACTTTGATAGATCATTGCTTAGGCGATGCCTTTGATGGTTTATGCTTATTTCTTACCTTCATATGCTTCATCATTTTATCTAGGGCTTGGTAATCCTTCATTCAAGTAAATGTGGTTAAGCTACACCTTAGTTAGGTAGTCTAAACATGTTCACCTTTGATGGATCATGCTTGCTTGAGATTTAATGTACATCTTGTTGATTATATGGCAACTATGTGTTGCTATATATTTCTTAACCATCATATATTGTTTTTCCCCCAATTTAGCTCTAATCTAGCATGTGTATAGGGATGGAGGCAGATTCACTTTCCTAGTCCTCTTTACTTGTATTTTATCTCCTTTAAATTCTTACAAGCTTTTATTTTATGCATCTTAATTTCATAGCTTAAGTGACAACCAACAAATCCTCTATGAACACCCCGTATCATTCTAAAAAAACTTTAGATACTTATGTTGACATAGATTAGCGCAATCCCAGTGGTTCGACTTACCCGACCAATAGCCCTATTTTATAATGATTCGTGCTATTGCGAAGGTTGATTTATTATAGATCGAATTCTCAACCGATTATTAATCTACTTAAGAGATTAAATTATCAAGATTACAAGGCAAGTCCAATGTTCTACGAACAAGATATGTCAAGGACAAGTTCAATGTCAAGTTATAAGTTCACTTCATACGAGATACAAGCATGTGAATTAGATTCCATACAAAGGAAATAAATAAATGCAAGTCTTAAAACTTATCTAATTATTCTCAGTTTGATACATGTGAAAGAATTTGTCAAAGAAAGCATGAATACCATGTTAGAAACTTAATCAAGTTCGTGGAACCATTGAATGGGTTTTAATTAATTCTTTTAATTAAAATCTCTAGATTTTGAAATTCATCCAAATGATTTCAAATTAATATATGTTATACAACATGTCAAGACTTGATTTAAAAGCATGTTACAAGAATTTTTCATGCAAGATATAGACATGAGTATTAAACTTTAATACTATAAAATAATTAAATGAAAGGTTTCAAAACTTAATCAAATATTCCTGATTTAATATATGTGAAAGTATATGGCATGCAAATCAAGTATATCAAGTCGGAAATCCAATGGGGTGAATAGTACACATGAAATAAATTAATCAATCAATTTAATTAAATATTACTAGATTTCAAAACATCTCCGATTACTCTCAATTTCACCTATGTTGGAGAGCATGCTAGGGCCTAATATAATATGCTAACACATATTGATTTCAAGCTAGTTAAGGCCACATGAATTTAACACTTATTTAAGATAAATATTAAATAAAACTTTAATACTTATTCAAATGCCCTCAATTTAATATATGTCAATGATCATATTAAGGGGTAATATAATATCATGCCATATGTTTAAAACAAGCTATGGACAACCGGGAAAATTAAATCTTACACAAAGAAATAATAAATTAAAGTTTCTAGATTTGATACAAAGACATGTAAATGAGTTGTATAAGCATCACAAGCATGCAATATAAACAGAAAATAAATTATAACACTCCTTACCCCAACCGAATGAAAAGAGCTCCGAATCCGACGATACTGCGGGGTTTTGTCAGGGACAACACGGTGAACAAGAATCCCAAGGAAACCCCATGAAAATCACAACTTGACTTCAAACCCGAACTCAAAAATTGGTCAAAATGGGTTCTAATAAGGGGGAAAGGTAGAGCACGACGAGGCCTACGATAAATGTTAAGGCCGAAGACTTTCTACCAATGAAATCAAGTGGAGGAGAAGAATTAGTGAGGGCAGCCCCTTGGGCTCCCATGGCTGCCACCAAGAGGGGGAAGAAGATGATGGAAAAATGAATTTTCACTTTAAGACATTCTATTTATAGGAAAACCCTAAAAGTGCCCCGAAAGGGCCTCGTCGGGTCTGGAAAAGTGAAATTTGAGCAAACGCACTCAAATGGCAAAACTCTATGAACAAAAAAGAACCGAGATGAGAAAATATGAACAACGGAAGAAACAACGCCAAAAACTGAATCCCGAACAGAGAGATATGCCTCAAACAAGTTCGGCAGTAACTAGGGCTAGAAACCCTGAAACTGGAGAAAAACGACCAGAAGGAAATTTTAAGAGCACGTGACTCAATGAAATGTGAAAATCAATCCCGTACGAGGATCCAGACTCAAAACGAGGTATTTTGCAATAACTTTCATTAATTGCATAATGACCCTTCTAAAAAGGGTTAACTACACTAATGACCCAGAATGAAAATATCTTCCAAAAATATTTTCTTAAAAACCCCTAAAATAAAATATCTTCAAAAGATATTTATGAAAAATACCCCAAGAAAATAGAAAGATTATGAAGAACTGTGCATCCATGGCTCTATGGACATCGGGAGCAACCAGAGTACTTTTCTACAAAAGTAAAGTTACGTATTTCATGAAAACCACTTAGAATGAAGATACGTGAAGTCAAAAACTAACTCTGAGCATGAAAAGTGAGATAGTGCAAAAAAAATGATAAATGGGGAAAAGACAGAATAGGGAAAAAGACGAAATAAGGAAAAGGACAAAAATTGAATAGTGTCCGAAAAGTGAAAATGTGGAAATGACTCGCTCCTTAAAGGAAGTTGTCAATCCAAACGAAAGAGTCTCAGAAACCATTTTCGAGCACTCAAGACGAAACTATAAGACAAGAAACTAAACTCAGAAAAGAAAATTAAACGGAAAAAATTTATCCATAAAATTTCAAAAAATGGAAAGGGAGGAAAATGACTGGGTCATTACAACCTACCCTCCTTAAAGGAATTTCTTCCCTGAAATTAGGAACACACCGGAAGAGAATAGAACAGAGACCGAACAAAAGGTCAAACCAAGGACAGCTCATAAAGCACTGAAGGATAACTCCAGAAGTCTCAAGATCAACTGAAGGAATGAGAAACCATGAACTAAGACAACACCTCATGAATTGGCACACTAACTCAATGTCAACTGCCGAGAGAATCCCAAGGCAACGAAACGTTGAAACACGATAAAAGAAGAGAGTGACAAGACAATAAGAACAACGACCAAAACCCACCCACACTTACTCTTTAGTAAAGTAGCATGACAGTATAAGACATTAGTTTATAACCTGCCCCAACCAGGTCAACTCGGAAAACCTATCGATACGGATGACATCAATGTCGAAAATGATCATTACCAAAAGCACTACGGAAACCAGGCATCTGCGAGAGTTGGGATAGCTAATCCCAAAACTTTAACAACAATGTCACTGGCACCATTATGCTTAAGGCCTTAAATCCTCGATGCAAGTTGTAATACCCCTAATTTTAAAAGGATATTTTTGGTATTTAATTTATGATTTAATTGCATTTTTATTTGATTAATTGCTCAATTGTTTTATTGTGGTGATTAAATTGAATTCATTGAGTTATTTCTAATTATTTAGTTGGAAATAATTGTTTAAGTGTATTTAATTATTTAATTGGTTTTTCATTATGTTATTTTTACTTAATTGGATTTTAACTTATTTACTTGATTTAATTATTGAACTTTTTTAAGTTACAGTTAACTTTGGATTATAATTCACGTATAGGTAAGCCGCCATAGGGAAACATAGATAGTTTCATGGGCCGACTAGGATTGGAATTAGGGCTTAGTCTCTAAATACATGTGAACTAGGGTTATTGTTTTCACCTATAAGTATAAGCAGTACGGTGGTTTAGGGTTTTAGAAAAAAATAAACAAAATTCTATGAAACAGAGTATATAGAGAGGCAGAGAGAGTTTTGAGAGAACGGCAGAGGAGGGAACTAGGATTTGGTTTGGATCATGGTTGGACCAAGGAAGAATAAGGGGTGGTTGTTCATGGGTGAAACCAAGAGCAACAGAGGTGGAACAGTAGTGGGGAGTTGGACGGAAAATTCAGGGAACTGTGGTTTAGAGTTTCAAACTGAAACTTAAAGGCAAGTTCTATTCTATTCTATCCCTTTAATCTGTGTTCTGTGTATGGTTAGATAGACTCCAGGGATTAAACTAAGTCTTAATTACATCTTTTATGCATGTTTAATCTGTGTTTAGAATCATTGAATTAATCTATTTTTCAATTGGTTAAAAGTTCAGTTTTAAATCTTGCTGCCGATGCTTAACAACTTGTGTTTCAATTCAAGTTTTGATTGTATATTATTGTCTTTTGACCAATCTAGAACTGGGATAGACCTTAAAACATACAATAAAAATTACTACATAGGACTGGTACTTATAGGAATCGGAGAAGACGAAGATTAAATGGACAACGGCTGTTAAGGGAGGGAGAGCAGGCTAACAAAACCCTTAGAGCCGGCTCCCAAAGAGTTGGAGTCGGCTCTAAGTGAATTAGAGCAGGCTCTAAGTGAATTAGAGCAGGATCTAAGTGATTTAGAGGAGGCTCTAAATTTTGAAAGAGCCTGCTCTCTCCTAAAGTGCTACAGAATTGATTCTTAGGGGTTGTTTGGGCTATACTGGGTGTCTGCACTTCGTTTAAATTGTTTTAAGTGATGTATGGGATTGTATAAGATTGGTATTATGATGGAAAAATATAAATTCATAATTGGATTGAGGAATAGAGCAAGAAAAACCTAAGAGAAAACTGGTAGCTTGCACACTGTCTTGTTGGTTTTACTTACTGTAACTTGGCAAGGTTTTTTATATATATTTTAATTATATATAATCATGTACTTTTATAGTATTGTAAGTATGGTGAATTAGTTATATTTAACTATACTTAGCTTGGATTTAATTGATACTTAAATTGTCATCATTGTATCGATTTATCGGTTGTTTTGGAGGATTTGAACGCTATGATTTATTTTAGTGGTTTAAATAATTGGAGCATGATTTTTAGGTTCTGTAGTGAATTCCTAATGTCATTATATATGTATTAAACTATACTGATGCGTATTTCAGAGAATAGTTGATAAATTAATTAATGTTATTTTTATCAACTATGTGGATTGGAGGACTGTATGCACCAGTATGGGACGGTGGTATACTAGGTATGGATTAGTTCGATACTAAATCCCACCTAAAATGGATTAAGGTGTGGATTAACCATAAAGGTTAAGTCCAACTCCTAATAGTGTCAGGTCAGTAAATAACTGAATGACATAATGAGATTTCTGGGATGGATTGTTATACAGATATCAAGCCACTATACTAGATGGATGATATTTTGTATTAGGAGGACACGGACTTTATATATTTATGTTATGGTGCCATGGTATGAGCTTGAGTCTTAAGATCATGGTTAGGGTGCGTATATCACCTAGGATGGATAGCTGGATAGTAGTTGCTGTTCCCTGGTAGGTCTAGGTACTCATGACCACGTAATGTGCGATTTGCATGGTATCTCTACTCGGGCTGAGATAGACCTATTGGACTAGTGAGCGTCCTATAGTGTTTAATATATACATATATGGACTACTCTAGATATTGTTGAGTCTATCTAGGATGTATCTGTGTATCGGATTCCTGTTTGGATCGTAGTAGAATAGGACTTGCATGTGGGCCTGACCCACTCTTTTATTTTTCAGGTGCTCGTCAGTTCCAGGGTTAGAGCTTGGTCGTGTAGAGCAGATACAGACTTCTATTCCACCGACTACATAGGACTGCTTACTTATCAGCTTTGGATCTTATTTCAATTTTTATTTTACAGTTGGGATTTTTATTAGGGGTCCATTAGATGGATTCCCGAGTTGTTAATTAATTGGAGGTTTCGGATTAGTGGTTGTTTAGTAATTAATATTTAAGGATTTTATTTAGTTTTCCTTTAGCTATTAATTATTTCTTATTTCATCTTGTATTCTATGTTCGCATTAAATATTAATTGTTTGATATTCCCTCCGGTTTGGGCCTAGGCCTGATCAACCCATGTCTCGGATCTGAGGGGTATCACAGTTGTATCAGAGCACTCCAGGTTCAAGTGTCTCTATGGTATTTCGTATTAAGACTTTCGCGTAGCATTTTTTCTTGATTAGAGCTTAAGTTTAGGATTCATTGAATTGCTTTACGGTTCGTTTAGAAAGTACAGATGTCAAGTTTATTCAGTAATTTTAGAATGCTTGGCACTAGGAAAAGGTTGTGGTCCGCTATGAAAGTAAAGAAGGACCCAAGGAAGAAGAAGGTTACTCCGACAATTCCCTTGCGAAGGCTGACCAATAAGGCAGAATTGGAGACTAAGAAATTGGTTTCAATAGGAGTTGCTTTAGAGTATAAAGCTAGGAAGGTTTCGAGTGTGCGAGATTGGCCACCATATTGTGGACCTAACACAACTTCGGTGGTGCTCGAAGCTGAGCCAAGTGGAGAGGATGACCCCGAAGAGGATTCGTATAGAGGAGATACCGGAGCATCCAAGATGGAGAGTACCGAAGTTCAAGGATGAATGCTCTTTTAATAGTAAAATAATTTTCATTACTAGTTGGAGTGGAAGTATTATTTAAAGAATCGTACTGTTTTAAATTACATACACTAGTAGTATGTAATGAATAAATGACAATTATTTTTTTGGAGGTTTATGGTTTCAAGGAGTTCGTAATAAAATAAACTAGTGGTTTTGGCTATCTCTTTTATGTTTTATGGTAGCATTTTTGGTAATTTATACACATATGGTTTTATTAAACGGTAATGGAATGTGTATGTGGTGTTAATAAATGATTATTACAGTGGAGTGATTGGTTTTTGGACAGGCAAACAAATATTTGCTTATATGGTATGTTGTGTTGAGACATGATGATTACCAAGGAGTTAATAAAAGAACTGGTGTAAATCAATATGGTAGGTTTGGTTTAGAAGGAGGAATTCCTAGAATAGAATGATAATCTATAAATGGGAAGATTGCGGAGTATTTTGTTTACTTTATGTGTTTTGCTATACGAAGTATTCAGAAACATGGGTTTTTATAGATTGGTTGGTGACACATATATGCAATAGCCCTCGGGATATTTTTACACCGTTAGGCAATACTGCCACTTTTGAGAGTGATGGGCCTGTGATACTAGATATGGGTAGACTCAGATTTCTAGTCAATCTTTTGGTCTTGGACATGCACACTTATGACGTGATACTTGGGATGGATTGGTTATCACTGCCATGCTCAAGTTATTTGTTTTGGATGGGTCTATTGTATTCACCATACCTAGTCAGGATATTTACGTAGTCGTTCTGCCACATTCTAACGGGATTACTAGCACTTATTTGTTTCATATGGAGGAGGAAGCAGAGGAAGGGATTACTGTAGCTTTGGATAACATACCAATCGTATAGGATTTCCTGGATGTTTTTCAGGAGATTCTAGGGTTGCCACCTAGTCGCGAGATCGACTTTGTTACGGACTTAGCTCCAACCAGTACGCCTATTGCTAAGGCACTATACAGGATGGCACTAGTGGAGATGAGAGAGCTGAGGGATCAGATTCAGCAGTTACTCAGCCAGGGTTTTATTCGCAGGAGTACTTCACCCTAGGGAGCACCGGTTTTATTTTTGAAAAAGAAGGATGGTTCACTTCGGCTGTGTATAGATTACAGGGAGTTGAACAAGGTTACCATTCGTAACAAGTATCCTTTGCCCAGGATTGATGATCTTTTTGATCAGTTGAGGGGAGCTACCTATTTCTCTAAGATTGATCTACGGTCTAGATATCATCAACTTCGGGTTCGGGAGCAGGATGTTCCGAGGATAGTATTTCTCACAAGATACGGATCTTATGAGTTTCGAGTGATGCCATTTGGGTTGACTAATGCACCAGCGATTTTCATGGATTTAATGAATAGGGTCTTCAGGGCTTACTTGGATCAATTTGTCATTGTCTTCATAGACGACATTTTGATTTACTCGCAGTCAGAGGACGATCATGCTAGACAACTTCGGATAGTCTTGCAGACGCTTCGTGAGCACCAGTTGTATGCCAAGTTCGAGAAATGTGAATTTTAGCAGCGGGAGGTGAAATTTCTAGGTCACGTGGTGTCAGAAAGGGGAATATCGGTGGATCCAGCCAAGGTTTCAATGGTGGTTGAGTGGGGACAGCCTATTTCACCTACTGAGATTTAGAGTTTCCTCGGTTTGGCAAGGTATTACAGGAGGTTTATCCAGGGGTTCTCCAAGATAGCGGGGCCACTCACTCATTTGACTAAGAAGGGTGTGCGATGAACATTGTCAGAAGGCTTTTGATGAGCTGAAAACTAAGTTGACTTCTGCACCGGTTTTATCTACCCCACAGAGCAGAATCGAGTATTTGGTCTACACGGATGCTTCTTTGCAGGGTCTTGGATGTGTTTTGATACAAGAGGAGCAACCGATTTCATATGGATCTCGAAAGCTTAAGCCGCATGAGCTTAATTATCCAACACATGATTTGGAATTGGCAGCTGTGGTCTTTGCCTTGCGTATTTGGAGGCATTATCTGTTGGGTGAGTCCTTCAGATTATTCAGTGATCACAAGAGTCTACAGTATTTGTTCACTCAGTGGGAGCTGAATATGAGATAGCGTAGGTGGTTGGAGTTTGTAAAAGACTATCACTTTTCTATACAGTATCATCCAGGGAAAGTGAATGTGGTGGCAAATGCACTCAGTCACCGACCTATTGGTAGTTTTTTGCTGTCTTCACTACTGAGTGGAATGCTTTGAAGACGGTGGATGAGTTGTCGGATGCTTTCCTGGCTTGCATGGTAGTTACACCTTCTATCATTCGCAAAGTTTTGAAGGCATAACTCACGGACCAGCAGTGCATTGACAAGGTTACAGAGATAGCTTCCGGAGAGGTCCCATTTTACTATGTTGGGGCTGATGGAGGATTGAGGTACAAGGGACGGTTAATGGTACCTTTTGCTGATGATTTGAGGAAGGATGTGATGACTTAGACTCACCACTCTGAGTTTTCTGTTCATCTGGGAGGAGACAAGATGTATCAGGATATGAAGTGGCAGTTTTGGTGGGCAGGTATGAAAAAGGACATTGCTCTAGTTGTCTTATGATGTAGTACTTGTCAGATGGTCAAGATTGATCATCAGAGGCTGCCAGGTGCTCTACAGCCACTGCCTATACCGGAGTGGAAATGGGAGAGCATTTCTATGGATTTTGTGGAAGGGTTGCCAAATTCCTTCAAGGATCAAAATTCCATTTGGGTCATTGCGGACAAATTGACGAAATCAGCTCATTTCTTGCCTATTCGAACTGACTTCACTTCAGAGCAGTTCGCAAGACTTTACATTACAGAGATTGTAAAATTGCATGGTATTCCATTGTCTATTATATCGGACAAGGATTCGAGCTTTGTGTCAGGATTCTGGAAGAGTTTTCAGCAGGCTTTGGGTACAAAATTACACCTTAGTACTGTTTATCATCCTCAGACTGATGGACAGACTGAGAGGGTTAATCAGATCATGGAAGATATGCTCCGGTCATGTGTTCTTGATTTCAAGGGCCATTGGGAGGATTACTTACCGTTGGTAGAGTTTGCTTATAACAATAGTTTTCAGAAGACTATTGGGATGGAACCATTTGAGGCGTTATACGGCCGACAGTGTCGATCGTCTGTCTGTTGGATGGAGGTTGGTGAGAGCAGATTCTTGGGTCCTGAATTCATTAAGGATACTTCTGAGAAGATAACTCTTATTAGGGATCTCATGTATACTGCCCAGTGTAGGCAGAAGAGTTATACGGATCGTCATAGACGTGTTTTGGAGTTTTAGGTTGGGGATCAGGTTTTCCTAAAAGTGTCGCCTATGAAAGGTGTAATGTACTTTGGGAAAAAAGGGAAGTTGTCTCTGCAATTTGTCGGTCCATGCATGATTACGAATTGAGTTGGCGTTATCGCTTATCGGTTGGCACTTCTGGATAATTTGGATTGCGTCCACAACGTGTTCCATGTTTCCATGTTGCGGAAATTTCTATGGGATGAGGATCGATATCAACATATCGATGTTGGGGAGATTGAGTTGCAGCCGGATGTAACTTATTTGGAGCCGCCGTGTCATATTGTTGACCGTCGGGATCAAATCCTTCGTAATAAGGTTATTCCTTTGGTGCGTGTTCAGTGGAGTCATCACAATGAGGGTGAGTCCACTTGGGAATGGGAGGATGTCATTCACTCGCAGTTTCCTGAAATATTGGAAGAAGGTAAGACCGAATTTCGAGGATGGAATTCCTTTTATTAGGGGGGAAGAATGTAATACCCTTAATTTTAAAAAGATATTTCTGGTATTTAATTTATGATTTAATTGCATTTTTATTTGATTAATTGTTGAATTGTTTTATTGTGATGATTAAATTGAATTCATTGAGTTATTTTTAATTATTTACTTGGAATTAATTGTTTAAGTGTATTTAATTATTTAATTGGTTTTTCATTATGTTATTTTTACTTAATTGGATTTTAACTTATTTATTTGATTTAATTATTGAACATTTTTAAGCTATAGTTAACTTTGGATTACAATTCACGTATAGGTAAGCCGCCATAGGGATACATAGATAGTTTCATGGGCCGACTAGGATTGGAATTAGGCCTTAGTCTCTAAATACACGTGAACTAGGGTTATTGTTTTCACCTATAAGTATAAGCAATACAGTGGTTTAGGATTTTAGAAAAAATAAACAAAATTCTGTGAAACAGAGTATATAGAGAGGCAGAGAGAGTTTTGAGAGAATGGCAGAGGAGGGAACTAGGATTTGGTTTGGATCAAGGTTAGACCAAGGAAGGGGAAGGGGTGGTTGTTCATGGGTGAAACCAAGAGCAATAGAGGTGGAACAGCAGTGGGGAGTTGGACGGAAAATTCAGGGAACTGTGGTTTAGAGTTTCAGACTGAAACTCAAAGGCATGTTCTGTTCTTTTCTATCCCTTTAATCTGTGCTCTATGCATGCTTAGATAGACTCCAGGGATTAAAGTAAGTCTTAATTACATCTTTTTTGCATGTTTAATCTGTGTTTAGAATCATTGAATTAATCTATTTTTCAGCTGGTTAAAAGTTCAGTTTTAAATCTTATTGCCGATGCTTAACAACTTGTGTTTCAATTCAAGTTTTGATTGCATATTATTGTCTTATGACCAATCTAGAATTAGGATGGACCTTAAAACATGTAATAAAAATTACTGTAAAGGACTGGTACTCATAGGAATCGGAGAAGACAAAGATTAAACGGACAACGGCTGCTAAGGGAGGGAGAGTAGGCTCCCAAAACCCTTAGAGCCGGCTCCCAAAGAGTTGGAGCCGGCTCTAAGTTAATTAGAGCAGGCTCTAAGTGATTTAAGGCAGGCTCTAAATTTTGAAAGAGCCTGCTCTCTCCTAAAGTGCAACAGAATTGATTCTTAGGGGCTGTTTGGGCTATACTGGGAGTCTGCACTTTGTTCAAATTGTTTTAAGTAATGTATTAGACTGTATAAAATTGGTATTATGATGGAAAAATATAAATTCATAATTGGATAGAGCAAGAAAAACCTAAGAGAAAACTGGTAGCTTGCACACTATCTTGTTGGTTTTACTTACTGTAACTTGGCAAGGTTTTTATATATATAATTTAATTATATATAATCATGTTTTTTTACAATATTGTACGTATGGTGAATTAATTATATTTAAGTATACTTATCTTGGATTTAATTGATACTTAAATTGTCATAATTGTATTGATATATCGGCTGTTTTGGAGGATTTGAACGCTACGATTTATTTTAGCGGTTTAAATAATTGGAGCATGATTTTAGGTTCTGTAGTGAATTCCTAATGTCATTATATATGTATTAAACTATACTGATGCATAATTCAGAGAACGGTTGATAAATTAATTAATGTTATTTTTATCAATTATGTGGATTGGAGGACTCTATGCACCGGTATAGGACGGTGGCATACTAGGTATGGATTAGTTCAACACTAAATCCTACCTTAAATGGATTAAGGTGTGGATTAACCATAAAGGTTAAGTCCAACTCCTAATAGTGTCAGGTCAGTAAATAACTAAATTACATAATGAGATTTCTGGGATGGATTGCTATACAGATATCAAGCCACTATACCCGATTGATGATATTTTGTATTAGGAGGACACGAACTTTATATATTTATGTTATGGTGCCATGGTATGAGCTTGAGTCTCAGGATCATGGTTAGGGTGCGTATATCGCCTAGGATGGATAGCTGGATAGTAGTTGCTATTCCCTGGTAGGTCTAGGTACTCATGACCACGTAATGTGCGATTTGCATGGTATCTCTACTCAGGCTGAGATAGACCTATTGGACTAGTGAGCGTCCTATAATGTTTAATATATACATATATGGACTACTTTAGATATTGTTGAGTCTGTCTAGGATGTATCTGCGTATCGGATTCCTGTTTGGATCGTAGTAGAATAGGACTTGCATGTGGGTCTGACCCACTCTTTTATTTTTCAGGTGCTCGTCAGTTCTAGGGTTAGATTTTGGTCTTGTAGAGCAGATACAGACTTCTATTCCACCGATTACGTAGGAGTACTTACTTATCAGCTTTGGGTCTTATTTCAGTTTTTATTTTATAGTTGGGATTTTTATTAGGGGTCCCCTAGATGGATTCCTGAGTTGTTAATTAATTGGAGGTTTCAGATTAGTGGTTTTTCAGTAATTAATATTTATGGATTTTGTTTAGTTTTCCTTCAGCTATTAATTATTTCTTATTTCATCTTGTATTCTGTGTTCGTATTAAACATTAATTGTTTGATATTCCCTCGGGTTTAGGCCTGGGCCTGATCAACCTGTGTCTCGGATCCGAGGGGTATCACACAAGTAGAGCTAGTAGCTCCTACATTGCAAGACACCCTTGACACTCCCCGACCATGTCGTGAAACCACGAAGGAAAAGGAAATGAAATGGTGCCTCCCTGGCCTGCGTCTCACTTCACTAGATAAGGACTGCGATTTTATGCTCACATGAGCCTTACTCACATCAACCGTCAGATTAAGGTCTCAAAACACCCAACCAACAAAACAGACAAGAAGGTTCCCGACATGGGTCCTTACTAAATGAATTTCTCCTATCCAAGGAAGAAACTCGTAGAACAAGGATGCACCCAAGGGATACGATAGATCCTCATAGACAATGTCAAGACTAGACATAAAGGGAAACATCTAACATGCAACATAGCAATAGACTACCTACTCGCACAAGTAGTAAGATCACATAAAGAATGTTAGTGTATACAGGAGAAAAACGTAAGGCATAACGATATGCTGTATATAATCATGTCAAGATGAACAAGCATATATAATGCACTCAGGCAGACAAACACCTACAACATGCTAAGATAGTTAAATTAAGCTTCTAAACAAGTTGCCATATAAGCAAACAAACATGTTATCTAATCAAAACTTGTTTATCAAGAAGGATAAAGTACATGGTACGACAATACACGTGAATGAAAAGCACAAGGTATGTCGACACACGTCGCATACGGTCATGTTAACATTAGCACGCAAACATGATATCACACTAAGACATGATAGCTACCCAGACCATGTTATCAAGAAGCATATATACACATAAAGTATATTTAACAAATAATAGATTTGTCAAAACACCTAAGCACGTGAACATATTATCATACACGATATGTTATCAAATAAGACATGTTTTTAAGAAGCATTTAAACACGTAGAGCATGGCAACACAAGCATGATATGCACCCAAAACCCGTCATCGAAGGTATTCGAACCCGGACTCTCTGATACCACCTGTAACGACCCTGGATTTTTCAACCCAGTGTGTCCTGTGATGAATCGAAGATTGACCCGTTAACGGATCCAGATGCGGAAGCAGGAGACAAGACAATGGTCTCCCAAGGCATAACACAACTCTAAGACCCTAAGATGATCTTCCACGAGGTCGTGGAACCCAAAGGAATAAGGTGTGTAGGCAAGAGATAGGAAAAATAACAAATTAGCCCCTAGGGACAAGATATTCTTTTCTAAAAATATGGATTCGGGTGCTACCGAGCACATCACTGGAAAGATAACAAAAAAACTAATCAAGATGGACTCAAGAATCACATAATTCAGAGTCCGAACGAAGGAGAAACGACAAGATGAAAAGAAACGAGCAAAACCCGTTAATCAAGGGCAAGTTGGTCAATTTACAATTAAGAAGGGAAACTTGACTCTAAGCAAGTCAAATGAGGTCTGCACAACCTAAACTAATCATTTCACAACATTCCAAGAGGTTCTAAGAACATTGGATCAGAATCCCACAAGATGCCCTTTCTTGGTTTAAACAAAAACTGACACAACCTCACTAAAAGATTAATAACTCCCACTGTGATTTGAATCTAAAAATGTAATAGGTACCATTGGAAATCTAACTCAAAATCCATGATTTTAGGCTCAAGAATCACCCTATTTGGGTTAGAAATGAAGGAGAGATGGCCATTTGAAGTCAGAACAACAATGTAGTTACAAAATCTAAAGGACAGTTGAATATGGGCTATTTCGGTTGACTGAAATAGAGTTTCGGACAACCGAACTGGGCAAAAATTATGCTAAAAACATGTTTTTTGAGGGAAGGTTGATTCGGTAGACCGAAATAAGGCATTCGTCGACCGAACTGGAGTTTCAGACGACCGAAACAAGCCAAAACTGAGAAAAAGCCTACTCGGAAGTGTGTTTTCAATGTACAAATGAATTGAACCAAGAACCAGTTGACTGAAACAAACCACCGGTCAACCGAAACAGGTCGAAAATGTGTAAATTAGGCCTGTTATGCACCAGAACTAAAAAAGAAACCTTAAATCTCATTGGAATCCCCCATAGTATAATCAAATTGCATTATATGCTATTGTGTGATGATGTGAACATACACGCAAGTGTAAAATGGCATTTTAAATAGGTTACAATGACCTACGGCCACATTACATTCCATTTACAAGATTTGACATGCCAAACCTTTAAAGTTGAAAAAAATGCATTTCAAAGGCAAAACTTGAAGTTTGCATACATACACTTGAACTTTAAAGTTTGTGGCATTTGGCCTCATGTCATACATATCAAATATATCTGAAATAGTGTATCTAAGTACACTTTACATAATATAAGGCAAAAATGGCATATTGAACTTAGCTATGTAGTACATCCTTACAAGCAAAACTTAAACATGCTAACACTTGCATGTGAACAAGAAAACTTTAAAAAAAACTTCAAATCTCCAAACCACCCAAGGCAAGTGCAAATCTCCGAATCTTGGATCTTATACCTGAACAATACCCCCAGTAACTTCAGGGTGAGTAAACAAGTTTACTCGTAGAGAATAAGCATGCATAGACTCAATTTCTTATAGATTTTTACAATAACATGAAACAATTCAAACGGGTCATGCCACCTAATGTTTATGTCAAAGGTGAGACTCAGGGAGCATCCTAAGCTACCTTAGAGTATAATCAACAAGAATCATGATACATATACATATATAAAACGAATCAAGGTTGGGATAATTCAAGGAACATGATAGGAAGGATACTTGAATATAGATCAACATGAATTGCATTATTAACACAATTAAGCAATGTAACGACCCAGTTATTTGCCTTCCTTTCCTTTTTCCTGAAATTTTATGGATAATTTTTTTTCGTTTAGTTTCCTTTTCCGAGTTCTGTTTCTTGTCACTTAGTGTCGTCTCGAGTGAATGGAATTGGTTTCTGAGACTCTTTCGTGTGGATTGACAACTTCCTTTGAAGACCGAGTCATTTCCGCATTTTTCATTTTTTTTTACACTATTCATCTTTTGTCTTTTTCTCGGTTGTCACTTTGTTGGCATAACCTCGCTTTTCGTGTTCGGTTTTGCTTCCACTTTTGCATGAACTCATGATATATGATTTCTTAGAGACGTGTGTTTTTCCTTTCCTAGAAATGCATGCCATTTGTGCACTTTCTTCCTCAGGGGTGTGGATGCACACTTTCCTTGGAATTTTCCTTTCTTTTGGAGTCACTAGTGTAATTACTGAAAGTAATTATTTTTCAACTTAAGGACCATTTTGTAATTTATTTTGGAAGATATTTTCAAAAAGAACCTTTATGCATTTTTCAGAAAGTGTGACAAGTGTCACACTCTCATTGGTCTACTTGTTGACATTTGTGTGAAAACATTTTGATGTCTTAGATGATGACACATGGAGGGTAGAGATTCATCCACTTGTTGACCTAGGATTGGTACACTTGTTGGCTTGGATGGTTGACAAGTGTAGGCTTGAGATTAAGCCTATGAAGGAGCCATTGATTTGTGACAAGTGTATGCTCCAAATTTAGTCTTGCAAATTCCTTTTGGGCCACTTTGGGATTATTGTTTTAAAGAAGGGCTTTTATGCAATTGACCAAACTGGTGTGTGTTGACCATGGTATAAGACCACATAGTGAGTGGAGGATTTCTAATTCCTCCACTCACATTCCATCACACATTATTTCTTTATCTCCCTCTCTTGTAAAGAAAACCCTAGCCTCCATGTATGAAGCTTAGAGCCTTAAGCTTTGACCTTGATTTTTGAGGGCCTTCCACTCACCTTAGACCATGAAGCTTGGAACACTTTTTGTTCCTCTCACTCTCCTCTTCATAACCCTAGAAGGGTTTGCCATTTTATGTTGATTTGCCTTGGATTCTAGAGAGACGCTTCTCTAGTGAGGTAGGGGATGTTATATGTTTATATTTTGTTGTCTTGCATGCTTTTGATGCTTATACATGTTGTATGCATGTCTTTTATTAATTTAAGAAATTAATGATTGTTGTAACTTGCATATAACTCACTTTTGACTTGCTATATGGCATGACCTTCACTTGATCTTCGTTATATAATTATTTGGAACCATTTGAATGAGTTTTCAAATCTAAAGAATTAATGAATTTAATTTGATTTAAATTCTAGTTAATTGTACCTTGCTTGTTTTGCATTTTTGACTTGATATATGGCATGGCTATGACTTAATCCTTGATATATATTAATTTGAGATCATTTGAATAACTTTTGAAATCTAGAGATTTAATTAATTTAAATTAATTAAATTCCACATGATTATATCTTGCTCCCTTTGTGAAATTAATGTGATATTTGCAATCACCATGGAATGGATATTCACATATATAAATATGAGAATTTTTAGACAACTTTAATTTCTAGAGAAATTGATTAATTATGTTAATTAATTTTCACTTAGTGTTCTAATGATAGGGACATCTATTTCATGGGGCTTTTGCCTATTTACCATGTATCATAACTTGTTACAACTTGGCTCCATTAATGTAGTTAATGAACTTGCACCTTTATCTTGGAACGGTTTGATTACTCATGTGTTGCCTAGTAAGTAGTTGAATCATCAATCTCATACTTGTGGTATATTTACATCAATGGATTCTATGTGCTATATATCCTAGTTCGTAGTCTATGTGGATACATACTATGATTTCTTGACATTTCACATGCTATCATAGTTGAGAACTTAGGGCATGAATTGTGTGTTCCAAAACCTTGGTTGTGTATGGAACGTGGCTAAATGCATTTCTTGTATCTTGATACTATCTTGACTTGCATAACTTGTTGATTTTAGAACTTGGGATATCAATCAAGAATTGTCATGGCTAGGACTTGGTTCTAGTACAGGGGAAGGTACCCTTGGGTTGATAACCCTAAAGTGATCCCAAGAATAGGGGAAGGTACCCGTGGGTTGATAACCCTAAAGTGATCCCAAGAATAGGGGAAGGTACCATTGGGTTGATAACCCTAAAGTGATCCCAAGACTAGGGGAAGGTACCCTTGGGTTGGTAGCCTTAAAGTGATCCCAAGAGTACGGTTTTAATCCGGGCGATATCTAAATTTCCGCATTGTTTGATTTCACTCTTTAAATTTTTTAGTTGCTATTCCTTGAAGATTTAAACTTATCGTGTATGTGAAATGCTCCAAACTTGTTTACTTGCATAGATATTATGCCTTGTCTTTGATTTCGTGTATTACTTCATGTCATGCTAATTGGTATGTTCTAATCATGTAAATTGCATTGATAATGTGATCCTTATATTCCCTTATTTTCTTATCGTGTTGTATGGATTATCCCTAACCTCGTTCAATTGCATAGATATTATGCCTTGTCCTTGACTTCATGTATAATCTCTTTTCGTGTTTTATGGAATGTCCCATCCTTGTTTAATCGCATAGATCATATGCCTCGTCCTTGATTTCAAGTATACTTCACGTCGTGTTAATTGGAATATCCCAATCTTGTTTAATTGCATAGATATTATGCCTTGTTCTTGATTCCATCTATAACTATTTTCGTGGTATGTGAATTAGTCCAACTTTATCAAATTGTGTAGATATTATGCATTATCCTTGATATCATGTATTCTTCTTGTCGTGTTCATGGAATGTCCCATCCTTGTTAATTGCGTAGATATTATGCCTTGTTCTTGAATTCATGTTTAACTTGCATAGACATTATGCCTTGTTCTTGAATCCTTGTATAACTCTTATCATGTTGATCAGAATGTACTAATCTTGTTAATTGCATAGATATTGTGCCATGTTCTTGATTTCGCGTATTATCCCTATCGTGTTAATTGGTATGTTCCAATCTTGTAAATTGTATTGCTTTATGTGATCCATGTATTCTAGTATCTTCTTATCATGTTCTGTGAATTATCCCAATCTTGATTCATTTCATATATGTATGTATATCATGATTCTTGTTGATTTATGCTCTAGGGTAGCTTAGGATACTCCCTGAGTCTCACTTTGACATAGACGTTAGGTGGCATGAGCCCCTTTGACATGTTTCACTTTAAGGTGATAAATAGTAAAACGCTAGGTCGATGCATGCTCATTTTTTACGAGTAGCTTTATGTTGCTCACCCCAAAGTTATTGGGGCATATTTCAGGTACGAAGACTTGGTTCGTGATGCTTATTGTTCCTTGGGTGACTCGTTGCCTTCAAGTTCCCATTTCATGCAAATTTTAGCATGAAACAACATTTTGTAGGCTTATATGTCAAACTTGTATTATTTGACTCCATAGATGTAATGTGTACATAAGTATAACCTTTGTATTGTATTTGACATGTATGAGATGAGGCCGAAGGTCAATGACATGTAATTTATATCCCATGTATCATTCGACTTCATGAAATTTTATGAAAATATTGAAAAATGCCAAGTTATTATTTTGCCATGGTTGCATCGGGTGTGGGAATTCCATTTTCCTTTTTTCATAGGGTCTCATTAATCATATATGAAGTGTGGCCAAGGGTCAAATGGTCATTTGAGACCATTTTATTATTTTGGATTTCAAAATTTCCATTTCAAGTTCATTTTTGCCTTTTTGGCAATCGGGTAGTTGGATTTTGACTCGGCCATTTCCGGGAGCCGCAGACCATTCTCGCACGTTCAAAATCATCATTTACATTTGCGTGAATGATTTTTTCCATGAAAAACCCTTTTGTTTGTGTTTTGAGCCTCCTTTGGACTCATTTCACCTTTTTGTTGAAAAACTCAGCCCAAGGGCATTTTAGAGATTTCCTTTGAGAAATAAATTCTGTTCTCAACTTTTTCACATAGAAAATGTGATTTTAAGGGGAGTTTCTTCACGACATTTTTCCGAAAAATGTCATCTTGATCTCAAAAATCGTGCTCCAAACTCATTTTTCTGCTAAAACACTGTTTCTACTGCATTTTTAGCATTCTGTTCAAGTTGAACCGGTTCAAGAATAGTTGAACCGGTTCAAGGTGTCATTTTGGTTCAGCTTGGGCTTATTGCCAAAGTTGAACCGGTTCAAGAAATGTTGAACCGGTTCAAGTCTTCTAGAGTTTTCAGTTTTGGACTTCGAACTTCAAACTGATGTAACTTCTTTGTTTTAACTCTGAATTGGTCTGTTCTTGAGTCTAAACTGACCGTGTCGAAGTCAGCTTTCCAATGGTACTAATTTTAGCTTCAGATTATTTTCCTAGCTCAAGATATCCTTGTTTTAGTGAGAGGGTGTCGGATTTAGTTCGAACCGGGATAGGGTTCAACTGGATTTCAGTTCCTTTGGCCTTGGGACTTCATGTGAAGCTACCAAAGGTTTTTTTTGAATGTTTTTGATCTCATTTGACTTGTTGGAAGTCAAATTCCTTCCTCTTAGGGTAAAATGACCATTTTACCTTAGTCCTTCCTTCGATAGGGTTTTCATACCCTTGTCCTTATTTTGCTTCCGCACTTTGTTTCTTCAGATTCTGTGACATCATGGAAGGTTATCAAAGGGTCTTAGAGGTGTGTTATGCCTTCGGAGATCATTGTCTTGTTTCTTGCTTCCGCATCTGGATCCATTAACGGGTCAATCTTTGGTTCATCACTGTAGTACCGGGTTGAATCAAAACCCGGGTCGTTACAAGCAAGGGTTGGAATAATACATACAATACGATAAGAGAATACTAGAAGATAAGAATCACATTATTAATGCAATTTACATGATTGGGACATACCAATTTACACGACGAGAGGTAATACATGAATTCAAGGACAAGGCATAATATCTATGCAATTAGACAAGGATAGAATATTCCATCTAACACAAAAAGAGCCTTCAATCTTCAAGGAATTCAACATTTGAAATTTAAGGAGTAAAATCATGAATGAAGCATAAAATCTATGCAATTAACAAGATTGGAGCATTTCACATAACACGACAAGTTTTAAATCTTCAAGGAATAGCAACTTGAAATTTAACGAGTGAAATCAACCAATGTGAAAACTCGGATATCGCCCGGATTAAAACCGTACTCTTGGGATTAATTTAGGGCTATTAACCCATGGGTACCTTCCCCTAGTGCGCACTATAGTGTAGGGAGCTCTCTATCTCCCGTACTAGAACCAAGTCCTAGCCATGTCAATTCTTGATTGATATCCCAAGTCCCAAAATCAACAAATTGTGTAAGTCAAGATTGTATCAAAATATAAGAAATGCATTAACCACGTTTCATGCACAACCAAGATTTTAGAACACACAAGTCATGCCTTAAGTTCTCAACTATAATGACATGTGAAATATCAAGAAATCATGGTACACATCTACATAGACTACAAACTAGGATTTAAACACAAAGAACCTATTGATTTAAATATACCACAAGTATAAAATTAATGGTTTAATTATCAACTAAACAACACATGAGTAATTAAATCATTCCAAGACAATGGTGCAAGTCTATGAAGTACATTAATGAAGCCAAGATACAAGGGGTCATGATTAAATTGATGGAAGCATAAAAGGGAATTTAATCTACTTAAGGGATTAAATTATCAAGATTACAAGGTAAGTCCAATGTTCTACAAACAAGATATATCAAGGACAAGTTCAATGTCAAATTATAAGTTCACTTCATACAAAATACAACCATGTGACTTAAATTCCATACAAAGGAAATAAATAAATGCAAGTCTCAAAACTTATCCGATTATTCTCAATTTGACACGTGAAGAAACTTGTCAAGGAAAACATGAATACCAAGTTAGAAGCTTAATTAAGTTCATGGAACCATTGAATGGATTTTAATTAATTCTTTTAATTAAAATCTCTAGATTTTTAAATTCATCCAAATGATCTCAAATTAATATATGTTATACAACATATCAAGACTTGATTTAAAAGTATGTTAAAAGAATTTTCCATGCAAGATACGGCCATGAGTATTAAACTTTAATACTAGAAAATAATTAAATGAAAGGTTTCAAAACCTAATCAAATATTCCCGATTTAATATATGTGAAAGTATATGGCATGCACATCAAGAATATCAAGTCAGAAATCCAATGGGGTGAATAGTACAAATGAAATAAATTAATCAATCAATTTAATTAAATATTACTAGATTTCAAAACATCTCTGATTACTCTCAATTTCACTTATGTTGGAGAGCATGCTAGGGCGTAATATAATATGCTAACACATATTGATTTCAAGCTAGTTAAGGCCACATGAATTAAACATTTATTCAAGATATATATTAAATAAAAACTTTAATACTTATTCAAATGCCCTCAATTTAATATATGCCAATGATCATGTTAAGGGGTAATATAATATCATTCCATATTTTTAAAACAAGTTCTGGATAACCGGGAAAATTAAATCTTACACAAAGAAATAATAAATTAAAGTTTCTAGATTTGATACAAAGACATGTAAATGAGTTGTAAAAGCATCACAAGTGTGCAATATAATAAGAAAATAAATTATAACACTCCCTACATCAATTTGAGATGAAAATCTCAAATCCCCACCGAAAGAAAAGTGCTCCGAATCCAACGATACCGCAGGGTTTTGTCGGGGACAACACGGTGAACAAGAATCTCAAGGAAGCCCCATGAAAATCATAACTTGACTTCAAACCTGAACTCAAAAATTGGTCAAAAATGGGTTCTAATAAGGGGGAAAGGTAGAGCATGACGAGGCCTACGATAAATGTCAAGGCCGAAGACTTTCTACCAAGGAAATCAAGTGGAGGAGAAGAAAGAGTGAGGGCAGCCCCTTGGGCTCCCATGGCTGTTGGCCAAGAGGGGGAAGAGGATAATGGAAAAGTGACTTTTCACTTTAAGACATTCTATTTATAGGAAAACCCTAAAAGTGCCTCGAAAGGACCCCGCCGGGTCTGGAAAAGTGAAATTTGAGCAAGCACGCTCAAACGGCAAAACTCTGTGAACGAAAAAGAACCGAGATGAGAAAATATAAACAACAGAAGAAACGACATCAAAAATTGAGTCCCGAGCAGAGAGATATGCTCCGAACCAGTTCAGTGGCAACTAAGGCCAAAAACCTTGAAACTGGAGAAAAATGACCAGAAGGAAATTCTAAGAGCACATGACTCAATGAAATGTGAAAATGAATCCCGTATGAGGATCCAGGCTCAAAATGTGATATTTTGCAATAACTTTCGTTAATTACATAATGGCCCTTCCAAAAAGGGTTAACTACACTAATGACCCAGAATGAAAATATCTTCCAAAAGTATTTTCTTAAAAACCCCTGAAATAAAATATTTTTAAAAGATATTTATGAAAAATACCCCAAGAAAAGAAAAAGATTCCGAAGAACTGTACATTCATGCCCCTATGGATACCGGGAGCAACTAGAGTACTTTTCTACAAAAGTAAAGTTACGTATTTCGTGGAAACCACTTAGAATGAAGATACGTGAAGTCAAAAACTAACTTTGAGCATGAAAAGTGAGGTTGTACAAAAAAGAAAATGATAAACGGGGAAAAGACAGAATAGGGAAAATGAGAAAAAGTGAATAGTGTCCGAAAAGTGAAAATGTGGAAATGACTCGGTCCTTAAAGAAAGTTGTTAATCCAAACGAAAGAGTCTCAAAAACCATTTTTGAGCACTCAAGATGACACTATGAGACGAGAAACTGAACTCAGAAAAGAAAATTAAACGGAAAAAATTTATCCGTAAAATTTCAGAAAAGGGAAAGGGAGGAAAATGACCGGTTCATTACACACTTTCTATTCCTAAGAAAATTAAAGTGGGACCTATAATATGGTGACCTTGTGGGTGGGTGTGCCATGGGGGGGTGCAAGAGGCACTGATATGCTACCACACTGAGCAAGCCTAAAGCGGACAATATCATACCATGTGGTGGAGTGGATCGCTATATAAAATTTTTTATAGGTTATGCTTATAACAGTAGTGCATATCGTTTTCTTGTGCATAAATCATACAATAAAAATAAGGATGAGCTTAAACATAGCATGTCGTGACCCGAATTTTATTCAACCTAGTACGTCAGTGATGACCCGTGGATTGACCCGTTAACGGATCCAGAATGCGAAAGTGAAAGATAAACTATAGTCCTTTGAGATACAAATCATCTCTAAGATAGTAATGTGACATACCATGAGGTCACGGAAGCTAAAGAGAGCAAAAGAGGAAACTAGAGTTTAAACAGGCTAAATCCGTCAATTAAGGGCATAATGGTCAATTCACAATCAAAAAGAGAAAATTGACTCTAAACAAGTCAAACAAGCTGAAAACAACTTAATCTAATCATTTCACAACATTCCAAGTGGTTCTAAGAACTTTAGATAAGAATTCCCACAAAACGCTCTTTCCCGGTTTAAGCGAAAATAGACACCCTATCACTAAAACATGAATAACTCTCACTGTGATTGGAATTTGAGAATGGCATTAGTACCATTGGAAATATGACTCAAAATCCATGAGTTTAGGCTCAAGAATCACCCCATTTAGGTTAGAAACGAAGGAGATATGGCCTTTTGAAGTTGGACCATCAGTGTTGAATCACCCCATACCTCAATAGAGAATAGAATCTCTATAATCCAAGACAACCAAGCTTAAAAATAAAAAACCAAACAAGGGTTTTATAGAGGAGAGTGAGAGGAAGATAAAGTGTTCCAAACTTATAAGTCTAAGGTGAGTAGAAGGAGGCCAAAATGAATTCTAAAGCTTTAAACCAAACTTAGTCTTCAATGGTAGCTAGGTTAGGGTTCTTGAGAGGAAAGAGATGAATGAATTAAATGTGAAAACACTAAGTTAAAATGGTGGGAGTCTCCACTCACTAGGTGCCCTTGCACTACCTCTCACACACACACTAATGCAAGACCAATTGTGTAGCCTACACTTGTCACCATCCTATGTAAACTTCCAAGACTTAATATTGAACCTACACTTGTTAACCATCCATGCCAACAAGAGCCCCTATCCTAGGCCAACAAATGGGTGAATCTCCACCCTCCATGTGTTAAGAGATTAAGTCTCCAAGTGGTTCTACCACAAAACCAACAAGTGGCACCTTAGGAATGTGACACTTGTCACATTTTTCAGAAATTGCAAATAGGTCCTTTTTAAAAATATCTTCCAAATTAAATTACAAAATGGTCTCGAAGACGAAAAATAATTACTTTATCTAATTACACAAAAACCCCTCAAGTTTAGGATAATTACCAAAAAGTCATGCTTTCATGCACTTTACAAGAAAAGTAAACATTTAATATGCTTTTCTACAAAAGTAAAAATGTAGATATCATGGAAATGAAATATCATGGATGTATGCCAAGCTGGAATCAAATCCGAGCACAAAAAGTGAGGTTATGCAAGGAAAAATGGAAAAACGACTAAAGGACGAAATAGGGAAAAAACGAGAAAAAAAAATTCCGAAAAAAAGAAAGGAAGGAAAATGACCGGGTCATTACATAGCAAAAGGGTTAGAACGTCTAAATCTTTTGGTCCTGATTATTATTATTTCTTAGATTAATTATGTGATATAATTAATCGTGTGATATAATATTAAACTATATTATTTATGTGAGTTCAATATTATTCATATAAGTGCTTACTTTTTGAGATTATAATATTGAGTTGTATAGTTGAATTACTTAGTGTGCATAGTAATTCAATTTTACAATATAGTTTATTTAATGTGTGATATTGATGAGCGCTGAAAAGTGCATATTTAAACCCCTTAAGCTTAGGCATTTTGGTACCTTTATCTATCTTACTTTACCGTTTTAAATTGATTTCGTATTATTTCCATTTTCAGGAACTTATCTCGAAAATAAGCTAACTCAGCCAAATAAGAGCTTAATTGAAGCAAATCTGGGATTAAACAAAGAAAGGAAAAAAGTGGAGAAAAAAGGAAGCGAATGAAGCCAAAGGTGGGAAACAGCAAAGTTCGATCAATTCAAGTTCAAGGTTCGATCGATCAAACTATGATCGATCTTAGTACTTCAAGATAGATCCAAGCCTAGACCTAAAAGCATAAAGTCCAAAAGTTCGATCGATCCAACACCATCCTTGATCGATCGAACACTTTTGTTCTTATTCAAATGATTGATCCTATCCACAGCTGTACCACCAACTAACCACTTTTGTTCTTTTCCCATAAATATCTCTCCAAAATATCTCGGATTTGTCTTTTCCTAAAAAGCTCAACCAATTGGATCGATCCAGCCTAAGTTCGATAGATCTCAGCCAGTTCGATCGATCTGAGTCCAAGGTTCGATCGATTGAACTTCCTCCAGTGTGAAAAAGTTAAAATTCCAGCTTGTGCAATCTGTCCTTTATCCAATCATTAGAGAATATCCTTTACACGACCCCAGCTCAATTTGTGTGCCACTTGACCTACCTATAAAAGAAATATAATGCACTTTTTGAACATATAGACTATTCTAGGGTTTAATCTCTTAGGGAGGAAGCTTAGAGGAGAAGGAAGTTAGAGACACCATTGGAGACTCTTCATCAACCAAGGAGCAAGCCTCTTCCATGGAGTTAGCCCTTGAGGGTTGTAAAAACATCACCATGAGTGGCTAGACATCCTCTTGGGGCTAGAGTTAGCCTCAAGCATGCTTTCTATATCTTAATGTTGTGTATTATTGAGGGATTAGTGTTGTAATTAATGTTTTGACACTTTGATATATTTAGATCTTGTCTATTCAATGATTTATGTGGTTTAATGCTTTCAATTGATCATTTCATTCTATCCATATGTCTATGTATGCTAGAATAGATGTTCATGTGCTAGTCTCTAGATTTTGTATTATTGATGCATGTCTATATGTATTGATGCTATAGATTTGGAGATTGTCAAAACATAGTGCTTAAATGAATACTCTTGTGATTTTCTTGATGGTCATGCTTATTCCTTGATGGATTATGCCTCTCCCCTAGTTTATTTTCATGCTAGTAGTGTAGATGTAGTGTTGTTGTAGTGTGGTGT
Organism: Cornus florida; assembly: GCF_030987335.1. Lineage (NCBI taxonomy): Eukaryota > Viridiplantae > Streptophyta > Magnoliopsida > Cornales > Cornaceae > Cornus > Cornus florida. Next base: position 54,630,447 of record NW_026775579.1, on the reverse strand, counting down.
TAAATAGGAGGACAATCTATGCTTGTTGTTTGATGATCCAAGCTTTTGAATGCAAGTAGCATATGTCTCTATCCTTGTGTTGTATTTGGATTATGAGCTTAATGAAATGATTAATGACTTGTTTTGATCTATTGTGCCTTTCACATGTTGTTTAGACAATATATGCTTCATTGTTTAGATATATTGTGCCTTTCACATGATGGTTAGATAATACATGCTTAACTAGTCATCCTTGCTTGTTGAATCAACCTAACACACACACACCAATGTTTCAACACACCATTTGCCCTTATTAATCACTTGTAAATGATATAAAAATGCATTACTTGGTGGTGATCTCTAAACCCTAAGATCTCTCTCTCTCTTACTTACTTTTAATTGCATTCTTTGCTATCAGTTAATTTAATTTAGTTGTTCTTTAATCAACCAACCAACCAATATATTGATCACTCGACCTGCTAGCCCTAATAACGATTCCACGACATTGGTCGATCCTCATAATCCCTTGGGACGATCCCTACTCGCCTTAGCTATATTTTTAGTGAAAGGTAGTAGTGGCTTCTATAAATGTAAAACTCTTGGCCCTCGCCTTAATGCACACTAATCAAGCTTGATGTGGTGTGGCAACACGATCTGCGCCATCAGTTTTTGGTGCTGTTGCCGGGGATTGATTGATTAGATTTGGTAACCTCGGATTTGTGGAATTGATTAGGATTAATACTCTTTTGATCGTGTTTTTACTTTACTTCTATTTTTCTTTTTGGTTACTTATTGTGTTGTTCTTACTTAACTAGGTGCATTTTTGGAGAGGAAGCAACCAAAAGAGCCATCAAGCATTCAATTCAAGCAAGCAAAGAAAGTAAAAAGCTAAAAATTCTAAAAATTGCTAAGCTAAGCTATAAATTTGGAGTTGAAGTGCTAAAGGACCTTAGTGAGACTTTCTTTACTCAATCCCTTAGTTAAATCGTTAGCCCGTGTGGAGGCTTATTTTTAATTGTCTTGCATCATTGTTGTTAAAGAATGGGAGTATGAATTAAGTCTTTGTGGAACAAGTCTAATTGCATTGTTTTGAAGGCATAGTGTTTGTTATTCTTTGTGTTTTACATTGTGCATGCATGGACGTCGTTCATTGAGACCAACTCTTATCCCTCTTGATTTGCATCTTGAATTTATCGTTAGAAATCCTAGGGGAAGAGGAAGTTCAAATAGAGCCAATCTATCAATGGATGACCATAAAGATAATCATGTTGAGAACCTTGGTCACATAGACCAACAAGGTATCCTTCATCCCAATATGAACAATGATAACATACAAGTACCATTAGGCATGCCTAGGCCATTCATTCACCAACCACCACAACAACAAGGCCAAGTTCCATATAAAATGCCAAGGCCAATGTATGCTCCACAACCTCCCATCAACAATCAAGGAATTCAAAACCAAGGTGTTCATGTTGCACCTTAAGTAGCTAATCCACCTCTTGCTTTAAGAGACTATTATCTGCCTAATGAGTATAATGCACCTACATGCATCCAATTGCCTCCATTTAGAGCACATCATTATGAAATTAAGCCACAAACCATTCAAATGCTTCTTAACTATCATGGACTTCCAAGTGAAGAACCTTACAAGCATTTGGATGAGTTTCTTGAAGTATGTTCCACCGTAAAATATACGGACATGCTAGAAGAGGTTTTAAGACTCAACTTTTTCCGTTCACCTTAAAAGATAAGGCAAAGTATTGGTTTAACAATCTTAGGCCTTTTTCAATCACCTCTTAGGCAAAAATGCAATAAGAAATCTTGAAGAAGTACTATCCGGTTTCTAAGACCAATGTCATGAGAACCTCAATTCGAGAATTGTCACATGGGGATGGAGAAATGTTTCATGAGGCATGGAAACGCTTCAATGAATTGCTTCGGAAGTGTCCACATCATGACATACCCAAATGGCAATTAGTTCAATATTTCTTTGAGAGCTTATCGGACAACTATAAGGGCATGGTTGATGTTTCCATGGGTGGCACATACATTGATAGGCATGAGGATGACGTGTGGCGTCTCTATAAGAGCATGAGTGAAAATTCTTTGCATAGAACACTATCATCCAAGAATGGTAGAAATTTACAAGGTAAGAAGAGTGTTAGCTTACATCAAGTCGACCATTCAAATGAAATAGCCGCCGAAATGAAGTCTTTATCTCAAAGGTTTGATCAATTTTTGATTAACCAAAACTCGGCGAACCAAGTATCTTCCTTCCCTAACCATTTCCATCGTGCATCAAATGAAACATGTATGACTTGTTCTAGTGTTCTTCATTCTACTTCTCATTGTCCTCATGAAAAAGTGCAAAATGAACCTAATGAACAAGTCAATGCGACTTTTGTGAACCAAAGGAATAATCCTTATGGTACTCATTATAATCCAAGTTGGAGAAATCATCCGAATTTCTCTTGGAAAAACCAAGGAGAGGGCTCAAACCCTTCCCAAGGTGGTTTTCAAGGGAAGTACATTCCACCTCCACTTCAAAACCAAGGATCCCAAGGTTATAGACCTTATCAATCATAAGGGAATCAATTTGCTAATTCTCATTTTCCCAACCAATCTTATTCCCAAGGTAATACTAGTAGTCTCGCCTTTGAAGAAAAAGTTTTGAATGCTTTGGGCATTTTAGAGGCTAATACTTAATTGCTTCATTCTCACTCTCAATCTATTGCGAAGCTAGAAACCCAAGTAGGGCAAATAGCAAGCACTCTCAATACAAGAGAGAAGGGAAAGATGCCTATCAATGCCCCACTTAAGCAACAATGTGTTGTGGAAACCCATTCCTCATCGGAAGGCCACACCATTGAACATGTTAATGCGGTGACCACCTTGCGGAGTGGTAGGATTGTGGACAATCAAGTTGGAATGTCCAATGAAGAGAGTGAACTGGTGCAACCTCAAGTTGTCACCCGTCCCGTTTCACATCCCAGTCCTCCTTCATTGCATATACATGATCTTGTAAATGAGAAAGTTTTGAAAAATGTGTTTGAAAAAAAAGTTTTAAAAAATAATGTTGAAAAGGTTTTATTGAAAAATGATTTGAAAACTTCTTATGTTGAAGTGAGTTCAAAAGAAAATTTTGAAAAAGTGTTCGAACCAAAGGTTCCATTTCCGGATGCCTTAAAAGGATCCAATTCAAAAGACAAGCAAAAGGCAAAAACCAATGAAATCATGGAAATGTTTAGGCAAGTGAAAGTTAATCTTCCACTATTGGATGCAATCAAGCAAATTTCGGCTTATGCCAAACTCTTGAAAGACTTGTGCACCCAAAAGCGGAAGAATAAGAGCCAAGCATAAAGAAAAGTGGTTTTGACCGAGCAAGTAAGCTCAATTTTGCAACATAACACTCTTCCAAAGTTTAAGGACCCTGGTTCACCCACTACATCATGCATTATTGGTGATCATATCATTAATCGGGCGCTTCTTGACTTAGGAGTAAGTGTTAACCTTTTTCCATACTCGGTTTATGTCAAATTGGGCTTAGGTGAATTGAAACCGACGTCGGTAGTTTTGTAACTTGCCGACTGATCCATTAAGAAGCCTAGGGGTATAATTGAGAATGTTTTGATAAAGATTGACTAATTATTCTTCCCGGTTGATTTCGTTGTCATAGACACGGAACCTGTTCCCAACCCTAAGAGCCAAATTCCCGTTATCCTTGGTCGTCCTTTCTTGGCAACCGCTAATGCCAACATCAATTGTAGGATGGGGATAATGAAGATCTTATTTGGCCACATGAAGGTGAAGTTGAATATATTAAATCCCACACCCAATTCATTTGACAAATATGAAGGAGAAGTTAATGTTGCAGATAAATGTCCTGATCTTCAATGTCAAGGAAATGAGCTTTTGTGTAAAACCAAAACTTCCAAAGGATCTTCTTCAACCTTGCATTCTAAAAGTCTTGTTCCAAACTCTTGCTTTGAAAGGGCATGGATGCCCAAAGGTTGTAATTGCATAGACAAGGGACCAAAGATTTCTTTTGAGCTTAATCCAACAAGTTCTTTAAGGAACCATTTGTTAGGTGGCGTTCAAAGCATCTACCACCCCAACAAGGAGGGGATGCATTATAAGATATTTGATCCGGGCTAAAAGAGCCCAATGTCTTGCTGGAGACGTTAAAGACTAGCAAAGGCATTCGTATGGTGTTAAAACCCTATTCCTCCCTCATTTCAATCTTTCATTTCATTTCTTGCGAAGTCTAGATACTTGTTTTTGGTTCATGTGCATTTCAAGGAACTTTGGTGAGGATTGCATAAGCTTTCATGACATTATTGAGCATTCTGTATAGTTCGATCGGTTGAAAAACTTGAGTTCGATCGATCGAACCCCTCTCTGCATCCAACACTTAAAAATTTTTTCAACCTGCAGAAACCTGCATCCAAATCACCTCTCTGTCCCATCGTTTGAACTAACTCTTAGATCGATCAAGAGACTTTCAATTGATCCAACTTTAAGTTCGATCGATCTTATGATTTAACACTTAGAAAAATTTTGAGCCTGCATCAACCTGCATATTTCAGCTCTCTGTCCGATCGTTCGAAACATTCCAAGATCGATCAAGAAGTCTTTCAATCGATCTAACTTCCAAGTTCGATCGATCTCATGTTCCAACACTTAACCAATTTTCTGAGCCAAAAACCTGCATATTTTTGCTCTCTGTCTGATCGATCGAACTCTTATTCCGATCGATCTCAGTCTTCATTTCATTATTTTGACTTTTCAAATTTTCAAAAATCCAAAAATATTTTCACTTTTGTTTTATTTTCATTTCATTTTATTTTATTTTAATTTTAATTTTAATTTTAATTTTAATTAATTTTAATTAATTTTATTTTATTTTTCAAAATGTTTTCAAAAATTCAAAAATATTCTATTTTAATTAATTTTTAATTATTAGTGTTTATTCAATTAAATCTAATTAAAAAAAACCAAAAATATATTATTTTATTTTATTTTAATTTTAATTCCAATTTTGAATTTTAATTTTGCAATGTTAAAAAGTTTCAAAAATCCAAAAATACTTTGAAGAGAGTTCATCAAAGTTCGATCTATCACAGTTGAGTTCGATCGATCGAACTCTGTCGGGAATGTTTTTAAAATAGAATCGAGGGTTCTCATAATCGATCATTTAGATCGATCTCACCCTCTCTGCAAGCCCTAACCCTCAACCCCTCTCTGCGCCGCTGTATCCACTCATCTTCCCCATCTCCGGCGTAGTTTTTCGGCGTGATCTAGGTGCCATTTGTCTATCCTCTCTGTGCTTGCATCTTCTTCGCATCTCATCCACTTCTCTCACTCGTTCAAGGTAAGAACCGAGATCCACTTTGAGATTTGATCTTTGATTTGATGATTTAATGATTTACATACTCGATTTAGGTTGTTTAGATGGTTGAATCTCCATTTTTAAAGCTTCAAAGCCCTGAGTTTTTATATGTATATATATGTGTATGCTTTTATGTATATATATGTGTTTTTGATCTATCTTTGGGAGTATGGGCCTTCTTTGTGATGGAGATTTGTTGATTTGAAGTGTTGTTGGGCCCACGAACACGTTCGTGTGGGCCCCATGCTTCCAAAGTCACAGATCTGTAACCTTTAAGATTTCAACATCGCATAGTTCGATCGATCAAACTAGTATCTCCAATCGATCTTGGGAGATCGAATGAACTCATGTCTTCGATCCATCGAAGTAGTGAGATCGATCTTACTTACTTTTGATCGATCCAACTTTTGTGATCGATCTCACTTCTTTTTATGATCGATCGAACTTCACAGATCTTTTACACACATTTCATTCATCATATCTTATGTTCATGCTATCTTATCTATGCCCAATGCCTGTGATATTCCACATTGGATGCATTTCATACTTACATTGTTTAGCATGTATCACATTCTACCACTTGCATAGATTCATGTCATATTTGTTTTGTCTAGTTTACTTAACATACACGATTCTATTTCGTGCTTTAAAATTTCTTATTCTGGCACTAACTCCCATTGTAAGTTTTTCTTTTTCTTTTTGCAGGCCATGGTTAAGAGGAAGACCTTTGTTAACAGGCAACACGGGCCCACCCGACATACTAGGCCATGGACAGAGGAGCCAGCAGAGCCTTCTTATGCATAGCGGGAGCCAGCACAGGCTACCCCACCTCAGTCACCATCTTATGAGCCTGAGGATGACTACATACCCTCCACCTCTGTGGCTCATCCTGCTTTCACTCCATCATCATCTCCACTGCAGACTGGAGCTGAGCATCCACATATACCCGCTCAGCCTGCTCAGCCAGCTCACCTGGGGTATGATAGGCCTACGCCTCGATATGCATGCATGACGCTCGACCATGAGTCAGAGTTTGACACGGCCTTCTTCTCTCGATCGGTGCTGACTCGATCCACCTACCATGATATTATTCAGAGGGGTCTAGCCGCTATTTTTGCCCCCGTCACAGAGCCAGTCTACCCACGGCTGGTTCAGTTTTTCTACCAGAACCTTCGACCATCGCCGCGTACCAAAGCCGAGATGGTTACTTCTGTCGATGGCCATTCGATCACCATCACAGTGGACTATTTAGCTCGTTCTTGCCGCTGTCCACACAGATGTCGTCCAAAGCTTTAAGACACATATCCGAGGCTATTCAGGCCTTCATATGCCGACATGGTAGTTTTTCTCACAGGTCACCATGCTAGTGGCGAGACCTTCTCCACTCGGACATTCCTTCCCAACGACCTATGGTTTACCGATTCCGTTCTCAGTCAGAACATATACATGGTGGGGCACAAGATTCAGAGGAGGGGCGATTATCTGACAGCCCTTTACTCCTTCTACACCGGGCACTGGGTGTCCATTCCCGTGCTCATTTGGAGCATGATGAGGAAGCTGTATAACGAGTACATTAGTAAGGAGACGCCCAGATGGGCTAAGTCTCTTCCTTTCAGCCACCTCATCACCCAGATTCTCATCGATCAGTGCTACCCTATCCATCCTCGGGAGCACCCCGAGAGAGGTTCCAATCACTTCCTTAGGAAGGACTGGAACAAGACCTACCACTCCATTATTACCAGGCTGCAGGACCACGTGGTACTGGCTGCAACAGAGTTAGAGTTAGAGGAGGCCTAGGCAGAGGCAGAGGCAGAGGCACCGGCAGAGGCAGCAGCAGCACATCCTGCAGCGGACGACGTACCAGTCGATCCAGCTGCCGAGCATTTAGATATAAACTTAGAGCACCCTGCAGACGACGCAGAGTAGGATTCTCCAGCCAGGTCGCCCATTCATGAGCAGGAGCAGACTCAGGAGCTTTCTTCTGATTCATCTATGCCTGAGACTCTAGATATGACCCCCGGCTTTGGAGTTCGTCTGCAGACGCTTGAGGATGCTATTGTTGCCTTCCAATCTGACCTTGCAGCCCACAGAGCTGATTTTGCTGCCTTCCAGAGACATCCGCGGAGCCAAACCTGCCCGTCCTGCCTCATCCTCAGAGCCAGACCTGCCCGTCTTACCTCATCCTCCTGAGCTCCCAGTCTTTTCTATCTCATGATCCCTCTCTCCTTTTAAGACTTTACTTTTGTCACTGTACATTATTATTTTTACAACCGGTTTGTCGGCTTTGATATTTTTGTTGTACCTGCACTTTATCTATTTTATATATCTGTTCTTGTTATGGATGTCATATATTATATTCTTATATCTGTATGTTTGACTCCATCAGGTGCATCACAGTGACTTCAGTGAGAGAGTGCTACCCAATTTTCAGGACCACCCCTATACCTCTCTTATTTCTTTATCTGTTTATCCCATTTACACTTGCATGACCACTGTGCACTGATTATCCTATTTTGTTATCTAATAAGTTTATCCAAGTGCCAATTTTCAGGACCACAATTCATCCCAAGTTTGGGGGGGCCATGCCACCCACTTTGGATACTTCAGTCCCGATTATTCTTGCTTAGTTGCATTGGTATACTCGTTCATTTGTTCTCTTTACACATTGAGGACATTATGCAATTTAAGTTTGGGGGAATGGTGTTTTACAGTATTAGTTTTAAATTCAAATTTTGAGCATGACTTGTGTATTTGAGGGATATTTCTATGATTGGTCTATATCTAGCTATGATTTTGATCTTTTGAGGACTGTATTGCTTAAAATTTAAAAATTGCTTGACTTGAGAGTCTAATACTCCTTGTATGCCTTGTGGATGCCATTTAGGAGTAAATTTTTCGAAAGATTGATATCTTGCTTGCATTTGTGCTCCACATCATCCTGATTTTGTGATTGTTTTAAGATTCACTCTAGTTTTCTATACTAGCATAAGTGCACACTAGTATTCAATTTTGGGGTACATGTTTTGTTGATTATTGAATTGGTTATATTCCAAATGAGCTAGTAGTGCATTGAAAGCTTTCATTCTTGATAAAGATGGATAACAACCCCTTTTTACTAAGTAGCCGGGATTCTAGCCTCATCAAGTATTGAACTTCTCGCGCCGAAAGGTGGAGGGCCCAAACTCTAGGTTAATAATTAAATCAAAAAAAAAAAAAAAAAAAGTTACAAAAGCAATAAAAAAAGTGAGGACTTCTCCCAAAAAGATGAGAAGTGGGAAATGATTAGATGGAGGTTGTTTTGATTTGTCGCCTAGTTGATTTGAGCTTGTAAGTCCATAGGGGTGTTTGAACACCTAATGCACTAAAGCCGTCTGGTTTCGGAGTCATTGACCTAACGCTGGACCTCATGAATCGTTAGAAAGCTTAATAGATTAACACATTGCACCATACTTCCATCTTTGATCCTATATAAAAAAATAAAAATAAAAAATCGAGTGAAAAGAATAAGCACACCTAGAACAATAAGCTTTAATAAAAGGTTCACTTTTTATCTTGATGATCGGTACTAGATTTGTGTGCTAGTTTGAGGGTAAGGATGTGATTAATTCTTTAGTTGGCTAAGATAATAACACATTTGATGCCGGTCCACTCAAAAAGGATTCTAGAGTTGTTTTGATTTACATGATCATTTTCTTGATGTGTGGAGGACCATATTTGCTTACTTGATGTTGAAATTTTGGGAGATTGCTTGGAAAGGGTTGAAAAATTACATACTTAAGGTAGTTTTCTCCCAATGCTTGTTTGCAATATTGGTACCTCTTTTGAAAGAATGAGCTTAATGGTTGTGGGTACCATTTATGGAAACCCTCACGAGACTTCACTCGTCCACTAGGGGTAACCTAGGGGTTTAAAAGGCTTATTGCATGTGCTAAGTGTAATCGTGTTCCCTATGAAAGTGGCGTTATTCATTTATTGTTTTCTAGATTCATACTTGTATAGTTGTTTATTTCATTCCTTTACTTTCTAGTTCATTGCTAGGGACTAAACAAATGAAGCCAAAGCTGGGATTAAACAAAGAAAGGAGCAAAGTGGAGAGAGAAGGAAGCAAATGAAGCCAAAGCCGGGAAGTAGCAAAGTTTGATCGATCCAAGTTCAAGGTTCGATCGATCAAACTATGATCAATCTCAGCACTTCAAGATAGATCCAAGCCTAGACCCAAAAGTATAAAGTCCAAAAGTTTGATCAATCCAACACCATCCTTCGATCAGTTGTCCTATCCACAACTGTACCAACCACTAACCACTTTTGTCCTTTTCCCATAAATATCTCTCCAAAATATCTCGGATTTTTTTTTTCCCAAAAAGCTCAACCAGTTGGATCGATCCAGCCTAAGTTTGATAGATCTCAGCCAGTTCGATCGATCCAAATTCAAGGTTTGATCGATCGAACTTCCTCCAGTGCGAAAAAGTTAAAATTCCAGCTTGTGCAATCTGTCCTCTATCCAATCATTAGAGAATATCCTTTGCACGACCCCAGCTCAATTTGTGCGCCACTTGACCTACCTATAAAAGGAATATGATGCACTTTTTGAGCATATAGACTATTGTAGGGTTTAATCTCTTAGGGAGTAAGCTTAGAGGAGGAGGAAGCTGGAGACACCATTGGAGACTCTTCATCAACCAAGGAGTAAGCCTCTTCCATGGAGTTAGCCCTTGAGGGTTGGAGCAACATCACCATAAGTGGCTAGACATCCTCTTAGGGCTAGAGTTAGCTCCAAGCATGCTTTCTATATCTTAATCTTGTGTATTATTGAGGGATTAGTGTTGTAATTAATGTTTTAACACTTTGACATATTTAGATCTTGTCTATTCAATGATTTATGTGGTTTAATGCTTTCAATTGATCATTTCATTCTATCCATATGTCTATGTATGATAGAATAGATGTTCATGTGCTAGTCTCTAGATTTTGTATTATTGATGCATGTCTCAAAACATAGTGCTTAAAGGAATGCTCTTGTGATTCTCTTGATAGTTCATGCATATTCCTTGATGGATTGTGCCTCTCCCCTAGTTTATTTTCATGCTAGTAGTGTAGATGTAGTGTAGTTGTAGTGTGGTAATAAATGGGACGACAATCTATGTTTGTTGTTTAATGATCCAATCTTTTGAATGCATTTAGCATATGTCTCTATCCTTGTGTTGTATTTGGATTATGAGCTTAATGAAAGGATTAATGACTTATTTTGATCTGTTGTGCCTTTCACATGTTATTTAGACAATATACGCTTTATTGCTAAGATATATTGTGCCTTTCACATGATGGTTAGACAATACATGCTTAACTAGTCATCCTTGCTTGTTGAATCAACCAAACACACACACACCAATGTTGCAACACACCATTTGCCCTCATTAATCACTTATAAATGATATCAAAATGCATTGCTTGGTGGTGATCTCTAAACCCTAAGATCTCTTTCTTTCTTACTTACTCTTAATTGCATTCTTTGTTATCACTTAATTTAATTTAGTTGTTCTTTAATCAACCAACCAACCAATTATTTGATCACTCAACCTACTAGCCCTAATAACGATTCCATTACATTGTTTGATCCTCATAATCCCTTGGGACGATTGATTGGTTGGTCAATCATACATCAACCTTCGCAATAGCACGAATCATTGTAAAATAGGGCTATTGGTCGGGTAAGTCGAACCACTGGAACTGCGCTAGTCTATGGCAACCTAAGAGTCTAGATTACTTTTAGAATGATGAGGGGGTATATAGAGTTTTGTTGGTTTGTCACTTAGTCACTAGAATTGAAATGTGCTTAAAGAAATAAATGCAAGGAATTTAAGAGGAAGAAGTCTAGAAAAGGAGGTCTAGGGAAGTGAATTCACCACCAATCCTATAAACATACTAAATTTCTATTAACTTGGGAAACAATTTCACTACATGGCAATGATATGTAGCAATACTAGATTGCTACATTATCCTCAAGAAAATCATAGGATCAAGATTTAAGTATAATCCCTCAAAGAGCCACATGCTAGAACTACCTAGATTAGGGTGTAGCCATAACATGCTCACTAAGCTAGGGACCATCAAACCCCTCAATCATTATGCTAATAGCACATGAAGTCAAGATACAAGATTAATCCATCAAAAGGAAGTCTTAAGCTATGGATTAACAAATTTCTCATACAACATGCCTTTAAACCCATTTCACAATTTCATTTCCATTCTCACTATGAAGATGCAAGTTATATAATCATGAGAGGATAAAATCTGAGACAAGATAATGAACTCAACATGATCATTTATAGGCATTGAAATCCATTACAACAAGTGTAAGTGCTCTAAATCATGAAACTACCATGTACATGAATCATTCCCCAAATTAGATGAAAAGCATGCTTACAAGAGAGAGCTTCATCACCTCTCTAGATGGAGGTTTAGTTATCCATGGATACAAAAATGGAAGAAGGAAGCTTGGAAGAATAAGCCATTTTCGAGCTCCCTTCCTTTGGCTTCAAGAACACACCCTCCTTGCTCTCTTCTCTCTCTCTATCTTCTCAAAAAAATGAAGCTTAATGTCAATGTGTGGCCTCCTTCCCTTTATTAGATATCTTATCCACTCCAAGAGGCCACCAACCAACATCTCCAACCACTTCATTAAAGAGGAAAACAAAATGAAGAAACCAAGGTGCAAGTGGGCTGAAATGAGCCATTTCCGAAGGGCATTCTGCCCAAAATTCGAGCACTCAAAGCAAGGCCTCGAGCACTCGAATTTAGTGTAAAAAGCTCCATGCTTCACTTGCTCTGCCCAGACCTACTTTGATGAAATGGCCATAACTTTGCGCTCCGAACTCCGAATGACAAAATGTTTGAAGATTTAGAGAGCTAATTCAGAGCTTTAAATACTTCATGTTTTGGTGGAGATCCAATTCTCAAGGATGGGTGGTCGAAAATGAAGATCAAGGCAGAATTTCATTGCTGCCAGGCAGTTCTGCGCACCTCTGGTAACAAGGCCATAACTCTCTGCTCCAAGCTCCGAATGACACAACGTTTGAAGATTTAGAAAGATAATGCAGAGCTATAAATCTTTCATGTTATTATGGAAGTCTAGTTCTTGAGTTTGCTAGGTCGAAAATGGCGACAAAAGTCAAGTTCCACTGCTGCCAAGCTTCAGCATTGTGCCTTTGCATTCAAAATTTCAACAAAACATCATTTTGGCTTCTTTTAAGCCAATGAACCTGAAAATAAACAAAAATGCACAAATGAAGATAATCTACATAATAAAATAAAAAATGGACTTAACTAATGCAATTTAGGACGCTTGAATATGCAATATTCGGCGCTTATCAACGATCCCTACTCGCCCTAGCTATATTTTTAGTGAAAGGTAGTAGTGGCTTCTATAAATGTAAAACTCTTGGCCCTCGCCTTAATGCATACTCGTCAAGCTTGATGTGGTGGGGCGGCACGATCCATGCCATCAGATATTATTAACATTATATGAGTTTATGACTGGTTTGTGTATTTAATACAATAAACAAAAATTGTCTAGTCAAGGAAAAAGATCTATACTAATGTCCAAGACACGTATAGCTGTGAATGGGCTTAATAAGAGAAGATTTTTCGACAACTCTAAGAGTTTAATGGAAAATGTTATGGATACACTAAGTAAGTACACTAAGACAAACTAAATCAAGCTAGTTAGCTATAATGTACAATTTAGTTAAAAGCTAAAATGTTACTAGGTTGCAAACTAGTTAGCTTAGCTATAAGCTAAAATGATTACTAAGGTGCGCAAAATCTAAGAGGAAGATGAAAACCAGTTAGTTAGTTCTAGCTCTCAACTTGGTAGAAAAAATAAGAGGATGATAAGTAACCATTTTAACTATAAGCTATTAAGTTATACATCATATCTGCTCATATAGGAGGGAAGAATATTACTTATAAAGTAGTAGTTTTTTAAAGAATATTCTTCAAAACAAATTCCTCTACTACCAAGGCAGGTAGACAACTTAGATAAGTGTGTACTAAAACTATAAGCTACTAGAATTGATAGCCGAGCAAACTTAACTTCAAGCTAGTGTTAATAACTGAGAAGTGGGTGTTCATCATAACCTAGTAGTGAGATATGAGAAGAGTGTACTTAATCTAAGCTAGTAATGATAGCTAAGAATTCACTTTTAACTAGTAATGATAGTTGAGAAGTGAGTGCTCACTATGTGGTGATGTATCCAAAGCTTAAATAATAATCGAGTTATTTTCTTGAATGGTTGAGTTATGTGATGTGTGACACATGAAATGTTATGACATGTTAATATGACTAATTTAACATAAACCTAAATATAAATAACTCACTTCATACATATGAAAAATCTAGAAGCAAATATTAATTAGAGCCTAATCTAATTAATTTCTCTAGCATTAATTCTCAATAATGTCTGTGAATTATTATAAGAATAAGTTAGAGATAAAGTGACAAAATGAATACAGATGCACTAAAGACTATATACATGCTTGTTAAGAAGCGGGTATGGAACCTTGAAAACTAGATGAGGTAAGTATTTAATATGTTGTATTTCCAGAGTTCAAAAATTATAATAAATACATCAGAGATAAAATTTCAGGATTATCCCAAAGTTGTGGGGAGATATTATCCATAGATGAAATTTGCTCCGAGTCACTCAACTTAAGAGAAATACTTATAAATGTGGGGCTTCCAAGTCCTAAGAATTTTAGGATATAACCAAAAATCATTTATAATATTATAACAATAGTGCATGTTATTTCCAATAAGGAAAATATTATGGAATAACTAGAAAAGTATATGATAACGAAAGCCTAACTAACTTTTGTAGATGAAAATCTCAAATATAAATACTAGTCAAAGTATATCCATAATTGAGATTGCAAGATATCTTAATAATTGTGTTTAATTGCACAGTTTTAATCCAGGATAAGATCATTGAAAAATAATAAATTGGGTAGTTGAGATACACCCCTAGTCCAATATTACATAGATCGAGGTATCTAACTAAACTGGAGGTGGAACATTGATGCAATCTGGATGTGGGATATTAAAGACTTCAAATCTAAGAGTGGATTTGTCTTTTATATTAAAGGTGTAGTTGTATGTTCTTAATAAATCAAATAGGAAAGTTAATAGACTTCAGCTAGAGGACATTTCAAAGTAAGTCTAAAGAAAAGGATATTGCTAACAATAAGCAATTTTAGGGCACAAAGTATACAATTGCTCTTAACTGGAGAAATCTCTACAGAGTGTAATATTTCTAAACACAACCTTGTGGCCACATATAAAATTAAGGTTGTACTATAGAGCAATTGTACAGATCATCGAGGGGAGTGGGGTTAAACCCGAAAGCTAACGAGTCACCTTAACGGAAACCCAACCTATCTGACTAGAGATCCCAAGATCTACGTTCAAAGGGACAACATAAATTCTAAGTGATTCACCAAAAGTACGGGAAGATATAAATCTTCTACCCATTTCTATGATGAGGCAGTGTTACCTGCAGTGAGGATTAGGATAAGCTACGCTTTTAATAACTCTTATACCTTGAAAATTCAAGTGAGGTATGGTAGGATAATCTTAATAAGAAGTCAACTATATGAGTGTGAAATGGGGCCGCTTCTATGAGAACTATAAAGGCTAAGTTTTCTGGAGCACTCATTGAATAGCAGGAGTTGTTTAAGGCCAAAATGAACACAACAATGAGAACCAACTTTGTGAGGAAGGGAACTATGTGTTTGCTATTGTCTTGGTTTATATCAATGGCTGAACAGTTCAAGACACCATATTTAGTAAATCCGATAGTAATACACTAGAGAAGGTTCAAGGCCAAAAGCTACCTATCCCGATGAAGTAACTTTCTAACTATACTCTCCCTAGTGTTTGCATGATCATCTTTTGCATGATCATCTTTTGCATTTAGGCAGCCAATTTCCATTCATGTGGGGGATTGTTAGAAATTGTGAATGAAAATTATTTGATTAGTCATCAATAGATGTCTTTTACTGAACATGTGTGATTACTGGTTGGCTATAGGATAAAAAAATATAACTTAAAATGAATGGACATAACCTATTGGAGTAGATGTGTTTAGTGGTGAACAGACACCATGTGAACCATTGCAACCTATTAGAGTGGATGTGTCTAATGGTGAATAGAAATCATGTGAACATTACAACCAATTGGAGTGGTTATGTCCAGTGATGAAAAGACACATATAAATGGTTGTGTCCAGTAATGAAAAGATACATATAAATGGTCGTGTCCAATAATAAAGAGACACACCCAATCCGAAAAGGTACTTCTATTTCTATAAATACCCCATTGGGCTGCCATTTGCAATTTATTCAATTTAATTCAATTTTGTTTTTCTCTCTCCCTTTCTAGACTTGAACCTAACCCAAGTAGGCTCAAACCATAGGTCAAGTGGTCCGAGCCACTTAGACCCTAATCCAATTTCATTGAACCATATTAAGATTGGTCTGAACTATTTGGTTCGGATTGCATCCAATTTAGCATTTATATAGTATAGATGCATTTTTGAGTCAGAGAGAGTATTACACGAAGGAGGATCGCCGTATCTACAAGTTTGTAGTGCTGCTACTGGTGGATGTAAACCATTGTATCCTGGGAGATAGACGCCACTGAGTCCGTTAGTACCATAGCGCGGCGAATCTGTCTTAAGGACATAGTATTCAATACTAGCGTCGATCTAAGTTCTTTATTTATTATTTATTAATTTATTGCTTTATTTTGCATATTTAATTAAATATATAGTTGCATATTTTATTAATCATTTCTTAGCATATTGTTAATTATTTCATAGCATATTAGTATAAGGGTTGATATATCTTAAATGTCATATGAAGCATATATTTTACTAACAAGACTTAGGTATGTTTATTTGTAAAGAAGCCGTCCCCCCCTGTTGTTGTTATATATAAGGGTTTTAAACCCTTATTTAGTCCTATCGAAGAACAACTCTCAGAAGGGGGTAAAACACTCTAATGTTTTGCAAGATCACAAAGAATTGTAAGGCTATCCACCAAAATCTAAAGGTATATGTGCTTTAATCATCAATCAGGTACGAGACTAAATTCTTTTTTAATTAATTGTAGTATTCTTGATTTCTACATGTAAAATATTTGATTAAAAACCCAACAATTGGTATCAGAGCAAGGTTACTATTAGAATTTATCGTGTAGAAATCAAGATAAGAATAACTGAATATATATTATATCTTAATGTCAGCATAAATATAGATGAGTTAAAGTACATACATATGTGTGCGTGTGTATGTGTGTATATATATATTTCGATGGCAATAATTAAATCCATGACAATTGGGGATTTTCACCTTCGGGGCTCACTATTTTAGTGTTCACGATTTGTGTTTACGTTAACATTAAACACATGTTTGGATGATATTAGTTGGATATTTGCCACGTCTTATAATTTATGTTTCTTGGTAAAGGATTCGTGAATATATGACCAGATTTCATGTAACGACCCGGATTTCTCAACCCGGTGTGTTAGTGATGAACCGAAAGTTGACCCGATAATGGACCTGAAATGTGGAAGCGAAAGAAGCCAAATGACCTCAAGAGATGTACGTCATCCCTAAAGCCCCAAAATGACTCTCCATGAAGCCACAAAACTCAAATGAGCTAAGCAAAGAGATGAACTAAGGGCAAAATAGTCATTTCTCACTGAAAAGGGTGCCACCATGCACACCATTGGAAGGACAACGAAAAATGAACTAAATTAGACTCAAGAATCGTCTGATTCTGAGTCCGAGCAGAAAAGATATGAAATTCCAACACCTGATGCGAAAGTTATGAAGCAATGACTTAACATTTTCCAATATTTTCATAATAAACTTTGAAAACAAAAGTGCATAGAAAATGACATACATGTCATTGGCCTCCGGCCTCATCTCATACATGTTAAATACATTGAAAAGAGTGCACTTACATACACTTTACATATACGAATCAACGAATACAAGTTTAAACAAATAAGGCTACAAAGAGGCATCTTATGCTAACACTTGTATAAAATAGAAACTTAGAAACTGTAAGCCATCCAAGGAGCAATGGAATCTTCAAATCCTGAGTCCTGTACCTGAAATATGCCCCAGTATCGTAGGGGTGAGTGACATAAAGCTACTCGTAGGAGATGAGCATGCATCGACCTAGCATTTTACAATTTTATCACCTTATGGTGAAACATGTTAAAGGGGCTTATGCCACCTAACGTCTATGTCAAGATGAGACCCAGGGAGCATCCTAAGCTACCTAGATCATTTCTATTATAATCACATTGTTCATGCAATTCAAACAACATGGAAACATGTTATACAAGGCAACAAGATATAGATTCTCAAAGTCTTCAACTTGAAATCCAAAATACAAAAACAACAAGTATGGGTCATGCCACCTAACGTCTATATTCAAAATGAATCTATAAGGTCATTCCTAAACTACATTTGAACATCAAAATACAAATTATGATATCGATGCAATTTAACCAACAACGGAACTTCCAATACAACGCATGAAGCATGTTATCACAAGGCTACATCTTAAGCTCAAAATAGGAAATCAAATAAGGAACAACAAGTTACGATATCATCTAGTTATCAACTTGAAATGAAATACGAAATCAAACAAAGTGGATACTCGGACGTCACGCCGGATCAGACCGACAACATAGTTACTTTAAGGTTACTAGCCCATGGGTAACCTCCCTATGTGCGCACTAGACTATATAGAGGGACAATCTCCCGTACTAGAACCAAATCCTAGCCGTAGACAAACAACGACATCCCCAAGTTTCCAAAATCAACAAATTGTGGAACAACGTGTATATATCAACATATATATACAAGATATCAACTATTTACCAAGCACAATCCAAATTTTGGAAACTTATACAATACATGTTCAAAATTCACAACTACTATGGCATGTAAGATGTCAAATACAAAGTGTGCAATTCCTTACACATAGCAATAATATATTCAATAAGGAAAAACATATTCTCATGAATATAAAAGTAACAACTATGTTATCCAATGCTCAAAAGTAATCAAGTGAACATACATCAAATCCAAATCCATGATTTAAATATAGAAACAACTTCCAAAATGCAATTAAATCCATAAAGTAATAAAGTAGAATTTAATTAAACATAAATAGTTAAATTCTCTAAATTTCAAGTTAATCCAAATAACCTTAATTTAATATATATTGAAAGACATGTCATGGTCATCATATATATAGCATCAAATGACAAGTTAAGTGATTAAAACACTTAAAACAAAATTAATCAAGCTAATTAATTAATTTCCTCTAGATTTTTAAACAATTTCAAATGCCCTCAATTTAATCTATGTTAGAGAACATGCCAAGGCCTATTTAAATACTACATTACAACTTGATTTAATACTTGATACAACCATGTGAATTAAACTTTCACTAAAGATAAATATTAAATAAAAGTTATAATTCTTAATCAAATGATCCAAATTTAATATATGTTAACCAACATATCTAAGCATAATTTCCTAACATGTTACAATTCAAATCAAAGTTATACATCATCATAAATTTTAAATCTTATACAAAGAAATAAAAATTACTAACTTTCTAGATTTGATACAAGGCATACATATATGTTGTATAATAATGGCAAACACACAATACAACACACAAATAATCCTAAAACATTTCCTACCTCAATTGGAATGAAAATCCCAATTACCACCGAAATGAAATCGCCCCAAATTTTCGGTCCGCAAAACGGATTTTTCAGCTTGGTACCTTCAACTTGTAAAATTCATAAAAAATTCAATTCTAACCCAAATTGAATGAATCCAAAGCCCAATGAAAGCTTAAACACTATAATTTGATAATATCAATTTAGTTTAACAAAATATTTTTCCAATTGAAATAGTTTTGACCCACAACTTTGAAACAAATTCTGCCCAGAAAACACATTTTCAACCTGTAGCTTCCAACTTTGAAAATTCATGAAAAATTCATTTGACATCCAAATTGGGCAAAACTAATTTATTTTGGAAGTAAACATATGAGAGTGTAAAATTGGAAATTTAAGCCATGATCCAAAGTCAAAAGGTTAGTGAAATAAATCATCTAAAAATATGTGTTCCAGCTGTAATAAAAACATGGACAGCAGATAGTTTCAGATTTTTTAAAAAATTTAGAAATTCTCTAAACTCGTGAAAAAATTCTGAGTAATGTAAAACCCATGGGGGAAGTTCCAGTAAAAATTTCAAGATAATTAAAGCACCACAGCTCCAGATAAAAATTTATTTCCGGACCAAAAAGGAAAAGCTTCAAATTTCCAGCAACTAGCTTGCAACTTCAAAAATTCATAACTAATTCATTTTAAATCCAAATTACATGAAACCATTACTAAATGAAAGCTAATTGAGTATATTTTCATATTCTATATTTAATTTGACAAGATTAATTTCAAGTTAAAACAGTTTAAGGGCAAAATACAAGCCTTCTCTTCCATGCATGTAAAACACTCAATAATGACATGAAAATACTTCAAAATAATAGATCAATACCTAACTAGAGAATTGAATCTCTAGATACCAAAGCAAAACTAGGAGTTAGGCTAGATCCTTCAAAGGTTTTAAAGAGGAGGATGAGGGGAACAAAAAGTATTCCAAGCTTTATAGTCTAAAGTAAGTGGAAGGGCCTCAAAGATCAAGGTCAATGCCTAAGGCTTCAAGCTCCATCCATGGAGGCTAGGGTTTTCTTGTAAGGAAGAGAATGAAATAATGTGGTTAAGTGTGAGTGGAGGAAATAGAAATCCTCCACTCACTATGTGCTCTTACACCATGGTCAGCACACACATCTATGGTCAATTGCACAAGAACCCTCCTTTAAAACCATAATCCCAAAGTGGCCCAAAGATATTTGCAAGACTAAATTGTGAACCTACACTTGTCACCAATCCATGGCTCCTTCCTAGGCTTAATCCCACACCTACACTTGTCAACCATCCAAGCCAACAAGTGCACCAATCCTAGGCCAACAAGTGGGTGAATCCTCACCCTCCAAATGTCATCATCCAATGCATGCATTAAAGTGTTTCCACACAAATGTCAACAAGTGGACCAATGAGAGTGGGACACTTGTCACACTTTTTTAAAAATTGTAAAAAGGTCCTTTTTGAAAATATCTTCTAAATTTAATTGCAAAATGGTCCCCAAGATGAAAAATAATTACTTTATGTAATTACACTAAAACCCCACAAGTTAAGAATAATTACACTAAAGTATACATTAATGCCCCTTTATGAAAGAAGTAAGCAATCAACATGCTTTTCTAGAAAAGTAAAAATACCACTATTATGGAAATTAAATATCATGAATGCATGCAAAACCGGAATCAAATCTGAGCACGAAAAGTGAGGTTGTGCAAGGAAAAAGGATAAACGAGAAAAAGACAAAATGTGAATAGTGTTCGGAAAAATAAAATATGAAAATGACACAATCCCCAAAGGAAGTTGTCAATCTAAGGAAAAGAGTCTCGGAAATCATTCCAGAGCATTCGAGACGACATCAAGTGATGAAAAACCGAACCCAAAAAGGAAAAGACAACGGGAAAAAAAAATATCCATTAAAATCTGAGAAAAATAAAAGGAAGAAAAATGACCGGGTCATTACATTTCATTAAATGGTTATAAGAGTAAAAGTCAATGAAATATAATATTATAGTATTTATTTATTATATATTGGCTCAAGAAAAAGCAATCTGGTCCGTTGTTTTCTTGCGAGTCTTGGTGTATATGCATGTGATAAAGAAGTCAATGTTCACATTAATTGTTATGATGTATAGATTCTCCCACCTAAATGGTACATGAGATTTATGTTGTGTTTGGCATATATAAAGATAGTCAGTTTTGAATTAGCATTTAGAACCAAGTACAAACAATTGGCACCTTATTTTTGGTGCATGATAAGAATGATATCACAAGTAATATGGGTTTGAGTATTCCCACATGCATATATATTCGACCTTGTATATGGTTAGTACACTCTGTTTGGAACAAAATTTCAGTTCAAATTTTATTTTTTTGATTCACTGTTAATTTAAGTTCAAAGGGATTGAATGATCTCATATCCTTTAAGATGAAAGGTTCAAAAGCTGTAATAGTAATTATTGAATATTTAGTTGACTGCATATAAAATTGAGATGATTTAGTTTTGATATCACACTTATGGGTTCATTATTTATGCTCATATTTATATAACTAGTGGAACCATTGAATAATATTGAGCAACAATGAACACTATTGTAATGTTTTCAATTTTTACCATTTTCCATTTACTAGAATTTTTTGATTTTCTGAGGGTATTTTCGTCTTTTTTGGTTTTACGTGTCGGACGCCGTGGGGTGTGTCGGTTATATCTAAGAGTTGGTTGGGGCATTCTATAGAGTTCAGGACTCTTGGAAATGCAATGGTTGTCATTTCGACATTTTTTTGTTTTTTGGGCCGGGTGGTCCTAGGTAGGACCCGCTACCGGAGTTGTTGCGCATGGGAGTTGCGTCACGAGTCCACTGCATTTCATGCATGTTTATTTTATTCACAATTATGTGATTACATGCTAAATTATATGGTTGTGATTTAATTGGAATGTATACACATAAATTATAAAAGAAAAAAAAGGTGAGATATTTCTTTGGTAGGGCCCACAAGGAGCTATAACTTTTATAATGGCCATAAGGCCATTACATGGCCTCTAATCTTCTCTCTCTCTCGTCAGATTCTCTCCCCCTCCTTTCTCACTTTTTCTTTTTCTTTTCTTCAAGATTTTGAGCTTAAATTTATCTTCATCCTTTTGGAATTTGATAGTGCCGTTTGAGATAAAGTTAGAGAGCTCGTTGAGACCTTCAATTTGATCAGAGCCAAGTCTTGTTTGGCCAACCTAGGGATTTCAAAAATTTGGGCATTTTGGAGCTTTTGCTTCTAAGTTGAGGTAGGGGTTTCTAAGCCATGAATTCTTTGACTTTTATGAGTTGTTTCTCCACAATTTGTTGTATAGCATGCTTAATTTGTGTAGGTTTCTTGCAAATTAGCTTAATTGTTATATATGAAGTGTGTGGCCATGTGTTAATTGATGTATCACGAAAATACATGTTTAATTGTGGTATAACATGCTTAAATTGTGTTAATTTATTGCAAAATAGCCTAAATGTTATATATGAATTGTATAATTATGTGTTAATTGATATATTATGATGAAGCATGCTTATATGACATAAATTCATGTTTTATATGCTTATCATACTAGAATTATTGTTGAATGAAAGCATGTTATTTTTTTAGGATTTCATGTAAAGCATGCTAAGTGGTTTAAACTTGAATTAGACGTATGATAATGAGTATTGGTATAGCATGAAAAGGCATGACGCATTCATGCATAACTTTGGGCAAGGAAAATGGGAAAATTGATTTGAAATAGAAATAAAAAATATTTTGGGAAAGGTTTTGATGAAAAGTTTGCGAAAACTGTTTACTTAGGAGGCGCCTAGTGGTCCGTGGTGTTAGTGTGGTTTAGAGGGGACTAAGGAGTAGCGTGGTTGAGCTAACTAGGCCGGATACGACGTGTTGGAGTTGCCTTGTGGTCGTGGATGGTTAGCCAATCCTCCTCTCGTGACGCCTTCGAGCTGCCTTGGGTCGGATTGCACTAACGGTTTAGAAGTTTAAACAGAAATATTTCGAAAATGGGGAGCGACATTGGCATGTTATTGCATTACATTGGCATGCATTGCATTCATATGGTTAGATGACCTATTTTGTGGTTTTTGATGATATTGTTGTTGTTGTTATGTTTTTCCCCCGATTGATATGATCTCGTTTACCTTTAGCATATTTTTTATGTAGATTCACGAGGTCACAAGAGGCGTGTCTTAGGCGCCTCCTACAAAACGGCTGGCTCACCCCTTTATTATTAACATTTTTCAGGTAAAGAAGGTTGCCTTGGAGTTTCTAATAGATGTTTGATAACTTCTATAGGAGCTTTGGGACATTCTATGTGTATCATTTTTACTTGTATTGATTCAAATAAATCTTTGTATATTTATCCAAGTAAGATTCATGGTGTAAATTGTAAATGATGTATAAGGAGGCCACGAGACCATTTTGAATTAAATTGAATATTGCTCATACCTTTTTTTACAAGCATTATTGGGATTTTTCATGTTCAAGACTTATATCAGGTTTATAGGATGTTTTGGGATAAGTTTAAAGCTTAATTTTTGGCCATGGTAGATGCCAATGAGGTTTCCAAGGTCCTATGAACTTGCAGTGACCAAATTTCAGACCTCCCAGGTGGAGAGCTGGCTCTTCCCCTTTGGGAGTTGACTTTTTTTGGTCCAGTAGCCAAATTTCATCAAAAACGTAGTGTGGAGCCTGCTCCTTTAGAGTGGAGTCGGCTCCTTTCGCAAAAAGGAGGCGGTTCCATCTAAAATGGGAGCCGGCTCCCTTACTGCTTGGTCTTATTTATTTTTTTTTTTAATTTTTTTTTTTTAATTCGAACTTTGAATGGCTATAACTTTCTCGTTTCAAATCCAAATTGGTTCATTCTTGAATCAAATTTTTAGGATTTTAAGTCAGCTTTCCAATGAAATTAATTTCACTGAAAAATTCCAATTGCAGAGAGAGAGTTGTGACCTTTTTAGTGTGTACTACTCCGGAATTCTTTGAAAACGAAGGGGGCAATTGGGTAAAATCTTCATTTTTGTGCCCGGGACTTGATGTCATGAATTCAGATGACCCTTATGACTTGTGTTGACCTATTTAAACTCATTTAGAATTATATAATTAATTTTCATACCCTAGTTGATCGTTTTACCCTTGGGTGTTTTCGGGTTCGAATAAGGACCCGATTAGCGATTCGGACTCATGAGTTCGGGTCGTTACAACTATAAATTACTTTTGAAATTTATTTTATTTTCGTGGATGGTTATAAATAGTTTTTTATTTAAACCATGTTGCTATGTTGTTCAAGAATTTGATTTATAGTATATGATTCTTCAATGAAATACTCTATTATACATTAATATGAGAAATAGATCTTGAATTACGTGCATCATAATGGAATGATTTGATTGTCCAGTATATATTTTGTATGAATAAACTATTTGATGCAATATATACATGCACGAGTGACCTTTTAGTTTAATGTAAAGTTGCGTGGCAATCAAGTCGTGCCTATGTATAATACTTTTATTGAGTAATTTATGATACTTGTTCAATTTAAAGTTAAAAAACTTATAGGTGTTTACGTGCCATAAACAAGTATTATTGATTTAAAGATTCAAGTACTTTAAATTGTTCATCGGATATATAATATACATGAATCAAGTTTTGTTATTTTATTTTTAATTAAAGTATATAAATAATTGAGATTTTTAAATCTTGATTGATGTGCATGTTATTATTATATTGTTCACTGTAATTTCTTAAGATATTTGAGGAGGCTTTACTTCATTTGTATTAAAGCCATTTATATTACAGTGAAATCAAATGTTCCGTAATATTTGGGTTTATTTTATGTGCATTATAAATAAATTATTGAACTTAAATAAATGGAACTTTTAAAGTTTAGGTTCTTCCTTGAGGTTTAGGAAGACAAGTAAAGTAACCATTTCAAAGGTGGTTGCTAAAGTGGGGTGATGCCCACCAAAAGGTGACACACTCACGGAGGTTATTATTTTTTGAAATTTTAAAACATTAGTCTTATTGAGGTCTCACAGTGCACTTACCCACTACATGAGGGCATTAGTTCTGCCAAAAGGTGATCATTGTCTTAGTGTGGGATAATTGAGTAGAATATTTGAGAGTGCTTAAATTATATCTAAATAACCCTCTTGCCAAAAGGTAGTGGAAGTGTGTAGTAATAATTCAAGTATAATTAAATAGGTTTATGTGTGTTTTTATCGCAGGTTTGAGGGGTAAAGTAAAATCTAAATTTTTGCTAACAGGTGATTTTTTTATGGCATTTTATTTGTTCCCGCAGGGTGGAAGGTTTTGCACATAATAAAACATCTTGAGAAATTCGGCTTAAAACCCCAAGCACGAATTAAAATAATAATCCCTAAAGCTTTGACATATTATTTTATATGTTGTTTATGTGGTGTTATTCAATATAACATTTATTCAGGTTACAGACGTTTCTGCAATTTATAGATAGCTCATAGGGATTGAACCATTTAATGATTAAAATTATATTGCCTAGAAGACAAGTTTTGATATTATATTAGGTTTTTTGGACTATGAGTCTGTGTTTTTTTTTTTTTTTTAGGAAGAAACCCATATGCCCAGGGCAGAGTCTTCTTAGGTAGAAAAGTTGTTGCATTTTTTCTTATGTGGACTAAAGGTACTACCATACCATTAGGTTAATTTATGTTTCTATTTGTGATACTATTCAGGGTGGTATTCTGGATTTGATACTGCAAATGAGCTTCTTAATTTTATCAAGAAAGAGTTAATGGGCATTAAGAAGTAACAACAATACTATTATCTGACATTGTTTATGTTAGTCAGATATGATGACAATGGTTTTGTGAGAGAGTATATCTATATGATGTGTAAGTTGGTTATAATCTAAGGTAGTACGGAATCATATTTGATGATAAGTTATTAGTTCACATGGTGATCTATTCTT
This sequence comes from Cornus florida, assembly GCF_030987335.1. Lineage (NCBI taxonomy): Eukaryota > Viridiplantae > Streptophyta > Magnoliopsida > Cornales > Cornaceae > Cornus > Cornus florida. The sequence continues at coordinate 54,604,314 of NW_026775579.1, read as the reverse complement.
TGCTTAAATTTTTTTTAACTTTCTAAGGTGAATTATAATTCACAAGAAGTTAAATATGGTATTAACCAACTATTAGCACTTTGTGTGATTGAAGGGGAGTGACTCAAAGGTGTTAAAATTGAGTCAGCTTATCTTGCTGTGACATCAAGAATAGTTTCAAGAAGAAACTAGGTGGCAAGAAAGTGTATAAGGCTAAAAAAAATAAAGAAAGACAGAACAATACATGAAAAGATATTGATCATGGAATGATAAATGTTGGTTCTGCAGAAATAAAAGACATCAAAAGAAGGAAAAAAAAAAAAGGTTATTATGGTGAAAAAGAAAAACAAAGCATAAAAGAAAATTGTTGTGTTACTATTTGAGCCAAACTTGGTAAAAGTATAGGTATAGACATGGTAAATGGATCAGGATGTGATCCTACCTACTTCTTATTTTTTAATAAAATCGATACAGTCCGAATAACCCCTTATTAGAATTCAGTTTTGACCAATTCTTGAGTTTGGGTTTGAGGTCAAGTTATGATTTTGATGGGGCTTTCATGGGAGTTTTGTTCACGGCGTTGTCTCCGACAAAACCTAGTAGTATCGTCGAATTCGGAGCACTTTTATTTTGGTGGGCCTTTGGGATTTTCATCTCAAATTGAGGTAGGGGATGTTTTAGGTTTAAATTCTTGTTATATAGCATGCTTGTGATGCTTATAATACTTGTTTGTATGATTAAATATAAAATCTAGAGATTTTATTATTTATTTTTCTTGTACGGGATCTAATTTTCCCGGTTGCTCATGACTTGGTTTAAACGTGTAGCATGATTTTATATTGCCCCTTGATATGCTTATTGTCGTGTATTAAAATTGGAACATTTGAATAAGTATTAAAGATTTTATTTAATATTTATCTTAGGTGAGAAATTAATTCACATGGCCTTAACTAACTTCAAATTAATATGTGTTAGCATATTAAATTAGGTCTGCTCTCCAACATAGTTGAATTTGAAAGTAATTGGAGGTTTGAAAATTAGTAATTATTAATTAATTTGATTAATTAATTTGCCCCGAGTGCACTATTCACTCTATTTAAATTCCGACTTGATATTCTTGACTTACATGTCATGTAGCTTCACATATGTTTGATTTAGAATATTCGGTTAGGTTTTCAAACCTTTCATTTAATTAAATTCCTTGTTTAAGATTTAATCCTCATGGTGATATACAACTTGGAATTGAATTGTGGCATACTAGAAAATTAAGCTTTGGTGTAGTTATTCACATATATTAAATTGGGATTAATTACATGAGAATTGTAACTTTTAATTTATATTTAACTTTAGTGAAAGGTTAAGTCACATGGTCTTAAATTGAATGAAATAAACTTGTAGTGTGATATTATATTAGTCCTTAGCATATTCTCTAAGATATGTTAAATTGAGAGCATTTAGTTAAGTTTAAAAATCTAGAGATTTTAATTAAAAGAATTAATTAAAATCTATTTTATGGTCCCAATAGCTTAATTAAGGTTTTAACTTGATATTTGTATTGGCCATGACTTGTTTACTAGTATATATTAATTTGGGACTATTAGAAGTTGTTTTAGAACCTTGGTAATTAAATTAGCATGATTTAATTAAAGTTCTACTTTGTTGTTCCAACAACCTAATTGAGTTTTAGAATGGATATAGGTGATGACCATACCATGTTCTTTAACATGTATTAAATTGAGGTTATTTGGAATTGAATCGGAATCTAGAGAATTTAATTGTGTTTATCTATTTAAATTCTTTTAATTTGCTCCATGATTTAGTTGTGTTTTAGAAGTGGTTTCTATATTCAAATCATGGACTTAGACTTGTTGTATATTCATTTGGTTATGTTTTGAGCATTGGATAACATAGTTGCTACGTTTATACTCATGAGAATATGTTTTCCTTATTGAATATACTGTTGCCTTGTGTAATGATTTACACATTTCGTATTTAACATCATTCATGTATAGCGTGTAACGAATCACACACTGAAGATTCGACATTCATCACATCATATTAGTTGTGGACTTAGAGCATATATTGTATAGGTTTCCAAATTTGGTTGTGCTTGGTAGATAGTTGATTATCTTGCATATTCCTGTTGATATATGCGTTGTTGCACAACTTGTTAATTTTGGAAACTTGAGGATGTCGTTTTTTGACTATGGCTAGGACCTGGTTCTAGTACGGGGGATAGTCCCTCTATATGGTCTAGTGCGCACATAGGGAGATTACCCATGGGCTAGTAACCCTAAAGTAACTATGTTATCGGTCTGATCCGGCGTGACGTCCGAGTATCCACTTTGTTTGATTTTGCATTTCATTTTCAAGTTGATAACTAGATGATGTTGTAACTTGTTGTTTCTTATTTGTCGTTCCATTTTAAGTTACAGGATATTAACTTTGCGAAATTGTGCTTTATGCGTTGTATTGGAAGTTCCAATGTTAATTAAATTGCATCGATATTGAAAATCGTGTTTTGACGTTCTAATAAAGCTTAGGATTGATCCTATTGATTCATTTATAACATAGACGTTAGGTGGCATAAACCACTACTGTTGTTTTGTACTTTAGATTCTAAGTTGATGGCTTTGAAAACTTAAACCTTGTTGCATTGTATAACATGCTCTTTTGTTGTTGAATTGCATGGATAATGTGATTCTTGTTAACTTATATTCAAATATACTTTTTTCATGCTGTATGGATTACTCTAGACCTAGTTCAATTGTATTGAAAATGCAGTTCATGTTAATCTATGCTCAAGCATTCTTCTTATTTTTGTTCTTTGGATTATCCCAACCATGATTCGTTTCATACATGTATGTATATCATGATTCTTGTTGCTTAGACTCTAAGGTAGCTTAGGATGCTCCCCGAGTCTCACTTGGACATAGACGTTAGGTGGCATGAGCCCCTTTAACATGTTTCACCATAAGGTGATAAATTTGTAAAATGCTAGGTCGATGCATGCTCATCTTCTACGAGTAGCTTTATGTTACTCACCCCTACGATACTGGGGCATATTTCAGGTACGAAGACTTGGTTTATGACGCCTAGCATTCCTTGGATGTCGTGTAGCTTTCAAATTTCCATTTCATGCAAATGTTAGTATGAAATGTCATTTTGTAGACTTATATGTCAAAATATGTATATTTGATTCCATGTATGTAATGTGTATTTAAGTACACTCCTTTCAATGTATTTGATATGTATGAGATGAGGCCGGAGGCCAATGACATGTATATTGTATTTTATGCAACTTTTTAACTTCATGAAATGTTATGAAAAACTTGAAAAATCGCAAGTCATTCCTTCACCACGGTTGCATCGGGTGTGGAAATTCCATTTTCATTCTTTTATAAGGTCTTATTAATCATGTTTGAAGTGTGGCCAAGGGCCAAACGGTCATTTGATCCCGTTTTGTATTTTTGGATTTCGAGTTTTCATTCCAAGTTCCATTTTTGCCTTTTTGCCCGTTGGGGGGTCGGATTTTGCATCGGCTATATTTTTAAGCCATGGACCATTGTAGCGAGTCTAAATAGGTAAGTTACGTTTGTGTGCATAGACGTTTCCGGGCAAAACCTCATCATTTGTGTTTTGAGCCTCTTGTGAATTCATTCCACATTTTTTTTGCATATTCTGATCTAAGGGCATTATGGACATTTCACCTCAGTTTTATTTTCTTCTTTTGATATGGTTGCTTAGAAAACGTGATTTTAGGGGGGGTTTCTTTTTGTGTTTTTCCAGAAAAGGTCGTCTTGGTACCGAAAATCCCTCGTGAAGTTTCAGTTTCCCGTTTTCATTTAGCAGCTTTATGACCCTCTTGTTTAGTTCTGATCTAGGGGCATTTTGGGAATTTCACAGTGAGTTTTTTTCGATTCCGTCCGCAATGTCGGATAGAAAACTCGATTTTAGGGGGGGTTTCTTCTTCATATTTTTCCAGAAAAACTCGTCTTGACCTTCGTTTCAAGCCTCAGTTCTGGGCAGATCAAAAAAAATGTAACTGCAGCCACGTCTTTAGGCGCCGGCATGCACGTCGGTGGGCTCGCGCATGGGTGCCGTGTGCGCCATGGCCCCTCGTCGGGCCGCCGCGACGTCAATTCTTCTTTTGGGCTTTTCTCCTTCGTCCGGACTCCGATTCAAGTGAATTTTTTTTTGAATTTGACTAGTTTTTCGCTGTCTTTCCAACGGTGTGCTCGGTTTCACCCGGTTCTTCCTGAATAATAACCAGTTTACCCTTTTAGCCTTAAGTGCTTGTTTTTCTTCGTCAGGCCATTTCTCCTTCGTCCGGACTCCGAATCATGCGATTCTTGAGTCCATCCTATTTATTTTTTTGTTATCTTTCCAGAGATGTGCTCGGTGGCACCCAAATCCACATTTTTCAAAAATGACTATTTTGCCCTTGGGGGCTTATTTGTCATATTTTTGACCTTTTGCTTCCGCATCAGTTCTTGTTGAGTTCCACGACCTCATGGAAGGTCACTTTGACTTCTTAGAGTCTTGTTTTCTGTTTTTGCTTCCGCATTCGAATCCGTTATTGGATCATCCTTACGGTTTATCACAGGACACGCTGGCCTAAAAACCAGGGTCGTCACAATTCATGCTGATTTATACTCTATGGTAGCTTAGGATGCTTCTTGAGTCTCATTTTGACATAGACGTTAGGTCGCATGAGCCCCTTTAACATGTTTCACCTTAATGTAATAATATTGTAAAATGCTAGGTCTATGCATGCTCATCTCCTACGAGTAGCTTTATGTTACTCATCTCATAGTTACCGGGGTCATTTTTTAGGTACAGGATTCAAGACTTGGAGATTTCATTTGCCTTGGGTGATTTGTAGCTTCTTATGACAAAACTTGTATTTTTGTTTTAAATATGTAATGTGTACATAAGTACACTTTTTGTAATGTATTTGATGCGTATGACATGAGGCTAAGGGCTAAACATGTTTATATTTACACTTGTACTTATTTGGTGCCACATTTTGTTTAAAAATGTATTTTTATCAACTTTGGAGGTTTGGCATGTCAAATTTTGTAAATGAATTGTAATAAAGCCATAGGCCATTGTAGCATGTTTAAAATGTCATTTTACACTTGTGTGTATGTTCACATCATCACACAGTAGCATATAATGTAAATTGATCATGCCATGGGGGATGCAAATAAGACTTAAGAACTTCTCTTCATTCATGGTGCTTAGCAGGTTCATATGCACTCTTTCGAGTCATTTCCGCCAATCGAGATGCCACTTCGGTCGACCGAAACCTTTTGGATTCTATTTACACAGTAAAACACTCATTTCAGTAGCCAAAATCACTGTTTGGGTCTATTTTGGTCGACCGATGCCTTATTTCGGCCTACCGAAGTGCCTTCCCTCAAAAACTCGGTTTTCTAGAAATTTCTGTTCATTTCGGTTGACCTAAATAGCTTTCATTCACCAGCCTCTTCAATTTTGTTTCAGTACTAATGTTCCGACTTTAAATGGTCATATCTCCTTCCTTTCTAATCCAAATGGGGTGATTCTTGAGTCTAAATTCATGGATTTTGAGTTCTCTTTCCAATGGTACCAATGCCATTCTCACATTCAAATTACAGTGGGAGTTATTCAAGTTTTAGTGAAGTAGTGTCAGGATTTGGTTCGAATCCGGAAAGGACGTCTTGTGGGATTCTTGGCTAAAGTTCTTAGAACATCTTGGAATGTTATAAAATGATTAGTTTAGGTTGTGTGGACCTCATTTGACTTTCTTGGAGTCAAATCTCCCTTCTCATTTGTAAATCGGCTATTTTGCCATTAATTAACGGGTTTTACTTTTTTTCTTCATCTTGTCGTTTCTTCTTCGTTCGGATTTCGAATCTTGTGATTCTTGAGTCTATGTTAATTAGTTTTTCATTTTCTCTCCAACAGTGTGCTCAGTGGCATCCGAATCCATATTTTCAAAAATAACTATTTTGTCCCTAGGGGCTTAATTGTTATTTTTCCTATCTCTTGCTTACACACTTTATTCATTGGGGTCCGTGACCTCACAGAAGGTCATTTTAGGGTCTTAGAGGTGTGTTAGGCCTTGGGAGACCATTGTCATGTTTCTTGCTTCCGCATCTGGATCCGTTAACGGGTTAATCTTCGGTTCATCACTGACACACCTGGTTGAATAAAACTCGGGTCATTACAACGTCGTCTTTGTTCGGTACCTTGATTCAATAGATACGTGGTTATCTTGGAGTTCTTTTAGTGGTTGTTTTTGGATCGGTATGTTGATTCATCAAGAGGGATGCTTATGGTTGTGGTCTTCTGTTCCTTTGTTGACCTTCGATTCCGTGTGTGAGTTTCGACTTGTCGTGTGGCTGTGTAGTCATCATTCATTTGAGAGTGGTTGTTATGAGCACGCGGTGCAAATGACAATAGTTTATGAGTTCTCCTCCAATTTTGGGATTGCTTTTGTAGCATGTTGTGTGGGATACTCGGAGATGTACTCCGTAGTAACCTTGGTTTCGCATTTTGTTTTGTCGGGGCCAGATTTTGGGGACGAAATTCCTTTAAGGTAGGAAGGTTGTAATGACCCGGTTATTTTCCTTTATTTCTTTTTTCCTCAAATTTTACGGATAATTTTTTCCCGTTGTGTTTTCTTTTCTGTGTTTAGTTTCTCGTCACTTAGTGTCGTCTTGAGTGCTCGAAAATGGTTTCCAAAACTCTTTCCTTTAGATTGACAACTTCCCTTAAGGACCAAGTCATTTTCACATTTTAACTTTTTGGACACTATTCACTTTTCGTCTTTTTCCCATTTGTAACTTTGTTAGCACAACCTCACTTTTCATGTCCACTTTTGTATGCACTTATGGTATATGATTTCTTATAAATATGTATTTTTACTTTCTTAGAAATGTATGTTATTAGTATACTTTCTTCCGTAGGGGTATGGATACATACTTCTTTACAAATTTTCTTTCTTTTGGGGGGTATTTGTGTAATTACTATAAGTTACTATTTTTTTTTCTTGAGGACTAATTTGCAATTAAGTTTGCAAGATATTTAGAGGAGGGACCCCTTCACAAATATTTTTGGGTTATTTTGGGATTATAGTTTTAAAGAGGCGTTTTTGTGTAATTGATCAAAGTAGTGTGTGTTGACCGTGGTGCTAGTTCACATAGTGAGTGGAGGATCTCTATATCCTCCACTCACATTTCATCTTCACCATTTTATCTTATCCCTCTCTTGAAATAGAAACCTAGCCACCATTGAAGCAAAGCTTGGCTTAGAGCTTTAAGTTTCATTTTGGTCCCCTTCCACTCACATTAGACATTGGAATATAAAAGTTTTCCCTCACCTTCCTCTACATAACCCTAGAAAGGTTTACCATTTTGAGCTTACTTGCCTTGGATTCTAGAGAGACACTTCTCTAGTGAGGTAAGGAGTGTTCTAGTTTATTATGTAAGTGAATTAATTGCTTTTGTAGTGATGTATAAGTTGTATACATGTCTTTTATTAATTTGAGAAATAAATGATTAATTTTAGCTTGCATATAACTCACTTTAGATTTGGTATATGACATGGAAAAGAATAAATATTTGTTGTATATTAATTTGGGATGATTTAAATAAGTTTTCAATTCTAGAGATTTAATAAATTTAAATTGATTTAAATTCTACTTAATTGTACCTTACTTGTATTCTATTTTAGACTTGATATATGGTATGGCCATGACTTAATCCTTGTTATATATTAATTTGGGATCATTTGAATAACTTTTGAGATTTAGAGATTTAATTAATTTAAATTAATTAAGTTCTACATGATGATACCTTGCTCATTTTACACTTTTGATTTGATATATGTAATAACCATGCTATATTATTTAATATATATTAATTTGAGGTTATTTGGAATGGATTTGATATCTAGAGAATTTAATTATTTTTATTTAATTAAATTCTATCTAAATGCTCCATGGATTTAATTGTGTTTTAGAAGTTGTTTCTATATTTAAATCATGGATTTAGACTTGTTGTATATTCACTTAGTTACGTATTGAGCATTGGATAACATAGTTGTCATATTTATATTCATGAGAACATGTTTCCTTTATTAAATATATTGTTGTCTTGTGTAATGAGTTGAACACTTTGTATTTGACATCTTTCATGCCATAGTAGTTGTGGACTTAGAGCATTTATTGTATGTGTTTCCAAATTTGGTTGTGCGTAGTAGATAATTTGATTATCTTGTATATACATGTTGATATATACATTGTTACACAACTTGTTGATTTTGGAAACTTGGGATGTCGTTGTTTGACTACGGCTAGGGCATGGTTCTAGTACAGGGGATTGTCCTCCTATAGTCTAGTGTGCACATTGGGAGGTTACCCGTGGGCTAGTAACCCTAAAGTAACCATGTTGTCGGTCTGATCCAGCATGATGTCCGAGTATCCACCTTGGTTGATTTCGCATTTCATTTCAAGTTGATAACTAGATGATGTTGTAACTTGTTGTTTTTTATTTGATTTCTCATTTTAAGTTTCAAGTTGTTAACTTTGAGAAATCATGTTTTATGCGTTGCATTGGAAGTTCCAATATTGGTTAAATTGTATCGATATCGTGATTTGTGTTTTATTGTTCTAATGTAGCTTAGGAAATTCCTTAGACTCATTTGGAGCATAGACATTAGGTGACATGAACTATATTAGTTGATTTCGCATTTTAGATTTCAAGTTGATAACTTCGATGATTTGTATCTTGTTGTGTTGTATAGTATACTTCTATATTGTTTAATTGCATAAATATTGTAATTTATGCTTAGAATACTTTAAAGTAACTTAGGATGATTCTTGAGTCTCACTTATGACATAGATGTTAGGTGGCATAATCTTTTTGAATTGTTTCATGTTAATGTAATAACTTTGTAAAAAGTTAGGTCTTTGCATGCTCATTCCCTACGAGTAACTTATTTACTCACTCCAAAGTTATCGGGTGATTTTTCAGGTACAGATACCTTGGTTCGAGATGCACATCATTCCTTGGATGACTTGTACCTTTTAAGTTTACATTTCATACAAATGTTAGCATGAAATGTCATTTTGCAGCTTTATATATCAAAACTTGCATATTTGATTTTGAACATGTAATGTGTTCATAAGTATACATTTTGGATTGTATTTAACATGTATAAGATGAGGCCGGGGCCAATGACAATTATTTCGTATCCTGTGTAATTTTTGACTTCATCAAATATTATGAAAATATTGAAAAATGACAAGTCATTGCTTCACCATGTTTGCATCGGGTGTGGAAATTTCATTTTTATTCTTCCATAGGGTCTCATTAATTATGCATGAAGTGTGGCCAAAGGCCAAACAGCCTTTTGAAAGTATTTAAGTCCGGTTGTTGCATGTTTTGCCTTTAACGGGCATTTTTCACGCATTGGGGGTTTGGATTGATCATATTTTGCATCGGTGGTGTTTTTAAGCTGTAGATCATTGTAGCACGTCCTAATAGGTAAGTTGCGTCTATGTGCATGATCGTTTCCGGGCAAAACTTCTTCTTTGGTGAAATGAGCCTCCTACGGACTCATTTTGCATTTTTATTGCATAATCTGATCTAGGAGCATTCTATACATTTCTTAGTAGTTTTATTTCCTTCTTTCAACTTGGTTGGGTAGAAAATGTGATTTTAGGGGGGGTTTCTTCTTCATGTTTTTCCAGAAAATGTTGTCTTGGTACCGGAAATCCCTTACGCAATTCAGCTTTCAGTTCCTCTTGACCTGATTTTCTTGGGGACATTTTTGTCATTTTTTCTTGTTTTTCATTTTTGGTTTGGACCATGGTTGATCATAAAACATGATTTTAGGGGGGGTTTCTTCTTTGTATTTTTTCAAAAAAACCTCATCTTGGCCTTCAAAAATCCATTTTTTCCCAAAAAACCCCTGTTGTCAACTTTTTGCTAAACCGTAGTACAAGTGTACGGGTGGTTGATTCTTATAACCGGTTACTAGAGCTTGGGCAGAATGTGGTCATCTCTATTTTTGCCTCCTAACTAGTTAAAAAGGTCTCCTAATCGGTTGGATGGTCTTGGGTTGACTCTTTTTGACCTTTTGCTCCTTTTTCTTCCGTTAGCCATATCTTCTTCGTCCAGACTCCGAATCAAGTGATTCTTCAGTCTAAGTTTATTAATTTTTCGTTGTCTTGTCAATGGTGTGCTTGGTAGTGCCTACTTTCATTTGGAAATAACCATTTTGCCCCTAGGTTCATTCTTATCCCTTTTTGAAACATCATTTTCGCATTTGTTTTTTTTTGGGTTCTCTGACCTCATTGAAGGTCACATTGGTGTCTTAGAGACGTGTTGTATTTCTAGAGACCGTTGTTTTATCTTTTACTTCTGCATTCTGGATTCGTTATCGGATCTACGTTCGGTTCATCAGAGGACGCATTGGCCTAAAAACCAGGGCCGTCACACAATATTTACATCTTATACAAAAGACATTCCATTGTTCTTTTCCCCATTCACACTCATGACACTAGACCTGGTAGTAGCAATCCACCATTGTACCTGTAAAATTATAGATATGGAAGAAGTGAGCTTAAAGCACAATGAATGTAATACTACTACATCAGAGTAATATAACAAATATTATCTGATAACTTCAATTAAACTTCATTAATATATAGCTTCCAGCTTTACAGGCATTAAAATATAGTACTCTCCTTCTGGGCCAGAGTATGGACCTTATATGATATAGTACTCTCCTTCTAGGCTGGACCTTGTATAATATATTCATATTATATTAACATCCTCATTTCATATAAACATTTTCAATACTTCAATTAACATATTCAAGTGTAAAACTTCCAGTGAATACACTCACATTGGCCACTTTTAAAATTTGTTTACTTATCCTTCTATACTGTCAAAGTTGTCTGCTTCTTCTCCTTGCCTGAACAAAATTGTAATCACGTCATACTCATTTCTAAAGAGAATTAAATAATATTCATCATAACCTTCATAATAAATCCTAACCTTTGTACACAATTGTAACTAAAATTTGGATCACACATATCTATATTAAATTCCAACTTAATATTTCAATTAAAATAATCATGGTAATAATTTGCATAATATAACTTTTGAATTTAGTCAAAAATAATAATAATCATAGAAAAAAAATTGAAATACAAACCTTTGTACCTTTAATAATACTGTACAAAAAGAAACACTCAATCATTTTTCTTCCTTTCTCCCTTTATATCTCTTTCCTCCTCACCCTCTCTCCAGCCGCTACCTCCCAAGGACTTCATCTTTTGGTTACTTTTATGGGTTCAATACAGTGGCCAGAAAAAAGCTATAATTTTGTTTTCTCTTGATATAAAACTTTTCACACAAAGCTTCCAAGAACAACTTCTCAATCTCATCCCTTACAATAATTAAATATATATTAAAGGTATCAATATATCTAATTTACACATACCCAGTAAGATTTATATCTCTTTATAGAGATTAATAACTCCATTAAGAGTAAGACAATAAAAGAAATGGAATTTATTCAAGAATAACTTAATAAATCAATTCTTGAAAAGAATAACACAATAAACCAATTCTTGAAAATTTTTATGAAAACTTCCAATACAAAATCTAAACTACGAAACCCTCTACCTGCACCCAATAATTATTGTCTGAAACTCTTTGCCTTTCTCCTTTCCCTTTTCTTTCTGGCCGTCCCAAACTGCTGATTTTTTCTTTCTTTCTTTCTTTCTTTCTTCTCTTTTCTTCTTCTATGGCCGAAACCACCTTCTATTTCTATTTCTTTTCTTTTTCCTTTTCAATTTCAGTACGTATATTTTTTAAAGCTATTCAACTTACACATGTATATGTGTATTGTGTGTGTGTGGTGCTGGTAGCATCTCATTAATGGATCACAACCTTTAAAGAAAAGCCTTACAACTAAATTGCTATAATAACAAAAGCATACCCATTCATAATTTGTACCCACATATGATAAATTTAGTAAACCATCACACCAGATTCATTCTCACCCACACATGGCCCACATGCACACTTGTGGCCTTTTGGTGTGTACATTTGTAATATATATGAGTTAACCTAGTCAAGTCCAACAACTGTATAATATATCTAATACTTATCGAAATGTGTGCTGGTAACTTATTTATATCCACATACTTAGTCCAATTCCAAAACTTCTACGATATGATTGGAATGTAAATACATAGTTATAATATATATGTGTGTGTGTGTGTGTATGTGTACTTCAAGCTCAAATAAGTATTTATATTCTCTTAACATCAAATAAGTAATTGAATAAAAGAAATTCAAGATATGACAATCTACCCCTCTTAAAATTAATTTCGTCCTCGAAATTAAAATGCATGAAATATACCAAACAAGTGAGGGTGTTGTATCCTCATAGCTTCCTCACTCTCCTAAGTTACTTATTCCACCGTATGACTCCTCCACAATACCTTTACCAGTGGTATAGTTTTATTTCATAGTACATGCTCTCGACGATCCAAAATCTGTACTGGTTTATCTACATAGGTCAAATCCTCCTTCAATTCTATTGGTTTCGCAACTAAAACATGAGATGGATCTAATATATACTTCTGAAGCATAGACACATGGAAAACATCATGCAATTTGGATCATTCTTCCGGTAATTCCAACCGATACGCTATTTTTCCTATCCGTTCCAGAATTTTGTAAGGTCTAATGGGACATAATTTACCTTTCTTTCCAAACCTCATAATACCCTTCCAAGGAGAAATACGAAGAAAAACAAAATCTCCAACTTCAAACTCCAAATCTCTTCTTTTTTGCACAACCACGTGACTTTTCTGTCTATCTTTTGCTACCTTCATACATTGCTGAATTACCTTCACTTTTTCTATTATAAGTTCAATCAATTCTGGACCCGATAACTTTCTTTCACCCACCTTACTCCAACAAAGTGGAGTTCTACATTTTTCCCATACAATGCGTCAAATGGTGCCATCCCAATAGTAGACTGATAACTATTGTTATAAGCAAATTTAATTAATAGTAAATAATCATTCCAACTACCTTTGAAATCCAGCACACAAGCTCTTAACATATCTTCCAAAATCTGAATCGTTCATTCTGACTGCCCATACTAAACTTCAAAGAAGTTTTCATGGCTTCGTGTAAACTACACCAAAATCTATAAGTGAATTTTGGATCTCTATCACAAACAATAGAAACTGGAGTCCAATACAAACATATGATCTCTTCAACATACAAATGAGCATACTCCTTTATAGAATAAGTAGTTTTTACTGCTAGAAAATGAGTTGATTTCATCAATCTATCAACTATCAACTAAATAGAGTCATATCCCTTTTTTGATCTTGGAAGTCCCATCACAAAATCCATTGTTACATGCTTCCACTTCCACTATGGAACTGGTAACGGCTACAGCAACCCCATTGGTTTCTAATGTTTAGCTTTCACTCGTTGACATACTAAACACTTTGCAACAAGTTCTGTAATTCCACGCTTCATATTGTTCCACCAATAGTATTCCTTTAAATCCCTGTACATTTTAGTACTCCCGGGATGCAAAACATATATAGAACTGTGGGCTTCATCTAAAATATCTTTGTTCAAAGAAACATCATTCAGAACACAAATTCGACTTTTAAAATACAAAGTCCAATCATCCATAACTATAAATTCAGTTTGCATACCTTCTTGAGCTTTTCTTCTTTTCTTATCCAAGAATACATCATTACTTTGCAACTCCTTAATTCAATCAAGTAACAAAGGTCTCACCGTAACATGTGCAAGTAATGCTCCTTTATTAGTAATTGTCAATTCAATTCCCATTAGTCTCAACTCCATAATATTTGCCACCCGTGCACGCTGTACATAAGATAGTCTCCCTGAAGACTTCCTACTCAAAGAATCTGCTACTACATTTTCTTTTCCAGGATGATGGTGAATATTACAATCATAATCTTTGACTAACTCCATCCAACGCCTCTGTCTCAAATTTAAATCCTTCTGTGTAAACAAATACTTCAGACTTCGATAATCAGTGAATATTTCACAAATCTCACCATACAGATAATACCTCCACAACTTTAAAGCAAAAATAATAGCAGCTAACTCCAAGTCATTTATATGATAATTCAATTCATGATTCTTCAATTGTCTAGAAGCATATGCAATTACCATTCCATTCTGCATCAAAACACATCCCATACCTTGATGTGAAGCATCAGTATAAATCACAAAACCTTCACTACCACACGGAATAGTTAACACTAGGCTGACGTTAACTTTTTCTTCAATTTTTCAAAACTTCTTTGACATTCCTCACTCCACACAAATTTTACTTCCTTTCGGGTCAGCTTTGTTAAATGGCAATGTAATACTTCTTGAATGAACCTTCTGCAATAACCTGCCAATCTTAGAAAACTTATTACATTTTTTATATTAGTAAGCCTTTCCCATTTCACCAATACTTCTACCTTTGACGGATTAACATAAATACCATCCCCAGATACCACATGCCCCAAAAATACAACTTTATCAAGCCAAAACTCATATTTACTGAACTTGGCAAAAAGATGTTTCTCCCGTAAAATCTGTAGCACAATTCTTAAATACTTTTCATGTTTATCCACACTCCGAGAATATATCAAAATATCATCGATGAAGACAATAACAAAGGAGTCAATATACGGATAAAATACTCGATTCATTAAATCATTAAACACTGCTAGAGCATTGGTTAACCCAAAAGGCATTACCAAAAACTCATAATGACCATATCGAGTTCGGAATGCAGTTTTAGAAATATCACTATTATTTACCTTCAACTGGTGAAATCCTAACCTTAAGTCAATCTTAGAGAAAACCTTTGCTCCTTACAATTGATCAAACAAATCATCAATTCACGGCAATGGATATTTGTCTCTGATGGTTACTTTATTTAATTGTTTGTAGTTAATACACAACCGCATAATACCATCCTTCTTTTTAACAAATAACACCGGTGTACCCCACGAGGAAATGCTAGGTCGAATGAAACCCTTGTCTAGTAGATCTTACAATTGTATTTTCAACTCTTTCAATTATGTCTGTACCATTTGATATAGAGCAATAGAAATTGGAGTTATTCCTGGTACCAACTCAATGGTAAAATATACCTCTCTATCCACTGGCAACCCCGATAATTCTTCTGGAAACACATTTGTGAATTCCCTTACCACTGGTACATCTTCTAGTTTCACATCTTTATTTTGATTGTCAACCATGTAAGCCTAGTAATCCTCATAACCTTTCTTTAACAACTTTCTAGTTTGTACAGCTGAGATGAGACAGTTTGGAATAACATTTCTTTCCCTAATAAATCTGAACTCTGGCTCCCCTAGTATTTGAAATACAACTTCTTTTCGGAAACAAATTATTGAAACATGATACACAAATAGCCAATTCATACCCAAAATGATATCAAAGTCTGGTATCCCAACGGTATCAAATTTACCTTTAACTGTCTATCTCCTAATTGCAGTACACAATCCCGATATTTAGTTGCAACCAGTACCACTTCCCCCATTGGTGTAGAAATAAAAAATTTATTATCTAGTGATGAAATTGGTCTACCCAAATGCATACCAATAGATGATGCAACAAATGAATATGTTGATCCAGGATCAATAAGCACAATAACATTTCTACACAAAATAGAAAGTGTACCTATCACCGCTTCCTATGTTGCTTAAGCATCCTGAAGTGTCATAGCAAACATTCTTTCTTGGGCTTGTGAACCACTTGGAGCACCCGTACCTCCTTTTGACGAGCTCCCCTGTACACCGATTCTTTTTGGCTTTTGTATATTTCGAATTACTTATTGAAATTCTTTTTAATACATGATAGGTTGACTTAAGTACTAACATTTATGTTTCTAATAGATGCAAGGATTTCTTATGGCCTAAACCACAAATTCAATTGAGAATTTCTTATTTATGAAAATTGGAAAAAAGTTTTATGGAAACCATTGAGACATTTTGTTTAGTCTTAGACAGTGAATTTTATTTAAATTGTTTTAAACTCTTTATGTTTCTTCAATTTCCCATAATTTGATTTTATTTCAAAACTTTATGTTAATGATTTTTTCCTTCAAATTTGATAATGATGTTTATTCAAGAAATTCTAATTTGTGAGTTAAGATATTCTTGTTTTGTAAATTCAAACTTGATAATTTATTTATTAAAACCCTTTTGACCTTGCAACATAATGTTGGAATTAAGCGTAGCTTAATTAATGAAAAATTCATATTTCTTATGGCATAAAAGACTGGGACAATATTCAGTCTTTTATTCAGTGAAAGGTTAGGAAAATTAGTAAAAGATGTGATTCTTCTGAATCTAAACTTTACTAATTTTGGTGTGTATGTAGATTGTATTAAGGGTACACAAACCAAACACATAAAGAAATGAGCCACAAGAAGTACAGAGCTTCTTGAAATTATTCACATAGACATTTATGGACCTTTTGATGTTCCATCTATTGGTGGAGAAAATTATTTTATCGCCTTTATAGTTGATTTTTCACGTTATGGATATATCTATTTGTTGCATGAAAAATCTCAAGTAGTGGATACTCTTGAAGTATATATAAATGAGGTTGAAAGACAACTAGATAGAAAAGTGAAAATCATAAATGGTGAATATTATGGAAAGTATAATGAAACGGGCCAATACCCTAGACCATTTACTAAACTCCTTGAAATGTATAACATTTGTGCTCAATACATTATGCTAGGAATGCCACAGTAGAAACGTGCAGTTGAAAGGCGTAATCGTACTCTTATGGATATGGTTAGAAGTATGTTAAGTAATTTCTCGTTACCCATAATGTGAGCACTTACCTTTTATCATTTTTTCGGTCATTTTGACATTCATGCATTTTATTTTATTGTCGGAATTATGATTATTTTGCAAATGCGTGTTAAATTAATTAAATGTCATTTGTTTATTTCATAAAGGGCATTATGGACTTTTTGTTTTACAAATGGCATATATGGTATTTGATTATTTTATAAAGGCAAAGTAGACTTTTATTATGTAAATAACATATTTGCCATTTGGTCATTTCATAGGGGTAATGTGGACTTTTTCCATGCAAATAGCATAGAGGGAAATTGGTAAAAAGTGGAAGGGCTTTTTAGTCCTTGTGTATGGTCACCATTTTGGCTAACGGAGGGAATGACACTTGTCCTTGTATGGAATGTACAGACATCTTATTACATGCAAATGTGTATTTAGTTTTAGCATAAATCGTTTTGTTTTTCTCTAACTTGATTGCTTTCCTTCGGCATTTTTCTTTTTCCTCCATAGTCATTTCTTTTACATGAAAAATTAAGGTACTTGTGTCAAGAATTTGATGTGATCTTGTGAATAACAAATGATCTAGAAAGGGAGAGGGTTCTTTTGATATAAGGGTTGTAGCCATTTCCTCACTGGTGGGTTTTCAAAAGAGATTTTTCAAAGAGGAAGTTGTGGTAGTGTTTCAAAAGCAACCGAAGGTTAGTTTTAAGGTTCCTTTCATTAAAGAAACCCACAATATTTTTTAAAAAGAGTAGAGACTCTTGTTCACAGAAATTGCACTCAAATTCTCCATTTACTGTTTTTTATTCTCTCTAGCAAAGCCCTAATCCTTAATCTTTGAGGATAGATTTAGCTTATTTCATTCTCTCTTAGGGTTTTATCTTCTCTTATTGAGTCAAATCCTCCACCAAATCTCAGCTATTTCCGTCAAATATATATATTTGTGTGTGTGTGTATACGTATGTATAAAACTGTGCTTATTTTCTCCAGTTGTGACATTGGTTTTTGAAGTATGACACACTTGTCTTATTCACTTCTGTGGTTTCATCAATATCAGGTTGTAGAAAAAGCTCTACCTACAGAAACCACCTATGAGTTTGGGGCTAGGTTTAAGTTCTGGTACGTATTACATAGGTGTGTGTTTATATATGCATATATTAGATGATTTAGGTTCTATTTCTTCATCCTAAAAAAAAAAAATTGCAACTGCGGTTTTTTTTTTTTGGTGTTCATATGTACTATAAATACGGTTTTGCAAATGAGTAAAATCCAATAAACAATTACTTTAATTAAATGAATGAGTTAAACTTTGAGAAATCTACTTACATGACCTAACTGATCGATCAAATGATTTATGTAAATGATGGAAGCAGGAACTCTGGATAACTACTTATCAAGTGTTGTTTTTGTTCAACTATTGCAGTGGGTAGCTTTAGAGTAAGAAAATGCACCTACTGTTTTGTTGTTAATATTATTTGTTCTTTTTTCGGGTTTCTTCTACCTTACTTTCCTTTTACTTGCTGAGGCGTTTAATTGGAAAATTTAGTATCTTCCCCATAGGCTCTGTTCATTCCTTTTGTATATATTTTATTTTCTTTATTTTTTTTTTATAAGTAAGATACTCGAACAACCAAATCATACACAAGTAGTATTATGTTTTCTCTCTTTCTTTTCTTCCTTCTGTGTAATGTGTTGTTTGGATTGATGGTGCTATTATGGAAAGGAACAAAAAAAAAAAAAAAAAAAATCTGTTTTTCATGCTGGACTATTGGAGTGATAGTTGTGAAATTGTTAGTAGGCAACTAACATTTTGCACATTGAGTGTGTGATATTGCATGATTATACCATGGATGTGAAACATTAGGTATTGTATAATGATGCCCTTGTTGGATTGATGGGCTCTAATAACTTAAATTATTTAAGTGATTCTAGGCCCTCCTATGGTCTCATTGACTAATAACAATATCCCATATAGGCCATGCCCTATGTACCGAAAGTGTCATGCTCTTAGTTTTATAATTTTCTTAATAGTTTTGTATAACTAGTAAATCTCTCCCCCTCAATTTTAATTCTGTAAAGATTGGGTTTTAGAGAAGAAGATTGAGGCACTGATTTGGAAATTTGTGTAAGAGAACGTAGAAGTTTCTTCTCTCACTCATGTTGTATATTATGTTAAAATTACTATTGCAATGAAATGAGCACATTGCCCTTGTGAAAACTAGTAATTACAATATACAATCTAATAAAATCAATGTCATCTTACCTAGATGTGCCACCCCTTTTGACCTTATGTTCCAAAGGGACTTATGTATAATGAGGTGATGCTTTTGACAAGTTCAGAATGTATCTCAAGTGCTAGGAAATTGATAGAATCCATGGTGTTTTTGACATAGGGATTTTCTTTTCTATTTTGGCATATTGAACAATGATGAATTTTTTTATTGTGAAAATGTTTAATATTTTGATATGTCTAATGTTATATTTGAATGGATTGTTTTGGTTATTGGAATTAACTAAGAATTGTCATCATTTTATAGTGTGTTTAGTTGAAATTGTTGTCAATTGTAGGTTGTGTGGATAGTTATGTAACATTTATTGATTCTTTATTTTTTTTTTTTAAATGTGTTATCTACGGAGAGCTTGAAACCTCGTAAATATAGAAAGCTAAGATCCTCGTAAAAAAAGTCAAATAATTTTTCTACATATGCATTTGTGTCTCGTAAATATTTAGATGTATTCACGACTAGTGAAGTACCTCATAAATTAATTATTAACGAGGGCCCATGCATATTGTAAATAAGTTCATTACAAAGACAAAAGTATCTGCCACGACTATATTTTAGTCTCCTACAAGGATCATTATTTCTTGTTAAAAAATATGATTATTTACGGAACCTTCATACTAGGTCCGACCCTGACCTAAGGCGACCAAGGCAGTCGCCTAGGGCCTCAGATTTAAGGGGCCTCAAAATTTATACACCTATGAATGATGGGCCACAAAAAAAAAAATAAATAAATAAATAAATTGTAACCAAATGTAACAAATCATTTAAGGGCCTCAAAATTAAAAGGCCCATGAATGAAGGGCCACAAAAAAAAAAAAAAAAAAAAAAAATTAATGTATAGAGGACCTCACTTTTAAAGTTAGCTTAGGGCTTCTCAAAAAAAAATTTAATTTCAGGACCGGCCCTACTTCATACAAAAGGACACAATGTGCTGTGAATGAGTTTCCACGAGGTGCTTAACTCCTCGTAAAAGACCTTTTATGTTGTATCAATGGAATTTTTCCAATGTCAATAATTTGGAATAGAATAAATTTCAATTTGATGGTTAAAAGTTTATAAATACATTTGTAAAGCACATTATAGCAAGAAGTAACCTAAAATTATTTAGGAAAGGCGAGGGAAAGGGATCTTAAGATTTAGAGCAAGATAAGTTGTATTTATTTTCCAAAGAATTCTTCCATCTAGGTTTGTTTCTACCAGTAAGAATATAATATCTTGGAAACCAACATATATATATATATATATATATATATATATATATATATACATATAAAGAGTTAATATACTCAATTTTTTGAACTGCCATATGATCCAAATACATACCAAAAGTACCTCCCCTACCTTACTTATGGTGGACCTTGCATCTTGGTCTTCCTCCTATATATATATATATATAAAGAGTAATATACTTAATTTTTTGAACTGCCATATATTGTGACGGCCCAAGATTTGTAAACCCGGTGCGTTAGTGATGACCAAAAGATGACCCGATAATGGATCCGAAATGCGAAAGCGAAAGGTGAAACAATGGTCTCTAGAGATACAATGCGTATCTAAGACACCAATGTGACCGTCAATGAGGTCACCGAACCAAAAGAAAACAAATGCAGAAGTGTCGTTTCAAAAACGGATAAAAAGAACCTAGGGGGCAAAATGGTTATTTTGTAAAAAGTGGATTCAGGTGCTATTAAGCACACCACTAGAAAGACAATGACAAATAAGTCAATTTCAAAAAAAATTTTACTCAATTTGGAGTCCGGACGGGGGAGAAAGGTCAAAAACAAAAATGATGTCGTGGCAACCCGATGAGGACAACCCACCACTGCTGCAATTGAGAGTAAAAACGGGCATCTAAACGGACTTTTTTGGAAAAACACAAAAAAGAAACCTCCCCTAAAATCAAGTTTCCTACCCGATCGCAGACGGAAACAAAAAAAAATGCATTGTAAAATGCCCAGAATGCCCCCAAGAAAATCAGGTCACGTGGAAAAAAACTAATCTGAGCTACTGCCCAAGTTTTGGAAATAGGGTTTCGGGAGGCTTTTGAATTGCCTAAATTGAAAATGAGATCTTCAAATGCACCCACAAGACCTCCGGAAATTTTGGATCGGTCGTGACGATTTTCAAAAAAAAGTCGATGAATAGTACCAACTACATTTGTACTAAAAATTTGCAAAACCTGGCAGCAAGGATTTTTCGCAAAAATATTGATTTTTGAGGGCCAAGATGAAATTTTCTGGAAAAACACAAAGAAGAATCCCCCCTCAAAATTGGGTTTTCTACGTGACTCAGAGGAAAAATAAAAATAAATAAATTGTGAAATACCCGAAATGCTCCTAGAACAATATATGGTAAAACTCCCTAAAAATGCTACTTAGAGTTTTTGTTTCATCAAGGAAGGTATTGTTTGCCAAAGTGAGCATGCAAGTGTATGTAATATAATAAAATAGATGTGCTACAATGGCCTATGGCCTCATTACAATACATTTATAACATTTGACATGTCAAACCTCCAAGTTAGAAAAATTACATTTCATAAACAAATCATGAACATGCTAACACTTGCATGTGAACAAGAATGCTTCTAAAGAAGCTCAACTCAGCAAATCACCCAAGCGATTGAAATCACCAATCTTGTATCCTGTACCTGAAATATGCCCTAGTATCGTAGGGGTGAGTAGCATAAAGCTACTTGTAGGAAATGAGCATGTATCGACCTACGTTTTACAAGTGTACATGATTTAATCATTGTGGTTCATTCCACCTAACGTCTATGTCAAAGGTGAGACTCAGGAAGCATCCTAGCTACCTAAGATCATTTCTATCATAAAACACATCATTTATGCAATTTCAACAACACAAGAGCATGCTACACATAGCAACAAGATATAACATGCTTACACAAAGCAACCAGATAGAAACATGCTTACACAAAGCAACCAGATAGAAACATGCTTACACAAAGCAACTAGATATAGATTCTCAAAGTTATCAACTTGAAATCTAAATGCTAAATCAACTAAATATAGCAATTTAGTATGGATGTACTTAACAACATTAAATCGCCACTAGCCAAAACCACAGTCACAACATAAACATGATTGATAACTTAGAATTGAATGCGAAAACAAATAGTGGAAGACTTGGACATCACGTCTCGGACTAAACCAAGAACAAATTGGTTATTCCGGGCATTAACCTACTAGGAAGACCACCCTAGTGCGCACTATCTCAATTAGGGAGAACTCATACCTCCCGCACTAAAGCCGAACTTTAGCCATATCACAGTAACAATGTCCCAAGACTCCAAAATAATCAAATAAGTTCATAACTTATATGTAATTTATATAATGCACTAAGTCACCTTCCATGCACAAGTAGATTATATCCACACAACACATGCTCTAAATCCACAACTACCATAGGATGACAATGTTGAATCTTTAAAGTGCGATTCGTTACACGCTATAACAATATAATCCAATATTGAAAACATAAACTCATAAATTCATTATAAGTCAAAAGTCATGCTTTAAACATACTATCAATGTCAAATACATAAGTTAATCAATAATACCATAGCAACGACATTTACTCTATAAACTAATTAAATTCCCAAGGTTTCAAATCTCAATTAAATGGCCTCCAATTAATACATGATAAACAATATAGCATGGTCATTACATATACCACATCAAAACTCGATTAGGCTATAAAAACAATAAAGTGGAATTTAATTAAATCATGATAATCAAATTTCTAACTTCTAAAACAATATCAAATGGTTCCAAATTAACATATGCTAGAACATAAGTCATAGTCATTGACAAATATCAAGTTAAACACTTAATTAGGCCAATGGAACCCTTAATTAGATTTTAATTAATCATTTTAATTAAAATCTCTAGATTTTCATACTTGTCAAAATGCTCTCAAATTAAAGTATGTTAAATAACATGCCAAGATATAATTTAAAAGCATATCACAAGTCAATTTCATACAAGGTACGACCATGGGATTTAATCTTTCACAAAAGATAAATATTAAATAAAATATGCAATTTTTATTCAATCAATACCAATTTAATATATGTTAACAAACATATTAAAACATGATTTTCTAGCATGCCACAATTCAAATCAAAGTTATATATCATCATGAATTTTAAATCTTATACAAAGAAATAAAAATTACCAACTTTCTAAATTTGATACGAGGCATACATATAAGTTGTATAATCATGAGAAACACTCAATACAACACATATAAATCCTAAAACATTTCCTACCTCAATTTGAGATGAAAATCTCAAAAGCCATCAAAATGGAACGGCTCCGAATCCGATGAAACTACTAGGTTTTGTCGGGGACAACGCCGTGAATATAACCCCCATGAAAGCCCCATCAAAATCATAACTTGACCTTAAAACCAAACTCAAAAAATGGTCAAAATTGAATTCTAATAAGGGGGAAAGGTAGAGCACGGCGAGGGGAACAACAAACGTTAAGGCCGAAGACTTTCCATTAAGGAAAAGTGAACCAAAAGAGGAGAGAGAAGATGGCAGCACCCCTTGGGCTGCCATGGGAGCTCCAGGTCGTGCATGAAGAGGGGAGAAGATTAAAAATGAAATATCTCACCCCCCTTTTATAGAAATCTCAAAAAGTGCTCCGAACGGGCCCCGCCGGGTCCGAAAAAGTAAAATTTGAGCAGACGCGCTCAAATGGCAAAACTTTGTGAACGAAAAAGATTCAAAATGATAGAATATGAACAACAGAAGAAACAGCATCAAAAACTGAGTCCCAAACAGAAAGTTATCCCCAAAACAAGTTTGGCGCTAACTGGGGCCAAAAACCCTGAAACTGGAAAATAATGAGCAAAAGGAATTTCTAAGAGTATATGACTCGACGAAAAGTGAAAATGAATCTCGTACGAGGATCTAGGCTCAAAACAAGGCATTTAGCAATAACTTTCGTTAATTGCACAATGGCCCCACCAAAAAGTGAAAACTGCACTAATAGCCCAGAATGAAAATATCTTCTAAAAATATTTTCTTAAAAATCCATGAAATAAAATATCTTCAAAAGATATTTACGAAAAATACCCCAAGAAAAGAAAATAATTTCAAAGAACTTTGCATCCATGCCCTTATGGACACCGGGAGAAACCAAAGTACTTTCTTGCAAAAGTAAAGATACGTATTTCGTGAAAACCACTCAAGATGGAGATACATGAAGTCAAAAACCAACTCTGAATACAAGAAGTGTGATTAGGCCAACAAAGTGTCAAATGGGGAAAAGACAAAATAGGGAAAAGGACAAAATAGGGAAAATGACGTAAAGTGAATAGTGTCAAAAAAAACGAAAAATGTGGAAACGACTCGGTCCTCAAAGGAAGTTGTCAATCCACAGAAAAGAGTCTCAGAAATCACTCCAGAGCACTCGAGACGACACTAAGCGAAGAGGAGTTGAACTCAGAAAGGAAAGACAACGGAAAAAAAATATCCGTGAAAATCTGGGTCATTACAACATTCCCATCTTAAAGGGATTTCGTCCCCGAAATCTAGTCCCAACCAAAACAAAAAGGCGAAACCAGGATAACTATGAAGTACATCTCCGAGTATCCCACACAATGCGATACAAAAGCAATCCCAAAGCTGAAAGATAACGCACAGACCAATGTCATTCGCACCCACATGCTAATGACAGGACAACCTCTCAAAAGGAAAGTGACTAAATGGCCACCCAACAAGTCAAAATTCACACATAGAACCCAAGGTGAGACAAAGGAACGGAAGACAACAACCGTAAACATCCCTCTAGATGAACCATCATACCGATCCAAAAACGACCACCAAAAGATCTCCAAGGTAACCACGTATCATATCAGGGTATCGAACAGGACTATGCGGCAGTACGAATAGCGACCAGAACCCGCCCACGATGTACTTAAATGTGTGGTAGTAATGACAGTGCCTAGTACCCGCCCACACTTACTCGTTAGTAAGGTAACATCGATGGCAACTAGTACTCGCCCACAACACACAACTTTGTACGGTTGTACGGTAGCATGGCAATATAAGGCACTAATTCATAACCTGCCCCCCACTAGGTCTACCCAAGAAACCTCTCGATACAAATGACATCAATGTCAAAAATGATCATTACCAAAAGCACTACGGAGACCAACATTTTGTGAGAGTTGAGATATGGTCCAAAGATGTCTGGCCAGACCATCCTAGCCAATCCCAAAACTTTGACAACAATGCCATAGGTACTGATATGCTTAAGGCCTTAAATCCTCAATACAACAAAACCAACATCTCCAATGTCTCAAAATACCCCTATTAACAACATTAATCAGGAATCCAAAACCTGACAAGTAAATCAAAACGAACCTCACAATAAGACATTTCATCGAAAGTTCTTCACATCTTCCTGAAACAGATCAACTACAAGATTACACCATAATCAAACATCAGATCCACATCCCTATCACGGATAACTAAATCCTCAAAATACAAATCCACCAAGTGGTACACACATCAAAATGCCAACAACTAAGGTCATAAGATGAATCTCTCAAAACCATGCTTGGCAACACCAAGCTAAATCAAAATTCCTCAATTTCTATCGATCCATAAATAACCACTGGAACTACGATTCCTCAAAACCATGCCTAGTTATAACTAGGACGAGAAACTCCACAACAAGCCATATCCAACAGCGATCCTCCAAAATTCTTCCTAAGAGTCAACCACATTAAGGCCTCTAAAATGAAAATAAGTCTCCGGAAGACATTCTCAAAAGTGCATCGAGCTCACCTCATGAATCAAACAAATCCTCAATGATATGGACATAAGTCTCCGTAAAATGACCTCACACCAATCAACTCACTCTGAGCACCACAACCGTCAATAACCATGGCAAAAACTCCCCAAGGGAAAATACGAAAGAAAGGAAACCACTAGTCCTAAGAAGGACAACACCACGAATCCATCTCTGAAATGGAAGACAACAAGGTCAAAGACTTCACTCCCTACATGGAAGTAAGTCGACCAAAATCCTATCAAATCCTCACCAAGGACTCTAAACAACGATAGTGATCCTTACGGACCAACCAACCAAGAACTGTGCACAACGCAACGAAAAGAAGAGACTCATTCCTTGTAAAGTCCTTAACACGAACCAAGAAAAGAGAAGAAACCCTATCCTCCTACAAGTGTCGATATGACAACCACGAAAATGGAGCATCCTTCCCACCTTAGGGAAATGGACAGCTCAAGACAAAACAGATGTGACAACTCCTCTACAAGGAATCTCACAGCGAAACCCTTACGGAAACCCACATACACTCCACGTGCAACCGAGGGAAAACAAAAGGGAAAACCAACCCTGAAAATCATGCATATAACAAGGAATGTAACTACTAGAAGGAAAATCTATTCACATAGATAAAAATCAAAGGTACATGTAACACGTCTCCACGTAAGCACAAAAGCATGTCACTAAAGCGCATTAACAACATGGCGTCTCTAAGCATATAAAGAAGGCATGCTAATGCCACACGACAAGAAGGTAAATGTGGATAGACCTCCACCTACTCAGGGATCACAATATCATGTATCAAATTACTAACTTAGTAGAAAATGAAACTGCAGAAGATTAAAAAAAAACAATACAATAATGAACCCTATGGACATCGTGTCCTAGAGTGCCTAGGTAAAAAGGAAAACAATTCCTAGCCATCAACTGTCTCTAAAAATCAGTGCGACAATAACCTGTCTCCAAACAAACTGGAGCCTTTACCACAATGGTAAGACTCTAACAATCCATCTTCAAAACTAGAGGCGACACTACAAGTGACACTAACAATGCAGTGCTCTCACTCTACCCGAAGGATCAATCAATCGACTTGATCCCAAAAGCGCCATCACGCAAGAACTCCTCAAAGAAAATGGAAACTACAGCCATACCAACAACAACCAAATCAATCACTACGACTGATCCTCAAAACAAACACCATCATCATCGATTAAAAGGACAACACCTATCAAAACAAAATCGACACTGATTCCATCTAAACTACACATATAGCATGCCAGTACGGTAGCATGACAGTGCCATGCACCCGCCCATAACATACCCGCCCACGAAAAACGCAAGTTCCAGAGGAATCATCCTAAACAATCAAGGATCCTAAGAGGTCCATAACCTCATAATGGCCCCAAACCAACAAATCCAGCACTATGGTAACGCCAAATAACTCATCTCACGAGAGTCTAAAAAAAAGGTGACCATCCACCTACCTTAAAAAGGTCGACAACAACTTATGCTACCATGAAACTATGACTACAATCACCATCAACCTCAATTCGTGCCTCAATGACCAATCCCGTGTCATGCCAAATATGCAACACAATTATGCCTATACAATTCTAATCTAGCATACGTCACATGTCATACTCTTTACATTAGAATAAAATAATGCTAAACGAACGGCATACAACATGTAGCAAGTAAGCACATAAACATGTTATTAACCAAAACATGTTATCATAAATCATATAAACACATAGAGCATGGCAACAAAAGCATGATATGCACCCAAAACCCGTCATCCTAAGGTTTTCGAACCTAGGAGCTCTAATACCACTTGTGACGACCCAAGATTTGTAAACCCGGTGCGTCGGTGATGACCAAAAGATGACCCGATAATGGATCCGAAATACGGAAGCGAAAGGTGAAGCAATGGTCTCTAGAGATACAATGCATCTCTAAGACACCAATGTGACCCTCAATGAGGTCATGGAACCGAAAGGAAACAAATGCAGAAGTGTCATTTCAAAAACAGACAAAAAGAACCTAGGGGCAAAATGGTCATTTTGTAAAAAGTGGATTCAGGTGCTATTGAGCACACAGCTGGAAAGACAATGACAAATTAGTCAAGTTCAAAAAAAAGTTTACTCAATTTGAAGTCCGGACGGGGAAGAAAGGTCAAAAACAAAAATGATGTCGTAGCGGCCCGACGAAGACAACCCACCATTGCTGCAACTGAGAGTAAAAACGGGTATCTAAACAGACTTTTTTTAAAAAACTCAAAGAAGAAACCCCCCCTAAAATCAAGTTTCCTACCCTGTTCATAGACAGAAACAAAAAAATGCATTGTAAAATGCCCGGAATGCCCCCAAGAAAATCAGGTCAAGAGGAAAAAAAACTAATCCGAACTACTGCCAAGTTTTGGAAATAGGGCTTCGGGAGATTTTTAAATTGCCTAAATTGAAAATGGGATCTTAAAATGCACCCACAAGACCTCTAGAAGTTTCGGATCGGTCGTGACGATTTTCCAAAATAAGTCGATAAATAGTACCAACTACATTTGTACTAGAAATTTGCAAAACCTGGCAACAAGGATTTTTCGGAAAAATATTAATTTTTGAGGGCCAAGATGATGTTTTCTGGAAAAATACAAAGAAGAAACCCCCCTCAAAATTGGGTTTTTTACGTGACTCGATTGGAAAAAAAAAATGCATTGTGAAATACCCGAAATGCCCTTAGAACAGAATAGGGTAAAATTCCCTAAAAATGCTACTTAGAGTTTTTGTTTCATCGAGGAAGGTATTGTTTGCCAAAGTGAGCATGCAAGTGTATGTAATATAATAAAATAGATGTGCTACAATGGCCTATGGCCTCATTATAATACATTTACAACATTTGACATGTCAAACCTCCAAGTTAGAAAAATTACATTTCATAAACAAATCATGAACATGCTAACACTTGCATGTGAACAAGAATGCTTCTGAAGAAGCTCAACTCAGCAAATCACCCAAGCAATTGAAATCTCCAATCTTATATCCTGTACCTGAATATGCCCCAGTATCATAGGGGTGAGTAACATAAAGCTACTCGTAGGAAATGAGCATGCATCGACCTACGTTTTACAAATGTACATGATTTAATTATTGTGGTTCATTCCACCTAACGTCTATGTCAAAGGTGAGACTCAGGAAGCATCCTACCTACCTAAGATCATTTCTATCATAAAACACATCCTTTATGCAATTTCAACAGCATAAGAGCATGCTACACATAGCAACAAGATGTAGCATGCTTACACAAAGCAACTAGTTAGAAACATACTTACACAAAGCAACCAAATAGAAACATGCTTACACAAAGCAACTAGATATAGATTCTCAAAGTTATCAACTTGAAATCTAAATGCTAAATCAACTAAATATAGCAATTTAGTATGGATGTACTTAACAACATCAAATCGCTAATAGCCAAAACCACAGTCACAATATAAACATGATTGATAACTTGGAATTGAATGCGAAAACAAATAGTGGAAGACTTGGACATCACGTCTCGGACTAAACCAAGAACAAATTAGTTATTCCGGGCATTAACCCGCTGGGAAGACTACCCTAGTGCGCACTATCTCAATTGGGGATAACTCATACCTCCCGTACTAAAGCCGAACTTTAGCCATATCACAGTAACAATGTCCCAAGACTCCAAAATAATCAAATAAGTTCACAACTTATACGTAATTTATATAATGCACTAAGTCAACTTCCATGCACAAGTAGATTGTATCTACACAACACATGCTCTAAATCCACAACTACTATAGGATGACAATATCGAATCTTCAAAGTGCGATTTGTTACACACTATAACAATATAACCCAATATTGAAAACATAAACTCATAAATCCATTATAAGTCAAAAGTCATGCTTTAAACATACTATCAATGTCAAATACATGAGTTAATCAGTAATACCATAGCAATGGAATTTAATCTATAAACTAATTAAATTCCCTAGGTTTAAGATCTCAATCAAATGGCCTCCAATTAATACATGATAAACAATATAGCATGGTCATTACATACACCACATCAAAACTCGATTAGGCCATAAGAACAATAAAGTGAAATTTAATTAAATCATGATAATCAAATCCCTAACTTCTAAAACAACATCAAATGGTTCCAAATTAACATATGCTAGAACATAAATCATAGTCATCATAAATATCAAGTTAAACACTTAATTAGGCCAATGGAACCCTTAATTAAAGCATACTTGTCCAAATGCTCTCAAATTAAAGTATGTTAAACAACATGCCAAGACATAATTTAAAAGCATATCACAAGTCAATTTCATGCAAAGTATGGCCATGGGATTTAATCTTTCACAAAAGATAAATATTAAATAAAATATACAATTTTTATTCAATCAATACCAATTTAATATATGTTAACAAACATATTAAAACATGATTTTCTAACATGCCACAATTCAAATCAAAGTTATATATCATCATGCATTTTAAATCTTATACAAAGAAATAAAAATTACCAACTTTCTAAATTTGATACAAGGCATACATATAAGTTGTATAATCATGAGAAACACTCAATACAATACATATAAATCCTAAAACATTTCCTACCTCAATTTGAGATGAAAATCTCAAAAGCCATCAAAATGGAACGGCTCCGAATTCGATGAAACTACTAGTTTTGTCGGGGACAACGCCGTGAATATAACCCCCATGAAATCCCCATCAAAATCATAACTTGACCTCAAAACCAAACTCAAAAAATGGTCAAAACTGAATTCTAATAAGGGGGAAAGGTAGAGCACGGCGAGGGGAACAACAAACGTTAAGGCCGAAGACTTTCCATTAAGGAAAAGTGAACCAAAAGAGGAGAGAGAATATGGCAGCACCCCTTGGGCTGTCATGGGAGCTCCAGGTCGTGCATGAAGAGGGGAGAAGATGAAAAATGAAATATCTCACCCCCCTTTTATAGAAATCTCAAAAAGTGCTCCGAACAGGCCTGCCGGTTCCGAAAAAGTAAAATTTGAACAGACGCGCTCAAATGGCAAAACTTTGTGAACGAAAAAGATTCAAAATGATATAATATGAACAACAAAAGAAACAACATCGAAAACTGAATCCCGAGTAGAAAGTTATGCCCAAAACAAGTTTGGCCCTAATCGGGGCCAAAAACCCTGAAACTGGAAAACAATGAGCAGAAGGAATTTCTAAGAGTACACAACTCGACGAAAAGTGAAAATGAATCACGTACGAGTATCTAGACTCAAAATAAAGTATTTAGCAATAACTTTCATTAATTGCACAATGGCCCCTCCAAAAAGTGAAAACTACACTAATGGCCCAGAATGAAAATATCTTCCAAAAATATTTTCTTAAAAATCACTGAAATAAAATATCTTCAAAAGATATTTATGAAAAACACCCCAAGAAAAGAAAATAATTTCAAGGAACTTTGCATCCATGCACTTATGAACACCGGGAGCAACCAGAGTACTTTCTTACAAAAGTAAAGAAACGTATTTCGTGAAAACCACTCAAGATGGAGATACATGAAGTCAAAAACCAACTCCGAACATAAGAAGTGTGGTTACGCCAACAAAGTGTCAAACGGGGAAAAGATAAAATAGGAAAATTGACGAAATAGGGAAAATGACGAAAAGTGAATAGTGTGGAAAAAACGAAAAGTGTAAAAACGACTCGGTCATCAAAAGAAGTTGTCAATCCACAGAAAAGAGTTTCGGAAATCACTCCAGAGCACTCGAGATGACACTAAGCAAAGAGGAACTGAACTCAGAAAGGAAAGACAACGGAAAAAAAATATCCGTGAAAATTCGAATCATTACATATATGATCCAAATACGTACCAGTACCAACTCTTTTAAAAGCCATTACCAAAAGTACCTCCCCTACCTTACTTATGGTGGACCTTGCATCTTGGTCTTCCTCCTGCTCCTTCCCCAACAACGTACTCAAATTCCAAACTATCACATGCATCTATAATACAAGGAATGGATGACTTTTCAAACTCATCATTTTTCATGACCCAAAAGCATTTCAAGTACCTTACTCATGGTGGGTCTTGCATTTTTGTCTTCCTCTGCACATTTCAAAGCCACTCTAACCAGAAGTTCCATCTTATTTTTGTCATATTCACCATCCATGGCAGTGTCTATGATTTCTTCGATCCATAATCCATTTCCTGTAGGTTCATTCACCTTCTCTCTCACCCATGTGACCAACCTTCTCTGCTCCATCCCCCCATTATCATCCATGGCATGGACAGTACCAGTCGGGCTTCTTCCGGTTATCATCTCCAACACGACAACACCATAGCTGTAGACATCAACTTTGGATGTGATGGGAAGATTATAAACCCATTCTGGAGCCATGTAACCTCTAGTTCCTCTTATCCTAGAGAAGCTAGAATTACCAATGCTACCTCTGTTGAAGAGTTTAGACAGCCCAAAATCTGCTACTTTGGGTTCGTAATTCGAGTCCAAGAGTATGTTCTGAGGCTTTACATCACAGTGTAAAACCCACTCCAAGCATTCTTCATGTAAATAAGCTAGGCCTTTTGCAGTACCCAAAGCAATTTCAAACCTCTTCTTCCAATCAAGTGTGTTGGAAGTTATGTTTTCTGCTAAAGAACCATGCTCCATGTATTCATACACCAAAAGCCTGTGCTTTCCCTCCACACAATAACCCCATGTCTCTATCAGGTTCATGTGATTAAGCCTCCCAATAGTGCTTACTTCTGCTAAGAATTCTTCTTCGCCCTGATTGGCTTTCGTAAGACGCTTGATTGCTGCAACTCTATTGTCAGACAAAGTACCTTTATACACAACACCACTGCCTCCTCTCCCATTCTCTATGCTGAAATTGCACGTCGCCTTCTTAAGCTCAGCATATGTGTATTTTCTGAATCCAGTTCCTACTTGGAGGTAACCTTTCTCAGTTGCACGAGAGCCTTGACGGTTTCTATACAAGACATACAGCACAAACAAGAAACCAATGATCTCAACTCCTCCACATCCACAGGCGAACCAAAGCATGAACTTCACCGTTCTGCTTTCTTGCTTCTTCTTGTAATTTCTGTAAAGGAGTGTTGTAACTTGTTGCGAGCAATCTAATTGGAATTCTTGAGCGGGCTTATCATAAGAGGAGAGATTAGATTTGGGCAGTTTTATGTACATGGTATGTACATCTCCCTGTGTGCCATCGAGCAACAGAGCCTTGGTGTAACAAAGATAGTAACCACTATATATGTCATATTTGAATTGAAACCCTTTGCAATTGCAATCCTTGGAACACTTCTCTTTACACCTCTCGAAGGTTTGATTTTTGTACATGGTACCCCGGCCATAGAAATCAAGATGAGGAAGTTTGATGAAACCAGCCTCCTCATCGCACGAGAGATTGAAATATGGTTCACAACCATAAGACCAATCTGTGTGATTTTTCATCTTGAATCCCGGTATGCAATTGCATCTCCTACCTTTACGATGAGAAGTGCACACACTGTTGGGCCCACAAATGCCATGAATGGTGCATGGGTTGGACATGGCTTGCCATGTAACAACCCAAGCTCCCTCATTTAGACTATACAATCTAAAGTTGCCATCAACATCAACAGTCAATCTTCTCTTAGGCCCTGTGCCCAAATCTGCAGCCGAGAACTTGAAAGTATCAGATGACGTGAAATGGCCAGAGGGATCGAGTACTGCAAGTCTACTGTTGTTGTACGTGATCCTTCCACTATCCCATGCTTGCAACCACGGGTAAGGCCAATAAAAGCTGGAGATTTCACGATCATCAAATTGGAGGCGGAGCACGTTGTCAACATCGAAATAGAGATTGTAGAAACCGGAAGAGTAATTGCTTTGGCTTCTTGATGAAACAAGCATTGTGTTTTGGGTGAGTGGTTGTAGAGGAAGTAGAGTATCCGTTGGTGAATCAAAGCTTTGCCAAAGAATTTTACCCTCCAAAGTATGAAGAGCAAGATTACCAGTATCATAAAGTTCCAGCTGCACGAAAGAAGTCGTCGTGGTGTCGGTCGCCCAAATAAGACGATCAGCATCTGTCAAGATAATATTACCAGTTTTTAGCAGGGAGAGCTTTGAGCGTCTTCCATTAACAGGTATGTCTCGATTGGCCATCCAAACCACTGTGTGACTTCCATCATTCAATGATTGACTGTACCATATTGCAAAGCAATATGTGTTGTTGCCTACCAGATAAAATCCCGAGGAGAACACGCCGTTTGGTGAAATTAGAACCTTATTTGGTTTCTCCACAAACAGGGATGAGCCTTTGGTTATTGAAAGAAGTGTTGAAGATGAAAATGGTGAAGATAGGAGCAGAGAAATGACAATGAATAAAAATGGAGCACACATGATGGCTTTAGCTGCTTAGAGTTGTATGCAAGTTATGATTAGCTGTTGAAGGCGGATGTGTTAATATATACAATAGATACGGACAATACTCACATGGATGTGGAAGAGTTTACACTGCTCATTAACATGCCTTGTACCTTGTTAGACATGTATGTACTGTTGACCAAGTCCAATAATTTTTTTTTTTTTTTTGGTTGTTGAGGTAGTAATTTGGGTCATTGTATTAAATTCTATCATGTCCATCATTTTATAAATATTGGTAGTGCGTAAGTTTATAAATATTGGTAGTGCGTAAGTTTGAACCCTTAGATGAAGAGTAACAGAGCAATAGTAATGTTGATGAGAATTGCATAAAGTCACCATTTTAATGGGTGTATGCTCATTTAAGTCTTAAAAGAGTTTGCTATTGAGTTCTTTGACAAAAACACTTTGAAAATATAACAATGTCTGAATTTATGCAATACTAAAAAAATCTCTTACTCTATTGATATTATTATAATTAGGGTTGTACAAAAATCAATTAAACTGATAAATCAGACTGGACTTGTAAGTTTGGTTCAGTCTTTTCACGATTAATTTTTGTTTTGGTTCCAAAAATATGGAACTGTTATAAATGGTTAAGTTACGATTTGAATTTCTACAAGACCGAACCGAATCGAACCGTTTTATAATTCTTTATATATTTATATATTTTATTTTATATAAATAAAAGAATAATAAAATTAGTCTTTTAACAACTCAATTATATATCATAATTAATATATAATAAAAATATATATTATAATAGAAAATTATATTATATATAATATATATTTTTAATTATATATATATATATATATATATATATATATTAGATTGAATTATAAAAAAATCCTAAAACCGTGGAATTGAACCGAACCAAAATATTCTGAATTGAATTGAATCGTGGAATTGAAATGGTTCAGTTCGGTTCCATTAGTTTCACAGTTCGCTTTGGTTCTAATTTTTATGAAACCACTAAGAGCAATTTGGTTCCAAAATATTCTGAAACTAGTCCAATCCAAACAGTGTGCGCCCCTAATTATAAAGACAATCATATATATATATATATATATATATATATATATACTATTATTAAAAGTACACAGAGTTTCAGTAATTATTTATAAATATAAAAATTATTTATTAACTAATATAAAAAGAGTTTTTAAAAAAGTTTTTATAAAACTCTAATACAAATTACCTATGAATTATGAGTTTTTACTTTTTCAATTAAAATAAGGTGTTTAGAAGAACTCGAATTACTTATTTTATTTTGTAAATTGTTATTATTATTTAATCTTGTAATCTATTTATCTTAATTAATACATCAGTGTGAATATTTCAAAAAAAAATTTAATTATCAGTTGGCAAAATAAATATTTAATTACTTTGTTGAATATTAATTTTAAATTAAATTAAATTTTACTCACTTTGCAATTTACTGATATATAAGAGAGGATAGAATAATATAACCGGAACTCAGCCACCTTATTTATAGAGTAACAAAGGGTTACAAATTCAAACTTAAAAAAGTGTGACTGTTAAATTCTAACTAAAAAATACGTGACTGGTGTGAACGATGATTCAAATTCAGAAGATATTTTCGAGAGGCATGATTCTTATTATGAAGAGTCAAAAATAGTAGGTGACCATTCATTGAGTGGGCCTACTGGGTGTCAGAATCAATGTGCCGGTCTTTAGTCTCACTCAAATTGAGGCCTCAATAGCTATTTGATGTTAACTAAAATGTCTTTTTATATAAGATATTTTGAAATAGAACCATAACCCCCATTTTTTTTTTTTGACGGAAAAAAAAAAAAATCTCACACAAGAAACTCGTATCTACGGAGGACCCCCACAAAAGAAACTAAAGAGCCTAGGTTGGGTTGCAAGAAATTTATTTTTATTTTAGTAATATTATTATGAGGTCATTCATATAAGATTTTTTATGAATCCTTTGTTTTTTTTTGTTTTTTTTTTTTGGGTCTTGTCATGACTAAAAGGAATAGGACTACTTAGAAGTGGACTAAATGAGGATTATATAATTAAAATTTTGGTCAAAAATTCATTAATAGTAAATTACACAAGTCCGTAAAAAATTTACACTCTTTTTCTTATCTAAATTATATTATTAACTTTGACCAATTTGACTTGTGTGATTGTAACAACTCAGCTTCTCATGGATCCGGATCATTAAACGGGTCCTTACCCAACCCAAAAACATCCGAAGGTAATACGGTCATTTCACGTTAAATTTAAATATCAAGGTCCAAAAGGGTAAAATGGTAAATTACTACAAATCAATAATTTGAGACTCAAAGGGTATAACATTCATTTGCCGCATCACATAATAAATAAAATAAGGTTCAGGGCAATACAATCCTTTCGGGGTTAAAAATATTAGTATGGCATTTTAGTGGGTCATAAAATAATTACGTGTAATTTCACTTAGTGCCAAAGTGTAATTTTGGAAAAACTAAACACATAATTAAGTGACATAAACTGGTCCCCACCATACGTCGACTGGTTTGGGTTATGAACAGTGGGAAAACTCACTGCCGAGATACCAGTCGACGTATGGAAGCTATACGTCGACTGGTTTGGGACATGATACTGGTCGACGTATGGGATGCCATACATCGACTGGTTTGGAACGTAGGCAACAATGACCCACTGTGAAGATACCGGTCAACGTTTGGGACGCCATACGTTGACCGGTTCTGGGAAATCTTCACTTCCACTTCCCACTGTCTTGCGTAACCCACGTACACCAACTTTTGATAATTCAAACACCCACGCCACTACACTTACGTGTAATTTTAAATACATTTCAACAATAAATTCAATAACAATAACAACGTTATTAACGTAATTCACCACACGTCACCAAAATACACTAAAGGATTTAGTGTAATTAAAAATTAATTACATTTTGTCGATGGCCATGAATAGAAACTTATTTACATTCCCAAAACTACAATTATACATGAAATGGCCAAATACAAAATAGCAAAAAAATATCTTCTAACAACTTTCAAGCTTGCGGAGGATTTTCATCCGCCATTCCCTTGCCGTGACCTGAAAAAAATAATAATATAATGGGGTGAGCAATTTGCTCAGTAGGTGACGCCTAAGACGCATCTCATGAGACCCTGTGAATCCAAAACAAAGAATAGGCCAATAGGAGTTGGGGTCATGCAACATGGGGGAGAATACAACATGGTTATCAATCTCAACACAATTACTAGGATGCAATGGAAATGCAATGGAGATGCAATGCATGTCAATGTCGCTCCCCATTTTCACAATTCAATCATCGCTTTCAAACTGTTAATACAGCCCGCCCTTTAGTGACCCCGCAGTGACACGAGAGGAGGATTAGCTAGTGTCCCTGACCCTTGATACCCCCGCGGTGTCATTATGGGGCCCAACTAGCTCAACCACGCTAGGGCGACTCCCTAATCCCCTCTAGGCTATATTAACCTCTGGCCCTTTGGTATCCCCGCGGTGACCGGGTTTTTCGAAACACTTTCATTAAACTTTCTTTCCCAAAACTCCCCATTTTCATTTCAAAAACGATTTATTCCCTTCATGGAACCCAATGGTGTACATGCATGTCTCATGATCTCAATATTATGAAAATGAGGAATTTAACACAGCACAAGTAAACATGTTCTCATGCTTCTAATATTTAAACCATAATTGGATTATTACAAAATACAATAGGGTATACTTTCATACACCATTCATAGCATGTGAACAATACAATAGGCATAACTCAAAATATAAGCATGCTTTTCAAATAGTGCAATCAAAACAAGCCTTCACATATTCACATATAAACATTCAAGACATTTTTAGGCTACAATTAACACAAATAAGCATGCTATAACACAATTCAAGTAAATTAATTCACAAAGGCGCATGAATAATGTGAATTAGGAAGCCCCTACCTCAAGATTGCACAAAACCCTTAAAATGATCAAGAATTTCGAAATTCAAGGGAAGCACCAAAGCTGAAATTGATGGTACTCACGCGTAGAACTCGTCGTACTCTCCATTTTGCCTCAAACGGCTCTTAAAAACTCCAAGAATTGAAGAAGTTACTAAGATCCAAAGTTTGTTTCTCAAATGGAAGCTACGGGAGAGAAGAAAGCTACAGGAGAGAGGAATGAGAATGCAGAAATGTGGTCTCTAGACCACTTTGTGGTTAATGGTGGGTCCCACCAATTTCTTTTCTTTTCCCTTTTTCTTTTCATTTCAATTTGCACTACACATTAAAATACATGCACCACTAAGGAAACACCACATAATCATATAAATTAAAATACACAAAATACAATTGGACCCCACCATAATCTCGTACGCAAAACGTGTAAAAAAAAAAAAATTCCCTTGCGACGACAAAATTCCGAAAAAAAGAAAAATGCAAAAAATCGAAAACGTTACAGTGATCTACTGTAAATTAATTTTTAACTATAAAATCTTTGTTTAGTCATCTTTTAAGTAGTTGTATTCGTGCCTCAAAATTTATACATGACAAATATAAAAGGAAAGCTTATGAGAAATCTCATGAGGAGATCTCGTAGTAGCATTACTTTTCTCCTTTTTTTTTTTTTTTTTTTTTTTTTTTTTTTTTTTGGTCTTGTCTTGACAAGTAATTTATACACCCACTCTATTCCTATGTCTTCACGAATACTCGAGCCTTCACTCTTGAGAGGTCAATCTTGTGAGGCAGAGAGGACGGGACTAGGTTGTAGTCATTGGTGGCGAGACAGGAATTGTGTTTGGCTTGTATCTGTTTTTGGAGGGCTGTCTTTTATATTTCTATAAAGATAGAATTGGTTAGTTGACTCTATTAACAGATGTATTGGAAGTCCAAACGAAAATTTTCATCTGAACAATCAATACATGTCTTTAGTAAAACTTGAACTCTCAACATTTCTTTTAGGAAGGTGGAGGATGCTACTATTCTAAAGATATGATAAAAAAGGAGGACATAATAGGAAAACAAAAATTTGTGAGAATTCTCCCCATGTTAGAACTTAGATGTTGAAAAAAAAATAATAATAATAATAATCTTTGACTTTGAGTATCATCAATTGAACCAGTCTAAGCCAAAAAGATGAGTAGAGTGTAAGCTCAATAGCCAAAGTTGATTTTTTGCATGATGATAGAATTTGGTTGAGTAATACCAAAGTTGAAAATAGTACTCCGTATCAAGAGAACATTCAACTTTTTTTTTTCAAAAAAATCCGAAGCAGCCATCAACACATAATTCAAGAGGAGATACATCCAAGCAATACTATAGTTGATGAGGACGAGTCATAGTTCAAGAGGAGAAGTTGAGTTTGTTAACTTGAGTTGTGACTGTACCATATTGCAAAACAATATGTGTTGCTGCCCACCAGATAAAATCCGGAGGAGAACACGCTGTTTGGTGAAATTAGAACCTTATTTGGTTTCTCCACAAACAGGGATGGGCCTTTCTTATTGCAAGAAGTGTTGAAGATGAAAATGGTGAAGATAGGAGCAGAGAGAAATTACGATGAATAAAAATGGAGCACACATGATGGCTTTAGCTGCTTAGAGTTGTATGCAAGTTATAATTAGCTCGTTGAAGGCGGATGCGTTTAATATATATAATAGATACGTACAATACTCACATGGATGTGGAGGAGTTTACACTGCTCATTAACATGCCTTGTACCTTGTTAGACATGTATGTACTGTTGACCAAGTCCAATTTTTTATTTATTTATTTTATTTATTATTATTTTTTTAAGGTAGTAAATTGGGGTCATTCTATTAAATTCTATCATTTCCATCATTTTATAAATATTGGTAGTGAGCAAGTTTGAACCCTTAGATGAAGAGTAACATAGCAATAGTAAAGTTGATGAAAATTACATAAAGTCACCATTTTAATGGGTGTATGTTCGTTTAAGTTTTAAAAGAGGTTGCTATAGAGTTTTTTGACAAAAATTTTTAAAAATATAACAATGTCTGAATTTATGCAATATTGAAAAATTTTCTTACTAGATTGAAAATAATTATTTTATTATTTTATTAAATATTAATTTTAAATTAAATTTTACTTACGTGCAATTCAGGTACCATTTTACTGGTATATGTATATAAGAGATGAGAGAATATAATAACCGAAATTCAGCCACCTTATTTTTAGAGTAACAAAGGGTTACAAGTTCAAACTTAAAACAAAAATGTGACTGTTAAATGCTAACTCAAAAATATGTGACTGGTGTGAATGATGATTCAAATTCAGAAAACCTACGAAGCACGGACACGGATACGGGACACGGGTATAATACGATACGGATACGGCGACACGGCAAATTTCAAAAAAATAGGACACGGACACGGCGGGAATACGCCTATAAAATTATATATATATATATAATTATATATTCAAAATATAATTACTAGAATCTTGTACAGATAAATAAAACAACAACAAAGAACAAAATCAATTTCAATAATTTCATCTTTGTTATAAGAACAATATGGACAAGACAAAACAGAAAATAAATGAAAAATAAAGTTGATCCAAATTCCAAACGAAGATATACAGAAGAGACATAACTATAATGAACTAAATATGTATATGAATAAACATATATACTTTCAGTCTTTCACAAAGTTTTGTTCATGTAACTTAAATATATATATATATATCTTGTTCATGAAGAGAGATAATTGAAGAAGAGGAGAGACTGAGATGAGTGAGAGAAAATAAATTTTGTCTCACAAAAGTGTTGGACCGTGTGTCCGAGCTTCGGACACGCGTGTCCAATAAAAAATAATATTTGGACACTTTACAGAAGTGTCGGACACGTGTCCGAGCCTCGGACACGGGTGTCGGTGTCCGAAAAGTATCCGACACGGATACGGGATCCATGGGAGGAGCGTCCGTGCTTCATAGCAGAAAACATTTCAAAAGTGGTAGGTGACCATTCATTGAGTGGGCCTAATACGTGTCAGATTCAAAAAGGGTAGGTGACCATTCATTGAATGATAGCTATTTTATTTATTTGTTTATTTATATATATATTTTTTTGATGACCCAGAACCTTTTTAGGCAGGCCCTTTGGGCCATCTCAAAGGCATCCAAATAAAGCAGTCGGCCCCAGAGTTATAGTATTAGGTTAATTGAGGGTGATAAAAAAGGTCGCAAGACTTGAAGCTGGGCGGAGTGGTTGCGAAGCCAACACCTTGCCAACTCATCCAAGTCTAGGGGCAATGATAGCTATTTGATGTTAACTAAAAAGTCTATTTACAAAAGATATTTTGAAATAGGACTATATTAACTATTTGCAAAAAGCCTATGGGTAATGAAATCTCACACAAGAAACTCATATCTATGGAGGACCTCACAAAAGAAACTAAAAATCCTCGGTTGGGATGCGAGAAATTTATTTTTATTTGAGTAATGTTATTAGGAAGTTTTCCTCATGAGACTTTTTATGAGTTTTTTATTTTTATTTTATGATTGTGTACAAATTTTGAGACAGGACATAACTATTTAGAAGTGACTAAATGAGGTTTATATAGTTAAAATTTCGTTTAAAATTTTATTAATAGTAGATCACACGAGTCGAATAAAATTTTACACTCTTTTTTTTTTTATTTAAATTACATTATTAATTTTGACCGACTTGTGTGATCCACTGTAACTAAATTTTTGAACGAAATTTTAACTATATAATTATTGTTTAGTCCTCTTTCAAGTAGTTATATTGGTGCCTCAAAATTTATACATAAACATGACAAAAAAAAAAAAAAAAAAAAAAAGAAAAACTCATGAGAAATCTCATGAGGAGACCTCATAGTAGTATTGCTCTAATTTTTTTTTATTTTTTTATTTTTTTATTTTTGTGTCTTGATAAGTAATTTATACACCCACTTTATTCCTATGTCTTTACGAGTACCCGAACCTTCAATCTTAAGAGGTCAATCATGTGAGGTAGAGAGGACATGACTTGGTTGCAGTCATTGGTGGTGAGATAGAAACCGTGCTTGGTTTATATCTGTTTTCGGAGTGCTATTTTTATATTTCTATAAAAATAGAGTTGGTTAATTGACTCTATTAGCGAAAGTATTGAAAGTCTAAATGAAAATTTTCACTCTTTTTCTTATCTAAATTACACTGTAATTTATTTATTTATTTTATCTAAATTATATTATTAATTTTGACCGACTTGACTTGTGTGATCTACTGTAAATTAATTTTTTTATTATAAAATCATTGTTTAGTCCTCTTTCAAGTAGTTGTATTCGTACCTCAAAATTTATACATGAAAAAAAAAACAGAAAAGAAAAAGGGATAGCTCATGAGAAATCTCATAGGAGACCTCATAGTAACAATACATCTTTTTTTTTTTTTTTGACAAGTAATTTATACACCTACTTTATTCCTATGTCTTAACGGGTACCCGAACCTTCACTCTTGAGAGGTCAATCTTGTGAGGCAGAGAGAACGGGACTAGGTTGTAGTCATTAGTGGCGAGACAAAAACCGTGCTTGGCTTGTATCTGTTTTCGGAGTGTTGTCTTTTATATTTCTATAAAAATAAAGGTGGTTAGTTGACTCTATTAGCAGATGTGTTGGAAGTCCAAACAAAAATTTTCACCTCAGCAATCAATACATGTCTTTAGTAGAATTTGAACTTCGAACATTTCCTTTAAGAAGGTGGAGGATACCACTATGATACGGTCATGATAAAAAGGAGGACATAACAGGAAAACAAAAATGTGTGAGAATTCTCAACATGTTAGAACTAAGATGTTGAAAAAAAAAAAAAAAAAAAAAAAAATTCTTTGACTTTTGAGTATCATCAATTGAACCAGTCTAAGCCAAAAAGATGAGTAGAGTGTAATGTCACACCTCGCTACCAAGAGGCTATGCCACGCAGGCGCCACACAGACGCCCAGCAGACGATGACATGGAACCTGCATGGACTGGAGCTTTCTAGACTTCTCTACACAAGTATGGAACTTTCCGGAATTCTCTAGATTAGTGTGGAGTTGTCTAGCCTTTTCTAGACTTGTCTAGAGTTGTATAGAGTTCTCTAGAATTCTCTAGACTTGTCTTGTACATAGTAGATAGTTCTAGAATTGTGTAGATATTTCTGGAGGATTCTAGACACTAAATCTAGGCCACACATTTGTACACATCTAGAATGTTCTTGTAAGGCCAAAGGCCTATAAATAGGAGGTGGGAGTTCATTTGCTCCTCACCAAGCAACCAAGTTGTAATCTCTCCTCTCAAGCAATACAAGTTCTATACATTTCCAAACTCTCTTGTTCACTTGCCTAACCTCTTCCTACACACCCAAGTAAGCAAAACACTTGTCTAGCCTTAGTCTTCACTAAGTTAGCACACTCGGGTAGGCTGACTTAGCGCTTCAAGGGGGCTTGAAAGTGTCTAAGGCCGCACGGTAGCTTGAAAAGGTTCAAGTCCGTGACAGTTGGTATCAGAGCAGAGGTCGTGAGGCGTCACACCTTGTGTGGAGGAAGCTATGGCGGAGCTATCAGACGTGACTGGCACCCAAGAGGAGACTCTACGTGGAAGGGAAGCAAATCCCCCTCCAGGCGGAGTGAGGACGAGGGCTAGGTCGAAGGACATCATGGCGGGTTTAGAGGCACGTGTGGCAAAGATGGAGGGGTCCATAGCCAACGTGTTGGAGCAGCTTGAGGATGCTCACCAGCGCATGGATGGGCTGGAGTCGGAGGACATTGAGGTCCAAAATGCTGTCAAAGGGTCACTCAATGCCCTAAGTGGTGACTTTCGGCAGGAGCTCCAAGCATTTCGAGAACTTATGTTGGGGGAGTTTGACACCCTACGTGGCTATGTTGATCAGGAGCTTGGCACTTTCCGCGAGCAAATGGAGGAAATGCGAGCGGACTGGACATTGTGCAAACGGGCGGTGGCGTCTGGCACAGCTACTACGGGGGTAGTAGCACCCCGGGTTGATATTCCCAAGCCTAAGTGCTATAGTGGGAATCGGGTAGCGAGGGAGTTGGAGAACTTCCTCTTCAGCGGGGAGCAATACTTTGAGGCTACGGGCATGACCGATGAGAC
Organism: Cornus florida; assembly: GCF_030987335.1. Classification (NCBI taxonomy): domain Eukaryota; kingdom Viridiplantae; phylum Streptophyta; class Magnoliopsida; order Cornales; family Cornaceae; genus Cornus; species Cornus florida. The sequence goes on along the minus strand of NW_026775579.1, from coordinate 54,559,779 downwards.
CATCAAGATACGCACGGCGACCCACTACCTCACCGACCATGCCATGCTATGGTGGAGGAAAAAGTATGGTGACATAGGCAAAGATACGGTCTCTATTGATACTTGGGCTGATTTCACTAGGGAAATTAAGAAGCATTTCTATCCTGAGAATGCCGAGGATGAAGCTAGGGGCAGACTCCGAAGGCTAAAACAAGTTGGGTCGATTCGGGACTATGTGAAGGAATTCGCTAACTTGACTCTTGAGATCCCGGATCTATCCGACAAGGATTCTCTTTTCTTCTTCATGGATGGATTGCAGTTGTGGGCTAAGACGGCGCAATGTGCAAGACCTTGCCACAGCTATTGCAGAGGCAGAGTCCTTTATTGATTTCAGCTCCAAGAAAGAACCCTTGTCCAAGCCAAAAGACAAAGACAAGGACAAGGGGAGGTATGCCGGCAAAGGTGGGGGAGACAAGGGCACTGCACCCCACAAGGATTGGTCCCGTAAGCCAGGTGGTGGCCATGGAGGCAAAGAGGGAAGGGAGAACAAGGAAGGAGCACCCAAGCCTAAGGGTTCTTGCTTCATATGTGATGGACCACATTGGGTACGAGATTGCCCAAAGCGGAAGACCCTCAATGCCATGACGAGCCGCTATGAAGAGCAACAATAGGAGGAGACGCAGATGGGTTCACTGCAAATCCTTAATGCCATTAAGGCTAAAACTGAAGTCCCTAAGGCGGTGGCTAAAGGGCTAGTGTTCGTGGAGGCGAGCATCAATGGGATACCCACACGTGCTTTGGTGGACAAGGGTGCATCCCACAACTTTGTGAGCCTTGACGAGGCCAAGAGGTTGGGCCTCAAGTATAGCAAAGAAGGGGGCTCCATGAAGGCAGTTAACTCGGCGGCAAAGGCTATACATGGCATGGCACAAGGCGTCCAAGCATGCATTGGCGAGTGGGGTGGCCACATAGATCTATCAGTGGTACCCATGGACAACTTCAAACTAGTCCTTGGGTTGGAGTTCTTAGACAAGGTGAGAGCCTTCCCCATTCCTTTTGCTAACACTATGTGTATTATGGAAGGCAACACCGCATGCATGGTGCCGGTGGAGCGAGGCGCCAAGTTGGAAGCCCAAGCTTTGTCAGCTATGCAGTTCAAGAAGGGCTTCAAGAAGGGAGAGACTAGCTACCTTGCTACGTTACTGGAGACACCCGAAGATGAGCTAGTCCCTTCCCCACAAGAAGAGGTGCCTAAGGAGATACGAGCCGTGCTAGACGAGTACACGGACGTGATGCCTAAGGAGCTGCCCAAGAAGCTTCCACCTAGGAGGGAGGTGGATCATAAGATTGAGCTGGAACCGGGTTCTAAACCCCCTGCTTTGGTGCCCTACCGGATGGCACCCCTAGAGTTGGAGAAGTTGCGGAGGCAACTTAAGGAACTGTTAGATGCGGGCTATATTCGACCATCGAAGGCCCCATATGGCGCACCGGTGTTGTTCCAGAGGAAGAAGGACGGATCCTTGCGCATGTGCATCGACTACCGAGCGCTCAACAAGGTGACTATCAAAAACAAGTACCCCATTCCTGTCATTGCCGATCTCTTTGATCAGCTTGGTGGAGCACGCTACTTCACTAAGCTTGACTTGCGCTCGGGGTACTACTAGGTGCGGATAGCGGACGGGGATAAGCCTAAGACTACGTGTGTGACGAGGTATGGCTCCTATGAGTTTCTTGTTATGCCGTTTGGCCTCACCAATGCATCTGCTACTTTTTGTACTTTGATAAACAAGCTCTTCCATCCCTACTTGGATCGCTTTGTGGTAGTGTACTTGGATGATATTGTTGTGTATAGCACCACTCTAGAGGAGCACGTGCAACACTTAAGGGCGGTCTTCCAAGTCCTACGGGAGAACGACCTATATGTGAAGACGGAGAAATGCTCTTTTGCCCGAGAGGAGGTGTTGTTCCTAGGGCATAAGATACGGGATGGCAAGTTGATGATGGATGAGGCAAAGGTGAGGGCCATTCAAGAGTGGGAGCCGCCCACTAAGGTGACAGAGTTACGCTCATTTCTTGGGCTTGTCAACTACTACCGCCGCTTTATCAAGGGTTACTCGGCGAGAACAGCCCCATTGACAGATCTTCTCAAGAAGGCGCGTGCTTGGAGTTGGACAGAGTCATGCTAGGGGGCATTTGATGATTTAAAGAGGGCAGTTACAGAGGAGCCAGTACTTAGCTTGCCCGACCACTCCAAACCATATGAGGTGCACACAGATGCATCAGACTTCGCTATTGGGGGCGTGTTAATGCAGGAAGAACACCCTATAGCTTATGAGAGCCGCAAGCTTAATGACACCGAGCGGCGCTATACGGTGCAGGAGAAAGAAATGACGGCGGTCATCCATTGCCTACGTACTTGGAGGCACTACTTGCTCGGGGCACAATTTGTGATCAAGACGGATAATGTTGCCACCAGCTACTTCCAGACACAGAAGAAGCTTAGCCCCAAGCAAGCTCATTGGCAGGACTTCCTAGCGGAGTTCACTTATCATTTTGAATATAAGCCGAGCAAGGCCAATGTTATGGCGGATGCGCTTAGTCGCAAGGCCGAGCTCGCAGCTATCAGTCGACCCCAACACTCTCTTGTGGAGCGGATCAAAGAGGGGTTACAGCATGACCCTTTAGCCAAAAGCCTTATTCAGCTGGCTAAGGAAGGGAAGACTCGGCGCTTTTGGCTAAGGGATGATTTACTTCTCACTACAGGGGACCGACTATTTGTGCCCAGGTGGGGCAACTTGCGAAAGGAGTTGATACGGGAGTGCCATGACACCAAATGGGCTGGTCACCCAGGTATGCGGCGCACCCTAGCACTCCTTGAAGGATTTTACTATTGGCCTCGGATGCGAGATGACGTGGAGACATATGTGAGGACTTGTCTTGTGTGCCAACAAGATAAGATTGAGCAACAGCATCCTGCAGGCCTACTAGAGCCACTGCCTATTCCAGAGAGACCATGGGAGAGCGTCTCTATGGATTTCATCACTTGTTTGCCCAAGTCAGAGGGTTGCGGGAGCATTATAGTGGTGGTAGATCGGTTCAGCAAGTATGCCACCTTCATACCCGCACCAGCAGACTGCACAGTAGAGAGGGTAGCGGAGTTGTTTGTTGACCATGTGGTCAAGCTTTGGGGAGTTCCGCAAAACATTCTCAGTGACAGAGACCCGTGCTTTACAGGTAGATTTTGGACGGGGCTCTTCAAAAAGATGGGGACGGATCTCAACTTCTCTACGAGTTTCCACCCCCAATCAGATGGGCAGACGGAGCGCATCAACGCTCTCCTGGAGCTTTATTTGAGGCACTATGTGAGTGCTAATCAGCGAGATTGGGCTAAACTCCTTGGAGTGGCACAGTTTTCTTACAACTTGCAGCGGAGTGAGGCTACCAATCACAGTCCATTTGAGGTTGTTACCGGATGGCAGCCTATGACACCCAACGCCATTGCTTCGACTTGCGATGGTAAGAGTCCGGCGGCCTACAAATTTGCCAAGAGGTGGCATGAGCAGCCCGACTTGGCTTGGGCGTACCTTGACAAGGCGGCAAAGAAGATGAAGAAGTGGGCCGACACCAAGCGAAGGCGGGTGGAGTACATTGTGGGAGACCAGGTGATGGTTAAGCTACAACCCCAACAGTTTAAGTCCTTTCGGAGCGTGCATAAGGGGCTAGTAAGGAGGTACGAGGGCCCGTTCCCTATCGTCAAGCGGGTGGGCAAGGTCTCCTACATGGTGGAGCTTCCACCCAAGTTGAAGATACATCTAGTCTTCCATGTCAGCATGCTTAAGCCTTATCATGAAGACACCGAAGACCTTACTCGGGGCATATCGCATAGGGCACCCACGGTCGTTGTCACATCCTTTGATAAGGAAGTTGATTGCATCCTTGCAGATCGTGTGATGAGCAGGAGAGGCGTGCCCGAATATACAGAGTATTTAGTGAAGTGGAAGAACCTGCCAGATAGCGAGGCGAGCTGGGAGCATGAGGATACACTATGGCAGTTCACGGAGCATATCCAGCGGTTTCCGCAAGAAAACGCGACGAGGGCGTCGCGAGCTTAGGTGGGGGAGAATGTCACACCCCGCTACCAAGAGGCTATGCCACGCAGGCGCCATGCAGACGCCCATCAGACGATGACATGGAGCCTGCATGGACTGGAGCTTTCTAGACTTCTCTACACAAGTATGGAACTTTCCGGAATTCTCTAGATTAGTGTGGAGTTGTCTAGCCTTTTCTAGACTTGTCTAGAGTTGTATAGAGTTCTCTAAAATTCTCTAGATTTGTCTTGTAGATAGTAGATAGTTCTAGAATTGTGTAGATATTTCTGGAGGATTCTAGACACTAAATCTAGGCCACACATTTGTACACATCTAGAATGTTCTTGTAAGGCCAAAGGCCTATAAATAGGAGGTGGGAGTTCATTTGCTCCTCACCAAGCAACCAAGTTGTAATCTCTCCTCTCAAGCAATACAAGTTCTATACATTTCCAAACTCTCTTGTTCACTTGCCTTACCTCTTCCTACACACCCAAGTAAGCAAAACACTTGTCTAGCCTTAGTCTTCACTAAGCTAGCACACTCGGGTAGGCTGACTTAGCGCTTCAAGGGGGCTTGAAAGTGTCTAAGGCCGCACGGTAGCTTGAAAAGGTTCAAGTCCGTGACAGTAAGCTCAATAGCCAAAGTTGACTTTTTGCATGATGATAGAATTTGGTTGACTAATACTAGAGTCGAAAATAGTACCCCGTATCAAGAGAACATTCAATTTATTTTATCGAAAAAATCCAAAGCAGCCATCATTCATCAACACATAATTCAAGAGGAGATACCTCCGAGCAATACTATAGTTGACGAGGACGAGTCATCTTCGGTATCTTATTTCTCACAATTTATGCCCGAGTATTTTTTAGGATCGACCACAACGGTCCCTATTCAGCTTAAGAATATGTCAATTCCTTAATATAATTGATATATTACAAATAAGTGTATTTTGAAAAAATTAATTTAAAACTTACTCTATTTTAACTTTGTATTTGGTCTAATCAATCACAGGAATGAAATTGGTCTCTGTCATTATCTCTTTGCGTCCAAAGAGGTTAACAGCGGCACCTAAAATCATGGGTCAGTATCTTCCAAGGATTAGGCATTTCTAGTCGAATGACATAGAAGGTCCATTATTGACTTGTCAAATAATAGCCAAGGTACAGAGAAGAATTATGCTCTTGTAACACCTTTGGTATTGTAGCTGGTGTAGCATTTTTCAACGTCCTTATGTCTGATTTCAAGAGACCTCGTCTGTATTTCTAACACACAAAAAAATGTTTTGAAACATGAAATAATGTGTTGCAAATAGATGTGACTGCGTTAAAAAAAAAATAATAATAAAAATAAAAGAATAAAAATAAATTCATGTTTCGATTTTAAAAAATAGATGTAAAGACTTTGAAACACACTGTAACAGTTACAATACCAAAGACATTATAACAATGGATCCGGGCTATAAGGGAAGGTGGCTATATTACTGCATGATTAAGTGGATTTGGTTTTTACAGTTTTCAGAGAGGAATTATGCAAAGGTATCTTCATATGTGGTTGTCCTGTTTCTAAAATTATTGTCATAGGGGACATGTAGGGTTGGGAGAAGATGTTAGGAAGTGGAGAAGTTGAGTTTTTTAACTTGAGTTGTGACTTGTGAAAGGTGAGTGGATGATGTGAAAAGCCCAAGAGATTCCTCCTTATCAACCAATTTTTAACGTGTAAATGACTCTATGCCCTCAAGTAGTTGTTTAACTTGTTTAGGTTAATTAGGTCTCATATAGTGGCCTTTCTAAAATGCTGTTGTCTAAAAACATGATGTGATGGTAACATATACACTCATACTATTGCATAATAATAATAATAATTAATTTAAATGAAAAATGAAACCAACTTAGCGCCGAAAATATAATAAGTGAGTTAAGCATGTCATGTCATTGATATACTCGTGGGGCTAGTTCTGGATGTAGGCAACCCCGACGGTCGCTTATGGCCTTCAATTTGGGCAAAAACAATTTGTATTACTAGAGCCCTAAAAAATTTTATTACTAAGGCCTCTCAAAATTTTAAACCTTACATTCGCCTAGGATATTGAGCCTGCCAGATCTGTATGCTTGGTCAATGAAATTTTGCCATTAAAAGAAATGGGTCCAACATTGCTCAAAACTTCTCTCTAAAAACTAGTTTGTTATATTTTCATTGAAAGGACATATTGATAACATGGTATGTCGGGTTGCCAAAATCATTGATGGTTAATGACTTCTCCTTTTGTCCATATAATTAATGATGGAATGAAGGAGTATTAAAGTAAATTTTTAGAATTTTTTTTATCTTAACATGACCAAAAAAAAAAAAAAAAAAACATATCCTCACTAACATTTAAAGGAACATCCAACCAAAAATGAAAATGAACATCACCACGGTGAGCAACTTTGGTCCCTACGGTACAAAAATCCTCTCCTATCAAACACGAGATCTGTTTTTGCCAGTTCGTATTGTAGCGGCAATAAAAAATAGAAAAATAGTGTTATGGTTAAAATAGGTATTCTAAAAAAATTTACAATATTATATATATATACACATATAAGAAATTATATATATACACACATACGAAATTAGAGTACTTAATTGTTCAATTTCTGCGCCATTCTTCTTTCTTCTTCTCTTCCAAAATATAGAAAGAAAATATATTTTCTTACAAAGAAAGTCAGAGCTTTCCATCCCTTTCCTAACTTTTCTTCTTTCCAAATTTAAAGGGTTCTTTCCAAAGGTTCTCTCCAACCCTTTCCAAACTCAGAGGTTTAATATGATTGAATCGTATTAAATTTCTGTTTCATTAGTTTTATTTGGTAATTTACATGGTTCTTTCCAAAGGTTTGAGAAGAGGTTCTTACAGGGTTCTTTCGAAAGGTTCTCTCCATTCCTTTCCAAACTCAGAGGTTTAATATTATTGAATCGTATTAAATTCTGTTTCATTAGTTTTGTTTGAATCGTATTAAATTCTGTTTCATTAGTTTTGTTTGGTTATTTGTGAAGTGTTATTAAATTTGGAAAAATGAATGGGAAATTCTGAAAATTTTATTCGTGATAAATTCTACAAAATAGTTGACATATTGTCTATTATAAGATATGGAGGTTTTAAACTTCCAATTTAAGATCTTAGAATAAATTTTCCATTTCATTCCTGTATGGCGTTGTATACAATTTGTAATAGTAATTGAGAATAATGATTAGTAATTATAAATAAGTTAACATAGTTGTAGTTTTAAACTTCCAATTTAAGATCTTAGAATAAATTTTACTTTCTATTCCTGTAAGGCAATGTTGTATACAATTTGTAATGGTAATTAAGAATTATGATTGGTAATTATAAATAACTTAACATGTTTGTAGTTTTAAAATTTCAATTTAAGATCTTAGATATGTCAATAAACCTATGAGGAGATATTATCAATAAATGATTTAAAAAGATAGTATCTTTTATAATTGTTCCTACCATTGATTTGCGTTAAATATGTTCTAGCTTGATAGCTATACACTCCATTTGTTGATAAGGAACTTTAATTATCTTGGTTTTGGGATAAGTTATCATCTATGGTCAATTGGAGGAAACTCTTTAACTCTTGCAACCGTGGGAGTTTTCTAAAATTCGGTTTTAAAATTTCTCTAGTTCTTGCTTGGAAACGAATTTTTTATCAGGGGCTATATTGCTTCAAACACTAAAAAACTTTTACCATACACTCCCTTCTCTTCCTAAAGTCTCTTTGTAAAATTTAATAATTTTTGGGCAGGTGGATATTTCTATAAAAATCATTGACTATCTGCTGCACAGTTTTTTATCACAGTTCGGGGATTGATTTTGAGAAAATGATTTGAAGGACTTCCCGACATCATTAAATTATGAAACTTTCCAATTTTGTTATTTCTTGTTTCTAATTTCTAAAAACAAAGGTCACAAAATTTTATCGGCTCCATAAACGACTAAGCAAGCCAAAGTTCGGCACTTGGTGGGATTTCAGCAGAAGCTGTGAAAACTTTCCTCCTTCTAAAAACTATTTTCATTGGTGTATTTCCAGCATCCAGGAATGGTTCAGTCACGTTTTACTCTAAGTCTAGCTTCTAAAGAATTTTAGTTTGCCTGGTTCTAATAAAAATTGAATTTTCTATCATTTTTCGAATAATCGCTGAGCAGAATTTTTCTTTAGCTGAGCACTGCTATTCCAATTTTTGCTTTTAACCTTATTAATCGCATCCTATGGTCTTGGGGCGTGATAGGTTTGGTACTCATCTTCCAACATGTCTCATTTGCTTGTCGATTTTTATTTAGATTGTTTAGAATAAATATTTCTTATATACCTTTGTTTCATTTTCTACATTGAAATTTTCTATGTTCCATATCTCTTTCCCAGTGGAAGTAACATGTTACTGATGTATTTTATAACTCTTTACAAACTATATAATTTTTTTTTTTGGTACATAAAATCCAAAATTTAGTAGGTTAAGAGCTCAAACTCTTTTGTATCGGAATCAAAGGAAGCTACAGGAGTTAATATATCAAGCATCACTATGACTTTCCATGCTGAAGTATATGGACTCTTCTAAAGGTATTGACCCTTTACTAGTGTAATCTTTATTCATTTCTTTTTTTATTTTTCTAGTGTGATAGTCACATATACGTCTTATGTTCATGATTTTTATATTCTTTCTTTTAATTTTCCGTGAGCACTACTACTAAACCACAATTTTTATTTTTTATTATTTTTTTTATTGCCTTTCTACTCTACTCTTTCTCATCATCACCGCTTTCTATCCTATCCCTCTATGAGCACTACTACCTTGCATTACTTTACACAGTAAAATGAATAGTTTGTTTTGGTTGCTTATTCTTCTATTATACTGAGGTTGAGAGGTGTTATTAAACTAAATAATATTTCATCATTCATAAATTTTGTTTAGCATAACAAAGCAGCAACAATAGGAAATTTGTTCAAACAAAAAATGTTTTAAGTTTGGGCTTAACCTTCAAGCCCCACAACACCATCCAGAAATTGGCATCCAATGTGCAACTACTAGTTTCACCGCCTCTAGAGTTAGAACTAAGTTTAGCCGATTCCTACAATTCCATCGCCAAATGATAACCTATGCGATATATTTTTATAATTGGCAAATTTCTGCAACAAAATAAATCCTAGTTGAGTTGCAATTTCAGTTATCATATCGACATCGACTGCGGAATAGAGGAAAGTACTATTGATCATCGAAAAAGAAAGAACAACACATTAGGACTTCGTTTCTTACTTAGGACACAAATACTTATATGGTATATTTTCCACAAGTTTCAAAAACATAAAATCCAAGTTTAAATTGGATTCTGTCAAGTGGGAACCGGTACCTGCATTTGGGAACTGGTTATAGGAGCTAAGATTCGAAGAACTTCTTTTTATCCTTTGGGAACCGGTACCAAGATTGGGAACCAGTTCCAAAAGTCCTCTTTGCAAAAGGTTTTTCAGTTTCCTTGTTCTGTTTAATTCCTTTTTGATCCAACTTTCCTTCCAAGTCCTATGCACGAAATTTCCTTTACTCTCAAAAAGAAAAGGACTTTGCAAACCTCTATATAAACCATGTCATACATATAGGTTTATTCACGGCTTTTGTTCTACAAATTCATTATTCTTAAAAGCCTTAGGAAGATTATTTTTGCAGAAAATCAGAGTTAATTTTTCTGCCATCTTTCTAGAACACATACACATAAATACATAGAGAGTTTAGACTTGTGGTGTTCAAATCTTGATCGTGATCATACAGTTACATCTACGTCGATCAGACAAAAACAGATCTTCTTCTACATCGAATTTAGACGATTGAAGAATAAAAGTAAAACTAATCACACTTTGGAAGGGTTGGAGTATTCGAGGAGTGTTGTCTAATGTGACGGCCCTGGTTTTTCAAGCCAGTGCGTCCTGTGATGAATAAAAAATTGACTTGATAACGGATCCGAATGCGGAAGCAAAAATAGAAAACAAGACTCTAAGAAGTCAAAGTGACTCTCCATAAGGTCGAAGAACCCAATAAGAATTGATGCGGAAGCAAAAGATTGAAAATATGACAAATAAGCCCCTAGGGGCAAAATAGTCATTTTACATGAAAATGACATCCCTAGAATGTAAATTATTCTTGAGACACATCCGTGACTTCCCGTGAAGTCACAGAACTCAAAAGAAAGTAGCGGAAGTGAATTACAAGAAAATCGGACAAAAATAGCCCCAAGGGCAAAATGGTCATTTCTGAAAAATATAAAGTTGGGTACCACCGAGCACACCGCTAAAAAGACAACAAAAAAATAATCAAGATGGACTCAAGAATCGCATGATTCGGAGTCCGGACAAAGGAGAAACGGCATGACGAATAAAAATGAGCACTTAGGGCTAAAAGAGTAAACTGGTAATTATCCTAGAAGATCCGGGTACAACCGAGTACATCGTTGGAAAGACAGCGAAAAATTAGTCAAGTTAAAAAAAAAATTAACTCGATTTAGAGTCCGAACGAGGGAGAAACAAAGATTTGAAGTTGAGACGTCGCAGCGGCCCGACGAAGGCCATGGCGAGCACGGCGCCCACCGGCGCCCATGCCGGTGCCCAATGGCATACACAAGCTGACAGCAAGAAAAAAAAAGTGAGGTTCCAGAACTGAGGCTTGAAACGGGGGCCAAGACGAGTTTTTTTGGAAAAACACGAAAAAAAACCCTCCCCCTAAAATCGAGTTTTCTACCTGACAACGTAAAAAGAAACGAAAAAAACTCATTGCAAAATGCCCAAAATGCCCCTCCAAGAAATCTAGTGATGAGGGTCATAAAGTTGCTAAATGAAAACTGGAAGCTGAAACTTCACGAGGGATTTCCGGTACCAAGACGACATTTTCTGGAAAAACACGAAAAATAAACCCCCCCTAAAATCATTTTTCTAAACGACCTTGTTGAAAGAAGAAAATAAAACTGATGTGAAAGGTCTAGAATGCCCCTAGATCAGATTATGAAACAAAAGTGCAAAATGAATCCCTAGGAGGCTCAAATCACAAAGGAAAGGGTTTTTCTTGAAAATGACCATGCACACAAATGTAACTTACCTATTTGGATGCGCTACAATGGTCCACGGCTTAAAAATACCGCCGATACAAAATTCGACCCCCCAACAGCAAAGAAGGCAAAAATGGACATGAAATGGGAAAAATGAAAACCAAAATTAGGAAATAGTTTCAAATGAGTGTTTGGCACTTGGCCACACTTCATACAAGATAAATGAGACCTAGTGGAGGTGCCGGAACACACTTTGCACCACCTGATTTGAAAATGAACCCTTAAGGGCTCGGATTCTACTATTTTAGCCCAAAATGCAATATGTGAACTAAAATGCAAAAATGAAAACTAAATGGTGTTTGGGTCTTGGCCACACCTCACATATGGCAATTGAATGCTAAAGGATGAATTACATACGCAATGCACGCACCGGTGCAAAAATGACATATTGAAACCCAAGTTTTCATGCTTTTCGCATTAAAAGCAAAATTCATCATTTTTCAATATACAAGGATTACAAATGAAGTTTGGCCCTTGGCCACATATTATATACATAGAATGAATATCAAAAAGTGTGCTTAAGCATATATTACAAGTTTGGAATAAAATATACACATTTGACAAAAAGACTACAAATGGCATTTCGAGCCATCTTTTACAAGAATTGAAACCTTCTAATCTACAATCATCCGAGCAATGACGAACATTATGAACCAAGTCTTCGTACCTGAACAAATTTCCCAGTAACTTCGGGGTGAGTAAACAAGTTTACTAGTAGAGAATGAGCATGCATCGACTCGATTTCTTTAGAGATTTTTACATTAACTTGCAACAATTAAAAAGGGTCATGCCACCTAATGTCTATGTCAAAGGTTAGACTCAAGGAGCATCCTAAGCTACCTTAGATCATTTCTAGATTAAATCGCATCGTCCATGCAATTCAACAACAAAGAAGCATGTTATACAAGGTAACAAGATGTAGATTCTTAAGGCCATCAACTTAAAATCTAAAGCATAAAATTAACAGAAGTGGGCCATGCCACCTAACGTCTATGTTCAAAATGTATCTGTAGGATCATTCCTAAGCTATATTAGAACATCAAAACAGAATTTACAATATCGATGCAATTTTTAACTAACATTAGAACTTCTAATACAACGCATCAAAACATGATTTCTCAAAGTTAACATTTTGAAACTTAAAATGGGAAATCATATATGGAACAACAAGTTACAACATCATCTAGTTATCAACTTGAAATGAAATGCGAAATCAAACAAAGTGGATACTTGGACGTCACGCTGGATCAGACCGACACCATAGTTACTTTAGGGTTACTAGCCCACGGGTAACCTCCCTATGTGTGCACTAGACTATATAGAGGGACAATCCTCCGTACTAGAACCAAGTCCTAGCCGTAGCCAAATCAACAAGTTGTGCAACAATGTATATATCAACATGTATATACAAGATATCAACTATCTACCATGCACAACCGAATTTAGAAACGCATACAATATATGCTCTAAGTCCACAACTATTATGGCATGACAAATGTCGAATCTTCAGAGCGCGATTCGTTACGCACTATAACAATATAATTCAATATTGAAAATATAAACTGAAAAATCCAATACAAATCCATAATCATGATTTAAATATACAATCAATTTCAAACACATGATTAAATCATTAACGCAATAAAAATGAAAATTAATTACATGACCTAATTAATTCCTCTAAGTTTCAAATCTCAATTAAATGACCCCTAATTAACACATGTTAAACAACATAGCATGGTCATCACCTATATCCATTCTAAAACTCAATTAGATTGTTAGAATAACAAAGTAGAACTTTAATTAAATCATGCTAATTTTAATTCCAAGGTTCTAAAACAACATCTAATAGTCCCAAATTAATATATGCTAGTAAACAATTCATGGTCATTACAAATATCAAGTTAAAAACTTAATTAAGCTAAGGAAACCATTAAATAGATTTTAATTAATCCTTTTAATTAAAATCTCTAGATTTTTAGACTTATCCAAATACTCTCAAATTAACATATGTTAGAAAACATGCCAAGGCCTATTGTAATAACACATTATAAGTTTATTTAATTCAAGTTACAACCATGTGAATTAAACTTTCACAAAAGAAAATATTAAATAAAATTTACAATTCTTATTCAAATGATGCCAATTTAATATATGTTAACAAGTATACAAAGGCCTAAATTACTAGCATGCCACACTTAAATTCCTAGTTGTATATCATCATGAGGATTAAATCTTAAATAAAGAAATTAATTAAATGAAAGGTTTCAAAACCTACTCAAATATTCTAGATTTAATATATGTTAAACTACATGGCATGCACATCAAGAATATCAAATCGGAAATCCAATGGGATGAATAGTACACTTGGAGCAAATTAATTAATCAATTTAATTAATTATCTCTAGATTTTAAAACACCTCCGATTACTCTCAAATTCACCTATGTTAAAGAGCATGCTAGGGCCTAATATAATATGTTTACACATATTGATTTCAAGCTAGTTAAGACTACATGATTTAATATTTTATTCAAGATAAATATTAAATAAAATCATCAATACTTGTCCAAATGATCTAGATTTAATATATGTCAATCAACATGTCAAGGGGTAATATTCTATCATGCCACATGTTTAAACAAAGCTATAATCAACCGGGAAAATAAAATTCTTCACAAGAAAAATAAATACTAAAATCTCTAGATTTTTGTGATTCAAGCATGTAATCAAGTTGTATAAGCATCACAAGCATGTAATATAGCAAGAAAGTAAATTATAACACCCCCTACCTTAATTTGAGATGAAAACCTCAAATCCCCACCGAAAAAAAAGCGTTCCAAATCCGCCGAAACTCCTAGGTTTTGTCGGGGACAACACGATCTACATGAATACCCAAGAAGCCCCATGAAAATCACAACTTGACCTCAAGCCCAAACTTAAGAAATGGTCAGAAATGAATTCTAATAAGGGGCAATGGTAAAGTACGTCGAGGGGAACAATAAATGTAAAGGCCGAAGAATTTCTACTAAGGAAATAAAGTGGAGGAGAAGGAGAAAGGGTGGCAGCCAAGGAGCTCCCATGGCTACCGGCCAAGAGAGTGGAGAAGATGAAGAAAATCTAAATTTTCTTCTTTAAGTCCCCTATTTATAGTAAGTCTCAAAAAGTGCCCCCAAAGGGCTCCACCGGGTCCGGAAAAGTGGATTTTGAGCAAACGCACTCAAACGGCAAAACTCCATGAACAAAAAAGATTTAAAATGAGAAAATATGAAGAACGGAAGAAATGACATGGAAAATTGAGTCCCGAGCAGAGAGATATGCCCCGAACAAGTTCGGCGGCAACCGGGTCCAAAAACTCTGAAACTGGAGAAAAACGACCAGAAAGAAATTCCAAGAGTCAATGACTCAAATAAATGTGAAAATGAATCCTGTATGAGGATCCAGGCTCCAGACGAGACATTTTGCAATAACTTTTGTTAATTGCACAATGGCCCCTACAAAAAGGGTTAACTGCGAAATTGCCCCAGAATGAAAATATCTTCCAAAAGATATTTTCTTAGATACCTTTGAAATAAAATATCTTCAAAAGATATTTACAAAAAATACCCCAAGAAAAGAAAAAGATTATGAGGAATTGTGCATCCATGCCCCTATGGACACGAAGAGCAACCAGAGTACTTTCTTGCAAAAGTAAAGATACGTATTTCGAGGAAACTACTCAAGATGAAGGCACGTGAAGTCAAAAACTAACTCCAAGCATGAAAAGTGAGGTTTTACCAGACAAGTGACAAACGGGGAAAAGACAGAATAGGGAAAAAGACGAAACAGGGAAAAGGACGAAAGACGCATAGTGTCGAAAAATGAAAAAATGCGAAAATGACTCGGTCCTCAAAGAAAGTTGTCAATCCACGGAAAAGAGTATTGGAAACCAATTCCGAGCACTCGAGATGACACTAAGCGATAAGAAACAGCACTGGGAAAGGAAAATTAAACAGAAAAAATTTATTTGCAAAAATTTCAAGAAAAAGGAAAGAAAGGCAAATGACCGGGTCGTTACAACTTACCTTCCTTAAAGGAATTTCATCCCTGAAATTCAGAACATACCGAAAAAGAACAGAACAGGGACCGAACAAAAGGTCAAATGAAGGACAGCTCATAAAGCACTGAAGGACAACACCAAAATTTTCCAGATTAACTAAAGGAACTCGAAACCATGAATCGAGACAACACCTCATACGAATCGGCACGTTAACTCAACGTCAACTACCGAGAGAATCCCAAGACAACGAAACGTTAAAACATGGTAGAAGAAGGGAGTGGCAAGGCAGTACGAACAGTAACCAAAACCCGCCCACACTTACTCGTCAGTATGGTAGTATGACAGTATAAGGCACTAGTTTGTAACATGCCCCAGAAGGGAACTTTTCGATACAAATGACATCAATGTCAGAAACGATCATTACCAAAAGCACTACGGAAACTAGGCATCTGTGAGAGTTGGGGTAGCTAATCCCAAAACTCTGACAACAATATCATAGGCACCGCTACGCTTAAGGTCTTAGATCTAGAAGCCACGAAGGAAAAGGAAATGAAATGGTGCCTCCCTAGTCCACGTCTCACTCTTGTAGACAAGGAAAAGGAAATGAATCGCAGTCCTCTACGCTCATATGAGCCTTACTCGCATCAATCGTCAGACTAAGGTCTCGAAACACCCAACCAAGAAAACAGACAAAAAGGTTCCCGACATAGGTCCTTACAGAATGAATTTCTCCTATCCAAGGAAGAAACTCATGAAATAAGAACGCTTCCAAGGGAAACGACAGATCCTAAACGGCAATGCCAAAACCAGACAGTCAAGATAAGCTTCTAAATAAGTTGCCACAAAAGCAAACAGACATGTTATCAGATCAAGGCATGTTATCAAGAAGCATGTAGGGCATGGTACGATAACACACGTGAATGAAAGACGTAAGGTATGCCAACATACGTCGCATACAGTCATGCTAACACAAGCACACAGACATGATAGAAACCTAGATCATGTTATCAAGAAGCATATATATACACATAAAGTATGCTTAACAATTAATAGATGTCTCAAAACACCTAAGCATGTTACACATTCTTTGAATTTGATTAATGACAACAATTGGTAATTGAAAAACACTGCTCCAGTACAAGCAAATAGGAGTTAAAACAGTCTTGACCAATTAAACTTTACCTGCTACTGATAATAGTTTAGTACTCCAATCAATGAGCTTTTTAGAAATTTTATCTAGAAGAACATTACAGTGGGATCTCTTAAGTTTAGAGGAACATAAAGGAATTCGCAGACAGCTCTTTTCCTTCTAATAGAGTTGGAGAAGATGACACTACTCTTACTATAATTAACTTGCAGTCTAAAGGCAGCTCCAAAAACCTGAAATATCTCTTGAATAGATCTAGAATTTGAAATTAAGGCTTTGCAAGTAATCAACAGATCATCTGCAAAAAAGGTGTGATAGGTTGTAGAGTAAGCCTTTAGAGCAATATAGGATAATTGAATCTTCCCATTGCACACAACTGTATTGAGTTGATGGGAGAATTGATCAGCTACCAAAGTAAAAAGAAGGGGAGAGAGTGGACAACCATATCTCAATCCTTTGGAAGGCTGTATGAAACCTGTAGGAGAACCATTTAGTAAAATTAAGTACCTTATGGAGTGTAACAAAGTTGAAATTCAAGATAACCAATTTGAACTGAAACCAGCAGCAATCAAAATTTTCAGAAGGAAACTCCAGGAAACAGAATCAAAAGCTTTTGAAATATCTGGCTTCAAAGCCATAATGGGATATTTAGATCTAAAATCACTCACCATCTCATGACCCTAATTATAGCATCCTGAATTTTCTGCCTTTTATAAAAGCACTTTGCTCTATGCTTACTAGATTAGGTAGAACCAAAGATAATCAACCAGGAAGAATTTTAGAAATTATTTTATAAATCAGATTGCATAAAGTAATTGGTCTAAACTCTTTAGGCTTGACTGCATTACCTATTTTAGGAATCAATATGATAAAAGAACTATTCACCCCTATAGGTAAAGAGCCTGAAAGAAAAAAATGTTGAACTGCAGCATATACTTCAGGTTGAACAAGAGCCCAAAAAGTTTAGTAAAATCGAGCTGGAAAACCATCAGGTCCAGGGGCCTTATTGGGTTTAAAATTCATTACCATTGCTCTGATTTCTTCATTAGTTATAGGAGAGTCCAATACTAACTTATCTTTAGAGGTGAGGATGTGCCTAGGATTAAATTCAAGATTATTTTCTCCTGCATTCTCTTTGTAAACATCTTGATAATAATCCGCAAAAACCCTTTTGACACTTTCAACATCAGTAGTAACCTGCCCAGCCTCATTTTCAACAGAAATGATAGCATTAAACTGATGGTGTTCTTTCATTTTATGGTAAAATAGGCTGAACATCTATCCTTATCTTGTAACCATTGAATTCTAGATTTCTGGGCATAAAAAATCTCTTGAGAAGACATAGCAGCTTCATAAACATCCTTAGCTTGTTTCTCTAAATCAAAATTATCAGATGTAGGGTTAACCAAAAGATCTAATTGAACCTCTTCCAATGCCTTTTAGAGATAATAACTTTCTCTTCAACATCTCCAAAAAAGTGTTTATTCCAAGCCCTCATAGTAGACTTCACATTTCGAAGTTTCTTTAGTAGAATGTGAATTGGAGATCCATTTATAGATACATCCTAAGCTTCTTTTATCACCTCAGCAATACCCTCTTGAAGACACCAAACTTTTAACATCTTAAATGGCTTAGGACTACTAGCAAATTGTCTGAATATATTGATAATCACTCCATAATGATCAAAAAAAGTTGAAGCAGAATAAGTTATTTTTATACCTGTAAACAGCTACAGCCAAAAGTCATTAATGAATACCCTATCAAGTTTGGCTAAAATTCTTCCATCATTCTCTTGTTTATTACACCATGTCCAATCCCCATTAGAAGCAACTATCTCAACCAAACTAGCTTTTTGAAGACAACAATTGAATACATCTAGAAATGTTTGAGGAACCCTACGACCCCCTTGTTTATCTGAATGAAATCTTATGGCATTGCAATCCCCTACAACCAACCAAGGACCATTGATACTATCTGCCTGATGAGCACTGAAAAATGCGTATTTAAACCCCTTAAGCTTGAGTATTCTAGAACCTTTATCTATCTTATTTTCTCGTCTTAGACTAATTTCATGTTATTGCCCTTTTCAGGCGCTTATCCCAAAAATAAGTTAATTCAGCCAAATTAGAGCATAAAAGAAGCTATCTCAAGCTGAATGGAAGAAAGGAGCAAAGTGGATACAAAGTGGTAAAAGCAGCAAGTTTTGATCGATCTGACCAATCTTCGATCGAGGTCACAGTGATCAATCCAGACTCATCAAGATGGATCAGACACCTTGTCCTTATCCTCAAGAATTTTCATCTTCGATCGATCTCACTATTCTTTCGACCTATCAAACTTTCTTGATCTTATCCTCACCTACCATTTTTGTTTTTTTTCCTAAAATATCCCAAAATATCTCAGAGATTTGTCGTATTTCAAAAAGGCGCCACCAATGATTGATCGATCTGACCATACTTCGATAGATTTGGCCACTGTTCTATCGATCTCATCTGAATTCAATCGATTGAACCTCCTCAAGTCTGAAATAAAATAGAGTCTAGCTCATTAAAAGATGGCTCGTGGTGTAATCATTGAAAAGGCCCTAGTGCACGAGACCTGACCATTGGGTGTGACACTTAAGCTACCTATATAAAAATTTTGAGCCATTTTACATATAGACAATCATAGGGAATAAGAGACAATTTGAGAAATCTTGGAGAGGAGGCTAGAGATTAGAGAGCTATACACCATTTGGGAGTTCTTCCATTCATCTAGGGTTTCCATCAAGAAGGAGATCATTCCTACCATGGAGATAGCCCTTGAGGGTTAGATGACTACTTCAATGAGTGGCTAAACATCTACTTGGGGCTAGAGTTAGCCCCTAAGTTTGCTTCCTAGACCTAGTCTTTTGTATATTTTTGGGGATTTAATTGTACCAATGTTTTGATCTTGGATTTATATATATATCTTGTGATTTCTACTTGATGTGTATGGGTTAATGCTTCTAATTGATTATCTATTTCTAATCATATGTCTATGTATGCTAGAATGGATTATTCATATGCTTTTCTCTAGATTTAATGGAATTTATGCATGTCTAAGTGTATTGATGAAGTTAATCTAGTGATGATCAAAACATTGTGCTTAATTGAACACTCTTGTAATTTGTTTGATGGTTCACACTTGTTTCTTGATGGATTGTGCCACACCTTTAGCTTAATTAGTTTAATTTTCGTGTCTTTAGTCTAGATGTAGTGTAGTTGCTTTAAATTCCTAGATAGGTGGACAATCTATTCTTGTTCCTTGGTGTTCCATACTTATGAATGCAAAGGGTGTATGTCTTTAGATAGTTGTGTGTGCATAAATTGTGGTTTCATTGAATGGATTTTGGTTTCATTTGATAGGTTGTGCTTTCCATTTAAACTGGCTAGACAATATATACTTATTTGCCATCCATGGTTAGTTTCAATTAATGTCACACACACACAAAAGTTACAATTCAATTTCCCCATTGATGTACAACTAATGTCTAGTGAAGTCAAGCTAAGTGGTGAGCTCTAAAACCCCAAGTCCTCTCCTCTATATCTTTTACCTACTTTCTAAATTATTTCCTTTTACTTGCTTTAATTTTAATTGCATTGTAGTTTAATTCACCAATCAAACCACTTTTTGATCACTCGATCTACTAATCCAACCTTGTTTCCATTTTAAATACGAAACTAATCCCTTGGGACGATCCCTGCTCACCTTAGCTATATTTTTAATTAGAGTTAGTAATGGCATTTTATAAATTCAAACTTGGCCACACTTTATAGCAATTTGGTTGCTTCGGCATGGCACCACGCCATGTTTTGGCACTGTTGCCGAGGATGTGGCAGCGCAGTATTTTTTGAAACAATTAGGAATTAGTACTCTTTTGATCGTATTTTTACTTTATTTTATTTTTAGTTACTTATTGTGTTTGTTCTTGATTGGCTAGGTGAATTGAGCGAAGGAAGTCAAGCAAAGGAGAATTGAAAAGCAAGGAGCTAAGCTAAGCATAAAAGGCTCAAATCTAAAAATTTACAAGGCATAGCAAAGCTTGAAAATTGAAAGCTAAATTGAAGTTGCTTAAGGACCTTTTATGAGCTCTTTCTAACTCAATCTCTAGTAAAATCGTTGGCCCGCGTGGAGGCATATTTTTACTTTCTTAGATAAATCATGAGCCCGTATGGAAGCAATTTACTTTTCTTTGCATATTGTTGAAAGCATGGGAATATGGGATCAATGTATGTGGAGGAGTGTTGATTATTGATTTGTTGCAGAGGCGAAGTGATTGTTACTTGCTTGTTTCTTGATTTTGTTTTGTTTGTGCATGCATGGTCGTAGGTCATTAAATCCTACTCTTGTCCCTCCTAATTTGAATCTTGAATCCATTGTTCGTAATCCAAGAGGAAGGGGTAGCTCTCATCACTCCATTTTTACAATGGAGGAGCAAAATAATAACCATGTGGAGGACCATGGTCACATAGACCAATAAGGTATCATCTACCCTAATGTGCATCATGATAATATTCAAGTACCATTAGGTATACCAAGACCTTTCATTCCACAACAAGGCCAAGTTCTATTGGGAATGCCTCAGCCAATTTTTGCACCACAACTTCCCATTATGCAAGTCAACCAAGGTGTTCGTGTAGCACCACCGCTTGTGAATCCTCCCATTGTTTTGCGTGATCATTATGTGACTAATGAATATAATACACCTACATGCATTCAATTGCCCCTATTTAGAGCACATCACTATGAGATTAAACCACAGACTATTCAAATGCTTCCCAAATATCATAGACTTCTAAGTGAAAAACTTTACAAGTATTTGGATGAATTTCTTGAAATATGTTCCACCGTAAAATACACAGACATGCCGGAAGAAGTGTTAAGACTCAAAATTTTTTCCTTTTACCCTTAAGGACAAGGCAAAATATTGGTTCAACAATCTTAAGCCTTTTTTGATAACTTCTTGGGCAGAAATGCAACTAGAGTTCTTGAAGAAGTATTATCTGGTATTCAAAGACCAATGCTATGAGAACTTCCATTTGTGAATTTTCTCAAAGGGAAGGGGAATTATTTCATGAGGCATGGGAAAGATTTAATGACTTGCTTAGGAAGTGTCTGCATCATGACATTTCTAAGTGGCAATTAATCCAATACTACTTTGAAAGTTTGCCGGATAATAAAAAAGGAATGGTAGATGCATCCATGGGTGGTTCTTATCTTGATAAACATGAAAATGATGTTTGGCAATTGTATGAAAGCATGAGTGAGAATTCAATACATAGATCCTTGTCCTCTAAAAATTATAGAAATCTAGGTGGAATGAAGAATGTTAGCTTATATCAAGTTGACATTTTTAATGACATAGCTACCAAGGTGAAATCTTTATCTCAAAGGTTTGATCAATTTTTGATCAACCAAAATTCGGCAAATCAAGTGTCTTCCTCCCTTAATCATGTTCATCATGCATCTAATGAATCTTGCATGACTTGTTCTAGTGTCATACATTCTACTTCCAATTGTCCCCATGGACATGTGCAAAGTGAGAACAATGAACAAGCAAATGCCGTTTTTGTAAACCAAGGGAATAATCCCTATGGCTCACACTATAATCCCGGGTGGAAGAACCATCCAAACTTCTCTTGGAAAAGCCAAGGGGAAGGCTCAAACCCTCCCCAAGGTGGTTTTCAAAACAAGTATGTTCCACCTCCAATGCAAAGCCAAGGTTCCCAAGGTTATAGATCTTCTTTTCAATCATCATATGGAAATCAATTTACTAACTCTCATTTTCCTAATCAATCGTCGTATTCTCAAGGAAACTCAAGGAGTCCCGCTTTTGAGGAAAAGTGTTGACTGCTTTGGGTACTTTGGAGGAAAACACTCAATTACTTCATTCTCATTCCCAATCCATTGCTAAGCTAAAAACCCAAGTTGGGCAAATAACTAGTACTTTGAATGCTAAAGAGAAAGGAAAAATGCCTCTAAATGCCCCACCAAAGCAACAATTTGTTGTGGAATCCAATTCCTCATCAGAAGGTCACACAATTAGGCATATCAATGCGGTGACAACTTTGAGAAGTGGGAAAATTGTTAATAACCAAGTTAGAGTTCATAATGAAGAGAGTGAGCTGGTGCAACCAAAAGTTGACACCCGTCCCATTTCACATTTTATTCCTCCTTCATTGTATATGCATGATCATGTTATTGAGAAAGTTATGAAAAATGATTTGAACAATCATTTGAAAAAGGATTTGAAAAATTCTTGTGTTGAAAGTGATTCAAAGAAAAATTTTGAAAAGGTTTTTGAGCCTAAAGCTCCATTTCTGGATGCCTTGAAAGGATCCATTTCTCTTGAAAAACAAAAGACTAAAGTGAATGAAATCATTGAAGTGTTTAGATAAGTGAAGATCAATCTTCTACTTTTGAATGCAATCAAACAAATTCCGGCTTATGCCAAGTTCTTGAAAGATCCTTGCACCCAAAAGAGGAAGAACAAAAGCCAAGCATCAAAGAAAGTGGTCTTAACCAAGCAAGTAAGCTCTATCTTGCAACATAACACTCTCTCAAAGTTTAAGGACCCCGATTCACCTACAACTTCTTACATTATTGGCGACCATGTCATCAATCGGGCTCTTTTAGATTTAGGAGCAAGTCACACCTTCTTCCATATTCAGTGTATGTCAAATTGGGCTTAGGAGACTTAAAACTGACATTGGTAGTTTTGCAACTTGTCGACCGATCCATTAAAAAGCCCCAGGGTATTATTGAGGATGTTTTGATCAAGATTGATAAGTTCTTCTTCCCCGTTCATTTCATTGTCATTGACACGGAACCAGTCCTAAACCGCAAGAGCCAAATTCCCGTTATCTTTGGCCGTTTTTTCTTGGCAACCACAAATGCCAACATCAATTGTAGGACGGGGATAATGAAAATATCATTTGGGCATATGAAAGTGAAGTTGAACATCTTTAATCCAACTCCGAGTTCAATAGATAAGCATGAAGAAGTGTGTGTTGTGGAAAAGTGTATTGAGAATGAACTTAAGAAAGTTGAGTCTTTACTTGATGTTGAACATTCCTATGGTTTGCTTACCAAAAAGAGCTCAAAGAAAAATGTGTGCAAACCAAGTGTTCTAAGGGCATGGAAGACCAAAAATTACATAGACCAAGGACAATCAATCTCTTTTGATTCAAATCTAACAAGTTCTTTAGGGAATAATTTGTTGGGTGGGATTCAAAGTACCTTTCACCCCGTTAAGGAGGGGATGCACAGCAAGATTTTTTATCCGGGCTAAAAGAGCCCAACGTCTTTCTAGAGACGTTAAAGACTAGTGATTCGTAGGGTTTACAACCCTATTCCTCCCCCATTTCTATTTTACCTTTCATTTCTTGCGTCGTCTAGATATGTTCTGGGTTCATACACATTGTTAAGGACTTTGATTGAGAATGCTTACACTTTCAGCTTTGAAATAGACATTTGGTGTTTGTTCGATCGATCTGAGAATAAGTCAGATCGATCGAACAATCATCTCTGCATCCAATCATCTCTCTGTCCCATCGAGTATAAATTTCCTGCATATTTCAGTCCTCTGTGTATCATACAAACTTCATTTTAGATCGATCTGAGTGTTCCAAGATCGATCGAGATTTTCCTCAGATCGATCTTCATTCCATACTTAGAAATTTTTTTGAATGCATGAAAAATCACCTCTCTATGCATCGTTTGAACTTGTCTTCAGGTTTTCACCTATTGGATCGATCGATCTATGTTCGATCGATCTTAATGCTTCCTAATTGACTTTGACTTCTTTTTAAAATTCAAAAATATTTTTTTTATTTTTATTTTTATTTTCGTTTTTACCTTTATTTTATTTTATTTTCTAAAAATCAAAAAAAATATTTTGTTTTATATATAAAAGAAATTAAAAAATTTTCAAAAATACTTTGTCGTTTTGTGAGCCAGATCGATCTAAGTTTCTTCATGATCGATCTGGGTTCGATCGATCTGATTTTCTAGTGATTGATCGAACATGTCAGAGATCATTTTTAAAAATATGACCCAATGGTCATTTGGATCGAATTCATCATCAATCTCAGACCCTCTTCTCTCTCCCACCATTGTTCATCATATCTCCCACCTCCGTCGACTCTCCGACGACTTCTTCAACGCTTCCAATCTCTCCCTCGCTTCTAGATCTACTCTCTCTCTCTCTCTCGGTTTTCACTTCTCTCCTCTCGATTTGGTAAGTTGAGTTTTATTTGTCATTTTGTGCTTCAATCTTATGTTTCCCATGATTACCATATTTAGATCTAAGCCTTCAATGTTCCATTGTTGCTATTTTCAACTTTTAAAGCATGTGTATATATATGTATATATTTTTGTATATATTTCGTTCCGATTTTGATTTAGGGGGTCACGTGCCTAGTTAAGTGACCACTATTGAATTGTTGAGGTGTCCACAAGCTTGCTCGGGTGCCCTCTGTGTTGTCCATGTCACAGATCTGTGACTTTTCGTATTTTTGCAGAGTTCGATCAATCACATTTTTCTCAGATCGATTAGAGAAAGCTCGATCTCACCATGTCCAGATCGATCCAAAGGATCGATCTCATCTTTTTCCTGATCGATCGAATTTCATCACTTTGCATTTTCATATCTCTGCACCCTCTATAGTGTTCATGTAGTTTATTTATGCCCAATGCCTGTGTTTCTCACATTAGATGCATTTCATACTTATATTGTTTAGCATGTTTCACTTATATGAACATTCACTATTTATATTTGGCTGCATTATCACTTGCATAGATTTATCTGATTCATTATAAGTTATCTATCTTAACTTGACAAACATGTTTCTATTTGTGTACTTCAATTCTTTATTTCATAAACTATACCTATTACTGACTCCAATTACAAATGTTTCTTTCTTTTGCAGGCCATGGCTCGAGTCAAGACTGTTTCCCGCCGACAGTATCAGCACTGAGTACGACAATGAGTAGAGGAGCCTGAGCAGCTTGAGGAGCATAAAGAGCCAGCTTTAGTTCAGTCTGAGCGCTCTGCCTCTTTCGCTTCTGCATCTTCATCTTCTCGTCAGTAGATGTAGTTGAGCACGTACCATCTCCTTCACCACCTTTAGCACATGAGTCTGTTTTTGACACTGCCTTTTTCTCTCGGTCGATTCTGACCAAGGCAGCTTTTGATGAGATTGACCAGCGAGGCATTTCAGTTATTCTAGCCTTGGTAGCCTACCTTATTTACCTGCGGCTCATCTAGTTATTCTACCAAAACCTCCGGCCGGCCTCGAGTAATCTATCAAAGCTGCAGACTATTATTGATGGCCATCTTATCCGTATCACAATTGAGTCATTGGCTACATCTTCTCGATGCCCACACGTCTGCCCTCCCAGTCTTGCTTATCCCATTCTGAGGAGGCCTTCTAATACAGACATGGCCGTTGCTTTAATAGGCCCTTACAGTGATGGCAAGACATTTGCCACCAGGACTTATTTGCCCGATGATTTATGGTTCTTTGATTCGGTTCTATATAGAAATGTATATATGGCGAGCCATAAGATCCAGCGGCGTTTACATTTTCTAGTTGCTCTCTACGCCTTTTATATAGGCCATTGGTTTTCTATTCCTACACTCTACTGGAGTGTTAGGATGAGATTGTATGCGAGCTTCATCAGCAAGACCAAGCCTGGGCGAGCACTTTCCTTCCCTTCTGACATCTTATTACCCAGATCCTCTAAGACTAGCATTATCCTTTCCATGCAACTGAGTAACCTGAGCTAGGAGCTTGCCACTATGGCAAGAAGGATTGGAACAAAAGGTACAATGCTTCCATAAAAAGTCTCGAGGATGAGGCTATCTTGGCAGCAGAGGCAGCAGAGGAAGCAGAGTTAGCAAAGATAGAGCAGCAGGCAGCGGCAATAGCAGATGATCCAGCAGACCCACAGATGGCTGCGGATACATATATGGATATAGATCTAGAGTGAGAGCCTCTAGCAGAGTCACCACATCATTCTCCAGCAGGGTCGCCACTACATTCTCAGGAGCAAGGTTGGGATATACCTCAGTTTCATAATCCAATTATCCCTAACGCTCCAGTTTAGCCACCTAGCCTAGGAGAGCGTATCCAGACATTAGAGTATGCGGTTGTCTCTCTCAGAGCCAATGTGGTATCTCTTCGCTCAGATGTCCACATCATCTTGATTTTGTGATTGTTTTGAGATTCACTCTAGGATTCTACACTAGCACAGGCGCACACTAGCATTCATTTGTGGGGTACATGTTTTGTTGACTATTGATTTGGTTATATCCCAATTGAGCTAGTAGTGCATTGAAAGCTTTCATCTTCACAAAAGTGGATAACAAACCCTTTTCATTGAGTAGCCGGGATTCTAGCCTCGTCAAGCACTGAATTTCTCACACCAAAAGGTGGAGGGCCCAAACTCTAGGTAAATAATTGAACCAAAAAAAAAAAAAAAAAAAAAGTTGCAAAAGCAAATAAAAAAAGTGAGGACTTCTCCCAAAAGGTAAGAAGTGGGAAATGATTAGATTGAGGTTGTTTTGATTTGTAACTTAGTTGATTTGAGCTTGTAAGTCCTTAGGGGTGTTTAAACGCCTAATGCCCTAAAGCCGTCTAGTTTGGAGGTCATTGACCTAATGCTCGACCTCATGGATCGCTAGAAAGCTTAATAAATCACTACATTGCACCATGCTTCCATCTTTGATCCTCTAGGTAAGTAAAAAAAAAAAAAATTGAGTGAAAAGAATAAGTGCACCTAGATGAATAAATCTTTAATAAAAGGTCCATTCTTTGTCTTGATGATAGGTACTAGATTTGTGTGCTAGTTTGAGGGTAAGGATGTGATTATTTCTTTAGTTGGCTTAGATAGAAACATATTTGATGCCGGTTCACTTAAAATGATTCAAGAGATGTTTTTATTTGCATGATCATTGTCTTGATGTGTGGAGGACCATATTTGTATGCTTGATATTGAAATTTTGGGAGATTGCTTGGAAAGGGTTGAAAAATTGCATACTTAAGGTAGTTTTCTCCTAATGCTTGTTTTGTATATTGGTTTTTCTCTTGTAAGAAAGAGCTCAATGCTTGTAGGTATTATTTTTAGAAACCCTCACGAGACTTCACTCGTCCACTAGGGCAACCTAGGGGTTTAAAAGGCTTGTTGCATGTGCTAAATGCAATCGTGTTCCCTACGAAAGTGGCATTATCCTTTTATTGCTTCCTAGTTCATAGTTGTATAGTTGTTTATTTCTTTCCTTTCCTTGTAGTTCATTGCTAGGGACTAGCAATATCTAAGTTTGGGGGTGTAATGAGTGCTCAAATGTGACGCATTTTAGCATCTAAGTTGGGGTATTTTAGTCCATTCATCTATCTTGAAGGTTGGTAAAAGCCGGTCCTACGCGCCAAATTGATGTAGTTAATGTGCGGTTCAAGAAAAGTCTTTTGGGTCAAATTTAAATTTATAAAAACCACTACCAACACTACTACTAAAGTAGCAAGAGTGAGTAAGGATCGTCCCAAGGGATTGGAGTCGTACTTGATTGTGGAATCGCAATTAGGGTTAGTAGGTCGAGTGATCAAACAAATGGTTGGTTGGTTAATTAAACTAGAGAGTAACTAAATTAAACTAAGTAATTGAATGTAACAAAGAGTAAGCAAGAGAGAGAGGAATCATGGGGTTTAGAGGTCACCACCAAGTAATGCTTTTCTACACTTCCAACTAGTGACTAATGAGGGTAAAGTGTTGCAATATTGGTGTGTGTGTGATTGGTTGATTCAATTAGCAAGGCTGACCCATTAAGCATACATTTTCTAATCAACATGTGAAAAGCATAATATATCTAGCAATTAAGTATATATTGTCTAAATAGCATTTGAAAAGCACAACATATCTAGTAAGTCATTAATCCTTTCATTAAGCTCACAAGCCAAATACACCACAAGGTTAGAGACATATACTACTTGCATTCAAAAGTATGGAACATAACACAAGTAATATGGATTGCCCTCTCATCTATCAACTATGCTATCACTACACTATAATTAAACTAATGACATGAAATTAAACTAACTAAGCTAAGGGAGAGGCATAATCCATCAAGAAATGAGCATGGACCATCTAGAAAATCACAAGAGCATTCTTTTAAGCATAATGTTTTGACAATCCCTAAATCCATAGCATTAATACACATAGACATGCATCAATTACACAAGAAATAGAGGCAAACATATGAATATCTATTCTAGCATACATAGACATATGGATAAAATGAAATAATCAATTGGAAGCATTAAACCACATAAATCATTGAATAAACAAGATCTATATATATCAAAATGTCAAAACATTAATTACAACACTAATCCCTCAATAATACACAAGATTAAGATATAGAAAGCATGCTTGGGGCTAACTCTAGCCCCAAGAGGATGTCTAGCCACTCATAGTGATGTTGCTCCAACCCTCAAGGGCTAACTCCATAGTTGAAATCTACTCCTTGTTGATGAAGAACCCCAATGGTGTCTCTAGCCTCCTCCTCCATGCTTCCTCTCCAAGAGATGATATGAAAATAATATTACCCCCTTTGTAAAAATCAATCCTTATCCTTATATAGGTAAGTCAAAATGACACCCAAAATGAGCTGGGGTCATGCACACAATATTATCTAATGATTGGATAAAGGACAACTTTCAATGAGATGGAATTTTAACTTTTTCGCACTGAAGGAAGTTCGATCGATTGAACCTTGGTCCTGGATCGATGGAACTAGCTGAGCTTTTTGCAAAAAGACAAATCCAATATATTTTGGGAGATATTTATAGGAAAAGGACAAAAGTGGTTAGTGGGTGGTACAACTATTGATAGGATTAATCATTTGAATAAAGACAAAAGTGTTCGATCGATCGAAGGATGGTGTTGGATCGATCGAACTTTTGGACTTTATGCTTTTGGGTCTAGGCTTGGATCTATCTTGAAGTGCTGAGATCGATCATTGTTCGATTGATTGATCCTTAAACTTGGATCCATCAAACTTTGCTGCTTCCCACCTTTGGCTTCATTTGCTTTCTTCTTTCTCCACTTTGCTCATATCTTTGTTTAATCCCAAAATTGCTTCAATTAAGCTCTTATTTGGTTGAGTTAGCTTATTTTCAGGATAAGTGCCTTAAAATAGAAATAATACGAAATCAATCTAAAACGGTAAAGTAAGATAGATAAAGGTGCTAGAATGCCTAAGCTTAAGGGGTTTAAATATGCACTTTTCAACGCTCATCACACCCCCAAACTTAAATATTGGTAGTCCCTAGCAATGAACTAGAAAGTAAAGGAATGAAATAAACAACTATACAAGTATGAGATAGAAAACAATAAATGGATAACGCCACTTTCGTAGGGAACACAAATGCACTTAGCACATGCAACAAGCCTTTTAAACCCCTAGGTTACCCCTAGTGGACGACTGAAGTCTCGTGAGGGTTTCCAGAAATGGTACCCACAAACATTAAGCTCATTCTTTCAAAAGAGGCACCAATATTGCAAACAAGCATTGGGAGAAAACTAACTTAAATATGCAATTTTTCAAACATTTCCAAGCAATCTCTCAAAATCTCAACATCAAGCAAACAAATATGGTCCTCCACACATCAAGAAAATGATCATGCAAATCAAAACAACTCTAGAATCCTTTTTGAGTGGACCGACATCAATTGTGTTGCTATCTTAGCCAACTAAAGAATTAATCACATCCTTACCCTCAAACTAGCACACAAATCTAATACCGATCATCAAGACAAAAAATGGGCCTTTTATTAAAGCTTTATTCATCTAGGTGCACTTATTTTTTTATTTTTTTTTATTTTATAGGATCAAAGATGGAAGCATGGTGTAATGTGTTGATCTATTAAGCTTTCTAGTGATTCATGAGGTCGAGCATTAGGTCAATGACTCCCAAACCAAACGGCTTTAGGGCATTAGGCATTCAAATACCCATACGGACTTACAAGCTCAAATCAACTAAGCTACAAATCAAGACAACAACCATCTAATCGTTTCCTACTTCTCACCTTTTGGGAGAAGTCCTCACTTTTTATTGCTTTTGCTTTTGCTCTTTTTTTTTTTTTTTTTTTTTTTTTTTTTTTTTCATTGAATTCAATTATTAACCTAGAGTTTGGGCCCTCCACCTTTCGGCGCGAGAAGTTCAGTGTTAGATGAGGCTAGAATCCCGGCTACTTAGTGAAAAGGGGTTGTTATCCACCTTTATCAAGAATGAAAGCTTTAAATGCACTACTAGTCCAATTGGGATATAACCAATTCAATAATCAACAAAGCATGTACCCCACAAATGAATGCTAATGTTCGCCGGTGCTAGTGTAGAATCCTAGAATGAATCTCAAAACAATTACAAAGCCAAGATGTGTAGACCACAAATGCAAGCAAGATATCAATCTTTCGAAAAATTTACTCCTAAATGGCATCCCTAAGGCATACAAGGAGTATTAGACTCTCAAGTCAAGTAATTTTAAAATTTTAAGCAATATAACCCTCAAAAGATCAAAATCATAGCTAGATATGGACCAATCATAGAAATATCCCTCAAATACACAAGTCATACTCAAAATTTTGAATTTAAAACTAATACTGTAAAGCACCATTCCCCCTAAACTTAAATGGCACAATGACCTCAATGTGCAAGAGAACAAAGGAAAGAGTATACTAGTGCAACTAAGCAAGAATGATCAGGATTGAAGTATCCGAAGTGGGTGCCATGGCCCCCCCAAATTTGGGATGAACTATGGTCCTGAAAATTGGCACTTGGATAAACTCATCCGATAACAAAATGGGATAATCAGTGTACAGTGGACATGTAAGTGTAAATGGGATAAATAGATAAAGAAATGAGAGAGGCATAAGGGTGGTCCTGAAAATTGGGTGGCACTCTCTCACTGAAGTCACTGTGATGCACCTGATGGAGTTAAAAGGATAGATGTATCAATAAAAGCATACGACATCCATTATAGTTAAAAATAACAATAAAGTGCAATACATCCACTGTCAAAGTCGACAGACCCGGCTGCAAAAATAATAGTATCACAAGTGTAGTAGGCACAAAACATAGATAGAGATCATTAAAAAGATAAAGAGACTGGGAGTCTCAGGCAGAGGGAGTTCCGCGGATCTCCCTGGCTAAGTCATCAATGGCAGTCAAGATCTCCGTACGGAGGCGAGAAATGTCAGCTCGAATGGCAGCCATCATATTCAGACGAAGGGTATTAATGTCAGCTCTAAGGGCAACCAGCATATCCTCCAAACTCTGAAGGTGGTCCTCTAAGCGACATATCTGATTATGAGCCTCAGGTGTGGCTGAAGTGGAAGAACTGTCATTCTTAGTCATGGTTTGCAAAAAGGAAATCTTGGAATGGGATTAAATGTTAGAATAATGAATTGAAGGCACAATAGAAACATGTTTGTCAAATAGGATAGACAAAGCATATATGACATGAATCTATGTAAGTGATAGGATGTGAAGGTAGCTAAGCAATATAAGTATGGAATGCATCTAATGTGGAATATCATAGGCATTGGGCATAGATATGATAGCATGAAGTGAATACAGGATGAATGAAATGTGGGTATGAGATCTATGAAATTTGATCTATCAGGAAAAGAAGTAAGATCGATCACAAAAGTTAGATCGATAAAAAATAAGTGAGATCGATCTCACAACTTCGATCGATCTGAGGCACAAGTTCGATCAATCGAACTGTGTTCTATAAAAAACAAGAAGTCACAGATTTGCGACTGTGGAAGCACAGGACCCACACGAACATGTTCGTGGGTCCATCAACACAACAATCATCAATCCCAATCACCTAGAATGGCTCACACTCCCAAAAAGCAAAGTAACTCATTACAATGGATATAGCATAAAGACGAATATGGACATATAGATATGAAAAGCTTAAAACTTCATCCATGGCCAACAATCATCATGAATATGGGAATGGATCAAACACTTTAAAGCATACTCTTAACAAATCGAGGTATGAAATCAATAATGGGATCTCGGATCTTACCTTGAAGCAAAGAGAGGAGAGATGAAATGTGAAAAGGAAGAAGATCCGAGAAGAGGGAGAGATCGACACCTGGTTCACTATGGAGATCTCGCCGGAGATGGAGGAGATGGGTGAGGTTATGGCGGCGTAGGAACTAGGGTTTGCAAATGGGGGAAAATGAGATCTTATCCTCTATTTAAAAACTGTCGTATATAAGTTCTATCGATCGAACTAGAATCTCAGATTGATCGAACTTTTTTTCTTTTTCTTTTTTTTTTTTTTTTTTTTGAATAAACAAGAAAAAAAAAATGAAAATATTTTTAGATTTTTGAAATTTGAAAAGTCAAAACAAAGTCAAACAATGAAATGGAGAATTGAGATCGATCAGAACAAGAGTTCGATCGATCTGACAAAGAGCAAAAATATGCAAGTTTTTGGTAAAAAAAATTTGGCTAAGTGTTAGAACTTGAAGATCGATTGAACTTGGAAGTTGGATCAATCGAAGAACTTCAGATCGATCTTAGAATGTTTCGATCGATCAGACAGAGAGCAAAAAATATGCAGGTTGATGTAGGCTCAAAATTTTTCTAAGTGTTGAATCATGAGATCGATCGAACTTGGAAGTTAGATGGATCGAAGGCCTCTTGATCGATCTAAGAGTTAGTTCGAATGATGGGACAGAGAGGTGATTTGGATGCAGGTTTCTGCAAGACGAAAATTTTTCTAAGTGTTGGATGCAGAGTCGAGTTCGATCGATCGAACTCAGGTTTGAGTTCGATCGAACTATGCAGAATGCTCAATAATGACATGAAAGCTCATGCAATCCTCACCAAAGTTCCTTTCAATGCATATGAGAACCAAAAACAAGTATCTAGAATTCGCATGAAATGAAATGAAAGATAGAAATGAGGGAGCAATAGGGTTTTGACACCCTACGAATGCTTTTGCTAGTCTTTAACGTCTCTAGCAAGACGTTGGGTTCTTTTAGCCAGGATCAAAGATATTGTTATGCATCCCCTCCTTATTGGGGTGATGAATGGTTCTTTGAACTTTTCCCAACAAATGGTTCTTCAAAGAACTTGTTGGTTTAAGCTCAAAAGGAGCTTTTGGTTCCTTGTTAATGTAATCTTCTATGTGCTCATATACCGGGTTAACTAGATGTGCAGCTTCAAAATGTCTTTGAAAGACTTGACCCTCTATGTAAGGTTTCAATCTTTGACCATTAACTTTGAAAATGTTGCCCTTCTTCAAGTTTTTGATTTCAACCACCCCATGAGGTGCAACAGAGATGATTTCATAAGGACCTTCCCATTTGGTTCTCAATTTCCCAGGAAAGAGTTTCAGTCTAGAGTAGAAAAGCCAAGCTTTTTGACCGGGTTCCAAAGACTTTTTCACAATATGCTTATCATGAAAGGCTTTGGTTCGTTCTTTGTAGATTTTGGTATTATCATAAGCATTGTGTCTCAACTCTTCTAACTCACTCAATTTAAGTAACCTATTCACTCCGGCTTTATCAAGGACAAAATTGAGCTTTTTAACTGCCCATAAGGCTTTATGCTCTAGCTCAACCGGAAGATGGCAAGGCTTTCCATATACAAGTCTATAAGGAGACATGCCAATGGGAGTCATGTATGCCGTCCGATAAGCCCTCAAAGCATCATTTAGCTTTCTTGACCAATCCTTCCGGGTGGTGTTAACTGTTTTCTCAAAAATATGCTTAATTTCCCAGTTAGACACTTTAACTTGCCCGCTTGTTTGAGGATGGTAGGGAGTGGCTACCTTATGAGTGACGGAGTACTTAAGAAATAAGTGCCTCAAGAATTGATTGCAAAAATGTTTTCCTCCATCACTTATTATAGCCCTTGGCATACCAAAATGAGCAAAGATATTAGATTTGATGAATTAAATGACCACAGAGTGGTCATTCATTTTGGTAGCACATGCTTCCACCCACTCAGAAATATAATCAACGGCAAAAAGAATGTATTGAAAGCCATAAGACATAGGAAATGGACCTATAAAATCTATGCCCCATATATCAAAGATCTCAACAACATGTATATTGGTCAAGAGCATCATATCTCTTCTAGACATTGTCCCCATCTTTTGACATCTCTCACATGATTTGCAAAAATTGTAGGCATTTATATGAATAATGGACCAAAAGAGCCCACTTTGAAGAACCTTCAAGGCGGTCTTCTTTGTACTAAAATGCCCACCACATGCAAGAGTGTGACAAAACACTAGGAAACTTGGAATTTCACTCTCTGGAATACATATTCTCACAATTTGATCCGGACAATATCGGTACAAGACAAAGTCTTCCCAATAGTAATTCTGGATGTTGCCAAATAATTCACAATGTCGGCAAACCAATGAATTTTTCCATTAGAAATTTGAAAGAGTTGTTCATCCGGAAAAGAGTCACAGATTGGTAGACTGGGGAAAGGCTCTATCGATAACCTAGAAAGATGATCGGCAAACACATTTTCGGTGCCTTTCTTGTCCTTGATTTCAAAATCGAATTCCTGAAGAAGCAAAATCCATCTAATTAGCCTAGGTTTTGTTTCCCTTTTTGTCAATAGATGCCTCAAGGTGGCATGATCAGAATAAATAACAACCTTGGACCCTAAGAGATAGGAACGAAATTTATCAAGAGCATATACTACGGCAAGTAATTCTTTCTCGGTAGTGGAGTAATTCAATTGAGCTCCCGAGAAAGTTTTACTTGCATAGTATATGGCACAAGGAAGCTTACCCACTCTTTGTCCCAAAACTACCCCCATGGCATAATTAGAAGCATCACACATGATTTCAAATGACAATGACCAATTGGGAGGTTGCATGATAGGAGCAGATGATAATAATTCACATAATTTATGAAAAGCATGTAGGCATGCTTGGTCAAAGATGAAAGGAGTTTCCTTGGTAAGAAGATTGCATAAGGGTTGAGCAATTTTGCTAAAATCTTTGATAAAACGGCGGTAAAAGCCAGCATGACCTAGAAAGGATCGAACCTCTCTCACCGTTGAAGGTGGAGGCAATTCAGAAATAAGCTCGACCTTCGCTTTGTCAACCTCTATTCCTCTCCTTGAGATAGCGAGACCCAAAACAATACCCCCTTGAACCATAAAATGGCTCTTTTCCTAGCTAAGTACAAGGTTGGTTTCACGACATCTCTTGAGTACTAGATCTAAGTTTTTGAGGCATGCATCAAATGTGGACCCAAAAACAGAAAGATCATCCATGAAGACCTCTAGATACTCTTCCACCATATTCGAGAAAATTGACATCATACACCTTTGGAATGTGGCGGGTGCATTGCACAAACCAAAAGGCATCCGTCTATAAGCAAATGTGCTGAATGGACATGTAAAGGTGGTTTTCTCTTGGTCTAGTGGGTCGAGGGCTACTTGATTGTACCCTGAATAGCCATCAAGGAAGTAATAATATTGTTGCCCGGCCAATCTCTCTAGAATTTGATCAATGAATGGCAAAGGGAAATGATCCTTTCTAGTGGCGGCATTCAATTTGCAGAAATCAATGCATACACGCCATGAATTGGTGGTACACTTAGAGATTTCCTCACCTTTAGCATTCTCAACCATCGTAATCCTTGATTTTTTAGGAACTACTTGAGTTGGACTCACCCATTTGCTACGGAGATTGGGTAAATGATTCCGGCATCCAAGAGTTTAACAACTTCCTTTTTAACTACCTCCTTCATGTTTGGATTAAGTCTCCTTTGGGCCTCCCTAAAGGATTTTACATCATCTTCCATAAGTATGCGATGCATACAAATAGAAGGGTCAATTCCCTTAAGATCCGCCACACTTCATCCTATGGCTTCCTTATTTTCTTTAAGCATACTTAAGAGAGCATTTTCTTGGTCTTTTTCAAGACTTGAAGAAATGATAACCGGAAAAGTCTCTTTTGGTCCTAAGAATGCATAGTTGAGATTGGAAGGTAGAGTTTTAAGCTCAAGAATTGGTGGAGAGACTAAAGATGAGACCGGTGGAGTGCTAGAGAGTGGAGGAAGAGGTTCTATTGGAGTTTTTCAAGATGAAAAATCTAAGCTTGCAACAGATTCCATGAGATTGCTTACTTCATTCATTGAATTTTCATCATCAAATCCACAACTTCCATACATTTCAAGAAGGCAAGAGGCTAGAGGATCATCGGATAAAAGAGATGAAAGACTATCCTCAATTGGTTGTTTTATTAGCATCGTTAGAATTGATTCCTCAACAACCTCATCTAACACATCTACAAGGCAACACTCATCTTCATCCATGGGATGTCGACTTGCATGGAAAACATTAAGTTTGATCATCATATTGCCAAAAGAGAGGTCTATAATCCCGGATCTACAATTAATTGTTGCATTTGCGGTGGCAAGGAATGGTCTTCCCAAGATGATTGGGATATGGTTGGAAGGATTAGTAACCGGTTCGGTATCAAGAACTACGAAATTAACCGAAAAGTAGAATTTATCCACCTTGACAAGAATGTCCTCAACCATGCCCCTAGGTGTTTTAACGGATCTATCGGCCATTTGAAGCACCACCGAGGTTGGATTCAATTCATTCAACCCGAATTGGACATATACGGAGTAAGGAATCAAGTTGACACTTGCACATAAGTCAAGAAGAGCTCTACGAATTTCATGAGTTCCAATTACACAAGAAATAGTCGGAGCACCAGGATCTTTGAACTTAAGTGGAATGTTTTGTTAAAGAATAGAGCTCACTTGCTCCGTGAGGAACACTTTTTTAAGGCTTGGTCCTTTGCTCTTCCTCTTTTGTGTGCAAAGATCTTTCAAGAATTTTGCATAAGGTGGAATTTGCTTAATGGCATCCAAAAGAGGAAGATTGATATTGACTTGCTTAAAAATATCCATCATGTCATGTGTTTTCCCTTCTTGCCTCCCATGAGGAGAAGTTTCTTTTAAAGCATAAGGGAATGGAGCTTTTGGCTCACAAGACTTTGTAATTTGAGAGGATGATGGAGAAGATTGAGAATTTTGGTTAGGAACATTTTCATTCAAAGGAGTAGGAGTGGAATTGGGAATTAGATGGGTGACAACTTTAGGTTACACCGATTCACTATCTTCCTTTGGTAGTTCAACCCTATTATCCACTTGCTTACCACTTCTCAAGGTGGTGATGGCTTACGCTTCAGCTTGGGAAGAATACCCCGATGTAGGGTTTGCTTCCACACAAAATTGGGCCTGTGGATTCCTCTCGGGTTGACTAGGCAATTTCCCAATTTCTCTTGCATTCAATGCATTAGCTATGGTCCTAATTTGGGATTCAAGCTTTGATATAGATTGAGAGTGGGAACGCAACAAGTTGGTATCCTTTTCTAAGCTACCCAAGGCCATCAAAACCTTGTCTTCAAATGTGAAATTACTATAAAGTGCTTGAGGATAATAAAAGCCAACTTGGGGATCATACATTTGAGGATGTGAGAGGTCATTCATTCTTTAATGATGGAAAGAAGAAGAAATGAACCCTTGAGAACCTCTATTTCTTTTATGAGGTGGAATGTACTTTCTTTGAAGATTTTTAGCTTGATAAGGGTTTTCATTCCACAATGGAACATATGCTTTTGAATAAGGGTGAGTAAATGTGGCATTAACTTGTTCAAAGTGTTCATTAACAACATGTCCACGGGGATAATTGAAAGTAGTATGCAAAACACTTGAACATGTCATGCAAGGCTCACAAAGATGAGTTATATGATGAAAAAGAGATGCATTGACAGCCGGTTTTTGATTCAATAAGAATTGATCAAGTTTTTGAGAAAGAGTTTTAACCTCGGCTACAATTTCCCTAGAATTTTCAATTTGACACACTGTTACACTTTTCTCCTTTTTAGTAAAACTATGATCAAGCCGAGAAGTGTAATATTTGTGCAAAGAATTTTCACTCATTTTTTCAAAGAGGTTCCAAATGTCATCTTCATGTTTTCCAAAATATGAACCTCCACATGAGGTATCAACTATGTCCTTTTGCATGTCGGATAGTTTTTCATAGAAGTATTGGACAACTTGCCATTTTAGAATACCATGGTGTGGACACTTTCTTAGCAAGTCATTCAATCTCTCCCAAGCCTCATGCAACAACTCTCCTTCCCTTTGAGAAAATTCTCTAATTGAAGCATACATTACATTGGTCAAACTTACGGGGTAAAAACTCATTTTGCATTTGTGCCCAAGATGTTATTGAATTTACCCCTAAAGTATTGAACCAATGCTTTGCTTTATTTTTAAGTGTGAAAGGGAAGAAGAGTAATTTGAGAACTTCCTCCGGGACATCCATGTACCTCACAGTGGAACATAGTTCAAGAAATTCATTAAGATGCCTGTATGGTTCCTCTTCATCCAAGCCATAAAAGAGTGGACACATTTGAATGGTCTTGGGCTTGATTTCATATTGATTAGCCTCAAAATTAGGCAACATAATGCAAATAGGTGCATGGTATGCATGAAGATTATAATGATCATGAAGGACCATTGGAGGAATTGGGGCTTGAACTCCGGGGTCATGTTGATTAAGAGGTAGGTTCTGCATGAAACGTAGGCCTAAGTATCCAAGATTACCCTCTAGATTTTTCATGTGAATGCCTAGAATGTATGACAAGACAAGGTCTATACAAGACTACAAATGACACACAAATCACCACAAAACAAGCAAGCACTCCTCCTTCGCTACAAATCAACAATCAACAAACTTCGTCTGTTACAATGTTCCCATACTCCCAGACTTTGATAACAATGCAAAGAAAAATAAATTGCCTCCACGCGGACTCATGATTTATCTAAGAATTCAAAAACAAGCCTCCACGCGGGCCGACGATTTAACTAAAGGATTGAGTAAGAAAGTCTCACAAAGGTCCTTTAGCACTTCAACTCCAAATTTAAAGCTTAGCTTAGCAAATTTTTTTATTTTTAGCACTTTTCCTTGCTTGCTTAGCTCCTTTACTTGATGGCTCATTTGCTTGCCTCCTAGTTCAATGCTCCTTGTCAAAGATGAACAAACACAATAAGTAATCTAAAGAAAATTAAAAACAAAGTAAAGACACGATCAAAAGAGTACTAATTCCTAATTGATTCCACAAATACGACGTTGCGTAATCCGCGACAACGGCGCCAAAATTTGGCGGTTGGTAAAAGCCGTTCCTACGCGCCAAATTGATGTAGTGAATGTGCGGTTTAAGAAAAGCATTTTGGGTCAAATTTAAATTTATAAAAACCACTACCAACACTATTACTAAAGTAACAAGAGTGAGTAGGGATCGTCCCAAAGGATTGGAGTCGTACTTGATTGTGGAATCGCAATTAGGGTTAGTAGGTCGAGTGATCAAACAAATGGTTGGTTGGTTAATTAAACTAGAGAGTAACTAAATTAAACTAAGTAATTGAATGTAACAAAGAGTAAGCAAGAGAGAGAGGAATCATGGGGTTTAGAAGTCACCACCAAGCAATGCTTTTCTACACTTCCAACTAGTGACTAATGAGGGTAAAGTGTTGCAATATTGGTGTGTGTGTGTTTGGTTGATTCAATTAGCAAGACTGACCCATTAAGCATACATTTTCTAATCAACATGTGAAAAGCATAATATATCTAGCAATTAAGTATATATTGTCTAAATAGCATGTGAAAAGCACAACATATCTAGCAAGTCATTAATCCTTTCATTAAGCTCACAAGCCAAATACACCACAAGGTTAGAGACATATACTACTTGCATTCAAAAGTATGGAACATAACACAAGTAATATGGATTGCCATCTCATCTATCAACTATGCTATCACTACACTATAATTAAACTAATGACATGAAATTAAACTAACCAAGCTAAGGGAGAGGCATAATCCATCAAGAAATGAGCATGGACCATCTAGAAAATCACAAGAGCATTCTTTTAAGTACAATGTTTTGACAATCCCTAAATCCATAGCATTAATACACATAGACATGCATCAATTACACAAAAAATGGAGGCAAGCACATGAATATCTATTCTAGCATACATAGACATATGGATAGAATGAAATAATTAATTAGAAGCATTAAACCACTTAAATTATTGAATAAACAAGATCTGTATATATCAAAATGTCAAAACATTAATTACAACACTAATCCCTCAATAATACACAAGATTAAGATATAGAAAGCATGCTTGGGGCTAACTCTAGCCCCAAGAGGATGTCTAGCCACTCATGGTGATGTTGCTCCAACCCTCAAGGGCTAACTCCATAGTTGAAATCTGCTCCTTGTTGATAAAGAACCCCAATGGTGTCTCTAGCCTCCTCCTCCTTTATGCTTCCTCGCCAAGAGATGATATGAAAATAATACTGCCCACCTTTGTAAAAAGTAATCCTTATCCTTATATAGGTAGGTCAAAATGACACCCAAAATGAGCTGGGGTCATGCACACAATATTATCTAATGATTGGATAAAGGACAACTTTCAATGAGATGGAATTTTAACTTTTTCGCATTGAAGGAAGTTCGATCGATCGAACCTTGGTCTTGGATCGATCGAACTAGCTGAGCTTTTTGGAAAAAGACAAATCCGAGATATTTTAGGAGATATTTATGGAAAAAGGACAAAAGTGGTTAGTGGGTGGTACAGTTGTGGATAAGATCAATCATTTAAATAAGGACAAAAGTGTTCGATCGATCGAAGGATGGTGTTGGATTGATCAAACTTTTGGACTTTATGCTTTTGGGTCAAGGCTTGGATCTGTCTTGAAGTGCTGAGATTGATCATTATTCGATCGATTGAACCTTGAACTTGGATCGATCGAACTTTGCTGCTTCCCACCTTTGGCTTCATTTGCTTTCTTTTTTCTCCACTTTGCTCCTTTCGTTGTTTAATCCTAGAATTGCTTCAATTAAGCTTTTATTTGGCTGAGTTAGATTATTTTCGGGATAAGTGCCTGAAAATGGAAATAATACGAAATCAATCTAAAACGGTAAAGTGAGATAGATAAAGGTGATAAAATGCCTAAGCTTAAAGGGTCTAAATACCAAATACGCACTTTTCTGCGCTCATCACATCTTACTTTTATGTCTTAGATACTTATTTGTGTTATTGCCTATTTCAGGTTTATGAGGTTCAAATAGGCTAACAAGAGCCATTTAGCCCAATTTTGAAGCTAAGGAGCAAAGTTGGAAAGAAGCCAAGGAAATGCACTGGAAGAACTTCGATTGATCGAAGATGTCTACAATCAATCGAAATGAGGCGGTGCCAGCTCAGCAAAGTGGATAAGGCCAAAAGATATTTTTGATGCCACGTCAGCTTTGATCGATCGAAGTTAAATCTTCGATCGATCGAAGTGCCTGTTGGCAGTGAGCTGTCTAATTCCCGAATGCGCCGATTTCTACCTAACTTGAGTAGCTGCGAATATTCTCCAATCATAGGTTATATTTCTGACTTGGTGCTTACTCAAAGGGTAATGTAATGAATTAATTGAATATCTTTCAATTTTATCTTGTAATTTTGATAAAGTAGATATTTTCCTTTCTAGAACTAAGGTTTTGAGAAGAAAGCAAGGATGAAGATGATGATGCCAACCTCTAAACTAGCCCTTGAGGGTTCCATGTCCACTACAGTGAGTGGCTAAATCCTTCACTTGGGGTTAGAGATAGCCCTTAGGCTTGCTTCCTAAACCTAGCTTTGTATATTTTTGGGGATTTTAGTTGTAATGGATGTTTTGATCATGAATAAATATAGATCTTGTGATTTCTACTTAGTTTGTATGGATTAATGCTTTCAATTGATCATTTATTTCTATCCATATGTCTATGTATACTAGAATGGATGTTCATGTGCTTTTCTCTAGATTTGATTAAATTAATGCATGTCTATGTGTATTGATGTTGTTAATCTAGTGATGGTCAAAATATATTGCTTTATTGAATACTTTTGGGATTTATTTGATAGTTCACACTTGTTTCTTGATGGATTGTACCACACCTTTAGTTTAATTTGTATGTCTCTAGCCTTGATGTAGTGTAATTGCTTTAATTTCTTAGATAGGTGGACAATCTATTCTTGTTTCTTGATGTTCCATACTTATGAATGCAAAGAGTACATTTCTCTTGACTATTATGTGTGTTCTAATTGTGGTTTAATTGAATGGGTTATGGTCTCATTTGATAGGTTATGCTATTCACTAGATTGACTAGACAATCTGTGCTTATTTGCATTCCATACTTGGTTTTCAATTAGTGACACACACACACATATGTTGCAACTTAAATGTCCCCATTAATTTACAATTGCTAGTGTTTGGTGAAGTGAAGCTTAATGGTGAACTCTAATCCCCAAGTCATCTCTCTCGTATTTATTTTCTCTCTAATCTCTAGATTGATAATTCTATTATTTTTAATTGGACTTAGCTTAATTAAATCAAACCCCTCTTTTGATCTTTCAACCTACTAATCCAATAATTGAATCCAAAGCACGACTCTTTTCCCTTGGGATGATCCCTACTCACTCTAGCTACTTTATTTGCTAGTAGTGGTAGTGGCATTCTATAAATTTAAACTTGGCTACACTGCACTTTCATTGCAACTAGGTATTGACCATACCAGCCAGTTAGATATTCTATCTAACATCTTTTCAATGATGGTTAGGTAGTCAATGGATGTGATGACCCTGTGGGCGGGTGTGCCATGGGCGGGTTCGAGACATTGGCAATGTAATTACCTGGGCATTTTCCTTCCTTAACTTTTCTTGAAATTCTACGGATAAATTTCTTCCATTGAATTTTCTTTTCTGAGTTCGGTTACTCATCACTTAGTATCATCTTGAGTGCTCGGAAATGGTTTTTGAGACTCTTTCCTTTGGATTGACAACTTCCTTTAAGGACTGAGTCATTTTCACATTTTCATTTTTTTTGACACTATTCACTTTTCGTCTTTTTCCCGAGAATGATTTTCTTCGCATAACCTCACTTTTTTGTGCTCGGATTTGGTTCCAATTTTGCATGCATCCATGATATTTAAATTACATGTTTTGTGTATTTTTACTTTTCTAGAAAAGTATGCTAGTTGTTTACTTTTACGTAAAAAGGCATGGATGCATAGTATCTTTAGAAACATTATTTGTTTTTGGGGTTTTTTCATAATTATGAAAAATAATTATTTTTCTTTTTAGGGACCTTTTTGTAATTTATTTTGGTAGATATTTTCAAAAAGGACCTTTTTGTAATTACCGAAAAAGTGTGACAAGTGTCGCGCTCTCATTGGTCTACTTGTAAGCATCTCATTGGTTCACACTTGGAAGCCTTGGATGATGACATGCGGAGGGTGGAGATTCATCCACTTATTGGCCTAGCATTGGTGCACTTGTTGGCTTGGATTGTTGACAAGTGTAGGCTTTAGATTAAGCCTAGAACCATTGGATTAATGACAAGTGTAGGTTTCTAATTAAAGTCTAGCTTTTGTGTGTGTGAGGGGATGGTGCAAGACTAGGTGTGTTTGACTTCTATTGACCAAGTGAGTGGAGGAATACACTAAAGTATTTTAATTATTTCATTTTACACATTAAACTTCTTTTTCCTCACTTAGAACCCTAGCCACCATTGAAGGAAACCATTAACCTAGGTTTAAAACCTTGGTTTTGATCTCCTTCCACTCACCTTGGACCTAAAAGCTTGGAACACAAAACACTTACCTCACCTTCCTCTATATAACCCTTCAAGGAAATTCAAAAATTCCTTTGTTTGCTTTGGATTCAAGAGGAATAATCCTCTTGTGAGGTAGGGGGTGGTTTAGGTTTTTAATCTAAGTGTTTTAATTGTTTTTATAGCTCACAATAAATTGTTTACATGTCTTATACTTAATTTTTAAATTAATAGGTTGTAGTACCTTGCATGAAATTAAGCTAGGGCATGATATTCTTGAAGGCCATGACTTGATCTATAATTTGTGTTAGTATAAAGTCATTTGGAGTTGTTTAAGAATATAGAGATTTAATTATTTAAAATTAATTAATTTCTATTTAATTGTTCCACTTACTTAATTAAGTTTTTGAGTTGATATATGTGATTACCATGATAGTACCATTGGCATATAATTATTTGGAGTTATTTGAAATTGATTTAAATTCTAGATAAATTAATTAGTTAGTTTAATTAATATCTATTCAAGTGTTACATTCATTTAAATTGACATTTGACTTGATATATGTAATGAGTATGGTATGTTCTTTAAGATGTATTAAATTGAGAATATTTGAATGAGTTTAGGAAACTTTATTTAATTATTTTCTTGTATGAAATTTAATTCACTTAGTTGTTTCTAGTGTAGAATTAACTTGTAACTTGATTTTAAACAATGTCTTGACATGTTCTTTCATATATTAAATAGAGAATATTTGAATG
The DNA here is from genome assembly GCF_030987335.1 of Cornus florida. Taxonomy (NCBI): domain Eukaryota; kingdom Viridiplantae; phylum Streptophyta; class Magnoliopsida; order Cornales; family Cornaceae; genus Cornus; species Cornus florida. The sequence goes on along the minus strand of NW_026775579.1, from coordinate 54,514,898 downwards.
AGTTTTGAGAAATTTATTTAATTATTTTCTTGGCATTGATCTTAATTTACCTTGTTGTAACTAAGGTAGAATTGGCTTGTAACTTGAAATTAAATTAGGCTTTGCTATGACCTTTGACATATAATATATTTAGAATTTTTGGAGTTGGTTTGTAATCTTGAGAATTTAATTAAGTTCCATTTGTATGCTTCCATTGAGGTAATTAAGTATTGATGTTATATTCTTGCTTAACTTATAATTTGCAACTTGGTGTATGATTACAAGATGGTATTCCATGAGTAGAAGTTATGATTTAACTTGTTGTATACACATTATACTTATATGACATTTCATATGCCATTGTAGCTTAAAGGCCTAGAGCATATCTTGTGTTTATTACATGACTTAGTTGTCAATGGTAATTGACAATGTGCATTGTGTATATGTGATATACTTGTTGCACAACTTGATGATTTTTGGAAAGCTTGTATGGACATTGTAATATGTTAAGGCTAGAGTATGTCTCTAGTACGGGGGATGAGAGTTCCCTCTACAACATATAGTGCGCACTAGGTAGTTCCTTGCGGGCCAGTAACCCGAAATCACTTGTTTGGTCATTGAGACCATATGTCCTTTGTCTTTCCGCCATTGGTCGATTTCGCATTCAATTCCTAGTTATAATTGTTGATTACTTTTAACTTGTGCTTGGATGCATGGTACTTCATTTCTTGCTTAATATACTTATATTTGTATGCTTGTGTGCCTTATATATCAAAAATGTTTTGTATACTTGGATTTGTATACTTGTATGTCATGTATGACAACATTGCTTAGTATACTTAGAAATGTATACTTGAATATATATATTGTATTCTATTTCAATATTGCTTAGCGCACTTGGTATGTATACTTGCATATTGATGATTTACTTCCTAGATAACCTAGTATACTTGTGTTTGTATACTTGTCTTAAGTGCATTTCAGTATTGATTATATACTTGTGTACATATACTTGTATATTGAATATTTTGTTATGTGTATCGCATGTTTCTATGTTGCCTAAATTGCATGGATGATGTGGTTTATGCCAGAAATACTTTAAGGTAGCTTAAGATGCTCCCTGGGTCTCACTTTGACATAGACGTTAGGTGGCATGAGCCCCTTTAACATGTTTTACCTTAAGGTTAAATTTGTAAAATGCTAGGTCTATGCATGCTCATCTCCTACAAATAGCTTTATGTTACTCACTCCGAAGTTACTGGGGATTTGTTTCAGGTACAAAGGCTTGGTTCGAGATTCTTATATTACTTGGATGATTTGTAGACTTGAAGGTTTCAATTCTTGTAAATGTCGGCTTGAAATGCCACTTGTAGCTCTATATGTCAAAACATGATTTGTTTGTTCTAAATATATAATGTACATATAAGTGTACCTTTTGATATATATTTGACATGTATGTAATGAGGCCATGGGTCAAGTGACTTTTATTTGCATTCTAGATACTTTTACATTTATGTGATATTAAGGAAAAATGGAAAAATTGTACACTTTAGCCTTACTACATTTGCATGGGTGGTGGGAAATGAGCTAAGAAAATTTTGTAGGTTCCATTTAATCATCTATGAAGTGTGGCCAAGGGCCAAACGGTAATTTCATACCATTTCACATTTTTGGATTTCAAATTTTCAATTTCAAGTCCATTTTTCTCATTTTTGGCCGTTGGGGGGTCGGATTTTGAGTGGGGCCTTCTTGGGAGCTGCAGACCATTCCCGTGCACTTGAAAATACTAATTATACTTGCGTGCACATTCGTTTCAACCTAGAAATGCATTTAGGGCCAAATGCATACTTGGTGCAAAGTTGCATTTTTTGAGTTTTTGACCCTTTACTGATCTAGTGGCATTTTGGGCATTTCACAGTGTGTTTTTTTTCATTTTCTCCTACGATTACGAGTAAGAAACTCCATTTCGGGAAGGGTTTCTTTTTCGTGTTTTTCCAGAAAAATTCATTTGATAGCCCGTTTTTGCTCTCAGTTGTGGACAGATTCTGAAAAAAATCTTGTAACAGCTTTTTGGACTTTCTTGATCTATGCTGATCTAGGGGGCATTTTAGGGATTTTACAGCGTGTGTTGTTTTTGTTTCCTTCCAAGTAGCAAGGTAGAAAACATGATTTTAAGGAGGTTTCTTCTTTATGTTTTTCCAGAAAAGTTCGTTTAAGGGTCCGTTTTTAGTCTCAGTTCTGGAAAAAAAATCAAAAGATATTTTCTGTCAAAACACTATTCCTGTCCAGATTTCTTACCCGGAAAAGTTGGTTTTTTTTTAAACTTTGACGTTTCATATCTTCTTCATCCCGACTCCAAATCAAGTGATTTTTGAGTCTGGGTTTATTAGTTTTTGCTTATCTATCCAACGGTATGCACAGTTGCATCCAATTCTATCTGAAAATACCATTTTACCCCTTGTAAAGTACCCTTGCCGCACTGATTTTAAACCCAAAAGTCTAAATTTTTGAAACTTTGGAGATTCATATCTTCTTCATCCGGATTCCGAATCAAGTAATTCTTGAGTCTAGATTTATTAATTTTTCCTTGTCTATATAATGGTATACTCATTTGTATCTAGTTTCATCTGAAAAGACCATTTTAACTCTTGTAAAGTACCCTTGCCGCACTGATTTTTAACCTGGAAAGTTTGATTTTTTTGAAACTTTGAAATTTCATATCTTCTTCATCCGGACCCCGAATCAAGTGATTCTTGAGTCTAAATTGATTAATTTTTTGTAGTCTTTCTAGTGGTGTGCTCGGTAGTACCCGATTTTATATTTTTAGAAATGACCATTTTGCCTTTGGGCTAAATTTATCCGGTTTTCTTTTAATTTGTTTCCGCTATTTTCTTTTGAGTCTCGTGACTTTATGGGAAGTCACGGATGTGTCTTTGGAATGATGTACATTCCCAAAGACATTGTTTCCATGTGAAAAGACTATTTTGCCCTTAGGGGCCTGTTCGGTCTTTTTCTGATCATTCGTTTCCGCGTTGTTCTCGTTGAGATCCGTGGCCTCATGGAAGGTCACTCTGGCTTCTTAGAGATGCATTGTATCTCCATGGGCTTGTTTTCTGTTTTCGCTTCCGCATTTAGATCCGTTATATGGACAATTTTCAGTTCATCAAAGGACGCACTAGCTTGAAAAACCAGGGCCGTCACAAGTAGGCTACCATACCGGGCTAGTTACGGGTGCACAATCCCACATCGTCTGGATAAGGGAAAGGCAAAGTGCTTATATGTAAGTGTGTTACTCCAATTGGTATAAGGCCTTTTGAGGTAAAGCCAAAGATCAAAACCATGCGAGTTCAGGCCCAAAGCGGACAATATCATACCATGTAGTGGAGTGGGTCGTTACTAATGGTATCAGAGCCTAACCCATCCGGAAGTGTATGTGCCGATGGGGACATCAGGCCTCAAGGGGGGTGGATTGTGATGACCCTGTGGGCAGGTGTGCCTTGGGTGGGTGCGAGACACTAGCAAGCTACCACACTGGGCTAGCTATGGGTGCACAATCTCACATTGTCTGGGTAAGGAAAAGGTGAAGTGCTTATATGTAAATGTGTCACTCTAATTGATATAAGGCCTTTTAGGATAAAGCCCAAGAGCCAAATCTTACGAGTTCTGGCCCAAAGTATACAATATCATACCATGTGGTGGAGTGGGTCGTTACAATGGAAATTAGTCTGATAAGGAGGTCCCTAGGTACTTTTGGTATGGTTATCTGTAGGGAATCCAAAAATATAGGTGATAGTGGTCTGGTCACAGTCAAGAACTCCAACAAGGAGAGTAGGTCATTTTAAAGGCTTTGGACTAATTTTAGAGAGATTTAAAATATATCTAAAGCCTTTTTAAGAATTCCTGTGGAGTTGGGATCCTGATGGGAAAATAAAAGGATGTCATCTACAAGGGCAAGGTGGGAAATTCTGAGGGAGTTGCATCTCCAGTGGAGAATGAATTCTGGGTTGTCATTTATACATTTGTCAATAATGGAAAAGAGACAATGGCTAAGACAAACTAATGCCCTTAACATTTTTAAGGAAACCACATAATTCTCCATAAATGAGATGGAAAATGAAGTCGTGGAAATGGAACAAGATATCCAGTTGGTGAAGGGGAGAAGGGAATTCATGAGCTCAACCATATCAAGAATGAATGGTACCATCTCAACAATCTTGGGCTAGGATTATATTGTTCCCATTTTTTCTCCCATTGTCAATGGAATTTTTGCAATGTTAATAATTTGGAGTAGAATAGATTTCAATTTGATGGTTAAAAGTTTAGAAATACATTTGTAAAGCACATTACAGCAAGAAATAACCTAAAATTATTTGGGGAAGGTGGGGCAGGGATCTTAGGCTTAGAGCAAGATAAGTTGCATTTATTTTCTTAAGAATTCTTCCATCTAGCTTTGTTGCTACCACAAAGAAGATAATATCTTGGAAATCAATATATATATATACATCTATTTTGCTAAAAATATATATATATATATATATATATATATATATATATATATAAAGAGTTAATATACTCAATTTTTTGAACTGCCATGTATGATCCAAATACGTACACGTACACTGACTCTTTTAAAAGCCATTATCAAAAGTACCTCCCCTACCCTTTTTTTTTTTTTTTTTTTTTTTTTTTTTTTTTTTTTCTGTTTTTTTGTTGAATAGTACCTCCCCTACCTTACTTATGGTGGACCTTGCATCTTTGTCATCCTATACTCGTTCCTCAACAACGTACTCAAATTTCAAACTATCACATGCATCTATAATACAAGGCATGGATGCCTTTTCAAACTCGATCATTTTCGTGACCCAAAAGCATTTCAACTACCTTACTCATGGTGGGTCTTGCATTTTTGTCTTCCTCTGCACATTGCAAAGCCACTCTAACCAGAAGTTCCATCTTATTTTTGTCATATTCACCATCCATGGCAGTGTCTATGATTTCTTCGATCCATGATCCATTTCCTGTAGTTTCATTCATCTTCTCTCTCAACCATGTGACCAACCTTCTCTTCTCCATCCCCCCATTATCATCCATGGCATGGACCGTACCAGTCGGGCTTCTTCCGGTTATCATCTCCAACATGACAACACCATAGCTATAGACATCAACTTTGGATGTGATGGGAAGATTAAAAACCCATTCCGGAGCCATGTAACCTCTAGTTCCTCTCATCCTAGAGAAGCTAGAATTACCAATGCTACCTCTGTTGAAGAGTTTAGACAGCCCAAAATCTGCTACTTTGGGTTGGTAATTCGAATCCAAGAGTATGTTCTGAGGCTTTACATCACAGTGTAAAACCCACTCCAAGCATTCTTCATGTAAATAAGCTAGGCCTTTTGCAGTACCCAAAGCAATTTCAAACCTCTTCTTCCAATCAAGTGTGTTGGAAGTTATGTTTTCTGCTAAAGAACCATGCTCCATGTACTCATACACCAAAAGCCTGTGCTTTCCCTCCACACAATAACCCCATGTCTCTATCAGGTTCATGTGATTAAGCCTCCCAACGGTGCTTACTTCTGCTAAGAATTCCTCTTCGCCCTGATTGGCTTCCGTACGACGCTTGATTGCCGCAACTCTATTGTCAGACAAAGTACCTTCATATACAACACCACTGCCTCCTCTCCCAATCTCTATGGTGAAATTGCGCGTCGCCTTCTTAAGCTCAGCATATGTGTATTTTCTGAATCCAGTTCCTACTTGAAGGTAACCTTTCTCAGTTGCACGAGAACCTTGACGGTTTCTATACAAGACATACAGCACAAACAAGAAACCAATGATCTCAACTCCTCCACATCCACAGGCGAACCAAAGCATAAACTTCACCGTGCTGTTTTCTTGCTTCTTCTTGTAATTTCTGTAAAGGGGTGTTGTTGAAACTTGTTGCGGGCAATCTAATCGGATTTCTTGAGTGGGCTTATCATAGGAGGAGAGATTAGATTTGGGCAATTTTATGTACATTGTTTCTACAATTCCCAATCCCTGCGAGCTACTGAGCAACCGAGCCTTGGGGTAACAAAGATAGATACCATTTTCATATTTGAATTGAAACCCTTTGCAATTGCAATCCTTGGAACACTCCTCTTTACACCTCTCCAAGGTTTGATTTGGGAGGGACGCAATATCCTGGCCATAGTAATCAAGATAAGGAAGTTTGATGAAACCAGCCTCCTCATCGCACGAGAGATTGAAATATGGTTCACAACCATAAGACCAATCTGTGTGATTTTTCATCTTGAATCCCGGTATGCAATTGCATCTCCTACCTCCTTCACGATGATAAGTGCACACACTGTTGGGTCCACAAATGCCATGAATGGTGCATGGGTTGGACTTGGCTTGCCATGTAACAACCCAAGCTCTCAACTTCTCATTTAGACTATACAATCTAATGTTGCCATCAACATCAACAGTCAATCTTCTCTTAGGCCCTGTGCCCAAATCTGCAGCCGAGAACTGCAAATTATCAGATGACTTGAAATTGCCAGAGGGATCGAGTACTGCAATTCTACTGTTGTTGGACGTGGATCTTCCAAGTTCCCATGGTTGCAACCACGGGTTAGGCCAATAAAAGCTGGAGACTTCAAGGCCATCAAATCGGAGGCGGAGCACATTGTCACCACCGAAATAGAGCTTGTAGAAACCGGAAGAGTAATTGCTTTGGCTTCTTGATGAAACAAGCATTGTGTTATGGGTGAGTGGTTGTAGAGGAAGAAGAGTATCCGTTGGTGAATTAAAGCTTTGCCAAAGAATTTTACCCTCCAAAGTATGAAGAACAAGATTACCAGTATCATAAAGCTCCAGCTGCACGAAAGAAGTCGTCGTGGTGTCGGTGGCCCAAATAAAACGATCAGCATCTGTCAAGATAATATTACCAGTTTTTAGCAGGGAGAGCTTTGAGCGTCTTCCATTAACAGGTATGTCTCGATTCGCCATCCAAACCACTGTGTGACTTCCATCATTCAACGATTGACTGTACCATATTGCAAAGCAATATGTGTTGTTGCCCACCAGATAAAATCCGGAGGAGAAAACGCCGTTTGGTGAAATTAGAACCTTATTTGGTTTCTCCACAAACAGGGATGAACCTTTGGTTATTGAAAGAAGTGTTGAAGATGAAAATGTTGAAGATAGGAGCAGAGAAATGACAATGAATAAAAATGGAGCACACATGATGGCTTTAGCTGCTTAGAGTTGTATGCAAGTTATGATTAGCTCGTTGAAGGCGGATGTGTTAATATATATAAGAGATACGGATAATACTCACAATGATGTGGAGGAGTTTACACTGCTCATTAACATGCCTTGTACCTTGTTAGACATGTATGTGCTGTTGACCAAGTCCAATATAGATGTATTTTTAAAATTTTTTTTTTTAAATGTAGTAAATTGGGGTCATTCTATTAAAATCTATCATTTCCATCATTTTATAAATATTGGTAGTGCGCAAGTTTGAACCCTTCGTGGATGCAAGTTTGAACCCTTCGTGGATGAAGCGTAACATAGCAATAGTAATGTTGATGAAAATTACATAAAGTCACCACTTTAATGGGTCTATGTTGGTTTAAGTCTTAAAAGAGTTTGCTGTCGAGTTTTTTGACAAAACTTTTTGGAAATATAACAATATCTGAATTTATGTAATACTGAAAAAATCCCTTACTATATTGAAAATAATTATTTTATTATTTTATTAAATATTAATTTTAAATTAAATTTTACTCAGGTGCAATTCACGTACCGTTGGTATATGCATATGAGAGATGAGAGAATATAATAACCGAAATTCAGCCACCTTATTTATAGAGTAACAAAGGATTACAAGTTCAAACTTTTAAAATATATATATATATATATATATATGTGTGTGTGCGTGTGTGTGTGTGACTGTTAAATTCTAACTCAAAATATGCGACTGCTGTGAATGATGATTCAAATTCAGAAAACATTTCAAAAACGGTAGGTGACCATTCATTGAGTGGGCCTCCTTAGGTGTCAGATTCAAAAATGGTAGGTGACCATTCATTGAATGATAGCTATTTGATGTTAACTAAAATGTCATTTTGTAAAAGATATTTTGAAATTGGACCATATTAGCTAAATAGAACTAAAATGTAGTATTTGCAAAAACCCTATGGGTAATGAAAGGATGAAGTGTATAAAATATTTTTGAAGTATGTGTACAGTATATATTATATTTCTCTCGTACAAAAACGTACTCTTAAATTATGATATTTGTATAAATAAGTTCTTTTTAACCATTTAAGATAAAACTGGATTAAACTCTTAAATTATGATATTTGTATAAATAAGTTCTTTTTATCCATTTAAGATAAAACTGGATTAAAATACCCTTAGTTACGTATGTTATAAAATATATAAAAAAAATAAAATTATGTGAAATGACTAAAAGGTACCCAAAACCATCTTCGAAAACAAAAAAAAATTCCCAAACTGTAAGTCACTTAAAACCTTCATTGAAGCCGACGAGAAAAAATCTCGAAACAGTTTCATTGAGCTTCAACATACCCACGAACTTTTCAACAGCGAAATCCAAAATTACACTGAATAATTCCGGTGGCTATGAGAGGATCGACGAGAAAGGATTCAAGGGTGAGCACGGACTGAATATTCGGCAATGACAAACGACATGACTGAACTGTTCCAGTTCCGGCGAGAGTTTTGTTTGGAAGTCCGGCAATCTTGAAAGACTCAGCAGCTCGATTGACCAACGGAGAGCTCAAGTTTGGCCAAGCTCCGGCGACGTCTTCGGCCCACCTCTGCGAAACCAAGTTCGGTTTCTTGGGCTTTAGTTTGGACACTATTTTTGTAGGAACAAGACTCTTCAAACAGACCCAGACTAGCCATGGGTTTGAATTAGTTAAATTCAATAAATAAAGAACAAAATCAAATGGCTCTGATTAATCTAGCTTTTAAGTTTTAACATAGACACACACTTCACCCAATTTGGTGTTTGAAGTGGCGATAAGATGGACTGCAAATCTGGCGAGAAAATCAGGTGAAGTGATGACCGGCGGCAAATTGCATGGTTGTTCATCATTTGGCGCGGAGTTCTTTTCGAGCCGGACCGTTCTCATCCTTGTCGACTACGTCATTTCCCGCCGCCGTCCTTCCTGTTTCCACCATCTGATCTGCCGCCTCTGTAAATGCAAAAATCCATTTGAAACAACGACGCCGCATTGTTCGGAGATAACACCACAACTACGGCGGCATCAGGTTCACGTCAAAGCGCCTCGCCCCCATGTTTCCCGATGAGCCCCCATCTGAACTCCCTATCGCAAACCCAAACAAAATTAATTTAAACCCAGAAAACCATATGTATATATATATGTATATATATGTGTGTGTGTAGTGAGTGTATTTTATATGTATATATATATATCGTACGCCTATAATAAGGCCATGGGAAGGACTGATGGTGAGAAGGTGTGGCAGATCTTGTTCCAATTCCATATGGGAGTTCAAGGATCAAAAATAAGGGAACCTAGCAGTGGGGTGATGAGGAGAGGAGATCCTAAGAGGAGTAAGAGGAAATTCTAGAGAGGGGGAGTTTGGTATGGGCTTTTTTGGAAATGTAAAAAGGTAAAATGGACATTATAATATTAATTTATGTCAAATTTTTTATTTGGGGCTATTTTTGCATAATGTGCAAAGAATAGGGGTATTTTTTGCACACCATTTTAAATAGGGAGTAAAAGTGTTACGAAAAGTATACTTCAGAGTGTTTTTTGCGCTTCACCCATAATGAAATCTCACACAAGAAACTCATATATATGAAGGACCTCACAAAAGAAACTAAAAATCCTTAGTTGGGATGCAAGAAATTTATTTTTATTTGAATAATGTTATTTCGAGGTTTTCCTCATGAGATTTTTTGTTTTTTTATTATGATCGTGTAGAAATTATGAGACAGGAACATGACTACTTAGAAGTGACTAAATGAGGTTTATATACTTAAAATTTCATTTAAAAACTCATTAACAGTAGATCACACAAGTCGGATAAAATTTTACACTCTTTTTCTTATTTAAATTACATTATTAATTTTGACCGACTTGTGTGATCTACTGTAACTAAATTTTTGAACAAAATTGTAACTATATAATTATTGTTTAGTCCTCTTTCAAGTGGTTATATTCGCCTCAAAATTTATACATAACCATGACCAAAAAGACAAAAAAAAAAACGAAGGAAAAACTCATGAGAAATCTCATGAAGAAACCTCATAGTAGCATTGCTCTATTTTTTTTTATTACACCCACTTTATTTCCTATGTCTTTATGAGTACCCGAACCTTCAATCTTGAGAGGTCAATCATGTGAGGTAGAGAGGACGTGATTGGGTTGTAGTCATTGGTGGTGAGACAAAAACTGTGCTTGGTTTATATCTATTTTCGAAGTGCTGTCTTTTATATTTCTATAAAAATAGAGCTGGTTAATGGACTCTATTAGGGAAAGTATTGAAAGTCCAAACGAAAATTTTCACACTTTTTCTTATCTAAATTACACACACTTTTTTTTATTTTTTTATTTATCTAAATTACATTATTAATTTTGACCGACTTGACTTGTGTGATGTACGGTAAATTAATTTTTAACAATAAAATCATTGTTTAGTCCTCTTTCAAGTAGTTGTATTCCTGCCTCAAAATTTATACATAAAAAAAAAAAAAAAAAGGGAGAGCTCATGAGAAATCTCATGAGGAGACCTCGTAGTAGAAATCCTTTACCTTTTTTTTTTTTTTCTTTTGGCAAGTAATTTATACGCCCACTTTATTCCTATGTCTTAATGAGTACCTCAACCTTCACTAGGTTGTAGTCATTTGTGGCGAAACAGAAACCGTGCTTGGCTTGTATCTGTTTTCGGAGTGTTGTCTTTTATATTTCTATAAAAATAGAGCTGGTTAGTTGACTCTATTAGCAGATATATTTGAAGTCCAAACGAAAACTTTCACCGCGGCGATCAATACACGGCTTAAGTAGAACTTGAACTCCGAAGGTGGAGGATACCACTATGCTAAAGACATGATAAAAAAGAGGACAAAACAGGAAAACAAAATTTTGTGAGAATTCTCAACATGTTAGAACTTAGATGTTGAATTAAAAATATATATATATCTTTGACTTTGAGTACCATCAATTGAACCAGTCTAAGCCAAAAAGATAAGTAGAGTGTAAGCTCAATAGCCAAAGTTGATTTTTTTCATGATAGAATTTGGTTGACTGATACCAGAGTCGACAATAGTACTCCGCATCAAGAGAACGTTCAATTTATTTTAACAAAAAAATCCAAGGCACCGTCAACGCATAACTCAAGAGGAGATACATCCAAGCAATACTATAGTTGATGAGAACGAGTCATCTGCGGTATCTTATTTCTCACAATATACTTGTGTATTTATACCTAAGTATTTTTTAGGATCGACCACAACAGTCCTTATGCAGCGTAAGAATGTATCAATCCCTTAATATAATTGATATATTACAAGTAAGAATATTTGAAAAAATTAATTTAAAACTTACTCTATTTAACTTTGTATTTGGTCTAATCAATCACAGGAATGGAATTGGTCTATGTCATTATCTCTTTGCATCCAAAGAAGTTAACAGGGGCACCTAAAATCATGGGTCAGTATCTTCCAAGGATTAGGCATTTCTAGTCTAATGACATAGAAGGTCCATTATGCTGGTGTAGCGGTTTTCAACATCCTTATGTCTGATTTCAAGAAATCTCATCTATATTTTAACACACACAAAAATGTATTGAAACATGAAATAATGTGTTGCGAATAGATGTGACTGAGTTAAAAAATAAAAAATAAAAAAAAATCATGTTTTGATTTTAAAAAACAAATATAAAGGCGTTGAAATACGCTGTCACAGCTACAATACCAAAGACGCTACAACAATGGATCGGGGTTGTAAGGGAAGGTGGCTATATTACCGCATGATTAAGTGGATTTGGTTTTTAAAGTTTTCAGAGAAGAATTATGCAAAGGTATCTTCATATGTGGTTGTCCTGTTTCTACAATTATTGTCATAGGGGACATGTAGGGTGGGAGAAGAAGATGTTAGGAAGTGGAGAAGTTGAGTTTTTTAACTTGAGTTTGTAACTTGTGAAAGTTGAGTGGATGATGTGAAGAGTGAAGACCCCAGGAGATTCCTCCTTATCAACCAATTTTTTCGTGTAATTGACTCTATGCCCTCAACTACTAGTTGTTTGGGTTAGGTCTCATATAGTGGTCTTTCTAAAATACCCTCGTCTACAAACATGATGTGATGCTATTGCATAATAATAATAATAACAATAATAATAATAAAATAATAATTAATTTAAATGAAAAATGAAACCTAGTATTGAGAATATATTGAGTGAGACGGTCGCCTTGGGCCTCCAATTTAGGCAAAAAAATTTGTATTAATAGGGTTTTTCAAAATTTTAGACCTCACATTCGCCTAGGATGTTGGGCATGTCAGAGCTGACCCTGTATGCTCGGCCAATGAAAATTCACCATTAAGAGAAATGGGTCCAAGATTACTCAAAACTTCCCTCTAAAAACTAGTTTGTTTGTTATATTTTCAGATGTTTTTCTGAACTTTTTATTGTATAAATATTTCCACATTTCTTTCTAGCTACAAGCAGCATGCTTATTCATATTTATTGGAGGCAAATGCAAGCTTCATAGGAGCATATTTCTCCTTGCCATCAGATTGAGAAAACCATTCAAGAACAAGTACATATAGAGAGGAAGGAAAGTACGAGAAAATGGCTCAAACCATTATTTTCATATTTTGTAATAATCTAGAATGGAACGTGACAATGGTAATTATTACTGAAATTGCAATAGAGTAGTATTGACTCAACCTTACGAAATAGAAAGGTGTAAGTTCTAAGGAAAATTTCTGTGTTATTTGTGGGATGATATATATATACACATACATGTTATAAGAATATTCAGTATGGCCTTGAACAATTAGATATTCTAAATAAAAAAAAATGTAAAATCTCTTCCTTTTCTCAAGTTTGCACAAGTTTAACCATTGAATTATCATTACCAATCAATGATATACAAGGAGTAGAAAAAAAAGTTCAAACAAAAATACCACAACCTTTAACATTAGAGTAATAATATTTAATATATTCACTTGGAGTACTTAATCAAATTTTTTCCTTATTTTTTCCCCTTATCTTGTCTTATGTGGTTGGTTTAATATTTGGATTTCTAAAAGTGCATAACTAATCTTTCTTAACTTTAAAATTTTTCAAGAGTAGTCAAATAACTGATATATTTATTAACTAATATATGGGGTCTAGCGCGATAACTTAATTCAACTTTCTCACTTTTTAAAGAAAAAGTCGATGATTTAGTATCATATAGGGGCAAAAGAGTGTGAATCGTATGAATTTTTAACCAATGTAATAGATATATGCCTTCCTACGGTTATAACATTTGGCCTTTTTTTTTTTACCATAAATATTGATTTGGTGTTTTTTTAATAGCAACACTTCACTAATAAATGCGTTGCACTATATTTCCTTAATTCATTAATGAAAATTAAATATTAGAGACATTTACGTCATTTAATTAAAAAAAATAAAAATAAAAATAAAAAGGTGTATTTATCATTTGACTAACAATTATAACATCATCTAAAATTAACAGTCAATGAAAATAATTAAAAAAGTGTTAATTTATGTAAAATTACATAATGTGAGATTTGTGGAACAAACTTTACATGGGCAAATTTTGAAAAACATAGGATCTGCTTAGTTTTTAACTATAAAAATAGTTTTCTATTCTCAAAAAACTGAAAACAGAAAATAATATAAAAATCTCTGCTTGGTTCAGTTTTCATAGTTATAAAAATTTCTGTTTTTAAAGAACTATAAAAGATTATTATCTAAAAATAATTTTCTTTTCTCTAAATTTTTTAAAACTATTTTCAGAATTACAAACCAAGTCAGTCCATACCCTCCCCAAAAACTTATTGAACCAAATGGCCATATTTATCCCTTGAAATCTGTCTATTATAAAATTCTATGCAATTCATGCATAATAATAGTATTCTAGCGGTATCTCATTTATCTTTCAAAGTGAGTGGTGAAGATTCGAGTTCTCAAAGGAATAAAGTGGGTGTATGAGTGGTGTGTATTTTTCTTGCTAAAGAAAAAAAAAAATACATAATAATCTTTTGAGTTTTAATCTAATAGATGACATTTTATTGGCCAGAAGTCATCCAAGATTTCATGTATATGTTAAAAACTTGACAATAGATCATAGTGTTGAGACTCGAAAATTAAAGGCGTCCCAAATGTAACCTTGAATGGTAAATCTTCTCCAAAATCTTATGATTCAATTAATATAAACAAAAATAGGGCATTACCCGGTGGTCTAGTGTAACGAGTGGATACTTGCCCATTTATCCAAAAGTTTAAACTATTGGGTAGTACTACATACCCATCCATTTATATCCATTTCACTTCCCATCCAAATCCGATTTGGGACAAGTCTTCCCTTATAACATTCTCTCCCACCCGAACTCACAATGCCTCGTTGCAGTTGGGCTACCCTGCTTACCTGGGTGACACACCCGTACGCCTTCCGGGTCGAGCGCTTCGTGTGGCACCTGATCAAGGATTGGGTCTAGCTCTAATACCAATTGTAACAAGTAAACGCTTGCCCATTTACCCAAAAGCTTAAGCTATAGGGTAGTGCTGCATACCCACTTATTTATCCCTTTTCACTTCCCATCTGGATCTGATGTGTGACAAGCCTCCTGGCTAGGGTTTTCATATAATACACGTGTTAGTAAATTTGGACGAGGACCAGTCCAACTAATTATTGGGCTAGGGCTTTCACTCAATCAAACATTTAAATATCAGTATGGATTTGGGTTTAAGGCTTTAAACCTTTCAGAGCATTCAAACCATGTTTAGGACACAGTGTTCATCATTCAAACATTTTCAGAGAAGCAGAGAGAGAGAAAATTGGGTCACTGTAAATCTATGAAGCTCCCCACTTTACAGTCAAGTACTCATCTCTACACACTTTGCTTTGATTGAAATCGTAGATATATATATATATATATATATATATATATATATATATATATATATCATTGTGTTTATTCAAGAAATGACTATATATATCTACAAGAGTGTCATCTCTCTCTCTCTTAAGAACTCTTCATATCTCAACAAAACTCGAATCTCTCTTCCCTCTCTCCTCTATATCACTATGTTGCAGTGGCTGATTAATTGATTGATAGACTGTGACGGCCCTGGTTTTTCAAATTAGTGCGTCCTATGATGAACCGAAGTTTGACCTGATAACGGATCTGAAATGCGGAAGTGAAAACATAAACAAGAACTCCAGGGATATACAACATCCGTAGGACGCCAAAGTGACCTTCCATGAGGTCACGGAACTCCACGAGAACCAACGTGGAAGAAAAAGATCAGAAAAAGACCGAATAAGCCCTCAAGGGCAAAATGGTCTTTTTACATGGAAACAATGTCTCTAAAAATGTACATCATCCCTAAGACACAATCATGACTTGTAATGACCCAGTCATTTTCCTTCCTTTCCCTTTTCTCAAATTTTATGAATATTTTTTTTTCCTGTTAATCTTTTCTTTTCTAAGTTTGGTTTCTCGACACTTAGTGTCGTCATGAGTGCTCGGGGATGGTTTCCGAGACTCTTTCCTTTGGATTGACAACTTCCTTAAAGAATCACGTCATTTCCACATTTTCAACACTATTCATTTTTCGTCTTTTTCCCCGTTTGTCATTTTTTTGGCACAACCTCACTTTTTGTGTTCGGAGTTGGTTTTTGACTTCACGTACCTTCATTCTATGTGGTTTCCACGAAATACATATCTTTACTTTTATAGAAAAGTACTTTGGTTGCTCCCCGTGTCCTCTATAGGGGCATGGATGCATAGTTTTTTCGGAAACATTTTCTTTTCTTGGGGTATTTTTCATAAATATCTTTTGGAGATATTTTATTTTGGGGGTTTTTAAGAAAATATATTTTGGAAGATATTTTTATTCTGGGCTAGTTTTACGGTTATCCCTTTTTGTATAACCATTGTGTAATTAACGAAAGTTATTGTAAAATGCCTCATTTTGAACCTGGATCCTCGTACGGGATTCATTTTCACTATTCATCAAGTAGTGTACTCTTAGAATTATCTTCTGGTCGTTTTCTCCAGTTTTAGGGTTTCTGACCCAAGTTGCCGTCGAAATTATTCGGGGCATATCTTTTTGTTCGAGACTCAGTTTTCGATGCCGTTTCTTCCGTTGTTCATTTTTTCTCATTTCGGTTCTTATTCGTTCATAGTATTTTACCATTTGAGCGCGTCTACGCAAATTTCACTTTTCCCGACCTAGTGGGACCCGTTCAGGACACTTTTAGGGTTTTTTTTTCTATAAATAGGAGGTTAGTAAATGAAAAATTAGATTTTTCATCATCTTCTCCCTCTCTTGGCCGGTAGCCATGGTAGCCCAAGGGGATGTCACCCTTCTCTATTCTTTTCCGGCCACTTTCTTCTTGAAAAATACCGTTGTGCATTAGTGTTTATTGTAGGCCTTGGTGAGGCGGTTCTTTCCCCCTTATTAGAATCCATTTTCAACCATTTTTGAGTTCAGGTTTTATGCTCGGGTTTGGATTTTGGTGGTACCTCAAAGGTGATAGTTGTTTCCCTCGTTGTCCCCAACATAACCTAGGAGTATCGTCGGATTCAGAGCGGTTTCCTTTCAGTGGGATTTGAGATTTCATCTCAAATGGAGGTAGGAGATGTTATAGGTTTATATTTTTGTTGTCTTGAATGTTTTTCAAGCTTATACAACTTGTATGCATGCTTTTGTTTATAATCTAGAATTTAATTTAATTATTTTCTTTGTATAAGATTTAATTCACATGGTTGTATGTGTAATGGAATTAAATTGTGGCATGCTATTAAATTAGGTCTTGATATGTTTGTTAACATATATTAAATTGAGAACATTTGAATAAGTATTGAAATTTTTATTTAATAATATTCTTTTATGAAAATTTAATTCACATGGTTGTAACTAGCATGAAATCAACTTGTAATGTGATATTAAAATAGGTCTTGATATGTTCTTTAACCTATGTTAATTTGAGGCCATTTGGAATTGTTTTAAAATCTAGAGAAAATTAATTAATTAGTTTAATTAATTTTATTTTAAGTGTTTTAGTCACTTAATTGAATTTTTATCTTGATATTGTTGGTGGCCTTGGTAAGTTTATATCAAATTGGGAATATTCAGATTAGTTTTGAAATTTAGGGATTTTAATTAAATGAATTAATTCAAATCTATTTAATGGTTCCCTTGATATATTCAAGTATTTGAGTAGATATAACTTGTGTAGAGAAGTTATTTAATTTAGTAGATTACTAAATTCTTATGATTTCATAGTATTATGAATATGGAATGCTTATTGTGCACTATTGGAAGTTAAATTGCTGACTTGTTACTATGCAGTAGTAATATGAGATTCTTGTGAATTATCGATATTATTAGCAATGTAAACTTATTGCTATAATGTCGTAGAATTAGTGTTTAAAGTTCACCATGGAAGCATGATTTAGATTGTTAAGTAGATAATATTGTATTGTACATTATATCATAGTAAAGACTTAACATTATTTAAGCCATTTTAGAATTGAAACTCTAAGGCATGAATTGTGTGGTTACAACCTACTCATGTATGGAAGGTGGTTTCGTGCATTATTTAATTGTGTACAAGTTGTGAACTTATTTATTGATTTTGGAGTCACTTGGGACATTATTACAAAGACATGGCTAGAGTTTGGCTCTAGTGCGGGAGGTATAAGGTCTCCCCAAATTATAGTGCGCACTAGGGTGGTATTCCCAGCAGGGTTAGTGCCCAGAATAACCGTTTAGGTCTTGGTTTTTCTCTGAGATTTGATGTCCAAGTCTTCCACTATTTGATTTCGCATTCAATTTCAAGTTGACAACCAATATTTAATTGTGACTTGTGATTTTGGTTATTGGCGATTTAATGTTGTTAAGTGCATTTATGCATTATGATTTTTAATGAATCATCGTAGTTTTAATGTTGTTAAGTACATTTAGGCATTGTGATTTTTAATGAATCATTACAATTTTGATGTTGTTAAGTACATTTATGCTATAATGTTCAAATGTAGCTTAGGAATGATCATATAGATTCATTTGGAATATAGACGTTAGGTGACATGATTCACTTTGGTTCTTTTCGTATTTTTGGTTTCAAGTTGATAACTTGATAATCTATATCTTGTTGTATTGTATCGTATGCTCCTATAATGTTTAATTGCATAAAAATGTAGTTTATGCTAGAAATATTTTAAAGTAGCTTAGGATACTCCTTGGGTCTCACTTTGACATAGACGTTAGGTGGAATAAACCACAAGTATTAAATTATGGGTAAAGTGCAAAAAAAACCCCTGGACTATACTCTCTCTCCCTAGAAACCCCCCTGAACTTTTTTTTTTTTTACAAAAATTACCCACTTGTAGCCTTCCGGCCATTTGTTACCGTTAAATATGCATTGTTGATGACGTGGCATGCCAAAAATATGAAAATAATGAAATTGCCCTTATCAGTATTATAATATATTATGCTTGGATTAATCCCCAATTCAGACTTGTGTTTGGCATTTGGAACCCTAAAGCCTTTCTATTGCAAATCGGTTTCTCTCGCTCTATGTATAAAGTGGTTTGATTTTGATTCTCTGCAAGGTGGTGAAGATTCACAAAGCAAAGTAGCGTAAGTTACCCACAAACCCTAGTTTTGAATCTGAATATAGGTGAAATTTCTTTGATTTAAAGTGATAGAAACGAAGGTGGTGTTGAGCAGTGTTCAAGCTTTCTTGATCTATCCTCCTCTGTGTAATTTTCACTCTATAGGTGGAATTTGTTCAATATACAGTGAGAAACGAAGGAGTTGTTTACCTTTGTTCAAGTTTTCTTAATCTCTCCTTTGTGTACTGTTTGGTATAAGCTCTGTTACGTTGTTGAGATATGTTACAAATTTTTTTTCTCCTTATAGGTTTTGTTCTGTTTCTGTTTGAATATTTTTGTGTACAGGTTTTCTTCCTCTTCTGTAAGATGACTTCAATGCCCGACCCATCCACGTCTGCAAATCGAAGGTTTTTGCATAATACAAAATGCAAATGTGGAAGAAAGGCGGCCGTATTCATTTGGATTCTGAGACTAATCCAGGGAGGATATATTACAAAAGTGCAAATGGAGTTTGCGGACTATGGGAATGGTCTAATCCACAAGCATCACAAGCAGGGCCACTGTCAGAAGAAGGACCACCACCACCACCACGAACAACTGATGGTAAAATATATGCTTCATGTGACATTTAAGATATAACAAACCTTATACTAATATGTCATGAGATAATTAACAATATGCTAAGAAATCATTAATTAAATATGCAACTCTATATTTAATTAAATATGCAAAATAAATTAATGAAATAATAATTATAAATAAAGAATCTGGACCGAGGCTAGTATTGGATACTATGTCCTTAAGACAGATTCGCCCCGCTATGGTACTAACGGACTCAGGGGCATCTATCTCCCACAATATAACGGTCTACATCCACCAGTAATAGCACTACAAACTCGTGGATACGGCGAACCTTCTTCGTGTAATACTCTCTCTGACTCAAAAATGCATCTATGCTATATAAATGCTGAATTGGGTGTAATTTGAATCAAATGGTTCAGACCAATCTTAATATGGCTCGATGAAATTGGATTAGGGTCTAAGTGGTTCGGACCACTTAACCTATGGTTTGAACCTACTTGGGTTGGGTTCAAGTCTAGAGAGGGAGATAAAAGAAAATGAAAATGAACAACTTGCAAATGATCCAAAGGGGGGTATTTATAGAAACAGAAATGCCTTTTCGGATGGGGTGTATCTCTTCATTACTGGACACAACCATTTCAATAGGTTGCAATGGTTCACATGGTGTCTGTTCACCAATAGACACATCCATTCCAATAGGTTGCAATGTGTCGTTTCGAGTGGGTGCAACCATGGGTTATGATGGTTCGGAAAAAGGTGTAACCCTTTAAAAAAACTAAAAAGTGGTTTTTTAATTTAAAAGGTGTAACCCTTTAGAAAAACTAAAATATGGTTTTTTAACTTAAAATGTGTAACCTTTTAGAAAAACTAAAAAGTAGTTTTTTTTTTTAATTCAAAAAACCAACCACCCAAAAAACTCACCCATTTGTGAAACCCATTTGAATAAGCCCAGCCTAAAATTAGGCCCGATCCAAAATTCCAAAAAAGAATAATCTGGACTTTACAATTAGGCCCAAACCCAAGCCCAAATCTTAAACTTAGCTTATTTAAATTTCAATTTGTTTCAACATTTTTTTTTCATATGGGACAAACACTTCCCACATTTTGCCCAAATGTAGTAGTCAATGAGGGGGACTGCTCTGATTTTATTGAAATTACAGATTAGGATAACTCGAAAAGTTTTGATTGAATTAGGATCCATACCCATTTAAGCTTATCAAAACACCATACTTTGGAGCTAATTTCTCATTCACCCGGAAACGGATTTGAGAATATACCACATTCATCTCCTTATGGAGAGAAATGCGCTCGTTTAGAGATCCGCAAAAAATTATTAGCGGAATCTATTCCAAATCTCATCCAAAGTTTATGTTTTTAATGCCCCCGTTTCCAACAATCCCCCACATGAATGGAAATTTGCGTAAAATGTAAAAGATGATCATGCAGACACTAGAGAGAGTATAATCGGAAAGTTACAGCATCATGATAGGTAGCTTTTGGCTTTAAACCTTCCCTAGTGTATTGCTATCGGATTTACTGGCTAACCAGTGAACACGATGTCTTGAACTGTTCAGCCGTTTGTGTAAACCAAGACAATAACAAACATACAGTACCTTTCCTCACAAAGTTGGTTCTCATTGTTGTGTTCATTTTGGCCCTGAACAACTCCTGGTATTCAATGAGTGCTCCAGAAAACTTAGTCTTTATAGTTCTCATAGAAGCGGCCCCACTTCACACTAATATAGGTGACTTCTTATTAAGAGTATCCTACCATACCCCACTTGAATTTTCAAGGTATAAGAGTCATTAAAAGCGTAGCTTATCCTAATCCTCGCTGTAGGTAGCATTGTCTCATCATAAAAATGGGCAGAAGATTTATATCTTCCCAGTGCTTCTGGTGAGTCACTCAGAATTTCTGTTGTCCCTTTGAACCTAGATCTTGGGATCTCCAGTGAACTAGGTTGGGTTTCCATTAAGGTGACTTGTTAGCTTTCTGCTTTTAATCCCATTCCCCTCGATGATCTATACAATTACTCTCTAGTACAACCCTCAATTTTATATGTGGCCACAAGGTTGTGTTTAGAAATATTACACTCTATAGAGATTTCTCCAAGTGAGAGCAACTGTATACTTTGTGCCCTAAAATTGCTTATTGTTAACAATATCATTTTCTTTAGTGGCACAGGTGTAGACTTACATTGAAATGTCCGCTAGGTGAAGTTTATTGACTTTCCTATTTAATTTATTCAAAGTTTCTACCTTTGAGTTATATTAAGAATATACAACTACACCTTTAATATAAAAGACATATCCACTCTTGGATTTGAAGTCTTTGATATCCCATATCCAAATTGCATTACTGTTACACCTCCAATTTAGTTAGATACCTCAATCTATGCAATATTGGATTTAGGGTGTATCTCAACTACCCAATTTATTATTTTTCAATAATCTGATCCTGGATTGAAAATGTGCAATTAAACACAGTTATTAAGATGCCTTGCAATCTCAACTAATGATATACTTTGACTAGTATTTATATTTGAGATTTACATCTACAAAAGTTAGCTAGGATTTTGTTATCATAACTAGTATTATCTCAATCTCACTCTATTGAGAATATACTATATTATCAGATGTTAAATATAGCAATCAGTATATCATTTATTTTTTAAGGCATACAATGACTTACGCATCACATTTATGTCATTGTCTCGGTAGTAGTTTTATTCTATTCAAGGACTTATAAGCTTGCACACTTGACTTTTCAACTAGAACAAATAACTCAGCACTTCAACTAAAAAAAGAATTTTTCTAGTTGTTCCATAATATTTTCCTCGTAGGAAATAATATGCACTACTGTTATAATAATATAAATAATTTTTAGTTCTATCCTAAAGCTCTTAGGACTTGGAACCCCCCACATTTATAAGTATTTCTATTAAGATAAGTGACTCGTAACAAATTTCATCTATGGATAATATCTCCCCATAACTTTGGGATAATCTTGAAATTTTATCTCTAATGTATTTATTATGATTTTTTAACTATGAAAGTACCATATATTAAATGCTTCACCTCATCTACCTTTTCAAGGTTCCATATTCGCTTCTCAACAAGCATATATAACAGTCTCTAGTGAATATGTACTCACTTTATCTCTAGCATATTCTTATAATAAGTCACCGACATTACCGTGAATTAATGCTAAAGATATTAATTACAATGGGCTCTAATTAATATTTGCTTTTACATCTTCTTATATTTATAAATTGAGTTATTCATGTTTAGGTTCATGTTAAATCAGTCATATTAACATGTTATAACCTTTCATGTGTCACACATCACATAACTCAATCATTTAAGCAAATAATTATCTTATTATTTAAGCTTTGGATACAATCACTACAGAGTGAGCACCCACTTCTCAGCTATCATTACTAGTTAAAAGTGAGTTCTTAACTATCATTACTAGCTTAGATTAAGTACATTCTTCTCATATCTCACTACTAGGTTATGATGAGCATCCACTTTTCAGCTATTACCGCTAATTTGAAGTTAAGTTTGTTTAGCTATCAATTCTAGTAGTTCATAACTTTAGTACACACTTATCTAAGTAGTCTACCTTGGTAGAAGAGTAATTTGTTTTGAAGAATATTCTTCAAAAACTACTACTTTACAAGTAGTATTATTCCCTCCTACATGAGCAGATATGATGAATAGCTCAAATAGCGTATGGCTAAAATAACTACTCATCACCCTCGTGTTTTTTACTACAAAGTTGAGAGGTAGAACCAACTAACAGATTTTCCTCTTCCTTTTAGGTTCGGTGCACCTCATTAATAATTTTAGCTTATAGCAAAGCTAACTAATTTGCAACTCAATAATATTTTAGCTTTTAGCTAAATTGTACATTGGAGCTAACTAGTTTGATTTAGCTTGTCTCGGTGTACTTGCTTAGTGTATCCATAACATTTTCCATTAAACTCTTTCGAGTTATTGAAAAATCTTCTCTTATTCAGTCCATTTACAGCTACACGTGTCTTAAACACTAGTATATATCTTTTTCCTTTGACTATCTGGAGAATTCACATAGTTGGACTAGTCAATTTTTGTTTGTTGTATTACATACACAAACCAATCATGAATTCATACAAATTCAATAATATCACATATTAAATAAATTATGTTGTAAATTTGAATTGTAATGCACATTAAGTAATTCAACTACATAGTTCAATATCATAATATCAAATAAAAGTAAACATTTATAAAAATAGTATTGAACTTGCATAACAATAAAGTTTCATATTATATCACATGATTAATTATATCACATAATTAACTTAAGAAATAATACTCCTTCTGTCCCACTTTAACTTTCTTAGGAGTAGAAACTACAACCTTAGTTAGACACCCCCACATATTTAAAAATTTACAAGAAGGTTTTTGACCTTTTCATAATTCACATGGTGTCACATTAGTTTTCTTTTGAGGTATTTTATTGAGAATATAATTTGCGAAAAGCAAAATTTACTCCCCAGAAATTCTGATTTAAATCAGAACTTATCAACATAGCATTCATCATTTCTTCGTGAAAGATACCATGTTCTAAAAAATTATAAGAGTATGGTATTTTGTATTCACCACCTCTATCATTTCTTAACACCTTGATCTTTTTGCCAAGTTAACTCTCAACCTAATTTTTTGTAATGTTTAAATATTTTTAAAGTTTCATCTTTGCTTCGTAGCAAATATACATAACAGTATCTTATTCAACCATTGATAAAAGTAACGAAGTACTTTTTTCTACCTCTTGTTGGCACATGTTTAAGGTAATGTCATATACTTCATAATATCATATTACAAAATTAAAATAATTCAACCAATATTGAATTATATAAATAATTCAATAATATACGTATATAACATGCTTCAATTTCATATAATATTGAATACATTAAGATTTAGCATATTATCATATAATAATGTATATAATATTATTTTATTATATCTCAATTATTAGTATAATCTCTACTTATTTATATCTTAAATAGAAGCATATAATAAAATCTACGCAAGGAATGAATGTCTTAAGATTGATGGTAAAATATATGCTTCATGTGACATTTAAGATATAACAAACCTTATACTAATATGTCATGAGATAATTAACAATATCCTAAGAAATCATTAATTAAATATGCAACTCTATATTTAATTAAATATGCAAAATAAATTAATGAAATAATAATTATAAATAAAGAACCTGGACGCTAGTATTGGATACTATGTCTTTAAGACAGATTCGTCCCGCTATGGTACTAACGGACTCAGTGGCGTTTATCTCCCAGGATACAACGGTCTACATCCACCAGTAGCAGCACTACATACTAGTGGATACGGCAAACCTTCTCCGTGTAATACTCTCTCTGACTCAAAAATGCATCTATGCTATATAAATGTTGAATTGGATGCAATTCGAATCAAATGGTTCAGACCAATCTTAATATGGCTCGATGAAATTGGATTAGGGTCTAAGTGGTTTGGACCACTTAGCCTATGGTTTGAACCCACTTGGGCTGGGTTCAAGTTTAGAGAGGGAGATAGAAGAAAATGAAAATGAACAACTTGTAAATGATCCAAAGGGGGGTATTTATAGAAACAGAAATGCCTTTTCGGATGGGGTGTATCTCTTCATTATTGGACACAACCATTGCAATAGGTTGCAATGGTTCACATAGTGTCTATTTACCACTAGACACATCTATTCCAATAGGCTGCAATGGTTCACATTGTGTCTGTTCACCAATAGACGCATCCATTCCAATAGGTTGCAATGTGCCTTTTCGAGTGGGTGCAATCATGGGTTATGATGGTTCGGAAAAAGGTGTAACCCTTTGAAAAAACTAAAAAGTGGTTTTTTAATTTAAAAGGTGTAACCCTTTAGAAAAACTAAAATATGGTTTTTTAATTTAAAAGGTGTAACCTTTTAGAAAAACTAAAAAGTAGTTTTTTTTTTTTTTTTTTTTTTAATTCAAAAAACCAACCACCCAAAAAGCCCATCAATTTGTGAAACCCATTTAAATAAGCCTAGCCTAAAATTAGGCCCAATCCAAAATTCCAAAAAAGAATAATCTGGACTTTACAATTAGGCCCAAGTCCAAGCCCAAATCCTAAACTCAGCTTATTTAAATTTTAATTTGTTTCAACATTTTTTTTTTCATGTAGGACAAACACTTCCCACTTTTTGCATACCCATTTAAGCTTATCAAAACACCACACTTTGGAGCTAATTTCTCATTCACCCAGAAACGGATTTAAGAAAGTAAATATACCACGTTCATCTTCTTACGGAGAGAAATGCGCTCGTCTAGAGATCCGTAAAAAATTATTAGCAGAATCTATTCCAAATCTCATCCAAAGTTTATGTTTTTAATGCCCCCGTTTCCAACAACAACAACACCACCACCACCACCATAAGAAATAGTTGTAGGAATAGGACTACCGATAATCAATGTGGTTGTTTCATTACTATTTATTGGGAGCAATTTTTTTTTTCTTTTTATCTGTTGTGGTGTTGATTATTGCGGTGATGCTAAAGAGGTGAGGTTGTGTCTACAATCAATATGCAAGAGATTGTTTTGGTTTTCTTTGAGGAGTTGATGTTTGGTATGGTGCTTTTGGAGTTGATGTATAGGGTGTAATAATATATGTTCGGGCTAACTCATGTATGAGGAAAAGTAGCAAATTTGATGTTGTATTATTGACCATGTAGTAATAAAAGTTGGTTTTGTTCCTACAATTTTGTTTTAGTGTTTGTATTGTGTTGTTTCAGTTTAGGAGCTCTATATACATCATGATTTGCAAAATCATCCTGCAAATTGGTCACATATTCCATCATCAATAATAGTACATAGAAGATTCTAAAAAAGTCATTAAAAGATTGCATATAAAGGTTGTATACATAGAGGTTGCATTCATAGTCATTAAAAGGTGCCTCCTGAGCACACTTAGTCATTAAAAGGTGCATCTTGAGCACACTTACATTACAATACCAAAATATGAAGACTAAATTAGTTTGTACAACCAAAAAGGCCTAAGACTGCATCACAACAACTGTAAAAGAACATTCAAGCCAAAAAAATGCTTGACAGCCTTAAGACAGCAAGCTACAGCAAGCTACAACAGCCTAAATACTGCATGTTCTTGACACCAACCAAAATACTGTAGCATAGCAACCAAAATACTGCATTATAGCAACCAAAATACTACAGCAAAGCAACCAAAATACTTCATCATAGCAGCTTTAATACTGGATGACAACAACCAAAGTACTGCATCATAGCAACCAAAATACTGCATCACAGCATCAAAAACCCTTGACACCCAACAACTTCCTATTCACCAACAAGCATACTCACTTCCCTCATCATTCATCAATGACCTGCAATTATGAAGCAAGTGTCATACTTGGAAAATAGACACTAACATAATCAGTTATTATACATAATAAGATAGTTAGTCAGTATACTTAGATGATGATGCCTGTGTGTCAACCAACTGAGAAAATGGAATGTTGTGAACCTGTAATGTTTAATAAGAGTTTAAATTAGTATTAATGCCAAGTATCAACACCTTTGACAAAAATAATTTGATTCATTTACCTCTTGAGATTGGTCTAGCTTGCATTGAAGGCCCACCCTATAGCTGCACTATATGCCCACCACCACCACCTCTTGGCCAGACAATATGTCCACCTCTTACCTAAACTGAACCACTTCTTGTCTGCCTTGAAGTACCACCTCTTGCCTACCTTGAAACACCACCCTTT
The DNA here is from genome assembly GCF_030987335.1 of Cornus florida. Classification (NCBI taxonomy): domain Eukaryota; kingdom Viridiplantae; phylum Streptophyta; class Magnoliopsida; order Cornales; family Cornaceae; genus Cornus; species Cornus florida. The sequence goes on along the minus strand of NW_026775579.1, from coordinate 54,487,655 downwards.
GCATACATTGAAGCACTACCCCTTGCTTGCACTGATTCTTGTGACTCACCATATTGAGAAAATGCAATGTTTGTAACCTGCAAATACAAAATGAGTTAGCATACATAATAATTTATTCATTTATTTATTTTTATAAGTAGCACACATAATAAATTACATCTAAAAATTAACTTAGTTACATCTTAACAATCTTTACCTCTTGATACTGAGTTGGCTACACCCAATGTGCATCTGAACCACCCCTTGCACCCCTTCTACCAACCCTTCCACCTCTTCTACCATAAACAGTTCCTCTATTAGTTAATGATGGTCTTCCTCCCCTTTTTGGTGGAAGTTGCTCAACCACTATTGGTTCACTCACTTTGTATGTTCTTGTATTGTAGCCATACTCATTGCATTTTGAACATTTCAAAGCTTCCCTTGACCTGGTCAGTTTGGTTGAAGTACTTGGCTCATCATTCTTTTTGTTCCTTGCCTTTTTAGGTCTACCAGTTGGTTTCCTATAGGTTGGAGGTTCCAAAGGGTCAGTGGATTTTGAATTTAAGAGTCTTCTCATAGGAATGGAATGTATCAAATCTGCATAGGCCTTCAAATAAGTCTCCCTGTGATAGTATGAATCAACATATATCTCAACAGCTTCTCTTCTTACAAACGTGCATGCAATAGCATGATTGCAAGGGATGCCACTAACTTCCCATACCTTACAAGTGCATGTGTTATTCCCAATGTCCACTGCATCACCAACTCCTCTGCATTCCACCTCATATTTATCATAACCAGCATAGCGTACCTTACAAAACCTTGCACATCTTTTCCTTTTATCTATTTCTTTTTAAATTTCTGGACATAATAACCCAGCCTTTGAATTCATGAAATCTCTCTTTTTTTGGAATCTCATCATGAGATGCTTTCGAATCCATTCCAACATGTAGAGTATAGGTTTGTCTCTTGTAGGAAGAATCACTGCATTCCAAGACTCACACATGTTGTTTATCACTAAAGGACATTTACAATAAAAACCAAAACTAGACCTTGTCCATACCCTTGGTGGCACTCTATTCAGCGATTGATAAGCTTCTTCATTCATCTCTCTGATCTTATTCATATGTAACTGAAAATCCGATTCTGTATATGATTGTGCTGCTTCCCATACCTCATTTTTCAATGCTTGTCCCCTATATTTGAGCTTGAAATTTTCATAGAGGTGTCTCACACAAAACCTATGTTCAGCCCCATATAAGATGGTGTCAAAACTATCTACCAACCCCTGAAATGAAATATATATAACAAGTTAAATGCAACCTCAAAGTGTAATGTAAAGTGATATTGAAAAAATAATAATTAAATACAATTAGAATTTGTAACTTTAATTAAAAAAAAAAATTGAAGTAACTTCAAAGTGTAGTAATGTAAAGTGATATTGGAAAAAAAAAAATTAAAGTAACCTCAAAGTGTAACTAATGTAAAGTGATATTGGAAAAAAAAATTTAAATTAACCTCAAAGTGTAACTAATGTAAAGTGATATTGAAAAAAAATAAATAAAGTAACTTCAAAGTGTAAGTAATGTAAACTGATATTGAAAAAAAAAAAAATTTAAAGTAACCTCAAAGTGTAAGTAATGTAAAGTGATATTGGAAAAAAAATAAATTAAAGTAACCTCAAAGTGTAAGTAATGTAAACTGATATTGAAAAAAAAAAAAAAAATTCTGTAATTTAAAAAAATTGAAGTACCACACAACTTACTTGTTGTTTGTCTGACATGAAAGTGATGTCAAAATAAGGTCCCATAGCTTCCATTAGCTCTGTCATAAACCATGCCCAAGAGTCTTTCGTTTCAGCTTCTACAACTGCAAATGCAACAGGGAACATTTGATTATTTCCATCACAAGCTACAGCAGACAATAGGTGACCACCAAAAGATCCTTTTAAAAAGCACCCATCAACTCCAAGGAATGGTCTGCAACCATCTCTAAATCCCTTCTTCATTGCAGCATAACAAATTAAGATCCTTTGGAAAGTTTTTATCTCATTATCATATGACATGGGATCAACACCTATTGTTGCACGACTTGCAGGATTGGTTCTTTGAATCAATGCACAGTAATCCCTTAACTTGGAATATTGTTCAGCTTCATTACCCTCAATAATGTTTAATGCCCTTTTCTTTGCCCTGCGTGCCTTATGTTTGGAGACATCAATGTCACAATCAGCTGCAATGGTTCACTTTAGAGCCTCATGCCCCATGTTTGGATTCAATCTCACTTGCTCCAAGTACTTATTTGCTAGATATATAGATGTAGCTTGTTGACTGTTATGACCCCATAAGCAATTGTTATGTTCCAGGCTCAATGTTTTGATTATGAAACAATTCTCATTACTTGGTTTACTAGCATGTACCTTCCAGCCACAACCATTCTTGCACACTACTGAGACTCTATCACCATCATTTCTACTGAACCTGATATCTAACTTTTCCTTAATTGCATGCTCCTAAAGTGTAAGCCTAAAATCTGCAGTTGATGCAAACCTCATGCCAATTTCTAGAGGTATTTTTCCCAGATCCCTTGGAGGCAAAAATTCCCAACTATTAGGGATAGAATGAATAACATTGTCAATCTTATCATCTGAACTAGGTAAGTTTCTTAACTCATCAGTTAGAGCATATACAGATTCCACTTCAGCAAAATCCATATATGCTTCATCAATGTCATCATCATCACTTGCAGCTTCAAAAGGCATGTCAATCTCTGAATCAAAGATTGTAGCATCTACATGGCTGTTATTGTTTTCTTCAAGATGTTCTACATAGATCTCTTTTCCCATTAACTGTGGTGTAACAATGTACATATTGATTTCATTAACTTCCTTATATGCCTCATGAGATTCAAACAACTTCAACACTTCGACATCAGATCTTAGTTCTTTGAATTCTTCAGCATTAGGCATTTTGTAATAAGCCTCAGTAATCTTCCCATACCCAAGTTGGTCTGCCATATCTTGCACCTCAATGCAAGACATTTTGTCTGGATCTACATTGTCAAAATAAGATATCTTCCCTCTTACATAAGCCATATGGGGTGTTTCCTCAAACACACCCCCATGGTTTAACCTAATGCAATATAATATACCTATCTACAAAAAAATAATTTACTTAGTAATATTTAAGTCAATTATGTTGCAATTATAATGGTAATGTCAAGAGGAAGTATGCAGTGTCATAATCAATAAAAAAGTTTCACACTTTTCATGCTTCATTATAAAGTAAGAGAGAGAATTTTAGCAGACAAACCTGTACCAAACAATGGACACTTTTCTACAAAATTATCAATACAAAAGGGGCTAGTCAACATATTCAATACAAAAGGGACCACTCAATAACCAGTCTAAAAGGAAAGGAATATAAATACACTAACAATTACTACACATAACTGAAACTTGGTTGGATATTTGGAAAAGAATAAAGGACCACAAACAATCGCATCAAGGGAATCTAACATAAGAATTTCTACACAATAATCAATACAAAAGGGGCTAGTCAACATATTCAATACAAAAGGGGCTAGTCAACATATTCAATACAAAAGGGACTACTTAACAACCACTCTAAAAGGAATATACATACACTAATAATTATTACACATAATTGAACCTTGGTTGGATATTTGAAAAAGAATAAAGGACCACAAACAATCGCATCAAGGGAATCTAACATAAGAAGACACACATTGTTATCACACCCCTGACATAAAGTTCATTATAGTTACAAATAAATAAATGGTTCTCTTCAATATCACATAAAATCTGAAAAGCATATATGAGATCCACGTATAAAAGTTCTCTGACCAACATATAAAAGCTATAAAATCTGTCACTACTGAACATTATCACAAACAAAGCAAAAAACAAAGTTAGAACAATAATATATATATATATTCATATATCAGCTACAGAAGTACACATAAACACACATTGAAGGTAAGAAACTGCCATTACAGACCAACAAAGGTTTATACACTGTAATATTATTGATTTAAGACCAAAATCAAACCTAATATTAAGGCATAAACACCAAAATCAAACCTAATCTAACCCAATATTAAGGCGTATAGACCAAATCAGAACCAATATTAACGAATAACGACCAAAATTAAACTCAAAATTAACGAATAAAGACCAAAATAAAACCCATTTTTTAAAGATTAAAGACCAAAATCAATTATTAAGTTCATAAGTATTTACCCCTTGCGCCAAATAGCTGAAGGACTGGGTATTACATCTACAAAAGGACTGTTTCAGAGTCATCTTTGGTGCACTAGAATACAAGATGTATGGATCTTAAAGTGTTAAAGTGTAAGGTCCCTCATTTGCTCGTACAGTCGTACAATAGCTGTTTGTTTCCCACTGTATACAGACATTATGTGGCGCTAAAATGAGTGGTGGTTGGGTGATGATAAGTGATAAGATGATAAGGTTGCATTGTGTTGTCAGCTTCTGATTGGTTCTTCAGATTTTTTTGACACATAAGCAACATAATACAAAACCTAAACCAAACGACACCGTAGCACTAAAGGGTAGCTTGGTAATCTCATTTTTTCGGTACCGGAAATGGTACTGTTGTCCTCATCTGCAACTTCTAAATAGTTCAGGGGGGCATTTGTTAAATTAAGGTTTTTTTTTTTGCAATTGGATGATAGTTCGGGGGGAGGGGGGGGGGGGGGGGTTTGCACTTTACCCTTAATTTATACAAACTTGTAAAACGTTAGGTTTATGCATGTTCATTCCCTATGGGTAATACAGGTTACACACCCCTTACTGAATACGACCTGTTTCAGGCAAGAAGACGTGGTTTTGGGATGCACAATATCCCTGGGTCACTTTATTGATTTGAAGTTCTTCTAATGTAATTTTGTTATATGCAAGTGTTGGCATGTTTGAGTTTTACTTTTGAAGTTGTAATGTATAGTTAGGCACACTTTTTGACATTCATTTTATGTATATGATATGTGGCCAAGGGCCAAACTTTATTTGAATCCATGTATATTCATCAATATAGAATTTGCCTTTAGCGGGAATAATATAAAAACCAAGGGTTTTAACATACTGTTTTTGTACCAGAGTGTGCATTATGTATAAAATTTATTATTTGGCATTCATTTAATATGTGTGAGGTGTGGCCAAGGGCCAAACACCATTTCATTTGCATTTTTGCATTTTGGTTTCATATATTGCATTTTAGGGCAATATTAGGAAAATGCGAGGTTTTAGAGGTCCATTCCCAAATCGGGTGGCGTAAAGTGTGCACGAGCACATCCACTAGGACTCATTTAACATGTATGAACTGTGACCAAGGGCCAAATGGTCTTTTGAAAGTATTTATGTCCGGTTGTTGCATTTTTTTACCTTTAAAGGGCATTTTTCACGCATTGGGGTTCAGATAGGTCATATTTTGCATTGACGATATTTTTAAGCCGTGGATCATTGTAGCGCATCCTAATAGGTAAGTTACCTCTGCGTGCATGATTGTTTTTAAGAAAAACCTTTTCCTTGGTGAAATGAGCCTCTATGGACACATTTCACATTTTTCTTACAAAATATGGTTTAGGGGCATTTTGGGTATTTCACTTAAAAAATAAAAAATTCTCTTGACATGGTCATGGAGAGAATGTGATTTTAGAGGGAGTTTCTTCACGGACTTTTTCCAAAAATTGTCGTCTCGGTCTCGGAAATCCCATTTCAAATTCAATTTTCTGGTTTAAAACTGTAACGACCCGGTCATTTGCCTTCCTTTTTTTTTTCCCTGAAATTTTATGAATGAATTTTTTTCGTTTAATTTTTTATTTTGAGCTTTGTTTTATGTCGCTTAGTGTCATCTTGAGTGCTCGAAATTGGTTTCTGAGACTCTTTCATGTGAATTGACAACTTTCTTTGCGTACCGAGTCATTTTCGCATTTTCACTTTTCGGACACTATGCACCTTTCGTCCGTTTCCCTGTTTCATCTTTTTCCCTATTCTGTTTTTTCCCCGTTTGTCACATTGTTGGCACAACCTCACTTCTCATGCTCAGAGTTGGTTTTTGACTTCACATGACTTCATCTTGAATGGTCTCCTTGAAATACGTATCTTTACTTTTGCAAAAAAGTACTCTAGTTACTCCCGGTGTCCATAGGGGCATAGATGCACAATTGTTAAGAATCTTTTTCTTTTCTTGGGGTATTTTTCATAAATATCTTTTAAAGATATTTTATTTCAGGGGTATCTAGGAAAATATTTTTCAGAAGATATTTTCATTCTGGGGCAGTTTCGTGGTTAACCCTTTTTGTAGGGGCCATTGTGCAATTAATGAAAGTTATTGCAAAATGTCTTGTCTGGAGCCTTGATCCTAGTACGGGATTCATTTTCACATTTTGTCGAGTCATGGACTCTTGGAAATTCCGTTCTAGTCATTTTTCTCCAGTTTCAGAGTTTCTGGACCTAGTTGCCGCCAAACTTGTTCGGGGTATAACCTTCAGCTCGGGACTCAGTTTTTGAGGACGTTTCTTCTGTTATTCATATTTTCTCATTTTGAATCTTTTTTGTTCATCGAGTTTTCCGGACCCAGCGGGGCCCTTTCGGGGCAGTTTTTGAGACTTACTATAAATAGGATGCCCTGAAGTGAAAAATTAGATTTTCACTCATCTTTTCCACTCTCTTGGCTGGCAGGCATGGGAGCTCCTTGGCTGCCACCCTTTCTCCTTCTCCTCCACTTGATTTCCTTGGTAGAAATCCTTCGGCCTTTACATTTTTGTTCCCCTCGACGTGTTCTACCATTCCCCCTTATTATAATTCATTTCCGACCACTTCTTGAGTTTGGGTTTGAAGTCAAGTTGTGATTTTCATGGGGATTCCTTCGGATTCATGTAGATCATGTTGTCCCCGTCAAAACCCTTCGATTTCGGCGGATTCGGAACACTTTTTTTTCGGTAGGCCTTTGAGGTTTTCACCTCAAATTGAGGTAGGGGGTGCTATAATTTAAATTCTTGCTATATTACATGCTTGTGATGCTCATACAACTTGATTACATGCTTGGATTTAAAAATCTAGAGATTTCATTATTTATTTTTCTTGTGAAGAATTTAATTTTTCCGGTTGTCCATAGCTTTGTTTAATCATGTGGCAAGATAGAATATTACCCCTTGATATGTTGAATGATATATATTAAATCTAGATTATTTGGACAAGAAATGAAGATTTTATTAAATATTTATCTTGAATAAAATATTAAATCATGTAGCCTTATCTAGCTTTGAATCAACATATGATAGCATATTATATTAGGCCTTAGCATACTCTTCAACATAGATTAATTTGAGAGTAAACGGTGATGTTTTAAAATCTAGAGAATAATTAATTATTTGATTAATTAATTTATTCCGGGTGTACTATTCACCCCATTGGAATTCCGACTTGACATTCATGATTTACATGCCATGTAGCTTCACATATATTAAATCTAGAATATTTGATTAGGTTTTAGAACTTTTCAATTATTATATTTCTAGTATTAAAGTTTAATACTCAAGGTAATATCTTGCTTAGAACTTACTTGTATCATGGATTTAAAACGAGTCTTGACATGTTGTATAACATACTTTAATTTGAGGTCATTTAGATGACTTTTAAAATCTAGAGACTTTAATTAAATGAATTAATTAAAATCCATTCAATAGTTCCATGAGCTAGATTAAGTTTCTAACCTCGTATTTATGATTTCCTTGATAAGTTCCTTCACGTGTATTACATTGAGCATAACTAGATAAGTGTTGAAACTTATATTTAATTAATTCCCTTGTATGGAATTTAATTTACATGGTTGCATCTTGTATGTAATTGACTTGTAACTTGACAATGAACTTGGCCTTGACATGACCCTTGAAATAACTTGTTCGTAGAACATTTTGACTCACCTTCAAATCTTGATAATTTAATCCTTTAAGTAGTTTAAATTCCATTTTAATGCTTCCATCGAGTTAATCATACCTTGAAATTGAACTCTTGTTAAATTTGTGAATTTGACTTGTAAATCATGGACTTGTATCCTTTTATCAAGCATTGTGACCCCTTGTATCTTGGTTTCGTTAAAGTACTTAATGAACATGCATATTTGTCTTGGAATGATTTAATTACACATGTGTTGTTTAGTAGTTAATTAAATCATTAATCTTATACTTGTGGTATATTTACATCAATGGATTCTATGTGCTATATATATCTTGGTTGTAATCTATATAGATGCACACTATGATTTCTTGACATTTCACATGCCATGATAGTTGATGAACTTAGGGCATGACTTGTGTGTTACAAAATCTTGGTTGTGCATGAGACGTGGTTAATGCATTTCTAGTATTTTGATACATCTTGGTTTGCACAACTTGTTGATTTTGGGACTTGGGATATCAATCAAGAATTGACATGTCTAGGACTTGGTTTTAGTATGGGGAAACGTCCTCCTACACTATAGTGCGCACTAGGTGAAAGGTACCCATGAGTTAGTAGCCCTAAAGTGATCTCAAGAGTACGGTTCTAATCCGGGCGATATCCGAGTTTGCACATTGGTTGATTTCACTCTTTAAATTTCAAGTTGCTATTCCTTGAAGATTTAAACTTGTCGTGTATGTGAAATGCTCCAATCTTATTTACTTGCATAGATATTATGCCTTATTCTTGATTCATGTATAATCCATTTCGTGTTTCATGGAATGTTCCATTCTTGTTTAATTGCATAGATATTATGTCTTGTTCTTCTTTTCGAGTATACTTCTTGTCGTGTTAATTGGTATGTTCCAAACCTTGTTCAACTCCCTTAATAATGTGATACTTGTATTCTAGTATCCTTTTGTCGTGTTGTATGGCATTATTCTAAACCTTGCTTAATTGTATTGATAATGCAATTCATGCTAACCTATGTTCAAGTATCTTTCTCATCGTGTTTTTGGATTATCTCAACTTTGACTTGTTTTATATATGTATATATATCATGATTCTTGTTGCTTATACTCCATGGTAGCTTAGGATGATCCCTGAGTCTAATCTTTAACATAGACGTTAGGTGGCATGATACCTTTTGAATTATATCATGTTAGTCCTAAAAATCTCTAAAGAAATCGAGTCGATACATGCTCATCCCCTACGAATAAACTTGTTAGTCTTGCTTATTCACCCCAAAGTTACTGGGTGTTTTGCAGGTAAAGAAGCTTTGTTGTGAGATACACAACTCTCTTAGACATGATAGAAGTCTTGAAGTATTTTTGATGACATTGAATAAGCACATGTTAGCATATCATATTTACTTTCGTTTATTTTGATAAAACTTGTATTCTTTGATTCCATATATGTAAAGTGTGCAAAAGCACACTCTTTTCATTGTAATCCGTGTATATTAAAAAACGTAGAATTTTGCCTTTAATGAGAAAAACATGAAAACTTGGATTTCAATATGTCATTTTGGCACCGGTGTGTGCATTGTGTTTGTAATTCATCCTTTAGCATTCATTTGCCATATGTGAGGTATGGCCAAGGGCCGAACACCATTTAGTTTTCATTTTTGCATTTTAATTCACCTATTGCATTTTGGTATAAAATAGTAGAAACCGAGCCTTTAAGGGTTCATTTTCAAATCGAGTGGTGCAAAGTGTGTTCCGGCACCTCCACTAGGTCTCATTTATCTTGTATGAAGTGTGGCCAAGGGCCAAATAGTCATTTAAAACCATTTCCTAATTTTAGTTTTCATTTTTCCCATTTTAAGTCTATTTTTGCCTTTTTGGCTGTTGGGGGGTCGAATTTTGCGGAGGTATTTTTAAGCCGTGGACCATTATAGCACGTCCTAAAGGTAAGTTACATTTGCGTGCATGGTCGTTTTCGGGCAAACCTTCTCTTTTGGTGAAATGAGCCTCCTATGGATTCATTTTGCACTTTTGTTGCATAACCTGATTTTAGGGCATCGTGGGGTTTTCCTTCATGAAATAAATTCCGATTTTAGGGGGGGTTTCTTTTTTGTGTTTTTCCAGAAAATGTCGTTTTGGTGCCAGAAATCGATCGCAAAGTTCAGCTTTCTGTTTTTTTTTAGCAGCTTTTTGGACCTCCATGACCAGATTTCATGGAGGGACATTTTGGGCATTCTACATTGCGTTTTTTTTTTTTTTTTTTTTTTTTTAATTCTCTTGCTGGTCACGTAGAAAACTCAATTTTGATGGGGGTTTCTTCTTTGTGTTTTTCCAGAAAAATTCGTTTGGTAGCCCGTTTCACTCTCAATTGTGGACAGATTCTGAAAAAATTCATGTAGCAGCTTTTTGGGTCCATCTTGACCTATGTTGTTCAAGGGGCATTTTAGAGACTTTACATCGTGTTTTTTTTGGTTTCTTTCTCGTTGTCGGGTAGAACACGTGATTTTAAGGTGGGTTTCTTCTTCGTGTTTTTCCAGAAAAACTTGTTTAAGCGTCCGTTCTTAGCCTCAGTTCTGGAAAAAAAAAAATCAAATGTTGCTTGCTGTAAAAACACTATTCCTGCCCAGATTTCTTACCCGGAAAATAAGTTAATTTTTTTTGAAATTTTGAGACTTCATATCTTCATCATCCGGACTCTAAATCAAGTGATTTTTGAGTCTAAGTTTATTAACTTTTGCTTGTTTATCCAATGGTATGTACGGTTGCATTCAATTCTCTCTGAAAGGACCATTTTACCCCTCGCTAAGTACCCTTGCCGCATTGATTTGAAACCCAAAAGTCTAGTTTTTTGTAACTTTGACGTTTCATATATTCTTCATTCGGACTCCGAATCAAGAGATTCTTGAGTCTAGATTTTTTAGTTTTTCCTTGTCTACCTAATGGTATTCTCAGTTGCATCTAGTTTTGTCTAAAAAGACCAGTTTACCCCTTGTAAAGTACCATTGCCGCACTTGTTTTAAAAACCCAAAAGTTTGATTTTATGAAACTTTGGAGTTTCATATCTTCTTCAACCGGACCCCGAATCATGTGAATCTTGAGTCCATATTGGTTAATTTTTTGTTGTCTTTCCAGTAGTGTGCTCGGTGGCACCGGAATCCATACTTTCAAAAATGACTATTTTGCCCCTGGGGGCTTATTTGTCATATTTTTGACCTTTTGCTTCCGCATCAGTTCTCATTCTGTTCCATGACCTCATAGAAGGTCACTTTAACTTCTTAGAGTCTTGTTTTTTATTTTTGCTTCCGCATATCAGATCCGTTATCGGATCAATCTACGTTTCATCACCGGACACGCTGGACTAAAAACTAGAGTCGTCACAGGTGGTATCAGAGCTCCTAGGTTCAAAAAACTTAGGATGACGGGTTTTGGGTGCATATCATGCTTTTTTTGGTGTACTTTAATTTATTTATATGCCTATGATAACATGTTTTGGTATTATAACATGTTTATGTGCTTCGTTTGATAACATGCTCGGTGTGATGACATATTTTCTGTACTTATATGCTTATGTGTTTAAAAGCATCTTTGTTTGACATGTTTACTTATATGGCACCTTGAGTAGATAGTCCATTGCTATGATGCATGCTAGTTGTTTACTTTTATGTCTGGTTTTGGTATTGTCTCTAAGGATCTGTCGTATCCCTTGGATGGATTCTTGTTTCATGAGTTTCTTCCTTGGATAGGAGAAATTCATTCTGTAAGGACCTATGTCAGTAAGCTTCTTGTCTATTCTGTCAATTGATGCGAGTAAGGCTCATGTACATGTAAAATCGCAATTCTTGTCTGGTGGAGTGAGACGTGGCCCAGGGAGGCACCGTTTCATTTCCTTTTCCTTTGTGGCTTCTAGATCTAAGGCCTTAATCGTAATGGTGCCAGTGGTATTGTTGTCAGAGTTTTGGGATTAGCTACCCCAACTCTCGTAGATGCCTGGTTCCCACGGTGCTTTTGGTAATGATCATTTTCGACATTGATGTCATCCATATCAATAGGTTTCTCAGATTTGACCTAGTTGGGGCATGTTATGAACTAGTGCCTTATACTGTCATGCTACCTTGCTGACGAGTAAGTGTGGGCGGGTTTTGGTCACTGTTCGTACTGCCTTGTCACTCTCTTCCTCTATCATGTTTCAATGTTTCATTGTCTTGGGATTCTCTTGGTGGTTGACACTGAGTTAGCATGCCAATTTGTATAAAGTGTTGGCGCAGTTCGTGTTTCGCGTTCCTTCAGTTGATCTGGTAACTTCTGGAGTTGTCCTTCAGTGCGTTATGAGCTGTCCTTTAATTTGACCTTTTGTTCGGTCATTATTTTGTTCTCTCTGGTATGTTCCTAATTTGGGGGACCAAATTTCTTTAAGGAGGGTAGGTTGTAACGACCCGGTCATTTGCCTTCCTTTCCTTTTTCCTGAAATTTTACGAATGAATTTTTTTCGTTTAATTTTCTTTTCTGAGCTCTATTTTGTGTCGCTTAGTGTCATCTTGAGTGCTCAGAATTGATTTCTGAGACTCTTTCATGTGAATTGACAACTTCCTTTGAGGACCGAGTCATTTTCGCATTTTCACTTTTCGGACACTATGGGCCTTTCGTCCTTTTCCCTGTTTCGTCTTTTTCCTTATTCTGTTTTTCCTCATTTGTCACATTGTTGTCACAACCTCACTTCTCATGCTCGGAGTTGGTTTTTGACTTCACGTGCCTTCACCTTGAGTGGTTTCCTTGAAATACGTATCTTTACTTTTGCAAGAAAATACTTTAGTTGCTCCCGGTGTCTATAGGGGCATGGATGCACAATTCTTAAGAATCTTTTTCTTTTCTTGGGGTATTTTTCGTAAATATCTTTTCAAGATATTTTATTTCAGGGGTATCTAAGAAAATATCTTTTAGAAGATATTTTCATTCTGGAGCAGTTTCGCGGTTAACCATTTTGTAGGGGCCATTGTGCAATTAACGAAAGTTATTGAAAATTGTCTCGTCTGGAGCCTGGATCCTCGTATGGAATTCATTTTCACATTTTGTCGAGTCATGGACTCTTGGAAATTCCGTACTGGTCATTTTTCTCCAGTTTCAGAGTTTCTGGACTCGGTTGCTGCCGAAGTTGTTCTGGGCATAACTTTCGGCTCGGGACTCAGTTTTTGACAACATATCTTCCGTTGTTCATATTTTCTCATTTTGAATCTTTTTTGTTCATGGAGTTTTTCCGTTTGAGCGCGTTTGCTCAAAATCCACTTTTCCGGACCCGGCGGGGCCTTTTCGGGGCAGTTTTTGAGACTTACTATAAATAAGATGCCCCGAAGTGAAAAATCAGATTTTCACTCATCTTCTCCAGTCTCTTGGCCAGTAGCCGTGGGAGCTCCTTGGTTGCCACCCTTTCTCCTTCTCCTCCACTTGATTTCCTTGGTAGAAATCCTTCGGCCTTTACATTTTTTGTCCCCTCGACGTGTTCTACCATTCCCCCTTATTAGAAGTCATTTCTGACCACTTCTTGAGTTTGGGTTTGAAGTCAAGTTGTGATTTTCATAGGGCTTCCTTTGGATTCATGTAGATCGTGTTGTCCTTGTCAAAACCCTTCGATTTCGGCGGATTCGGAACACTTTTTTTTCGGTGGGCCTTTGAGGTTTTCATCTCAAATTGAGGTAGGGGGTGTTATAATTTAAATTCTTGCTATATTACATGCTTGTGATGTTTATACAACTTGATTACATGCTTGGATTTCAAAATCTAGAGATTTCATTATTTATTTTTCTTGTGAAGAATTTTATTTTCCCAGTTGTCCATAGCTTTGTTTAATCATGTGGCATGATAGAATATTACCCCTTGATATGTTGATTGATATATATTAAATCTAGATTAATTGGACAAGAAATGAAGATTTTATTTAATATTTATCTTGAATAAAATATTAAATCATGTGGCCTTATCTAGCTTTGAATCAACATGTGATAGCATATTATATTAGGCCTTAGCATGCTCTTCAACATAGATTAATTTGAGAGTAAACGGTGATGTTTTAAAATCTCGAGAATAATTAATTATTTGATTAATTAATTTATTCCGGGTATATTATTCACTCCATTGGAATTTCGACATGACATTCATGATTTACATGCCATGTAGCTTCACATATATTAAATCAAGAATATTTGATTAGGTTTTAGAACTTTTCAATTATTATATTTCTAGTATTAAAGTTTAATACTCAAGGTAGTATCTTGCTTAGAACTTTCTTGTATCATGGTTTTAAAACGAGTCTTGACATGTTGTATAATGTACTTTAATTTGAGGTCATTTGGATGACTTTTAAAATCTAGAGACTTTAATTAAATGAATTAATTAAAATCCATTCAATGGTTCCATGAGCTAGATTAAGTTTCTAACCTTGTATTCATGAATTTCCTTGATAAGTTCCTTCACGTGTATTACATTGAGCATAACCGGATAAGTGTTGAAACTTATATTTAATTAATTCCCTTGTATGGAATTTAATTCACATGTTTGCATCTTGTATGTAATGGACTTGTAACTTGACAATGAACTTGGCCTTGACATGACCCTTGAAATAACTTGTTCGTAGAACATTTTGACTCACCTTGAAATCTTGATAATTTATTCCTTTAAGTAGATTAAATTCCAATTTAACGCTTCCATCGAGTTAATTATGCCTTGAAATTAAACTCTTGTTAAATTTGTGAATTTGACTTGTAAATTATGGATTTGTATCCTTTTATTAAGCATCGTGACCCCTTGTATCTTGGTTTCGTTAAAGTACTTAATGAACATGCATATTTGTCTTGGAATGATTTAGTTACACATGTGTTGTTTAGTAGTTAATTAAATCATTAATCTTATACTTGTGGTATATTTATATCAATGGATTCCATGTGCTATATATATCTTAGTTGTAATCTATATAGATGCACACTATGATTTCTTGACATTTCACATGCCAGGATAGTTGATGAACTTAGGGCAAGACTTGTATGTTCAAAAATCTTGGTTGTGCATGAGACGTGGTTAATGCATTTCTAGTATTTTGATACTATCTTGGTTTGCACAACTTGTTGAATTTGGGACTTGGGATATCAATCAAGAATTGACATGGCTAGGACTTGGTTCTAGTACGGGGGAATGTCCTCCTACACTGTAGTGCACACTAGGGGAAAGGTACCCATGGGTTAGTAGCCCTAAAGTGATCTCAAAAGTACGGTTTTAATCCGGGCAATATCCGAGTTTGCACATTGGTTGATTTCACTGTTTAAATTTCAAGTTGCTATTCCTTGAAGATTTAAACTTGTCGTGTATGTGAAATGCTCCAATCTTATTTACTTGCATAGATATTATGCCTTGTTCTTGATTCATGTATAATCCTTTTTGTGTTTCATGGAATGTTCCATTTTTGTTTAATTGCATAGATATTATGTTTTGTTCTTCTTTTCGAGTATACTTCTTGTCGTGTTAATTGGTATGTTCCAAACCTTGTTCAACTCTATTAATAATGTGATACTTGTATTCTAGTATCCTTTTGTCGTGTTGTATGGGATTATTCTAAACCTTGCTTAATTGTATAGATAATGCAATTCATGTTAACCTATGTTCAAGTATCCTTCCCATCGTGTTCTTGGATTATCCCAACTTTGACTTGTTTTATATATGTATATATATCATGATTCTTGTTGATTATACTCCATGGTAGCTTAGGATAATCCTTGAGTCTAATCTTTGACATAGACGTTAGGTGGCATGATCCCTTTTGAATTATATCATGTTAGTCCTAAAAATCTCTAAAGAATTCGAGTCGATGCATGCTCATTTCCTACGAATAAACTTGTTTGTCTTGTTTATTCACCCCGAAGTTACCAGGTGTTTTGCAGGTAAAGAAGCTTTGTTGTGGGATACACAACTCTCTTAGATATGCTAGAAGTCTTGAAGTATTTTTGATGACATTGAATATGCACATGTTAGCATATCAAGTTTACTTTCGTTTATTTTGATAAAACTTGTATTCTTTGATTCCATTTATGTTAACTGTGCATAAGCACACTATTTTCATTGTAATCCATGTATATTAAAAAATGTAGAATTTTGCCTTTAATGAGAAAAATATGAAAACTTGGGTTTCAATATGTCATTTTCGCACCGGTGTGTGCATTGTATATGTAATTCATCCTTTAACATTCATTTGCCATATGTGAGGTGTGGCCAAGGGCCAAACACCATTTAGTTTTCATTTTTGCATTTCAATTCACATATTGCATTTTGGTCTAAAATAGTAGAAACCAAGCCTTTAAGGGTTCATTTTCAAATCGGGTGGTGCAAAGTGTGTTCCGGCATCTCCACTGGGTCTCATTTATCTTGTATGAAGTGTGGCCAAAGGGCCAAATGGTCATTTAAAATCATTTCCTAATTTTAGTTTTCATTTTTTCCATTTCAAGTCCATTTTTGCCTTTTTGGCCGTTAAGGGCTCGGATTTTGCATCGGAGGTATTTTTAAGCTGTAGACCATTGTAGCACGTCGTAATAGGTAAGTTACATTTGCGTGCATAGCCGTTTCTGGGCAAACCTTTTTCTTTAGTGAAATGAGCCTCCTATGGATTCATTTTGCACTTTTGTTGCATAATCTGATTTTAGGGCATCCTGGGGTTTTTCTTCATGAAATGAATTCTGGTCTTCACATGGTCGCTTAGAAAATGGGATTTTAGGGGGGGGTTTCTTTTTCGTGTTTTTCCAGAAAATGTTGTCTTGGTGCCGGAAATAGATCGCAAAATTCAGCTTTCTGTTTTTTTTTTAACAGCTTTTTGGACCTCCATGACCAGATTTCATGGAGGGACATTTTGGGCATTATACATTGCATTTTTTTTTTAATTCTCTTGCTAGTCATGTAGAAAACTCAATTTTGAGGGAGGTTTCTTCTTTGTATTTTTCTAGAAAAATTCGTTTGGTAGCCCGTTTTCACTCTCAGTTGTGGGCAGATTCTGAAAAAATTCATGTAGCAGCTTTTTGGATCCATCTTGACCTACGCTATTCAAGGGGCATTTTAGAGACATTACATCGTGTTTTTTTTTGTTTCTTTTCCTTTGTCGGGTAGAAAACGTGATTTTAAGGGGGGTTTCTTCTTTGTGTTTTTCTAGAAAAACTCGTTTAAGGGTCCGTTCTTAGCCTCAGTTCTGGAAAAAAAAAAAATCAAATGTTACTTGCTGTAAAAACACTATTCCTGCCCAGATTTCTTACCTGCAAAATAAGTTGATTTTTTTTGAAACTTTGAGGCTTCATATCTTCATCATCCGGACTCCAAATCAAGTAATTTTTGAGTCTAAGTTTATTAAATTTTGCTTGTCTATCCAAGGGTATGTACGGTTGCATTCAATTCTCTCTGAAAGGACCATTTACCCTCGCCAAGTATCCTTGCCGCATTGATTTGAAACCCAAAAGTCTAGTTTTTTGTAACTTTGACGTTTCATATATTCTTCATCTGGACTCCGAATCAAGAGATTCTTGAGTCTAGATTTATTAGTTTTTCCTTGTCTACCTAATGGTATTATCAGTTGTATCTGGTTTTGTCTAAAAAGGCCAGTTTACCCCTTGTAAAGTACCATTGCCGCACTTGTTTTAAAAACCCAAAAGTTTAATTTTATGAAACTTTGGAGTTTCATATCTTCTTCAACCGGATCCCGAATCATGTGACTCTTGAGTCCATATTCGTTAGTTTTTTGTTGTATTTCCAGTGGTGTTATTGGTGGCACCGGAATCCATACTTTCAAAAATGACTATTTTGCCCCTGGGGGCTTATTTGTCATATTTTTGACCTTTTGTTTCCGCATCAGTTCTCATTGAGTTCCATGACCTCATGGAAGGTCACTTTAACTTCTTAGAGTCTTGTTTTCTACTTTTGCTTCCGCATATCGGATCCGTTATCGGATCAATCTTCGGTTTATCGTAGGACACGCTGGCCTAAAAATTAGGGTCATCACAAAAACATTTTCTTACTGTCAGCCTTATCTAATTGATTAGATGAGGCCATCTAATCGATCAGATGGAGGATCTAACCGATTAGATGGTCTTGCATGGATTTTCTAACTTTCTGTTTTGGCATCTAATCAATTAGATGGATCATCTAATCGATTAGATGGCCCTGTGTTGCCTCTTTTGACCCTTTTTCTTCATTTGATCATAACTTTGTCATTCGGACTCCGAATCAAGTGATTCTTGAGTCTAAAATTAATATTTTTTTCGTTATCTTTCCAATGGTGTGCACGGTAGCACCCATTTCTAGGTAAAATGACCATTTTACCCTTAATCCATTTCTTGTAGGGTTTAGAAACCTTTGTTTCTCTTCTTGCTTCCTTTGAGTCTCGGGATTCCTCGGGAAGCCACTTTTGGGTCCTAGGAATGATGTACATCTCTTTAGACTTTCAATCCATGTGAAAAGACCATTTTTCCCATGGAGGCATACTTGGTCTATTTTTGATCTTTTTCTTCCGCGCTAGTTCTCATTGAGTTCTATGGCCTCATGGAAGGTCATTTTAGCGTCTTAAAAACGTATTGTATCTCTAGAGACTTGGTTTCTATTTTTGCTTCCACATTTGGGATCCGTTATTGGGTCAAACTTTGATTCATCACAAGACACATTGGCTTGAAAAATTAGGGTTGTCACATGACTTCTCATGAAGCCATAAAAATAGAAGGAAAACAAGCGGAAGCAACGTTTCAAAAACAGATAAGTTTAGCCCCAAGGGTAAAATGGTAATTTCTAGCAAGATTTGGTGCAACCGCCCACACCATTAGAAAGATGACGAAAAATTCATCAAGTTAGACTCAAAAATTACTTGATTCGGAGTCCGGATGGAAAGAAAAGTTAAAACAAAGTTTTGACGTCGCCGTAGCCATGAATAGTGTTTTGAATCCAGTGAATAGTGACCTGAGCAAAATGCTGAAAATCGTGTGCCGTTTTGAGGCATTAAACGACGTTTTTTTGGAAAAACACGAAGAAGAAGCCCCCATTAAAATAATTTTTCCAAGTTGACCATGTCGAAAGAAAATTTATTCTTGACGTGAAATCTCCAAAGTACCCTTAAAACAGACTTTTTTGAAAATGCATATACGCACCAGAAAATCAGATTTGATGCGGGGTTTTCGAGACCGAAATGACATTTTCTAGAAAAATGTTGTGAAGAATCCCCCCTAAAATCACGTTTTCTATGTGACAATGGCAAGGTGGGAATTAAATCTTCAAAGGGAATTCGAAAATGCCCCTAAATCAATTTAGGTCAAAAGCGATGAAAAAAAAAGAATAAATAACATTGCACCAAGTGTTCATTTGACCCTAAATGGTGTTGTGTGATAAAAAGATCATGCACGTAAACGTAAATAGTGATTTTAGGTATGCGGGAATGGTCCGTGGGCCCCATACAATCCCGATGCAAAATACGACCTATCCGAACCTCAAAATGCCTAAAAATAGACTTTTTAAAAGAAAGTTGAAACTTAAAATTTTAAAAAAGTTTCAAATGGCCGTTTAACCCTTGGCCACACTTCATGCATGATTGAAGAGGCTCTGTAAAAAACCACTTCCCACCACCCATGCAAATGTAATGAAGTTAAATCATTGCATTTTTCTATTTTTCAATAAAATAGGCTTGAAAGTAAAAGTGCTTGGATTATAAAACAAATGTCCTTGGCCCATGGCCTCATTACATACATGTCAAATACATCCCAAATGGAACACTTAAGTGCTCATTACATATTTAGAACCAAATATACAAGTTTTTGACATTTTAAATCAAAAATAACATTTCTTGCTAACATTTGCATGAATCAAAATACTTCAAGTCTACAAGACATCCAAAGCATAATGTAAATCCCGAATCTTGATTCCTGAACCTGAAAAATGTCCCCATTACATGGGTGAGTAACATAAAGCTATTCATAGGAGATGAGCATGCATAGACCTAGCATTTTACTGTTCATTAAATTAATATAAATCAATACATATGGTCTATGCCACCTAGCGTCTATGTCTAATGTGAGATTCAGGGAACATCTAAAGCTACCTAGAATATTCCTAGCATAAATCACATCATTCATGCAATTTAAACAACATAGGAGCATGCGGTACAACGCAACAAGATAATCAACATACGAGTATACGTACACAAGTATACAATCAATATTGAAATGCACTTAAGATAAGTATGCAAGACACAAGTATACTAGGTTATCTCGAAAGTAAATCATCAATATACAAGTGTACACACTAAGTACGCTAAGCAATATTGAAATGGAAATGCAACATATGTATTTAAGTATACATTTCTAAGTATACTAAGCAATGTTGACATACATGACATATGTGACGGCCCTGCTTTTTAGGCCAATGCGTCCTATGTTAAACCGAATGAAAATCAAATAATGAATCAAGAATGCGGAAGCTAAAGTGAAATATAGCCTCTAGAGATGTACATCATCCCTAAGACACAAGTATGGCTTCCTAAGAAGTCCCAAGACTCAATGGAAGCAAGAAGAGAACAAAGGCTTTAAAATCCTATAAGAAATGGACCAAGGGTATAATAGTCATTTTACCCAGAATTGAATGCTACCAGGTACACCATTGGAAACACAACGAAAAATTAATGAATTTAGACTCAAGAATCACCTAATTCAGAGTCCGGATGGAAAAGATATGAATTTTAGAAGAAGAAGCATTCTTCGATTTGGAGATTTCATGACCCTATCTCACTAAAACAGTCATAACTTTCAGTACAATTGGAGTTTTTGAGTGTTCTTGGTGTCATTGGAAACCTGACTTCAAGATCTTGAGGTTAAGCTCAAGAATGACCTAATTTGGATCAAAAATGAAAGGAGTTATGACCCTCTGAAGTTGACCCAAAAATTCTTTCCGAGATGCTAAGAGTGAGCCATGCTTCAGGGAGGATCAGCCGGCTGGTGCTACAGTACCAGTTGACCGAAACTTCATCATCAGCCGGCTGAACCCAATCATCAGTCAGTTGAAACTCCAATTTTCTCAAAAATGGCTACTGGAATGCTACGAAACATTCATCAGTCGACTGATGATTGCCATCAGCCGACCGATGGACCCTACTCTGCTGCAAAAATGTCTGCTATAACTCACTGTAATCTAAGGGAAAGATTCTAGGATCAATTCTAAGGTTATGCATGCTTTCTAATTGATTCAAACAAGCTTCAAAACATCATTGGACCTTAAATGAACAACCTTTGCATGCCAAATCAAAAGAGAACTTTGAATGAAGCCCAATGTATGAATTTTTCATGAAAATTCATAAAATCCTCCAAAAATAGTTCAAAAGTTGGAATTAATGTATTTTGTAAGATATAAACATGCACGCATGTGTAAAATGATGATTTAGAGGCGCTAGGATGGCCTACGGCCTCATGGCATGTCATATGCAAAATATGACCCTTCAATAGATGAAATCCCTTAAATTCCACATACAAACTATTAAGATGAAATAATATACATGGCGTAAAAGTATCTTTGGCCATTGGCCTCATTACATACATATCAAAATAGTGTCAAAAGGTGCACTTAAGTGCACATTACATGAATTTGACAATAAGTACAAGTTTTGTCAAAATAAACAAAAGTAAACATGATATGCTAACATATGTATATTCAATGTCATCAAAAATATTTCAAGACTTCTAGCATGTCTAAGAGTGTTGTGTATCCCACAACAAAGCTTTTTTACCTGCAAAACACCCAGTAACTTCGGGGTGAATAAACAAGTCTAACAAGTTTATTCGTAGGGGATGTGCATGCACATGATTAATGTATTACAAAGTTTATAATTTAATAGTATTTGGTCCATACTATTAAAATGACATTGAGACTTTAAAATGGCATATTAAAATGCAATATCACAAGATTATCAAGTCTAAGGATTAAAGAATGAAATCAAATTAAGATGGACACTTGGACATCGCCCGGACTAAAACCGTACTCTTGAGATCACTTTAGGGCTATTAACCCATGGGTACTTTTCCCCTAGTGCACACTATAGTTTAGGAGGATAATCCCCCGTACTAGAACTAAGCTCTAGCCATGTCAAGTTCTTGATGATATCCTAAGTTCCCAAAATCAACATATAGAGCAACAAGTCATAATATGTATTAACACACAATAATTTCCATGAATTACATGATTTAATCATAAGATACACATGATAGAAATTAAATAGACCAACTAAGTAATTTCTCTAGATTTCAAGAATTGTCCAAATGATTCCAATTAAATATATAGCAATGAATAAGTCATGATCATGCCATATTTCAAGTCTAGGATGGAATTCAAATATGATATAATTAAGTAGTATTTAAATCAATTCATACTAATTAATTCTCTAGATTTAAAAGATTATTCAAATCATGCCAACTTGATATATATCATGGTTCAAGTCATGATCATGCCATATACAAGGTTTAAAGTGATTTATATGCAAGCTACAATTAAACCCTCAATTTCCCAAGTTAGTACTAGACATGCACAATTAATACATCACTAAAAAGACAATGATTTACTTGAAAAATAAACATTCAAACACCTCCTACCTCATAAGAGGATTGACCCTCTTGAATCCAATGAAAGCAAAGGAAACTCAATTTCTCAAGTTAGTACTCAAGCTTTGTTCTAATGGTGGTCAAGTTAGGGTTTGAGAGGAAAGATGAAATATGCAAGAAGAAATACAAACCTTAAGTTAAATAAGGTGGTGGGCTTCTCCACTCACTAGGTGCTCTTGCACTACCTCTCACACACACACTTGCAAGACTTCTTAATCTTGTGCTTACACTTGTCATGAATCCAAGGTGTCTCCCTACACTAAATCCCTAGCTTACACTTGCCATGAATCTAAGCCTACATGTGCTCCAATCCTAGGCCAACAAATGGATGAATCTCTACCTTCCATATGTCAAGGGATAATGGCTCCAAGTGGCTTCACAACCAACCCAACAAGTGGCACCTTAGGAATGTGACACTTGTCATATTTTTGAAAATTACAAAAAGGTATTTTTTGAAAATACCTTCCAAATTAAATTACAAAATGGTCCCTAAGACAAAAAATAATTACTTTACTTAATTACACAAAACCCCTCAAGTTTAAGGAATTACCAAAAACTATTCATCTACGCCCTTTACAAGGAAAGTAAACATTTAATATGTTTTTCTACAAAAGTGCAAATGTAGATATCACAGTATTCAAATATCATGGATGTATGCAAAGTTGGAATCAAATCTGAGCACAAAAAGTGAGGTTATGTAAGGGAAAACAAAAAACGACTAAAGGACGAAATAGGGAAAAAGACAAAAAAAGAAATTTGCCGAAAATGAAAAGGAAGGAAAATGACCGGGTCATTACAACATACAAGTATACAAATCCAAGTATACTAAGCATTTTTTATATATAAGAAGTACAAGTATACAAATCTAAGTATACTAAGCAAGAAATGAAGTATCAAGCATCCAAGTACAAGTTAAAAGTAATCCACAATTATAACTAGGAATTGAATGCGAAATCAACCAATGGCAAAAAGACAAAGGACATAAGGTCTCAATGACCAAACAAGTGTATCCGGGTTACTAGCCTGCAAGGTACTACCTAATGCGCACTAAACCCAGAATAAAACCGTTATATTAGTGTTTTTGGGTTACTAGCACTCAGGGTACCACCCAGTGCGTACTATATAAAATAGAGGGAACTCTCATCCCCCGTACTAGAGTCATGCCCTAGCCACAACAAATTCCAATGTCCATACAAGCTTTCCAAAAATCATTAAGTTGTGCAACAAGTATATCACATATACACAATGCACAAAATCAATTACCATGCACAACCAAGTCATGAAATACACAAAAGCTATGCCTTAGGTATTCAAGCTACAATGGCATATTAAATGTCTTATAAGTAAAATGTGAATACTTACAAGTTAAATCATAACTTCAACTCATGGAATACTATCATGTAATCATATAACAAGTTCAAAAGTACAAATTAAGTAAGTATACAACATCAATACCTAATTACCTCAATGGAAGCATAAAAGGGGATTTAATTAACTTAAATAATTAAATTCTTAAGTTTACAAAGTAACTCCAAAAATTCTACAAATCATATATGTCGAAGGTCATATCAAGGCCTATTATAATTTCATGATAAAAATTAATTCTACACTAGGCATCACTAGGTGAATTAAATTTCATACAAGGAATAATTAAATAAAGTATTCAAGGCTCATTCAAATATTCTCAATTCAAGGTATGTTAATGAACATATCAAGGCCTACTTTAAAACCACATTACAAGTTAATTATACACTAGTTACAATTGGGTAAATTAAACTCAATGCCAAGAAAATAAATAAATAATGTTCTCAAAACTTATCCAAATATTCTCTATTTAATATATATGATCGAACATAGGAAGCTCGTCAACAATATCAAGTTAAAAATCCACTTAAGTGAGTAGAACACTTAAAATAAATTAAATTAATCTAATTAATTAATTTTCTCTAAATTTTAAAATAACTTCAATTGCTCTCAAATTAACATCGGTTAAAGTACATACCAAGACCTATTTTAATATCACATTACAAGTTGGTGTCATGCTAGTTACAACCATGTGAATTAAACTTTCATACAAGTAAAAGATTAAATAAAAGTTTCAATACTTATTCAAATACTCCCAATTTAATCTATGTTAACAAACATATCAAGGCCTAATTTAATAGTATGCCACAATTTAATTCCAAGGTATATACAACCATGAGAATTAAATCTTATACAAAGAAAATAATTAAATTAAATTTTAGATAAATTACATAGGCATGCATACAAGTTGTATAAGCTTATAAAATAATCAATACAATAATTATATAAGCCTAAGACATCTCCTACCTTACTTTTAGATGAAATCTCAAACCCCAACTGAAACGGAACTGCTTCAAATCCCACGATACTTTGGGGTTTTGTCCGGGACAACAAGGTGAACATTAAACCCCAAGGAGGTAACACTAAAAACCAAACTTGACTTCAAAATCCGAACTCAAAAATGGTCAGAACCGACTTCAAATAAAGGGGAAAGGACCACTTCACCAAGGCCCACGATAAAGCCTAAGGCTTCACGGCATTTTACAAAAGGGAAGAAGGTTAATTTGAGAGAAGAAGGGTGGCAGCCCCCTTTGGGCTGTAGAACCAGACCTACAACAGTGGAGAAGAAAAGGAAATGAAATGATTTAATTTTCTGAACCCCCTATTTATAGAAATCTCAAAAAAGCCCCGAACGGGTTCCGTCGGGTCTGGAAAAGTGGAATTTGCGCAGATGCACTGAAACGGTAAAACATTGTGAATGAAAAAGAATCGAAATGAGAAGAAATGAACAACGGAAGAAACAACATAAAAAATTGAGTCACATACACAGAGATATGCCCCAAAGAAGTTCAACGCTAACTAGGGCCAAAAACCCTAAAACTGGACAAAACATTCGAAAGGAAATTCTAAGAGTACACGACTTGAAGAAATGTGAAAATGAATCCCGTACGAGGATCCAGGCTCAAAATGAGGCATTTTGTAATAACTTTCGTTAATTACACAATGGCCCCTCCAAGAAAGGATAACTGCAAAACTGCCCAGAATGAAAATATCAACATAAAATATCTTCAAAAGATATTTACAAAAAACACTCTAAGAAACATCAATGTTTCAGAAGAATCCTTTCATCCACGCCCCTACGGGAAAAGGAAACAACCGGCGAATTATTCTCCAAAAGTAAAGCTACGCCTTTCGAGGAAATCAATTGGAATGAAAACTCATTAAGTTAAAACTCATAGCCTCTCTAACCTTAGTCGATTGATGTTAGCATTGAAGAATTTTTTTGGTTCGAATATGGATGTGTCTATGGTTTTAAAGAAATCTGGGCGGTTTTTGAGAAATGATTTGGTGAAAACTGTTGGAAATTAAGAGAGAACAAAGAACATTGCTCTATTTTTGGAAGCCAAAAATTGAAACTGATATATATTACATCTGAAAAAATAGGGATTCTAAATCACCACACTCTTCTTTGTATACTGCATATGCTAATTTATAGATAAAACATATATAGTGGGTATCCCCACTTTCTTTGAACATATTGAAACATAAACATAAAAATAGGAACCACTAAAACATAAACATAAAAATAGGAACCATTATCTACCACTTCTTATTCTGCAGTTTAACAAACAAACACTAACACCATTAAACTAGGACACCAAAAACGTTGGTAAATAAACTACATCAAGGATAGATTTGCATCAACAAATTTCATCACTCCCCCTTGATACAAAACAGGAAACACCTAAAGAAGATCTGAATTTGACAAATTTTAGATATGAGAGTGCTTTAGTGAATCCATCTGCAATTTGATCATTGGTTGAAGAATACTTCATCATAATTATTCTTTTCACGACAACATCCTGAATGAAATGGTGACGGATTTCAATGTTCTTTGTTCTTCTATGAAAAACTAGATTGTTTGTCATTACAATTGTAGCCTGGTTGTAACGACCCGAACCCGTAGGTCCGAACCATTAATCGGGTCCTTACCCGAACCCGAGGTCACCTAAGTCAAATCCCGTTAAGTCTAATGTTATTACATCATTTTCAAGTCATAATCATTCTTCACAAAGGTTCTATGTGACTTCCCACAACTTAGGATGAATTTTACCGGAGAAAGGAACAAAATGGGATGAGAAAGCACAGTTCGGTCGACCGCAGTGGAGCTTCAGTCAGCCGAAGCAACCTCCCCTGTACCGGTCGACCAAAATAGGCATTTCGGTCAGCCAGTTTTGATTACAATAGTAACTGAGGCCTCTGGATGGCTCGGTCGGCCGAAATAGGCAGTTCGGCCGGCCGAAATGGCTCTGCGAACTAATTACTACTAATGGAAGTGCTGAAGCTGAGAAAGTAAGAAATGGCCTATGTGGAAACTTTGTAATCTGCTCTGAACATGCTCTGATGCACTTCAAAATGATAAAACTACGTGACATGGTCATAAACCTCAATAATTTGATACAATAAAACATAGTTTTCCCCATTCAACTACGAAATAATACATAGTCTTTATATTTAATCGAATTTACATCAAAATAGTATTTATGATCGTAATTACATCATAAGTTCGTGCTACACAACTTAATACATTGTAAAATGATGCCTTATAAAGAACGACTTCAAAAAAAAAAATACACAAAAGACAGCAAAATGGACTTCTATTCCCCTTTAAACTTGTAGTGGATTGTCATCCGTTACCTCCTTCCCGTGACCTGAAAAATATTAAATATAAAGGAGTGAGCAAAATGCTCAGTAGGTAGGTGGTGCCTAAAACATTCCTCTTGTGACCCTATGAATCTATACAATGAATAGAAATATAGAGAACGGGAACATACTATGCCAAGGGAACACAACATCAATTTCAAGTCCAAAATGAATAATGTGATGCTATGGAATGCTATGCCATGCTATGTCACTCCCCAATTTCAAAACCATCCATCACTTTTCAAACCGTTAACATAAACTGTCCTTCAGTGACTCCTCGACGACACGAGAAAAGGATTGACTATTGTCCCTGACCCTTGGTAACTCCGCGACGTCATTTGGGGCCCAGATAGCTGTTGTTGTGTAAATTTTACCATTCGTAATAGTACGAATCTTTGTAGGATAGTACTATAGAGAAGGTGTCGAACCCAGGGAGATGAGAATTTATGTTCAGCCTTTAATTAATTCCTATTGGTTCACAAGTAATTAGTTGAATTTTTTATTTGGTTGTCACGATTAAAAACTAAAATTAAATTGAAATTAAACTAAAATTAAGCTAAAGTGATCAGAGAGAGAGATCTCAGGGCTTTGACTTCACAACAATCATCATACTATGGTTAACTGTTTCAAATCTGGGGATTTAACAAATTATGTTTTAAATGAATTGAACTCAATAACATTCGTTCAATTTGGATTTTAAAGAAAGATGTTCTATAAAATTCAATTAACTATAACCAATTTGCGGTTAGCATGGACTATCCACCTACCTACTCTACCAACTTTAACAATTTTAACTACTTTGTAAATAATACATCTTTCCTAAGCATAGACTATGAAAACATTCTTTTATAAAAACTTTGGAACACCATTATATTACCTCTATTCTTATGTCCGGCAGGGCTCTGCCAGATATCGTCCGGTAAGAAGAGGTTGAGGATAGAGAATAAACAGTTATATCTAAGACACGGTAATAACAATTTGTAATCTATTTAAAGCATTAAATCTAATTAAATTGTCTCAATTGCTCATAGTCATATAATAAAAAACATAATATACATTAAATTATTCCAGAATTAAGAACAATAAAACAAAAATACTAGATTGGGTTACATCAGTGCCCTAAGAGAAGAACTAACTACTCATGACAATGCTGGATGACGAGGCCGCTTGTATACGCCAAAATAATGTAGTTAATGTGCAGTTCAAGAAAACCCTTTTAGGTCAAGTTTAAATATATAAAAACCACTACCACCAGTACTACTAACGTAGCAAGAGTGAGTAGGGATCATCCCAAGGGATTATACGTGTTGGAATTTAACTTTGACTATAATGTATCACAAGATTGCAAAGAGATTTGATGAGATAATTAAACTACTTCAATTAATGAAAATGAAATTAAAATAAAACTAAGTTGAGATAGGGATTTAAGAGATATGGAGAGAGGTCTTAGGGTGTTGGAATCACCACTAAACTCGTGTAATTAACCACTTGTTTTCCATTAATGGGGAATAAATTATTCTGAACAAAATGCGACTACCAATTGCAATATTAAGCATAGACCATCAAATGCATGTATGAATTATCTACCTAACCAACAAATAAACTAAGTGTAGCACAATCCATCAATCTAAGCATGACCCATCAAATTAGTAACAATTGTAGCACACATCAATCTAGAAATTCATGGAATTTGCAATAATAAGCCATGGAATATCAAACCAAGTATAGATTGTCTACCTACCAACAAACATGAATTAAATTGTAAAACAACACATCAAGCATAAGAATAATCCATCAAATTAATCTACAAACCCTTTTAATGAAAACCCATACTTAGCCATCACTAAATCCTTAATTAATCACACATAGACATACAACCAACATAGAGAATCTAGTGTATAGATCAATTCCCAAATAATCACAGATAAGACAGCATGTAATTAAATAGAGAATCAATAGATAGAATTAATCCATATGAATCATGTAAGAAATAATTCTTAATTTAATCACACATAAACATGTAAATAAACTAGAGAATTAATAGGAAAAATTAAACCATAGAAATCATAGAAATATACTAAGATTCATTAAATTCATAAGGCTAGAACACTAATCACTACAATGTATATAAATCCCCAAAAATAGAAATACAAGGGTTTAGATTACACAAGACTTAGGGCTCATCCAAGCCCTAAGTGTAGATCTAGCCAATCATGGAGGAGGTAGATGTGGTCATGAAACCCTCAAGGGCAAGCTCCAAACATGGCTCCACCTTTTTCTTCCTCTTCTTCTTCTTCTTCTTTGAAGCTCTAGAGAGATAGAGTATGTGGATCAAGAGATGGGTTCTTGAGATGTGCCTCCACTTCCCTCTTTTTTTCTAACCCTAATCTCTAACTTTTCTAGAAAGAGAAAATGAAATTACAATGTAAAAGTAAAATAATAAAAAGCTCTCTTACAAAATGGGTCACTTCCCTTTAAATAGAATGTCCTTTTTCTTAGTTATTAAGTAAAAAATATAGCCCCAAAAATATCTAATCCCGTAACTATGTGGTAGGTAGAAATCGGCGCTCTCGGGAATTCGACAGCTCACTGCCAGCCAATTTTCGATCGATCAGACTTTTCTTCGATCGATCCAACTTTTGATCGATCTGGGTTCGATCGATCCAACTCTGATCGATCTCACTTTTATTAGATCTATCCAACATGGCAGTTTTTCAGTATCAGCCTCCTTTTGCTCCAAAGTATCATAAAGACTTAGTTTGACTCCAAAAAGGCTTTAAGAAGCCATTTTTAGCTCGTTTTAACTTTATTGACCTGAAATAGACAAAAATACAAATAAGTACTAAAACATGTAAATAAAGATAGATAAATGGACTAAAATACCCTCGCTTAAGGGGTTTAAATGCGCACTTTTCAGCGCTTATCACATCCCCAAACTTAAATATTGCTAGTCCCTAGCAATGAACTACAAAGTAAAGGAATGAAATGAACAACTATATAATTATGAACTAGAAAGCAATAAATGGATAATGCTACTTTCGTAAGGAACACGATTGCATTTAGCATATGCAACAAGCCTTTTAAACCCCTAGGTTACCCCTAGTGGACAAGTGAAGTCTCGTGAGGGTTTCCAAAAATGATACCTATAAACATTAAGCTCATTCTAACAAAAGAGGCACCAATATTGAAAATAAGCATTGGGAGATAACTACCTCAAGTATGCAATTTTTCAACCATTTCCAAGCAATCTCCCAAAATTTTAACATCAAGTAAGCAAGTATGGTCCTCCACACATCAAGAAAATAATCATGCAAATCAAAACAATTCTAGAATCATTTTTGAGTGAACCGGCATCAAATATGTTACTATCTAAGCCAACTAAAGAAATGATCACATCCTTACCCTCAAACTAGTACACAAATCTAGTACCGATCATCAAGACAAAGAGTGGACCTTTTATTAAAGCTTTATTGATCTAGGTGCGTTTATTCTTTTCACTTATTTATTTATTTATTTTTTAAAGGATCAAAGATGGAAGTATGGTGTAATGTATTGATCTATTAAGCTTTCTAGCTATCCATGAGGTCGAGCGTTAGGTCAATGACTCCCAAACCGGACGGCTTTAGGGCATTAGGCGTTAAAACACCCTTAAGGACTTACAAGCTCAAATCAACTAGGCTACAAATCAAAATAACCTCCACCTAATCATTTCCCACTTCTCACCTTTTGGGAGAAGTCTTTTTTTTTTTTTTTTTTTTAGCATTCAATTATTAACCTAGAGTTTGAGCCCTCCACCTTTCGGTGCAAGAAATTCAGTGCTTGATGAGGCTAGAATCCCGGGTACTCAATGAAAAGGGATTGTTATCCACTTTTGTCAAAATGAAATATTTCAATGCACTACTAGCCCAATTGGGATATAATCAATTCAATAATCAACAAAGCATGTACCCCACAAATGAATGCTAGTGTACGCCTGTGCTAGTGTAGAATCCTAGAGTGAATCTCAAAATAATTACAAAATCAGGATGATGTGGACTACTAATGCAAGCAAGATATCAATCTTTCGAAAAATTTATTCCTAAATGGCATCCACAAGGCAT
Source organism: Cornus florida (assembly GCF_030987335.1). Lineage (NCBI taxonomy): Eukaryota > Viridiplantae > Streptophyta > Magnoliopsida > Cornales > Cornaceae > Cornus > Cornus florida. The sequence continues at coordinate 54,456,262 of NW_026775579.1, read as the reverse complement.
ACAAGGAGTATTAGACTCTCAAGTCAAGCAATTTTTAAATTTTAAGCAATATAGTCCTCAAAAGATCAAAATCATCGCTAACATAGATTTCACATCTTAATCATGCAATTAAGTCTCAAACTTAAGTAGAATGCAACAAAGTCAGCTTACCCCCAAACTTAAACCGTACATTATCCTCAATGTGCAATGAGAACAATGGAAAAGATAGAAAAAGTATACCGTAGTGGCGAAAACATGAAGCCCGATAATGATCCAATATGAAAGGGTCTCCCCTAAACTTGGAATCAACAACCTATTTGAATAACCACACTAGCAAACTCACATCAAATATTAAATGGGATAAGATAAGTAAATCAAGCATTCTTAAGGCAATATAGCACAAGATAAAAGAGAGATATGAGATCAAACCCAATAGAAAATATGAAAGTGCATGACTACACATAAGGACACAATGGTAAAAAGTTTTTATATTTTTCTTTTTATGAAAGCAAGTATATACAAAATGTAAGAAAAACAAATAATAAAATGTATGAAAAATATGCAAAAAGAAAAATAAAGAAGGTAAAATACAATGAAAGAATATATACAATGCAAGAAATGAAAAACAAAAAGTAAGAAAGGATGCAAGAAAAAAAAATAAAAAAAAGACAAAAAAATAAAAAAAATAAAAAAAAATGAAAATGAAAAAAAAAAATCTTTTTTTTTTTTTTTTTTCATTTTTTTTTTTTTTTTATGACATAACAAGTATGTACATTCACACACAATAAAATGCAAAGAAATAAAAATGCAATAAATGAAAATGCAATGAAATAAAGAATGCAACTTTTTTTTTTGTTATATATATTTTTTATGAAAGTATGTATAATGAAATAAAATGCAAGAAAAATGCACAATGATTGCTAAGTTTAACGTCTCTAGCAAGACGGAATGCCACTTTGAAATTTTTTTTTTTTTTTTTGTTTTTGTTTTTATTTTATTTTATTTTATATTTTCTAGAGAAAATAAATATTTACACAAACAAAGATAAAAAAGCAAGTAAATAAAAATGCAAGAAGTAAAAATGTAAGGAAATAAAGAATGCAAAATCTTTTTTTTTTTTTTTTTTCACAAGAGAAAAGTAAGTAAATAAAATAAAAGAAAATAACAAAAGTAAAAGAAAATGAAAAATAAAATAACATAAAAATAGAAAGAAGAAAAAGTCAAAAAGTCAAAAGGGCAGAGCTATGATTGATCCTGATTTGGATCGATCATACCATGATCGATCTCTATGTTCGCACGATAGGACAGAAGCAAGAAACTTGCAGAGCTTTGAAAAATTTTCTAAGTATGGAATCTTGATTGATCATGAGGGCTCCTAGATCGATGGAATTGACTTGGATCGATCGAACATAAAGTTCGAACAATACACAGAGCCTGAAATATGCAAAGAATTTTCGAATGATGGAACAGAGAGATGAAAATATGCAGAGATGATGTTCAATCGATCGAAAATCTCTTGTGATCGATTGAACAGGGCACTAGATGCCTAATTTTAAGCTGAAAGTACAGAAAATCATATGCTAGGCCCCAATGATGGTAACAAGAATAGAGGTTGAAAAATAAATGGAAGAATGTACATAAGAACGAAAAATAAAAATAAAAAGAAGTGAGGGAGGAATAGAGTTTTAAAACTCTACGAAAAACTAGTTTTTATGCCTAATATGCATAAAATCTTCAATGAAGCTCAATAGAACATATCTAGACGCCGCAAGAAGTGAAAGATAAAAAGAAATGGGAGAGGAATAGAGTTGAAAACTCTACGAATGCTAGTGTTTAACGTCTTTAGCAAGACGTTGGGTTAACTCACTAATCAAAAGAATAAAAAACCAGATATAAAACATCCTTATTGATCCTCTTTTCACTTTTCTCATTTAATGCCTCACTTACGACAATGAAATCGTCCTCCAAAAGAATAACTTGAAAAGAAATGAAAGAGATGATATTTTTCCTTTCCCTTATTGATCCTCTTTTCACTTTTCTCATTTAATGCCTCACTTACGACAATGAAATCGTCCTCCAAAAGAATAACTTGAAAAGAAATGAAAGAGATGATATTTTTCCTTTCATCCACGGTCTTGAAAACAAAATCAATCAAGGTTGGTCTTGCCTCTTTGTTGTGTTCTTGAAACACATTCAAAGGATCACTTTCTTTGTGAATTGGCAAGTTAATGTCTTTCAAAGACTCATTTGGAATATCAAGAAAAACCTTCTCTTCATCTTTTTTCTCTTCCTCAAAAATCACCATGTCCTCACCTTCCAAGTTAACTAAGGAGTCCATTAGAGAGTTCACTTCATTTTTGGAGCTTTCAAGGTCAAAACCACAATTTTTATACATTTCAAAAAGGCATGTCTCAAGAGGGTCTTTGGAGATAATAGAAGGAAGGTCCTCTTCAACAAGTTCCTCCTCCTCCTCTCCTACCTCAAGTGTGGTCACCATCTCCTCACACTCTAACGTAGCAATGGTGGAGATAAAATCATAATCAAAAAAAGAAAAGTCCTCATTAATCATATTATGCTCTATTGGATTAGCCACTAACTCACTTGCCACTTCTTCCTCTATACAAGATAGAGTGCTAGGCATTAGCTCACTTTTTTCATCCTCTTCTTCACTCTCATCATCCTCATCTATATACATTGAAGTTCTTGCCATTTTTTTATTTGCCTCTTCCTCCTCCTCTCGATGAGAAAGAGTACTTGCAATTTGCTCAACTTGAGCTTCTAACTTGGCTAACGTTTGAGAATGAGAATTAATAAGTGGAGTTTGTGAAATATACATATCAAGTAAAGCTAACACTTTTTCTTCAAATCCGGGTGAATAAGGCAACGGAGGTGGTTCTTCATAAAATAGTGAGGGAGGGTAATAGTCACAAGGAGGATTAAAAGAGTGATCAAGCCCATAATAAGATGCATGAAATGAATTAGACTCAATCTTATAAGGATCAAATATGGTGGAGGGACATAAGGTGAGGGGAAGTAATTTTCCCCCAAACTTGCATCAAATAATGGCTCCATCCACATTCAAAATCCAAATGCAACAAATAATGGCCTCCACACGGGCCGATGCTTGGACAAAAAATTTAAAAAATATAATGAGCCTCAACAAGGGCTATCACAAGCATGCAAAGAAGTGCACAATTAAAATACAAGAGTTCCAAGAATTACTCACAATGGTCCTTAAGCAACTTCAAATTTTTAATGTTACCTTTAAACTCTAATGATTGCTTCAAGTTCTAATGATTGTCTTTCTTGTAGTCAAGTACCTAATTGACAAATAATAATGAGAACAAGAGAAAAGAATATACAATAGAAAATGAAATAAAAATAGAAGCAATCAAATGAACACTATTGTCTAGTTTAATTCCAACAAAACCGTTAATCCCCGGCAACGGCGCCAAAATTTGACGAGGTCGCTTGTATAGGCCAAAATAATGTAGTTAATGTGCGGTTTAAGAAAAGCCTTTTAGGTCAAGTTTAAATTTATAAAAACCACTACCACCACTACTACTAACGTAGCAAGAGTGAGTAGGGATCGTCCCAAGGAATTATACGTGATGGAATTTAACTTTGACTCTAATATATCACAAGATTGCAAAGAGATTTGATGAGATGATTAAACTACTTTAATTAATGAAAACGTAATTAAAATAAAACTAAGTTGAGATAGGGATTTAAGAGATATGAAGAGAGGTCTTAGGGTGTTGGAATCACCACTAAACTTATGTAATTAACCACTTGCTTCCCATTAATGGGGAATACATTGTTGTGAACAAAATGCGACTATCAATTGCAATATTAAGCATGGACCATTAAATGTATGTATGAATTATCTACTGTAACGACCTGGTCATTTGCCTCTCTTTCATTTTTCTTGAAATTTTACGAATGAATTTTTTTCGTTTAATTTTCTTTTCTGAGCTCTATTTCGTGTCGCTTAGTGTCATCTTGAGTGCTCAGAATTGGTTTCTGAGACTCTTTCATGTGAATTGACAACTTCCTTTGAGGACCGAGTCATTTTCGTATTTTTCGTTTTTCGGACACTATGCGCTATTTCGTCTTTTCCCCATTCTATCATTTTCCCAATTTCGTCGTATCTCTGTTTGTCAGTTTTTGGCACAACCTCACTTCTCATGCTCGGAGTTGGTTTTTGACTTCACATGCCTTCATCTTGAGTGGTTTCCTCGAAATATGTATCTTTACTTTTGCAAGAAAGTACTCTGGTTGCTCCCGGTGTCCATAGGGGCATGGATGCAAAGTTCTTTGAAATTATTTTCTTTTCTTGGGGTGTTTTTCGTAAATATCTTTTGAAGATATTTTATCTCAGGGGTTTTTAAGAAAATATTTTTGGAAGATATTTTCATTCTGGGACATAAGTGTAGTTTTCACTTTTTGAAGGGGCCATTGTGCAATTAATGAAAGTTATTACAAAATGTCTTGTTTTGAGCCTGGATCCTCGTACAAGATTCATTTTCACATTTCGTCGAGTTGTGTACTCTTGGAATTTCCTCCTGGACGATGTTTTCCAGTTTCTGGCCCCAGTTAGCGCCAAACTTGTTTTGGGCATAACTTTTTGCTCGAGACTCAGTTTTTGACGCCGTTTCTTCTGTTATTCATATTTTATCCTTTTGAATCTTTTTCATTCACAAAGTTTTGCCATTTGAGTACGTCTGCTCAAATTTTACTTTTTCGGACCTGGCGGGGCCTGTTCGGGGCACTTTTTGAGATTTCTATAAAATGGGGGTGAGATATTTCATTTTTCATGTTCTCCCCTCTTCATGCACGACCTGGAGCTCCCATGGCAGCCCAAGGAGTGCTGCCAGCCCTGATGGAAAGTCTTCGGCCTTAACGTTTGTTGTTCCCCTCGCCGTGCTCTACCTTTCCCCCTTATTAGAATTCAGTTTTGACCATTTCTTGAGTTTGGTTTTGAGGTCAAGCTATGATTTTGATGGGGCCTTCATGGGGGTTATGTTCACGGCATTGTCCCCGACAAAACCTAGTAGTTTCGTCAGATTCGGAGCCGTTCCATTTTGATGGCATTTGAGATTTTCATCTCAAATTGAGGTAGGAGATGTTTTAGGTTTAAATTCTTGTTATATAGCATGCTTGCGATGCTTATACTACTTGTTTGCATGATTAAATATAAAATCTAGAGATTTTATTATTTATTTTTCTTGTACGGGATCTAATTTTCCTGGTTGCTCATGACTTGGTTTAAACATGTAGCATGATTTTATATTGCCCCTTGATATGCTCATGGTCGTGTATTAAAATTGGAACATTTGAATAAGTATTAAAGATTTTATTTAATATTTATCTTAGGTGAAAGATTAATTCACATGGCCTTAACTAGCTTAAAATCAATATGTGTTAGCATATTAAATTAGGCCTTTGCATGCTCTCCAACATAGTTGAATTTGAAAGTAATTGGAGGTGTTTTGAAAATTAGTAATTATGAATTAATTTGATTAATTAATTTGCCCTGAGTGCACTATTCACTCTATTTAAATTCCGACTTGATATTCTTGACTTACATGCCATATAGCTTCACATATATTAAATTGAGATTAATTGCATGAGAATTACAACTTTTAATTTATATTTAACTTTAGTGAAAGGTTAAGTCACATGGTCTTAAATTGAATAAAATAAACTTGTAATGTGATATTACATTAGTCTTTGGCATATTCTCTAAGATATGTTAAATTGAGAGCATTTGGTTATGTATGAAAATCTAGAGATCTTAATTAAAAGAATTAATTAAAATCTATTTTGTGGTCCCAATAGCTTAATTAAGGTGTTAACTTGATATTTGTATTGGCCATGACTTGTTTACTAGTATATATTAAATTGGGACTATCTGAAGTTGTTTTAGAACCTTGGGATTTAAATTAGCATGATTTAATTAAAGTTCTACTTTGTTGTTCTAACAACCTAATTGAGTTTTAGAATGGATATAGGTGATGACCTTGCCTTGCCCTTTAACAAGTATTAAATTGAGGTTAAATGAAATTGAATCGGAAATCTAGAGAATTTAATTGTATTTATCTATTTAAATTCTATCAATTTGCTCCATGATCTAGTTGTGTTTTAGAAGTGGTTTCTATATTCAAATCATGGACTTGGACTTGTTGTATATTCATTTGGTTATGTTTTGAACATTGGATAACATAGTTGCTATGTTTGTATTCATGAGAATATGTTTTCCTTATTGAATATATTGTTGCCTTGTGTAATGATTTGCACACTTCGTGTTTAACATCTTTCATACATAGCGTGTAACGAATTGCACACTGAAGATTCGACATTCATCATATCATATTAGTTGTGGATTTAAAGCATGTATTGTATAGGTTTCCAAATTTGGTTGTGCTTAGTAGATAGTTGATTATCTTGCATATTCCTGTTGATATATGCGTTGTTGCACAACTTGTTGATTTTTGAAACTTGGGGATGTCGTTGTTTGACTATGGCTAGGACGTGATTCTAGTACGAGGGATAGTCCCTCTATATATAGTCTAGTGCGCACATAGGGAGGTTACCCATGGGCTAGTAACCCTAAAGTAACTATGTTGTCGGTCTGATCCGGCGTGACGTCCGAGTATTCACTTTGTTTAATTTCGTATTTCACTTTCAAGTTGATAACTAGATGATGTTGTAACTTGTTGTTTCTTATTTGTCACTCCATTTTAAGTTACAGGATGTTAACTTTGCGAAATTGTGCTTTATGCGTTGTATTGGAAGTTCCAATGTTGGTTAAATTGCATCGATATTGAAAATCGTGTTTTGACGCTCTAATAAAGCTTAGGATTGATCCTATTGATTCATTTATAACATATACGTTAGGTGGCATGAACCACTACTGTTATTTTGTGCTTTAGATTCTAAGTTGATGGCTTTGAGAACTTAAACCTTGTTGTATTATATAACATGCTCTTTTGTTGTTGAATTGCATGGATAATGTGATTCTTGTTAACTTGTATTCAAATATGCTTTTGTTATGTTATATGGATTACTCTAGACCTAGTTCAATTGTATTGAAAATGTAATTCATGTTAATATATGCTCAAGCATTCTTCTTGTCGCGTTCTTTAGATTATTCCAACCATGATTCGTTTCATACACGTATGTATATCATGATTCTTGTTGCTTAGACTCTAAGGTAGCTTAGGATGCTCCCCGAGTCTCACTTGGACATAGACGTTAGGTGGCATGAGCCCCTTTAACATGTTTCACCTTATGGTGATAAATTTGTAAAATGCTAGGTCGATGCATGCTCATCTCTTACGAGTAGCTTTATGTTACTCACCCCTACGATACTGGGGCATATTTCAGGTACGAAGACTTGGTTCGTGAAGCCTAGCATTCCTTGGATGTCGAGTAGTTTTCAAGTTTCCATTTCATGCAAATGTTAGCATGAAATGTCATTTTGTAGACTTATATGTCAAAATATGTATGTTTGATTCCATGTATGTAATGTGTACTTAAGCACACTCCTTTCAATGCATTTAATATGTATGAGATGAGGCCGGAGGCCAATGACATGTATATTGTATTCTATGCAACTTTTTAACTTTATGAAATGTTATGAAAAACTTGAAAAATCGCAAGTCATTCCTTCACCACGGTTGCATAGGGTGTGGGAATTCCATTTTCATTCTTTTATAGGGTCTTATTAATCTTATAAGAAGTGTGGCCAAGGGCCAAACGGTCATTTGATCCTGTTTTGCATTTTTGGATTCCATGTTTTCCATTCCAAGTCCATTTTTGCCTTTTTGCCCGTTGGGGGGTCGGATTTTGCATCGGCTATATTTTTAAGCCATGGACCATTGTAGCGCGTCTAAATAGATTAGTTACTTCTGTGTGCATAGTCGTTTCCGGGCAAAACCTCATCGTTTGTGTTTTGAGCCTCTTGTTAATTCATTTCGCATTTTTTTTTTTTTGCATATTCTGATCTAGGGGCATTCTAGACCTTTCACCTCATTTTTATTTTCTTCTTTCGACATGGTCGCTTAGAAAACGTTATTTTAGGGGGGGTTTCTTTTTCATGTTGTTCCAGAAAAGGTTGTCTTGGTGCCGGAAATCGATCGCAAAGTTCAGTTTTCTGTTATGCATATAGCAGCTTTTTAATCCTCTTGCCCTTTTCTGATATAGGGAAATTCTGGGTACTTCATATTATTTATTTTTCATTTTTGTCTGTTACCTGGGTAGAAAATGTGATTTTAAAGGGGGTTTCTTCTTTGTGTTTTTACAAAAAAAAATCATCTTGATGCCGAAAACAACTCGCAGATCTGGAAAATCTGGTCGTTCTAGATTTTTCCGGAAAAAGTGTTGATCTAAGGGGCATTTCGGGTATTTCACTTGTATAATAAAATCTTCTCTTGACATGGTCATGTAGAAAACATGATTTTGGGGGGGGGGGGGGGGGGGGGGGGGTTTGTTCACAACTTTTCGCCAAAAAATGTGGTTTAAGCCCTCAAAACCACATTTGATGTCCAAAAATTTGGGCAGGTCCTGCCCAGATTTGAACCCAGAAAATTATTTTTTTTGAAACTTTGAGGCTTTATATCTTCTTCGTCCCGACTCCAAATTAAGTGAGTTTTGAGTCTAAGTTTATTAGTTTTGCTGGTCTATATAACGGTATGCACGATTGCATCAAATTATATCTTAAAAGACCATTTTACCCCTTGTAAAGTACCCTTGCCGCACTGATTTTAAACCCAAAAGTTGGTTTTTATGAAACTTTGACATTTCATATCTTCTTCATCCGGACTCCGAATCAAGTGATTCTTGAGTCTAGATTCATTAAATTTTCCTGGTCTATCTAACGGTATGCTCAGTTGCATCCAATTTTGTCTAAAAAGACCTTTTTACCCTTGCGAAGTACCCTTGCTGCATTGATTTCAAACCCAAAAATGTGATTTTTATGAAACTTTGGAGTTTCATATTTTCCTTATCCGGACTCTGAATCAAGTGATTCTTGAGTCCATCTTGATTAGTTTTTCGTTGTCCTTCCAGTGGTGTGCTCGGTGGCACCCGAGTCCATAGTTTTTGGAAATGACTATTTTGCCCTTGGGGGCTTATTTGTTATATTTTTGGTCTTTTGCTTTCGTATCAGTTCTCATTGAGTTCCACGACCTCATGGAAGGTCATTTTGACTTCTTAGAGTCTTGTTTTCTATTTTTGCTTTCGCATATCGGATCCGTTATAGGGTCAATCTTCGGTTCATCACAAGACACGCTGGCCTAAAAACCAGGGTCGTCACAGGTGGTATCAGAGCATCCGGGTTCGAATACCTTGGACGACGGGTTTTGGGTGCATATCATGCTTACGTTGTTTTGCTTTGATGTGTCATTTATATTTTGGTAACATGCCTTCTTTGATAACATGTCTTGTATGATAACATGTTCACATGCTTAGGTGCTTTGAGACATCTGTTGTTTGTTAAGCATACTTGATGTGTATATATGCTCTTGATAACATGTTCTGATTTGATAACATGTCTGTTTGCTTATGTGGCACCTTGAGTAGATAGTCCATTGCTATGATGCATGCTAGATGTCCCCTTTTATGTCTGTTTTTGGCATTGTCTCTTAGGATCTGTCGTATTCCTTGGATGCATTCTTGTTTCTCGAGTTTCTTCCTTAGATAGGAGAAATTCATTCTGTAAGGACCTATGTCGGGAACCTTCTTGTCTATTCTGTCGATTGATTCAAGTAAGGCTTATGCAAGCGTAGAGGACTGCGATTCACTTTTTTTTTCCTTGTCTGGTGGATTGAGACGTGGGCCAGGAAGACACCGTTTCATTTCCTTTTTCTTCGTGCCTTCTATATCTAAGGCCTTAAGCGTAATGGTGCCAGTGTCATTGTTGTCAGAGTTTTGGGATTAGCTACCCCAACTCTCGCAGATGCCTGGTTTCCGTAGTGCATTTGGTAATGACCATTTTCGACATTGATGTCATTGGTATCGAAAAGTTCCTTTCTGGGGCATGTTACGAACTAGTGCCTTATACTGTCATGCTACCTTGCTGACGAGTAAGTGTGGGCGGGTTCTGGTTACTACTCGTACTGCCTTGTCACTCTCTTCTTCTATCATGTTTCAATGTTTCGTTGTCTTGGGATTCTCTCGGTAGTTAACGCTGAGTTAACGTGCCGATTCGTATGAGGTGTTGCCTCAGTTCTTGGTTTTGCGTTCCTTCAATTAATCTGTAGACTTCGGGATTTGTCCTTCAATGCGTTGTGAGCTGTCCTTTGATTTGACCTTTTGTTCTGTCATTATTCTGTTCTTTCTGGTATGTTCCTAATTTTGGGGACGAAATTCCTTTAAGGAGGGTAGGTTGTAACGACCCGGTCATTTGCCTCCCTTTCCTTTTTCTTGAAATTTTACGAATGAATTTTTTTCGTTTAATTTTCTTTTCTGAGCTCTGTTTCGTGTCGCTTAGTGTCATCTCGAGTGCTCAGAATTGGTTTCTGAGACTCTTTCATGTGAATTGACAATTTCCTTTGAGGATCGAGTCATTTTTGCATTTTTCGTTTTTTGGACACTATGCGCTATTTTGTCTTTTACCTATTCTGTCATTTTCCCTATTTCGTCTTATCTCTGTTTGTCAGTTTTTGGCACAACCTCACTTCTTATGCTCGGAGTTGGTTTTTGACTTCATGTGCCTTCATCTTAAATGGTTTCCTCGAAATATGTATCTTTACTTTTGCAAGAAAGTACTCTGGTTGCTCCCGGTGTCCATAGGGGCATGGATGCAAAGTTCTTTGAAATTATTTTCTTTTCTTGGGGTGTTTTTTGTAAATATCTTTTGAAGATATTTTATTTTAGGGGTTTTTAAGAAAATATTTTTGGAAGATATTTTCATTCTGGGCCATAAATGCAGCTTTCACTTTTTGAAGGGGCCATTGTGCAATTAATGAAAGTTATTACAAAATGTTTTATTTTGAGCCTGGATCCTCGTACAAGATTCATTTTCATATTTTGTCAAGTTGTGTACTCTTGGAATTTCCTCCTGGACGATGTTTTCCAGTTTCAGGGTTTCTGGCCCCGGTTAGCGCCAAACTTGTTTTGGGTATAACTTTTTGCTCGGGACTCAGTTTTTGAAGCCGTTTCTTTTGTTGTTCATATTTTATCATTTTAAATCTTTTTTGTTCACAAAGTTTTTCCATTTGAGTGTGTCTGCTCAAATTTTACTTTTTCGGACCCGGCGGGACCCGTTCGGGGCACTTTTTGAGATTTCTATAAAAGGGGGGTGAGATATTTCATTTTTCATCTTCTCCCCCTCTTCATGCACAACCTGGATCTCCCATGGCAGCCCAAGGGGTGCTGCCATCTTCTCTCTCCTCTTTTGGTTCACTTTTCCTTGATGGAAAGTCTTCGACCTTAACGTTTGTTGTTCCCCTCGCCGTGCTCTACCTTTCCCCCTTATTAGAATTCAGTTTTAACCATTTCTTGAGTTTGGTTTTGAGGTTAAGTTATGATTTTGATGGGACTTTCATGGGGGCAATGTTCACGGCTTTGTCCCCGACAAAACCTAATAGTTTCGTCGGATTCGGAGCCGTTCCATTTTGATGGCATTTGAGATTTTCATCTCAAATTGAGGTAGGGGATGTTTTAGGTTTAAATTCTTGTTATATATAGCATGCTTGTGATGCTTATACTACTTGTTTGCATGATTAAATATAAAATCTAGAGATTTTATTATTTATTTTTCTTGTACGGGATCTAATTTTCTCGGTTGCTCATGACTTGGTTTAAACACGTAGCATGATTTTATATTGCCCCTTGATATGCTCATTGTCGTGTATTAAAATTGGAACATTTGAATAAGTATTAAAGATTTTATTTAATATTTATCTTAGGTGAAAGATTAATTCACATGGCCTTAACTAGCTTAAAATCAATATGTGTTAGCATATTAAATTAGGCCTTTGCATGCTCTTCAACATAGTTGAATTTGAAAGTAATTGGAGGTGTTTTGAAAATTAGTAATTATGAATTAATTTGATTAATTAATTTGCCCCGAGTGCACTATTCACTCTATTTAAATTCTGACATGATATTCTTGACTTACATGCCATATAGCCTCACATATATTAAATTGAGATTAATTGCATGAGAATTGCAACTTTTAATTTATATTTAACTTTAGTGAAAGGTTAAGTCACATGGTCTTAAATTGAATGAAATAAACTTGTAATGTGATATTACATTAGTCCTTGGCATATTCTCTAAGATATGTTAAATTGAGAACATTTGGTTAAGTTTGAAAAACTAGAGATCTTAATTAAAAGAATTAATTAAAATCTATTTTGTGGTCCCAATAGCTTAATTAAGGTTTTAACTTGATATTTGTATTGGCCATGACTTGTTTAATAGTATATATTAAATTGGGACTATCTGAAGTTGTTTTAGAACCTTGGGATTTAAATTAGCATGATTTAATTAAAGTTCTACTTTGTTGTTTTAACAACCTAATTGAGTTTTAGAATGGATATAGGTGATGACCTTGCCATGCCCTTTAACATGTATTAAATTGAGGTTAATTGAAATTGAATCGGAAATCTAGAGAATTTAATTGTATTTATCTATTTAAATTCTATCAATTTGCTCCATGATCTAGTTATGTTTTAGAAGTGGTTTCTATATTCAAATCATGGACTTGGACTTGTTGTATATTCATTTGGTTATGTTTTGAACATTGGATAACATAGTTGCTATGTTTGTATTCATGAGAATATGTTTTCCTTATTGAATATATTGTTGCCTTGTGTAATGATTTGCACACTTCGTGTTTAACATCTTTCATGCATAGCGTGTAACGAATCGCACGCTGAAGATTCGACATTCATCAAATTATATTTGTTGTGGATTTAGAGCATGTATTGTATAGGTTTCTAAATTTGGTTGTGCTTAGTTGATAGTTGATTATCTTGTATACTCCTGTTGATATATGCGTTGTTACTCAACTTGTTGATTTTGGAAACTTGGGGATGTCGTTGTTTGACTATGGCTAGGACGTGGTTCTAGTACGGGGGATAGTCCCTCTATATATAGTCTAGTGCGCACATAGGGAGGTTACTCATGGGCTAGTAACCCTAAAGTAACTATGTTGTCAGTCTGATCCGGCGTGACGTCTGAGTATCCACTTTGTTTGATTTCGCATTTCATTTTCAAGTTGATAACTAGATGATGTTGTAACTTGTTGTTTCTTATTTGTCGCTCCATTTTAAGTTACAGGATGTTAACTTTGCGAAATTGTGCTTTATGCGTTGTATTGGAAGTTCCAATGTTGGTTAAATTGCATCGATATTGAAAATCGTGTTTTGACGTTCTAATAAAGCTTAGGATTGATCCTATTGATTCATTTATAACATAGACATTATGTGGCATGAACCACTACTGTTATTTTGTGCTTTAGATTCTAAGTTGATGGCTTTGAGAACTTAAACCTTGTTGCATTGTATAACATGCTCTTTTGTTGTTGAATTGCATGGATAATGTGATTCTTGTTAACTTGTATTCAAATATGCTTTTGTTATGTTGTATGGATTACTTTAGACCTAGTTCAATTGTACTGAAAATTCAATTCATGTTAATATATGCTCAAGCATTCTTTTTGTCGCGTTCTTTAGATTATTCCAACCATGATTCGTTTCATACACGTATGTATATTATGATTCTTGTTGCTTAGACTCTAAGGTAGCTTAGGATGCTCCCCGAGTCTCATTTGGACATAGACGTTAGGTGGCATGAGCCCCTTTAACATGTTTCACCTTAAAGTGATAAATTTGTAAAATGCTAGGTCGATGCATGCTCATCTCCTACGAGTAGCTTTATGTTACTCACCCCTATGATACTGGGGCATATTTCAGGTACGAAGACTTGGTTAGTGAAGCCTAGCATTCCTTAGATGTCGAGTAGTTTTCAAGTTTCCATTTCATGCAAATGTTAGCATGAAATGTCATTTTGTAGACTTATATGTCAAAATATGTATGTTTGATTCCATGTATGTAATGTGTACTTAAATACACTCCTTTCAATGTATTTGATATGTATGAGATGAGGCCGGAGGCTAATGACATGTATATTGTATTCTATGCAACTTTTTAACTTTATGAAATGTTATGAAATACTTGAAAAATCGCAAGTCATTCCTTCACCACGGTTGCATTGGGTGTGGGAATTCCATTTTCATTCTTTTATAGGGTCTTATTAATCTTGTAAGAAGTGTGGCCAAGGGCCAAACGGTCATTTGATCCCGTTTTGCATTTTTGGATTCCATGTTTTCCATTCCAAGTCCATTTTTGCCTTTTTGCCCGTTGGGGGGTCGGATTTTGCATCGGCTATATTTTTAAGCCATGGACCATTGTAGCGCGTCTAAATAGGTAAGTTACGTTTGCGTGCATAGTCGTTTCCGGGCAAAACCTCATCGTTTGTGTTTTGAACCTCTTGTGAATTCATTTCGCATTTTTTTTGCATATTCTGATCTAGGGGTATTATGGACCTTTCACCTCAGTTTTATTTTTTTCTTTCGACATGGTCACTTAGAAAATGTGATGTTAGGGGGGGCTTCTTTTTCGTGTTTTTCTAGAAAAGGTCGTCTTGGTACCGGAAATCGATCGCAAAATTCAGTTTTCTGTTATGCATGTAGCAGCTTTTTAATCCTCTTGCCTTTCTCTGATCTAGGGGCATTCTGGGTACTTCATTTTAGTTTTCATTTTTTGGATAGAAAACGTGATTTTAGGGGGGGTTTCTTCTTCGTGTTTTTGCAAAAAAAAATCATCTTGATGCCGAAAACAACTCGCAGATCTGGAAAATCTGGTCGTTCCAGGTTTTTCCGGAAAAAAGTGCTGATCTAAGGGGCATTTCGGGTATTTCACTTGTAAAATAAAATCTTCTCTTGACATGGTCATGTAGAAAACATGATTTTGGGAGGGTTTTGTTCACAACTTTTTGCCAAAAAATGTGATTTAAGCCCTCAAAACCACATTTGAAGTCCAAAAATCTGGGCAGGTCCTGCCCAGATTTGAACCCAGAAAATTGTTTTTTTTTAAACTTTGGGGCTTCATATCTTCTTCGTCCCGACTCCAAATCAAGTGAGTTTTGAGTCTAAGTTGATTAGTTTTTGCTGGTCTATATAACGGTATGCATGATTGCATCAAATTATATCTTAAATTTTCCCGGTCTATCTAACGGTATGCTCAGTTGCATCCAATTTTGTCTAAAAAGACCTTTTTACCCTTGCGAAGTACCCTTGCTGCATTGATTTCAAACCCAAAAATATGATTTTTATGAAAATTTGGAGTTTCATATTTTCCTCATCCGGACTCCAAATCAAGTGATTCTTGAGCCTATCTTGATTAGTTTTTCGTTGTCCTTCTAGTGGTGTGCTCGGTGGCACCCGAGTCCACAGTTTTCAGAAATAACTATTTTGCCCCTCGGGGCTTATTTGTCATATTTTTGGTCTTTTGCTTCCGCGTCAGTTCTCATTGAGTTCTACGACCTCATGGAAGGTCATTTTGACTTCTTAGAGTCTTGTTTTCTATTTTTGCTTCCGCATATTGGATCCGTTATCGGGTCAATCTTCGGTTCATCACAGGACACGCTGGCCTAAAAACCAGGGTCGTCACATCTACCTAACCAACAAATAAACTAAGTGTAGTACAACCTATCAATTCTAAGCATGACCTATCAAATTAGTAACAATTGTAGCAGACATTAATCTAGAGAATCATGGAATTTGTAATAATAAGCTATGGAATATCAAACCAAGTATAAATTGTCTACCAACCTACAAGCATGAATTAAATTGTAGTACAACCCATCAAGCATAAGAATAATCCATCAAATTAATCTACAAACCCATTCAATGAAAACCCATGCTCAGCCATCACTAAATCCTTAATTAATCACACATAGACATGCAACCAATATAGAGAATCTTGTGTAGAGATCAATTCCCAAATAATCACAGATAAGACAACATGTAATCAAATAGAGAATCAATAGAAATAATTAATCCATATGAATCATGTAAGAAATAATTCCTAATTTAATCACACATAGACATGTAAATAAATTAGACAATTAATAGGAAGAATTAAACTATAGAAATCATAGAAATATACTAAGATTCATTAAATTCATAAGTCTAGAACACTAATCACAACAATATATATAAATCCCCAAAAATAGAAATACAAGGGTTTAGATTGCACAAGACTTAGGGTTCATCCAAGCCCTAAGTGTAGATCTAGCCAATCATGGAGGAGGTAGATGTGGTCATGAAACCCTCAAAGGGCAAGCTCCAAACATGGCTCCATCTTCTTCTTCCTCTTCTTCTTCTTTTTCTTCTTTGAAGCTCTAGAGAGAGAGAGTATGTGGATCTAGAGATGGGTTCTTGAGATGTGCCTCCACTTCCCTCTTTTCTTCTAACCCTAATCTCTAACTTTTCTGGAGAGAGAAAATGAAATTACAATGTAAAAGTAAAATAATAAAAAGTTCTCTTACAAAATGGGTCACTTCCCTTTAAATAGAATGTCCTTTTTCTTAGTTATTAAATAAAAAATATAGCCCTAAAAATATCTAATCCCGAAATTATGTGGTAGGTAGAAATCGGCGCGCTTGGGAATTAGACAGCTCATTGCCAGCACATTTTCGATCGATCAAACTTTTCTTCAATCGATCAGAGTTTGTTCGATTGATCCAACTTTTGATCAATCTGGGTTAAATCGATCCAACTCTGATCAATCTCACTTTTCTTAGATCTATCTAACTTGGCAGTTTTTTAGCATCAGCCTCCTTTTGCTCTAAATTCTCATAAAGACTTAGTTTGACTCTAAAAAGGCCTTAAGAAGCCATTTTTAGCTCGTTTTAACTTTATTGACCTGAAATAGACAAAACACAAATAAGTACTAAAACGGATAAATAAAGATAGATAAATGGACTAAAATACCCTCGCTTAAGGGGTTTAAATGCGCACTTTTCAGCGCTTATCACCGGATATCATCTATGTTCGAGTTGTCTCCATCGTCACGGACGTCACTTCTCTTCTTAGGATCTTCACCTTCTAAGGTTGTGGAAACCCTAAAAGCCGCCACTACAGTATCAGCCTTAAAAATAATACGAGAAAAGGAACCTCTTCTATTAAGGCCTATGCCTTCTTTTATAGAAGCAAATAAAGGTTTGGTGGGCTTTTAAGTCTTTTGGCCTATCTGAGATAAGATATGGCTTGTAAAGAGAACAATTCCGTAACTTAAATCTGACATGTCATGGAAGGTTCGAGCTTTAGGAACTAGGGCTCAAGCTTTAAGGTTCGGGCTCGAGTTGTAGGAACAAGGGCTCGAGGTTTAAGGTTCAGGCTCAAGCTTTAAGAATAAGGCTCGAGCTTTTTTGGATTGGTGCTCGAGCTTCACTACATGGTGCTCGATCTTCACTTTGACACTTAGCCAAATTTATTCAATTATTTTTTGAAGCGTCTTTTTCTTTAACATTTAGAATATTCTTGGGGCTTCATCTCTTTTAACATTGCTCAATCCAAGCTTCATGAGCTCGAGCACTAGGTACCAGGCTCGAGCTTTAAGTACTCAAGGCTCGAGCTTTCGGTAATGGTGCTCGATCCTTGAGGTTAGGCATGAGGTCTGGGAGCTTGATTCTTCCATGGAAATTAACTCTTTAAATTCCGATGCCTTGTGCTCGAGCTTAAGGGTCAAGGCTCGAGCACCCTGAGTTGGGGCTCGAGCTCTAAGGTACAAGCTCGATCTTTAGTACCTTGTTTACTTTTCTTCTTTGACTTGTAGGGCTTGAGCGTCAAGACTTAGGCTCGAGCTTTGGATCCTGAATTCTTCTAAACTTCACCATTTAAGCTCTCGACTTACTCTGGATGACCGGCAACGACTCTATAAGCTTCGATATTATCATAAAGTCCCGGTTTTAACCGTTTCTCTGGGAAAGTACCTATAACACACATTAAACATAAATTAGTTTAACAATGGATAGAAGTATCACTTTAGGCCATAACATATGTATATTTAGGGGCTTGAATATACAATATTCAGCGCTCATCAATAGCTCAACCACCTAGAGTGTTTTTCCTAGTTCCCTCTAGGTTACATTAACGCCACGGACCCTGGTACCTCCTCGGCATCCGGGTTTTCTCAAAAACCCTTTAATCAAAACTTTCCCCAAAGTTTCT
Organism: Cornus florida; assembly: GCF_030987335.1. Lineage (NCBI taxonomy): Eukaryota > Viridiplantae > Streptophyta > Magnoliopsida > Cornales > Cornaceae > Cornus > Cornus florida. The sequence goes on along the minus strand of NW_026775579.1, from coordinate 54,438,033 downwards.
TATTTTATTTTTTCAAATCAATTTCCCTTTTTACGCCCAATGATGTACATGAATATCTCATGCCTTTCAATGCTATGACAATAAAGAACTTTATAATTCATAAAATCAACATATATCCATATAGCAAATTCTAACAAGTTATTGCACACAATAAGTAAAAAAAATCAACACTTAAGCATGTTTTTCATACAAATCAACTTATACACATATCCGTGAGCTTCATACACAACAATTAAATCATTTAGAGATAATCAACACAAATTAAGCATATTAGGCAACAATTAACAAGGAAAATTCACAAAGGAACAAGAAATTTCATAGATTAGGAATCCTTACCTCTTAAGATGCAAAAATCCCCAAAATGGGTCCTAAAATTTGAAATCCCTAGAGTGCACCAAATGAGGAATTGCTTACATCAATGAGTATATCTTGCCGTGCTCTCCGATTTGTCACAAATGGCATCCAAAAATTCTAAGAAATGAGAGAGTAATTGAAGTTTGAAGATTTACTTGAAAAGGAAAAGAAAAATGAACAAGAAGAGGGTGAGAAAGTGAGCTTACGGGAGAGAGAGAATTTGAGGCCAAATGTGGCCTCTTGGCCATTAAAATAAAAGTTAGTGGTGGGTCCCACCACTAAAAATCCATTTTTTCTTAAATTTTATACCACTAAATCAAAATGCTCCAATTACATCATAACCACAAATTTAACATTAAAACAAGTAACTTATACACAAAATATTTATGCATGGTACGCATTGGATAAAATCCCTGTACGCAACAATTCTAGTAGCAGGTCCCGCTTAGGACTGTCTGGCCCGTAAAACGGAAAAATGCCAAATTGCCAACCATTGCATTTGTAAGAGTTCTAAACTCAAAGAAATGTCCCAACCTGCAACAACCCGGGTCTTATTCAACCCGGTGGGTCAGTGATAAACCGAGGATTGGCCCGATAATGGATACGAAATGCGGAAGCAAAAGATAAACCAAGGTCTCTAGGGATATTAATCATCCCTAAGACACCAATGTGACCTTCCATGAAGTCACGGAACTTAAGAAAAGCGAATGAGCAAATGAGAGTCAAAACGGGCTAAATCCGTCAATTATGGGCAAAATGGTCAATTCACAAATAAAAGGAGAAAATTGACTCTAAACAAGGTGAATATAACCTAATATTATCATTTCACAACATTCCAAGAGGTTCTAAGAACTTTGGACAAGAATTCCCCAAAAACGCCCTTTCCCGATTTAAGCAAAAACTGACCCAATCTCACTAAAACATGAATACTTCTCACTGTGATTTGACTCTAAGAATGGAATAGGTACAATTGGAAATTTGACTCAAAATCCTTTAGTTTAGGCTTAAGAATCACCCTATTTAGATTAGAAATGAAGGAGATATGACCGTTTGAAGTTGGAACTTCAGTGCTGGAACAAAATATAAAAGGCAGGTGTATGAGGGGAGTTTCAGTCGACCGAAATAAACTAAAGGCTGACCAAAACTGGCAGAAACTTTTCAAAAACCTGATTTTTAAGAGTGGGACACTTCGGTAGACTGACATAAGCCATCGGTCGACTGAAATAAGCCATCGTTCGACCGAAATGGCCCTGAAAAGTGTTTTTGGCTACTGGAATGTTCATTTTTACAAACCAAAAAGGCATCGGTCGACCGAAATGGTATTTTGGTTGACCAAAACACCTTGAATCCTGCTGGAAGCTTTGCTAAACATGTGAGATTTGAAATTGGACCTATGGAATTCATTCTACCCATATGCATAGGTCAAAATTGATTCTTTTTAAGGGAAATGAAGCATGTAAACATGTCAACAAGCATAATATGAATTATTTATACATAGAACTATGGCTCATGGCCTCATACATATCATTTACAAGAATCTCACATGCTAAACCTCCAAAGTTTGTTAAAATACATTCTTAAAGTAAAAGATGGTACCGAATGACTATAAGTACTAAATTAAGCATGTTTGACCCTTAGCTTTGTTACACACACATCCAAAGAGTATCAAAAGGTGCACTTAAGGGCACATTACATTGTTGAAAAATAAATACATATTTTGTCATAATAAGCAAAATGAAACAAGATATGCTAACAAGTGCATATTCTAATATAACAAAAATACTCCAAGTAGTCTAGTAAGTCTAAGATTGTTGTGCATCCCACAATAATGTTTCTTTACCTGAAAAACACCTGGTAACTTCGGGGTGAGTAAACAAGTTTACTCGTAGGGAATGAGCATGTATAAGTCTAACTTATTACAAAGTTTGTAATTTAATATAATTCAATTCATGCTATTAAAGTGACATTAAAACTTTCAACATAACATAATGAGATGCAAATTCACAAAATTAACAACTTAGAATTGAAATGCGAAATCAAACCAAGGTGCATACTTGGATATTGCCTGGATTAAAACCGTACTCTTGGGATCACTTTAGGGCTTGGTGGTTCATTGCGGCCCAATCCAAAGTTTGTGTAAAAGAGAGTGGTGTTGGACTATGGTCAAGTTTTACATTTATAATATGCCACTACTACCTTTCACTAAAAATATAGTTAGAGCGAGTAAGGATCGTCCCAAGGGATTGGTGGGTCATATTAGGTTGTAGAATCAAGATTAGGGTTAGTAGGTCAAGTAATCAAAAGATTGGTTAGTGATTGAATTATACTAAGATGCAATTTAATCTAAAGTAAACAATTAAATATAATAGAGAGAAAATAAAAGAGAGAGATCTTGGGGTTTAGAGATCACCATTAAGCATAGCTTTTCTACACCCTTAATGAATGATTAATGAGGGGGAAAACATGTATTGCAACATTAGTGTGTGTGTGTGGTTGTTTCAACAAGTATGGATGACTAATTAAGTATATATTGTCTAAGCAACATACTAGATAGCACAATATATCAAACTAAGCCATTAATCCTTTCTTTAAGCTCACAATCCAAACACATCACAAGGTTAGATACATATGCTACTTGCTTTCATAAGTATGGAACATCAAACAACAAGCATGGATTGTCCTCCCATTTAACATCTAAACTACAACTACACTATAATAAAGCTAATGATATGAAATTAAACTAATTAATCTAAGGGAGAGGCACAATCCATCAAGAAATGAGTATGAACCATCAAATAAACCACAAGAGCATTCCATTAAGCATTTTGTCTTGACAATTTCTAGATCTATAGCATTAATACACATAGACATGCATCAATAGCACAAAATCTAGAGACAAACACATGAACATCTATTCTAGCATACATAGACATATGGATAGAATGAAATGATCAATTGGAAGCATTAAACCACACAAATCATTGAACAAACAAGATCTATGTATATAAATATGTCAAAACATGTATCACAATACAAATCCCCTCAAAAATACATAAATCAAAATGTAGAAAACAAGCTTAAGGCTAACTCTAGCCCCAAGAGGATGTCTAGCCACTCATGGATGGTGTCCTAATACCCTCAAGGGCTAACTCCATAGTAGAGATTGCTCTTCTTCTTGGTTGATGGAAGAACTCCAAGCTTGTGTCTCTAGCCTCTTCTCTTCTTTTCTTCCTCATTAAGAATATGAAAATTGTGTCTCGAGTGTATCTATGTTGTATATGTCAAGAATGGCTCATATTCCTTATATAGGTAGGTTAAATGTCACCCCCAATGAGCTGGGCTCGTACACCAATATTCCTTCCAATGATTAGATATGAGATAACTTTTAATGAGCTGGAAATTAGATTTTCTCAGGCTTGAGGAAGTTCGATCAATCGAACTTATGGTGAGATCGATCGAACATGGCTGAGATCTATCGAATTTAAGCTAGATCAATCCTCTATGGCGGCGCCTTTTTAGATAAAGACAAATCTGAGATATTTTGAAGATATTTTTGGGTAAGAGACAAGTGTGGTAGGTAGGGTGGTATAACTTGATAAGACGGAATCTTTTCGATCGATTAGAAGAAAGTTGGATCGATCGAACTTTGTAGGATCTTTGGATAAGGACAAAAGAGCTTGGATCCATCTTGAAATGCTGAGATCGATGACCTTTTGATCGATCGAATATTTCCTGAGATCGATCGAACTTGCTGAATTTCCACCACTTGTTTCCTTTTCCTCCCACTTTGCTCATTTCTTTGATTCATCTCAAAATTGCTTCAATTATTCTCTTATTTAGTTGAGTTAGCTTATTTTGGGGATAAGTACCTGAAAATGAAAATAATACAAAATCAATCTAAAGCCGAAAAATAAGATAGAAAAAGGTTCTAGAATACCTAAGCTTAAGGGGTTTAAATGCGCACTTTTCAGCACTCATGAGGGCTATTAACCCATAGATACCTTCTCCTAGTGCGCACTATAGTGCAGGGAGCTCTCTATCTCCCGTACTAGAACCAAGTCCTAGCAAAGTCATGTTCTTGATAATATCCCAGGTTTCCAAAATCAACAAGTAGAACAACTTGTCATGATATGTGATAAAACACAACAAGTTCTATGAATTACATAACTAAATCATTAGATCAATATGATAGAAATTAAATATACCAACTAAGTAATTTCTCTAGATTTCAACAATTGTCCAAATGATTCTAATTTAATATATAACAAGGAGTAATTCATGGCCATGCCATATATCAAGTCAAAAAATGAAATACAAACATGGTACAAATAATTAGAATTTAAATCAACGTAAATCAATTAATCATTTATTTCTCATTTCAATACAAGACATGTATACAACTTGGATATCACTACAAGAACAATTAAATCACTTGGAAAATAAATTATAACACCCCTTACCTCAATAGAGAATAGAATCTCTATAATCCAAGCAGCCAAGCTTAAAAATGGAAAATCAAATAAGGGTTTTATAGAGGAAAGTGAGAGGAAACTAAAGTATTCCAAGCTTAATGGTTTAAGGTGAGTGGAAGGACACCAAAATGAAGTCTAAAGCTTTAAACCAAGCTTAGTCTTCAATGGTGGCTTGGTTAGGGTTCTTGAGAGAAAAGAGATGAATGAATTAAATGTGAAAACCCCAAGTTAAAATAGTGGGATTCTCCACTCACTAGGTGCTCTTGCACTACCTCTCACACACACACACTTGTAAGACTAAAGGTGAGTCATACCTTGTCATGAATCTAAGTAAGCTTCCAAGATTAAATATCAAGCCTACACTTGTCAACCATCCATGCCAACAAGTGTTCCTATCCTAGGCCAACAAATAGGTAAATCTCCACCATCCATGTGTCATGAGATTAAGCCTCCAAGCGGTTTCACTATAAAACCAACAAGTGGTACCTTAGGAATGTGACACTTGTCACATTTTCCAGAAATTGCAAAAAGGTCCTTTTTAAAAATATCTTCCAAATTAAATTACAAAATGGTCCCTAAGAAGAAAAATAATTACTTTGCATAATTACACTAAAACCCCAAAAGTTTAGAATAATTACCAAAAGTCATGCATTTATTCCCTTTTACAAGAAAAGTAAACATTTAGCATGCTTTTCTACAAAAGTAAAAATGTAAATATCATGGATGTATGCAAAGCTGGAATCAAATCCGAGCACAAAAAGTTAGGTTATGTAAGGAAAAATGCTAAACGAGAAAAAAGACAAAATAGGAAAAAAGAAGAAAAAAGAAATTACTGAAAATAGAAAAGAAGGAAAATGACCGGGTCATTATAACATACCCTCCTTAAAAGGGATTTTGTCCCCAAAATCAAATCGTACCTTAAAGAGAAAACAAATGGGGATACCGAGAGCAAACCTCCTGCTCGAGCTCCAAGGTAGCCTCTTCAACGCCATGGTGCCACCACAAGACCTTGACCAATGGAATGGTCTTGGTCCGCAAGACCTGCTCCCGTGAATCAAAAATCTGGACTGGACCTTCCTCCTAGGTCACGTCAACATCTGTCCATCGTAAAACATGTGATGGATTTAGCTCGTACTTCTTCAGCATAGAAACATGAAAGATATTTTGAACCCTATCCAAGTCTGACGGCAATGCCAAACGATAAACAACCTCACCGATGTGTTCCAAAATCTCAAATGGTCCAATGAACCTAGATGATAACTTGCCGGTCTGTCGAAATCTCAAAAGTCCCTTGCGCGGAGAAATCTTAAGAAAGACATGGTCTCCTACCTTGAAAGACAAGGATCGTCTCCTCCTGTCAGTGTAACTCTGCTGTCTGCTCTGTGCGGTAACCAACCGCTGTCGAGTCAACTTAATCTTTTCTGTACTCTCAATGATAATTTCAGGACCTAAGCAAACGGTATCACCAACCTTGGCCCAACAAACTAGAGATCTACAAGGCCTGCCATATAACGCCTCAAAAGGTGCTATGCCAATAATGGCCTGGTAACTGTTGTTATAGGCAAACTCAACCAAAGGCAATTTGGTCTCCCAACTACAACCGAAATCCAAGATACAAGCCCTCAACATATCCTGCAATACCTGAATTGTGCGTTCTGACTGACCATCAGTCTGAGGATGCAATGCCGTGCTCAAATGAAGCCCTATGTCAAGAGCCTCCTGAAAACTCTGCCAAAAGTGAGATGTGAACCATGGATCCCTATCCGAAACAATGTATACAGGAACTCCGTAAAGCTTGACAATCTGTCTCATATACAGTCCACTCAGTCTCTCTGCACTATCTGTCACTGCTATGGGCAGGAAGTGTGCTGTCTTAGTCAACCTGTCAACTATGACCCAAATGACATCATTCCCTGCCTGAGACCTCGGAAGTTCCGTTACGAAATCCATGGTGATATGCTCCTATTTCCACTCAGCCACTGGTAATGGTTGTAATAATCCTGTCGGTCACTGATGTTCTGCCTTCACTTGCAGACATGTAAGGCATCGAGCCACAAACTGTGAAACATCCCATTTCATGCCATGCCACTAAAATTGTTGCCGAAGATTGTGATACATTTTCGTACGACTAGGATCAACTGTGAGCCGATAATGGTGAAAATCCTGAAGAACGTCTTCACAACAAGACAAAGGAACAAACATCATCCCCTGATACCTGAGACCACCATCTGAAATCCATACATGGATGGCCTTCATTTCCCCATCCTCCAACGGTGCCATAACAACTCTGCTAACAAGAGCCGGTTGAGACACAAAGCTAAATAAAATAACTGGTGAAACATCCTCATAACACTGTAAACTAAGATCTGCAAGCTCTCTTAGCATCCTCCATCTGTGAATGGAAATGCTAGCAAGAGTTCCCCGCGACTTCTTACTCAATGCATCGGCTACCACATTGGTGTCTATGAACTCAACCCATCTGTGCTGTCTCAAGTTCAAATCCTTGTAAGAGAAGAGATACTTAAGACGCTTGTGATCAAAGAAAACCTCAAACTTCTCCATGTACAAATAGTGTCTCCACCCTTTTAGGGCAAAGATTACTACTGCTAACTCTAAATCATGTGTCGGATAATTCAACTCGTGAGTCTTCAACTATTGAGACCCGTAAGCAACTACCCATTCTGTTTGCATCAAGACACAACCCAAACCTTCTCGCGAAGCATCACAGAAGATCACATAACCCAACCCACGTTCAGGAATGATCAAAACTGGAGCCGATGTCAACCTGACCTTTAACTCCTGAAAAGTAAACTCACAAGCCTCGTTTCATACGAACTTGACCCCCTTGCGGGTAAGTCGAGTCATAGGTGCCACTAAATGAGAGAAATCCCAAACAAATTTTTGGTAATAGCCGGCTAGGCTAGGAAAACTCTGAATCTCATACATTGTCTTCAGAGGTTCCCAATCCATCACCGATTCAATCTTTGACAAATCTACTGCAACACCGCCCTCTGACACAACATGTCTAAGGAATTTCACTTCTGATAGCCAAAATTCACACTTCGCGAACTTGGCGTACAACTGATTATCCCTAAGGATTTGCAACACTATCCTTAAATGATATTTATGCTCCTCTACTGAAGCTGAGTATATGAGAATGTCGTCAACAAAGACCATAACGAATTGATCAAGATGGTTACTGAATACACGGTTCATCAAGTCCATAAAAGCTATTGGAGCATTGGTCAAACCAAATGGCATCACCAGAAACTCATAATGGCCATACTGTGTACGGAAAGTGGTCTTGGATATATCCTCATCCTTAACCCTCAACTGATAGTAACCTGACCTCAAATCAATCTTCGAAAAATACGTGGCTCCTTTCAACTGATCAAACAAGTCATCATTCCTTGGCAAAGGATACCTGTTCTTGATCGTAATGTGATTTTATTTCCGATAATCAATGCAAAGTCTCAAGGACCCATCCTTCTTCTTCGCAAAAAGAATCGGTGTTTCCCTGGGTGAAGCACTGGGACGAATAAAGCCCTTAGCTTTCAAATCATCCAATTGAGCTTTCAGTTCATCCAATTCTACTAGTGCCATCTGGTACGGTGCCATAGAAATCGGCGCAGTACTGGGAATGACGTCGATGGCAAACACAACTTCTCAAAGAGGAGGAAGCTCCGTCAATTCCTTTGGAAAAACATCCAGAAACTCCATAACAACTGCTAAATAAACACGGCCCGAATTGCTGTCCTCGTCAGCTAATAGGCTAACCAAGTAAGACCTGTGGTGACTCCAGTAACCAATATTAAAAATCATTGTCCAGTGGGAATCGCTCCAATCTCCCATGAGTGAAAATAATCTCCTATGGGAGTGCAAACAGAAAATCGTCCGCGGGAGCAATCGATCGTGGCACGAAAGAAAGACAACCAATCCATCCCAAGAATGACGTTAAAACCCATCATGTCAAAAACGGAGAAATCAAACTCTAAAATCCGCCTAACTATCTCAATAGCACAACCTCGACAAACATGGTCCAAAAATACTGGACCCCAACTGGTGTGTGAACATAAAGGAAACCATCCCATTGCGTGACCTTCAGACCCAAAGAATGTGCAAATGCAGCAGATATGAATGAATGTGATGCACCTCTGTCAACATGAACTCTGGCCCAAGAACTGAAAACTGGAAAGATACCTTGAACTGTAGAAGTCCCTGCGGAGGTATCGGCCTGTGGCAATGCATAAGCTCGTCCCGGAGTCCCCGACTACTGAGAACTGCCCTAGTGGCCTGACTGATGTCCAGAAGCAGTAGGTGTAGAACCTCTACTTGGATAAGAACTAACTGGCGGTGCCACTGGCTGTGGTGCCTGAGGTACCCTGAAACCCGACTGAACAACTGTAGACTGTGCTGGTGTGGCCTGTGAACTAGTGCCACCCTGTGCTCTGCTCTGTGGATGAGGGAAATCCTTTCTCATGTGACCGAGTTGCTTGCAATGGTTGCAAGTCCCCTAAAACCCCTTTGTTGAAGCTATAGGCTTACTAGCCTATAACTGACTGGCTTATGGTTGAAGCTGTGGGTAGCGAGGCTTGATGTGCCCCAGCTGCTGACAATGGTGACAAATCACTCCTCGAGATGACCCCGAAGATATTAGAACTGTAGATGCAGACTGAGCCTACTATAACTGTCCCTGAGTGCGTGAAGTGACCTCGGCCTTAGCCTTTTTTCACTGATTCCAGGAAGATAACAGAGTGTCACTGCGAGGCTGCTTGTGAGAACTCCTGATTCGTAACTAATCTCGTTCCTCTGCCTCAGCTAGCATGGCCCTCTGGACCACCTCTCTATAAGTCCTCAAATCAAGAATTGAGACCCATGGCCTGATGTTAAGATGTAGTCCATCCTAAAATTTCATTGCCCTGTCCTCATCTGTCGCCACCATATCCTCGGTATAACGAGAAGTAAATCGTGTCTCATACTCAATGACACTCATAGTGCCTTGATAAAGACCTGTGAACTATATCCTCATCTTTCGCCTTATAGCCCTAGGAAAGAAGCGGTCGAAGAACAATGTCCTAAACTCCTCCCAAGTCATCACCTCTATATCGTGGATATTGGTCATAGACCTCTACCAGATATCGGCATCTCCTATGAATATAGAGGCTGTCAAGGAGATCCTCAATCAGTCTGCTAGCAAGCGGATGCATATTCCCTACAAACTAGTCGATTTTAACCCTCTGTACTTCATGAAGTAATGCAATGCCTCATTAACAACTGGTGCCAGTGCTGGTGCCGACACCGGAATCTGCATCCCTATGATATATGGATGAAACATCTGCTGAATGGACTTTGACATTCCCAGAGCCACTCCTTGTGCGATCTACTCCTCATAAGTTGGAGCTCGTGGTGGATTAGGACCCATGCCACGAACTGGAATCCTAAGCCTTCCCTAACCCCTCGTAAACTCAGTGTCGTCAACCTGCTCCTCAATGCCCTAATGTGAAGACTCCCCATGCGTGACTACTATGATACTATACGTACGCAAAGAAAGAGGTCAACAATAACACGAGTTATTATGACCGAATGCAATTTACGCTATGAATACACGGAACAAGAAGCATGTTAATGTATGGGACGTATAGTTATGCTAAAGCAGGTAAGCATATACAGCATGCTAAACTGATACTGAAAACTTCTAGGTACTTAAACACGTAAGCACATAAACATGTCATTAAACTAAGCATGTAAACATGTTATAATACTAAAACATGTTACCGAGTAGTATAAACATATCAAAGAAAATCAACGAAAGCATGATATGCACCCAAACCCGTCATCCAAGGTTTTTGAACCTAGGAGCTCTGATACCACTTGTAACGAACCGGTGAGTCAGTGATGAACCTAGGATTGACCTGATAATGGATCCAAAATGCGGAAGCGAAAGATAAACCAAGGTCTCTAGGGTTATTAATCATCCCTAAGACACCAATGTGACCTTACATGAAGTCACGGAACTCAAGAAAAATAAATGAGAAAACGAGAGTCAAAACGGGCTAAATCCGTCAATTAAGGGCAAAATGGTCAATTCACAAATAAAAGGAGAAAATTGACTTTAAACAAGTCAAACAAGGTGGATATAACCTAATATTATTATTTCACAACATTCCAAGAGGTTCTAAGAACTTTGGACAAGAATTCCCCAAAAACGCCCTTTCCCGGTTTAAGCAAAAACTGACCCTATCTCACTAAAACATGAATAACTCTCACTATGATTTGAATCTGAGAATGGTATAGGTACATTGGAAATATGACTCAAAATCCTTGAGTTTAGGCTTAAGAATCACCCTATTTGGATTAGAAATAAAGGAGATATGATCGTTTGAAGTTGGAACTTCAGTGCTGGAACAAAATATGGAAGGCAGGTGTATGAGGGGAGTTTTGGTCGACCGAAATAAAGTTTCGGATGAACTAAACTGGAATTTTTTTTCAAAAACCTGATTTTTAAGAGTGGGACACTTCGGTAGATCAACATAAGCCACTGGTCGACCGAAATAAGCCATTGGTCGACCGAAATGGCCCAGAAAAGTGTTTTCGGCTACTGGAATGTTCGTTTTTACAAACCAAAAAGGTATGAGCTTGATGGGCCAGAATGGGCGGGAAGAGGAAGTGCTAGACCACCTCCCCCCACACTCAAAATCAAAAAAGAATAAAAAAAAAAAAATGAAGGCCTAAATGGGAAAGTAAGTAGGCGTGAAGAAAATAGCAAAAGAAAGAGACGAAAACTAGAATGGATATATAAATCATAAAGACAAGTCGAAATCCAAAAATTTTTTTCAAACGAAAACAATAAAGACGAAGCAGAAAGATCAAGCCTAAAATAAGTATAGAAAAACACCTCAAATCCTGCTACAAGCTTTGCTAAACGTGTGGGATTTGAAATTGGACCTACGGAATTCATTCAACCCATATACATAGGTCAAAACTGATTCTTTTTAAGGGAAATTAAGCATGTGAACTTGTCAACAAGCATAATATGAATTATTTATACATAGAACTATGGCTCATGGCCTCATACACATCATTTACAAGAATCACACATGCTAAACCTCCAAATTTTATTAAAATACATTCTTAAAGCAAAAGATGGTACCAAATGACTACAAGTACTAAATTAAGCATGTTTGGCCCTTGGTCTTGTTACACACACATCCAAAGAGTATCAAAAGGTGCACTTAAGTGCACATTACATTGTTGAACAATAAATATATATTTTGTCATAATAAGCATAATGAAACAAGATATGCAAACAATTGCATATTCTAATATAACAAAAATGCTACAAGTAGTTTAGCAAGTCTAAGATTGTTGTGCATCCCACAATAATGCTTCTTCACCTGAAAAACACCCGGTAACTTCGGAGTGAGTAAACAAGTTTACTCGTAGGGAATGAGCATGCATAAGTCTAACTTATTACAAAGTTTGCAATTAAATATAATTCAATCCATGCCATTAAAGTCACATTAAAACTTTCAACATAGTATAACGAGATGCAAATTCACAAAGTTAGCAACTTGGAATTTAAATGCAAAATCAAACTAAAGTGGACACTTGGATATTGCCCGGATTAAAACCATAATCTTGGGATCACTTTAGGGCTATTAACCCATGGGTACCTTCTCCTAGTGCGCAATATAGTTTAGGGAGCTCTCTATCTCTAGTACTAGAACTAAGTCCTAGCCAAGTCATGTTCTTGATAATATCCCAAGTTTCCAAAATCAACAAGTAGAACGAACATGTCATGATATGTGATAAAACATAACAAGTTCTATGAATTACATGACTAAATCATTAGATCAATATGATAGAAATTAAATATACTAACTAAGTAATTTCTCTAGATTTCAAGAGTTGTCCAAATGATTCCAATTTGAAATATAACAAGGAGTAATTCATGGCCATGCCATATATCAAGTAAAAAAATGAAATACAAACATGGTACTAATAATTAGAATTTAAATAAACTTAAATCAATTAATCATTTATTTCTCATTTCAATAAAAGACATGCATATAACTTCGATATCACTACAAGAACAATTAAATCACTTGGGAAATAAATTATAACACCCCCAACCTCAATAGAGAATAGAATCTCTATAATCCAAGGCAACCAAGCTTAAAAATGGAAAATTAAACAAGGGTTTTATGGAGTTGAGTGAGAGGAAACTAAAGTATTCCAAGCTTAATGGTCTAAGATGAGTGGAAGGACACCAAAATGAAGTTTAAAGCTTTAAACCAAGCTTAGTCTTTAATGGTGGCTTGGTTAGTGTTCTTGAGAGGAAAGAGATGAATGAATTAAATGTGAAAACCCCAAGTTAAAATGGTGGGATTCACCACTCACTAGATGCTCTTGCACTACCTCTCACACACACACACTTGCAAGACTAAAGGTGAGTCATACACTTGTCATGAATCTAAGTAAGCTTCTAAGATTAAATATCAAGCCTACACTTGTCAACCATCCATGCCAACAAGTGCTCCTATCCTAGGGCAACAAATGGGTAAATCTCCACCCTTCATCTGTCATGACATTAAGCTTCCAAGCGGTTTCACCAAAAAACCAACAAGTGGCACCTTAGGAATGTGACACTTGTCACATTTTCCAGAAATTACAAACAGGTCCTTTTTGAAAATATCTTCCAAATTAAATTACAAAATGGTCCCTAAGAAGAAAAATAATTACTTTACATAATTACACTAAAACCCCAAAAGTTTAGAATAATTACCAAAAGTCATGCATTCATGCCCTTTACAAGAAAAGTAAACATTTAGCATGCTTTTCTACAAAAGTAAAAATGTAGATATCATGGAAATTAATATCATGGATGTTTGCAAAGTCGGAATCAAATCCGAGCACAAAAAGTGAGGCTATGTAAGGAAAAATGCTAAACGAGAAAAAGACAAAATAGGGAAAAGGACAAAAAAAAGAAATTACTGAAAATAGAAAAGAAGGAAAATGACCGGGTCATTACAATGTACCTTCCGTAAAAGGGATTTTGTCCCCGAAATCAAATGAAACCTGAGAGAGAAAACGAATGGGGATACCGAGAGTGAACCTCCTGCTCGAGCTCCAAGGTAGCCTCCTCAACGCCATAGTGCCTCTACAAGACCTTGACTAATGGAATGGTCTTGGTCCGCAAGACCTACTCCTGTGAATCAAGAATCTGGACTGGACCTTCCTCGTAGGTCACGTCCTCATAAAACAAGTAATGGATCTGGCTCGTTCTTCCTCAGTATAGAAGCATAAAAGAAGTTGTGAACCCTATCCAGGTCTGGCGGCAATGCCAAACGATAAACAACCTCACTAATGCGTTCTAAAATCTCAAATGGTTCAATGAACCAAACGATAAACAACATTGCCAGTCTGTCAAAATCTCAAAAGTCCCTTGTACGGAGAAATCTTGAGAAAGACATGGTCTCCTATTTCGAAAGACAAAGATCGTCTCCTCCTATCAGTGTAACTCTACTGTCTGCTCTATGCAGTAACCAACCGCTACCGAATAAACTTAATCTTTTTTGTAGTCTCAATGACAATGTCGGGACCCAAGGAAACGGTATCACCAACCTCGGTCCGACAAACTAGAGATCTACAAGGCCTGCCATACAACACTTTAAAAGGTGCCTTACCAATACTAGCCTAGTAACTGTTGTTATAGTCAAAATCAACCAAAGACAAGTAGTCCTCCCAACTACCACCGAAATCCAAGATACAAGCCCGTAACATATCGTCCAATACCTGAATAGTGCGTTCTGACTGACCATCAGTCTAAGGATGGAATGCCGTGCTAAAATGAAGCCTTGTGTCAAGAGCCTACTGAAAACTCTACCAAAAGTGAGATGTGAACCGCGGATCCCTATCCGAAAAAATGGATACAGGAACTCCGTGAAGCTTGACAATCTGTCTCACATACAGTCCATTCAGTCTCTCTGCACTATCTGTCACTGTTATGGGTAGGAAGTGAGCCGTCTTAGTCAACCTGTCAACTGTAACCCAAATGACATCATTCCCTTCCTGAGACCTCAGAAGTCCCGTTACGAAATCCATGGTGATATGCTCCCATTTCCACTTAGCCACTGGTAATGGTTGTAATAGTCCTGCTGGTCGCTGATGCTTTGCCTTCACTTGCTGACAAGTAAGGCATCGAGCCACAAACTGTGAAACATCTCGTTTCATGCCCTGCCACCAAAACAGTCGCCGCAGATTATGATACATTTTCATACCACTAGGATGAACTGCAAGCCTATAGTGGTGAAAATCCTAAAAAACGTCTTTACGACAAGACAAAGGAACAAACATCATCCCCTTGTACCTGAGACCACCCTCTAAATGTAAGGTCCAACCCTCTACTCTCTGACCATCTGAAATTCGAACATGGATGGCCTTCATCTCCCCATCCTCCAACTGTACCTCAATAACTCTGCTAACAAGAGCCGGTTGAGCCATAAGGCTAAGCAAAATAGCTGGTGAAACATCTTCATAACACTGTAAACTAAGATTTGCAAGCTCTCCTAGCATCCTCCATATGTGAATGGAAATGCTAGCAAGAGTTCCCCGCGAGTTCTTACTCAATGCATCGGCTACCATATTGGCCTTACATGAATGGTACCGTAAGTCAAAGTCATAATCCTCCATGAACTCAACCCATATATGCTGTCTTAAGTTCAGATCATTTTATGAGAAGAGATACTTGAGACTCTTGTGATTAGAGAAAATCTCAAACTTCTCCCCGTACAAACAGTGTCTCCACCCCTTTAGGGCAAAGATTACTACTGCTAACTTTAAATCATGTGTCGGATAATTCAACTCGTGAGTCATCAACTGTCGAGACCCATAAGTAACTACCCATTCTGTCTGTATCAAGACATAACCCAAACCTTCATGCGAAGCATCATAGAAGATCGCATAACTCGAACCACGTTCAGGAATGATCAAAACTAGAGCCGATGTCAACCTGACCTTCAACTCCTGAAAAGCAAACTCACAAGCCTCGTTCCATACGAACTTGACCCCCTTGCGTGTAAGTTGAGTCATAGGTGCCACTAAACGAGAGAAATCCTGAACAAATTTTCGGTAATAGCCGGCTAGACCAAGAAAACACTAAATCTCAAACACTGCCTTTGGAGGTTCCCAATCCATCACCGATTCAATCTTTGACGGATCTACTGCAACACCGCCCCCTGACACAACATGTCCAAGGAACTTCACTTCTGATAACCAAAATTCACACTTCTCGAACTTGGCGTACAACTGATTATCCCTAAGGATTTGCAACACTGTCCTCAAATGATATTTGTGTTCCTCCACCGAAGCTGAGTATATGAGAATGTCGTTAACAAAGACCACAACGAATTGATCAAGATGGTTACTGAATAACGGTTCATCAAGTCCATAAAAGTTATTGGAGCATTGGTCAAACCAAATGGCATCACCATAAACTCATAATGGCCATACTGTGTATAGAAAGCAGTCTTGGATATATCCTCATCCTTAACCCTCAACTGATAGTAACCCAACCTCAAATTAATCTTCGAAAAACAAGTTGCTCCTTTCAACTGATCAAACAAGTCAACAATCCTTGACAAAGGATAGCTGCTCTTGATCGTAACGTGATTCAGCTTGCGATAATCGATGCAAAGTCTCAAGGACCCATCCCTCTTCTTCGTAAAAAGAACCAGTGCTCCCCAGGGTGAAGCACTGGGACGAATAAAGTCCTTAGCTTTCAAATCATCCACTTGAGCTTTCAGTTTATCCAATTCTACTAGTGCCATACAGTACGGTGCCATAGAAATCGGCGTAGTACTGGGAATGACGTTGATGGAAAAGATAACTTTTCGAAGAGGAGGAAACTCCGTCAACTCTTTTGGAAAAACATCCAGAAACTCCACAACAATTGCTGGATAAACACGGCACAAACTGCTGTCCTCATCAGCTAACAAGCTAGCCAAGTAGGACCTGTGGCGACTCCAGTCACCAATATTTAAAATCATTGTCGAGTGGGAATCGCTCTGATCTCCCACGAAGTGAAAATAATCTCTCGTGGGAGTGCAAAAAGAAACTCGCCCGTGGGAGCAATCGATCGTGGCACCAAAGAAAGACAGCCAATCCATCCCGAGAATGACATCAAAACCCGTTATGTCGTAAACGACGAAATCGAACACTAAAGTCCGTCCAGCTATCTCAATAGCACAACCCCGATAAACATGGTCCAAAAATACTAGACCCCCAACTGGTGTGTCAATACAAAGGAAACCATCTCGTTGCATGACCTTCAGACCCAAAAAATGTGCAAATGTAGCAGATATGAATGAATGTGATGCACCTGTGTCCACAAGAACTCTGGCCCAAGAACTAAAAACTGGAAAGATATCTTG
Organism: Cornus florida; assembly: GCF_030987335.1. NCBI lineage: Eukaryota > Viridiplantae > Streptophyta > Magnoliopsida > Cornales > Cornaceae > Cornus > Cornus florida. Next base: position 54,420,776 of record NW_026775579.1, on the reverse strand, counting down.
AACTGTAGAAGTCCTTGCGGAGGTATCGGCCTGTGGCAATGCGTAAGCTCGTCCCTGAGTCCCCCGACTGCTGAGAACTGCCATGGTGGCTTGACTGATGTCCAGAAGCAGTAGGTATAAGAACTCTACCCAGATAAGAACCAACTGGTGGCACCACTGGTTGTGGTGCCTGACGCACCCTAAAACCCAACTGAACAACTGCAGATTGTGCTGGTGTGGCCTGTGAACTAGTGCTACCCTGTGCTCTGCTCTGTGGATAAGGGTAATCCTTCCTCATGTGACCGAGCTACTTGCAATAGTTGCAAGTCCCCTGAAACCCCTTTGTCGAAGCTATAGGCTTACTAGCTTGAGGCTAAATGTGCCTCGACTACTAACAATGGTAACAAATCACTCCCCAGGTTGACCCCGAAGCCGTTGGAACAACAGATGTGGACCAAGCCAACTGTAACTATCCCTGAGTGCGTGAACTATCCCCGACCTTAGCCTTTTTCCACTGATTCCTGAAAGATGATGGAGTGTCGCTACGAGGCTGCCCTGATCCGTAATTGATCCCGTTCCTCTGCCTCAGCTAGCATAGCTCTCTGGACCACCATTCTGTAAGTCCTTAAATCAAAAATTAAGGCCCGTGGCCTGATGTTAAGATGTAGTCCTTCCTGAAATATCATTGCCCTGGCCTCATCTGTCGCCACCATATCCTTGGCATAACGAGAGAGAGAAGTAAATCGTGTCTCATACTCAATGACACTCATAGTGCCCTGATAAAGACCTGTGAAATGTATCCTCATCTCCCGCCTCATAGCCCTAAGAAAGAAGCGGTCGAAGAACAATGTCCTGAACTCCTCCCAAGTCATCACCTCCACATCGTGGATATTGGTCATAGACCTCCACCAGATATCGGCATCTCCCATGAACATAAAGGTTGTCAAGGAGATCCTCAATCAGTCTGTAGGCACTACCATGCTATCAAGCTTGCGTTCCATGAGATCTAACCATGCCTCTGAAACAAGCGGATCTATAATTCCTGCAAACTGGTCAATCTTAACCCTCTGTAACTTCATAAAGTAATCCAATGCCTCATTAGCAACTGGTGCCAGTGCTGGTGCCGATACCGGAATCTGCATCCCTACGATATGCTGACAAAACATTTGCTGAATGGACTCTGACATTCCTAGAGCCACTCCCTGTGTGATCTACTCCTCATAAGTCGGAGGTCGTGGTGGATTAGGACCCATGCCACGAATTGGAATCCTAGGCCTTCCTGAACCCCTCGTAAACTCAATCTCGTCAACCTGTTCCTCAATGCCCTGACATGAAGACTCCCCACGTGTGACTACCATGATACTATACGTACGCAAAGAAAGAGGTCAACAATAACACGAGTTATTATAACCGAATGCAACTCACGCTATGAATGCATGAAACAAGAAGCATGTTAATGTATGAGACGTATAGTCATGCTAAAGTAGGTAAGCATATACAACATGCTAAACAGTTACTAAAAACTTCTAGGTACTTAAACACGTAAGCACATAGACATGTCATCAAACTAAGTATGTAAACATGTTATAATACTAAAACATGTTAACGAGTAGCATATAAACATATCAAAGCAAATTAACAAAAGCATGATATGCACCAAAATCCGTTATCCAAGGTTTTTGAACCTAAGAGCTCTGATACCACTTGTAACGACCCGGGTCTTATTCAACCCGGTGGGTCAATGATGAACCGAGGATTGACCCGATAATGGATCCGAAATGCGGAAGCAAAAAATAAACCAAGGTCTCTAGGGATATTAATCATCCCCAAGACACCAATGTGACCTTCTATGAAGTCACGGAACTCAAGAAAAATGAATGAGTAAACAAGAGTCAAAACAGGCTAAATTTATCAATTAAGGGCAAAATGGTTAATTCACAAATAAAAGGAGAAAATGGACTCTAAAAAAGTCACACAAGGTGGATATAACCTAATATTATCATTTCACAGCATTCCAAGAGGTTCTAAGAACTTTGGACAAGAATTCCCCAAAAATGCCATTTCCCGGTTTAAGCAAAAACTGACCTTATCTCACTAAAACATGAATAACTCTCATTGTGATTTGAATTTGAGAATTTGATAGGTACCATTGGAAATATGACTCAAAATCCTTAAGTTTAGGCTTAAGAATCACCCCATTTGGATTAGAAATGAAGGAGATATGACCGTTTGAAGTTGGAACTTCAATGCTAGAACAAAATATTTAAGGCAGGTGTATGAGGGGAGTTTCGGTCGACCGAAATAAAGTTTTGGATGACCAAAACTGGCAGAAACTTTTCAAAAACCTGATTTTTAAGAGTGGGACACTTCGGTAGATCGACATAAGCCATCGGTCGATCGAAATAAGCCATTGGTCGACCGAAGTAAGCCATCGGTCGACCAAAATGGCCCTGAAAAGTGTTTTTGGCCACTGAAATGTTCATTTTTACAGACCAAAAAGGCACCGGTCGACCGAAATGTTATTTCGGTCGACTAAAACACCTCGAATCATGCTGGTAGCTTTGCTAAACATGTGAGATTTGAAATTGGACCTATGGAATTCATTCTACCCATGCATAGGTTAAAACTGATTCTTTTTTAGGGAAATTAAGCATGTGAATATGTCAACAAGCATAATATGAATTATTTATACATAGAACTATGGCTCATGGCCTCATACACATCATTTACAAGAATCTCACATGCCAAACCTCCAAAGTTTGTTAAAATACATTCTTAAAGCAAAGGATGGTACCAAATGACTACAAGTACTAAATTAAGCATGTTTGGCCCTTGGCCTTGTTACATAAACATCCAAAGAGAATCAAAAGGTGCACTTAAGTGCACATTACATTGTTGAACAATAAATACATATTTTGTCATAAGCAGAATGAAATAAGATATGCTAACAAGTGCATATTCTAATATAACAAAAATACTCCAAGTAGTCTAGCAAGTCTAAGATTTTTGTGCATTCCACAATAATGCTTCTTTACCTAAGAAACACTAGGTAACTTCGGAGTGAGCATACAAGTTTACTCGTAGGGAATGAGCATGCATAAGTCTAACTTATTACAAAGTTTACAATTTAATATAATTCAATCCATGCTATTAAAGTGACATTAAAACTTTCAACATAGCATAATGAGATGTAAATTCACAAAGTTAACAACTTGGAATTTAAATGTGAAATCAAACCAAAGTGGATACTTGGATATTGCCTGGATTAAAACCGTACACTTGGGATCACTTTAGGGCTATTAACCAATGGGTACCTTCTCCTAGTGCGCACTATAGTGTAGGGAGCTCTCTATCTCCCGTACTCGATCCAAGTCCTATTCAAGTCATGTTCTTGATAATATCCCAAGTTTCCAAAATCAACAAGTAGAGCAACATGTCATGATATGTGATAAAACACAACAAGTTCTATGAATTACATGACTAAATCATTAGATCAATATGATATAAATTAAATATACCAACTAAGTAATTTCTCTAGATTTCAAGAGTTGTCCAAATGATTCCAATTTAATATATAACAAGGAGTAATTCATGGCCATGCTATATATCAAGTCAAAAAATGAAATACAAACATGGTACAAATAATTAGAATTTAAATCAACGTAAATCAATTAATCATTTATTTCTCATTTCAATACAAGACATGCATACAACTTGGATATCACTACAAGAACAATTAAATCACTTGGAAAATAAATTATAACACCCCCTACCTCAATAGAGAATAGAATCTCTATAATCCAAGGCAACCAAGCTTAAAATTGGAAAATTAAACAAGGGTTTTATGGAGGAGAGTGAGAGGAAACTAAAGTATTCCAAGCTTAATGGTCTAAGGTGAGTAGAAAGACACCAAAATGAAGTCTAAAGCTTTAAACCAAGCTTAGTCTTCAATGGTGGCTTGGTTAGGGTTCTTGAGAGGAAAGAGATGAATGAATTAAATAGGAAAACCCCAAGTTAAAATGGTGGGATCCCCCACTCACTAGGTGCTCTTGCACTACCTCTTACACACACACACTTGCAAGACTAAAGGTGAGTCATACACTTGTCATGAATCTAAGTAGGCTTCCAAGATTGAATATGAAGCCTACACTTGTCAACCATCCATGCCAACAAGTGCTCCTATCCTAGGCCAATAAATGGGTAAATCTCCACCATCCATGTGTTATGAAATTAAGCCTCCAAGCGGTTTCACCAAAAAACCAACAAGTGGCACCTTAGGAATGTGACACTTGTCACATTTTCAAGAAATTCCAAACAGGTCCTTTTTGAAAATGTCTTTCAAATTAAATTACAAAATTGTCCGTAAGAAGAAAAATAATTACTTTACATAACTACACTAAAACCCCAAAAGTTTAGAATAATTACCAAAAGTCATGCATTCATGCCCTTTACAAGAAAAGTAAACATTTAGCATGCTTTTCTACAACAGTAAAAATGTAGATATCATGGAAATTAAATATCATGAATGTTTGTAAAGCCGGAATCAAATCCGAGCACAAAAACTGAGGCTAAACGAGAAATAAACGAAATAGGGAAAAAGGCGAAAAAAAAATTACTGAAAATAGAAAAGAAGTAAAATGACCGGGTCATTACAACGTACCCTCCTTAAAAGGGATTTTGTCTCCAAAATTGAATCGAACTTGAAAGAGAAAACGAATAGGGATACCGAGAGCGAACCTCTTGCTCGAGCTCCAAGGTAGTCTCCTCAACGCCATGGTGCCTCCGCAAGACCTTGACCAATGGAATGGTCTTGCTCTGCAAGACCTGCTCCCGTGAATCAAGAATCTGGACTGGACCTTCCACTTAGGTCACCTCCTCATCAACAACATGTGATGGATCTGGCTCGTACTTCCTCAGCATAGAAGCATAAAAGACGTTGTGAACCCTATCCCGGTCTGGCGGCAATGCCAAACGATAAACAACCTCACCAATGCGTTCCAAAATCTCAAATGGTCCAATGAACCTAGGAGACAACTTGCCAGTCTGTCAAAATCTCAAAAGTCCCTTGCACGGAGAAATCTTGAGAAATACATGGTCTCCTACCTCGAAACACAAGGATCGTCTCCTCCTGTCAGCGTAACTCTGCTGTCTGCTATGTGCGGTAACCAACCGCTGCCGAATAAACTTTATCTTTTCTATAGTCTCAATGACAATGTCAGGACCCAAGGCAACGGTATCACCAACCTCGGTCCAACAAACTGGAGATCTACGAGGCCTACCATACAACGCTTCAAAAGGTGCCATACCAATACTGTCCTGGTAACTGTTGTTATAGGCAAAATCAACCAAAGACAAGTAGTCCTCCCAACTACCACCGAAATCTAAGATACAAACGCGCAACATATACTCCAATACCTGAATAGTGCGTTCTGACTAACCATCAATCTAAGGATTGAACGCCATGCTAAAATGAAGCACTATGTCAAGAGCCTCCTGAAAACTCTACTAAAAGTGAACCGCGGATCCCTATCCGAAGCAATGGATACAGGAACTCTGTGAAGCTTGACAATTTGTCTCACATATAGTCCACTTAGTCTCTCTACACTATCTGTCACTGCTATGGGTAGGAAGTGAGCCGTCTTAGTCAACCTGTCAACTATGACCCAAATGGCATCATTCCCTGCCTGAGACCTCGGAAGTCCCATTACGAAATCCATGGTGATATTCTCCCATATCCACTCAGGCACTGGTAATGGTAGCAATAGTCTTGCCGGTCGCTGATGCTCTGCCTTCACTTGCTAACAAGTAAGGCATCGAGCCATAAACTGTGAAACATCCCGTTTCATGCCCTGCCACCAAAACTGTCACCGCAGATTGTGATACATTTTTGTACCACTAGGATGAACTGCAAGCCGATAGTGGTGAAAATCCTAAAAAACGTTTTCACAACAAGACAAAAGAACAGACATCATCCCCTTATACTTGAGACCACCGTCTGAATGTAAGGTCTAACCCTCTACATTCTGACCATCCGAAATTCGAACATGGATGGCCTTCATCTCCCCATCCTCCAACTGTACCCTAATAACTCTGCTAACAAGAGCCGGTTGAGCCATAAGGCTAAACAAAATAGCTGGTGAAACATTCTCATAACACTATAAACAAAGATTTGCAAGCTCTCCTAGCATCCTCCATCTGTGAATGGAAATGTTAGCAAGAGTTTCCCGTGACTTCCTACTAAATGCATCGGCTAGCACATTGGCTTTACATGAATGGTACTGTAACTCAAAGTCATAATCCTCCATGAACTCAACCTATCTGTGCTGTCTTAAGTTCAAATCATTCTGAGAAAAGAGATACTTGAGACTCTTGTGATCAGAGAAAACCTCAAACTTCTCCCCGTACAAATAGTGTCTCCACCCTTTCAGGACAAAGATTACTACTGCTAACACTAAATCATGTGTCGGATAATTCAACTCATGAGTCTTCAACTGTCGAGACCCATAAGCAACTATCCATTCTGTCTGCATCAAGACATACGCTAAACCTTCCCGCGAAGCATCATAGAAGATCACATAACCCGAACCACGTTCAGGAATGATCAAAACTGGAGCCGATGTCGACCTGACCTTCAACTCCTGAAAAGCAAACTCACAATCCTCGTTCCATACGAACTTGACCCCCTTACGGGTAAGTCGAGTTATGGGTGCCACTAAATGAGAGAAATCCTGAACAAATTTTTGGTAATAGTCGGCTAGGCTAGGAAAACTCTGAATCTCAAACACTGTCTTCGGAGGTTCCCAATCCATCACCGATTCAATCTTTGACGGATCTACTGCAACACTGCCCCCAGACACAACATGTCCAAGGAACTTCACTTCTAATAGCCAAAATTCACACTTCTCAAACTTGGCGTATAACTAATTATCCCTAAGGAGTTGCAACATTGTCCTCAAATGATATTCATGCTCTTCCACTGAAGCTGAGTATACGAGAATGTCGTCAACAAAGACCACAATGAATTAATCAAGATGGTTAGTAATACACGGTTGATCAAGTCCATAAAAGCTGCTAGTGTATTGGTCAAACCAAATGGCATCACCAGAAACTCAAAATGGCCATACCATATGCGGAAAACGGTCTTGGATATATCCTCATCCTTAACCCTCAACTGATAGTAACCCGACCTCAAATCAATCTTCGAAAAACAAGTTGTTCCTTTTAACTGATCAAACAAGTCATCAATCCTTGGCAAAGGATACCTGTTCTTGATCGTAAAGTGATTCAGCTTGCGATAATCGATGCAAAGTCTAATGGACCTATCCTTCTTCTTCGTAAAAAGAACCAGTGCTCCCCAGGGTGAAGCACTGGGACGAATAAAGCCCTTAGCTTTCAAATCATCTAATTGGGCTTTCAGTTCATCCAATTTTACTAGTCCCATACGATACGGTGCCATATAAATTGGCGCAGTACAGGGAATGACGTTGATGGCAAAGACAACTTCCCAAAGAGGAGGAAGCTCCGTCAACTCCTTTGGAAAATCATCCAAAAATTCCACAACAACTGCTAGATAAACACGGCACGAACTGCTGTCCTCGTTAGCTAACTGGCTAGCCAAGTAGGACCTGTGGCGACTCTAGTCACCAATATTGAAAATCATTGTCGAGTGGGAATCGCTCTAATCTCCCATGAAGTGAAAACAATCTCTCATGGGAGTGCAAATAGAAACTCGCCAGCGGGAGCAATCGATCGTGGCATGAAAGAAAGATAACCAATCCATCCCGAGAATGACGTAAAAACCCGTCATGTCAAAAATGATGAAATCGAACACTAAAGTCCGCCCAGCTGTCTCGATAGCACAACCCCAACAAACATGGTCCAAAAACACTGGACCCCCAACTGGTATGTCAACACAAAGGAAACCATCCTACTGCGTGACCTTCAGACCCAAAGAATATACAAATGTAACAGATATGAATGAATGTGATGCACCTGTGTCAACAAGAACTCTGGCCCAAGAACTGAAAACTGGAAAGATACCTTGAACCGTAGAAGTCCCTGTGGAGGTTTCGGCCTATGGCAAAGCGTAAGCTCGTCCCGGAGTCCCTCGACTGCTGAGAGCTGCCATGGTGGCCTGACTGATGTCTGGAAGTAGTAGGTATAAGAACTCTACCCGGATAAGAACCAACTGGCAGCACCACTGGCTGTGGTGCCTGAGGCACCCTAAAACCCGACTGAACAACTGCAGACTGTGCTAGTGTCGCCTGTGAACTAGTACCACCCTGTGCTCTTCTCTGTGGATAAGGGCAATCCTTCCTCATGTGACTGAGCTGCTTGCAATAGTTACAAGTTCCCTGAAACCCCTTTGTCGAAGCTGTAGGCTTACTAGCCTGTGAATGATTGGTCTGTGGCTGAAGCTACGGGTAGCGAGGCTTTGTATGCCCCGGCTGCTGACAATAGTGACAAATCACTCCCCGGGTTGACTCCGAAGATGCTGGAACTGCAGATGCGGACTGAGCCTACTGTAACTATCCCTGAGTGCGTGAATTGTCCCCGGCCTTAGCCTTTTTCCACTGATTCTTGGAAGATGACGGAGTGTCGCTGTGAGGCTGCTTGTGAGAATCCCTGATCCGTAATTGATCCCGTTCCTCTGCCTCAGCTAACATAGCCCTCTGGACCACCTTTCTGTAAGTCCTCAAATCAAGAATTAAGACCCGTGGCCTGATGTTAAGATGTAGTCCATCCTGAAATTTCATTGCCTTGGCCTCATCTGTCGCCACCATATCCTCGGCATAACAAGAGAGAGAAGTAAATCGTGTCTCATACTCAATGACACTCATAGTGCCCTGATAAAGACCTGTGAACTATATCCTCATCTCCCGCCTCATAGTCCTAGGAAAGAAGCGGTCAAAGAATAATATCCTGAACTCCTCCCAAGTCATCATCTCCACATCGTGGATATTGGTCACAGACCTCCACCAGATATCAGTATCTCCCATGAACATAGAGGCTATTAAGGAGATCCTCAATCGGTCTGTAGGCACTACCATGCTATCAAGCTTACGTACCATGAGATCTAGCCATGCCTCTGAAGCAAGCGAATCTATACTCCCAGCAAACTGGTCGATTTCAACCCTTTGTAACTTCATAAAGTAATCCAATGCCTCATTAGCAACTAGTGCCAGTGCTGGTGCCGATACCTGAATCTGTATCCCTGCTATATGATGAATGGACTCTAACATTCTCAGAGCCACTCCCTATGCGATCTACTCCACATAAGTCAGAGGTCGTAATCCACCACGACCTCTGACTTATGTGGAGTAGATCGCACAGGGAGTGGCTCAGTGTCGTCAACCTACTCCTCAATGCCCGAACCCCTCGTAAACTCAGTGTCGTCAACCTACTCCTCAATGCCCCGACGTGAAGACTCCCCACTCGTGACTACTATGATACTATACGTACGGAAAGAAAGAGGTCAACAATAACATGAGTTATTATGACCGAATGCAACTTCCGCTATGAACGCACGAAAGAAGAAGCATGTTAATGTATGGGACGTATAGTCATGCTAAAGTAGGTAAGCATATACAACATGCTAAACAGATACTGAAAACTTCTAGGTACTTAAACACGTAAGCACATAGACATGCCATCAAACTAAGCATGTAAACATGTTATAATACTAAAACATGTTAAAATCTGACTCAAAATCCTTGAGTTTAGGCTCAAGAATAACCCTATTTGGATTAGAAATGAAGGAGATATGACCGTTTGAAGTTAGAACTTCGGTACTAGAACAAAATATTAAAGGCAGGTGTATGAGGGGAGTTTTGGTCGACCAAAATAAAGTTTCGAATGACCAAAACTGGCAGAAACATTTCAAAAACCTAATTTTTAAGAATGGGACACTTCGATAGATCGACATAAGTCACCTGTCGACCAAAATAAGCCATCGGTCGACCGAAGTAAGCCATTGGTCGACCGAAATGGTCCAGAAAAGTGTTTTTGGCTACTGGAATGTTCATTTTTACAAATGAAAAAGGCACCGGTCAACCAAAACACCTCGAATCCTGTTGGAAGCTTTGCTAAACATGTGAGATTTGAAATTGGACCTATGGAATTCATTCTACCCATGCATAGGTCAAAACTGATTCTTTTTAAGGGAAATTAAGCATGTGAACATGTCAGCAAGCATAATACGAATTATTTATACATAGAACTATGGCTCATCGCCTTATACACAATTTACAAGAATCTCACATGCTAAGCCTCCAAAGTTTGTTAAAATACATTTTTAAAGAAAAGGATGGTACCAAATGACTACAAGTACTAAATTAAGCATGTTTGGCCCTTGGCCTTGTTACACACACATCCAAAGAGTATCAAAAGGTGCACTTAAGTGCACATTACATTGTTAAACAATAAATACATATTTTGTCATAACAAGCAGAATGAAACAAGATATACTAACAAGTGCATATTCTAATATAACAAAAATACTCCAAGTAGTCTAGCAAGTCTAAGATTTTTGTACATTCCACAATAATGCTTCTTTACCTGAAAAACACCCGGTAACTTCAGAGTGAGTAAACAAGTTTACTCGTAGGGAATGAGTATGCATAAGTCTAACTTATTACAAAGTATGCAATTTAATATAATTCAATCCATGCTATTAAAGTGACATTAAAACTTTCAACATAGCATAATGAGATGGAAATTCACAAAGTTAACAACTTGGAATTTAAATGCGAAATCAAACCAAAGTGGATACTTGGATATTGCCTAGATTAAAACCATACTCTTGGGACCACTTTAGGGCTATTAACCCATGAGTACATTCTCCTAATGCGTACTATAATGTAGGGAGCTCACTATCTCCCGTTCTAGAACCAAGTCCTAGCCAAGTCATGTTCTTGATAATATCCCAAGTTTCCAAAATCAACAAATAGAATAACATGTCATGATATGTGATAAAACACAACAAGTTCTATGAATTACATGACTAAATCATTAGATCAATATGATAGAAATTAAATATACCAACTAAGTAATTTCTCTAGATTTCAAGAGTTGTCCAAATAATTCCAATTTAATATATAACACGGAGTAATTCATGGCCATGCCATATATCAAGTCAAAAAATGAAATATAAACATGGTACAAATAATTAGAATTTAAATCAACGTAAATCAATTAATTATTTATTTCTCATTTCAATACACGACATGTATACAACTTGGATATCACTACAAGAACAATTAAATCACTTAGAAAATAAATTATAACACCCCCTACCTCAATAGAGAATAGAATCTCTATAATCCTAGGCAACCAAGCTTTAAAATGAAAAATTAAACAAGGGTTTTATGGAGGAGAGTGAGAGGAAACTAAAGTATTCCAAGCTTAATGGTCTAAGGTGAGTGGAAGGACACAAAAATGAAGTCTAAAGCTTTAAACCAAGCTTAGTCTTCAATGGTGGCTTGGTTAGGGTTCTTGAGAGGAAAGAGATGAATGAATAAAATGTGAAAACCACAAGTTAAAATGGTGGGATTCTCCACTCACTAGGTGCTCTTGCACTACCTCACACACACACACACTTGCAAGACTAAAGGTGAGTCATACACTTGTCATGAATCTAAGTAAGCTTCCAAGATTAAATATCAGGCCTACACTTGTCAACCATCCATGCCAACAAGTGCTCCTATCCTAGGCCAACAAATGGGTAAATCTCCACCCTCCATGTGTCATGAGATTTTAAGCCTCCAAGCAGTTTCACCACAAAACCAACAAGTGGCACCTTAGGAATGTGACACTTGTCACATTTTTCAGAAATTGCAAAAAGGTCCTTTTTGAAAATATCTTCCAAATTAAATTACAAAATCGTCCTTAAGAAGAAAAATAATTACTTTGCATAATTACACTAAAACCCCAAAAAGTTTAGAATAATTACCAAAAGTCGTGCATTCATGCCCTTTACAAGAAATGTAAACATTTAGCATGCTTTTCTTTAAAAGTAAAAATGTAGATATCATGAAAATTAAATATCATAGATGTATACAAATCTGGAATCAAATCCGAGCACAAAAAGTGAGGTTATGTAAGGAAAAATGTTAAACAAGAAAAAGACGAAATAGGGAAAAAGACAAAAAAAAGAAATTACTGAAAATAGAAAAAAAGGAAAATGACTGGGTCATTAACTAACTAATTCTTGGACACACCCAGCACACCCCACGGTATCCTGTACGTAAAGTGAGAAAAGACGAAAATGCCCTTGCAAAAATAGAAAATTCCAGAAAATGGTAAAATTTGAAAACATTACATTCTATCCTTCTTAAAAGATTTTGTCCTCGAAATCTACCCTTTTTAAAGAAGGAGGCCCACAGCCACACACCTTCCCGAGAAGACCTCACCAAACCCCAAGGCCATGAACTCAACAACATTATTGCCTTTGACACCAGACGTCACCGAGCAAACAGAAACTACTGTCATTAAACCCTATGCTCACCACCCTATAAGGGTACTCATTACTCAAAACACCAGAATACATGACCACGAGACCTTACGCCTGACTCAAAACAGACATCGACCCACTTTACACAGCCACGAAAAGCTCCAAAGCTAGAGAAAAGAACAGTCACCAGACCCCCGAGAAAGACAATATCAAACCTTATCTTATCTTTCAAAGGACACACAAAATTCCAATGCAATACATCTCCATCAGACCAAGCACTCATTATCTAATACGTAGCTATACCATCACATAACCGTACCAATGACAATCACCCTGCCAAACAACCTCGAGATAACTAAACAATGAATCTCCCAATGACTATACAATCATGAGTCACCAAAACAATAAAACAATCTATCCTCTACCCAGGTCACAACCCTTAAAACAAGATCTTTGATAGTCAATGATCGTACCACAAACCCTTTATCGAACACTTAGCACCATCTAATATCCCTCGTCACCTGAGACAAGTCATCTGAACTCACACTGTCATACCGACATAACCCGCAATTCTGTGTTTTCACTATTCCTGACAAACCAAAACAATCATGGACCTTTGACCCAACATTGTGCTAAAGAGGGACTGATTCAGGAGAAATGGTTGGCCAGGCCATTCTCATCCTCGATCCGATCTCAACACAGATGTCATTCTTGTCCTCAGGTTCAAACCTTAAACACAGTCTCATATAGTCCACAAAATAACCACCATAAATCCATCACTCTACATAACCACAACCGCTATATAGTCACATACCTACTCTAAAAATCCCAATCATACTTTAATCATACAACCTTAATAAGCTAGAAACAATATGGCACCAAACGTTACAATCATTAAACAGCATAAAAGATTTATAGTCTCCTCATAACACCCATACTAGGTAAACAACTCATAACATTACTCGATTTAATTCTTAGCTCATCAAAACACATAATACAACCATCTCATGCTTAAAACCTCAATACCAAAGTCAATCATTCCTATTATTCCTCAATGGAGTCCCACATTTGCTTTCTAGCTGTTTAACACTCAAACAACACAAACACTTGTCCTCAAGACACTACTCAAATCAAACGTCTATAAAACATCCAAGTACATGACTCACATCATATCACATAATCATCTTCAAATAGCCGTTCACGACATATTCCCTAGCCATCACCACTAGTACTAAACACCGGAAACATACAATCCCTATTCGTTAACCCGTACCTCACATTCTACCAATCAAAACCACTCTCAAAACAAACACCATAGAAACCAAAAACTCCACCTCCCTTCGTGGAAGTGAGTCGACCGCTTCAATTAGGACCTTAATCGATGAACTCTAACAACGCAACAAACCGTTCATAAATCCATTCGCCCACAGACGTGCACAACTCCTAGATGGAGAACAAGTCTTATGATAACCGACGTCCTTGCCAGGACTAGAACAAATGGAAAAGGTAACGAACCCTGCTCTTATGAGAGACCGACGACTCACACTTGAATCCACCCGACACCCCATCACATGCTACACACCAATTGCCCAACCATGGACACCCAATCTCACCTGAGACGGAATGAACTCCCTGTGTACAAGGAGGAGAACCAACTGGAAACACATATAGAACTACAACCTCCACTCTAGGTGACCTCGCTACTAACGGACCGTCATACATTATCTACACAGAACCCTCGTACACGCTACTCTGCAACACCCATATTGACCAAGACCAATCAGATAAAAGCACCAATGCCCACCACATACTAACACTAGGAACAATCACTATATGTTAGACACCATGTCTCATTCCATCAAGAACCCATCACTTTCAAATGATAACTTCCATGCTAAATAATGACACTTTACTACCAATTTAATCTCTTACTTCCTAGATGACACTGCCTCGAACACCCCACACAAGACTTGTGATGCCAGTCACATCAACCTATGACTCGACAAAAGAAAAGGTGCCTATCTGGCAACATCGCTCTTACTGGCTCAAGAGACAAAGCTATCCTCAATCACTTTGACTGAAAACGCGCAACAACAACTCACGATCCTTAATTTATCCTCAGATCAGACCTAAAACCATTATGCTTATCAATACAAAACATCACACCATTACACCTTCATTGCCACTCATTCTAAACAACAGTTCAAATCTATTATCCAACCAGACCATCAAGTCACTAAATGCAACCGTGATTCCCACGAAAGCGGTTTTTTAGTTCTGTATTGCTAAGGGACTAGCAATATGTAATTTTGGATGTGTGATGAGCGTTGAATATTGCATATTCGAGCCCTTAAATATACGTATGTTAAGGCCTAAAGTGATACTTCTATCCATTATTAAATTGATTTATGTTTAATGGGTGTTTATAGGTACTTTCCTAAAGAAACGGTTAAAACTGATACTTAATGATGAAAAGACTGATATCAAAGCTTACAAAGTCGTTGCCAGTCATTCAGAGCAAGCCGAGAGCTTAAATGGTGAAGTTTAGAGGAATCTAAGAACCAAAGCTCGACTAAGTCTTTAAGCTCGAGCCCTACAAGAAAAAAAAGAAGAAAAATTAACAAGGCATTGAAGCTCGAGCCTTGTACCTCTAAAGCTCGAGCCCTACTCAGTAGTGCTCAAGCCTAACCTTAGGGTGCTTGAGCCTTAACTTTGAAGCTTGAGCACAAGGCGTCAAAATTTGAAGAGTTGATTTAATAGAAGAACCAAGCTCCTAGGGCCTTGTGCCAAACCTCAAGGATTGAGCACCATCATTCAAAGCTCGAGCCTAGATTACGTAAAACGCAAGCCTGGTACCTAGAGCTCGAGCTCATGAAGCTTAGATCAAGCAATGTTAAAAAATATAAATCCCAAAAATATTCTAAGTGTTGAAGGAAAAAATGCTTCGAAAAATAGTTGAAGAAATTTGGCTAAGTGTCAAAGTGAAGATCGAGCACCATTCCTTGAAGCTCGAGCAATAATTCAGTGAAGCTCGAGCCTTATTCCCAAAACTCAAGCCTAAACCTCAAAGCTCAAGCTCTACTTCCTAAAGCTCGAGCCCGAACCTCAAAGCTCGAGCTCTACTTCTTAAAGCTCGAGCCTTCCATGACAGATCAGATTTAAGTTACGGGATTATTCTCTTTAAAAGTCGTATCTCATTCCAGATGGGCCAGAAGACATAAAAGCCCACCAGGCATTTATTTTCTTCTATAAAAAGAGGTACATGCCTTAATAGAAGAAGTTCATTTTTCTTGTATTATTTAAAAGGCTGATATTGTGGTGGCAGTTTTTAGGGTTTTAACCTTAGAAAGTGAAGATCCTGAGAAGAGAAGTGTCGTCCGTGACGATGGAGACGACTACAATATAGATGATATTCGGCATCGTCATGAGTAGGTAATTCCTCTCTTAGGGCACTAATGTAACCCAATCTAGTACTATGGTTTGATTGTTCTTAACTTTGGGATATTTTAATATATATTATGTTTTTTATTACATGACTATGAGCAATTGAGACAACTTAATTGGATTTAATGCTTTCAATAATTTTTAAATTGTTATTACCTTGTCTTAGATATAACTATTTACTTTCTATTCTCAACCTATTCTTATTGGACGGTATCTGGCGGAACGCTGCCGGACATAAGAATAAAGGTCATGTAATGGTGTTCTAATGCTTTTTATAAAAAAATGTTTTTATGGTCTATGCTTAGGCAATATGGATTATTTACAAAGTAGTTAAAGTAGTTAGAGTAGGTAGGTGGATAGTCCATGCTAAACATAGATAGGTTATAGTTAACTGAATTTTATAAAACATCTTTCTTTAAAACCCGAGTTGAACGAATGTTATTGAGCTCAATTCATTTAAAATATAATTAGTTAAATACCCATAGTTGAAATAGTTAACCATAATATGAAGGTTGTGGTGAAGTCAAAGCCCTACGGCCTTTCTCTCTCTGATCACTCTAGTTTAATTTCAGTTTAATTTTAGTTTATAATCGTGACAATCAATCAAACAATTCAACCAGTTACCTGTAAACCAATAAAGATTAATTAAAAGCAGAACATAAATACTCATCTCCCTGTAGGTTCGACACCCTCACTATAGTGCTATCCTATAAAGATTCATACTATTATGAGTGGTATTTTATTATTGAAAAGGAAAATCAGCACATCACTATGGTTTGATAGTTTTAACTCTAGGATATTTTTAATATATTATATTTCTAATTACATGATTATGAGCAATTGAGATAACTCAATTGGATTTCAAAGTTTTAAATAGTTTCTGAAAAGTTATTACATTGTCTTAGATATTATTGTTCTTAGACTATTCTCATCCCATTCTTATTGGACGGTATCTGGCGGAGCCCTGCTGGACATAAGAATGGAGATCATGTAATGGTGTTCCAATGCTTTTTATAAATGAATGTTTTCAAAGTTTATGCCTAGGAAAGATGGATTATTTGCAAAATTAGTTAAAGTAGTTAAAGTAGGTAGGTGGATAGTCCATGCTAACCGCAGATAGGTGTGGAGGGAAAAAAACTCCCACCAATCACAACACACCACATGGCAGCAAAAGATCAGCCCGCTACTAAGCTGAGAGCATCTATAGGCCCACTAACAGTGGGAGGCCCAACAATAAAAGCCATATGCGCATGCTAGTTTAGGAAGCTCCACTTAATTTAAAGACCAAATGGATAGCCCAGGCCCATAAATCCATAACGCTCGCCATAATGGTATGCACAAGACCAATAGCTATAAATACCCACATCTGGGAATAAAAGCCAAGAAACAGCTCCACGTAAATCTCTAAAAAAAGCTTATAAATAAGGTCTGAATGAGAATTGATGAGCACTGTAAAATGTGCATTTAAACCCCTTAAGCTTAAGTATTTTGGGACCTTATTCTATCTTATTTTCCCGTTTTAATCTAATTTCATGTTTTTCTTTATTTGAGGTCAATAATATTAAAACGCGCTAAAAATGGCTTCTTAAGGCCTTTTTGGAGTCAAATTAAGTCTTAATGAGAATCTGGAGCAAAATGAGGCTGATCTGGAGCGAAAAAGAGGCTGATGCTAAAAACTGCCAAGTGAGATCGATCGAACAAAAGTGAGATCGATCAGAGAAAAGTTGGATCGATCGAACTCTGATCAATCGAAGAAAAGTTGGATCGATCGGACTGTTCGTAAAAGTTATAAAAAAGCAGATCTAAAGCTCATTTGAAACCAACTTGAGCTGTGCTTTTAAAAGAAGATCCTAGGGTCGAGTTCTCACATTTTTGGGCTCTCAAAGCCTTGTATATAGGAGAGATTGAACCATTTTTGTAGAGAGATCCATATTTTTACATTGTAATTTCTATATTGTTGTAGCTTTCTCTCTCTACAAAGTTAGAGATTAAGGTTAGAAGAAAAGAGGGAAGTGGAGGCACATCTCAAAAACACATCTCTAGATCCACATACTCTCTCTCTCTCTCTTGAGCTTCAAACAAGAAGAGGAAAAAGAAGATGGAGCCATATTTCGAGCTTGCCCTTGAGGGTTTCATGACCACATCCACCTCCTCCATGTGACTAGATCTACACCTAGGGCTTGGATGAGCCCTAAGTCTTGTGTAATCTAAACCCTTGTATTTCTATTTTTTGGGATTTATATACATATATTGTTGTGATTAGTGCTTAGCCTTGTAATTGTTAATTTAATTCTTCTTTATGATTCTCTATTTTAATTACATGTTGTCTTCTGTGTGATCATTTGGGAATTGATCTCTACACTAGATTCTCTATGTTGGTTGCATATCTATGCGTGATTAATTAAGGATTTAGTGATGGCTAAGCATGGGTTTTCATTGAATGGGTTTGTCAATTAATTTGATGGATTATTCTTATGCTTGATGGGTAGTTCTACAATTTAATTCATGTTTGTAGGTAGGTAGATAATTTATTCTTGATTTGATACTCCACACTTACTGTTGCAAATTCCATAATTCTCTAGATTAATGTGTGCTCTCATTAGATAGATTTGTTAACTAATTGATGGATTATGCCTTTGTCTTGGTGGGTTGTTCTACACTTACTTTACTTGTTGGTTAGGTAGACAATTCACTTTTGCATTAGATAGTTCACACTTTTACATGCAAATTGTGATTATGTTTGTGGTCACATCTAGATTACAATAATGTATTCCCCATTAATGGAAAGAAAATGATTAATTACATGAGCTTCGTGGTGATTCTAACACCCTAAGACCTCTATTCATATCTCTTAAATCCCTATCTCTCACTAGTTTTCTTTTCTTGCATTTTAATTAAATGCATCTTAGTGTAATCAACCAATCCAACCCTCATTTGCAATCTTTTGATACACTAGAGTCGAAATAAAATTCCAACACGTATAATCTCTATGGACGATCCATACTCACTATACTTCATTAGTTGTAGTAGTGGTTTTTATAATTGTAAATTTGACTAGAAAGGCTTCCGAAACCACATTCATATTTTGACGTTACGAAGCGACCTCTCACATTAAAAAATCCATTTTCTTAATCACTTAGAGGAAGGGGGCGAGACTCGTCAAATTTTGGCCCCGTTGCCGGGGATTAACAGTTTTGTTGGAATTAAACTAGACAATAGTGTTCATTTAATTGCTTCTATTTTTATTTTATCTTCCATTGTATATTCTTTTCTTATTCTTAATATTATTTGTTCAATTAGGTACTTGACTACAAGGAAGGAAAATATTAGATCTTAAAGCAATCATTGGAGCTTAAAGCTAGCATTGAAATTTGAAGTTACTTAAGGACCTTTGTGAGTATTTCTTGAAAATCTTGTAGTTCAATTGTTTCACTTCTTTGCATGCTTGTGATAGGCCTTGTTAAGGCTTATTATATTGCTTAAATCTTTCTTCAAGCATCGGTCTGTGTGGAGGCCATTATTTGTTGTATTTGGATTTTGAATATGGATGGAGCCATTATTTGATCCAAGTTTGGGGGAAAATTACTTTCTCTCACCTTATGTCCCTCCACCATATTTTGATCCTTATGAGGTTGAGTCTAATTCATTTCAACATGCATCATCTTATTATGGACTTGATTATTCTCATTATCCTCCTTGTGACTATTACCCTCCCCCACCATTTTATGAAGAACCAAATCCACCACCTTCTAGGTACTCACCCGGATTTGAAGAAAAAGTGTTAACTTTACTTGATGTGCATATTTCACAAACTCCACTTATTAATTCTCATTCTCAAACTTTAGCAAAGCTTGAAACTCAAGTTGAGCAAATTGCACGTACTCTTTCTCATCAAGATGAGGAGGAAGAGGCAAATAAAAAAATAGCAAGAACTTCAATGTATATAGATGAGGATGATGAGAGTGAAGAGGAAGAAGTAGCAAGTGAGCTAATCCCTAGCACTCTATCTTGCATAGAGGAGGAAGTGGCAAGTGAGTTAGTGGCTAATCCAATAGAGCACAACCTGATTAATGAGGACTTTCCTTGTTTTGATCATGATTTTATCCCGGCCATTACTACTTTAAAGGGTGAGGAGACGGTGACCATTATAGGGTAGGAGAGGAGGAGGAAGAACTTTTTGAAGAGGGCCTTCCTTCTATTATCTCCAAAGACCCTCTTGAGACATGCCTTTTTGAAATGTATAAAAATTGTGGTTTTGACCTTGAAAGCTCCAAAAATGAAGTGAACTCTCTAATAGACTCCTTAACTAACTTGGAAGGTAAGGAGATGGTGATCATTAAGGAAGAGGAAAGGGATGAAGAGAGTGCAACTCCCATTAATCTAATTAAGTCTTTGAAATACTTTGCTTTGCCAAGTGCAAGGCCGCCCATTATTGATTTCTTTTTTAAGACCGTGAATGAAAGGAACGAAATCATCTCTTTCATTTCTTTTCCAGTCATTCTTTTGGAGGATGATTTCATTGTCATAAGTAAGGCATCAAATGAGAAAAGTGAAAAAAGAGTCAATGAGGATGTTTCATATCCGGTTTTTTATTCTTTTGATTGGTGAGTTGACCCAACGTCTTGTTAGAGACATTAAAACTAGCACTCGTAGAGTTTTCAACTCTATTCCTCTTCCATTTCTTTTTATCTTTCACTTCTTGCGGCGTGTAGATATATTATATTAAGCTTCATTGTAGATTTCATGCATGTTAGGCATAAACACTAGTTTTTCGTAGAGTTTTAAAACTCTATTCCTCCCTCATTTCCTTTTGTTTTTCGTTCTTATGTACATTATTCCATTTTTCAATCTCGATTCTTGTTACCATCATTGGGGCCTAGCATATGATTTTCTGCACTTTCATCTCAAAATTTGGCATTTGGTGCCGGTTCGATCGATCACAAGTGTCCCTTCGATCGATCGAACTTCTCTGTAGTCAATTCTCTGCAGAAATCAGCTCTCTGTGTATCGTGCAAACTTTATTCCAGATCGATCCAACTATTTCTCGATCAATCCAGTTATCCCTTCGTTCGATCTCAGTTCTATACTTAGAAAATTTTTGAATCTCTTCATATTTCAGATCTCTGTGCATTGTTCGAAGTTGTCTGTAGGTTTTCACATCTTAGATCGATCGAGTTTCATTCGATCATCTTTAAATCGATCACAGCCCCTTTGACTTTTTGACTTTTTCCTCTTTCTATTTTTATTTTTATTTGTCATTTTCTTTTTCATTTTTCATTTTCTTTTCTTTTATTTTGTTACTTTTCTCTCTTAAAAAAAATAAAAAAAATCTTCACATTCTTTATTTCCTTGCATCTTTACTTCTTGCATTTTTATTTACTTGTCTTTTTATTTTTGTTTGTGTACATATTCGTTTTTTTAAAAAAAATAATTAAAAAAAAACAACACCAAAAAAAATAATTTTTCAAAGTAGTATTCCGTCTTGCTAGAGATGTTAAACTTAGCACCCACATGACACATTGTGTCTTTTATCTCTTGTATCATACATGTTCATTTTCATTCTTCATTATTTTGTTCTTGCATCATTTCTTACTTTTTATTTTTCATTTCTTACATTGTACATATTATTTCATTGCATTTTACCTTCTTTATTTTTCTTTTTGTATTTTGTTCATGCATTTTATTCTTTGATTTTTTTGCATTTTGTATATACCTGCTTTATTAAATGAAAAACATAAAAAAAATTCACCATTGTGCCCTTATGTGTAGTCATGCTACTTTCATATTTTCTATTGGGCTTGATCTCATATCTCTCTTTCATCTTGTGTTATATTGCCTTAGAATGCATGATTTGATTATTCTTATCCCATTTGATATTTGATATGAGTTTGCTAGTGTGATTATTCAAATAGGTTGTTGATTCCAAGTTTGGGGGAGACCCTTTTCATATTGGATCATTGTCGAGCTTCATGCTTTCACCACCACAGTATACTCTTTCCATCTTTTCCATTGTTCTCATTGCACATTGAGGACGTACAATGTGTGGTTTAAGTTTAGGGGTAAGGTGGCTTTGCTGCATTCTAATTAAGTTTGAAACTTAATTGTATGATTGAGATTTGGGACCCATGCTAGTTATGACTTTGATCTTTTGAGGACTATATTGCTTAGAATTTAAAAATTACTTGACTTAAGAGTTCAATACTCCTTGTATGCCTTGTGGATGCTATTTAGGAGTAAATTTTTTGAAAGATTGATATCTTGCTTGCATTTGTGGTCCACATCATCTTGATTTTGTGATTATTTTGAGATTCACTCTAGGATTCTACACTAGCACAGACGTACACTAGCATTCATTTGTGGGGTACATGCTTTGTTGATTATTGAATTGGTTATATCCCAATTGAGCTAGTTATGCATTGGAAGCTTTCATCTTGACAAAAGTGGATAACAAACCCTCACTAAGTAGCCAGGATTCTAGCTTCATCAAGCATTGAATTTCTCGTGCCGAAAGGTAGAGGGTCCAAACTCTAGGTTAATAATTGAACTTACAAAAAAAAAAAAAAAAAAAAGGTTGCAAAAGTAATAAAAAGTGATGACTTCTCCCAAAAGGTGAGAAGTGGGAAATGATTAGATGGAGATTGTTTTGATTTGTAGCTTAGTTGATTTGAGCTTGTAACTCCTTAGGGGTGTTTAAACGCCTAATGCCCTAAAGTTGTCTGGTTTGGGAGTCATTGACCTAACGCTCGACCTCATGGATCGCTAAAAAACTTAATAGATCAACGTATTGCACCATGCTTCCATCTTTGATCCTCTAGGATAGTAAAAAAAAAAAATCGAGTGAAAAGAATAAGTGCACCTATATGAATAGAGCTTTAATAAAAGGTCCACTCTTTGTTTTGATGATCGATACTAGATTTGTGTGCTAGTTTGAGGGTAAGGATGTGATCATTTCTCTAGTTAACTTAGATAGCAACATATTTGATGCCGGTTCACTCAAAAAGAATTCTAGAATTGTTTTGATTTGCATGATCAATTTCTTGATGTATGGAGGACCATATTTGTTTGCTTGATGTTAAGATTTTGGGAGATTGCTTGGAAATGGTTGAAAAATTGCATACTTGAGGTAATTTTCTCCCAATGCTTGTTTGCAATATCGGTGCCTCTTTTGTGAGAATGAGCCTAATGTTTGTGGGTATCATTTCTGGAAACCCTCACGAGACTTCACTCGTCCACTAGGGGTAACATAGGGGTTTAAAAGGCTTATTGCATGCGCTAAATGCAATCGTATTCCCTACGAAAGTGGTATTATCCATTTATTACTTTCTAGTTCATAGTTGTATAGTTATTCATTTCATTCATTTACTTTGTAGTTCATTGTTAGGGACTAGCAATATTTAAGTTTGGGGTGTGATGAGCGCTGAAAAGTGTGCATTTAAACCCATTAAGCTTGAGTATTATAGGACCTTATTCTATCTTATTTTCTCATTTTAGTCTAATTTCATATTTTAGTCTATTTCAGGTCAATAATGTTAAAACGGGCTAAAAATGGCTTCTTAAGGCCTTTTTCCAGTTAAACTAAGTCTTAGTGAGAATCTGGAGCAAAAAGAGGCTGATCTAGAGCAAAAAGAAGGCTGATGCTGAAAACTGCCAAGTGAGATCGATCGGAGAAAAGTTGAATCGATCGAACCCTGATCAATCGAAGAAAAGTTGGATCAATTAAACTGTTCGTAAAAGTTATAAAAAGGTAGATCTAAAGCTCATTTGAAACCAACTCGAGCTGTGCTGTGCTTGAAAGAGGAGATCCTAGGGCTGAGTTCTCACATTTTTGGGCTCTCAAAGCCTTAAATATAGGAGAGATTGAACCATTTTTGTAAAGAGATCATATTTTTACATTGTAATTTCTATATTGTTGTAGCTTTCTCTCGCTAGAAAGTTAGAGATTAGGCTTAGAAGAAAAGAGGAAAGTGGAGGCACATTTCAAGAACACATCTCTAGATCCACATACTCTCTCTCTCTAGAGCTTTGAAGAAGAAGAAGAAGAAGAAGAGGAAGAAAAAGATGGAGTCATATTTGGAGCTTGCCCTTGAAGGTTTCATGGCCACATCCACCTCCTCAATGATTGGCTTGATCTACACTTAGGGCTTGGATGAGCCCTAAGTCTTGTATAATCTAAACCCTTGTATTTTTATTTTTGGGGATTTATATATATATTGTTGTGATTAGTGCTTAGCCTTGTGATTATTGATTTAATTCTTCCTTATGATTCTCTATTTTAATTACATGTTGTCTTATGTCTGATTATTTGGGAATTGATCTCTACACTAGATTTTCTATGTTGGTTGCATGTCTATGTGTGATTAATTAAGGATTTAGTGATCGCTAAGCATAGGTTTTCATTGAATGGGTTGTCAATTAATTTGATGGATTATTCTTATACTTTATGGGTTGTTCTGCAATGTAATTCATGTTTGTAGGTAGGTAGACAATCTATTCTTGATTTGATATTCCACACTTATTGTTGCAAATTCCATAATTCTCTAGATTGAGGTGTGCTCTCATTAGATACATTTGTTAACAAATTGATGGATTATGCCTTTGTCTTGGTGAGTTCTTCTACACTTAGTTTACTTGTTAGTTAGGTAGACAATTCACTCTTGCATTAGATAGTTCACACTTTTACATCCAAATTGTGTTTATGTTTGCGGCCACATCTAGATTGCAATAATGTATTCCCTATTAATAGAAAGCAAGTGGTTAATTACATGAGCTTAGTGGTGATTCCAACACCCTAAGACCTCTCTTCATATCTCTTAAATCCCTATCTCTCACTAGTTTACTTTTCTTGTATTTTAATTAATTGCACCTTAGTGTAATCAACCAATCCAACCCTCCTTTGCAATCTTTTGATAAGCTAGAGTCGAAGTAAAATTCCAACACGTATAATCTCTATGGACGATCCCTACTCGCTATACTTCATTAGTTGTAGTAGTGGTTTTTATAAATGTAAATTTGACTAGAAAGGCTTCCAAAACCACATTCATATTTTGACCTTGCAAAGCGACCTCTTGCATTAAAAAGTCCATTTTCTTAATTACTTAGAGGAAGGGGGCGAGACTCGTCAATAATGGAAAAGATCATCGAATTCCACTGAAATACTTCCTCTATTGTCTAATTGATTTAAGCTTATTCTTGTTTTTGATTTTTTAGATTAATATTTTCTTTAAGTCAATTCAAAACTTTGACTTATTATGCGTAACATTTCTAGCTCAGTACTGCCGAAACAAGAAATAGAAAAAAACCATTGCCAGTCTTTTCACGATTCAATAGATGAAGGGAGAGAACCAACAAGCCTTCCTCACTCGATTCAATATGGAGTCCTCCGACATTCTAAATTGCAACCAGGATACGACCATAAAAGCATTCAAGATAGCCATAGTGCAAGGCTCACGTTTTCACTCTTCTCTGGTAAAGAAAACTTTGACTAATATGTTAGAATTGAATTCACGAGCGCAAAACTATATTAGACTTGAAGAGAACGAAGTAACCAGGAAGCAAAGGGTAACTCTGGTTACTGTGGAGAGCCGACGAAAGGAGCGACCGAGTGCATTAAGAGTCCAGCGCGAACCCCCGAAAAGAAATCTCAAACGGCCGAGAAGGTCACTTCACTCAAAGTGACGCTAACCAGACTATATCAAGAGACTGAGGCTAGGAACATCTTTCAGATCCCACCACCAATCAGACAACCGATGGAATAGAGGGACCAAAGTAAGCACTATGCATTCCATAGTGATTTTGGCCACTTAACCAACGATTATAGGAGCTGTAGAAGGCAAGTGGAAGCACAAATAGCCAAGGGTGAATTGGCAGACTATTTGAGTAAAGCAGAGGCAGCCTGAGTGAACCCGGGCAACTCCAAAGGCTGTGACAAAAAATTATCCTGTCCGAGTAATCAATACGATTCATGGTTGTCTAGAGGAAGACGAGCAACCAGAGAATTCTTACAGGATTCAGCTTAAACAAGCCCATAAGTTACGAAAGATTGGTGAGATCAATGTTGTAGGCTGCAGACCTAACCCGACACAGGTTTTTTTTCATAAGGAGGATCTCAGAAGGGTACAACACCCACACAAAAACCCATTGGTAATCAGCCTGCTAGTAACCAATTGCTTGGTCAGATGAGTATTGATTGACCTAGGCAATAGTGCAAACATTATACCAAAGTAGACTTTCGACCAATTGAAGCTGGTCGCAGATCAAACTCACCCCACCAGGAACCCCTTGGTAGGGTTTGATGACAGAAGAGTAGAGTACATAGGAGTAATCACACTATCAGTCACTGTGGCCAAAAGATCTCTGAAAAAGAATTTTATGGTCGTGGATATTCATCCAACCTATAATTTGTTAATGAGCCGAGTGTGGATCCATCGCATGGAAGGGGTCCATCAACTTTACATCAAGTCATGAGGTGCGTTGGTCCAAACGATAGAGAGGTTGTCGATATTTGGGGGGATCAAGTAACAGCAAAGGAATGCTATCATAGAACGATCTGCCCAACTAATAAGGGCAAGCAAGCACTAAAATAGCAATTACAGGGCTCTTCTTCTCCTAAGGGAAGGGAGGAGCCAGAAGAGGAGTGCTTGACTGAAGAACCCCTAGAGGCCGTGCAGATAGTCGCTAGAGATGAGCACAAGTTAACCTATATAGGGACACTCCAATTAGCCCAAGAGAAGGAGGAGCTGACAGAGATTTTAAGGCAAAATGTCGACATCTTTGCTTGGAATCACTGGGATACGCCAGGAACTGACCCGTGGATAGCCAATCATAGCCTAAACGTGGACTCGAGCCATCACCCAGTGAAGCAAAAACAGAGAAGATTCACCCCCGAAAGAAACAAAATCATTGTTAAAGAGGTCAACTGGCTTTTAGAAGCAGGGTTTATCAGAAAAGTCCAATATCCACAATGGCTATTAAATATAGTGGTCGTCTAAAAGAAGAATGGCAAATGGAGGGTATGCATCGACTTCACCAACCTAAACAAAGCTTTCCCAAAGGATAGCTTCCCACTTCCCAAAATCGATCAAATGGTAGACGCTATGACCGGGTATGAAAAATTAACTTTCATTGATCCTTATTCAAGTTACAATCAGATCCTGATGAACCCTTCGGATGAAGAGAAGACTTCTTCCATTACCGAACGAGGGACCTACTATTATAAGGTCATGCCCTTCAGTTTGAAAAATGTGGGGACTACTTATCAGCAGTTAATCAACAAAATGTTCAAAAAACAGATTGGCCGAACGGTCGAAGCCTACATAGACGATATAGTTGTCAAAAGCAAGAACAAGAAGGATCATCGGCAACACTTGCAAGATGTGTTTGATACTCTTAGAGGTAATAAAATGATGTTAAATCCAACAAAATGTTCATTCGGAGTATCCTTGGGCCAGTTCCTCGGCCACTTAGTGAATAAGAGGGGAATAGAGGCAAGTCTTGCTCAGTTGATAAAACTACTACAGAGTAAGAAGCCCCGAACCGTGAAAGAAATTCAAATCCTCACCGGGAGAGTAGCAGCCCTTAGCCATTTCATATCCAGATTGTCAGATAAATGCAAGCCGTTCTTCGATGCAATCAAAGCAAGAAAAGGAGAAATTTGGGGGCCAGAGCAACGAGAAGCTCTCGTAAAACTCAAAGAATACATGGCAAACCCCCCAATTTTATCTACCCCAGATCCCAAAGAACCGTTGTACCTCTATCTAGCAATATCACAGTTAGCGACCGGTTCGGCTCTAACAAGAGAAGTAGGAAAAAAGCAGCACCCGGTCTTCTATTCCAGCAAGGCTATGACTGATGCAGAAAGAAGGTACTCGACGACAAAAAAAATCATCCTTGCCCTTGTCTAGGCCAAAAGAAAGCTTCGACATTACTTCGAGGCTCATCAGATAATAATCCCCACGACGCATCTGATAAGAGCAATTCTCAAAAAAGCTAGATCTATCGGGTCGGATCACCAAATGGGTAATCGAGCTAAGCTCCTTCGACATTCGGTACGAACCACACACCACGAAGAAGGGGCAGGTGGTTGCAGATTTTTTCATGGATACTAATCCAGAGGAAGAGTAGCAAGTCACATAAAACTTTTGCTGGGAATTATAAGTCAATGGTTCCTCGAGCCAGAACAGAGCTGGGGCAGGTCTGGAAATAAAAACTCCCGAGGGGACCAAGCTCCAACAGTCAATCCTGCTAGAGTTCCCAGCCACAAACAATGAAGCAGAGTATGAGGCACTGCTGGTAGGGCTCAGACTGGCCAAGGAACTCCAAGTAAGATACCTCAGGGTTTATAGTGATTCATAGCTAATCATCAAGCAGGTCACTCTAAAGAAGGCAGAATGTGTGTATACCAGGAAGAATTTGAAAAGTTAGCAAAATATTTTGAGTCAATTGAGTTTTTGCAAATCCTGAGGTAAGAAAACCCAATAGCCGATCGCCTGGCCAGCGCAGCATCTGTGGCAGATGAATCATTGACCCGAGTCATCCTCGTTGATGTTCTAGATACGCTAAGCATTACAAAAAGAATGCATGTGTTCGTAATCCCATCGGAACCAAGTTGGATAGATCCTATACAAGCTTACCTTAAAAGAGGAGAACTCTCTGTATCCAAGGAAGCAGCCAGGCAACTAAGACTAAAAGCTACCAAATACTCAATAATAGGAGGACAACTCTTCAGAAGATCGCATTCTGGACCCTACCTCAAATGCTTAACCCCTACGGAGTCTAGGGAAGTGTTAAGGCAACTACACGAAGGCAAATGTGGGAACCATTTCGGAGGAAGGTCGTTAGCTCATAAAGCCCTAACTCAACACTTCTTCTGGCCCTACATGGCAAGGGAAGCAGAAGAATATTCACGAAGATACGACAAATTCCATAGATATGCCCCCTTGTCCGTCGGCCCCCGGAAGAAATACACACCATGAGTAGCCCATGGCCATTCGCCCAAAGGGGAATGAATATGGTAGGACCTCTACCAACAGCTGCATCACAAAAAAGGTATGTCCTATTGGCCACTGATTACTTCACCACGTGGGTGGAAGCAGATGCATACACGAGCATAACTAACGTCTAAGTGAAAAAGTTCATTTGGAACAATTTAATATACAGATTCGGAGTCCCAAGATTCATCATTATTGATAACGGACCAAACCTGGATAATCAAAACACTCAGCGTTTCTTTAACAAATACGGGATCAATCAAAAGGTGTCGACCGTGTATCATACATTAGGCAATGGGCAGGCAGAAATAACTAATAGAATAATCCTCACCTGCATAAAAAAGAAGTTTGAAGATAAGAAAGGAAAATGGTTGGACGAATTGCCATATGTCCTATGGGCATACAGAACCACTCCAAGACGCCCCACCAGTGAGACTCCATTCTCTTTAGTTTACAGAATCGAAGCTGTAATCCCCACTGAAGTGGTGGCACCCACAATCCGGAGCTTAACTTGGGAACAAAGGTCAAATAATTAGCTTCTGGAACACAATCTGGATCTCTTGGAAGAAAAAAGAGAAGCAATTGTCATTCGACAAGCAGCCTATCAATAGAGGATAACAAATACCTATAATAAAAGAGTCAAAAGAAGAAGTTTCAATCCGAGAGACCTGATACTCCAGAAATCGGAGAAGTATGTCGGCAAATTGGAACCTAATTGGGAGGGCCCATGCCAAATCTCAGGCGTAATTGGAAATGGAGCTTATAGACTTCCACACCTGGATGGCACAGAAATAGCTAAACTATGGAAATGCAATGAATTTGAAAAGGTACTTTCAATAAAGTAATTGTACAATGCTTTCGAGCACTTTACTTTAAAACAAATAAAGCTGCTATTTGTCTTTTTCAGAAGTCCCACATCAGATAAAAACAAAACTTTTAGTTGTTATTTAAAATAAAATAACACAAAAATCAAAATAGTGGAGTGGACCCCCTGATGGTAGGCAACCCAAAATGGGATCCACCATCAGGGGTCTCCACTTTACACTTTTTAATCTTACATGAAAAGATAAACTTCTTCAACAACAGGAAATGATATCCCACATCGCTTAAAAAATAGAACCTTAACCTTTTCTTATAAGTTACTCCCTTACCTACTTATCAGTATATGGGACCCATTGACAATGGGAACCCCTTTATGACATCGAAATGCCCCATTGTCAGAGGTCTCCACACACTCCCCAATTTTTTCAAATGAAAAGATATTTTTCTGTTCTTAGAAATAGAGATCCCACATCAACAAAAAAGGTGAAGGCCCCAAGAGCTGAACGCCCAATCAGGCCTAACCAGTAAAATTGCTTAAGTCCCAAAAATTCAAATGGCCCCAAGCTGAATGCTCAATCAGACTTGACCAATAAAATTGCTCAAGTCCCAAAAAGCCGAACAGCCCCAAGAGCCGATCGCAAAATAGGCGAAGAGCCCAAGAGCCGAACGCCCAATCAGACTTGACCAATAAAACTGTTCAAGTCCCAAAAAGCCGAACGACCCCAAGTGCCGATCGCAAAATAAGCGAAGGCCCCAAGTGCCGAACGCCATACTAGACCAAAATCTTCTAAAGATTTGGCTAAGTACAAAAAGCCAAACTGCCCCAAGTGTCGATCGCACCAAGAGGTGAAGGCCCCAAGTGCCGAACGCCATACTAGACCAAATCTTCCAAAGATTTACCTAAGTACAAAAAGCCGGACGGCCTCAAGTGCCGATCACAAAATAGGCGAAAGCCCCAAGAGCCGAACGCCTAATCAGGCTTAACTAGTAAAACTAGTCAAGTACCAAAAAGCTAAACGACCCCAGGAGCCGATCGCGAAACAGGCGAAGGCCCTAAGAGTCCGAGGATCTCAAATTCCTTTAAGGCACAAAGAACTGCCGAGGAATAAAAATCGTCTTCGGACCCCAAGAGTCTAAGGACTTTAAATTCCTCTAAGGCACAAAGAGCTGTTGAGGAATAAAATTCATCTTCGGACCTCAAGAGTCTGAGGATTTCAAATTTCCTCTACGGCACAACGAGCTACAAAGAGAAAAAAAATCATCTCCGGACCTCAGGATTTAATGACCTAAGACCATGCATGCACAAACAAAACAAAAACAAGCAACAAACAAGTAGCAATCACTTCGCCTCCGTAACAAATCAATAATCAACTATCCTCCACATACGATGATCCCATACTCCCATTTGAACAATATACAAGAAAAAATAAATTGCCTCCACGCGGGCTCACGATCTATCTAAGAAAGCAAAAACATGCCTCCATGAAGGGTCCTTAAGTAACTTCAATTTAGTTTTTAATTTTCAAGTTTTGCTATGCTTTGCAATTTTTTAGATTTTAGCCTTTTTATGTTTAGTTTAGCTCCTTACTTTTCAATTCTCCCTTGCTTCACTTCCTTTGCTCAATTCACCTAGCCAATTAAGAACAAACACAATAAGTAACCAAAACAAAATAAGAAAAACATAATCAAAAGAGTACTAATGCTTAATTGTTTCCAAAATATGGCGTTGCCAAATCCCTGGCAACGGCGCCAAAACTTGGTGTGCACTGCTGTCATGGGCACCCAAATTGAGTACAAAAGTGTGGCCAAGTTTGAATTTATAAAGTACCACTACTACCTCTAACTCCTAATATAGCTAGGGTGAGTAGGGATCATCCCAACGGATCGGATGCATATTTGAAATAGAAACAAGGTCGGATTAGTAGGTTGAGTGATCAAAAGGTGGTTTGATTGGTTAGTTAAACTACAATGTAAACAAATTCAATACAAAACAATTAAAGTAAATAAAGGGTAGAGAACAAGAGAGAGGGATCTTAGGATTTAGAGGTCACCACTAAACATCACCTTTCTAGATACTCAATGTATAATGAATGAGGGGAAATATGTGTAGCAATACTAAAAAGTGTGATTGATTGAATCAACAAGTATAAATGACTAATTAAGTATACATTGTCTAGACAACCTAATGAATAGCACAATATATCAAACTAAGCCATTATTCCTTCCTTTAAACTCACTATCAAAACACATTAACAAGCTAGAGAATTATACTACGTGCAATCATAAGCATGGAACATCAAACAACAAGTATAGATTGTCCTCACATCTAAGAAAGTAAGATAACTACACTACAACTAAGCTAAGGACGTGAAAATTAAACTAATTAAATTAAGGTAGAGGCATAATCCATTAAGAAATGAGTATGAACCATCAAATAAACCACAAGAGTATTCCATTAAAGCACCATGCCTTGACATTCTCTAGATTCATAGCATCAATACGCATAGACATGCATTAATAACACAAAACCTAGAGATAAACACATGAACATCTATTCTAGCATACATAGACATATGAGTACAATGAAATGATCAATTGGAAGTGTTAAACAACCCAAATCATAGTAAAAACAAGATTCATATATAAATCAAGTGTCAAGACAAGATTACAACACAAAACCCCTCAAAATACAAAACATCAAGATCTAGAAGGCATGCTTAGGGCTAACTCTAACCCCAAGAAGATGTATAGCCACTCTATGATGTAGTCATCTGGTAGGTTGTGTCGTCGAGGACTCCCAAAAGTTTATTCAATGTGGCCAAGTTTTACATTTAGAAATTGCCACTACTACCTTTCACTAAAAATATAGCTACGGTGAGTAGGAATCATCCCAAGGGATTGAGGGTCGTACTAGGATGAGGAGTCAAAATTAGGGTTAGTAGGTCGAGTGATCAAAATAGTGATTGGTTGGTTGGATTACACTAGATGCAAATTAAACTAAAGTAAACAATAATGTAATAGAGAGAATAAAAGAGAGAGAGATCTTGGGGTTTAGAGATCACCACTAAGTATGGCTTTTCTACACCTTTAATGAATGATTAATGAGGGGAAGAACATGTATTGCAACAATTGGTGTGTGTGCGGTTGTTCCAACAAGGATGGATGACAAATTAAGCATTATATTGTCTAAACAACATGGTGGTTAGCACAACATATCAAATTAAGCCATTAATCCTTTCTTTAAGCTCATAATCCAAACACATCACAAGGTTAGAGATATATGTTACTTGATTTTCATAAGTATGGAACATCAACAACAAGCATGGATTGTCCTCCCATTTAACAACTACACTACAACTAAGCTAATGATATGAAATTAAACTAAGGGAGAGGTACAATCCATCAAGCAATGAGTATGAACCATCAAATAAACCACAAGAACATGACATTAAGCCCTATGTATTGACAATCTCTGGATCTATTGCATCAATACACATAGACATGCACCAATAACACAAGAAATAGAGACAAACACATGAATATCTATTCTAGCATACATAAACATATGGATAGAATAAAATGATCAATTGGAAGCATTAAACCACATAAATCATTGAATAAACAAGATCTATATATATAAAAGTGTCAAGACATGAATCACAATACAAATCCCCTTAAAAATACAAAAATTAAGAAGTAGAAAGCATGCTTTGGGCTAACTCTAGCCCCAAGAGGATGTCTAGCCACTCATGGATGATGTCCTCTAACCCTCAAGGGCAAGCTCCATGGAAGAAATCTGCTCATTGGTTGATGAAAAGTCTCCAATGGTGTCTCTAGCCTCCTCCTCCTCTTTTTTTTCCTTACTAAGTATGTGTATCCAAGTATATCAAAAGGCTCTCTAGTGTATATGCTCAAAAAGTGGCTCATATTCCTTATATAGGTAGGTCAAAAATCACCCCAAATGAGCTGGAATTTGGATTTTTCTCGAGATTTGGGAGGTTCGATCGATCGAACTTGAGGTGTGATCGATCGAACATGGCTGAGATCTATCGAATTTAAGTTGATCAATCCTCAATGGCAGCACCTTTTTGGATAAAAACAAATCTGAGATATTTTGAAGATATTTTTAGGGAAAAGGACAAAAGTGGTTGGTAGGGTGGTACAACTAGATAAGATCAATCATTTGGATAAAGATAAGATGGTTCGATCGATCAGAGAATGAGGTTGGGACAATCGAACTTTGAGATTTTTGA
This sequence comes from Cornus florida, assembly GCF_030987335.1. Classification (NCBI taxonomy): domain Eukaryota; kingdom Viridiplantae; phylum Streptophyta; class Magnoliopsida; order Cornales; family Cornaceae; genus Cornus; species Cornus florida. The sequence continues at coordinate 54,386,841 of NW_026775579.1, read as the reverse complement.
ATAGGAACAAACATGACCCAGATCCATCTTGAAGTGCTGAGATCGATGAATGTTGGATTGACCGAACTTTTCTTGAGATTGATCGAAGTTGCTAAAATTTCACCTTTTTCTTCCTTTTGCTCTACTTTGCTCCTTTCTTTGATTCATCCCAGAATTGCTTCAATTATGCTCTCATTTGGGTAAGTTAGCTTATTTTGGGGATAAGTACCTAAAAATGGAAATAACACGAAATCAATACAAAACAGTAAAATAAGATAGATAAAGCTTCTAGAATACCTAAGCTTAATGGGTTTAAATATGCACTTTTCAGCGCTCAGAATGGCTGGGACAGAAGTATCCAAAGTGGGTGGCATAGCCCCCCCAAACTTGGGATTAACTGTGGTCCTGAAATTTGGCAATTGGATAAATTCATCAAATAACAAAAGGGATAATAACAGTACACAGTGGACATGCAAGTGTAAATGGGATAGAAACTGAAAAATAGAGAGAGGTGTAAGAGTAGTCCTGAAAATTTTGGGCAATACGCTCTCTCACTAAAGTCACTGGGATGCACTAAATGGAGTCAAACATATAGCTATAAGAATATGACAATATGATATCCATAAAGAAACCATATATAAACAAAGAATAAAGTACAGTACATCCAGTATCAAAGCCAACAGACACGGCTGCAAAAATAGTATAACAGTATAAAAAACATATAGTTATGACAAATATATGAGAGATCAAGTGGAGGAGGAAAGAGATAGAGAGATCAGGAAGAAGAGGTAGGACGGGATGGTCGCGTTCCGCGGATGTCTCTGGATAGATCTCTGAATGCGGTCATTACATCTGTACGGAGGGTAGCAATATCAGCTCTAATGGAGACAGCATCCTCTCGGAGAGAGACCGTGTCGGCACGGATGGATACTACAATATCCTCCAAAGCCTGGAGTCACTCTCCAAAGTCATGTGTCTGTGCTGGAGCCTCAACTGTGGCTGGATCGGAAGAATAATGATTCTGAGCCTGCTCCTCATCATGAATGGGTGACCCAACTGGAGAGTGTTGCTCTGCGTCCTCTGCAGGCTACTCCAAATCGATGTCCATATGTATGGCAGCCGGATCGACTAGTATGTCGTCCGCTACCAGGCCTACTACTGCTGCCATCTCCTCTGCCTCTAAATCTTCTGTCGCCTCTACTGCGTCATCCTGTAATCTCTTGATAATAGCATTATAGCTCTTATCCCAGTCCTTTTTCTGGAAGGTATAGGATCCTCTCTCAGGGCGCTCCTATGGATGGAAGGGATAACGTTGGTCTAGCAAGATCTGGGTAATGAGGTGGCCAAATGGGAGAAACTTAACCCTTTTATGCCATTCCTTGCTAATGTGATCAACATAGAGCTTCCCCATCACGCTCCAGATGAGCGCAGGGATAGACAGCCAATGCCCTGTATAAAAAGCGTACAGAGTTGTCAAGTAGGTGCCTCTCCGCTGAATCTTGTGGCCGGCCATGAAGACGTTGCAAAATAAGACTGAGTTAAAGAACAATAAGTCATCTGGCAAATAGGTGCGGGTGGCGAAGGTCTCGCCATCGACATAATGTCCTGTAAAGAAAATGGCCATATCTGCATATGAAAGCCAGTATAGCCTGGGATATGTCTCCTGTAGCTCTAGAGGGCAGTCATGTGGACAATGGCACGATTTGGATAATGTATCCATAGTGATAGAAATTAGATGGCCATTAATAGAGGTCCTCAGCTCCGCCGTGTTACGCAGGGCAGGCTGGAGGTTCTGGAAAAACATCAGTACTAGCCTCGGGTACACTGGGTATGTGACAGGGGTAAGAATGGCTGCAAGGCCCCTCCGTAGTATATCATCATAAGCTGATCGGGTAAGTACCGATCTAGAAAAGAAGTCTGCGTCGAAGACTGACTCATGCGCCACTAGAAGGTGTGAGTATCCGCGTAATGGCTGGTCTAACTCCTGGTCTGGCTGAGCTGGCTGTGGTGGTGGAGATGGTATGTGCTCAGCCTCAACGTCACCGTGTAAAGGAGATGCGCCAGCATCAAAGTGTAATCTGCTGTCAGAATGGGGAGACTATATGGGCTCAGCTGGCTCCTCCTATATGGGGTCCTGGGCATGAGATGGACTGGCCCCATCATCCAAAGTCTGCCTGCGTCGGCGATGATAGTGTCCGCAGGCTACAGTCTTGACCCGAGCCATGGCCTGTAACATAATTGAAAACTTGCAAGGGAAGTCAGTGCCAGAATAAAGAGTTTAGAGCACAAAATAGAATCATGTATGTCAAGTAAGATAGACAAAATAGATAAATGACATGAATCTATGGAAGTGATAGGATGTGAACATGCTAAGCAGTATAAGTGTAAAATGCATCCAATGTGGAAAATCACAGGCATTGGGCATGAATGAGATAGCATGGACACAAGATAAGATGCATGGAATGTGTATATGAAATCTGTGAAGTTCGATCGATCACAAAAATTATGAGATCGATCTCATATGATCGATCTGAGAAACTGAGAAACTAAGTTCGATCGATCTCACTAGATCGATCTGAGAAATAGGTTCGATCAATCGAACTATGCAAAGAATATGAACAGTTACAGATCTGTGATGTGGATGACACGGGGCTTTCACGAACAAGGTCATGGGCCCATCAACACAACATAACATCAATCCTAATCACCTAACAAGGCCTATACTCCCAAAAATCAAAACAAATCTAAAAAATATATACAACCATATATACATATATAAACAAAAAGCTTCAAACTTTTAGATATTACAATAATCATCATTAAAACATCATGGATCTAACATGAAAAACATGTATGAAGCAAATCGAAGCTTGAAATATAAGATGAGATTCGGATCTTACCCAAATCAAAGGATGAGATGAGATAAAGATCCGAGAGGAGAGAGAGAGAGAGATTCGAAATGAGATAAAGCTCGCCGGAGGTCTCGCCAGAGATGGGGAAGAGTAGGTGCAGCGGCGATGAGAGGGATAGGGTTTTGAGAGGGTTAGATCGATCTTTAGAATCAATCTACAAACCCTCGATTCTAGTTTTTTAAAACATCCTCGAACCAGTTCGATCGATCGAACTGAAACCTCAGATCGATCGAACTGAAATGATCTCTCCTTTGAAATTTTTTTTGAAATTTTTGAATTTTTTTTTTGTTTTTTGAAAAAAATAGAAAATTGAAAAACTAAAAATTGAAAATATTTTTGGATTTTTTTTAAAAAAAAAAAAAATTAAAAAGTCAAAACAAAGTCAAAGATAGTAAGATGAAGAATAGAGATTAATCTAAACAAAATGTTCGATCGATCTGACAAAGAGCTAAAAATATGCAGGTTTTTGGGTTCAAAAATTTTTCTAAGTGTTGGAGCTCAAGATCGATTGAACTTGAAGTTTGGATCGATCTAAGCGCTTATGATTGATCTGAGAACAAATTTGACCGATGGGACAGAGAGGTGATTTGGATGCAGGTTGAAAGCAGGTCAAAATTTTTCTAAATGTTGGATGCAGGTCGAAGTTCGATCGATCGAATCCTCCTTGGAGACCGATCGAACTTATGCAAAATGCTCAATTTCAACATAATGCAGTCCTAATCACAGCTCCTAGCAATGCATATGAACCAAAAACAAGTAACTAGACTTCACAAGAAATGAAATTAAAAATAGAAATGAGGGAGGAATAAGGTTTTGATACCCTACGAAATGTCTTGCTAGTCTTTAACATCTCTAGCAAGCGTTGGGCTCTTTTAGCCCGGTTCAAACATCTTATAGTGCATCCCCTCCTCAATAGGGTGATAAGTGCTTTGAACTCCACCCAACAAATGGTTCTTTAAGGACCTTGTTGGAATAAGCTCAAAAAATGTTTTTGGTCCTTGGTCAATGCAATCTTTGGGCTTCCACGCCCTTTCAAAACAAGATTTTGAAACAACTTTCTTTGGTTTCAAGGTTAAATATGGACTTTTTGAAACTTTGGTCTCATATAAAAACTCAATTCCTTCACTTTTAAGGTCATGACATTTCTCTACAACATTAATATCTTCATCCTTGTCAAATGAATTGGGAGTTGGATTAAAAATATTCAACTTTACCTTCATGTGGCCAAATGAGATTTTCATTATCCCCGTCCTACAATTAATGTTGGCATTCGTGGTTGTCAAGAAAGGACGGCCAAGGATAACGGGAATTTGGCTCTTAGGATTTGGAACCGGTTTCGTGTCAATGACAACGAAATCAACGGGAAAGAAGAATTTATCAGTTTTAATCAAGACATCCTCGATGATACCCTAGGCTTTTTGATTGATCGGTCGGCAAGTTGTAAAACTACCGACGTCAGTTTCAAGTCTCCTAAGCCTAATTTGATATATACCAAGTATGGAAGAAGATTAACACTTGCTCCTAGGTCAAGAAGAGCCCGATTAATGATATGATCACCAGTGATACATGAAGTGGTAGGTGAACCAGGGTCCTTAAACTTTGGAAGAGTGTTATGCTGCAAAATTGAGCTTACTTACTCAGTTAAGACCACTTTTTTAGGTGCTTGGCTTTTGTTCTTCCTCTTTTGGGTGCACAAGTCTTTCAAGAATTTGGCATAAGCCAGAATTTGCTTGATTGCATCCAAAAGTGGAAGATTAACTTTCACTTGCCTAAACACGTCCATGATTTCATTCACTTTGGCCTTTTGCTTGTCATTTGAAATGGATCCTTTTAAGGCATTCGGAAATGGAGCTTTTGGTTCAAAAATCTTTTCAGAATTTTTTTTTGAAGTCTCTTCAACACAAAAAGTTTTCAAATTATTTTGCAAATCTTTTTTTTCAAAATCAATTTTCAAATCACTTTTCAACACATTCTCATTTATATGGTCATGCACATGCAATGAAGGAGGAATATGATATGAAATGGGACGGGTGTCAACTTGTGGTTGCACCTGTTCACTCTCTTCATTGGACATACCCACTTGGTTGTCCATAATATTTCCACTTCTCAAGATAGTCACTGCATTGACATGCTCTATTGTGTGACCTTCCGATGAGGAATGAGTCTCCACAACACATTGTTGCTTTTATGGGGTGTTCAAAGGCATTTTTCCTTTCTCTCTAGCATGCAAAGTACTAGCTATTTGCCCTACTTGGGTTTCTAGCTTAGCAATGGATTAAGAGTGAGAATGAAGTAATTGTGTGCTTGCCTCTAAAGTGCCCAAAGCGGTCAAAATTTTCTCTTCAAAAACGGGACTTCTAACATTTCCTTGGGAATATGATTGATTAGGAAAATGAGAATTTAAAAATTGGTTTTCTTGTGATTGGTATGATGATCTAAAACCTTAGGAACCTTGGCCTTGCATTGGAGGTGGAATGTACTTTCCTTGAAAACCGCCTTGGGAAGAGTTTGAGCCCTCCCCTTGGTTTTTTCAAGAGAAATTCGGGTGATTCCTCTAACTAGGATTATAATGATTTCCATAAGGATTGTTCCCTTGATTAGTAAAAACATCATTTGCTTGTTCATAATGCTCACTTTGCACATATCCATAGGGACAATTGGAAGTAGAATGTAAAACACTTGAACAAGTCATACATGTCTGATTAGATACATGATGAGAATGGTTAGGGAAGGAAGATACTTGATTCGCCGAGTTTTGGTTGATCAAAAATTGATCAAACCTTTGAGATAATGATTTCATCTCGGCGGCAATTTCATTAGAGTGGTCGACTTAATGTAAGCCAACACTCTTCCTACCACTAGAATTTCTACTATTCTTCGAAGATAAAGTACAATGCAAAGAATTTTCACTCTTGCTCTCATAAAGACGCCACAAGTCATCCTCATGTCTATCAATGTAAGAGCCACCCATGGAAGCATCAACCATGCCCTTGTAATTATCCAATAAGCTCTCAAAGAAATATTGAACTAATTGCCATTTGGGCATGTCATGATGTGGACACTTCCTAAGCAATTCATTAAAGCGTTCCCATGCCTCATGAAATGTTTCTCCATCCCCATGTGAAAATTCTCTAATTGAGGTTCCCATGGCATTGGTCTTAGAAACTGGATAGTACTTCTTCAAGAACTCTTGTTGCATTTCCGCCCAAGAAGTTATTGAAAAAGGCCTAAGATTGTTAAACCAATATTTTGCCTTATCTTTAAGGGTGAATGGAAAAAGTTTAAGCCTTAAGACCTCTTCCAGCATGCCTGTATATTTTACGGTGGAACATACTTCAAGAAACTCATCCAAATGCTTGTAAGGTTCTTCAATTGGAAGTCCATGATAGTTAGGAAGCATTTGAATGGTTTGTGGCTTGATTTCATAGTGGTGTGCTCTAAATGGTGGTAATTGAATGCATGTGGGTGCATTATATTCATTAGGCATATGGTGATCTCTTAAAGCAAGGGGAGGATTAGCAATTGGAGGTGCAACATGGGCACCTTGATTGCCTTGAATAATGGGATGTGGTGGAGCATAGATTGGCCTTGGCATTCCCAATGGAACTTGGCCTTGTTGTTGTGGTGGATGAACAAATAGCCTTGGCATGCCTAATGGTACTTGCATGTTATCATGATGCACATTGGGGTGGAGGATACCTTGTTGGTCTATGTGACTAAGGTCCTCCACATGGTCCTCATTGTGTCCTTCCGTTGATGAAATGGATTGACTAGAACTACCTCTTCCCCTAAGGTTTCGAATAATGGATTCAAGATGAAAATTTAAAGGGACAAGAGTGGGTCTCAATGATCTACGACCATGCATGCACAATGCAACACAACAAGCAATAGCAACAAACACTTCACCTTCAAAATAAATCAACAATCGACAACCTTCCTCCATATACAATGTTCTCATACTCTCATGCTTTAACAAAATATGCAAGAAAAGTAAATTGCCTCCACGTGGGCTCATGATTTATCTAAGAATTAAATTACAAGCCTCCACGCGGGCCGACGATTTAACTAAGAGTTTAAGTAAGAAAAAGCTCACAAAGGTCATTTAGCACTTCAACTCCAAATTTTTAGCTTTTAGCTTAGCAAATTTTTTTTTTTAATTTTAGCCTTTTTCCTTGCATGCTTAGTTCCTTTGCTTGGAATACTCCTTTGCTCACCTTCTTAGCCTAATGCTCCGTGTCAATCAAGAACAAACATAATAAATAAAAAAAATTGAAAACAAAGTAAAGACAAGATCAAAAGAGTATTAATTCCTAATTGATTCCACAAATATGACGTTGCCAATCAATCAATCAATCCCCGACAATGGCAATAAAAACTTGGTGGGTTGTGTCGTCAAGGACCCCCAAAAGTTTATTCAATGTGGCCAAGCTTCACATTTAGAAATTGTCACTACTAGCTTTCACTAAAAATATAGCTAGGGTGAGTAGGGATCGTCCCAAGGGATTGAGGGTCGTACTAGGTTGAGGAATCAAAATTAGGGTTAGTAGGTCGAGTGATTAAAATAGTGGTTGGTTGGTTGGATTACATTAGATGCAAATTAAACTAAAGTAAACAATAATCCAATAGAAAGAATAAAAGAGAGAGAGATCTTGGGGTTAAGAGATCACCACTAAGCATGGCTTTTCTACACCTTTAATGAATGATTAATGAGGGGAAGAACATGTATTGCAACAATTGGTGTGTGTGTGGTTGTTCCAACAAGCATGGATGACAAATTAAGCATATATTGTCTAAACAACATGGTGGATAGCACAATATATCAAATTAAGCTATCAATCCTTTCTTTAAGCTCACAATCCAAACACATCACAAGGTTAGAGATAAATATTACTTACTTTTCACAAGTATAGAACATCAACAATAAGCATGGATTGTCCTCCCATTTAACAACTACACTACAACTAAGCCAATGACATGAAATTGAACTAATTAAACTAAGGAAGAGGTACAATCCATCAAGCAATGAGTATGAACCATCAAATAAACCACAAGAACATGACATTAAGCACTATGTCTTGACAATCTCTAGATCTATAGCATCAATACATATAGATATACACCAATAACACAAGAAATAGAGACAAACACATGAACATCTATTCTAGCATACATAGACATATAGATAGAATGAAATGATCAATTGGAAGCATTAAACTACATAAATCATTGAATAAACAAGATCTATATATATAAAAGTGTCAAGACATGAATCACAATACAAATCCCCTCAAAAATACATAAATCAAGAAATAGAAAGCATGCTTAGGGCTAACTCTAGCCCCAAGAGGATGTCTAGCTACTCATGGATGATATCCACCAACCCTCAAGGGAAAGCTCCGTGGAAGAAATCTGCTCCTTGGTTGATGAAAAGTCTCCAATGGTGTCCCTAGCCTCCTCTTCCTCTTTTTCTTCCTCACTAAGTATGTGTATCCAAGTATATCAAAAGGCTCTCTAGTGTATATGCTCAAAAAGTGGCTCATATTCCTTATATAGGTAGGTTAAAAATCACCCCAAATGAGCTGGGCTCGTACACCAATAATCCTCTAATGATTGGATATGAGACAATTTTTAATGAGCTGGAATTTGGATTTTTCTTAGGATTTGGGAGGTTCGATCGATCGAACTTCAGGTACGATCGATCGAACATGGCTGAGATCTATCGAATTTAAGTTGGATCGATCCTCAATGGCGGCGCCTTTTTGGATAAAAACAAATCTGAGATATTTTAGAGATATTTTTGGGGAAAAGGACAAAAGTGGTTGGTAGGGTGGTATAGCTGGATAAGATCAATCATTTGGATAAGGACAAGATGGTTCGATCGATCAGAGAATAAAGTTAGATCGATCGAACTTTGAGATTTTTGAATAGGAACAAACATGGCTCAGATCCATCTTGAAGTGCTGAGATCGATGAAAGTTGGATCGATCGAACTTTTCTTGAGAACGATCGAAATTGCTGAAATTCCACCTTTTTCTTCCTTTTGCTTTACTTTGCTCCTTTCTTTGATTCATCCTAGAATCGCTTCAATTGTGCTCTTATTTGGCTGAGTTAGCTTATTTTGGGGATAAGTACTTGAAAATGGAAATAACACGAAATCAATACAAAACGGTAAAATAAGATAGATAAAGGTTCTAGAATGCCTAAGCTTAACGGGTTTAAATACGCACTTTTCAGCACTCATCATCATCCAACCCTTAAGAGCTATCTCTATAGTAGGAACGGTCTTCTTCTTGATGGAAACCCTAGATGAATGGAAGAACTCCCAAATGGTGTATGTCTCTCTAATTTCTAGCCTCCTCTCCAAGATTGTGTATATGTCTATGATTATATATGTGTAAAATGGCTCAAAATCTTTATATTGGTAGCTTGAGTGTCACACCCAATGGTTAGGTCTCGTGCAGTAGGGTCCTTTCAATGGTTACACCATGAGTCATCTTTTAATGAGCTGGACTTTATTTTTTTTTCCTGAACCTGAGGGAGTTCGATCGATCGAATTCTGATGAGATCGATCGAACTATAGCCAGATCAATCAAAGTATGGCTAGATCGATCAAACCTTGGCGGTGCCTTTTTGGAATAAGACAAATCTGAGATATTTTTGGGATATTTTGGGAAAAAGACAAAAGTGGTAGGTGGGGATAAGATCAAAGAAGTTCGATCGATCAGAGAATAATTAGATCGATCGAAGAAGGTACTTTAGTGAGAAAAATGACAAAAGGCTTGATCAATCTTAAAATGGTTAGAACGATCACTGTGAGATCGATCTGGGCTTGGTCTGATTGATCAAAACTTGTTATTTTCCACCACTTTGCTCCTTTCTTCCATTTAGCTTGAGATTGCTTCTTTTATGCTCTAATTTGGCTGAATTGACTTATTTTGGGAATAAACACCTGAAAAGGGCAATAACATGAAATTAGTCTAAAACGGGAAAGTAAGATAGATAAAATATGCATGACATATTCCAATAATCTCCATAGATCTATAGGATAGTAAAATCTTGAATCCTTTAATCTTTCAAGATGCCCAATAAAATAATAATTGATAGTGTGAATATCAAGCTCCTCAATATCTGCATTATATAACTCTGTCTCTATAAGACATCCCTACACTTTATATTTTCTACAACTTTATTCTACACAGGAGAACTAGGAATGATGTATTGTGGCACAATACCCTGCTCTTTAAGTATGTACTGAAAATACTACAATTTACACCCTCCTTATCCATTCTCCCAATAAAACTCACTACCTTAGTCCGATCTTAAAACCATAATCACTATACCCAACTACTTTTAACTTTAGTCTTGTATGTTTTACACACATCAAGCACTTCGGACTTCTGGTGAATTAAGTACACAATTATACCTTGAAAACCCATCAATGAAGACAATAAAATACCTTAACCGCAAACGAGCTACAATAAGAAATGGACCATAAAATTCGGTATAAATATAGTCTAAAAGACTAAATAACCGACTAGCTTCAAAATTACGTTTCTCTGCATCTATCCTTTGACACAACTAATGCATAAAATTTGTGGCTCAATAATCTCATCATTGACCAAGCGTTCAAGTCTTTTTTTAGAGACATTCCCCAATATCCTATGCATAACATAGATGAATCCACTCTAGAGCACGGCGAGGGGAATAACAAACGTTAAGGCCGAAGACTTTCCATCAAGGAAAAGTTAACCAAAAGAGGAGAGAGAAGATGGCAGCACCCCTTGGGCCGCCATGGAAGCTCCAGGTCATGTATGAAGAGGGGAGAATATGAAAATGAAATATCTCACCCCCCTTTTATAGAAATCTCAAAAAGTGCCCCGAACGGGCCCCGCCGAGTCGTCCGAAAAAGTAAAATTTGAGCAGACGTGCTCAAATGGCAAAACTTTGTGAACAAAAAAGATTCAAAATGATAATATATGAACAATAGAAGAAACTGCGTCGAAAACCGAGTCCCGAATAGAAAGTTATACCCAAAATAAGTTTGGCGCAAACTAGGGCCAGAAACCCTGAAATTGGAGAAAAATGACCATAAGGAAATTCTATGAATTTACAAGTCAACGAAAAGTGAAAATGAATCCCGTACGAGGATCCAGGCTCCAGACGAGACATTTTTCAATAACTTTCATTAATTGCACAATGGCCCCTCAAAAAAGTGAAAACTGCACTTATGGCCCAGAATAAAAATATCTTCCAAAAATATTTTTTTAGATGCCCCTGAAATAAAATATCTTCAAAAGATATTTATGAAAAACACCCCAAGAAATGAAATTAATTCCAAAGATTTATGCATCCATGCCCCTATGGGCACCGGGAGCAACCAGAGTACTTTCTTGCAAAAGTAAAGATACGTATTTCGTGGAAACCACTCAAGATGAAGGAACGTGAAGTCAAAAACCAACTCCGAGCATAAGAAGTGAGGTTGTGCCAAAAACTGACAAATGGAGATAAGACAGAATAGGGAAAAGGACGAAATAGCGCATAGTGTCGAAAAACGAAAAATGTGAAAATGACTCAGTCCTCAAAGGAAGTTGTCAATCCACGGAAAAGAGTCTCAGGAACCAATTCCGAGCACTCGAGATGACACTAAGCGACACAAAACAGAGCTCAGAAAAGAAAATTAAACGAAAAAAAATTCTTTCGTAAAATTTCAGGAAAAAAGGAAAGGAAGGCAAATGACCGGGTCGTTACATGAATCATGATATATACATATATGAAACGAATCAAGGTTGGGATAATCCAAAAAACACGATGAGAAGGAAACTTGAATAAAGATCAACATGAATCGCATTATCAATACAATGAAGCTAGGTTTAGATAATCCATACAACACGACAAAAAAGATGCTTGAATACAAGGATCACATCATTAATGCAGTTAACATGATTAGAACACTCCAATTAACACGACAAGAAGAATACTCGGATATAAATTAACAAGAATTATATTATCAATGTAATTAACATGATTGGAAAAACTCTAATTAACAAGACAAGAAAAATACATGAACTCAAGGATAATGCATAATATCTATACAATTAAACAAGATTGATGTATTTCACATAACATGACAAGTTTTAATTCTTCAAGGAATAACAACTTGAAATTTAAAGAGTGAAATCAACCAATGTGGATACTCGAATATCACCCGGATTAAAACCGTACTCTTGGGATCACTTTAGGGCTACTAACCCATGGGTACCTTCCCCTAGTACACACTATAATATAGGGAGCTCTCTATCTCCCATACTAGAACCAAGTCCTAGCTATGTCAAATCTTGATTGATATCCCAAGTCCCAAAATCAACAAGTTATGCAACCAAGAGTATATCAAGATACAAGTTCTGCATTAAACCACATTCCATGCACAACCAAGATTTTGGAACACACAAGTCATACCCTAAGTTCATCAACTATCATAGCATGTGAAATGTCAAGAAATTATAGTGTGCATCTACATAGACTACAAACTAGAATTTAAAACACAAGGAATCTATTGATGTAAATATAGCACAAGTATGAGGTTAATGATTTAATTATTTACTAAACAACAGATGAGTAACTAAACCATTCCAAGACAATTATGCAAGTTCATTAAGTACATTAATGAAAACAAGAAACAAGGAGTCTAGATACATGAATAAAAGCTTAAATACGAGTTACAACCATGTGAATTAAGTTCCATACAAAGAAAATAATTAAATATAAGTTTCAAAACTTATCAAATTATTCTTAAATTGGTACACATGAAGGAACTTGTCAAAGAAATCATGAATACCAAGTTAGAACTTAATCAAGCTCATGGAATCATTGAATAGGTTTTGATTAATTCTTTTAATTAAAATATCTAGATTTTGAAACTCATCCAAATGTTCTGAAATTAAAGTACGTTATATAACATGCCAAAACTTGATTTAATAGTCTAATACAAGTGATTTCCATGCAAGTTACAACCATGATAATTAAATTTTCATATAAGAAATTAATAAATGAAAGGTTTCTAAACCAAATCAAATATTCCCGATTTAATATATGTGAAAGTATATGGCTCGCATGGCAATAATATCAAGTCAAAAATCCAATGGAGTGAATAGTACATTTGGAATAAATTAATTAATCAAATTAATTAATTATCTCTAAATTTTAAAACATCTTCAAATGCTCTTAAATTCACGTATGTTGAAGAGTATACTAGGGCCTAATATAATATGACATTACATATTGATTTCAACCTAGATAAGGCCACATGAATTAAATTTTCATTCAAGAAAAATATTAAATAAAAACTTCAATACTTGTCCAAATACTCTCAATTTAATAGATGTCAATGAACATATCAAGGGGTAATTTAATGTCATACCACATGCTTAAACCAAGCTATAACCAACCGAAAAAATCAAACTCACAGAAGAAAATTAAATAATTAAATCTCTAGATTTAATACAAAGACATGTAAATGAGTTGTATAAGCATCAATAGCATGTAATACATCAAGAATATAAACTCTAACATCCCCTACCTCCATTTGAGATGAAATCTCAAATCCCCACCAAAAGAAAAATGCTCTGAATCTGACTATACTCCTAGGTTATGTCGCAACGAGGTGAACAATAAACACCAACAAGGTACCTTGAAAATCCAAACTTGGCTTCAAACCCGAACTTGAAAAATGGCCAAAAATGGATTCTAATAAGGGGGAAAGATGCGCGTCGTCAAACCCGAACTTGAAAAAAAAATGCTCTGAATCTGACTATACTCTTAGGTTATGTCGCAATTAAGTGAACAATAAACACCAAGGAGGTACCATGAAAATCCAAACTTGGCTTTAAACCCGAACTTGAAAAATGGCCAAAAATGGATTCTAATAAGGGGGAAAGATGCATGTCGTCAAGGCGAGCATAAAACACTATAGTACTATGGCATTTTACACGAGGGAAGAGGTTCAAAAGAAGAAAGAGAAGGTGGCAGCCATGGCTGCCATAACTTCCGGCCAAGAATGGGGAAAGAGATGGAGAAATTTGATTTTTCATCTTAGAGACATATATTTATAGAAAAACCCTAAAAGTGCCCCGAAAGGGCCTCGCTTGGTCCGGAAAAGTGGAATTTGAGCAGACGCACTCAAATGGCAAAACACCATGAATGAAAAAGAACCGAAATGAGAAAATATGAACAACGAAAGAAACGGCGTCGAAAATAGAATCCCGAGCAGAGAGATATGCCCCAAACAAGTTCGGCGGCAACCGGTATTAGAAACCCTAAAACTGGGGAAAAATGACTAGAAGGAAATTCTAAGAGTTCACGAGTCGACGAAAAGTGAAAATGAATCTCGTACGAGGATCCAGGCTCAAAATGAGGTATTTTTGCAATAACTTTCTTTAATTACACAATGGCCTCTCCAAAAAGGGTTAACTACACTAATGACCCAGAATGAAAATATCTTCCAAAAATATTTTCTTAAAAACCCCTGAGATAAAATATCTTCAAAAGATATTTATGAAAAATACACCAAGAAAAGAAAAAGTTTTCAGAGAACCATCCATGCCCTTGTGGACACCGGGAGCAACCAAAATACTTTTCTACAAAAGTAAAAATACGTATTTCGTGGAAACCACTTAGAATGAAGATACGTGAAGTCAAAAACCAACTTTGAGCATGAAAAGTGAGGTTGTGCCAAAAAGTGACAAACGGGGAAAAAATAAAATATGGAAAAGGACGAAAAGTGAATAATGTCCAAAAAGTGAAAATGTAAAAATGACTCAATCCTTAAAGGAATTTGTCAATCCAAACGAAAGAGTCTCAGAAACCATTTCCAAGCACTCGTGACGACACCAAATGATGAGAAACAGAGCTCAGAAAAGAAAATTAAATGGAAAACAATTTATCCGTAAAATTTAAGAAAAAGGAAAGGAAGGAAAATGACCGGGTCATTACAAATGTGGCAGTACGAATAGCGACCAGAACCGCCCACGACGTACTAAAATGTGTGGTAGCAATGACAGTGCCTAGTGCCCGCTCACACTTACTCGTCAGTAAGGTAGCATCGACAGCAACTAGCACCTGCCCACAACACACAACTTGTACAGTAAAATGACGGTATAAGGCACTAGTTCATAACCTACCCCCATTAGGTCTACCCAGGAAATCTCTCGATACAAATGACATCAATGTCGTAAATCACCATTACCAAAGGAAATTCGGTAACCCGGCACTCCGTAAGAGTTGAGACATGGTCCAAAGACGTCAACATCCCGACCATTCTTAAAATCCTGACGACAATGCTACAAGTACCTTCCAGCTTCAGGTCTCAAATCCTCAATACAACAAAACCAACAACTCCAACATCTCAAAGTACTACTATCGACAATATCAATCAAGAATCCAAAGCCTGACAAGCAAATCAACACCTCCAAAAATCCAAACGAGCCTCACTACAAGACATTTCATTGAAAGTCCAACATATCTCCTTGAAACAGATCAACTACAAAACCACACCATAATCAAACATCGGATCCACATCCCTATCATAGATAACTAATTCCTCAAAAAACTAGTCTACCGCGTGGCACATACATCAAAATTTTGACAACCAAGGTCACAAAACGAATCTCCCGAAGCCGTACTTGGCTATGCCAAGCTAAATCAAAATTCCTCAATTTCAATCCATAAACAATCACTAGGACTACAATTCCTCAAAACTACGCCTAGCCATAACTAGGACGAGAAAACTCCATAAACAAGCCATATCCAATAGCGATCCTCCAAAACTTCTCCTAAGAATCAACCACATCCAGGTCTCCAATGCCAAAGCAGGTCTCCTAAAGACATCCTTAAACAGCGTCAAGCTCACACAACGAATCAACCAAATCCTCAATGATATGGACAAAAGTCCTCATAAAACTACCTCACATCAATCCACTCATACCGAGCACAGCAAACTTCGTTGATAACCACGACAAAAACTCTCCAAGGAAAGACATAAAAGAAAGGAACCACCATTCCTAAGAAGGACAACACCATTACTCCGTCTCTAAAACGAAAGACAATAAGGTCAAAGACTTCACCCCTATATGGAAGTAAGTCGACCAAAATCAATAAAATCCTCACCAAGGACTCAAGACAACAACAGTGGTCCTCACGGACCGATCAACCCCAAAACCGTGTACAAGGCGACGAAGAGAAGAGACTCACTCCTTGTGAAGTCTCTAACACGAACCAAGAAAAGGAGAAGTAAGCTTATTCTCCCATAAGTGTCACACGACAAACACGAAAGGTGAAGCATTCTTCCCACCTTAGGGAAGTGAACAGCTCAAGACGAAACAAATGTGACAACTCCTCTATAAGGAATTTCACAACGAAGCCATTATAGAAACCCGCATACACACTACGCGCGACCGAAGGGAATAAAAAGGGAAAAACTAAACATGGAAGTCATGTATAAAACAAGGAAATGCAACTACCAAGTAAGTTAATCTACTCATATACATAAAATCAAGGGTACATGCGGCACGTCTCCACGTAAACACAAAAGCATGTCATTAAAGCATAGTAATAACATGATAGCTCTAAGCATATAAATAAGGCATGCTAATGCCACACAACAAGAAAACAAATGTGGATACACCTCCACCTACTCATGCATCATAATTTCGGAAATCATACTACTAACATGGTAGTAAATGAAACTGCAGAAGATAAAACGATGCAACCATGAACCCTATAGATATCGTGTCCTAGAATGTCTGGGTAAAAGAAAGACCAATCCTAGCCATAAACTGACTCCAAAAACCAATGCGACAACAACCTGTCTCAAAACAAATGTGAGCCCTTACCACAATGGTAAGACTAAAACAATCCATCTCCGAATCTAAAGGTGACACTACAAGTAACACTAACAATACAATGCTCTCACTAACCCAAAACATCGATCAATCAACTCGATCCCAAAAGCATCATCACGCAAGGAGAACTCAAACGAAATGGCTACTCTAGCCATACAATCAGATAACCGAATTAATCTCTAAAATCGTCCCCAAAATGACCATCAATCGCCATCTCAACACCAGACGCTCAAAACAAAGCTCGCATCATCACCAACCAAAAGGACTACACCTATCGAAACAAAAACCAAAGCTGATTCCATCCAACTGCGCTCGTAGCTTGTTAGTACGGTAGTATAATAAGTGCCATGCACCCGCCCACAAAAGTACCCACCCACGAAGATTACAATCTCAGAGGAACCTTCCCAAACAAACAAGGAGCCTAAGAGGTCTATAACCTCATCATGGCCGAAAACCAACAAATCCCGCACTACGACTGTGCCTAATGGCTCACCTCACGAGAGCCTAAACAAAATGTGACCCTTCACCTATCCAAAGCCGACGCTAGGTCAACAATGACCTAAACTACCATGAAACCAATCTAAAAAATGCCAACAACATCTAAGAAGAGTGCATAAACATAACCAGATAAACCAACCATCGCACAAAGTGCCAACTCACCAAGCAACTCAACCACAACTCAAACATCCCATGACTAATCCCAAATCCTATCAAATATGCAAAACAATCTTGCATATACAAATCAAATCTAGCATACATCATATCTCACACCCTTTACATTAGAATACTATCATGCTAAACAAATGACATACCACATGTAGCACATAAGTACATAAACATGTTATCATAAAGCATATAAGCATATAGAGCATGGCAACACAAGCATGATATGCACCCAAAACCCGTCGTCCTAAGATTTTTGAACCTAGGAGCTGTGTTGCCACCTGTAACGGCCCTGGTTCTTAGGACAGCGCGTCCTATGATAAACCAAACGTAGATCCGATAATGAATCCAGAATGTGGAAGCAAAAGATAAAACAACAGTCTCTAGAGATACAACACGTCTCTAAGACACCAATGTGACCCTCATGAGGTCACGGAACCCAAAGAAAATAAATGTAGAAATGATGTTTCAAAAAGGGATAAGAATGAACCTAGGGGCAAAATGGTTAATTCCAAATGAAAATGGGTGCTACCGAGCACACTATTGGAAAGATAATAAAAAATTAATAAACTTAGACTAAAAAAATCACTTGATTCGGGTCCAAACGAAGAAGACATGACTAACGGAAGAAAAAGGTCAAAAAGAGTCAGCCACATTCTAACCGGTTAAGAGGCAAAAACAGAGACGACCACATTCTACCCAAGCTCTCGTAACCGGTTACGAGAATCAACCACCCGTACACTTGTACTACGGTTCAGAAAAAAGATGACAGCAGGGGGTTCCAGGAAAAAATAGATTTTTGAGAGCCAAAATAGGTTTTTTTTGGAAAAACACAAAGAAGAAACCCCCCCCCCCCCCTAAAATCATGTTTTCTGATCAACCATAATCCAAACCAAAATTAAAAAATAAGAAAAAATGACAAAAATGCCCCCAAGAAAAATCAGGTCAAGAGGGCTAAAAAGCTGCTAAAATGCAAAACTGAAAGCTGAATTGCGCGAGGGATTTCAGGTACCAAGACGACATTTTCTGAAAAAACACGAAGAAAAAACCCACCCTAAAATCACGTTTTCTACCCGACCATGTCAAAAGAAGAAAATAAAATTGCTGTGAAATGTGTAGAATGCTCCTAGATCAGATTATGCAAGAAAAATGCAAAATGAGTCCATAAAAGACTCATTTCACCAAAGAAGAAGTTTTACCCGAAAACAATCATGCACGCAGACGTAACTTACCTATTAGGACGTGCTACAATGATCCATGGCTTAAAAATACAGCTAATGCAAAATATGACCTATCCAAACCCCAATGCTTGAAAAATGCCCTTTAAAGGCAAAACATGCAACAAACGGACTTAAATGCTTTCAAAAGGCCATTTGGCCTTTGGCCACACTTCATGCATAATTAATGAGACCCTATGAAAGAATAAAAATGGAATTTCCACACACAATACAAACATGGTGAAGCAATAACTTGTCATTTTTCAATATTTTCATAATATTTCATGAAGTCAAAAATTACATAGGATACAAAATAATTGTCATTAGCCTCCGGCCTCATCTCATACATGTCAAATACATCCAAAAGGTATGCTTATGCACACATTACATGTTTAAAATCAAATATGTAAGTTTTGACATATAAAGCTGCAAAATGACATTTTATGCTAACATTTGCATGAAATGTAAACTTAAAAGTTGCAAGCCATCCAAGGAATGATGTGCATCTCGAACCAAGGTATCCGTACCTAAAAAATTACCAGATAAATTTGGGGTGAGTAAATAAGTTACTCGTAGGGAATGAGTATCCATTAACATGAAACAATTCAAAAGGATCATGCCACTTAACGTCTATTTCATAAGTGAGACTCAAGAATCATCCTAAGCTACTTTAAAGCATTCCAAGCATAAACTACAATATTTATGCAATTAAACAATATAGAAGCATACTATACAACACAACAAGATACAGATCATCGAAGTTATCAACTTGAAATCTAAAATGCGAAATCAACTAAAATAGCTTATATCTCTTAACGTCTATGTTCCAAATGAGTCTAAGGAATCTTCCCAGGCTACATTAGAACAATTAAACACAAATCACAATATCGATATAATTCAGCCAACATTGGAACTTTCAATACAACGCATAAAGCATGATCTTTAAGTTAACATCTTGAAACTTAAAATGGGAAATCAAATAAGGAATAACAAGTTACAACATCATCTAGTTATCAACTTGAAATAAAATGCAAAATCAACCAAGGTGGATACTCGAACATCACGCCTGATAAGATCGACAACGTGGTTACTTTAGGTTTACTAGCCCACAGGTAACCTTCCTATGTGCGCACTAGACTATAGGAGGACAATCCCCCGTACTAGAACCATGCCTTCATCGTAGTCAAACAACGACATCCCAAGTTTCCAAAATGAACAAGTTATGTAACAACGTATATATCAACATGTATGTACAAGATAATCAATTATCTACCACGCACAACCAAATTTGGAAATACATACAATACATGCTCTAAGTTCACAACTACTATGGAATGAAAGATATCAAATATAAAGTGTGCAACTTATTACACAAGACAACAATATATTCAATAAAGGAAACATGTTCTCATGAATAAAAATATAACAACTATGTTATCTAATGCTCAATACGTAACTAACTAAATATACAACAAGTTCAAGTCCGTAATTTAAACATAGAAACTACTTCTAAAACACAATTAAATCTATGGAGCAATTAGAGAGAATTTAATTAAATAAAAATAATTAAATTCTCTTGATTTCAAATCAATTCCAAATAATCTCAAATTAATATATGTTAAACAACATAGCATGGTCATTATATATTTCAAATCAAAAGTGCAAAATGAGCAAGGTATCATCATGTAAAATTTAATTAATTTAAATTAATTAAATCTCTAAATCTCAAAAGTTATTCCAATGATCCCAAATTAATATATAACAAGGATTAAGTCATGGCCATGCCATATATCAAGTCTAAAATGGAACATAGGCAAAGTACAATTAAGTAGAATTTAAAATCAATTTAAATTTATTAAATCTCTAGATTTGAAAACTCATTTAAATCATCCTAAATTAATATACAACAAAGATCAAGTCATGCCCATGTCATATACCAAGTCTAAAGTGAGTTATATGCAAGCTACAATTAATTATTTATTTCTCAAATTAATAAAAGACATGTATAAAACTTATGCATCACTACAAAAGCAATTAATTCACTTAAATAATAAACTAGAATAGCCCCTACCTTACTAAAGAAGTGTCTCTTTAGAATCCAAGGCAAGCAAGCTCAAAATGGTAAACCCTTCTAGGGTTATGTAGAGGAAGGTGAGGGAAAACTTTTATATTCCAAGCTTTATGATCTAAGGTGAGTGGAAAGGGACCAAAATGAAGCTTAAAGCTCTAAGCCAAGTTTTGCTTCAATGGTGGCTAGGTTTCTCTTTCAAGAGAGGGATAAGATAAAATGGTGAAGATGAAATGCGAGTGGAGGATATAGGGATCCTCCACTCACTATGTGAACTAATACCATGGTCAACACACACTACTTTAGTCAATTACACAAAAACTCCTCTTTAAAATCATAATCCCAAAACAATCCAAAAATATTTGTAAAGGGGTCCCTCCTCTAAATATCTTGTAAACTTAATTGCAAAGTGGTCCTGAGAAAAAAATCTTAATTAAGCCAATGGAACAACAAAGTAGAATTTAATTAAATCATGATAATTAAATCTCTAACTTCTAAAGCAACTTCAAATGGTCCCAAATTAATATATGCTAGTAAACAAGTCCTAGTCATTTCAAATATCAAGTTTAAAACTCAATTAAGCCAATGGAACCCTTAAATCGATTTTAATTAATTCATATAATTAAAATCTCTAGATTTTCATACTCATCCAAATGCTCCAAAATTAAAGTATGTTAAAGAGCATTCCAAGACTTAATTTAATAGCTTATCACAAGTTAATTTTATGCAAGGTACGGCCATGGGAATTAATCTGTCACAAAAGAAAAATATTAAATAAAAGTTGCAATTCTTATTCAAATGACCCAAATTTAATATATGTCAACAACCATACCAAGGCCAAATTTACTAGCATGCTATACTTTAATTCTAAGTTATACACATCTTTGAGAATTAAATCCTATACAAGGAAAATAATTAAATTAAATTCTAGGATTAATACAAAACATGCATACAAGTGGTATAAGCTTATAAAATCATCAATACAACATAAATAAAAGCCTAAGACATCCCCTACCTTAATTTGAGATGAAAATCTCAAAAGCCACCAAAATGAAACGACTCCGAATCCGATAATACTTCGGGGTTTTATCGGGGACAACGTAATGAACATTAAACTCTAAAGAGGTCCTACCAAAATCCTAACTTGACCTCAAATCCGAACTCAAAAATTGGCCAAAAATAGGTTCTAATAAGGGGGAAAGACGCGCGTAGTCAAGATAAACACAAAACGCAAAGGCACTATGACTTTTTAACAAAAGGAAGAAGGTTTAATTGAGAGAAGAAGGGTGGCAGCCGCCTTGGGCTGCCATGGCAGCTTCTGGTCTTGCATGAAGAGAGGGGAAGATGACTTTTTAATTTTATAACCCCCTATTTATAGGAAAACTCTAAAAGTGCCCCGAAAGGGCCCTGTTGGGTCGGGAAAAGTAGAATTTAAGCAGATGTGCTCAAACGGCAAAACTCCATGAATGAAAAAGAACCAAAATGAGAAAATATGAACAACGGAAGAAATGGCATTAAAAATTGAGTCCCGAGCAGAAATATATGCCCCGAACAAGTTCAGCAGCAACAGGGGCCAAAAACCCTGAAACTAGAGAAAAATGACCAGAAGGAAATTCTAACAGAACACAACTCGACAAAATGTGAAAATGAATCCCGTACGAGGATCCAGGCTCAAAATGAGCCTTTTTTGCAATAACTTTCATTAATTGCACAATGGCCCTTCCAAAAAGTGAAAACTGCACTAATGACCCAGAATGAAAATATGTTCCAAAAATATTTTCTTAAAAACCCCTAAAATAAAATATCTTCAAAAGATATTTATGAAAAACACCCCAAGAAAATAAAAAGATTCTGAAAAACTATGCATCCATACCCCTATAGACACCAGAAGCAACCAGAGTACTTTACTGCAAAAGTAAAGATACGTAATTCGTGGAAACCAATTAGAATGAAGATACGTGAAGTCAAAAACCAACTCCGAGCATGAAAACTGAGGTTGTGCCAACAAGTGACAAACGGGAAAAAGACAAAATAGGGAAAAGGACGAAAAGTGAATAGTGTCGAAAAACGAAAAAATGTGGAAATGACTCGTTCCTTAAAAGAAGTTGTCAATCGAAATAAAAGAGTCTCAAAAATCATTTCTGAGCACTCGAGATGACACTAAGTGACGAAAAACCCAACACAGAAAAGAAAAGACAACGGAAAAAAAATTACCCGTAAAATTTGAGAAAAAAGAAAGTGAGAAAAAAAACCGTGTCATTACAACCTACCCTCCTTAAAGAGATTTCGTACCTGAAATCAGGAACAGACAAAAAAGGACCGAACAAGATCAAACCAGAGGACAAACCATAAGGTGCTAAATGACAACTCCGTAAGCCTAAAGGTCACCCGAAAGAACGCAAAAACCCAGAACTGGTGACACTTCCTGAACAAATCGGCATATTAACTCAAAGTCAATCACCGAAAGAATCCCCAAGATAACGACAAGTCAAATCATGACAGATGGCTAAGAAAGATATGGCAGTACGAACAATAACTAGAACCCGCCTACACTTACTCGTCAGTAAGGTAGCATGACAGTATAAGGTACTAATTCATAACATGCCCCCAACAGATCAACTCAGACAGAAACTTTTCGATACAAATGACATCAATGTCGAAAATGATCATTACCAAAAGCATTATGGAAACCAAGCATCTGCGAGAGTTGGAGTAGCAAATCCTAAAACTCTAATAATAATGTCATTGGTACCGTTACACTTAAGGCCTTAAATCCCTAACGCTGGAGTAATAGTGACCCCCACATCTGAAAATGCTACAACAACAACACCAGTCATGAACCCACAGCCTGACAAGTCTATGCTCTCAAGCCAATGGATCGGACCCACAAAACCAAAAACTTATGCACCGATCTGAAGTAGACCTACCATAAGGCTACATACAGAAGGCAAAACTCTAGGTCAAAATCCCTATAGTGGACAACAAAAATCTCAAAACACAAGTCTACTACGGAGCTCAAACATCTCTATCTCAATAACCATGGTCACAAAACCTAACATAAGTGCAGGAAAGATAAAACAGTATAAACCAAACACTCACATAGTGGATACTCACAATTTTTAAATGATCTAAATCAAATAATACCTTAATACTAAACACATAGTACACATAAGGTAAACCAAACATACCAAATAAACCACCTATCACATAGGGGTCAAATAAATAGCGAAACGCTATACACCAACTACGGCATCAGCATGGTAAGCAGATACTGTATAAAAGCAACGTTTCATATACATCCTCATATAACTACCACATAGTCATAAATCCTAAACATGTTTCTAAGGCATGCCCAAAAACAATGGGGCTCATAAACATGTAAAAGAGATCATACAAATGACAAGTTCGTAAAATCAATAGAAATGAATGGAATGCCTCTCAAAAAGAACAACCTCTTTGAAAAGGTAACACAAAACCTGGATGAGCCCAATCTCTCACTACGAGGAAAGAATCATTCCCCCTAATGACCACTAAGCTCTCCTAAACATAGAGTCAGCACGTCTTTCCCAAGACCAGCTCATACCCCGATGGAATCCCAACACTACACGAAACATGGCAACAACAAAATAGACAGCCCCAAGGCTAACTGTTACAAGACATCAATGAGAAAACCCTTAAACCAAGATGCCAACGAGCTCGAGTGGAACTTTACAGGATTCTACCAGAACCCTAACACAACGCCCCCCTAAGTCTCCAACGACAAGGGAGAGTAATTAATTGCACCAATGCAATTAATTACACAAAACCACTCACATCCCAACCGTAGCCCGTAAGAGCTAACCAAGGCAACACAAGAAGGATCCTAGGTCAACACACCCATCCAAATCCCGAAACCATCGCCCTAAGAAGACAAAACACAAAAACCTCGCCTTGAGGCTCACAAGGCAACTTCCCAACTCCCTAAGGAAAGATTCGAGTCGGTCCTAACTCATCGTCCTATGACGCTAGAAACAAAGACCTCAATGACATCATGACGTCAAAACCACTATGAAGTCCTAAGAGATGACACCGATACCTCCAACGCCACCATGACCACATCACAAAAAGACAGAGAAAATGAGATGAAACGGTGCCTCCATGGCCTACGTCTCATCTTGCCAGACAGATACTACAACCTTATACTCACCTGAGCCCTAACAAGAAGACTCTTCGTGAGTCAAGACTGTGACGCTATATGCGTGAAAAGGAAACAAGATAAATAATAACACGAGTTATTATGATTGAATGCAACTCACACTATGAATGCATCAAATAAATAGCACATCAACGTATGCAACATACGGTCATGCTAAAATAATCAAGGGAAGCCTTTTAAATAATTAAGCACCTAAGCTAATGAGCATATATGTCAAACAAGGATGCTTTTAAACACATAAGCATATAAGCATAGAGATATGTCATAATACCGAACATGTTATCAAAAAACACATAAACATGTTATAAAACCGAAACATGTTAACAAATAGCATATACACACGTATAACATAGCAACAAAAACATGATATGCACCCAAAACCCATCGTCCATGGTATTCAAACCTAGGAGCTTTGATACCACCTGTGACGGCCCTGGTTTTTAGGCCAGTGCGTCAATAATGAACCGAAAGGATGATCCGAAAACATATCCGAGATGCGAAAGCAAAAATATAAAACAAGACTCTAAGAAGTTAAAGTGACCTTCTTTGAGGTCGTGGAACTCAATAAGAACTGAAACAGAAGCAAAAGATCAAAAATATGACAAATAAACCCCCAGAGACAAAATGGTAATTTTCTAAAACTATGGATTTGGGTGCCATTGAACATATTGCTGAAAAGATAACAAAAAACTAATCAAGATGGACTCAAGAATCGCATAATTTGGAGTCCGGACGAAGGAGAAATGGCACAACGAAGAAAAACAAGCACTTAAGGCAAAAGGGTAAATTAGTAATTATCTAGGAAGATTCAGCTACAACCGAGCAGACCGTTGGAAAGAGAGCAAAAAATTAGTCAAGTTCAAAAAAAAGTTCACTCGATTTGGAGTCCGGACGAAGAAGAATGAGCGAAAACAAAAGTCAATGTCACGACGTTGAACGAGCACCCCATGAGCACCCCGACAAGCACCCCGATAAGCACCATGACATGCTAGGGAAAGAAAAGTTCCAGCTAGAACTGAGAGCCGAAACGAGGTCCGAAATAAATTTTTCTAGAAAAACATGAAGAAGAAACCCCCCCTAAAATCAAGTTTTCTACCCGATTTCATGAAAGGAAACGAAAAAAACTCTATGTGAAACACCTAAAATGCCCCTAGATCAGAAGAGGTCAAGAGGGCCAAAAGCTGCTACAGTGATTATCCTGATCTGAGAGTAGAAACAGGCTATTAAACGAAATTTTCTGGAAAAACATGAAAAAGAAACCCCTCCCAAAATCAAATTTTCTACCCGGACACGTAAGAGAAAATGAAAAAAACACACTGTGAAATGGTCAAAATGCCCCTACATCAGAACTGGACAAGAGGGCAAAAAGGCTGCTAGATGCATAGCGGAAATCTGAACTTCACAAGGAATTTCCGGTACCAAGAAGACATTTTCTGGAAAAACACGAAGACACCCCCCCCCCCCCCCCCAAAATCACATTTTCTAAGTGACCATATGAAGACCGAAATTCATTTCTCTAAGGAAACCCCAAAATGCCCTAAAATCAGATTATGCAATAAAAATGTAAAATGAGTCTATAGGAGACTCAAATCACCAAGGATGAGATTTTTCTTGAAAACGATCATGCACGCAAACGTAACTTACCTATTAGGACATGCTATAATGGTCCATGATTTAAAAATACTGCCGATATAAAATCCGACCCCCCAACGGCCAAAAAGGCGAAAATGAACTTGAAATGGAAATTTTGAAATCCAAAATTATGAAATGGTTGCAAATTACTGTTTGGCCCTTGGACACACTTTATGCATGATTAATGAGACCCTACGAAGGAATGAAAATGGAATTCCCACACTCGATGCAACCATGGTGAAGAAATAACTCAACATTTTTCAATATTTTCATAATATTTCATAAAGTCAAAAAATTACATAGTTGGTGGGTGGTCGCCGCTCCGACCAAATTTGTGTGCAAGTGAGTGTGGCAAAGTTTTACATTTATAAATGCCACTACTATCGCTAACGAAAAATATAGCAAGGGTGAGTAGGGATCGTCCCAAGGGATTGTGAGGGTCGCAAAAGGTTGTGGAATCAAAATTAAGGTTAGTAGGTCGAGTGATCAAAGGATTGGTTGGTAGTTGAATTAAGCTAAAATCCAACTTAAACTAAAGTAAACAATAATGCAATACAGGTAAAATAAGAAAGAGAGAGATCTTGGGGTTTAGAGATCACCACTAAGCATAGCTTTTCTACACCCATAATGAATGATTAATGAAGGGAAAGGCATGTATTGTAACAATGATGTGTGTGTGGTTGTTTCAACAAGCATGGATGACAAATTAAACATATATTGTCTAAGCAACATAGTGGATAGCACAACATATCAAATTAAGCCATTAACCCTTTTTTTAAGCTCACAACCAAACACAACACAAAATTAGAGCAATATGCCACTTGCATTCATGAGTATGGAACATCAAATAACAAGTATGGATTGTCTTCCCATTTAACATCTAACTACCACTACACTACAACTAAGCTAATGACATAAAATTAAACTAATTAAACTAAGGGAGAGGCACAATTCATCAAGAAATAAGCATGAACCATTAAATAAACCACAAGGACACTCCATTAAGCACTATGTCTTGACAATCTCTAGATCTATAGTATTAATACACATAGACATGCATCAACAACATAAGAAATAGAGGCAAACACATGAACATCTATTTTAGCATACATAGACATATGGATAGAATGAAATGATCAATTGGAAGCATTAACCATACAAATCATTGAATAAACAAGATCTATACATATAAATATGTCAAAACAAATATCACAATACAAATCCCCTCAAAAATACATAAATCAAGATGTAGAAACAAAGCTTAGGGCTAACTCTAGCCCCAAGAGGATGTCTAGCCACTCATGGATGGTGTCCTCCAACCCTCAAGGGCTAACTCCATCGTAGGGATTTGCTCCTTGGTTAATGAAGAGTCTCCAATGGTGTCTCTAGCCTGATCCGTTCTTTTCTTCCTCTCTAAGGATGTAGCTCTCTAAGTGTGTCTAAGAATGAGTATATCCCCGTCTCCAAAAAGTGGCTCATATTCCTTATATAGGTAGGTCAAAAATCAACCAAAATGAGCTAAGCTCGTACAACAAATATTCCTTAATGATTGGATATGAGACAACTTTTAGTGAGCTGGAATTTGGATTTTCTCGGGATTTGGAAAGTTCGATCGATCGAACTTGGGGTTGGATTGATCGAACATGGCTGAGATCTATCGAACTAAAGTTGGATCGATCCTGAATGGCGGCGTCTTTTTGGATAAAAACAAATCTGAGATATTTTGAAGATATTTTTGGGAAAAGGACAAAAGCGGTTGGTAGGGTGGTACAGCTGGATAAATCTGGCATCTGGATAAGGACAAGAAGGCTTGATCGATCGAAGAATGATGTTGGATTGATTGAACTTTTGGGATATCTGAAAATGACATCATGGCCTGGATTTATCTTGAAGTGCTGAGATCAATGGAAGTTCGATCGATCGAAGAATGATGTTAGATCAATCGAAGATGCTGAAATTCCACCTTTTTGCTTCCTTTTGCTCTACTTTGCTCCTTTCTTTGATTCATCCCAGAATTGCTTCATTTCTGCTCTTATTTGGCTGGGTTAGCTTATTTAGGGGAGAAGTACCTGAAAATGGAAATAACACAAAATCAAGCTAAGGCGGGAAAATAAGATAGATAAGAGTCCTAGAATACCTAAGCTTAAGGGGTTTAAATGGGCTCTTTTCAGTGCTCATCAATAGGATACAAAACACATGTCATTGGCCTCCGGCCTCATCTCATACATGTCAAATACATCGTAAAAGGTGTACTTATGTACACATTACATATATGGAATCAAGGATACGAGTTTTGACATACAAAGCTACAAATAGGATTTCATGCCAACATTTTCATGAAAATGATACTTGAAGTCTACGAAACTTCCATAGCATAGTGTGCATCCCAAATCAAGGTCCCTGTACCTAAAAAATGTCTCCACTACGTGGGTGAGTAACATAAAGCTACTCATAGGAGATGAGCATACATCGACCTAGCATTTTACAATTATATCACCTTAAGGTGAAACAAGTCAAAGGGGCTCATACCACCAAATGTCTATGTCAAGATGAGACTCAAGGAACTTTCTAAGCTACCTTAGATCATTTCTAGCATAAATCATATCATTCATGCAATTCAAAAGTATCAACTTTCTACTTAAGATTAGGTGGCATGAGCCCCTTTAACAGGTTCACCTTAAGGTGATAAATTTGTAAAATGCTAGGTCGATGCATGCTCATCTCCTACGAGTAGCTTTATGTTACTCACCCCTACGATACTGGGGCATATTTCAAGTACGAAAACTTGGTTCGTGATGCCTAGCATTCCTTAGATGTCGTGTAGCTTTCAAGTTTCCATTTTATACAAATGTTAGCATGAAATGTCATTTTGTAGACTTATATGTCAAAATATGTATATTTGATTCCATGTATGTAATGTATACTTAAGTACACTCCTTTCAATGTATTTGATATGTATGAGATGAGGCCAGAGGCCAATGACCATTATATTGTATTCTATGTACTTTTTAACTTCATGAAATATTGTGAAAATCTTGAAAAATCGCAAGTCATTGCTTCACCATGGTTCCATCGGGTGTGGGAATTCCATTCTCATTCTTTCATAAGGTCTCATAAATCATGTTTGAAGTGTGGCCAAGGGCCAAATGGTCATTTGACTCCATTTTACATTTTTGGATTCCATGTTTTCCATTTCAAGTCCATTTTTGCCTTTTTGCTCGTTGGGGGGTCGGATTTTGCATCGGCTATATTTTTAAGCCATGGACCATTATAGCGCATCTAAATAGGTAAGTTATGTTTTCGTGCATAGTCCTTTCCAGGCAAAACCTCATCGTTTGTGTTTTGAGCCTCCTACGAATTCATTTTGCGTTTTTGTTGCATATTCTGATCTAGGGGCATTCTAGACTTTTCAATTCACTTTTATTTCCTTCTTTCAACATGGTTGAATAGAAAACGTGATTTTAGGGTGGGTTTCTTTTTCATGTTTTCCCAGAAAATGTCGTTTTGGTGCCGGAAATCGATCGCAAAGTTTAACTTTCTGTTTTTTTTTAGCAGCTTTTTGGACCTCCATGACCAGATTTCATGGAGGGGCACTTCGGGCATTCTACATTGCATTTTTTTTTTAATTCTCTCTATTGTCACGTAGAAAACTCAATTTTGAGGGGGGTTTCTTCTTTGTGTTTTTTCAGAAAAATTCATCTACTAGCCCGTTTTTACTCTCTGTTCTGGCTGTTTCTGGAAAAAAAAATGCTTGTAGCAGCTTTTTGGGTCCATCTTGACCTAGGCTGTTCAAGGGGCATTTTAGGGACTTTACATCATATTTTTTTTGGTTTCTTCTTCACAGTTGGGTAGAAAACATAATTTTAAGGGGGGTTTCTTCTTCGTGTTTTTCTATAAAAACTCGTTTAAGGGTTCGTTTTTAGCCTCGGTTCTGGAAAAAAATTTAATTGGTGCTTGCTGTTAAAACACTATTCCTGCCCAGATTTCTTACCCGGAAAATAAGTCTAATTTTTTGAAACTTTGAGGCTTCATATCTTCTTCATCCCGACTCCAAATCAAGTGATTTTTAAGTCTAAGTTTATTAGTTTTTGCTTGTCTATCCAACGGTATTCATGGTTACATCTAATTCTATCTGAAAAGACTATTTTACCCTTTGTAAAGTACCCTTGCCGCACTGATTTTAAACTCAGGTTCATTTTTTTGAAGCTTTGACGTTTCATATCTTCTTCATCCGGACTCCGAATCAAGTGATTCTTAAGTCTAGATTCATTAATTTTTCCTAGTCTATCTATCGGTATACTCAGTTGCATCCAATTTTGTCTAAAAAGACCATTTTATCCCTTGTTAATTACCCTTGCCGCACTGTTTTGAAACCCAAAAGTTGGTTTTTATGAAACTTTGGAGTTTCATATCTTCTTCATCCGGACTCTGAATCAAGTGATTCTTGAGTCTAGATTTGTTAATTTTTCGCTGTCTTTCCAGTGGTATGCTCGGTGGCACCCGAATCCACATTTTTTCAAAAATAACTATTTTGCCCCTGGGGGCTTATTTGTCATATTTTTGACCTTTTGCTTCCGCATCAGTTCTCATTGAGTTCCACGACCTCATGGAAGGTCACTTTGACTTCCTAGAGTCTTGTTTTCTGTGTTCGCTTTCGCTTATCAGATCTGTTATCGGGTCAATCTTCGGTTCATCACAGGACACGCTGGCCTAAAAACTAGGGTCGTCACAGGTGGTATTAGAGCGTCCGGGTTCGAATACCTTAGACGACGGGTTTTGGGTGCACATCATGCTCATGTTGTTTTGTTTTGATGTGTCATTTATATCTTGATAACATGCTTTGTTTGATAACATGTCTTGTATGATAACATGTTCACATGCTTAGGTGTTTTGAGACATTTATTATTCGTTAAGCATACTTTATGTGTATATATTCTCTTGATAACATGTTTTGATTTGATAACATGTCTGTTTGCTTATGTGGCACCTTGAGTAGATAGTCCATTGCTATGATGCATGCTAGTTGTTTACTTTTATGTCTGGTTTTGGTATTATTTTGTAGGATCTGTCATATCCCTTGGATGCATTCTTGTTTCACGGGTTTCCTCTTTAGATAGGGGAAATTCATTTTTTAAGGACCCATGTCAGGAACCTTCTTGTCTGTTCGGCCGATTGATGCGAGTAAGGCTCATATGAGCGTAGAGGACTGCGATTCATTCCATTTCCTTATCTGCAGGAGTGAGACGTGGGCCAAGGAGGCACCGTTTCATTTCTTTTTCCTTTGTGCCTTCTAGATCTAAGGCCTTAAGCGTAATAGTGCCAGTGTCATTGTTGTCAGAGTTTTGGGATTAGCTACCCCAACTCTCGCAGATGCCTGGTTTCCGTAGTGCTTTTGGTAATGATCATTTTTGACATTGACATCTTCTGTATCAAAAAGTTCCCTTCTGGAGCATGTTACGAACTAGTGCCTTATACTGCCATGCTACCATACTGACGAGTAAGTGTAAGCGGGTTCTGGTTACTGTTCGTACTGCCTTGTCACACTCTTCTTTCATCGCGTTTGACATTTCGTTTTCTTGGGATTGTCTCGGTGGTTGACGTGGAGTTAATGTGCCGATTCGTATGGGGTGTTGTCTTAGTTCATGTTTTCGCATTCCTTTAGTTGATCTTTAGACTTCAGGATTTGTCCTTCAGTGCATTGTGAGCTGTCCTTGGATTTGACCTTTTGTTCGGTCATTATTCTGTTCTCTCTGGTATGTTCCTAATTTCGGGGATGAAATTCCTTTAAGGAGGGTAGGTTGTAACGACCCAGTCATTTGCCTTCCTTTCCTTTTTCCTGAAATTTTACGAACGAATTTTTTTCGTTTAATTTTCTTTTCTGAGCTCTATTTCGTGCCGCTTAGTGTCATCTTGAGTGCTCAGAATTGGTTTCTGAGACTCTTTCATATGGATTGACAACTTCCTTTGAGGACCGAGTCATTTTTGCATTTTTCGTTTTTCGGACACTATGCGCTATTTCGTCTTTTCCCTATTTCGTCTTATCTCCATTTGTCAGTTTTTGGCACAACCTCACTTTTCAAGCTCGAAGTTGGTTTTTGACTTCACGTATCCTTATCGTGAGTGGTTTTCACGAAATACGTATCTTTACTTTTGCAAGAAAGTACTCTGGTTGCTCCCGGTGCCCATAGGGGTATGGATGCATAAACCTTTGGAATTAATTTCATTTCTTGCGGTGTTTTTCATAAATATCTTTTGAAGATATTTTATTTCAGGGGTATCTAAGAAATATCTTTTGGAAGATATTTTCATTCTGGGGCAGTTTCGCAGTTAACCCTTTTTGTAGGGGCCATTGTGCAATTAACGAAAGTTATTGCAAAATGTCTCATCTGGAGCCTGGATCCTCGTACGGGATTCATTTTCACTTTTTTTTGACTTGTAAATTCATAGAATTCCGTTTTGGTCATTTTTCTCCAATTTCAGAGTTTTTGGACTCGGTTGCCGCCGAACTTGTTCGGGGCATAACTTTCTGATCGGGACTCAGTTTTTGATGTCGTTTCTTCCATTGTTCATATTTTCTTATTTTAAATCTTTTTTGTTCACGGAGTTTTGCCGTTTGAGCGTGTTTGCTCAAAATCCACTTTTCCGGACCCGGCGGGGCCCTTTCGAGGCACTTTTTGAGATTTCTATAAATAGGTTGCCCTAATTTTTAAAATCAGATTTTCAGACCTTCTTCCTCCTCTTGGCTGGCAGCCATGAGAGCCCAAGGGGCTGCCTTCACTCTTTCTTCTCCTCCACTTGATTTCCTTGGTAGAAATCCTTCGGCCTTAGCATTTGTTGTTCCCCTCGTCATGCTCTACCATTATTCCTTATTATAATTCATTTTTGACAATTTCATGAGTTTGGCTTTGAAGTCAAGTTAGGATTTTCATGGGGCTTTCTTCGGATTCATGTAGATCGTGTTGTCCCCGGCATAACCCTTCGATTTCGGCGGATTCGAAGCACTTTTTTTTTAGTGGGGATTTGAGGTCTTCATCTCAAATTGAGGTAGCAGATGTTCTAGGTTTAAATTCTTGTTATATAGCATGCTTGTGATGCTTATACTACTTATTTGCATGATTAAATATAAAATCTACAGATTTTATTATTTATTTTTCTTGTACGGGATCTAATTTTCCCGGTTGCTCATGACTTGGTTTACACATGTAGCATGATTTTATATTGCCCCTTCATATGCTCATTATCGTGTATTAAAATTGGAACAATTTAATAAGTATTAAAGATTTTATTTAATATTTATCTTAAGTGAAAAATTAATTCACATGGCCTTAACTAGCTTGAAATCAATATGTGTTAGCATATTAAATTAGGCCTTAGCATAGTTGAATTTGAAAGTAATTGGAGGTGTTTTGAAAATTAATAATTATTAACTAATTTAATTAATTAATTTGCCCCGAGTGCACTATTCACTCTATTTGAATTCCGACTTGATATTCTTGATTTACATGCCATATAGCTTCACATATATTTGATTTAGAATATTCGGTTAGGTTTTGAAACCTTTTATTTAACTAAATTCCATGTTTAAGATTTAATCCTCATGGTGATATACAACTTGGAATTGTATTGTGGCATGCTAGAAAATTAAGTTTTGGTATGGTTGTTCACATGTATTAAATTGGGATTTATTGCATGAGAATTGCAACTTTTGTTTTATATTTAACTTTAGTGAAAGTTTAATTCACATAGTCGTAGATTGAATGAAATAAACTTGTAGTGTGATATTACATTAGTCCTTGGCATGTTCTCTAGGATATGTTAAATTGAGAGCATTTGGTTAAGTTTGAAAATCTAGAGATTTTAATTAAAAGAATTAATTAAAATCTATTTTGTGGTCCCATTAGCTTAATTAAGGTTTTAACTTGATATTTGTATTGATCATGACTTGTTTTCTTGCATGTATTAATTTGGGACTATTTGAAGTTGTTTTAGAACCTTGGGATTTAAATTAGCATGATTTAATTAAAGTTCTACCTTGTTGTTGTATTTAAACTCATAAGCTTATGTTTTCAATATTGAATATATTGTTATCATGCGTAATGATTTGCACACTTCATATTTAACATCATTCATGCATAGCGTGTAACGAATCGCACACTGAAGATTCGACATTCATCCTAGCATATTAGTTATAGATTTAGAGTATGTATTGTATAGGTTTCCAAATTTGGTTGTGCTGGGTAGATAGTTGATTATCTTGCATATTCATGTTGATATATGCATTGTTGCACAACTTGTTGATTTTGGAAACTTGGGGATGTCGTTGTTTAACTATGGCTAGGACGTGGTTCTAGTACGGGGAATAGTCCCTCTATATAGTCTAGTGCGCACTTAGGGAGGTTACCCATGGGCTAGTAACCCTAAAGTAACTATGTTGTCGGTCTGATCCGGCGTGACGTCCAAGTATCCACTTTTTTTGATTTCGCATTTCATTTTCAAGTTGATAACTAGATGATGTTGTAACTTGTTGTTTCTTATTTGTCGTTCCATTTTAAGTTACAGGATGTTAACTTTGCGAAATTATACTTTATGCGTTGTATTGGAAGTTCCAATGTTGGTTAAATTGCATCGATATTGAAAATCGTGTTTTAACGTTCTAATAAAGCTTAGGATTGATCCTATTAATTCATTTATAACATAGACATTAGGTGGCATGAACCACTACTGTCATTTTTTGCTTTAGATTCTAAGTTGATGGCTTTAAGAACTTAAACCTCGTTGCATTGTATAACATGCTCTTTTGTTGTTGAATTACATGAATAATGTGATTCTTGTTAACTTGTATTCAAATATGCTTTTCTCATGTTGTATGGATTACTCTAGACCTAGTTCAATTGTATTGAAAATGTAATTCATGCTAATCTATGCTCAAGCACTCTTCTTGTCGTGTTCTTTGGATTATCCCAACCATGATTCATTTCATACACGTATGTATATCATGATTCTTGTTGCTTAGACTCTAAGGTAGCTTAGGATGCTCCCCGAGTCTCACTTGGACATAGACGTTGGGTGGCATGAGCCCCTTTAACATGTTTCACCTTAAGGTGATAAATTTGTAAAATGCTAGGTCGATGCATGCTCATCTCCTACAAGTAGCTTTATGTTACTCACCCCTATGATACTGGGGCATATTTCAGGTACGAAGACCTGGTTCGTGACGCCTAGCATTCCTTGGATGTCGTGTAGCTTTCAAGTTTCCATTTCATGCAAATGTTAGCATGAAATGTCATTTTGTAGACTTATATGTCAAAATATGTATATTTGATTCCATGTATGTAATGTGTACTTAAGTACACTCCTTTCAATGTATTTGATATGTATGAGATGAGGCCGGAGGCCAATGACCATTATATTGTATTCTATGTACTTTTTAACTTCATGAAATATTGTGAAAATCTTAAAAAATCGCAAGTCATTGCTTCACCATGGTTGCATCGGGTGTGGGAATTCCATTCTCATTCTTTCATAGGGTCTCATAAATCATGTTTGAAGTATGGCCAAGGGCCAAATGGTCATTTGACTCCATTTTACATTTTTGGATTCCATGTTTTCCATTCCAAGTCCATTTTTGCCTTTTTGCCCGTTGGGGGGTCGGATTTTGCATCAGCTATATTTTTAAGCTATGGACTATTGTAGCGCGTCTAAGTAGGTAAGTTACATTTGCGACATAGTCCTTTCTAGGCAAAACCTCATCGTTTGTGTTTTGAGCCTCCTACGAATTCATTTTGAGTTTTTGTTGCATATTCTGATCTAGGGGCACTCTAGACTTTTTAATTTAGTTTTATTTCTTTCTTTCACATGGTTGAATAGAAAACGTGATTTTAGGGGGGGGTTCTTTTTTGTGTTTTTCCAGAAAATGTTGTCTTGGTGCCAGAAATTGATCGTAAAGTTCAGCTTTCTGTTTTTTTTTAGCAGCTTTTTGGACCTCCATGACCAGATTTCATGGAGGGGCATTTTGGGCATTCTACATTGCATTTTTTTTTAATTCTCTTGCGAGTCACATAGAAAACTTAATTTTAAGGGGGGTTTCTTCTTGGTGTTTTTCCATAAAAATTCATCTACTAGCCCATTTTTACTCTCTGTTCTGGCTATTTCTGGAAAAAAAAAATGCTTGTAGCAGCTTTTTGGGTCCATCTTAACCTAGGCTGTTCAAGGGGCATTTTAGGGACTTTACATCATATTTTTTTTTGTTTCTTCTGCATAGTCGGGTATAAAACATGATTTTAAGGGGGGTTTCTTCTTCGTGTTTTTCCAGAAAAACTCGTTTAAGGGTCCGTTTTTAGCCTTGATTCTGGTAAAAAAATTAATTGGTGCTTGCTGTTAAAACACTATTCCTGCCCAGATTTCTTACCCGGAAAATAAGTCTAATTTTTTGAAACTTTGAGGCTTCATATCTTCTTCGTCCCGACTCCAAATCAAGTGATTTTTGAGTCTAAGTTTATTAGTTTTTGCTTTTCTATCCAACGGTATTCACGGTTGCATCTAATTCTATCTGAAAAGACTATTTTACCCTTTGTAAAGTACCCTTGCCGCACTGATTTTAAACTCAAAGGTTGGTTTTTTTGAAACTTTGACATTTCATATCTTCTTCATCCGGACTCCGAATTAAGTGATTCTTGAGTCTAAATTCATTAATTTTTCCTAATCTATCTATCGGTATGCTCAGTTGCATCCAATTTTGTCTAAAAAGACCATTTTACCCCTTGTCAATTACCCTTGCCGCACTGTTTTGAAACTCGAAAGTTGGTTTTTATGAAACTTTGGAGTTTCTTATCTTCTTCATCTGGACTCTGAATCAAGTGATTCTTGAGTCTAGATTTGTTAATTTTTCACTGTCTTTCCAGCGGTGTGCTCGGTGGCACCCGAATCCATAATTTTTTAAAAATGATTATTTTGCCCCTGGGGGCTTATTTGTCATATTTTTGACCTTTTGCTTCCGCATCAGTTCTCATTGAGTTCCACGACCTCATGGAAGGTCACTTTAACTTCTTAGAGTCTTGTTTTCTGTGTTCACTTTCGCTTATCGGATCCGTTATCGGGTCAATCTTCGGTTCATCACAGGACACGTTGGCTTAAAAACCAAGGTCGTCACACATCTGCTGGCTAATGTTGGGGTTTCTGCCGGCTGGTACTGTTCGTCAGCCTACTGATCCTCCCTGAAGCTCGGTTTCTTTTCAAATTCTTGGATAAATTCTTGAGTTAACTTTAGAGGGTCATAACTCATTTATTTCTGATCCAAATTAGGTCGTTCTTGAGCCTAAATTCAAGAGCTTGAAGTTAGCTTTCCAATGATACCAGCCATGCACAACACTCTCACTATAGTGAGAGTTATACCAGTTTTAGTGAGATAAGGTCGCGGTATCTCTAAATCGGAGGATGTCGTTTTGTCCTTGTTTTCATATATTTTTTGTCCGGACTTCGAATCAGGCGATTTTTTAGTCTAACTTCATTAATTTTTCATTGTCTTTCCAATGGTATGCTTGGTAGCATCCATTTCTCTATGAATTGATCATTTTTCCCCTTAGTTAATAGATTTTGCCTGTTTTGACCTTTATTTCCACTTTCGTTCTCTTTGAGTTTCATGACCTCATGGAAAGTCACTTGGGTGTCTTAAGGATGGTTGATATCTCTATAGACCTTGTTTTTGGTTTCGCTTCCATATTTCGAGCCCATTACCAGGTCAACTTTCGGTTCATCACTGACGCACCGAGTTGCAAAACTTGGGCCGTCACACCTTCCAATGCTTCTCCTAACAATAGCACAATTGCCTTCACTTTGAGGCTTGGCCAAGACTACCTTGAGAATAACCGCTAATGGTGGTGGCAGGAAGACCTCGACTCTGGTGACTTCGAAGATAGAGGGAGGTTATAAAATGGGATATTTTAGGGTAAGCAAACACGACGTCGTGTTGTTTTGTCCTTTTTTGTCTTTTAGTTGTTTTTTTTATTTTTTTTTCTAATTTGTCATATATTAAAAGGACATATCAAAATTTTGTTAAAATTAGTTCATTTGAATAAATTTAATAGAATTTTTCGCATATTTAAGTTAATTTAATTGTAAAACGTTGTCGTTATTCTGTAAATATTTTAATAAAGTTTGAAAATTGAAGGTCATATATAATTCTTTGAAATTATGTTTTTGAAAGGGTTTTGATATATATTTTAAGTAAAATTTCAATTCAGAGTTTTAGTTTTGCACATCATGAAAGCCTCGTATTTTATTTTTAAAACATATTTTTGTCGAAAAATTGTCAAATTTTTTATTTTTCAAAAATTCCATTAGGCATACTATTTTAATTAAATTCTCAATACTTTTTCAACTTAAAACATTTTTTGAATGCTATTTTCATAACCCAAAAAAGTTCTTTCAATCATAGGTTCAATCTCAATTTTGTTTGAATTACGATAGGGTCACAGTTTTGCATATTTTTTGTATTTTTTATCATTTAGGTTAATTCATGTTTTGGCATCTTAGTTAATCATTTAAAGTTTATTTATATTTTAAAAAATAACAAAAATTAGTTATATTACGTTCATATGTACATATGTTAACGGGGAATACTATCGAAATTCCAAAATGGCTCCTTTTTCTAAGAAAGTTTTATTTTTCAAATCTTTTCAACATTGAATTAATTCTTCACACTTTTCTAGCACTTTTAAAGTTTATTTTGATTCTAAAATTTTCATTTTTATGGCATTTCAAATTCTCAAAAGTTAATTCAAAAATAAGAATTTTGACAACTTTCCTATTTAACATATAACTGCATCATTTTAATCAATCATAAGGAGCATGTTTAGGACACATTATTAAACATACTAACCAAGGGCCTTCTAGCCTAGTAGTATCTCTTCTTCCTCTCAAAGCGGATGGTAGAGGGTTCGAATCTCCAAATGAGCAAAGCGAGTGTGTGTGAATTTCTTGCCAATAAAAAATTATATTAAACATACTTAAGTGCATTTAAGTTCTAGTCACATCATTAAAACATGGTCCTTAGGTCCATAAGACATTAACCACTATGTCTAAATTTCGTCAAAGGCTTTTCAATGCATCCTAGAGCACCCTTTTCAAACTTTTCTTAAGTTTTTGCAAGGTTCATCAATCTTACAACATCAATTTTACATTCAAAAACATATCTTTCAATGTGTTTAGATACTCATTTTTCAAAACAAAACTCTGTCGGAATTAAGATAAGTAGCACTAGGTCAAAACTTTTTTGGGTTGGATGTTCCTTTAAGTGTTAGTGAGGCTCTGTTTTCAGATGCCTTCTTCTTGTTTTAGTTTCTCTTTTTTCTTTTTTCTTTTTTTTTTTTTTTTTTGTCATGTTAATATAAAATAAAAAATTACATATGTCTATGTATATATATGCATTACAAAGAACCCTAAGATCCAAAATAGTTGTTACAAACATAAAAATTCAAAAATGGCTACCATGCTACTGAAACATAAAACTGACCTATGTTTGGAGCTGTATAAATAGCTTTTGCCCAATCCAATCATGCTGTAAGACAGCAGACCTTTTTTATTGGCAAATATAGTCCTAATACTAATTAATAACAATTCCTAAATTATATAGACAAATTCTAAAGATTTATAAGTCCCTACCCATTTTTCTAAGCATAGGTGAGAGTCATATGTGACTCATGCGTATGAGCAATGTCCGAATCTCCGTCAATTCTCCAAAGAGTAAAGTTGATAGTATGGCTTACGGTAAAACACATCATCAATACCCCATGTGAAATTAAGATATGGATAATATTTTCATCGAACATGATAATACCGAATATTTTCAATATAAAAAGCATCATTGTGATGGCCAAGATTATCTTCGATCCAATCCATATACCATAGCAAAAATGGTAGGAGGAGAAGCAGGGATGGATCTAGTATACATCCAGGGGTGGCAATTATCCCCACTGAATTTTTTTTTTTTTTTGCATTAATACTACTGATTTTTCCTTTTTGAGCTATATACTTATGAAAATTTCATATTCCCCCCCCCCCCTGAAATTATTAAAAGATTACACTATTGCCCCAACCTTACACAAATTCCTGGGTCTATCCCTGGAGAATGGTTTGTGCTAGAGAAAATGTAACTCCATATGTAGGAATACAAGCTAACAAAACATAAGGATTTGAGGTGCCTCGGTTAGTGACAAATGTAGAATTACAAATAATCTCGAAAGAACGATTACCGAAAAATGTATAATTACAAATAATCTTGAAAGAACGATTACCGAAAAATGTATAATTACAAATAATCTTGAAAGAACAATTACCAGTACTACACTGAATTGGTCAAACCTGTGAGATATACATTTTGTAATTGGGTAATTTCGTTGTCAAAACAAGTCCAATCGAGTTGTAATTTTTTAGTTCAAAAATTCAAGATTGAAGATCGGATGGGGATTTGAAGAAGTTCAAGTGTTCATAGTTTACTACACTCTAGGATAATGAGAACAATGTTTTAGGAAGGTATGTATGTGAGTGAGAACACTTAGGAAGTTTTAGAAGGTTGAAGGAACAATAGGTTTCACTTTTGTTCATTGGGAACTAGTAGCACCTTTCTTGTACCAGTAGCCAAACTGCTGATTTAAAGGAATTCAACACTGCCAACTCTGAACCGATAGCCAAAGGCTGAACTGGTAGCCAAAGTACATCAGAAACCATTATGCCTTTCCTGAACCGGTAGCCACACCTTGTACCGGTTCAAGACTGCTGAGTATGAAAGGCAACTTTAGTTTCATGTTTTGTTTTGATTCATTTTTGGTCCAAACTTCCTTCTACATCCTATGCACGAATTCTACTTGTTTTATAAGTGTGCTTAGGTCTTCCAAACTTCTATATCATACCACTTTCATTCATTATTGAAGTATGGCTTTAAGAAACATCAATTAAATATTTTGAGAAAGCCGTTAGAGAGATATTCTTTAGAAAATCAAACCTTATTATTCTGATTATATTTTTTTGAGCACACACATATATTCATGAGTGATTTAGTAGTGTTATTCTCCATCTCATCAGAATTGGAGCTTGATTGAAGATTCAGAGATTCTGACAAAGCAGATCTATTCTTCTACAATGATTTCAGATCTTGAAGAAAAGAAGTAAAAGCGATCACACTTTGAAAGGGTCAAAGCATTAGAGGAATGTTGTTTGATCTACCTGTAACCTTTCTACAAAGATCAAGAATAAACCTTAGGTCAAGTATTGTTAGATGGGATGTCACAAAGCCAGAGGATTGTCAGCGATTGGTGTTTGGTAGAACGATAGGGTGTGAGCCAAAGTCAATGTTCAGTATACTTTGTTTCAAAAATAGTGGATCGGTTTACTTTGGACCGCACGGTCCGCGAGGTTTCTCCCACACAAACAATTGGTCTATTTTACCAATTGAGGTTTCCTCATTAAAAATTCTGGTACAATCTCTCTAACCTTACTTGCTTTACTTTATAGTATTTATCTTTGTGATTGTAAATGTTTAAATTTATCATATTACTTAG
Organism: Cornus florida; assembly: GCF_030987335.1. Classification (NCBI taxonomy): domain Eukaryota; kingdom Viridiplantae; phylum Streptophyta; class Magnoliopsida; order Cornales; family Cornaceae; genus Cornus; species Cornus florida. Next base: position 54,344,726 of record NW_026775579.1, on the reverse strand, counting down.
ACAAATTAATCAATCACAAGTTGGGCAAGTTGACCTATTAATATTAATCTAGGTCATTAAAGGAGTTAATCACAATTAAAATCAACTAAAAACTTTCGCGCCGCACTTTTAAACTGTTTTCATAATTGGTATTAGAGTTACTTGATATACTGAGTAGATCATATTTGTTGATTTGTTGTGATTTTTGCATCATGTTTGAAAATTCATCTTTTGTTGATGTGTTGCCTTTACCTCCTATTTTTTATTCTGTCATAAACATTCAAATTGAGTGGTCCAAGTTTTAAACGGAGTTTGAAAATTTGTTAGAGAAATTGAATCTTGTAGAACTTGATAGAGATATTTATAAGTTAGAAGTTTCTGTCTCTAATAAAAATTTGGAAGAAATTGGCCATAAAAATTTGAATCTTATTCATAAGGTTGATTTTCTGGAAAAAAAGCTTGGAAAGGTAAATATGTTTAATAAATCACTTGAACTTAAAATTAATAAGTTGAGTAGTGAGTTTGCTAAATCAAAATAGTCTCTTCAAAAATTTGAAATTGACACTTGCAAAATAGATAAGTTGAAAATAATTAAGAATATTAGTAATAACAAAGACTTTGGCTTCAACTTCAAAGGATTTGTATTTTAAAAAATCTAAAGATATTTTTGTGAAAGTTGAAACCAAACCTTGTATTATCATTAGTTCTCCCAAACTTATTTCAACAAGTCATTTTTGTGGTGAAAAAGGGCATATTATGTATAACTGTTAGAAAAGAAAATTTGAACTTGGGAAGAAATTGAAATATCTAGAGAGTTCAAATATGAAGAAGAAAAGGATTAGGATTTCTAAGCCTTATGATACTTTACCTAGAACAATAAGGAAATCATTGCATAATGAATCTAAAATTGTTGGGGTAAAGAAAGACAATTTTAAATGTCTTGCCATGCACACTACACTTAGAGCACTTGGTCCATGTGGTTGGTACTTTGATAGTGGTTGCTCTAGGCATATGACAAGGGATGAAATATTGTCTACCACTTTTAAAGAATGCACTGTTGGAACTGTACCTTTTGGTGATGGTAATTTTTCTAGTGTAAGTGGTAAAGGTAAGATCAAATTTCCAGGCATTGGGGAATTAAAAAATGTTCTATATATTAAAGGTTTAACTACTAATTTTTTAAGTATTAGTCAAATCTGTGATGAGGAGTTTCAAGTTAATTTTACTCAACAATGGTGTTTTGTAACTAATGAAAAAGTGAATGTGTTTTGAAAAGAACTAGAACTTCTGATAATTGCTATGTTGTGTTTTCAGATCCTTCACTTATGTTTTTTGCTGCAGTTACTGATGAGGCAGTTTTATGGCATAAAAGACTTAGTCATGTGAATTTTATTGATTTGGTGAATTTATCTAATAATGATCTTGTTCGAGATTAACCTAAGTTAAAAATGCCTAAGAATGAAATATGTGGTCCATGCCAATTAAAAAAACAAATTAGAGTATCACATAAGAGACTTATTCATAAAGTCACTTCTCAACCTTTAGAATTGATTTATATGGATTTAATGGCTCATATAACACCTAATAGCATTAGAGGAAAAAGATATTTACTTGTTATGGTTGGTGATTTTCTAGATTTACTTTGGTTGCATATTTGAGAGAAAATTTTGATACTTTTGTAAATTTCAAGTCTATTTGCCAACTTATTCAAAATGAGAAGGGATATCAAATTACTCGGATTAGGAACGACAATACTAGTGAATTCAAACCTAAGTAATTTATTGAATACTATGATAAGTTTGGCATTAAGCATGAATTTTCTGTACCTAAAACACACAACAGAATGGTGTAGTGGAAAGGAAAAATAGGACAATAGCAGGTATGGCTCGTACTATGCTTCATGAAAATAAAATTGCTAGTCATTTTTTAGGTTGAATCAGTACGTACTGCTTGTAAATACTTTAGAGTATGAATTGTGGTATGATAGAAAGCCCACTGTTAAATATTTTAGAGTCTTTAGAAGTAAATTTTATATATATCCTTAGAGATAGGAAACACTTGGGAAAATTTGACTCTAGAAGTGATGAAAGTGTCTTTTTAGGTAATTCACAAACAAGTCGAGCTTATAAGGTTTTTAATCTTAGAACCAAAATGGTTATAAAGTCCCTTAATGGTGTGTTTGATGATACAACGTCTAAGATAAGCTATTCTTAACTTGATGAAGAAAAAACTAATTTTGAAATTATAGGAGAAATAAATGAACCTACAATTGTCGAGGAAGAAAGAATTGAGATTTTAGGTGGAGAATGGGAAGAGGTTGAAGAAGATGATAATGAGGAATTAGAGGTCACCACTGATGAACTTATAGGAATTTATGCACCATCTTTAGACATTCCCACATCTAGTAGTTCTAGGGTTCAATCGAGTCATCCAATTGACAATGTGATAGGTCCATAGGATAAGCCGGGTACTAGGAATGCAGTCTGTAATCAATTAGGACACTCATCCATTGTAGCTGACATAGGAAACTCATGTCACATAGCTCAGTTTGAACCAAAGAATGTTGATGAAGCTCTTCAAAGTTCTAATTGGCTTATGGCTATGTAAGAAGAACTGCTTCAATTTGTAAAGAATGATATTTGGGAATTAGTCTCTTGACCTAGTGATGTTAATATCATAGGGACCAAATGGATCTTTAAAAATAAACTTAATGAACATGGTCTTGTGATGAGAAATAAAGCTAGGTTGGTTGCTTAAGGATACACTCATGTTGAAGGAATTAATTTTGATGAGACTTTTGTACCTGTTACTAGACTTGAGTCTATTTGACTTCTTTTTGCTCTTACATGTCACTTTAAATTCAAATTGTTTCAAATGGATGTAAAAAGTACTTTTCTGAATGGTATTTTGCAGAAAGAAGTTTATGTAGCACAACCAAAAGGTTTTATTGATCCACATAATCTTGATTTTGTTTTTCATCTTAAAAAGACTTTTTATGGTTTAAAGCAAGCACCTAGAGCATGGTATGAGAAGTTAACTTCTTATCTTGTGCACAAGGGCTTTTGAAGAGGAGGAGCAGATAAAACATTGTCTATTTTCAGGAAAGGAAAAAATTTTCTTGTTGCTCAAATTTATGTGGATGATATTATTTTTGGTGCTACTTGTGATAACTTTGTTCATGATTTTGCTAAGAATATGAGTAATACTTTTGAAATGAGCATGGTTGGAGAACTAACTTTCTTTCTAGGTCTCCAAGTGAAACAACTTGATGATGGGATTTTTATATCTCAATCAAAATATGCAAATGAGATAGTTATTTGGTATGAAAGATTCAAAGCATGTGCAAACTTGTAACGACCCGGTCATTTACCTCCCTTTCCTTTTCTTGAAATTTTACGAATGAATTTTTTTCGTTTAATTTTCTTTTCTGAGCTCTGTTTCGCGTCGCTTAGTGTCATCGCGAGTGCTTGCAATTGGTTTCTAAGACTCTTTCATGTGAATTGACAACTTCCCTTAAGGACCGAGTCATTTTCGCATTTTCACTTTTAGGACACTATGCGTCTTTCGTCCTTTTCCCTATTTCGTCTTTTTCCCTATTCTGTTTTTTCCCCGTATGTCACATTGTTGGTACAACCTCACTTCTCATGCTTGGAGTTGGTTTTTGACTTCACGTACTTCATCTTGAGTGGTTTCCTTGAAATACGTATCTTTACTTTTTGCAAGAACGTACTCTGGTTGCTCCCGGTGCCCATAGAGGCATGGATGCACAATTCTTCAGAATCTTTTTCATTTCTTGAGGTATTTTTCATAAATATCTTTTGAAGATATTTTATTTCAGGGGTATCTAAGAAAATATCTTTTGGAAGATATTTTTATTCTGGGGCAGTTTCGCAGTTAACCCTTTTTGTAGGTGCCATTGTGCAATTAACGAAAGTTATTGCAAAATGTCTCGTCTGGAGCCTGGATCCTCGTACGGGATTCATTTTCACATTTCATCGAGTTATGGACTCTTAGAATTCCGTTCTGGTCATTTTTCTCCAGTTTCAGAGTTTTTGGACCCGATTGCCGCCGAACTTGTTCAGGGCATAACTTTCTACTCGGAACTCAGTTTTTGACGCCGTTTCTTCTGTTATTCATATTTTATCATTCTAAATATTTTTCATTCACGAAGTTTTGCCATTTGAGTGTGTTTGCTCAAATTCTACTTTTCCGGATCCGGCGGGGCCTTTTCGAGGTACTTTTTGAGATTTCTTTAAAAGGGGGGTGAAATATTTTATTTTTCATCTTCCCCACTCTCCTTGCATGACCTAAATCAGCCATGGATGCCCATGGAGCTTCCACCTTCTCTCTCCTCCTTTGATTTACTTTTCCTAAGTGAAAAGTCTTCGGCCTTCACGGTTTTTGTTCCCCTCGACGTGTTCTACCATTCTCCCTTATTAGAATTCATTTCTGACCATTTCTTGAGTTTGGGTTTGAAGTCAAGTTGTGATTTTCATAGGGCTTCCTTCGAATTCATGTAGATCGTGTTGTCCCCGACAAAACCCTTCAGTTTCGGCGAATTCGGAACACTTTTTTTTCAGTGGGGATTTGAGGTTTTCATCTCAAATTGAGGTAGGGGGTGTTATAATTTACTTTCTTGCTATATTACATGCTTGTGATGCTTAGACAACTTAATTATATGCTTGAATCACAAAATCTAGAGATTTTATTATTTATTTTTCTTGTGAAGGATTGAATTTTTCCGGTTGTCTATAACTTTGTTTAATCTATGGCATGATAGAATATTACCCCTTGATATGTAGATTGACATATATTAAATCTAGATTATTTGGACAAGTAATGAAGATTTTATTTAATATTTATCTTGAATAAAATATTAAATCATGTGGCCTTATCTAGTTTTAAATCAACATATGATAGCATATTATATTAGGCTCTTCAACATAGATTAATTTGAGAGTAATCGGAAAAGTTTTGAAATCTAGTAATATTTAATTAATTAGATTAATTAAATTGCTCCGAGTATACTATTCACTCCATTGAAATTCTGACTTGAAATTCTTGATGTGCATGGCATATAGTTTCACATATATTAAATCTAGGATATTTGATTAGGTTTTGAAACCTTTCAATTATTATTTTTCTAATATTAAAGTTTAATACTCATGGTCGTACATTGCATGGAAATCATTTGTATCATGCTAGTAAATCAAGTTTTGACATGTTGCATAACATATATTAATTTAGGATCATTTGGATGAATATCAAAATCTAGAGATTTTAATTAAATGAATTAATTAAAATCCATTCAATGTTTCCATGAGCTCAATTAAGTTTCTAACCTTGTATTTATGATTTTCTTGACAAGTTCCTTCACGTGTATCAATTTAAGAATAATCGGATAAGTTTTAAAACTTATACTTAATTATTTCCTTTGTATGGGACCAAATCCACATGGTTGTGTCTTGTATGAAATGAACTTGTAACTTGATTCCAAACTTGGCCTTGATATGATAATTAACATAACTTGTTCGTAGAACATTTGGACTTGCCATGTAACCTTGATAATTTAATCTCTTAAGTAGATTAAATTCTCTTTTGGGTCTTCCTAGAGTTAATCACGCCTTAACATCATGTATCTAGACTTCCTGTATCTTGGTTTCATTAATGTGCTTAATAAACATGCTCATTTGTCTTGAAATGGTTTATTCACACATGTGTTGTTCAGTATGCAATTGATATCATGTACCTTATACTTGTGGTATATTTGCTTCGATGGATTTCATGTGCTATTTATCTTGGTTGTGGTCTATATAAATGCACACTTTAATTTCTTGACATTTCACATGCCACCATCGTTGAGAACTTAGGACATGACTTGTGTGTTCCAAAATCTTGGTTGTGCATGATATGTGGTTAATGCATTTCTTGTATTTTGATACAATCTTGACTTGCACAACTTATTAATTTTGAAACTTGGGATGTCAATCAAGAATTGACATGGCTAGGACTTGATTCTAGTACAGGGGAATGTCCCTCTACAACTATAGTGCGCACTAGGGGAAAGGTACCCATGGGTTAGTAGCCCTAAAGTGATCTCAAGAGTACGGTTTTAATCCGGGCGATATCCAAGTTTCCACATTGGTTGATTTCACTTTTTAAATTTCAAGTTGCTATTCCTTGAAGATTTAAACTTGTCGTGTATGTGAAATGCTCCAATCTTGTCTCATTGCATAGATTTTATGCTTCATTTGTGATTTAACTCCTTAAATTTCAAGTGTTGTATTCCTTGAAGATTTAAGACTCTTTTTGTGTTATGTGGAGTATTCTATCCTTGTTTAAATGCATAGACACTATGTCTTGTTCTTGATTTCATGTATAACTCTTTTCGTGTTTCATGGAATGTTCCATCCTTATTTAGTTGCATAGATATTATACCATGTCATTGATTTCTTGTATTACTTCCATCTTGTTAATTGGAATGCTCCAATCTTGTTAATTGCATAGATATTATGCCTTGTTCTTGATTTCATGTATCACTCCCAATCATGTTAATTGCATTTTATAATGTGATCCTTGTATTCTAGCATCCTTCTTATTGTGTTCTTGGATTATCCCAACTTTGACTTGTTTCATATATGTATATATATCATAATTCTTATTGCTTATACTCTATGGTAGCTTATGATGATCCCTGAGTCTAATCTTTGACATAGACGTTAGGTGGCATGATCCCTTGTGAACTATATCATGTTAGTCCTAAAAATCTCTAAAGAAATCGAGTCGATGCATGTTCATCCCTTACAAATAAACTTGTTAGTCTTGTTTATTCACCCCGAAGTTACTGGGTGTTTTGCAGGTAAAAAAGCTTTGTTGTGGGATACACAACTCTCTTAGACATGCTAGAAGTCTTGAAGTGTTTTTGATGACATTGAATATGCACATGTTAGCATATCATGTTTACTTTTGTTTATTTTGATAAAACTAGTATTCTTTGATTCCATATGTGTAAAGTGTGCATAAGCACACTCTTTTCATTGTAATCCATGTATATTCAAAAATGTAGAATTTTGCCTTTAATGAGAAAAGCATGAAAACTTGGGTTTCAATATGTCATTTTCGCACTGGTGTGTGCATTGTGTATGTAACTCATTCTTTAGCATTCATTTGCCATATGTGAGGTGTGGCCAAGGGCTAAACACTATTTAGTTTTCATTTTTGCATTTTAGTTCACATATTGCATTTTTGGGCTAAAATAGTAGAAACCGAGCCTTTAATGGTTCATTTTCAAATTGGGTGGTGTAAAGTATGTTCCGGCACCTCCACTAGGTCTCATTTATCTTGTATGAAGTGTGGCCAAGGGCCAAACGGTCATTTAAAACCATTTCCTAATTTTGGTTTTCAAATTTCCCTTTTCTTGTTCATTTTTGCCTTTTTGCCCTTTAGGGGGTCGAATTTTGCATCGGTGGTATTTTTAAGCCATGGACCATTGTAGCACATCCTAATAGGTAAGCTACGTTTGCGTACATGGTTGTTTCCGGGCAAACCTTCTTCTTTGGTGAAATGAGCCTCCTATGGACTCATTTTGAAACTTTGTTGCATAATCTGATCTAGGGGCTATCTAGACTTTTCACATCAGTTTTATTTTCTTCTTTCGAAATGGTCGATTAGGGCCCGTTTGGCATGCATTTTACTTTAGGCATTTTGTTTTTGGCTAAAACAGAAACAGCGTTTTTACTTTTGGAGTGTTTTGGCAAAAATCGGAAGTATGTTTAGGAACGATGTTTTGTTTTGGAAATGTCGGAAACAGAAACATGAAAAACATGTTTGGTAAGCCATGCGTTTCAAGAATTTTGAAAACAAAACATGTTTGGTAATTTCAACTGTTGTAAAAAAAAAAAAAAAAAAAAAAAAAAAAACATATATATTTTAAATAGTATATAAATATATTTTAAATAGTATATAAACATATCATTCTTTTTAATTTATTTTTATAAATTTTAAATATATTTTCTATATAAATAGTATATATATATTTTAATAAATATATTGAAATTTGAACACACAAACATATATATATATATATATATATATATATATATATATATAATTTGACATGTAGAGTTCCATCTTTTTACAGTGTTCTTATAATCTAGATATTAAGATCACGTTTTTCATTTCTAATCCATCTATTTGGAGTCAAACTTCACAAAACATCTATGAATGAGTCATAACATAAAATAAAATAAAAAAACGCCCTGCTAGAATGGAAGCTTGCAAGGAAGCTTCTCAAATCATACTCATTCTTCGGTATTAGGAAAATTGACAAAGAAATTGAGAACAAATTAAACAGTAGATTAAATTAAACAGGAGATATAATTCAAAGTTCAAACACAATTCATTTACAAATTTCAAAAATAGGATTCAAAAACAAAGAAAAAGATGCTTAACAAATAAAAAGATGTTTCTTTATGTTTTCCTTCACTGTTAAGAAGGTATCAGAAAAACTCAAAAGATCTTACAAGAGACATACTTTAAAAAACACAAATTTCACTTCCATGGAACAAGTTTCAATAGTAGGACACGTCATCTTCATAACAGCATACATCACCTTCAAGAAAGTATCAACACACTTCATATCTGCAATGGTAGAATTTAATTTGAAAAATATTAACAATAATATCAGCCAGTAATAATAAAAGCAAAATAATAACAGCAAAAATGATATATAATACATATATACATATTACAAGCCCATAATAGCAACAAATATATTACATATAAAAGAAAAAACATACCATCAGTTTCAGGAAGATCAAGAGTGCCCAAGAGAATTCCAGATTTGATCAACAATAGTATTACGCAACTGATCCATTTCTCAAAGCTGAGGCGGAAGCACATGCTCAACAATTTCATCATCTTCACCATCACTTTGAGGAGGATCGTCACCATCAAATAAATCATCAGGCTGATATTAATTTCTAATGAAGTTGTGTAATGTGCAACAAGCCATTACAATCAATACTTGTGTTGAAAACTTATAAGGAGGCATTGCCTTCAAAATAGCGAATCTCATCTTCAACAACCCAAAGCATCGCTCAATTATATTTCTCAAAGATGAATGCCTATGATTGAACACTTCCTCCTGACCACGGGGTGGTCTACTCCTACGGTATTCCTGAAAGTGGTAAGTATGACCTCGAAATGGGGCCAAATAACCAAGCTTATTGGCATACCCTGAGTCCACCAAATAATACTTATCTGCAATGTTTAGAATACGTAAAGATATATACACTATGATAAACTAACCATACATTAAGTGAAATTGTAAGATTATAATACCTGGTGGTGGAGCTGGAAAATTCATTGCCTCATTCTCAATACACTCTTTTAAAATTCTCGAATCATTAGTGGAGCCTTCCCAACCAACTAGCACATATGTGAATCTCATGTCAAAGTCACATACAGCCATTACATTTTGTGTGGTATAGCCCTTTCTACCACGAAATGGAAGTTGTGTAGCTACTGGCAGAGTTGCAGGAATGTGGGTTCCATCTATAGCTCCCACGCAATGCTTGAAGTAAGGGTAAAACCTAGGAGACCCTCTAATCTTATTCGGAATCACAGAAAAATCAGGAGGGGCAATTATATGGGTGCCCAACTGACATACTACATGCAACACAGCATGGAAGTGTCTGGAAATGATTTCAGTGGAGTGTTGAAATCTCTCTGCTACAACACGATTCCTTTGATTATGAGATAAAGTGAGCAAAAAGATTGCCACTTGTTCATATACAGTTAAAAATTTAGAATCCTTCAGCCCTATACCTTTCAGGGTACTACACAATGTTCTGAAAACTTCAGGGTACATCCTAAAATTTTCGTAACATCTTTCTCTATGGCCGTTTAGAATCTCCATAACATATGCTTTCCCCTTGTAAAATTGAATTCCTACAACGGCTCTTTTGATAGAAGTTCTGCTCTTCTAAAATAGCAGCAAATATTAAGACACTCTCATTGTCATCCTCATCGTCGTATAATTGAATTATTCTTCTTATATTGTTCCACATATCCATTGCCCTATTTAAAGATTTAATACAAGCAAAGCATTTAAGTAAATAAGCAAATCAATTCAATAATAAACAAAACATTTAAATAATAAAACAAACATTTAAATAATGGTATTAAAGTATTTGAGTAGTAACAGGCATCCAAGAAATAAAAGTATTTAAGTTATTACAGTAATCCAAATGTGAGATAATAAAAGTATTTAAGTTATTACAGTCATCCAAATGTGAGATAGTAATAAGTTAAACGATGACACAAAACGCAATCATCCATAAAAAAAAACTCAAACATCCAGTGCCCAACCAATTCTTACATCCTCAGGTGCCGAAAGAAAAAATTTCTGCCACTTCTCAGAATCATGTAATAACTTTGATACCTTAGCGAATTGGGCCATCTCAATTACAGGTATTTTTTGTAAAAGGAGCATGGAGGCGTCAAACATTTCATAATCTCTATCCTTTTTAGAGGGAGAGAGAACTTCATCATCTCCTTTCTCACATGAAGATACACGAGTAGAAGTAGAAGATGCTTTAGCTGCTTTCTCTATTGCAACTTCCATTCTCTCGGCTCTCCTCTCAGAATTCTCATTCATATTTGACAAGAGTGCAGCTATACTAGGAGATAAAGCATCTCTTTTGGCTTTTTTACCTTTACGTAAAGGTAGGGGACTGACCTCACAACCCTCTTCCTCATCATCGTCATCATTGGGAGTAGGCAAAATGATTGCGGGGGGTGCTGTAGTGGACGGGTGGGCATGCATCCCTGTTGCATATGTGTCCCCAAATATAGTCGACATCTTGTCAAATTGCTTACATCCATGCCTTTTAAACTTATTTGCATTCGCAACAACCTACAAATTTTGTTACAATATTAACCACATAACCAATAATATACAAGATTTTATTATTTATTTAGGACTAATAATTAAATTACTAACCTTACACAACCTGTCCCATCTTTCTTCCTCAACTATAACCATGCCCGTCTCATGGTTATATCCCACGCCAGTCTCCGATAATAATTTCTTAAACTCGATATAAATTTTCCTCAAACCATTAAACTTATTCCGAAGTTGGGTTAAAGAAAATTTTCTCCCTGTTTGAACATTCATTTCTTTGACCAAATAATTCCAACCACTTTTACTAAATGTTGTGCCACTACGATTATTAGCCTTAACTTCTTCCACCATAATATTAACGAATTTTTCAATGAGTGACTCATCCCATAACAATTTTCCATCATTCGTAACTTCAGCCACTTCTTCAATTGTGAGATTATCACCGCATTGTTCCACATTCATATCCATCTAACATATTAATAACAACACTATAATTAATAACAAAAAAAATAATATTAAACTAGAAATGCAATGGCAAAACGAATCAAACTCTAAGAAAAGACACACAAGAGTAGGCAGCGGGCTCCACATACATTGTTTTAATATATATGAGTAAATATAACAAAGTGAGTAAAAACCAAGCATTCATGATTTAAATTGAACTGTTGTATTTGAAGCCCCAGTTTGTGCACGGACATTTCAAGACCAGGGCAAACATTATTGTAATCCAATTAAATTGACCAGTCACAAATTGTCTAAAAAAAGGGGGGGTGAAATCGGCAAATTAACTTAACTGGGAGTACAACTAAGAAAGAAGAATTGGAAGGAACTATCAGAGTCTGACTCTACAATATATAACTAGATTCTTCTTAGATGTATTTTAAGGATGCGGAATTAGACTAATCAAAAAAAAAAAAATGGGATGCGGAATTAGACTAAAAGCGAAATTATAACGATTCATAACAAGAAGTCGACTGAGGCATCGAGCCATCAACAAATATCTAATCTGCAACCTGATAGTCCAGCCATCTACCAAAGTATACAAAAAAAAGTTCCAAAACAAAAAAAAGTTTCAAAATGCCTATTATCTACCTAGCATGAACTCATGGTTCCTCAACCTCAGCAATGAGATTGCAAGAGAGAGCACCAAATTTTACAAGTTCCATGCAAAAATTCAGATTACTAAATAGTTCATCATTAGGATATGAACATGTAAAAGAAAAATTATTGAAGATTTGTTTAAATCATGAAAATCAGATGAGGGAGACATAAAATTTAACATTGGTATAATAGATGCACAATATGCAAAGTCAAAACAAGTGACCTCAGTTTAAAAAAGAAAAAAAAAAAAAGGAAGAAACATAAGGATAACAAGGAAATAACTACAAAACATATAAATTCTTTAGAAATTATGAAAATATTAATTGAAACACACAATTACCGGAAATGAAATAAACTTGAAAATGCAGGACTGCAGATAGATGACTAAAAGAGAATCATGCACTGAAACGATAACCAAAATAACAAACGAAAACAAAATCTTCTTAATGAAGAACTGAAAAGCACAAGATGAGATCAATGGTGAGAACTCCGATCAGATAATCTAGCTTCAGGATATGGCACAGCATGGACATCATAAATAAATATAACAAGACTAGATTATAGCTCAAACTCACAATAAATACATTTAATCCGACATAACATACATACATTTCTCATTTCCTGGGCAAATTTCTTACATTTATCGACCACTATTTTGATTTAGAACTAGTAACATAATGAAAACAGACTCGTAACAAAAACCACGGCAGAGTTCAGAAAACAGTACCAGTTATTTAATCTGATACAAGAATAAAATTTGTGAAATTAGAAAGTACATTAAAAAGCAGAGTAAACTATACTATGTGCTAAAGCCTGCGAACACAACAAAGGGCTGAAAAAAGAAATAAAAATAAAAATAAATTGGACACACTAAACAAAATCCCAGTTGGGTCATTACAAGTTCAAACATTAGCAAGTGAAAAAGTACATTAAAAAGCAGCAAACCACTGTACAACTAATGCAATGATCAGAACTTCCTTATCAAGCATTAGTAAGTAGAAGCCAAGAGAAAAACACAGTGAAGCAGATGACCAAAGGTCCGATAACTCCATCAAGAAGAATGATGGTATGTCTCCTCTAAGAGGGAAACAACTATAAACAACATCTCTTTCAGTTTTTGCCCGGTCAAAAATACAATAACAATCTACGATTCTTGAACTCTTAACCAAACCATTAAAAGTAAAATGAAAAAATAAAAAAGAAAAAAAAAGGTTTCTTTGGTTCTCCAAATACACACATACAGCAGCATATTTTTCACTCATAAAATTTGGTGTTTCCTTTGATATATTTATTTCAATGACACATTTTCAATTTAATACAGTCACAATATCACTATCAACAGTGCAATGAAACATCAACCAGATAAAAAACAGAAGTTCAATAGAATCCTGATCAATCACAACATTGATCACAGACACATCAAACTAACCCAAAGGGCAATAAAACAGTTCAATTGCAGAATTTCGTTGTATCAATCACCATTAAACAACTAACAAGCATCGTAATTAATAAGAAACCCCAACACTTAAAATTCACAAATGTTTGAAGACTTAAAATGCACAAATGTTTGAAGTACGAACCGTATAATGAAATCTATAGTAAATAGATATGATATCCCTAAAATAATATAAGTCATTCAAAACCAAAGTTTTCACAAAATAATCAAATATATGAATGAAATCATAACAATTAAACAATATAGCATCGAATGCGAAAAGAAATAAAACAAATCATTGTATTTATAAGGTTGAAGCATTGCATTATGTGGATGAGTAATTTTGAAAGAAAAAAAAAAAAAAAAAATCTGTAAAGATTATCAAACTCCGAGCAAAAAATTTAACTTTTTCACTATATCTTTGGCTCTCTTTTTTTCCTTCCAAAAAAACAACAAATAATGGTTCAATAGAAGTTCTTGGAGAAGATGTTTGCACACAATCAGAGAAACCCACAAAAAATAGGAAGACGAATACAGAACCGATAGATATTAAAATAGATATTTTGGATTTAAAAGAACTAGAAACTATTCGGTTTTCAGAAACCCTCAAGAACAGAAATAAATCCAGAAAAGCATCGCGCACCATGTAATTCAACAGATCCACTTTAAAGTAAAGCAACATCAAAGGAAACAACAAAGGGAAGGTCTTTAAACAGGAGAGAAATAGAAGAGAGAGTACTCTTACCCACAATATCGCGATTCCTTTTCGTCGCCTCCCAAATCGCCCAAATCGCCAGACGTCTAGGGTTTCAGAGGAGAGAGAAAAAATCGGGCCGAATGTTGCAAACGCCTTTTAAACTTACTTCCTCCGCTACAGTATTAGACACAACTTACTTCCTCCGCTACAATATTTTTTATTGGGCTCCAGTATTGAAACAACAAAAAACACCATTTTGGTGCTTCACTTTTGGGCCCAAATTTTGCACTGTTTAAAACAATGTTTTTGCACTGTTTAAAACAAAACAATGGCTACCAAACATGTTTTGGGCCTGAACTGTAGCCCTGCAACAAAAACACTAAAGTAAAACAGCAACCAAACAGGCCCTTAGAAAATGTGATTTTAGGGAGGGTTTCTTTTTCATGTTTTTTTAGAAAATGTCGTCTTGGTGCCGGAAATCGATCGCAAAGTTCAGTTTTCTGTTATTTTTTAGCAGCTTTTTGGACCTCCATGACCAAATTTCATGGAGGGGCATTTTGGGCATTCTACATTGCGTTTTTTTTTTTAATTCTTCACGAGTCATGTAGAAAACTCAATTTTGAGGGGGGTTTTTTCTTTGTGTTTTTGCAAAACAAATCGTTTTGATGCCTAAAACAACTCGCAGATCTGGGAACCTAGTGCGTTTCAGGTTTTTCCAGAAAATGTTTTGATCTTAGGGGCATTTCGGGTATTTCACTTGGAGAATAAAATCTTCTCTTGACATGGTCATGTAGAAAACATGATTTTTGGGGGAAGGGGGGGTTTGTTCACAACTTTTTGCCAAAAAATGTAGTTTAAGCCCTCAAAACCACATTTGAAGTCCGAAAATCTGTGCAAACCCTGCACAAGCTTGAAACCCAGAAAGTTGTTTTTTTTTAAACTTTGAGGCTTCATATCTTCTTTGTCCCAACTCCAAATCAAGTGATTTTTGAGTCTAAGTTTATTAGTTTTTGCTTGTCTATCCAACGGTACGCACTATTGCATCCAATTCTATCTGAAAAGACTATTTTATCCCTTGTAAAGTACCCTTGCCGCACTGATTTTAAACTCAAAAGTTGATTTTTTTTGAAACTTTGACGTTCCATATCTTCTTCATCCGGACTCCTAATCAAGTGATTCTTGAGTCTAGATTCATTAATTTTTCCTAGTCTATCTATTGGTATGCTCAGTTGCATCTAGTTTTGTCTAAAAAGATCATTTTACCCCTTATCAATTACCCTTGCCGTACTGTTTTGAAACTCGAAAGTTGGTTTTTATGAAACTTTGGAGTTTCATATCTTCTTCATCCGGACTCTGAATCAAGTGATTCTTGAGTCTAGATTTGTTAATTTTTCACTGTCTTTCCAATGGTGTGCTCGGTAGCACCCGATTTTATATTTTCAGAAATGACTATTTTGCCCCTGGGGCCTTTTTTGTCATATTTTTTATCTTTTGCTTCTGCATCAATTCTCATTGAATTCCACGATCTCATGGAAGGTCACTTTGACTTCTTAGAGTCTTGTTTTCTATTTCTGCTTCCGTATATCGGATCCGTTATCGGATCAATCTTCGGTTCATCACAGGACACGCTGGCCTAAAAACCAGGGTCGTCACAAAACTTCTATTAGTACTTCATCCAAATTGGATAGAGACTCTGATCTTAACAAGGTTGATCCTTCCTTATATAGGAGTATGATTGATAGTTTGTTATATTTGGCAGTAAGTAGGCTAGATATTTCATTTAGTATAGGTTTTTGTGTTAGGTATCAAGCTAATCCTAGAGAACAATACGTTTTTGCAGTCAAGCACATTATTCATTATGTCAATAGCACATTGAATTATGGATTGTGTTATTCTTCTGAATCTAATTTTGAGATTGCAGTCTATACTGATACTGATTGGGCTGGTAACAAGGATGATAGAAAAAGTACTTCAAGTGGTTGTTTCTATATTGGTGCTAATCTTGTTTCATGGTACAGGAAGAAGCAAAATTGCATATCTTTATCATCTTGTGAGGCTGAATACATTACTACTGGAAGTTGTTGCACACAATTGCTTTGGATGAAACGAATACTTCTGGATTATGGAATTGATCAAGGTACTATTGCTATCTTTTGTGATAATACTAGTACAATTAATATTTCTAATAATCCAGTTTTGCATTTTAGGACTAAGTACATTGACATTCGACATCATTTTCTTAGGGAACTTGTTGAACAAAATATCGTGTCTTTGGAAAAAAAATGCATACTGACCAAAATTTGGCTGATATATATTCTCACTAAGCCATTAGATGCTCCTAAGTTTTCTTATCTTAGGAAATCTAATGGGCGTTTGGTGTCTTAATTAGATGCATTGCAAAGATAAAATGTAGAAAGGATCTTTATAAATATCTTAAGTGTCTAGATTATGTTTTTGGGAAGTTAAACAAACCATATTAATTGAGTATGTTGAACACAAGGAGTTTTATGACACATAGATTATATATGTAAAACATACTATGACTATGAATTAATGAAATTGGTTTTGCTTACTTGATTCGTATAATAAATGGATAATTAAGAGTACATTTACTTGTATCTGATGGCATTGTGCTGGTCAAAGATGATGTTGATATGATTATACATTGTCTTGTAATTTAAAACTTGATTTATGTGTTTTAGACAAAAAGAGTGAAAAGAAATAAAAGAAAATTGAAAAACAGCTTGGAATGAAAAGTTCTTAAATTTTTTTTAAAAAACTAATTGTTGTTGAAAAAAATGAGAGGTAGAAAAGGCTACCTTTGAAATTTGTCCAAAGCTACCTTGACTCAACAAATGAGAATAAGGTAAAGAACTAGCTGGCCATAAGCGTGAAAGCCGCTAATGTATAAAAAGAAAAATGAAGCACTAAGAGCGAGAGAAAGAAAAAAAATTCTTTTGCATATGTTGATTGTTTGATATCTAAGGATATATAATATAATTGATTTATTGTCTGAAATCTAAACTTGACAGATCATATGTTTTTGGAATTTGATGGTGATTTTACTACACTTACTAAGTTTATGGAACATTATTGAATTGATTTTGGTTATTTGTATTGATACATATAGTCTTGTGGAGTCTATTTTCTCATTGAATTCAATTTATAAGTTCTATATGGT
This sequence comes from Cornus florida, assembly GCF_030987335.1. Lineage (NCBI taxonomy): Eukaryota > Viridiplantae > Streptophyta > Magnoliopsida > Cornales > Cornaceae > Cornus > Cornus florida. The sequence goes on along the minus strand of NW_026775579.1, from coordinate 54,327,427 downwards.
TGGTTGCTTCCTACTTCTATGATATTTCTTCCTTTAAACCTTTATTAATTTGTGACAAAAAGGGGGAGAGAGTTAAGAGACTTATTATTCAGGGGGAGAGATATTTTTACATTGAGGGGGAGAACAAGAGATCGTTGCATTTACATTGCATTGAGGTTCAGGCAATATTAGCATTACTATTTATGCTTGTGTTTACTTTCTTAATTAAGCTTCATAGGTAGTTTTGTTGAGCTAATGTGCAGGTTAAAGGTTGAACATGCTACAAGTGTTGAAGCTTCATGAGTTCAAGAAAGGTTTCATTTCCTTTGACATTCATTGTAATTTGTTTTTTCTGCTTGGGGTAGATTACATGTTATTTTGAGGGTTTTGTCATGAAATTGCCAAATGGGGAGATTGTGAGATATACATTTTGTAATTGGCTAATTTTGTTGTCAAAACAAGTCTGCTCGAGTTGTAATTTTTTAATTGAAAATTTCAAAATTAAAGATCGGATGCCGATTTCAAGAAGTTCAAGTGTTCATAGTTTACTACAGTCTAAGATGATCAGAACAATGTTTTAGGAAAGTATGTGAGTGAGTGAGAACACTTAAGAAGTTTTAGAAAGTTAAAGAAACAGCAGGTTTCACTTCTATTCATTGGGAACCGGTAACACCTTTCTTGTACTAGTAGCCAAACTACTAATTTAAAGGAACTCAACATTGCCAACTTTGAACCAGTAGCCAAAATACGTCGGAAACCATTCTGCCTTTCCTAAACTGGTAGCCACACCTTGTACCGATTCAAGACTACTGAGCATGAAAGGCAACTTTAGTTTCCTGTTTCGTTTTTATTCCTTTTTGGTCCAGACTTTCTTCTACATCCTATGCACGAATTCAACTTATTTTACAAGTGTACTTAGGTCTTCCAAACTTCTATGTAATACATCTTTCATTCATTATTGAGGTATGGCTTTAAGGAACATCAATTAAATATTTTAAGAAAGCCTTTAAAGATATATTCTTTAGAAAATCAAACATGGTTATTCTGATTATATTTTTTAGAGCACACACATATATTCATGAGTGATTTAGTAGTGTTGTTCTCCATCTCATCGGAATTGGAGCTTGATTGAAGATTCAGATATTCCGACAGAGCGGATCTATTCTTCTACATTGATTTCAGATCTTGAAGAAAAGAAGTAAAAGCAATCACACTATTAAAGGGACAAAGCATTCGAGGAGTGTTGTGTGATCTACATGTAACCCTTCTATAGAGACGAAGAATAAGCCTAAGGTCAAGTATTGTTAGATGAGACGTCGCAAAGCTAGAGGATTGTCAGCGATTGGTGTTTAGTAGAATGATATGGTGTGAGCCTAAGTTAAAATTCAGTGTACTTTATTTCAAACATAGTGATTGGTTTACTTTGAACTATACAGTCCACGAGGTTTTTCCCACGCAAATAATTGATCTATTTTACCAATTGGAGTTTCCTCGCTAAAAATCCTGGTACAATTTCTCTAATCTTACTTGCTTTACTTTACAGTATTTATCTTTGTGATTGTGGATGTTTAAATTGATTATATTGTTTAGAAAATTTAATCAATCGCAAATTGGGAAAGTTGGCCTATTAATATTAAACTAGGTCATTAAAGGAGTTAATTACAATTAAAATCAACTAAAAGCTTCTGCACCTGCATTTAAACTGTTTTCACAAAACCAGCATAAGCAAACTCCATGATAGACAAAAATAAGTCCCACACATTGAGGCGATTTACCACAAGACACTCAATCAAACATCCAAGACTTTGATTCATAATATCAATGTCTATTAATCTGAGGATGAAATGTAGAGGAGAATTTCAAAGTGTTTTTCAAAAACTGTTTTAATACTTGACATTCCAATTTGAAACAATGGACAAGTGGAATTCATGAATTCGAGCATTTTTTACAAGATGATCTTTAATGAATCCTTCCTGTAAAAATACATTCACTTGTTGTTTAGGTCTAACATATTCCTTAGTAAACCATGATCCTAGAACCACTCACTCGTTTTTTACAAGGCTATGCATAAAGCAAGTCATGGACAATCATGGTGGAATAAGAATGGTTAAGGACAAAATTCCAATATAGAACTGAAATTGAATGAAATAAATGAAAGTATGAACTACTAGAATGCATAAGCAAGAAATTAAAAATGCAGTGAAGGTGTATCTGCCGAAATTCATGCATATGGTGGGAATGGTACAATAATGTGATACAATTGATAATGACGTAAGCGGAAGCGATAAATTTGTTCACGAGGAACAGGATACCTTGAATCCACAAGGTAGGTGTTTTGAATCCACAAAACAAAAAGATAACTCAGAGAAATCTGATATATTATTTAATAAATTGAATTAATAAAAAGTTAATTATGCACTTTGCAGGACACATATTTATAAGAAAAGAAACCTAACACTAGAAAGAAACTAAAATCTAATCCTACAAGGAAACTAATTCCTAAAGGAAAATAAAAATAAAGGAAACAAAATAAAAAATATAAAGAAATTACGTAAAACTAAAAACTCAATATAAAATAAAAATAAACAAATAAACCTAATTAAAAAAAAAATACTAAAATATATCCTACATCAATCTCCTCCATTTCAAAAAAACTCGTCCTCAAGTTTAATCATATACAAGTATGAATAAGATTTTTTTTTTTGACACGTGTCAAACTTGTTGCAAATTGGCCCGATAAAAAGTAACCGATTGTAGGTGTCATGATGCCTCATTCTCACTTGCATATAACCAACGCTAAATCTCAGCCCCAAAATGTTTTCTACCTTATCACGTACTAGCAATACAAGGCCAATCAAATTTGTAGTTATAGAATTGCTTAAAAGATCCACCATATTATGAACTTCAAAAGTCACTTTCACAAACAAAGGTTCATTGACCAATAACCCATTAAGATTATTACATGAGCACTCCACTTTAGTGTTGGAGAATGAGAGCAGTTGTAAAGAAATTGGAGTCAAATATATGCTTTTGAAAAAATTCCAATAACTTGATTTCAGATTGCCAACAACATCCCCAGCGTCACTAACTACTACTACATGTTGTACAACATCATCATTGACGTGACATGGATTCTGCTCTTTGTAATGTAAAAGAAATTTGGCTTTCAAAAGTTGTTTCATCTCTGACCAAGATTCTATTGGTGCTTTTCTTTGTCATTCGCAATTGTTTCCACCAATTAAAAGCTATTCCTTCCAATTTATATGCGACCAATGCCATCTTATTCTCCTCTTTAATTTTCATGAAATTAAAGAACCTCTCAAAATCTTCTAGCCAATCTAGGAAATTTTCAACATGAAATAAACCATCAAAACTAGGAGGAAAATTCCTAGGATCATAAGAATATATTTGTGTGTCTTTAAGACCCCTTCAGTGTAATCTTTATCATCATCATCACTGAATTCAACCTCGTAGGCTAGTTGCCTACGCGGCGGGATGGGGTTGCGATTCCAAGCATGATGAACGCGATCTTCGTCAACCTTACACACCCTATTGATCTAGCGATGTTGCTCCAACTCAAACCTAGCAATCATTGCTTAAATATCTTGCAACATTCGCTGAGTTTTATATTGATAGCCTTGAAATTCGGCTCTAAAAGGAGCCACTCTCTGTCTATCTTCGTCAGCAGCGATGTTGCCATCACCACGTTCATCTGCCATCAGACCAGGAAAAGACAAGGCTCTGATACCAACTGAGGTAAGCGATAAAAGGAACAGGATACCTTGAATCCACAAGGTGGGTGTTTTGAATCCACAAAACAAAAAAGATAACTCAGAGAAATCTGATATATTATTTAATAAATTGAATCAATAAAAAGTTAATTCTGCACTTTGCAGTACATGTATTTATAAGAATAGAAACCTAACACTAGAAGGAAACTAAAATCTAATCCTACAAGGAAACTAATTCCTAAAGGAAAATAAAAATAAAGGAAACAAAATAAAAAATATAAAGAAATTACTTAAAACTAAAAACTCACTAAAAATATAAAATAAAAATAAACAAATAAATCTAATTAAAAAAAAAAATACTAAAATCTATCCTAGAGATAGTGGTTAATTTAATGAAAACGATGTTGGGAATTAACATACACCTTTGGCAAATAGAATAGATAAAATCACACATATAAACAAAATGAGATTTATGTGCTTCAGTAAATTACTTACGTTCACGGGTGAAGAAATACTATCTTCACTTCAATAATTTGATTACACATTCTTTCTACTCTCACAAACTCAGCTCACTTTCTTTCTCTACAATTATATCTCTCTCTCTATACTTTCCTATACTCAACCTCACCTCTATTTATTGAGTCTTCAAACTCAATTCCTTGTCAGATTAAAATTCCTTAACTTGCCACAAGGACTTAACATATCAATTACAACTCAACAATAGTAGAGACAACTTTTTTCCCTAGTCTCTTCTGACTTCCAAAATGGAAAAAGAAACTGTCGATCTCTCGCACATATTAGACAAGTGCAACTAGTTTCACTTCTTTGAATCACCGTTTCCACTATTCCACCCAAGTTCAACTAGTTCATTAAAGTTGAATCAGTTCAACTTTTCTAGAATTGGTTATTCTCCAGAATTTGAGTCACAACTCTAACTGATGAATGAAAAAGCAAAATTTGGTTTAACAATTCACTAGTGAGGCAATGTTCAACTAAGAAGTGTTCCAATGGAGCTCTCCGTAGATGAATCCCAATGTAAAAAAGAAAAAGTGTTTTTCTTTTTTCTTTTTTCCTTTTTTTTTTAAAAAAAAAAACACTGTTGTGCTGCCAAACTTGTTTAGTTCTAATCCACTTTCAAAACTGTTTCTGAACTCGTAACTAGACGTGCATATCTAATTATAAATACGGACCTGGGCTGAACTTGGACCAGATTCAAGTTTATAAAAGCGGATGATTTTGTTTAAATATGTTTGGGCTTTGGGCTGTTAAGGAAGTTGGACGCTGTATGGGCTTGAATAAAAGTGAATTGGTGGATGTGTAAGTATTTGAATTAAATAATGCTAGTTAGGCCCAACTCTTCAACCGAAGAGCTGGGCCCATAGCATGTGCTCGCAAGCACGGACCTGCATAGTCAATTCTTTGTAGTATTATATGCTGGTAATTTTGATAGTTTGGATAAGGTTTTTCTGGTTCAAATTTTGAGAGGTAATGTGTTAAATTCGTTTTTTTCTCCTCCTTCCTCTTTCTATTCTAGTATGACTCAGATGCACGTGTCCTTGACTATAAAGTAAGGACACTTTTAAGAAAGACCCATACTTGTGTCGTGTTCATGTCAATACTGATATGTGTCCGACACTTTATAGATATGTCCATATATAAAAATAATTTTTACTATTTTAGAAACTTTTCCGACACTTTTGGGCGCTTCACCGGTCTTTCTTGAATACTTAGGCCGACACTTTCAAACATTTCTAACACAAATCTATCCAGTTTTCTTAAAAATAATATGAATACATTTTAAAATGTTCAATTTTTTTCTTTAAGAAAAATTGACATTATATACATATGATCACAAGCGAAACATTAAATTATATTTGTTCATTTAAAATAAAAATATTATTATGACAATGTAGTGGAATAATTGTATAATAATATAAAAGTCATTTCAATTCTTAGTTTAGAAATTATAAATAAATTAAAATTTTATAATACTGTTATTCAATACATATTTATATATAGTTGTGTCCAAGTCGTACTTGTGTCCTACTTTTTTAAAATTTGACGTATTCATGTTGTGTCGTATTCGTATCGTTACATAGATCCATAGTGAATTGTGTATTGTTTGGATTTTTTTGGTAAAATAAGTTGAATAATGTTCTCTTGGTATTAGTTTTTGTTTTGGTAATTTTCAAATAATCTATCGCAGGTTTCTCACCATTTGCAAAGATGGGATTATTATTTTTATTTATTTATTTATTTATTTTAATCAGGTAAATGTGCAACTGGCTCCATGTTCGGCCAATAAAAACCTAATCTAAGGAATTTAATCATTTATAGCATACAAACGTATCAATATGGAGGGGACTTTCCCTGGCACCTGCCACCAGCTTGAATAAGAAATTGTTTGATTATTCTTGTGAAATAACTAAATATTTGAATGTGTTTTTTATCAATATTATTCAAAAAAAAAAATTTAAATAAAAAATAAAAAACTGGGAATATTATTCAAATCTTTGGCATGAGTGGTATCCCCCACCCTTTTGAAAGGAAATGTCGATGGTTAACGTTGAAGTTTCAATAAGCTCTCATCTGTTAAGAGGATAAAATTTTATTTGGGACAAGTGTAGAAAATACTCCTAATATATATATATATATATATATATATATATATATAGCATGAAAACGATATCATATACCATTTCAAAGGCACAAAGGCCAAGCCGACGACAATATAAAGGCAAAAAATCAAGCCAGAAAAGGCAAGTAAATCATGAAGCAAAGCAGTAAAATGAAGAACATGCTCCAAAAGTATATTTTGAGTATCACTTTTATCTCTTATTTGAAAAAGTGTGCAATAAACAATCTTAATATTTTGACATTGTGCGAAAATACCCCTCAGTCTTAAAGGGATATATATATTACTAATTTCATACTATAGGGGTGTCATGTACGCGTTATCTTTAATATTTTATCTCTCTAGCATTTCTAATTATATAAGAAAAGTAGACTATTTATGTATAACGATCCATCCTCTTCCCTTGAGGTTTTTATCCATAACTTGATTAAATTTATTTAGTAATAATTTTATCTAATTAATTAGTGACAAAATTCAAAAAAAAATTATTTTTAAAATTAGTGTTCACTACAAACGAAATGAACGAAATGTCGCTTAATTGTGTGATTTGACCAACTAATCAGTATACATTTTTAATAAAGTGATTGTAAAAATAAAAATAAAAATAAAAAATTTATTTTTTATACAAAGGGTATAAGCAACGACAAATATTCAGAATTACACCCTTTCATTTTCCATTTATCTACTGCTTTGATGATTATATCTTTTATATTGGTACAGTGTTGAAAATAATAATAATAATAATCGATTATGTGGTTCTTTCATAATATTATTATTATTATTATTATGTTTCATCTCAATTTTTATTTTTCTTCTTTCTCTGTAGGAGTTATAGGTAATCCCACAAGACAACAGAACACATCCCGACCAGTGAAACTGTGAACAGAATGTAAAACCTTTAAAAAAAAAATTTTAAAAATTACCCTTTAGCTGCCACCGTCCTGAACTCCACAGCCCACCACCCAAATCCTTGTCCAACCAAAACCTCCATCACCGCCTATCGCAAACCCCATCGACACCTCCATTAGCACCACCGACCGCCACCACCCAAAACCTTCATCACCAACCCCAATTGAAAAGGAAAAAAAAAAAAAAAAAAAACGTTTTGCTGCTATACCCAAAACCTCCATCACCACCAACAAAACCATTCAACGAGAACCAAATTGCAAAAACCATAATTCTTGTCGCGAGAGACTCTTGATGGTCTCACTCTTGCTATAATTACTCGTTTTTTCATGTCCATACAATAGTTCACCAATAGGTCCAACGTAACATATAGTAGGTATAAAATCAACTAGTATTTAACAAGGATAAAATGAATTAAGCAGCACGGGAAACGCACTATAAGAAAAAGAACCAATATAATTGGATTAAAAATATCTATCCAAAATCATGAATTAACAATGGCTTATATACCGAAAGTTATTACTTTTGTCCAACTTTTTGAAGGATTGCAGCATAAAAATCACTACAATAGATAAACAATGGCTTAAATAATTAAAGTTATTACTTTTGTCCATCTTTTTGAAGGATTGCAGCATAAAAATCACTACAATATATAAAGAGTTTCACTACAATTGAAATATGGTCCCGGATGAATTGAACCTCTAAATGACTTATGGTTCAGGACTATTTAACAATTTGACAAAGACTAAACTTGGAGAAAAATACTTAAATGCCCCTGCATGTCATCATTAATTCTATTGACAAAAAGGGATGTTACTAACAATTAATAATTCTAGAACAAGTTGGGAGCATCTTTCAACTAAATTAACTATATATATATATATATAATGTAGTAGTATGACTATATATGTTAGCATCACATCAAGCTTCTTGTCAAGGGCGTTTTAGAAAGACCATTATATGAGCCCTAATCTAAACAACAACTTGTTGAGGGCATGAAGTTAATTACAAGGTAAAATTTGGTTGATAGGGAGAAAGGAAGAAGAAAATAATGAAATGGGACTACAAAAAGGAAGATAAGGAAACATGACACCCACGTATGAAGATATCATTATGTTTTTGCAGTATTGTAGGAGGATTTACCTAACTTCAGAGTTTAGGCCTTTCCTTGCTTGTGGCACATGCTTTTAAAGCATTTTTCATAAAGCTCAACAGCCCCCAAAAATAAAAGAAGTAATAAATAAATAAAAAGGATGAAGAAGAAGAAGAAGAAGACAATTAAGCAAACTTTATAAAACATTCTTCTCTGTCATTCCTGAGAAGGCTGGATTTTGTACCTTGGCTACTCTTTGAAAAGACAATAATGGATCTTCTATGTCATTCGACTAGGAATGCTTAATCCTTCAGATGGGGCTACCCACCCATGATTTTAGTTGCCGTTGTCATGAACTGCTTGAATCCTTAAGAACTGCTCAAATCAATTTTTCTTCTTGTGTCATTGTCCCAGTCAGTGTGTCTGTGTAAGTGTTTCTCTTAAGAGTCAGGAACTGACGCGGCATGGTCAAAGTATGTGACACGATCAAAGGTGGCTTGAATGAGAAGTAAACAGAGTTGTCTAGCTGCTAAAAAGACGCAATAATGCAGAATCATAGACGCCACACAAGCTACAAATGCCCTGGCATAAATCTACATAATACATTCTTCTGCTGACTAAATATTTGGATGAGAAGTAGAAGAAACCAAACAAGAGAAATTATTTTCAACAACGCTAAGAAACACCAAAGTAAATAGACGTCAGAACAGCAACTATATTTGATATGAAACACCTCATCAGCATCACGGTGAGAAAATATAAAGTGAAGAATAAGATCATGGCAATATGTACAGATACCTAATAATCATTGCCTGACACACAAAATGAGAAAGCTTGAGCAAAATATAATACCTGATGGAGTTATTTAATATGATGCCTCAATTGAAAATTTGAATCAAAAAGGAATGCTAAATTAAGATAATGTATTCCAACTCATTTAAAATGAGACAGTTAACTGGAAAATCAATCCATGTTTTTCAGTGTAGTACACCATATGGATACAAATAAAATAAAATAAATAAATAAAAGGTGAATATCTGCCTGCCATGTTAGCCAGGCCATTCGTTTTTTCGAAAAATAATTCAGTCTCAATCTTTAAGTCATAAAGTCACACATGATGTCATGATCTTAAGCACATATTTCTCCTGTCAATGAGCGAAGCCTTTCTTAACCACGAATAATTCGCCAACTTCATTTGAATAAGGGAGTACATATTTCTCCAAGAACTTCTTATCAGACAGCTTGAATACAGTAATCAAACTAGGCATTTTTAGAAGCAAATTACTCCTTTCCAAAACCTCCATAACTCTTAGCCACGGTTTAAGCCTATTTTCAACACTTAAACATGCAAGTCTGGGTTATTAACAACAAATGAGATATCAAGTTTGCCCGTGCTAAGGAAAAGCTGTGTTATAGCATTAATTTTCCTCTCTGACACAGCAAAAACCTGAGGGCGATCTCCTAAAACTGACAAAATGTCATCTTCCGAAAATCCCAAACTCTTAAAAGACCTCCAATTTCAACTCCCAATTCTCTCTAGTCGTTGTACTAATAGCCTGAATTGCATGAAGAAACATCTTAGACTTCCTGTCAAAGCCCATCTCATCAACCCTCTTGACCCATCTCTAATCCTCATCGGTTTATGCAATAAAAATTTTGGGAAGTTATAGACACTTTGGGTTATTTGCGACGAACTAATACCTAAACTCTTCATAAATTCAATATTGGGTATCATAGTTTTCACCAAATCATTTCTCAAAAACCACCCAGATTTCTTTAAAACCCTAGACACATCCATATTCGAACCAAAAACATTCTTCAATGCTAACATCGACCGGCCAAGGTTAGAGAGGCTACGAGTTAGAATCCATGGGCGAGACAACAATTTCTAATATCGCTAGAAGAAAAACCCAAATCTTGAAAACTCTTGATTTTTGGTTTGATGTTGCGATCAAGATTTGCATAGAGAACTTGAGGGTCATGTTTAATGACATTCTCGAGATTAGTATCCGAAAAACCACTTTCCTCGAGAAATGAAAGAATCGAATCGGAGGCCTTTTCAGATACGTTACGACGGAAGAGACTTTCAAAGCAGTTTCAGAAGAAAATTTGTGTCTATCAATCAAGTAATCAGCCATGGGGGTTTTTGGTGACGAAGAGGAGAAGAGGAGAGAGGGAAGAGAGATTCGAGTTTTGTTGAGATGTGAAGAGTTCTTGAGAGAGAGAGATGAGACTCTTGCAGATATATATAGTCATTTCTTGAAGAAACACAGTGATATAATATATAATAGGGTAAAGTGCATAAAACCCCCTTGAACTTTCTTCTCTTTCTCAAAAAACCCCCTTGAACTATTATTTGGACAGTTAACCCCCTAAACTATTTCAATTTTTGCAAAATACACTCCGTCAAACTTTCCGTTGATTCAGCACAGAGATTTCACCTCTGCAGGTCACGTGACCAACTCAATTTTTTTTAAAGACACTATTACCCTTATGACCCATATTTACTGGGTTAACTCGTTTTAAATCCCAATCCATGTTCCCACCTTCCTTTGTCAAACAATTCAAACCCTAATAAATTTCTCTCACACTTCTGCCTCTCTCTCCCTTGGAAGTTGAAGATCCATGTCAAAGGAAATTAGAACACAACAACAACAATACTGGTCCCATAGAAAGATATATGTGTGTATATATATATATGTATGTATATGAGCTAGAGATAACCATATATATACAAATAACCCTAATAAATTTCTCTCTCACTTCTGCCTCTCTCTCCCTTGGAAGTTGAAGATCCATGTCAACTGAAATTAGAACACAACAAAAACAGTACTGGTCCCATAGAAAGATATATGTTATATATATATATATATATATATATATATGAGCTAGAGATAACCATATATATACAGAGAGCACTACAGATGGAAATCCATAGAGAATAAACTCAAATTTTGTTCACTCTTAATTCTCAACCATTCTCTCTCGTTCGATCCACATTTAGTTGATTAATTCTTTAACTCACTATTTCTACGGTTTAAATTGGAAAAACCCAATTCAGATTCTGTATTGTAGAGAGAAAAAAAGCCCAATTTTGATTATCTCTTGAATGGTTCATCCTCGCATTCTTTTATGGAATTGAAGATGATGATTGATAACTATTTTTTAATGTGATGGAACTGTTGCCTATCTTTTAGAGTTGTTTTGCTGACTAATTCAAGAAAGAAAGGAAGAAAGAGACCAGAGCTTCAATGGAGGAAAAAAATATAAAGTGTATATGCATGTTGAGCTAAAAAAGTTATTTCTCTCTCTACAATACAGAATTAAAGAGAGTTTTTCTGGAACCCAATCAAAGAACTCCGGATGGAACGTGACCGGAAAGGGTCTGGCAAGCCATGGAATAAGAATCCAACATTCAGCTACAAAAGCAGCAAAAATATTGAGATCCAGGAGCTCGACGATTATGAGAATGAAGAAAAATGAGATAGAGACCCATAACCCAACTTTCTGTATATTACTAAGTACTCATTCACTCTATTATATCAATCAAACCCATCACCATCCACGACTCTTTGACACCATTTTCTTTTTTAAGTTTGCTATTTTTGTCCCTCCCTATCCATCCAAACCCAATAGATAAATTGTTGGAGAACTCTTGCAATAAATCATGTGCAAATGAAGGGATTGTATGGCGCTAGAAATCAATATAACCAAACAATTGTGATAAGGTTGAAGATGTCAAGATGAAATCAACCGTTGAGTTTGGAATTAAGAATGAAGATGATTTCAATGGCCGAGTTTGGATCAAACAACGATGAAGCGCAAGTTAGCAAGGAATGACTCAGTCTATATATATATACATACATATATAATTCTGTGAGAGTTTCATGCATATAACATAACTGAAGGGAAGGATTGTTTGCCATGAGAAATAGATATAACAAGTAGTATAGTATATAAACTTATGATGTGATGTCTCTTTTTAATTGGTCAATAAGATTGCCATGTCACGTCAGCATATTAAGTTGTAAAATGAAAGAACAGCTGCCCTTCACCTTAAGGGCAAAAAAGTAAATTACTTTTTTCCGTTAACAATTTTGATGGATTGTCCTAGGATGCAACAATTCTATAGTTTAGGGGGTTATTTTTAGTTTAGGGGGGTTTATTGCAATTGGGTCATACTTTAGTGGGGTTTAATGCACTTAACCCTATATAATATGATTTCAATCAAAGCAAAGAGTGTAGAGATGAGTACATGCCTGGGGAGCTTCATAGATTTGCAGTGATTCGATTTTGTCTCGCTATCACTCTCTCTCTCGTTCTCTGAAAGTGTTTGAATGATGAACATTGTGCCCTAAATCTGGTTTGAGCTCTGAGAGGTTTACAGCCTTAAACCCAAATCAACACTGGTATTTAAATGTTGGATTGAGTGAAAGCCCTAGCCCAATAATTAGGTGGGCTGGTCCTAAGTCCAAAGTTCCTAACAGGTGTATAATATGAAAGCCCTAGCCCAGGAATTTATTTTTATCCTTTTTTTTTTTTAATATCCAGAGATATTAGGCGCTCCACTAAAGTGTTACAAGGGGAGACTTGTCACATATCGGATTCGGATGGGAAGTGAAATAGGTATAAATGGGTGTGTATGCAGCACTACCCAATAGTTTAAGCTTTTGGGTCAATAGACAAGTGCCCACCCGTTACAGTTGGTATTAGAATCAGACTCAATCCTTGATCAAGTGTCACGCCAAGTTCCCGGCTCAGAAGGCATCCGGGTGTGTCACACAAGTAGGTAGGATAGCCCGACTGCAATGAGGGTGTTGCGAATTCATGTAGGGGAGAATGTTACCGGAGGAGACTTGTTCCACATCGGATTCGGATGGGAAGTAAAATGGATATAAATAGATGAGTATACAACACTACCCAATAGTTTAAGCTTTTATGTAAATGGGCAAGCACCCACCCGTTATACTAGATATTACAAGGCTAACACTAGACCACTAGGTAATGCCCCCTTTTTTTTTTTTTTTTTTTTTCTTCAATTGAATCATAAGATTTTGAAGAAGATTTACCATTCAAGGTTACAATTGGGATGCTTTAATTTTCGAATCTCAACACTATGATCTATTGTCAAGTTTTTAATATATACATGAAATCTTGGAAGACTTGTGGCCAATAAAATGTCGTCTATCAGATTAAAACTCAAAAGATTATTATGCATGTATCTCCCGTTAACAAGAAAAATACACACCACTCACACACTTACTTTGTCCCTTTGAAAATTTGAATCATCACCACTCATTTTGAAATATAAATGAGATACCACCATACTACTATTATTATGCATAAATTGCATAGAATTTTATAATAGACGGTTTTCAAGGGGATAAAGATGGCCATTTGGTTCAATAAAAGTTTTTCGGAGGGTATGTTTTTTAAAATTTGCCCATGTAAAGTTTGTTCCACAGATCTCACATGATGTTATTTTACATAAATTAACACTTTTTTTATTATTTTCATTGACTATTAATTTTAGATGATGTTATAATTGTTAGTCAAATGATAAATACACCTTTTTTTAACAAAATTAAATGACGTAAATGTCTCTAATATTTAATTTTCATGAATGAATTAAGGAAAATAAAGTGCAATGCATTTATTAGCAAAGTGTTGCTACTAAAAAAACACCAAATCAAAATATGGCTAGGTTAGAAATTCATACGATTCACACTTTTTGGCCCCTTTAGATGCTAACTCATGACATCTACTTTAAAAAGTGAGAAAGTTTAATTAAGTTACCGAGTTTAGTAGTCACAAGGAGAAATATAGGTAGAACATTTTATTTTGTTCATATGTTTTTCATTCCATATCTAACACACACCTATTATATATTTTTGCTCCCATTGGGACTTAAACGCCCAACCTCCCCCAAAAAGGTGAGGATAGCTTATGTTATCTAAACTAGACCGATTGGTTAATAAATATATTAGCTATTTGACTACTATTCAAAAAAAAAGATTATTTATGCACTCTTAGAAATCCAAATATTAAACTAACCACATAAGACAAGATAAAAGGAAAAAATAAGGAAAAGATGTGATCAAATACTCCAAGTGAATATATTAAATATTATTACTCTAATGTTAAATGTTGTGGTATTTTTGTTTGAACTTCTTTTGTTGAGAAGGTCAATGATATCTCGCCATTTATTGACAAATATATTGTATTAGTTGTATATTTGTTTAGTTGCCTTTTATACTTAGACTACCTAGAATAAATTAGCATGATTGTAGGAAAACTATTACTTAGTGACAAGTCACCATTTGCATATTTTTGACTCTTCATAATAAGAATCAGGCCTCTTCAAATGTCTTCGAATTTGAATCATTGCTCGCACCTTTTGAGTTTTAATTTAACAGTCACACTTTTTTAAGTTTGAACTTGCAACCCTTTGTTACTCCATAAATAAGGTGGCCGAATTCTAGTTATTATTCTCTCATTTCACTTATATATATATACACACACTAGTAAAACGGTAAGTACAATAGTAAAATCTAATTTAAAATTAATAATTAATAAAATAAAAAAATAATTAATTTTCCAAATGATGATTAAAATAAATTTCTAAAATAATCACACTGATTTATTAATTAAAATAAATAGATTATAAAATTAAATAATGACAACAATTTATAAAATCTTTACAATAATATAATTATTAGATATTTTCTTTATCTACGTAATATGAAATAGAGCTTAATCGTGAAAAAACTGAACCAAACCTACCGATCCGATTCGATTTATCGGTTCAATCGATTTTTTGTACAACCCTAATTATAATAATTTCAATAGAGTAAGGGATTTTTTCAGTACTGCATAAATTCAGACATTGTTATATTTTTATAGTGTTTTGTCAAAGAACTCAATAGCAAACTCTTAAATGAACATACACCCTTTAAAATGGTGACTTTATGCAATTTTCATCAACATTACTATTGCTCTGTTACTCTTCATCTAAGGGTTCAAACTTACGCACTACCAATATTTATAAAAAGATGGAAATGATAGAATTTAATAGACTTGGTCAACAGTACATAGAATTTAATGAGCAGTGTAAACTCTTCCACCTCCATGAGAGTATTGTCTGTATCTATTATATATATTAACACATCAGCCTTCAACAGTTAATCATAACTTACATACAACTCTAAGCAGCTAAAGCCATTATGCGTGCTCCATTTTTATTCATTGTCGTTTCTCTACTCCTCTCTTCACCATTTTCATCTTCAACACTTCTTAGAATAACAAAAGGCTTATCCCTCTCTGTTGAAAAACCAAACAACGTTTTAATTTCAGCGAACCGCGTTTTCTCCTCGGGGTTCTATCCGGTGGGCAAGAACGCATATTGCTTTGCAATATGGTATAGCCAATCGTTGAATGATGGGAGTTACACGGTGGTTTGGATGGCCAATCAAGACCGACCAGTTAACGGAAGACGCTCAAAGCTCTCCGTGCTAAAAACTGGTAATATTATCTTGACAGATGCTGATCGTCTTATTGTTTGGGCCACCGAAACCACGACGACTTCTTTGGTGCAGCTGGAACTTTATGATACTGGTAATCTTGTTCGTCATACTTTGGAGGGTAAAATTCTTTGGCAAAGCTTTAATTCACCAACGGATACTCTTCTTCCTCTACAACCACTCACCAAAAACACAATGCTTGATTCATCAAGAAGCCAAAGCAATTACTCTTCCGGTTTCTACAAGCTCTATATCGATGGTGACAATGTGCTCCGCCTCCAATTTGATGGTCTTGAAATCTCCAGCTTTTATTGGCCTAACCCGTGGTTGCAACCATGGGAACTTGGAAGGTCCACGTACAACAATAGTAGAATTGCAGTACTCGATCCCTATGGCCATTTCAAGTCATCTGATAATTTGAAGTTCTCGGCTGCAGATTTGGCCACAGGACCTAAGAGAAGATTGACTGTTGATGTTGATGGCAACATTAGATTGTATAGTCTAAATGAGAAGTTGAGAGCTTGGGTTGTTACATGGCAAGCCAAGTCCAACCCATGCACCATTCATGGCATTTGTGGACCCAACAGTGTGAGCACTTATCATCGTAAAGGAGGTAGGAGATGGAATTGCACACTGGGATTCAAGATGAAAAATCACAGAGATTGGTCTTATGGTTGCGAACCATATTTCAATCTCTTGTGCAATGAGGAGGCTGTTTTCATCAAACTTCCTCATGTTGATTTCTATGGCCAGGATCTTGCGTACTTCCCAAATCAAACCTTCGAGAGGTGTAAAGAGAAGTGTTCCCAGAATTGCAATTGCAAAGGGTTTCAATTCAAATATGACAGAACTAATGGTTACTATCTTTGTTACACCAAGGCTCTGTTGCTCGATGGATATCGCTCAGAGGGATTTGAAGAAACCATGTACATAAAATTGCCCAAATCTAATCTCTCCTCCTATGATAAGCCCACTCAAGAATTCCGATTAGATTGCTCGCAACAAGTTACAACACCCCTTTGCAGAAATTACAAGCAGCAGCAAGAAAACAGCACGGTGAAGTTCATGCTTTGGTTCGCCTGTGGATGTGGAGGAGTTGAGATCATTGGTTTCTTGCTCGTGTCCTATGTCTTGTATAGAAACCGTCAAGGCTCTCATGCAACTGAGAAAGGTTACCTTCAAGTAGGAACTGGATTCACAAAATTCACATATGCTGAGCTTAAGCAGGCAACGAGTAATTTCAGCATAGAGATTGGGAGAGGAGGCAGTGGTGTTGTATATAAAGGTACTTTGTCTGACAATAGAGTTGCAGCAATAAAGCGTCTTACGGAAGCCAATCAAGGCGAAGAGGAATTCTTAGCAGAAGTAAGCACCATTGGGAGACTTAATCACATGAACCTGATAGAGACATGGGGTTATTGTGTGGAGGGAAAGCACAGGCTTTTGGTGTATGAGTACATGGAGCATGGTTCTTTAGCAGAAAACATAACTTCCAACACACTTGATTGGAAGAAGAGGTTTGAAATTGCTTTTGGTACTGCAAAAGGCCTAGCTTATTTACATGAAGAATGCTTGGAGTGGGTTTTACACTGTGATGTAAAGCATCAGAACATACTCTTGGACTCGAATTACCAACCCAAAGTAGCAGATTTTGGGCTGTCTAAACTCTTCAACAGAGGTAGCATTGGTAATTCTAGCTTCTCTAGGATCAGAGGAACTAGAGGTTACATGGCTCCGGATTGGGTTTTTAATCTTCCCATCACATCCAAAGTTGATGTCTATAGCTATGGTGTTGTCATATTGGCGATGATAACCGGAAGAAGCCCAACTGGTACTGTCCATGCCGTGGATGATAATGGGGGGATGGAGCAGAGAAGGTTGGTCACATGGGTGAGAGAGAAGATGCATGAAACTACAGGAAATGGATCATGGATCGAAGAAATCATAGGCACTGCCATGGATGGTGAATATGTCAAAAATAAGATGGAACTTCTGGTTAGAGTGGCTCTGCAATGTGCAGAGGAAGACAAAAATACAAGACCCACCATGAGTAAGGTAGTTGAAATGCTTTTGGATCATGAAAATGATGAGTTTGAAAAGTCATTCATTCCTTGTATTATAGATGCATGTGATAGTTTGAAATTTGAGTTCCTTGTTGAGGAATGAGTAGAGGAAGACCCAAGGTCCACCATAAGTAAGGTAGGGGAGGTACTTTTGGTAATGGCTTTTAAAAGAGTTGGTGTTGGTACGTATTTGGATCATATATTGCAGTTAAAAAATTGAGTATATTAACTCTTTATATATATATATATATATATATATATATATATATTGGTTTCCGAGATATTATCTTCTTAGTGGTAGCAACAAAGCTAGATGGAAGAATGCTTAGGAAAATAAATGCAACTTATCTTGCTCTAAATCCTAAGATCCCTCTACCCCACCTTTCCCAAAAAAAATTAGGTTATTTCTTGCTGTAATGTGCTTTACAAATGTATTTCTAAACTTTTAACCATCAAATTGAAATCTATTCTACTCCAAATTATTGACATTGCAAAAATTTCACTGGCAATGGGAGAAAAAATGGGAACAATATAATCCTAGCTCAAGAATTGTTGAGATAGTACCATTCATTCTTGATATGCTTGAGCTCATAAAATCCCTTCTCCCTTTCATCAACTGGATATCTTGTTGCATCTCCACAACTTAATTTCTATCTCATTTATGGAGAATTATGTGGTTTCGTCAAAAATGTTAAGGGCATTAGACAGGGGGACCCAATATACCCTATCTATTTGTCTTAGCCATTGTCCATTTTCCATTATTGTCAAATGCATAAATGACAACCCTGAATTCATTTTCCACTGGAGAAGCAACTCCCTCAGAATATCCCACCTTGCCCTTGCAGATGACATCCTTTTATTTTCCCATGGGGATCCCAACTCCACAGGAATTCTCAAAAAGGCTTTAGATATATTTCAAATCTCTCTAAAATTAGTCCAAAACCTTTGAAAAGCCCAACTCTCCTTGCTGGAGTTCTTGAGCGTGACCAGACCACTATCACCTATATCTTTGGATTCCCTACAGACAACCATACCAGAAGTACCTAGGGACCCCCTTATCAGACTGACCTCCATTGACTGCCTAACCATCATTGAAAAGATGCTAGGTAGATTATCTAACTGGTGCAACAAAGTCCTGTCATTTGCGGGTAGATTACAATTAATCCAAGCAACTCTCAATAACATCCATTGCTGCTGGACAAATATTCTTTATTCTACCTTCAAAAATCATTAGCAAAATGAATCAAATTCTCTCCATGTTCCTTTGGTCTGGCCAAGTTATTACTAAATGCAGGGCAAAAATTCCATGGATAGAACTGCAGTTATTAGACAAATTTGGTACCTCCTCACAGATCCTTCCAACATGTGGGTCAGATGGGCTAAAGAAAATCTAATCAAACAAAGAAGATTATGGGACATTAGCATTGCCAGCAATTCATCTTGGTTTTCGAGGAAACTTCTTCATGGTAGGGACAGTGCAAGACTTTTTGTTCACCACAAGATCAACAATGGGCATAACGCTGCCATTCTTTTTTTTATCAATGGCTCCCATGTGGACCTATCAACCAAACTGTTTCTCTAGGCCCAAAGCAGAGCTGGGGCATCAACACATACTCTAAAGTTGCTTCTATAATTTCTAACGAACAGTGATCATGGCCTAGAAGTAGTACTCTCCTAGCTCCATTTGTTAACCTCAACAACATTCCCAACCCAAACTCTACCCAAGACGATGTTATCTCTTGGAAACCATCTCCCAATGGCAAATACTTCATCTCCCACACCATCAAATCCATGTCCCTGAACCACAGCCCAGTTCATTGGCATTTCTATGGTTTAACCAAAATGTTCCAAAGCACTCCTTCGGCTTGTGGTTAGCCATACAAAAGAAACTTATAACCAAGGAGAAACCTGATCTAAATTCTATCGTGTTGTGTTCTCTGTTTTAGCAGGTATATGCCCCTTGTATATTGTAAATTTTTCTTCTCTTCTATACATGTAATTCTGCCTGCATCAAATAATTAATAGCCAAAAACAACTACTAAGCTAGCTACCATTATCTATTCTTTGTAATTCAGTCTGCCATGCCTTTTTCTACATTTGTGTTTTCAGATTTTTACTTTTTTTTCTCTAAATTTGTTTCTATGCATAAGTATTATATATATTACAAAAGTGTCTTATTTTGAACTTTCAATTTGAAATGTGAGAGAAAAGTGATCGCCTTTACCTGTGTGTTAGACTGCTACAGTGGTATCACACCCTTTCTCACATTCCAAATTGAGAGTTAAAATGTGTATCATTAGTCATATCTTTGTAGCTGTAAACCTGTGTATTCCCTAATAGCTTCTCTTATTTTATTCACTTAATTGCAACAATTGAGAGAATTGATAAAAAAGCTGTCTTGACATTGTCATTTAAAAATACTATTGAAGGTTGTAGTCTATGAACCCCAAGGGATTGGCTCAAGTGGGTAAGTCATTTGGCCCTGGTGGCTCAGGAAGTATCAGGTCTAAGGTTCGACTCCTCTTAGAGTGCAAACAATTCCTTGGACGAGGGGTGTGTGAGTACCAACTAGGAAAAAAAAGGTTGTAGTCTATTGATTAGGATATAGATGTGCCTAAGACCCTCAAGTGTCCAATGCATAGATGAAACTATTGCTTGCAGAGTTACGGGTAACTTCCTTGTTGAAATGACAGATAATTACCATACTTATCTCACAAGGCTGACAGAGTTAATATTCTGTTGAATATATCACCTATTTAAATTGAAAAAATGAATAATTATAAAAAAAATTATAAAAAAAATTGAAAAAATGAATGCAATATACACATATTGCCTTTATAAAAAATACTAGGGAAAACATTTCTGTTTCTCTCACTTAACAAAATCTAGGATCCTATCCACCACCTGTTACTTCCTCGTTATCTAAGATGGACCCTAAATTCTTGTATTTAGCATAGGACAAAAAAAAAATTATGCTTAACAGTAGTATAATCTTTCCAAAAAAATTATGCCCTTACTTGGGAAAAAGCTGTGATGGTGCACATTTTAAAATACATATATATAATTTTTTGGCCCTAAATTATATTTGTTTTTCAATAGAGGGAAAATTATATTGCTAAATAGCATAAAAACATCAGTTGTAAGGAATGACAATATATATATAATCGACAAAAAAGCACTACAATTTACATTTCTAAAAGGCCTTAAAATGACCAAGTAGACGCAGCACAGTGAATCAAAGAAAGAGAATAACTGAAATGAACATTTGACCCAATGTGAACCAAACTTTACCCAATGCGAATGTAATTGAATTGACTCCCAAGTATACTATAAGACCGTTGAAAAAGGAATTCACGAAACAAAATTAAGAAAATCACAGTACCTTCCAATGCTTCTCCTAAAAACAGCACTATCGCCTTCACTTTGAGGCTTGGCCAAGACCAGCTTAAAAACAACCGCTAGGCGGCGGGAAGTCCTCGACTCTGGCGACTCCGAAGACAGCGGGGGTTGTGCAATGGGATGTTTTAGGGCAAGCAAACACGATGTCGTGTTTTTTTCTTTTTTTTTTGTTTTTCGTCGTAGATCGAAATTTTGTTAAAATTGGCATATTCAAGTTAATTTAATTTTGAAGGGTCGCAGTTATTCTGTCAAAATTTTAATAAAGTACGAAAATTGACTGTCTTATATAATTCTTTAAAATTATGTTTTTTAAAAGGATTTGATATATATATTTTAAGTAAACTTTCAATTCAGAGTTTTAGTTTTGCACATCATGAAAGCCTCGTATTTTATTTTTAAAACATATTTTTGTCAAAAATTTGTCAAATTAGTGATTTTTCAAAATTTCCAAAAGGCATATTATTTTAATTAAATTCTCAATACTTTTTCAACTAAAAACATTTTGTGAATGCAATTTTCATAAACCAAAAAAGTTCTTTCAATCATGGGTTCTAATACGGAAAAATAAACCTAATCTACTTGACCTAACGACAGAGGCAACTAAGTGTTAACCAGCTGCCAGATCTCTTCTACTTTCGAACGACACTATTTTCATTGGATAAGATAATGTGGCTCAATAGGATAAGATAATCTTAGTACAATTTGAGAAAGTCAAAAGGTTAAAACATATCCCGGCAAATTTGGCAACAAACGGATCTCTTCTGATCTTGCACAAACGGATCTCCTGTGATCTCGCACAAGCAGATAATAAGGGAAACCTCAACCATTGACATCGGCGGAACCAATTTGATTCCAATCGACAGCCATAAATAAGACACCAAGCCGTTAAAGAAAGTACTAGAAAAAACCCCTAAAGAGAATATACATAATTATTATATGATACGATTATAAGTACTAACTTGATCGTCGGAGGGTCCTTGGCTGGCACCCCACCGGTGCCATTCGAGATGATGTCATTTTATTTTGCAGGTAAACGCCGTTATTCCAAGTTGCAAAGATTTTCGCATCAACGGCTGGCACCGTCTATGGGAACAATTTGTTCTCTGAAGAAATAATAATCCTGACGCGACTTGGCTCGAAAAGTAAAACAAAAGTTTTCGATCATGGAAACCATCCCAAAGTCATCAGTTGACAACAGGTTTTCCATGTTCTTATGTAAGGGCGAGTCTCTACATCATGATTACCCGTTAATCATATTAGGGGCAAAACGGTGGATTGCGTAATGCCACCCAGTGTATGATAACAATAATCAAAATTTGGCACGTCGACCCAGGCAGTCCAATGTGATGTTTTCCATCTAGCGATGATTGGTCCCCTCACTACTGAGGTTTGGTGGTCTAAGACCAAACTCTATCTTATATCTGGCAGCAGCCAACTACCAAGGCCTGATCGTTGAAGACGAAGGCCTGGTCCTTCTGCGCCTACATAAATGAGTAGGTCTCCACCCATCAAGAAAATCACTACCAACAAGGGAGTTTCTACCTACTAGTAAAGCCTCTACCACTGAGGATGTCTCTAGCAACGGAGTCTCATTACTTCATCCGTTCATGCAATCAAGGTGGCCTTCTACACCCAAGGATGTATCGAGGCCTTCAGGTCTAAGGAGATCCAATGTCCCTCAAGATCCCATGACCAATGAGGTCTGTATTCCCAAGGAGGTTCCTAAGTTAAGGGCGATCATTGGACCCAACGAGGTACTGGCCACCAGACCATCCTCTGTCAGCCATTGGGTACCACGCCCCCATCCACCAGACATCAAGCTAATAGCTGGACACCAAGCCTCCACCTACCAGACAACAGTCGCCACCTCTCTTCCCTTGCAGGAATTACCTATCGACTTCAGATTATGCAGAATTTTGGATTAACAATCCATTGCAGGATAATTTTCAGTAATCAATTCTAACACAATCTAATATTTTCAGATAACTGTAAATTGTTGCAGCACCAGGCACCCCGTCCACTGTATAAACGTCTATCTCGAGAGCAGAATAATGGATCACACGATATTAATCGTCAATCTACATGTGATGACAAGGTTTAGAAGATTGATGTACCAACCTTGGTACATCAAGCTAGTCGGGTTTCTAGTCTCTCTCCTTTAGCGACCCCGCAGGGGCACTAGTCGTCCAAGACCGGTGCCCGATCCTCCGAAACCATAACCTAGTAAGTCTCTACACACCGGGAAGGACTTTAAGTCCACTGAAGTTTCTACAATCAATGAGTCAACCGTGTCCAAGGTGGTCCCATGAGGTTTCTAACCATCAAGCACCAATGATGGTCTTTTCTACTATGAACCAAGCTTAGTCAGATGCACTTTAAATTTGAAGTGGTCACCCTCCTTCAGACTACACCTCTTTCCCCCATAAAGGAACGAAGGGTCAACTTCATCTTCTTCCCTCGGTAAAGAGACGAAGGGTTAACTACTCCCTTATTAAAGGGAGAGCTCACAACGCTCGAGCAAATCTACTTCCCTTATTAAAAGGGGCAAAAAAGTAATCATCAAGCATGCTTACCTCAGTAGGACTTGGCATTCCCGACGCTTGACAAAATTCTAATTCCCTTACTAAAGGGATACAAGGGATGATAATGAGTGTCCTGTATTAAAAGGACCTGGGCTGAATGAATCCTGTAACCAATATCCCCGTACTATAAGGGATAGTAAATAAATGTCATGTACTAAAAGGACCCGGGTTGAATGAATCTCGTAATCAATATCCCCGTACTATAAAGGATAGTAACTAAATATCCTGTTCTACAAGGACCCGGGCTGAATGAATCTCGTAATCAATATCTCCGTACTATAAGAGATAGTAAATAAATGTCCTGTACTACAAGGACCCGGGACGAATGAATCCCGTAATCAATATCTCCGTACTATAAGGGATAGTAAATAAATATCCTGTACTACAAGAACCCGAGCTGAATGAATCCCGTAATCAATATCCCCGTACTATAAGGGATAATAAATAAATGTCATGTACTAAAAGGACCCGGGTTGAATGAATCCCGTAATCAATATCCTCGTACTATAAGGGATAGTAACTAAATGTCCTGTACTAAAAGGACCCGGGTTGAATGAATCCCGTAATCAGTATCCCCTTACTATAAGGGATAGTAAATAAAAATCCCTTACTAAAGGGACGAGCTGAGTAAATCTCGTAAAATTTAATTCCCTTATTAAAGGAGTGACAACATGAGTGAAGCTCGTACAATTTATTCCCTTACCAAGGGGAGATTACCCAAGGATGCCAAAAATAGTACCCAAGGGAAGATTACCTAAGGGTACCAAAAATATTACCCAAGGAAAGAGTATCCAAGAGAAGATTACCCAAGGGACCATTAATCAAAGGAAGAGTACCTACGGGAACATTACCCATGGGAAGAGTAGCCAAGGGAACAGTACCTAGAAAAAAAAAAAAAAAAAAAAAAAAAAAAACCCTGTTCACGTGAACAGTACCGCGGGCACTCTTCCCGAGGGAACAGTTCCCAAGGCAAAAAAAAAAAATACTGTTCCAGTGACCAGTGTTGGGAGCTAAAAAAAAAAATTTACATTCCCAAAGCTAGACGAGCAAGCTTGGGAATGGGGGCAACTGATAGAGAAAAATAAACCTAATCTAACTTGACCTAACGATAGAGACAACTAAGTGTTGACCAGCTGCCAGATCTCTTTTACTTTCGAACGATGATATTTTCATTGGATAAGATAATGTGGTTCAACAGGATAAGATAACCTTGGTACAATTTGAGAAAGTCAAAGGGTTAAATCATATCCCGACAAATCTAGCAACAAACGGATCTCTTCTGATCTCGCACAAACGGATCTCCTCTGATCTCGCACAAGTGGATAATAAGGGAGACCTCAACCATCGACTTCGGCGGAACCAATTTGATTCCAATCGACAGCCATAAATGGGCACCAAACCGTTAAAGAAGGTACGAGAAAAAACCCCTAAAGAGAATATACATAATTATTATGTGATACAATTACAAGTATTAACTTGATCGTCGGGGGGTCCTCGGATGGCATCCCACCGGTGCCATTCGAGATGACGTCCTTTTGTTTTGTAAACGCCATCGTTTCGAGTCGCGAGAATTTTCGCATCAACAGGTTCAATCTAAATTTTTTTCGAATTGCGATAGTGTCACAGTTTTGCATATTTTTTTATAATTTGATCATTTACGGTAATTCATGTTTTGGCATCTTAGTTAATCATTTAACGTTTATTTGTATTCTAAAAAAATAACAACAATTAGTTACATTATAACTGTCCAATTTCCGAAATAGCTCATTTTTTATCGAGAAAGTTTTATTTTTCAAATCATTTCAATAATGAAATAATTCTTCACAATTTTCCACCACTTTTAAAGTTTATTTTGATTCTAAAAATTTCATTTTTATGGCCTTTCAAACTCTCAAAATTTAATTCAAAAATAAGAATTTTGACAACTTTCTTATTTAACAGAATGTACGTATAACTGCATCATTTTAATCAATCACAAAGAGCATGTTTAGGACACATTATTAAACATACTTGGGTGCGTTCAACTTTTAGTCACATCATTAAAACACGGTCCTTTAAATCCATAAGAAATTAACCACTATATCAAAAATTCGTCAAAGGCTTTTCAATGTATCGTAAAGCCCCATTTTCAAAACTTTTCTCAAGTTGTTTTCAAGATTAATCAATCTTGGGAACGGATCTCTCCAAGAAAATTTATCTCCTAATATCTATAAATATTTAATCCTACGGCTGTTAAGGTGCCACATCAACAACTTAATTAACTAATAAATATGGTATCGTTCCAAAAAAATTTGTCTCCTAACATTTACAAGTCTTTAATCTTACGACTGTTAAGGCGCAATATCAACAACTTTAATTAACTAATAAATACGTTGACTTACTAACATTAAAGAAAGCCATATAAATCCTTGCGTACAAAAGAGGTCTGAAACATTTTAGAATTCAATTTAAAAAATTTCTTCAACATAAAGGAAATAAATATGTTAAAATAAATATACATGTTAAAAGGCTAAATAAATCTATGAGATATATTTTTGTAAATTGGCATATTTCGGTAACAAAACAAGTCCTAGTCGAGTTGTAAATTCAGTTACCATATCAGACTTGACATCGACTGCGGAATTCAGAGGTTAAACAGAAGAGGAATGTACTGTTGATCATCAAAAAGGAAAAAACAATACATTAGGACATCGTTTCCCACTTAGGACACAATTACCTATATGGTATATGTTCAGAGTTACCAAAATACAGAAAATCCAAGTTACGATTGGATTCTGTCTAGTGGGAACCGGTAGGAGAAATGGGAACCAGTAGCCAAATACGTCGGAAAGGCTTCTGACTTTCTTAAACCAGTAGCCAAATTGGGAACTGGTAGCAACAGTCCTGACAGCATTCGAACTTTCAGTTTCCTGTTCTGCTGAATCCCTTTTTGATTCCACTTTCCTTCTAAAGTCCTATGCACGAAATTTCCCTTATTTTTAAAAGAAATAGGACTTTGCAAACCTATATATAAACCATGTCATACACAAGGTTTATTGGACGGCTTTTGGTATACATATTCATTATTTTTAAAGCCTTAGGAAGTAAATCCCTCTCAGAAAATCAAAGTTGATCTTTCTGTAGTCTTCCTAGAACACACACATATTCACCTAGTTAGGTTACAGTTATGGAGTTCGAATCCTAATCATGATCATACAATTGTATCCACATCGATCAGACGAAGCATATATTCTTCTATATCATTCAGACGATTGAAGAACAGAGGTAAACGCAATCACACTTTTGAAAGGGTTGGAGCATTCGTGGAGTGTTGTCTGATCTACCTGTTATTCTTCTACAAATATCAAGTGTCAGTTTGAGATCAAGTTGCTGTTGGACGAGGAGTTGCAAAGCCAGAAGATCGTCAGTAGTTGGTATGGTGTAGAACGATAGGGTGTGAGCCAAAGTCAAAGTTTGGTATACTTTGTTTCAAGCATAGCGGATTGGTTTACTTTGAACTGCACAGTCCACGAGGTTTTTCCCATAACAGTTGACGTATTTTATTAACTGGGGTTTCCTCGCTAAAATCCTGGTGTCATCTATAACTTTATGCTTTGCATTATTTTATTTGCATGTGATTAACTGTTTAATTGTTAAAACATAAAATAAGCAAAGTTGTTAAGGACACAGATCTTGTGACGACCCTAGATTTTTCAACCCAATGTGTCCTGTGATGAACCAAAAGAATGACCCGATAACGGATCCAAAATATGAAAATGAAGGAAACTAAGTGGCCACTAGAGATGTACGTCATCCCTAAGGCATCAAAATGACTCCCCATGGCATGATCAAATTGCATTATATGCTATTGTGTGATGATGTGAACATACACGCAAGTGTAAAATGGTATTTTAAACATGCTACAATGGCCCATGGCCTTATTACAACTCATTTACAACATTTGACATGTCAGACCTCCAAGTTAGAAAAATTACATTTCATAGACAAATCATGAACATGCTAACACTTGCATGTGAACAAGAATGTTTCTAAAGAAACTCAACTCAGCAAATCACCCAAGCAATTGCAATCTCCAATCTTGTATCCTGTACCTGAAATATGCCTCAGTATCATAGGGGTGAGTAACATAAAACTACTCGTAGGAAATGAGCATGCATCGACCTACGTTTTACAAGTGTACATGATTTAATCAGTGTGGTTCATTCCACCTAACGTCCATGTCAAAGGTGGGACTCAGGGAGCATCCTAGCTACCTAAGATCATTTCTAGCATAAAACACATCATTTATGCAATTTCAACAACACAAGAGCATGTTACACATAACAACAAGATATAACATGCTTACATAAAGCAACTAGTTAGAAACATGCTTACACAAAATAACCAGATGGAAACATGCTTACACAAAGCAACTAGATATAGATTCTCAAAGTTATCAACTTGAAATCTAAATGCTAAATCAACTAAATATAGCAATTTAGTATGGATATACTTAACAACATCAAATCGTCAATAGCCAAAACCACAGTCACAATATAAATATGATTAATAACTTGGAATTGAATGCGAAAACAAATAGTGGAAGACTTGGACATCACGTCTCGGACTAAACCAAGAACAAATTGGTTATTCTGGGCATTAACCCGCTGGGAAGACCACCCTAGTGCGCACTATCTCAATTGGGAAGAACTCATACCTTCCGCACTAAAGCCGAACTTTAGCCATATCACAATAACAATGTCCCAAGACTCCAAAATAATCAAATAAGTTCACAACTTATACGTAATTTATATAATGCACTAAGTCACCTTCCATGCACAAGTAGATTGTATCCATACAACACATGCTCTAAATCAACAACTACTATAGGATGACAATGTCGAATCTTCAAAGTGCGATTCGTTACACGCTATAACAATATAATCCAATATTGAAAACATAAACTCATAAATTCATTATAAGTCAAAAGTCATGCTTTAAACATACTATCAATGTCAAATAAATGAGTTAATCAATAATACCATATAAACGAAATTTAATCTATAAACTAATTAAATTCCTTAGGTTTCAAATCTCAATCAAATGGCCTCCAATTAATGCATGATAAATAATATAGCATGGTCATTACATACACCACATCAAAACTCGATTAGGCCATAAGAACAATAAAGTGGAATTTAATTAAATCATGATAATCAAATCCCTAACTTCTAAAACAACTTCAAATGGTTCCAAATTAACATATGCTAGAACATAAGTCATAGTTTTCACAAATATCAAGTTAAACACTTAATTAGGCCAATGGAACCCTTAATTAGATTTTAATTAATCATTTTAATTAAAATATCTAGATTTTCATACTTGTCCAAATGCTCTCAAATTAAAGTATGTTAAATAACATGCCAAGACATAATTTAAAAGCATATCACAAGTCAATTTCATGCAAGGTACGGCCATGAGATTTAATCTTTCACAAAAGATAAATATTAAATAAAATATGCAATTTTTTATTCAATCAATACCAATTTAATATATGTTAACAAATATATTAAAACATGATTTTCTAGCATGCCACAATTCAAATCAAAGTTATATATCGTCATGAATTTTAAATCTTATACAAAGAAATAAAAATTACCAACTTTCTAAATTTGATACAAGGCATACATATAAGTTGTATAATCATGAGAAACACTTAATACAACACATATAAATCCTAAAACATTTCCTACCTCAATTGGAATGAAAATCCCGATTACCACCGAAATGAAATCGCCCTAAATTTTTGGTCCGCAAGACAGATATTTCAGCTTGTTACCTTCAACTTGGAAAATTCATAAAAAATTTAATTCTAATCCAAATTGAATGAATCCAAAGCCCAATGAAAGCTTAAACACTGTAATTTGATAATATCAATTTAGTTTAACAAAATATTTTCCCAATTGAAACAATTTTGACCCACAACTTTGAAACAAATTCTGCCCAGAAAACACATTTTCAACCTGTAGCTTCCAACTTTGAAAATTCATTTCACATCCAAAATGTGCAAACCTAATTTATTTTGGAAGTAACATATGAGAGTGTAAAATTGAAAATTTAAGCCATGATCCAATGTCAAAAGGTTAGTGAAATAAATCATCTAAAAATATGTTTTCCAGCTGCAATAAAAACATGGACAGCAGATAGTCTCGGATTTTAAAAAAAATTTAGAAATGCTCTAAAATCGTGAAAAAATTCTAAGTAGTGTAAAATCCATGGGAAAAGTTCTAGTAAAAATTTCAAGGTAATTGAAGCACCACAGCTCCATATAAAAATTCATTTCTGGACCGGATAAGAAAAGATTTAAATTTCCAGCAACTAGCTTGCAACTTCAAAAATTCATAACTAATTCATTTTAAATCCAAATTACATGAAACCAAAACTAAATGGAAGCTAATTGATTATATTTTATGTTATATATTTAATTTGATAAGATTTATTTCAAGTTAAAATAGTTTAAGGGCAGAATACAAGTCCTTCTCTTCTATGCATGTAAAACACTCAATAATGACATAAAAATACTTCAAAATAATAGATCAATACCTCACTAGAGAATTGAATCCCTAGATACCAAAGCAAAACTAGGAGTTAGGCTAGATCCTTCAAAGGTTTTGAAGAGGAGGATGAGGGGAACAAAAAGTATTCTAAGCTTTATGGTCTAAAGTAAGTGGAAAGGCCTCAAAGATCAAGGTCAATGCCTAAAGCTTCAAGCTTCATCCATGGAGGTTAGGGTTTTGTGGTGAGGAAGAAGGAGATGAAATGTGAAAATGTGTGAATGGAGGAAATAGAAATCCTCCACTCACTATGTGATCCTACACTATGGTCAACACACACATCTATGGTCAATTGCACAAAATCCCTCCTTTAAAACCATAATCCCAAAGTGGCCCAAAGATATTTGCAAGACTAAATTGTGAACCTACACTTGTCACCAATTCATGGCTTCTTCCTAGGCTTAATCCCACTCCTACACTTGTCAACCATCCAAGCCAACAAGTGCACCAATCCTAGGCCAACAAGTGGGTGAATCCTCACCCTCCAAGTGTCATCATCCAATGCATCAAAGTGTTTCCACACAAATGTCAACAAATGGACCAATGAGAGTGTGACACTTGTCACACTTTTCAAAAATTACAAAAAGGTCCTTTTTGAAAATATCTTCCAAATTTAATTGCAAAATGGTCCCCAAGATGAAAATAATTACTTTATTTAAGTGCACTAAAACCCCACAAGTTAAAAAGAATTACACTAAAGTATGCATTAATGCCCCTTTATGAAAGAAGTAGGCAATCAACATGCTTTTCTAGAAAAGTAAAAATACCACTATCATGGAAATCAAATATCATGAATGCATGCAAAACCGAAATCAAATCCGATCACAAAAAGTGAGGTTGTGAAAGGAAAAAGGATAAACGAGAAAAAGAACAAATGTGAATAGTGTTCAGAAAAATAAAATATGGAAATGACACAATCCCTAAAGGAAGTTGTCAATCCAAGGAAAAGAGTCTCGGAAATCATTCCAGAGCACTCGAAACGATATCAAGTGATGAAAAACCGAACCCAAAAAGGAAAAGACAACGAAAAAAAATTATCCGTGAAAATCCGGGTTATTAAAGATCTATTTTCTAGAATAAACTAAAACTTTCTAAGTAATTTCCGCTGCGTACAACTCACAATTTGGTATTAGAGCAGATCTCTATACACTGAGTTTATCCTTGTTGGAAAGTTTAGTTTTGTTGTTTGTTTTTCAAAAATTGTTTTCAACATCATGTCTAAAAATTCTAGAAGGTTCTTTAAAACTAGAAAGAATATAAATTGTAATAAAGGAGATCCTTCTAAATTGAAAGATAAAGAAAACAATAAAGATGCTTCTATTGCTTTTATTACTCATGTTGATAATGATACTGCTAATAATTCTTCTTTGTGTGTAGGAAAACTTATCCAACTTGAGTTATTGAGCAAGGATGTCTAGGAGCAATCTAAGAAGTTAAGATAAATAGAAAGCATGAATGATACCTTGAAAAAAGGAAAGAGATACCTTAAAGATGAAGAATGAATCCTTGAAGAAGGATGATGAGCAAAAACAGAAATTGCTTGAGAAGAATAAATCTGAAATTCAAAATCTTCATGACAAGATAAAATTCCTTGAGAGCGAGGTAAGTCAAGCTAATTCTGCTAGAGAATCTTTTATTGCCAAATTTAATTTTCTTGAACATGAATTGAAAAAATCTCAAGGGAAATTAGTTGCTTTTACTTCTGGGCAGATTAAGCTTGATAAGATGATTAGTGTTGGTAAGCATGTAAGTGATAAAACTGGATTATGTTTTAATGAGGCTTCATCTAGAAAAAAGGGTTAAACTGTTTTTGTTAAACCCATGAACTTGAATGTGCCTATTGTTAAGCCTAAAGTTTTTGTTGAGCCAATGCATGCTAAGAATATGTCCAAGGTGCTTTATTGTTCTGGTAGAACTGGACATAGTCAACACTATTGTTATAAAAATAAAAGGGATAATTCTTTTTATGATTTTCATGATTATAATTCATTTGCACAAAATAGGTTTCATGCTAGAAAGCAAAATTGGAATAAACCTAAAAGTTTTAATGCTAAAAGGAATTCACACTGGAAAAAGAAAGATTTTTCTGATTTTCATTCTCATGATTTTCATGCAAAGAAAAAGGTGTTTTCTAAAAAGAAAAAGAATTTGACACCTAAGTTTTCTAAAGCTGATATTTTGCCTAAGAAAGCAGTAAAGATTGTTAAAGAATTTCAAGAGTTGAGAGTGAGAACTATTTGGATCAAAAAGTCTGATTTGATCAAGTATGTGCCTGTTGAGTCCTTGGAACAAGTTTCCAAAAGGACTTCACCTTTAAACTAAGTCCTATGAAATTCAGTGATCATGGCTTGTGGTTGAAAGAATTTTTGTTGCCATTGGATCACTTGCTAGGGTTTGGTTAGGGTTTTGAGTTTCTGATCATAGTCTTCATGAAATATCTATGAAAATTCTTTCATTGAATTTATGATCTATCTTGAATGCAAATTTGGACATATGATTTTTGATTAAAAATAGATTATTGGCTTGTAATCTATACAATGAAAGTTCATTTGCATTGATTAAGGGATGTTTAGATTTAAATCTCTTAAGTTCATAACCTTTAGTGCACTAGTCCAAATCTGAAAAATTTGATTGAAAATCTTTAATTTGTTGACTAGGGTATATTGATCATAAAAGTTATAAAGGTTATTGTTTAGGAAAAAAATAGGAGCTTGAAAAAAAAAAACTGAAAAAATTCAGCTTGAATGAAAAAGAAAAAAAATGCTGAATTCTTTGTTTAGGAAAAGGCTACCTATTGAGATGCGTTCGAAAGCTCCCATGAGACTTTGAAGTAGAGCTAAATGAGTAAAAATGAAGGTAGAGACAAGTTGAATTGGGGAATTGCTGTCTGCTCTTTAGAGTGAAAGCCACCTAACTTAGAAAAATTGCTCACAGACAATTTTATCTTGATGTTTTCCGATCAATATGGTTTAGACAATGATTTATTGATAATTGATTGGAAATTGATGAGATGGATTGCACACACATACTTGAACTTGCTAGATTGATTTCTAACTGTTTCATTATTATTTGCAATTGAAAATTCATGTTGTGATTACTTCCTGAGAATTGAAATTGAAAATTCATGTTGTGACTACTCTGTGGTGTCAAAAATTTGTGTTCATAAATATCTCTGAAAATTCTCTGGAAATTAGATCAGGTATGAACTTAAAAAAAAAACTTTATTTAACTTCTCAATGATGTGTTTTTAATTTTATTTTGTTTAAAAAAAACAAAAGAAAAAAATAAAAAAATAAAAACTGAAAAACAACCAAAAAGAGTTTTTGTTTTTAGATTATAGTTTTTTTTTTTGTCATTGAGTGTTTCAATAGGTTTGATGGAAGTTTCTGAAAACAATTTTCAAGTTTAAAAACATACTATCCATTTCCTATAGGTCCTTCATTTTCCCAACTGGTACAAAGCTTAAAAAAGTTGAAGCTTCAAATCACTGAAGGTTGGCTACCGGTACAAAAATCTTGCTACCGGTTCAAGAGTGGTCCCAATCCATGTTAGAGTGTCTGACCAGTGGGAACCTGTTCCCACTTTGGCAATCGGTTCCTGGCAGCGTGAATCGGCATATAAGAGACCCATTTGGCTTGTTATTTGGGTAGTGTTACATGAACCAACTTTCTCTCTCTATATATACTTTCCCTCCCCATGAATCCATACATATATCCATCATATATATTGTCTTGATTTTGCACTATTATAATCATAACATTGCATAAACAAACATTGGAGACTTGGATTGTAAGATTGGATTGAAAGTTGAAACTTGAAGTTCAAAGTTGAATAGAAGAGGTTGGGATTGACATTTTTTAGTGGATTCGTTAAGATCTTTGTTGAGTGAAGCTAGAAATTCATTAAAATGCTCTTAATGATGACTTTGATTGAGTATTGTTGATCTATTGGGGGTTTTGAAGAATCAAAACTTGTTTGTTCAAAAACAAGTACTGAAGTGCACACCAACTGTGTGTGAAAATTCCCAAGTGAACTTTGGAGTGTCAAACCAAAATTCTTTGAATACAACATGCCTCCCAAATTATCTCGAAAGGAAAAAGGTAAAGGAATTGTATCTCCGCCACCTCCGAAAAGAGGTCGAACCACAATTTCTATCCGTAAACCACAAAAAGGTTTACAATGGCGCAAAGGGATGTTTCAAGAGATACTCCTAAGCACTCAAGCTCGCCATCTACTGAGATACCACATGGGTATCTGTAATGACCCGGTCATTTGCCTTCCTTTCATTTTTCCTGAAATTTTACGAATGAATTTTTTTTTCGTTTAATTTTCCTTTCTGAGCTCTGTTTCGTGTCACTTAGTGTCATCTTGAGTGCTCAGAATTGGTTTTTGAGACTCTTTCATGTGAATTGACAACTTCCCTTGAGGACCGAATCATTTTCGCATTTTTCGTTTTTGGACACTATGTGCTATTTCGTTTTATCTCCGTTTGTCAGTTGTTGGCACAACCTCACTTCTCATGCTCGGAGTTGGTTTTTGACTTCACGTGCCTTCATCTTGAGTGGTTTCCTTGAAATACATATCTTTACTTTTGCAAGAAAGTACTTTGGTTGCTCCCGGTGCCTACAGGGGCATGGATACACAATTCTTTAGAATCTTTTTTATTTCTTGGGGTGTTTTTCGTAAATATCTTTTGAAGATATTTTATTTCAGGGGCATCTATAAGATATTTTCATTCTAGGGTAATTTCGCAGTTAACCCATTTTGTAGGGGCCATTGTGCAATTAACGAAAGTTATTGCAAAAATGTCTCGTCTGGAGCCTGGATCCTTGTACGGGATTCATTTTCACTTTTTGTTGACTCGTAAATTCATAGAATTTCCTTCTGGTCATTTTTCTCCAGTTTCAGAGTTTTTGGACCCGGTTGCCGCCAAACTTATTCGGGGCATAACTTTTTGCTCGGGACTCGGTTTTCGACGCCGTTTCTTCCGTTGTTCATATTTTCTTATTTTAAATCTTTTTTGTTCAAGGAGTTTTGCCGTTTGAGTACGTTTACTCAAAATTCACTTTTTCAGACCAGGCAGGGCCCTTTCGGGTCACTTTTTGAGATTTCTATAAATAGGTTGCCATAATTTTTAAAATCAGATTTTCAGACCTTTTCCTCCTCTTGGCTGGCAGCCATGGGAGCCCAAGGGGCTACCTTCATTCTTTCTTCTCCTCCACTTGATTTCCTTGGTAGAAATCCTTCGGCCTTAGCATTTGTTGTTCCCCTTGTCGTGCTCTACCATTATTCCTTATTAGAATTCATTTTTGACAATTTCTTGAGTTTGGCTTTGAAATCAAGTTTGGATTTTCATGGGGCTTCTTGCGGATTCTTGTTCACGGTGTTGTCCCCGACAAAACCTCTCGGTATCGTCGAATTCGGAGCACTTTTATTTTGGTGGGCCTTTGGGATTTTCATCTCAAATTGAGGTAGGAGATGTTCTAGGTTTAAATTCTTGTTATATAGCATGCTTGTGATACTTATACAACTTGATTGCATGATTAAATATAAAATCTAGAGATTTTATTATTTATTTTTCTTGTACGGGATCTAATTTTCCTGGTTGCTCATGACTTGGTTTAAATATGTAGCATGATTTTATATTGTCCCTTGATATAATCATTGTCGTGTATTAAAATTGGAACATTTGAATAAGTATTAAAGATTTTATTTAATATTTATCTTATGTGAAAGATTAATTCACATGGCCTTAACTAGCTTGAAATCAATATGTGTTAGCATATTAAATTAGGCCTTAGCATGCTCTTCAACATAGTTGAATTTGAAAGTAATTGGAGGTGTTTTGAAAATTAGTAATTATTAATTAATTTAATTAATTAATATGCCCCGAGTGCACTATTCACTGTATTTGAATTCCGACTTGATATTCTTGATTTACATGCCATATAGCTTCACATATACTTGATTTAGAATATTCGGTTAGGTTTTGAAACCTTTTATTTAATTAAATTTCATTTTAAAGATTTAATCCTCATGGTGATATACAACTTGAAATTGAATTGTGGCATGCTTTGGTGTGGTTGTTCACATATATTAAATTGGGATTAATTGTATGAGAATTGCAACCTTTATTTTATATTTAAATTTAGTGAAAGTTTAATTTACATAGGTGTAACTTGCATGAAATAAGCTTGTAATGTGATATTACATTAGTCCTTGGCATGTTCTCTAAGATATGTTAAATTGAGAGCATTTGGTTAAGTTTGAAAATATAGAGATTTTAATTAAAAGAATTAATTAAAATCTATTTCGTGGTCCCATTAGCTTAATTAAGGTTTTAACTTGATATTTGTATTGGCTATGACTTGTTTACTAGTATATATTAATTTGGGACTATTAGAAGTTATTTTAGAACCTTGGGATTTAAATTAGTATGATTTAATTAAAGTTCTATTTTGTTGTTCTAACAACCTAATTGAGTTTTAGAATGGATATAGGTGATGACATTGCCATGCCCTTTAACATATATTAAATTGAGGTTAATTGAAATTGAGTTGGAAATCTAGAGAATTTAATTGTGTTTATCTATTTAAATTCTATCAATTTGCTCCATGATCTACTTGTGTTTTAGAAGTAGTTTCTATATTCAAATCATGGACTTAGACTTGTTGTATATTCATTTGGTTATGTATTGAACATTGGATAACATAGTTGCTATGTTTGTATTCATGAGAATATGTTTTCCTTATTGAATATATTGTTGCCTTGTGTAATGATTTGCACACTTCGTATTTAACATCATTCATGCATAGCGTGTAACGAATCGCACACTGAAGATTCGACATTCATCACATCGTATTAGTTGTGGACTTAGAGTATGGATTGTATAGGTTTCCAAATTTGGTTGTGCTTGGTAGATAGTTGATTATCTTGTGTATTCCTGTTGATATATGCGTTGTTGCACAACTTGTTGATTTTGGAAACTTGGGCATGTTATTGTTTGACTATGGCTAGGACGTGGTTCTAGTACGGGGGATAGTCCCTCTATATATAGTCTAATATGCACATAGGGAGGTTACCCATGGGCTAGGAACCCTAAAGTAACTTTGTTGTCGGTCTGATCCGGCGTGACGTCCGAGTATCCACTTTGTTTGATTTCGTATTTCATTTTCAAGTTGATAACTAGATGATGTTGTAACTTGTTGTTTCTTATTTGTTGTTCCATTTTAAGTTACAGGATGTTAACTTTGCGAAATTGTGCTTTATGCGTTGTATTGGAAGTTCCAATGTTGGTTAAATTGCATCAATATTGAAAATCGTGTTTTGACATTCTAATAAAGCTTAGGATTGATCCTATTGATTCATTTATAACATAGACGTTAGGTGGCATGACCCACTTCTGTTGTTTTCGTGCTTTAGATTCCAAGCTGATAGCTTTAAGAAATTATATTTTGTTGCCTTGTATAATATGCATTTGTGTGGTTAGACTACATTGAAATTGTAATTTGCGTTTTGATTGTTCAGCATGGCCTAAGATGATTCCTTAGATTTATTTAGAACATAGACGTTAGGTGACATGATCACTTTAGTTGTTTCTGTATTCGAGATTGCAAGTTAATACCTTTAAGAACCTATATCTTGTTGCTTTGTATAACGTGCTTCCATATTGTTTTAATAGCATAGATGATGTGATTTATGCTAGAAACACTCTAAGGTAGCTTAGGATGCTCCCTGAGTCTCATTTTGATATAGACGTTAGGTGGCATGAACCCCTTTAACATGTTTCACCTTAAGGTGATAAATTTGTAAAATGCTAGGTTGATGCATGTTCATCTCGTACGAGTAGCTTTATGTTACTTACCCCTACGATACTGGGGCATATTTCAGGTACAAAGACTTAGTTCGTGAAACCTAGCATTCCTTGGATGTCGTGTAGCTTTCAAGTTTCCATTTCATGCAAATGTTAGCATGAAATGTCATTTTGTAGACTTATATGTCAAAATATGTATATTTAATTCTATGTATGTAATGTGTACATAAGTGCACTCCTTTCAATATTTTTGATATGTATGAGATGAGGCAGGAGGCCAATGACCATTATATTGTATCCTATGTATCTTTTGATTTCTTAAAAAGCTATGAAAACCTTGAAAAATCACAAGTCATTGGTTCACCATAGTTGTATCGGGTGTGGGAATTCCATTTTCATTCTTTCATAGGGTCTTATAAATCATGTTTGAAGTGTGGCCAAGGGACAAATGGTCATTTGATCCCGTTTTGTATTTTTGGATTCCGAGTTTTCAATCCAAGTTCTATTTTTGCCTTTTTGCCCGTTGGGGGGTCGGATTTTGTATCGGTGGTATATTTAAGTCGTGGACCATTGTAGCACCTCCAAATAGGTAAGTTACGTTTGCGTGCATGGTCATTTCCGGGCAAAACCTTATCGTTTGTGTTTTGAGCCTCTTGTGAATTCATTTCGCATTTTTTTTTTGCATATTCTGATCTAGGGGCATTATAGACCTTTCACGGTGGTTTTATTTTTTTCTTTCAACATGGTTGAATAGAAAACATGATTTTAGGGGGGGTTTCTTTTTCGTTTTTTTTCCAGAAAATGCCATCTTGGCATTGGAAATCGCATCCGAAGTTCAGCTCTCAGTTTTTAAATTTAGCAGCTTTTTGGATCCTCTGGACCAGTTTTCTTGGGAGGGCATTTTGGTCATTTCACAGTAAATTTTTTTCAATTTTCCTTGTGAGTCACATAGAAAACTCGATTTTGAGGGGGGTTTCTTCTTTGTGTTTTTGCAAAAAAATTCATCCAGGCCTCCAAATTCAGCCTCTGATCTGGATTTTTCTGGAAAATAGCCCCACAACAGCTTTATGGGCTGCTGCTACCAGCCATGGTGCACCTAGCGCGCGCGCGGCGTGCATGGGCGTGTGCATGGGCATGGCCCCTCGTCGGGCTGCCGCGACATCAATTCTTCTTTTGGGCTTTTCTCCTTCGTCCGGACTTCGATTCAAGTGAAATTTTTTTTTGACCTTGACAAATTTTTCACTGTCTTTCCAACGGTGTGCTCGATTGCACCCGGTTCTTCCTGGATAATTACCAGTTTACCCTTTTTGCCTTAAGTGCTCGTTTTTCTTCGTCATGCCGTTTCTCCTTCGTCCGGACTCTGAATCATACGATTCTTGAGTCCATCTTGATTAGTTTTTCGTTGTCCTTCCAGCGGTGTGCTCGGTGGCACCCGAATCTACAGTTTTCAGAAATGATTATTTTGCCCCTGGGGGCTTATTTGTCATATTTTTGATCTTTTGCTTCCGCATCAGTTCTTGTTGAGTTCCACGACCTCATGGAAGGTCATTTTGACTTTTTAGAGTCTTGTTTTCTGTTTTCGTTTCCGCATTCGGATCTGTTATCGGATCATCCTTACGGTTCATTACAAGACATGCTGGCCTAAAAACCAGAGTTGTCACAGTATCCATCCGTATCTGACACGGGAAAGATTTAGTTTGCTCGAGAACACTTCTATAATGAGCTTGCTTGGGACGTGTACAATAAAGTGTACAAGGATGGTCTATTTAAGTCGGAACGGAATGTCAATTTGAAGAAGCTCCGAAACAGTCCAGGAAAGAAGTTAGTGGATTACATTGAGAAGCATAAGTGGTTATTCTTTACCACTATGGCGAGTTCTTACAGTCCAGATCTAGTGCACTACTTCTACTCAAATATCCGTACAATTTAGGAGTCAGGATATTTTGAGGTTACCTTGTTTGGAAAAGACTATGTTGTGCATAAAGATGTGATTGGAAAGGTTCTCGGGCTTCCCAAGAATTTTGCTAATACAGGATACCGTCTTTCATTGGCTCACTCTGGGTTGAAGTGGGAAGATGTCTGCAATGGGCTGTGTATTCCAGACTCTCCTAGATTTCCCGACTACATTCCCAATCGGTATTTGACTGATGAGGCGGCTTTTCTAAATTTGTTCGCCATAGCAAACCTGGGGTACTTCGGGAAGAAAGATGTTATCTCTGTAGACCGTGCTAAGGTACTATATCTTTTATCCATTGATGCTGATATTTATCTAGAATCTTCTATCTATGGGATGATGGTAGCATATTACAAGAGAAACACAAAGAAGAAGTCCTCTCCATTCCCTATGATCATTATGGGGTTATATCAACACTTTGAAATTCCTCTACCACCCCGTACTCATCAGATTGAGATTATATCCGAGATGGATGTGAGGGCGTTTAATAAGTCTAAAATTGCACGAGCTTCATCAAGGCAAGCTAGCAGAGGTACAACAGCTTCTACATCTACTCTTCCAGAGGTTATTCAGCTTTTTCTTTCCAAGCGAGCGTATAACACTTTGGATGCCAATCTTCTCTACTCCTTGCTTCTTCAAAATCAGAAGGCGTTAATGGATGCAGTCTTGGATCTTCAAGAAGAAGTTTGGCTACTTATGGAGTGGCGGACAGGCATTACATCTGAGGATGTTTATAGACCAGCCCCTCCAAATCCGTCATTTATAGCTGAGGATGATAGGGATGATAAGGTTGAGACAGAGGAGGATGATGAGAATGACGAGGATGATGAGGATGGCAGTGGGAGTGACGCTGATGGGGATGATATGGACATTCCGACCTCTACAGTTCCGTTTGCTGGAGATAATCCTGATGCTTGATCCTATAGTCATATCATTCATCCATCTCATTTTTGCTTAGTTTATACATTGTCATGACTTAATATTTTTTGGATATTTTGTTTTGATTTCTGACATGTATTAAACTAATTCCTGTTTACTCTGTTAATTTGTCAATTTTGTTCCAAAAAGGGGGAGAACAAGGTTACATTAAGGGGGATAAAATTTTTGGATAATTAATTCAGGGGGAGTTTTTAACTTGTTTTATTAAACTTTCACTGGTAGTTTTGTTTGATCCATGTGCAGGAATTCAGGTGAAATTTTGTCCAAGTGCAGAAGAGAACAGAGTTAATCAAATTTCGTATTTCTTTAAACAATTGTAGTTTATTTTTCTGCTTTGGGTAGATTATAAATTGTTTTTAGGGTTTTGTCACGAAATTTCCAAAGGGGGAGATTTTGAGATATATTTTTGTAAATTAGCATATTTCGGTAACAAAACAAGTCCTAGTCGAGTTGTAAATTCAGTTACCATATCAGACTTGACATCGACTGCAGAATTCAGAGGTTGAACAGAAGAGGAATGTACTATTGATCATCGAAAAGGAAAAAACAACACATTAGGACATCGTTTCCCACTTCGGACACAATTACCTATATGGTATATGTTCAGAGTTACCAAAATACAGAAAATCCAAGTTACGGTTGGATTCTGTCTAGTGGGAACCGGTAGGAGAAATGGGAACCAGTAGCTAAATACGTCGGAAAGGCTTCTGACCTTCTTGAACTAGTAGCCAATTTAGGAACCGGTAGACTTGAACTGGTAGCAACAGTCCTGACAGCATTCGAACTTTCAGTTTCCTGTTCTGCTGAATCCCTTTTTGATTCCACCTTCCTTCTAAAGTCCTATGCACGAAATTTCCTTTATTTTTAAAAGGAATAGGACTTTGCAAACCTATATATAAACCATGTCATACACAAGGTTTATTAGACGGCTTTTGGTATACATATTCATTATTTTTAAAGCCTTAGGAAGTAAATCCCTCTTAGAAAATCAAGGTTGATCTTTCTGTAGTCTTCCTAGAACATACACATATTCACCTAGTTAGGTTAGAGTTGTGGAGTTTGAATCCTGATCATGATCATACAGTTGTATCAACATCGATCAGACGAAGCAGATCTTCTTCTATATTATTCAGACGATTGAAGAACAAAGGTAAACACAATCACACTTTTGAAAAGGTTGGAGCATTCATGGAGTGTTATCTGATCTACCTGCTACTCTTCTACAAATATCAAGTGTCAGTCTGAGATCAAGTTGATATTGGACGAGAAGTCGCAAAGCCAGAGGATCGTCAGCGGTTGGTGTGGTGTAAAACGATAGGGTGTGAGCCAGAGTCAAAGTTTGGTATACTTTGTTTCAAGCATAGTGGATTAGTTTACTTTGGACTGCACAATCCACGAGGTTTTTACCATAACAGTTGACGTATTTTATCAATTGGGGTTTCCTCGCTAAAATCCTAGTGTCATCTCTAACTTTATACTTTGCATTATTTTTATTTGCATGTGATTAACTGTTTAATTGTTAAAATATAAAATAAGCAAAGTTGTTAAGGACACAGATCTGTTTTCTAAAACAAACTAAAACTTTCTAAGTAATTCTACTGCGTACGACTCACAAAATCTAGCTACTGGAGTTAAATATAAGAAA
The DNA here is from genome assembly GCF_030987335.1 of Cornus florida. Classification (NCBI taxonomy): domain Eukaryota; kingdom Viridiplantae; phylum Streptophyta; class Magnoliopsida; order Cornales; family Cornaceae; genus Cornus; species Cornus florida. The sequence continues at coordinate 54,284,575 of NW_026775579.1, read as the reverse complement.
ATGGGAAAAGAAAAATGAAACCTTCCCATCAAATAAAACATGATCGAGCCAAAGGAAAAGGTGACGTAAGCGGAAGCGATAAATTTGTTCACCTGGAACGGGTTACCTTGAATCCACAAGGTGGTATAGTTTGAATCCATAAATTAGAAGAAAATTCACAAAGGAATATAATATTTCTATTGATAAAATTGATTTCTTTTATTCTACTATCACAGTACATGTTTTTATAATAGAGAGAAAACCTAACACTAGAAGGAAACTAAAATCTAATCCTATAACGAAACTAATTCCTAAAGGAAAATAAAAATACAAAGAAACAAAAAAAAAATATATATATATATAAAGAAATTACCTAAAACTAAAAACTCTCTAAAAATATAAAATAAAAATAAGCTAATAAACCTAATGAAAAAAATACTAAAATCTGTCCTACATCAGTCTCCTCCACTTTAAAAAAACCCGTCCTCGAGTTTAATCATATATGAGTATGAACAAATTTCGATACCATGGACAACTTGATCGATTAACAAATTTCGATCCCTCAATTTCAAGACAACTGCAAAAGACTTGTTACAATAGAATATTTTCATTAATCGTTCTCCGTTTTGCCTGGCGGCCACATCGGCGTGCGAAAGAGTTGGCTTCATAACACAACTTGGTTTCTAGGCCAGTGTGTTGACACCTAATTATTTTATTGCCCATCCAATTAATAACACTAGAAAAGGACAAGAGTTTTGTCACCATCTTTGAAGAATTCATTACATAATGTTGACCCTTATCTAGGCACTTCAACTGCCTTTTCACATATACCTCAATTACCACACTAGTATCATGGAATTTTGGAGCAGGATAATGACACCATGTAAATTCAACATCATCTCTCTCATCAGGTGCATGGCGGTTGTCTCCATGGCTAGGATTACAAGGAACAACACCCATGGTTGATTTTTTCCATGTGAGAACTTCAAGTGAGCTCTCGGCATTAATAACATTTGGATTTTTAGTGTCATCTTCTTCCATCGGATTGAGTCCCTTAATTGCACAATCTGTAACAATAAGAAGTGGAACAACACAATTTTTCTTTTGCACGATCTCTATAACATCACTTGTTACTTGAAGCAAATTACTTTGATCTTCCTTCTTATTATCTATTTCTTTCTTCTCTACAAAACAATGTTTTTCGGCTTTCGATTCTTGGACACAAATAATTTTTTCTTCTTGTATAAACTTGACCATTGTAGGAGGTGATTGAGGCTTCAAATAAAACAATAAATTGGTAGAGGGTTGAACCTTTGTACACCTCGGCCAATAATCCTTGTACGGCTAAAATTGGATTTCCTCGTATTCCTCATAATTTAGTGGAAGAAACTTGGCTTTCAAAAGACGTTTCATCTTAAACCAAGATCGTATCGGCGTTTTTCTTTGTCGTGCACGAGTAATTCGTAACTATTCCCACCAATTAGAAGCTCTTCCCTTCAATTTGTACGCGAAAAATGCCACCTTCTTATCCTTTGGAATCCCCATGCAATCAAAGAACCTCTCAAAATCTTCTAACCAACCTAGAAAATCTTCAATATGAAAGAGACCATCAAAACTTCTAGGAGGAAAATTCCTAGAATCATAATTCCCATAATCATGATATCTTCGTGCGTCTTTATGATCCCCAAACACCTTTTCCTCATAGGCAGACTGACTATGCGGAGGGAAGGGGTTGCGATTACGAATAGGATGAACACGATCTACGTCGTTGCATAACCTATTGTTATCGCGATTCCGCTCTAGACCCAACTTAAGCCTAACAATCTTTGCTTGAATATCTTGCAACGTTTGCTGGTTTTCACGTTGATAGTCTTGAAATTCAGCTCTAAAAGGAGCCACTCTCTATCGATCTTCGTCGGCAGCGAGGTTGCCACGAAAACGATCACCTGCCATCGAACCAGGAAAAGACAAGTCTCTGATACCAACTGATGTAAGCGGAAGCAATAAATTTGTTCACCTGGAACGGGTTACCTTGAATCCACAATGTGGTACCTTGAATCCACAAGGTGGTGTAGTTTGAATCCACAAACTAGAAGAAAATTCACAAAGGAATATAATATTTTATTGATAAAATTGATTTCTTTTATTCTACTATCGCAGTACATGTTTTTATAATAGAGAGAAAACATAACACTAGAAGGAAACTAAAATCTAATCCTATAACGAAACTAATTCCTAAACGAAAATAAAAATACAAGGAAACAAAATAAAAAATATAAAGAAATTACCTAAAACTAAAAACTCTCTAAAAATATATATATAAAATAAACTAATAAACCTAATTAAAAAAATACTAAAATCTGTCCTACATCAAAAGGACATGGAAAAATAAAAAAATTATGAATAACTGACGACGGCCGTTCCAATACGCCAAACTGAATGTAGTGAATGTGTGGTTCAAGAAAAGCCTTTTATGTCAAATTTAAATTTATAAAAACCACTACCAACACTACTACTAACGTAGCAAGAGTAAGTAGGGATCGTCCCAAGGGATTATACGTGTTGGAATTTCAACTTCGATTCTAGCGTACCAAATGATTGCAAAAGAGAATTGGGTTGGTTGATTACTTATAGAAAAGAATTAATTAAAATGCAATAAGATAAAGAGTAAGTAAGAAGGAAAGGTTTTGGGGTGTAGAGATCACCACCAAACAATACTATTCCAAACCATAATCAAGTGACTAATGAGGGAAATGAATGTGTTGCAACAATGTTGTGTGTATAAAAGACATTCAATTGGTAAGGGTGACTCAACAAATGCAAATTATCTCAATCAACATGTGTGAGGCCACAATACATCTATTGGTAGAGGAATATATTGTCTAGACATCATGTGAAGAGAACAAAATATCAAATCAAGTCATTGAACCTTTTATTAAGCTCATAGTCCAAGCAATCCATAAGGATGACTTAGTTAAACATGCATTATCTAAACATCATGTGAGAGGCCACAATTTATCTATTGGGAGAGGAATAAATTGTCTAAACACATGTGAAAGATACAACATATCATAACTAGTCATTAATCCTTCATTAAGCTCACAATCTACATACAACACAATATTAGAGGAATATGCCATTTGGACTCACAAGCATGGAACATCAAACATCAAGAGTAGATTGTCCTCCCATCTAACATTATACTACCACTACACTAAATCTACACTACTAGCATGAAAATAAAGCTATCTAGACTAGGGGAGAGGCACAAGCCATCAAGAATAGGCATAAACCATCAAATGAACCAAAATAGCATTCATTAAGCATATCATCTTGATAATCTCTAGATCTATAGCATCAATACACATAGACATGCATCAAAAACACTAAATCTAGAGATAAGCACATGAATATCCTACTCTAGCATACATAGACATATGGGTAGAATAGAATAGTCAATTGGAAGCATTAAACCATACAAACCATGAAATAATCAAGATTTATATATACATGAATATCAAGATGTATCATACAACACTAATCCCTCAATAATACATAAGATTAGAGTATAGAAAGCATGCTTGGGGCTAACTCTAGCCCCAAGAGGATGTCTAGCCACTCATGGTAGTGATGATCCAACCCTCAAGGGCTAACTCCATGGCTGCTCCTTGTTGGTGAAGATCTCCTCCAATGGTGCTCTAGCTTCCCTCCTTCCTCCTCTCCAAGAATAGCCTCCAAGATGATTTTCAATGTGTGACAAGAGACTCTAGCCTCTCTCCAAAAAGTGTATCATATTCCTTATATAGGTAGGTCAAATACACCCTATGATGAGCTGTGGTCGTGCAAGGCATATTCTCCAATGATTGGGTGAAGGACGGAATAAATGAGCTGGACTTTAACTTTTTCTCGCTGGAGGAAGTTCGATCGATCGAACCTTAACTTGGATCGATCGAAGATGTGTTCGATCGATCGAACTGCATCTTGGATTGATCGAAGTGGTCTTACTCCTCCGGATAAGGACAAGGCTGAGATATTTCGAAGATATTTATGGGGAAAAGGACAAAAGTGGTTGGTAGGCGTACAGTTGTGGATAAGATCAATCATTTGAATAGGACAAAATAGGGTTCGATCGATCGAAGGTGATGTTGGATCGATCGAACTTGGAATTTCAGCAAAGGCCAAGGTTGGATCTATCGAGAAGTACTATGATCAATCATAGATGTTCGATCGATCGAACTCTAAGTTGGATCGATCGAACTTTTCAGCTGCACAACTTTGATTCCTTTTTGCTCCTTTCTTTCTCCACTTTGCTCCCTCCTTTGGTTTATCTCAGGATTGCTTCAATTAAGCTCTTATTTGGCTGAGTTAGCTCAATTTTGGGATTAGTGCCTGAAAATATAAATAACACGTAATAAGTCTAAAACGGCAAAGTAAGATAGATAAAGGTATTAGAATGCTTAAGCTTAACGGGTTTAAATGCGCACTTTTCAGTGCTCATCAATAACAACTGTTTGAAGAGGGATGATGCAAAGAGAAATAAATTATAGGGGAAAAAAACTTATTCAATAAAAATTGAAATATTATATATATATGATTCAACTAACCTAGATGCTGTAGTGGATAAAACTTTAGAAGCTAGGTAAAGGAGATCCAGATGAGCGTTGAGTAATTTGATGTACCAAGATCTTAAAATACTTTCTCAACCCAGAAAAATCTGTGAAATCTTCCAAACCTTAAATTGTAGCGAATAAATATTGATAATTGTAGAGGGAAATCGAAAGAAGGAAGCTTAATGGTAATTGTTATCTTTTATATATATATATATATATATATATATATATATATATATATATAATATTTCAATTTTTATTGAATGAGTTTTTTTTTTCATGTAATTTATTACTCCTTACATCATCCCTCTTCTTCAAATAGCTGTTATTCATAATTTTTTTGTTTTTCCATAGCCTTTTCATTTGGCTCCATCATGTTTTAATTGATGGGAAGGTTTCATTTTTCTTTTCCCATTTTCTCATATTTAACTCCAATACTTAGATTTATTTAGTCTTTTAACATGTATATTTATTTTAACATATTTATTTCCTTTATGTTGAAGAAAATTTTTAAATTGAATTCTAAAATGTTTCAGACCACTTTTGCAATGTTAGTAAATCAATGATATATGGCTTTCTTCAATGTTAGTAAATCAACATATTCATTGGTTAATTAAGTTGTTGATGTGGTGCCTTAACAGCAGTAGGATTAAATACTTGTAGATGCTAGGAGACAAATTTTCTTGGAACGATCCCATATTTATTAGTTAATTAAGTTGTTAATGTGGTGCCTTAACAACCGTAGGATCAAATATTTGTAGATGCTAGGAGACAAATTTCCTTGGAGTGGATCCGTTCCCATCAATCTTACCACATCAATTTTACATTCAAAAACATTTATTTCAATGTGTTTAGATACTCACTTTTCAAAACAAAACTATGTTGGAATTAAGATAAGTACCACTAGGTCAAAACTTTTTTTTTCGAACTACGTTTGATCTAATTATTTTCTTTTCATGTTAGCTCTGTCCTTGGTTCCTGACTTAAAATGACAATTCTAGCTGATGTTCATATACTCCTTCAAGCCCACCCACGTAGCGACTGTGATACCCCCGGATTTCTGGATGCGGGTTGGCTAGGCCCACGCCCGATTACCCGAGGATATCAAAACAATTAGCAATAAACGAACATAGAATACAATTAAGATAAATAGGAATAAATAAAACTGCTGAAAAGAAACTAGAATGATAATCCAAAAACTGAAACCTCAGAATAAAATTTTATAAATAAAGAATTATTCTAATACAACTCGGGAATCCATCTGGTGGATCCCTAATAAACTCCAACACTGAAAACAACAACTGAAGAACTCCAATGCTAAATCACGAAGAAACTCCTACGTCGTTGGAAGAATGAGAAGTCGTCTCTGCTCAGCACGAATAAGCTCTAAAACCTGCAACCGTCCGTTACCTGAAAAATAATAGTGAGTCAGGCCCACGAACAAGTTCTATCCAAACTACAATCCAAACAGAGACCCGATATGCAGATACATTCTAGATGTTTCAACCATATCTATATAGTCCGTAACTAGATACATATATATATCCACACTACAAGACTCTCACTAGACTATGCTGAGGGTCTCAACTTGAATAGAAGGCAACCTGCAAAAACGTACCTGAGTGGGCATGACTACCTAAGCCTAACAGGGTACACCTCAACTAACATAGTCAGTTATGCATCCTACTGTATATACGCTCCCTAACCATCGACTCTGAGACTCAAGCTCATATTGCAGTACTATAAAAATATATTTAAAATCCTATCCTATCCATCCATAAGAAATCCAGTTAGTCATTCAGCTTGTGCAGCTTTTTTGACTAACATAAATTATATGTATATAATTTTCATCTAAATAAAATGTTGCAACGATCAACTGATCGTCGTCTAGGCACGACATATAATTAAGGTTTACATATTTTAATTAAATCCTCATCCATCCTAGTACAGAAATATAGCAATCATCCAATATGTCGTCAACTGTTTTAGTTGACAGGACATTAAACCATGTATGATTTAACTGTTTTAGTTAATCCATTCCGTATGTATGAATGGGTAGGAGTTAGCGTTTTGATCTAACCCTTCCCTCCGTATGCCACCTTCCTATACCGGTACATACCATGCAAATAATCCATCAATGATGCAACACCTCATACAGTACAATAAATATAATCCACATAATCCATATAGCTGATAGAACCGAACTTAAACAGTTTATCAACCATAATCCAAACTAACATCCCTGTAAAGTACTAGAACCTTATTTAACAGTTTAGCAAAGAGAATCCAAAGCATTTTATCCACGTAATTGCAGAATAGAGTTTTAATATCTCAGCAATTAAAATTCCAAAACTGTAATCCATATAATTGCAGATTAAAATATATTACCCCAGCAATTATCATCCAAAGTAAGCATAAAACAAGTCTGATAATTAAATGACTCTATTATGCATCCAGAACATGATTTAAAGATCATTCTACAGTCCATTAAATTTTTAAAATAAAACTGACCAATTTAATTCTGCTTATTTGTTAACAGCCTGCAAAATTAGTTAAACTTTCCTACGGTTAAATCCGTGGGCACAAAAACATTAATTTATTTAATGTGGCTCTTATATAGTATAATATCATGTTTAAAGTCCATGCTACAATCCGTTAAAATTTTAAAACAAGATTTAGCAATTTAGTCCTTCCTATCTGTTAATAGCGTACAAAGTTGCTTATTTTTACACTGTTTATTCCATTTTCCTTATAGACCAAATTATACAATTAGAGGAATTAAAATCCATTGAAATTACTTTTAGAATTCTTTTTCCAGTCCCTGAAACCATTTAGAATCCTAAACAGTGCCCAAACAATGTCCAAACAGTGTCCAAACGCACCCAAACAACGCCTAACCAAGAGAGCCTTCTCTCAAAATCACAGAGCAGGCTCTTTGCACCATGGAGCCTTCTCTTAGAAGCATAGAGCATGCTCTTGAGGAGGGATCCGGCTCTTGGCGTCCCAGAGCCGGCTCTCCCTCTCTGAGAGCCTCGTCTGTCCAGTTTTGCTCCGTTTCGCGTTTCAGCTTCGTCTCTGGCCATTCCCAGCCTTCTGTTCATGTTTAATACTGAACCCAAGAGTCCTATTTATACTCAATATCATCCCCATGACTTGTTCACAACAGTTTAAATCAATTACAGTGATTAAAGTCGTTACCGATTTAACATGCTTTTAATCCAAACTGGAACCCAGAGATGCAAGAACTTTGACCGAGTAATTCAACGTATACAGATAACTGATTTAGCATATAACAAGCATGTAAAATTTAATTAATGACCAATTAAAACCCTAGAGACTATCTAAGGATGCACAGAACACAGGCCAACGGGAGAGAGAAAGGAAAGAACTTGCCTTTGTAGTTTTGGAACAAAACCATGTCGCCGTCTTCCTAAGCTTTCCGATGATGTCTGAGTACTATCAACTCTACCTCCTACTGCTCAGCCTTCCCTTCTCCTAGGTCCGACACCGAATCGACAGCCGAAACCCTCACCAAGGTTACTCTGTTTTCCTCAAAACCTCTCTCTGTTTTCTCTCTAAAAACTCTCTGTAACATAAACCCTTGTATACATGAATAGGGTCTGTGTTTATTTTCCAAACCCTAAGACGACCTAATGTTGTATCTATATAGGCTTAAAGAAACCCTAATTCTAATTCTGAGAGGAGACGGGAAAAATAAAATTATACTAAGTCGGCTAACTCGTGAGACTAAACGAAACCCTAAAATTATAATCTTCATTAAATAATAATTAATTCTAATTTAATTATCAATAATTCCTAATAATTAAACTAACCCAAAAATACATATATCCCCATAAATACATGTATCCCCATCCATGGGTAAAAACTGTATCAATTTACATCAAGTCACCTATCCTATAATTTCAAATAAACAAACCATGACAGTTAAACAAATAATTAAGTTACCATTAACGAACATCCACAAAAGCATATAATTTAATTTAAAACAAATAAATCACATAAACCAAATAATTAAACAATGAATTTATTTAAACATAAAAACAAGAAACCACATAATCACGCAAGCACCTAGCATGCACCAAAAAATAAAAATTAATTCCAATTATATCCTTTACAAAATTTGGGGTATTACAGCAACCAGAGTTGCTCACCCTGTTGATGTTCATTTTCATTTTTGGTTGGATGTTCCTTTTAAGTGTTAGTGAGGCTCTGTTTCCAGATGCCTTTTTTTTTTGGTCATGTTAAGATAAAATAAAAAATTACATATGTCTATGCATATATAGGCATTACAACGAACCCTAAGATCCAAAATAGTTGTTACAAACATAAAAATTCAAAAATGGCTGCCATGCTACTGAAACATAAAACTGGCCTATGTTTAGAGTTGTAAAAACAGTTTTTGCTCAATCCAACCATGCTGCAAGACAACGGACCTTTTTATAGATAAACATAGTCCTAATAATAATTAATAACAATTCTTAAATTATATAGAAAAATTCTAAGATTTATAGATCCCTACTGTAACGACAAACCTAGGGGATTTAAATCGTCACACGAGTCATTACTCGAACCTAAGGTTAATTATGGGCAAAACCGTCATTCTACGTCATTTGATGACTTGGAAGGTTTATTAGTGCCATACTGATTTGCTATGATGATACTTGAATGAATAAGACCCATTACCATACCAAAAATTTAACTCGGGAGTCCAAGAGTCACAAGGGTAAAATAGTCAATCGACATGACCATGGCAAAACTGACCTAACTGAAATACCTAATAGGTCTATATAGGTAACATAAAACATAAGGAAACCTCCCATGGAGTTCCAATCCTAAAAGGAATAGTTTAGAAATAAACCGGCACTTCCTAACATATGGAAAACTTGACTAGTCTTCACTAAAATGGACGTAACTCTTTCTATATTTGGGATCTTATGATAAAACTTATACCATTGGAAAGATCGTTTCGACATGGTCAGTTTAGACATAAGAACTACCAAATTCGGAGTTAAAACGAATGAGATATCACTGTTTGCAGTCGGAGCGACAATGCTAAGGTTGAGGCAAGGGCTACGAGCGTTTAAGGTTAGCCCCCAGCGCAGTGCCAGAATTATGGAGCGCTCATCCCCTATCCCTGGAGCCCTCAAAGGGCACTAAAATGCCCCAAAAATGCCTGTTTAGAGTGACTAAGACCTTGGGGACCTCCTTGGCATCAACCATAGTCACAACCTAAGTCTAAAACTCATCCCAAACACCCTATAAACATGATATAAAGCATGAAATTGATAAATCCTAAGAATGTGTGTAAAACAAGATGGAAGAAATACTCAATGGTCGCATGTCCTCATTATACATCATAACCTCATAGTGCAAGATATCAAATACATGAGTTTACAATTTGAAAGAACGGAAATAGCATTTAAGGTTTGAAACCCTTCAAATATACATTCAGATATATATACACCAAAGTGAATCTACAACTACTCGAAACATGTCATCAACTTCAAAAGTCATCCTGGATAACTCATTTCTTGAAAAATGTTTAAGGTAAAGGGGTGAGCACCACCACACAGTAGAGTATGTCTAAGACATAGCTCTTAAAACCCCGTGAGTAAACACATATAGAAAAAGAAGAACAAGGTAAGGGGATCATGCTATTACAGGGGAAATAACAGAGTCAACAATACATGGTATTAGCAACAATATATGCATATATAAACTTAACCACATTCACATATACAAGTCCACTACAAGACTAACAATGCAATCAATGTTTATGTCATGAATCGACCCGAACCAATCCTATGATCTCATCCTACACACAGTATCACTTTCCCAACCAATCCATCTCACTAAACAAATCCACACTAGGGGCCGCTAACTCCAAATGGCACAAGTATACCGCTTGTCCACCATTTGGAACACTGACTAGCTATCCCTAGCGTGAGACCACCGCTTATCCAACCATATGGGACCTAGCTACCGAAATCTAGGAAACAAGACCACCGCTTATCTTCTGTCCAACTTCACTTACTTGAAATCCCATCATTCTCACATTTCTTTCTCTTACACACATCATCTACCCAATGCATGTATGATGAATGCTAGTATGTAAGCTTCATTTGACAACTTAGCAATGAACAAGATTTTCGCTATCATGATGAATCAAGGATATCATCAAATACCCACTTAGTCACATTATACATACATGCATTTACAACACAAATTCAATATTTACCAATTCCTAAAACTTTAATATGGATTGACATTTAACACAATTGTCATAAGTAAGCATGCCAGCAAATTGTTCAAATAGTCACCTTAGCATATAAATTTGTACAACTTCATCATGTTAAACATACTAACCAATCTTACACATAGATGACATGTAATCACATCATTAAGCATCCTAAAGTCATGAATTTTCATATAGTCAATCAAAATTTTACAACAAGGATATATAACATGCTATATCATGAAATCAACATATAAATACTTACAAAAAAAAAAAAAAAAAAGACTCCATGAATTAGACACCCCTACCTCAAATTAGGGTGAGAACCCTAATCCCACCGAAATCAAAATACCTCTCTTGTGAAACCGGCTTTGTATGATGAAAGAGGAGGCGAAGGAGACCAACCTTTCCTGTTAAAGTAACCCCAAAAGCCTCCACCCTTGCCTTCGCTGAAATCTCAAAGTGTTCGAATGTCCTAAAAAATCACCTCATCTTGTAAATCAATAGATGCTCTACAACATCACTAACTAACCCCTCTTCCAAATCCCATCTCCAAGGAACCCAAAAATCTAAAGTGGCTCAAATCTCTAATTCTTTCTATGGGTGTGTAAAGGAGAAGGAGATGAGTAACTTTCCCTTCTTGAGCACTCTCAAAATTAAAGGTTAAGGACTTCAAATTGAAGTTTTTCTAAACTTACTCATGGAGGGTGATATATAATTTGATATAAAGAGAGAAAATGTGAGGAGAAAGATGATGAATAGTGGCCAAATATTTCATATATATAGTCATACAGTACTTCTTGCTAATTACGTCATTTAATCCAAATTTTCATAGCTAATTACTCCCTTCCTCCAAGCAATTTTCATAAAATTACGCAAACGCAACATCTCACCGAAATGATAACAATAATGCCTTCCAACGGCCTTTCATTTAAGCCCTCGCCATTTCCACACAATCGGGCAACCCTGGACCCACACGAGACCTCCCAGTCCAAAGATCCAAAAATGGCCACAATGAACTCAAGTGAGTTTTATTTTAAACCCGAAGTAACATCCCAACCAACTCCCGAAACACCGTGGCATACATCCCCGTGCACCATTAAAATAATAAAAAAAAATGGTCGAAAAAAAATCAAAAAAATCTAGGACGTCACACCTACCCATTTTCTAAGCATAAGTGAGAGTCATGTGTAACTCATGCATATGAGCAATGTCCGTATCTCCGTTAATTCTCCCCGGTTAAGAACTCTTCTCCAAAGAGTAAAGTTAATAGTATGGCTTACGGCAAAACGCATCATCAATACTCCATATGATATTAAGATATGGATAAAGTTTTCATCGAACATGATAATACGGAATATTTTCAATATAAGAAGCATCATTGTGATGGCCAAGATTATCTTCGATCCAATCCATATACCATGGCAAAAATGGTAGGAGGAGAAGGGTTTGTGCTAGAGAAAATGTAACTCCACATGTACGAATAAAAGCTAACAAAACATTAGGCTTTGAGGTGCCTTGGTTAGTGACGAATGTAGAATTGTGGAACTCGTACAAAAAATAAAGAAAACCTGCAAACACTTAACCAAAAATGTATAGTAATAAGTAAGGTCAAACCACACATTCAATATGAGATTTCCTTATACAACTTGAATTCAAAACATCAATTAAACGGATGGAAAAATAAATTTTTTTTTTAATTTTTGAATAATGAAATTAATAAAAAGAATTAATACTAAAGAAAACAAAATTTTCAAGGAAGTAGAATCCACCACCATAGATCAATATAAATAAATTGTTTAATTTCCTTGTATAAATTTTTCCTAAATAAATAAACACTTCACCAGTTCAATTAGAACTTGAAAAGATGAAGGAGAATAAAACATTAAACACTTAGATATTTATGAGTGATGTTCTTATAAAATCTTTTCGACTACCTCTTGCTTGCTAGAGAGAATAAATAGTGTCAGGCATTTCCCGTATTTCCATTAATTGGCATAAAACGAACAATCCTTCCTTTATTTCTCCAGTAAAATGTATTGTAAATAGTGGTAGTCATTCTTTGTATTTTCACTACACTATATGTACACTTTGGCATATCACGAAAAATGCTCCCTCTATTTTTTTTCTAGCATCTAACCTTCATCGAAAGGTTTATATCATTGAGATTCACAAAGAATTCTCTGTAAAGGAATATTTAATATAAGAAATACAAAATATTTATTTAAATATAATCATGGTAGCTTCTGTTAGGAAACATGCAAGTTTTAAAACTTTCTGAGGAATTTTCATACATAGATCTTGATTCATCACCTAGAGACAAGTTTTATGCAAAAATAAAATGTGATGTATCATTCAATTAATAGATTGAATACTTACATCAAATGTTTGAGTAAACCTTATATTTCTCCTCTAAAGTGAATGTTCTCACTTATTGTAGATCCCTTTGCTAGATGTTATCTCCTTAGATCTCCATCTTCTTAGTAATAATTTTGCCTTTAGGAATCACCCATAAGCCTCCATGAATGACCTTGGACAACTAGGCTTGTGGGAGCCTCCATCAGATGAGAAAACAAACCGTAAAATCTAGAGTGAGAAAAAATATATTCCTTTTTCTTTTCTTCCAAAATTCTGCCCCAAAATATACATAAACCCATGTATATATAGGCAACATAAAAATAAGAAAAGGAAACAATAAATCATTCTCCATCTCTAATTCACATATCTCAAATCTAATAAGATTCTAATATCAAGTTGGGATATGAGTGAGAATTCTATTGGGCTTATTATTTTCTTGGCTACAATGAATTAATAATCGGCCCGGTCAATGGACCCAATTAAATTAATTCATTAATTAATTTCTACTCCACTAAAAGAAATTAATTGAACTCTTATTAAATAATAAATAACCTCTAAGTCAATGTTGCACTTTGACCCCTCTATGCATAATTAGTTATCGGATAAATAAAGCCATCAATCCGACTACTTAATTAATATGTTTATTTTGGTACCTTTGATTATTTCTGGCTCGATCACAATAAAACATTTGTTTGACAAAAATAATAATTTAAATAAATAAATATATAATAAATCATTTTGTCTGAAAACACCCGAAGCCCTTCGAATTTAATTTGTGATCAACCATAATCAATACAAAATAAATACAAGCAGCATTGATGCAAATATTGAGAATATAACCCTCTAACTATTAATTACATAACTACCCAAAGTATCGGTCTAAGGATCTCGAAGTATCGACCGAACAAATCAAAGTAATTATTAATTAATAAAAGAGTCTATACTTCTCTCATACTTAAGAGTTAAATGCCATGACAGTGATATGGAGCAATTCATACGACAGCTCTCGCAATATATCTCAACCTAACGCGGATCTAGTTCAAGTCTTAATTAACTATGAGTCCATCCATAATTACCGACTATGAACAATTTATGATTACTATTTATATTCATGTATTAATCGCCATCACATACATATATAAATATCTCTTGTAATCAAGTGGATACTATCAATTTCATAATGAATCGAGACATAATACATTGAATTCACCAATTGTATAAAGCATAAATATTTCAGATACGTTAGGAACATATGTCACTTTAATCCAAATAGGAATTTGCTATGTCAGGGCATATAAATCCCATCAGCTCCCACTTGCCCTCATAGCCAATTCTAATTACATCTAACTCCAATGTTATCCAGGTGACCATCAAAACTATTAATCGATGACACCTTTGTTAATAGATCAACAAAGTTGTGTTCCAATTCAATGTTCTAACCACAAGTACATGTTCATGCTGGACAATATTATGTAGGACATGATACTTCTTCTTAGTGTATCTTGTTCCTCTATGGAACCTTGGGTCATTGGTTTGGACTACTTCTGCACTATTGTCGCAATATAGCTCGATACGCAAGCTAGTATACACCACAACCTCTAAATCAGTGAGATCAAACCAAAAGGCTTCCTTTGCTTCCTTTAAGGCTGCAATGTACTCCACTTTTAGTTTTAAGTCAGCAGTTGAAATTTACTTAACAATCTATTAACTGATTTCATTTCCATTGAGTGACCATACACTAAGTCATAGACCTCATAGTATCTACATCTGATTTAAAATCAGAATCAGTAAACCTAACTGGGACTATATCATCACATCCATAAATGAATATAAGATCATTGGTTCTCCTAAGGTACTTAATGATATATTTTTTTTTTATTTTACAATAGACCAGATATCATCAAGTCCGAGTATGGACTGATATCTACTGACTATCCCTACCATGTAGCGAATATCCTGTTTGTTATAGACCGTGGCATATATGAGACTCTCATATGCCGAAGCATATTGTTCCAGTCTCATTTTCTGAATCTCCTCTGCTAGTCTTGGAAAACTACTTACTAGAGAGAGCAATCTATATCAATAAAACAAGAACTCATTCTTTGAGTTTGCATACCAAACCTGGTCAAAACTTTATCAATGTAGGATTATTAAGATAAGCCTATTTTCCTTTTAACCTGATCTTGCAAAAGCTTGATCCTAAGAATATAGCTTACATCTTGAAGATCCATCATTTCAAAATAATTGAACAACTACTTCTTTAATGATGACAAACTTCCACGTCATTATAAATGAGTAGGATGTCATCAATATAGAATTAGAAAAATAATAATATTACCTTGTACACACATGGTTCATTCACTAAGAAATCTTCTGGTATCCTTTTTTAGATTAACTTGCCTTCCGTAGGTATCACCCTACTAGAAAGTCCTACAAGATCCCAGATTTTAGTAGAATACATAGATTCCAACTCTGATTTCATAGCAACTTGCCAAAACGATCTATATCTATATCGGTTCACGCTTCCGTGTAGCTTACTAGGTCCAACTCATGTTTAACAGGGATATCTATAAAGGTCTCACCTAAAAACATGATTCTGCCAGATTGGATGATAATCCTCCCACTACAACAATGTACCGATGAAGGAATCTATGTAATAGATGATGCTGATGCATCAATAGGGAATTCATATATTATTCTTAATCTCTATAATAAGTGTGTTCACATGTGGTACAACTGATACTCATACCATATTCTCTAGCATTATACTACTAGGTATGTGATTCATAATATAATCCTCCAATAGATAAACAGTGAGTGTAAACAATCAACTTTTATCATTGAGATTGTAAAATAATCCATCCTAGTGCCTTTAGAGTAGCCATCAAATCAAACATGTCTATGATCTGCTTCCAACTTACTTGTCTATATCAAGCACACATATGCAAGACTACCCTATATGTACATGTGATTCAAACTAAGATTTAGTCAAAAACATAGCTCAAACGGTATCCTTGAGACAAACCAAGATGGAATGCAGTTCATAATGCGCATCGATATCATTAAAGCTAAACTCTTAAATGAAAAAGATAATGTAGCAAAATTGATCATAGATTTAACTATGTTAAGCAGAATTCTGTTATTCCTATTTGACACCTCAATTAATTGAGCGTCAATTGCAGAAAAACTGGTACACAATACCCTCATTGACCATATAGTCTTTGCGTTATCCCAAGAAATACTCATGTCCACGATCAGATCGAAATGTTTTGATAAGTTTACCTAACCTGTGCTCCATATCAGTCTCAACACTTTCGGAATATACCAAAAATTTAAGACTTGTATCGCATCAGATAAATTTGTCCAAAACATGAATAATTTTGCTTGGATGTTCATAAGACCACACGTGTTTATGTGTACTGACTCCAATTATTCTTTATGTCTATTTCATTTGGCTGATTAAGCCCTTAGGGTTATCTATCATTCAAAACAGGATTCACAAGTTTGGTTTAGGCTCCCCTGCCACACTAGGTAATAAACCTTCTTTAACCAATCTTTGAATCTCATTTTGACTGATTACAACCCAAAAATAGACACTAAAAATACAATGAGTCAGGAATAACAAATTTTCTCTTAACACTCAATCTAGAAGATGCAACATTAGTTTTCACATCCTGCAAATATTAAGAGCTTGTGGTTATAGTATATTGACCATCTTTCAATGCACCAGAAGCAATCGCACATCTAATCAATTTTATAAAACCAGTTTTACAAAATAACAACACAGTTTTTATAAACCAAAAGTGAAACAAGAATTAGATTGCATCTAACATCTATGCATAGAGATAATTCTCTAATACTAATATCCCCATACTCTCTAATTTCAGATGTAAAACTCCCACTGACTTAGCTACAACCTTGACATCAAGTCAAGTACAAATATATATCCATATCATCGAGGTTTCTGGATTCCTGAAATCCTTGTAACAAATTGCAAACATATTTAGTGGCTCTAGAATCTATCCATCAGGAATTAATAGATACAACCACATAATATGACTTAATGATTAATTATACATTTTTCTATACTACGTCATTGCTTAGATAATTTATCCTTTAGTGTCTTAGTTAGCAACAAAAGAAACAGTTTCCTTCGCCCTCAACCTACACTACCTTATTCCCTTTAACCTTTTGGATACCTATGTTTTGTGCTAACCTAGTCCTATTATCATCCTTCTTCTTTCACTTTGGCCTAGAAAAAGATGGTATAGACTAGGTTAGATTGATAGGAACGCCCATACTTTTAATTATCCCTTTATCTGTTACCAATTCTATAAGAATATCAGCGAGTGTGAACTCAAAGTAGTTCCTTATTTCGTTCACTCTAAAATAGTCGAACGAGTTTGGTAACAAGACAATAATTATGTCAACTTGAAACTTACCACCCAAGTCAGCCCTATTGACCTCCTGTTCAATTTCTAAATAATAAACAATCATTTTCAAAATTTAATCTTTTACTGGAGATCTTTAGGCTATCTTGATGGTATTTAAATTTGACACAGTACTTAGACATATACTCTATCTAATCTCAGTAAAACATCTCATTGATATTTAACATGATGCTTGAAGAAAATAAAATAATGTAAATGTTAACTTTGCAACGTATTCGAGATAAACTCTAGAATATTACACCAAGTCATATCATTTGCCTTATTTCACTTATTAAAAGTATTAATGTTCTCTTGGATATCTTAAAGTAAAAAAGATTAGGTTTAGGAGTAGAAAATACATTTTATACTATTACGTTGTGAATAAAATATCTAAGTTCCTTTTTCCAATCTGTATAAGGTCCAATTAGATTGAATATGTAAGCAAGTAGATAAAATGGATTAGACATAATAAATCTGAATATAAATGCGTTCATACAATAAGAAAGGTGAATTATTTAATACTATCATGCATATTTAAAATTAAAATGAGTTTGTCAACCACATAGTATAATAAATCTCAATGGAATAATAGTTCATTATCACTATTGATGAACAATCCTTTTTTATTAATGCAACTCTCTCAACTTCGTAGCATAATAAATCACACAATCAATATGTCAATAACTTATCCTGATGGAGGAGTTCATTATTACTATTGTTAAGATTCATTTGCTATTAGGTGAGCACTTCCATTAAAATAATAATATGTGGGTCCCTTAACCACTGCATGAAAAATCAGATAACCAATACGCCAATAACTTATTCTGTTGAGTTCATTATTGCTATTGGAGGGCAAATCCCACCATTTCCATATCTCTTAAGACAATGTCTTGTCCATCTATATGAAATAATTCCCGATTATGTTTACCCTTTCTAAAATCAACTAGTGTAGACCACTCCGTTAGGGAGCTAACACTATTGATTTTAGATTGAGTGTAAAAGGTTATTAATGCTCCAATGAAAAATAAAACATTAAATATCTTGTCATTATAATCTAGACTCTTCAAATCATGCGTAGGGCCTTATTTTTAATGACCTAATTACAATGAACATTTAATATTTTTATTTTCATGAGACAACCATTTTTGTAATATTAAGACTCTTCAAATCATACGTGGGGCCTTATTTTTGAAGATCTAATTACAATGGTTATAAAAACAAAGGCCATAGGGTAATGTATAAAAATCCCCGCTCCCACTCAATTTTTAATTATTTACAATTAAAAACTAAATAATTATTAAGTGCTGTAATTATTGCACCCCATTAGACTCCCACTATTTTTTAGTAGCAGAGAATTACTTTAAAATCCACTTTAGGGCAATAATTCAC
Organism: Cornus florida; assembly: GCF_030987335.1. Taxonomy (NCBI): domain Eukaryota; kingdom Viridiplantae; phylum Streptophyta; class Magnoliopsida; order Cornales; family Cornaceae; genus Cornus; species Cornus florida. The sequence continues at coordinate 54,265,553 of NW_026775579.1, read as the reverse complement.
TCTTTAATGAGTGAAAACAATGCAAAATAATCATAAAATAAGCCTGGAGGTCCACCGTAAGGTCCCGTGAGCTTGCAGGAGCCAAGAAACAGCCCAGACGTGCACCCACGCGCCCCACACACTCATGCACGCGCCATATGCGCCAAAAGTTACGTGCTGCCATGCGCTTAAGGGTGCTGAAACTTGCTGGCGCGTGGTCCTCACGCGCTAGCTACTTGGTGCGCATTGCTGCTGCGAAGCACTAGATAATCTCTCCCTCCAATTATTGATCCGACAGCTGGTGGTACGACGGCATATAGATTGCGCCGCACAGGATCGATCTCCCCCCACTCCAGCGCTGCCTTGCCGGCGGCGCTTCTCTGGTTGCCGGAAAAACACCGGAAATTGCAGAAAATATTTTAAAAAATTCCAAAAATTAAATTAGGCACTAAAAAATTCCAGAAAAATTTCTAAAAAATCTCAGAAAATTCTTGAAGCCTAATTTAACCCTCTTGGACCTTCTTGAAGCTTCATAGCATCATTTGATGAAGATTACATGGCTTTAATAATATTTAGAATTTGAAATACAATGAAAAAAATTAAATTACATCATTGAACTTTCAAATGACTAAATCAAAGCCTTAATTACTAGGGGTGGCAATTCTGTTCGTGGGTTGTGTTCGTGTCGTGTCAATGTAAGGTATTATACTAAATAAGTAAACCTAAACCCAACCCATTTAATAATCGTGTCAAAATCCTCAGCACTAACCCAACCCGTTTATTAAACAGGTAAACGTGTTAACCCGTTTAATGACCTGTTTATCAATACGAGACATTTAATATTTGATCAAATACTAAATAATAGAAAAAAAATTGTCATAATTAACCCAAATATTTAAAATATAAAGAAAAATCTCATGGCATAGACAAGGTTTATGTTGAAATGACTTAACTATACATAGTAATTGGGTTTAAACAAGTAACATATTACATATGTCATATTCACGATTATAACATGTTGAATTAAATGGGTTATAAACGTGTTACACAGGTTGAACCCCTCAACCCTAACTCGACACGGTTAAATAAACGGGGTTAATCATATCGACCCTTTTATGACCCAAACCCATTTATGGTAAACCCAAATCCTTTTAACTCGTGTCGTGTTCGTGTCGTGTTATCATGTCGTGTCTTAATTTGCCACCCCTATTAATTACATTCAATAAACCTATAAGCTTCATCTATGGCCCAAATATACATCATCATTCATTAACAATTATACATATATCAATAAATATATATATGCATATATAATTTGGATCCATGAATGATGATTTTGATAAAAATATGATCTCTAGTAATGAATCAAACCATGCTCTGATACCACTATTGGGAAACGTGCAAGTTTTAAAACTTTCTGAGGGATTTTCATACATAGATCTTGATTCATCATCTAAAGACAAGTTTTATGCAAAAAAAAAAAAAAAAAAAAAAAAATAAGACTCTATGAACTAGACACCCCTACCTCAAATTAGGGTGAGAATCCTAATCCCACCGAAATCAAAATGCTTCCCTTGCGAAACTGGCTTTGTAGGATAAAAGAGGAGGCGAAGGAGATCAACCTTTCCTCTTAAAATAACCCTAAAACCCTCCACCCTTGCCTTCGCTGAAATCTCAAAGTGTTCGAATGGCCTAAAAAATCACCTCATCTTGTAGATCAACAGATGTTCTACAACATCTCTAACTAACTACTCTTCCAAATCCCATCTCCAATAAACCCAAAAATCCAAAGTGGATCAAATCTCTAATTTCTTTCTATAGGTGTGTAAATGAGAAGGAGATGAGAAACTTTCCTTTCTTGAACACTCTCAAAATCAAAGGTTAAGGACTTTAAATTGAAGTTTTTCTAAACTTACTCATGAAGGGTGATATATAATTAGTTATAAAGAGAGAAAATGTGAGGAGAAAGATGATGAATAGTGGCCAAATATTTCATATATATAGTCATACACAACTTCTTGCTAATTACGCCATTTAATTCAAATTTTCATAGCTAATTACTCCTTTCCTCCAAGCAACTTTCATAAAATTACGCTAACGCAACATCTCACCGAAATGATAACAATAATGCCTTCCAACGGCCTTCCATTTAAGCCCTCATTATTTCCACACAATCGGGCGACCCCGGACCCACACGGGACCTCCCAGTCCAAAGATCCAAAAATGGCCACAATGAACTCAAGTGAGTTTTATTTTAAACCCAAAGTAACATCCCAACCAACTCCTGAAACACCGTGGCATGCATCCCCGTGCACCATTAAAATAATAAAAAAAATGGTCGAAAAAAAAATCAAAAAAATCTAGGACGTCACACCTACCCATTTTCTAAGCATAAGTGAGAGTCATGTGTAACTCATGCGTATGAGCAATGTCCGTAACTCCGTCAATTCTCCCCGGTTAAGAACTCTTCTCCAAAGAGTAAAGTTGATAGTATGGCTTACAGCAAAACGCATCATCAATACTCCATATAATATTAAGATATGGATAAAGTTTTCATCGAACATGATAATATGAAATATTTTCAATATAAGAAGCATCATTGTGATGGCCAAGATTATCTTCGATCCAATCCATATACCATGGCAAAAATGGTAGGAGGAGAAGGGTTTGTGCTAGAGAAAATGTAACTCCACATGTAGGAATAAAAGCTAACAAAACATTAGGCTTTGAGGTGCCTTGGTTAGTGACGAATGTAGAATTGTGGAACTTGTACAAAAAATAAAGAAAACCTGCAAACACTTAATTAAAAATGTATAGTAATAAGTAGGGTCAAACCACACATTCAATATGAGATTTCCCTATACAACTTGAATTCAAAACATCAATTAAAAGGTTGGAAAAATAATTTATTTTTTTAATTTTTGAATAATGAAATTAATAAAAAGAATTAATACTAAAGAAAACAAAATTTTCAAGGAAGTAGAATCCACCACCATAGATCAATATAAATAAATTGTTTAATTTCCTTGTATAAATTTTTCCTAAATAAATAAACACTTCACCAGTCCAATTAGAACTTGAAAAGATGTAGGAGAATATAACATTAAACACTTAGATATTTATGAGTGATGTTCTTGTAAAATCTCTTCGACTACCTCTTGCTTGCTAGAGAGAATAAATAGTGTCAGGCATTTCCCGTATTTCCATTAATTGGCATAAAATGAACAATCCTTCCTTTATTTCTCTAGCAAAATGTATTGTAAATAGTGGTAGTCATTCTTCATATTTTCACTACACTATATGTACACTTTGGCATATCACGAAGAATACTTCCTCTATTTTTTCTAGTATCTAACCTTCATCGAAAGGTTTATCTCATTGAGATTCACAAAGAATTCTCTGTAAAGGAATTTTTAATACAAGAAATACAAAATATTTATTTAAATATAACCATGGTAGCTTCTGTTGGGAAACGTGCAAGTTTTAAAACTTTTTGAGGAATTTTCATACATAGATCTTGATTCATCACCTAGAGACAAGTTTTATGCAAAAATAAATTATGTTATATCATTCAATTAATAGATTGAATATTTACGTCAAAGGTTTGAGTAAATCTTAGATTTCTCCTCTAAAGTGAATGTTCTCACTTATTGTAGATCCCTTTGCTAGATGCTATTTCCTTAGATCTCCATCTTCTTGGTAATGGTTTTGCCTTTAGGAATCACCCATAAGCCTCTATGAATGACCTTGGAAAATTAGGCTTGTTGGAGCCTCCATTAGATGAGAAAACAGACCCTAAAATATAGAGAGAGAAAAAATATATTCTTTTTTCTTTTCTTCCAGAAGTTTGCCCTAAAATATACATGAACCCATGTATATATAGGCAACATAAAAATAAGAAAAGGAAACAATAAATCATTCTCCATCTCTAATTCACATATCTCAAATCTAATAGAATTCTAATATTAAGTTGGGCTATGAGTGAGAAGCCTATTGAGCTTATTATTTTCTTAGCTACAATGAATTAATAATCGGCCCGGTCCATGGACCAAATTAAATTAATTCATTAATTAATTTCTACTCCACTAAAAGAAATTAACTGAACTCCAATTAAAAAATAAATAACCTCTAAGTCAATGTTGCACTTTGACCCCTCTACGCATAATTAGTGTGATGAGCGCTGAAAAATACATATTTAAACCCCCTAAGTGAGGGTATTTTAGTCTATTTATCTATCTTTATTTACCTCGTTTTAGTACTTATTTGTGTTTTTGTCTATTTCAGGTCAATAATGTTAAAATGAGCTAAAAATGGTTTCTTAAACCCTTTTTGGAGTGAAACTAAGTCTTTGTGAGAATTTTGGAGCAAAAGGAGGTTGATTCGGAACAAAATGAGGCTGATACTGAAAAACTGCCAAGTGAGATCTATCGCAGAAAAGTTGGATCGATCGAACCCAGATCGATCAAAAGTTGGATCGATCGAACCTAGTTCGATCGAAGAAAAGTGAGATCGATGGAACTCTGATTGATCGAACTTATCTCTGATCGATCAAACTGTTCACGAAAGTTATTAAAAAATAGATCTAAATCTCATTTCGAACCAACTCGGGTAGAGCTTGAAAGAGGAGATCCTAGGGCCGAGTTCTCACATTTTTGGGCTCTCAAAGCCTTGTATATAGGAGGGATTCAACCAATTTTGTAGGGAGATCCATATTTTTACATTGTAATTTCTATATTGTTGTAGCTTTCTCTCTCTAGAAAAGTTAGAGATTAGGGTTAGAAGAAAAGAGAAGAGTAGAGGCTCCAGGAACACATCTCTAGATCTACACACACTCTCTCTCTAGAATTCAACAAAGAAGAAGAGAAAAAAGATGGAGCCATGTTTAGGGATTACCCTTGAGGGTTTCATGACCACATCCACCTCCTCCATGATTGGCTAGATCTATACTTAGGGCTTAGATGAGCCCTAAGTCTTGTGTAATTTAAATCCTTGTATTTTTATTTTTGGGGATTTATATATATTTATTGTTGTGATTATTGGTTAGCCTTATGATTGTTGATTCAATTCTTCCTTATGATTCTCCATTTTAATTACATGTTGTCTTATGTGTGATTATTTGGGAGTTGATCTCTACACTAGATTTTCTATGTTGGTTGCATGTCTATGTGTGAATAATTAAGGATTTAGTGATGGCTAAGCATGGGTTTTCATTGAATGGGTTTATAAACTAATTTAATGGATTATACTTACACTTGATGGGTTGTTCTAGAATTTAATTCATGTTTGTAGGTAGGTAGACAATCTATGCTTGATTTGATACTCCACACTTATTATTGCAAATTCCATGATTCTCTAGATTTACGTGTGCTCTCATTAGACCCATTTGTTAACTAATTGGTGGATTATGCCTTTGTCTTGGTAGGTTGTTCTACACTTAGTTTACTTGTTGGTTAGGTAGACAATTCACTTTTGCATTAAATAGTTCACACTTTTACATGCAAATTGTGTTTATGTTTGTGGCCACATCTTGTTTGCAATAATGTATTCCCCATTAATGGAAAACAAGTGGTTAATTACATGAGCTTAGTGGTGATTCCAACACCCTAAGACCTCTCTTCATATCTCTTAAATCCCTATCTCTCACCAGTTTACTTTACTTGCATTTTAATTTCATTGCACCTTAGTTTAATCAACCAATCTTTCTCTTTGCAATCAATTGCTTCATTAGAGTCGAAGTTAAATTCCAACACCTATAATCTCTTGGGACGATCCCTTCTTACTCATACTGCATAGTATAGGTGTTAAGCGGTTTATAAATTTAAAGTATGATGCCCATTTGACACTAATTTCCAAACTAAAAGTGTTGTGCATTATTTTGTGCACACGCTCGAGTCATAGCATAATTTTGGCACTGTTGCCAGGTGTTGACCTTAAGGATTTCATCCAAGGACAATCTAGTTGTTTTGATGATAACAAACCATTAATGGTGTTTAAGGACTAATGTTTTCATTGAGTGTTATATAGATTATTCCCATTCAAAGAATGACCTCAATGAAGCTATAAAGATCATTCCAAGTATTCCATTATTCAAGATCACATCAATGAAAGAAATGAATACAAAGAAGACTTGAAGTTGCAAGGAACCAAATGTAAAGTCCATCCAAAGATAGCTTGGACTACAACGAGTAAGAAAACAACTCAAAGAAAGGAAGAAAGCGAGTCCATCTGAAAGCCTACATGATCATGAACAAAGCGTGAAGAAAGGGGTAGACAGGATGGTGAGTGTTTAGGATTCAATGTTAAAGTATTTATGAATCCATTTGAAGCTCATCTCTATAGGACCATGCATATCATATCATCATTCGTATGCTCCTATATCCATTAGCAATTGACTATGCACTTCATTCATATACAATTGACATATGGAGTCTTTGCTAAAGAGTAAGTTAGTTCAAGCTTGCATAAGCTTTGAAAGAACTCATCACTTGTGATAGAAATGCTAAGACCATGTATATCAATCATAAAATTCATATTGGTCAACAATTAAGGCATCAGAAGCCTTTATTACTATGAGTTGGTAACGGACATTAGGACCCCAGAATGTGCGTCATGAAAAACTGTGTTTTTGGCTAAGTGTGAAAAATGAATTTTTGAAATAATGATTATTTCAAAATAATTTTTCCTGGTAATAACTCTTTATACTTCAACTAGCCTAAACTAATTTTATCAGAATTTTTAACCAAGTCTACAGTGGTCTACATAAGGATTCATTTTTACCAAAACTGTCGGAAATCCAAATTTGTACTAACACTGAATTTCTATATTTTGATTTAGTTGAATTTCAATTTTTTAGTATTTTCTATTGAATCCAAATGGGGGGTACTTCCTTATTTACATTGTAAACTTAAAGTAAAGTAAAGACATTTTCTTAAATGTTTTCAATGGAAATGAGCTATGTGCACATGTCCTGTACTGAAAGTCCTATGCATAAGCTGTCTGTCAAAACTGTTAATACACATGTCGACTGGTTTGATGCACATGTCGACCGGTATCTAGGCAGTGGCAAAAATCCAAGTTGAAGCTCACACATGTCGACCGGTTTGACACACATGTCAACCGGTATCTAGGCAGTAGCAAATGTCCAAATGGAGCTCAGTAGATGTCGACTGGTTTACAAGAGATGTCAACTGGTTTACAAGAAATGTCGACCGGTTTAGAGTACACATCAATCGGTTCAAGCCAAGATGTCAACCGGTTTATCCACATGTCAACCGGTTTGGTCGCAGATATGCAGATTTCAAACTGTAACGGCTATTTTCTTCTCGACCCTCGTGCATTCCACTCCCAACAGCTATATTGAGCTTGGAAACTCTATAAATAGAGTGGGGAATGTCTTAATAACTAAGAGACATCATTTGAAAGACTTCATATTGCATTAAAGAGAGCTTTTGTTCTCAAATCTTCTCTTCATCTCTCTTATTCACTCATATACAAATCTTGAGAGACTTAACTTAGGATTCAAAGGGCTTTTGCTCTAATTCGAATCTTCATAGAGCTTTTGCTCTATTCTTCACTTGAGAGATCTTATTGAGCTCATTAGAGCTTTTGTTTTTCATTTATATTATTTTCTCTCATTTATATCATTTATAGAGTTTGAGCTTCATTGATATTCATATATACTCTAGTTGAGAGCTAAATTTGTACATCAATCTTTGAGAGATATTTCTTGTACTTCATTGTTCATATTACTATCAATTGTAAGGGGTTGGTTTGACCCACCGGGTTGGTGTGACCCAAAGGAAGACTAAGGGAAGATTGTTCTCTTAGCAATGAGTTGCTTCATGTAAAGGTTTGCTCTCCACCCGTAAGGAGAAGCCATAGTGGATTGGGAAGTCTTAAGAAGGGTCTTAAGCCGAGGAGTAGGAGTTTCTGAACCTCGCTAAAATCGCCAAGTCATTGTTTGCAATTTCTCTTCCCTATCTCTTTTACTTTTATGCTTTGAATTGATTATCTAGTTCATTTGGTTATTGCATAATTATTTTAAGAGACTAGTTAGTAATCATATTTATAAATTGCGAAAATTAGCCATTGACTCTATTCACCCCCCCTCTAGAGTCAATTCTTGGGTAACACCAGGGATTAATGGTTTTGTTGGAATTAGGCTAGACAATAGTGTTCATTCGATTGTTTCTTTTTTTATTTTATTTTCCATTGTATATTCTTTTCTCATTCTTGATATTAATTGTTCAATTAGGTACTTGACTACAAGAAAGGTAAACTTTGGAACTTAAAGCAATCATTAGAGCTTGAAGCTAACATTGAAATTTGAAGTTACTTAAAGACCTTTGTCAGCATTTCTTGAAAATCTCGTAGTTTAATTGTTTCACTTCTTTGCATGCTTGTGATAGCCCTTGTTGAGGCTAATTTTATTGCTTAAATTTTTGTCTAAGCAATGGCCTGTGTGGAGGCCAATATTTGTTGCATTTGGATTTTGAATTTGGATGGAGCCATTGTTTGATCCAAGTTTGGGGAAAAATTACTTCCCCTCACCTTATGTCCCTCCACCATATTTTGATCCTTATGAAATTGAGTCCAATTCATTTCAACATGCATCATCTTATTATGGACTTGACTATTCTTATTATCCTCCTTGTGACTATTACCCTCCCCCACCATTTTATGATGAACCAACTCCACCACCTTCTAGGTACTCACCCGGATTTGAAGAAAAAGTATTAGCTTTACTTGATGTGCATATTTCACAAACTCCACTTATTAATTCTCATTCTCAAACTTTAGCCAAGCTTGAAGCTCAAGTTAAGCAAATTGCAAGTACTCTTTCTTGTCAACAGGAGAAGGAAGAGACAAATGAAAAAATGGCAAGAACTTCAATTTATATAAATGAGGATGATGAGAGTGAAGAGGAAGAAGTCGTAAGTGAGCTAATGCCTAGCACTCTATCTTGTATAGAGGAGGAAGTGGCAAATGAGTTAGTGGCTAGCCCAATAGAGCATAACATGATTAATGAGGACTTTTCTTGTTTTGATTATGATTTTATCTCGACCATTGCTAATTTAGAGAGTGAGGAGATGGTGACCACTATTGAGGTAGAAGAGAAGGAAGAGGAACTTGTTGAAGAGGGTCTTCCTTCTATTATCTCCAAAGATCCTCTTGAGACATGCCTTTTTGAAATGTATAAAAATTGTGGTTTTGACCTTAAAAGCTCCAAAAATGAAGTGAACTCTCTAATGGACTCCTTAGCTAACTTGGAAAGTGAGGAGATGGTGATTTTTGAGGAAGAAAAGAGGGATGAAGAAAGGGTGTTTCCTATTAATCCAAATGAGTCTTTAACAGACAATGCCTCACCAATTATCAAAGTGAATGATCATTTGAATGTGTTTCAAGAACACAACAAAAAGGCAAGCCTAACCACGATTGATTTTGTTTTCAAGACCGTGGATGAAAGGAACGAAATCATCTCTTTCATTTCTTTTCAAGTCATTCTTTTGGAGGATGATTTCATTGTCATACGTGAGGCATCAAATGAGAAAATGGAAAAAAAGGATCAATAAAGATGTTTCATATCCGGTTTTTGATTCTTTTGATTAATGAGTTGACCCAATGTCTTACTAGAGACGTTAAACATTAGTATTTGTAGAGTTTCAAAGCTCTATTCCTCCTTCATTTCTTTTTATTTTTTGTTCTTGTGTACATTCTTCCATCCAATTTTTAATTTTTATTCTTGTTACCATCATTGGGGTTTAGCATAGGATTTTCTGCACTTTCATCTCAAAATGAGGCATTTTGTGCCAGTTCGATCGATTACAAGAGATATTCGATCGATCGAACATCATCTTTGCATATTCTTATCTCTCGGTTCCATCATTCGAACATATCCTGCATATTTCAGTTCTCTGTTCCATCGTTCGAACTTACTATCCGATCGATCAAAGATCCCTCAATCGATCTGGATACCCCTGTGATCGATCTCACTTCCATATTTAGAAAAATTTTCAAAGCTCTGCAAATTTCATACCTATGTCTTATCGTGCGAGCATAGAGATCAATCATAGCTTTGCCCCTTTGACTTTTTGAATTTTTCCTTTTTGAATTTTTATTTTATTTTATTTTATATTTTATTTTACTTTTATTATTTTCTTTTATTTTGTTTACTTACTTTTCTCTTGAAAAAAAAATAAAAAATAATAATTTTTCAAAGTAGTATTCTGTCTTGCTAGAGACGTTAAACTTAGCACCCACATGACACATTGTGTCTTTTATCTCTTGTATCATACATGTTCATGTTCATTCTTATTTCTTTATCTTTCTTACATTTTGTTTCATTGTACATACTTTCATTTAAATAAATAAAAAAATTTGCATTCTTTATTTCATTGCATTTTCATTTATTGCATTTTTATTTCTTTGCATTTTATTGTGTGTGTGTACATACTTGTTATGCCAAAAAAAGAGTTTTTATTTTTTTTTTTCATTTTTATTTTTTTTTTCGTTCTTGCATCCTTTCTTACTTTTTGTTTTTCATTTCTTGCATTGTACATATTCTTTCATTACATTTTGCCTTCTTTATTTTTATTTTTGCATTTTGTTCATACATTTTATTATTTGTTTTTCTTACATTTTGTATATACTTACTTTCATTAAATGTAAAAAAAAAAAAAATTCACCCGTGTGCCCTTATTTGTAGTCACTACTTTCATGCTTTAGCTAGGGCTTGATCTCATATCTCTCTTTTATCTTATGTTATATTGCCTTAGAATGCATGATTTGATTATTCTTATCCCATTTGATATTTGATGTGAGTTTACTAGTGTGGTTATTCAAATAGGTTATTGATTCCAAGTTTGGGGGAGACGTCTTTCGAATTGGATCACTACCGAGTTTCATGTCTTTGCTACCACGGTATATTCTTTTCATCTTTTCCATTGTTCTCATTGCACATTGAGGACAATGTGCGATTTAAGTTTGGGGGTAAGGTGACTTTGTTGCATTCTACTTAAGTTTGAGACTTAATTGTATGATTGAGATTTGGGATCCACTCGAGCGATGATTTTGATCTTTTGAGGACTATATTGCTTAGAATTTAAAAATTGCTTGGCTTGAGAGTCCAATACTCCTTATATGTCTTGTGGATGCCATTTAGGAGTAAATTTCTTGAAAGATTGATATCATGCTTGCATTTGTGGTCTACATCATCCTGATTTTGTGATTGTTTTGAGATTCACTCTAGGATTCTACACTAGAACAGGCGCATACTAGCATTCATTTGTGGGGTACATGCTTTGTTGATTATTGAATTGGTTATATCCCAATTGGGCTAATAGTGCATTGAAAGCTTTCATTTTGACAAAAATGGATAACAATCCCTTTTCATTGAGTAGCCGAGATTCTAGCCTCATCAAGCACTGAATTTATCGTGCCGAAAGGTAGAGGGCCAAAACCCTAAGTTAATAACTTGTTTGAAAAAAAAAAAAAAAAAAAAGTTACAAAAAGTAATAAAAAAAGTGAGGACTCTTCCCAAAAGGTGAGAAGTAAGAAATAATTAGATGGAGGTTATTTTTATTTGTAGCCTAGTTGATTTGAGCTTGTAAGTTCTTAGGAGTGTTTGAACACCTAATGCCCTAAAGCCGTCCGGTTTGGGAGTTATTGACCTAACGTTAGACCTCATGGATCGCTAGAAATCTTAATAGATCAATATATTGCACTATGCTTCCATCTTTGATCCTTGGGGCTAGTACAAAAAAAAAAAAAAAAAAAAAAATCGAATGAAAAGAATAAGCGCATCTAGATCAATAAAGCTTTAATAAAAGGTCCACATTTTGTTTTGATGATCGGTACTAGATTTGTATGCTAGTTTGAGGGTAATGATGTGATCATTTCTTTAGTTGGCTTAGATAGTAACATACTTCATGCCAGTCCACTCAAAAAGGATTCTAGTGTTATTTTGATTTGCATGATCATTTTCTTGATGTGTAGAGGACTATATTTGCTTGCTTGATGTTGAGATTTTGAGAGATTGCTTGGAAATGGTTGAAAAATTGCATACTTGAGGTAGTTTTCTCCCAATACTTGTTTGGAATATTGGTGCCTCTTTTGTGAAAATGAGCTTAATGTTTATGGGTATCATTTCTAGAAACCCTCACGAGACTTAACTCGTCCATTAGGGGTAACTTAGGGGTTTAAAAGGTTTGTTGCATATGCTAAATGTAATCGTGTTTCCTACGAAAGTAACATTATCCAATTATTACTTTCTAGTTCATAGTTAATTAGTTGTTTATTTCATTCCTTTACTTTATAGTTCATTGCTAGGGACTAGCAATATTTAATTTTAGGGGTGTGATGAGCACTGAAAAATGCATATTTAAACCCCCTAAGCGAGGGTATTTTAGTCTATTTATCAATCTTTATTTACCCATTTTAGTACTTATTTGTGTTTTTGTCTATTTTAGGTCAATAATGTTAAAAAGAGCTAAAAATGGTTTCTTAAGGCCTTTTGGGAGTCAAACTAAGTCTTTGTAAGAATTTGGAGCAAAAGGAGGCTGATTCGGAGCAAAAGGAGATTGATACTGAAAAATTACCAAGTGAGATCTATCGCAGAAAAGTTGGATCAATCGAACCCAGATCGATCGAAAAGTTGGATCGATTGAACCGAGATCGATCGAAGAAAAGTAAGATCGATCGAACTCTGATCAATCGAACTTATCTTTGATCGATCAAACTGTTCGCGAAAGTTATTAAAAAGCAGATCTGAATCTCATTTCGAACTAACTCGGGCAGAGCTTGAAAGAGGAGATCCTAGGGCCGAGTTCTCACATTTTTGGGCTCTCAAAGCCTTGTATATAAGAGGGATTCAACCATTTTTGTAGGGAGATCCATATTTTTACATTGTAATTTCTATATTGTTGTAGCTTTCTCTCTCTAGAAAAGTTAGAGATTAGGATTAGAAGAAAAGAGAAGAGTGGAGGCTCCAGGAACACATCTCTAAATCTACAAACTCTCTTTCTCTAGAATTCAACAAAGAAGAAGATGGAGCCATGTTTAGGGATTACCCTTGAGGGTTTTATGACCGCATCCACCTCCTCCATGATTGGCTAGATCTACACTTAGGGCTTAGATGAGTCCTAAGTCTTGTGTAATCTAAACCATTGTATTTCTATTTTTGGGGATTTATATATATATATATATATATATATATTGTTGTGATTAGTGGTTAGCTTTGTGATTGTTGATTCAATTATTCCTTATGATTCTTTATTTTAATTACATGTTGTCTTATGTGTAATTATTTGGGAATTGATCTCTACACTAGATTTTCTATGTTGGTTGTATGTCTATGTGTGATTAATTAAGGATTTAGTGATGGCTAAGCATGGGTTTTCATTGAATGGGTTTGTAAACTAATTTTATGGATTATATTTACACTTCATAGGTTGTTCTAGAATTTAATTCATGTTTGTAGGTTGGTAGACAATCTATGCTTGATTTGATACTCCACACTTATTATTGCAAATTCCATGATTTTCTAGATTTATGTGTGCTCTCATTAGACCCATTTTTTAACTAATTGGTGGATTATGCCTTTGTCTTGGTGGGTTGTTCTACACTTAGTTTACTAGTTGGTTAGCTAGACAATTCACTCTTACATTAGATAGTTCACACTTTTATATGCAAATTATGTTTATATTTGTGGCCACATCTTGATTGCAATAATGTATTCCCCATTAATGGAAAGCAAGTGGTTAATTACATGAGTTTAGTGGCGATTCCAACACCCTAAGACCTCTCTTCATATCTCTTAAATCCCTATCTCTAACTAGTTTACTTTACTTGCATTTTAATTTCATTGCACCTTAGTTTAATCAACCAATCTCTCTCTTTGCAATCAATTGCTTCATTAGAGTCGAAGTTAAATTCCAACACGTATAATCTCTTAGGACGATCCCCTCTCACTCATACTACATAGTATAGGTGTTAAGCGGTTTATAAATTTAAAGTTTGATGCCCACTTGACACTAATTTCCAATCTCAAAGTGTTGTGTATTATTTTGTGCACACGCTCGGGTCGCATCAGTTATCGGATAAATAAAGCCATCAATCCGACTACTTAATTAATATATTTATTTTGGTACCTTTGATTATTTCTGACTCGATCACAATAAAACATTTATTTGACAAAAATAATAATTTAAATAAATAAATATATAATAAATCATTTTGTTTGAAAACACACGAAGGCTTTCGAATTTAATTTGTGATCAACCATAATCAATGCAAAATAAATTCAAGTAGCATTGATACAAATATTGAGAATATAACCCTCTAACTATTAATTATATAACTACCCAAAGTGTCGGTCTAAGGATCCCGAAGTATCCGCCGAACAAATCAAAGTTATTATTAATTAATAAAAGAGTTTATACTTCTCTCATACTTAAAAGTCAAATGTCATGACAGTGATAGGGAGCAATTGTATACGACGACTCTCGCAATATATCTCAACCTAACGTAGATCTAGTTCAAGTCTTAATTAATTATGAGTTCATCCATAATTACCGACTATGAACAATTTATGATTACTATTGATATTCATGTATTGATCAACATCACATACATATATAAATATCTCTTGTAATCAAGTGGACACTATCAATTCCATAATGAATCGAAACATAATACATTGAATTCACCAATTGTATAAAGCATAAATATTTCAGATACGTCTGGAACATATGTCACTTTAATCCAAATAGGAATTCGTTATGCCAGGGCATATAAATCCCATCAGCTTCATCACTCCGTTGAGAGAGATTATTATACTAAAATAAGATCAAGAAAAGAATAAATGAAAACATAACTAATTTTATTGAATGAGAAAAAAATAACAAAAATAAATACATAAGGATTGAGCTTTCCTCCACTCTCACTTTTTTCCCTCACTCTGTGTATATGTTTCTCCCCTTCTGAGAGTCCCTGTTTATAAAGTTTAAAAGGGAACACCTAGTAGGGAAAAAGAAAATTTTAAATTTTAAATTACGAGAGGGAAAATAAAAGAAAATAAAAAATAATTGTTAGAATCCGGTGCTTTCTAATTTGAACTAATATTTGCTACTGATTTGATGGAGCCTCAATTTGAATTTGAATTGTTGATATTTTTCCCACCAATTCAATTTTGAATTTGAATGCCCGTGTATAAAACAAATAGAGCAATTGCAACCAAGTCTTGAAGTTAAGACCTCTTGTGAAGTAGGTTATACATTGGACCATCTCTCCTACAATGTTTCTGGTGTTCTTCTTCAGTTATAAATAAACTCTCATCCTTTTTGCAGCCATAATTTCACACATTTTGTGTCATATTTTCCTCTTTCTTCTCGTTCTAAAATTTATATCTATTAAACATAAAACCAATATATAATAATACTTAAATAATATAATATATTAATAAAATATTTATTTGAGTACATAAAATAATGGGTTTTGTGCACCTATGAGTTAGGTGACAAATATTCCACATGAAAAGTTGGACTAATACTAATGGCAAGTCAAATGAATATGCATTAGGTTTGGATTTATAAATGATGTGGAAATATCTAGTAACTCGGGTTTGTAATGTCTTGAATGATTTGTGAGGATAAAGTTAGTGTAAATGAATTAGAACACAATCTCCTTTAATGAATGCATGATTCCTATTATAAGCATGTTCAACAAATTCATAATTATAACTCAAGTCAGTTTCTTGTTGCTTATTGGCATGAAAATTATGGACAAGCTGAACAAAAGAATCAAGAAATTCAAACGAATACAAATGTGGAAGTGATAGAATATAATCAATGGACTGATATGACAAAGAATTACAAATAATCTGGAAAGAACAACTACCAGTACTACACTGATTGGTCAAACTAGCATAAGCAAACTCCATGATAAGCAAAATAAGTCCCACACATTGAGGCGATTTACCACAAGACACTCAATCAAACACTCTAGACTTTAATTGATAACATCAATTTGTCTATTAATCTGAGGATGAAATGTTGAGAAAAATTTCAGATTCATTCTTCACAATGCCCAAAGTGTTTTTCAAAAACTGTTTTAATACTTAACATCTCAATTTGAAACAATGGACAAGTGGAATTCATGAATTCAAGCATTTTTTACAAGATGATCTTTAATGAATCCTTCCTGTAAAAATCCATTCACTTGTTGTTTAGGTCTAACACATTCCTTAGTAAACCATGATCCGAGAACCATTCACTTGTTTTTTACAAGGTTATGCATAAAGCAAGTCATGGACAATCATGGTGGAATAAGAATGGTTAAGGACAAAATTCCAATATAGAACTGAAATTGAATGAAATAAATAAAACTATGAACTAATAGAATGCATATGCAAGAAATTAAAAATGCAGTGAAGGTGTATCTGCCGAAATTCATGCATATGGTGGGAATGTTACAATAATGTGATACGAGTGATAACAGAGATAGTGGTTAATTTAATGAAAACGATGTTAGGAATTCACAAACACAGTTGGCAAATAGAACAATTAAAATCACACACATAAACAAAATGAGATTTACGTACTTCAATAAATTACTTACATTCACAGGCGAAGAAATACTATCTTTACTTCAATAATTTGATTTCACATTCTTTCTCCTATCACAAACTCAACTTACTTTCTTTCTCTACAATTATATCATTCTCTCTATACTTTTCTATGCATTGCGATGGTTGCTAGTACGGTGGGGTACTTGTCACGGCATTGAGGTTGTGTAAGTTTTGACTTGAGTAGGCATGGAGCTTCGTTGCTCCAGAGTTGTTCCGGTGTCGGTTCTTATCGAACTAATGGTATTGGCTCTTAGCTCGTGGATCGAGCTATTTGGTATATAGTCATCTTGATCTTCTTAGTTACATTTTGTGTGGTGCTTAGAGTACGACTTTCGAACGGATTCATATTTTATGGCAAGGTGCCCTTGTTGTGTGTAAGTTTCATATAATAGCGTATGGTTCTAGTGACCGTGGAGGTCAAGTGTACGAGTGAGGGTTTCGGTATAACTTTAGGAGGTTGGTGTTTGCGACTCAAGTCGTGGTAGGTGTGACGAGGGTTGATTGAGTCACAAATGTAGTCTATGGATTGTAAGGCTGTATCTCGAGCATATTGGAACGGCTTAAGGAAGTGTGTTAGTTTTGATTGTCATGAGAAGTTATTGGATCCTGTAGGTCTATGGTGATTTAGGACCGGTTGTCGGATGTAGATCATTTCATGGTCTTAAAGGAATCTGTTTTGGAGACTGGTTGTCGAGGAGTGATTCTCATTTAGGATTGTTACAGGAGTGTGTTACAGGTAATCGACTCTCGGTGAGTTGATTGCATGGCTCAGTCAATAAGTGGGGTTTTGAGTTAGCACGGCTGTTTAGAAGGTCTCGAGGTGAGGTATAGCCGTTAGTTTTAGCTGTGTAGTGCAGGGTTGCCTGATAAAGCAAGTAGTATGGGGTCATTAGAATGCTTGGTTGTTTATGGATGAAGTGATAGCTGGTGAGTATTGTGCTATCAAATGAATTGTGTTCTAGAATTTGAAAGCTGTGGATTCGGGTTGTATTCAGAATGCGTTTGACGTATTAGGAGATAGTGCATTGTTGGTGGTTTTGAGGAGACTGTTGGGTGTTGAGCATTCTAAGATTGTGCCCATTTTATTTCGAGAATTTGTCGGCATGGCATTGCCGTATGCAGGTTCTTTTCTAGTGGTAAATAGTGGTTGTTGTGGAGAGTATCGAGAGTTATGCTTGTTCTTTTGTTGCGATGATATTATTTTAAGGATGTTCGAGGAAAAATCCTTTAGTAGTGGCTTGATGGTCCGGTGGGATGATAAGATAAAACTGTGGTTAGAATAAGTGGCAGTAAAGGTGTTATGGTGTGATGATTAGTGCTGATGAGCGAAACAATTTGAGGCATGATCCGAATGTGGTTTGGGTATTATGAGTTGTTTGTTGTATGTTATCAAAAAGGTAATGGGGGTTGTGTATCAGTCAAGGTGATGGTGGATAGTTTAATCTTTAGAGCCAGTGAGAGCGGTGTTGCCATATAGGCATCTCTTTCTTTTGATGAATCAATGGATCGTTGTGACTGAGGTCACGGGTCTTGTGTGCACAGTGATCGAGGCAATGTTTCTTGGGGAGGTAGAGATGTAAGGTAAAGTATCATTTTATGATTTAGAGGTTATTGTTTGGAAGTGACTGATTCTAGGTAGAACGGGACGCGGTGTCCAACGTACTGTGATTATTTCTTGTGTTTATGTGCTGCGAGCCTTGGTGTTCTTGCTTGATTAGTTTTGGTTAGCATGGGTATCGCGGTGTATCGTATGCGAGGTTTCTGTGTGGTAGTGTTTGACGGTCCGTTTGTGGCGAGGTCACCTAGAACTGAAGTCGTAGCCCCGAATGTGTTTCCAGTTAGTTCTCTTCCTTGTGTGTAAGGAGTTCATTCTTATCTCAGGTGAGATTGGATGTCCATGGTTAGACGATTGGTGAGTGGTGTGTGATAGGGTATCAGGTATATTCCGGTGAGAGTAGTCAGTCTTTTGTGAGAGTAGAGTTTGTTATCCTTTCCGTTGTTCTAGTCCAGGCAAGGACGTTGTTTGTTGTAAGTCTTGTTCTCCGTTTAGGAGTTATGCGTGTCCGTGGGTTAACGGACCTGTGTGTGGTTTGTTATATTGTTAGAGTTCACCGGTAAAGTTTGGTTGTATAAGTCGACTCACTCCCACAGGGGAAAGTGGAGTCTTGAGTTTTGTAGTGCTTGTTCTGAGAATGGTTTTGACTGGTGGAATGTGAGGCACGGATTGCCGAATATTGGTTTTGTTTTCAGTGTAACGTGCTATTGGAGATGGCTAGGGGTGTGTCATGAATCATAAGCTTGAGGATGGTTAGGTGATGTGATGCGAGTCATGTACTCTGGTGTTTTCATTGATGTTTGATTTAAGCAATGTCTTAAGGACAAGTGTTGGTATTGTTTGAGTGCTAAGCGGCTAGAGAGTGATTGTGTGATTCCATTGAGGAATAATAGGAACGATTGACTTTGGTTTTGAGGTTTCAGAAATGAGATGGTCGTATTGTGCCTTTTAAAGAAATAAGAATCGAAATCGAACGATGTTATGATGTTGATTACCTATTGTAGGTACTATGAGGTGACTGAAAAGCTTTTAGGTTGATTGATGATTGTGGTATTGGCGCTGTGTTACTTTAGCTTGTTATGATTAAGGCATAATTAGGGTTTTTAGAGCTGGTATGTGACTGTATAGTTGTTGAGGTTATGTAGAGCGACAGATTGATTAGAGAGTGGATCTCGTGGTTGCTTTGAGAACTATGTAGGGTTGTGTTTGAGGTTTAGACTTGAGGACATGAACGACATCTGTGTTGAGATCGGATCGATGATGAGAATGGCCTGGCCAACCATTTCTCCTGAGTCAGTCCATCTTTAGCATGATGTCGGGTCAAAGGTCCACTATTGTTTTAGTTGGTTAGAAATAGTGAGAGCTCGAAATTGCGGATTGTGTCGGTGTGACAGTGTGGATTCAAGTGGTTGCCACAAATAACGAGGTGTGTTAGGTAGGATCAAATGTCCGATAAAAGGTTTATGGTACGATCATCGATTATTGAAGATCTTGTTTTAAGGATTTGTGTCCAGGATACAGGACAGTGTGTTTTATTATTTTGGTGACTTATGATTATGTAATCGTTGGGGGATTTATCGTTTTGTCTTTTTGAAGTTGTCTGGTATGATGATTGTCATATGTTGCGGTTAGTGGTAACTTTGTACCGATATGTGACTGTGGAGCTGTGTGTTAGATGACGAGTATTGGTTAACAGAGATATGTAAAGTGTGATGGATAGGGTTCTTCATTTGGGGTTTTGTGTGTGTCCTTTGAAGGACGAGTTGAGATAGGATATTGTTATGTTCAGGGGTCTTGTCACCGTTCTTCCTTCGGGTTCTGAAACTTTATGTAGTGGTGTAGATTGGACTAGTGTTGGTTTTAAGTCTAGTGTAGAATTTAGCGGGTTTTGTATTTGATGTTGTGAGTGATGAGTACCTTCATAGGGTGGTGAGCATTGGGTTTTTCAGATGACATTGTGTGATTGCCTATTGGCATCGGCGTCAAAGGCAACAAAGTTGTTGAGTTCTTGGTCTCGGGGTTTGGTGAGGTGTTCTCGGAAGATGTGTGACTATGGGTTTCCTTCTTTAAGGAGGGTAGATTTCGAGGACGAAATCTTTTAAGAAGGGTAGATTGTAATATTTCTGAATTTCGTCATTTTCCATTTTTAGAATTTTTTCGTTCATGCAAGTGCATTTTTGTCTTTTCTCGTCTTGCGTGCCGGACACTGTGGGGTATACCGGTTATGTCTGTGAGTTGATTGGGGTATTTTATTGAGTTCGGGACCCTTTGAAATAGAAGGGTGGTCATTTTTGTATTTTTCTGCTTTTCGGATCGGACGGTCCCGTATGGGACCCGCTACCGGAAATGTCACGTACGGGGGGCGTTTGTTGAATTCATTTACATCACATTTATTTTTATTTGCTGTATTTTATGTGGTTATGAATTTCTATATGTGTATATCTATATTATTATGGTGGAAGGAAATTAAAAGAAAAAAGAAAAAGAAAATAAAAAAATAAAATAAAAATTTTGGTGGTAGGACCCACCACTCACAAAATTTATGGCCAAGAGAGATCCCTTTGATCTCACATCTCTCATCCTCACTCTCTCTCTCCCGCTGGTCTTTATTCCCCACCATTTTCCATGTTTTTTCTTTTTCTTTTCTATCAAAACTTTAAACATTGATTCATCCTTCATTACTTGGAATTTTTGGAAACCGTTTGAAGCAATTCGAAGAGCACAGCGAGATCTTCACATCCATATAAGCAATTTCAATTTTAGTGCACTCTAGGGATTCCGATTTTGATACCCATTTGGGGGTTTTTGGCTTAATTTGAGGTAGGGGTCTCTAATTCCCACTTTCTTGCACCTTTGTGAAATTTCTATTAAAATTGTTTTTTATGCATGCTTAATTTGAGTTGGTTGTCTCTTAAATGGTTTAATTGTGTATATAAAGCATGCAACTATGTGTATTTATTGATTTACATGGAAAATATGCCTAAGTGTTGATTCCTTATGTCTATTGGGTGTTAACTTGCTAGGAATGTGTATATGAAGCATGTAATTATGTGTATTACTTTGTTTATATGAAGCATGTAATTATGTGTATCACTTTATTTGGATGGAAAGCATGTTTAAGTGTTAATTTTTCCATGCTCATTATGTTGTTGATTTGCTAGAAATGTTATGTGAGAGCATGTGAAATTTTTTCTTGTGTAATTTAAGTTAAAATTGTTGAAGAATGATGAATACATTTGTATGACATGACACATCCATGCATGAGCATTGGGAGGAAAATGAGAATAATTTGTTTGAAATGAAAAAGGGGAACTTTGGGAAGAAGTTTTGATTAAATGATTTTGAGAAAACCCGGTCACCGCAGAGTCACCAAAGGGCCGGTGTGTTAATGTAACCTATAGAGAATTAGGGGAAAATACCTTAGCATGGTTGAGCTAGCTGGACCCCAAATGATGCCGCGGAGGTACCAAGGGTCAGGGAAAATAACCAATCATTCTCTCGTGTTGCTGCAGAGTTACCAACGGATGGGTTATATTAACAGTTTGAAAAGTGATGGATGATTTTGAAAATGGGGAGTGACATACATGGCACTATATCCATGGCACAGCATTTACTTGTTTTGAACTTGAAAAAAAAAAAAAAAATTTGATTTTGTGATTTCCCTTGGCTTAGTATGATCCCGCTCACTATTGTCTTATTCATTGTTTGGATTTACGGGATCATAAGAGGTGTGTCTTAGGCACCACCTACTGAGCAAATTGCTCACCCCATTTTATTTAACATTTTTCATGGTCGGAAAAGGAAATAGTGAATGCCGATCCCTCTTAAGCATGAAGAGGACTAGAGATCTATTTTGGCCCCTTTTACGTATTAGTTAATCTTTTGTAAAGTCACAAACTGTGGAAAAAAGTATTTATTTTTGCAAATCATGGCCATGTAACTTAACTAAGATACTTGATTACTTTTGATGTAAATTGAGACTATGTAAATGCTTATATTGAATGAGAGGATTATGTTATATATTTGAGATAATAGTAATGGTCATATCTGTGTAATGTGATACATTTTGCCGTGAATTCGGAAAGGTTAAATAAATTTTGAAGGTCTAAGAAAGGCCATTGTATTTTTTTTTTATGCATTTAAGCAGGTTGGCGTAGGCCCCTTTTTAGCAGAGGTCATGCGGAATTTTTTTTTAAATTGGCATCAGTTTAGGGTTGTTATAAATTTGGTATCAGAGCAATGGTTCGAATGCCATTAGGACAACAGGTAAAGGCCTACTTGGGATTGCATGGGGAAGTTGAATTGCATGATTATATGCTACGTGTTAAAGTATTTAAATGTTTGAGAAGCATGCCAACTTGTTTACTTGCTTACCTGTTTATTTGCTTACGTGATCACATGATATGTTTATAGTTTTGAGGGCATGCCTAATTGCTAAATGCTTACGTGTTTAAATGCTAAAATTTGTGTTACATAGCCATGTACGAGGAATAGTTAGATGATCTAACCATGTAAATGAAATGTGAAAGAAAAGAAAAACATGTTGATTATGCATGAGGAGTATAGTAACAAGAAGTGGTAGGCACAGTGTGTGCAGTTTTAATTTAAATACTAATGTGACAAGTAATGAGCATGGTATATGCCAACGTGTTTTGTGTGGTATTTTCATTCATTTTGTATATGTATATGGCTTTATTCTTATGTGGTTATACGATTAAGCATTGGGATGGTTGCTAGTACAGTGGGGTACTTGTCACGGCATTGAGGGTTGTGTAAGTTTTGACTTAAGTAAGCGAGGAGCTCGGTTGCTCCAGAGTTGTTTGGCTACCGGTTCTTGTTGAACTAATGGTATGAAATTCTAGCTCGTGGATCGAGCTATTTGGCATTTAGTCATCCTGATCTTCTTAGTTACATTTTGTGTGGTGCTTAGAGCACGACTTTAGAACCGATTCATATTTCATGGCAAGGTGCCCTTGTTGTGTATAAGTTTTATGTATTGGTGTATGGTTCTGGTGACCATGGAGGTCAAGTGTACGAGTGAGGGTTTCGGTATAACTTTAAGAGGTCGGTGTTTGCGACTCAGGTCACGATTTGGTGTAGAGGTTCTTTTCGAACTAATCGTGGTAGGTGTGACGAGGGTTGATTGAGTCACAAATGTAGTCTATGGATTATAAGGGTTTATCTCGAGCATATTGGAACGGCTTAAGGAAGTGTGTTGGTTTTGATTGTCATGAGAAGTTATTGGATCCTGTAGGTCTATGGTGATTTAGGACCGATTATCGGATGTAGATCATTTCATGGTCTTAAAGGAATCTGTTTTGGAGACTGGTTGTCGAGGAATGATTCTCATTTAGGATTGTTACAGGAGTGTGTTATAGGTAATCGACTCTCGGTGAGTTGGTTGCATGGCTCAGTCGATGAGTGGGGTTTTGGGTTGGTACGGCTGTTTAGAAGGTCTCGAGGTGAGGTATAGCAGTCAGTTTTAGCTGTGTAGTGTAGGGTTGCTCGATAAAACAGGTAATATGGGGTCATTGGAGTGCTTGGTTGTTTATGGATGAAATGATAGCTGGTGTGTATTGTGCTGTCGAATGAATTGTGTTCTAGAATTTGAAAGCTGTAGATTCGGGTTGTATTTCAGAATGCGTTTGATGTATCAGGAGATAGTGCATTGTTGATGGTTTTGAGGAGACTGTTGGGTGTTGAGCATTCTAAGATTGTGCCCATTTTATTTCGAGAATTTGTCGGCATGGCATTGTCGTATGAAGGTTATTTTCTAGTGGTAAATAGTGGTTGTTGTAGGGAGTATCGAGAGTAATGCTTGTTCTTTTGTTGCGATGATATTATCTTAAGGATGTTCGAGGAAAAATCCTTTAGTAGTGGCTTAATGGTCCGGTGGGATGATAGGATAGAACTGTGGTTGGAATAAGTGGCAGTAAAGGTGTTATGGTGTGATAATTAGTGCTGATGAGCGGAACAATTTGAGGCATGATCCGAATGTGGTTTGGGGATTATAAGTTGTTTGTTGTATGTTATCAAAAAGGTAATGGGGGTTGTGCATCAGTCAAGGTGATGGTGGATACTTTAGTCTTTAGAGCCAGTGAGAGCGGTGTTGCCATATAGGTATCTCTTTCTTTTGATGAATCAGTGGATCATTGTGACTGAGGTCACAGGTCTTATGTGCATAGTGATCGAGGCAATGTTGCTTGGGGAGGTAGAGATGTAAGGTGGTAAAGTATCATTTTATGATGTATAGGTTATCGTTTAGAAGTGACTAATTCTAGGTAGAACGGGACGCGGTGTCCAACGTACTGTGATTATTTCTTGTATTTGTGTGCTATGAGCGTTGGTGCTCTTACCTAATTAGTTTTGGTTAGCATGGATGTCACGGTGTATTGTATGCGAGGTTTCTGTGTGGTAGTGTTTGACAGTCCATTTGTAGCGAGGTCACCTAGAACTGAAGTCTTAGCCCCGAATGTGTTTCCAATTAGTTTTCCTCCTTGTGTGTAAAGAGTTCATTTTTATCTCAGGTGAGATTGGATGTCCATGGTTAGACGATTGGTGAGTACTGTGTGACAAGGTATCATGTTATTCCGGTGAGAGTAGTCAGTCTTTTGTGAGAGTGGAGTTTGTTTTCTTTTCCGTTGTTCTAGTCTTGGCAAGGACGTCGTTTGTTGTGAGTCTTGTTCTCCGTTTAGGAGCTATGCGTGTCCGTGGGTAGATGGACCTGTGTGTGGTTTCTTATATTATTAAAGTTCACCAGTAAGGTTTGGTTGTATAGGTCAACTCACTCCCACGGGGGAAAATGGAGTCTTGAGTTTTGTAGTGCTTGTTCTGAGAATGGTTTTGACTGGTGGAATGTGAGGCACGGATTGCTGAATATTGGTTTTATTTTCAGTGTAACGTGCTATTGGAGATGGCTAGGGGTGTGTCTTGAATCATAAGCTTGAGGATGGTTGGGTGATGTGATGCGAGTCATGTACTCGAGTGTTTTCATTGATGTTTGATTTAAGCAGTGTCTTAAGGACAAGTGTTGGTATTGTTTGAGTGCTAAGCGGCTAGAGAGTGATTGTGTGATTCCATTGAGGAATACTAGGGACGATTAACTTTGGTTTTGAGGTTTCAGAAGTGAAACGGTCGTATTGTGCCTTTTTAAGAAATAAGAATTGAAATCGAACGACGTTATGATGTTGATTACCTGTTGTAGGTAATATGAGGTGACTGAAAAACTTTTAGGTTGATTGATGATTGTGGTATTGGCGCTGTGTTACTTTAGCTTGTTATGATTGAGGCATGATTAGGGTTTTTAGAGCTGGTATGTGACTGTATAGTTGTTGAGGTTATGTAGAACGACAGATTGATTAGAGAGTGGATCTCGTGGTTGCTTTGAGAACTATGTAGGGTTGTGTTTGAGATTTAGACTTGAGGACAGGAACAACGTCTGTGTTGAGATCGGATCAATGATGAGAATGGCCTGGCCAACCATTTCTCCTGAGTCAGTCCATCTTTAGCATGATGTCGGGTCAAAGGTGCACGATTGTTTTAGTTTGTTAGAAACAGTGAGAGCTCGAAATTGCGGATTGTGTCGGTGTGACAGTGTGGATTCAGGTGGTTGTCACAAATAATGAGGTGTGTTAGGTAGGATCAAGTGTCCGATAAAAGGTTTGTTGTACAATCATCGATTATTGAAGATCTTATTTTGAGGATTTGTGCCCAGGATACAGGACATTATGTTTTATTGTTTTGGTGACTTATGATTATGTAATCGTTGGGGGATTTATCGTTTTGTCTTTTTGAAGTTGTCTGGTACGATGATTGTCGTATGTTGCGGTTAGTGGTCGCTTTGTACCGATATGTGACGATGTAGCTGTGTATTAGATGACGAGGTTGACAGAGATGTGTAAAGTGTGATGGGTAGGGCTCTTCATTTGGGGTTTTGTGTTTGTCCTTTGAAGGACGAGTTGAGATAAGATGTTGTCATGTTCAGGGGTCTTGTGACCGTTCTTTCTTCGGGCTCCGAAACCTTGTGTAGCGGTGTAGATGGGACCAGTGTTGGTTTTAAGTCGATCGTAGAATTTAGCGGGTTTTGTGTTCGATGTTGTGAGTGATAAGTACCTTCATAGGGTGGTGAGCATTGGGTATTTCAGATGACAGTGTGTGATTGCCTATTAGCATCGGCATCAAAGGCAGCAAGGTTGTTGAGTTCTTGGTCTCAGGGTTTGGTGAGGTGTTCTCAGAAGGTGTGTGACTATGGGTTTCCTTCTTTAAGGAGGGTAGATTTCAAGGACGAAATCTTTTAAGGAGGGTAGATTGTAATATTTCTGAATTTCATCGCTTTCCATTTTTAGAATTTTTCCGTTCATGCAAGGGCATTTTTGTCTTTTCTTTTCCTTTGTGCCAGGCACTGTGGGGTGTACCGGTTATGTCTGTGAGTTGATTGGGGTATTTTATTGAGTTCGGGACCCTTTGAAATGGAAGGGTGGTCATTTTTGCATTTTTCTGTTTTTCGAGTCGAACGTTTCCGTGTGTCACCCGCTACCAGAAATGTCGCGTACGGGGGGCGTTGGTTGAATTCATTTACATCACATTTATTTTTATTTGATATATTTTATGTGGTTATGGATTTTTATATGTGTATATCTATATTATTGTGGTGAAAGGAAATTAAAAGAAAAGAGAAAAATAAAATAAAAAAATAAAATAAAAATTTTGGTGGTGCGACCCACCACTCACACAATTTATGGCCAAGAGAGATCCTTTTGATCTCACATCTCTCTTCCTCACTCTCTCTCTCCCGTTAGTCTTTCTTCCCCACCCTTATCCTTGTTTTTTCTTTTTCTTTTCTATCAAAACTTTAAACATTGATTCCTCCTTCATTGCTTTGAATTTTTGGAAACCGTTTGAAGCAATTCGAAGAGCACGGCGAGATCTTTACATCCATATAAGCAATTTCAGTTTTAGTGCACTCTAGGGTTTTTGGTTTTGAGACCCATTTGGGGGTTTTTGGCTTAATTTGAGGTAGGGGCCTCTAATTCCCACTTTCTTGCACCTTTGTAAGTTTTTCTATTAAAATTGTTGTTATGCATGCTTAATTTGAGTTGGTTGTCTCTTAAATGATTTAATTGTGTATATAAAGCATGCAACTATGTGTATTTGTTGATTTACATGGAAAACATGCCTAAGTGTTGATTCCTTATGTCTATTGGGTGTTAACTTGCTAGGAATGTGTATATGAAGCATGTAAATATGTGTATTACTTTATGTATATGAAG
This sequence comes from Cornus florida, assembly GCF_030987335.1. Lineage (NCBI taxonomy): Eukaryota > Viridiplantae > Streptophyta > Magnoliopsida > Cornales > Cornaceae > Cornus > Cornus florida. The sequence continues at coordinate 54,238,126 of NW_026775579.1, read as the reverse complement.
CATGTAATTATGTGTATTACTTTATTTGGATGAAAAGCATGTTTAAGTGTTAATTTGTCCATGCTCATTATGTTGCTAATTTGCTAGAAATGTTATGTAAGGGCATGTGAAATTTTCTTGTGTAGTTTAAGTTAAAATTGTAGAAGAATGATGAATACACACGTATGGCATGACACATCCATGCATGAGCATTGGGAGGAAAATGGGAATAATTTGTTTGAAATGGAAAAGGAGAACTTTGGGAAGAAGTTTTGATTAAATGATTTTGAGAAAACCCGGTCGCCGCGGAGTCACCAAAGGGCCGGTGTGTTAATATAACCTAAAGAGAACTAGGGAAAAATACCTTAGCAGGGTTGAACTAGCTAGCCCCAAATGACACCGCGGAGCTACCAAGGGTAAAGGACAGTAGCCAATCCTTCTCTCGTGTCACTGCGGAGTCACCAACGGACGAGTTATATTAACAGTTTGAAAAATGATGGATGATTTTGAAAATGGAGAGTGACATACATGGCACTGCATCCATGCTACGGCATTTGTTTGTTTTGAACTTGAAAAAAAAAAAGAAAAAAAAGAAGAAAAAAATTGATTTTGTGATTTCCCCCGGCTTAGTATGATCCCACTCCCTATTGTCCTATTCATTGTTTTGATTCACTGGGTCACAAGAGGTGTGTCTTAGGCACCACCTACTAAGCAAATTGCTTACCCCATTTTATTTAACATTTTTTAGGGCCGGAAAAGGAAATAGTGGATGCCGATCCCTCTCAAGCATGAGGAGGACTAGAGATCTATTTTGGCACCTTTTGCGTATTAGTTAATCTTTTGTAAAGTCACAAACTGTGGAAAAAAGTATTCATTTTTGCAAATCATGGCCATGTCACTTAACTAAGATACTTGATTACTTTTAATGTAAATTGAGACTATGTAAATGCTTATGTTGAATGGGAGGATTATGTTATATCTTTGAGAAATTAGTAATGGTTATATCTGTGTAATGTGGTACATTTTGCCGTGAATTTGGAAAGGTTAGATAAATTTTGAAGGTCCAAGAGAGGCCATTGCATTTTTTTTTTATGCATTTAAGCAGGTTGGCGTAGGGCCCTTTTTAGCAGAGGTTATACTGAATTTTTTTTAAAATTGGCATCAGTTTAGGGTCGTTACACGTGATTGATTAGACCAAATACAAAGCTGGAATGGAGTAAGTTTTAAATTAAAATTTTCAAAATACCCTTACTTATAATATATCAATTATATTAACGGATTGACATATTCTAAAGCCGAATAGGGACCGTTATGGTCGATCCTAAAAAATACTCGGGCATAAATGGAAAGGGATATTGTAAGAAATAAGATGCTGAAAATGACTCGTCCTTATCAACTATAGTATTGCTTGGATGTATCTCTCAATGGCTACTCGAATTTTTTTGGTAAAATAAACTGAATGTTCTGTTGATACTATTTTCGACTCTGGTATTGGGCAACCAAATTCAATCATCATGCAAAAATTCAACTTCGGCTATTAACTTTACACTAGACTCATCTTGTTGGCTTAGGCTGGTTCAAATGATTATACCCAAGTCAAGATTTTGGTGAAGGTATGGGACTAACATTGTGGTATCCTCTAACTTAACATATTGAGAATTCCCACAAATTTTTGTTTTCCTGTTTTGTCCTCCTTTTTATCATGTCATGTTGAGAATTTTTGCTAAAATCTTTAGCATGGTGATATCCTCCACCTTCTTAATGCTATATTTGATAGGAAGGAAAGAAGATGGGTGGAAGGAAAATAGGAAAGAAGGAAGGAACAAATTTCCTTCATTCGGTAAAGATGATATGCGGAAAGAAAGGATATTCCTCCTTCACAAATTTTCATCCGTGCGGAATATAGGAGAGAAAACAAGTAAGCCTATTATAGAAGTTTTAAATTATTACATCACCCTTCATAAATATTTAACAAATCCCATAAATAAAGTAAGGGATGGTTTTAATGATAAAAAAATTTAAAATTTTATCATACCGATCAAATTAAATTGTCATTTTTTTTCATTTTCTTCCATCTAACCGAACAAAAGGAGGAAAACGCTTAATATTTTACCTATGGATGTCTCAATCTTCCTTTCTTCTCTCCCTTATATTCAATTTTTGTCCTTCCTACCGAATGGAACATAAAGGAATTGTTGAGAGTTCAAGTTCTACTAAAGACGTGTGTTGATCGTTGAGGTGAAATTTTTCGTTTGGACTTCCAATACTTTCGCTAATAGAGTCAATTAACGAGTTTTATTTTAATAGAAATATAAAAAACAGTTCTCTGAAAACTGATACAAACCAAGCACGGTTTCTGTCTCACCACCAATGACTACAACCTAGTCACATCCTCTCTACCTCACAAGATTGAAGGTTCGGGTACTCGTCAAGACATAGGAACAAAGTGGGTGTGTAAATTAATTGTCAAGACACAAAAATAAAAAAATACTCACGAGAAATCTCATGAGTCTGTTTTGGGAGTTGCACAAAATAGAAAACATACTTTTTAATCCTGCTTGGGCCTATTTTGGGAAAACAGTTTTTATAAAATTGTGTTTTCATAGTGTTGGTTTTTATAGAACTACTTAAGTGTGTTTTCAGAATTTTCACTACTGTTTGAGAACTCAAAAGAAGACATGGAGAACGCTGCTCCACTTAAAAAACCGACGCTACCCTCGCTTCGTTTATAACGCAGCATCCATCTTCTCTCTCTTCAACCTCTCTGCCTAATCTCATTTATAACATAAGCTCTGCAACGCATCCATCTTCTCTCTTTTCAACCTCTTTGCAACCCATCTTCTCTCTCTTAAACCTCTCTGCAACGACATCTTCTCTCTCTTCAACCTCTCTGCAACTAAGAGAAGGTAGATCTGGCTCTTGAAGATCGTTATTTACACAAAGAGAAGGTGGATCTGGTTCTTCAAGCTCTCTTTCTTCAGGTAATCCTTCAATCTCTCTCAGTCTTTCTTTGCATTTGTATTGGTATTTTGTGGATTAAAATTTCTGAAACCTTCTTTCAGTTTTTATCCATTATATTAATTGCTTTTGTGATTATTGAGAAGCTTTTGTTTTAATTTTATTTCTAATTTGTTTTGGGAAATATTTATGGATTTTGTTGGTTGTGTGAGTTTTGTTGTGGATTTCATTTTCAGTTTAGGAATTTGGGGTTTTTAGTTTAGGGATTTGGTTTTCAATTTAGGGATTTGATATGTGTATGTATATATTTGTCTATATATATATATATATAGATGTTCCCCTTTGCCTCAATTTCCACTCCCTCAAACAAACAGTCCCTAAGGAAGAACAATCCAAATTCTAAAATGCAATTTTCAGATTCGAGAAGAAGAGAGATAGCATTTATAATATAATAAATGTTTTACTATCTATTTTTAAACAACAACAACAATATATCTATATATATTAAAAATATTTTCCATTGATATATTTCTATGATCTCTCTCTTTCCACCATAAGTATGTCAATTAAGCTAGAAGAACCTGATTCAACTTGTCCAGCTGAAGCCACACCCAGAAAGTTCCCCTCCAAGAGACCTCCATAGATTTAATAAAACCCTAAAACAAATTCACAAGTAGATATACACTTCAAAGCTCAGTTGAGAGTTCAGTTGAGACACAAAATGAGACTACCCAGAACACAAAATTTAAGAGAGAAATCTTGAAAGATCACAAAGCACCCCCTGACCCCTAGTAAAGACCCTCACTTATATATGGAAACCAGAACAGCACAACATGCATAGTTCTGTACTTATAATAAATTATACATTTAATACCAAATAGTGAACTATACCCTACCACCCCAAAAAAAATATATATATAAAGTCACATGGATACATAATATATATATATTTATTTATTTATATATATGGATCCAACACTAATACCATCGTATGTATATTTATATAATTATATAATTCAGATTTCAGACCTTCAAAGGAAGATTGTCCTGTTCTGTGTCTTTTAATGTAAATTTACTGGTTTTAAAAATAAAGAAGCTAATTTTGATGAAGGCATTCACTTTGAGTAAGCTCTACTAAAGTGAGAATTTTGCATATATATTTTTTTTGAATCCATTTTTTTCTCTATCTTGGTAACGTGCGGTGGATTAAGTCACGTTCTGGCAGTTATAAATTACAGAAACTTGATCAAACAATCTATTATATTTTTTTCTCTTATTCATCTATCGATTGACACTTCAAAGAACCAAAAAGAGAAGTTATAGGAACTCTCTGATGTAGCAAAGCTTTAGTTTTGGAGACCTATGTCACGCCCCGCCTATGGAGGTTGTGCCACGCAAGCGACATGCAGACACTGAGGAGGACGCTGTATGGTAACTGCATGGCAAGTGGAGTTTCTAGAGTCTTTCAGAGTAGTCTAGAGTTGTGTGGAAGATTCTAGATATGTGTAGTATATTCTAGAAGTGTGTGAAAGGTTCTAGAATTCTCCAGAATTGTGTGGAGTAGTATGGAGGGTTCTAGAATGTTGTAGATATGTATGGAAATGTGTAGAAGGTGGAAGAAGATTCTAGAGAATCAATCTCCACCGTTGGTTAGAATGCATCCTAGCCATCCATTAGGGATGGGGATGCCTATAAATAGGAGTAGGACTTTATTTTGCAACCAACAAGTCCTAGAGTGAGTCTTGAGAGCCTTGTAAAGAGCTTGAGTGTTAGCCTTGTACAAAGCATTCTTTGAAGTAATAGAAGTGCTCTTTCCTTGCCAACTTAAGTGCCTTAGTGTGTGTGAGTGTGCAAGCCAAGTGAGGAGAGGGCGAGGGCAACTACAACACTAGTAAGCGCACGAGGGGAGTGTGTTGGCTAAGGTGTGCACAGGAGTTAGGCTAACCAAGTACTTGCGAGAGTGAAAGCAACGTCTTGGTGTCGCACAGAAGTAGCTAGAGTGGTGCTGAAACTCTAAGCCCGTGACAGTTGGTATCAGAGCAGGTTCGTCAAGGGAGCTTTGTTGGAGTAGACATGGCTAGCGGAGGAAACCACCAAGTCCACGTCTTGGAGCAGAGCTTGGAGGAGAAGCTTGCCACACACTTGGTCTACACGGAGACCAAGTTTAACAGGCTCGAGAGAAAGATGGCGGAACTCTACGAGTTGATTGACGGCATTGCCAACAAGGCGCAAGAGAAGGAAAGAGACTTGTATAATCAGGTAGACGACTTGCGCGTGGAGATTGCCGAGTGCAAGAAGGAGTTCTCCCAGGCGTGCGAGGTCGTGGTGAAGCCAAGGAAGAAGAAGGCGCCAGAGCCCAAGGAGTACGATGGGGCAAGGAATGCGCGCCAGATTGACAACTTCTTCTGGCACATGGAGCGGTACTTCGAGTGCATGGAGATCGAGGATGATGAGGAGAAGGTGCAGATAGGCACTATGTACCTCACGGACACTGCCGCTCTATGGTGGAAGCAGCGCTTCACTGGTAGAGGCGCAAGAGCAGTTGACACATGGGAGGAGTTCAAGAGGCAGCTCAAGAGGCAGTTCTACCCTGAGTGCGTTAAGGACCTGGCCATGATCAACCTAAGGCACCTGAAGCAGAAGGGCAGCATAAGGGAGTATGTGAAGGAGTACTCCAATTTGATGCTGGAGATCCCAGAGATGTCGGAGCGGCAACGCGTGTACTTGTTCATTGATGGGTTGCAGTCTTGGGTAGCCACAGAGCTGAGAAGGAGGGAGCCTAGAGACTTGGCATCCGCAATGGCTATAGCGGAGCGCCTTGAAGACTTTAGGCGCGATGACAAGAGGGCCACGTCTCCCAGGAGGGACCACGGCAAAGGTGGGGGAGACCGTCGCTTCAAGAAAAGGGGCTCGCCCAAGTCAAGTGATGATGAGCACAGCGATGAGGAGAGACGCCCACGCCATGATAAGGGCAAGGACCATGGAAAGAGGTCTAAGGCTAGTGGCAAAGGGGAGCGCCGCGATAAGGGCAAGTGGGAGCCGAAGTGCTACTTGTGCGAAGGGCCGCACATATTGCGACACTGCCCCAACAAGAAGACCATGAGCGCCCTTGTGAAAGATAAGGGCAAGGGCAAGGTGGACGATACGGGCAGCGACGAAGACAGGTGCATGGGGGCTATGTAGATGCTGAGTAGCATGGCGCATGACACCAAGAAAAAGGGCAAGGCGAAGAAAGTAGCTGGGGTGCGCTATGTGAATGCGCAGGTTGGTGGCAAAGCCGTGCAAGCGTTGGTGGACACGGGCGCCACACACAACTTCATTACCCCAGAGGAGGCGCAACGACTTGGCTTGGAGATGCGCAAGACGGAAGGATGGATCAAAGCTGTCAACTCCGAGGAGGCATGCGTGAGTAGAGTGTGCAAAGAGGTGGAGCTATGCATGCAAGGATGGAAGGGCAAGGCCGACTTCCAAGTTGCGGAGATGGACGACCATGACATGGTGCTGGGGTTGGAGTTCATGGACAGGAACAACGCCGCGCCGCTACCATGCCTTGGTGCATTGATGATACTTGGAGGTGAAGAAGGCAAGGCCGCATGCATGGTGCCGCTCGTGGGCAGGAAGGAGAGTCAAGAGTTGGCAGTTAACACGATGGAGCTCGTGAGGACTTCACATCTCCCGAAGGGCGCTTGGACGTTTGGGCCAAGGACATATGCGCAAGTGCTGATGACCTGCGAGAGGCTGGGTCAGCTGAAGAAACCGTGACGAGGGCGTCACGGAAATGGGTGGGGGAGAATGTCACGCCCCACCTATGGAGGTTGTGCCACGCAGGCGACACGCAGACGCTGAGGAGGACGCTGTATGGCAACTGCATGGCAAGTGGAGTTTCTAGAGTCTTCCGGAGTAGTCTAGAGTTGTGTGGAAGATTCTAGATATGTGTAGTATATTCTAGAAGTGTGTGGAAGGTTCTAGAATTCTCCAGAATTGTGTGGAGTAGTATGGAGGGTTCTAGAATGTTGTAGATATGTATGGAGATGTGTAGAAGGTGGAAGAAGATTCTAGAGAATCAATCTCCACCGTTGGTTAGAATGCATCCTAGCCATCCATTAGGGATGGGGATGCCTATAAATAGGAGTAGGACTTTATTTTGCAACCAACAAGTCCTAGAGTGAGTCTTGAGAGCCTTGTAAAGAGCTTGAGTGTTAGCCTTGTACAAAGCATTCTTTGAAGTAATAGAAGTGCTCTTTCCTTGCCAACTTAAGTGCCTTAGTGTGTGTGAGTGTGCAAGCCAAGTGAGGAGAGGGCGAGGGCAACTACAACACTAGTAAGCGCACGAAGGGAGTGTGTTGGCTAAGGTGTGCACAGGAGTTAGGCTGACCAAGTACTTGCGAGAGTGAAAGCAACGTCTTGGTGCCGCACGGAAGTAGCTAGAGTGGTGCTGAAACTTTAAGCCCATGACACCTAGCTGGTTTGTGTATCATTTTAAGTATAGTAGCTAGTTTCCTCTCCAAAATCATGTTTGGATGGAGCATACATTGGGTAATGCACTTAAATAGTAGCAGCCAATTTCTTTGAAAAAGCTAGTAATTGTTTGGAGTAGATTCACTGCCACCATTTCTTCATTTTGTAAACATGCTTTAGAGCAGTGTGTGCCTAGGATTATTGAAAACTTCTATTTAGTGGTTGGACTTGGTGCAATGATAAGATTGCTCCATTACAAAATGTCCACCTTTTTATTTTTGTCTGAACCAAAATAAATGTTTCAATTGGACAGTCAAAGTACTATTTATTTATTTATTTATTTATTTTTTTCGTCTGTCTTAGTGGTATGTTGGGTTGGGTAATTGTTCTCTCTTAGACATGGGTTAACTTTTCTGTCTCAATGGTATGTTGCTTTTCAAGCTCTATAGCTTCTTGCAATTGTCACACACACTTTGTAGCTTCTTGCAATTGTCACACACACACACACACACACACACACACACACTATATATATATATATATATATATATATATATATATATACACGCACACAGTTGAAACACCTTTTTGCAATTATCAACTTCTTCTCAAACATCCAATTTCAGTTCAAATTCCATTGACATGCCCTACACTTGCGCGCGCGCACACGCACGCACGCGCACACACGCACACTAGAATATCAATAATTTATCTTCCTAGTTGCTAAAAAAAATAATGGTTGTCCCAAGATGCAAGTACTATCATATTAAAGCTTGTTTGATTCTTACCTTTTTTTTTTTTTTTTTTGGTATAAGGTATTTTACTGGTGTTTCTAAATATTTAAAGCTTGTTTGATTCTTAACTGTTGGCATTATCAATTTGGATTAGAAATTATTTGAGTTGTGTGAAAATCTAACAATGCAATTTATTGCAACTGAACTAGAAACTCATGAACGAAATTCTGTGTAAGATTGTTGTGAAAGTTTAATTATAGGTCATGCTTCGTTAAAATTGTTTCTTATCCCCGGTAAAAAAGGAAGGGGAAAAAAAAAAAAAATGTGTTCTTTTGACTCCTTTCATTACTGAAAAAGGGTTTACAAAAAACAGTTTTCTATTTTGAGAGTTAAAAAAAAACTGCTTTTCAATTTTTTTAGTTTAATTATAGCACATCAACTTTGTTTTGTCTAGGTTCTTGGAAATCAAGATGGACATAGATTGGAGTGACACATCGTCTTCATCGTCTAGTGATTCAGATGAAGATTTTGATGACCTTGTAGATTGTATGTATTTGAATTTGATGCAGGAGTATGAAGATTCCTTTAAATCCAAGGTACCAAAAAGAACTTCAGGGTTAACAGGTCATGAGTATGTTCAGGAATTGTTGAATGACAATGCCGGTCAATGTTTTAATTTATTACGAATGGATAAAGAAGTCTTTCTAAAATTATATCGAATATTGAGAGAACATAAATTGTTGGAAGACACACATACAATTTCCATCGAGGAGTCAGTGGCAATGTTTCTGTTCATTATAGGACATAATATTCGTCATGCAGTGGTAGCTAACCGATTTCAACATTCTGGCGAAACAGTTTCTAGACATTTTAAGCTCATATTGAGAGCAATATGTCGCCTTGGGAAATTCCTCATACGTCCACCACAAAGCAATGATGTGCCTTCTCATATACTTCATAATCCTAAATACTATCCTTGGTTTAAAAATTGCATTGGAGCAATTGATGGAACACATATAAGTGCTTTTGCACCTGCCGCAAACAAACTCCTTATAGAGGAAGAAAGTCTATAGTGACACAAAATGTTATGTGTGCTTGCTCATTTGATATGTTATTTACTTTCGTTTACGCGGGTTGGGAGGGAACAACAAATGACTCGAGAGTTTTTATTGATGCAATTACTAGAGCTGCTGCACGATTCCCGATACCAGCTGATGGTATTACTATTACTGTTGTCGTTTTAATATTAATAATAGCATGCTACTAACCATAATAAAATTTAAATAATTTTTTACAAGGAAATACTATGTAGTTGATTCTGATTACCCATGCACAAAAAGATTTCTGCCTCCATATCGTGGTCAAAGATATCATTTACAAGATTATAGGGGTAACAATCGGCAACCGCGTGGTGCAAAGGAATTGTTTAACTATCGGCATTTATCACTTCGCAATGTCATTGAACGTTGTTTTGGAGTACTAAAGGCTCGTTTTCCCATTTTAAAGCTTATGCCTTGCTATAAGTTGGTTAGACAACGACTCATAATAACTGCTTGTTGCACGATTCACAATTTCATTTGTCAAAATATATTAAATGATCGTTTTTTTATGGAGTATGGGGAAGAAGATGTTAATGTCATTGATGGGGGGAATGGTAACGGTAGTAATGCTGGTTTACTGAATGCACTTAATTTATCTGATGATGATGTAGCACAAATGGGAGCCCTTAGAGCTCATCTGACAAATCAAATGTAGGCATTGTTCAGAGGCAATGCTAGATGAAGTTATTTTTATAATTCTCTAATGTTTTGCTTTGATTATCTATTTGTGCAATTCTCTAATATTTTGTTTTAGTTATGTATGACTAAAATTAATGTTTGTACAGCTAAAAGTGCACATGACACTTAAAGTAACTAATGTAACTCTTTTATTATATTTCAATTTAGTCAAATTTTAATTAAACTTGATATATTGTATTTGTGCAACTTTTATTAAGTATACTTGCTAAAATGAATTCACCTCCAACACTTATTTAATATATATATATATATATATCTACATTAATAGTTAATATCTTCATTTAAAGAAATAAAAGAGTGATGTACAATATTTTTATTTATTTTCTTAGTTCAGAAAATTATTTTCAAAAACTCATACAACCAAGTAGTTTTATGAGTTTTTGTTTTCCGAAAACTGTTTTGTAAATTCTCTTAACCAAGCAGGCTTAAAATCTAAAAAAACTAAAAACTGTTCTCTGAAAATTATTCTTGAGAACAGTTTTCATAAATCCATTCCAAGCATGGCCTTCATTACCCATAGACTTTTTGCAAATGTCCAATTTCAAAATCTCTTTTATAAAAAGGCATTTTAGTGACCATCAAATAGCTATCAAGGGCCTCAATTTTAGTAAGAGTCCAACCCAAAAAAGACCGGCACATGGAATCTGACACCCAGTAGGCCCACTCAATGTCACAATTTGCATATTTTTGACTCTTCATACACGCCTCTTCAAATGTCTTCTGGATTTGAATAATCGTTCACACCTTTTGAGTTTTAACTGGCTATCACATCTTTTGAGTTCGAATTTAACGGTACACTTTTTAAAGTTTGAATTTGGAACCCTTTGTTACTCTATAAATAAGGTGGCTGAGTTCTAGTATTATTGGGAAAAGTGCAAAAAAAACCCCCCGGACTATTGAGAAACTTGCAACTAACCCCCTAAACTATCAAAATTGCAAAAAAATCCCTGAACTATACAAATTTGTTGCAGAACACTCCATCCGGCGACTGGCCGGCCAAAAATGAGCACGTGATTATCACGCGACAGAAAAACTAATTTTTTTGGATAATAATGGCCTTTCATGCAAGCTCTATGAAGCTCGTTGTCCCTAACAGTTCTTGATGGTGTAGGGGTAGAGAAATTGGGGTTCTTGACAGCAATCCATGGCAAATCCCAAAAAGGACAATAAACAGTGACGGTGGTGACCTCGGACGATAGGCAATCTTCAGAGAGGAACTTGAAGATTACAAACGGTGTAGTTATATATATATATATATATATATTTACAGATCACTGTTCATCATCTCCACAGGTGTGCAAAAATAATTCTGATAATTCTCACACCTCTCAACAATGGCGATCCGATCCATACCTGTAATTTTTATAATATGAATCATCGAAGAGCGAAAACTGAGATATCGAACTATAGTGAAATGCCCTTTGCTAATTACTCTAATCGAGTCCAATTACAAGGCATTCACGTTTTGGGTGGCAATAATATGAGATCCTGTGGCCGCAAATTGATTGGCTGAGAGCAACGATAAAGCCATCGAATTGTTATTGGAATCGGAGTGGTGGAAACGGTTGATGTCGTGGTCGCTCGTTGTATCTCGGTGAAGCCTTAATCACCGGAACTTGAATGCAAGCTCAGAGTTTTCGGTTTTGGGTCTCGTTGATTTGAGCTGTCGCCAGAATAGTTAATTGATGTAGCATCTTCACCGGACTGAAATACTCAGTTCTGAAATATAGGGAAGCTTGCCGGAGGTTGTGGATGATGTAAGCTGTGGCCAAAGTTGCAGTAGCTTTTGGTTTGGTCTTTGAACCTCGACGGTGGCCGATATCAATGGTTCAGTCGGTGATGATTAGAATAAAGCTCACTGAACTGTTTTGATAGAATGAAGCTTAGCCGGAACTGGAATTGAGTACGCTGGAAGTATAGGGTCTGAACCAGTTTGCTTCTTTAGGATTGCAAGTTGGTAGTTAGGGCTAATCAATGTATTCTGTTCAGGGGGGAATGGGATTCCAGGCCCTACTATCAACTTCAGCAGTGAGATTTTGTTCCTGTTCCTTGCCAACTATAGCAATACCTGATGAATGGTTAAGTTTGATGAATGGTTAAGTTAGATATGTTATTGAGCTTTCAACACAGATAGACAAACACATATACAGAAACACACACATAGTTTCTAAGCAACTTGGGTCTGGAAAAGAATACAACAGTAAAACAAAATTAACAATAATAATTGTGCCTGTCTAAAATAATAATTACAACAACAACAACTGTAGTCTGTATCTAAAGCCTACACAACTGAAAATCATCAACACTAAATCCAACTGTCAGTGAGAGATTGGATGGTTTATTAGCACAAGCACAACAATGATACATACCATCACATTTGATCACATCTAAAGTACCAATTGATTGTAAACATGAGAGAGAACTAGAGAAAAAAATGAAAAATCATAAAAAATTATTGTTAGACAATCACCGTGAGAGCAAAGATAGTAATTAAGTTCTTTCTTTATGAGAACTTGCAATATGAAAATTAGTATGTTCTGTAAACAATCATCAATTTTTCCAACATCTAGATTCCATTTAGTACCTAAATTTCAGCACAACAATGACACCGGACCTAATGGGGCTGTCCACCGCTGCGCTAGCTGAGCTTCTCTTGCTCGCCGGCCTCAATCCGAAGCCCCCTTACTCGCCGGCCATAGCCAAGCTCTCCACCATCTGAGCCGCAGTTCCTCATCACAGTCGATCACCGCCGCTACCACCACTTCAGCTAGCGAGCTCACCGCCGCAGTTCTTCCACGGCCGATTCAATCCATCATCCACAATCGATTCAATCCAGCCGAGCTCGTCGCCGTTGCCATCATCCACGGCCGACCATCTATCCCTTCTTCTCTATCTTTCTCTCTATATATATATCAATGCTTGTATAATTCTTCAAACTGTGTCGTTTTAATTGAGGGTAATGTTGTCTATTGGCTTTTCCGGCACCCTATTGTTAATTCAAGGGGGTTAAATGCAAAAATATGTTAGTTGAAGGGGGTTTTATGTAGTTCAAGGGGGTTAGTTGCAAAACCCTAATAGTTCAGGGGGGGTTTTTTGCACTTTTCCCAGTTATTATTCTCACACACTCTCTCTCTCTCCCCCCCCCCCCCCCCCCCCCCCACACCGGTAGGTGCAATAGTAAAATCTAATTTAAAATTAATATTCGACAAAGTAATTAAATAATTATTTTTTCAAATGATAATTAAAATATATATATTTTAAATAATCGCACCGATATATTAATTAAGATAAATAGATTACAAGACAAAATAATGATAACAATTTACAAAATCTTTACAATAATATAATTATTGAATATTTTCTTTATATATGTAATAATAAATATATAATTTGAGCTTTATAGAAATTCTTCTAAACACCTTATATTAATTAAAAAAATAAATAAAAACTCATAATTAATAAGTAATTTGTGTTAAAATTTTATAAAAATTCTTCTAAAAATTCTCTTTTATATTAATTAATAAATATTTTTTATATTTATAAATTAATACTGAAACTCTTTGTACATTTAATAATAATATAGATATATATGGTTGTCATTATATTTAAAGACGCACACGGTTTGGATTGGACCAGTTTGAGAATATTTTGGAACCAAACTGTTCTTAGTGGTTTCATAAAAATTAGAACCAAACCGAACCAAATCGTTAAAAAACGGTTTGATTCGGTACAATTCCAAAGTTCTAGGCTTTTTTTATAGTTCAATATAATATATATATATATATATATATATATAATATAATTTTCTATTATAATATATTTTTGTATTATATATTAATTATGATATATAGTTAAATTGTTAAAAGACTAATCTTATTATTTATATAAAACAAAAGAGCAGTGATAGAGAAACCGAACGTTTCTACCGAAATAAACATCGAATCTTACTTGACTTTGTCCACGTCAAATAATTTCATTACCTAACTTCTTATCATCAATCTTTTCTTTCCCAGTTTTTCCTTTTTCTCTCTCTTCCTCTTCGTTCTCTCTCCTCTTTGTGTCTGGTTCTTCATCAATTCTTCTTATACATCTCCTCTCTTGAGATACACATATCGAAAATATTATAGAGATAAGATCCAAAATTCTTTATCCTCGCTCCTTTTTCAAGATCACCTACTTTTCTCTATTCATAAATCTTCCAAGAATAAATATTTCCAATTCCAAATGAAAACCAGATTTTTTATTTTTTTATTTTTTTTTTGGGTAAGTAAATATCCACAAAAGAGTTGTCATTAATCCAGAGAAGAGAAACGGATGAATCTTCTCAAAGTTTCTATTTGATTTTTATGGATACAAAATCTGAAGGAGAGAAACAACAGTTGTAGCTTTTATTTTATTTTTTTCCTTTTCTTTTTTGTTCTGTTTTGGTTTTGTGATTTGTATTTGCAAAACATAAAAAAAATTTATTTTATTTTATTTTATTTTATCTTCAATTTTACGAAATCAAAAGAGAGAAAACCAAAATCAAAGATAAGATTAAATACGAAAGAAAAATCGAGAATTAGAGGAAGAGAGGAGAGAGAATGGAAGAGTTAGGAGTTATCTTTTTAGAAAATAATTTGACGTAACTCAGCCACTTTAAATTCGACTTTTTATTCGGTTATTTAGTTCGGTTCTCTTATCATTTCCCAAAACAAAATATATAAATATATATACGTTTATAAAACGGTTCGGTTCGGTTTGGTCATGTATAAACTCAAACCATAACCGAACTGTTTATAACAATTTCTTATTTTTGGAACCGGAACAAAACTTAACCGTGAAAAAACTGAACCAAACCTACAGGTCCGGTTCGATTTATCGATATTTTTGTAGAACCCTAATTTTAATAATTTCAATAGAGTAAGGGATTTTTTCAGTAATGACATTGTTATATTTTCGAAGAACTCCATAGCAAACTCTTTTAAGACTTAAGACTTAAATGAACATACACACCCATTCAAATGGTGACTTTATGCAATTTTCATCAACATTACTATTTCTCTGTTACTCTTCATGTGAGGGTTCAAACTTGCGCACTACAAATATTTATAAAATGATGGAAATGATGGAATTTAATAGAATGACCCCAATTTACTCCCTTAAAAAAATATACATAAATAAATTAATAAAAAAAAAAAAGAGGCCTTGGTCAACAGTACATACATGTCTAACAAGGTACAGGACATGTTAATGAGCAGTGTAAACTCTTCCACGTCCATGGGAGTATTGTCCGTATCTATTACATATATTGAGACATCCGCCTTCAACAGCTAATCATAACTTACATACAACTCGAAGCAGCTAAAGCCATTATGTGTGCTCCATTTTTATTCATTGTCATTTCTCTGCTCCTATCTTCACCATTTTCATCTTCAACACTTCTTAGAATAACCAAAGGCTTATCCCTCTCCATTGAAAAACCAAACAACGTTTTAATTTCAGCGAACCGCGTTTTCTCCTCGGGGTTCTATCCGGTGGGCAATAACGCATATTGCATTGCAATATGGTATAGTCAATTGTTGGATGATGGGCGTTACACGGTGGTTTGGATGGCCAATCGAGACCGACCAGTTAACGGAAGACGCTCAAAGCTCTCCCTGCTAAAAACTGGTAATATTATCTTGACAGATGCTGATCGTCTTATTGTTTGGGCCACCGAAACCACGACGACTTCTTTGGTGCAGCTGGAACTTTATGATACTGGTAATCTTGTTCTTCATACTTTGGAGGATAAAATTCTTTGGCAAAGCTTTAATTCACCAACGGATACTCTTCTTCCTCTACAACCACTCATCAAAAACACAATGCTTGTTTCATCAAGAAGCCAAAGCAATTACTCTTCCGGTTTCTACAAGCTCTATATTGATGGTGACAATGTGCTCCGCCTCCAATTTGATGGTTTTGAAATCTCCAGCTTTTATTGGCCTAAGCCGTGGTTGCAACCATGGGAACTTGGAAGGTCCACGTACAACAACAGTAGAATTGCAGTACTCGATCCCTCTGGCCATTTCAAGTCATCTGATAATTTGAAGTTCTCGGCTGCAGATTTGGGCACAGGGCCTAAGAGAAGATTGACTGTTGATGTTGATGGCGACATTAGATTGTATAGTCTAAATGAGAAGTTGAGAGCTTGGGTTGTTACATGGCAAGCCAAGTCCAACCCATGCACCATTCATGGCATTTGTGGACCCAACAGTGTGTGCACTTATCATCGTAAAGGAGGTAGGAGATGCAATTGCATACCGGGATTCAAGATGAAAAATCACAGATTGGTCTTATGGTTGTGAACCATATTTCAATCTCTTGTGCAATGAGGAGGCTGTTTTCATCAAACTTCCTCATGTTGATTTCTATGGCCAAGATCTTGAGAACTTCCCAAATCAAACCTTTGAGAGGTGTAAAGAGAAGTGTTCCCAGAATTGCAATTGCAAAGGGTTTCAATTCAAATATGACAGAAATAATGGTTACTATCTTTGTAACACCAAGGCTCTGTTGCTCGATGGATATCGCTCGGAGGGATTTGAAGAAACCATGTACATAAAATTGCCAAAATCTGGTCTCTCCTCCTATGACAAGCCCACTCAAGAATTCCGATTAGATTGCTCGCAACAAGTTACAACACCCCTTTACAGAAATTACAAGAAGAAGCAAGAAAACAGCACGGTGAAGTTCATGCTTTGGTTCGCCTGTGGATGTGGAGGAGTTGAGATCATTGGTTTCTTGCTCGTGTCCTATGTCTTGTATAGAAACCGTCAAGGCTCTCATGCAACTGAGAAAGGTTACCTTCAAGTAGGAACTGGATTCACAAAATTCACATATGCTGAGCTTAAGCAGGCAACGAGTAATTTCAGCATAGAGATTGGGAGAGGAGGCAGTGGTGTTGTATATGAAGGTACTTTGTCTGACAATAGAGTTGCAACAATCAAGCGTCTTACGGAAGCCAATCAGGGCGAAGAGGAATTCTTAGCAGAAGTAAGCACCATTGGGAGGCTTAATCACTTGAACCTGATAGAGACATGGGGTTATTGTGTGGAGGGAAAGCATATGCTTTTGGTGTATGAGTACATGAAGCATGGTTCTTTAGCAGAAAACATAACTTCCAACACACTTGATTGGAAGAAGAGGTTTGAAATTGCTTTGGGTACTGCAAAAGGCCTAGCTTATTTACATGAAGAATGCTTGGAGAAGGTTTTTCACTGTGATGTAAAGCCTCAGAACATACTCTTGGACTCGAATTACCAACCCAAAGTAGCAGATTTTGGGCTGTCTAAACTCTTCAACAGAGGTAGCATTGGTAATTCTAGCTTCTCTAGGATGAGAGGAACTAGAGGTTACATGGCTCCGGAATGGGTTTTTAATCTTCCCATCACATCCAAAGTTGATGTCTATAGCTATGGTGTTGTCATGTTGGAGATGATAACCGGAAGAAGCCCGACTAGTACTGTCCATGCCATGGATGATAATTGGGGGATGGAGCAGAGAAGGTTGGTCACATGGGTGAGAGAGAAGATGCATGAAACTACAGGAAATGGATCATGGATCGAAGAAATCATAGACACTGCCATGGATAGTGAATATGACAAAAATAAGATGGAACTTCTGGTTAGAGTGGCTTTGCAATGTGCAGAGGAAGACAAAAATACAAGACCCACCATGAGTAAGGTAATTGAAATGCTTTTGGGTCATGAAAATGAGTTTGAAAAGTCATTCATTCCTTGTATTATTTGCATGTGATAGTTTGAAATTTGAGTACCTTGTTGAGGAATGAGTAGAGGAAGACCAAGATGCAAGGTCCACCATAAGGAAGGTAGGGGAGGTACTTTTGGTAATGGCTTTTAAAAGAGTCAGTGTTGGTACGTATTTGGATCATATATGGCAGTTCAAAAAATTGAGTATATTAACTCTATATATATATATATATATATATTGGTTTCCAAGATATTATCTTCTTAGTGGTAGCAACAAAGCTAGATGGAAGAATTCTTAGGAAAATAAATGCAACTTATCTTGCTCTAAATCCTAATATCCCTCTACCCCACCTTTCCCAAATAATTTTAGGTTATTTCCTGCTGTAATGTGCTTTACAAATGTATTTCTAAACTTTTAACCATCAAATTGAAATCTATTCTACTCCAAATTATTGACACTATAAAAATTCCATGGACAATGGGAGAAAAAATGGGAACAATATAATCCTAGCTCAAGAATTGTTGAGATGGTACCATTCATTCTTGATATGCTTGAGCTCATGAATTCCCTTCTCCCTTTCATCAACTGGATATCTTGTTGCATCTCCACGACTTCATTTTCTATCTCATTTATGGAGAATTATGTGGTTTCTTCAAAAATGTTAAGGGCATTAGACAGGGGGAACCCAATATACCCTATCTATTTGTCTTAGCCATTGTCTCTTTTCCATTATTGTCAAATGCATAAATGACAACCCCGCATGTATTTTCCATTGGAGATGCAACTCCCTCAGAATTTCCCACCTTGCCCTTGCAGATGACATCCTTTTATTTTCCCATGGGGATCCCAACTCCATAGGAATTCTCAAAAAGGCTTTAGATATATTTCAAATCTCTCTAAAATTAGTCCAAAACCTTTGAAAAGCCCTACCTTCCTTGATGGAGTTATTGAGCGTGACCAGACCACTATCACCTATCTTTGGATTCCCTACAGACAACCATACCAGAAGTACCTAAGGACCCCCTTATCAGACTTACCTCCATTGACTGCCTAACCATCATTGGAGGAAACTTCATCTTGGTTTTGGAGGAAACTTCTTCATGGTAGGGACAGTGCAAGACTTTTTGTTCGCCACAAGATCAACAATGGGCATAACACTACCATTCTTTTTTGATCAATGGCTCCCATGTGGACCTATCAACCAAACTGTTTCTCTAGGCCCAAGGCAGAGCTGGGGCATCAACAGGTACTCTAAAGTTGCTTCTATAATTTTTAACGAACAGTGATCATGGCCTAGAAGTAATACTCTCCTAGCTCCCTTTGTTAACCTCAACAACATTCCCAACCCAAACTCTACCCAAGATGATGTTATCTCTTGGAAACCATTTCCCAATGGCAAATACATCATCTCCCACACCATCAAATCCATGTCCATGAACCACAACCCAGTTCATTGGCATTCGTATGGTTTAACCAAAATGTTCCAAAGCACTCCTTCGGCTTTTGGTTACCCATACAAAAGAAACTTAGAACGAAGGAGAAACCCGATCTAAATTCTATCGTGTTGTGTTCTCTGTTTTAGCAGGTATATGCCCCTTGCATACTATAAATTTTTCTTCTCCTCTACACAAGTAATTCGGCCTGCATCAAATAATTAAAAAACAAAAACAACTACTAAGCTAGCTACCATTATCTATTCTTTGTAATTCAGTCTGCAATGCCTTTTTCTACATTTCTGTTTTCAGATTTTTACTTTTTCTCTCTAAATTCGTTTCTATGCATAAGTATTATAAATATTAAGAAAGTGTCTTATTTCGAACTTTCAATTTGAAATGTGAGAGAGAAGCGATCGCCTTTACCTGTGTGTTATACTGCTACAGTGGTATCACACCCTTTCTCACATTCCAAATTGAGAGTTAAAATGTGTATCTTTAGTCATGTCTTTGTAGCTGTAAACCTGTGTATTCCCTCATAGCTTCTCTTATTTTATTCACTTAATTGCAACAATTGAGACAATTGATAAAAAAGCTGTCTTGACATTGTCATTTAAAAATACTATCAAAGGTTGTAGTCTATGAACCCCAAGGGGTTGGCTCAAGTGGGTAAGTCACTTGGCCCTGGTGCCTCAGGAAGCATTAGGTCTAAGGTTCGACTCCTCTTGAGTGCAAACCATTCCTTGGACGGGGTGTGTGTTACCAACTAAGAAAAAAAAAAAGAAGTAGTAGTCTATGTATTATTTTTTTCAGCTTTCAAAACAAAGTTTCAGGATATAGAGATGTGTCTAAGACTCTCGAGTGTCCAATGCATAGATGAAACTATTGCTTGCAGAGTTGCGGGTAACTTCCTTGTTGAAATGACATATAATTACCATACTTATCTCACAAGGCTGACAGAGTTAATATTGTGTTGAATCTTAAAAAACCCTTGTCTCACCTATTTAAATTGGAAAAATGAATACGTATAAAAAAAATAATAAATAAATAAATAATTTGAAAAAATGAATGCAATTTACACATATTTGCCTTTAAAACAAATACTAGGGAAAACATTTCTGTTTCTCTCACTTAACAAAATCTAGGAGCCTATCCACCACCTGTTACTTCCTCGTTATCTAAGATGGACCCTAAATTCTTGTATTTAGCATAGGACCAAAAAAAAAAAAAAAAAAATTATGCTTAAGAGTAGTATAATCTTTCAAAAAAAATTATGCCCTTACTTGGGAAAAAGCTGTGATGGTGCACATTTTTAAATATATAATTTGTTTTCTTTTTTTTGGGCCCTGAATTATATTTGTTTTTCAATAGAGGGAAAATTATATTGCTAAATAGCATAAAAACATCAGTTGTAAGGAATGACAATATATATCATCCACAAAAAAACAATGACAAAGTAGACGCAGCACAGTGAATCAAAGAAAGAGAATAACTGAAATGAACATTTGACCCAATGTGAACAGATCAAGAAAATGAACACCAAACTTTACCCAATACGAATGTAATTGAATTGACTCCCAAGTATACTATAAGACAGTTGAAATAGGAATTCACGAAACAAAATTAAGAAAATCACAGTACCTTCCAATGCTTCTCCTAACAACAGCACCATCGCCTTCACTTTGAGGCTTGGCCAAGACCACCTTGAGAACAACCGCGGGAAGACCTCGACTCTGGCGACTCCGAAGACACACAGGGGTTGTGCAATGGGATATTTTAGGGCAAGCAAACACGACGTCACGTTTTTTGGCCTTTTTTTTTTTTTTTTTTTTTTTTTTTTTATTTGTCATATACTAAAAGGACATATCGAAATTTTGTCAAAATTGGTTCATTTTAATAAATTTAATAGAATTTTTCCCATATTTAAGTTAACTAGTAAACGGGACGTGCATCGCACATGGTGAATACTTAATTTGTGGTAAAATTTTGATAATTTGTGTTAGAGTTTTATAATCTAATGTGATAGAGTTTCATTACAAATAAAATAGGTAATTTGTAATAGAATTTTATATAAATTATTTATTTTCTTTAAATATATATATCCTTATCTAATTAGATTTTTTTTTATTAAAAAACTCATAATAAAAGATAATTTGTGGTAGACTTTTAGAAAAATTATTTTATTTTTTATACCAATTATTAAATATTTTTTATATTAATAATTCTTGTCTAGTTATATTATATTTTATTAAAAAATTCATAATAAATACATAAATAGGTAATTTTTATTAGAATTTTATATAAACTCTTTTAAAAAAATATTTTATTTTCTTTAAATATATCGTTGTCTACTTAGATTTCCTTCATCAAAAAACTCACAATAAATAGATAAAAATAAGTTATATGTGATAGAGTTTTAAAGAAAATAAAATAGATAATTTGTGGTAGAGTTTTATAGAAATTATTATATTTTCTGGAAATCTATTTATAATAAATAAATAAATAGGTAATTTGTGATATAGTTTAATATAAATTCTTTAAAAAAACACTTTTTATATCAATTAATAAATATTTTTTTATATTAATAATTCTTGTCTAATTAGATTTCCTTTTATTAAAAAAATCATAATAAATAGGTAATTTATGTTAGAGTTTCATAGAAACTCTTTTCAAACCTCTTTTTATATTAATTAATAAATATTTTTTTATCTTAATAATGCTTGTCTAATTAGATTTTATTTTATTAAAAAAATTCATAATAAATAGATAAATAGGTAATTTGTGATATAGTTTTATATAAACTCTTTTAAAAACTCTTTTTAGATCAATTAATAAATAATTATTTATATTAATAATACTTGTCTAATTAGATCTCCTTTTATTAAAAAACACTTAATAAATATATAAATAGAAAATTTGAGTTAAAATTTTATAGAAACTCTTTAAATATTATATCTTTGTCTACTATAATAGAGTTTTATTGAAAATAAAGTTTGTGATTTGTGATAGGGTTTTACAAAAATTATTTTCTTTTCTTTAAATATATCCTTATTTAATGAGATTTAATTTTATTAAGAAACACATAATAAAAGTTAATTTGTGGTAGAGTTTTAGAAAAATTATTTTATTTTATATATCAATTAATAAATATTTTTATATTAATAATTCTAGTCTAATTAGATTTTCTTTTAATAAAAAATTCATAACAATAAATAGATAAATAGATTAAGTTAAATTTTATTAGATAGATTTTAGTGTTTGATTGACATTTTTTTTTTTTTTATAAAAACTCTTTGCATATCAATTAATAAATATTTTTTTTTATAAAAATAAATACTCAAATACTGAAACTCTTTGCACATGTAATAATACTATAGATAAAAACTTTTTTATATCAATTAATAAATATTTTGTTATATAAATAAATAAATACTTAAACACCTTAGCACAACTTCTGTATTTTACTCAGAAAATTATGTTTTCTTTTATTAAAAAATTCATAATAATAAATAGGTTAATTTGAATTTTATTAGGTAGATTTTAGAGTTTTATAAAAGTTTTTTTTCTATAAAAACTCTTTTCATATCAAAATATAAATATTTTTTTATATAAACAAATAAATACTGAAATACTGAAACTCTTTCCACATTTAATAAATATTTTTTAAATAAAAAAATTAATACTGAAACTTTAGATTTACTTTTATTAAAAAATTCATAATAATAAATAGATTAATAGGTTAATTTGAATTTTATTAGGTAGATTTTAAAGTTTTATAAAGTTTTTTTTTCTTTTATTTTTATTTTTTTTAAAAAAAACTCTTTTCATATCAATTAATAAATATTTTTTACATAAATAAATAAATACTGAAATACTAAAACTCTTTGCATATTTAATATTTTATTTTCTTTAAATATATCCTTATCTAATTTAATTTTATTTTATTAAGAAACTCATAATAAAAGTTAATTTGTGGTAGGGTTTTAGAAAAATTATTTTATTTTATATATCAATTAATAAGTATTTTTTTATATTAATAATTCTTGTCTAATTCAATTTTCTTTTATTATAAAATTCATAACAATAAATAGATAAATAAGTTAATTTAAATTTTATTAGAAAGATTTTGGAGTTTGATAGAGTTTTTTTTTTTTTTTTTTTTAAAAAAAATACTTTTCATATCAATTAATAAATATATTTTTTTATAAATAGATACTTAAATACTGAAACTCTTTGCACATTTAATAGTAGTATAGATAAAATCTTTTTTTATATTAATTAATAAATATTTTTTTATATAATTAAATAAATACTGAAACACTTTGGTAGAACGTCTGTATTTTACCCTGAAAATTAGATTTTTTTATTAAAAAATTGTAATTTGTAATACGTGTTAGAGTATTATAGAAAATATTTTTTAACTCTTTTTACATGAATTAATAAATATTTTTATATTTGAATAATTCCTATCTAATTAGATTAGCTTTTAAAAAAAAAAAAAAAAAAAAAAAAAAAAAAAAAAAAAAAAAAACCTCATAAGAAAAGGTAATTTGTGGTAGAATTTTAGAAAAATTATTTTATTTTTTATATCAATTAAAAATATTTTTTATATTAATAATTCTCGTCTACTTAGATTTTCTTTTATAAAAAAACTTATAATAAATAATTAGGTAATTTGTGTTAGAGTTTAATATAAATTCTTTAAAAACTCTTTTTATATCAATTAATAAATATTTTTTATTTTAATAATTATTATCTAATTACATTTAGTTTCATTAAAAAAACTAATAATAAATAGATAAGTACGTAATTTGTGTTAGAGTTTTTTAAAAACTCTTTTAAAACCTCTTTTTGTATCAGTTAATAAATAATTTTTTATATTAATAATACTTGTTTAATTAGGTTACTTTTTATTAAAAAAAACTCATAATAAATAGATAATTAGGTATTTTGTGTCAGAGTTTTATAGAATCTCTGTTGATAGAGTTTTATGGAAAATAAAATAGGTAATTTGTAATACAGTTTTATATAAATTATTTTATTTTTTAAAAATATATACTTGTCTAATTAAATTTAATTTTATTAAGAAACTCATAGTAGAGTTAAAAATTATTTTCTTTTATATATCAATTAATAAATATTTTTTATATTAATAATTCTTGTCTAATTAGATTTATTTTATTAAAAAATTGATAATAATAAATAGATAAATAGGTTAATTTAAATCTTATTATGTAGATTTTAGTGTTTTATCATATTATTTAATAAATATTTTTTTACATAAATAAATAAATACTGAAACTCTTTACACATCTAATAATAGTATAGATAAAAACTCTTTTTATATCAATTAATAAATATTTTTGTATATAAATAAATAAATATTGAAATACTCAAACTCTTTGACAAAGCTTCTATATTTTATTCTGAAATTCAACTTTTTTTTATATCAATTAATAAATATTTTTTTATATAAATAAATAAATACTGAAACTCTTTGACAGAATTTCTGTATTTTATTCTGAAATTCTAGATTTCTAGAATTCTCAATTTTTGTACCCCTTCCTCCTTCCTCTATGCCTCTATTTATAAGCTTGTTGGATGAATAGGATAATGACATGTGTCCTTTTCTGATAATGACATAATCAAAACTGGGCCGGGTCGGTTATATTGTGATAATAATCCATAAAAAATAACTAAAAATAAGAGTTTTATATAGAATATGATTGATTTTATTAGGTAATTTTTAAATTTTTATAAAATTATAATTATCCATAAAAAAAAAAAAAAACTAAAAATAAGAGTTTTATATAGAATGTGATTGGTTTTATTAGGTAAATTAGATTTTCTTCTATTAAAAAACTTGTAATAAATAAATAAATAGGTAATTTATTTTAGAGTTTAATATAAACTCTTTTAAAAACTCTTTTTATATCAATTAATAAATATTTTTTATTTTAATAATTCTTGTCTAATTAGATTTACTTTTAGTAAAAAAAACTCAAAATAAGTAGATAAATAGGTAATTTTTGTTTCAAAATCTTTTTAAAAACCTCCTTTTGTATCAGTTAATAAATAATTTTTTATATTAATAATACTTGTCTAATTAGGTTTCCTTTTATTAAAAAACTCATGATAAATTGATAATTTGTGTTAGAGTTTTATACAAACTCGTTATATATATCTTTGTTGATAGAGTTTTATTGATAATAAAGTAGGTAATTTGTAATAGAGTTTTATTAAAATTATTTTATTTTCTTTAAATATATACTTGTCTAATTAGTTTTAATTTTATTAAGATACTCATAATAAAAGCTAATTTGTGGTAGAGTTTTATAAAATTTATTTTATTTTATATATCAATTAATAAATATTTTATATATTAATAAATCTTGTCTAATTAGATTTTCTTTTATTAAAAATGGATAATAATAAATAGATAAATTGGTTAATTTAAATTTTATTATGTAGATTTTACTGTTTTATAGATTTTTTTTTTTTATACTAAAAACTCTTTTCATATCATTTAATAAATATTTTTTTTGTATAAATAAATAATGAAACTCTTTACACATCTAATAATAATATAGATAAAAACTCTTTTTATATCAATTAAAAAATATTTTTTTATATAAATAAATAAATACTAAAAACTCTTGACAGAGCTTTTGTATTTTACTCTGAAATTTAACTCAATTAATAAATATTTTATATATAAATAAATAAATACTGAAACTCTTTAGCAGAGCTTCTGTATTTTACTCTGAAATTCTGGATTTCTAGAATTCTCAATTTCTGTACCACTTCCTCCTTCCTCCATGCCTCTATTTATAGGCTTCTTGGATGAATAGAATGATAACATGTGTCCTTTTCTGATAATGACATAATCATAATTGGGCCGGGCTGGGCCGGTTATATTGTGATATTTATCTATAAAAAATAACTAAAAATAAGAGTTTTATATAAAATGTGATTGATTTTATTAGGTAATTTTTAGAGTTTTATAGAAACTATAATTATCCATAAAAAAATAACTAAAAATAAGAGTTTTATAAAGAATGTGATTGATTTTATTAGGTAATTTTTAAAGTTTTATAGAAGCTATTTTTACAAAAACTATTTTTATATCAATTAATAAATATTTTTTTATATAAATAAATAAATACTGAAACACTTTACACATTTAATAATAGTATAGATATAGATATAAATAAATAAATACTGAGAACTGAAACACTTTGCACATTTAATAACAGTATAGATTTAAGTTAATTTAATTGTAAAACGTTGTCGTTATTCTGTCAAAATTTTAATAAAGTATAAAAATTGACGGTCTTATATAATTCTTTAAAATTATGTTTTTGAAAGGGTTTTGATATATATTTTAAGTAAACTTTCAATTTAGAGTTTTAGTTTTGCACATCATGAAAGCCACGTGTTGACCTTAAGGATTTCATCCAATGACAATCTAGGTGTTTTGATGATAACAAACCATTAATGGTGTTTAAGGACTAATGTTTACATTGAGTGTTATATAGATTATTCACATTCAAAGAATGACCTCAATGAAGCACCAAAGATCATTCAAAGTATTCCATTACTCAAGATCACATAAAGGAAAGAAATGGATACAATGAAGACATGAAGTTGCAAGGAACAAAATGCAATGTCCAAAGGTAGCTTGGACTTCAATGAGCAAGAAAGCAACTCAAAGGAAGAAAGAAAGCAATACTACCTCAAGCCTAAACGATCATGGACAATGCATGAAGAAAAGGGGTAGATAGGATGGTGAGTGTTTTGGATTCAATGTCAAAGTATTTATGAATCCATTTGAAGCTCATCTCTATAGGATCATGCATATTATCATCATTCACATATTCCTATATCCTTAGTACTAGACTTTGCACTTCATTGATAGATATTGTCATATGAAGTCTTTGCTAAGAAAGGGTTAGTTCAAGCTTGTATAAGCTTTGAAAGAACTCACAACTTAAGCTAGAAATGCTAGGACCATGCACATTAATCATAAGATTTACTTTGGTGTCTAGAAAGAAAATGAAAAGGCATTGAACTTAATATTTCATCTTTAAAGCCTTCGTTGTCATAATTTGGTAAATGACTCTAGGACACAATGCACTTGAAATTTATCATCTCCATATGTCCCTAGACTCTTAGAAATAGGTCTTGAACAAAATTGAATCATTCATCAAAGTCCTAGGTGCTAGAAAGATGGATATCTCAAAAGAAGCTATTTTTCAGCCTAGAAAATTTCAGACCAGCTTGCACTAAAACTGCTATAACTATTTGTGTAGTTGGAATTTTTACACAAGGCCAGTGGCATTGGAAAGCTGACTTCGAGCCCTTGAGTTTAGACTCAAATTTCACCTAAATTGGATTAAAAATGACTGAGATATGAGCTTCACAAAATACATGATTCTGCTCTGCGAAAATTCTGACCAGGTTGCACTTAAATAGCCATAACTTCTTCTGTGTTTGGAATTTTTGAGCAAGGCTAGTGGATTTAGAAAGCTGACTTCAAGGCAATAAATTTAGACTTAAATTTCACCTCATTTGGAGTTTCATGGACTGAGTTATGTCCATTTGAAGTCATGCCATTTTCTGTCAAAATCCAAAACAAGGTGTTGCCTCCATGAAAACTAAAGCAAGCACATTTTATCAATTGGAGCCGCCTCCCATTTTTATTGGAGCCGCCTCCCAATTATTGGAGCTGCCTCCCATTTATTGGAGCCGCCTCTCATTTTTATAGGAGCCGCCTCTTTGCACTCCAATAGCCAAAACTTATGTCGTAGAATGCATTTCATGGATTGGAGCCGCCTCCCAGTTATTGGAGCCGCCTCCCATTTATTGGAGCCTCCTCCAATTTTTTGTAGAGCCGGCTCTTCTAAGATATTTGAATCTACAACGGCACTTTTCTGCATTTAAGTCTTCCAACTACTTCTAACAGACATATTAAACTACGGCTGTCTATATAAGGAAGGCTCATTTTGCTGAAGCAGATAGACCACCATTTTTGAGAGACATAATATTACATTTCAAGAGAGCTTTTGTTCTCTCATCTTCTCATCTCTCTCATTCACTCTTATTCTATCTTGAGAGATTCTAGCAAAGATTAAAAGGGCTTTTGCTCTTGCTTTAATCTTCATAGAGTTTCTGCTCTATTATTTACTTGAGAGATTATAAAAGCTTACATTCTTCACTTATATCATCTTCTCTCATTCATATCATTTATAAAGTTTGAGCTTCACTTATATTCATATATACTCTAGTTGAGAGCTAAAGTTTGTACATCAATCTTTGAGAGATATTTCTTGTGAGCTTGCACTTGTATATCTATCTTGAGAGAGATTCAATCTTGTATTTCAATTACAATATTTTCTACAAACTTGTAAGGGTTGGTGTGACCCAAAAGAAGCCTAGGAGAAGGGTGTTCTCCTAGCAAGGAAAAGAAGCAAGGTCTTGCTTCATGTAAAGGTTTGCTCTCCACCCGCAAGGAGAAGCTATATTGGATTGGGAAGTCTCAAGAGGGATCTTGAGCCGAGGAGTAGGAGTTTCCGAACCTCGCAAAAATCGCCGTGTTGTAGTTTGCAATTTCTCTTCCCTTATCTCTCTTATAATTATGCTTTAAATGCTTATTCCATATCTTGATCTCATATCTTGATTATTGCATAATTACTTAAATTGTTGAATAGAAATTGTATTTCTATATATTGCGAAAATTATCCATTGTTTGGCATTGACTCTATTCACCCCCCCTCTAGAGTCAATTCTTGGGCAACAATTGGTATCAGAGCCTAACTCTAATTAAAGGACTTAATCGTCTTAGAGTACGATCATGGCCAACAATAGTAGTATCACCCACTTAGAAGGACAACCCAATGATAAACCTCCTTGTTTTGATGAAAATGATTATATCTATTGAAAATTAGAATGAGAGCATTTCTAAAAAGTATTGATATTGATTTATGGAAAGTTATAGAATATGGTAGTCATATCCCAACCAAAATTATTGAAGGGATCAAAATTCCTAAATTGAAAGAGGAATGGGATGAAAATGACCATCGATTAGTTAAATGTAATGATTTAGCCATATGTTATCTTTATTGTGCATTAAGCAAAAATGAATTCAATAAAGTTATCTTTTGTAAAACGGCTAAAGAAATTTGGGACTTGCTTGAATTAGCCTATGTTGGATCAAGTCATGATAATGAATCAAATATAAATGAACCCTCTTGCATAAATGAGATGCATTGTAGTTTTACTAACATTACTAATCATTTGAATGTTATTGGTAGAACTAACTCATCCACCTATAGTGAAGAAAGTGATGAAATGCAAAAGGAGAGTATAGCTCTCCAAGCTTCTACCAAAGAAGCAAGTAACATCAAAGAGTTGGTTAATCATTGTCTCATGGCCAATGAAGATGAGGTAAATTCTAATCATGAATCCTTTGATTTAGAAACTTCCTATAATGAATTAGTTGATGAGCACAATGAATTACTTGATGCGTTAAGAGTTACAAGGTGTGCTAGAAAATATGCTTGTAAAATGTGCTTCCTTTAAAAAGGAAAACCATGATATCATTCAAAGACATGAAAAAGTTCAAATAGAAAATGACTTTTTGAAAAAAGAAAATCATCATCTTGTGCAAAAATTAGAAAAGATTCAAATTGAAAATGAGTCATTGAAAAATGAAATGAAATGTATATTTTCTAAAGAATCTTCATCAATTGATCTTATTCCCGAAAATGAGTCTTTAAAGAAAATAATTCATGATCAAAATGACATGTTAGCAAAGCTTACCAAAGAAAAAGAGAATTTGAGTACTATACTTAGAAATCAAAGAGATGTCTTTTTCAAAAATGAGATACAAAATGATCCTCACACTAAAGATGCATGTTTGTTAAGAATAAAAAGGCCTTTGAATGATCACTTTGTCAAGAGTGGTACCCAATCCTCTAAATGCAATTATTATAAAAGATTAGGACATAAGATTCATGATTGTCCATTTAGAAAGAAGTTGAGGTCAAAGAAGATTTGGGTTCCAAAAGGAACTTATGTTCCATTGCCTAACTTATATGGACCCAAGAAAATTTGGGTACCAAAAGAAGAATATGCAACCCTTTCTTATAGGGTTACTTAAGGGCATCAATTAAGGATTATGAAGGAAGCATCACTCTTGGGAACAACTTCAAGGGCAAGGACAAGTGGATTCTCAAGTTGGTGCCTAGAGCACAAAAGAAATATCATGCCAAGAATTTCTCAATCACAAAATGGAAAGGATGCATCACATTGAGAAACAACTCCCAAGCTAATGAAGTTAGCACCATGGGTAAAGAATTTCTTTCTCATTAATGTGCTTTTATATGAAGAATTCAATTGTGAAATTCTAAGCATGACATTCTTAATATGCTACTAGTTGCTAATAGATGTAAAAATGTACATGTTATAGATTTTGATAATTTTGCATGAAAGTAGTTTGTTTTGGCATATGAGTTATGAACATGCTAACACGAAATGATACTCTATCTTCCAAATAATCTTTAGATTAAGTATTCTCAATCTTTGTGAAAGATTTACTTTTTGGAAGATATGCCATCAAAGGAAAGCATACACTATCTCATGAAGACCATTAATGCTATTTCATTTGAACCTTATCAAATCTATCAAAGTAGCAATGTCTAAAACATCATCTATATGCCTTTGTGATCTTAAATGCTTTATCCATTTTATTGTGTCACTTCCATGCATATTGAAAATGAGGTTGTTCATCTTGAAAAGGTTTAGTTGGACTTAACAAAATAAGAAATCAAATAAGTCCTCAATTGAAAATCTCAAGGAACAAAACTCCATGGAAGAGCCATCTCATAAAATCTAAGAGTGAGAGTTTATAATGCCTTCCTAAGAGTGTTTGAATAGTTCACTTCATTATTTTGATCCATCATTGGAGAACATTCTATATGTGCTTGATAAAGATCTGATTCTCTCTTAAAGTTGTAAACTTTTATCTATGTTTCTTTTCATTCACATCATGATAGTTAACGTGTGTCATCATTGGCAACTAGGCTAGAATATCTCTCCAAGTCTTCAACCTTGAAGAAGGAATTGAATGAATGACTTTGTGCACATGTAACTTTGATTAAAGGAACAAAAATGCTATATGTTTTTGCATGAAATGATTTTTATCAAATGCATTTTTAAGTGACTTTAAATTCAAAGGTCTCTAAAAATAAACCACACGGATTTAAATTGCACTACATGTTTAAAATGATCTCTAGCCTATGTGTTTAAAAATAAGCTCCTAGAGCTCCTTTCAAAAGGCTTTGTGGTTTTCTAAAGAATGATGGCTTTGGAAACAAACTTAATATCTTCATATATTATAGCTTTCAAAACCATTGCTGAAAATATGTTGATTGCACTTAAATTTTATCCTTAAATCCTATTTAGCATTCAAGGACAAAGCATATAGAAATTAGATACCATTTTCTTAGGAATCATGTTTCTAAGGGCAATATTGATCTTATATTTGTGACTACTGAAAAGCAATTAGCTGACATCTTCACAAAACCACTCCAAGAGGAGAGATTCTGTCTACTCAGGAGAGAAATTGGAATGATCACAGAGCAGAATGTCATGCAGTGAAGTAGCAGCTGCAGAGCCGGCTCCAATCTAAATAAGAGCCGCCTCTATAGAAAACAAGAGCCGGATCATCTCATTCAAGAGCCGCCTCTCCAACCTGCATCCAAGAAAATCACAAATCCTAACTCTCGGTATCTCTAGAGCCGGATCAACAAAATTCATGAGCCGGCTCCCCAAACCTGCATACAAACATTATGTCTCGGGATCTCTTAAAAGCTCAAAAGAGCCGGCTCCAATTTTCCTTGAGCCGGCTCCAAAAACTAAGAGCCGGCTCCAATTTTCCTTGAGCCGGCTCCAATCAACTAAATCTCTTTATATTACTCTCGGCACTTCATCATGTGAGTTCTCACCTGAAATTCTAGAGAGCAAAACTGACTTGGGGCTTCATCTTGTTTTGAGCATTTCAATTGAAAGTGAGCTGACATGAAGAACACTCGAGGGACCAAAGAAAGATATTTTTCTGAGTGTTTAATCTGCCAAGAGAGATGAATTTGATCTGCGTATAGCTCTAGCATGCGTGTACAGTTTGAAGATGAATAGTAATGCTGATTGGTGCTGATTTTCTTGTGAAAAGAGAGGCTGAGGTGATTCAAATTTTGCTGTGGACACTTCTAAAGGTTGAACAAAATCTGAGCACACATAACTTGGTGATATACAACTGTTGGAGGGGCTTAGGACTACATATTGTAGCTGGTATTTTCTATATCTCAAACCTCAAGCTTTGGTTATTTTCTGGTTTAAGTTTCTGGAGCTGAGTATATATTGTCATAATCTTGCTATGCTATGATTTTTAAACATCTGAGCATGATTAAAATGTTGTTTTAAGGCTATCAATGTTGAGTTTTGAACTAAGGAGTGACCTACACTAGTTTTGTACCTTGAACCACACATGTTTTAGCTTGTAGTAGTTTTGCAAGGCTGGTTTGGATGTTGAAAATGCATTATATTACTGTGATTGTTGTGCTACTCATTTGAGCATGAATATATTGTTAATATACACTTGAGAGAACCATAATCCAAAATTTTGAAGTGGTGAAAAACCAAAAATACCCTTATAACAGTGCTGCAGCAAAAATCTGGTATATATGCTGATTTTGGGCTTTATAGTGATGAAACCTTGCTATAATCTGAGAGGCAATGATGTGAGCAAGTGTTGTATGATGAAATTCAGCTGTAGGAGCTAAATTTAAGAAGGACCAGCCACGAAATTATAGATTTTCCCTCTAAAACCTAAAGGAAACAGGTGCAGCAAATTCACCTGCTGCAAGCTGTTGTTTGCTGCCCTTTTTGTGCTATAAATTGTTGATTCATTGATCCTAAATTATGTCCAAGCTTCAGTATAAGTGTATTTCATCTATGTCAAGCTGAGGGAACCTTTGACAAAAGAGAAGTTGACTATTTTACCACTCAAACCATAAAGTTACAGGTGTAGCAAATTGCACCTGCTGTGAGTTATTATTTTGTTATTTTATTAGCTGCAGTGTTAAGCCCTTGTTGATATAATTTGTCTTAGCTATAGAAAAATTTTAATTCATTATTTTCAAGCTGAGGGAGTCCTTGGTTGTTGAAGTGTTTGTGTCTTCAAAGGCAGTGCTTGATAAAACTAAGATTTGTGATTTTTGGTTCTAATAGTGCTGCTGTGAGCTTAATATATATCATACCTTGCTATATAATTTGTTCTGAATTTATAAGCAAGTGTATTTGGCATATTGAAGACTGGGGGAGCAGTGTTTGGGTGGTCCTAGAGGCTAAATTACAAACTTACCCTTGAGAGGTGAAGTTGAGGGTTTTGAAGAAGAAAAGGCTATTGTGCACTTATTTTGAAATACATTGCTTCATTATTCAATTAGTTGCATAATCTTTGAATAATATATGATGTAAATGGAAGCATGTTCATAGGGGGAGATTATCAATAATCTCTTATGTATAAACATTACATGTTATACTCAGCTTAAAGGACTTACCTTTTTTTCTTAAATATGTCTTAAAATGACTTATTGGTCATTATATTCATTCCTATGAACTTTCATGATTTTGATGATATTTCCCTTTTTCTTGAGGATATCAAATGTGAAGAAATATATTAGGGTAGAAGTAGTCTTGAGTTCTAAAATTTGCCTCTAAAAGGTTGTTTGCCTTTAGGTTTATTCTAGTTTATGCTTCATTTTTGTTTCACGTTTGATTATGTATACTTTTGTATATGACATGAACCTTAAATGATGATTCGAACTCATGTTGTCAATGAAATTGGCCTCTTATGATATAATTGCTTATATGTTTCATCCTAAAACATATTATAGCAACAACTACTATTGCCATTTCTTGATTATCATTACGTCACCATGTCAATTCTCTACACTAAATGATCAATACTAAAAGAAGATGTCTTGACCTCCCACCTTTTTGAGATGCCAAAGGGGGAGAGAAATGTGATGTGTTAAATGATCTAAAATGATTTATGATATATCAAGTATGCCATTTTATAATGATATATCAAGCATGCCATTTAATAGTGATATATCAAGCATACCATGTTCAATGAATGCACTTTGATAGGGGGAGCATTTTTCAAATGCTACTCCATTTGCTTATGAACACATCAATGTTTTGTCATCATCAAAAAGGGGGAGATTGTTGACCTTAAGGATTTCATCCAATGACAATCTAGGTGTTTTGATGATAACAAACCATTAATGGTGTTTAAGGACTAATGTTTACATTGAGTGTTATATAGATTATTCACATTCAAAGAATGACCTCAATGAAGCACCAAAGATCATTCAAGTATTCCATTACTCAAGATCGCATAAAGGAAAGAAATGGATACAATGAAGACATGAAGTTGCAAGGAACAAAATGCAATGTCCAAAGGTAGCTTGGACTTCAATGAGCAAGAAAGCAACTCAAAGGAAGAAAGAAAGCAATACTACCTCAAGCCTAAACGATCATGGACAATGCATGAAGAAAAGGGGTAGATAGGATGGTGAGTGTTTTGGATTCAATGTCAAAGTATTTATGAATCCATTTGAAGCTCATCTCTATAGGATCATGCATATTATCATCATTCACATATTCCTATATCCTTAGTATTAGACTTTGCACTTCATTGATAGATATTGTCATATGAAGTCTTTGCTAAGAAAGGGTTAGTTCAAGCTTGTATAAGCTTTGAAAGAACTCACAACTTAAGCTAGAAATGCTAGGACCATGCACATTAATCATAAGATTTACTTTGGTGTCTAGAAAGAAAAGGAAAAGGCATTGAACTTAATATTTCATCTTTAAAGCCTTCGTTGTCATAATTTGGTAAATGACTCTAGGACACAATGCACTTGAAATTTATCATCTCCATATGTCCCTAGACTCTTAGAAATAGGTCTTGAACAAAATTGAATCATTCATCAAAGTCCTAGGTGCTAGAAAGATGGATATCTCAAAAGAAGCTATTTTTCAGCCTAGAAAATTTCAGACCAGCTTGCACTAAAACTGCTATAACTATTTGTGTAGTTGGAATTTTTACACAAGGCCAGTGGCATTGGAAAGCTGACTTCGAGCCCTTGAGTTTAGACTCAAATTTCACCTAAATTGGATTAAAAATGACTGAGATATGAGCTTCACAAAATACATGATTCTGCTCTGCGAAAATTCTGACCAGGTTGCACTTAAATAGCCATAAATTCTTCTGTGTTTGGAATTTTTGAGCAAGGCCAGTGGATTTAGAAAGCTGACTTCAAGGCAATAAATTTAGACTTAAATTTCACCTCATTTGGAGTTTCATGGACTGAGTTATGTCCATTTGAAGTCATGCCATTTTCTGTCAAAATCCAAAACAAGGTGTTGCCTCCATGAAAACTAAAGCAAGCACATTTTATCAATTGGAGCCGCCTCCCATTTTTATTGGAGCCGCCTCCCAATTATTGGAGCCGCCTCCCATTTATTGGAGCCGCCTCTCATTTTTATAGGAGCCGCCTCTTTGCACTCCAGTAGCCAAAACTTATGTCGTAGAATGCATTTCATGGATTGGAGCCGCCTCCCAGTTATTGGAGCCGCCTCCCATTTATTGGAGCCTCCTCCAATTTTTTGTAGAGCCGGCTCTTCTAAGATATTTGAATCTACAACGGCACTTTTCTGCATTTAAGTCTTCCAACTACTTCTAACAGACATATTAAGCTACGGCTGTCTATATAAGGAAGGCTCATTTTGCTGAAGCAGATAGACCACCATTTTTGAGAGACATAATATTACATTTCAAGAGAGCTTTTGTTCTCTCATCTTCTCATCTCTCTCATTCACTCTTATTCTATCTTGAGAGATTCTAGCAAAGATTAAAAGGGCTTTTGCTCTTGCTTTAATCTTCATAGAGTTTTTGCTCTATTATTTACTTGAGAGATTATAAAAGCTTACATTCTTCACTTATATCATCTTCTCTCATTCATATCATTTATAAAGTTTGAGCTTCACTTATATTCATATATACTCTAGTTGAGAGCTAAAGTTTGTACATCAATCTTTGAGAGATATTTCTTGTGAGCTTGCACTTGTATATCTATCTTGAGAGAGATTCAATCTTGTATTTCAATTACAATCTTTTCTACAAACTTGTAAGGGTTGGTGTGACCCAAAAGAAGCCTAGGAGAAGGGTGTTCTCCTAGCAAGGAAAAGAAGCAAGGTCTTGCTTCATGTAAAGGTTTGCTCTCCACCCGCAAGGAGAAGTTATATTGGATTGGGAAGTCTCAAGAGGGATCTTGAGCCGAGGAGTAGGAGTTTCCGAACCTCGCAAAAATCGCCGTGTTGTAGTTTGCAATTTCTCTTCCCTTATCTCTCTTATAATTATGCTTTAAATGCTTATTCCATATCTTGATCTCATATCTTGATTATTGCATAATTACTTAAATTGTTGAATAGAAATTGTATTTCTATATATTGCGAAAATTATCCATTGTTTGGCATTGACTCTATTCACCCCCCCTCTAGAGTCAATTCTTGGGCAACACCACGTATTTTATTTTTAAAAATATTTTTGTCGAAAAATTGTCAAATTTGTGATTTTTAAAAAATTCCAAAATGCATATTATTTTAATTAAATTATCAATACTTTTTCAACTTAAAACATTTTGTGAATGCTATTTTCATAACCCAAAAAAGTTCTTTCAATTATAGGTTCAATCTAAATTTTGTTTATAGTGTCACAGTTTTGCATTTTTTTTTTTTTTATCATTTAACATTCATGTCTTGGCATCTTAGTTAATCATTTAAGGTTTATTTATATTCTAAAAATAATAATAATAATAATTAGTTATATTATGTTCATATGTACATATGTTAATGGGGAATACTGCCGAAATTCCGAAATGGCTCCTATTTTTTATCGAGAAAGTTTTATTTTTCAAATCTTTCCAGCAATGAAATAATTCTTCACACTTTTGCACCACTTTTAAAGTTTATTTTGATTCTGAGAATTTCATTTTATGGCCTTTCAAACTCTCAAATTTTAATTGAAAAATAAGAATTTTGACAACTTTCCTATTTAACAGAATGTACATATAACCTAAGTCACATAAAGTGGGAGCGGAAAAGCAAATTCGAGAACGGAAGCATGAAAGCGGCAGAATTGAGTCATAAGTAGTGAGAATTTGAACGAGAGCACGTGCGGAGCATGAGAGTAGGAGCATTCTCGGAACGTAAAAGCGACATCTGTTGAGAAGAATTGTGTGACTTAGCATATAAGTGCATCATTTTAATACTTAGATGCATTTAAGTTCTAGTCACATCATTGAAACACTGTCCTTTAAGTCTATAAGACATTAACCACCATGTCAAAAATTCGTAAAGGCTTTTCAATGTATCGTAAAGCACCATTTTCAAAACTTTAATACATAATGATCACAACCAATACAACATTATAACATGAAACCCATACAAAAACATCTCGAATTATATCTTGCCCTAAGGGTTCACACACCAACCATCATCAGCATCACAGGTATCCTCCGTTACAAAGCTCATAAGTGTCCCCCGTTACAGAACTAACATGTATTGGTGTGCTCGTTGCGGTGCAACCAAATTTGTGCAAAATAGTGTGACCAAGTTTTAAATTTATAAATGCCACTACTACCGCTAACTAAAAATATAATTAGGGTGAGTAGGGATCGTCCCAATAGATTAGGGGTGCACTAGTAATGAAAACAATGCTTAGGGTCAGTAGGTCGAGTGATCAAAGATAGATTGTTTGGTTAATTAAACTACAATGCAATTAGAATTAAAGCAAGCAAAAGTAACAATTTGGAGGTAGGGAAAAAGATATAGAGGAGAGGACTTGGGGTACTAGAGCTCACCACTAAGCTTGACTTCACTAGACATTAGCAATTGTATATCAATGGGGAAATTGAATTGTAACTTGTGGGTGTGTGTGACATTAATTGAAACTAAGCATGGATGTCAAATAAGTATAGATTGTCAAGCCAATTCAAATGGAAAGCACAACCTATCAAATGAGAACAAAATCCATTCAATGAAACCACAATTCATGCACACACAAATATCTAGAAACATGCACCATTTGCATTCATAAGTATGGAACACCAAGAAACAAGAATAGATTGTCCACCTATCTATGAATCTAAAGCAACTACACTACATCTACACTAAAAACATGGAAATTAAACTAAGTAAGTTAAAGGTATGGCACAATCCATCAAGAAATAAGTGTGAACCATCAAATAAATTGTAAGAGTGTTCAATTAAGCACTATGTTTTGATCATTTCTAGATTTACTTCATTCATACATATAGACATGCATAAATTCCATTAAATCTAAAGAAAAGTACATGAATCATCCATTCTAGCATACATAGACATATGATTAGAGATAGATAATCAATTGAAAGCATTAACCCATACACATCAAGTAGAAACCATAAGATATATATACAAATCCAAGATCAAAACATTGTTACAAATAAATCCCCAAAAATATACAAAGAACTAAGTCTAGGAAGCAAACTTAGGGGCTACTCTAGCCCCAAGTAGATGTCTAGCCACTCATTGAAGTAGTCATCTAACCCTCAAGGGCTATCTTCATGGTAGGAATGACCTCCTTCTTGATGAAAACCCTAGAAGAATGGAAGAACTCCCAAAGATGAGTAAAAGCTCTCCCTCGTCTCTCTAGCCTCCTCTTCAAGATATGAGATATGATGTAATTGAAAAGTTATGATGATCTATGATGGTATATGATGTAAAAGAGGCTCAAAATCCTTATTATGAGGCTCAAGTGTCACACCCAATGGTCTGGATTCGTGCACTATGGTCCTTGAATTGATTGCACCATGAGCCAACTTTTAATAAGCTGGAACTTATTTTTTTTCGGACTTGAGGAGGTTTGATCGATCGAACTGTCTTGAGATCAATCGAACATTACTGAGATCTATCGAATACTGCAGAGATCGATTATCCTTGGCGGCGCCTTTTTGAATAAAGACAAATCTCTGAGATATTTTGGGATATTTTGGGAAAGAGACAAAAGTGGTAGGTGGGGTGGTAGGTGAGGATAAGATCGAATATTTTCGATTGATCGAAGAAAGGTTGGATCGATCGAAGATGATGAGATCTTTTGGATAAGGACAAAGGCTTGGATCCATCTTGAAATGTCTTGATCGATCTTGCTCTGATCGATCGAAAGAATGTTAGATCGATCGAACTTGTTGATTCTCCACACTTTGCTTCCACTTTACTCATTTCTTCCATCCAGCTTGAGTTACCTTCTTTTAAACTCTTATTTGACTGAATTAACTTATTTTGGGGATAAATGCCTGAAAAGGGCAATAACATGAAATTAGTCTAAAACGGGAAAGTAAGATAGATAAAGGTCCTAGAATACTTAAGCTTAAGGGGTTTAAATGCGCACTTTTCAGTGCTCATCACACCCCCAAACTTAAATATTGCTAATCCCTATTAACGAACTACAAAGTAAAGGAATGAAATGAACAACTATACAACTACAAATCTAGAAAGCAATAAATTGATAATGCCACTTTCGTAGGGAACACGATTGCATTTAGCACAACAAGCCTTTTAAACCCCTAGGTTACCCCTAGTGGACGAGTGAAGTCTCGTAAAGGTTTCCAGAAATGATACCCACAAACATTAAGCTCATTCTCACAAAAGAGGTACCAATATTGCAAATAAGCATTGGGAGAAAACTACCTTAAGTATACAATATTTCAACCATTTCCAAGCAATTTCTCAAAATTTCAACATCAAGCGAGCAAGTATGGTCCTCCACACCTCAAGAAAATGATCATGCAAATCAAAACGACACTAGAATCCTTTTTGAGTGGGCCGGCATCAAATATGTTGTTATCTAAGCCAACTAAAGAAATGATCACATCCTTACCCTCAAACTAGCACACAAATCTAGTTTCGATCATCAAAACAAAGAGTGGACCTTTTATTAAAGCTTTATTAATCTAGGTGCGCTTATTCTTTTCACTCGGTTTTTTTATTTTTCATTTTATTTTTATTTTATTTTATTCTAAGGATCAAAGATGGAAGCATGGTGCAATGTGTTGATCTATTAAGCTTTCTAGCGATCCATGAAGTCGAGTGTTAGGTCAATGACTCTCAAACCGGACGGCTTTAGGGCATTAGGTGTTTAAACATCCCTAAGGACTTACAAGCTCAAATCAACTAGGTTACAAATCAAAATAACCTTCATCTAATCATTTTCCACTTTTCACCTTTTATTTATTTATTTATTTATTTCCAAGTTCAATTATTAACCTAGACTTTGGGCCCTTCACCTTTCGGCGTGAGAAATTCAGTGCTTGATGAGGCTAGAATCCCGGCTACTCAATGAAAATGGATTGTTATCCACTTTTGTCAAAATGAAAGCTTTCAATGCATTACTAGCCTAATTGGGATATAACCAATTCAATAATCAACAAAGCATTTACCCCACAATGAATGCTAGTGTGTGCCTGTACTAGTGTAAAATCCTAGAATAAATCTCAAAACAATTACAAAATCAGGATGATGTGAACCACAAGTGAAAGCATGATATCAATCTTTCAAAAAATTTACTCCTAAATGGTATCCACAAGGCATACAAGGAGTATTGGACTCCCAAGTCAAGCAATTTTTAAATTTTAAGCAATATAGTTCTCAAAAGATCAAAATCATCGCTAACATGGATCTCCAATCTCAATCATGCATTTAAAGCTCAATTTTAAGTAGAATGCAACGAAGACACCTTACCCCCAAACTTAAACCGCACATTATCCTCAATGTGCAATGAGAACAATGGAAAAGATGGAAAGAGTATACTGTGATGGCAAAGACATGAAGCCTAGTAATGATCCATTTAAAAGACGACTCCCCCAAACTTGGAATCAACAACCTACATGAATAATCACACTAGCAAACTCACATCAAATATCAAATGAGATAAGAATAATCAAATCATGCATTCTATAGCAATATAGCACAATATGAAAGAGAGATATGAGATCAAGTCTTAGCTAAAGCATGAAAGTATGCATGACTACACATAAGGGCACAATGGTGAAACAAATTTTTGTATTTTTCATTTTATGAAAGTGTATATAGACAAAATGCAAGAAAAACAAAGAATAAAATGCATGAATCAAAATATAAAAAGAAAAATAAAGAGGGTAAAATACAATAAAAGAATATGTATAATGCAATATATGAAAAACAAAAACTAAGAAAGGATGCAAGAATAAAAATAATGAAAAATGAAAAATAAAAACTATTTCTTCTTCTTTTTCTTTTTTTCGTTTTTTTTATAATTTTTTTTTAAGAAAAGAAAAATGAAAAATGTAAAAGGTATGCAACATAGGTGCTAAGTTTAACGTCTCTAGTTAGATGGAATGCTACTTTGAACAATTGAAATATTATTATCATATATATATATATATATATATATATATATATATATATATATTTATGAAGCATCAGATCAATCGAACTGAGATCGATCGAATCTCGATTGATTGAACAGGTGAAATCCTGCAGACAACATCGACCAATGGGACAGAGAGCTGAAATATGCAGGGTTCCAAAAAATTTCTAAGTATAAAACTTCGATCGATCCGAGAGAAACCGGATCGATCTTAGAATTCTCAAATCGATCGAACATGAGGTTCGCACGATGGGACAAAGAGCTAAAATATGCAGGAAATGTTCGCACGATGGGACAGAGAGGTGAAATATGCAGGTGTGATGCAGGTATGGAGTTCGATCGATCGAACCTCTTTTGAGATCGATTGAACAGGCGAAAATATGTAGGAATTTGAACTTTCTCTTGAAACCAATGAATGCATCACTATATCTCTTCATAGATTGGATCTACCAAAAGGGTAGCTTCCATATGCCTTTGAAAAACTTGTCCCTCAATATAAGGTTTCAACCTTCGCCCATTCACCTTGAATGTGTTGCCA
Source organism: Cornus florida (assembly GCF_030987335.1). Classification (NCBI taxonomy): domain Eukaryota; kingdom Viridiplantae; phylum Streptophyta; class Magnoliopsida; order Cornales; family Cornaceae; genus Cornus; species Cornus florida. The sequence goes on along the minus strand of NW_026775579.1, from coordinate 54,195,920 downwards.
TTTTTTAAACTTTGAATTTCAACAGCCCCATGAGGCGCAACAGAATTGATTTCATAAGGACCTTCCCATTTGGTCCGCAACTTCCCTGAGAAGAGTTTCAATCTAGAGTTGAAAAGCCAAGCTTTTTGACCTGGCTCAAAAGATTTCTTCCTAATGTGTTTGTTATGAAAAGCTTTGGTCCACTCTTTGTAGAGTTTGGCATTGTCATAAGCATTATGCCTCAACTCTTCCAACTCATTCAAATTAGAGTAATCGGTTCTCTCCGGCTTTATCAAGGTCAAGATTGAGCTTTTTAATTGCCCACATAGCCTTGTGTTCTAGCTCAACCGGAAGATGGCAAGGCTTTCTATAAACAAGTTTATAAGGAGACGTGCCGATGGGAGTCTTATATGCCGTTTAGTAAGCCCACAAAGCATCATTCAACTTTCGTGACCAATCTTTCTGGGTTATATTAACCATTTTCTCAAGAATATGTTTGATTTCCCTATTTGAAACTTCTACTTGCCCACTTGTTTGAGGATGGTAGGGGGTGGCGACTTTATGAGTGACAGAGTACTTAAGGAATAATTACTTTAAGAATTGATTGCATAAATGCTTTCCTCCATCACTAATCATGACTCTTGGCATACCAAAACGAGTGAATATGTTGGATTTAATGAATTGCACAACCACGGAGTGGTCATTGGTTTTGATAACATAAGCCTCCACCCACTTAGAAACATTGTCAACGGCAAGTAAAATGTATTGATATCCATAAGACATAGGGAAAGGGCCCCAAATGTCAAAGATTTCAACAACAAGAATATTTTTCAAGGGCATCATATCTCTTCTTGACATTGACCCCATTTTTTGACATCTCTCACACACCTTACAAAAATTGTAGGCATCTCTACGAATGGTGGGCCAAAATAACCCACTTTGAAGCACTTTCAAGGCGGTCTTCTTTGCACTAAAATGCCCACCGCATGCAAGAATATGGCAAAACACAAGCACATTTGGAATTTCACTCTTGGGAATGCACCTTCTCACAATTTGATTTTGACAATATTGAAACAAGACAGGATCTTCCCAATATTAATTTCGGATGTTAGCAAAGAAAAGTTTCTTCGCTTGCTTTGACCAATTGGTCGGAAGTTTGCCGATTGCCAGAAAATTCATAATGTCGGCAAACCAAGGCATTTGTCCATTAGAAACTTGGAATAGTTATTCATCCGGAAATAAATCATGAATTCCACTAATCTTGAAAGATGATCGGCAACCACATTTTCGGTGCCTTGCTTATCTTTGATTTCAAAATCAAATTCTTGAAGAAGCAAAATCCACCTTATTAAACGAGGTTTTGTTTCCTTTTTAGTCAAAAGGTGCCTCAAAGCAACATGATCAGAATAAACAATAACTTTTGACCCTAAGAGATAAGACCGGAACTTATCAAGAGCATACACTACGGCAAGCAATTCCTTCTCGGTAGTGGAGTAATTCAATTGAGCTCCCGATAGGGTCTTGCTTGCATAGTATACAACGCATGGAAGTTTTCCTATCATTTGCCCCAAAACTGCTCCTATGGCATAATCAGAAGCATCACACATGATTTCAAATGGTAATGACCAATTGGGAGGTTGCATAATAGGAGCAGATGATAACAAGTCACGCAATTTATGAAAAACATCAAGGCATGCTTAATCAAAGACAAAAGGAGTTTCCTTGGCAAGAAGATTGCACAAGGGTCTAGTAATTTTGCTAAAGTCTTTGATGAAACGGCGATAGAAAGCGGCATTACCTAGAAAGAAGCAAACCTCTCTCACCGTAGAAGGTGGAGGCAATTCAGAAATGAGCTCAACTTTCGCTTTATCCACCTCAGTTCCCCTTTTTGAGATGACGTGACCCAAAACAATACCTTCTTGAACCATGAAATGGCTCTTTTCCCAACTAAGAACAAGGTTTGTTTCACGACATCTTTTAAGCACCAAATTTAGATTTTTGAGGCATACATCAAATGAAGACCCAAAGACAGAAAAATCATCCATAAAGACCTCTAGATACTCTTCCACTATATATGAAAAAATTGATATCATACACCTTTGAAATGTGGCAGGGGCATTGCACAAACCAAATGGCATCCGTCTATAAGCAAATGTGCCGAAATGACAAGTGAAGGTGGTTTTCTCTTGGTCTAAGGGGTCAAGGGCTACTTGATTATAACCCGAATAGCCATCAAGAAAGCAATAATATTGTTGCCGGACCAATCTCTCTAGGATTTGATCAATAAATGGCAAAGGGAAGTGATTTTTCCTAGTAGCGGCATTCAATTTTCGGTAGTCAATGCATACACGCCATGAATTAGCGGTACGCTTAGAAATTGTCTCACCTTTTGCATTTTCAACTACTGTAATCCCCGATTTCTTGGGAACTACTTGAGTTGGACTCACCCATTTGCTATCAGAGATTGGATAAATGATACTGGCATCTAAGAGCTTAACTACTTCTTTCTTAACCACTTCTTTTATGTTTGGGTTTAATCTCCTTTGGGCATCTCTAAAAGGTTTTGTATCTTCTTCCATAAGAATGCGATGCATATAAATGGAAGGGTCAATTCCCTTTAGATCCACCACATTCCACCCAATAGCTTCCTTATTTTCCTTAAGCACATTCAAAAGAGAATTCTCTTGATCTTTTTCAAGATTTAAAGAGATGATGACCGAAAGAGTCTCTTTCGGGCCTAGGAAGGCATACTTAAGATCGGGAGGGAGAGTTTTAAGCTCAAGAGTGGGTGGAGAGACTAGAGATGGGATCGGTGGAGTGCTAGAGAATGGAGGAAGAGGTTCTTTTTGAGCTTTCTAAGGTGGAAAATCCAAACTTGCAACAGATTCCATTATATCATTAACCTCATTCATTGACCCTTCATTATCTAACCCACAATTACCATACATTTCAAGAAGACAAGATGCAAAGGGGTCCTCAGAAAGAAGAGATGAAAGATTATCCTCAGTTGGTTGTTTCATGACCATGGTGAGAATAGATTCCTCAACAACCTCATCCAAGACATCTATGAGACAACACTCATCTTCATTTATGGGATGTCGACTTGCATTGAAAACGTTAAGTTTAACCATCATATTACCAAAAGAAAGGTCCATAACACTAGATTTACAATTAATGGTAGAATTTGCGGTAGTAAGAAATGGCCTTCCTACGATGATTGGGATGTGATTGGTGGGATTTGTAACTAGTTCGGTATCAAGAATTACAAAATCAACTGGGAAATAGAACTTATCAACCTTGATGAGTATGTCCTCAATCATGCCCCTAGGTGTTTTGATAGATCTATTGGCTAATTGAAGCACCACCGAGGTTGGCTTCAATTCATTCAATCCTAGTTGGACATACACGGAGTAAGGAATCAAATTAACACTCGCTGCTAAGTCAAGAAGAGCTCTACGAACTTCATGGTTTCTAATCACATATGAAATGGTCAAAGCACCAGGATTTTTGAACTTAGGTGGAGTGTTATGTTAGATAATGGAGCTCACTTTCACCGTCAGAAACACTTTCCTAGGGCCTTGTCCTTCACTCTTCCTCTTTTATGTGCAAAGATCTTTCAAGAATTTTGCATAAGGCGGAATTTGCCTAATTGCATCTAAGAGAGGAAGATTTATATCAACTTGTTTGAAGACTTCCATCATGTCATGAATTTTTCCTTTTTGCCTCCCAAAAAGCGAAGTTTCTTTCAAAGCATAAGGAAATGGAGCCTTTGGCTTATAAGACCTTGCAACTTGAGGGGATGATGAAGAAGGTTGAGAATTCCCTCTAGGACCATTTTCATTCAAGGAAATAGGAATAAGATTGGAAACGGGATAGGTGTCAACTTTTGGTTGCACCGGTTCACTATCATTACTTGGTTGTTCAACCCTATTGTTAACTTGCCTACCACTTCTCAAAGTGTTGATTGCTTGCACTTGCTCTTGGGAGGGACACTCCGATATGGAGTTTGCTTCCATATAATGTTGGGCTTTGGGGTTCCTTTCGGGTTGGCTAGGCAATTTACCAATTTCTTTCGCATTCAATGCATTAGCTATCATCCTAATTTGAGACTTAAGCTTTGATATTGATTGAGAATGCGAATGCAACAAATTGGTGTTCATTTCCAAACTACCTAAAGCTATTAAGACCTTATCTTTAAATGTGGGGTTGCTAGAAAGTGCATGAGGGTGATTAGAGCTACTTTGAGAATTATAAGCTTGAAGATGAGAGAAATGATTCATTTTTTAATGAAAAGAAGAAAATGAGACAAATCCGTTTAAACCTCTATTTCTTTGGTGAGGAGGAATGTAACGGTTTTGAAAATTTTTAGCTTGAAAAGGATTTGAATGCTCATTCCAAACCGGAACATAAGTATTTGGAAGAGGGTGAGCAAATGTGTCATTAACTTGTTCATAGTGTTCATCAAGCATATGTCCATGAGGACAATTGGAAGTAGTATGCAATACACTTGAACAAGTCATGCATGGCTCACAAGAATGATGAAGATGATGATTAAGAAGAGGAAATGATTGTTTTGCCGGTTTTTGACTCAATAAAAATTGATCAAGTTTTTGAGTTAGAGTTTTGAGCTCGGCTACAATCTCCGTTGGACTTCCAATTTGACACACTTTCAAATTTTTCTTTTTGTTATTAGAATCATGATTCAACCGAGAAGTGTGACACTTATGCAATGAATTTTCACTCATTTTCTCAAAAAGGTGCCAAACATCATTTTCATGTTTCCCAAAATATGATCCTCCACATGAGGTATCAACTATGTCCTTGTGAATGTTGGATAGGCTTTCATAGAAATATTGAACTACTTGCCATTTAGGAATGCCATGGTGTGGGCATTTCCTTAACAAGTCCTTTAATCTTTCTCAAGCCTCATGTAAAAGTTTTCATTCCCTTTGAGAAAATTCACGAATAGAAGTTCACATAACATTGGTCAAACTTACGGGGTAAAATTTCTTTAAAAACTCTTTTTGCTTTTGTACCCAAGAAGTGATTGAATTTGCCCCCAAGTTGTTGAACCAATGCTTAGCCTTATTTTTAAGAGTGAAAGGGAAGAGAAGTAACCTAAGAACTTCTTCCGGGACATTCATATACCTCACAGTGGAACATATTTCAAGGAATTCATCAAGATGTTTATATGGTTCCTCACCATCTAAGCCATAGAAGAGTGGACACATTTGAATAGTCTCAGGCTTAATCTCATATTGATCAGCTCCAAAATTAGGAAGCATGATACAAGTTGGTGCATGGTATTCATGGAGATTATAATGATCACGAAGGACCATTGGAGGAATTGGAGCTTGAACTCAGGGAGAAAATTGGTTGAAAGGAGGATGCTCCATGAAATTTGGGTCTAAATAACCAAGATGACCCTCTAGATTTTTCATTTAGAACGATGGAGGGTTAAGTAAGACTACTTAATAAGATCAACAAAACAAGCACTTCACCCCCGTAATAATTCAATTAACAAATCTCCACATACAATGATTCCATGTTTGAACAACATGCAAAGAAAAGTAAATTGCCCCCACGCGGGCTCACGATCTATCTAAGAATGTAAAAACATGTTTCCACGCAGGCCGACGATTTAACTGGAGATTGAGTTAGAAAGATCTCACAGAGGGTCCTTAAGCAACTATTCAATTCATTTTTAATTTTCAAGCCTTACTATGCTTTGCAATTTTTTAGATTTTTAGCCCTTTTTATGCTTAGCTTAGCTCTTTACTTTCAATTTTCCTTTACTTAACTTCCTTGCTCAATTCACCTAGCCAAATAAGAACAAACACAATAAGTAACTAAAAATAAGGTGAAGAAAAGAAAGACACGATCAAAAGAGTACTAATCCCTAATTGTTTCCAAAACACGGCGTTGCCAATTCAAATCCCCAGCAACGGCGCCAAAAACTTGGTGTGCTCGTCGCGGTGCAACCAAATTTGTGCAAAATAGTGTGACCAAGTTTTAAATTTATAAATGCCACTACTATCGCTAACTAAAAATATAGCTAGAGTGAGTAGGGATCGTCCCAAGGGATTAGGGGAGCACTAGTAATGGAAACAATGCTTAGGGTTAGTAGGTTGAGTGATCAAAGGTAGATTGTTTGGTTAATTAAACTGCAAATGCAATTAGAATTGAAGCAAGCAAAATTAACAATTTGGAAAGTAAGGAAAAAGATATAGAGGAGATGACTTGGGGTACTAGAGCTCACCACTAAGCTTGACTTCACTAGACATTAGCAATTGTAACTTGTGGGTGTGTGTGACATTAATTGAAACTAAACATGGATGACAAATAAGTATAGATTGTCAAGCCAATTCAAATGGAAAACACAACCTATCAAATGAGACCAAAATTCATTCAATGAAACCACAATTCATGCACACACAAATATCTAGAAACATGCACTATTTGCATTCATAAGTATGGAACACCAAGGAACAAGAATAGATTGTCCACCTATCTATGAATCTAAAGCAACTACACTACATCTACATTAAAGACATGGAAATTAAACTAAGTAAGTTAAAGGTGTGGCACAATCCATTAAGAAACAAGTGTGAACCATCAAAAAAATTGCAAGAGTGTTCAATTAAGCATTATGTTTTGATCATCTCTAGATTAACTTCATCCATACACATAGACATGCATAAATTCCATTAAATCCAAAGAAAAACACATGAATAATCCATTCTAGCATACATAGACATATAATTAGAGATAGATAATCAATTAAAAGCATTAATCCATACACATCAAGTAGAAATCACAAGATATATATACAAATCCAAGATCAAAACATTTGTTACAAATAAATTCCCAAAAATATACAAAGAACTAAGTCTAGGAAGCAAACTTAGGGGCTACTTTAGCCCCAAGTAGATGTCTAGCCACTCATTGAAGTAGTCATCCAACCCTCAAGGGCTATCTCCATGGTAGAAATGACCTCCTTCTTGATGAAAACCCTAGAAGAATGGAAGAACTCCCAAAGATGTGTAAAAGCTATCCCTCGTCTCTCTAGCCTCCTCTCCAAGATATGAGATATGATGTAATTGAAAAGTTATGATGATCTATGATGGTATATGATGTAAAAGAGGCTCAAGATCCTTATATATGAGGCTCAAGTGTCATACCCAATGGTCTGGATTTGTGCACTATGGTCCTTGAATTGATTGCACCATGAGCCAACTTTTAATGAGCTGGAACTTATTTTTTTCCGGACATGAGGAGGTTCGATCGATGGAACTGTCTTGAGATCGATCGAGCATTGTTGAGATCCTTCGAATACTACAGAGATCGATCATCCTTGGCGGCGCCTTTTTGAATAAAGACAAATCTCTGAGATATTTTGGGATATTTTGGGAAAGAGACAAAAGTGGTAGGTGGGGTGGTAGGTGAGGTTAAGATAGAATATTTTCAATCGATCGAAGAAAGGATGGATCGATCGAAGATGATGAGATCTTTTGGATAAAGATAAAGGCTTAGATCCATCTTGAAATGTCTAGATCGATCTTGCTCTGATCGATCGAAAGAATGTTGGATCGATCGAACTTGTTGATTCTCCACACTTTGCTTCCACTTTGCTCCTTTCTTCCATCCAGCTTGAGTTAGCTTCTTTTAAGCTCTTATTTGGCTGAATTAACTTATTTTGGGGATAAGTACCTGAAAAGGGCAATAACATGAAATTGGTCTAAAACGGGAAAGTAAGATAGATAAAGGTCCTAGAATACCTAAGCTTAAAGGGTTTAAATGTGTACTTTTCAGCGCTCATCATGTATCCCCCGTTACAAAACTCACATACATCTCCCGTTACAACACCAAACTCACAAGTATACCCCGTTACGACACAACACGTATAGGACTCACCGGTAACAACACGAAAAGACTCACATATAATAATATGACATGATTCACAGGTAATAATACGACACGACTCACAGGTATCCCGGTTACAAGACGACATAACTTATAGGTAGCCCCCGTTACAATACGACACAACTCACAAGTAGCCCCATTACAGCACAGTCATATGTAACCCGCCGTTAAAAAACTCACAGGTTTCCTCTGTTACAAAACTAGGCATCCGCCCGATCTCACAGGTATCCCCCGTTACAACAAGGATCAGTCATAGTAATATCTCATCTCCTCTGTGGACAATCCCTCTTCATATGGCACCACACCGAAAACAAATTCCGAAGCTAAGTCCATCAAGAGAACACTACGCCTTGCGGTGCCTTGGCTATCTACAATGATAACATACCACACTAGTCCTAGAGGACTCTAAAGACATACCAATAGTAGGAATAGCGTACGCTGTCCGCTGCTCCTGAGGAAGCAATGACGCACCTCTGTGCCTTTTCCTGCCCTACCCTGGTTCCCTAACACATCTGTAGCGAAAAGTGAAAGAGAAGTGAACTTATTCTCATACTCTGTCACTGACATGTCACCTTGCTTAAGATTATCAAAGTACGTCCTTAATTCCCGTCTCTTAGTCTGCGGGATATATTTATCAAATAAAAGATTCTTGAATGTATCCTAACTCATACTATCAATATCGTGTGCACTAGTCATGGTCTTCCACCATACTTCCACATTACCAACAAAGTTATACGTGGCTAATGTGACCTTCAACCGATCATTGGGTATAGCTATTGCCTTAAAATGCTTTTCAACTTGCTCAAAACCAGTCATATACAACTAACGGGTTTGGACCTCTGTAATACTCCTAAATTTAAAAGGATAGTACTAAATTTAAAAGGATAGTCTCAGTATTTTTAATTATTATTTTCTTGAATTTTTAATTAATTGATTAATTGATTTTTGTTTAGTTGCCTATTTTGCGTAGTTGTTAAGTAGTTATTTTATTTGTATTAACTGTTTAATTGTTATTTTTTTTTTTGAATTAATTGTTTAAGTGTTTAGTTATTTTTAATTAATTGGTTAATTGTTTTATTGTTGTTTTGATTAATTTGTTTTAATTATATATTTGTTTAAGTAGACTTATTTGGTTTAAAATTATATGTCGTATAAGTTAGGGTTTTTCTTATATGAAATTGTGGTTAGCCGACTTAGTCTCCGTCTCTTAATACACTTCGACTTAGGTTTAAGGGTGGCCTATAAATATATGTATTAAGTTCTGCCTAGGGTTTTAGAACCCTATTCATGATAGTGGAGGCAGAGAGAGAACAGAGGAGGGTTTACAGTAGTCGGATTTCGCCAGAGAATTTAGGAAGACGACAGTGCAAGGTTTCAGACTGAGACCTAAAGGCAAGTTCTATTCCTAACTCTCTCCCTTTGGCTCATGTTCTTTACATGTCTAATATAATTCTAGGAATAAATAAAAATTAAAATTAATCTGGATTGTATGTTTGAGATGTTTTAAACAGGACGTGTTCATAAATTGTTTATTGCTCGTTTTAAATTCTTTCTTGCATAACTCATAATTTAATTCATGTCAATTGATGTATAAAAAATTTAATTAGTCTAGAATACATTGGGAAACACTAAAATTAATCTGGTTTGCATGGTTGAGTTACTTTAAACTGTAGGTGTTCAGGAATGGCTAATTGCTCGGTTTAAATTCTTTTTGTATATTTCATGTTTTAATTGATGTCGGTAATTGAATAAAGAATTTAATTATTTTTGGAACATATTGGAACCTAGTTTAAACACCTAGGAACCCTAGGAATGGAGGACAGACGTCTGGGAAGTCGCCGGACTTGAATACGAAGAGGGAACATGAGGAGAGCCGGCTCCCGTTGGAAGGGAGCAGGCTCCCTTAAGGAGGGAGCCAGCTCTAGGGCCTTGGGAGCAGGCTCCCTCAAGGAGGGAGCTGGCTCCATACACTAGGGAAGCGGCTCCCTTGAATTTTTAATTTTTTTTTTTTAGCTTTTCAGCGACTTGTTTGGCTACAGTGCTTGGATTTTGGGGTTTTCAGATTCAGGTAGATGCTGTACTAGGGGTATTCAGATATGTCTTAGGCCTTATTAAAACTTCAGAGAGTAGGTTAATGCAAAAAAAAACCAACTGATGTTTATACTTGAACAGTAGCTAATTTTTAAATAAGTTAGTTTACTGTTTTAGGAGGTAAAGGATTTTAAGTTGCTAAATCTTAGGATAACAATTCTCAGTGATGTTATTACAGTTAGCATGTTTTAGTAACCTCATATAAGCATGCAAATATACAGAAATCTATTTTGCTTGTTGTGGGTAAATTGATAGTTACACGTACTGGATGTGTTGTCAATTGTTGGAATTTGTTAGAGTAGACTTAAATCAGCATGCTAGTATATATACTTTGCTCTATCATGCCTAGTAGGGATTAATTGATGTTTACATGTATGATATGAATTATCAATTATTGGACCTTGGGAAGCAGTATCAGTAAGCCTTTTAATTTACAGAATTTTATCATGCTTCGTATGGAACAATTGATGTTTATATTTAATAATTTTATTATCAATTGTTGGATTTATGGTTTGGTTGATACTGTATTATCAATTGTTGGATGTTGGATTACATGCACCGGTATGGGACGGTGGCATGTCTAGGGATGGATTAGCTCAAAACGCTAAGTCCTACCTAATCTGGAATAAGGGAACGGATTATAAAATAAAATCCTACTTATATGTAAGTCAGTGCAGTTGAACAAGCTGAACGGTTAACTGGAGTTATTATGGATGGATAGCATGGACTTTAAATATATATATTTATGGTACTGCGATATGAGTTTGAGTCTCAGATTCGACGGTTAGGGAACGTAAATGCAGTAGGATGCGTAGCTGGCTCTGTTGGTTAAGGTATACCCTGTTAGGCTTAGGTAGTCATGCCCACTCAGTTGCGTTTTGCATATTATCTTCTATTCAGGTTGAGACCCCCTGTATAGTCCAGTGAGAGTCCCGTAGTATAGATATGTATTTATACGGATTATATAGCTATTGTTGAGTTAGTTAGAATGTACATACGTATCGAGTCTCTGTTTGGACTGTAGTAGGATAGAACTTGTTCGTGGGCCTGGCCCACTTCTATTTTTGTTTAGGTGTTCGTCAGTTCCAGGCTTAGAGCTCGTTCGTGCTAAGAAGAGATGGTCATTTATTCTTCCAATGACGTAGGATCTCTCTTCGTGTTTTAGTAGTGGATTTCTTTTAGTTTACATTTCAGTTTGGATTTTTATTAGGGGTCCACTGGATGGATTCCCGAGTTGTTAAACTATTGGAGGTTTTGGATTTTAAGTATTTAATTTTAAAGGATTATATTTTAGAGATCTTTCAGCTTTTCATTATTTAATTCTTAATTCATTTTGTAATCTATGTTCACTTAAAATATTAATTGTTTGATATTCCCTCGAGTTTGGGCTTGGGCCTGATCGACCCATGTTTTGGATTCGAGGGGTATCACAATTGGTATTAGAGCACTTTACGTTCAAGTGTCTCTAGGGTTATATCGTATAAGACTTTCGTGCAGCGTTTTTTCTTGATTAGTGCTTAAGTTTAGGATTTGTTGTATTCCTTTACGGTTCGGTTTAAATCATTCTGATGTCTGTCTTTCTATGTTAACAGTGGTTAACACTAGAAGAGGACAGAACATGCAAGGAAATAGGAGGTGAAGGAAAGTGGCACATAGGCAACAAGATCGCCTACAGCATCAGCTAATGGAAGAAGAGCAACATTTGCCAGGGTTTCAGTATGATGATGGTCAGTTTCAGGAGGAGAAGGAGGAAGTTCAGCAGACTCGAGATTAGGGAGGAGATCCAGAGTATCCTCCTTATATCAATGAATTCATTGCTCGGGCTATAGAAGTAGGGGTAACAGCTGCATTTCGGAGTCAGCCTCAGGTACAGCCGGCACCAATACCAACACCAGTTGTTTAGACTGATACTTGGGAGAAGGCTAGGAGTTCTTTCACAACGGGGAGCCCAGCTGAGTTTTTAGGCTCCACCGATATGAAAGTAGCTCATCAGTGGAAGAAAGATATTGAGCGACATCTTCGATTGGTTCAATACACAGAGGTTCAGAAGCAGATGCATGCTACCTTCAAGCTGGTTGGGGATGCACTACAGTGGTGGAAGTCAGTTACCACCACAGAGGAAATGATGTCATTGATTTATGATCAGTTCAGTACTTGCTTTGATAAGAAGTACATCCCTTATGCAGTCAGGGCAGCTATGAAGACAGAGTTTATTAATTTGTAGCAGGGGAACATGACAGTAGCAGAGTATGAGCAGCAGTTCAGGTGCTTATCTCTTTTTGCTCCAGAGGAGGTGGATATAAAGGAAAAGAAGTGTAATAGTTTCGTAAAGGGACTCATGTGGTCTATTAAATGATCTATTACTGGTTGTCCAGCTTATACTTGTAATGACCCGGTCATTTTTATTTCTTTCCGTTTCTTCAAATTTTGCGGATAAATATTTTTCATTATCTTTTCCTTTTCGGGTTCGATTTCCCGCCTCTTAGTGTCGTCTCGAGTGCTCGGAAATGGTTTCTGAGACTCTTTCCTTTGAATTGACAACTTCCTTTGAGGATCGAGTTATTTTCACATTTTTTTATTTTTTTGACACTATTCATTTTTTCGTCTTTTCCCTTTTTTCGTCCTTTAGTCGTTTTTCATTTTTCCTTACTTAACCTCACTTTTTGTGCTCGGATTTGATTTCGGCTTGGCATACGTCCATGATATCTACATTTTTACTTTGGCAGAAATGCATATTAAATGTTTACTTTCTTTGAAAAAGCCATGAAAATAAGACTTTTTGTAATTATCCATAACTTGAGGGGTTTTTGGGTAATTAAGTAAAGTAATTATTTTTTGTCTTAGGGACCATTTTACAAATTAAATTGGAATAAATTTTCAAAAAGGACCTTTTTGCAATTTCCGAAAAATGTGACAAGTGTCACATTCCTATGGTGCCACTTGTTGATTTTGTGGTAGAACCACTTGGAGGCTTAATCTCATGACACATGGAGGGTGGAGATTCACCCACTTGTTATCCTAAGATTGGTGCACTTGTTGGCATGAATGGTTGACAAGTGTAGGGTTAATATTTAATCTTGGAAGCTTACTTGGATTCATGACAAGTGTAGGACTCACCTTTAGTCTTGCATTAGTGTGTGTGTGTGAGGTAGTGCAAGAGCACCTAGTGAGTGGAGAAGCCCACCAATTTAGCTTAGGGTTTACACATTTTAATTCATTCATCACTTTCCTCTCAAGAACCCTAAGGAAGCCACCATTGGAGAAAAGCTTGACTAGTAGCTTTGACTTCATTTTTGGTGCCCTTTCACTCACCTTAGAACTTTGAACTTGGAATACTTTAGGCTCCTCCCACTCTCCTCTTCAAAACCCTTCAAGGATCTAACCTAACTCCTAGTTTTGTTTTGGTATCTAGAGATTCAATTCTCTAGTGAGGTATTGATCTATTATTTTGAAGTATTTTTATGTCATTATTGAGTGTTTTACATGCATGGAAGAGAAGGACTTGTATTTTGCCCTTAAACTGTTTTAACTTGAAATTAATCTTGTCAAATTAAATATAGAATATGAAAATATACTCAATTAGCTTTCATTTAGTTTTGGTTTCATGTAATTTGGATTTAAAATGAATTAGTTATGAATTTTTGAAGTTGCAAGCTAGTTGTTGGAAATTTGAAGCTTTTCCTTTTTGGTCTAGAAATAAATTTTTTATATGGAGCTGGGGTGCTTCAATTGCCTTGAAATTTTTACTGGAACTTTCCCCATGGCTTTTACACTACTTAGAAATTTTTTCACGATTTTAGAGCATTTCTAAATTTTTTTTTTTAAAATCCGAAACTATCTGCTGTCCATGTTTTTATTGCAGCTGGAAAACATATTTTTAGATGATTTATTTCACTAACCTTTTAACATTGGATCATGGCTTCAATTTCCAGTTTTATACTCTCATATGTTTACTTCCAAAATAAATTAGGTTTGCCCAATTTGGATGCCAAATGAATTTTGCATGAATTTTCAAAATTGGAAGCTACAGGCTGAAAATGTGTTTTCTGGGCAGAATTTGTTCCAAAGTTGTGGTTCAAAACTGTTTCAATTGGGAAAATATTTTGTTAAACTAAAATGATATTATCAAATTACAGTGTTTAAGCTTTCATTGGGCTTTGGATTCATTTAATTTGGGTTAGAATTGAATTTTTTATGAATTTTACAAGTTGAAGGTAGCAAACTGAAAAATCTGTTTTGCGGACCGAAAATTTGGGGCGATTTCATTTCGGTGATAATTGGGATTTTCATTCCAATTGAGGTAGGGAATGTTTTAGGATTATTTGTGTGTTGTATTATGTATTTGCCATGATTATACAACATATATGTATACCTTGTATCAAATCTAGAAAGTTAGTAATTTTTATTTCTTTGTATAAGATTTAAAATTTATGATGATTTATAACTTTGATTTGAATTGTAACATGGTATGAAATTATGCTTAGATATATTGGTTAATATATATTAAATTTGGATCATTTGATTAAGAATTACAACTTTTATTTAATATTTATCTTTAGTGAAAGTTTAATTCACATGGTTGTATCAAACATTAAATCAAGTTGTAATGTGGTATTTAAATAGGCCTTGGCATGTTCTTTAACATAGATTAAATTGAGGGCATTTGGAATTGTTTAAAAATCTAGAGGAAATTAATTAATTAGCTTGATTAATTTTGTTTTAAGTGTTTTAATCACTTAACTTGTCATTTGATGTTATATATATGATGACCATGACATGTCTTTCAATATATATTAAATTGAGGTTATTTGGATTAACTTGGAATTTAGAGAATTTAACTATTTATATTTAATTAAATTCTACTTTATTACTCCATGGATTTAATTACATTTTAGAAATTGTTTCTATATTTAAATCATGAATTTAGATTTGATGTATGTTCACTTGATTACTTTTGAGTATTGGATAACATAGTTATTACTTTTATATTCATGAGAATATGTTTTTCCTTATTGAATATATTGTTGCTATGTGTAAGGAATTGTACACTTTGTATTTGACATCTTACATGCCATAGTAGTTGTAAATTTTGAGCATGTATTGTATAAGTTTCCAAAATTTGGATTGTACTTGGTAAATAGTTGATATCTTGTATATACATGTTGATATATATACGTTGTTGCACAATTTGTTGATTTTGGAAACTTGGGGATGTCGTTGTTTGGCTACGGCTAGGACTTGGTTCTAGTACGGGGGATTGTCCCTCTATATAGTCTAGTGCGCACATAGGGAGGTTACCCATGGGCTAGTAACCCTAAAGTAACTATGTTGTCGGTCTGATCCGGCGTGACGTACGAGTATCCACTTTGTTTGATTTCGTATTTCATTTCAAGTTGATAACTAGATGATATTGTAACTTGTTGTTCCTTATTTGATTTCCTATTTTGAGCTTAAGATGTAGCTTTGTGAAAGCATGCTTCATGCGTTGTATTGGAAGTTCCATTGTTGGTTAAATTACATTGATATCATAATTTGGGTTTTGATGTTCAAAATGTAGTTTAGGAATGACCTTATAGATTCATTTTGAACATAGACGTTAAGTGGCATGACCCACACTTGTTGTTTTCGTATTTTGGATTTCAAGTTGAAGACTTTGAGAATCTATATCTTGTTGCCTTGTATAATATGTTTCCATGCTGTTTGAATTGCATGAACAATGTGATTATGATATAAATGATCTAGGTAGCTTAGGATGCTCCCTGGGTCTTGATCGGTTGAGTCGATTACAATTATAAATCAACCTTCGCAATAGCACGAATCATTGTAAAATAGGGCTATTAATCGGGTAAGTCGAACCACTGGGACTGCGCTAATCTATGGCAACCTAAGTGTCTAGAGTCTTTTTAGAATGATAGAGGTGTTCATAGAGGATTTGTTGGTTGTCACTTAAGCTATGAAATTAAGGTGCATAAATTAAAAGTTTGCAAGAATTTAAAGGAGATGAAATACAAGTAAAGAAGACTAGGGAAGTGAATCCGCCTCCATCCCTATACACATGCTAGATTAGAGCTAAATTGGGGGAAAAACAATATATATTATGGTCATGATATATAGCAACACTTGGTTGCTATAATATCCTCAAGAAGTTCATTAAATCAGAAGCAAGCATAATCCATCAAAGGTTAACATGTTTAGACTACCTAACTAAGGTGTAGCTTAACCACATTTACTTGAATGAAAGACTATCAAGCCCTAGATAAAATGATGAAGCACATGAAGGTAAGAAATAAGCATAAATCATCAAAGGTTTCACCTAAGCAATGATCTATCAAAGTCCTTATCAGCATGCCATTAAACCATTTCATGATCTCACTACCATTGTCACCATGAGAGTACAAGCAACATGATAAAAAGAATAAACCATCAAAGATAGATAATTGACTCAACATTAATCATTTAAATACATGAAGATCCATTACAAGAGGCAAAATGCTCTAGACCATGAAAAGACCAAAGATTATACATTGCAATCCCCAAAATAGAACTATACTAGGACATGCTTACAAGGGAGGGGCTTCATCACCTCCCTAGAAGGAGGTTTAGTTACCCATGGGAGCCTTAGAAGAAGGAAGAAGCTTGGTTGCAACCTCCATTTTTGAGCTCCCTTTCCTTAGCTTCAAGAACTCTATCTTTTTCCTCCTCTTTCTCTCTCTAAAAATCTTGCAAAGATGAGATATCCTCTTGTTTGTGTGGTTCCCCTCCTTTATAGACATTCCTCTCCACTAAACAAGGCACAAAAAACCACCAAAAGACATCTCCAACTAACCCACAAAGATGGAAATCGGAGATGAGGGAAACAAGGTGCAAGTGGGCTGAAGTGATGGTTCCCGAAGAGGAATCTGCCCATAGTTCGAGCACTCGAACTAAGCACTTTGAGCGCTCGAACAAGCACTTCGAGCGCTCGAACAAGCACTTCGAGCGCTCGAAGTTAGACCAGTGAACTCCTTCCTCTTGACCTGCTTTGCACTACTTTGGTAGAACAGCCATAACTTTCTGCTCCGAACTCCAAATAATGAACCGTTTGAATATTTGGAAAGTTAATTCGAAGCTCTAAATATGTCATGTTTTAATGGAAGTCCAGTTCTCGAGTTTGATTGGTCAAAAATGGAAAGCAAAGTCAGATTCCACTGCTGCCAGAACTTAGCCTTGAGCACATTGCTATTCAAAGATTGAATAAAACACGATTTTTGCTCCTTTTTGGCCAATGAACCTGAAAATATATAAAAACGTGCAAATAAAGATAATTTATAAAGAATAATCAAATAATGGATTTAACTAATGCAGATAAGGGCGCTTGAATATGCAATATTCGGTGCTTATCAGGTCTCATCTTGACATAGACGTTAGGTGGCATGAGCCCCTTTAATATGTTTCACTATAAGGTGATAAAATTGTAAAATGCTAGGTCGATGCATGCTCATCTCCTACGAGTAGCTTTATGTTACTCACCCCTACGATACTGGGGTATATTTCAGGTACAAGACTCAGGATTTGAAGATTCCATTGCTCCTTGGATGGCTTACAGTTTTTATGTTTTTATTTTATGCAAGTGTTAGCATAAGATACCTCTTTGTAGCCCTATTTGTTTAAACTTGTATTTGTTGATTCGTATATGTAAAGTGTACGTAAGTGCACTCTTTTCAATGTATTTAACATGTATAAGATGAGGCCGGAAGCCAATGACATGTATCTCGTTTTCTATGCACTTTTGTTTTCAAAGTTTATTATGAAAATATTGGAAAATGTTAAGTCATTGCTTCATAACTTTCGCATCGGGTGTTGAAATTTCATATCTTTTCTGCCCGGACTCAGAATTAGACGATTCTTGATTCTAATTTTGTTCATTTTTCGTTTTCCTTCCAATGGTGTGCATGGTGGCACCCTTTTCAGTTAGAAATGACCATTTTGCTCTTAGTTCATCTCTTTTCGGGTTAGGCATTCTTGCTTCATTTGCTTGGCTCATTTGAGTTCCGTGGCTTCATGGAGAGTCATTTTGGGGCCTTAGGGATGACGTACATTTCTTGAGGTCATTTGGCTTCTTTCGCTTCCGCATTTCGGGTTCGTTATCGGGTCAACTTTCGGTTCATCACTAACGCACCGGGTTGAGAAATCCGGGTTGTTACAGGTGGTATCAGAGCTCCTAGGTTTTAATACCTTGGACGACGGGTTTTGGGTGCATATCATGCTTATGTTGCCATGCTCTATGTGTTTATATGCTTCATGATAACATGTTTATGTGCTTATGTGCTACATGTGGTATGCCATTTGTAAAGCATGATTTAATTATTATGTAAAGAGCATGACATATGATGTATTCTAGATCAGATTTGTATATGCATAACTGTGTTGCATATTTGGCATGACACGAGATTGGTCATTGAGGCTCAAGTTGAGGTTGATGGTGATTATAGTCACGGTTGTATTGTAGTTTAGGTTGTTGTTGATCTAGAGTTGGTTTTGAGGTAGGTGGAGAGACATCTTTTGTTTAGGCTCTCGTGGGGTGAGCCATTAGGCACAACCGTAGTACTGGATTTGTTGATTTTAGGCCATGGTTAGGTTTTGAACCTTTTGGGATCCTTGGTTGTTTTGGAAGGTTCCTCTGAGATTGCAATTTTGGTGGGCGGGTACGTTGTGGGCGGGTGCATGGCACTGTCATGCTACCATACTGGCAAGCTACGAGTGTAGTTCGGATGGAATCAACGTTAGGTTTTGTTCCGACAAGTGTAGTCCTTTTGATTGATAATGATGATGGTTGTTTTGGGGATCAGTGGTAATGATCGTTAGAGTTGCCATTTTCTTTGAGTTCTCCTTGCGCGATGACGCTTTTGGGGTTAAGTTGATTGATAGATGCTTCGGGTAGAGAGAGCATTGTATTGTTAGTGTCACTTGTAGTGTCACCCTTAGATTCAGAGATGGATTGTAGGAGTCTTACCATTGTGGTAAAGGCTCACGTTTGTTTTGAGACAGGTTGTTGTTGCATTGGTTTTTGGAGTCAGTGTATGGCTAGGACTGGTCCTTCTTTTTTACCTAGGCACTCTAGGACACGATGTCCATAGGATTCATTGTTGCATCACTTTTGTTTTCTGCAATTTCATTTACTACCATGTTAGTAGTATGATTTATGATATTGTGATGCATGAGTAGGTGGAGGTCTATCCACGTTTGCCTTCTTGTTGTGTGGCAAAAACATGCCTTTCTTATATGCTTCGAGATACCATGTTGTTACTGCACTTCAATGACATGTTTTTGTGTTTATGTGGAGACGTGCAGCATGTGCTTTTGATTTTCATCTATGTAAGTAGATTTTCTCTCTGGTAGTTGCATTCCTTGTCATATGCATGACTTTCAGGTTTGGTTTTCCCATTCGTTTCCCTTGGTCCCACGTAGTCTATATGCGGGTTTCCACAATGGTTTTGTGCTGGTTCGTGTTAGGGACTTCACAAGGAGTGAGTCTCTTCCCTCCGTTGCGTTATGCACTGTTTTGGGGTTGGTTGGTCCATGAGGATCATCGTTGTTGTCTTGAGTCCTTGGTAAGGATTTGATAGATTTTGGTTGACTTACTTCCAAGTAGGGCGTGAAATCTTTGACTTTGTTATCTTTCATATCAGAGATGGAGTCGTGGTGTTGTCCTTTTTAGGACTAGTGGTCCCCTTTCTTTCGTGCCTTCCCTTGGGGAGTTCCTGCCGTGGTTGTTGATGAAGTTATGGTGCTCAGGGTGAGTTGATTTGTGTGAGATCATTTTACGAGGACTTGTGTCTATATTATTGAGGATCTTTTTGATTCGTGAGGGGAGCTCGATGCTCTTTTGAGGATGTCTTTTGGAGACTTGTTTCGATTTTGTAGACCTGGATGTGGTTGACCCTTAGGAGAGGTTTTGAAGGATCGCGGTTGGATTTGGTTTGTTTGTGAATTTTTCTCGTCCTAGTTATGGCTAGGCATCGTTTTGAGGAATTGTAATTTCAGTGATTGGGTATGGAATGAAATTGAGGAATTTTGATTTAGCCTGGTATTGTCAAGCACGGTTTTGAGAGACTCTTTTTTTTTTATGACTATGGATGTCAGAATTTTGATGTGTATGCCACGTGGTGGACTTGTTTTTCGAGGACTTAGTTATCCATGATAGGGATCTGGATCTGATGTTTGATTTCGGTGTAGTTTTGTAGTTGATCTGTTTCAGGGAGATATGTGGGACTTTCGATGAAATGTCTTGTATTGAGGTTCGTTTTGATTCATAGTGGTGTTGATTTATCTGGCAGGCTTTGGATTTTTGATTGATGTTGTTAATAGGAGTGTTTTGAGACATTGAAGTTGTTAGTTTTGTTGTATTGAGGATTTAAGACCTTAAGCGTAGCGGTGCCTATGACATTGTTGTCAGAGTTTTGGGATTAGCTACCCCAACTCTCACACGATGCCTGGTTTCCGTAGTGCATTTGGTGATGATCTTTTCCTGACATTAATGTCATTTGTATCGAGAGGTTTCATGGGTAGACCTAGTGGGAGGCAGGTCATGAATTAGTACCTAGTACCGTCATGCTACCTTACTGATGAGTAAGTGTGGGCGGGTTATGGTTGCTATTCGTACTGCCACATTGTCTTTGTTGTGTACCCTGATTTGATACGTGGTTATCTTGGAGTTCTTTTGGTGGTTGTTTTTGGATCGGTATGATGGTTCATCAGGAGGAATGCTTATGGTTGTTGTCTTCCGTTCCTTTGTCCAACCTTGGGTTCTTTGTGTGTGACTTTTGACAAATCATGTGACCGTGTGGTCAATTTCCTTTTGAGAGGTTGTCCTGTCGTAAGCACGTGGGTGCGAATGACATTGGTTTGTACGTTGTCTTTCAGCTTTGGGATTGCTTTTGTAGTACGTTGTGTGGGGTACTCGGAGACGTACTCCGTAGTTATCCTGGTTTCACCTTTAGTTTATTGGGGCTGGATTTCGGGGACGAAATCCCTTTAAGGTGGGAAGGTTGTAATGACCCGGTCATTTTCATTTCTTTCCCTTTCTTCAAATTTTGCGGAATAATTTTTTTCATTGTCTTTTCCTTTTCGGGTTCGATTTCCCGCCTATTAGTATCGTCTCGAGTGCTCGGAAATGGTTTCTGAGACTCTTTCCTTTGGATTGACAACTTCCTTTGAGGACCGAGTCATTTTCACATTTTTTATTTTTTTGACGCTATTCATTTTTTCGTCTTTTCCCTTTTTCGTCCTTTAGTCGTTTTTCATTTTTCCTTACTTAACTTCACTTTTTGTGCTCGGATTTGATTTCGGCTTGGCATACGTCCATAATATTTAAATTCCATGACATCTACATTTTTACTTTGGTAGAAATGCATATTAAATGCTTACTTTCTTTGTAAAAGCCATGAAAACAAGACTTTTTGTAATTATCCATAACTTGAGGGGTTTTTGGGTAATTAAGTAAAGTAATTATTTTTTGTCTTAGGGACCATTTTGCAAATTAAATTGGAATATATTTTCAAAAAGGACCTTTTTGCAATTTCTGAAAAAATGTGACAAGTGTCATATTCCTATGGTGCCACTTGTTGATTTTGTGGTGGAACCACTTGGAGGCTTAATCTCATGACACATGGAGGGTGGAGATTCACCCACTTGTTGTCCTAGGATTGGTGCACTTGTTGGCATGGATGGTTGCAAGTGTAAGGTTAATATTTAATCTTGGAAGCTTACTTGGATTCATGACAAGTGTAGGACTCACCTTTAGTCTTGCATTAGTGTGTGTGTGAGAGGTAGTGCAAGAGCACCTAGTGAGTGGAGAAGCCCACCAATTTAGCTTAGGGTTTACACATTTTAATTCATTCATCACTTTCCTCTCAAGAACCCTAAGGAAGCAACCATTGGAGAAAAGCTTGACTAGTAGCTTTGACTTCATTTTTGGTGCCCTTTCACTCACCTTAGAACTTTGAACTTGGAATACTTTAGGCTCCTCCCACTCTCCTCTTCAAAACCCTTCAAGGATCTAGCCTAACTCCTAGTTTTGCTTTGGTATCTAGAGATTCAATTCTCTAGTGAGGTATTGATCTATTATTTTGAAGTATTTTTATGTCATTATTGAGTGTTTTACATGCATGGAAGAGAAGGACTTGTATTTTGCCCTTAAACTGTTTTAACTTGAAATTAATCTTGTCAAATTAAATATAGAATATGAAAATATACTCAATTAGCTTTCATTTAGTTTTGGTTTCATGTAATTTGAATTTAAAATGAATTAGTTATGAATTTTTGAAGTCGCAAGCTAGTTGTTGGAAATTTGAAGTTTTTCCTTTTTGGTCTGGAAATGAATTTTTTATATAGAGCTGTGGTATTTCAATTGCCTTGAAATTTTTACTGGTACTTCCCCCATGGGTTTTACACTACTCAGAATTTTTTCACGATTTTAGAGTATTTCTAATTTTTTGTTTTAAAATCTGAAACTATCTGTTGTCCATGTTTTTATTGCAGCTGGAAAACATATTTTTAGATGATTTATTTCACTAACCTTTGACATTGGATCATGACTTAAATTTCCAGTTTTACACTCTCATATGTTTACTTCCAAAATAAATTAGGTTTGCCCAATTTGGATGTCAAATGAATTTTTCATGAATTTTCAAAATTGGAAGCTACAGGCTGAAAATGTGTTTTCTGGGCAGAATTTGTTTCAAAGTTGTGGTTCAAATCAATTAGGAAAATATTTTGTTAAACTAAAATGATATTATCAAATTACAGTGTTTAAGCTTTCATTGGGCTTTGGATTTATTTAATTTGGGTTAGAATTGAATTTTTTATGAATTTTTCAAGTTGAAGGTAACAAGCTGAAAAATCTGTTTTGCGGACCGAAAATTTGGGGCGATTTCATTTCAGTGGTAATTGGGATTTTCATTCCAATTGAGGTAGGAAATGTTTTAGGATTATTTGTGTGTTGTATTGTGTGTTTGCCATGATTATACAACATATATGTATGCCTTGTATCAAATCTAGAAAGTTAGTAATTTTTATTTCTTTGTATAAGATATAAAATTTATGATGATTTATAACTTTGATTTGAATTGTAACATGCTAGGAAATTATGCTTAGATATATTGGTTAATATATATTAAATTTGGATCATTTGATTAAGAATTACAACTTTTATTTAATATTTATTTTTAGTGAAAGTTTAATTCACATGGTTGTATCAAACATTAAATCAAGTTGTAATGTGGTATTTAAATAGGCATTGGCATGTTCTCTAACATAGATTAAATTAAGGGCATTTGGAATTGTTTAAAAATCTAGAGGAAATTAATTAATTAGCTTGATTAATTTTGTTTTAAGTGTTTTAATCACTTAACTTGTCATTTGATGTTATATATATGATGACCATGACATGTCTTTCAACAGATATTAAATTGAGGTTATTTGGATTAACTTGGAATTTAGAGAATTTAACTATTTGTGTTTAATTAAATTCTACTTTATTACTTCATGGATTTAATTGCATTTTGGAAGTTGTTTTTATATTTAAATCATGGATTTGGATTTGATGTATGTTCACTTGATTACTTTTGAGTATTGGATAACATAGTTGTTACTTTTATATTCATGAGAATATGTTTTTCCTTATTGAATATATTGTTGCTATGTGTAAGGAATTACACACTTTGTATTTGACATCTTACATGTTATAGTAGTTGTAAATTTTGAGCATGTATTGTATAAGTTTCCAAAATTTGGATTGTGCTTGGTAAATAGTTGATATCTTGTATATACATGTTGATATATATACGTTGTTGCACAATTTGTTGATTTTGGAAACTTGGGGATGTCGTTGTTTGGCTACGGCTAGGACTTGGTTCTAGTACGGGGGATTGTCCCTCTATATAGTCTAGTACGCACATAGGGAGATTACCCATGGGCTAGTAACCCTAAAGTAACTATGTTGTCGGTCTGATCCGGCGTGACGTTCGAGTATCCACTTTGTTTGATTTCGTATTTCATTTCAAGTTGATAACTAGATGATATTGTAACTTGTTGTTCCTTATTTGATTTCTTATTTTGAGCTTAAGATGTAGCTTTGTGAAAGCATGCTTCATGCGTTGTACTGGAAGTTCCATTATTGGTTAAATTACATCGATATCATAATTTGGGTTTTGATGTTCAAATGTAATTTAGGAATGACCTTATAGATTCATTTTGAACATAGACGTTAGGTGGCATGACCCACACTTGTTGTTTTCGTATTTTGGATTTCAAGTTGAAGACTTTGAGAATCTATATCTTGTTGCCTTGTATAACATGTTTCCATGTTGTTTGAATTGCATGAACAATGTGATTATGATATAAATGATCTAGGTAGCTTAGGATGCTCCCTGGGTCTCATCTTGACATAGACGTTAGATGGCATGAGCCCCTTTAATATGTTTCACTATAAGGTGATAAAATTGTAAAATGCTAGGTCGATGCATGCTCATCTCCTACGAGTAGCTTTATGTTACTCACCCCTACGATACTGGGGCATATTTCAGGTACATGACTCAGGATTTGAAGATTCCATTGCTCCTTGGATGGCTTACAGTTTCTATGTTTTTATTTTATGCAAGTGTTAGCATAAGATGCCTCTTTGTAGCCCTATTTGTTTAAACTTGTATTCGTTGATTCGTATATGTAAAGTGTACGTAAGTGCACTCTTTTCAATGTATTTAACATGTATGAGATGAGACCGGAGGCCAATGACATGTATCTCGTTTTCTATGCACTTTTGTTTTCAAAGTTTATTATGAAAATATTGGAAAATGTTAAGTCATTGCTTCATAACTTTCGCATCGGGTGTTGGAATTTCATATCTTTTCTGTCCGGACTCAGAATCAGACGATTCTTGAGTCTAATTTTGTTCATTTTTCGTTGTCCTTCCAATGGTGTGCACGGTGGCACCCTTTTCAGTGAGAAATGACCATTTTGCTCTTAGTTCATCTCTTTTCGGGTTAGGCATTCTTGCTTCATTTGCTTGGCTCATTTGAGTTCCGTGGCTTCATGGAGAGTCATTTTGGGGCCTTAGGGATGACGTACATCTCTTGAGGTCATTTGGCTTCTTTTGCTTCCGCATTTCGGGTTCATTATCGGATCAACTTCCGGTTCATCACTAACGCATCGGGTTGAGAAATCCGGGTCGTTACAATACTACTTATGCTCAGGTGGTAGACGCTGCTTTACTGCAGTATCAGTTGACCGTGGACTTCAGACAGGCCAAGGGTGAGAAGTAGGGTAACAGAGACTCTGCAAATCAGTTAGCTAAGAAAGGGAATGGCAACAAACACTGACAGAATGACAAGGGTAAATTGTAGGGACAACAGCCTTGGAAGAAGCATAAGGGTGGTTCAGATGTTCACAGGAATGGGGTACTTATTCAGCGACAGCAGAATGGGGGACCACAGGTAGGACAGGGTCAGCCACAGGCTAATCACCAGAGGAGGCCATTTGGTACTTTCCAGGGTAGTTGTTACACTTGTGGATAGTATGGTCACACTTTGAGGCAGTGTCCTAAAGCAGGACAGGGACAGGGACAAGAACAACATGTGCAGTAGGGACAGAGGGCACCAGTACCTTTATCCGCTCCACAGGTTCCACGGATTCAGGGACAGACATATCCGGCTTTACTTGCACCCCCGCAACCTCAGGGACAGGCACCGCAACAGTTGCATTACGGCAGGGTTTTCAACCCCAAGCCGCAGGGTATTCAGGCACCTCAGGCTGTTGAGGGTATGTTTCTTATCCATGGTTCAAAAGGTCATATTTTATTTGATACGGGTGCTACACACTCATTTGTAGCTAGATCTTTTATTACTTTATCTGGGATGACGACATGGGTATGCAGTAGACCTCAGGGTATTTCTACACCGTTGGGCAATACTGCCATTCTACATGAGATTGATGAGCCTGTGACACTAGATATTATTAGACTCAGATTTCTAGCCAATATTTTAGTCCTGGACATGCACACTTATGATGTGATACTTGGGATGGATTGGTTATCGCACTATCATGCCCAAGTTAATTGTTATGATAGGTTTGTTGTTTTCACCATACCTGGTTAGGATATATACGTCGTCGCTATGCCACGTGCTAACGAGGTTACTAGCACATATTTTTTCCATATGGAGGAGGAAATAGAGGAAGGGATTACTGTACCTTTGGATAGCATACCAGTTGTACAGGATTTTCTAGATGTATTTTAGGAGATTCCAGGGTTACCACCTAGTCGAGAGATAGACTTTGTGATTGACTTAGCTCTAGGCACCACGCCTATTGCTAGGGCATCATACAGGATGGCACCAGTGGAGATGCGAGAGCTGAGGGATCAGATTCAACAATTACTCAGCTAGGGTTTCATTCGTAGGAGTATTAGACCCTGGGGAACACCAGTGTTGTTTATAAAGAAGAAGGATGGTTCACTTCGCCTATGTATCAATTGCAGGGAGTTGAATTGCTAGACATCTTCACATAGTCTTGCAGACGCTTCGTGAGTACCAGTTATATGCCAAGTTCGAGGAGTGTGAATTTTGGCAATGAGAAGTGAAGTTTCTGGGTCACGTGGTGTTAGAAAGAGGAATAGCGGTAGATCCAGCCAAGGTTTCAGCAGTGGTTGAGTGGGGACAGCCTACTTCACCTACCGAGATTTGGAGTTTTCTTGGTTTGGCAGGATATTATTTTAGGTTCATCCAGGGGTTCTCAAAGATAGCGGGACCACTCACTCATTTGACTAAAAAAGGTGTACGGTTCGTGTGGGATGAACACTGTCAGAAAGCTTTCGATGAGCTAAAACGCAAGTTGACTTCTGCACCGGTTCTGTCTACTCCACAGAGCGAAATAGAGTATCTTGTCTACACAGATGCTTCTTTGCAAGGTCTTGGATGTGTTCTGATGCAGGAGGAGTGACCAATTTCTTATGGATCTCGAAAGCTTAAGCCACATGAGCTTAATTATCCAACACATGATTTGGAGTTGGCAGTTGTGGCCTTTGCCTTACGCATTTGGAGGCATTATATGTTGGGAGAATCCTTCAGATTATTTAGCGATCACAAGAGTCTGCAGTATTTGTTCACTCAACGGGAGCTAAATATGAGACAGCGCCGATGGTTAGAGCTTATAAAAGACTATCATTTCTCAATACAGTACCATCCAGGGAAAGCAATTGTGGTGGCAGATGCACTCAGTTGCCGACCTGTTGCTAGTCTTCTTGCTCTATTCACTATTGAGTGGAATGCTTTGAAGACGGTGGATGAGTTGTCGGATGCTTTCATGGCTTGCATGGTAGTTACCCCTTCTATCATTCATAAAGTTTTGAAGGCATAACTCACGGATTAGCAGTGCATTGACAAAATTGCAGAGATAACTTCTAGGGAGGTCCCATTTTACTATGTTGGGGCTGATGGAGGTTTGAGGTACAAGGGACGTGGTACCTTCTGCTGACGATTTGAGGAAGAATGTGATGACTCAGACTCATCATTCTAAGTTTTCTGTTCATCCAGGAGGAGACAAGATGTATCAGGATATGAAGCGGCAGTTTTGGTGGGCAGGTATGAAGAAAGACATTATTATTTTTGTCTCTCGATGTAGTATTTGTCAAATGGTCAAGATTAATCATCAAAGACCGCCAGGAGCTCTATAACCACTACCTATACAGGAGTGGAAATGGGAGAGCATTTATATGGATTTCATGGAAGGACTGCCTAATTCTTTTAAGGATCACAATTCCATTTGGGTCATCGTTGATAGATTGAGTAAATCAGCTCATTTCTTGCCTATTTGTACTGACTTCACTTCGGAGCAGTTGGCGAGACTTTACATTTCAGAGATTGTGAAGTTACATGGCATTCCGTTGTCCATTATATCGGATAGGGATTCGAGCTTTGTGTCAGAATTTTAGAAGAGTTTTCAGCAAGCTTTGGGTACAGAATTGCATCTTAGCACTGCTTATCATCCTCATACTGATGGATGGATGGAAAGGGTTAATCAGATCATGGAGGATATGCTTCGTTCGTGTGTTCTTGATTTCAAGTGACTGGGAAGATTATTTACCACTTGTGGAGTTTGCATATAACAATAGTTTCTAGAAGACTATTAGTATGGCGCCATTTAAGGCATTATATGGCCGACCATGTCAATCTCCTATTTGTTGGATGGAGGTTGGAGAGAGCAGATCCTTGAGTCTTGAGTTCATTAAGGATACTTTTGAGAAGATCGTTCTTATTAAGGATCGCATGCATACTACCCAAAGTAGGGAGAAAAGTTATGCTGATTGTTGCACTCGTGCTTTGGAGTTTCAGGTGGGGATCGGGTTCTACTCAAAGTGTCTCCTATGAAGGGTGTAATGCGCTTTGGGAAGAAAGGGAAATTGTCTTCGCGATTTGTCGGTGTCCATTCATGATTACGGATCAAGTTGGAGCTGTCGCTTATCGGTTGGCACTTCCGGATAACTTGGATCGTGTGCATAATGTGTTCCATGTTTCCTTGTTGCGAAAATTTCTGCCAGATGAGGATCGGTATCAGCATATTGATGTTAAGGAGATTAAGTTACAGCCGGATGCAACTTATTTGGAGCCACTGTGTCGCATTGTCAACTGACGGGATCAAATCCTTCGTAATAAGGTTATCCCTTTGGTGCGTGTTCAGTGGAGTCATCACATTGAGGCTGAGTCTACTTGGGAAAGGGAGGATGCAATTCACTCGCAGTTTCCTGAAATATTAGAAGAAGGTAAGAGCGAATTCCGAGAACGGAATTCCTTTTGTTAGGGGGGGGGGGGGGAAGAATGTAACACCCCTAAATTTAAAAGGATAGTACTAAATTTAAAAGGATAGTCACGGTATTTTTAATTAATTGATTAATTGATTTTTGGTTAGTTGCCTATTTTGCGTAGTTGTTAATTGGTTATTTTATTTGTATTAACTGTTTAATTGTTATTTTTTTTTGAATTAATTGTTTAAGTGTTTAGCTATTTTTAATTAATTGGTTAATTGTTTTATTGTTGTTTTGATTAATTTGTTTTAATTATATATTTGTTTGAGTGGATTATTTGGTTTAAAATTATATGTCTTATAGGTTAGGGTTTTTCTTATATGAAATTGTGGTTAGCCGACTTAGTCTTCGTCTCTTAATACACTTCGACTTAGGTTTAAGGGTGGCCTATAAATATATGTATTAAGTTCTGCCTAGGGTTTTAGAACCCTATTCACGACAGTGGAGGCACAGAGAGAACAGAGGAGGGTTTACAGTAGTCGGATTTTGTTGGAGAATTTAGGAAGACGACGGTATAAGGTTTCAGACTGAGACCTAAAGGAAAGTTCTATTCCAAACTCTCTCCCTTTGGCTCGTGTTCTTTACACGTCTAATACAATTCCAGGAATAAATAAAGATTAAAATTAATCTGGATTGCATGTCTGAGATGTTTTAAACAGGATGTGTTCATAAATTGTTTATTACTCGTTTTAAATTCTTTTTTGCGTAACTCATAATTTAATTCATGTCAATTGATGTATAAAGAATTTAATTAGTCTAGAGCACATTGGGAAAAACTAAAATTAATCTGGTTTGCATGGTTGAGTTGCTTTAAACTGTAGGTGTTCAAGAATGGCTAATTGCTCGGTTTAAATTCTTTTTGCATATTTCATGTTTTAATTGATGTCGGTAATTGAATAAAGAATTTAATTGTTTTTGGAATATACTGGAACCTAGTTCACACACCTAGGAACCCTAGGAATGGAGGACAGACGTCTGGGAAGTCGCCGGACTTGAAGACGAAGAGGGAACAGGAGGAGAGCCGGCTCCCGTTGGAAGGGAGCAGGCTCCCCTAAGCAAAGAGCAGGCTCCCTCAATGAGGGAGCTAGCTCTAGGGCCTTGGGAGCAGGCTCCCTTAAGGAGGGAGCCGGCTCCATGCACTAGGGAGGTGGCTCCCTCGAATTTTTAATTTTTTTTTTTTAGCTTTTCAGCGACTTGTTTGGCTATGGTGCTTGGATTTAAGGGTTTTTAGATTCAAGTATATGCTATACTGGGGGTATTCAGATATGTCCTAGGCCTTATTAAAACTTCAGAGAGCAGGTTAATGCAAAATAAACCAACTGATGTTTATACTTAAATAGTAGCTAATTTTTAAATAAGTTAGTTTACTGTTTTCAGATGTAAATGATTTTAAGTTGCTAAATCTTAGGATAACAATTCTCAGTGATGTTATTACAGTTAGCATGTTTCAGTAACCTCATATAACCATGCAAATTTATAGATCTCTATTTTGCTTGTTGTGGGTAAATTGATAGTTACACGTATTGGATGTGTTGTCAATTGTTGGAATTTTGTGGAGTAGACTTAAATCAGCATGCTAGTATATATACTTTGCTCTATCATGCCTAGTAGGGATTAATTGATGTTTACATGTATGATATGAATTATCAATTATTGGACCTTGGAAAGTAGTATCAATAAGCCTGTTAATTTACAGAATTTTATCATGCTTCGTACGGAACAATTGATGTTTATATTTAATAATTTTATTATCAATTGTTGGATTTATGGTTTGGTTGATAGTTATACTCACTATTTGTATTATCAACTGCTAGATGTTGGATTATATGCAACGGTATGGGACGGTGGCATGTCTAGGGATGGATTAGCTCAAAACGCTAAGTCCTACCTAATTTGGAATAAGGGAACGGATTATAAAATAAAATCCTACTTATATGTAAGTTAGTGCAGCTAAATAAGCTGAACGACTAACTGGAGTTATTATGGATGGATAGTACGGACTTTAAATATATATATTTATGGTACCGCAATATGAGCTTGAGTCTCAGAGTCGATGGTTAAGGAGCGTATATGCAGTAGGATGCGTAGCTGGCTATGTTGGTACCCTGTTGAACTTAGGTAGTCATGCCCACTCAGGTGCGTTTTGCATGTTGCCTTCTATTCAGGTTGAGACTCCTACATAGTCCAGTGAGAGTCCCGTAGTGTGGATATATATTTATACAGATTATATAGCTATTGTTGAGTTGGTTAGGATGTATATATGTATTGAGTCTCTGCTTGGATTGTAGTAAGATAGAACTTGTTTGTGGGCCTGACCCACTTCTATTTTTGTTTAGGTGTTCGTCAGTTCCAGGCTTAGAGTTGGTTCGTGCTGAGCAGAGACGGTCATTTATTCTTCCGACGATGTAGGATCTCTCTTCGTGTTTTAGTAGTGGATTTCTTTTAGTTTATATTTCAGTTTGGATTTTTATTAAGGGTTTACTAGATGGATTTCTGAGTTGTTAAACTATTGGAGGTTTTCTATTTTAAGTATTTAATTTTAAAGGATTATATTTTAGAGATCTTTCAGCTTTTAATTATTTAATTCTTAATTCATTTTGTAATCTGTTTCACTTAAAATATTAATTGTCTGATATTCCCTCCGGTTTCGGATTCGAGGGGTATCACAACCTCCCTCAAACACTACTTTCATGAGCTTATCAAATTGTATAAGGTACCGATGAGTCCGCTCCATCTCTGTTTCCTGTGGCTGAATAGCCGATTGTGGTACCACTTGATGAGCTGTGGTACTCATTAAATTCTAAAAAGTTGAGGCTACAGTCCCTGTTAATAGGACATTATCCACCGGTACTTGTGAATTATCATCCACCTCTTTATCTCGACCCTGTCCCAACGAAACCCTATCTGGTTGGGATGGCCCTTCACCTGCTCGTTCTCCGACTTCATTCGGATCCATTCTCTTTATGTCGTCCTTAGCTCTATGCTACAAAAGTAACTATATGATCAAAAGAAGGATACATGAAATAGCTTGATCCATGAGCTATAGTGCTCACAATATCCGTTCGATAAGAACTAAAACATTTAAAGACATAGGAACAATCAAGCTCCTCATACACGTGGGTCAGAACCCTTCGTAACCCAACACATATCATTGCTACGAACACTTAAACCTGTCAACAACGAAATAAACTAATCATGCATACATCCACTCCCTAGTGGATGAATGACCACAATGTAAACCTAAGCGTGCAACTACGTCCCAAAACAAGATTATATCTATCATGCTCAAATAAACGTCATCACATCATATAAAACATGCTTTTATATATAGTAAACACTTAACAATTAAAAACATAGTTAATTGAGCATGCTTTAGGAAATCAATCATTCTGTTAATCATACGACTAATTGCACTAACTTATAACATTTAATAGTTAAACATGCTCTCACATACAATAAGCAATGACTCAATAAACAATAGACACGTAAACACTTAATAACCATGGCCATGAAATACACATACTAACATTTAAACATATATGCGTATAGCAATTAAGCATGCTTTAAACAAATTTAACCATTTCATTAAATATACAAAAATTTTCACGTAGGCATGTAGCAAATAGACATGCTTTCACATTCATCAAACAACAACTTAATAACAATAAACACATTATCATTTAGCATGTTTAAATTTAATCACCATTTTATAAGTCTTATAATCGATTCGCATATAAACATGTAATAACAAGTCTTGCTTTTTAACTAGATAAACAATAACCACATAAGCATGCAATACTGTCAATCCCAACTTTAACTCAACCTGGGTTAACCTTACCCGTCCTCCTTAGGTTTTCGAACCTAAAGCTCTGATACCAGATTTGTAACGACCCAAAGAGATACTGGTCAACAAGTACTAAAATTCAGTTGACCGGCATGACCTCTGTAGAAAAGAGTTCTGCTACTAACCTACTGTAATGCATATGAAATGCAATGGTCTCACTTAGGGCCTTAAAACAAATCTACCCTGTCTCAACGCACAATGTAACTAATAAACATTAATCTAAAACCGACAACATCAACATTATCCTCAAAATAGTTCAACATCATCCCGTTCATGTCCAAATATATAACAAAATTAATACATGCATCCATTGCCATTACAATTAAATCAATTTACCTCAAAATACTGTCAAGAGATCATAATTACAATACAATGCTATGCTTTGCAATTCTAATATATTATGCCTTTATAAAAAGATGGAATCTAAATGCCAAAAATGACAAAATAAGTTTCTAGTCCTCTTTACGCCTGTTGTGGATCGTCATTTGCCACCTCATTTCCATATCCTGAAAAATATTAAAGTAATGAAGTGAGCACAATGGCTCAGTAGGAGGTGTCTAAGACTCACCTATTAATGACCCTGTGAATCCACACAAAGCATAGTGTAAAAGTAAATGGGATCATGCCATAGGAAGAAAAATATAGTAAGAACAACAACAACTACAATTCTAATTCAGACCATCCAACCACATGAATACAATGCATGCCAATGTAATACAATGACATGCCAAATGTCGCACCCCATTTTTTCAAAACATCTTTGTTTCACCGTTCCAACCGTTTTCAAAACATTTTCCCCAAAATCAACTCCATTTGCTTTTAAAACAATTTTTTTCCCTTTTCCTTCCCAATGAAATGCATGAATGCCTCATGCCGTATACAACCATGACAATATACAAATTTCCATCAATTGAAATTAATCACAACAATATAACATGGCTTTATAAAGATTTTAAAAATAGGCGTATCATATTTTCATATACAAATCCAACACATTCAACATAGTGGTTATATTTCATGCATTGACAGCATAAAATTTCAGCATTTATACACATATAACTTAAACAAAAATTTAGTTTAGCATGCTTCATCCAATAATTCCAAGTATCATGCATTTTCAGCCACATAATCACATAGAACACATTTATACATAAAATACTCAAAACCATAAACAAAATTATTAATTTAAGCACGCTTGAACTCAAATTAAAGAGAGAAAATAAATCAAAATCAAAGAAGTCATGGATTAGAGCACTCCTACCTAGAATTGAAGAGCAAAATCATAAAACCCCCGAAATTCGAAATCCCAAAGGGTGACCAATTGAAAATCAGCTCCGATCAAAACGAAGCCCACGACGAGTTTGTGAGCTTTCCCTTTTGTGGCAAGATCAAATTCCCAATGGTTTTAGCTAGATCTAAGTTTAACATTGCAGAAAAAAAGAAGAAGAAGAAAACAAAGACGAAGGAAGCTTGCTGCGTGAGTGAGAGTGTAATTGTTATGATAATAACCAAATATGGTCATTTGTAATGACTTATAATGGCAA
The DNA here is from genome assembly GCF_030987335.1 of Cornus florida. Classification (NCBI taxonomy): domain Eukaryota; kingdom Viridiplantae; phylum Streptophyta; class Magnoliopsida; order Cornales; family Cornaceae; genus Cornus; species Cornus florida. The sequence goes on along the minus strand of NW_026775579.1, from coordinate 54,161,707 downwards.
CAATAGTGGCAGGTCCCACAAGTTTTCATAAAAATCTTTATTAACTTAAACTTATACATATATATATACAACAAACATAATATCACCACACATTTTAACATATAATCATGTACACAAGCATCAAATAAATATATATATATATATGGAATGCAATGGACCTAAAACACAACCCCCGTACACAACAACCTCGGTAGCGAGTCCCACCTGGGACCTCCTGGTTTGAAAAATGAAAAAATGTCAAAATGACAACCAATGCATTTTTAAGAATTCTGAACTAAAGGAAATGCCCCAACTAACTGTCGGGACTCATCCGGTACACCCCTTAGTACCCGACACGCAAAACGAGATAAACAAAAATAACCCCAAAAAATCAGAAAAATCCAAAAAAATAAAAAATAGCAAAAATCAGAAACATTACAAGGCCTGGATCTTTTATGGGAGATAAATGAGTTTCTGTAATTATAGATACTATTGTGTACCAAATTTACTTGCTTTCTTATATATATATATATATATATATACACACACATATATATATATATTTTTTTTCTTTTTCTTTTTCTTTTTTTTTTTTTTCTATCAAATTTTTTATTTTTATCATTCTATGTTATAATCTAACTATATATATGCATTTTAAGAAAAATAATTCCTAAAATAATAAAATAATGATTAACTAAAATAAATTGCTATTTAAAATAGATAAATAAAAGTTTAAACACATTATTAGTTTTCTATTTAAGAAAGATGAAAAGTTTTGCACAAATTAAATATGCATGTCTATATTTATATGTGGGACGTGCTATTTTTTTTTGGAATTAATGTTCATGCGCAGTATGAAGTATTATATATTAATAAACTTTTTTTATGTGAAAAAAAATCAAAGTGTTAAGAAATTCCTTACGCCTAAAATAATAAAATAATGATTAACTAAAATAAATTGCTATTTAAAAAAAATAAATAAAAGTTTAAACACATTATCAGTTTTCTATTTAAAGAAAAGGAAAAGTTTTTCACTAATTAAATATGCATGTATATATTTATATGTGGGACGTGTTATTTTTTTTTGGAATTAATGTTCATGTGCGGTATGAATTATAGATTAATAAACTTTTTGTATGTGAAAAAAAAAAAAAATCAAAGTGTTAAGAATTCCTTACACCTAAAAAAAATAAAATAATAATTAACTAAAACAAATTGCTATTTAAAAGAGATACAAAAAAGTTTAAACACATTATCAGTTTTCTATTCAAGGAAGAGGAAAAGTTTTTCACTAATTAAATATGCATGTATATATTTATATGTGGGACGTGCTATTTTTTTGGAATTAATGTTCATGTGCGCGTACTATTTTTTTTTTTTTGAATTAATGTTCATGTGCGGTATGAATTATTATAGATTACTGAACTTTCTTTATGTGAAAAAAAAAAAACACAAAGGTGTTAAGAAATTCCTTACACCTAAAATAATAAAATTATGATTAACTAAAATAAATTGTTATTTAAAAATGATAAATAAAAGTTTAAACATATTATCAGTTTTCTATTTAAGGAAGATGAAAAGTTTCTCGCTAATTAAATATGCATGTATATATTTATATATGGGACTTGCTATTTTTTTTTGGAATTAATGTTCATGTGTGGTATGAAATATTATAGATTAATGAAATTTTTTATGTGAAAAAAAAATCAAAATTGTTAAAAAATTCCTTACACTTTTAGAACAGTATATAGATAATGATTAACTAAAATAAATTGCTATTAAAAAGAGATAAATAAAAATTTGAACAGCTTTCTATTTAAGGAAGAAGAAAATTTTTTCACTAATTGAATATGCATGTATATATTTATATGTGGGACATGCTATTTTTTTTGGAATTAATGTTCATGTTTGGTATGAATTATTTTAGATTAATTAAATTTTTTATGTGAAAAAAAAAATCAAAATTGTTAAGAAATTCCTAAGACTTTTAGAATAGTGTATGTATATATATATATATGAATGATATAATAACAAATTTAAGGAGGAAATTCAGTTCCGATACTTGCTAGACTTTGGTGTTTTGTAAGTTCAATGAGTAGGTTTTGAGCTTCTGTTGAGTGTTATTTGTGGCTAGCCTTCACTGTTCATGCAGTAACTTATCTGACTCGAGTGAGAAAGCACCCTTCGAAATTCTCAGAAATTAATCCGATTGTTGAGGAGCCTGGTTTGTGCTTACCCTGAGTTAATAAAAAATAAAAAATAAAAATAAAAAATTAAAGGAGGAAAAGTAAAAATCTGTAACCACAAATGCACAAACTACCGATATTGTAGCAAAAGTTATAGCAGATTGAATTACAAATAATTAAGACATAATAGTAACATCACATTCATGAGCCAAATACATACTGACACGTACCGATTCTTTTAGAAGTCCATCACTATTGATGACGCAAAAGTCATTACTATGGTACTCAAATTTCAAATTGTCATATGGAATATATATCTATGATACAAGGACTTTTAAAAGCGAGTGATGCTTGGGTCCAGCCTTATTAGGACAAGAATTGTCCTCCAAGCTGACTTGGCCCAACAAAAATTTGCCACATCTCCATTCCATTAAAAAAAAATAAAACATGGGTTATACCCATTTTACTGACCCGTTTTGTTTCTCTCTCCTTGTTTCTCTCTCCTTCCATGTGTGTTTCCTTTTCTTCATCACAGATCAGTCTCGCCGCCGTCGGATCTGTCTCACAGCCGCCATCTCCAATTGCCGGATCTGTCTCGCCGGCTCTCTGCTATCATCTATCTGTCATCCTTCTTGTTTCCGCCGGATCGTCGCCGCCGGATCTGTTCTTACTGACTCTTCGCTGTCCTCTCCACCGCGATCTCCCTTTTCTACCCCAAAACCAAAATCAACTGAATCGCCGTCGGCAACGAAATCATGGCCACCGCAGACAAGAACCTCATCGCCCACCTCGTCCCGGCGATGAAATCTCTCCACTACGCCCTCAAACTTGCCGGAATAACTGGAACCTGTTGGAAGGCAGAACGGCATTCTACAATTCCTGGAGCCCGGCGGAGAGGAACGTGATTTACTCATCGACACATACCGCCAGTTTACCCAATTGCCCGGCGGAGAGGAACGTGATTTACCCTATCGCTGGAATCTAACACACCGCCAGAATCTTCAATCACTCACTATCATGGCCGGTTTGTATACTTTCCTATTGTCCCCAATTTCATCAATGCTTTTTTTTTTTTTTTTTTTTCAAAACCAATGTAAAAATAAATCAAACAATTGTAAGGTATCAGAAAACAGTAAGAACAAAACAGAACAATTAATATATATATATATATAAACATAACAGACTAGGAAAAGACCTTTTTAAGCGCTAATCTTTGCAATTTGGGAAGTTCCTCAAGCAAGCGAGCATTGGTTCTACGTATCTCAGCATTAATGCCGACAACTGTTACCCTGTTTTTCTCTGTTGCCACAGCGTCCGATTTCTACACACATAAAGAAACACAGTTGCATATTATATATATAGAGAGAAAAGAACTCTAGCTCTAGAGCATATGAGTCTGGAGAGAGAGAGAGGAGGGGGTACCTGGAGGGCTTGATTGAGGTCGGCCTCGACGGCGGCAAAAAGACGGGAAAAAGCAACGTCGCCGGAGATGTTGAGGTCGTTGTGTTTATTGATGTCGTACTTGTCGTATTTGTTGCATATTGCGTCCACTCTAGTTACAAAACGGGTCAGTTAAATGGGTATAATTCATATTTTATATCTTTTAATGGAACGAAGATGTGGCAACTTCTTATTGGGCATGTCAGCTTGGAGGACAATACTTGTCCTGATAAGGCAGGGCCCAAGCATTACTCTTTAAAGCCATCATTTTCATGACCCAAAAGCATTTCAACGACCTCACTCATGGTGGGCCTTGCATCTTTATCCTCAGTACATTGCAAAAGCCACTCTAACCAGAAGCTCCATCTTATTTTTGTCATATTCACCATCCATGGCAGTGTCTATGATTTCTTCAATCCATGATCTTTTTCCAGTAGTAGTTTCACGCATCTTCTCTCTCACCCATGTCACCAACCTTCTCTGCTCCATCCCCCCATTATCATCTTGGTGTGGACAACACCCGTCGGGCTTCTTCCGGTTATCATCTCCAACATGACAACACCATAGCTATACACATCAACTTTGGATATGATGGGAAGATTAAAAACCCATTCAGGAGCCATGTAACCTCTTGTTCCTCTTATCCTAGAGAAGATAGAATTTCCAATCCCACCTCTGTTGAAGAGTTTCGACAGCCCAAAATCCGCCACTTTTGGTTGGTAATTCGAGTCCAAGAGTATGTTTTGAGGCTTTACATCACAGTGTAAAACCCACTCCAAGCATTCTTCATGTAAATAAGCTAGGCCTTTTGCAGTTCCCAACGCGATTTCGAACCTCTTTTTCCAATCTAGTGTGTTGGAAGTTATGTTTTCTGCTAAAGAACCTTGCTCCATGTACTCATACACTAAAAGTTTGTGTTTTCCCTCCACACAATAACCCCATGTCTCTGTCAGGTTCATGTGATTAAGCCTCCCAACGGTGCTTACTTCTGCTAGAAATTCCTCTTCGCCCTGATTAGCTTCCGTGAGACGCTTGATTGCTGCAACTTTATTGTCAGACAAAATACCTTTATATACAATACCACTGCCTCCTCTCCCAATCTCTATGCTGAAATTACGCGTCGCCTTCTTAAGCTCAGCATATGTGAATTTTCTGAATCGGGTTGCTACTTGAAGGTAACCTTTCTCAGTTGCACGAGAGCCTTGACGGTTTCTATACAAGACATACAGCAGTACGAACAAGAAACCGAAAATCTCAGCTCCTCCACATCCACAGGCAAACCAAAGCATGAACTTCACCGTGCCATTTTCTTGCTGCTTCTTGTAAGCTCTATCAAGGAGTGCTGTAACTTCGTGCGAGCAATCTAACCGGAATTCTTGATGGGGCTTATCATAGGAGGAGAGATTAGATTTGGGCAATTTTACGTACATGGGATCTTTAAATTCCACCGAGAGATACCCATTGAGCAACATAGTCTTGGGGTAACAAAGAGAGTAACCATTAATCGTGTCATATTTGAATTGAAACCCTTTGCAATTGCAGCTTCAAACACTTCTCTTCACACCCCTCTAATGTTTGATTTGGTAAGTAGTCAATGTCGTAGCCATAGAACTCAACATGAGGATGTTTGATGAAAGCAGCCTCATCAATGTTGCAAGAGAGAGTGAAATCTGGTTCACAACCATAAGACCAATCTTTGTGATTTTTCATCTTGTATCCCTCTATGCAATTGCATCTCCTATCACCTGTAGGATGATAAGTGCAGAGACTGTTGGGTCCACAAATGCCATGGATGGTGCATGGGTTGTCCTTGGCTTGCCAAGAAACAACCCAAGCTCTCAACTTCTCATTTAGACTATACAATCTGACATTGCCATCAACATCAACAGTCAATCTTCTCTTAGGCCCGACGCCCAAATCTGCAGCCGAGAACTTCAAATCATCAGATGACTTGAAATGGCCAGAGGAATCGAGTATTGCAGTTCTACTGTTATTGTAGGTGGACCTTCCAGCTTCCCATGGTCGTAACCACGGATCAGGCCAATAGACACCGGAGGTTTCAAGACCATCAAATAGAAGGCGGAGTACATTATCAACATCGAAATAGAGCTTGTAGGAACCCGAAGAGTAATTGCTCCGGCTTCTTGATGAAACAAGTATTGTCGTTTTGGTGAGCAGTTGTTGAGGAAGAATAGTATCTGTTGGTGAATCAAAGCTTTGCCAAAGAATTTTGCCCTCCAAAGTATGGAGAACAAGATTACCAGTGTCACAAAGTTCCAACTGCACCGAAGAAGCCCAAGTGGTTTCGGTGGCCCAAACGACATGAAAATCAGCATCTGTCAAGATAATATTAACAGTTTTTAAGCAGGGAGAGCTTTGAGCGTCTTCCGTTAACTGGTCGGTCTCGATTTGCCATCTAAACCACCGTGTAACTCCCATCATCCAACGATTGACGGTACCATATTGCAAAGCAATATGCATTATTGCCCACCGGATAAAAACCCGAGGAAAAAAAGCGGTTAGCTGAAATTAAAACGTTGCTTGGTTTTTCCACAAAGAGGGATGAGCCTTTGGTTATTCTAAGAGGGGTTGAAGATGAAAATGGAGTAGATAGGAGCAAAGAAATGACAGTGAATAAAAATGGAGCACACATATTGGCTTTAGCTGCTTAGAGTTGTATGTAAATTATAATTAGCTGTTGAAGGTAGATGTGTTAATATACACACAACATACTCGTGCAGAGAGAACATGCATCCATGACCATGTGTGGACGAGAAAGAAGGGTTTACCTGGGGTTCAACGGCAAGGACTTCATTAATGCGTCATGTACCAACAAGACAAGTATGTGATGTGAACTCAAAATTTTTAATTGGCAATATTTGACAAGACACGCTAATACGAATTGAACATAATACGGGATAATCAAGTTTGGGTTTGGTTTAATCTTATTCATGCCATATCGACCCAAATTGACACAGTAATTAAACGTGGCGTGATTATGTTTGACTTGTCAACCTATTCATTACTCAATTAACCGTTTTACTAAACGTTTCATATAAACGTGTCGTGTTCGTATTAAAAATGACTCGTTTAGTTAAACGTGTTGAATAAACGAATTACTTTGTCATAAATGTATTTGATTTTAAATTAACAAATATCATTAATATTTCGTTTGTGATCATATTTGTATAATGTCAATTTTTCTTAAAGAGAATTAAGTTGAATACTTTAGAATATGTTCATATTATTTTCAAAATTATCAAATTGGCATGTGTTAGAAATGTTTGGAAGTGTCGACCTAAGTGTGAAGTATTGGCGAAATGTCCGAAAGTGACGAAAAAGTGTTCAAAATAATAAAAAATTATTTTTACTAATGAGTACGTATATGAAATGTGGAACACTTCTTTGAGGAATGTCTGACGAGTGTAAGTGTCTGACGTCACCTACTTCACAGCCTACCTTAGATGTCATACATTTCGCTCATTATCTTATCATTTTTGTTTTATAATGATGTCCACGTGATATTGGCGTCATGAGTGACACATTGCCGTCTTTAGGACGTATGTTAAAAGTCTGATTCAAATTGAGAGCTTGAAAACGATTAGACATGGTGACTAAAGTTAGTTTGTGGTGTCTAACAGCTATCAAGGCCTTGGTTTGAATGAGACTCCGCAGCATACTGAATCTATCAGCCAGCGAGCCAATCAATGTGGTCTCACCTAAGTTTTGTGTTGACAATTTAGAATTGCATTATGGATATATGAAGTGTGAGAAATTGTTCAATGGTTGTAACCATTTCACAGCCTATCTTACAAGTCATACATTTCTCTATTTATCTTATCATTTTCGTTTTATAATGATGTCCACGTGATATTGGCGTCATGATATAGGACGTATATTAAAAGTCCGATTCAAATTGAGAGCTTGAAAACGACTAGACATGGTGACTAAAATTAGTCTCTGGTGTCTAATAGCTATCAAGGCCTTGGTTTGAATGAGACTCCACAGCATATTGAATCCATCAGCCAGCGAGCCAATCAATGTGGTCTCACTTAATCAATCAATGAGCCAATCAATGGTTGTAACCATTGCAATGGTGACTTTTAAGAATAAGAAACATGACTCTTTAATAAATGTCTCCACTTTGGAGTGTATTTGTCTAAAACAATTATTATAATTGATGACTTGAAGTGTTATTTTTCTTGTTGAATATACGAGTATGTCAAATTGTTTAAATTGGAGTAGTTGTAACTATTCTAATGGTGACTTTGTCACTTTAAAACTATCATCAGTCATAATTATTTCACTGAACCAAGCGAATATGTCGCTCGATGTCCTGTTTTCACTGATGAGCTGCTCTCGCATCGGTGGAGCCTGTGAACTCAAGTGGGCTCCCATTTGTGAAAGAACTCTTGGCTTTCTCCTAAGTATCAATCTAAACAACCTGTGCTGGTAACGGTGCCGGCTGTACCTGAGGCTGATTCCGAAATGCAACTGTTACCCCAGCTTCTGTAGCCCGAGCAATGAGGTCATTGATGTGAGGAGGATACTCTAGATCTCCTCCCTGATCCCGAGTTTGTTGAACTGCTTCCTGCAACTGACCATCATCATCCTGAAACCCAAGCCTTTGCTGCTCTTCCTCCATTTGCTGATGCCGTAGGAGATATTGTTGCCTACGTGCCGCTCTCCTTTCCTTCCTAGTTCCTTGCATGTTCTGCCCGTTTCTAGCGTCAACCATCTGTTAACACGGAAAGACAGACATCAGTACCATTTCTAAACGAACTGTAAGGAATACAATGAATCCTAAACTTAAGCTCTAATCAAGAGAAAACGTTATGCGGAAGTCTTTTTACGAAACATCCTAGAGACACTTGAGCCTGGAGTGCTCTGATACTAACTGTGATACCCCTCGAATCCAAGACATAGGTTGATCTGGCCTAGGACCGAACCCGAGGGAATATCAAACAATTAATATTTATAACGAACACAGATGACAAAATGGAATAAGAATAAATAACAAAAGTGGAAAAGAATACTAATATAAAATCCTCAACTGATAAAACTTAGTAAAATCCAATTGTCAAAACCTCCATGATTACAACTCGGGAATCCATCTCTAGTGGACCCCTAAAAATAATCCAAACTGAAAATAAAAACAACTGAAAGAAACATCCATAAAATAAGCTATGGAGAGAATCCTACGTAGTCGGTGGAATGGAAGTCCGTATCTGCTTTGCACGACCAAGCTCTAACCCTAGAACTGATGAGCACTTGAAAAATAAAAAAGTGGGTCAGGCGCACATGCAAGTCTTAATCCAACTGTAATCCATACAATGCCCGATACGCAGATACACCCTAAATACCCTCAACATAACTAGATAATCCATAAATATACATATATATCCACACTAAGGATATTCACTGGATTATAGTAGAGGTCTCAACCTGAATAGAAGGCAACATGCGAAAACGCACCCAAAGGTGGGCATGAATACCTAGACCTAACAGGGTACACCTACCTACTATATCCGGCTACGCATCCACAGCATATATGCATCCTAACCAATGACTCTGAGACTCAAGCTCATATCGTGGTACCATAATCATATATCTAAAGTCCGTCCGAAACCACAGTATGTCATTCACTTATTCAATGAAGAGACATACAAAATATCGTCCAGATAAGCACTCAACTTATTCAGCTGATGTGACTTAACTACAACTAATTAATCCAGGGAGTCACTCAACCTGGTCAGTTGATTTGACTCAAACACATTAATGGATTCAATGTTTTACAATCCATACTTTCCATCCAGTAGGTTAGGTTAGCGTTTTTAAGCTAAACCATCCCTAGTATGCCACCGTCCCATACCGGTGCACACAATTCTCCATAATCACGTAGATTATAACACTTAAATAATTATTAAGTGATTTGCAATCCCAACCCTCATCCAAGTAATTGCAGAAGAACAGTTAATATTCTAGCAATTTAAATCCGAGCAATAATTCAGGTAATCGCAGAAAAAGATTAAATCTTTCGACCATTAATATCCAGAGCATGCATATAACACATTTATTAAGCAGATGACCCTAATATGCATTTAGAATCAGTACATAAGCACATGATAATCCACTGGATTTCCAAAGTTTAGCCTAAGCAACTAAGTCTCCTTCCATCCATTAACCGTATACAATGTGCATAACTTTTATACAGTTTGTTCCGTTAATTCAGAGGCAAGCTTTGATCAATGAAGGATCCTAGTAACACTCAAAATTAGCTTCTTAATCACTCTGGAAGGTCCCAAAATTTTCAACACAGTTCAGACACTCAAACAAGTCCAAACAGTTCATCAAAAACACCTTCAGGAAGCAGTTTAAGAGAGAGCCTGTTGTAATTCTGAAAAAGCAGGCTCTTTGAAATCCTAGAGCCGCCTCTTAGGAGGGTAGAGCCGGCTCTACCTCTCCTAGAGCCAGCTCTTTAATGGGGGAGCCGGCTCTCTCCTCTTCCTCGAGCCTCCTCCAACCTCTGTTACTCCTGCGACTTTCTGCAGTGTTTCCGGCCATTCACAACCTGTCTAGTTGGTTTTAAACTGACCCTAACAGTCCTATCTATCTCCAATATAATTCCCAAGATGTGTTTATAGCAGTTGAAAACATACATAGAGGCTACAAGTTCTACAGATTTTTCATGCTTTAAGAAACATACTGCTAACAGATACACACAAACTATAATTGAACAAATTTTTACACATACAGAACATTGATATAACAACTATTATACATAAGAAACTCAATTAATGCTTAATTAAATCCTAGAGGCTATCTAGGTGAACAGAACAAAGGCAAAGGGAAGAAGAAAGAAAAGAACTTGCCTTTGAGTTTCAGACTTGAAACTCTAATTCCTAGTTTCTGTATTGCCCGTTCAACTCCCCACTGCTGTTCCACAAACCCATGTTGCTTCCTTCTTGCTCCCACCTAGCCTTCCTCTCCTATCTTTCTTTGTTCTCCCTCTAAACCTCACAGTTTCTGTGTGTTTTTACAGAACTCAATTCACGTCTACGAGCTAACTGCTATGAATCAAAAACCCTAGGCTTACCGCATGTGATATATTTATAAGCTTAACCCTGAACCCTAATCCTTGTAACCTTAGAGCCAGAGCCAATCTCGGCCCATAAACCAACCTATAATATACCTACGTCGGCCACCCATGTGAATTTTAAACCTAATGAAACTATACGTATGTGTAACAGCAAAAATAGTCACGTGTAAATCAAAACCATTAAATTTAAAATTCCATTAAATCAATTAAACAATTAACTAAATCCAATTAAATAAAAACAATTAAGCAAATAATTACATAACATGACTAATTAAACAAATAAAACCATTAAGCAAATAATGAAGTAAAACAATTACGCAAATAATCAATTAAAATGCAAACAATTAAACAAATTCAAATAAAATGCAAACAAATAATAAATTAAATTCCAGGAATAGACTTTTTAAAATTAGGGGTATTACATTCTTCCCCCCTTAACAAAAGGAATTCCGTCATCGAAATTCGCTCTTACCTTCATCCAATATTTCAGGAAACTGTGAGAGAATCACATCCTCCCGTTCCCAAGTGGATTCAGCCTCATTGTGATGACTCCACTGAACACAAACTAAAAGAATAACTTTGTTACGAAGGATTTGATCCCACCGGTTGACAATACGACACGGTGGCTCCAAATAAGTTTCATCCGGCTGCAACTCAATCTCCCCAACATTGATATGCTGATATCGATCCTCATCTTGCAGAAATTTTCGCAACACGGAAACATGGAATACGTTGTGTACACGATCCAAATTATTCGGAAGTGCCAACCGATAAGCAACAGCTCCGACTCGATCCATAATCATGAATGGACCGACAAATTGCGGTGACAACTTCCCTTTCTTCCCAAAGCGCATGACTCCTTTCAGAGGAGACACTTTGAGTAGAACCTGATCCCCAACCTGAAACTCCAAAGCACGAGTGCGATGATCAGCATAGCTCTTCTGCCTACTTTGAGCAGTACACATGCGATCCCTAATAAGAGCAATCTTCTCAGAAGTATCCTTAATGAACTCAGGACCCAAGAATCTGCTCTCGCCAACCTTCATCCAACAAACAGGCGATCGACACGGTCGGCCGTATATCGCCTCAAATGGTGCCATCCCAATAGTCTTCTGGAAACTATTGTTATAAGCAAACTCCACAAGCGGTAAGTAATCCTCCCAGTGGCCCTTGAAATCAAGAACACACGACCTAAGCATATCCTCCATGATCTGATTCACCCTCTCAGTCTGTCCATCAGTCTGAGGATGATAAGCAGTACTAAGGTGTAACTCTGTATCCAAAGCCTGCTTGAAACTCTTCTAGAATCCAGACACAAAGCTCGAATCCCTGTCCGATATAATAGATAATGGAATGCCATGTAACTTCACAATCTCAGAAATGTAAAGTCTCGCCATCTGTTCCGAAGTGAAATCAGTACGGATAGGCAAGAAATGAGCTGATTTCGTCAATCTGTCCACGATGACCCAAATGGAATTGTGATCCTTGAAGGAATTTGGTGATCCTATTTCCACTTCGGTATCGGTAGTGGCTGTAAAGCTTCTGACGGCCTCTGATGATCAATCTTGACCATCTGACAAGTACTACATCGTGAGATAAAAAAAGCAATGTCCCTCTTCATACCTGCCCACCAAAACTGCCGCTTCATATCCTGATACATCTTGTCGCCTCTTGGATGAACAGAAAACTCAGAGTGGTGAGTCTCATTCATCACATCCTTCCTCAACTTATCAGCAGAAGGTACCACTAACCGTCCCTTGTACCTCAAACCTCCATCTGCCCCAACGTAGTAGAATGGAACCTCTCTGGAAGCTATCTCCACAATTTCGTCAATGCACTGCTGATCCGTTAGTTGTGCCTTCAAAACCTTGTGAATAATAGAAGGTGTAACCACTATGCAAGCCATGAAAGCATCCGACAATTCATCCACCTTCTTAAACGCATTCCACTCAGTAGTGAATAGAGCGGAAAGACTACCAACAGGTCGGCGACTGAGTGCATCCACCACCACATTCGCTTTCCCTGGATGGTACTGTATAGAGAAGTGATAGTCTTTTACAAACTCCAACCATCTGCGCTATCTCATATTTAGCTCCCGCTGAGTGAATAAGTACTGCAGACTCTTGTGATCGCTAAACAACCTGAAGGATTCACCCAACAGATAATGCCTCCAAATACGTAAGGCAATAACCACAGCTGCCAACTCCAAATCATGCGTTGGATAATTAAGCTCATGAGGCTTAAGCTTTCGAGATTCATACGAAATCGGTCACTCCTCCTGCATTAGAACACATCCAAGACCCTGCAACGAAGCATTCGTATAAACCAGATACTCTATCCTGCTCTGTGGGGTAGACAAAACCGGTGCAGATGTCAACTTAGTGTTAAGCTCATCAAAAGCTCTTTGAAAATGTTCATCCCACACGAACCATACACCCTTCTTAGTCAGATGAGTGAGTGGTCCTGCTATCTTTGAGAACCCCTGGATGAACCTCCTATAATATCCTGCTGAACCGAGAAAACTTTGAATCTCAGTAGGTAATGTAGGCCATCCCCACTCAACCATCGCTGAAACTTTGGCCGGATCCACCGCTATTCCCCTTTCTGACACCACGTGACCTAGAAACTTCACCTCCCGTTGCCAAAATTCATACTTCTCGAACTTGGCATACAACTGGTGTTCACGAAGCATCTGTAAAACTATCCGAAGATGTCTAGCATGATCGTCCTCTGACCTCGAGTAAATTAAAATGTCATCTATGAAGACAATAACAAATTGATCCAAGTAAGCCCTGAAGACTCTGTTCATTAAATCCATGAAAACCACTGGTGCATTAGTTAACTCGAATGGCATCACCCGAAACTCATAAGATCCATATCTAATGAGAAACGCTGTCCTCGGAACATCCTGCTCCCGAACCTGAAGTTAATGATATCCAAACCGCAGATCAATCTTAGAGAAATAAGTAGCTCCCTTCAACTGATCAAATAAGTCATTAATCCTGGGTAAAGGATACTTGTTACGAATCGTAACCTTGTTCAACTACCTGTAATCTATACACGGGTGGAGTGAACCATCCTTCTTCTTTACAAATAACACTGGCGCTCCCCAGGGTGAAGTACTCCTGCGAATGAAACCCTGGCTGAGTAGTTGCTGAATCTGATACCTCAGCTCGCGCATCTCCACTGGTGCCATCCTATAGGGTGCCCTAGCAATAGGCGCAGTGCCTGGAGCTAAGTCTATCACAAAATCGATCTCGCGACTAGGTGGCAATCCTGGAATCTCCTGAAATGCATCCGGGAAATCCTGTATAATCGGTATGTTATCCAATGATATAGTAGTCCCCTCCTCCGTTTCCTCCTCCACATAGAATAAATAGGTACTAATGACCCCGCTAGAACGTGGCATAGTGACGACATACATGTCCTGACCAGGTATGGTAAACACAATAGACCTATCAAAGCAATTAACTTGGGCATGGTAGTGCGATAACCAATCCATCCCAAGTATCACATCATAAGTGTGCATGTCCAGGACCAATAGATTGGCTAGAAATCTGAGTCTGCCAATATCTAGTGACACAGGCCTATCACTCTCATGAAGAATGGCTGTATCGCCTAACAGTGTAAAAATACCCTATGGTCTATTGCATACCCGAGTCATCATCCTAGACAAAGCAACAAATGATCTAGCTACAAATGAGTGTGTAGCACCCGTATCAAATAACACACGTCTAAGTAAACCATGAATAGGAAACTTACCCTCAACAGCTTGAGGTGCCTGCAAATCATGTGGCATGGGATTGTACACCTTGCCATAATGTAACTGCTGCGGTGCCTGTCCCTGAGGCTACGGCGGCACTGGTAAAGCTGGATATGTTTGTTCCTGAATCCGTGGAACCTGTGGAGCTAGTAAAGGCACTGGCACCCTCTGCCCCTACTGCACATGCTGTCCCTGTCTTTATCTTTGTCCCTGTTTTATTGTAGGACACTGCTTGAAAGTGTGACCATACTCTCCACAAGTGTAGGAACTACCCTGGAAAGTACCAAATGGTCTCCTTTGTCGGTTAGCCTGTGGCTGACCCTGTCCTGCCTGTGGTCCCCCATTCTGCTGTCGCTAAACAGGTGCCACATCTTTGGGAGCATCCGAACCACCCTTGTGCTTCTTCTAAGGCTGTTGTCCCTACAATTTGCCCTTGTCATTTTGTTAGTGTCCGTTCCTATTCCCTTTCTCAGCTGACTAGTTAGTAGAGTCTCTGTCACCCCGCTTCTCACCCTTGGCCTATCTGATGTCCACGGTAAACTGGTACTGCTGTAGAACGGCGTCTACCACCTGAGCATAGGTAGTATAAGCTGGACTACCTGTAATAGCTCTTTTGATAGACCACATCAGTCCCTTGATGAAACTATTGCGCTTCTTTTCCTCTGTATCCACCTCCTCCGGTGCAAAGAGAGACAAACGTGTGAACTGCTACTCATACTCTGCCATTGTTATGTTTCCTTGCTGCAGATTGAGAAACTCAGTCTTTATGGCTCCCCTGACTGCATAAGGGAAGTACTTTTCATCAAAGCGTGCACTGAACTGATCGTAAGTCAATGCCATCCTCTCCTCTGCGGTGGAAACTGACTCCCACCACTGTAGTGCATCCCCAACTAGCTTGAATGTAGCAAGCATCTGCTTCTGAACCTCCGTGCAATGAACCAAGCGAAGATGTCGCTTGATGTCCTGTTTCCACTGGTGAGCTGCTCTCGCATCGATGGAGCTTGTGAACTCAGGTGGGCTCCCATTTGTGAAATAACTCCCGGCCTTCTCCCAAGTATCAATCTGAACAACTGGTGCTGGTAACGGTGTCGGCTGTACCTGAGGCTAATTCCGAAATGCATCTGTTACCCCAGCTTCTGTAGCCCGAGCAATGAGGTCATTGATATGAGGAGGATACTCTGGATCTCCTCCCTGATCCCGAGTCTGTTGAACTGCCTCCTGCAATTGACCATCATCATCCTGAAACCCAAGCCTTTGCTGCTCTTCCTCCGTTTGCTGACGCCGTAGGAGATATTGTTGCCTACGTGCCGCTCTCCTTTCCTTCCTAGTTCTTTGCATGTTCTGTCCGTTTCTAGTGTTAACCATCTGTTAACACGGAAAGACAGACATTAGTACCATTTCTAAACGAACTGTAAGGAATACAATGAATCCTAAACTTAAGCTCTAATTAAGAGAAAACGCTACGCGGAAGTCTTATTACAAAACATCCTAGAGACACTTGAACTTGGAGTGCTCTGATACCAACTGTGATACCCCTCGAATCCAAGACACGGGTTGATCAGGCCCAGGCCCGAACCCGAGGGAATATCAAACAATTAATATTTATAACGAACACAGATGACAAAATGAAATAAGAATAAATAACAAAAGCTGAAAAGAATACTAATATAAAATCCTCAACTGATAAAACTTAGTAAAATCCAACTGTCAAAACCTCTATGATTACAACTCGGGAATCCATCTCTAGTGGACCCCAAATAATAATCCAAACTGAAAATAAAAACAACTGAAAGAAACATCCAGAAAATAAGCTATGGAGAGAATCCTACGTAGTCGGTGGAATGGACGTCCGTATCCGCTCTGCACGACCAAGCTCTAATCCTAGAACTGACGAGCACCTGAAAAATAAAAGAGTGGGTCAGGCCCACATGCAAATCTTAATCCAACTGTAATCCATACAGTGCCCGATATGCAGATATACCCTAGATACCCTTAACATAACTAGATAATCCATAAATATACATATATATATCCACACTAAGGACATTCACCGGACTATAGTAGAGGTCTCAACCTGAATAAAAGGAAACATGCGAAAACGCACCCAAAGGTGGGCATGAGTACCTAGACCTAATAGGGTACACTTACTATATCCGGCTATGCATCCACTACATATATGCACCCTAACCAACGACTTTGAGACTCAAGCTCATATCATGGTACCATAATCATATATCTAAAGTCTGTCCGAAACCACAACATGTCATTCACTTATTCAATGAAGAGACATACAAAATACCGTCCAGATAAGCACTCAACTTATTCAGCTGATGTGACTTAACTACAACCAATTAATGCAGGGAGTCACTCAACCTAGTCAGTTGATTTGACTCAAACACATTAATGGATTCAATGTTTTACAATCCATACTTTCCATCCAGTAGGTTAGGTTAGCGTTTTTAAGCTAAACCATCCCTAGTATGCTACCGTCCCATACTGGTGCACACAATCCTCCATAATCACGTAACCCTCATCCAAGTAATTGCAGAAGAACAGTTAATATTCTAGCAATTTAAATCCGAGCAATAATTCAGGTAATCGCAGAAAAAGATTAAATCTTTCAACCATTAATATCCAGAGCATGCATATAACACATTTATTAAGTAGATGACCCTAATATGCATTTAGAATCAGTATATAAACACATGATAATCCATTGGATTCCCAAATTTTAGCCTAAGCAACTAAATCTCCTTCCATCCATTAACTGTATACAATGTGCATAACTTTTATACAGTTTGTTCCGTTAATTCAGGGGCAAGCTTTGATCAATTAAGGATCCTAGTAACACTTAAAATTAGCTTCTTAATCACTCTGGAAGATCCCAGAATTTTCAACACAGTTCAGACACTCAAACAAGTCCAAAGAGTTCATCAAAAACACCTTCAGGAAGCAGTTTAAGAGAGAGCCTGTTGTAATTCTGAAAGAGCAGGCTCTTTGAAATCCTAGAGCCACCTCTTAGGAGGGTTGAGCTAGCTCTACCTCTCCTAGAGCCGGCTCTTTAATGGGGTAGCCGACTCTTTGCATTCCAGAGCCGGCTCTCTCCTCCTCCTCGAGCCTCCTCCAACCTCTGTTACTCCTGTGACTTTCTGCAGTGTTTCCGGCCATTCACAACCTGTCTAGTTGGTTTTAAACTAACCCTAAGAGTCCTATCTATGTCCAGTATAATTCCCAAGATGTGTTTATAGCAGTTGAAAACAAATATAGAGGCTACAAGTTCTACAGATTTTTCACGCTTTAAGAAATATACTGCTAACAGATACGCACAAACTGTAATTGAACAAATTTTCACACATACAGAACATCGATATAACAACTATTATACATAAGAAACTCAGTTAATGCTTAATTAAATCCTAGAGGCTATCTAGGTGCACAGAACACAGGCAAATGGAAGAAGAAAGAAAAGAACTTGCCTTTGAGTTTCAGACTTGAAACTCTAATTCCCAGTTTCTGTATTGCCCGTTCAACTCCCCACTGCTGTTCCACAAACCCACGTTCCTTCCTACTTGCTCCCACTTAGCCTTCCTCTCCTATCTCTCTTTGTTTTCCCTCTGAACCTCACCGTTTCTGTGTGTTTTTACAGAACTCAATTCACGTCTACGAGCTAACTGCTATGAATCAAAAACCCTAGGCTTACCGCATGTGATATATTTATAAGCTTAACCCTGAACCCTAATCCTTGTAACCTTAGAGCCAGAGCCCATCTTGGCCCATAAACCAACCTGTAATATACCTACGTCGGCCACCTATGTGAATTTTAAACCTAATGAAACTATACGTATGTGTAACAGCAAAAATAGTCATGTGTAAATCAGAACCATTAAATTTAAAATTTCTTTAAATTAATTAAACAATTAACTAAATCCAATTAAATAAAAATAATGTAGCAAATATTTACATAACATGACTAATTAAACAAATAAAACCATTAAGCAAATAATTAAGTAAAACAATTACGCAAATAATCAATTAAAATGCAAACAATTAAACAAATTCAAATAAAATGCAAAATAAAAATAAATTAAATTCCAGGAATAGCCTTTTTAAAATTAGGGGTCACTTGATTGTAATCCCTTGATTCAAGGGTTAACCTTAACTTTAGGATCAAGTATATTAATCCTTAACTTTATGAGTCAAGGCTTAACTTTAGGATCAAGTATATTAATTTTCCTTTATAGCTTTCACAATTTAGTATAAAAGCCATGTATACTATTGTACAAAGATATTTAGAAAAAAGAGAAGTTTTCTCTACAATTTCATCTTTCCCATCTCATATTTTTACATGGCATCAGAGCAAGCCGATTCTAGGCCCTCTGTTATCATCATCCCTTGACCAATTTTTTTTTCCTTTCCTCATTATTCTTTATGGCTGACATTAGTGAAATAGATAAATCTGGTGAACCAAAATTTATTCTCACATAATTGACTACCCGAATGGCTGAAGCTTTGACCAAAGTTCAGACCATGACCCATACCACCGAATCTTCCACTGCTTCGATCGGTATCAAGTTGGACAGTACCAACTATGCTCTATTGTCCCAAGTTGTTGAGATGTACATATTCGGCAAAGACAAGTTGGGATATATTAACAGTGACTTTCCTTAACCTCTTCAAACTGATCCAACCTTTTAAAAATGGCACACCAACAACGTTATTGTCAAGGGATAGCTGATCAACTCCATAAACCCATCGCTGATTGGGAACTTCATTCCGTTTCCAACTACAAAGCTGGCCTAGGACTCCATTCCTACTACCTACTTTGATGGTAGTGATACCTCTCAGGTATACGATCTCTAACGCCGTGTGAGTAGTCTATGTTAAGCTGGTGGTTCTTTTGAAAAATATTATAACAATCTCCAAGGTTTATGGCGTGAGATCGATTTCCGTCATCCTAATCCGATAGAGTGTGTTGTTGATATTCAACATTATAAAAACCTTGTTAAGGAAAACCGAGTGTATGTTTTCTTCGATGGTCTCGATGATCGGTTGGACAAAATTCGGGGTGATGTACTCTAGATGCGTCCGTTTCCCACCATCGAACAAACGTATGGCCATGTTCACCGGAAAGCGATCTTGCAGGTGGTTATGATCAATGGGAGCACTGTAGATACCCCAGGAGTAGTTATAGAATCTAAAGGTTTCAAGCTAGGACAGTCAGCTCCTCATACTATCGGATCTCTTTCTTTGGGCAGTGGAAAACATGGTCCATCCTCAAAGTCACGAGCAACATCTGCTGGAAAGAAGTATACCTTTTATGGTAATCTGAAACATACTCGTGAAAACTGCTTCAAGTTGCACAAGTATCCCAACTGGTGGAATGAATTGCAGGTTCGAAAGCGCCCTGATGTTGCTAAAAATGATGGGGGAGCGGGTGTGATGACCCTGTGGGCGGGTATGCCTTGGGCAGGTGCGAGACACTGACAAGCTACCATATTGGCGACCTATGGGTGTACAATCCTATATCGCCTGGGAAAGGGAAAGGTGAAGTGTTTATATGTAGGTGTGTCATTTCAATTGGTATGAGGCCTTTTAAGGTAAAGTTCAAGAGCAAAACTATGCGGGCTCAGGCCCAAAACGGACAATATCATACCATGTGGTGGAGTGGGTCATTACAAATGGTATCAGAGCTTGACCCAGCCAGAAGTGTGCCGATGAGGACGTCGGGCCTCCAAGGGGGTGGATTGTGATGACCCTGTGGGTGAGTGCGAGACACTGACATGCTACCACACTGGCGAGCTACGGGTGCACAATCCCATATCACCTAGGAAAGGGAAAAGTGAAGTACTTATATGTAGGTGTGTCATTTTAATTGGTATGAGGCCTTTTAAGTTAAAGCCTAAGAGCAAAATCGTGCGAGCTCAGGCCAAAGCGGACAATATCATACCATGTGGTTGATAAGTGCCGAATATTGCATATTCAAGCGCCCTTATTTGCATTAGTTAAGTCCATTATTTGATTTTTTTTTATATAGATTATCTTTAATTTCGTGTTTTTGTGTATTTTCAGGTTTGTTTCCCAAAAAGAAATAAAATGGAAGTCTTAAAGGCTTTTTGAAGATCAAGTCATTCTAGGCCTTAGCACCCTATGATTTCCAAGAGGAATTTGCTAAATTTTGCTCATGGAGACTCTCTAAAAAACAAAAGGGTAGATGATGGACTCAATGACCCAAAACCAAGATCAAGGTGAAAGAGGATCAAAAGCTTGAAGAATTGAAAAAAGTTCAAAGCAGGAGAAAAAAAAAAAAATTCTAAGGCATGGACGAGCGCTCGTCCAAAGCCATATGAGCGCTCGTCTACCATTCATCAACACCCGGCGCATGCACCATGTCACACGAGCACTCGTCCCTCATACGAGTGCTCCAATTCGAAGTAGAGAGAAAAAATGTAATTACGAGCATTCGTCTCTTCAATGGACTTGTTTGTGCAGCTACGGACCAATAAAAAGAAGGCTAATTATGAGTGCTCGTCCCTTCACTAGATGAGTGCTTGTCCAGGCACTACAGACCCAGTTAGCATTTTGAAACTTTCAATTGGATTCCCTTCTTAATTGGGTTGTTAGTCAAATGCTTTTAGGGGACATGGACCTTGATTTTGAGAAGGTTTAGTAGACATCTTGTCTATATGAGGAAAGGGGATGATTGTAAAACATTATGAAGTTGTTGGAGGATTATTCTAGAGAGAGAAATAATGAGTTCTTGAGAGTTCTTGTGAGCTTTTGTTATATTCTTGCTGAAGAGGGCAAAATGGAAAAGATGAGTGCTTCAACCTCTCCCTCCCTTGCTGCTATGGGTAACTAACTCCCTTCCTAGGGAGGTGATGAAGCTCTTCCTTGTAAGCATAGTCTAGTTGTATTTTGATTTGGGAAATGAAGTATGTATATGATAGTTTCATAGTCTAGAGATTTACACAAGTTGTAATGGCTCTTTATTTCAATAAATGAATGTGTTGAACTTATTATCTTGTCTTAGATTGTATTTTCTCATGATTATATTATTTATATCTTCATAGTGAGAATGGAGATGAGATTATGAAATAGTTTTTAATGGCATGTTGTATGGAAATTGTGATAGTCCATAGCTCAGGGCCTTCCTTTGATGGATTATTCTTGGTTTTTGACTTCATGTGTTTTCATCATATTTATTGAGGAATTTGAAAGTCCTTAGCTTAGTGAGCATGTCATAAGCTACACCCTAGTCTAGGTAGTTAAAGCATGTAAAAATTTGATGGATTATACTTAATTCTTGATTTTATGTAATTCTTGAAGATAATGTAGTAATCATGTATTTCTACATAGCATGGTCACATATATAATTTATTCCCCAAGTTAATCACAAGCAAGCATGTTTATATGGTTGGTGGTGGATTCATTTCCCTAGCTCTTTCTACATAAGTTTAATTCATCTTAAATTCATTCCATTTACTGTTTTATGCACATTTCAATTCCTAGTTTTAAGTGACAAACAAATCAAACCTTATACACCCCTTTCATCAAACAAAGTGATTTTACAACCTTGGATGCCATAAACTAACAATCCTTGTGGTTTGACTTACCCTTACGATAACCCTATTTTACAATGATTTGTGCTATTACAAGTGTTGATTATTATTGATAAACATATTTCAACCCACCAGTGGTGGAGTGGGTCGTTACAGCGGTTAAGGCTGCGGTGGCCCTTGCAGAGCCGCATATCTCTCTCACACACCTGTCAAGCTTTCCCAGGAAATTTCTTCTCTTCCGAAACCAGGTACCTATGGTAACGTCCTCTTTAGTTCTCATAGAGATATTGATAGTGGTGTCTAGATACTTAACTCCGGGGCCATTGACCATATGACATTTGATGCTACCGACTTCTCACAGACCTCCTCACCACGACGTATGAGTATTACAAATGCCGATGGGGTTATTTCTTCGGTCACAGGGTTGGCACTATGACCTTATCACCTTCTCTCTCATTATCTAATACTTTACTTGTTCCTTCTCTTTCATATAAATTGCTCTCTATCAGTCAAGTTACTACAGACCTGAACTGTGGTGTACTCATTTATCCCACTTTTTGTCTTTTTCAGGATATTCTCACCAAGGAGATTATTAGGCGTGGTACTAAGAGGGGGGGATTGTACTACATGGACGATTCAGCATGGGGCGGGCACATCACATGCATCATCCAAATGGTATAAAGGAGAGACATATTTGACTGTGGCATCGTCGTTTGGGACACCTATCATTTAGTTACATGAGACATTTATTTCCTGGTTAATTTTCATATGTACTGATCATTGACTTTAAATGTGATACCTGCATTTTAGCTAAAAGTCATAGAGCTACTTATCCCTTGAGCATGAATAAAAGTGATATTCCATTTGTGTTAATTCATTCTGATGTGTGGCGTCATTCCCCAGTTTCTACTACATCTCGTATTCGTTGGTTTGTGATCTTTGTTCATGATTGTACCCGCATGACTTATATATACTTGTTGAAACATAAAGACGAAGTACTGAGTGTGTTTAAATCCTTTCATGTACTGGTTCAAACTCAATTTTCAGCTAAGATTCTGATTCTTAGATCTGATAATGGTGGCGAGTATGTTAACCAGCGGTGACACGAATATTTCCAAAATCATGGACTTATTCATCAAACCGCTTGCCCACAGACTCCTGAGCAAAATGTTGTTACTGAGAAGAAGAACCGGCATATTCTTGAAACTGCCCGTGCTTTTTTATTTAGAGCTCATATGCCCAACCGGCATTGGGCCGATGCAGTTACCACTGCTGTGTATTTCCTTAATCATATGCCTTCCAGAGTATTAAATTTGAAGACCCCATTATAGGTTCTTTTGACGTATGTGTCCTTACCCTCAATTTTTATGATTCCTCCCTGAATTTTTGGATGTGTTGCATTTGTGCATCTTCATAAGAACCATTGAACTAAACTTAATCCATGTGCCATCCATTGTCTCTTCTTGGGATACGCCGTACATCAAAAAAGGTACCGATTTTATGATCCAACTACTAAATGCACCTATGTGACTATGGATGTTACTTTTATGAAATCCAACACTTTCTTTTCCCCTCTAATATCCAATTCTTCTCTTCAGGAGGAGATACGAAATGAAGAGCTGGATTGGTTGAGATATGACTGGCCGGGCTTTAATGACATAGGGGTGGATGTGTCTTCAAAAGTTGATGTTGATATGACTTCAAGAGTGGCACCTACACCGTCTGAAGTTGATGTTGATATGACTTCAAGCGCGGCACCTACACCATCTGAAGCTGGAATAGAATCCCCCCACTCCTCAGTACCTGAAGTCTTGTCTCCTGAGAATATTCTCGAAGTAAGCTCTTCCACTACACCTCTAAATACTAATGATATGGATACCTCGGTTGGCTATACTTTACCTTTCAGGCATAATCGTGGCAAACTACCAAATAGATATTCTCCAAACATTGAGGAACGAAGGTCGATGTATCTAATTGTGAACTACGTGTTTATACAAAGGCTATCCAAACCCTTCAAGACATTTGTGTATGAACTTTCCTCGTGTCACGTTCCCACCGGTGTTTAGGAAACCTTAACAAATCCAAAGTGGACTCAAGCTATAAAGGAAGAAATGAAGGCACTGTTGAAGAATGAAACATAGTCTCTTGTTCCATTACCCGAGGGAAAAAAGATAGTGGGTTGTAAATGGGTGTTTTCCATCAAAGATAAGGCAGATGGATCTATCAAACGATACAAAATGAGGCTTGTGGCAAAGGGCTATACCAAACATATGGTGTATACTATTAGAAAACTTTCTCACCAGTGGCGAAGTTGAACACAGTGAGAGTTTTGTTATCTCTTGCGGCAAACCTTGATTGGCTATTGTACCAGTTTGATATAAAGAATGCCTTCCTCCATGGCAACCTCGAGGAGGAAGTCTACATGGATGTTCCACTAGGCTACACGACAACTTCAAAGACCTATGTTGTGTGCAAATTATAGCAAGCACTGTATGGATTAAAGTAATCAACTTGAGCATGGTTTAGGCGATTTAGCTTGGTAATGAAGAAATATGGCTTCCAACAAAGCAACTCAGATCATACACTATTCCTAAAGCATTAACTAGGAAAGGTAATAGCGTTGATAGTCTATGTAGATAACATGATTACTACAGGGGATGACATGGAAGAAATATTGAGGCTCTAAAAGTAATTGGCAACTGAATTTGAGATGAAGAACCTAGGAGGACTTAAATATTTTTTGGAAATTAAAATTGCTAGACCAAAACAAGGTATATTTCTTTCCCAATGAAAATATGTACTAGATTTTCTATCAGAGGTGAGATTGCTAGAGTGTAAGCCTGCAGACACTCTAATTGTTTAAAACCAGAAGCTTAGAGAATATCCAAACCAGGTGCTGACGAATAAGGAGAGATACTAGAGATTGGTTGGTAAGCTCATTTATCTCTCACATACTTGCCCAGATATTGCTTATGCTATGAGTGTAGTAAGTTAGTTCATGCATCGTCCTAGTGAAGATCACATGGGTGCTATGATCCGGATTCTTCGATATCTAAAGTCCTCTCTAGGAAAAAGGACTTATGTTTTCGAAAAATAATCATCTAAAGGTTAATGGCTATATAGATGCAGCTTAGGCAGGGAACATCTCGAATAGAAAGTCTACTTTGGGGTACTTCATGTTTGTTGGCGGGAACCTTGTTACATAGAGAAGTAAGAAGCAAAAAGTAGTGGTTTTATTAAGTGCTGAAGCTGAGTTCCGTGGAATGGCTAAGGGTCTCTGCGAGCTTCTCTAGCTTAGAAGACTATTAACAGAAATTAGCTTTGCTCCTAGCTCCGAGATGAGTTTGTTCTGCGACAATAAGGCTACTATTGATGTCTCTCATAACCCAGTCTAGCATAATCAAACGAAATACGTAAAGGTAGATCGACATTTCATCAAACAAAATCTCGAAGCTAAGATAATTTGATTTCCTTTTGTTAAGTCCGAAGACCAGTTGGCAGACATACTTACGAAAGCTGTATCCGGTAAGAACTTCTACAACTTACTTGACAAGTTGCGCATCAAAGATCTATATGTACCAACTTGAAAGGGAGTGTTGGTGTGAGTTGTCATTAGGCTTACAAATTGGAGAGATTATAAGATGTCACTTGATTATAATCCCTTGATTCAAGAGTCAACCTTAACTTTAGGATCAAGTATATTAATCCCTAACTTTAGGATCAAGTATATTAATTTTCCTTATATAGCTTTCACAATTTAGTATAAAAGCCATGTATACTATTGTACAAAGATATATAAAAAAAAAGAGAAGTTTTCTCTACAATTTCATCTTTCCCATCTCATATTTTTATAACTTGTTTTCATTTCTTCCATTAATAGTGGTAGAACTATTACGTCGATTATTCAAGTCATAGTGAAAGCGAGGAATGTATTTGGTGAATTTAGATCGGGTTTTAAAGGTTAAAAAAAGGCTAGAGATTTTGGGATCATGGAATTATGGATGCTAGTGCTGTTATTGCCAGTAGAGGAGAAAGAAACGACAACTGGAGATGAGAAAGAGCCATGGCGCCGGTAGACACTATAGGATCTCCACCACCAGGTCCTCGTTCCTACATCTACATAGTATGTATAAAATAAAGAGTTCAGAAAAACATCAGAAACTTCAAACTTGTCAAAACTAAAGGATTCTATTAATGAATTTATCATAGTACTTGGTTGTCTAATTTTTAAAAAACACCCTGAAGAAAAAATTGACTGTCAAATCAACCTAGAGTTAGTTTAAGTTGGCCAAATGCTGTATTGTGAAACACGTTTGCCATCCTTAACTTAGATAATACTGAAACATGAAATTGTTTAAGAGTTATCAACTCTCTTTATTAATCACTTTATTGCGATAATTTTTTAAATCTCTAAAATGTCGAATCAATATTTTAACAAATCTCTTATTCTAGTGATTGGTAATATAAAAAACTTATAATTGTTGTCATGAGAGACTCTCTTGATGGTCTCACTCTTGTTATAATTATGCGTTAGTCATGTCTATACAATAGTTCATGAATAAGTCCAAGGTAACATATAGTAGGCATAAAATTAATTAGTATTTTTCAAGAATAAAATGAATTAAGTGGCATGGGAAAAACACTATAAGAAAAAGAACCAATATAATGGGATTTAAAATATCTATCCAAAATCATGAATTTACAATGGCTTATATAATGAAAGTTATTACTTTTTATTGGAATCATTATCATGTAGCAAATCCTCCATGTCTTCACATTCCTTTCCCTTTCGGTCTACTTTTCGGATGGTTCAACACCTCGGCATTCCCCGATGTTGTTCCGGTCCATTTCCCGGCATATATTATTCCGGTCTTTTTTTCATACGGCTTAGTTCCGTCCTTTTCCCAATGAGTTCCAGTTTATTTTCCTTGGCAAGATCTGGTCATTTTCCTCAGCAAGATCTGGTCAAAGAATTTCTTTAGCAAGTTGGGCATTTATGATATTCATGCTCCAACTTGAGGGGGAGTGTTAAAATATATAAATATTTCTATATAATTGTGGAGAAAAATCCTCCACCAATTATGGTGCTTCGATCAATTTTCTTCCAATTATAAACATTCCTATACAATAGTGGAACAATCCTTCACTAATCATGGTACGTCCTTTAATTATTGTACATCTTTCATATTTTCTTATCTTTACCTTACCTATATATAGGCTCTTTGCACTCAAGCAAAACAAATTTGAATAATAAAAATGTAGCCTTTAGTGACTCTTTATCCATGGATGTAGGCCTTAGTGCCGAATTATGTATACGCCTATGTTTTTACTCTTTCTTTTTCCTATTTTCATTTCTTATTTATGTATCTAATTTTAACATGGTTTGGTACTAAGGCCTACATCCATGGACAAAAAGCCATTAAGGGCTACATTTTTGTTTTTTAGATCTGCATATTGCTTGAGTACAAAGAGCCTATATATAGGCACGGTAAAGATAAGAAAATATAAAAGGTGTACAATAGTCAAAGGAGGCACCATGATTGGTGGAGGATTTTGCTCCACCGTTATATAGAAATTTTTATAATTGGATGGAAATTGACTGAATCACCATGATTGGTGGAAGATTTTGCTCCACAATTACATAGAAATATTTATATATTTCAACACTCCCCTTCAAGTTGGAGCATGAATATCATGAATGCCCAACTTGCTAAAGAAGCGCCTTGAAAGATGATGAGAAGGTGTCTGGCATAAAGTCAAGAAATTGACCAGATCTTACCATGCCGGGGAAAACGGCTGGAACTAATCCGAGAAAGGGCCAGAACTAAGCCGCCGGGAAAAAACTGAAACAATGCCGTGAAAAGCCGGAACTAAGCTGAGAAATGGCCAAAACTAAGCCAGAAAATGGGCCGGAACAACATCGAGGAATGCCGAGGTGCTGAACCATCCAAAAAATAGACCGAAAGGGAAAGGAATGTGAAGACATAGAGAATATGCTCCATAATAATAATTCCAATACCCCCCCTTAAATTCTAGATGGGATTACAAGAACAATTTGGCTCAGATACCATGTTAAAATTGGATGCAAAATAAAAAATGCAAATAAAAAAAGGGAAGAGAGAAAACACAGACATATAAATAATTCGGTACTGAGGCGAACATCCATGGACAAAGAGCCACTAATGGCTACCTTTTTATTATTCAGATCTGTTTGGCTTGAGTACAAAGAGCCTATATATAGGCACGTAAAGATGAGAAAATATGAAAGGTGTACAATTGTCAAAGGAGACACCGTGATTGGTGGAGGATTTTGTTCCACCGTTATATAGGAATGTTTATAATTGGAAGGAATAACTCTATGAGACTTGGGAAAGACTTCGAGACCTTCTTAGGAAATGTTCGCACCACCTAATTCCAAAATGGCAATTGGTGCAAGCTTTCTATGATGGTTTAACCGAACCATATATACTTATGGTTGACTCATCATGTGGAGGAATGTTCATGTCTAAAAATGCGGATGAGGCTTAGACCTTACTCGATTTGAGTGAAAACTCATTGCAACATAATTCTCATAGGGCTCCAAAATCAACCAATGCAAAGAACATCAATCTATGTCAACCAAAGACAATGAGGGAAGAATTTTCTCAAGTGGATGTCATAGCTCACAAATTATACCAATTAATGCACCACATCTCTCTCCTTCTCTATCTCAAAATTCAGCAAGTGCGGTGTGCGCATCATGCACTAGTCCATTTCATCTCTCGGAAGATTACCCCACACCGGAGCAATTTTCTAGCAACAATCAAGAGTAGGCAAATGCCATGTTTTCCAAGCCCAGAAATAATCCTTACTCCAATACCTACAATCCGGGATGGAAAGATCATCCGAATTTTTCGTGGAGGCAACTAGCCCCACAAAATGTGACATTTTAGAATCAAGGGCAGCAAAATCAGCCTTCTTCTCAATTTCCATATTAGCAATTTCAGGCCTCTTCAAGTTACCATCCACCCTATAATCCAAATGTTTCTGCTCCACCTCTTGTATTTCCAACTGATGAGATTCTTGCTGCCAATAAGCAAGTGATGGAATCCTTTAACAAGCAAATGTTATAATCTAAAAAGCAACTCTTGACATCATTGCAGCCCATTTTCCAAATGGTTCATTCACATACTCAGTCAATAGCTAAACTTGAGAATCAAGTGGGACAAATAGCTAATTCAATGAGCCAACTTCTTCAAAAGGATACGGGAAAACGTCCCGCTCAACCATTTTTGAATCCTAGAGGGATCCATGTGATTAACGAAGTCCCTCCTATGAGTAGACCTACTCATGAACATGTCCAAGCAATCACCATACTTCGGAGCGGTCGAATTTTGGACAATAAGGTTGAAAGAGGGAAAAATGTAAAAGTTCTTCCTCCCAAAAATCCAAATCTCACCTCATTTAATCTAAATTTCACTCCTAAAAATTCAAAGTCCAGCACTGAAAATTCCAAGCTTATGACCCCAAATGTGGAGACCTCTTATGAGCCTCAGGCTCATTTTCCTCAACGTCTCCAAGAGCCGACACATTTTGGAAACAAAAGCTGTAAAATTCAGGATATATGGGAGGTCT
Source organism: Cornus florida (assembly GCF_030987335.1). Classification (NCBI taxonomy): domain Eukaryota; kingdom Viridiplantae; phylum Streptophyta; class Magnoliopsida; order Cornales; family Cornaceae; genus Cornus; species Cornus florida. Next base: position 54,132,067 of record NW_026775579.1, on the reverse strand, counting down.
TTAAGCAAGTAAAGATCAGCCTACCTCTCTTACCGAAGAAGGTAAGACTAACTGAACAAGTTAGTGCGATAATTCAGCACAACACTCCTCCAAAGTATAAGGATTCGGGTGCCGCGATATTCTCGTGTATCATTGGTGATAACTAGATAGAAAGGGCCCTCCTTGACTTAGGAGCGAGTATGAACTTGATTGATTCCTTATTCAGTTTACTTACAACTTGGGTTGGGAGACCTTAAACCAACCACCATGGTCTTGCAGCTTGCCGACAGATCCGTCAAGCACCCATGGGGCATTATTGAAGATGTGATAATCAAAGTGGACAAATTCTACTTCCTGATAGACTTTGTGGTTCTTGACATGGAACCGGTCCATGATCCAAAGAAATATATTCCTGTGATCCTCGGTAAGCCCTTCTTAGCTATGGCTAATGCTCTAATAAATTGCCAAACCGAGGTGATGGATATCACCTTTGGAAATATGCAAGTCAAACTCCACATCTTCCATGCAACTCAACATCCTCCCGATGAGGATGATTGTTTTCTCATTGATGTGTTAGATGAAGTTGTCGAAGAATCTCTCTCTTTCATTCTAAGCAAGGATCCCCTTGAAACTTGCATGTCTCATTTTGACATCACAAACTTTGATATTGACCAATCCATCTAAGAAGTAAATTCTTTGCTCAAAGTTGGTGCTATCATGGACTTTCCATCTTGGAAAATGCCAAGAGAACCACTTCCTCAACTTTCCAACACACCTTCGGTGCCTTCATTGTAATCTCCACCCCAACTTGAGTTAAAGCCACTCTCGGCCCACCTCAAGTATGTATTTCTTGGTGCAAATAAAACTCTTCCAGTCATCATTGCATTGGACCTTTCAAAGGACTAAGAAAATAGCCTTTTAGCTCATCTACCCCATCTCGGATAGCAAGTGGGTTAGCCCCACTCAAGTTGTTCCCAAGAAATTCGGCCTCACCATTGTTGAAAATTCAGCGAGAGAACTCATGCCACAACACACCACCACCGGGTGGCATGTGTACATTGATTACCTGAAACTCAACTTTACCACAAGGAAGGATCATTTTCCACTCCCATTCATTGATCAAATCCTAGAGGGGCTAGCTGGCCAAAGCTACTATTATTTTCTTGATGGTTATTCCGACTATAACCAAGTGGCAATTGATTATCAAGATTAAGAGAAGACCACATTCGTATGTCAGTTTGGAACTTTTGCCTATAGACTCATGCCTTTCGGGCTATGCAATGCACCGGTAACTTTCTAAAGGTACATGATGTCTATATTTTCTGATATGGTTGAAAATTTTTTGGAAGTGTTCTTGGATGATTTTTCCATCTTTGGATCTTCCTTTGACTCATGTTTCCATAATCTATCCCTTGTGCTTCAAAGATGTAATGAGACAAATCTGATTCTAAGTTGGGAAAAGAGTCATTTCATGGTCTAAGAAGGCATTGTCTTGGGACATGTTTTTTCTAAAAGGGGAATTGAGGTCAACAAAGAAAAAGTCGAATTGATCTCTAAATTTCCTCCTTCAAATTCTGTCCGACAAATTCGTTCCTTTCTTGTACATGCTGGCTTCTATCGCCCCTTTATCAAAGACTTTAGCAAAATATCCCGGCCCTTGTGTAATCTTCTTGCCAAGGATATTCACTTCAATTTTGATAAAGCATGTCTGGAAGCTTTCAAGAAGCTTCGTACTCTTCTCTCTTCAGCCCCAATCATGAAACTGCCTAACTGGTCTCTTCCATTTGAGATCATGTGTGATGCATTCGATTATGCATTAGGTGCAGTTTTGGGCCAGCGTGTGGACAAGCTACCTCATGCTATCTACTATGCCAGCAAAACTCTTTCTGATGTTCAATTGAATTACACCACCACTGAAAAAGAGTTGCTAGCTGTGGTGTATGCCTTAGACAAATTCCGCTCTTACCTTCTTGGGTCTAAGGTCATTGTCTTTTCAGACTATGCCACTTTAAGGCATTTGTTCACAAAGAAAGAAACCAAACCCCGGCTAATTCGATGGACACTGTTACTCCAAGAGTTTAATATTGAAATTTGGGATAAAAAAGGGATAGACAATGTCGTCGCCGACCATCTATCTAGTTTACTCATTGAGAAATCTTCTGAATTAGCTACAGTTCGTGATTCTTTCCCAGATGAGAAACTATTTTAGATTTCTCATACAAATCTTCCTTTGTTTGTGGATATTGTCAACTACCTTGCGGTAAGAAAAATTCCATCCAAATGGTCAAAACAAGAGAAAGACCGGTTCTTCTCCCAAGTCAAAAATTTCTTTTGGGAAAATCTAGAATTGTTTAAGTATTGCCCGGACCAAATCATCCGGCGATGTATTCTCGAAACTGAATTTTGAAGTGTCCTAAATTTCTGTCACACCCTTGCATATGGAGGACACTTCAGCGCCAAGAAAACTGTAAAGTCCTTCAAAATAGATTTTACTGGCCTCTCTATTTCTGCATATCTTGTGAGCGCTGCCAAAAGCTCGGAGACATGTGTAGAAGAGACATGATGCCCCTGACCCCCCCATCTTAATCATAGAAATTTTTTATGTGTGGGGAATTAATTTCATGGGATCGTTTCCATCCTCCTATGGTTATGAGTATATTCTCGTAGCGATGGATTACGTGTCTAAATAGGTTGAGGTTAAGGCTACCAAAACTAATGATCATAAAGTTGTGGTCAAGTTCATTCAATCGAATATCTTCAGTAGATTTGGTACACCTAGAGCCCTCATTAGTGACAAGGGTTCTCATTTCCGTAACCGCTATCTCAAATCCATCATTTTTAAGTACTCTGTCACTCATAAGGTTGCCATACCTTACCACCCTCAAATGAGTGGTCAAGTGGAAGTATCTAATCATGTGATCAAGCATATTCTGGAAAAATTGGTTTGATCGGACCGCAAAGATTGGTCAATACGACTAAACGATGCATTTTGGGCCTATCGAACAGCGTATAAGACGCCCATTGGCATGTCCCCATATCAACTTGTCTTTGGTAAAGCTTATTATCTCCTGGTTGAGTTAGAGCACCATGCCTTTTGGGCTATAAAAAGGGTCAACTTTGATCTAAAGCAAGCCGGCTCTACTCGCAAATTGCAGCTCAATGAGCTTGAGGAAATTCAAAATGATGCATATGAAAGTTCCAAAATCTACAAGGCAAAGACTAAAGCATTCCATGACAAACACGTTGTCAATAAGTCTTTTGCTCCCGGACAGAAAGTTTGGCTTTTTAATTCTCGGTTGCTACTCTTTCCTGGTAAACTCCGTTCACGGTGGGATGGTCCATATGTAATCTCATCTGTCTTTCCTCATGGTGCCATTGAACTTCATGATCCCACAGATGGATCTCTCTTTAAGGTTAGTGGACAAAGTCTCAAACCTTATGTCGATGGCATAGTCTTGACCCAAAAAGTGGAGAAAGTCCTATTAATGGACCTAATTTACGAGGACTGATGTAAAATCGTGGTTCATCCAGCTATCGACGTTAAATTTAGCACTCTTCAGAAGCAATTTTTTCAATTCCAAAGCTTCCATCTTCCACAAGTACCGTGACTAATTTTCTGAAAATTAGCTAAGTGTTGCCCAAAAGTTAAACTTTTTTGAAACTATCTTGATTTGTGTTCCAAAAGTCACTTTAGGCTTACTTAGTCATTTTACAGACTCGGTATCATTTTCGGAATTTTTCAAAGTCGTTTCGGCCATTTTATCGAAGAATCTAAAAATCACAAGAATTTCAAACCCCAAAATTTACGCTTTTGCAAACAAGCTCCGATTCCCGTTCCGAAGGTTATACCAAGTGTCTAGGGTTTATAGGAGCTTAAGTTTCTAAATTGGACAATTTTTGGATCTGGGCACCACCCCCGTTCGGCCAAAATGCAAATCCATTACATTCATAAGGTTTAATTTCTTCCAAGGCAGGGACGAGCACTCGTTCCTTCATCAGACGAGCGCTCGTCATTCCAAAAAAATACACTGCCGCATTTTCGAGCACTCATCCAGCCCAATGAGTGCTTATCTGTCTAAGCCACTGCGTCCTCGCTGCTAACCCAAAGCCAAGGGAGCGCTCGTCCATACCCCAGGAGCGCTCGTAGTTTAAAAAATCTTATTGCCTCGTTTCGAGTGCTCATCCCACCCAACGAGCGCTTGTCCCATGTCATGCGAGCGCTCGTCCATGCCGGCGAGTGCTTGTCCTGTTTGGTCCCCCCTTTTTACAAGACCCTCCCTTTCTCTCTCTTTTCAATTAACCACATTGCCATACACTTCCCCCATGACTGCCCTATGCATGCACCACCCCTTTACTCCTCCATCTTTACCTCTTCCTCATTCATGCACCCCACTCCTTTAAATACCCCCCATTTAACCCTTCATTCTCAACCTTTGCCAGATTGTCTAAACCTCCTCTTGTTCCTTCCTTCTCAGGTAAGCTCTCTCCCATTTTCTCTCTCTCTCTTTTTCATATTGAGGAGTGTGGTAAATAAATTTTTGGAGGCTGTTGTTATGTTGTTGAGGTTTATGGTTTGATAGGGTCCTTTCTTGCACCAAAATTTTTGGGTTTTCTCCTTCATTGGTAACCTTCTTTCTCTTCCTTTTTCTGAGTGCACACCAGGTGTTCGCTAAAATTCCTCATCCAATTCTCTATCTCCAAATGGCTTGTGGGAAATCATCTAGGCATCCTAGAGCATCTGAGGCTACCCCTGCTTTGGTCCGAGAGGTTCCAAGGGTTGCTTGGCTTGCCAAAAAGCTTAACTATGAGCACTATTTCCCTCTCACGGATGTCTTTTGCTGACCACCCAATATCCTCTTAGGCAGTCACCGAATTGATAAATCGGCGTCTACAAGGCATATGTAAATCGGTTGTGAAAATTGCTTACTCGCGAGTGGTAAGGCTGTTTTATCAAAACCTTTATTGCCCGGATGAGCTGGCCAACACTCTCGCCACCTCCATTGATGACACTATCTATTTATTAAACCTCGGTGACATTATGGCTGTTTCGGGCTGTCTTCTTCAATGCCCTGATGATCTTTTGGATGCTAGGGGTCGTCCGTTATTTGAGGAAGTTGATGATTTAACCATAGAGTAAATTGTTACCATAATTTGCAATGTCGCTGATCCTCATAGGCCTCGTAGTTTCACTCTCAAATCCACTCTACCCGAGCGTGTTTGGTTCCTTGATTCGATTCTTAAGCATAATGTGTGCCTTTTAGTACACAGCACCGAGTGCCACGGTTTGATGTTAGGTGCTTTGTATGCTCTAACCCAAGGCTTTTGGATTTCTATTCCGGATTAATTTGGAACCAGTTCATGAAGTTTTAGGAAGAATGAATTCACTTGAAGCATTAAAAGGCCCAAACCTGGGCTTTGTCATTCTTCATTACCAAGCTTCTTAAGCACAAAGGTTATGTCATTCGAGCCAATGAAGAGAAGGGCAAAAAGATCCAGGCATTTTCCATACAGAGATGGAACAATGTTTTTTTCCATCTTAGGCTAAATCAGCCAGATAATGGTCCTTCACCACGGGCACCATCTCCTTCCATCCACAATGATGATCCTATGGCAGAAGATTATATAGCTTAGCAGGTTGCACCTGTTATACCTCCGCATGAGCACGCCTTTCTTAGGGATAGCATTACTGGTATCCATGCTCAAATGGACAATTTTGAGAGTGCCCTAGTTGACCATAATAGAGTCGTGCGCGAAGACTACCTTGCTACAGCGAAAGACCATCGTGTTGCTGCGAAAGACCGTCTGGTTGCTCATGAAAAAAGGCTTGAAACTCAACACCTCCTCAATACACTCCTTGCCCGTTTCCCTCCTGGTCCCTAGCAAGCATCGCTTGACCCGTTCTTGTCTATGTGTTGCATTTAGCATGTTGTGTGGTTCTTTCAGTTTTTGGGCTGTTTTTATTTTTATGAGATGTCGTTTTGTTGCAGTTTGGGACTCTGTTTTGATCTAGCATGTTAGGTTTGGCATTTTGGCGCTACAATATTATTTGTAACTGTTAACCTCATTATAAATAAAAATTCCCTCTTTTGTTTTTACTGTTTGCTACCTATTTGTGTTCAGTTTATCATTTTTTATTTCTTTCTTTGGTGTGTATTCACATTTTTCAGCTGTATCTATTAGTGTTCTCTTTGCAGATTGCTCATTCCAAGTTTGGGGGCGTTGCTTTTGGATTTCGCCTGGTGGCATGTAGTCCACGCCACTAACTTTTCCGCCCATACTTGGTATTATTGCTCTTTTTACCCTTTCTATGTTTCATTTCCATTCTTTGTCTTCACCCATTGAGGATAATGTGACATTCAAGTTTGGGGGTATATTTTGGTATTCATTTTTGTTTACATGTGCTAACTTGTTCATGTAAATTGATAAAATAATTTTTTTTTGGGAAGCAATCATTTTGTAATCTTGGAACTTGTTGCAGATTGAAGCATGTGTTGAATACTTTGTGTATAGAGGCAAATGATAGTTTTGAAATAAGAAAAAATTGAAATGATCATGTAGATTCAAACTGGTTTGTATAAATGCTTCAATTAGATTTTCGTCAGGTATCACTCTCTTCTATGCTTCACACTTTACATATGCATACCAGAAACTTAATTGTGAGGCATGCAACCCGATTTACCTTGACCATAACTCAGTTGATTTGAATCGATGACCCTAATGAATGGATATCTTTGGCATGAATTTAATAAATAAAAAAAAGAAAAATGAAAATGACTTGTTTAAATTCGTAGTCTTGCTAACTCAAGTTATTAAGCCCTTGGAGTGTCCTTACACTTAGCACCCTAAAGCCATCCGGTTTGGGAGTTGTTGGCCTAACACTTGCTACATGGGTTAGTTAGAAAGCTTAGGGATTTAGGTATTACACGGTCATTCACAAAAATAAAAATAAATAAGTATGGTTTGTTTGAGTTTGTAGCCATGCTAATTCGAGTTATTAAGTCTTTGGAGTGTCCTTACACTTAGTACCCTAAAGCCATCTGGTTTGGGAGTTGTTGGCCTAACACTTGCTACATGGGTTAGTTAGAAAGCTTAAGGGATTTCGACATTGCACAACTGTTAAAAGAAAAAAAAAAAAAAAAAAAAAAAAAAAAAAAGAAAAAAAAGAAAAAGGAAAGTGTTTTGAATAAAATCATGCCTTAGAGACCTTATTTAAAAGGAAATTCAATGAATTGAAAGCTTGTGCTCTTAAGATTGGAAAAAGAGGGTAAAAGCTGCTTTGAAGTATTTATATAGATTATGATGTTGATACATGAGAGTTGAAAGATGATTAGCCATTTTGTTATATCAAGGCTTCATATATACAAGGTAGTCTTCATAATGATTCCATTTCCAATGTTCTTTATGTTCCAAGTTGCAAATGAGCTTTGTGCATCTTCTTGCCCCATGTTTGATGTTTGTGGGTAGCATTCCTGTTAAACCCTCATGAGACTTCACTCGTCCTCTAGGGATGCCTAGGGGTAAATGCAACCGTCACTCCCACGAAAGAGGAGATTTGTTGTCATTTCATGAAGTACTTCATTTTAGTTTTGCTATGGGACTAGCAAAATATAAGTTTGGGGGTGTGATAAATGCCGAATATTGCATATTCAAGTGCCTTTATTTGCATTAGTTAAGTCCATTATTTGATCTTTTTATAGAGATTATCTTTAGTTTTGTGTTTTTGTGTATTTTTTGGTTTGTCTCCCAAAAAGAAATAAAATGGAAGTCTTAAAGGCTTTTTGAAGATCAAATCATTCCAGGCTTTAGCACCCTATGATTTTTAAGAGGAATTTGCCAAATTTTGCTCATGGAGACTCTCTACAAAACAAAAGGGCAGAGGATGGACTCAATGACCCAAAACCAAGATCAAGGTGAAAGAGGATCAAAAGCTTGAAGAATTAAAAAAAGTGAAAGAAGTTCAAAGCAGGAGAAAAGAAAATAAATTCTAAGGCATGGACGAGCGCTCGTCCAAAGCCATACGAGCGCTTGTCCGGCATTCATCAACACCCGGCGCTCGCACCATGTCACACGAGCACTCGTCCCTCATACGAGCGCTCCAATTCGAGGCAGAGAGAAAAAATGTAATTACGAGCGCTCGTCCCTTGAATGGACGAGCGCTCGTCTGTGCAGCTCCAGACCAAAGAGAAAAAGGCTAATTATGAGCGCTCGTCCCTTCATTGGACGAGCACTCGTCCACGCACTGCAGACCCAGTTGGCATTTTGAACCTTTCAATTGGATTCCCTCCTTAATTGGGTTGTTGGTCAAATGCTTTGAAGGGACATGGACCTCGATTTTGAGGAGGTTTGGTAGACATTTTATCTATATGAGGAAGGGAGATGATTGTAAAACATTATGAAGTTGTTGGAGGATTATTCTAGAGAGAGAAATATTGGGTTCTTGAGAGTTCTTGTGAGCTTTTGTTATATTCTTGCTGAAGAGGGCGAAAATGGAAAGGATGAGTGCTTCAACCTCTTTCTCCCTTGGTACTATGGGTAACTAACTCCCTTTCTAGGGAAGTGATGAAGCTCTTCCTTGTAAGCATGCTCTAGTGGTTTTTTGATTTGGGGAATGAAGTATGTATATGATAGTTTTTTTTTCCTAAATATGTATATGATAGTTTCATAGTCTAGAGATTTACACAAGTTGTAATGGCTCTTCATTTCAATAAATGATTATGTTGAACTTATTATCTTGTCTTAGATTGTATTTTCTCTTGATTATATTGCTTACATCTTCATTGTGAGAATGGAGATAAGATTATGAAATGGTTTTTAATGGCATGTTGTATGGAAATTATGATAGTCCATAACTTAGGGCCTTCCTTCGATGGATTATTCTTGGTTTTTGACTTCATGTGCTCTCATCATATTTATTGAAGAATTTGTTAGTCCTTAGCTTAGTGAGCATGTCATAAGCTACACCCTAGTCTAGGTAGTTAAAGCATGTAAAACTTTGATGGATTATACTTAATTCATGATTTTATGTAATTCTTAAAGATAATGTAGTAATCATGTATTTCTCCATATCATTGTCACTTATACAATTTGTTCCCCATGTTAATCACAAGCAAGCATGTTTATATGGTTGGTGGTGGATTCATTTCCCTAGCTCTTTCTACATAAGTTTAATTCATCTTAAATTCATTCCATTTACTGTTTTATGCACATTTCAATTCTTAGTTTTAAGTGACAAACAAATCAAACCTTATACACCTCTTTCATCAAACGAAGTGATTTTACAACCTTAAATGCCATAAACTAGCAATCCTTGCGGTTCGACTTACCCTTATGATAGCCCTATTTTACAATGATTTATGCTATTGCAAGTGTTGATTATTATTGGTAAACATATTTTAACCCACCAGTGGTGGAGTGGGTCGTTACAGCGGGTAAGGCTACGGTGGCCCTTGCAGAGCCGCATATATCTCTCACACCACCTGTCAAGCTTTCCCAGGAAATTTATTCTTTTCCGAAACCAGGTACCTATGGTAACGTCCTCTTTAGTTCTCATAGAGGTACTAATAGTGGTGCCTTGATACTTAACTCCGGGGCCACCGACCATATGATATTTGACGCTACCGACTTCTCATAGACCTCCTCACTATGACGTATGAGTATTGCAAATGCCAATGGGGTTATTTCTTCTATTACAAGGGTTGGCACTATGACCTTATCACCTTCTCTCTCATTATCTAATACTTTACTTGTTCCTTCTCTTTCATATAAATTGATCTCTGTCAGTCAAGTTACTACGGGCCTGAACTATGGTGTACTCATTTATCCCACTTTTTGTCTTCTTCAGGATATTCTCACGAAGGAGATTATTGGGCGTGGTACTAAGAGGGGGGGATTGTACTACATGGATGATTCAGCATGGGCCGGGCACATCACATGCATCATCCAAATGGTATAAAGGAGAGACATATTTGGCTACGGCATCGTCGTTTAGGACACCCATCGTTTAGTTATATGAAACATTTATTTCCTGGTTTATTTTCACATGTACCAATCGTTGACTTTAAATGTGATACCTGCATTTTGCTAAAAGTCATAGAGCTACTTATCCCTTGAGCATGAATAAAAGTGATATTCCATTTGCGTTAATTCATTCTGATGTGTGGGGTCCTTCCCTAATTTCTATTACATCTCGTATTCGTTGGTTTGTGATCTTTGTTGATGATTGTACCCGCATGACTTAGATATACTTGCTGAAACATAAAGACGAAGTACTGAGTGTGTTTAAATCCTTCCATGTATTGGTTCAAACTTAATTTTCAGCTAAGATTTAGATTCTTAGATCTGATAATGGGGCGAGTATGTTAACCAATGGTGACATGAATATTTATAAAATCATGGACTTATTCATCAAACCCCTTGCCCACAAACTCCTCAGCAAAATGTTGTTATTGAGAAGAAGAACCGGTATATTCTTAGAACTGGCTGTGCTATTTTATTTAGAGCTCATGTGCCTAACCGGCATTGGGTCGATGCATTTGCCACTTCTGTGCATTTCCTCAATCATATACCTTCCAGAGTATTAAATTTGAAGACCCCATTATTGGTTCTTTCGACATATGTGTCCTTACCCTCAATTTTGATGATTCCTCCCCGGATTTTTGGATGTGTTGCATTTGTGCATCTTCATAAGAACCAACGAACTAAACTTGATCTATATGCCATCTGTTGCCTCTTCTTGGGATACGTCGTACATCAAAAAAGGTACCGCTGTTATGGTCCGACTACTAAATGCACCTATGTGACTATGGATGTTACTTTTATGAAATCTGACACTTTTTTTTCCCCTCTAGTATCCAATTTTTCTCTTTAGGGGGAGATACGAAATGACGAGCTGGATTGGTTGAGATATGACTGGTCGGGCTTTAATGACACAGGGGTGGATGTGTCTTAAGAAGTTGATGATGATATGACTTCAAGAGTGGCACATGCATCGTCTGAAGTTGATGTTGATATAACTTCAAGAGCGGCACCTACACCATCTAAAGCTGGAATAGAATCCCACCACTCCTCAGTACCTGAAGACTTGTCTCTTGAGAGTATTCCCGAGGTAAGCCCTTCAACTACACCTCCAAATACTAATGATATAGATACCTCAGTTGGCTATACTTTACCTTTCAGGCATATTCGTGCCACCAAATAAATATTCTCCGAACATTTGAGGAACGGAGGTCAAAGTATCTAATTACTAACTATGTGTCCATACAGAGGCTATTCGAACCCCTTAAGACATTTGTGTATGAACTTTCCTCGTGTCACGTTCCCACCGGTGTTCAAGAAGCCTTAACATATCCAAAGTGGATTCAAGCTATAAAGGAAGAAACGAAGGCATTGTTGAAGAATGAAACATGGACTCTTGTTCCATTACTCGAGGGAAAAAAGATAGTGGGTTGCAAATGGGTATTTTCCATCAAACACAAGGCAGATGGATCTATCAAACGATATAAAATGAGGCTTATGGCAAAGGGCTATACGTAGACATATGGTGTAAACTATTAGGAAACTTTCTCATTAGTGGCAAAGTTTAACACAGTGAGAGTTTTGTTATCTTTTGCAACATACCTCGATTGGCCGTTGCACCAGTTTGATGTAAAGTATGCCTTCCTCCATGGTAACCTCTGTAAAGCATGCCTTCCTCCATGGTGACCTCGAGGAAGAAGTCTATATGGATGTTCCACAAGGCTACACGACAACTTCAAAGACCTATGTTCTGTGCAAATTATAGCAAGCACTGTATGGATTAAAACAATCACCTTGAGCATGGTTTAGGCGATTTAGCTTGGCAATGAAGAAATATGGCTTCCAACAAAGCAACTCATATCATACACTATTCCTAAAGCATCAACTGGGTAAGGTAACAATGTTGCTAGTCTACGTAGATAACTTGATTAATACAGGGGATGATACAGAAGAAATATCGAGGCTCCAAAAGCAATTGGCAATTGAATTTGAGATAAAGAACCTAAGAGGACTTAAATATTTTTTGGGAATTGAAATTGCTAGATCAAAATAAGGTATATTTCTTTCCTAACGAAAATACGTACTAGATTTACTATCAGAGGTGAGATTGCTAGAGTGTAAGCCTGCAGACACTCTAATTGTTCAAAACCAGAAGCTCAGAGAATATCCAAACCAGGTGATAACGAATAAGGAGAGATACCAGAGATTGGTTGGTAAGCTCATTTATCTCTCACATACTTGCCCAGATATTTCTTATGGTATGAATGTAGTAAGTCAGTTCATGCATCGTCTTAATGAAGATCACATGGGTATCGTGATCTGGATTTTTTAATATCTAAAGTCCTCTCCAGGGAAAAAGGACTTATGTTTTCAAAAAATAATCATCTAAAGGTTGATGGCTATATAGATGCAGATTAGGTAGGGAACATCTCGAACAGAAAGTCCACTTTGGGGTACTTCATGTTTGTTGGCGGGAACCTTGTTACATGGAGAAGTAAGAAGCAAAAAGTAGCGGCTTTATCAAGTGCTGAAGCTGAATTCCGTGGAATGGCCAAGGGTCTCTATGAGCTTCTCTGGCTTAGAAGACTACTAACAAAAATTAGCTTTGCTTCTAGCTCTGAGATGAGTTTGTTCTGTGACAATAAAGCTGCTATTGATATCTCTCATAACCAGTCCAGCATAATCGAATGAAATACGTAAAGGTAGATCGACATTTCATCAAACAAAATCTTGAAACCAAGATAATTTGATTTCCTTTTGTTAAGTCCGAAGACCAGTTGGCAGACATACTTACGAAGGCTGTATCTGGTAAGAACTTCTACAACTTACTTGACAAGTTGCGCATCAAAAATCTATATGCACCAACTTGAAAGGGGGTGTTGGCTTGAGTTGTCATTAGGCTTACAAATTGGAGAGATTATAAGATGTCACTTGATTGTAATCCCTTGATACCTTAACTTTAGGATCAAGTATATTAATCCTTAACTTTAGGATCCAGTATATTAATTTTCCTTGTATAGCTTTCACAATTTAGTATAAAAGCCTTGTATACCATTGTACAAAGATATATAGAAAAAAGAGAAGTTTTCTCTACAATTTCTTCTTTCCCATCTCATATTTTTATAACTTGTTTTCATTACTTCCATTAATAGTGGTAGAACTATTACATCGATTATTCAAGTCAAAGTGAAAGCGAGGAATGTATTTGGTGAATTTAGATAGTGTTTTGGAGGGTAAAAAAAGGCTGGAGATTTTGGGATCATTGAATTATGGATGCTGGTGTTGTTAGGAGAGAGAAACGACCACTGGAGATGAGAAAGAGCTATAGCGCCGGTAGACGCTGAAAGATCTCTACCACCAGGTCCTCGTTCCTACCTTTACACAGTATTTATATAATAAAGAGTTCAAAAAAACATCAGAAACTTCAAACTTGTCAAAACTAAAGGATTCTATTAATGAATTTATCATAGTACTTGGTTTTCTAATTTTCAAAAAACATGCTGAAGAAAAAATTTATTGTCAAATCAACCTAAAGTTACTTTAAGTTGGCCAAACGTTGTTTGGTGAAACACGTTTGCCATCCTTAATTTAGACAATAGTGAAACATGAAATTGTTTAGGAGTTATCAACTCTTTTTATTAATCACTTTATTGCGATAATTTTTTAAATCTCTAAAATGTCGAATCAATATTTTAACAAATCTCTTATTCTAGTGATCGGTAATATAAAAAACTTATAATTGTTGTCATGAGAGACTCTCTTGATGGTCTCACTCTTGCTATAATTATGCGTTAGTCATGTCTATACAATAGTTCATGAATAAGTCCAAGGTAACATATAATAGGTATAAAATTAATTAGTATTTTTCAAGGATAAAATGAATTAAGTTGCATGGGAAACACATTATAAGAAAAAGTACCAATATAATGGGATTTAAAATATCTATCCAAAATCATGAATTAACGATGGCTTATATAATGAAAGTTATTACTTTTTATTGGAATCATTATCATGGAGCATATTCTCCATGTATTCACATTCCTTTCCCTTTCGGTCCATTTTTCGGATGGTTTGCCATTCCCTGATGTTCTTCCGGCCCATTTCCCGGCATATATTGTTCCGGTCTTTTCTAGACGGCTTAGTTTCGGCCTTTTCCCAGTGAGTTCCGGTTTATTTTCCTTAGCAAGAGCTGGTCATTTTCTCCGGCAAGATCTAGTCAAATCGTTTCTTTAGCAAGTTGGGCATTCATGATATTCATTCTCCAACTTGAGGGGGAGTGTTGAAATATATAAATATTTCTATATAATTGTGGAGCAAAATCCTCCACGAATAATGGTGGAGCAAAATCCTCCACGAATAATGGTGATCCGGTCAATTTCATTCCAATTATAAACATTCCATCCTCCACCAATCATGGTACCTTTTTCATATTTTCTTATCTTTACCTTACCAATATGTCGGCTCTTTGTACTCAAGCAAAACAGATTTGAATAATAAAAATGTAGCCCTTAGTGGCTCTTTGTCAATGGATGTAGGCCTTAGTGCCGAACCATGTATATGCCTATGTTTTCACTCTTTCTTTTTCCTATTTCCATTTCTTATTCATGTATCTAATTTTGACATAGTTCGGTATTAAGGCCTACATCCATGGACAAAGAGCCATTAAGGGCTACATTTTTATTTTTTAGATCTGTATATTGCTTGAGTACAAAGAGCCTATATATAGGCACGGTAAAGATAAGAAAATATAAAAGGTGTACAATAGTCAAAGGAGGCACCATGATTGGTGGAGGATTTGACTCCACTAATATATAGAAATGTTTATAATTTGAAGGAAATTGACTGAATCACCATGATTGGTAGAGGATTTTGGTCCACAATTACGTAGAAATATTTGTATATTTTCAACACTCTCCTTCAAGTTAGAGCATGAATATCATGAATGCCCAACTTTCTAAAGAAATGCTTTAAAAGATGATGAGAAGGTGTCTGGAATAAAGTCAGGAAATTGACCAGATCTTGCCATGCCAAGGAAAAGGACTGGAACTAATCCGGGAAAAGGCTGAAACTAAGCCATTGGGAAAAAACCGAAATAACTCCGTGAAAAGCCAGAACTAAGCCGAGAAATGGCCGGAACTAAGCCAAAAAATGGGCCGGAACAATATCGAGAAATGTTGAGGTGCTGAACCATCCAAAAAAATGGACCGGAAGAGAAAGGAATATGAAGACATGGAGAATATGCTACATAATAATAATTCCAATACTCCCCCTTAAATTCTAGATGGGATTACAAGAACAACTTGGCTCAGATACCATGTTAAAATTGGATGCAGAAAAACAAATGCTAATAGAAAAATGGAAGAGAGAAAACACAGACATATAAATAGTTCGGCACTAAGGCGAACATCCATGGACAAAAAGCCACTAAAGGCTACATTTTTATTATTTAGATCTGTTTTGCTTCAGTACAAAGAGCCTATATATAGGCACGTAAAGATGAGAAAATATGAAAGGTGTACAATAGTCAAATAAGACACCGTGATTGGTGGAGGATTTTACTCCACCGTCATATAGGAATGTTTATAATTGGAAGGAAATTGATCGGATCACCATGATTGGTGGAGAATTTTGCTCCACAATTATATAAAAATATTTACATATTTCAACACTTTTGTCCATCTTTTTGAAGGATTGTAGCATAAAAATCACTACAATAAATAAAGGTTTCACTATAATTGAAATATAGTCTCAATGAATTGAACCACCAAATGACTTATGGTTCAGGACTATTTAACAATTTGACAAAGACTAAACTTAGAGAAAAATACTTAAATGCCCCTACATGTTAGCATTAATTCTATGGACAAAAAGGGATGTTACTAACAATTAATAATTCTAGCACAAGTTGGGAGCATCTTTCAACTAAATTAACTATATACATATAGATGTATATATATTATATAGTAGTATGAGTATATATGTTAGCATCACATCAAGCTTCTTGTTAAGGGCATTTTAGAAAGACCATTATATGAGCCTTAATCTAAACAACAACTTGTGGAGGGCATGAAGTCAATTACAAGTTAAAATTTGGACGATAAGGGAAAATGAAGAAGAAAATAATGGAATAGGACTACAAAAAGGAAAATAAGGAAACATGACACCCACATATGAAGACATCATTTTGTTTTTGCAGTATTGTATTTACCTAACTTAAAAGTTTAGGCCTTTCCTTGCTTGTGTCACATGCTTTTAAAGCATTTTTCATAAAGCTCAACTATCCCCAAAAATAAAAGAAAAAAATAAATAAATAAAAAAGGAAGAAGAAGAAGAAGATAATTAAGTAAGCTTTATAAAACATTCTTCTCTGTCATTCCTGAGAAGGCTAGATTAATATTTGTACCTTGGCTACTGTTTGAAAAGACAATAATCGACTAGGAATACTTAATCCTTCAGATGGGGCTACCCACCCATGATTTTAGCATTCATTGTTAAATATAAAAGAGAGACTCTGTATATTGTATTAATGTATGAGATGTATACAAGAGGGATTTATATAAGAGGGGTTATGTGTAATGAATAAGAAAACCCTATATGTATATGGTAATTATATATTTGGTAATCCTATACATAGTCTACAATATATTCTAACAGCCTCCCTCAAAATCAAGGTGGATTAAATGAAACCATCTTGATTTTGGAAATGAGATCTTGAAAGTGGCATGGTGGAAGCGATTTGGTGAAGATTGGTTTTCATCCATAATGAAGATGGAGACACGATTAATAGCTAACGTGGCACTACTACTGGCACCGCTGCTGACTGTGCTTGACATGGCAACTGACGTGGCACTTCTGCTGGCTGTGTCTAGCATGGCAACTATCGTGGCAGGTGACGCATTATTGCTGGCACCGCTATTGATATGTCTTGGAGGTTGACTGTGCGGCCAAATAAAGCTTTTGCTAATTATGGAAGAATGGTCGGAGTATGAATGTGTGATGAATTTGTGAAGATTCACTATGTTGAGGGCACATGATGACCACATATGACACATGGTGGCATGGTGATGGAGCTAATCCGACACATTGAGCATCTCTAAACGAGGCATCTCGTTAAACAATGAGGCTTCCTTATACGGGGCATCCCTAAACGGGGCTTCTCTAAATGAGGAATCTTATTGGGTTTCCGAAGGAAGACTTGGATAACAAGGTTTCCCTGGACGGGACATTTGAAGATCTTTATGAAGATCTTGGAGTGCGAAAACATGTTGGTTGACTGACGCCGCCAAGGATGGGGTTAATGGTGCCATCCCCGACGGCGACTACGATAAACTGGTAGATTGTTTACTAGAGATCAAAAGGCTCTGATACCATGTTAAATATAAAAGAGAAAACTCTGTATATTGTATTGATGTATGATATGTATACAAGAGGGATTTATATAAGAAGGGTTATGCGTAATGAATAAGAAAACCTTATATGTATATGGTAACTATATATTTGGTAATCCTATACATGGTTAGAATATATTCTACAATATAGTAATAATATATTCTATAATATATTCTAACTACCATTGTCATGAACTACATTAATCCTTAAGAACTGCTTGAATCAATTTTTCTTCTTGTGTCACTGTCCCAGTCAGTGTGTCTGTGTAAGTGTCTCTCTTTAGAGATAGGAATCGACGCGGCACGGTCAAAGTATGTGACAGGATCAAAGGTGGATTGAATGAGAAGTAAACAGAGTTGTCTAGCTGCTAAAAAGATGCTATAATGCAGAATCATAGACGCCACACAAGCTACAAATGCCATGGCATAAATCAACATAATACACTCTTCTACTGACTAAATATTGGATGAGAAGTAGAAGAAACCAAACAAGAGAGAAATTTATTTCAACAATGCTAAGAAACACCAAAGGAAATAGATGTCCGAACAACAACTAGATTTGATATGACACACAAAATCAGCATCACAGTGAGAAAATTTAAAGTGAAGAATAAGATCATGGCTATATATATAGATACCTAATAATCATTGCCTGACACACAAAATGAGATAGCTTGAGCAAAATATAAAACCTGATAGGGTTTTTTAACATGATGCCTCAATTGAAAATTTGAATCGAAAAGGACTGCTAAATTAAGATAATGTATTCCAACTCATTTAAAATGAGACAGTTAACCGAAAAACCAATCCATGTTTTTTAGAGCAGTACACCATATAGATACAAATAAAAAATAAAAAAATAATAAAAAAGGTGAATATCTGCCTACCATGCTTGCTAGGCCATTCGTTTTTTCGAAAAATAATTCAGCCTCAATCTTAAAGTCATAAAGGGATGTCATGATCTTAAGCACATATTTCTCCTGTCAATGAGCGGAGCTTTTCTTAACCACAAAAATTCACCAACTTCATTTGAATACGGGGGTACATATTTATCTAAGAACTTCTTATCAGACAGCTTGAATACAGTAATCAAACTAGGCATTTTTAAAAGCAAATTACTCCTTTCCAAAACCTTAATAATTCTTTGTCGCGGTTTAAGCCTATTTTCAACATTTAAAACAACCAAGTCTGGGTTATTAACAACAAATGAGATATCAAGTTTGCCCGTGCTAAGGAAATGTTGTTTTATAGCCATAATTTTCCTCTCTGACACGACAAAAATCTAAGGCGATCTCCTAAAAACTAACAAAATGTCATCTTCTAAAAACCCCAAACTCTTAAAAACCTCCAATTTCAACTCCCAATTCTCTATAGTCATTGTACAAATAGCCCGAATCGCATGAAAAAACATCTTAGACTTCCTGTCAAAGCCCATCTCATCAACCCCTTGACCATTCTCTAATCCTAGTTGGTTTATGTAATAACAATCTTGGGAAGTTATAGACATTTCAAGTTATTTGCAACTAACTAATACCTAAACTCTTCATAAATTCAATATTGGGTATCATAGTTTTTTATGAAAATTTATGATGCAAATCCATCCTTGATGTAGTTTATTCCCCACATTTTTGGTGTCCTAGTTTAGTAGTGTTAGAGTTTGTTTGTTAAACTGCAAAATAAGAAGTGCTAGATAGTGGTTCCTGTTTTTATATTTATGTTTTAGTGGTTTCTATTTTTATGTTTATGCTTCAGCATGTTCCAAGAAAGTAAGGATACCAACTACGTATGTTTTATCTATAAATTAGCATATGCAGTATGTAGAGAAGAGTGTGGTGATTTAGAATCCCTGTTTCTTCAGAAGTAATATATATCAGTTTTAGTTTTTTGGCTTCCAAAAATAGAGCAATGTTTTTTGTTCTCCCTTAATTTTTAACATTTTTGGTATCACAGTGCCGGGTTCTTTCGTGTTGGGCGTGTTGGTGTTTTTGAAGAATTATTACAACAGAAAAATTCAAGGAGAGGTATTTTCTTATCTTGAGTAATTCAACATGTCAACTGGTATGAATACTTTTAATCTCTCACTGATGAGCACTAAAAAGTGCACATTTAAACCCTTTAAGCTTAAACGTTCTAGTACCTTATCCTATCTTATTTTCTCGTTTTAGTCTAATTTTATGTTATTTCCCTTTTTAGGCATTTATCCCCAAAATAAGTTAATCCAGTTGTAGAGCATAAAAGATGCAATCTCAAGCTCAATGGAAGAAATTAGCAAAGTGGAAGCAAGTTGGTGAAAGGAAGCCCCTTCAATCGATCGAACAAATCTCCGATCGATCTCACATTGATCGTTCCAATAATGCCAAGATGGATCGAGCCTTTTGTCCTTATTTTTAGTAAAATCCCTTCTTCGATCGATCCAACAATTCTTCGATCGATCGAACATCTTTGATCTTATCCGCACCTACCACTTTTGTCCTCTTCCCAAAAATATCTCAGCCTTATCTTTATTCCAAAAAGGCACCGCCATGGTTTGATCGATCAAACCAACCTTGAGATCGATTGAACTGCCTTGAGTTGCGTGAAATGTTGATTTTAAGCCAAATTAAATGTGTGCTCATGGTGCAATCATTGGGAGGTCTTAGGGCACGAGGTCTAACCATTGGGTGTGACATTTGAGTTACCTATATAAGGATTTTGGCTATTTTGAGTAAGGAGTTTGGTGAGATTAGAGAGACTTGGCTAAAGTTTAGAGAGAGAATACTCAAATTGGGAAAGTTCTTCATCTCTTCTAAGGTTTCCACCAAAGAGGAAGAAGAAGATTTCTAGCATGGAGATAGCCCTTGATGGTTGGATGACAACATCAATGAGTAGCTAAACATCTTTTTGGGGCTAGAGCTAGCCTTAAGCATGCCTCCTAGACTTTGATGCTTTGAAATTAATTGGGATTAGAGTTGTAATTCTTGTCTTGACCTTTAATATATATATAAATCTTATTTCTACTATGATTTATGTAGTTTAATACTTCCAATTGATCATTTAATTATATTCATATGTCTATGTATGCTAAAATAGATGTTCATGTATTTATCTATAGGTTTTGTGATATTGATGTATGTCTATGTGTGTTGATGCTATGAATCTAGTGATGGTCAAGGGATGATGCTTAAATGGAATACTTTTGTAATTTGTTGGATGGTTCATACTCATTTCCTGATGGATTGTGCCTGTTTCTTAGTTTAATTAGTTTAATTTTCATGTCCCTAGCTTAGTTGTAGTGTAGTTGCTTTACTTTCTTAGATGGGAAGACAATCCATACTTGTTGTTTGATGTTCCATACTTAAGAATGCAAGTAATATATTTCTCTAATTTAATGATGTGTGTTGATTGTAGACTTAAAGGATGGAATAATGTCTCAATTTGATATGTTGTGTTATTCACTAGTTTGTCTAGACAATATATACTCATCTAGTTATCCTTGCTTGTTGATTCAATCAATGACACATACACTAGTATTACAACACATATTTCCCCTCATCCATAAAACATTGAATGTCTAGGAAGGTGATATTTAGTGGTGACCTCTAAGTCCCAAGACCTCTCTCTCATTCTCTACCCTTTACTCAATTTAGTTGTTCTATATTGCATTTAGTTTAATTTGTAATTTAACTCAACTAACAACCCATCTTTTGATCACTCGACCTACTAATCCAACATTGTTTCTGCATAAATACTGCCCTCTTTCCCTTGGGACGATCCCTACTTACTCTAGCTATATTAGTAGTTAGAGGTAGTAGTGGCATTTTTTAAATTTAAACTTGGTCACACTACACACAATTGCGTGTAATTTGGTACATTAGCATGGCACACACCAAGTTTTGGCACCGTTGTTGGGGAATAGAGGCAACGCCGTACTTTAGAAAAAATTAGGAATTAGTACTCTTTTGATTGTCTCTTTATTTTATTTTGGTTACTTATTGTGTTTGTTCTTAATTAGCTAGGTGCATTGAGCCAAGGAAAGTGAAGCAAAGGAAAATTCTAAAGCAAGAAGCAAGCAAAGCTAAGTAAGAGCATAAAAAGCTCAAAAATCTAAAAAAAAATTGCAAAGCAAAGCAAAAATTGAAAAATAATTTGAAATTGTTTAAGGACCCTCTGTAAGCTTTTTTAACTCTATCTCTAGTTAAATCGTCGGCCCGCGTGGAGGCAAATCTTTATTTTCTTAGATAAATCGTGAGCCCACGTGGAGGCAATTTACTTTCTTTGCATATTGTTTAAAGCATGGGAGTATGGGATAGATATATATGGAGGTTATGTTGATTGATTTGTTGCGGAGGCGAAGTGATTGTTATTTGCTATGTGTTTGTTGTTAGTTGTTGCATTGTTTGTGCATGTATGGTCGTAGGTCGTTAAATCATACTCCACTTGATTTTCATCTCGAATCGGTTGTTCGTATTCCTAGGGGAAGGGGTAACTCTCATCACTCCATTTCATCATTAGTGGACATCAATGAGGACCATGTGGAGGACTTTGGTCACATAGACAAATAAGGTATCCTTCACCCCAATGTGCATCATGATAACATCCAAGTACCAATAGGCATGCCAAGGTCTTTCATTCCACAGAAACAACAAGGCTAAGTTCCATTGGGAATGCCTCGGCCAATTTTTGTTCCACTCCCACCTCCCATTGCTCAAGTGAATCATAGTGCTCGTGTAAAGCCACCAATTATGAATCCTCCTCTTGCTTTAAGAGATCAATATGTGCTGAATGAATATAATGCACCTACATGCATTTAATTGCCCCCATTTAGAGCACACCACTATGAAATTAAACCACAAACCATTTAAATGCTTCCCAACTATCATGAACTTCCAAGTGAAAAACCTTATAAGCATTTGGATGAGATTCTTAAAGTATGTTCCACCGTGAAATACACGGACATGCCAGAAGAAGTTTTGAGACTCAAACTTTTTCCTTTCACCCTTAAAGATAAGGCAAAATATTGGTTCAACAATCTTAGTCCTTTTTCGATAACTTCTTGGGCAGAAATGCAACAAGAGTTCTTGAAGAAGTACTATCTAGTTTCAAAGACCAATGTAATGAGAACTTCCATTAGAGAATTCTCTCAAGGGGAAGGGGAATTGTTCACAAGGCATGGGAGAGCCTCAATGACTTGCTTAGGAAATGTCCACATAACGACATTCCTAAATGGCAATTGGTGCAATTTTTCTTTAAAAGTTTGTCGGATAATTTTAAAGAAATGGTAGATGCTTCCATGGGTGGTTCATATCTTGATAGCCATAAGGATGATGTTTGGCGATTATATGAAAGCATGAGTGAGAATTCAATCCATAGATCTTTGTCATCTAAAAATGGTAGAAATCTAAGTGGAAGGAAGAATGTCGGCTTATATCAAGTTAACAATTCCAATGACATAGCCATCGAAGTTAAGTCTTTATCTCAAAGGTTTGATTAATTTTTGATTAACCAAAATTCTGTGAATCAAGTGTCTTCCTCCCCTAACCATTCTCATCATAATTCCAATGAAACTTGCATGACTTGTTCGAGTGTCTTACATTCTACTTCCAATTATCCCCATGGACATGTGCAAAGTGAGCACCATGAGCAAGTGAATGCCGTATTTATTAACTAAGGGAATAATCCTTATGGCACACATTACAATCCCTAGTGGAGAACCATCTAAACTTCTCTTGGAAAAGCCAAAGGGAAAGCTCAAACCTTCCCCAAGGTGGTTTTCAAGGCAAATATGTTCTGTCCCCAATGCAAAGCCAAGGTTCCCAAGGTTTTAGGCATCTTTTCAATCATCACATGGAAATCAATTCTCTAACTCTCATTTTCCTAATCAATCATCTTATTCTCAAGGAAATTCTAGGAGTCCTGCTTTTGAGGAAAAAGTGTTGACCGCTTTGGGTACTTTAGAGGCAAATACCCAATTGTTTCATTCTCATTCTCAATCATTGCAAAGCTAGAAACCCAAGTCGGGCAAATACCTAGCACGTTGAATGCTAGGGAAAAAGGAAAGATGCCTTTGAATCCACCAAAGCAACAATTCATTGTGGAGACCAATTCCTCATCAGAAGGTCACACGATTGAGCATGTCAATGCGGTGTCTACCTTAAGGAGTAGAAGAGTGATTGACAATCAAGTTGAAGTTCATAATGAAGAGAGTGAACCGGTGCAACCAAGAGTTGACACCCGTCCCTTTTCACATCTTATTCCTCCTTCATTGCATGTGCATGAACCATTTGTTGAGAAAGTTTTGAAAAATGATTTGAAAAATTCATGTGTAGAAAGTGATTCTCGAAAGGATTTTGAAAAAGATTTTGAGCCAAAAGCCCCATTTTCAGATGCCTTAATAGGATCCGTTTCTCTTGAAAAACAAAAGATTAATCTTCCTCTCTTGGATACAATTAAACAAATTCTGGCTTACGCCAAGTTCTTGAAAGATCTTTGCACCCAAAAGAGGAAGAACAAAAGCCACCAAAGAAAGTTGTCTTGACTGAGCAAGTGAGCTCAATATTGCAACATAACACTCTCCCAAAATTTAAAGACCCTGGCTCCATTAACTGGGCTCTTCTTGATTTAGGAGCAAGTGTTAACCTTCTTCCATATTCAGTATATGTCAAATTGGGCTTAGGTGATTTAAAACCAACGTCAGTAGTTTTGCAACTAGCTGACCGATCCATCAAAAAGCCCCGGGGTATTATTGAAAATGTGTTGATCAAAATTGACAAGTTCTTTTTCCCGATCGATTTCGTTATCATTGACACGGAATCGGTCGCTAATCCCAAGAGCCAAATTCCAGTTATCCTTGGTTGTCCCTTCTTGGCAACCACTAATGCCAACATAAATTGTAGGACGGGGATAATGAAAATTTCATTTGGGCATATGAAGGTGAAATTGAACATATTCAACCCAACCCCGAATTCAATGGACAAACATGAAGAGGTGTGTGTTATGGAAAAGTGTCTTGACAATGAAATTAAAAAATTTGAGTCTTTGCTTGAGGTTGAAAATTTCAATGATTCGCCTTCCAAAATGTTTTCAAAGAGAAAAGTTCTAAAACCAAGTGTCGAAAAGGTATGGAAGCCCGAAGATTTGTTTGATAAAGGACCATCAATCTCCTTTGAATCAAACCCAACAAGTTCTCTAGGGGTTCAAAAATCATTTCATCCCATCAAGGAGGGGATGTATAACAAGATATTTGATCTGGGCTAAAAGAGCCCAACATCTTGCTAGAGACATTAAACACTAGTGATTCGTAGGGTTTCCAACCCTATTCCTCCCTCATTTCTATTTTACTTTCATTTCTTACATCGTCTAAATATATTTTGGGATCATTGCGATACCCCTCAGATCCGAGACACGGGTTGATCAGGCCCAGGCCCAAACCCGAGGGAATATCAAACAATTAAAGTATTTTAAAATGAACACAGATGACAAAAAGAACAATAAAGATAGAATAAAACTGAAAGAAATAATAATAATAAAATCCTCCATGTGTAACTGAAAATTGAAACTCCAATCCTCCAAAACTTCAAAGTTACAACTTGGGAATCCACTGATGGACCCCTAACTAAAAATTCAACTGAGACTGAAACTGAAAATAGATAATACTAGAAACATCGGGGGAAGTCCTACGTAATTCGATGAAAGTGAGACTGTCCTCGACAAGCACGATCAAGCTCTAAGGCTAGAACCGTCCTGTACCTGAAAAGAATAATAAAGGAGTGGGTCAGACCCACGAGCAAGTTCTAATCTAACTACAATCCATACAGTGACCCGATACGCAGATACACCGTAGACACCTTACAATATCTATCTAGTCCATACGTATAAATATATCCACACTAAGGGACATTCACTAGTCTATAATAGGGGTCTCAACCTGAATAGAAGGCAACATGCGAATACGCACCCAAAGGTGGGCATGAGTACCTAAACCTAACAGGGTACACCTTAACCTATTATAACCAGCTACGCATCCACTGCATATACGCACCCTAACCAACGAGTCTGAGACTCAAGCTCAACTCGTGGTACCATAAACATATATATAAAGTCCGTCCAAATCTAGGGTAAGTAGTTCAACTATTTTTAAACTGACATACAATAAACCAACTAGTTAGTCACTCAACTTATTCAGTTGATACGACTTAACTACCATCCGTGAATCCAGGAAATCATCCAACTTGGTTACAGCTGATCTGACTTAGTCACAATTAGGATTCGATATATTCCAATCCATTCCATTAATCCATTAGGTTAGGTTTATGTGTTTTGAGCTAAACCGTCCCTAGTATGTCACCGTCCCATACCGGTACATACAATCCTCCATATCCAGGTAAATTACAACATATATAACAGTTCAATAATTTACAGACCCAAAAACCACCATCCAAATAATTGCAGAAAAATATTTAGAACTTCAGCAATTTAAATCCAAGCATTTAACCATATAGTTGCAGGAAACGATTTAATAATTCAGCAACTAGCCTCCTAAGCATGCATAGATCAAAATTAATAATTAAATGACCTTATCATGCACTTGAATGCATTCTAAAACAAGTTTTATAAACACATTATATTCCATCAAATTGCTGAAATTTAATTCAACAATTAATTCAACTTCCATTTGTTAACAACATAGGAAGTGCCTTAATTTTTACACTGTTTGTCCCGACAATTTAGAATTAAACTGTAATCAATTTAGGGTCTTAATAACACTCAAAATTCATTCCTTAATCCCTCTGTAAAGTTCCAAATTCACTTAAATAGTCTCCATGCTCCAACAGTGAACATAGTACGTAGAAAATTAAAAAAAAAAAAACTTAAAATAAATCAAAAATAAAAAGGGAGCCTGCTCCAAAATTTGGAGCAGGCTATTTTTCCAGCTTAGAGCCGGCTCTAGGACCCCCTAGAGCCGGCTCTACTTGTTGTGGGAGCCGGCTCCCACATCCATGAAGCCGGCTCTCACCTCCTTTGAGAGCCTCTGTCCCCGTTGCTTCTTTTCAGTCCGTCCGCTCCTTCTCTGATCAATTCCTACCACTCTGTTGGTCTCTAAAAACTAATCTTAGGACTCTTAATTTAGTCTAGAAGCATTCCCCAAGATTGTTTACAATAACTTTGAAAACAATTACAGAATTTAATCAAGCCATTTAAACTAGTATTGTTGAAGAATAACACTGAAACTAAATTGCGACATCAGTTTTATCCCAACCCCTCTGTTCTTCCTCCAATTTAAATTTGAAGTCTTAAATTACATCTAGTATCCAATCAGACCTTGGTTGATTTCAGTAAGATTCAAAATAAAAATTAGAACAGTGAGACATTATGCCAAAACAGAGTCAAGAAAACATACGTGCTATAATTGTTTTGTAAATAAATTTTTCACAGATAAAACGATCAAGTAAAACATATATAAAACATGCATGGTTCAGTTTAAGGCCAATTAATCTCCTAGAGATTGTCTAGGTGCACAGAACACAAGCCAAAGGGAAGGAGGAAGATAAGAACTTGCCTGTACAGTTCTATAACCAAAACCGTGTCGCCGTTGTTCTAAGCTTTCCGACGACCACTGCAATATCGTTTAGCCTCCTATGACTTCTGTTCCTCCCTTCTCCTAAGCCAAATCTTGAAGCCCCGGTTGGAAACCTCACAAACTTGCTCTGCTCTCTCAAAGCCTCACTGTGTAACTTTCTGTATCTATGTTACGTGAGTAGGGTTTTTCCAACCCTTAATATAGATTACAACTATGTATATATAGGCGTAAAAACCTAAACCCTAATCCTTGTTTAATTAAAGCCAGAACCCTAATGTAAAACTCTAGTCAATCGGCCCATATAGCAATCTAGGTTATCATAGTACGGCTTACCTATACGTGATTTGAACCCAAAGCTAACTGTAACTTAAACCATAATTAAATTAAAAATTCAATTAAATAATTAAATACACTTAACTAATTAATTCCAATTAAATAACCCAATTAAATAATTAAAAACACTTAAACAATAAATGCCAATTAAATAATAAAAGATAACTTAATTCAATTTAAAACACATGACACATAGGAAAACAATTAAATCAAAACAATAAAGAAAAATAATTAAACCAAATAAGCACGCAAAAATACAATAAAAACAATAAATAAATGCCGAGACTATCCTTTTAAAATTAGGGGTATTACAATCATAAACATCGTTTGGGGCTTTGATAGAGAATGCTTGCACTTTCATTTTCAAATTAGCCATTCAGTGCCTGTTTGATCGATCATAAAAAGAAGTTCGATCGATCGAACATCGTTTCTGCATACTTCCATCTCTCTATTCCATCGTGCAAAAATTTCCTACATGTTGCACCTCTCTGTGTATCGTACGAATTTTCCTCTTAGATCGATCTAAGCATTATTCGATCAATCCAACTTTCCCTTGGATCGATCTCAGTTCTATACTTAAAAAAAATTTGAAACTTTGAAAAATGCCTCTCTGCGTATCATTCAAAGATCCCGGCAGGTTTTTACCTATTGGATCGATCGAGGTTCAATCGATTAATGTTTGATCGATCTATATTCTCCTGTTTGACTAACTTTTTCAATTTCAAATTTCAAAAATCCAAAAATATTTTTCAAAAACAAAAACATTTTCTAAAAATAATAAAAAAAAAATCCAAAAACATTTTAAATATTTTTCAAACATACAAAAATATTTTCAATTTTCTAAAAAATTCAAAAATTCAAAAATATTTTGTCATCTTATAGGTTCGATCGATCCATTCATCTTCACAATCGATCTATTTTCGATCGATCGAATCACTCCTGAGATTGATCGAACATGTCAGGATCAGTTTTTCAAAATGACCCAAGGGTCATTTAGATCGATTTCTATATCGATTTAAGGCTCTCTCTCTCTCTCGGAGACCATTTCTTCTTATTTCCCATTTCCGGTGAATCTCCGGCGAGTTTTCAAAGCTTCAAAACTTCCATCTTTGCACTCGATCTCCCTAGGTCCACTTCTCTCCTTCATTTTTGGTAAGTTTTGGGTTTTATTTTCATTTTTGAGCTTCAATCTAGTGTTTTCCATGTTTCTATGTTTACATCTAGAGCTACCATGTTGATTTGTTACCATGTGTGAAGCTTCGAAGCATATGTATATATTTTTGTATATATTTTGTTTCCGAATTTGATTCTGGGGGTCACGTGCCGACTTAAGTGACTATTCTTGCTTTGTTGAGGTGTATAGGGGTTCACGAGACTGTTCGGATGCCCCCGTGTTGTCCACGTCACGGATCAGTGACTGTTCATGTTTTTCCACCTGTTCGATCAATCGAACCCAAGCTCAGATTAATCTGGGCGAAATCGATCTCAAACATGTCATGATTGATCCAACTTGGATTGATCCCATTTTTTTTTTCATGATCGATCGAACTTTACTGCTTTGCATATTGATGCACCTGCCCCCTTATTTATGTTCATGCTATTATAATTATACCCAATGCTTGTGTTTTCCACATTGGTTACATTCCATATTTCTCATGTCTAGCATGTTTCACATGCTTGATCATTCAATGCTTATACTTGGTTGCATTATCACTTTCATAAATAGGTTCATGTATATACCTTCTGAGTTGTCTATCTTCATCTGACAAGCATGTTTCTATCTATTGTGATTTTAATTCTATATCTCAAATATTTTTTCCTGTTACTGATTTTATTTGCAAGTGTTTCTTTCTTTTTGCAGACCATGGCTAGGTACAAGACCACGGCGAACCGAACATATGACAGTTGAGTCCGGCAGCAGGTAGAGGAGCCAGCTCCTATTCAGGAGGCCGAGCGTTCCTCCTCTTCTGCAGCTGCCTCTTCATCTTCATCAGCTCAGGAGGCTGAGCACATGCCACCTCATGTACCTATTCCAGCACCACTGGCATAGCCTGGCATGGCCCATGGCCAGGTTGAGCCCAGATTTCTATGACTTTTAGTGTCGCACGAGTCAGTGATCGATGAGACTTTCTCTGCCCAGTCGGCTACGACCAAGTAGGCCTACGATGAGATCTATCGGCAAAACATCTCTCCTATCTTGGCCCCGGTATCCAATCCAGTTTACCCGAGGCTCGTTCAGTTGTTCTACCAGAACCTCTGGCCGGCTCTGAGTAACCTGGCAAATTTGCGGACCACTATAGATGGCTATCCCATCCGCATTATAGTTGAGACTCTTGCTATGGCCTCTCAGTGCCCACACATCTGCCCTCCTGGCTTTGATTATCCAGTTCTCCGGCGGCCACCCTATTCAGCCATGGCTACAGCACTTAATGCCCTACTAGCGGCGGTGACACATTTGCCATCAGGACCTACCTGCTCAATGACCTATGGTTCTTTGATTCGGTATTATACTGAAATGTTTTTATGGCAGGGCATAAGATTCAGAGGCAGGCAGACTTTCTAGCAGCCCTCTATACTTTCTATACTGGTCATTGGTTCTCAGTCCCTACCTTCTATTGGACTGTCATGATGAAGTTCTATGACTCCTTTGTCAGCAAGAAAAAGCCCAAGCGGGCTAAGTTCCTTCCCTTTGTGCACTTGATCACTCAGATCCTCTGGAACCAGCATTATCCTTTTCACGCAGAGGAGTATCCTGAGATAGGGGCTTGCCACTACGATAAGAAGGACTGGAACAAGAGCTACAATGCTCTTATTCGGAGATTAAAGGAGGAGGTAGTCCTAGCGGCAGAGGAGGCAAAGGCAGAGGCGGCAGCAGCAGTAGCAACACCGGCGGTTGAGGGTGCTTTCATGAATATTGACCTGGAGCAGGAGCCTCCAAGAGAGTCACCACATCACCCTCCGGCAGGGTCACCATTTCATTCTCAAGAGCATAGTCAGGCCGAGCATCAATTCTCTGATCTTGCCATTCCTGACGCTCCAGCTCAAACACCCAGCCTAGGGGAGTGTATTCAGGTATTAGATGATGCGGTTCTCTCTCTACGAGTAGGTGTGACCTCTCTCCATACGGATGTGCTGACTGCACTGTAGAGCCTTTCCAGAGATATCCGATGTTCATGCCCTACCAGACCGACTTCATCTACCTAACCTCCCTCTCTTTTTATCATTTATTTATATTTGTGATCTTTGCCTGCTACTTTGACCCTTTGATACTGTTATTATATTTTTGCGGCCAGTTTGTTGGCCTAGATATTGAGATGTACCATATACTATTTTTATTTTCTTTATTTTACACATGGTATTTTTGGATGTCAAATTATTATATTGATTTATCTATTTGTGATTGACTCCATTATTAGGTGCATCCTAGTAACTTCAGTGAAAGAGTGCAGCCCATCCTTTTTTAGAACCACCCTGCTCCCTCTCTCTCTATTTTCATTTACTATCCTACTTACACTTGCATGTCCATTGTCCACTATTATTATCCCATTTGTTATCTGATGAGCTTTTATCCCAGTGCCATCTTTTCAGGACCATAATTAATCCCAAGTTTGGGGGGGTTGTACCACCTACTTCGGATACTTATGTCCCGCCCATTCTTTACCAAAGCTGCACTGGTATACTATTTCATTTGGCTCTCTTTACACATTGAGGATACTGTCCCATTTAAGTTTGGAGGGGTAGTGTATGTTCTTTCAATTCAACATTTTGAGCATGACTTGTGTATTTGAGGGATTTTCTATGATTGGTCCATGACTAGCTATGATTTTGATCTTTTGAGGATTATAATGTTTAAAATTTAAAAATTATTTTACTTGAGAGTCAAATACTCTTTGTATGCCTTGTGGATGCAATTTAAGAGTAAATTTTTCGAAAGATTTATATCTTGCTTACATTTGTGGTCCACATCATCCTGATTTTGTGATTGTTTTGAGATTCACTCTAGAATTCTTCACTAGCACAAGTGCACACTAGCATTCATTTGTGGGGTACATGCTTTGTTGATTATTGATTTGGTTATATCCCAATTGAGTTAGTAGTGCATTGAAAGCTTTTATCTTAACAAAAGTGGATAACAAACCCTTTTCACTAAGTAGCCGGGATTCTAGCCTCATCAAGCACTGAATTTCTCGCGCCGAAAGGTATAGGGCCCAAACTCTAGGTTAATAATAACTTGAAAAAAAAAAGAAAAAAAGAGTTGCAAAAGCAATAAAAAAGTGAGGACTTATCCCAAAAGGTGAGAAATGGGAAATGATTAGATGGAGGTTGTTTTGATTTGTAGCCTAGTTAATTTGAGCTTGTAAGTCCTTAGGGGTGTTTAAACACCTAGTGCCTTAAAACCGTCTAGTTTGGGAGTTATTTACCTAACGCTCAACCTCATGGATCGCTAGAAAGCTTAATAGATCAACACATTGCACTATGCTTCCATCTTTGATCCTTAGGGATAGAAAAAAAAAAATCGAGTGAAAAGAATAAGCACACCTAGATGAATAAAGCTTTAATAAAAGGTTCACTGTTTGTTTTGGATGATCGGTACTAGATTTGTGTGCTAGTTTGAGGGTAAGGATGTGATCATTTCTTTAATTGGCTTAGAAAGCAATATATTTGATATCGATTCACTCAACAAGGATTCTAGAGTTGTTTTGATTTATATGATCATTTTGTTGATGTGTGGAGGACCATACTTGTTTGCTTGATGTTGAGATTTTGGGAGATTGCTTGGAAATGGTTGAAAAATTGCATACTTGAGGTAGCTTTCTCCCAATACTTGTTTGCAATATTGGTGCCTCTTTTGTGAGAATGAGCTTAATGTTTGTGGGTATCATTTTTGGAAACCCTCACGAGACTTCACTCATCCACTAGGGGTAACCTATGGGTTTAAAAGGCTTGTTGCATGCGCTAAATGTAATCGTGTTTCCTACGAAAATGGCGTTATCCATTTATTATTTTCTAGATTCATAGTCGTATAGTTATTCATTTCATTCCTTTACTTTGTAATTCATTGCTAGGGACTAATAATATTTAAGTTTGGGGGTGTGATGAGCACTGAAAAGTGCGCATTTAAATCCCTTTAACTTGAACGTTATACTACCTTATCCTATCTTATTTTTCCGTTTTAGTCTAATTTCATGTTATTTCCCTTTTTAGGTACTTATCCCTAAAATAAGTTAATCCGGCTGAATTAGAGCACAAAAGAAGCAATCTCAAGCTCAATGGAAGAAAGGAGCAAAGTGGAAGCAAGTTGGTGAAAAGAAACCTCTTCGATCGATTGAATAGATCTTTGATTAATCTCACATTGATCATTCCAATAATGCCAAGATGGATCGAGCCTTTTGTCCTTATCCTCAGCAAAATGCCTTCTTCGATCGATCCAATAATTCTTCGATCGATCAAACATCTTTGATCTTATCCGCACTTATCATTTTTGTCTTCTTCCCAAAAATATCACAGCCTTGTCTTTATTCCAAAAAGGCGCCGCCATGGTTCAATCAATCGAACCAACCATGAGATCAATCGAACTGTCTCGAGTTGAGTGAAAAGTTGATTTGAAGCCAAATTAAATGTGTGCTCATGGTGCAATCATTGGGAGGTCCTAGTGCATGAGGTTTAACCATTGGGTGTGACATTTGAGCTACCTATATAAAGATTTTGGCTATTTTGAGTAAGGAGGTTGGTGAGATTAGAGAGACTTGGCTAAAGTTTAGAGAGAGAATACTCAAATTGGGAAAGTTCTTCATCTCTTCTAGGGTTTCCACTAAGGAGGAAGAAGAAGATTTCTAGCATGGAGATAGCCCTTGAGGGTTAGATAACAATATCAATGAGTGGCTAAACATCTTCTTGGGGCTAGAGCTAGCCCTAAACATGCCTCCTAGACTTTGATGTTTTGTAATTAATGGGGATTAGTGTTGTAATTCTTGTCTTGATCTTTGATATATATATATATAAATCTTGTTTCAACCATGACTTATGTAGGTTAATACTTCCAATTGATCATTTCATTCTATTCATATGTCTATGTATGCTAGAATAAATGTTCATGTATTTATCTCTAGGTTTTGTGATATTGATGCATGTCTATGTGTGTTGATGCTATGAATCTAGTGATGGACAAGGCACTGTAACACAGTGATATAGAGGAGAGAGGGAAGAAAGATTCGAGTTTTGTTAAGATGTAGAGAGTTCTTGAAAGAGAGAGAGATGACACCCTTGCAGATACATATAGTCATTTCTTGAAGAAACACAGTGAGATATATATATATATACGATTTCAATCAAAGCAAAGTGTGTAGAGATGAGTACTTACTTGTAAAGTGGGGAGCTTCATAGATTTGCAGTGACTCGATGTACTCTCTCTATCATTCTCTCTCTCTGCTTCTTTGAAAGTGTTTGAATGATGAATACTGTGTCCTAAACCTGAATGCTCTGAGAAGTTTAAGGCCTTAAACCTAAATCCACACCAGTAATTAAATGTTCGATTGAATGAAAGGCTTAGCCCAATAATTAGGTATTAGAGCCCTAGTCTACTTGTTACAATTGGGATCAGAGCCAGACCCAATCCTTGATCAGGTGCCACATGAAGCGCTAGGGTTGCCCGACTGTAACGAGGCATTGTGAGTTCGGTTGGGAGAATGTTACAAGGGGAGACTTGTCCCAAATCAGATTTAGATGGAAAGTGAAATAGATATAAATGGGTGAGTATGCAACAGTACTCAATAGTTTAAACTTTTGGATAAATGGGTAAGCGCCCACCTGTTACACTTGACCACCAGATAATGCCCTATTTTTGTTTATATCAATTGAATCATAAGATTTTGGAGAAGATTTACCATTCAAGGTTACATTTGGGACGCCTTTAATTTTCAATTCTCAAGACTATGATCTATTGTCAAGTTTTTAACATATACATGAAATCTTGGAGGACTTGTGACCAATAAAATGTCATCTATTAAATTAAAACTCAAAAAATTATTATGTATATTTTTTTTCTTTAGCAAGAAAAATACACACCACTCACAGTCACACACCTACTTTACTCCTTTGAGAATTCGAATCTTCACCAATCACTTTGAAAGATAAATGAGATACCGTTAGATTACTATTATTATGCATGAATTGCGTAGAATTTTATAATAGACAGATTTCAAGGGATAAATATGGCCATTTGGTTCAATTTTGGGGAGGGTATGGACAGACTTGGTTTGTAACTCTAAAAATCATTCTCAAGAATTTGGAGAACAGAAAATTGTTCTCAGATAATAATATTTTATAGTTCTTTGAAGACAGAAATTTTTATAACTGTGAAAACTGAACCAAGCAGAGATTTTTATACTGTTTTCTGTTTTTAGTTTTGTAATAACAGAAAACTGTTTTCATAATTACAAACTAAGCAGACCCTATGTTTTTCAAAATTTTCCCATGTAAAGTTTGTTCCACAGATCTCACATTATGTAATTTTACATAAATTAACACTTTTTTATTATTTTTGTTGCGGGTGAAATCCACGCGGTTCGATACGACACCGTTTTCCTGCAAAGAAAAGAGTAGAATATCGATGAATCTTGACGACACCGGTGTGGTCCCTGCCAAGAACTCTCCGATGATCAAGTCAGTCACTGGAGGTCTAAAAGAAAGGCAGGGATTTAATAATAGTTTTTTGACGTACATTTATTGACTGGTAGGATCTCATTCTTATAGTTGCTCTCCCTTAGTTCATTTATGGGATCAGAGGATATCCGTTTGTTACCAGATTTGTCAGGGATATAATTTAACCCTTTTAACTTCCTTAAATTGTGCCAAGGTTATCCTTACCCTGTTGTACCAAGTCATCTTTCATTATCCTTGATAATGAAATATTATCATTCTTATCCGATAGAAATATCATCGTTCGAAAGTCGAAGAGGTCTAGCGGCTGGTCAACACTTAGTTGCCTCTATCGTTAGGTCAAGGTAGGTTAGGTTTATTTTTCCCTACCAGTTGTCTCCCATTCCCAAGCTTGCTTGTCTAGCTTTGGGAATGTGAAATTTTTTTTTTTTTTTTGCCCTGGGGGGAATAGTGCCCACAGGTTACTGTTCACATAAATAGTAAAAAAATTATTTATTTATTTATTTGCCCTGGGCATTGTTCCCACTGGGTTACTGTTCACATGAACAGTAATTTTTTTTTTTTTTTGCCCTGGACACTATTCCCTCGGGAATAGTGCCCGCGGGGTTACTGTTCATGTGAACAGTAATTTATTTATTTATTATTATTTTTATTATTTTTAATTTTTACCCTTAAGAACTCTTTCCTTGGGTACTATCCCTTGGGTAATGTTCCTATGGGTACTCTGCCCTTGGGTAATCTTCCCTTGGGTATTATTCCCTTGGGTAATGTTGCCTTGGGTAATCTTTCCTTAGGTAATCTTCTCTTGGGTAATATTTCCTTGGGTAATGTTCCCGTGGGTACCCTTCCATTGGGTACTCTTCCCTTGGGTAATGTTCTCATGGGTACCCTTCCCTTAGATACTCTTTCCTTGGGTAATCTTCCCTTGGGTACTGTTCCCGTGGGTACTCTTCCCTTGGGTAATCTTCCCTTGGGTACTATTCTGTTGGGTAATGTTCCCTTGGGTACTCTTCCCAATGGTGGAATTAATATAGATACCAAATCAAGGTTCTGTTTTGGAAGGGTATGGATTCAAACCCATGGTCAATGACTCTTAGTAATGTAAAACTGGATTTTTCTTTTGAAAATCTAATATACTAGTTGTAAACTTCATGGGTTTCAGTCAGCCCATCCCTTTGGAAAGGAAATAAATTTTACGAGCTGCACTCAACTCGTCACTCCTTTAATAAGGGAATGAGCTTCACTCAGCTCATCCCTTTAGTAAGAGAATTAAATTATACGAGCTTCACTCAGCTCGTCCCTTTAGTAAGGGAATTAGGTTTTATGAGTTTCACTCAACTCGTCCCTTTAGTAAGAGAATTAGGTTTTACGAGCTTCACTCAGCTCGTCCCTTTAGTAAGGGAATTAGATTTTTGTCAAGTGTCGGGAATGCCAAGTTCTACTGAGCTAAGCATGCTTGATGATCACTTTCTTGCCCCTTTTAATAAGGGAAGTAAATTTGCTCGAGCGTTATGAGCTCACCCTTTAATAAGGGAGTAGTTAACCCTTCGTCTCTTTACTGAAGAAAGAAGATGAAGTTGACCCTTCATTCCTTTATAGGGGAAAGATGTGTAGTTTGAAGGAGGGTATCCCCTTTAGTACGAGAGGTAGTCATCTCATCTCTTTAGTAAATGAAGGAAGCTTTAATCATCTCACTCTTCTGTATAGAACAAGTAGTCGGCTTCTTGTCCCTTTAATGAGGGAAGAATGTGTTGTTGGCCCTTGGTCTCTTTATTGAGAAAACCTTTAATAAAGTGTAGTCAGCCTCTCATCCTTATCTGAGTCCTCCTCACGATATGTCTTATCGCTTTGGCTGAAGAATGATCTCTTATAGCTGGTATCCTTTTCATCCCTAGTGAGAGGGGCTGACCTCTTCTTGTCCTCTCATTCCTTTCCCTTCCGCGCATTCATGACGTCTTCAGCGTTTATGTGTTTTTGCGCTCTGATCAACAACTCTGCCATGCTGGTGGGAGGTTTTTTAGATAAGGCGAACAAGAATCTGGAGGTTTGGAGTCCTCCTATAAAGCGGTCAAAGCCACCTTGTCGTCCACCTCTTCTACCTGCAGCATCTCTGTGTTGAATC
This sequence comes from Cornus florida, assembly GCF_030987335.1. Lineage (NCBI taxonomy): Eukaryota > Viridiplantae > Streptophyta > Magnoliopsida > Cornales > Cornaceae > Cornus > Cornus florida. Next base: position 54,095,016 of record NW_026775579.1, on the reverse strand, counting down.
GGGTGATGTATTCCCGGATCGACTCTCTCTTCTGTTGTTTCATGGTAAGCAGGTAGGTGGTCGGCCTCCTATGCCTCTGACCTGCAATGAAGTGGCTCATAAATTGCTTACTCAGTTCTTCGAAGGTGTTGATGGTTCCTGGCTTCAGCTTGTTAAACCAAACTCTTGCCGATCCCTTAAGTGTAGTGGGAAAAGCTCGGCATATGATTTCATCTGGTACGGCGTGTAAATGCATAAGAGCTTGAAAGGTCCCCAGGTGATCGAGGGGATCTTTGGTCCCATCGAAGCTTTCGAACGAGGGCATCCTAAACTTGCTAGGCAGGGGGCATTTCATAACGGCGGGGCTGAATGGTAAGTTTGTCCTCTACACCAGGTCATCTATAGCGGTATGACCTTTCCCTTTCATAGCCTACATTACATCTTCCATTTTCGCCTTGAGATCCTCGATCTGTAGTTCAAAATAGGTAATTTTCTTTGTCTTTTCCTTAACACAGAAGGTTGTGCCTTTTTGAGACTGGGGATTCCACGGAGGCGGGGAAGTAGGTTCTCTGTGTTGGTTTCCGACTTGGCTTTGTTCTGGCCCAAACTTGTGAGAAGGATTGTTTTCTCGGTCCTCCTCGTGTTGTCCCCCATCATTCAGATTGGAAGGATATGGGTCGGATAATTCTTGTAGAGGTGGTGGTCCCGCTGGGATAAGATGTTGTAGGATCTCTGCATTTTGTAGGATTAACTGGTCCATACCCTGATTCAGAGTTTGGACTTATAGTTCTAACGCTGTAAACCGTTCCTGGTCATTCGGGATATCTGAGTGTTTACCTGACCCTTCTCTTTGACTGGATCCCTACAACGATGTTTCTGTTCCACTTACTATACTGGATTGCAAGTGCATACACCCAACCGAGCAATTGATTTAAGGGAATCGTCGTTTCCCACAGACGGCACCAACTGTTGTGGGTGAAATCCACGCGGTCCTACACGACATCGTTTTCCTGCAAAGAAGAAAGTAGAATATCGATGAATCTTGACCGCACCGGTATGGTGCCTGCTAAGAGCTCTCCGACGATCAAGTCAGTTACTGAAGGTCTAAAAGAAAGGCAAGGATTTAATAATAGTTTTTTGTCGTACTTTTATTAACCGGTAGGATCTCATTCTTATAGTCATTCTCCCTCAATTCATTTGCGAGATTAGAGGAGATCCGCTTGTACGAGATCAGAGGAGATTCGCTTGTTGCTAGATCCCCTTTTGACTTCCTCAAATTGTGCCAAGGTTATCCTTATCCTGTTGTACCACGTCATCTTTCATTATCCTTGATAATGAAATATTATCATTCTTATCCGATAGAAATATCATCGTTCGAAAGTCGAAGAGGTCTATTTTCCCTATCAATTTTCATTAACTTTTAATTTTAGATGATGTTATAATTGTGAGTCAAATGATAAATACACCTTTTTTATTTTTAATTAAATGACGTAAATGTCTCTAATATTTAATTTTCATTAATGAATTAAGGAAATATAGTGCAAAGCATTTCTTAGCAAAGTGTTGCTACTGAAAAAAACACCAAATCAATATTTATTGAAAAAAAAAGGCCAAATGTTATAATCCTAAGAAGAAATATATCAATTTCATTGGTTAAAATGTAATGACCCGGTCATTTTCCTTCTTTTCCTTTTTCTCAGATTTTTACGGATAAATTTGTTCCGTTGATTTTTCCTTTCTGAGTACGGTTACTCATCACTTAGTGTCATCTTGAGCCCTCCGAAATGGTTTCCGAGACTCTTTTCCTTGGATTGACAACTTCATTAAAAGACCGCGTCATTTTCACATTTTTCGTTTTTCGACACTATGCACTTTTCGTCATTTTCCCCGTTTGTCACTTTATTGGTATAACCTCACTTTTCGTGTTTGGAGTTGAGTCTTGACTTCATGAACCTTCATCTTAAGTGGTTCATACGAAATACGTATCTTTACTTTTATAGAAAAGTGCTCTGGTTGCTCCTGGTGTCCATAGGGGCATGGATGCAAAGTTCTTCAGAAATATTTTTGTTTCTTGGGGTGCTTTTCATAACTATCTTTTGAAGATATTTTATTTCGAGGGTTTTTAAGAAAATATCTTTTGGATAATATTTTTATTCTGGGCAATTTTGCAGTTATCCCTTTTTGTATGGGCCATTGTGCAATTAACGAAAGTTATTGCAAAATACCTCGTTTTGAGCTTGGATCCTCGTACGAGATTCATTTTAACATTTCGTCGAGTCGTGTACCTTAGAATTGTCTTGCGGTCGAACCTTACAGTTTTCGGATTTTCGGGTTTTCGGCCCTAGTTAGCGCCAAACTTGTTTGGGGCATATCTCTCTGCTCGGGACTCAATTTTTGACGTCGTTTCTTACGTTGTTCATCTTTTCTTATTTTGATTCTTTTTCATTCATGGAGTTTTACCGTTTGAGCGCGTCTGCTCAAATTCCACTTTTTCGGACCCGGCAGGACCCGTTCGGGGCACTTTTTGAGATTTTCTATAAGTAGGGGGTTTGAAAAATTAAAACATAATTTTCCTCTTCTTCTCCACACGTTCTAGACCAGATTCCACTGCCCTTCCATGGCTGCCACCCCTCTTTTCCAAAATTAACCTTCTTCCCTTAGGTAAAGTGTCGTAGTGTCTTAGCATTGAAGGCCTTGACGACGTGCACCTTTCCCCTTTATTAGAGCCCGTTTTTGGCCAATTTTTGAGTTCAGGTTTGAGGTCCAGTTAGGATTTTGGTAAGTCCTCTTTGGAGTTTAATGTTCATGGCATTGTCCTCGACAAAACCCCGAAGTATCGTCGGATTCGGAGCGTTTTCGTTTTGGTGGGGATTTGTGATTTCATCTCAAATTGAGGTAGGGATATTTTAGATTTAAATATGTGTTGTATTGATGGTTTTATAAGCATATACAACTTGTAAACATGCCTTTGTATTAATTTTAGAATTTAATTTAATTATTTTCTATGTTTAAGATTTAATTCTCATGGTTGTATGTAGATTGGAATTAAATTGTAGCATGCTATTAAATTAAGCCTTGATATGTTTGTTAACATATATTAAATTGGGAGAATTTGAATAAGTAATGCAACTTTTAATTAATCTTTCACTTGAATGAAAAATTAATTCACATGGTTGTAACTAGCATGGAATCAATTTGTAATGTGATATTAAATTAGGCTTTAGTATGTTTTTTAACATATAGGAATTTGAGGACATTTGGAATTGTTTTAAAATCTAGAGAAAATTAATTAAATAGATTAATTAATTTTACTCTAAGTGTTCTAATCACTTAATTGGATTTTTGACTTGATATTATTGACAAGCTTGGCATGTTCTATCATATATATTAAATTGAGAATATTTGAATGAGTTTTGAGAAATTTATTTAATTATTTTCTTGGCATTGATCTTAATTTACCTTGTTGTAACTAAGGTAGAATTGGTTTGTAACTTATAATTAATTTAGGCCTTGCTATGACCTTTGACATATATTATATTTAGGATTCTTGGAGTTGCTTTGTAATCTTGAGAATTTAATTATTTAATTTAATTAAATTCCATTTGTATGCTTTCATTGAGGTAATTAAGTATTGATGTTATATTCTTGCTTAATTTATAATTTGCAACTTGCTGTATGATTACAAGATGGTATTCCATGAGTAGAAGTTATGATTTAACTTGTTGCATACATATTATACTTGTATGACATTTAATATGTCATTGTAGCTTGAAGGCCTAGAGCATATCTTGTGTGTATTCCATGACTTAGTTGTGCATGGTAATTGACAATGTGCATTGTGTATATGTGATATACTTGTTGCACAACTTGATGATTTTTAGAAAGCTTATATGGATATTGTAATATGTTAAAGTTAGAGTATGTCTCTAGTAAAGGGGATGAGAGTTCCCTCTACAACATATAGTGCGCACTAGGTAGTTCCTTGCGGGCTAGTAACCCGAGATCACTTGTTTGGTCATTTAGACCATATGTCCTTTGTCTTTCCGCCATTTGTTGATTTGGCATTCAATTCCTATTTGTAATTGTAGATTACTTTTAACTTGTGCTTGGATGCATGGTACTTCATTTCTTGCTTAGTATACTTGGATTTGTATACTTGTATATCTTATATATCAAAAATGATTAGTATACTTGGATTTGTATACTTGTATGCCATGCATGTTAACATTGCTTAGTAGACTTAGAAATATAAACTTGAATTTATATGTTGCATTTCCATTTCAATATTACTTAGTGTACTTAGTGTGTACCCTTGTATATTGATGATCTACTTTCTAGATAACCTAGTATTCTTATATCTTCTATACTTGTGTTAAGTGCATTTCAATCTTGATTGTATACTTGCGTATGTATACTTGTATATTGAATGATTTGTTGCGTGTACCGCATGCTCCTATGTAGTTTAAATTGCATGAATTAAGTGGTTTATGCTATGAATACTTTAGGTAGGTTAGGATGCTCCTTGAGTCTCACCTTTGACATAGACGTTAGGTGGCATGACCATTTGACCTAAATTATAATAACTTAATAGGTTTGTAAAACGTTAGGTCTTTGCATGCTCATCTCCTACGAGTAGCTTTATGTTACTCACCCAAGTAGTGGAGACATTTTTCAGGTACCGGGATCAAGATTCGGGATTCATATCATGCTTGGATGATTTGTAAACTTGAAGTTTTCATTTCTTGTAAATGTTGGCTTGAAATGCCATTTATAACTTTATATGTCAAAATGTATAAATTTGATTCTATTTTTGTAATGTGTACATAAATACACTCTTTACAATGTATTTGACATGTATGAGATGAGGTCATAAGCCAATGACGTCTAATTTATATTCTATGTAACTTTTAACTCCATGAAATATTATGAAAATATTGAAAAATGCTAAGTCATTGTCTCACCATGGTTGCATCGGGTATGAAAATTCCATTTTTATTCTTCCATAGGGTCTTATTAATCATGTTTGAAGTGTGGCCAAGGGTCAAACGGTAATTTGACTCCATTTTATATTTTTGGATTTCAAATTTTCTATTTCAAGTCTATTTTTCTCATATTTGGCCGACAGGGGGTCGGATTTTGAGCCGGGGCTTCTTGTGAGTGGCGGACCATTCCCGCGCACTTAGAATCATTTATTACACTTGCGTGCACATTCGTTTCAACCTAGAAATGCATTTAGGGCCAAATGCATACTTGGTGCAAAGTTGCATTTTTTGAGTTTTTGACCTTATACTGATCTATGGGCATTTTGAGCATTTCACAGTGTGTTTTGCTCATTTTCTCACGTGTTGCCGAATAGAAAACTTGATTTCGGGAGGAGTTTCTTTTTCGTGTTTTTCTAGAAATATTCATTTGATAGCCCATTTTTGCTCTCAGTTGTGGACTGATCCTGAACAAAATCTTGTAGCAGCTTTTTGGACCCTCTTGACCTATGCTGATCTAGGGGGCATTTTAGGGATTTTACAGCGTGTTTTTTTTGTTTCCTTCCACTTTACCGGGTAGAAAACGTAATTTTAAGGGGGGGTTTTTCTTTGTGTTTTTCTAGAAAATTACGTTTAAGGATCCGTTTTTAGCCTCAGTTCTGGAAAAAAAAAATCAAAAGATGTTTTCTGTCAAAACACTATTCCTGCCCAGATTTCTAACCCGGAAAAGTTGGTTTTTTTTTTTGAAACTTTGAGACTTCATATCTTCATCATTCGGACTCCAAATCAAGTGATTTTTGAGTTTAAATTTATTAGTTTTTGCTTGTCTATCCAATGGTATGCATGGTTGCATCCAATTCTATCTGAAAAGACCATTTTACCCCTTGTAGAATACTCTTGCCGCACTGATTTTAAACCCAAAAGTTAATTTTTTTGAAACTTTGACATTTCATATCTTCTTCATCCGGATTCCGAATCAAGTGATTCTTGTATTTAGATTCATTAATTTTTCCTTGTCTATCTAATAGTATACTCAGTTGCATCTAGTTTTGTCTGAAAAGACCATTTTACCCCTTGTAAAGTACCCTTGCCGCACTGATTGCAAACTCAAAAGTTTGATTTTATGAAACTTTGGAGTTTCATATTTTTTTCATCCGGACTCCAAATCAAGTGATTCTTGGGTCTAACTTAATTTTTTTTTTTTTTTCCTATCTTTCCAGTGGTGTGCTCAGTAGCACCTGATTTTATATTTTCAGAAATGATCATTTTGCCCTTGGGGCTAAATTTGTCCGGTTTTCTTTTAATTTGTTTCCACTGCTTTCTTTAAGTCCCGTGACTTCCCATGAAGTCACAGATGTGTCTTAGGAATGATTTACATTCCCAAAGACATTCCTTCCATGTGAAAAGACTATTTTGCCCTTGGGGGCCTATTCGGTCTTTTTCTGATCATTCGTTTCCGCATTGTTCTCATTGAGATCCGTGGCCTCATGGAAGGTCACTCTGGCTTCTTAGAAATGCATTGCATCTCCAGGGTCTTGTTTTCTGTTTCCGCTTCCGCATTTGGATCCGCTATTGGGTCAATTTTCGGTTCTTCACAAGACGCACTGGCTTGAAAAATCAGGGCCGTCATATAAAAATTCATACGATTCACACTCTTTTGCCCTTATATGATACTAAATCATCAACTTTTTTAGAAAAAAAAAATGAGAAAGTTCAATTAAGTTATCGCGCTAGACCCATTAGTTAATAAATATATTAGTTATTTGACTACTCTTGAAAAATTTTAAAGTTAAGGAAGATTAGTTATGCAGTTTTAGAAATCCAAATATTAAACCAACCACGTAAGACAAGATAAGAGGAGAAAATAAGGAAAAGATGTGATTAAGTACTCCAAGTGAATATATTAAATATTATTACTCTAATGTTAAAGGTTGTGGTATTTTTGTTTGAACTTCTTTTTCTACTCCTGGTAATGAGAATTCAAGGGTTAAACTCGTGCAAAGGAAGAGATTTTACAATTTTTTATTTAGAATATATAATTGTTCAAGGCCATACTGAATATTCTTATAATGTATATAATATGGTAATGAGAATTCAAGGGTTAAACTCGTGCACAGGAAGAGATTTTACAATTTTTTATTTAGAATATATAATTGTTCAAGGCCATACTGAATATTCTTATAATGTATATTATATACATTATAAGAATATTCAGTATGGCCTTGAACAATTATATATTCTAAATAAAAAATTGTAAAATCCACAAATAACACACAAATTTTCTTTAGAACTTACACCTTTCTATTTTGTAAGGTTGAGTAAATACTACTCAATTGCAATTTCAATGATAATTACCATTGTCACGTTCCATTCTAGATTATTACAAAATATGAAAATTTTGGTTTGAGCCATTTTCTCGTACTTTCCTTCATCTCTATCTGTAGTTCTTGAATGGTTTTCTCAATCTTATGGCGAGGAGAAATAAGCTCCTATGAAGCTTGCTTTTGCCTCATTCACTTGGGGTCTTCACTTTCACATCATCCACTCACCTTTCACAAGTCACAACTCGAAGTTAAAAAACTCAACTTCTCCGCTTCCTATCTTCTTCCTCTCCCACCCTACATGTCCCCTCTGACAATAATTTTAGAAACAGGGCAACCAAATCCACTTAATTCATGCAGTAATATAGCCACATTCCCTTATAGAGTAATAATGTTACTATGAGACCTCCTCACGAAGGTTAGGAATAAAGTGGGTGTAAGAATTACTTCTCAAAACACAAAAATAAAAATAAAAATAAATAAATATAGAGTAATACTATTACGAGATCTCCTCATGAGATTTTTCACAAACTCTCCCTTTTTGTTTTTTATTTTTTATTTTTTTGTCATGTTTAAATTTTGAAGAACGAATATAACTATTTGAAAGAGGACTAAAAAATGATTTTATAGTTAAAAATTCATTTACAGTAAATTACATAATACAAATCGGTCAAAGTTAATAATACAATTTATAAAAAAAAAAAAAAATTGAAAATTTTTTACCAACTTGTATAATTTACTGTTAATAAATTTTAAATGAAATTTTATCAATATAATTCTCATTTAGTCCACTTCTAAATAGTCGTGTTGCAGTCCCAAATTTGTACACCACAAAATATATATATATATAACTCATGAAAAATCTCATACGAAAAACCTCATGATAATATTACTAAAAAATATATATATATTTCTTGCATCCCAACCTGGCTTGTTTGTTTCTTTTGTGGGGCCCTCGATAGTTATGAGTTTCATGTGTGAGATTTCATTACCCACAGACTTTTTGCAAACAGCTAATATAGTCCTATTTCAAAATATCTTTTGTAAAAAGACATTAATAAAGACTGGCACATTGAATCTGACACCCAGTATGCTCACCTACAATTTTTGACTCTTCATGATAAGAATCCGGAGAATCACGCCTCTTCAAAACATCGTTCACACGGTCACACCAGTCACATATTTTTGACTCTATATAAATAAGGTGGCTGAGTTCCGGTTATTATGTTCCCTCCTCCCTTATATACATATTCCAGTAAAATGGCACCTGCATTGTACGTGATTAAAATTTAATTTAAAATTTATATTTAACAAAGTAATTAAATAATTATTTTCTGAAATGATAATTAAAATAAAATTTTAAAATAATCACAGTGATGTATTAATTAAGATAAATAGATTACATAATTAAATAATGATAACAATTTATAAAATCTTTACAATAATATAATTATTGATTTTTTTTTTTTATCTATGTAATAATAAATAGGTAATTTGAGTTTTATAGAAATTCTTCTAAATACCTTATATTAATTGAAAAAAAATTGAAACTCATAATTAATAGGTAATTTGTGTTAGAATTTTATAAAAACTTTTTTTTATAATTCTTTTTATATATATTAATAAATATTTTTTATATTAATAAATAAATACTGAAACTCTTTGTACTTTTAATAATAATATAGATATATATGCATATCATTATAATTAGGGGTGCACACTTTTTGGATTGGACCAGTTTGAGAATATTTTGGAACAAAATTGTTCTTAGTGATTCCATAAAAATTAGAACCGAATCAAACCGTGAAACTAATGGTACCAAATTGAACCAAATCCTGATAAAACTGTTTGGTTCAGTTCAATTCCACGGTTCTAAGATTTTTTTATAATTCAATCTAATATATGTATATAATTAAAAATTTATATTATATGTAAAATATTTTTCTATTATAATATATATCTTTAGGGAGGCGATATCCATACTCTACTTTTCAACATTTGAATTATAATCTTCAATGAAATGACAATTTTATCATTAACTTTATAAGTAAATAATTATTACTTTTTAAATGACATAACTATTCTTTCAAATTTTGTCTCCTTATCTTTAATCTTTAATGTTTTAAGTATCTTTTGACGACACAAATAAAATAAAATAAAAATTGAATAATTTTTTTTTAAGGGACCAAAAATAAAATAAAATATTATTATGCTAAATAAATTGTCTCTTTTGATCAAATAAAAAAAATAAAAAGTAACCATTTAAAAAAAATTATCTCTTTTGACATGAAAAATAAAATCCCAAAAAAAATATATTTATTGAAGAAATTATCTTTGTTGTCAAGATCCCAGAAAATAGTAATAATAAAAAAAATGTACTAAAGGAAGATGATTAATATATATATATATATATATATATATTGAATAAATTATCTCTTTTGATAACACCCAACAAAAAAGAGGTTATTTTTTTGAATAAATTATTTCTTTTGACCGGACACATAAAAAATTACCAAAAAATAAAGTTATGTCTTTTGACATAATTAAAAAATAATAATTTTGTTGAATAAATATCTCTTTCGATTGTACCAAAAAAAAAAAAAAAAAAAAAAAAAAAAGGGTTCCTATGGAATAAATTATCCCTTTTGACTACTAAAAATAAAATTATTAATATGGAATAAATTACTTTCTTTGGGAGGACTTCCCAAAAAAACAAAAAGAAATGGTAAAAAAAAAAAAAATAGTAGTAAAGAAGGTAAAGAAGGTAAAAATAAAATAATAATAAAGTTATATAAAGGGTAATTATGACATTATAAATTAAGGAATTGTACATTAATGAATTGAAGGACTTTCTTATCATTTCTTTTAAAAAAAAATGATAAATGGAGTGCAATTAGAGAGTCGTATTTTTATTATATATTAATTATGAAATATAGTTGAGTTGTTCAAAGACTAATCTTATTATTCTATTATTTATATAAAACAAAATATATAAATATATATAAAATAATAAAACGATTCGGTTTGGTTTGGTCTTATAAAAACTCTAATTGTAACCTCTGTTCTATATTTTTGGAACGGGAACAAAATTTAACCATGAAAAAACTAAACAAAACTTATAGGTCCGGTTCGATTTATCAGATTAAAATTGTGACTTTATGTAATTTTCATCAACATTAATATTGCTATGTTACTCTTCATCTAAGGGTTCAAACTTACGCACTACCAATATTTTATAAAATGTTGGAAATGATAGAATTTAATAGAAATTTACTCCCTCAAAAAAAAAAAAAATTAATAAATAAATAAATTAACGACTTGGTCAACTGTACATATATGTCTAACAAGGTACAAGCCATATTAATGAGCAGAGTAGACTCTTCCACGTCCACGTGTATTGTCCGTATCTATTATATATATATGTTAACACATCCGCCTTCAACAGTTAATCATAACTTACATACAACACTGAGCAGCTAAAGCCATTATGTGTGCTCCATTTTTATTCATAGTCATTTCTCTGCTCCTATCTTCACCATTTTCATCTTCAACACTTCTTAGACTAACCAAAGGCTTATCCCTCTCCGTTGAAAAACCAAATAACGTTTTAATTTCAGCGAACGGCGTTTTCTCTTCGGGGTTCTATCAGGTGGGCAAGAACGCATATTGCTTCGCAATATGGTATAGTCAATCATTAGATGATGGAAATCACACAGTGGTTTGGATGGCCAATCGAGACACACCGGTTAATGGAAGACGCTCAAAGCTCTCCCTGCTAAAAACTGGTAATATTATCTTGACAGATGTTGATCAGCGTATTTGGGCCACCGAAACCACGACGACTTCTTTGGTGCAGCTGGAACTTTATGATACTGGTAATCTTGTTCTTCATACTTTGGAGGGTAAAATCCTTTGGCAAAGCTTTAATTCACCAACGGATACTCTTCTTCCTCTACAACCACTCACCCAAAACACAATGCTTGTTTCATCAAGAAGCCAAAGCAATTACTCTTCCGGTTTCTACAAGCTCTATTTCGATGATGACAATGTGCTCCGCCTCCAATTTGATGATCTTGAAAAATCCAGCTTTTATTGGCCTAGCCCGTGGGCGCAACCATGGGATCTTGGAAGGATCACGTACAACAACAGTAGAATTGCAGTACTGGATCCCTCCGGCCATTTCAAGTCATCTGATAATTTTAAGTTCTCGGCTGCAGATTTGGGCACAGGGCCTAAAAGAAGATTGACTGTTGATGTTGATGGCAACCTTAGATTGTATAGTCTAAATAAGGGAGCTTGGGTTGTTACATGGCAAGCAATGTCCAACCCATGCAGTGTTCATGGCATTTGTGGGCCCAACAGTGTGTGCAATTATCATCGTCAAGGAGGTAGGAGATGCAATTGCATACCGGGATTCAAGATGAAAAATCACACAGATTGGTCTTATGGTTGTGAACCATATTTCAATGTCTTGTGCGACGAGGAGGCTGTTTTCAAGAAACATCCTCATCTTGATTTCTATAGCCAGGAAATTGGGTACTCCCGAAATGTAACCTTCGAGAGTTGTAAAGAGATGTGTTCCCAGTCTTGCAATTGCATAGGGTTTCAATACAAATTTGAAATCAAGAGTGGTTACTATCTTTGTTACGCCAAGGCTCTGTTGCTCGATGGCACGGAGGGAATTGAACATACCATGTACATAAAATTGCCCAAATCTAAACTCTCCTCCTTTGATAAGCCCACTCGAGAATTCCGATTAGATTGCTCGCAACAAGTTACAACACCCCTTTACAGAAATTACAAGAAGAAGCAAGAAAACAGCATGGTGAAATTCATGCTTTGGTTCGCCTGTGGATGTGGAGGAGTTGAGATCATTGGCTTCTTGTTTGTGCTGTATGTCTTGTATAAGGACCGTCAAGGCTCTCGTGCAACTGAGAAAGGTTACCTTCAAGTAGGAACTGGATTCAGAAAATACACATATGCTGAGCTTAAGAAGGCCACGCGCAATTTCAGCATAGAGATTGGGAGAGGAGGCAGTGGTGTTGTATATAAAGGTACTTTGTCTGACAATAGAGTTGCAGCAATCAAGCGTCTTACGGAAGCCAATCAGGGCGAAGAAGAATTCTTAGCAGAAGTAAGCACCATTGGGAGGCTTAATCACATGAACCTGACAGAGACTTGGGGTTATTGTGTGGAGGGAAAGCACAGGCTTTTGGTGTATGAGTACATGGAGCATAGTTCTTTAGCAGAGAACATAACTTCCAACACACTTGATTGGAAGAAGAGGTTTGAAATTGCTTTGGGTACTGCAAAAGGCCTAGCTTATTTACATGAAGAATGCTTGGAGTGGGTTTTACACTGTGATGTAAAGCCTCACAACATACTCTTGGACTCCAATTACCAACCCAAAGTGGCCGATTTTGGGATGTCTAAACTCTTCAACAGAGGTGGGATTGGTAATTCTAGCTTCTCTAGGATGAGAGGAACTAGAGGTTACATGGCTCCGGAATGGGTTTACAATCTTCCCATCACATCCAAAGTTGATGTCTATAGCTATGGCGTTGTCATGTTGGAGATGATAACGGGAAGAAGCCCGACTGCTACTGTCCATGCCGTGGATGATAATGAGGGGATGGAGCAGAGAAGGTTGGTCACATGGGTGAGAAAGAAGATGCATGAAACTACAGGAAATGGATCATGGATCGAAGAAATCATAGACACTGCCATGGATGGTGAATATGACAAAAATAAGATGGAACTCCTGGTTAGAGTGGCTTTGCAATGTGCAGAGGAAGACAAAAATGCAAGACCCACCATGAGTAAGGTAGTTGAAATGCTTTTGGCTCATGAAAATGATGAGTTTGAAAAGTCATCCATTCCTTGTATTATAGATGCATGTGATAGTTTGATATTTGAGTACGATGTTGAGGAATGTGATTTGGAGGAATGTGCAGAGGAATGAGTAGATCGAAGAATTCTTAGGAAAATAAATGCAACTTATCTTACTCTAAATCCTACGATCCCACTGCCCCACCTTCTCCAAATAATTTTAGGTTATTTCTTGTTGTAATGTGCTTTACATTTGTATTTCTAAACTTTAAATCATCAATTTGAAATCTATTCTACTCCAAATTATTGACATTACAGAAATTCCATTGACAATGGGAGAGAAAATGGGAACCATATAAACCTATCTCAAGAATTGTTGAGATGGTACCATTCATTCTTGATATGCTTGAGCTTATGAACTCCCTTCTCCCTTTCATCAACTGGATATCTTGTTGCATCTCCACAACTTCATTTTCTATCTCATTTATGGAGAATTATGTGGTTTCTTAAAAAATGTTAAAGGGCATTAGACAGGGGGACCCAATATACCCTATCTATTTGTATTAGCCAGTGTCTCTTTTACATTATTAACCCAATACAACCCTATTGCAATTTCAGTGATAATTACCATTGTCACGTTCCATTCTATATTATTACAAAATTTGAAAATAATTGTTTGAGCCATTTTCTGGTACTTTACTTCCTCTCTATCTGTAGTTCTTGAATGGTTTTCTCAATCTGCTGGCAAGGAGAAATAAGCTCCTATAAGCTTGCATTTGCCTCATTCAATAAAAATGATTAAGCATGCTTGTAGCTAGAAAGAAATGTGGGAATATTTATACAACAAAAAGTTTAGAAAAACATCTAAATTTCAACTTTTATCAAATTTGAGAAAAAAAAATATTTTAATGCTCCTTCATTCCATCATTAAATATATGTGGCAGCCCGACATACCATGTTATTAATATGCCACTGCAATGAAAATATAACAAACAAACTAGTTTATTGAGGAAAATTTTGAGCAATGTGGACTCATTTCTCTTAATGGTTAATTTTCATTGGCCGAGCATACAAATATCCTAGGCGAATATGAGATCCAAAATTTTAAAACACCGTAGTAATACAAATTTTTGGGTCCTAGTAATACAAATTTTTTTGCCCAAATTGGAGGCCTTAGTCGACCGTCTGGGTGACGGTTGCCTCGGCCCAAGGCTGACCCTATGAGCATATCAATGACATGACACGCTCGGCTCATTCAATATATTCTCGACACTAAATTGATTTCATTTTTCATTTAAATTAATTAATTAATTATTATTATTTTTATGCAATAGTCTGAGTGTATATGATAGCATCAAATCATGTTTCTAGACAAGGACATTTTAGGAAGACCACTATATGAGACCTAACCTAAACAACTAGTTGGGGGCATAGAGTCAATTACACGTTAAAAATTGGTTGATAAGGAAGAATCTCTTGGGGTCTCCACTCTTCACATCATCCACTCACCTTTCACAAGTAACAAATCAAGTTCAAAAACTCAACTTCTCCACTTCCTAACATCTTCTCCCACCCTACATGTCCCCTGTGACAATAATACACCAAAGGAGCGTAATTCTTTGACTAGTCAATAATGGACCTTCTATAGTTCTGACCCATGATTTTAGGTGCCGCTGTTAAATTCTTTGGATGCAAAGAGATAATGACAATGACCAATTCCATTCCCGTGATTGATTAGACCAATTAGAAAGTTAGAATATGGTAAGTTTTAAATTAATTTTTTTTTAAATATCCATATAATATACCAATAATATTATCCGATTGACATATTCTTAAACTGAATAGAGACAGTTGGTCGATACTAAAAAAGACTCATGCCAAAGATGACTCGTCCTCGTCAACTATAGTATTGCGTGGATGTATATCCTCTTGAATTATGTGTTGATGGCTGCTTTGGATTTTTTTGATAAATTAAATGTTCTCTTGATACGTGGTACAATTTTCGTCTCTGGTATTAGTCAACCAAATTCAATCATCATACAAAAAAACTTTGGCTATTGAGTTTACACTGACTCATCTTTTTGGCTTTGGCTGGTTCAATTCATGATACTCAAAGTCAAAGAATTTTTATTTATTTATTTATTTATTTTTTCAACATCTAAGTTCCAACATTCTGAGAATTCTCACGAATTTTTGTTTTCCTGTTATGTCTTTCTTTTTACCATGTCATGTTGATAATTTTTGCTAAAATCTTTAGCATGGTGGTATCCTCCACCTTCTTAAAGGAAATATTGGGAGTTCAAGTTCTACTAAGAATGTGGGTTGATCGTTGAAGTAAAATTTTTCGTTTAGACTTTCAATTAATTTGTTTTCCTGTTATGTCTTCCTTTCTATTATGTCATGTTTATAATATTTGCTAAAATCTTTAGCATGGTGGTATCCTCCACCTTCTTAAAGAAAATATTGAGAGTTCAAGTTCTACTAAAGATGTGTGCTGATCGTTAAGGTAAAATTTTTCGTTTAGACTTCCAATTAACCAGCTCTATTTTTATAAAAATATAAAAGACACACAATTTCTATCTTATCACCAATAATTACAACCTAGTCACGTCCTCTCTACCTCACATGATTAACCCCTCAAGATTGAAGGTTTGATAACCTACATAAGAACAAAATGAGTGTATAAATTATTTGTCAAGACACAAAAATAAAAAATAAAAATAAAAATAGAGTAATATTACTCTTAGATCTCTCAAGATTGAAGGTTTGAATAACCTACATAAGAACAAAATGAGTATATAAATTATTTGTCAAGACACAAAAATAAAAAATAAAAATAAAAATAAAATAATACTACTCTTAGATCTCCCATATCAAAATATCTTTTATAAATAGAGTAATCATAATAATACTAATACGAGTCTTATTGGAAGATTGTGACCATCAATTTGAGCGAGAGTCCACTCAATGAATGGTCAACTACTACTTTTGACCGCCGCTAAAGACCGGTGCATTAAATCTGACACCCAGTAGGCCCACTCAATGAATGGCCACCTACGATTTTTGACCGGCACTAGAGACCCGGTGCATTGAATCTGACACCCAGTAGGCCCACTCAGTGAATGGTCACCAACTATTTTTGACTCTTCAAATGTCTTCTGAATTTGAATCATCGTTCACATTGGTCACATACTTTTGAGTTTGAATTTAGCAGTCACACGTTTTTTAAGTTTGAACTTGCAATCCTTTGTTACTCTGTAAATAAGGTGGCTGAGTTATAGTTACTAATATAAAATGGTACCGTAGTAAAATTTAATTTAAAATTAATATTCAATAAAGTAATTCAGACATTATTATATTTTTAAAGTGTTTTGTCCAAAAAACTCAATAACAAACTCTTTTGAAGACTTAAACGAACATACAACCATTAAAATGGTAACTTTATGCAATTTTCATCAACAGTAGTATTGCTTTGTTACTTTCATCAAAGGGTTCAACAAACTTACGCACTACCAATATTTATAAATTGATGGAAATGATAGAATTTAATAGAATGACCCCAATTTACTCCCATAAAAAAAAATAATAAATAAAAATAAATAAAAAGGGACTTGGTCAACAATACATAGATGTCTAAAAAGATACAAGGCATGTTAATGAGCAGTGTAAACTCTTCCACGTCCATGTGAGTAATTGTCGGTATCGATTTTATATATTAACACATCCGCCTTCAACGAGCTAATCATAACTTGCATACAACGAGCTAGTCATTATGCGTGCTCCATTTTTATTCATTGTCATTTCTCTGCTCCTATCTTCACCATTTTCATCTTCAACACTTCTTTCAATAACCAAAGGCTCATCCCTGTTTGTGGAGAAACCAAATAAGGTTCTAATTTCACCAAACGGTGTGTTCTCCTCTGGATTTTATCCGGTGGGCAACAACACGTATTGCTTTGCAATATGGTACAGTCAATCGTTGAATGATAGAAGTCACACGGTGGTTTGGATGGCCAATCGAGACCGACCAGTTAACGGAAGACACTCAAAGCTCTCTCTGCTAAAAACTGGTAATATAATCTTGACAGATGCTTATCGTCTTATTGTTTGGGCCACCGACACCACGACGACTTCTTTGGCGCAGCTGGAACTTTATGATACTGGTAATCTTGTTCTACATACTTTGGAGGGTGAAATTCTTTGGCAAAGCTTTAATTCACCAACGGATACTCTTCTCCCTCTACAACCACTCACAAAAAACACAATGCTTGTTTCATCAAGAAGCCAAAACAATTACTCTTCCGGTTTCTACAAGTTCTATTTCGATGGTGACAATGTGCTCCGCCTCCGATTTGATGGTCTTAAAGTCTCCAGCATGTATTGGCCTACCCCGTGGTTGCAACCATGGGAAAATGGAAGGTCCACGTACAACAACAGTAGAATTGCAATACTTGATCCCTCTGGCCATTTCAAGTCATCTGATAATTTTAAGTTCTCGGCTGCAGATATGGGCACAGGGCCTAAGAGAAGATTGACTCTTGATGTTGATGGCAACCTTAGATTGTATAGTCTAAATGAGAAATTGAGTGCTTGGGTTGTTACATGGCAAGCCAAGTCCAACCCGTGCACCATTCATGGCATTTGTGGACCCAACAGTCTGTGCAATTATCATCGTAAAGGAGGTAGGAGATGCAATTGCATACCGGGATTCAAGATGAAAAATCACACAGATTGGTCTTATGGTTGTGAACCATATTTCAATCTCTTGTGCGACGAGGAGGCTGGTTTCATCAAACTTCCTCATCTTGATTGCTATGGCCAGGATATTGCGTACTTCCCAAATCAAACCTTCGAGAGGTGTAAAGAGAAGTGTTCCAAGGATTGCAATTGCAAAGGGTTTCAATTCAAATATGACAGACCTAATGGTTACTATCTTTGTTACACCAAGGCTCTGTTGCTCGGTAGCTCGGAGGGAATTGAAGAAACAATGTACATAAAATTGCCCAAATCTAATCTCTCCTCCTATGATAAGCCCACTCAAGAATTACGATTAGATTGCTCGCAACAAGTTACAACACCCCTTTACAGAAATTACAAGAAGAAGAAAGAAAACAGCAAGGTGAAGTTCATGCTTTGGTTCGCCTGTGGATGTGGAGGAGTTGAGATCATTGGTTTCTTGTTTGTGCTGTATGTCTTGTATAGAGACCGTCAACGCTCTCGTGCAACTGAGAAAGGTTACCTTCAAGTAGGATCTGGATTCAGAAAATACACATATGCTGAGCTTAAGAAGGCGACGCTCAATTTCAGCATAGAGATTGGGAGAGGAGGCAGTGGTGTTGTATATGAAGGTACTTTGTCTGACAATAGAGTTGCAGCAATCAAGCGTCTTACGGAAGCCAATCAGGGCGAAGAGGAATTCTTAGCAGAAGTAAGCACCATTGGGAGGCTTAATCACATGAACCTAATAGAGACATGGGGTTATTGTGTTGAGGGAAAGCACAGGCTTTTGGTGTATGAGTACATGGAGCATGGTTCTTTAGCAGAAAACATAACTTCCAACACACTTGATTGGAAGAAGAGGTTTGAAATTGCTTTGGGTACTGCAAAAGGCCTAGCTTATTTACATGAAGAATGCTTGGAGTGGGTTTTACACTGTGATGTAAAGCCTCAGAACATACTCTTGGACTCCAATTACCAACCCAAAGTAGCAGATTTTGGGCTGTCTAAACTCTTCAACAGAGGTAACATTGGCAATTCTAGCTTCTCTAGGATGAGAGGAACTAGAGGTTACATGGCTCCGGAATGGGTTTTTAATCTTCCCATCACATCCAAAGTTGATGTCTATAGCTATGGTGTTGTCATGTTGGAGATGATAACCGGAAGAAGCCCGACTGGTACTGTCCATGCCATGGATGATAATGGGGGGATGGAGCAGAGAAGGTTGGTCACATGGGTGACAGAGAAGATGCATGAAACTACAGGAAATGGATCATGGATCGAAGAAATCGTAGACACTGCCATGGATGGTGAATATGACAAAAATAAGATGGAACTTCTTGTTAGAGTGGCTTTGCAATGTGCTGAGGAAGACAAAAATGCAAGACCCACCATGAGTAAGGTAGTTGAAATGCTTTTGGGTCATGAAAATGATGAGTTTGAAAAGTCATCCATTCCTTGTATTATAGATAGAGCTACTAATGAATCGAGCTGTTCATGAACAACTCGGGCTTGACTCGTTAAGGGTTTAACTTGGGCTCGTTCATTTAGTAAATGAACCGAGCTCGAGCTCATTTTTCAAGCTCATTTAATTAATAAGCCGAACTTGAACAACGTTAAACTCGGCTCGTTGGCCATATATATATTTTCATTTATATTTAAAAGGTTGGCCCATATAATATATATGTTTGGCCCACTTACATTCTTTCGTTAATTAGGCCCAAAAATTTATAATCATTGGCCCATACCCCATCCAAATAAGATTCAATCTCATTCATTATATTAAAATCCATCTCAACCATTGGTTTTGATAATCTTTAAGAGATAATAATAAAACCCTAAAATAAGAGGACTGCCGCACATAAGGCACATCGTCTTTAGCTTCGTTGCATATCGTCTTTCAGATCCATGATTACGCCAACATAACTCCACAAGCAATACAACTTGCCCACTTTCTCTCTCTTAAACGGATCAACTCCATTGCATAATCCACCGGCACATCTCAAAAAATCACACAACTCTCTCCCTCTCTCTCTTTTCTTAAACGGATGTGATGGTGAAGCTATGGTGGAATATATCTAGAGAGTCGAAATCCTTGTAAGGTCTAATTTTGTCTAGAAAAGTTGTTGGTTTTTTTTTTTTTTTGGCGATTGAGATGTTATCTCATAAAAGAGGGGATCTGATTTCTAAATCTGTACGTAACCGAGCTCGAGCTTCTTGAAACTATACCGAGCTCGAGCATGGATAAGTCAAGATTGCCCAAGCCCGAGCCCGAGCTCGAACACCACTCATGAAGAACCGAGCCCGAACAACCTAAAGCTCAATTCGGTTCATTTGCAGCCCTAATTATAGATGCATGTGGTAGTTTGAAATTTGAGTACGTTGTTGAGGAATGAGTAGAGGACCAAGATGCAAGGTCCACCATAAGTAATTAAGGTAGGAGAGGTACTTTTGGTAATGGCTTTTAAAAGAGTTGGTGTTGGTATGTATTTGGATCATATATGGTAGTTCAAAAAATCGAGTATATTAACTATTTATATATATATATATATATATATATTGGTTTCCAAGATATTATCTTCTTAATCGTAGCAACAAAGCTAGATGGAAGAATTCTTAGGAAAACAAATGCAACTTATCTTGCCCTAAATCCTAAAATCCCTCTACCCCACCTTCCCCAAATAATTTTAATTTATTTCTTACTATAATGTGCTTTACAAAAATATTTCTAAAGTTTTAACCATAAAATGTCTTTTACGAGGAGCTAAACACCACGTGGAAATGCATTCACGAAGGGTAAATAATCACTTTTTTTTACAAGAAATATTGATCCTCGTAGGAGACTAAAATATTAGCCATGGAAGATACTTTTGTCTATGCAGTGAACTTATTTACGATATGCATGTACCCTCATTAATAATTAATTTACGAGGTACTTGGCTAGTCGTTAATACATCTTAATATTTACAAGACACCATGCATGTTGTAAAAAAGAAAAAAAAATTATAACAAATATTTTTATTTACGAGTTTCAAGATCCCCATAGATAACACATTTAAAAAAAAAAAAAAGAAAAGAAAGAAGCACCCATAAATACTACATAATTATCTACACAACCTACAATTGATAAGAATTTCAACTAAACACACTATAAAATAATAACAATTCTTAGTTAATACCAATAAATAAAACAATCCATTCAAATATAACATTAGACATATCAAAAGATTAAACATTTTCACAATAAAAAAATTCGATCATTGTTTAATATGCCAAAATAGAAAAGAAAATCCCTTTTGTCAAAAACACCATGGATTCTATCAATTTCCTAGCACTTGATCTACATTATGCACTTGTCAAAAGTACCACCACATTATACATGGTACAAAATCTGAGCAAGTAGTTGCATCCTCCTAGCACTTGAGTTTTAGTCTGCACTTGTCAAAAATACTACCTCATTGTCCATGGTAAAAATTCAAGCAAGTAGCTGCATCACACGAGTCTCAATTTCTGTTTGCTAATAATCTTAAGAACTTTAAGTGAAAAACAAACAAACAAAAATAAAAATAAAACAAGAAACAAAAAACTTAAATATTATGTGATATAAATATTGAAGATTCATAATAGTATCCTCAACTAGAGATAAAATTAAAATTTAACTTAAGATACAAGAAAATCATGTTAAAAGATGAATTAGGTAGAAAATTGAATTCAAGACTACTTGGTTCCAGTGGTCAACTATTTGGTCCATATCCAAGTACAACCTAGATAATAGTACATAAGTCCCTTTGGAACATAAGGTCAAGAGGAGTGGCACATCTAGGTAAGATCACATTGATTTTACTAGATTGTATATTGTAATTAGTAGTTTTCACAAGGGCAATGTGCTCATTTCATTGTAATAGTAATTGTAACATAATAAACAACATGAGTGAGGGAAGAAACTTCTAAGTTCTCTTACACAAATTTCCAAATTAGTGTCTCAATCTTCTTCTCTAGAACCTAATCTTTACAGAATTAAAACTGAGGGGGAGAGATTTCCTAGTTATACAAAACTATTAAGAAAATTATAAAACTAAGAGTATGACACTTTCGGTCCAGCATGGAAAAACACTTTTTTTTTTTCTTTCCATGATAGCACCATCAATCCAAACAACACAATTACTACTTGTGTATGATTTGGTTGCTTGAGTATCTTACCTATAAAAAATAAATAAACAAAATAAAACATATACCAAAGGAATGAACAAAGCCTGTGGGGAAAATACTAAATTTTCCAATTATATCCTTAGCAAGTAAAAGGAAAGTAAGGTAGAAACCCGAAAAAAAAAAGAACAAATAATATTAACAACAAAGCAGTAGGTGCATTTTCTTACTCTAAAGCTACCCATTGCAATAGTTGAACAAAATCAATACTTGATAACTAACTATCCCTCATTTCTACTTCCATCATTTACATAAATCATATGATTGATCAGTTAGGTCACGTAAGTAGATTTCTCAAAGTTTAACTCATTCATTTGATTAAAGTAATTGTCTATTGGATTTTACTCATTTACAAACCTGTATTTATAGTACATATGAACACAATAAAAAAATCCCAATTGTAATTTTTTTTTTTTTTTTTTTTTTTTTCCCGAGGATGAAGAAATAGAACCTAAAAATCCCAATTACATTTTCTAGCAAAGAAGAATATTGTATAGAAATTAGTTGTAAAGATGGAAAGATAAAATAACGTGAAGTTACTATGGCGGAAAGCAGCAAACTTCTAGAATAAAAAGGCAGAACTCATGTTGTTCTTAGATAGTGAAGTATAGGATTGCATTTTTATATATGTATTATATATAAATGTCACCAAACCCGTAATTAGTCTAGGGCAAAGTGTTTACTCTATTATTTTTGGCCCAATGGAAAAACGACATGTGGTGAGTTCTAATGAGCTTGCCACACTACTTTGATGCTTTAAAATGTCCAAAAGAGAAAGCGTGATATTGAATTGCTAAAGTTTGATCTTGTGTCATCCACTAATAAAGAGGAAGCATGTGGCGAGTTCCAATGGAACTTACCACGCTGGATCGCAACTCTAATAAGTTATTATTAGAGTATTAAAGCTATTTAATTTTATACAGCAATCAAAGACAAGTGGGCCAGTACAATCCTACCATATAGAGTTTTCTATCCTAAAAGAAAAGAGGTGAGTCCTATTAGGACTTCCCATCTTTAAAGTGATGGCCTACAAATTCCTATTTGGAATGAATATAACCACACCTGGTGAGTTCCACTGAGCTTACCATAGTTCTGACCATGGTATATCAATTCTTTTTAAGAGTGATTATCATGGTTTCAATAAAATAGAAACTTACCAAGTTTGGTAAAATTAAGGTTGATTCAGCCAGATAAAGAAGAACGTGGGGTTAATAGTCTCCTTATTTTTAAGAGACTTCAACAACGGTTTAGCTAAGTCAGACAACTTTACTAAAAGAAATGAGACATGGAATTTAATTAGTTTATATATATATATATATTTATTAGACTTAACCCACGATGAAGTAACCACTGTGAAAAAGGAATCCATGACGCCATGAGTTCTAAAATCCAGATGAGGCAAGGTTGAAGGGAAGTTGCTAAAATTAAGGAAGTGTACTTCAACCACGACCCACGATGTCAAATTAATAGGAGAATAGAAGCTAACCACGATGTCGTGAAGGTCAGCCTAAAATGAAGGAGGTGTAGCCCATGGAAGGAAAGGGTGTGGGATGATTTTTATCAACGGCCGAACCTTTCTTTTGGTTCAGAATGACCGAATTTTTCCTTTGGTTCAGAATGGCCAAAGCTTTTTTTTTTTCCTTCAGAACGGCCGAACCTTTCCTTCAGAATGGCTGAACCTTTCCTTTGGCTCAGAAGGGCTAAACCTTTCCTTTGCTTCAGAACGGCCGAACCTTTCCTTTAGTTCAGAAGGGCCAAACCTTTTCTTCAGAATGGCTGAACCTTTCCTTTGGTTTAAAAAGGCCGAACCTTTCCTTCAGAACGGCCGAACCTTTCCTTTCCTTCAGAAGGGCCGAACCTTTCCTTCAGAAGGGATGAACCTTTCCTTCAGAACTATCGACCCTTCCTCACGAATTTGCACATTTGACTCTCTTTGTAAGGTTTCAGGGGGCCAAAGATCGTATATTCCTAAGTAAAAGGAAGATTAACCAAAGGTGGTAAGACCAAAGTTGACCAAGCAAGGTAATTGGGCTGCATTTTCTCCTAAATTATAGGAGGCTTCAACAGTTAATTTGGTTAAGTCAACTACGTGGCTAAGAGATGTGATCTACAGAAGAAAAGGAAGTGGGTTGGATAAATATATATATGTGTACAAATATATATATATATATATATATATATATATATATATATATTCTGGAAAACTACCCACGATGAAGAAGCTGCTAAAATCCAGGAGTTCATGGCGCCATGAATTCCAAAGCTTAGAAGGAAAGTCTTAAAATGGGAAATTACCAAAGTTCAAGGGACGTGGGTAATTATATATTTCTGGTGTGTGTGTGTGTGTGTGTGTGTGTATATATATATATATATATATATATACTGTTTACACCATAAATATTTTCTGGCTGGAAAGGTTTGTCGTGGCCAATCCCATTGGAAAGGTGATATGCAAAAGTGCAATCATGAGGTAACATGTAGTTTCATCAAATGAAGCCATTTGGTACAAGATCTACAGTTGGAAAGACGTGGACTTTACAAGGGGACACGTGGCAAACATCTGGAAAGCCATGTGTACCTTTAACTTAGTCATCAAGAATGATAACTCCCCCACTCCTATAATGTCACCTAGTTTGTAGGAGTCACTCCAAGAATAAGGCAACCACTTGCTTTATTTAGGTTAAGAGGTTGCTAAAAATTAGCAAAGTGGGCTAAAAACATCATGCATTTACCAAAGAAAGATGAGAAAAATGTGGGACGCGTGGTATGATCTGGACCTTCCAGATAGAATTTCTCAACTACTGGAACTGTTGTCTTTCCATTTAGGCATTACAAAATGTGGGATAAAGCCTACAAACATGTATTTAACCGCCAAAGTCCACTATCTATCAATTATAAATCATGGGAGAACATGTTCTTACATGTGTTAACACTATGAGAACACTAAGGAAGACATAGGACACATGGTAAGATCCGGACCTTCCAAGTGGAAGTTCTTAACTGCTGCTGTAACTGCTGGAACTGCTGCCTTTTCATCTGGGCAGTTACAAAGTGTGGGATAAGACCTACAAACATGCATTCAACTGCCAAAATCCACTATCTATCAGTTATAAGTCATGAGAGAATATGGTTTTACACTTGGCAACATTTAGAGAAGGTTGAAAGATCATGGGACACATGGCAGTTTGAGATTTGGCTACGTGGAAGCTGCTGAAGCTTCCACATCAAGCTGCTACATGCATGGGAAGCTCTATAAATAGAGCACTTATGCTTCACTTGCAAACCCTGTCAACACACACAACCAACAGCACTTCAATTACTTTACATTCATGTATCTTTACATTCATGTAATGCACTTTCAATATGTTTAATTTAAGTCTTGCACTTATTATTCCTACTTTTCAGCACTTTACTTTCAAGTCTAGCACTTTCAATATAGCTTTCCCTTCCACTAGCCATAGTTCAGTGTCCTTTTCCAAGGTAAAAAGAACCTTTGAAGGTGGTAATTCTAGTTTTCCATTCAATCGCCTGATCCCTACAATCTCCTACTGGATAGTTGTTCGGATATCCACTTTAGAATGACTGCAGTTCCTGGCACGCCCAACATTCACCCCTACTTTCCATTCACCTGGAAAGCGGAAACCACTCTTTTTTGTGAGCCGAACATATTGGCACGCCCGGCGAGACATTTTAGACAGACTGTTCAATGACCGATGGAAGAAGGTAAGGCAAGCCTGTCCAAGACCCTGCCGAACTAGAAGAGATGTAAGTCAGTGAACTTCCAGTGAAAAGTTCATGATTTGCACCTGATGAAAATGATATGGTGGAAAAATTTGCTCAAATAATGGCAAATGGACCCATCATGGACAACATCCGCATGATGGCAATGCAACAAGATAAGTTTGTGCAAGACCAAGCTAGAGTCGCTGAAGACTTAGCCAGAGTTACGCAAGACCAATCTAAGGCTAGTCAAGACCATGCAAAAGCCGCTCTTGCTAACGAGCGAAAGTTAGAAGAAATGGTAAACCGAATCTCTCAAAGGTTCGAGTCTATGTTGGAACGGACCCTTGGAAACTTTAACCAAGGTTTGGCCCCTCGGCCAAACAATTCTAAAGGGTCTCAACAGTCGGCCTTCCAAGTTAGCAGGCGGGCCACATTTGTTGAAGGAAGTTCCTCTCAGCAACATGCAGGGCCGTTCCCTCCAACTCAGTAGCAGGTATAATCCTTTCCAATGGCACAGACTTACATTCCAGCCGCACCTGTGACTGCTCCAGTGACACAGATGACTGTTCCACAAGCTGTGCCCATGCCAACCATCCAGCAAGCCTGTGACATTTTCACAATAGACTTGACATGATAAGCCTAGCCAACCATGGCCATACCACATCCTTCAAGCACAACAGAATATTCCACCTGTAAACATTTAGCCAGCTGCACCTGCTCCAGCAAGGCCACCTATGCTCATTCCTATGGCGGTTGGGGGGTAACCTTTTCCAAGGGAGCCACTTCTTGACCAAGGAGGAAGGAACCGTGGCAGGAATAACTATACAGATGCCAACCCCTTACTTATGGCGGGTGGGGGGTATCAAGTGGCCAATCAACCTCAAGGTTGGCCAGACAACAACCTTCCACAGCCTATGGCGCTTGATAGAGACCAATTTGCAGAATTCTTTCAACAGGAATTTGGCTTAACTCGAAGGGGTGGAAGACCAACTTACAGAAAGCCCTATCCAGAGTTTACTGATGAAGTTGAATTTCTAAGGAATTTCAGAATTCCAGAGTTTGTAACGTTTAATAGAGAGGGCGAACAGTCTACCTTGGAACATATCAGTCAGTTCACTGTCTAATGTGGAGAAGCAGTAGCCAATCCATGGCTGAAAATACACTTGTTTCCAAACACACTGACTGGATATGCTTTCAGGTGGTATTCCAACTTGCCAGCCAACTCCATCTAAAGTTGGCAGCAATTTGAGGACTCATTCTCTACTCAGTTTTATAGAGCTGAGCCCGAAGTGTCCATAGCAGACCTTTCCAGACTTCATCAACTACTTGGAGAGTCGGTGATGAGCTTCCTTTCCAGATTCAGGCGGGCCAAGTTCAAATGTAATTTGTCTTTGCCGCTAGAAGAGTATGTAAAGATGGCTGTGAACGGCCTAGAATTTGAACTTCGCAAGAAGTTTGAAGGTATACAATTTCATAACTTATTTGACTTAGCCGGTAGAGTAGCTAAGTATGAAGAGCTCCTTCGTGAGGAGCAAGATCGGAAGAGCTCTTCCAAGGGCACTTACTATCGTGATCCTAATTATGAGGTGTATACCACTAAAACTGAAGGGGAGTTTGAAGTAAATGTAGCCGAGCTCAACATAAAGAGGGCTTATACTTGTGAGGCCTTGACAAAACCAAAGTCAGCCACGGCCAACTTACAGGCCACCTCCGGTTCCAAGTGGAAGGGGGCAGACCCTTCCAGAAGTTACTCTTTTGACATCTCTAAAGCCGAGCAAATTTTTGATTTGCTCATGGCTGACAAGCAACTGATTTTCACAAAAGGCTACAAGATGCCATCGGCTTCAGAAATGGCCGAGAAAGAGTATTGCAAATTTCACAATTCATGGAGGCATTCCACTAATAATTGTGTGATTTTTCATAACATGGTGCAAGAGGCGATTGAAGATGGCAGGTTGAAGTTTTCAGAAAAAATAGAAGTCATGGGTGTTGATGAAAATCCTTTCCCCAAGGTTGTTACCACAAATGTTACTTCCCTTGCCGCAGAACACCCTAAGAAGAAGGTGGACTTGGCAAATTCAAGAGCTAGTGGAAAAATTGAAAGTCTTAAAGCTGCAGCATCCTTGGAGAAAATGGTGGCTGAGTTGGAAAAGCAACTCCGTGAGGCTCAAATAGCCTTAATCCAGCAAGGTTGTTGCCCCAAGTGTAAAATTCAGAATGAAGGCTATCATAGAGATGTTTCAAAGACGAAGCTATCTAATGATGACCGAGGCCAAAAAAGGAAGGTCCATGACTGGTTGACTTTCCAAAAGGTGGAAAACACAGATACTGTAACCATTCCAGAGAAAAAAGCCGGGTCTATCCATAAAGAAGGGCAGTAGAAAGGAGATCAGAATTCCTTCCAAGGAGTCTGGAAAGGAATATAATTTCCTATCAAATTTGATGTATGGTGGTCAACTTAAATTTCTTCCACCCGAACAAAGAATCACAAGGCTATATGTGATTCCATATTAGCTTCCTTTAAGCCCTTGTCTCCATATACAAATATATTTATTGTAAATTTTTCCTTTCCATCTTCCCTTCTTGAAATCTGTCAATCTTCTATATACTAAAAATTGATCTGATAAATTTTAGATGAAGAAGAAAAAGTACTCGATGAGAGTGAGGAAGATGAAGGTGGAAAGAAAACTACTGTAATGCCTAGCAAAATTGAAGGGGTAGCCGAAAGTGGTGATGTAAGCATTAAAAGTATTTCTTCAAGTGATGATGAAGAAGAAGAAAAACTCGAAGAAGAAAATATAGAACTACCAAAAGAAGGAGAAGATGCTTTATACAAAGCAAAGGGAAAAGAAAAGGCTTCTTAGGTATTTTCAATGTGGCTAGACCTAATTTTCATATTCTGGACCTCACGTATATTTCCTTTTGCAAGGACTAGCTATTGTCAAGAAGGAATTTCAACCCTAGTTCTCCTCTTCTGATGAAGATTCCTTTGATGAAGAAGTCGGTATTTCTAAAGGGCAAACTACTACTCAGCATTCTAGCAAAGCCCTTAAAATGCGTAGCCCTTCTGGAAAGATTGTTGGAAAAGCAAAAAGGAAAATCATGCCTGATCTAAAAAAAACAAAAGAATTTAAATAGCCGAGAGACTCTCCAAAACACAAAAAATCAAAGCCATCCAAAGAAATTGTTTTGGTAAGTCTCTGTTTTTGTTCCCTTCTAGTTTCATCACTCTAAAATGTTTATAACTCCCTTTAAACTTGACTAACAGGGCTCTTCTATGGGACTCAACTTCATGAATATCCATCTGGACTAACAAATTGCACAAGGAGAGGATCTGGCCCTTCAAGCTTCGATTATAGAAAGTTTGACCAGCAAAAATGAGAAAAGTTTGCCCATTCCAACTCCCACTATTGGAACATCCATTCCTTTCGGTACTGGTGGAACTTCTACAGGCCCTGCTCCTTCCATCCCAGAGGCAAGTCTTTACACTTTTAAACTTCGCCTCCTTTCTTTCTTTCTATCTAATAAAAACTTGTTCTCACTTCAGGCAACTCTTTCATTATCTACATTAACCTCCTTCATGGTGTAAAGAAAAACCCTTCTAGCTTTGGCCGATCTTTACAAAGTGATCAAGGCCACCAAGTCTTCCAGTGCTTCTACCTCAAGTGCCAGTGTCCTCATGCTTCCAAGGCCTTCAGATGATGCTATCATGGTAGCCAAAGAAAAACTATTGTCATATTTTGCTCATGATGTAGATGATGTTATATTTTTCCATCAGAGTCTGGCCAGCACTATAATGACCCTCAAAAAACATTCTGAATTTCCTAAGCACGTCCAAGCTTCTTTGACCAAACTATAACACCAACTCCAATTCATTGTTGCCCATGTGAGCTCTAGTTCTTCCACAATTTCTGAGTATGAAAAGAAGGCTAGGCTCAAAGATAAAGCTCTTGAGGATTTCCAACTCTCATTAGAGACCTACCTAGAAATCAAAGAGCAAGCTAAGAAGCTTATGGCCAAGAAAGAAGAATTGAATGAAGAGCTGGCTAAGATTCAAAGGGAATTGGAACAGGTGGAACATGAAGAATTTGAATTAGACCAAACAGCTAGTGCCTTTGTCAATGTATCTGAGCCTTTAAGGAAAGAATGGGAAAAGTGGGTCAATAAATTTCCACAATTTAAGGATGCTAAAGTTAAGGCATTGGCTACTCTTAAAGAATCAAGGAAGCTTTGGTTGGAAATTGGAGGTAGTCTTGCCTCTATTTGATCTCATGTGGTTCTTTTATGTGGTTGCTTTTGGAAAACTTATGGGTTAATGGATTGAAATAAGTAGATAACTTTTGAAATCACTTATATGCCCAGCTCTTAGGGTTAGCGGCTATTTTGGAATTTGTAATGAAATCAAGTATCTAATGGAATGATGTTTTATTTCTCAATTCTTTTACATGTCCCTCTTGTACAATTTATATGAAAAGTTTCTAAGTCATTGAAACTGGAAAACTCCTTCACATATATCAACAATAAGGAGTAGCCATAAAATGAATTTCCATAACAAAGGAAGCCACAATGGAAATGCACGTATATATAAGCAAGATGAACAATTTCCAATATGAACAGAACTTGGACCATGTAGTGTAGCCTCTTTCTTAATGAAATGTTCCATACTTAGGAAATTAGCTGATCTTGAAAATATAGCTAAGTCTGTTTCATGGCTCTAGCCAATGTACCTTTTCAAGTACTTAGCCTCTCCTTCTTGAAATGAATTCTTTATCCATTTTGACTTAGCTATCAGAATAGCCAAAGTATGGCCATTATGCTTCCTTTCCAACTTTTTGGTCTACTTAGAAAAGAAGGTACCAACCACATTATGTGGCCGGTTGAAAGACTTTGGCTTTTTAATCTTCATAGATGGAAGGGTTATACTCTTTTAAGTATACACCATTTATAGGATGCTTGTGGGATCCTCCATCTAGGTTTAACAATCTATAAGCTCCTTTTCCAAGGATCGTTCCACTAAGTAAGGACCATTCCAATTAGGGGTCCACTTTTCATATTCCTTGTCTTTGACTCCTGGTGGAAATCTGACTTGCCATACTAGGCCTCCTTCAACAAATGTCTTTGCCTTAACCTTCTTGTTGTATGCCCGCATGACTTTCTTCTTTTGAGCAATAATATGGTCTAAGGCATTAAGACGAACTTCATCAAGGTCTTCTAATTCCACCAACATGGCATGATTGTAATCTACTAGAGTTAGCTTATTTTGGAAAGCCACCCTTGTAAACCTAATAGTCATCTCCATTGGCAGGACGGCATCATGTCCATATATAGGTATATATGGTGTGACACCAGTACTTAATCTTTTTAAATTTCTGTAAGCCCAAAGAGCCTCAGAAAGTAGGTGATGCTACTCCCTTGGATGATTCTCAATCATCTTTTCATGGATGTTAAGAATTACTTTGTTTGAAGCTTCAGCCTGTCCATTTGATTGGGCAAAATATGGAGTGGAACTGATCATTTAGACACCACACTCAGCACAATAATCAAGAACTTTGTTTCCAACAAAGGAAAGGCCTCTGTCAGTGGTGATAGTCTATGGAATTCTAAACCTATGAATAATGTGTTTCTTGATAAAATTAATCACTGTTGACTGCTCACAGGTCTTTAATGGAATAACCTCCACCCACTTTGTAAAGTAATCTATTGCCACCACATTATGAGTATGGCCATCTGCAGATGGTGGTGTTAACTTTCCAATAAAGTCCAATGCCCACCCTCTGAATGGCCATATTTTCACTACCGGCTGCATGTTAATAGCTGGAACATTTTGGACCGAGCCATGTTCTTGACATGCAATGCAAGTTTTTGCAAACTCTATGCAATCCTTCAATATGCCTTTCCAATAATAACTATACCTTCTAAGAAGCCACCTCATCTTGATTCCAGCTTGATGCGCTCCGCATATCCCAAGGTGTGATTATGCCATCATTCTCATGGACTCATTCTTACCAAGGCATCTTAGCAAAAGTCCATCTTCTTTACTCCTTTTGTAGAGATCTCTATCAATTAAAATATAATAAGGTGCTAAAAGCTGAACTCTTTTGTCCACATTGGCACTAGGCACCTGTAAGAAATGATAATTGGTGTTCTCCAATCATTCAAGTCTAACCCATCTATATCAACATTGAAAATCTCCCATGTCTTCTTGGTAGGTTTGATTCTTTCTGGCTCGTCAGCTTGGAAATGACTTACCATCTCATGTCGTGACTCTATAGAAGGGAGAGTCCTTCTTTTGATCATGATCAAGGTCTCTTCTACACCCAGTAGGACTTTCACTCGAGAAGCTAGTTGTGCTAGATCATCAGCCTCCGTGTTCAAATGTCTTGGCAATATTTGAGTTGGAAATCATTAAACTGGCAAAGTAATTCCAAGGCCAAAGAGTGGAAAGGCCTCAAATGCCAGTTGAGACATCTATATTCTTCAGAAAGTTGGCTAAGTATCAAGTTGGAATCTCCAATAATCTGGACCTTATCCACCTTTAGCTCTAACAGGATTTCCAACCCAATAATTAGTGCCTCGTACTCAGCTTGGTTGTTTGTACACTTGAAATCCAAGAAGAAAGAAAATGTGGTTTTTCTTCCCATTGGTAAAATGATGACTATTCCAGCTCCTCCTCCATCATGAGTGCTTGACCCATCAAACGTAAGAGTCCAAGGTGTATAGTCAAGATAGAGATTATTTACCTCGTCATAAACTTCTGAATTTATCTTGGTAGAAGGATGATCTGCTAGAAATTCTGCCACCGCCCTTCCTTTGACCGTCCTTTATGGAATATATTTGAAAAAAAAACTCTATTAAAGCCAATGACCACTTTCCAATATGTCCAGTGCTTAAAGGCCTTGAGAGTATATACTTAATCAAATCTGTTTGAGAAATGATATACACGGCTACTGGCAACATATAAGTTCTCAACTTCATAGCCGCATAATATAAGGAAAGACACAACTTTTCAATGGAAGTATACCTATATTCCACTGAAGTGAGCACCCTACTTAGATAATAGATGGCTTGTTCCTTTCTTCATTCATTGTTCTGGCTAGAAGGGTTCCAATTGATTTATCAGCGGCCGATAAGTATAATCTTAAAAGCCGCTTCCTGATTGGAGGGATCATCACTGGAGGGTTGGCCAGGTAGCTTTTCAAACCTTCAAAGGCTTATTGGTGCTATTCTGTCCACTTGAATTCTTCAGCACCTTTCAATTTCAGCAATGGGGAGAAAGCATGAGTCTTTCCAGCATGGTTGGCAATGAACCTCCTTAAATATCCAACCTGGCCAAGAAATCTTTGTAGTTCTTTCTTAGTGGCCAGTGGCTTTGCTTCAATAATTGCCTTTACTTTATTTTGATCTATCTCAATACCTTTTTGTCGACCAAGAAACCCAGGAAGTTTCCAGCTGAAACCCCAAAAGCGCACTTCAAGGGATTCATCTTCAACTTATGCTGCCTCATTCTTTCAAAACCTATCTTCAAGTTATAGAGATGTTGAATCTTGGCCGAGGATTTGATGACTACATCATCAGTGTAGACTTCTAAGAAACGGCCGATCATATCATGGAAAATGGCATTCATGGCCCTTTGATATGTTGCTCTGGCATTCTTCAACCCAAATGGCATAACAACCCATTCAAAGGTTCTAATAGATCCTGGACATTTGAAAGCCGTCTAAGTAATATCTTCTTCTACAATATAAATCTCGTTGTACCCAAAATGTCTATCTATGAGTGAAAGAATTTCATTCTTGGCTGCAGAATCTACCAATTGGTCAGCAACAGGCATGGGGTATTCATCTTTTGGAGTTGCAAGATTTATATTTCGGAAATCCACACAAACCCTTAACTCGTTATTCTTCTTAATAACTGGAACTATGTTGGAAATCCAGTCAACATACCTATTGGTTCTTATAAAACCAATCTTGTGTAGCCTTTCTATCTCTTCCTTGACCTTTAGAACCACTTCTTGGGACATCCTTTTTGGAGGCTGCTTGAAAGGCTTGAAACCTTCCTTGATTGGCAGCTTATGCTCTACCAGCTCTATGGAAAGTCCTAGAATTTCCTCATACGTCCATGTAAAGCAATCTTTATATTCTTCAAGTAAGGAAATCAGTTCTTCTCTAAAGGTTGGTTCCAGAAGCTAACTGATGTTGGTAGGCTGAAGGTTTTGCTCCGTTCCAAGATTGATTTCTAAAAGTGGATCTTACAGTTCGGCCCTAAGATCATCAAGCTTTATTGGTGCTGCCTTCAAATTTGTCAGCTGGATAGCATCCAACTTATCTTCAGTATCTTCCATAATCTCCAAAACATTGGTAGAAAATGAGGTACTGGCAGCTGCAGTCCTTTCTAGCCTTAGTTCAACTAGATATGCTTTTAACCTAGCAAGGCAACAATTAACCGCTTGGCCAATTATTCTATCTTCTTTAGGTTTCTCTTCCATAAAACCTTTTGTTTAAAATGTAGTGTTGAATACCGGCCTTGGGTAGAATTATTGGCCTTGGTGTTTCTTGGAAAAGCTCCCTTACGTCCTCTTCTGTGAGAGTTCTCCTCATGGTGGCCTTCCTTAGACTACCCTTGCAATCATTTCCAATAAATCTTATTGGAACGAATTCTTCACTATATAGCTCGGCATCTGCATGGTAGATGATCGGTTGGTCAATTAAACATCAACCTTCGCAATAGCATGAATCATTGTAAAATAGGGCTATTGGTCGGGTAAGTCGAACCACTGGGACTACGCTAGTCTAAAGCAACCTAAATGTCTAGAATCATTCTTAGGATGATGAGGTGTAATAAAGAGTTGTTGATTGTTTGTCACTTATACTATGAATTGAAATATGCATTAATGAAAAACTTGTAAGAATTTAAGAGATGAAAGACGAGTAAAGAAGACTAAGGAAGTGAATCCGCCTCCTTCCCTATACACATGCTAGATTAGACCTAAATTAGGGGAAAAATAACATATGATGGTCAAGAACTACATAGCAACACATAGTTGCCATGTAAGTAATCAAGAGGTACATTAGGTCTCAAACAAGTATAATCCATCAAAAGGGTAAACATGTTTAGACTACCTAACTAAGGTGTAGCTTATACACGTTTACTTAAATGAAAGACTATCAAATTCTTGACAAAATGATGAAGCACATGGAGCTAGAGATTAAGCGTACACCATCAAAGGATTTCCTAAGCAATGGTCTATCAAAGTCACTTATCAACATGCCATTAAATCATTTCATAACTTGTTTCCATTCTCACCATGTAAACTCAAGCAAAAAGATTAATATAAGACATCACCTAACATAAGATAATGAGCTTGAAGAAATCATCCATACATATATAAACATTCATTACACCAAATGAAGTGCTCTTAGCTATGAAAAAAACCATAAATATACATTGCAATCCCCCAATATAAACTACCCTAGGACATGCTTACAAGGGAGGGACTTCATCACCTCCCTAGAGAAAGAGTTAGTTACCCATTGCTAAGCTAGAAGAAGGAAGAAGCTCCATCCAAGGCTCCATTTTCGTGCTCCTTCCTTTGCTTGAAGAACTCCTCTCTTTTTTCTCCTCTCTCTCCTCTATCTTGCTAGAATATCTCCCTTGATGCATGTGGCCCTTAGTTGCCTTATGTCTTACAACCAAGCTCTCTCTCCTCCAAAGACATTTCCAAACACTCCATAAAGAAGGAGGGTGGAAAATGTGGAAACCATTGCACAAGTGGGCTGAAGAGGAAGAGTCCCGAGCTGCATTCTGCCTGAATCTCAAGTGCTCGAAATAGGGCCTCGAGCACTTGAAATTGGAGCAGATTGCTCCATGCTTGCTTTGCTTCGCCCGGACCTACTTTGGTAAAATGGCTATAACTTTGTGCTCTGAACTCTGAATGACAAACTGTTTGAAGATTTGGAAATCTGATTTAGAGCTCTAAAAACTTTATGTTCTGGTGGAGATCCAATTCTCAAGTATGGTTGGTTGAAATTGAAGAGCAAGGCAGAAACTCATTACTGCTAGGCAGTTCTGAGCACCTCTGATAAGAAGATCATAACTCTCTGCTCCAAACTCCAAATGACAAACCACTTAAAGATTTAGGAAGCTGATTCAGATCTCTAAATATGTCATGTTATGAGGGAAGTCCAGTTCTCGAGTTTTCAAGGTCAAAATGGCGAGCAAAGTCCAGGTTCCACTGTTGCCAAAAATTCAGCATTGTGACCTTTGATGGTCAAAACTCCACAAAGCATCCTTCTTGCTTCTTTTTGGCCAACGAACCTGAAAATATGCAAAAACGTGCATATGAAGGTAATCTACATAAAATAATCAATTAATGGACTTAACTAATGTAATTTAGGGAGCTTGAATATACAGTATTCGGCGCTTATCACACCCCCAAACTTACATTTTGCTAGTCCCTTAGCAAAACTAAAATGCAAAACTCAATGGAATGAAAAACATGGGAATGCTATTACAAAAATATAAACCATGGCAAATTTAAATATAAACATAGCTCAAATACAACTTGAAACAGATAAAGAGCTGGAGACGGGGTCATTGGGAAGATTACCTTGCATATATGAAGCATTGATACAAAAATTGGCAAAAATCATTTCAACATGCATGCATCAACATCATAGTCCATATAAATAACTCAATTATCATCTCTTAAATGGAAATCAACTCTACTTTAGTGAAAGTGAATTGGATTCTCAACATGTGGCTTTTACTTTCTTTTCCAATTCCAAGGCATAAGTTTTCAAATCATTGAATTCCCCTTTAAATGAAGTCCCTGAGGCATGATTTTATTTACAAGACAACTTTTGTTGCCTGCTGACAATTTATTAAAGCTCAAAAATGAAACATAGAATGGTTGTGCAGTGCTGAAATCTATTAAGCTTTCTAACCAACCTATGTAGCAAGCGTTAGGCCAACAACTCCCAAACCAGATGGCTTTAGGGTGCTAAGTGTAGAAACACTCCATAGGGCTTAATAGCTCAAGTTGGAAAGGCTACGAATTCCAACAAACCATGTTTATTACGAATTTTTGAATGACCGTGCAATGTTTAAGTCCTTTAAGCTTTCTAACCAACCCATGTAGCAAGCGTTAGGCCAACAACTCCCAAACCAGACGGCTTTAGGGTGCTAAGTGTAGAGACACTCCATAGGGCTTAATAGCTCGAGTTGGAAAGGCTACGAACTTCAACTGGTCATTATTTTCTATCCTTCGCAATTTTTTTTTTTTTTTTTTTTTTTTTTTTTTTTTTTAAGAATCATGCCAAAGATATTCATCCATTAGGTTCATCAAATCAGATTAACTAGGCCAAGATCAAGGTCAATCAAGTTGCATGCCTCACAGTTAAGTTTCCAATGTGCATCTGTGCATTGTGAAGCTTAAGAGTGTAAATCAAGCAAGAATCTAATTGAAGCATTTCTACAAACTACATTGTATTTGCATGATCACTTCAAATTCAAATTTCTTTATTTTCAAAAATATCAGCTACTTCTATACACAAAGTTTTAAATATATGCTTTCATCTCCAACAGGTTTCAAATTCCATTATCATTGCTTAGCAAAAATTATGAACCCAAAAATACCCCCAAGCTTGAAATACACAGTGTCCTCAATGTGGGATATGGAGTAAAATTGATGACAAAAATGACATAGAATAAAAAGGAACAAAAATACCCAGGAGGAGGAAACGGCATGGTGAAACAAAACCCCCAAACTTGAAATGAACTGCGCCACCTGGATAGCATCATGAAAAACAAAAAGAGACAACTACAAAAAGCATTAATAGCACAAGTATAAATACAGAAAAATAATGTACATAAAGTTAACAGAAAAGAGAGAATTTGTATTTCAAAAAGAGTTTA
This sequence comes from Cornus florida, assembly GCF_030987335.1. Taxonomy (NCBI): domain Eukaryota; kingdom Viridiplantae; phylum Streptophyta; class Magnoliopsida; order Cornales; family Cornaceae; genus Cornus; species Cornus florida. Next base: position 54,057,350 of record NW_026775579.1, on the reverse strand, counting down.
CATGATTACAAAAAGGGCTGTACAGGGATCATGTCTACTATAGCAACCTATACATAGCAAATTCTTACAGTGCAAAACTAAAACAATAGATACAAGAGAAATATGTACATATGAAACAAAAAGATAAGGTCCAACACTCGCAGCAGCTATGGTCCAGAGGGAAGACGGGCGAGGATGGAATGGAGGAGAGACTGAGTCTTACGCCGGTCGGCCTGAGCCAAATGACGTTTCTCAGCTGCGACACGGCGGTCTTCAGCAGCAAGACGACGATCTTCTTCGGCACGGGAAGAAGTCACACACATAGTCCGAGTGTACGCGGACAAAGAATTTTCAAAACGATCCATCCGCTCATGAATACCGGCAATGCTAGCCCGGATGAAAGCCTGGTCCGGTTGAGAGTCGAACGGAGGCTCTAACCTTGCAGCGGCTGCTGCCGTGGAAGCATCCTCAGAAGGAGGAGGAGGTGGAGCTTGGATGAACAGGGGGGCAGCAGGCTGAGGGGTGCTAGAATGGCTAAGAACATTGATCCACCGACGCTTGGTAAAATTTTTAATCTTTTTGCCTTTTGGTTCATGGGGAGGAACAATGAAACCCTTGTGCTGAAGGAGCCGAGTGATGAAAAACGGCAAAGGCAATTTTCGATTTTTAACTCGCGAAACCCGTGCATTATGAGCGTCATGCCAAAATTTCATAAATGTTATCCAAATGAGCTCCGGGATGGAGAACCATTGGCCTTGGTCCATGGCATATAAGGCTTACAAAAGGAGGCCCCTACGCTCGGTGCTATGCACCAAAGGGCAGACATTGTGCTTGAAAACAGTGTCAATGAACCAGAGGCGTTCCGGAAGATTGGTTTTGGGAATAAAAGACCGAGGCCTATTAGGATCGTCAACATTGCCAATGGCCGCCACTACCTGCTTGACAATCATATCATCAACCTGCTCATATAACGTATGGCCAGTAGGGTCTAAAAGGTCAGCGGGGCACTCAATGGGGCAACTAGAAACCTGAATGATGTCAGTCATAGTGAAAGCATATGTGGTGCCATCAATGGATGTAGTGAGAGAAATGGGTGGCTCTTCAGGGCATTGGAGATTCTGGTAGAAGAGGCGCACTACACGGGGGTAGGCAACCCTGGCAAGGGACGCGCAAATGTGCTGCAGACGCCGATTAGTTAATTCGGCTACAGCCCACGAAGTAGTGGGTAGAATGTCAAAGGCATCCGTGAGTGGAAAAGAAAGCTCGTAGTTGAGTTGTTTGCCAACCCAAGGATCACGTGGTCGCTCACGATTGACAGCACGGGCACTCGCAGAGGGTCTAGGAGGGCGAGAAGGACCGGCACGAGACATTTAGAAAGGTGGACTTGGTTGAGGAATTTCAGCGAACACCTGGCGTGCACCACAAAAAGGAGAAGGTAAGAGTGAGTGGGATGAAGGAGCAAACCCAAAAATTTTGGCAAGAAAACAAGCTCTAGGATAGAGCTATCATCAACAACAAGCAACACAAGCATCAACAAAGCCGACATGCAATCCCATCCTCCTTATGATGAAATAAAGATAAGGAAATGAGAATAATAGGAAGCTCACATACCTTGGGAAAGAATGGGAAATGGGAAATGCAGACATGCAAGGGTGGTGGCAATGTTGGTTGGTTGGTGGTGGATGAGAGTTGGATTGGTTGTTTTGGGTAGAGAGAGAAAGTGGGTTGCATGCATGTGGTTCATGGATGGGTTGGTTGGAGGTTGCCGAGAGAAAGGTGGTGTGATGGTATGAGGGTGTGGTGCATGCTTGGGTTGAGAGGGATATGGAGTGGGGAGGTTGGTTGGTTAGTTTGGGGAAAATGATAGTGAAAAGCCGAGAGAGAGGGAGTTGGTTGTGAGGTGTGAGATGGGTTTGTGGGTTTAAAAGAAAGAGAGGGAGGGAGCTTCGAGTGAGAGAGGGTGTTTTAAAAGAGAGAGGAAGTGGGTGTAATACCCCGTATTTTTGGAAGTGATTATTTAAATTAATGTTATAATGTGTAGGTTTATTCATCTTTTAATGTTAGATTATTAAATTACTTATTTGTGCGTGAAATGTTGATTATGTGCACTACGTATAATAATGCTAATTTTTTTTTATATATTTTAGTTATTTGTGTTTTATAATAATAGAAAGTAAGATTATTAAATAATAAAATAATATTATAATGTGCCTAATATAATATGTTTAGTATGTGCTCTACATATCCTAATGTTAGTAGTTATATTGTATGGATTATGTTGTATTAAATTATAATATAATAATAATAATAATAAGATTAATAAAATAATAATAATAATAATAAGATTAATAAAATAATAATAATGATAATAAGATAATAATGTAATTATATTATTATTAATTAAATGTCATGATGAAAACAATGACATTTGGATTGGGGTTTAATTCCTATAGTAGACATTTGGGTTTTGGGTGGACTTAGGAGGCATGACCATTAAGCCTTATAGGTAGGAATGTGAGGAATAGGTGAGAATTAAATGTAAATTTAGATATTTGTATTATATATATTATATAAGTTAGTATATATTTATTAGTTAGCCAACTTACCCTTAAGGCAACTCACCTAAGTAGAAAAGAAAGAATAACAGTGAGCAATTGTTGAAGAGTGAAAGGAAGAGAGAGAAAGAAGGGAGCCTGTACCGGTGTAGGCGATTTTACCCGACTACGCGCAACTGGCGGATTTATTTTAAATCCATAAGGCAAGTTATTATCTATTTTTCCCCTTTGAATCCATAAATTAGTTGTTTAAATTATTTAGATTATGATGGAGCATTGAGAGCATGCTTAGATTTTAATAAATGATTATTTTTTTTTAGTTAGTTTATTAAATTAATGAATTTTTAATTATTTAGGATGATAGACAATTAGTTATTATCCTATGAAGTTCAAAATAGCTAAAAATAATTCCTTAAGGCATTAGGGATTTTTTTAGAATTTTTAGGAATTTTCCGGGCATTTTCTGCAATTTCCGGCAACCTTCCGGCGAGTTTTCCGGTCGCCGGCAATGGGGGAGATGACCGGAGTGATCCGGTGTGATGTGGCGCACCATAGGAGAGTATGCGCGCACATCTGGGCCATTAAAGGGGTGATTGATCCGGTGTACCGCGGTCCATGTTACCGCGGTACACCCGGATCTATGAGCGTTGGATTGAGTGAAGATAGGGTGAGATGATTCAGTGTAGCGCGCCCATAGCAGGATGATGCATCCAATGAACCAGGACGAGCCACGTCATCAGGGGGGCTTAGTGCGCTCGTGGGAGCGCGTACGCGCGCGTGGAGGATGCCACACACGCGTGGCGGCGCGTATGAGTGCGTGCACGCGGGGGAAAGCTTGGCGGCGCGTGTGGGGAGCTCTGGGAGGCGCGTGGGGGCGCGTGAAGGGCCTCTGCAGCTGTTGAAAAAGTCCAGAATACCCCTAGGGACTGTTTTGTCATTACCAGGACCTTCACTATACATTTTGGGGCCTCGGGTTGGCATTTTTGGAATTAACGGGACATTATATTATTATTTTATTTCTCGTTAACTATTATAATTGTCCGATTAATATTTCTAAATATTAATTGTATCAGTTAAAGTGCGAATCGCTAGTAAACGTATGTAATTAATTTAACGACTATTAATGGTATTATTATTTTATTAAACTGTAATAACCATTAATGTTAAATTAATTGGTGCTTGGTTTTATTCATATAAATGATCCATTATATATTATGGAATATTTATACTGTTAATTGTATATAAACCATGATTATTATGCTGTGTACATTTCAGGGAATAAATGGACTGTTTATTATGTCGCATTTATATTATATGGATGTGTTGCCATATAGAACCATGTGTGCTGGCTAATAAGTTTAGACTCATTTATACCTTATGCATTCATTGCAATAGACAAATGTGTGGCTGTCGGGGTATGTGGTTTAATATTATTGGCATGTGTTGCCTAATTGATATACTTAGTATATTTATTCATATTATTGGCATGTGTTGCCTAATTAACATACTCAGTATATTTAGTATTATTATTGGCATGTATTGCCTAATTGTTATGCTCAGTAACTCATTAGTACATTGAGATGCGTTATTACTGTGTAGTCTTTACAGTTTGTGTTGTCAGTACTGTGCACCATGTATAATAGCTGATTTCCCGGGTAGGGAAAGGAGACACTTAACCACCTAGTGTGAGTCTAAGTGATCACCGTCTATTCTGGTTGAGGTCATGTTATACATTAGATAGTTCTATTAGGATGTATACAGATATAGTACTCATCCGGATATAAATGATTAATTTATTTGATTCTCTGATTTGGGTCATAATAGAGAGGACTTGCTCGTGGGGTTGACCCACCATTGTTGTTATTTCAGGATACGGTCAGTACCCGTTCCAAGGTTGAGGTTAGCAGTGTGGGACCACCATCCGAACTCATCTACTCTTACGATCCAGTTCAGGGTAGAAGTTTTATGCATTACTTCAGTTTCAATTTTTATTTACTTTTGACGCTGAACTCTCAGGTCTATTTAGGGATCCTTGACATAGGATTTCCAAGTTGTAATGGAAAACTATATTAAATAAAGGATGGATGGATGTTGTATTATTTAGGGTTTCTTTTCCTGTCTAAATTCTTTTATTATTATCATTTTGTATTCTATGCTTGTATATTGCCAATTGTTTTTGATATCCCTCGTTTTTCGTGTATAAAATTGATCAACTTATGCGTGGAAAATGTTAGGGGTGTTACAGTGGGTGTTTGGTCGAGTGCTCGAAGCTTCACTTCGAGCACTCGAAGTGGAGGCAGTAGGCTCGGGTGGTTGTTGTGTAAGAACTCAAGCAAGGGGCGAGCACTCGAAGCTTGGCTTCGAGTGCTCTAGAATTTGGCAGAGAGGTCAGTTGGTTGGAATGGTGTATGTTGCCGAGAGAGAGGGAGTTGGTTGTTTGGTTTGAGTTGTGGTGAGCATGCACGAGGTTGGAGTTAGGGTAGTGAAGTGAGGGATGCCGAGAGTTGGGTTGTTGGTTTGGGTTGTGGTGAGCATGCATGGAAGTGGTGGACAAGAGAGTGAGGAAGCAGATTCGAGTGCTCGAACTGAGCCTACGAGCACTCGAATTGAAGGCAGTGGGCTCGACATGATTAGTGCAGGAAATTCGAGCACTCTAACAGGAATTGAGAGTGCTCGAAAATGAGGCAGTGGGTTGGGAAGTTGGGCTGAAAATTTGGAGCAATCCAAATGGAATTTAGAGTGCTCTAAAATTGGGCAGTGGTGCATGCAAGATTGGTTCACATTTAGAGCACTCTAAAATGGAATTAGAGTGCTCTAAATACAAGCAGCAGCCTCAGAATGATGGTGAAGAAGTTTGGAGCAATCCAAATGGTAGCTAGAGTGCTCTAAATGAAGGCAGTAGGCTCAGCATTGTGGGTTGAAGAATTTGGAGCACTCAAATTGGAATTTGGAGTGCACGAAATTAGCTCAATAGCTTGTAAATGAATTGGCACATGGAGCTGGAATGTTTCAGCCAACTTGAATGCATGGATGATCTTGCATGGATGGATTGCATGGCTGCATTTTGAGTGCATGGATGAATGCATTTGATGGATTGCCATGCATGGTGCTTCCAACCATCCATCCATCATGTAAGATTGCAACAAAGAAATGCATGGAATGCATGCAACATAGAAATGCATGCAACATAAAAAAAATGCATACAACATAGAAATGAATGGAATGCATGCAAGTAAGGTGTCTATGCATGCAAAAATGCAATATTGCATGGATGAACTTTCAACTTTTGAACTTCAATCCATTCTAATGCAAGGAGGGAAAATTGTCAAACTTTACACTTCATTGCAATGCATGGAAAATTTAGAAAAAATTTCAAATTGTGCAAATTTTTTTTTTTTTTTTCAATGAGTGCATGGATGATTTCAAGAAGATTTCCCAACTTTTAAAACCTCACACAATGCATGGATGATTTTGAGAAAATTTTCAAGCTTTGGAACATCTCTTCAATGCATGAATGAGATTAAGAACATTTCAACAATGCATTGAAGATGAGAGGTTATGCATGTGAGTACCATGTCGAAAGTCCGAGAAAATTGCCTGATAAAGCCGGAAACTTCCGGGAATGAAAATAAGAGTTGAGAAGGTCTAAGAAGCCGGTCTAAAATTGTGGAACACAACTGAAGACCATTTCAGAAAAATCAAATTTTTGGCTTTTCTAAACCATTTCCTAAAAAATTTCAAGGCACGAGCAATTTGAGAAGGTAGGGAAGCTTGGAACATCGAAAGAATTTCTTCCCTTACTTTGCTAAATTTAATGTCGATAGCTAGACGAACCAGGATCGGGATCCATTGGAGAGATGGATCCTTAACGCTCCGTATGCAACTTGCCTCCTTCATATGGTCTCAAACTTGGATCAATGAATGGTGAGGGATATTGATCCTTCCGAAAAGAAACAAGTTTGGACTTAGAGGATTTGAGCATCGCTTTTAATCTCACTTCTTTTATTTTCAGATTTAAGCAAAGGTGTTGCTTGTTTGAGATTATAGAGGCTCGTTGAATGTCATTGTCTTGACCAAAAATGGGAGGATCATGACCTTTCATATTTGCAATCTCTAAGTCATATACCTCATTGTACTCAAATGGTTTGTTCACAGGTTGAGAATCATGGACAATGATTCTAGATTGGGCCGGAATGATTGGAAGAATTTCCAGCAACTTGTCAACATTCTCCTTACCTTTGTCCGGTGGTTCACCCTCAAAATGTTGAGGTAACTCCGGTGAAGAAATGGAAAGAGATGGACATTCCCAAGATAGAGATGGGTTGGTGCTACCCATAAAGGAGAAGAAAACGGTGATGGAATATCAAGTAAGGAGTTGACTTTCCGAATGGATTTTTCCTCATCAAAATCCTCAAAATCAGAGTGGACCAAGCAAGCTTGTAGGGGATCCTCCGTTAAAGGAGGTGGAATTGGATTTTCAATGAGTTCATCAGCAATAGTGATTGCAAAACACTTACTCTCATCCAGAGAAAGATGCACAGCATTGAAAATATTGAGCTTAACATTCATATTCCCAAAAGAGATATCCATCAATCCGGTTCTATAGTTAATAGAAGCATTACCTGTAGCTAGAAAAGGACGTCCAAGAATTATGGGAATGTGTTTTCTTGGGTCGTGGACTGGTTCCGTATCAAGAACCACGAAGTCTACCGGGAAGTAGAACCTATCCACCTTTATGATAACATCTTCAATGATTCCCCGTGGTTGCTTAATAGATCTATCAGCGAGTTGCAATATTATCGGAGTTGGTATAAGATCTCCCAAACCAAGTTGTAGGTAAACCGAATATGGAATCAAATTCACACTAGCTCCTAAGTCAAGGAGGGCCCTCTCGATTTTATTGTCACCAATGACACAAGAGATTGTGGGGGCACCCGGATCCTTATACTTCGGAGGAGTGCTGTGCTGAATGATCGCACTAACATTTTCGGTTAACCTCACTTTCTTTGGTAAATGACTTCTGGAAGTGCGCTTTTGAGTGCACAAATCCTTAAGGAATTTTGCATAGGGAGGAATTTGCTTTATAGCATCCAAGAGAGGAAGATTGATCTTTACTTGCCTAAAGACCTCCCACATGTCTTGAATTTTGCAATTTTTATTCCCAAAATGTGTCAACTCTTGAAGACGTTGAGGGAACGGAGCTTTTGGCTCATAAGTAGTTTCCACATTTGGGGTGACATGCGTGGGATTTCCGTAAACAGTATTTGGACAAGAAGAACTTGGATTTGGATTGGAAGAGCTTGAATTTGGATTTTTCAAAGGAGGATTTTGTTCACTTTTGTCTCCATCGACCTTGTTGTCAGCCACTTTACCACTCCGAAGGGTGGTGATAGCTTGAACATGCTCAAGAATCGGCCCACTCGGAAGAGGGGTTTTATCAATTGCATGTATCCCTCTAGGATTTTTAAATGGTTGAGCGAGAAGCTTAACCTTGTCTTTTTGAAGAAGTTGGTTCACTTGGTTAGCTATTTGTCCCATTTAATTTTCGAGCCTAGCTATGGATTGAGTATGGGAGTGAACTATTTGGAGAGTAGGTTGCAAGGATGTCAAGAGATGCTTGTTGGAATCCATGATTTGCTTGTTTAATGATTCCATCATTTGCACATTTAATGATTCCATCATTTGCTTGTTTGCAGCCACTATCTCATCAATTGGATTCACAGGAGGTTGAGTGGAGACATTTGGATTGTATGGAGGTTGGTAGCTTGAAGAGGCTTGGAAAGGCTTACCTTAATATTGAGAAGAGGGCTGATTTTAAGGCCCTTGATTTTGAAGTTGGGAATTTTGTGGGGATTGTTGCCTCCACGAAAAATTCGGATGGTCCCTCCAACCTGGATTATATGTATTGGAATACGGGTTATGCTCGGGCCTTGAGAACATAGCATTAGCTTGCTCTTGGTTGGGATTGGGGAATTGCTCCGGTGTGGGGCAATCTTCTGAGAGATGGAATGGACTAGTACATGAAGCACAAACCGAACTTGCCGAATTTTGAGACAATGATGGGGGAAGATGTGGTGCCATTAATTGGTAGAATTTATGAGCAATGGCATCCACTTGAGATGATTCCTCCCTTATTGATTTTTGTTGATAAGGATTGGTGTTCTTTGGAGTGGTTGAGGTCAGAGCCCTACGAGAATTGTGTTGAAGTGAATTTTCACTCAAATTCTCAAGTAAGGTCCAAGCCTCATCCGCATTCTTGGACATGAACATCCCACCACAAGAAGAGTCAACCATGAATCTATGGGTGTCGGCCAAGCCGGCATAGAAAGCTTGCACTAATTGCCATTCTGGGATCAAATGATGAGGACACTTCCGAAGAAGATCTTGTAACCTTTCCCAAGTCTCGTGGAGTTGTTCTCCATCAACTTAAGAAAAGCTTAGAATGGAACGCCTCATTTGGTTGGTTTTACTCACCGGATAATACTTCTTAAGAAATTCTTGTTGCAATTGAGCCCAAGAAGTAATAGAGTTGGGAGCGAGAGAGTTCAACCAATATTTTGCCCTATTCTTTAGGGAGAATGGGAAAACATGGAGATGGAGTGCATTGTCCGGAAAACCTCTTAACCGGATGGTCGAACAGATTTCAAGGAACTCATCAAGATGCTCATATGGATCTTCATTATCAAAGCCATGAAATGATAGAAGCATTTGGATGGTGCTTGATTTGATCTCATATTGAGCTGCATCGATGTTTGGCATTACTATGCAAGAAAGAGAAGCATAGGTGGTAGGGATGAAATGATCTCTAAGAGTCATTGGCTCGATATTAGGAATTTCAGCCCTTTCATTCCCCGGATTTCCTATATTATCTCCCATTGTATTAAATTCAGTTTCAAGATCCCTTGTAAGAGTAGATTCCCTAAGGTTTCTTCTAAGAGTTCTTTCAAGAGAATTGATATCAATGGGCGAATCGATTGTGGGTAGAGAGAGTGACCTACGACCGAACATCAACAGCACAGCATATAATCAACAAAGCAATTCATTATCCATAACTCCACATACGATGTTCCCTTTCTCCTCAATTATCAAGACAGAAAATAAATGGCCATGACAAGGACCGATGCTTGAACACGAAATTAAAACAATAATATAGCCTTAACAAGGGCTTGCAAATAAATTAACTACTTCTAAGCTTAACACATGCACAAAATATAACAATGCGAAACTAAAAGGTTAAGAAGCTTACCTAGGGTCCTCTAGACTTACACTTTGCTAGCGTTCCCACGGCGAGAGTCGAGTCCTTAGAATCTTACAACATAAAAATGGTTAAACCACACGAGAAATATGCACAAAACACAATATTAACAATCACACTAAGTTTAACCCTAAAACTTTGGTCGCTAAACCGTATGCAAGTCCCCGGCAACGGCACCAAAAATTGATTGGTTGGTCAATTAAACATCAACCTTCGCAATAGCACGAATCATTGTAAAATAGGGCTATTGGTCGGGTAAGTCGAACCACTGGGACTACGCTAGTCTAAAGCAACCTAAATGTCTAGAATCATTCTTAGGATGATGAGGTGTAATAAAGAGTTGTTGATTGTTTGTCACTTATACTATGAATTGAAATATGCATTAACGAAAAACTTGCAAGAATTTAAGAGATGAAAGATGAGTAAAGAAGACTAAGGAAGTGAATCCGCCTCCATCCCTATACACATGCTAGATTAGACCTAAATTAGGGAAAAAACAACATATGATGGTCAAGAACTATGATGAGCACTGAAAAGTGCGCATTTAAACCCGTTAAGCTTAAGCATTTTAGTACCTTTATCTATCTTACTTTGCCGTTTTAGACTTATTACGTGTTATTTATATTTTCAGGCACTAATCCCAAAATTGAGCTAACTCAGCCAAATAAGAGCTTAATTGAAGCAATCCTGAGATAAACCAAAGGAGGGAGTAAATTGGAGAAAGAAAGGAGCAAAAAGGAATCAAGTTGTGCAGCTGAAAAGTTCGATCGATCCAACTTAGAGTTCGATCGATCGAACATCTATGATCGATCACAGTACTTCTCGATAGATCCAACCTTGGCCTTTGCTGAAATTCCAAGTTCGATCGATCGAACATCATCTATGATCGATCGAAACCTATTTTGTCCTATTCAAATGATTGATCTTATCCACAGTTGTACGCCTACCAACCACTTTTGTCTTTTTCCCCATAAATATCTTAAAAATTTCTCAGCCTTGTCCTTATCCGTAGGAGTCAGACCACTTCGATCGATCCAAGATTCAGTTCGATCGATCGAACCCATTTTCGATCGATCCAAGTTAAGGTTCGATCGATCGAACTTCCTCCAGTGAGAAAAAGTTAAAGTCCAGCTCATTTATTCCATCCTTCATCCAATCATTGGAGAATATGTCATGCACGACCACAGCTCATCATGGGGTGTATTTGACCTACCTATATAAGGAATATGATACACTTTTTGGGAGAGTCTCTAGAGTCTCTTGTCACACATTGAAAATCATCTTAGAGGCTATTCTTGGAGAGGAAGAAGGGAGGAAGCTAGAGCAACCATTGGAGGAGATCTTCACCAACAAGGAGCAGCCATGGAGTTAGCCCTTGAGGGTTAGATCATCACTACCATGAGTGGCTAGACATCCTCTTGGGGCTAGAGTTAGCCCCAAGCATGCTTTCTATACTCTAATCTTGTGTATTATTGAGGGATTAGTGTTGTATGATACATCTTGATATTCATATATATATAAATCTTGATTATTTCATGGTTTGTATGGTTTAATGCTTCCAATTGACTATTCTATTCTATCCATATGTCTATGTATGCTAGAGGAGGATATTCATGTGCTTATCTCTAGATTTAGTGTTTTTGATGCATGTCTATGTGTATTAATGCTATAGATCTAGAGATTATCAAGATGATATGCTTAATGAATGCTATTTTGGTTCATTTGATGGTTTATGCCTATTCTTGATGGTTTGTACCTCTCCCTTAGTCTAGATAGCTTTATTTTCATGCTAGTAGTGTAGATTTAGTGTATTAGTAGTGTAATGTTAGATGGGAGGACAATCTACTCTTGATGTTTGATGTTCCATACTTGTGAGTCCAAATGGCATATTCCTCTAATATTGTGTTGTATGTGGATTGTGAGCTTAATGAAGGATTAATGACTTGTTTTGATCTATTGTGCTATCCCTATGTTGTCTAGACAATATATGCTCTATTGTTTAGATATATTGTGCTCTTCACATGATGTTTAGACAATACTTGCTTGATTTGTCATCCTTGCCAACTGAATCAACCTAATGCACACACACCCTTATCATATTGCAACACATCCATTACCCTCAATTGATCACTTGTTAGTAGTATAGAAAAGTATTGCTTGGTGGTGATCTCTACACCCCAAGACCTCTCTCTCTCTTGTTTACTTCATATTATTTTATTTAGTTGAATTCAATTTAGCTTAATCAACCAATCAATCAATTGTGTGATCATTCGACCTACTAACCCTAATTACCATAGTTTCACAATTCGATACACCATCAAATCCCTTGGGACGATCCCTACTCGCCCTATCTATATTTTATATAGAGAAAGGTAGTAGTGGCTTTTTCATAAATGTAAAACTTGGCCACCTCCTAAATTCACACACAACTTTCAAGCTTTGTTGGTTGTGGCGACTCCATCAAGGAAACCAACAACAAGTTTTTGGCACCGTTACCGGGGATTTTAAATTGGCAACGTCGAATTGTGAAATTCAATTAGGATTAGTACTCTTTTGATCGTGTCTTTACTTTTTTTTATTTTTTGTTTTTGATTGCTTATTAAGTTTGTTCTTCATTAACTAGGTGCATTAAGCAAGGAGCTAGCAAAGTAATTCCAAGCTAAGGAGCAAAGCAAAGCAAAGGAAAAATGCTTAAAATGAAAAATTGCTAAGTAAAATTGCTAAGCTAAGCTTTTAATTTTGGAGTTGAAGTGCTAAAGGACTATTGTGAGACCTTCTTACTCAATCTCCTTAGATAAATCGGGGGCCTACGTGGAGGCATTTATTTGACATACATTGCATTTGAAAATTGTGGTTGTGAAGTTTAATTGCATTGTTAAGAAAGTTGCTTATTCGTGTTGCATTGTGCATGCATGGTCGTCGTTCATTGAGACCTACTCTTGTCCCTCTTGATTTGCAATTAGAATCCGCTATTAGGAATCCAAGGGGAAGAGGAAGTTTACATAGAACCAATCTACCAATGGACGCTCTCAATAATGATCATGTTGAAGACCTTGGTCACATAGACCAACAAGGCATCCTTCATCCTAATGCGCAAAATGATAATATGCAAGTTCCATTAGGCATGCCTAGGCCATACATTCATCAACCTCGCATTGAGAGATCACTATGTGCCTAATGAGTATAATGCATCCACATGCATTCAATTGCCACCATTTAGAGCACACCATTATGAGATTAAAGCACAAACTATCCAAATGCTACCTAACTTTCATGGACTTCCTAGTGAAGAACATTACAAGCATTTGGATGAGTTTCTTGAAGTTTGTTCTACCGTTCGATACACGGACATGCCGGAAGAAGTTTTAAGGCTGAAACTTTTTCCATTCACCCTTAAAGATAAGGCGAAGTATTGGTTTAACAACCTTAGGCCTTTTTCTATAACTTCTTGGGCAGAAATGCAACAAGAATTTTTGAAAAAATACTATCCGGTTTCTAAGACCAATGCTATGAGAACCGCCATTAGAGAATTCACACATGGGGAAGGAGAAACTTTCCACGAGGCATGGGAACGCTTCAATGAATTGCTTAGGAAGTGTCCTCACCATGACATGCCTAAATGGCAATTGGTCCAATTCTTCTTTGAAAGCTTATTGGACAATTATAAAGGCATGGTTGATGCTTCAATGGGAGGTTCTTATATAGACCGGCAAGAGGAAGACGTGTGGCGTCTTTATGAGAGCATGAGTGAAAACTCTTTACATAGAACATTGTCATCTAGGAATGGTAGAAATTCTCAAGGTAGGAAGGGTGTTGGCTTGCATCAAGTTGACCACTCAAATGATATAACCGCCGAGATGAAGTCTTTATCTCAAAAGTTTGATCAATTGATCAATCAAAACTTGGCGAATCAAGTGTCTTCCTTTCCTAACCATTCTCCTAGAGCTCAAAATGAATCATGTATGACTTGTTCTAGTGTTCTTCATTCTACTTCTAATTGTCCTCATGGACAAATTCAAAATGAACCCATTGAGCAACTTAATGCAACATTTGTGAACCAAGGGAACAATCCTTATGGTAACCATTACAATCCCGGTTGGAGGAATCATCCTAATTTTTCTTGGAAAAACCAAGGAGAGGGCTCAAACTCTTCCTAAGGCGATTTTCAAGGGAAATACATTCCACCTCCACTTCAAAACCAAGGATCCCAAGGTTCAAGACCATATAACTCACAAGGAAATCAATTTGTTAATTCTCATTTTCCTAACCAATCATATTCTCAAGGAAATTCTAGAGGTTCCGCTTTTAAGGAAAAGGTTTTAAATGCTTTGGGCACTCTAGAAGCAAATACTCAATTGTTGCATTCTCATTCTCAATCAATTGCCAAGCTAGAAACCCAAGTAGGGCAAATAGCTGAAACACTTAATGCTAGAGAGAAGGGAAAGATGCACATGAATTCCCCAATCAAACAATAATGTGTTGTAGAAACCAAATCCTCATTGGAAGGGCATAATGTTAAGCATGTCAATACGGTAACAACCTTGAGAAGTGGTAGGGTAGTAGACAATCAAGTTAGAATGCCTAATGAAGAGAGTGAACCGGTACAACCTCAAGTTGTCACCCGTCCCGTTCCACACACTATTCCTCCTTCATTGCATGTGCATGACCTTGAGAATGAGAAGCCCTCAAATTGTGAGTTAAAAGATGATTTCCAAAGAGATTCATTGAAAACAGTGTTGAAAGATGTGTTTGAGAAAAGTTCTTTGAAAAATGTTATTCATGATTCTTCTTTGAAAAGTGATTTGAAATCCAATGAATTGAACAAGTCCAATGTTGAAAATTCTTTGAAAGAAAATGCAGAAAGAGTTTTTGAAAAAGCTCTATTTCCGGACGCCTTGAAAGGGTCCATTTCAAAAGAAAGGCAAAAGACCAAGAACAATGAGATAATAGATAAGTTTAGGTAAGTCACAGTCAATCTTCCACTTTTGGATGCAATTAAGCAAATTTCGGCTTATGCCAAATTCTTGAAGGATTTATGCACCTAAAAGCGGAAGAACAAGAGCCAAACATCAAAGAAAGTGGTCTTAACCAAACAAGTGAGTTCCATTCTACAACACAACACTCTGCCAAAGTTTAAGGACCCCGGTGCACCTACAACATCTTGTGTCATTGGTGAACATGTCATTAACCGGGCACTTCTTGACTTAAGGGCTAGTGTTAACCTTCTTCCCTATTCGGTTTATGTTAAATTGGGCCTAAGTGAATTGAAACCGACGTCGGTGGTTTTACAACTTGCCGACCGATCCATTAAGAAGCCTAGGGGGATAATTGAGGATGTGTTGATTAAGATTGATAAGTTCTTCTTCTCGGTTGACTTTGTCGTCATTGATACGGAACCAGTGCCCAATCCAAAGAACCAAATTCCGGTTATCCTTGGCAGTCCTTTCTTGGCAACCTCAAATGCCAACATAAATTATAGGACGGGGATAATGAAGATTTCTTTTAGGCACATGAGAGTGAAGTTGAACATCTTTAACCCCACACCCAATCCATTTGACAAATATGAGGAAGAGGTTAATGTGGTAGAGGAATGTCATGATCTTACTTGTGAAAGGAATGAGCTTTTGTGTATGAACAATGTTTCAAAGCCTTCATCTTCATCTTCAGCATTGCATGCAAGAAAAGTGATTTCAAACTCTTGTTGTGAAAGGGCGTGGAAGCCCAAGGAAAGTTTTGACAAGGAACTCAAGACGTCTTTTGAGTTTACCCTAACAAGTTCTTCCAAGAACCATTTGTTGGGAGTGACTCAAAACATCTCTCATCCCAAAAAGGAGGGGATGCATTGCAAGATCTTTGATCCGGGCTAAAAGAGCCCAAGGTCTTGCTAGAGACGTTAAAGACTAGCACCGAAACTCGTAGGATGTTAAAACCCTATTCCTCCCTCATTTCTATGTTGCATTTTGATTCTTGCGAAGTCTAGATACTGTTTTGTGGTTCATATTCATTGGAAGGAACTGAGTAAGGGATTGCATGAGCATTCAAGTCATTTTGAGCATTTAGGCATAATTTCGATCAATCCAAGTTTTGGTTCAATCGATCGAACATTGGTTCGATCAATCCAACTATGGACTCGATCGATCCAGCTCTCATTTTGCACCTAACACTTAGAAAAATTTTGGACCTGCATCTAAATTCCAAAATGCATGCTCTCGGGATCTCCAAATTCTCAAAAGTTCGATCGATCGTAAACCATTTCGATCGATCGAACTACCTTTCGATCGATCCAACATGTGGTTCGATCGATCATGAGTCCCAACACTTAGAAAAATTTTGGCCCTGCATCCAAATTCCAAAATGCATGCTCTCGGGACTTTTCAAAATTTTTCATGTTCGATCGATCGAATTCCAAGTTCGATCGATCCAAGGTTCCAACACGTGTCAACTCTTGAGCCCTTAAACTTGTACATTCTTTATCCTCTTCGATCGATCGAAATCTTTCTTCGATCGATCAAAATTTGCATCTCATTAATTTAATTTCCTTTGATTTTTCAAAATTCAAAAAAAAAGAAAAAAAAAAATTTTTTAAAATGCCATTAAGAGTGGAGACCTAAGTTTGATCGATCGAACTCCATATTCGATCGATCGAACTCTGCATATCGTGTTTTTAAAATATAACCGAGTTGGATCGATCCAACTTCAAAAGGAAACCGAACCCTAGTCTCCCTCTTCTCTCAATCTCATCCTAATCCGGCAAAAACCCAATTTCCAATCATTTTCCCCATCTTCGGCGAGCAAATTCCGGCCAACTCAAGTCTCATTTTCCCCGCAGCTTCACACCTTTCTCTTATCTCATCTCTCTCGGTTTAGAGGTAAATCGAATGCAATTTTCTTAATTCCAAGCTTAAATTGATGCATGTTATTGATTTTCTATGTTGAATCATGTTATAAATGTGTAAATCGTCCATTATTAAAGCTTGAATTTCCTGTTACATGATATATATATACATATCCATTCGGCCGAACCAAATTGGGGATTGTGATGTGATTTGTGGAATTTGGGGAGTGTTTGGGTGTTGAGGATTGGATGTTTGGTGTGTAGATGGGCCCACAAACACGTTTGTGTGGGCCCCGTGCTCTAGATCTCACAGATCTGCGACTTTTCAGACTCGGCATTCGCACAGTTCGATCGATCAAACTTGTGCTTCGATCGATCGAAGTAGTGAACTTCATTTCACTACCTTCGATCGATCCAATCTTGTGCACTTTCATGCTTCGATCGATCCAAGTGTTGGATTGATCCAATTCACTTCGATCGATCCAACTTTTGAACATTTTTCACTTCGATTGATCGAACTTTCAAAGATCACACATACACACTCCATTCATCTCATGTTGTCTTCATGCTATCTTTATATACACAATGCCTGTGATATTCCACATTGGATGCATTTCATACCTACATTGCTTAGCATGATTCACATTTCATCATTATCATAGATTCATGTCATCCGTATTTTGTCTATCTTATTTGACATACATGTTTCTATTATGCACTTAAATTCTTATATCTGGTACTGACTTATATTAAAATTTTCTTGTCTTTTTACAGATCATGCCTCCGCGGTACAAGAGTACAGCCAGGAGATCTTCGGGGCCACAGCGACCCCGCCGACATATACGGCCCAGGATAGAGATGGTTGCAGAGCCATCTCATGCTCAGGAGGAGCCCGCACAGGCTACTCCCCCTCAATCCCCATCCCATGAGGCTGAGGAGGGAGCTGACCACGTGCCATCTACATTCCAGGCTCCTCCAGCCTTCACACCACCACCTTCTCATGCGCTCCATCAGGCAGATGCAACCGCCATGCCATCACCGCAGCCACCTCTACCGGCTCAGCGCCGTGACCAGTTGCTGCCGAGATATGCAGCCATGACCGTGGCTCAGGAGTCGTACTTCGATACTGAGTACTTCTCCGAGTCTATCCTGACCCAGTCTGGCTATCAGGATATCATGCAGCGGGGCCTCTCAGCCATCCTTGCCCCAGTCACCGGCCTTGTATACCCGCGACTGGTGCGGCTATTCTTTCAGCATCTCCGGCCTTCGCCACGATCTACCGCGGAGATGATCACTACAGTGGACGGCCACGAGATTGTCATCACAGTTCACACTCTGGCCCGTGCTTGCCAGTGCCCACACCGGTGTCTACCTGAGCTTGCAGAGACATACCCGAGGCTGCATAGGCCTTCATTTTCTGACATGGCTGTTTCCTTGACAGGCCATCATGCCGGTGGTCAGACATTCGCCACCAGGACCTTCTTGCCTGACGACCTCTGGTTCATCGACACAATTCTCTTCCAGAACATTTACATGGCAGGCCACAAGATCCAGAGGCGTCATGACTACTTGACAGCTCTTTACGCTTTTTACACGAGCTGCTGGGTATCTATCCCAGCCCTCATCTGGAGCGTGATGAGGTTGCTATATGATTCTTTCATTTCCAGGGAGGACCCTAAACGGTCCAAGGTCCTGCCCTTCGGACACCTCATCACGCAGATCCTTCTTGGCCAGCGCTACAGAGTGCCCCCTGATGAGGAGCCCCTTGCATGGTCCAGCTACTATGGGAGGAGCAACTGGAAGAAGAGCTACAATGCTCTTATTCAGAGTCTTCAGGAGCCAGCTGTAGAGGCAGCAGTTGAACTAGAGGAAGAGGAGGCAGCCCAGGCACAGCCAGCACCTCCAGCAGCAGCAGATATCGCAGCAGACGAAGCACCAGTCGGTCCAGCTGCCGATCGCATGGACATTGACCTGGAGTGACCTACGGAGGAGTATGCCGATACTGCAGATGATGCTGATGCCGATGATACCAGTGATCGAGCCGCTGCTCAGGAGCGAGTTCGGGAGTCTTCTTCAGAGGCATCTCTGCCTGAGTCTCCAGTTCCCACTCCCGGATTTGGAGCACGCTTGCAGACACTGGAGGAGGACGTAGCAGCCATGCGAGCCGACATCACTGCCCACTGAGCTGAGTTCACCTCTTTCAGGGTGGATGTCATGGCTTACTTTGCCGATCTCTCTAGCCGACTCCCTGCACCTGCACCCACACCTGCACCTCCAGCCACTGCAGATCTTCACGATCAGGCTTCCTGAGACTCCACTTCCAGTTGTTCTATGCTTTCATTTCTTTTATTCTGGATCTGTATTATACTGTCACTGTTACTGTATTATACTTTGCGGCCGGTCTGTCGACTTTATTATTTTATTGATGTACCTGCACTTTATATTCTCTATATATTGCTTCTTGATTATGGATGTCTCTTAGTATCTCATATTTGTATGTTTGACTCCATCAGGTACACCACAGTGACTTCAGTGAGAGAGTGCTGCCCAATTTTTCAGGACCACTCTTACACCTCTCTCTCTATTCTCTATTTATCCCATTTACACTTGCATGTCCACTGTGCACTGATTATCCTACTTTGTTATCTAATGAGTTTATCCAAGTGCAAACTTTTCAGGACCACAGTTTATCCTAAGTTTGGGGGGGCCATGCCACCCACTTTGGATACTTCTATCCCGATCATTCATGTCTAAAGCACTGGTATACTCTTTCCTTTGTTTTCTTCACACATTGAGGACAATGTGCAGTTTAAGTTTGGGGGTATTGGTGTATGTTTCAGTGTTGCTTTAAAATTCAAATTTTGAGCATGTTTTGTGTATTTGAGGGATATTTCTATACTTGGTCCATTTCTAGCTATGATTTTGATCTTTTGAGGACTATACTGCTTAAAATTTAAAAATTGCTTGACTTGAGAGTCCAATACTCCTTGTATACCTTTTGAATGCCATTTAGG
Organism: Cornus florida; assembly: GCF_030987335.1. NCBI lineage: Eukaryota > Viridiplantae > Streptophyta > Magnoliopsida > Cornales > Cornaceae > Cornus > Cornus florida. The sequence goes on along the minus strand of NW_026775579.1, from coordinate 54,037,712 downwards.
AGTAAATTTTTCAAAAGATTGATATCTTGCTTGCATTTGTGGTCCACATCATCCTGAATTTGTGATTGTTTTGAGATTCATTCTAGGATTCTACACTAGCACCGGCGCACGCTAGCATTCAATTGTGGGGTACATGCTTTGTTGATTATTGAATTGGTTATATCCCAATTGGGCTAGTAGTGCATTGAAAGCTTTCATTCTTGATAAAGGTGGATAACAATCCCTTTTCATTGAGTAGCCGGGATTCTTGCCTCATTAAGCAGTGAACTTCTCGCGCCAAAAGGTGGAGGGCCCAAACTCTAGGTTAATAATTCAAAAAAAAAAAAAAAAAAAAAAAAAAAAAAAAAAGTTGCAAAAGCAATAAAAGTGAGGACTTCTCCCAAAAGGTGAGAAGTAGGAAATGATTAGATGGTTGTTGTCTTGATTTGTAGCCTAGTTGATTTGAGTTTGTAAGTCTGTTGGGGTGTCTTAACACCTAATGCCCTAAAGCCATCTGGTTTGGGAGTCATTGACCTAAAGCTCGCTACATGAATCTTCTAGAAAGCTTAAGAGATCAACACATTGCACAATATTTCCATCTTTGATCTCAATAAAAAATAAAATAAAATAAAGAAAAAGAGTGAAAAGAATAAGTGCACCTAGAACAATAAAGTTTTAATAAAAGGTCCACTCTCTTATCTTGATGATCGGTACTAGATTTGTGTGCTAGTTTGAGGGTAATGATGTGATTACTTCTCTAGTTGGCTAAGATAGCAACACACTTGATGCCGGACCTCTCACATGGATTCTAGACTTGTTTCAATTTTCATGATCATTTTCTTGATGTGTGGAGGACCATGCTTGCTTGCTTGATATTGAAATTTTGGGAGATTGCTTAGAAACGGTTGAAAAATTGCATACTTGAGGTAGTTTTCTCCCAATGCTTGTTTGCAATATTGGTGCCTCTTTTGAAATAATGAGCTTAATGTTTGTGGGTACCATTTCTGGAAACCCTCACGAGACTTTACTCGTCCACTAGGGGTAACTGATCAGTTGGTCAATCATACATCAACCTTCGCAATAGCATAAATCATTGTAAAATAGGGCTATTGGTCGGGTAAGTCGAACCACTGGGACTGCGCTAGTCTAAGGCAACCTAAATGTCTAGAATCATTCTTAGAATGATAAGGGGTAATAAGGGTTTGTTTGTTTGTCACTAAACTAGAAATGTAAAGATGCATAAACTAGTAGATTGCAAGGAATGTAAAGAAGTGAGATACAAGTAGAAAAGACTAGGGAGATGAATCCATTACCTACTCTATTAACATGCTAGTATGTGGTTAACTTGGGAAACAAATTAGATATATGGCAATGATATGTAGCAATACAAAATTACTACACTATCTCCAAGAATTTCATAGAATCAAGATTTAAGCATAATCCCTCAAAGTTATACATGCTTGACTACCTAAATGAAATTGTAGCTTCACATATTCACTAAGCTAGGGACTATCAAACCCCTCAATAACTATGGTGATAGCACATGGAGCTAAGAATCAAGAATAAATCCATCAAAGGGGGACCCTAAGCTATGGACTAACAAGATTCTCAAATACATGCCAATAAAAACACTTTCACAATCTTGTTTCCATTGTCACTATGGAAATGAAAGCAATACAACCATGAGAACATACACTCTAAGAGAAGATAATATATTCAACATGATCATTTATAAGAGTTTATGTTCATTACATCAAATACAAGCTCTAGACCATGAAAGTGCCATATATATACATATTTCCCAAGATTAAACCAAAACTAAGACATGCTTACAAAGTAGGGCTTCATCACCTCCCTAGATAGGGAGTTAGTTACCCATTGCCAAGCTAGAAGAAGGAAGAAGCTCCATCTTCATGGCCATTTTCGTGCAACCTTCTTGGAGCTTGAAGAACACCTTTCTTGCTCTCTTCTCTCTCCTCTATCTTCCCAAAAATGAAGCTTAATGTAAATGTGTGGCTCTCCCCTCTTTATCTAGATAAGAAATCCACCCAAAAAGCCCTCTCTCTCCTCCAAGAAACATCCCCAACCAACTCATAAAGGAGGGCTTCCAAAGTAGGTAAAATCTGAGCACAAGTGGGCTGAGTCGTGTAGAATTCTGCCCTAATTTCGAGTGCTCGAAATAGGGCCTCGAGCACTCGAAAATTGGGCAGAATGCCCTATGCTTGGTTTGCTCCGCCCGGACCTACTTTGGTAAAATGGCTATAACTTTGCGCTCCAAACTCCGAATGATGAAACATTTGAAGATTTAGAAAGCTGATTCAGAGATCTAAAAACTTCATGTTTTGGTGGAGATCCAAATCTCAAGGATGGTTGGTTGAAAATAAAGATCAAGGCAGAATTTCATTGCTGCCAGGCAGTTCTGCGCACCTCTGGTAAAAAGGCCATAACTCTCTGCTCCGATCTCCGAATGACAAACTGTTTGAAGATTTAGAAAGCTAATTCATAGCTCTAAATCTTTTATGTTATGAGAGAAGTCCAGTTCTTGAGTTTGCTAGGTTGAAATGGCGAGCAAAGGCCTGACTCCACTGCTGCCAGAAATTCAGCCTTGTGCCTTTTGATGGTCTAAAATCCACAAAGTCTTATTTGTACTCCTTTTTGGCAAAAGGACCTGAAAATATATACAAACACACAAATGGGAATAGTCTACATAAAATAAGCAAACAATGAACTTAAATAATGCAATTAAGGGCGCTTGAATATGCAATATTCGGCGCTTATCAGTAACCTAGGGGTTTAAAAGGCTTGTTGCATATGCTAAATGCAATCGTGTTCCCTACGAAAATGGTGTTATCATTTTACTTGTTTTCCAGTTTATACTTGTATAGTTGTTTATTTCATTCCTTTACTTCTTAGTTCATTGCTAGGGACTAGCAATATTTAAGTTTGGGGGTGTGATGAGCACTGAAAAGTGCGCATTTAAACCCGTTAAGCTTAAGCATTCTAGTACCTTTATCTATCTTACTTTGCCGTTTTAGACTTATTACGTGTTATTTATATTTTCAGGCACTAATCCCAAAATTGAGCTAACTCAGCCAAATAAAAGCTTAATTGAAGCAATCCTGAGATAAACCAAAGGAGGGAGCAAAGTGGAGAAAGAAAGGAGCAAAAAGGAATCAAGTTATGCAGCTGAAAAGTTCGATCGATTCAACTTAGAGTTCGATCGATCGAACATCTATGATCGATCACAGTACTTCTCGATAGATCCAACCTTGGCCTTTGCTGAAATTCCAAGTTCGATCGATCGAACATCATCTATGATCGATCGAACCCTATTTTGTCCTATTCAAATGATTGATCTTATCTACAGCTGTACGCCTACCAACCACTTTTGTCTTTTTCCCCATAAATATCTTAAAAATATCTCAGCCTTGTCCTTATCCAGAGGAGTCAGACCACTTTGATCGATCCAAGATTCAGTTCGATCGATCGAACCCATTTTCGATCGATCCAAGTTAAGGTTCGATTGATCGAACTTCCTCCAGCGAGAAAAAGTTAAAGTCCATCTCATTTATTCCATCCTTCATCCAATCATTGGAGAATATGCCTTGCACGACCACAGCTCATCATGGGGTGTATTTGACCTACCTATATAAGAAATATGATACACTTTTTGGGAGAGTCTCTAGAGTCCCTTGTCACACATTGAAAATCGTCTTGGAGGCTATTCTTGGAGAGGAAGAAGGGAGGAAGCTAGAGTAACCATTGGAGGAAATCTTCACCAACAAGGAGCAGCCATGGAGTTAGCCCTTGAGGGTTGGATCATCACTACCATGAGTGGCTAGACATCCTCTTGGGGCTAGAGTTAGCCCCAAGCATGCTTTCTATACTCTAATCTTGTGTATTATTGAGGGATTAGTGTTGTATGATACATCTTGATATTCATGTATATATAAATCTTGATTATTTCATGGTTTGTATGGTTTAATGCTTCCAATTGACTATTCTATTCTATCCATATGTCTATGTATGCTAGAGTAGGATATTCATGTGCTTATCTCTAGATTTAGTGTTTTTGATGCATGTCTATGTGTATTGATGCTATAGATTGATAAGCGCCGAATATTGTATATTCAAGCGCCCTAAATTGCATTAGTAAAGTCCGTTGTATGTTAATTTATGTAGATTATCTTCATTTCTATGTTTTTATGCATTTTCAGGTTCATTGGCCAAAATGGAACAAGAATAAGGCCTTGTGGAATCTTGAGCAACAAAAGGTGCCAATGCTGAATTCTGGCAGCAGTAGAACCTGGACTTTGCTCGCCATTTTGACCTTCCAAACTCAAGAACTGGACTTCCCTCATAACATAAAAGATTTAGAGTTCTGAATTAGATTTCTAAATCTTCAAACGGTTTGTCATTCGGAGCTTGGAGCAGAGAGTTATGGCCTTGTTACCAGAGGTGCGTAGAACTGCCTGGCAGCAATGAAATTCTGCCTTGATCTTCATTTTCGACCAACCATCCTTGAGAATTGGATCTCCACCAAAACATAAAATATTTAGAGCTCTAAGTTAGCTTTCTAAATCTTCAAACGGTTCATCATTCGGAGTTTGGAGCGAAAAGTTATGGCTGTTTAACCAAAGTAGGTCTGGGCGGAGCAAGTGAAGCATGGAGCTTTTTACACTAAATTCGAGTGCTCGAGGCCTTGCTTAGAGTGCTCGAATTTTGGGCAGAATGCACTTCGGAAATGGCTCATTTCAGCCCACTTGCACCTTGGTTTCTTCATTTTGTTTTCCTCTTTAATGAAGTGGTTGGAGATGTTGGTTGGGGGCATTTTGGGTGGTAGATAAGAGGGATAAGAGCCACACAATAGGGGGAAGCTACATTTCTACAAGATTAGAGGAGAGAGAAGAGAGCAAAGGAAGGAGAGTTCTTGGAGCAAGAAGGGGAGCTCGAAAATGGAAGGAGGATCCATGGTTCTTCTTCATTCTAAGGCTCCCATGTGTAACTAACTCCTCCTCTAGGGAGGTAATGGAACCCCTCATTGTAAGCATGCTTTACTTTTGATTCTAGTTTGGGAAAAATAATGTATTTTTGTGGTGATTCCATAATCTAGAACTCTTACTTGATGTAATGAATTGATTTTGATTTAATGATCATGTTGGACCTACTTTCTTGTCTTAGAATGTATGTTTTCATGGTTGTATGGTTTACATTTTCATGGTGACAATGAAGATGAGATTTTTGGAATGGTTTTAATGGCATGTTGTTGAGAGATTTGATAGGCCATAGCTTAGGTTCTTCCTTTGATGGCTTATTCTTAATTCTTAGCTTCATGTGCTCTTATCATGTGATTGATGGTTTGACAATTTCTAGCTTAGTGAACATGTCTTAAATTACACTTTAGTTTAGGTAATTGAGCATGTAAAATCTTTGATAAATTGTTCTTGCCTATTGATTCCATGAATCCTTTGAAGGTAATGTAGTAACCATGAGTAACTACTTATCATAGCCACATATTTATGTTGTTTTTCCCCAAATGAATCATATTCTAGCATGTTTATATTGTAGGTGGTGAAGTTACTTCCCTAGTCTCTTTTACCGACATTTTATCTCTTTTAAATTCTTGCAAATTCTATTTTATGCATCTTAATTTCATAGCTTTAGTGACAAACCAAGCAAACACCCTATTCCCCCTTATCATTCTAAAACGATTCTAGACGCTTAGGTTGCCTTAAACTAGCGCAGTCCCAGTGGTTCGACTTACCCGACCAATAGCCCTATTTTACAATGATTCGTGCTATTGCGAAGGTTGATGTATAGTTGATCAACCGATCAATTTTTGGCGCCGTTGCCGGGGACTGCAAATGGTTTAGCAACCAAAGTTTAGGGTTAATTTTAGTTTGATTGTGAATATTGTGTCTTATGAATATTCCTTGTGTATTTTGACTATCTTTGTGTTTTAAGTGTTGTAAGATTCTAAGGACTCGAAGCTCGCCGTGGGAATGCTAGCAAATTGTAAGTTTAGAGGACCCCAGGTAAGTCTCGTGACTTCTAGTTTCGAGTTGTGAATATTGTGCATGTGTTAAATTTAGTTTTAGTTTAGTTGTGAAGCCCATGTTGAGGCTCTTATCCTGTTTAAATTTCGTGTTCAAGCATCGGTCCTTGTCGTAGCCAATTTAATTTTTGTCTTGATAATTGAGGAGAAAGGGAATATCATATGTGGAGGTTATGGTGATGAAGTGTTGTATTGATTGCTTTGTGTGTTGTTGAATTACTCCTAGATGGAGGATAATTATCTCCCAACTCAATTCTACACACCACATGCGTTTTGTGCTTTTTGCTCTAGTAATTCACATCATACAAGAGATTGTCTTCCAACGAGACAATTCTCGGATTTTTATCTAGAGCAACCAAATGAAAATTTCTTTGAACCGGGTAGTAATCTATACTTCAATGGTTACAACTCGGGTTGGGGAGACCAACAAAACTTCTTGTGGCATGACATAGGAAATTCAACCCCACAATCTCATATGCAACCTTTTCAACCCAATGATCATTCTTTCCCGCCCTCTTCTCCTTTTCCACCGTCTCCATTGGATGAGCTAATTGTTGCTAACAAACAAATGATGGAGTCTATGCACACGCAAATGATGGACTCCAACAATCAACTATTGGCTTCCCTTGCTAGCATGCAATCCATAGTAGAGTCTATCAATCAAGTGGTACCATATCACCAGTCCCAAGTTAGTGCAATGATAGATGACCAAATATCTCAAATTCAACAAAGGATTAATGCTAAAAATCATGAAGAGGAGGAAACATTTTCATTTGAATTTATGGCCAATCCAAAAGAAAATTCTATGAATTATGAGATTACTCCTAGTAACTTTCATCATGAGAATGATCAAGTGGTTATTACATGTGAAAATGATGAAATGGGGGTTGAAGATCAAATTGTTGCCCCACATCAAAATGAAGCAATTGTGGCTCAAAATGGGAAAAATAATGATGTAGAGATTGTCTACCCTACTCCAAAACAGCCCCTACATAATCCCTTGCTTGATGCACCTCCTTTAATGGAGGATCCTCTAAAAACATGCTTAGCTCATTTTAATTATGAGGATTTTGATGTTGCCAATTCTGTTTGCGAGGTCAATTCTTTGCTTGATATTCCTCATATTCATTCTCTTCCTTTGTCAACATCAAATGTATCTCTTTCTTGGGAGCTTGCATCTCATCCCATTCCCTCACTTGAGTTATCTCAAACTGTTGAGCCCGAACCACCGGATAAGTGTGGGGAGGATGTTGAAATTCTGAAGGATAACTTGTTGAGCATTCCCGTGCTCAATATGACCCTTCATAAGTCGTTGCTTGGTGCACCCTCACCTAATCCATCTTCCTATAATCCAAATTATCCCCATAGTCCAAAGTTCTTCATTGAGAAAGAAGAGTGGGTTGAGGTCTTTCCGTTACCTCTTTTCCACTTTTGTCTTCAAAGTCTTCCTCCTCCACTTTTAAAAGAATTATCCTATTTGGGGACCTATGACTCTCTAGAGAGACATGGTATAGGGTAAGGAGGACTAACCTGATCTCGGTGCGTCTAGCTATCGACGTTAAATTTAGCACCCATGGGGAGCAATTCTTTCGACTTCAATGCCTCCCTAATGTTCAATTGCCTGAGCCATGAAATTTTATGGGAAATGGTTAAGAAATGCCAAAATTTAACTTTCTCTAGAACTATCTTAAGTTGTGTTCCACATTTTTAGACTGACTTCTTAGACCTTCTCAACTCTTGTTTTCATTCCCGGAAGTTTCTGGCTCTATCAGGCAATTTTCTCGGACTTTTGACATGGCACTCACATGCATAGCCTCTCATCTTCAATGCATTGTTGGATCATGGTTTCTCAAAATCATCCATACGTTGGAAAGGTGCTACATTTTGAAAAAAATTTCCAAATTGTCCATGCATTAGAAAGAAGTTGAAAAGTTTTCAAAATTTTCCATCCATGCATTACATTGGAATGAAAGTGCAAAGTTTAAATTTTTCTATGCATTGAATTAAAATGGAGTTGCAAAGTTTTAAAATATATATATATATATATTTCCATGCATTTGAGATGATTGCAAAGTTTGAAAAAAAATTGCAAAGTTTAAAAACAACATTTTCAAAATTTTCCATGGAATGGAATGAAGTTCATTGGAGGAAAATTGCACAATCTGAAAAATTTTCAAAATTTTCCTTGCATTGCAATGAAGTGTAGAGTTTGACAATTATCCATCCATGCATTGGATTGTATTAATATGCAAAGTTTCATTATTTTCCATGCATGCAAGGTGAAAATAATCCATCCATGCATTGATTTGGAAGCATGTTGCAAGGTTTTATCAATTCTTCAGCTCTCAGTTGATCATGTATACATTCACAATGCATAAGAATGAGGCACCTAATGGAATGACATGCAAAGTTCATCTCTCAACCTCACTGCATAATGTTACAATGCATGCAAAAAAATTCATCTCTCAACCTCAATGCTACTGCCTTCATTTCGAGCACTCTATTTCCTCTTTGGAGTGCTCGAAAGCTCTATGAAGCTTGCACAAAACCATTCCGAGGCTACTGCGTGTATTTCGAGCGCTCTAAGTCCATTTTCGAGTGCTCGAAATGTGAACCAATCTCATCCCAAGCTCACTGCCCTCCCTTCGAGCTCTCTAGCTTTCATTTCGAGTGCTCACCAATCCCACACAACCATGCAAACCCAACCACCATCAACCCAGAAACCACACAACCACCTCAACTCCAACCCACAAACCTTTCCCCATGCATGCAATCATGCCACCATCCCCACAACCCAACTCTCGGCATCTCCCTCTCCTTCCGCAGCCACTGCCAGTTTTTCGAGCACTCGAAGTCCAACTTCGAGTGCTCGAACCCCCTCTTAACCTCACCCAAGCTCTCTCACTCAACAGCCGAGCCCTCTGCCAAAATTTCGAGCACCCCAAGCTCTTATTTGGAGTGCTCGAGATTGCTCAACCTCACCACCAAACTCCTCTCTCTCCAACAGCATCACCACCATGCTCACAACAACCCCCTCTCGGCATCTCTACAGACCAACTTCCACAACCCACCAACCTGCATCCATCTTACAACCTATCTCGGCTGCCTTCAATTCGAGTGCTCGCAAGCTCAGTTCGAGCACTCGAATCAACCTCCTCACCAACCCAGCCTCAATCACTCTCGGCTTATCTCCATGCAAACCGCAACCAACCTCTCATGCAACACTCCACGACCTGCATCAAAACCAACCTACCCTCTCCTTAGGCTCCAACCAAACAACTTCACCTACATACCACCCCCATGCAGCACAAACCCACCAACTCACCCCTAAACTCCCTCTCTCTCGGCAACATACCACACTACCCCTCTCGGCAAATCATCAACCCAACCTCACTTCTATCCATGCACCAACCCACAAACAAACCCCTCGGCATCACTTTCCACCTCCAAACCACCATGCCGAGTGCTCGCACCAACTTCCCTCTCCACCATGCAATCCTTAGGCAACCCAAGCAACCCACACCTCATTTCCCTCAACTTCCACAACCTCAACCCACAAACTAACCTCTCGGCAACCCCTCATCATCCTCAACCATGCATGTCTTCCACGGCCACCATCCCAACACAATCCCAACCATTCACATCAACACCATGCACACACCAACCAAACCGACCACCACCCCAACCTTCACCCTTCTCTCATTCACCAACCAACCCTCACACCAGCCTTCTCTCTCTCGGCACCTTCACTCCCTAACCACCCACCACCCTTTACACTCAATCAACCCCATCCTCAATTCCTCCACAACACCCTCATGCATGCCATTCAAAAATAAAAAATAAAAAATAAAAAAAAAATTGGCACACTTTTGGCATTCTTTTGCTATCCATTTTACACTTGTGGCTAATGTCTGCATTTGTGTTTTGTTTGGATTTTTATCTTGCACTACAATTCAGGTTAGTGTTTTTAATTCTGTTTTAATTTTTCTTAAGAGCCTATGCTTTTACATGTGTATATTAGTTGTGTTTTGCTAGGTCTTCATGTCCAAGTTTGGGGGAAGCACTTGCATATTCACATAGATGGAAACCTTTGCCTTCCTCACTCCGCTTGGTATTATTGTTCTTTAACCCTCTCTGTTCTTATTTTCATTTACTTATCTTCTCACATTGAGGACACTGTGACATTCAAGTTTGGGGGTGCATTTATGTATTTTTGGTTTTACATTTTTGCTAAGCAATGATAATGGAATTTGAAACCTGTTGGAGATGAAAGCATATGTTTAAAACTTGGTGCATAGAAGTTGCTGATATTTTTGAAAATAAAGAAAATTTGAGTTGAAATGATCATGTAGATTCAAATTAGTCTGTATAAATGTCTCAATTAAATTCTCGCTGGATTTGACACTCTTTTAAGCTTCACAATGCACAGATGCACATTGGAAACTTAACTGTGAGGCATGCAACTTGATTGACCTTGACCTTGCCCTAGTTAATCTGATTTGATGAACCTAATGGATGAATACTTTTGGCATGAATCTAAAAATAAAAAAATAAAATAAAAAAAAAAAAAAAAAACTGAGAGAGAAAGAAAATAATGATCAGTTGACGTTCGTAGCCTTTCCAACTCGAGTTATTAAGCCCTAGGAGTGTCTCTACACTTAGCACCCTAAAACCGTCTGGTTTGGGAGTTGTTGGCCTAACGCTTGCTACAGGGGTTGGTTAGAAAGCTTAAGGGACTTAAACATTGCACGGTCATTCAAAAAAATAAACTGGTAATAAACATGGTTCGTTGGAGTTCGTAGCCTTTCCAACTTGAGCTATTAAGCCCTATGGAGTGTCTCTACACTTAACACCCTAAAGCCATCTGGTTTGGGAGTTGTTGGCCTAACGCTTGCTACATAGGTTGGTTAGAAAGCTTAAGGGACTTCAGCATTACACAACCATTCTATGTTTCGCTTATGAGTTACAAAAAATTGTCAACAAGCAACAAAAGTTGTCTTGTAAATAAAATCATGCCTTAGGGACCTCATTTAAAGGGGAATTCAATGATTTGAAAACTTGTGCTTTGGAATTGGAAAAGAAAGTAAAAGCCGCATGTTGAGAATCCAATTCACTTTCACTGAAGCTAGAGTTGATTTCCATTCAAGAGATGATAATTGAGTTATTTATATAGACTTTGATGTTGATGCATGTATGTGGAAATGTATTTAGCCAATTTTTGTATCAATGCTTCATATATGCAAGGTAGTCTTCCCAATGACCCCATCTCCAGCTCTTTTTCTATTTCAAGTTATTTTTGAGCAATGTATATATCTTATTTTACCATGGATGATATTTTTGTAGTAGCAAGCCCATGGTTGTCTTTTCATTAAGTTTTTCATTGTAGTTTTGCTAAGGGACTAGCAAAATGTAAGTTTGGGGGTGTGATAAGCGCCGAATATTGTATATTCAAGCGCCGAATATTGTATATTCAAGCGCCCTAAATTGCATTAGTAAAGTCCGTTGTATGTTAATTTATGTAGATTATCTTCATTTCTATGTTTTTATGCATTTTCAGGTTCATTGGCCAAAATGGAACAAGAATAAGGCCTTGTGGAATCTTGAGCAACAAAAGGTGCCAATGCTGAATTCTGGCAGCAGTAGAACCTGGACTTTGCTCGCCATTTTGACCTTCCAAACTCAAGAACTGGACTTCCCTCATAACATAACAGATTTAGAGCTCTGAATTAGCCTTCTAAATCTTCAAACGGTTTGTCATTCGGAGCTTGGAACAGAGAGTTATGACCTTGTTACCAGAGGTGCGCAGAACTGCCTGGCAGAAATGAAATTCTTCCTTGATCTTCATTTTAGACCAACCATACTTGAGAATTGGATCTCCACCAAAACATGAAATATTTAGATCTCTGAATTATCTTTCTAAATCTTCAAACGGTTCATCATTTGGAGTTCGGAGCGCAAAGTTATGGCTATTTAACCAAAGTAGGTCTGGGCGGAGCAAGTGAAGCATGGAGCTTTTTACACTAAATTCGAGTGCTCGAGGCCTTGCTTAGAGTGCTCGAATTTTGGGCAGAATGCCCTTCGGAAATGGCTCATTTCAGCCCACTTGCACCTTGGTTTCTTCATTTTGTTTTCCTCTTTAATGAAGTGGTTGGAGATGTTGGTTGGGGGCATTTTGGGTGGTAGATAAGAGGGATAAGAGCCACACAATAGGGGGGAGCTACATTTCTACAAGATTAGAGGAGAGAGAAGAGAGCAAAGGAAGGAGAGTTCTTGGAGCAAGAAAGGGGAGCTCGAAAATGGAAGGAGGATCCATGGTTCTTCTTCATTCTAAGGCTCCCATGTGTAACTAACTCCTCCTCTAGGGAGGTAATGGAACCCCTCATTGTAAGCATGCTTTACTTTTGATTCTAGTTTGGGAAAAATAATGTATTTTTGTGGTGATTCCATAATCTAGAACTCTTACTTGATGTAATGAATTGATTTTGATTTAATGATCATGTTGGACCTACTTTCTTGTCTTAGAATGTATGTTTTCATGGTTGTATGGTTTACATTTTCATGGTGACAATGAAGATGAGATTTTTGGAATGGTTTTAATGGCATGTTGTTGAGAGATTTGATAGGCCATAGCTTAGGTTCTTCCTTTGATGGCTTATTCTTAATTCTTAGCTTCATGTGCTCTTATCATGTGATTGATGGTTTGACAATTTCTAGCTTAGTGAACATGTCTTAAATTACACTTTAGTTTAGGTAATTGAGCATGTAAAATCTTTGATAAATTGTTCTTGCCTATTGATTCCATGAATCCTTTGAAGGTAATGTAGTAACCATGAGTAACTACTTATCATAGCCACATATTTATGTTGTTTTTCCCCGAATGAATCATATTCTAGCATGTTTATATTGTAGGTGGTGAAGTTACTTCCCTAGTCTCTTTTACCGACATTTTATCTCTTTTAAATTCTTGCAAATTCTATTTTATGCATCTTAATTTCATAGCTTTAGTGACAAACCAAGCAAACACCCTATTCCCCCTTATCATTCTAAAACGATTCTAGACGCTTAGGTTGCCTTAAACTAGCGCAGTCCCAGTGGTTCGACTTACCCGACCAATAGCCCTATTTTACAATGATTCGTGCTATTGCGAAGGTTGATGTATAGTTGATCAACCGATCATAGATCTAGAGATTATCAAGATGATATGCTTAATGAATGCTATTTTGGTTCATTTGATGGTTTATGCCTATTCTTGATGGTTTGTGCCTCTCCCTTAGTCTAGATAGCTTTATTTTCATGCTAGTAGTGTAGATTTAGTGTATTGGTAGTGTAATGTTAGATTGGAGGACAATCTACTCTTGATGTTTGATATTCCATGCTTGTGAATCCAAATGGCATATTCCTCTAATATTGTGTTGTATGTGGATTGTGAGCTTAATAAAGGATTAATGACTTGTTTTGATCTATTGTGCTATCCCCATGTTGTCTAGACAATATATGCTCTATCATTTAGATATATTGTGCTCTTCACATGATGTTTAGACAATACTTGCTTGATTTGTCATCCTTGCCAATTGAATCATCCTAATGCACACACACCCTTATCATATTGCAACACATCCATTACCCTCAATTGATCACTTGTTAGTAGTATAGAAAAGTATTGCTTGGTGGTGATCTCTACACCCCAAGACCTCTCTCTCTCTTGTTTACTTCATATTATTTTATTTAGTTGAATTCAATTTAGCTTCATCAACCAATCAATCAATTATGTGATCACTCGACCTACTAACCTTAATTACCATAGTTTCACAATTCGATACACCATCAAATCCCTTGGGACGATCCCTACTCGCCCTATCTATATTTTATATAGAGAAAGGTAGTAGTGGCTTTTTTATAAATGTAAAACTTGGCCACCTCCTAAATTCACACATAACTTTCAAGCTTTGTTGGTTGTGGTGACTCCATCAAGGAAACCAACAACAAACTACATAGCAACACATAGTTGCCATGTAAGTAATCAAGAGGTACATTAGGTCTCAAACAAGTATAATCCATCAAAAGGGTAAACATGTTTAGACTACCTAACTAAGGTGTAGCTTATACACGTTTACTTAAATGAAAGACTATCAAATGCTTGACAAAATGATGAAGCACATAGAGCTAGAGATTAAGCGTGCACCATCAAAGGATTTCCTAAGCAATGGTCTATCAAAGTCACCTATCAACATGCCATTAAATCATTTCATAACCTTGTTTCCATTCTCACCATGTAAACTCAAGCAAAAAAATTAATACAAGACATCACCTAACATAAGATAATGAGCTTGAAGAAATCATCCATACATATATAAACATTCATTACACCAAATGAAGTGCTCTTAGCTATGAAAAAGACCATAAATATACATTGCAATCCCCCAATATAGACTACCCTAGGACATGCTTACAAGGGAGGGACTTCATCACCTCCCTAGAGAAAGAGTTAGTTACCCATTGCTAAGCTAGAAGAAGGAAGAAACTCCATCCAAGACTCCATTTTCGTGCTCCTTCCTTTTCTTGAAGAACTCCTCTCTTTTTTCTCCTCTCTCTCCTCTATCTTGCTAGAATATCTCCCTTGATGCATGTGGCCCTTAGTTGCCTTATGTCTTACAACCAAGCTCTCTCTCCTCCAAAGACATTCCCAACCACTCCATAAAGAAGGAGGGTGGAAAATGTGGAAACCAATGCACAAGTGGGCTGAAGAGGAAGAGTCCCAAGCTGCATTTTCCCTGAATCTCGAGTGCTCGAAATAGGGCCTCGAGAAATTGGAGCAGATTGCTCCATGCTTGCTTTGCTTCGCCGGGACCTACTTTGGTAAAATGGCTATAACTTTGTGCTCCAAACTCCGAATGACAAACCGTTTGAAGATTTGGAAAGCTGATTTAGAGATCTAAAAACTTTATGTTTTGGTGGAGATCCAATTCTCAAGTGTGGTTGGTCGAAATTGAAGAGCAAGGCAGAAACTCATTGCTGCCAGGCAGTTCTGAGCACCTCTGATAAGAAGATCATAACTCTCTGCTCCAAACTCCGAATGATGAACCTCTTGAAGATTTGGAAATCTGATTCAGAGTTCTAAATATGTCATGTTATGAGGGAAGTCCAGTTCTCGAGTTTTCAAGGTCAAAATGGCGAGCAAAGTCCAGGTTCCACTGCTGCCGAAAATTCAGCATTGTGACCTTTGGTGTTCAAAACTCCACAAAGCATCCTTCTTGCTTCTTTTTGGCCAATGAACCTGAAAATATGCAAAAACGTGCATATAAAGGTAATCTACATAAAATAATCAATTAATGGACTTAACTAATGTAATTTAGGGCGCTTGAATATACAGTATTCGGCGCTTATCAGTAGACCCTTGCCACAAATGGCCGGTTATCAGCCTCCACCACCTTTACCTCATCTCCATCCCAAAATATCAGCATTTGATGGAGTGAAGATGAAATGCAAAAGTTTGGGTGAATCCATTCACGGCTTAAAAGCAAGTTATAGGCCGTTGTGGACTCAATGACAAAGAAAGTTGTGATGGAAGTTCTATCTCCCACCGTTAATTCCAACGGTAGAATTCCTTGTGTCTTCACTATTCCTCCCGTGAATCCACTAATGGATATATCAGTTGGAATGATATCTTCAGGAGACTTTCTAAGCATGCGCATGACATTGACTGGAACAACGTTCAGTACTGAACCATTATATACCAAAACTCTTGCCAAGGGTCTCCCTTCCACTAGTACTTTTGATGTATAAAGGTTTGAGCTGCTGAGTCATGCCACATGGTAGTTTTTCCAGGACAATCTTCTTTGGCGCCATGGGGCTGTTTTCTTCAATCACAACTCCCTTAATTTCTGAAGATGCTCAGCTTCATCTTCGAAAACCTCTTCTATACGGATATCATTATTTAGTTCCATTATGAACGGCCCAGAACTAGACTGTTTAGGGCTTTCCACGGGAGGACTTATGTCTACAACATCTCCTTCAATTGAAATTGGCTGATTTGGCTATGGCTCAAAAAATAAAGGAAGAATCACTACCATATTGCAAGTAAACTTACCTGGAAGGCTGCCAAAACAAATTTTCTTGCTGTTGCTGGAACTGTTGGAGATTTCCAAGTCTGTTCCATCTTTTATAGGAGGGCTGTCTATCATCAAGGAATTTCCCACATTTGAATCAAGATCTAGTAAATCATCAAGATCTCTTTCCGTTCCTTTAGCTGGAAGTTCTGATAAATTTGATGGATTACTATTCTTCTTTGGCCCGTTGGACCAACCATGGTCTTTCTCCCATAACTTTTTTCTGTAAGGCCTTTTCCTTTGTTGCCTTCGCTTTTGTGTGCGAGTCAAATAGGAATCATCATGAACAGGAAACTTAGGATTATCGAGCCTCTTCCACCTTTCATTTTTGAGGTAGGAAGCTTAACCATTCTTGGACGGAGATGTTCATTCCCCTTTCTAACCCATACTTCCGAACCCAATTTTGGCCTATAATAACTGTCACCTTTGGAGGTTCTGCCTTGCCACCTGTTGCTTTCATACCTTCTGCTAGGACGAGGCCTTGACTCATAAGGAACCCTACTCCTTTCCAAACTCCTTGGAAGAAATTCTGGTTTCCTTGCCGATGATCTTCTTTCTGTATGGACCTTCCTTTTCTGACATCGGTCATCATTGGACAACTTCTCATTCCACTTCTCTTTTGGAAAATCTCTATGGCAACCTTCATTCTAAATTTTACACTTACGGCAACAACCTTGCTGGATTAAGGCAATTTGAGCCTCTCGGAGCTGCCTATCCCACTCAGCCACTGTTTTCTCCATGGATGCTGCCACCTTAGGAATTTCTAACTTTCCACTAGCCGCTGGATCTGTTAAGTCCACCTTCTTTTTGGGATGTTTCGAGACCATAGAAACAACGTTTGTTGCAACGACCTTGGGGAAAGGATTTCCATCAACACATATCACCTCTGATTTTTCTGGAAACTTCAGCCTGCCATCTTCAATTGCTTTCTGCATAATATTACGAAAAACTACACAATTGTTAGTGGAATGGCTTCATGAATTGATGAATTTGCAATACTCTTTCTCGGCCATTTCAGAGGCCATTGGCATCTTGTGGCTTGCTGTGAAGATTAGTTGTTTATCAGCTATTAACAAATCAAAGATTTGTTCGGCTTTAGAGATGTCAAAAGAGTAACTCCAGGAAGGGTCTGCCTCCTTCCACTTGGAACCAGAGGCAGCCTGCAAGTTGGCCATGGCCGATTTTGGTTTTACCAAAGCCTCACAAGTATAGGCATTCTTTATGTTGAGCTCAGCTATATTAACTTCCAAATCTCCCTCTATTTCAGTGGCAAACATCTCATATTTTGGATCACGAATAGTAAGTGCCCTTGAAAGAAGACTTACGGTCTTGTTATTCATGAAGGAGGTCTTCGTACTTAGCTACTCTACTGGCCAAATCGAATAAATCATGGAACTTTTTAAACTTCTTACGAAGTTTAAATTCTAAACCATTGACAGCTATTTTCACATACTCTTCTGGTGGTAAGGACAGATTGCATTTGTACTAGGCTCTTTTGAATCTGGAAAAAAAGTTGATCACCGATTCTCTAGGTAGTTGATGAAGTCTAAAAAAGTCTGCATTGGACACCTCTGGTTCGGTAATATAGAACTAAGTATGGAACAAGTCCTCAAATTGCTGTCAACTTTGGATGGAGTTGGCTAGCAAGTTGGAATACCACTTGAAAGCATAGCCAGTCAGTATATTTGGAAACAAGCATACCTTCAGCCATGGATTGGCTACTACTTCTCCACATTGGACAGTGAAACGGCTGATATGTTCCAATATGGATTTTTTGCTGGTGTGTGCCATACCGTTACACCAAAAGTTTACAAAGAGATGTTGAACTAAGAATGTAAGTGTGCAATGTGGCCAAGTTTTAAATTTGTAAAAGCCACTACTACCTCTAACTAAAAATATAGCTAGGGTGAGTAGGGATCGTCCCAAGGGATTTTAGGCACTAGCAATAGAAACAATGTATAGGGTTAGTAGGTCGAGTGATCAAAGATTGGTTGGATTGATTGATTAAGCTATTATGCAAATGAAATTAAAGTAAACAAAATTTAATGATTAATAAATTAGAGAAAGATATAGAGGGGAGGACTTGGGGTACGAGAGCTCAACACTAAGCTTGACTTTACTAGACACTAGCAATTGTATATTAATGAGGAAATTGACTTGTAACTTGTGTGTGTGTGTGTAACATTAATTGAAACTAAGCATGGATGGCAAATAAGCATAGATTGTCAAGCCAAATCAAATGGAAAGCACAACCTATCAAATGAAACAAAAATCCATTCAATGAAACCACAATTTATGCACACACAACTATCTAGAAACATACACCAAATGCATTCATAAGTATGGAACACCAAGGAACAAGAGTGGATTGTCCACCTATCTATGAATTTAAAGCAACTACACTACATCTACACTAAAGACATGAAATTTAACTAAGTAAGCTAAAGTTATGGTACAATCCATCAAGAAACAAGTGTGACCCATCAAATAAATTGCAAGAGTGTTCAATTAAGCTCTATGTTTTGACCATCTCTAGATTAACTTCATCCATACACATAGACATGCATAAATTCCACTAAATCTAGAGAAAAGCACATGAATCATCCATTCTAACATATATAGACATATGGTTAGAAGTAGATAATCAATTAAAAGTATTAATCCATACGCATCAAGTAGAAACCACAAGATATATATATATAAATCCAAGATCAAAACATTGTTACAAATAAATCCCCAAAAATATACAAAGAACTAAGTCTAAGAAACAAACTTAGGGGCTACTCTAGCCCCAAGTAGATCTCTAGCCACTCATTGAAGTAGTCATCCAACCCTCAAGGGCTATCTCCATGGTAGGAATGACCTCCTTCTTGATGGAAACACTAGAATAATAGAAGAACTCCCAAAATGTGTAAAAGCCCTCTAGTCTTTAGCCTCCTCTCTAAGATATGAGATATACAAATTATGAAGAACAACTATGCTCTAAAAGTGGCTCTCATTCCTTATATAGGTAAGTCAAATGTCACACCAGTAGTCTGGGCTCATACACCAAGGTCCCTCCAATGATTGTACATTGAGCCAACTTTTAATGAGCTGGAATCTTTTTTTTTTTTGGACTTGAGGAAGTTCGATCGATCGAACTGTGTTGAGATCGATCGAACTTCGCTGAGATCCATCGAATGCTACAGAGATCGATTATCCTTGGCGGCGCCTTTTTGAATAAAGACAAATCTTTGAGATATTTTTGGGAAGAAGACAAAAGTGGTAAGTGGATGGTAGGTGTGGATAAGATCGAATCATTTCGATTGATCTGGGAAATGTTGGATCGATCGAACCTGTTGGATTCTTTTGGATAAGGACAAGGGCTTGGATTCATCTTAAACTGTTTAGATCGATGAACTTTCGATCGATCGAAGAAATGCTAAGATTGATCAAACATGCTAAATTTCCACACTTTGCTTCATTTTGCTCCCACTTTGTTCCTTTCTTCCATTCAGCTTGAGTTAACTCCTTTAATGCTCTTATTTGGCTGAATTGACTTATTTTTGGGATAAGCACCTAAAAAGGGTAATAATACGAAATTAGTCTAAAAGAGAAAGTAAGATAAGATAAAGGTCCTAGAGTACCTTAGTTTAAGGGGTTTAAATGCTCACTTTTCAACGCTCATCACACCCCCAAACTTAAATATTGCTAGTCCCTAGCAATGAACTACTAAGTAATGGAATGAAATGAACAACTATACAACTATGAACTAGAAAGTAATAAATGGATAATGCCACTTTTGTAGGGAACACAATTGTATTTAGCATATGCAACAAGCCTTTTAAACCCCTAGGTTACCCCTAGTGGACGAGTGAAGTCTCGTGAGGGTTTCCAGAAATGATACCCACAAACATTAAGCTCATTCTTTCGAATGAGGCACCAATATTGCAAACAAGCATTGGGAGAAAACTACCTTAAGTATGCAATTTTTCAACCATTTCCAAACAATCTCCCAAAATCTCAACATCAAGCAAACAAGTATGGTCCTCCACACATCAAGAAAATGATCATGCAAATCAAAACAACTCTAGAATCCTTTTTGAGTGGACCTGCATCAAATATGTTGCTATCTAAGCCAATTAAAGAAATGATCACATCCTTACCCGCAAACTAGCACACAAATCTAGTACCGATCATCACGACAAAGAGTGGACCTTTTATTAAAGCTTTATTGTTTTAGGTGCGCTTATTCTTTTCAATCGATTTTTTCTTTTTCTTTTTCTTCTAATCCTAAGCATCAAAGATGGAAGTATAGTGCAATGTGTTGATCTATTAACTTTCTAGCGATCTATGAGGTCGAGCGTTAGGTCAATGACTCTCAAACCGGACTGCTTTAGGATACTAGGTGTTCAAACACCCTTAAGGACTTACAAGCTCAAATCAACTAGGCTACAAATCAAAACAACCTCCATCTAATCATTTCCCACTTTTCACCTTTTGGGAGAAGTCCTCACTTTTTTTATTGCTTTTGCAACTTTTTTTTTTTTTTTTTTTTTTTTTCAAAGCAAGTTCAACTATTAACCTAGAGTTTGGGCCCTCCACTTTTCAGCGCGAGAAGTTCAGTGCTTGATGAGGCTAGAATCCCAGCTACTTAATGAAAAGGGTTTGTTATCCACTTTTATCAAGATGCAAGCTTTCAATGCACTATTAGCTCAATTGGGATATAACCAATTCAATAATTAACAAAGCATGTACCACACAAATGAATGCTAGTGTACGCCTGTGCTAATGTAGAATCCTAGAGTGAATCTCAAAACAATCACAAAATTAGGATGATGTGGACCACAAGTGCAAACAAGATATCAATCTTTCAAAAAATTTACTCCTAAATGGCATCCACAAGGCATACAAGGAGTATTGGACTCTCAAGTTAAACAATTTTTAAATTTTAAGCAATATAGTCCTCAAAAGATCAAAATCATAACTAGTCATGGACCAACCATAGAAATCCCTCAAATACACAAGTCATGCTAAAATTTTTGAATTGAAAGCAAATACTGCAACAACACCCATTACCCCCAAACTAAAATGGCACAGTGTCCTCAATGTGCAAAGAGAACAAAGGAAAGAGTATACCAGTGCAGCTATGGTAAGGAATGGCCGGGACAGAAGTATCCAAAGTGGGTGGTATAACACCCCCCCCCCCCCCCCCCCCACAAACTTGGGATTAACTGTGGTCCTGAAAAGATGGCACTGGGAGAAAAGCTAATCAGATAACAAAGGGGACAATAATGGTGCACAGTGAACATGCAAGTGTAAATGGGACAATAAATAAACTAATAAGAGAGGAAAAGGGTGATCCTGAAAATTTTGGGCAGCACTCTCTCACTGAAGTCACTGAGATGCACCCGATAATGGAGTCAGTCACAGACAGATATATCAATAGTAGAATATAACATCCAAAAGATCATGCAAAAAATAGGAAAATAAAAACAGTATATGGTACATCACAGTAATAGGGCTGACAGACTAGCCGCAAAAATAATATAACTGTATCAAAAGAGCAGGAATGCATCACAAATATATAACATAATAAAATAGAGGAATAAAGATCAGGCAGATGAGGTAGGGCGAGTAGGGCGTGATCCCCTGATATCTCTGGATATGCCCTACAGTGCAGCTAAGACATCGGAGCAAAAAGATGCCACATCTGACCGAAGAGAGACAATTGCGTCCTCCAAAGCCTGGATACGCTCTCCAAAGCAGGGTGTCGGTGCTGGAGCCTCAAGTACCACTGGATCATGAAATTGTGGTACAGCCTAAGCCTACTCCTGGAAATGTAATGGTGACCTCGCTGGAAAGTGATGTGGTAACTCCTCTGTTAGAGGCTCCTGCTCCAGATCGATCTCCATATGTACAGCAGCCGCCGGTACGACTGCTGGATCGTCTACTACTGGCTCTGCTACCATCTTCTCCTCCTCAAGCTCCTTAGCTGCTAGAACAGCGTCCTCCACCAAACTCTTGATAAGAGCATTGTAGCTTTTATTCCACTCTTTCTTGCATAATGGCAAGCTCCTGTCTTTGGATACTCATCTGGGTGGAAAGGATAGCACTGATCTCGGAAGATCTGAGTGATAAGATGGCCAAATGGGAGGAAAGTGGCCCGCCTGGGCTTCGCCTTGCTAATGTAGGTCGAGTACAATCTCATCATGACACTCTAGTAGAGTGCCGGCATGGATACCCAATGGCCTGTGTAGAATGAATATAAAGTAACCAGAAAGTCTGAACTCCTCTGGATCTTATGGCCCACCATAAATACATTTTGAAATAGTACCGAATCGTAGAACCAAAGGTCATCGGGAAGATAAGTCCGGGTGGCGAAAGTCTCGCCATCTGCATAGTGGCCAGTCAGTGCCATGGCTATGTCTGCGTAAGAAGGCCTCTACTCCAAAATAGGATAATGAACATCAAGAGGGCAGACATGCGGCATCAAGAAGATCTGGCAAGAATATCAACTGTGATCCGGATAGGGTGGCCATCAATAGTAATGTGTAGCTCTGACAAGTTACTCGAGGCCGGCCAGAGGTTCTGGTAGAACAACCAAACAAGCCGCGGGTAAACTGGATAGGTGACTGGGGCTAAAATAGCTAAAATGCCCCTCCGGTCAATATCATTGTAAGCTGACCGGGTCAGGAGATATCGGGACAAGAAGACAATGTCAAATACTGACTCATGTGCCATTTCAAGGCGTGAGTATCTCCTGGTAGGTCTGTCGTGGACCTGGCCTGGCTACGCCGATGGTGGTGAGGGAGAAGGTATATGCTCAGTCTCAGTTGCAGAAGATGATGCAGAGGCTAAAGACTGTAGTCTAGAGTCGGCTGATGGGGACTGAGCTGGATCTGCCTCTAACTACTCAGCCTCATCAACCTGCTCTGGAGCTGGTTCTGTAATGGGGACCTAAACATGAGATGGTCCTACCTGCTCCTCTACTCTCTGCCTCACTCGGCATGGATAATGCCTACGGGCAACAGTCTTTACCCTAGCCATGGCCTACAAAACAGAAAGAGAAACACTTACGGAATAAGTTAGTACCAGCATAAAGAATTAAAGCACAATGTATAGAAACATGTATGTCAAATAAGATAGACAACTCAGAATAATAATCATGAATCTATGCAACTGATGACGCAACCAATTAAACAGTGACCAAGTGAAACATGCTAAACAATATAAGTATAGAATGCATCCAATGTGGAAAACACAGGCATTGGGCATAAATAAGATAGCATGGAACACAAAAGATGGTGTGTGAAGTGAAAATGCAAATCTGTGATATTCGATCGATCAGGAAAATATAAGATCGATTCAAGTTGGATCGATCTGGACTTAAGTGAGATCGATCTTTACCAGATCGATCTGAGAAAAATAGAGATCGATCGAACTCTGCTAAGAATGCAAACAGTCCCAGATCTGTGACGTGAATGGCACGGGGGCACCCAAGCAAGCTTGTGGGGCCCTCTCACACAACAATAACACAATATTGGTCACTTGTCTTGGCACGTGACCCCCAAAATCAATTTGGAAATGAAAATATATACAAAATGCTATATACATATATATACACATAGATTCATGCTTCATTAACTCAAAAATGGCAAGAATCAAATATGGGAAGCTCAGATCTAACATGGCAACATAAAAAATACATGATTGAAACTCCAAAATGGAAATGAAACACAACTTACCCAAACTAGTGAGAGAAGTGGATCGAAGGAGAGAGAGATGAGATCTGAGAAGAGGGAGAGAGATTTGAGGCCTTAGGAAGCTTGCCGGAGGGTCGCCGGAGGTTGGGAATAAAGGGTGTTGCAGCGGTGAAAGATGAGGGTTTGAGATCGATTTACAAATTGATCAAATTGACCCTAAGGTTTTATTTTTAAAAACTGGTCCCGACAAGTTCGATCGATCTAGAAAAATCTCAGATCGATTGAACATAAATCGATCTTGAAAGAACACAGATCGATCTATACTAAAAATGACAAAGTATTTTTGAAATTTTTTTTTTATAATTTTTGAAAACTAAAAATATTTTATGGATTTTTAGAAATTTTTTTTAAAAAATAAAATGGAATTAAAAAGAAATTTTTTTTTTGGATTTTTAGATAATAAAAACCTTTTGGAATTTTTGAAAATATTTTTAAGATAAAAAATAAAAATAAAAATAAAAATAAAAATAAAATAAATAAAAATAAGATAAAATGAAAATATTTTTAGATTTTTGAAAAATTTCCTAAAATTAAAAATATTTTTGAAATTTAAGAGAATAAAATGAAATAAACTAAAAATTCAAAATATTTTTTTGGATTTTTATTAAATTAAAGTTCAAAAGTCAAATCAAAGTCAACAAAGGGGGTACAGATCGATCAATTCAAGATCGATCTGAAAGATACTTCGAACAATGCACAAAGAGGCCTTTTTTATGGATCTCAAAAATTTTCTAAGCGTGGAGTGAAGATCGATCCAAGAAAAAGTTGGATCGATCTAGGAACTTTCAGATTGACCCAAAGAAATTTTTGATTGATACACAGAGAGCTGATTTTTGCAGGAAAATTTTGATCAATGGAACAGAGGGATGATTGTATGTAGGAAGGGATGTTCGATCGATCGAACCTCTTTTGAGATCGATCGAACAAGAACAAAATGCCTATTTTCAGAATGAAAGTGCATGCATTCTCAATAATGGCTCCTATCAATGTGTATAAACCCCAAAACATATCTAGACGACGCAAGAAATGAAAGGTAAAATAGAAATGAGGGAGGAATAGGGTTGCAAACCCTTCGAAACATTTACTAGTCTTTAACGTCTCTAGCAAGACGTTGGGCTCTTTTAGCCCGGATCAAATATCTTGTTATGCAACCCCTCCTTGATAGGGTGAATGGATTTTTGAATCCCACCTAACAAATTGCTCCCTAAGGAACTCATTGGATTTGATTCAAACGACATTGACGGTCCGTAGTCAAAACAACTCTTGGGCTTCCATGCCCTTGGAACACTTGACTTCAATGCAACTTTCTGCGCTTTTAAGTTGGTAGACAGACCATGGAAATGTTCAACCTCAAGTAAAGACTTAACTTTATCAAATTCATGGTTTACACATTCTTCTACAACACACACTTCTTCATGTTGGTCTATTAAATTCGGGGTTGGGTTAAAAATGTTCAACTTCACTTTCATATGTCCAAATGAGATTTTCATTATCCGCGTCCTACAATTGATGTTGGCATTTGAAGTTGCCAAGGAAGAACGGCCAAGGATAACGGGGAGTTGGCTCTTAGGATTTGGAACCGGTTCCGTGTCAATGACAACGAAATCAACCGGGAAGAAAAATTTATCAATTTTAATCAAAACATCCTCAATGATACCGCTAGGCTTTTTGATTGATCGGTCGGCAAGTAGTAAAACTACCGACATCGATTTCAAGTCTCCTAAGCCCAATTTGACATATACTGAGTATAGAAGAAGGTTAACACTTGCTCCTAAGTCTAAAAGAGCCCGATTGATGACATGGTCACCAATGATGCAAGAAGTAGTAGGTGAACCGGGGTCTTTGAACTTTGGGAGAGTGTTATGTTGCAAAATAGAGCTCCCTTGCTCAGTCAAGACCACTTTTCTTGGTGCTTGGCTTTTGTTCTTCCTCTTTTGGGTGCAAAAATCTTTTAAGAACTTGGCATAAGTCGGAATTTGCTTAATTATATCCAAAAGTGGAAGATTAATCTTCACTTGCCTAAACATTTCAATGATTTCATTGGTCTTGGTCTTTTATTTGTCAAGATATATGGATCATTTCAAGGCATCCAGAAATAGAGCTCTTGGCTCAAAAGCTTTTTCAAAATTTTTCTTTGAAACATCATCAACACAAGAATTTTTTAAGTCCTTTTTCAAATCATTCTTTGATTCATCTTTCAAATCATTTTTCAATGCTTTCTCAACATGATGATCATGCACATGCAATGAAGGATGAATAAAATGTGAAACGGGACGGGTGCCAACTTTTGGTTGCACTGGTTCACTCTCTTCATTGGACATACCTACTTGGTTGTCCACAATTTTCTCACTTTTTAAGGTTGTCACCGCATTGACATGCTCAATTGTGGGACCTTCCGATGAGGAATGAGCCTCCACAACACATTGTTGCTTTATTGGGGCATTAAAAGGCATTTTCCCTTTCTCTCTAGCATTTAAGGTACTAGCTATTTGCCCTACTTGAGTTTCTAGCTTAGTAATGGATTGAGAATGAGAATGAAGCAATTGAGTGTTCACCTTTAGAGTTCCTAAAGCGGTCAAAATTTTCTCTTCAAAAGCGGGACTCCTAGAATTTCCTTAAGAATATGATGGTTGATTGGGGAAATGAGAATTAGATAATTGGTTTCCATGTGATTGAAATGATTATGATCTAAAACCTTGGGAACCTTGGCTTTGCATTGGAGGTGTGGAACATATTTTCCTTAAAAACCACCTTGGGGAGGGTTTGAGCCTTCCCCTTGGCTTTTCTAAGAAAAGTTCATATGGTTCCTCCAACTTGGATTATAATGATTGCCATAGGGATTATTCCCTTGGTTAGCAAAAATGGCATTTGCTTGCTCATGGTTGTCATTTTGCACATGTCCATGGGGACAATTGGAAGTAGAATGTAACACACTAGAACAAGTCATACATGATTCATTAGATACACGATGATGAACATGATTAGGGGAGGAAGACATTTAATTCGCCGAAGTTTGATTAATCTAACCATTGAGATAAGGATTTCATCTCGGCGGCTATATCATTGGAGTTGTCAACTTAATACAAGCCAACATTTTTCCTTCCGCCTAAATTTCTACCTTCTCAGAAGACAGAGATCTATGCATGGAATTTTCACTCATATTTTCATACAATTGCCACACATCATTTTCATGCTTGTCAAGATAAGAACCACCCATAGATGCATCAACCATACCCTTGTGATTATCTGGTAAACTTTCAAAGAAATATTGAACTAATTGCCACTTAGGTATATCATGATGTGAGCACTTCCTAAGTAAGTCATTGAATCTTTCCCATGCCTCATGAAACATTTCCCCATCCCCTTGAGAAAATTCACGAATGGAAGTTCTCATGGCATTGGTCTTTGATACCGGGTAGTACTTCTTCAAGAACTCTTGTTGCATTTCTGCCCAAGAAGTTATCGAAAAAGGCCTAAGATTGTTAAACCAATATTTTGCCTTGTATTTGAGGGTAAAAGGAAAAATTTTGAGTCTTAACACTTCTTTTGGCATGTCCGTGTATTTCACGGTGGAACACACTTCAAGAAACTCATTCAAATGCTTATAGGGTTCTTCACTTGGAAGTCCATGATAGTTGGGAAGCATTTGAATGGTTTGTGGTTTGATTTCATAGTGATGTGCTCTAAATGGAGGTAATTGAATGCAAATGGGTGCATTATATTCATTAGGCACATAATGGTCTATTAAAACAAGAGGGGGATTTACAACCGGTGGTGCTACTCGAACACCGTGGTTAGTTTGAACCATAGAAGGTTGTGGAGCAAAGATTGGTTGAGGCATTCCCAATGGAATTTGGCCTTGTTGTTGTGGTGGAATAAATGGTCTAGGCATGCCTAATGGGACTTGGATGTTTTCACGATGCACATTAGGGTAGAGAATGCCTTGTTGGTCTATGTAACCAAGGTCCTCCACATGGTCATTATTTTGCTCCTCCATTCATGAAATGGAGTGAAGAGAGCTACCTCTTCCCCCTAGGATTACGAACAACCAATTCAAGATGAAAATTAAGAAGGACAAGAGTAGGATTTAATGACCTACGACCATGCATGCACTAGTAAAAACAATAACAAGAAATAAGCAAGTAACAAACACTTCGCCCCCATAATAAATCAACAAATCTTCTCATACAATGATCTCATACTCTCATGCTTGAACAATATGCAAAGAAAAGTAAATTGCCTCCATGCAGGCTCACAATTTATCTAAGAACTGAAAAACAAGCCTCCACGCAGGCCGACAATTTAACTAGAGCTTAAGTTAGAAAGATCTCACAAAGGGTCCTTAAGCAGCTTCAATTTAACTTTCAACTTTTCGCTTAGCTTTGCAATTTTTTTTTAGATTTCTAGTCCTTTTTGTGCTTAGCTTAGCTCCTTGCTTTGAATTCTCCTTTGCTCAACTTCCTTCACTCAATACACCTAGTCAAATAAAAAAAACACAATAAGTAATTAAGAAGAAAATAAAGAAAAGACACGATCAAAAAAGTACTAATTCTTATTTGTTTCCAAAACACGGCGTTGCCAATTAGATCCCCGGCAACGGCGCCAAAAACTTTAGTGTGTGCCTTACCATTACACCAAAAGTTTATAAAGAGATGTTGAACTAAGAGTGTGAGTGTGCAGTATGGCCAAGTTTTAAATTTGTAAAAGCCACTACTACCTCTAACTAAAAATATAGCTAGGGTGAGTAGGGATCGTCCCAAGGGATTTTAGGCACTAGCAATGGAAACAATGTATAGGGTTAGTAGGTCGAGTGATCAAAGATTGGTTGGATTCATTGATTAAGCTATTATGCAAATGAAATTAAAGTAAACAAAATTCAATGATTAATAAATTAGAGAAAGATATAGAGAGGATGACTTAGGGTACTAGAGCTCACTACTAAGCTTGACTTCACTAGACACTAGCAATTGTATATTAATGGGGAAATTGACTTGTAACTTGTGTGTGTGTGTAACATTAATTGAAACTAAGCATGGATGGCAAATAAGCATAGATTGTCAAGCCAAATCAAACGGAAAGCACAACCTATCAAATAAGACAAGAATCCATTTAATGAAAACACAATTTATGCACACGCAACTATCTAGAAACATACACCAAATGCATTTATAAGTATGAAACACAAAGGAACAAGAGTGGATTGTCCACCTATCTATGAATTTAAAGCAACTACACTACATCTACACTAAAGACATGAAATTTAACTAAGTAAGCTAAAGTTGTGGTACAATCCATCAAGAAACAAGTGTGAACCATCAAATAAATTGCAAGAGTGTTCAATTAAGCTCTATGTTTTGACCATCTCTAGATTAACTTCATCCATACACATAGACATGCATAAATTCCACTAAATCTAGAGAAAAGTATATGAATCATCCATTCTAGCATACATAGACATATGGTTAGAAGTAGATAATCAATTGAAAGCATTAATCCATACACATCAAGTAGAAACCACAAGATATATAAATATAAATCCAAGATCAAAACATTGTTACAAATAAATCCCCAAAAATATACAAACAACTAAGTCTAAGAAGCAAACTTAGGGGCTACTCTAGCCCCAAGTAGATGTCTAACCACTCATTGAAGTAGCTATCCAACCCTCAAGGGCTATCTCCATGGTAGGAATGACCTCCTTCTTGATGGAAACCTTAGAAGAATGGAAGAACTCCCAAATTATGTAAAAGCTCTCTAATCTCTAGCCTCCTCTCCAAGATATGAGATATACAAATTATGAATAACAACTATGCTCTAAAAGTGGCTCTCAATCCTTATATAGGTAGGTCAAATGTCACACCAATGGTCTGGGCTCGTACACTAAGGTCCCTCCAATGATTGCACCATGAGCCAACTTTTAATGAGCTGGAATCTATTTTTTTTCGAACTTAAGGAAGTTCGATCGATCGAACTGTGTTGAGATCGATCAAACTTGGCTGAGATCCATCGAATGCTACAGAGATCGATCATCCTTGGCGGCGCCATTTTGAATAAAGACAAATCTCTGAGATATTTTTAGGAAGAAAACAAAAGTGGTAGGTAGGTGGTAGGTGTGGATAAGATCAAATCATTTCGATCGATCTGGGAAATGTTGGATCGATCGAACTTGTTGGATTCTTTTGGATAAGGACAAGGGCTTGGATTCATCTTGAACTGTTTAAATCGATGAACTTTAAATCGATCGAAGAAATGCTGAGATCGATTGAACATGCTAAATTTTCATACTTTACTTCATTTTGCTCCTATTTTGGTCATTTCTTTCATTCAGCTTGAGTTAACTCTTTTAATGCTCTTATTTAGCTGAATTGACTTTTTTTTGGGATAAGTACCTAAAAAGGGCAATAACACGAAATTAGTCTAAAATGGAAAAGTAAGATAGATAAAGGTCTTAGAATACCTTAGCTTAAGGGGTTTAAATGTGCACTTTTCAGCGCTCATCATTCGCCCCCTCCATTGAATGTTGTGAATTCTGGAATTCTAAAATTCCCTGGATACTCAACTTCGTCAATGAACTCTGGATAGGGCTTTCTGTAAGCTGGTCTTCCACCCCTTCAAGTCAGGCCAAATTCCTGTTGGAGGAATTCTGCAAATCGGCCTCTATCAAGTGCCATGGGCTATGGAAGGTTGTTATCTAACCTTCCTTGAGGTTGGTTGACTCCTTGATCTCCTCACCTGCCATCAGCAGCGGATTGGCATCAAAAAGGTTATTCCTCCCATGGTTTCTTCCTTCGTGGTCCAAAAGTGGCTCCTTTAGAAAAGGTTGCCCCCTGACCGCCATAAGAATTACCATGTGTAGCCTTAGAGGTATGGTAGCTATGGGTTGAATGTTCACAGGTAGAGCATTCTGCTGTTCTTGAGGAGTATGGTATGGCCACAGTTGGCAATGCTGATCATGCCATGTCCGCTATGGGAATGCCACAGTTGGAAAGTTCTAAACTTACTAAGTGGCTGGCATGGACACTAATTGTGGAATGGTCATCTATGCCACATGAGCGGTCACAGGTGCAGTTGGAATGTACGTCTATGCCATTGGAAATGATTGCATCTGCTGCAGAGTTGGAAGGAATGAACCTGCATGTTGTTGAGAGGGACTGCCTTCAACAAAAGTAGCCGGCCTAATGACTTGGAAGGCCGACTGTTGAGTTTTTTCAGAATTATTTGGCCGAGGGGCCATGGCTTATGTCAAGCTTCCAATGGACCGCTCCAACATAGACTCAAATCTATAAGAGATTTGGTCCACCATTTCTGCTAGCTTCCGCTTGTTAGCAAGAACGGCTTTTACATGATCTTGACTGGCCTTAGATTGGTCTTGTGTAACTCTGGCTAAGTCTTGGGTGACTCTTACTTGGTCTTGCATAAATTTATCTTGTTGCATGGCTATCATGCGGATGTTAGCCATGATGAGACCATTTGCCATTGTTTAGGCAAACTTTTCCACCATATCGCTGTCATCAAGTGCAAATCGTGAACCTTCAGCTGGAAGTTCACTGGTTTACAACTCTTCAATCTCGACAGGGTCTTGGACAAATTTGCCTTAACTTCTTCCACCGGCCATTGAACAATCTATCTAAATGTCCCGTTGAGCACGCCAATATGTTCAGTTTACGAGAAAGTGCTGGTTTCGCTCTTCGGATAGCGTGCAATGGTGGATGGTGGAATAGAATAGTGTGGTGTGCGGGCGTTCCAGGAACTACAGTAGTTCCAAAGTGGAAATCTGAATAGTAATCCAGTTGGAAATTTATAGGGATCTGGTGATAGTACGAAGGTCTGGAATGACCACCTTCGAAGGGTCTGTTTAGCCTTTGAACAAAGGCTTCAAACTATTCTATGGCTAATGGAAAAGAAGACGATATTAAAGATGCAAGGCTGAAAATTAAAGAAATTGAAGTACAGGACTAGAAATTTAGAGACATGGAAATGCAGTGCTCGGCTAGAAAAAACAGAAAGAATGCTGGACTTAACTCAAGCGTTATGAGAATTCATGGCATGGAATGAATACTATACAAAATAGCAAAGTGCTAGACTCAACTTAAAATGATGTAAATTCATTGTTGGAATGGAAATACATGTACTAGCAAAGTGCTAGGTTTAAACATAGTGCAAACTCATTATTGAAATGAGAGATACATGAAAGCAAAGATGTTTGTGTTGATAAAACTTTAAGCTTGTTATGTGCATTGAGCAGGCCTTTCAAACTAGCCTTAAGTGTTATATTTATAGAGCTTCCCATGCATGCAGTAGCTTGATGTGGCAACTCCGGTGATTTTCACATGGCCAGATTTTAGACTGCTAAGTGCCCCATGTTTTCTTGGCAGTTATAACTTCTTTTCTTCTGTCTTCTTCTTGCATTTTATTTCCTCTGATGCATAACTCTAGCCATGTTCTCCATAGTCTTCTATGAACTTGTATCATGGGTGATTTTTGGAATGAATTTTCCACTTGTCTTCTTCACAAATTGACACACATCCCACGTTTTTATGTTCCTCTTCCGTCTTTCATGAATTCCTTCTCCAATTTAGACACGATTTAATCATCTTAACCCCATCATCCATAATCTATGACAAACATTTTCAGTTAGTGGTAGTAGTTGCATAAAACACCACCACTTTCAATCGATGCATTCATGATGAGTCAAGTGTCCCACGTTCCTTTGTGGTCTTTCCTTCTGCAGAGTCCTTCCTTCTGTATAATTTCTATATATATCATCCATGTATATAGAAATTATATATGCATCCACATTCCCTTGGCTTTAGGTAATCTCTTCTAGTTGGACTTTCTTCCTTTCATGGCATCGTGTCCTCCAAAATTTTTGCAGCTTCTTCTCATCGTGGGTTTGTATCTAATATAACACATATATATATGTATGAATATATATACATCCATGATATAAATCATCGTCCATGCTCCTTTTCCTTTGCAACCCACACTTCCTTGACTTTGGTAACTTCTCTTAACCAAACTCCCTTTATGGCTTTAGACTCCACGATGCCATGAACTCCTAAATTTCAGCATTTTCCTCATCATGGATTGGCGTCCTCAATTCCTGTAACCTCATTTCTTTAAACTTTCCTTCCAGATTCAGAGTTTATAGCGTCGTGGCTTCATTTCTGGAAACAAACACTCCTTTATCCATCGTGGGTTGTATATATATATATATATATATATATATATATATATATATATATATATTTAGAAATATATTTTATATTTCTGGAAACAACACCCCACTTCCTCGTTGCTTGATTTAGTTAGAAGAAGTTGTTGAGAACCCCCTAGATTTTAGGAGAAAATCCAACCCCACGTCTTGCTTAGTCAACCTTGATTTCGTAATTAAATGGAAAATATCCACTTAATTGGTATAAAATCAACTCTTAAAAGAATTGATCTATTGTAGCAAGTTCAGTATAACTTGCTACGTGTTAATAAACCATTGGTTGGTTGGCCTTGACTTGAATATTCATATGAGGTTACACTTATGATAATGATTCTATGCCACCTACCTGTACTTTTAAGACATTATATTCAAGGTTGGTAAGTCCTAATAGGACTCGTCACTTTCTTTAATTAACAATTCTACGTGGTGGAATTTATCTTGACTAATCATTCTTTGCTTCCAATGAAACTACGTAGTTTTAATATTCCAAAAGAAATCTTGTCGGAGTTACGATCTGGCGTGACAAGTCCGTTGGAACTCGCCATGTACCTCTTCTCTATTGGTAGACCATATCAATAATTCCATGCCACACCTTCCTCTTTTGGATAATTAGAATACTAATTTAGTGTGGTAAGCTTGTTTAAACTCACCATTTGTCATCTTTCCATTGGGCAAAAATAATGGAGTAAACATATATAATATAATTTTCTATTATAAGTATTATTTTATTATATATTAATTATGATATATAGTTGAGTTGTTAAAAGACTAATCTTATTATTCTATTATTTATATAAAA
Source organism: Cornus florida (assembly GCF_030987335.1). Taxonomy (NCBI): domain Eukaryota; kingdom Viridiplantae; phylum Streptophyta; class Magnoliopsida; order Cornales; family Cornaceae; genus Cornus; species Cornus florida. Next base: position 54,003,814 of record NW_026775579.1, on the reverse strand, counting down.
TAAAATATATAAATATATATAGAATTATGAAACGGTTCGGTTCGGTTCGGTTTTGTAAAAACTCAATCCGTAACCAAACCGTTTATAACGGTTCTATATTTTTAGAACCAGAATAAAATTTAATCATGAAAAAACTGAACCAAACCTATAGGTCCAACTCAATTTATCGATTCAATCAATTTTTTATACAACCCTAATTATAATAATTTCAATAGAGTAAGAGATTCTTTCAATATTGCATAAATTCAGACATTATTATATTTTTGAAGGGTTTTGTCAAAGAACTCCATAGCAAACTCTTTTAAGACTTAAATGAACATACACCCATTAAAATGGTGACTATGTAATTTTCATCAACATTACTACTGCTATGTTATTCTTCATCAAATGGTAAACTTACGCACTACCACCAATATTTATAAAATGAAGGAAATGATAAAATTTAATAGAATGACCCTAATTTACTTCCTCAAAAAAAAAAAAAAAGGGACTTGGTCAATAGAACATATATGTCTAATAAGGTACAAGGCATGTTAATGAATAGTGTAAACTCTTCCACGTCCATGTGAGTATTGTCCATATCTATTATATATATTAACGCATCCGCCTTCAATAGTTAATCATAACTTACATACAACTCTAAGCAGCTAAAGCCATTATGTGTGCTCCATTTTTATTCATTGTCATTTCTCTACTCCTAACTTCACCGTTTTCTTCTTCAACCCTTCTTTCAATAACCAAAGACTCAACCCTATTTGTGGAGAAACCAAATAAGGTTCTAATTTCACCAAACGGGGTGTTCTTCTCTGGATTTTATCCGGTGGGCAACAACACATATTGCTTTGCAATATGGTACAAGCAGTCATTGAATGATGGAAAACACACAGTGGTTTGGATGGCCAATCGAGACCGACCAATTAACGGAAGACACTCAAAGCTCTCTTTGCTAAAAACTAGTAATATTATCCCGACAGATGCTTATCGTCTTATTGTTTGGGCCACCGACACCACGACGACTTCTTTCGTGTAGCTGGAACTTTATGATAGTAGTAATCTTGTGCTTCATACTTTGGAGGATAAAATTCTTTGGCAAAGCTTTAATTCACCAAGAACACAATGCTTATTTCATCAAGAAGCTAAAACAATTACTATTCCGGTTTCTACAAGCTCTATTTCGATGGTGACAATGTGCTCCACCTCCAATTTGATGGTCTTAAAGTCTCCAGCATGTATTGGCCTACCCCGTAGTTGCAACCATGGGAAATTGGAAGGTCTATGTACAACAATAGTAGAATTGCAGTACTCGATCCCTCTGGCCATTTTAAGTCATCTGATAATTTTAAGTTCTCGGCTGCAGATATGGGCATAGGGCCTTGACGAGGGCCGTTCCTTATACGCCAAATTAATGTAGTGAATGTGCGATTCAAGAAAAGTCTTTTGGGTTAAATTTGAATTTATAAAAACCACTACCAACGCTGCTACTAACGTAGCAAGAGTGAGTAGGGATCGTCCCAAGGGACAGTAAGGATCGAGCAATGTCGTGGAATCACAATTAGGGCTAATAGGTCTAGTGATCAAACAATTGGTTGGTTGGTTGATTAAAGGGCATCTAAATTAAACTAAGTAATAGCAAAAGAGTGCAATTAAGAGTAAGTAAGAGAGAGAGAGAGAGATCTTGGGGTTTAAAGATTACCACCAAGCAATGCATTTCTACATCATTGACAAGTGATTAATGAGGGCAAATAGTGGGTTGCAATATTGGTGTGTGTGTGTATTTGGTTGATTCAACAAGCAAGGATGACTAGTTAAGCATGTATTGTCTAAACATCATGTGAAAGGCACAATATATCTAAGCTATGAAGCATATATTGTCTAAACAACATGTGAAAGGCACAATAAATCAAAATAAGTCATTAATCATTTCATTAAGCTCACAATCCAAATACAACACAAGGATAGAGACATATGCTAATTGCATTCAAAAGCTTAGATCATCAAACAACAAGCATAGATTGTCCTCCCATTTAACACTACACTACAACTACACTACATCTACACTACTAGTATGAAAATAAACTAGGGGAGAGGCACAATCCATCAAGAGATAAGCATTAGCCATCAAGAGAATCACAAAAGCATTCTTTTAAGCACAATGTTTTGACAATCTCTAAATCTATAGCATCAATACACATAGACATGCATCAATAACACAAAATTTAGAGATAAGCACATGAACATCTATTCTAGCATACATAGACATATGGATAGAATGAAATGACCAATTGGAAGCATTAAACCACATAAATCATTGAATAAACAAGATCTATATATATATCAAAGTGTCAAAACATTAATTACAACACTAATCCCTCAATAATATAAAAGATTAAGATATAGAAAGCATGCTTTGAGCTAACTTTAGCCCCAAGAGGATGTCTAGCCACTCATGGTGATGATACTTCAACCCTCAAGGGCTACTTCCATGGTTAAAATCTGCTCCTTGTTGATGAAGAGTCTCCAATGGTGTCTCTAGCCTCTTCTTCCTCCCAAATTCCTCTCCAAGAGATTATATGAATACTAAATTGGCTCTCTCTTGAAAAAACAATCCTTATCCTTATATAGGTAGGTAAAAATGACACCCAAAATGAGCTGGAGTCGTGCACACAATATTCCCTAATGATTGGATAAATGACAACTTTCAATGAGATGGAATTTTAACTATTTCGCACTGGAGGAAGTTCGATCGATCGAACCTTGAACTTGGATCGATCGAAAGTAAGTGAGATCGATCGAACTTAGGCTGGATCAATCCAACTGGCTGAGTTTTTTGGAAAAAGACAAATTCGATATATTTATGGGAGATATTTATGGGAAAATGACAAAAGTGGTTAGTGGGTGGTACAGCTGTGGATAGGATCAATCATTTGAATAAGGACAAAAGTGTTCGATTGATCGAAGGATGGTGTTGGATCGATCGAACTTTTGGAACTTTATACTTTTGGGTCAAGGTTTGGATTTATCTTGAAGTGCTGAGATCGATCATTGTTCGATCGATCGAACCTTGAACTTGGATCGATTGAACCTTGCTACTTGCCACCTTTGGCTTCATTTGCTTCCTTCTTTCTCCACTTTGCTCCTTTCTTTGATTAATCCCAGAATTGTTTCAATTAAGCTCTTATTTGGCTGAGTTAGTTTATTTTCGGGATAAGTGCCTGAAAATAGAAATAATACGAAATCAATCTAAAACGGTAAAGTAAGATAGATAAAGGTACTAGAATACCTAAGCTTAAGGGGTTTAAATACGTACTTTTCAGTGCTCATCAGGCCTAAGAGAAGATTGACTATTGATGTTGATGGCTGTGAGATATTAATTACTTTTGGCAATTATTGTAGATATAACAAGTCCAAGTGAGTTGTAATTTACATTACTTGTTCTACAAGTCATTAACTTCGATAGGGACTACAGAACTGTGAAGGAGTTCAATCTTACCATACTTAAAGAGTTTATGAAAAAAAGAGTAAGAACATAACTTTAGGAAGGAATCTAAACAAGGTTGGACATTCTACACTTACCATTTTGGTCTGAAATTACTGTAAAATGAAACAAGGCTGGAAGAATTCAAGTATTCAGGTCTGCCAACTTTGAACCGGTTCAGCTTCCTTGAACCGGTTCAAGATGCTCAAGTTTGAGTCACTGCCAAACTTGAACTGGTTCAGCTTCCTTATACCGGTTCAAGATGTCTTGTTTCCTATCCAACTTCAGTTTCCTTTTTCTGAATTGTTTCCCAATTGGTCTAGAATTGTACCAAATCCTTTGCACGAATTTTCTTTATTTTCAGAGGGATTAGGTCATTCTATACTCTACATAAACCATGTCAGATACATTGGTTTATTCATGACTTTGAGTCCTTATTCATATATCATACGAAGCCTTAGGAAGTTTATCCCTCTCAAAAAATCAAAGTTGATTTTTTCTGTTGTCTTCCTAGAATATACACATATTCACCTAGTTAGGTTAGAGTTGCGGAGTTCGAATCCTGATCGTGATCATATAGTTGTACTAACATCGATCAGACAAAGCAAATCTTCTTCTACATCATTCAGACGATTGAAGAACTATACGATCAAAACAAGGATACATGAAATAGCTCGATCCACGAGCTATAGTGCTCACACTATCCGTTCGATAAGAACTAAAATATTTAAAGACATGGGAACAATCAAGCTCTTCACACACGTGGGTCAGAACCCTTCGTAACCCAACACACAGCATTGCTACGAACACTCAAACCCGTCAACAATGAAATGAACTAATCATGCATACATCCACTCCCTAATGGATGAACGACCACAATGTAAACCTAAGCGTGCAACTACGTCCCAAAACAGGATCATATCTATCATGCTCAAATGAACATTATTACATCATATAAAATATGTTTTTATAAATGGTAAACACATAACAATTAAACATGTAGTCAATTGAGCATGCTTTGGAAAATCAATCATTCTGTTAATCATACGACTAATTGCACTTACTTATACCATTTAATAGTTAAACATGCTCTTACATCCAATAAGCAATGACTTAATAAACAATAAACACGTAAACACTTAATAATCATGGCCATGAAGTACACAAATTAGCATTTAAACATATATGCGTATAGCAATTAAACATGCTTTAAACAAATTTAACCATTTCATTAAACATACAAAAAATTTCACGTAAGCATCTACCAAATAGGCATGCTTTCACATTCATCAAACAACAACTTAATCATTTATCATGCTTAAATTTAATCACTATTTTATAAGTCTCATAATTGATTCACATGTAAACACGTAATAACAAGTCATGCTTTTTAACTAGATAAATAATAACCACATAAGCATACAATACTGTCAATCCCAACTCTAACTCAACCTGGGTCAACCCTACCTGTCATCCTTAGGTTTCCGAATCTAAAGCTTTGATACCAAATTTGTAACAACCCAAAGAGATACTGGTCAACAGGTACTAAAATTCAGTTGAATAACATGACCTCTGCAGAAAAGAGTCCTGCTCCTAACCTACTATAATGCATATGAAATGCAGTGGTCTCACTTAGGGCCTTAAAACTAATCTACCATGTTCGAACGCACAATGCAAATAATAAACATTAATCTAAAACCAACAACATCAACATTATCCTCAAAATAGTTCATCATCATCCCGTTCATGTCCAAATATATAACAAAATTAATACATGCATCCATGACCATTATAATTAGATCAATTTACATCAAAATACTATCAAGAGATCATGATTACAATATAAGGCTATGCTTTGCAATTGTAATACATTATGCCGTTACAAAAAGATGGAATCTAAATGCCGAAAATGACAAAATAAGCTTCTAGTACCCTCTACACCTGTGGTGGATCATTATCCGCCACCTCCTTCCCATGGCCTGAAAAATATTAAAGTAATGGAGTGAGCACAATGACTTAGTAGGAGGTGTCTAAGACACATCTCTTAATGACCCCATGAATTCACACAAAGAATAGTATAAAAGTAAACGGGATTATGCCATAGGGAGAAAAATATAGCAACAACAACAATAACTACAATTTCAATTCAAACCATCCAACCACATGAATATAATGCATGCCAATGTAATGTAATGACATGCCAAATGTCGCACCCCATTTTTCCGAAACATCTCTATTTCACGGTTCCAACCGTTTTCAAAACATTTTCCCCAAGATCAATTCCATTTGTTTTTAAAACAATTTTTTTTTCCCTTTTCCTTTCCAATGAAATTCATGAATGCCTCGTGCCGTATACAACCATGACAATATACAAATTTTCATCAATTGAAATTAATCACAACAATATAACATGGCTTTATAAAAATTCTAAAAATAGGCGTATCATGCTTTCATATAACAAATTCAACACATTCAACATAGTGGTTATATTTCATGCCTTGACAACCAAAAATTTCAGCATTTATACACATACAACTCAAGCAAAAATTCAGTTTAGCATGTTTCATCAAACAATTCCAAGTAACATGCATTTTCAATAACATACATAAAACCCTCAAAACCATAAACTTACATATATATATATATATATATACAACAAACATAATACCACCACACAATTAAACATATAATCATGTACACAAGCATCAAATAAATATGTATGGAATACAATGGACCCAAAACACAACCCCGTACACAACAATCTCGGTAGCAAGTCTCACATGGACCTCCAGGTCCGAAAAATAAAAAAATACCGAAATGGCAATTAATGCATTTCCAAGAGTCCTGAACTCAAGGAAATGCCCTAACTAACTCTCAGGACCCATCCGGCACACCCCTCAGTGACCAGCATTCAAAACAAGACAAACGAAAATAATCCCGAAAAATCAAGAAAATCCCAAAAAATGAAAAATGGCAAAAATCAGAAACATTACAAGGCGTGGGTCTTTTATGGGAGATAAATGAGTTTCAATAAGTATAAATACTATTGTGTGCCAAATTTACTTGCTTTCTTTTTGTTATATATATTTTCTTTCTCTTTTCTTTTTTTTTCTATCAAATTTTTTATTTTTATCATTCTATATATGTTATAATCTTACTATAAATGCATTTTAACAAAAATAATAATAATAATAAAATAAAATCCTAAAATAATAAAACAATGATTAACTAAAATAAATTGCTATTTAAAATAGATAAATAAAAGTTTAAACACATTATCAGTTTTCTCTTTTAGGAAGATGAAAAGTTTTTCACTAATTAAATATGCATGTCTCTATTTATATGTGGGACGTGCTATTTTTTTTTTTGGAATTAATGTGCATGTGCAGTATGAAGTATAATAGATTAATGAAATTTTTTTATGTGAAAAAAAAAAAAAATCAAAGTATTAAGAAATTCCTTACAACTAGAATAATAAAATAATGATTAACTAAAATAAATTGCTATTTAAAAAAGATAAATAAAAGTTTAAACACATTATCAGTTTTCTATTTAAGGAAAAGGAAAAGTTTTTCACTAATTAAATATGCATGTATATATTTATATGTGGGACGTGCTATTTTTTTTTTGGAATATTTATGTGTGGTATGAATTATAGATTAATGAACTTTTTTTGTGTGAAAAAAAAAAAAAAATCAAAGTGTTAAGAATTCCATACACCTAAAATAATAAAATAATGATTAACTAAAATAAATTGCTATTTAAAAGAAATAAATAAAAGTTTAAACACATTATCAGTTTTCTATTTAAGGAAGAGGAAAAGTTTTTCACTAATTAAATATGCATGTATATATTTATATGTGGGACGTGCTATATTTTTTAGAATTAATGTTCATACGTGCATGCTATTTTTTTTTTTTAATTAATGTTTATGTGCGGTATGAATTATTATAGATTAATGAACTTTCTCTATATGAAAAAAAAAAAAAAAAAAAAAAATCAAAAGTGTTGAGAAATTCCTTACACCTAAAATAATAAAATAATGATTAACTAAAATAAATTGCTATTTAAAAAAGATAAATAAAAGTTTAAACATATTATCAGTTTTCTATTTAAGGAACAGGAAAAGTTTTTCACTAATTAAATATGCATGTATATACTTATATGTGGGATGTGCTATTTTTTATGAAATTAATGTTCATGTGTGGTATGAATTATTATAGATTAATGAACTTTTTTTATGTGAAAAAAAAAATCAAAGTTGTTAAGAAGTTCCTTACACTTTTAGAATAGTATATAAATAATGATTAACTAAAATAAATTGCTATTTATATGTGGGACGTGCTATTTTTTTTGGAATTAATGTTCATGTGTGGTATGAATTATTATAGATTTATGAACTTTTTATGTGAAAAACAAAAAAAAAAAAATTGTTAAGAAATTCCTTAGACTTTTAGGATAGTGTGTGTGTGTGTATATATATATATATATATTTATATATATATTTATATATATATATATGATATAATAACAAATTTAAGGAGGAAATCCACTCCATATGCTTGCTAGACTTTAGTGTTTTGCAAGTCCAATGTGTAGGTTTTGAGTTTCTACTTAGTGTTCTTTGTGTCTAACCTCCACGGCCCTTGCAGCAACTTATCCAATTCGAGTGGAGAGATGCTCTTCCGAATCCTAAAAAATTAATCAAATTGTTGAAGTGTCTGCGGGCTTGTGCCTACCCGAGTTCATCAAAAATATATATTTTTTTTTTTTGGTTAATGTATGTATATATATATATTAAAGGAGGAAAAGTAAAATCTGTAAACACAAATGCACTAACGATAGATATTGTTGCAAAAAGTTATAGCAGACTGAATTACAAATAATTAAGACATAATGGTAGCATTACATTAATGACCCAAATACATACTGACACTTACCGATTCTTGTAGAAGTCCATCACTATCGATGACGCAAAAGTCATTACTATGATACTCAAATTTCAAACTTTCATATGGAATATATGATATGAATATATGATACAAGGACTTTTAAAAGCCATCATTTTCATGACCCAAAAGCATTTCAACTACCTTACTCATGGTGGGCCTTGCATCTTTATCTTCCTCAGCACATTGCAAAGCCACTCTAACCAGAAGCTCCATCTTATTTTTGTCATATTCACCATCCATGGCAGTGTCTATGATTTCTTCAATCCATGATCCATTTCCTGTAGTAGTTTCACGCATCTTCTCTCTCACCCATGTCACCAACCTTCTATGCTCCATCCCCCCATTATCATCCTTGGTGTGGACAGCACCCGTTGGGCTTCTTCCGGTTATCATCTCCAACATGACAACACCATAGCTATAGACATCAACTTTGGATGTGATGGGAAGATTAAAAACCCATTCCGGAGCCATGTAACCTCTAGTTCCTCTCATCCTAGAGAAGCTAGAATTACCAATCCCACCTCTGTTGAAGAGTTTTGACAGCCCAAAATCCGCCACTTTTGGTTGGTAATTGGAGTCCAAGAGTATGTTCTGAGGCTTTACATCACAGTGTAAAACCCACTCCAAGCATTCTTCATGTAAATAAGCTAGGCCTTTTGCTGTACCCAACGCGATTTCGAACCTCTTCTTCAAATCAAGTGTGTTGGAAGTTATGTTTTCTGCTAAAGAACCTTGCTCCATGTACTCATACACCAAAAGTCTGTGTTTTCCCTCCACACAATAACCCCATGTCTCTGTCAGGTTCATGTGATTAAGCCTCCCGATGGTGCTTACTTCGGCTAGAAATTCCTCTTCGCCCTGATTAGCTTCCGTGAGACGCTTGATTGCTGCAACTTTATTGTCAGACAAAATACCTTTATATACAACACCACTGCCTCCTCTCCCAATCTCTATGCTGAAATTACACGTCGCCTTCTTAAGCTCAGCATATGTGAATTTTCTGAATCCGGTTGCTACTTGAAGGTAACCTTTCTCAGTTGCACGAGAGCCTTGACGGTTTCTATACAAGACATACAGCAGTACGAACAAGAAACCGATGATCTCAACTCCTCCACATCCACAGGCGAACCAAAGCATGAACTTCACCGTGCCATTTTCTTGCTGCTTCTTGTAAGCTCTATCAAGGAGTGCTGTAACTTGGTGCAAGCAATCTAACCGGAATTCTTGATGGGGCTTATCATAGGAGGAGAGATTAGATTTGGGCAATTTTATGTAAATGGGATCTTTAAATTCCAAGGAGCGATACCCATTGAGCAACAGAGCCTTGGGGTAACAAAGAGAGTAACCATTAATTGTGTCATATTTGAATTGAAAACCTTTGCAATTGCAATGCTTCAAACACTTCTCTTCACACCCCTCTAATGTTTGATTTGGGAAGTACTCAATGTCGTAGCCATAGAACTCAACGTGAGGATGTTTGATGAAAGCAGCCTCATCATTGTTGCAAGATAGAGCGAAATCTGATTCACAACCATAAGACCAATCTTTGTGATTTTTCATCTTGTAACCCTGTATGCAATTGCATCTCCTACCACCTTTAGGATGGTAAGTGCAGAGACTGTTGGGTCCACAAATGCCATGAATGGTGCATGGGTTGTCCTTGGCTTGCCAAGAAACAACCCAAGCTCTCAACTTCTCATTTAGACTATACAATCTGAAATTGCCATCAACATCAACAGTCAATCTTCTCTTAGGCCCTATGCCCAAATCTGCAGCCGAGAACTTCAAATCATCAGATGACTTGAAATGGCCAGAGGAATCGAGTATTGCAGTTCTACTGTTATTGTAGGTGGACCTTCCAGCTTCCCATGGTATCAACCACGGATCAGGCCAATAGACACTGGAGGTTTCAAGACCATCAAATAGAAGACGGAGTACATTATCATCATCGAAATAGAGCTTGTAGGAACCGGAAGAGTAATTGCTCCGGCTTCTTGATGAAACGAGTATCGTCTTTTTGGTGAGCAGTTGTTGAGGAAGAAGAGTATCTGTTGGTGAATCAAAGCTTTGCCAAAGAATTTTACCCGCCAAAGTATGGAGAACAAGATTACCAGTGTCACATAGTTCCAACTGCACGGAAGAAGCCCAAGTGGTTTCGGTGGCCCAAACGACTAGAAAATCAGCATCTGTTAAGATAATATTACCAGTTTTTAGCAGGGAGAGCTTTGAGCGTTTTCCGTTAACTGGTCGGTCTCGATTGGCCATCCAAATCATCGTGTAACTCCCATCATTCAACGATTGATAGTACCATATTGCAAAGCAATATGCGTTATTGCCCACCGGATAAAACCCCGAGGAAAAAATGCGGTTCGCTGAAATTAAAACGTTGCTTGGTTTTTCCACAGAGAGGGAAGAGCCTTTGGTTATTCTAAGAAGGGTTGAAGATGAAAATGGAGTAGATAGGAGCAAAGAAATGACAGTGAATAAAAATGGAGAGCACATATTGGCTTTAGCTGCTTAGAGTAGTATGTAAATTATAATTAGCTGTTGAAGGTAGATGTGTTAATATATACACAACATACTTGTGCGGAAAGAAGATATATCCATAACCATGTGTGGACAAGGAAGAAGGGTTTACCCGGGGTTCAACGGCAAGGACTTCGGGGTCATGTACCTATAAGGCAAGTACGTATTGTGTACTCAATATTTAGTTGGCAATATTTGCCAAGAGACCTTAATAGGATTTGAACACCACACGGAATAAGTAAGTTTGTATTTGGCTTAATCTTATTCATGTCGTATCGATCCATATTGACATTAATTAAATGTGTCGTGTTCATGTTTGGTTTATCAACTCATTTATAACCCAAATGTGTCGTATTTGTGTTAAAAACGACTTGTTTAGCTAGATGTACTGAATAAATGAGTTACGCGCGTATCATGCTACCCATGTAATAATTGTACATGTGGTGTTTCTTGTCAAGATTTTTTTACGTGAATAATAATCGACTAACACGACCCGCTAACACGAACTGTCACTCCTATCATTTAGTGATTCGGCTTAAATACGACCATATATAAATATAAATTTCTATTCTACTTCTTTGTCATATTAGTATTTTTATTTTAACTGAACTAATATTATTTAATGTTTCGTTTGTAATCATATTTGTATAATATCTATTTTTCTTAAAGAGAAAATTAAGTTGAACACTATAGAATATGTTTATATTATTTTCAATATTATCAGGTTGGCATATGTTAGAAATGTTTGAAAGTGTCGATCTAAGTGTGAAGTGTTGACGAAATGTCCAGAAGTGGCGGAAAAGTGCTCAAAATAATAAAAAAAATTTATTTTTATTTACGAATACATATATGAAGTGTGGAACACGTCTTAAAGGAATATCCAACAAGTGACAGTATCCGACATGAATACGATAAAAAATATGATTCTTTCGTAGAAGTGTCCCTACTTCATAGCTTACCTAAAATGTCATACATTTCTCGCATTTGCTCATCGCTTTTATTATTTTCTTTGACTGATAATTTTAGATTATGTTATAATTGTTAGTCAAATGATAAATACACCTTTTTTAAAATATGATTCTTTCGTAGAAGTGTCTCTGCTTCATAGCCTACCTAAGATGTCATACATTTCTCTTATTATCTCATCGCTTTTTTATTATTTTCTTTGACTGATAATTTTAGATGATGTTATAATTGTTAGTCAAATGATAAATACACCTTTTTTATTCTTTTTTTTTTTAATTAAATGACGTAAATGTCTCTAATATTTAATTTTCATGGATGAATTAAGAAAAATATAGTGCAACGCATTTATTAGCGAAGTGTTGCTGCTAAAAACACACCAAATCAATATTTATGGGAAAAAAAAAAAACAAAAAACAAAAAACAAAACAAAACGCCAAATGTTATATCCCTAATTAGTTTAGAAATTCATACTATTCACACTCTTTTGCCCCTACCGGATACTAATTTATCGACTTCTATTTTAAAAAAGGAGAAAATTCAGTTAAGTTACCGCAGTTGGCAGTCATAAGGAGAAATATAGATAAAACATTTTATTCTGTTCATTTGTTCCTATTATATATTTTTGCTCCCATTGAGACTTAAACGCCCATCCTCCCCAAAAGATGAGGATACCTTATATTATCTAAACTTGACCCATTGGTTAATAAATATATTAGTCACAGTATTTGACTACTATTTAAAAAAAGATTATTTATGCACTCTTAGAAATCCAAATATTAAACCAACCACATAAGACAAGATAAGAGGAAAAAACTAAGGAAAAGATGTGATTAAGTACTCAAAGTGAATATATTAAATATTACTACGTATTACTCTAATGTTAAAGGTTGTGGTATTTTTGTTTCAACTTCTTTTTCTACCACGTATCATTGATTGATTGGTAATGGTAATTCAAGGGTTAAACTTGTGCAAATTTGATAAGAGGAAGAGATTTTACAAAAAAATAAATTGCCCAAATTGGAGGCCCTAGGCGACTGCTTGGGTTGCCTAGGCCCAGGACCGTTCTGCGAGCATTCCAATAATATAGCATGTCCGCCTCATTCAATATATTCTCTGAGCTAAGTTGGGATCATTTTTCATTTAAATTAATTAATTTTTTTTTTTTTTTTCATGCAGTAGTATGAGTGTAAAAATTGAACATGGCATGGAATGAAAAGAATCAAAATTTGTTGAAAAGAATCAAAATTTGTTTAACTGGATCTTCATCTTTTCTCATTGAGAAACCTATATATATAGAGTATTACTACAATGAATTTTGACAAATATTGACAGCTAACAAATCCCTAAATTATATCAGTACAAGTTACAAGTAAGGAACTATATTTCCAAATTTAATTTTCAAATCTGTATTGCTGGTCTAATTCTTTAATCAAGCTTTTTGTAATTGTCTCCAATAATAAGTGTATAAGTTGCTTTTATTTTTCATTTATATTAATTATTATTAATATTATGCGATAGTATGAGTGTATATGTTAGCATCACATCATGTTTGTATACGAGGGCATTTTAGACAGACCACTATATGAGAGACCTAACCTAAACAACTAGTTGGGGCATAGAGTCAATTACAGGTTAAAAACTGGTTGATAAGGAGGAATCTCTTGGGGTCTTCACTCTTCACATCATCCACTCACCTTTCACAACTCAAGTGAACAACTTTCATCAAAACTCAAACTTCTCCGCTTCCATCTTCTTCTCAAACCCTACATGTCCCCTATGACAATAATTTTAGAAACAGGACAACCACATATGAATATACTTTTGCATAACTCTCCTCTCAAAAACTGTAAAAACCAAATCCACTTAATTCATGGAGTAATATAGCCACCTTCCCTTATAGCCCGAATCCATTGCTACAGCGCATTTGGTGTTGTAGCTGTTGCAACGTGTTTCAACGCCTTTATATTACTAGAATAAAATTTTATTTTTAAAAAATGAATTAATTTTATTGCAATGTTTATTAGTTTAACCGATTAGCCCAGGTTATATAACTTTCTCCATTGAAAATATTTACAATAACTCAGGAATGTTGATGTACCATTTTCAATTAAAAAATTCTCTCTACTTTTTTTTTTTTTTTATAGATGGAAAAGTGAAGAGTTGTAAGATAAATGAGAAGTTTAAATTAGGAGTGGTACAATAAAATTTCTCGATTTCGGGACCCACCTTCGAAAGGTTCCCTTCATTCTTATAGGTTGCCACGGGATACAGATCAAGAGCCTTTGAGTCAGTTACAAACTTTACAAGGGCTACTTTTTCGTACAACTATGGGTTGCTTTAATAATTTCGGCCTCTGAGTTTGGCTGCACTTGTCTTTGGGCCACCGTTATTGGTTCTTGCTGTTATTTTGGACATGGACTTTGTGGCCTCTCTCGGGCCCAAATCTATACAAACACACACATAAATATATATATATATATATATATATATATATATATAGTTATGTTTAAAAAATATATAAATTTATATTGTCTTCAAACCTAAGTTACATAAAGTGAGGGCGGAAGCGGGAACGGGATCGAATTCGAGAGCAGAAGCGTGAGAGTGACATAATTAAGTCATAAGCAGTAAGAATTTAAACGCAGAACGCACGCGGAACATGAGAACAAGAACATGCTTGGAGCATGAGAATAACACCTGTTAAAAATTATTGTCTTCAAACATAACCTCACAATAGTTTTAGTCAAGTCAAATAATTAGTAAGGTGTGTTTCACATGAGTATCCGTAATAATAGGTGGTTGAGAAGAACCACTGTAACTTTTTAAATGTTGAGTATTAAATTTTCAGGACTATACTTTAATCTCTACAAGCCACCCATGATGCTTCAATTTAATGATAATAAAAAAAAAAGGAACACATGATCCTTAGATAAGAGTTTCTTGTGTGCCCAAAGACTTTTTGCAAACAGATAATTATAAAAAGTATAGTCCCATTTCAAAATATCATTTATAAAAAGACATTTTAGTGAACATCAAATAGCTATCGAGGCCTCAATTTGAGTGGGAGTCCAACCCACTAAAGACCGGCACATTGAATCTGACACCCAGTAGGCCCACTCAATGGTCACCTACTACTTACTTTTGACAAGTTACAATTGCATATTTTTGACTCTTCAAAATAAGAAACACGCCTCTTCAAATGTCTTCAGAATTTGAATATCATTCACACCTTTTGAGTTTTAATTGCCAGTCGCATCTTTCGAGTTCGAATTGACAGGGGAGAAAGATCCTGTCCAAGATAGGTCAGCACCGTATCAAGTGATTAAGATTACAACATTATTAAGGAGTCTCATTTGTCACTTGATAATAGAAATGACAATTTGACCCGATCTGCCCATCCTGTCGTGCTTTTGACAATTTTGAAAACCGTTTTACTTATATGGACACAAATAATTTCATATAATAAAAACTCGCATGATTTTGGTAAGGGGGTCAAAGGTCACCCCGCATCGCTTCGCCCTGTTTAGACAGGCAACTTACTTAAATACCTTTATTTCAATAATATATATATTTATCCTTATATACTAAAATACCCTATATAACAATATTAAAGTAACAAATGAAAGTTGCAATGGTGAAGGAAAAAAAAAAAAAAAAAATCTATTTCAACAATAAATAAATTATGATCTTAAACGGGGCGAGGTGAAATTGTGGTCTTAAATGGGGTGGGGCGGGTACCTGCACGAGTAAAAATGTTAAACAATTACGAGAATGGGGTGGAAAGTTCCCCCATTTTTGCGGTTTTGGACGAGGATGGGGGCGGATTTTTTAAATGGTTGTGAGGGCGGGTGAGGGTACACCCGCCCAAACTTGCCCCCATTGCCATCTCTAGTGCTGGACAACTCTTGCACTGAAGAGGATTTTTATCTATAAATAAGGTGACTGATTTCGAATTATTATTCTCTCCTTACTCTTTTATATATATATATACTAGTAAAACGATACCTGCAATAGTAAAATCTAATTTAAAATTAATATTCAACAAAATAATTAATTAATTATTTTCTGAAATGATAATTAAAATAGATTTCTTAAAATGATCACACCGATATATTAATTAAGATAAATAGATTACAAAATTAAATAATGATAATAATTTACAAAATCTTTACAATAATATAATTATTGAATATTTTCTTTATCTACGTAATAATAAATAGGTAATTTGAGTTTTATAGAAACTCTTCTAAACAATTCATATTAATTGAAAAAATAAAAACTCATAATTAATAGATAATTTGTGTTAGAATTTTATTAAAATTCTTTTAAAAATTCTTTTTATATTAATTATTATATATTTTTTATATTTATAAATTAATACTAACCTCTTTACACTTTTAATAATATAATAGTATAGATATATATGGTTGTTTTTATGAGAGACCTAACTAAACAACTAGACGAGGGCATAGAGTCAATTACACGTTAAAAATTGGTTGATAAGGATGAATCTCTTGGGGTCTTCACACTTCACATCATCCACTCACCTTTCACAACTCAATTGAACTACTTGCATCAAAACTCAAACTTCTCCACTTCCTAACATCTTCTTCTCCCACCCTACATGTCCCCTATGACAATAATTTTAGAAACACGACAACCACATATGAAGATACCTTTGCATAATTCTCCTCTGAAAACTGTAAAAACCAAATTCACTTAATTCATGGAGTAATATACCCACCTTCCCTTATAACTCGGATCCACTGCTGTGGCACATTTGGTGTTATAACTGTTGTAGCGTGTTTTAACGCCTTTACATTTGTTTTTGAAAATCAAAACATGAATTTATTTTATTTTATTTTATTTTATTATTATTATTTTTTAAAGCATTCACATCTACTTGCAACACATTATTTCAAGTTTCAATACATTTTTTGTGTATTTGTATTGAAATATAAATGAGACGTCTTAAAAGTATGCATAAATACGTTAAAAAACGCTACACCAGTTACAACACCAAAGAGCATAATTCTTCCATGTACCTTGGCTATTGTTTGACTTATATGCCATTGGACTAGAAATGCCTAATCCTTGGGAGCTACTGACCCATGATTGTAGGTGCCACTGTTGGCTTCTTGAATCAACATTGCTGTGTTTGTAATGTTAAAAAATAAATAAATAAATAAAATAAAATCTAACATTGTTCCAGTGTGTGTTCAATAAATACTTCCAAACTAGTTAGATTTAATTTTGGTGTGGTCAATGCAATGGTTGAACCCACTCCATACACAAGTATTTTAGAAAAAAAAAAAAAAATTAAAATTAAAATTAAATTAAATTAAAAAAGCACTATTTTTTATCGGATAAATTAAAATAACTTCCATAGGTTTTAGACTGTTATGGGATTATATAAATTCATTGACAGTGTAACCTACTAGATTAAATCTTGATGATTTAAAGCATATAGTAACTATCTTTAACAAATTGCTCATGCTCTGTCAAATTATACCCAATCGGATAAGATAACAAAGCATATAGGATAAGATTCCTTTATAACAGCAGGCATGGAATGCGAGTAGGAATAGAATGAGAATTCTTCATATGCAAAGAGAGAATGATATAGAAATGGACCCGTGATTGATTAGACCAAATACAAAACTAGAATAAAGTAAATTTTAAATTAAATTTTTCAAAATACCCTTCCTTATAATATATCAATTATATTAACAGATTGACATATTCTATCGCCGAATAGGGACCATTGTGGGAAATAAGATGCTGAGGATGACTCGTCCTCATCAGCTATAGTATTGCTTGGATGTATCTGTCGACGACTACTTGGATTTTTTTGGTAAAATAAATTGAATGTTCTCTTGATACTATTTTCGAATTTGGTATTAGGCAACCAAATTCAATCATCATGAAGATCTTTTTGGCTTAGGCTGGTTCAATTGATCATACCCAAGTCAAGATTTTGGAGGGGTATGGGACTAACATTGTGGTATCATTCTAACATATTGAGAATTCCCACAAATTTTTGTTTTCCTCTTTTGTCCTCCTTTTTATGATGTCAAGTTTGAGAATTTTTGCTAAAATCTTTAGCATGGTGGTATCTTCCACCTTCGTAAAGGAAATGTTGGGAATTCAAATTCTACTAAGGACGCGTGTTGATTGTTGAGGTGAATTTTTTCATTTGGAGTTCCAATACTTTTGCTAATAGAATCAACTAACTAACTTTATTTTTATAGAAATATAAAAGATAGCTCTCCGAAAACAGATACAAACCAAGCACATTTTCTGTCTCACCACCAATGACTACAACCTAGTCACATCCTCTCTACCTCACAAGATTGAAGGCTCGGGTACTCGTCAAGACAGGAATAAAGTGGGTGTATAAATTACTTGTCAAGACACAAAATTAAAAAAAAATAATGCTACTATGAGGTCTCCTCATGAGATTTCTCACGAGCTCTCCCCTTTTTTTTGTCATAATTATGTATAAATTTTGAGGCACGAATAAAACTACTTAAAAAGGACTAAACAATGATTTTATAGTTAAAATTTCATTCAAAAATTTATTTACTGTAGATTACACAAGTCGATCAAAGTTTATAACGTAATTTAGATAAGAAAAAGAATGTAAAATTTTGATCGATTTGTATGATTTAATGTTAATGAATTTTTGAACGAAATTTTACCTATATAATCTTTATTTAGTCCACTTCTAAGTAGTCATATTCCTAACTCAAAACTTGCATACAAAAATAATAAAAAAACACTCATGATAAAACTCACGAAAAAGACCTCATAATAACATTACCCGAATAAAAATAAATTTCTTGCATTCCTTCCTTGGCTTGTTAGGCTTGTTTGTTTGTTTCTTTTGTGGGGGGTCCTCCATAGATGCGAGTTTCTTGTGTGAAAGATTTCATTACGCATAGACTTTTTGCAAATAGCTAATTAAACAATAGTCATATTTCAAAATATCATTTATAAAAAGACATTTTAGTGACCATCATATAGCTATCAAGGCCTCAATTTGAGTGAGAGTCCAACCCTCAAAAGACCGGCACATTGAATATGACACCCTGTAGGCCCACTCAATGTCACATACTACTCAGTGACAAGTCACGATTTGCATATTTTTGACTCTTCATAATAAGAATCAGGCCTCTTCAAATGTCTTCGAATTTGAATCATTGTTCGTACCTTTTGAGTTTTAATTCAACAGTCGCACTTTTTTAAGTTTGAACTTGCAACCCTTTGTTACTCTGTAAATAAGGTGGCCGAATTCTAGTTATTATTCTCTCATTTCACTTATATATATACACACTAGTAAAACGGCAAGCACAATAGTAAAATCTAGTTTAAAATTAATATTCAATCAAATAATTAAATAATTATTTTTTCAAATGATAATTAAAATAAGTTTCTAAAATAATCACACTGATATATTAATTAAAATAAATAGATTATAAAATTAAATAATGATAACAATTTACAAAATCTTTACAATAATATAATTATTGGATATTTTCTTTATCTACGTAACAAGAAATAGAGTTTAACCGTGAAAAAACAGAACCAAACCTACCAATCCGATTCGATTTATTGGTTCAATCGATTTTTTGTACAACCCTAATTATAATAATTTCAATAGAATAAGGGATTTTTTCAGTATTGCATAAATTCAGACATTGTTATATTTTTAAAGTGTTTTGTCAAAGAACTCAATAGCAAACTCTTTTAAGACTTAAATGAGCATACACCCTTTAAAATGGTGACTTCAAGCAATTTTCATCAACATTACTATTGCTCTGTTACTCTTCATCTAAGGGTTCAAACTTACGCACTACCAATATTTATAAAATGATGGAAATGATAGAATTTAATAGACTTGGTCAACAGTACATAGAATTTAATGAGCAGTGTAAACTCTTCCACCTCCATGAGAGTATTGTCTGTATCTATTATATATATTAACACATCCGCCTTCAACAGTTAATCATAACTTACATACAACTCTAAGCAGCTAAAGCCATTATGTGTGCTCCATTTTTATTCATTGTCGTTTCTCTTCTCCTCTCTTCACCATTTTCATCTTCAACACTTCTTAGAATAACCAAAGGCTTATCCCTCTCCGTTGAAAAACCAAACAACGTTTTAATTTCAGCGAACCGCGTTTTCTCCTCGGGGTTCTATCCGGTGGGCAAGAACGCATATTGCTTTGCAATATGGTATAGTCAATCGTTAGATGATGGGAGTTACACGGTGGTTTGGATGGCCAATCGAGACCAACCAGTTAATGGAAGACGCTCAAAGCTCTCCGTGCTAAAAACTGGTAATATTATCTTGACAGATGCTGATCGTCTTATTGTTTGGGCCACTGAAACCACGACAACTTCTTTGGTGCAGCTGGAACTTTATGATACTGGTAATCTTGTTCTTCATACTTTGGAGGGTAAAATTCTTTGGCAAAGCTTTAATTCACCAACGGATACTCTTCTTCCCCTACAACCACTCACCAAAAACACAATGCTTGTTTCATCAAGAAGCCAAAGCAATTACTCTTCCGGTTTCTACAAGCTTTATATCGATGGTGACAATGTGCTCCGCCTCCAATTTGATGGTCTTGAAATCTCCAGCTTTTATTGGCCTAACCCGTGGTTGCAACCATGGGAACTTGGAAGGTCCACGTACAACAATAGTAGAATTGCAGTACTCGATCCCTCTGGCCATTTCAAGTCATCTGATAATTTGAAGTTCTCGGCTGCAGATTTGGGCACAGGACCTAAGAGAAGATTGACTGTTGATGTTGATGGCAACATTAGATTGTATAGTCTAAATGAGAAGTTGAGAGCTTGGGTTGTTACATGGCAAGCCAAGTCCAACCCATGCACCATTCATGGCATTTGTGGACCCAACAGTGTGTGCACTTATCATCGTAAAGGAGGTAGGAGATGCAATTGCATACTGGGATTCAAGATGAAAAATCAAAGAGATTGGTCTTATGGTTGTGAACCATATTTCAATCTCTTGTGCAATGAGGAGGCTGTTTTCATCAAACTTCCTCATGTTGATTTCTATGGCCAGGATCTTGCGTACTTCCCAAATCAAACCTTCGAGAGGTGTAAAGAGAAGTGTTCCCAGAATTGCAATTGCAAAGGGTTTCAATTCAAATATGACAGAACTAATGGTTACTATCTTTGTTACACCAAGGCTCTGTTGCTCGATGGATATCGCTCGGAGGGATTTGAAGAAACCATGTACATAAAATTGCCCAAATCTAATCTCTCCTCCTATGATAAGCCCAGTCAAGAATTCCGATTAGATTGCTCGCAACAAGTTACGACACCCCTTTACAGAAATTACAAGCAGCAGCAAGAAAACAGCACGGTGAAGTTCATGCTTTGGTTCGCCTGTGGATGTGGAGGAGTTGAGATCATTGGTTTCTTGCTCGTGTCCTATGTCTTGTATAGAAACCGTCAAGGCTCTCATGCAACTGAGAATGGTTACCTTCAAGTAGGAACTGGATTCACAAAATTCACATATGCTGAGCTTAAGCAGGCAACGAGTAATTTCAGCATAGAGATTGGGAGAGGAGGCAGTGGTGTTGTATATAAAGGTACTTTGTCTGACAATAGAGTTGCAGCAATAAAGCGTCTTACGGAAGCCAATCAGGGCGAAGAGGAATTCTTAGCAGAAGTAAGCACCATTGGGAGACTTAATCACATGAACCTGATAGAGACATGGGGTTATTGTGTGGAGGGAAAGCACAGGCTTTTGGTGTATGAGTACATGGAGCATGGTTCTTTAGCAGAAAACATAACTTCCAACATGCTTGATTGGAAGAAGAGGTTTGAAATTGCTTTGGGTACTGCAAAAGGCCTAGCTTATTTACATGAAGAATGCTTGGAGTGGGTTTTACACTGTGATGTAAAGCCTCAGAACATACTCTTGGACTCGAATTACCAACCCAAAGTAGCAGATTTTGGGCTGTCTAAACTCTTCAACAGAGGTAGCATTGGTAATTCTAGCTTCTCTAGGATCAGAGGAACTAGAGGTTACATGGCTCCAGATTGGGTTTTTAATCTTCCCATCACATCCAAAGTTGATGTCTATAGCTATGGTGTTGTCATGTTGGAGATGATAACCGGAAGAAGCCCGACTGGTACTGTCCATGCCATGGATGATAATGGGGGGATGGAGCAGAGAAGGTTGGTCACATGGGTGAGAAAGAAGATGCATGAAACTACAGGAAATGGATCATGGATCGAAGAAATCATAGGCACTGCCATGGATGGTGAATATGACAAAAATAAGATGGAACTTCTGGTTAGAGTGGCTTTGCAATGTGCAGAGGAAGACAAAAATACAAGACCTACCATGAGTAAGGTAGTTGAAATGCTTTTGGATCATGAAAATGATGAGTTTGAAAAGTCATTCATTCCTTGTATTATAGATGCATGTGATAGTTTGAAATTTGAGTACCTTGTTGAGGAATGAGTAGAGGAAGACCCAAGGTCCACCATAAGTAAGGTAGGGGAGGTACTTTTGGTAATGGCTTTTAAAAGAGTCGGTGTTGGTACGTATTTGGATCATATATTGCAGTTAAAAAAATTGAGTATATTAACCCTGTATATATATATATATATATTGGTTTCCGAGATATTATCTTCTTAGTGGTAGCAACAAAGCTAGATAGAAGAATTCTTAGGAAAATAAATGCAACTTATCTTGCTCTAAATCCTAAGATCCCCCTACCCCACCTTTCCCAAAAAAAATTAGGTTATTTCTTGCTGTAATGTCCTTTACAAATGTATTTCTAAACTTTTAACCATCAAATTGAAATCGATTCTACTCCAAATTATTGACATTGCAAAAATTCCACTGACAATGGGAGAAAAAATGGGAACAATACAATCCTAGCTCAAGAATTGTTGAGAAGGTACCATTCATTCTTGATATGCTTGAGCTCATGAATTTTCCCTTCTCCCTTTCATCAACTGGATATCTTGTTGCATCTCCACGACTTCATTTGCTATCTCATTTATGGAGAATTATGTGGTTTCTTCAAAAATGTTAAGGGCATTAGACAGGGGCACCCAATATACCCTATCTATTTGTCTTAGCCATTGTCTCGTTTCCATTATTGTCAAATGCATAAATGACAACCCTGAATTCATTTTCCATTGGAGATGCAACTCCCTCAGAATTTCCCACCTTGCCGTTGCAGATGACATCCTTTAATTTTCCCATGGGGATCCCAACTCCACAGGAATTCTCAAAAAGGCTTTAGATATATTTCAAATCTCTCTAAAATTAGTCCAAAACCTTTGAAAAGCCCTACTCTCCTTGCTGGAGTTCTTGAGCGTGTGACCAGACCACTATCACCTATATCTTTGGATTCCCTACAGACAGCCATACCAGAAGTACCTAGGGACCCCCTTATCAGACTGACCTCCATTGACTGCCTAACCATCATTGAAAAGATGCTAGATAGATATCTAACTGGTGAAACAAAGTCCTGTCATTTGCAGGTAGATTACAATTAATCCAAGCAACTCTCAATAACATCCATTGCTGCTGGACAAATATTCTTTATTTTACCTTCGAAAATCATCAGTAAAATGAATCAAATTCTCTCCATGTTCCTATGGTCTGGCCAAGTTATTACTAAATGCAGTGCAAAAATTCCATGGACTGACATCTGCAAACCTAAAAGTACTGGAGGTTTGGGCACCCCTGAGTTGGAAACCTGGAATAGAGCTGCAGTTATTAGACAAATTTGGTCCCTCCTCACAGACCCTTCCAACATGTTATCTCTTGGAAACCATCTCCCAATGGCAAATACTTCATCTCCCACACCATCAAAACCATGTCCCTGAACCACAACCCATTTCATTGGCATTCGTATGGTCTAACCAAAATGTTCCAAAGCACTCCTTCGGCTTGTGGTTAGCCATAAAAAAGAAACTCAAAACCAAAGAGAAACCTGATCTAAATTCTATCGTGTTGAGTTCTCTGTTTTAGCAGGTATATGCCCCTTGTATACTGTAAATTTTTCTTCTCTTCTATACATGTAATTCTGCCTGCATCAAATAATTAAAAAACAAAAACAACTACTAAGCTAGCTCCCATTATCTATTCTTTGTAATTCAGTCTGCCATGCCTTTTTCTACATTTGTGTTTTCAGATTTTTACTTTTTCTCTCTAAATTTGTTTCTATGCATAAGTATTATATATATTAAGAAAGTGTCTTATTTCAAACTTTCAATTTGAAATGTGAGAGAGAAGTGATCGCCTTTACCTGTGTGTTATACTGCTATAGTGGTATCACACCCTTTCTCACATTCCAAATTGAGAGTTAGAATGTGTATCATTAGTCGTATCTTTGTAGCTGTAAACCTGTGTATTCCCTCATAGCTTCTCTTATTTTATTCACTTAATTGCAAAAATTGAGACAATTGATTAAAAAGCTGTCTTGACATTGTCATTTAAAAATACTATCGAAGGTTGTAGTCTATAAACCCCAAGGGGTTGACTCAAGTAGGTAAGTCACTTGGCCCTAGTGCCTCAGGAAGCATCAGGTCTAAGGTTCGACTCATCTTGAGTGCAAACAATTCCTTGGACGGGGTGTGTGAGTACCAACTAGGAAAAAAAAAAAAAAACAGAAGTTGCAGTCTATGCTTTATTTTTTTCGTCTTTCAAAACAAAGTGTCAGGATATAGATGTGTCTAAGACTCTCTAGTGTCCAATGCATAGATGAAACTATTGCTTGCAGAGTTGCGGGTAACTTCCTTGTTGAAATGACAGATAATTACCATACTTATCTCACAAGGCTGACAGAGTAAATATTCTGTTGAATCTAAAAAACTCTTGTCTCACCTATTTAAATTGAAAAAAATGAATACTTATAAAAATAAAAATAAAAATTTTGAAAAAATGAATGCAATTTACACATATTGCCTTTATAAAAAATACTAGGGAAAACATTTCTGTTTCTCTCACTTAACAAAATCTAGGAGACTATCCACCACCTGTTACTTCCTCGTTATCTAAGATGGACCCTAAATTCTTGTATTTAGCATAGGAGAAAGAAAAAAAAAATTCTGCTTAGCAGTAGTATAATCTTTCCAAAACAATTATGCCCTTACTTGGGAAAAAGCTGTGATGGTGCACATTTTTAAATATATTTTTTGTTTTTTTTTTTTTGGCCCAGAATTATATTTGTTTTTCAATAGAGGGAAAATTATATGCTAAATAGCATAAAAACATCAGTTGTAAGGAATGACAATTTATATCATCCACAAAAAAAATTTACATTTCTAACAGGCCTTAAAATAACAAAGTAGACGCAGCATAGTGAATCAAAGAAAGAGAATAACTGAAATGAACATTTGACCCAATGTGAACAGATCAAGAAAATGAGCACCAAACTTTGCCCAATACGAATGTAATTGAATCGACTCCCAAGTATACTATAAGAAAGTTGAAAAAGGAATTCACGAAACAAAATTAAGAAAATGAGCACCAAACTTTACCCAATACGAATGTAATTGAATCGACTCCCAAGTATACTATAAGAAAGTTGAAAAAGGAATTCACGAAACAAAATTAAGAAAATGACAGTACCTTCCAATGCTTCACCTAAAAACAGCACCATCGCCATCACTTTGAGGCTTGGCCAAGACCACCTTAAGAACAACCGCTAAAGATGGCGGCGGGAAGACCTCGACTCTGGCGACTCCGAAGACAGTGGGGGTTGTGCAATTGGATGTTTTAGGCCAAGCAAACACGACGTCGTGTTGTTTTGACCTTCTGTTTTTTTTTTTTTCGTCATATATTGAAATTTTTTTAAAATTGGTTCATTTTAATAAATTTAATAGAATTTTTTTGCATATTCAAGTTAATTTAATTTTAAAACGTTGCCGTTATTCTGTCAAAATTTTAAAATTACGAAAATTGACTGTCTTATATAATTCTTTAAAATTATGTTTTTTAAAAGGATTTGATATATATAATTTAAGTAAACTTTCAATTCAAAGTTTTAGTTTTGCATATCATGAAAGCCTTGTATTTTATTTTTAAAACATATTTTTGTCGAAAATTTGTCAAATTAGTGATTTTTCAAAAATTCCAAAAGGCATACTATTTTAATTAAATTCTCAATACTTTTTCAACTTAAAACATTTTGCGAATGCTATTTTCGTAACCCAAAAAAGTTCTTTCAATCATGGGTTCAATCTAAATTTTGTTCGAATTGCAATAGTGTCACAGTTTTGCATATATTTTGTATTTTTGATCATTTAGGGTAATTCATGTTTTGGCATCTTAGTTAATCATTTAAGGTTTATTTCTATTCTAAAAAAATAAAAATAAAAATTAGTTACATTATAACCGTCGAATTTCCAAAATAGCTCCTTTTTTATCGAGAAAGTTTTATTTTTCAAATCATTTCAATAATGAAATAATTCTGCACAATTTTCCACCACTTTTAAAGTTTATTTTGGTTCTAAAAATTTCATTTTTATGGCCTTTCAAACTCTTAAAATTTAATTAAAAAATAAGAATTTTGACAACTTTTCTATTTAACAGAATGTACATATAACTGCATCATTTTAATCAATCACAAGGAGCATGTTTAGGACACATTATTAAACATACTTGGGTGCGTTTAACTTCTAGTCACATCATTAAACCACGGTCCTTTAAGTCCATAAGACATTAACCACTATGTCAAAAATTCGTCGAAGGCTTTTCAATGTATGTAAAGCACCATTTTCAAAACTTTTCTTAAGTTTTTTTTGAAGCTTCATCAATCTTGGAAACGGATACTCTCCAAGAAAATTTATCTCCTAATATCTACAAATAATTAATCCTACTGTTGTTAAGGCGTCACATCAACAACTTAATTAACTAATAAATATGATATCATTCCAAGAAAATTTGTGTCCTAATATCTGCAAGTCTTTAATCCTATGGTTGTTAAGGCACAATATCAACAACTTTAATTAACTAATAAATATGTTGATTTACTAACATTGAAGAAAGCCATATAAATCCTGGCGTGCAATAGAGGTCTGAAACATTTTAGAATTCAATTTAAAAAATTTCTTCAACATAAAAGGAAATAAATATACATGTTAAACGGCTAAATAAAGGTAACTACTGAAGTTAAATATGAGAAAATGGGAAAAGAAAAATGAAACCTTCCCATTAAATAAAACATGATCGAGCCAAATGGAAAGGACATGGAAAAACAAAAAAAAAAAAATTATGAATAACAACTGTTTGAAGAAGAGGGATGATGCAAAGAGAAATAAATTACAGGGAAAAAAAACTTATTCAATAAAAATTGAAATATTATATATATATGATTCAACTACCTAGATGTTGCGGTGGATAAAACTCTAAAAGCTAGGTAGGGGAGATTCAGATGAGCTTTGAGTTATTTGATGTACCAAGATCTTAAAATACTTTCTCAACTCAGAAAAATCTGTGAAATCTTCCAAACCTTAAATTGTAGCGAATAAAGATTGACAATTGTAGACGGAAATCGAAAGAGAGAAGCTTAATGGTAATTGTTATCTTGGATATATATATAAATATTTCAATTTTTATTGAATAAGTTTTTTTTTTTCTTGTAATTTATTTCTCCTTGCATCATCCCTCTTCTTCAAATAGCTGTTATTCATAATTTTTTTGTTTTTCCATATCCTTTTCATTTGGCTCCATCATGTTTTAATTGATGGGAAGGTTTCATTTTTCTTTTCCCATTTTCTCATATTTAACTCCAGTAGTTAGATTTATTTAGTCTTTTAACATGCATATTTATTTTAACATATTTATTTCCTTTATGTTGAAGAAAATTGTTAAATTGAATTCTAAAATGTTTCAGACCACTTTTGCAATGTTAGTAAATCAATGATATATGGCTTTCTTCAATGTTAGTAAATCAACATATCATTAGTTAATTAAGTTGTTGATGTGACGCTTTAACAGCTGTTGGATTAAATACTTATAAATGCTAGGAGACAAATTTTCTTAGAACGATCCCATATTTATTAGTTAATTAAGTTGTTGATGTGGTGCCTTAATAACCGTATGATTAAATATTTGTAGATGCTAGGAGACAAATTTCCTTGTTTCCTTGGAGAGGATCCGTTCCCATCAATCTTACCACATCAATTTTACATTCAAAAACATTTCTTTCAATATGTTTAGATACTCACTTTTCAAAACAAAACTATGTTGGAATTAAGATAAGTACCACTAGGTCAAAACTTTTTTTTTTTCGAACTACGTTTGATCTAATTCTTTCCTTTTCATGTTAGCTCTGTCCTTGTTCCCGGCTTAAAATGACAATTCTAGCTGATGTTCAAATACTCCTTCAAGCCCACCCACGTAGCGACCAAAGTTGCTCACCCTGTTGATGTTCATTCTCATTTTTGGTTGGATGTTCCTTTAAGTGTTAATGAGGCTCTTTTTCCTCTCTTTTTTTTTTTGTCATGTTAAGATAAAATAAAAAACTACATATGTCTATGTGTATATAGGCATTACAAAGAACCTTAAGATCCAAAATAGTTGTTACAAACATAAAAATTCAAAAATGGCTGCCATGCTTCTGAAACATAAAACTGGCCTATGTTTAGAATTGTAAAAATAGCTTTTGCTCAATCCAACCATGCTGCAAGACAACGGACCTTTTTATAGGTAAACATAGTCCTACTACTAATTAATAACAATTCCTAAATTATATAGAAAAATTCTAAGAAACCTAGGGGATCTGAATTGTCACACGAGTCATTACCCGAACCCGAGGTCAACTATGGGCAAAACTGTCATTCTACATCATTTGATGCCTTGGAAGGTATATTAGTGCCATACTAATTTGTTATGATGATACTTGAATGAATAAGAACCATTACCATACTTAAAATTTAACTCGGAAGTCCAAGAGTCACAAGGGTAATATAGTCAATCGACATGACCGTGGCAAAACTAACCTAACTGAAATACCTAATAGGCCTATATAGGTAATATAAAACATAAGGAAACCTCCCATGGAGTTCCAATCCCAAAAGGAATAGTTTAGAAACAAATCGGCACTTCCTAACATATGGAAAACTTGACTTGTCTTCACTAAAATGGACATAACTCTTTCTATATTTGGGATCTTATGATAAGACTTATACCATTGGAAAGATTGTTTTGATGTGGTCAGTTTAGACATAAGAACGACCAAATTCAGAGTTAAAACGAATGAGATATCACTGTTTGCAGTAGGAGCGACAATGTTGAGGTTGAGTCAGGGGCTACGAGTGCTCGAGAATTGAGCTACGAGCACTTAAGGTTAGCCCCTAGCGCACTGCCAGAATTATGGAGCGCTCGTCCCCTATCCTTGGAGCCTTCGAAGGGCACTAGAATACCCCAAAATGCCTGTTCAGGGTGCCTAAGACCTTGGGGACCTCCTTGGCATCAACCATAGTCACAAACTAAGTCTAAAACTCATCCCAAACACCCTATAAACATGATATAAAGCATGAAATTGATAAATCCTAAGAATGTGTGTAAAACAAGATGGAAGAAATACTCAATGGTCGCATGTCCTCATTATACATCATGACCTCATAGTGCAAGTTATCAAATACATGAGTTTACAATTTGAAAGAACAGAAATACAACTTAGGGTTTGAAACCCTTTAAATATACATTCAGATACATATACACCAAAGTGAATCTATAACTACTCGAAACATGTCATCAGCTTCAAAGGTCGTCCCGGATAACTTCTTTTATAAAAAATGTTTAAAGTAAAGGGGTGAGCACCACCACTCAGTAGAGTATGTCTAAGATATAGCTCTTAAAACCCCATGAGTAAACACACATAGAAAAGGAAGAACAAGGTAAGGGGATCATGTTATTACGGGGGAAATAACGTAGTTAACAATACATGGCATTAGCAACAATATATGTATATATAAACTTAACCACATTCACATATACAAGTCCACTACAAGACTAACAATGCAATCAATGCTTATGTCATGAATCCACCCCGAACCAATCGCATGATCTCATCCTACACACAATAGCACTTTCCCAACTAATCCATCTCACTAAACAAATCTACACTAGAGGCCGCTAACTCTAAATGGCACAAGTATACCGCTTGTCTACTATTTGGAACACTGACTAGCTATCCCTAGCGTAAGACTACCGCTTATCTAACCATTTAGGGTCTAGCTACCGAAATCTCTGAAACAAGACCACCGCTTGTCTTCCGTCCAACTTCACTTACTTGAAATCCCATCATTCTCACATTTCTTTCTCTTACACACATCATCTACCCAATGCATGTATGATGAATGCTAGCATGTAAGCTTCATTTAACAACTTAGCAATGAACAAGATTTTAGTTATCATCAAGAATCAAGGATATCATCAAATACCCACTTAGTCACATTATACATACATGCATTTATAACACAAATTCAATATTTACCAATTCCTACAACTTTAATATGGATTGACATTTAACACAATTGTCATAAGTAAGCCTGCTAGCAAATTGTTCAAATAGTCACCTTAGCATGTAAATTTGTACAACTTCATCATGTTAAACATACTAACCAACATTTACACATAGATGACATATAATCACATCATTAAGCATCCTAAAGGCATGAATTTTCATATAGTCAATCAAATTTTTATAACAAGGATACATAGCATGCTATATCATGAAATCAACATATAAATACTTACCAAAAAAAAAAAAAAACACAACTAAGGCTTCATGAATTAGACACCCTACCTCAAATTAGGGTGAGAACCCTAATCCCACCGAAATCAAAATGCCTCCCTTGCGAAACCGGCTTTGTAGGATGAAAGAGAAGGCGAAGGAAATCAACCTTTCCTCTTAAAGTAACCCTAGAAGTCTCCACCCTTGCCTTCGCCGAAATCTCAAAGTGTTCGAATGGCCTAAAAAAATCACCTCATCTTGTAGATCAAGAGGTGCTCTACAACATCTCTAACTAGCCCCTCTTCCAAATCCTATCTCCAAGAAACCCAAAAAATCCAAAGTGGCTCAAATCTCTAATTTCTTTCTATGGGTGTGTAAAGGAGAAGGAGATGAGTAACTTTCCCTTCTTGAGCACTTTCAAAATCAAAGGTTAAGAACTTTAAATTAAAGATTTTCTTAACTCATTCATGGAGGGTGATATATAATTAGTTATAGAGAGAAAAAATGTGAGGAGGAAGATGATGAATAATGGCCAAACATTTCATATATATAGTCATACACAACTTCTTGCTAATTACATCATTTAACCCAAATTTTCATAACTAATTACCTCCTTCCTCCAAATAACTTTCATAAAATTATGTTAAGGCAACATCTCACCGAAATGATAACAATAATGCATTCCAACAGCCTTTTATTTAAGCCTTCACCATTTCTGCACAATCGGGCGACCCTGGACCCACATGGGACCTCCCGGTCTAAAGATCCAAAAATGGCCACAATGAACTCAAGTGAGTTTTATAAGAGTTTTAAACCCGAAGTAACATCCCAACCAACTCCCGAAACACTGTGGCACACATCCCTGTGCACCATTAAAATGATAAATAAAAAAAATGGTCGAAAAAAAATATCAAAAAAATCTAGGATGTCACACCTACCCATTTTCTAAGCATAAGTGAGAGTCATGTGGTACTCATGCGTATAAGCAATGTCTAAATCTCCGTCAATTCTCCCCGGTTAAGAACTCTTCTCCAAAGAGTAAAGTTCATAGTATGGCTTATGGGCTTAAGATATGGATAACGTTTTCATTGAACATGATCATACGAAATATTTTCAATATAAGAAGCATCATTGTGATGGCCAAGATTATCTTTGATCCAATCCATATACCATGGCAAAAATGATAAGAGGAGAAGGGTTCGTGCTAGAGAAAATGTAACTCCACATGTAGGAATAAAAGCTAACAAAACATTAGGCTTTGAGGTGCCTTGGTTAGTGACGAATGTAGAATTGTGGAACTCGTACAAAAAATAAAAAAAACTTGCAAACACTTAACTAAAAATGTATAGTAATAAGTAGGGTCAGACCACACATTCAATATGATATTTCCTTATACAAACTTGAATTCAAAACATCAATTAAAAGGATGGAAAAATATTTTTTTTATTTTTAAATAATGAAATTAATAAAAAGAATTAATACTAACGAAAACAAAATTTTCAGGGAAGTAGAATCTTCCACCATAGATAAATATAAATAGATTGTTTAATTTCCTTGTATAAATTTTTCCTAAATAAATAAACACTTTACCAGTCCAATTAGAACTTGAAAAGATGAAGGAGAATATAACATTAAACACTTAGATATTTATGAGTGATGTTCTCGTAAAATCTCTTTGACTACCTCTTGCTTGCTAGAGAGAATAAATGGTGTCAGGCATTCCCCGTATTTCCATTTATTGGCATAAAACGAAGAATCCTTCCTTTATTTCTCTAGTAAAATGTATTGTAAATAGTGGTAGCCATTCTTCGTATTTTCACTACACTATACGTACACTTTGGCATATCACGAAGAATGCTCCCTCTATTTTTTTCTAGCATATAACCTTCATCGAAAGGTTTATATCATTGAGATTCACAAAGAATTCTATGTAGAGGAACA
This sequence comes from Cornus florida, assembly GCF_030987335.1. Classification (NCBI taxonomy): domain Eukaryota; kingdom Viridiplantae; phylum Streptophyta; class Magnoliopsida; order Cornales; family Cornaceae; genus Cornus; species Cornus florida. The sequence goes on along the minus strand of NW_026775579.1, from coordinate 53,971,203 downwards.
ATTAATACAAGAAATACAAAATATTTATTTAAATATAACCACGGTAGCTTCATCACTCTCTTGAAAGAGATTATTATACTAAAATAAGATCAAGAAAATAATAAATGAAAACATAACTAATTTTATTGAATGAGAAAAAAAAAAAACAAAAACAAAAATAAATACATAAGGATTGAGCTTCCTCCACTCTCACTTTTTTCCCTCACTCTATGTATATGCTTCTCCCCTTTTGAGAATCCCTGTTTATAGAATTTAGAAGGGAACACCTAGGAGGGAAAAAGAAAATTTTAAATTTTAAATTACAAGAGGGAAAATAAAAGAAAATAAAAAATAACTGCTAGAATCCGGTGCTTTCTAATTTGAACTAATATTTGCTATGATTTGATGGAACCTTAATTTGAATTTGAATTTGAATTACTGATATTTTTCCCACCAATCCAATTTTGAATTTGAATGTCCGTGTATAAAACAAATAAAGCAATTGCAACCAAGTCTTGAAGTTAAGACCTCTTGTGAAAGTAGGTTATACACTGGACCATCTCTCTTACAATGCTTCTGGTGTTCTTCTTCAGTTATAAATAAACTCTCATCCTTTTTGCAGTCATAATTTCTCACATTTTGTGCCATTTTTTCCTCTTTTCTTCTCATCGGAAATTTATATCTATAAAACATAAAACCTATATATAATAATACTTAAATAATATAAAATACTAATAAAATATTTATTTGAGTACATAAAGTAATGGGTTTTGTGCACCTATGAGTTAGGTGACAAATATTCCACATGAAAAGTTGGACTAATACTAATGGCATTGCAAATGAATATGCACCTATGAGTTAGGTTTGGATTTATAAATGATGTGGAAATATCAAGTAACTCGGGTTTATAATGTCTTGAATGATTTGTGAGGATAAATTTAGTGTAAATGAATTAGAACACAATCTCCTTTAATGAATGCATGATTCTTATACTAAGCATGTTCAACAAATTCATAATTCGTATTGTAACTCGAGTCAAAGTTGCATTTTGGCATGAAAATTACGGACAAGCTGAACAAAAGAATCAATAAATTCAAACGAATACAAATGTGGAGGTGATAGAATACAATCAATGGACTGATATGACAAAGAATTACAAATAATCTCGAAAGAACAACTACCAGTACTACACTGATTGGTCAAACCAGCATAAGCAAACTCCATGATAAGCAAAATAAGTCCCACACATTGAGGCGATTTACCGCAAGACACTCAATCAAACATTCTAGACTTTGATTGATAACATCAATTTGTCTATTAATCTGAGGATGAAATGTTGAGAAAATTTTCAGATTTATTCTTAACAATGCCCAAAGTGTTTTTCAAAAACTGTTTTAATACTTGACATCTCAATTTGAAACAATGGACAAGTGGAATTCATGAATTCAAGCATTTTTTACAAGATGATCTTTAATGAATCCTTCCTGTAAAAATCCATTCACTTGTTGTTTAGGTCTAACATATTCCTTAGTAAACCATGATCCTAGAACCATTCACTTGTTTTTTACAAGGCTATGCATAAAGCAAGTCATGGACAATCATGGTGGAATAAGAATGGTTAAGGATAAAATTCCAATATAGAACTGAAATTGAATGAAATAAATAAAACTATGAACTACTAGAATGCATAAGCAAGAAATTAAAAATCAAGTGAAGGTGTATATGCCGAAATTCATGCATATGGTGGGAATGTTACAATAATGTGATACGAGCGATAACAGAGATAGTGGTTAATTTAATGAAAACGATGTTAGGAATTCACATACATAGTTGGCAAATAGAACAAATAAAATCACACACATAAACAAAATGTGATTTACGTGCTTCAGTAAATTACTTATGTTCACGGGCGAAGAAATACTATCTTTACTTCAATAATTTGATTACACATTCTTTCTCCTGTCACAAACTCAACTCACTTTCTTTTTCTACAATTATATCTTTCTCTCTATACTTTTCTATACTCAACCTCACCTCTATTTATTTAGTCTTCACACTCGATTTCTTATTAGATTAAAATTCCTTAACTTGTCACAAGGAGTTAACATATTAATTACAACTCAACAAAAGTAGAGACAACTATTTTCCCAAGTCTCTTCTGGCTTCCAAAACGGAAAAGAAACTGTCTCTTGCACATATCAGACAAGTGCAACCAGTTTCACTTATTTGAATAACCGTGTCCATTATTCCACCCAAGTTCAACTAGTTCATTAAAGTTGATTTAACTTTTCTAGAATCGGTTATTCTCCAGAATTTGAGTCACAACTCTAACTGTTGAATGAAAAAGCAAAATTTAGTTTAACAAATTCACTAGTGAGACAATCTTCAACTAACAAGTGTTCCAATGGAGCTCTCCGTAGATGAATCCCAATGTAAAAAAGAAAAAGTGTTTTTTTTTTTTAAACTGTTGTGCTGCTAAACTTGTTCAGTTCTAATCCACTTTCAAAACTCTGACTGTTTCTGAACTCGTAACCAGACATGTGCATATCTAATTATAAATACGGACCTGGGCTGAACTTGGACCAGATTCAAGTTTATAAAAGGTGCTGATTTTGTTTAAATATGTTTGGGTTTTGGGATGTTAAGGAATTTGGACGGTGTATGGGCTTGAATAAAAAGTGGATTGGTGGATGCTTAAGTATTTGAATAAATAATGCTCGTTAGGCCCAACTCTTCAACCGAAGACCTGGGCCCATAGCATGTGCTCGCAAGCACGGACCTGTATAGTCAATTCTTTGTAGTATTATACTCTGGTAATTTTGGTAGTTTGGATGAGGTTTTTCTGGTTCAAAATTTGAGAGGACTAATGTGTTAAATTCTTGTTTTTCTCTTGTCCAACCTCTTTCTATTATAGTATTGCTAGGATGTATGTATCCTTGCCTTCTTGGCTATAAAGTAAGGAAATTTTTATGAAAGAGTCGTACTTGTATCGTATTCGTGTCGAATTTTGACACTTGTTGAATATTTCTTGGACACGTGTCCGACACTTTATAAACGTATCCGTAAATAAAAATAATTTTTATTATTTTGGATACTTTTTTGACACTTTTAGGCTTTTCGCCAGTCCATCTTAGATACTTAAGCCGACATTTTCAAACATTTTTAACATAAACATATCCGGTAATTTTAAACATAATATGAATACATTTTAAAGTGTTCAACTTTTTACTTTAAGAAAAATTGATATATATACATATGATCACAATCAAAACATTAAATTATATTTGTTCATTTAAAATAAAAATATTATTATGACAAAGTAGTGGAATAACTGTATAATGATATAAAAGTCATTACAACTCTTAATTTAAAAATTAGAAACGAATTAAAATTTTATAATACTATTATTCAATACATATATATAAATAAAAATTCATATTTATATATAGCTGTGTTCAAGTCGTATTCATGTCCTTCTTTTTAAAAATTTGACGTATCGTATTGTATTGTATCCGTGTGGTTACATAGATCCCTGGTGAATTGTTTGTTGTTTGGATTTTTTTGGTAAAATAAGTTGAATAATGTTCTCTTGATACTATTTTGGACTCTGGTATTAGTTATCCAAATTATATAATCATCCAAAATATCTAATTTTGCTATTGAGTTTGCAATTGACTCATCTTTTGGGTTAGGCTGATTCAATTAGTTTTGATACATATTATTTTGATACATATTATTGTACAATGCTTGATTGGTCGCTATTGGGGTAATTATAAAATCCCAAGTTTTTGTTTTGGTAATTTTCAAATAATCCATCGCAGGTTTCTCACCATTTGTAAAGATGGGACCAGTATTTTTATTTATTTATTTATTTTAAAAAGATAAATGTGCAACTGGCTCCGTGTTCGGCCAATTAAAACCTAATCTAAGGAATTTATAGCATACAAACGTATCAATATGGAGGGGACTTTCTATGGCTCTTGCCTTTGAAAAATGAGGCAAAGTAATAAAATGAAGAATGGGTTCTTAAAGTATTTTTTGCCTAGTATTTTTATTTTTTATTTAAAAAAGTGTACAATAAATATTTTTAATTTTTTAACATTGTGCAAAAATACCCTTTAGTCAAAAATCTGACATATACTAGTATTGTAATATTCGTTTTGTCTTTTTACTCTTCTGAAAATACCCAAAAAGATATATATGCTACTAATTTCATACTATAGAAATGTTATATGCGCATTGTCTTATATTTTTTTTTTGTAAAAAAAAATGGCCAATAGATATATATATCTCTAACATATAATATTTTCTCTCTCTAACATTTCTAATTATATAAGAAAAGTAGACTATTTATTTATATGGATCCTCTTTCCTCTAGGTTTTTATTCATAACTTGATTAAATTTATTTAGTAATAATTTTATCTAATTAATTAGTGGCAAAATTCAAAAAGATTATTTTTAAAATTAGTGTTCACTACAAACGAAATGTCGCTTGACTATACATATTTAATAAAATGGTTGTAAAAAAAATTATTTTTTATATTAAGGATATAAGCAACAACAAATATTCACTTATCAAAAAAAAAAAAAAGCAACAACAAATATTCAGAATTACACCCTTTCATTTTTCATTTATCTACTGCTCTGATGATTATATCTTTTACCTTGGTACAGTTTTGAAAAAAATAATAATAATCAATTCTATGGTTTCATTTCTTTTCCATCTTTCTCTGTAGGAGTCATAGGTAATCCCACAAGACAACAGAACACATCCCGACCAGTGAACATGTAACCACAGCCCACCACCCAAATCCCTGTCCAGCCAAAACCTCCATCACCACCTATTGCAAACCCCATCAACACCTCCATTAGCACCACCGACCGCCACCACCCAAAACCTTCATCACAAACCCCAATTGAAAAAAAAAAAAAAAAAAAAAAAAAAAAGGGTTTTGCTGCTATACCCAAAACCTCCATCACCACCGACAAAACCATTTAACGAGAACCAAATTGCAAAAACCACAAATCCATCTTTAACAAAACGAATCCCAAAACCAAAGACCGTACTGTGAACTAAACACCCAAAACCAAGTCCCACACACAATTCAGATCCACTTCCCGCCGACATCACAGTCCGCCGTTCCATTCTATGTGGCCGTAACGTAGTGATCCTTGCTCGCCGGTCAATTGTCGGCAGTTCAATCCTCTTTCCCCGCCGGAATAGTTAAGCCTCACCATCATCGCCGGAGTGTGTTGTGTCGCCACTAAAATCCTCTCTTATCACTGTCATCAAACTTGCTGGTTTTGTCGCCGGTTATTCCTTGCTTATGTAAATGGCCAGCGACAAAACATAAGGCTAGGGTTTGTGGTCTCTCTCTGTCTCAAGAACTCGAGAAGCTCTAATGATACAAATTAGAATATTACTATTTTAACAAATCTCTTATTCCAGTGATAGAATAAAAAATTCATAATTCTTGTCATGGTCTCACTCTTGCTATAACTAGTGGCTTGTCATGTCTATACGATAGTTCACCAAAAAGTCCAAGGTAACACATGGTAGGTATAAAATCAATTAGTATTTTACAAGGATAAAATGAATTAAGTAGCTTGGGAAACACACTATAAGAAAAAGAACCAATGTAATTGGATTAAAAATATCTATCCAAAATCACGAATTAACAATGGTTTATATACTGAAAGTTATTACTTTGTCCATCTTTTTGAAGGATTGCAGCATAAAAATCACTACAACAGATGAACAATGACATATATAATTAAAGTTGTTACTTTTGTCCATTTTTTGAAGGATTGCAGCATAAAAATCACTACAATAAAGGGTTTCACTACAATTGAAATGTGGTCCGATGAATTCAACCACCAAATGACATATGGTTTACAATTATTTAACAATTTTACTAAGACTAAACTTAGAGAAAAAATACTTAAATGACCCTGCATGTCATCATTAATTCTATGGACAAAAAGGGTACTAAGAAAATAATGGAATGGGACTACAAAAAGGCATATAAGGAAACAGGACACCCACATATGAAGATATCATTATGTTTTTGCAGTATTGTAGGAGTATTTACCTAACTAGAGAGTTTAGGCCTTTCCTTGCTTGTGTCACATGCTTTTAAAGCATTTTTCATAAGGAAGAAGAAGAAGAAGAAGAAGACAATTAAGCAAAACCCAAGGTTAGAGAGGCTACGAGTTAGAATCCATGGGCGACACAACAATTTCTACAATATCGCTAGAAGAAAAACCCAAATCTTGAAAACTCTTGATTTTTGGTTTGATGTTGCGATTAAGATTTGCATAGAGAACTTGAGGGTCGTGTTTGATGACATCCTCGAGAAATGAAAGAATCGAATCGGAGGCCGTTTCAGATACGTTAGGATAGAAGAGACTTTCGAAGCAGTTTCAGGAGAAAATTTGTGTCTAACAATCAAGTAATCAGCCACTGCAATGGGGGTTTCTGGTGACGAAGAGAAGAAGAAGAGAGGGAAGAGAGATTCGAGTTTTGTTGAGATGTGAAGAGTTCTTGAGAGAGAGAGATGAGACTCTTGCAAATATATATAGTCATTTCTTGAAGAAACATAGTGATATAATATATAATACGATTTCAATCAAAGCAAAGCGTGTAGAGATAAGTACATGCCTGTAAATTGGGGAGCTTCATATATTTGTGATTTATTCTCTCTATCATTCTTTCTCGTTCTTTGAAAGTGTTTGAATGATGAACACTATGCCCTAAACCTGGTTTGAGCTCTGAGAGGTTTACGGCTTTAAACCCAAATCGACACTGGTATTTCAATGTTCGATTGAGTGAAAGCCCTAGCCCAATAATTAGGTGGGCTAGTCCTAAGTCCAAAGTTCCAAAAAGGTGTATTATATGAAAGCCCTAGTCTGGAATTTATTTTTATCCCTTTTTTTTTTTTTAAATATCTGGAGATGTTGGGCGCTCCACTAAAGTGTTACAAGGAGAGACTTGTCACACATCGGATTTGGATGAGAAGTGAAATGGATATGAATGGGTAGGTATGCAGTACTACCCAATAATTCAAGTTTTTGGGTAAATAGGCAAGTGCTCACCCGTTATAGTTGGTATCAGAGTCACACTTAACCCTTAATCGAGTGTCATGCCAAGCGCTCGGCTCAGAAGGCGTCAAGTTGTGTCACCCAGATAGGCATGGTAGCCTAATTGCAACGAAGGTGTTGCGAGTTCAAGTGAGGGAGAATGTTACAAGGGGAAATTTGTCCCACATCAGATCCGGATAAGAAGTAAAATGAGTATAAATAGATAAATATACAGCACTACCCAATAACTTAAACTTTTGGATATATAGGCAAACGCTCACCCGTTAGGTAATGCCCTTTTCTTTTCTTTTCTTTTCTTTATTTTATTTTATTTTATTTTATCTCAATTGAATCATAAGATTTTGGAGAAGATTTACCATTCAAGGTTACAATTGGAACGTTTTAATTTTCGAATCTGACCGCTATGTGTTGGGATATGTGTGCCCTAGTATAGCAAATTCTTATTTGGATTGTAAAAGTCATGGTTCCTTATTTGAATATTATTATTAAGGCATTATACAATTGATGAATGGAATGTATTATTTTTTCGATTTATTATGGAATTGATTGTGTCCATTTGATTACAAGATATATTTATATATGTATGTAATGGCAATTAATACTAAGTTATAAATTAGTAATCATAAATGATTCAAAGTCGGTAATTATGGATGGACATTTAATTAGTTAAGACTTGAACCGAGTCCACGATAGATTGAGATATATTGCGAGAGCTGTCGTATGTAATTGCTCTCTATGATAGTCATGTACTCTCAAGTATGAGAGAAGTATAGACTCTTTTATTAATTAATAATTACTTTGATTTGTTCGGCGGATACCTCGGGATCCTTAGATCGGCACTTTGGGTAGTTATGTAATTAATAGTTAGAAATTTATATTCTCAATATTTGCATCAGTGCTATTTGTATTTATTTTGTTTTGATTATGATTGATCACAAATTAAATTCGAAGGCCTTCGTATATTTTAGACAAAATGTTTTCTATATATATTTATTTAGTAAATTTTTATTTTTGTCAAACAAATATTTTATTGTGATCGAGTCGGAAATAATCAAAGGTAACAAAATAATTATATTAATTATGTTGTTAGATTGATGGCTTTAATTATCCGATAAATAATTATGTATAGAGGGGTCAAAGTGCAACATTGACTTGAAGGTTATTTACTATTTAATTGGAGTGCAATTAATTTCTTTTAGTGGAGTAGAAAGTAATTTATGAATTAATTGAATTGGGTCTATGGTTTAATGGACCAGACTAATTATTAATTTATAGTAGTCAAGAAAATAGTAAGCCCAAAGGATTCTCACCCATAACCCAAGTTGATATTGGAGTTATATTAGAATTGAGAAATTTGAATTAGAGATGGAGAAGGATTTATTATTTCCTTTTCTTATTTTATTTTGCCTATACATACATGATTTCATGTATATTTTAGGTGTGACTTTTAGAATAAGAAAAAAAAATATATTTTCTCTCTCTAGTTTTTAGGGTTTGCTTTCTTTTCTTAAAGAGGCTACCACAAGCCTTGATTCCAAGATCATTCATCAAGGCATATTGGTGATTTCTAAAAGGAAGATTATCATAGATAAGAAGGAGAAATGATCTTGCTAAAGGATTTACAATAAGTGATAACATTCACTTTAGAGGAAAGAATAAAAGGTTTATTCAGACATTTGATGTAAGTATTCAAACTATTCATTGAATGATACATCATCTTTTATTTTTGCATAAAACTTGTCTCTATGTGATGAATCAAGATTTATGTATGAAAATCCCTCAAATTTTTTTTAAAACTTGCACGTTTCCCAACACTATGATCTATTGTTGAGTTTTTAACATATACATGAAATCTTGGAAGACTTGTGGCCAATAAAATGTTGTTTATCAGATTAAAACTCAAAAGATTATTATGCATTGTTTGTCTGTTACCAAGAAAAATACACACCACTTACACACTCACTTTGTCCCTTTGAAAATTTGAATCATCACCACTCACTTTGAAATATAAATAAGATACCACCATACTACTATTATTATGCATAAACTGCATAGAATTTTATAATAGACGGATTTCAAGGGTATAAAGATGGCCATTTGGTTCAATAAAAGTTTTTGGTGAGGGTATGTTTTTCAAAATTTGCCCATGCAAAGTTTGTTCCTCAGATCTCACATGGTGTTATTTTACATAAATTAACACTTTTTTTTATTTATTTATTATTTTCATTGACTGTTAATTTAAGATAACGTTATAATTATTAGTCAAATGATAAATACACCTTTTGTTTTTTAATTAAATGACGTAAATGTCTCTAATATTTAATTTTCATGAATGAATTAAGGAAAATATAGTGCAACGCATTTATTAGCAAAGTGTTGCAACTAAAAAAACACCAAATCAAAATATATCTATTACATTGGTTTGAAATTCATAAGATTCAAACTCTTTTGCCCCACCAACACTCTTTTGTCCCTACAAACACTAAATCATGATATCTACTTTAAAAAGTAAAAAAGTTTATTTAAGTTACCGCGTATCTACTTTTAAAAGTAAAAAAGTTTATTTAAGTTACCGTGTTTAGTAGTCAAAATCAAAATAATTAAGGTGTGTTTCACATGAATAGAGTTGAGAAGAACCACTAAAACTTTTTAAATGTTGAGTATTAAATTTTTCAGGACTATACTTTAATCTCTCTACACGCCACCCATGATGCTTCAATTTAATAATAATAAAAAAAGGAACATATGATCCATAGATATGAGTTTCTTGTGTGCCCATAGATTTTTTGCAAACAGCTAATTATAAAAACTATGTTCCCATTTCAAAATACCATTTATAAAATGATACTTTAGTGAACATCAAATAGCTATCGAGGCCTCTATTTGGGTGGGAGTCCAACCCCCTAAAGGCCGGCACATTGAATCTGACACCCAGTAGGCCCACTCAATGGTCACCTACTACTTACTTTTGACAAGTTACAATTGCATATTTTTGACTCTTCATAATAACAAACACGCCTCTTCAAATGTCTTCTGAATTTGAATCATCATTCACACCTTCTGAGTTTTAATTGCCAGTCGCATCTTTCGAGTTCAAATTAATAAGGGAGAAGCAACCTCTCCTACGTAGGATAGGTAGAATAGTGATTAATATTGTATTATTATAGTAAATTTTATTTATTATTTGTTAGATAACTCCTGCACTGAAAAAATCATTATCTATAAATAAGACGACTGATTTCGAATTATTATTCTCTCCTTTGTTATATATATATATATATATATATATATAGTAAAACGATACCTGCAACAAAGTAATTAAATAATTATTTTCTCAAATGATAATTAAAATAGATTTCTTAAAATAATCACACTGATATATTAATTAAGATAAATAGATTACAAAATTAAATAATGATAATAATTTACAAAATCTTTACAATAATATAATTATTAAATATTTTCTTATCTACGTAATAATAAATAGATGATTTGAGTTTTATAGAAACTCTTCTAAACAACTTATATTAATTGAAAAAATAAAAACTCATAATTAATAGGTAATTTGTGTTAGAATTTTATTGAAACTCTTCTAAAAATTCTTTTTATATTAATTATTATATATTTTTTATATTTATAAATTAATACTAAAACTCTTTACACTTTTAATAATATATATATATATATATATATATATATATATATATATGGTTGTCATTATAATTAGGGGCGCACACGGTTTAGATTAGACCAGTTTGAGAATATTTAGGAACCAAACTATTCTTAGTGGTTTCAAAAAAATTAGAACCAAACTGTGATGTTTCTGTTTTTTTTTTTTCAGCATTTTCATTTTTCCAATAATTCGTGGAGACAAGGGTATTTCTGTCTTTTCGCATGTTGTGTTCGGGATTGTGGTTGGGTCCATTTGCATTGTGTACATTTTAAATTATGTGGATTAAGTAGTATTTGCATGTGGTTCACTTGTGTGTGTATGTGGTGTAAAATTGAAGTAAAAGAAAAAGGGAAAAGAAAAGAAAATCAGGTGGGACCCACCACTACCTCAAATGTGGTCTTGAGACCATATCTTTGCTCTCTCATTTTTCATTCTCTCGTAAGTTCTCTCCCTCCCTCTTGCTCCTAGCTTTTCTTTTCATTTTTGGCTTCAAATTTTTGAATCTTCATAACTTCTTCACTTCTTAGTGAAATTGAGAGCCGTTTGAGGCAAAATGTTGAGCACATCGAGCTCTACGCATCTATACATGAAATTCCAGATTTGGTGCCCTCATTGGAGTTCGAATTTGAGGACCCATTTCAAGGGTTTTATCCATTTTCGAGATAGGGGCCCTTAATCCACTTCCTTCTTGTTCCATTGTGAGTTATATATCCTTTATGTGATAAACATGCTTAAATTGAGAGTTAATTGTTTCAACGTTGTGTAATTGATGTCTAGAGAAATTCATGATTTTGATTATGATTTGGTCTATGTGAAAAGCATGTTGTGGTAATAGTTTTGTTGTGTTTAATGTGTTGATGACTCAATTGATGATGTTAAATATGATATATACTTAGTTGTGAAGTAATTATAAAATGTAAAACTTCTACATGCCATAATATTGTAAGCTTGAGACACATATACATGTACATGCCATTAGGTTGCATGAAATGGGAGAAATCAGTTTTTGAAATGAAAACGGGAATTTTGGGAAAATAGTTTTTGTGAAATGGTTTTGATAAACCCGGTTGTTGCGGGGTCACCAACGGGTCGGAGGTTAATATAGCCTAGAGGGGTTTAGGGAGTCCCCCTAGCGTGGTTGAGCTAGCTGGGCCTCATAATGACGTCGCGGTGTTACCAAGGGTCAAGGACACTAGCCAATCCTCCTCTCGTGTCGCGGCGGGGTTACCAAAGGGCGGGCTGTATTAACAGTTGGAAAGTACGGTTTTGAGAAATGAAAAATAGGGAGTGACATATCATGCATTGCATTTCATTGCATTGCATTGTTTACACTTGGAATTGACATTGAAGTTGTTTTAACCCTGCATTGCATGATCTCCATTTCCCATTGGCCTATGCTTTGATTGGATTCACAAGGACACAAGATGTGTGTCTTAAGTGTCACCTACTGAGCATATAGCTTACCCTGCTATATATTAATTTTTTTTAGGTCTTGGAAAAGAACCGGCGGATGCTAATCCACCTCAAAATTGAAAGTTGTTAGAAGATGATTTTTTCTATCTTGTATTTAGCTATTTCATGTGTAATTATAGTTTTAGGAATGTAATTAAGTATTACTCACTCAAAATCAGTTTTGTGTATTTTAAGTAACGTGTTGTAAATTACGTTACCAACGTGGTGGTTGTTATTACAATTTGATGTTGAAGCATATCTTATTTTGTACGTGAATGTAGTGGCGGGGTGGTTAATTTTCCCAGAACCGGTCGACATGTGGCCTCCCAAATGTCGACCGGTATCTTGGCAGAATGGTCATTATGGCATACGTCCCAAACCAGTCGACCGGTATCCCAAACCAGTCGATCAGTATCCATTGTAACTCATGTTCAGAACCATCAGTATCCATTGTAACTTATGTTCAGAACCAGTCGACTGGTATCCCAAACCAGTCGACTGGTATCTTGGCAGTGGGTTTTCCCACTGTTCATATCCCAAACCAGTCGACGTATAAGGAGTATACGTTGACCGGTTCTGCTTTTTCATGTAATTACCAATTTAAGTTCTTAAAAATTACACTTTGGCGTCATTTGAAGTTGAAATTAATTATTTTAATGACCCAATTAAATGCTATAATTATATTTTTGCCCCAAAAGGACTATTTTATCCCGGACCTCATTTTAATTATTGTGTGATGCACGTAAATGATTATGACGTCCTTTGGGTATTAATTTATTGAAATATGGCAAATTACCATCTTGCCCTTTTTGGAACTCAACATTTTAATTTAACATGAAATTACCGTTTCACCCTTGGATGTTTTTGGGTCAGGTTAGGACCCGTTTAATGATCCGGATCCATGAGGAGCTGGGTCATTACAGAATGGTATCAGAGCGTGGCTTCGAAAACCTTTGGGACGACGGGTATAGGCCTACATAGAGTTGCGTGGGGTGTTGTTTGCATTGTTTACATGATTCCTTGCTACATGTTTATTTATTTGAACAAGTATGTTTAATTGTCTATGTGCTTATGTGCCTAAATGTTTACGTTAAATGTTCTTACATAGTTGTGCATGTGAAGTGTTGGTATGTCATCATTTTATGTTAAGTCATCCACAGTGGACTTTAGCGTCATGTTTTTGAACCGTTCTCTTGTTTTATAGCATGATGTCACGACGTGAAGAGTTAAGGGAAGTTGGCCCTAGGCCAACAAGGGGTGATGTTGGCGAGAGCTCTAGCTCCAATCCGACGGAGCTAAATGATGAGGACACGCTTCTTAGGGACTTGATTCCCCCAAGAGTTGTTCATCTGAGGAGGGATAATGTTGAAGCACCCGTAGAAGTGGGTGAAGGTTTTGTGGCACTAGAGTTTAATCGTTTGTTGCAAAATGTCGTGAGGGCAACGATTGCTGCTCAGTCGCAGTCGGCACCACAACCTACAGTTCAAGTTGAGGAGACGCCAGCTCAGAAGCGTCTCAAGATTATTAAAGGTTTTTCTCAGTTGATGCCAGTTATGTTTGAGGGCAGTGCGGATCCAATGGTAGCAGATGACTACCTGGATCAGGTTGAGACTCAGTTGACCTCAACGGATATGACGGAGGATCATTTGAAGATTATCCTAGCTACTTACAAGTTTGCTAAAGATGCCAAGGTTTGGTGGAAGTCAGTCACCAACCAGTATAAGGTGGAGGAGATGAGTTGGGACACGTTCAAGGAACTGTTCTATGAGAAGTATTTTTCGCTTTCCAAAAGATGGGAGTTACAAGACCAGTTTCATAACCTTATTCAAGGGAGCATGTCAGTGGCGGAATATGAGAACAAGTTTACTTCACTCTCCCGTTTTGCTCTAGAAATGATGAGAGATGAAGCTTAAAAGACTCGGAAGTTTGTTTCTGGTCTTAATGATCGGATGAGGCCGTTGATCACGGCGCAGTTCATTAAAGTTTACTTGGAAGCAGTAGAAAGGGCATTATTGTTGGAGGCCGATAATAAAGAGAATGATGCAAGAAGAGAGCAGTTGAAGCAAAAGAGAGGTGTAGGGCCATCATCGGAGGGATCTCCTTGGAAAAAGAGCAAGAGTGGTTCATTTCAGTTTCAGGGGCAACAGTCTGCACGATCTGCTCCTACCACTCCTATGCCAGCTGGATTTGACAGGAGTGGAGTTGTTTGTTATCAATGTCAGCAACCTGGGCACTACAAGTCTAGTTGTCCCATGAGATCGTCTTCAGTTTCTTCAGTTCCAAGGACTTGTTATGGGTATGGCCAGCAGGGTCACTTGATTCGGGATTGTCCTAGTCAGGGAACAGGTACTGGTAGTGGCAGAGGGTCACGACAGAGGCCGTCACAGTCGGCTACAGTTCAGTCAGGTTTCAGACCACCGCCACCACCTCAGCCTGCCATGTCTTCTCAGGGTTGTTGTCCAGCTAGGAGGGATACTCCTACTGTATCGGCATAGCAGTCTGGTGTTCAGATTGGTGGTTCTCAAGCACAGACACAGCAGGGACGTGTCTTTGCCCTTGCACCGACTGATGCTTCTCCTGGATCTTCAGTTTTCTGAGGTATATTTCCAGTGTTTGGTTCTTGGGCCCGTGTTTTGTTTGATTCTGGTGCATCTCATTCTTTCATTTCATCATCATTTGCACTTGTATCGGGGTTAGAGGTCAATTTTATGGATCGAGCGTTGTGTGTTGATACGCCAGTTGGAGTTTCAGTGTCTTTGAGCCGAGTTGTGAGGGACTGTTCCATTGTGATAGCCAGACGGACTTTTGTGTTTGACCTTATCCTCCTGGAGATGGCTAGCTTTGATGTCATTCTCGGGATAGATTGGTTAGCTTCCTTTCATGCCACAATTGATTGTTTCAGAGGAAGAGTCATGGTGTGCACTCCTGAGGGAGATTGTTTCTTTTTCATGGGAGATCAGAGTGATTCCCAGCCTTCATCATTGTATGGAATTCGTGGACGGAGTCATGGTGATTACTTCTTGGCTAGTCTTCTAGCCGAAGAGGATGATGTTGTGGAAGAAGATTCTCCTGCAGTTGTTCGTGATTTTCTGGATGTGTTTCCGGAGGATTTGACGGAGTTGCCTCCATACTGGGAAGTGGAGTTTACCATTAATTTGATGCCTGGTACCGCGCCGATTTCTATGGCACCGTATCGCATGGCACCAGTTGAATTGAAAGAGTTGAAGAATCAGCTTGATGATTTGAGGATGAAGGGTTTCATCCAACCGAGTGTGTCACCGTGGGGCGCACCGGTCTTGTTTGCTCAAAAGAAAGATGGTTCTTTGAGATTGTGCATCGAGTATCGGAAATTGAATCATGCCACCATCAAGAATAAGTATCCTTTGCCAATGATAGACGATTTGTTTGATCAGTTGAAAGGAGCCAGTTGTTTCTCGAAGATTGATTTAAGATCTGGCTACTATCAGTTGCGGGTTAGGGATGAGGATATCCCAAAGACAGCGTTCTGTGCACGGTATAGACACTATGAGTTCCTTGTTATGCCATTTGGCTTTACTAATGCGCCAGCAGCATTCATGGACTTGATAAACCGCGTCTTTCACGATTACTTGGACCAATTTGTGGTAGTCTTCGTGGATGACATTCTTGTGTATTCACGGACTCGTGAAGAGCACGAGGTCCATTTGAGTATTGTTTTGCAGATTTTGCGGGAGCACCGATTGTATGCCAAATATGAGAAGTGTGAGTTTTGGCTACAAGAGGTGAAGTTCTTGGGACACGTTGTTTCAGAAGGTGGAGTGTCCGTTGATCTATCGAAGATTGAAGCAGTTTTGACTTGGGAGCAACCCAAGAATGTGTTTGAGATCCATAGTTTTCTTGGTCTAGCGGGTTACTACCGAAGATTTGTGAAAGATTTTTCCCGTTTGGCAGCATCTATGACCCGTTTGACCCGGAAAGGGATCAAGTTTACGTGGAATGAAGCTTGTGAGTCATCTTTTCAGGAGTTGAAGACAAGATTAACTACAGCTCCAGTGTTGGTGATACCTGAGTGTGGCTTGGGTTATGTGATTTATTGTGATGCTTCACGCGATGGCTTGGGATGTGTGTTGATGCAAGATGGTAGAGTAGTGGCTTATGGGTCTCGGCAGTTGAAGACTCACTAGTACAACTACCCTATTCATGATCTGGAGTTGGCGGCAGTTGTGTTTGCTTTGAAGTGTTGGAGACACTACTTGTATGGTGAAAGATTCGAGGTGTACTCGGATCATAAAAGTCTCAAGTACCTTTTCTCCCAAAAGGACTTGAACAATAGACAGAGAAGATGGGTTGAATACTTGGAAGATTACAACTTTGATTTGCAGTATCATCTGGGCAAGACAAATGTTGTAGCTGATGCCTTAAGCCGAAAATCTCAAGGCACTTTGGCCGGTTTGGCTATTCGGAAGTGGAAGATGCTTGAAAGTTTGGCGGAGATGGGATTGTGTTGTTTAGATGAGGATGATTGCAATGGGTCGGCATTCTTGTTTAGTCTTGTGGCTCAGCCTACTCTTGTCGGATGAGTGATTGAGTCACAGAGACGGGATCCAGATTTGGATGCCATTCACGCTTTGATCTCCAGTGGTGAGATAGTGAAGGATTGGACCTTACATGCAGATGGGGGTCTACGGTTTAAAGATTTGTTGGTTGTCCCCACGGTTTGTTGTGAAGATGTTCTTTGGGAGTTTCACACTTCCCGCTTTGCAGTTCATCCAGGTGGTATATAAATGTATCACAATTTGAGACATCAGTATTGGTGGAACGGGATGAAGAAGGACGTTGAGCAGTTTGTGGCTAAGTGCCTTACCTGTCAACAGGTGAAGGCCGAGCATCAGAGACTGGCAGGGTTATTGCAACTATTGCCTGTAACACAATGGAAATGAGAACAGATTGCGATGGATTTTGTGACAGGTCTTCCAAGGTTACGAAGGGGCAATGAGGTCGTATGGGTCATCATTGATAGATTAACCAAGACGGCTCACTTTTTGCCTATTAAGGCAACAGATGATGCAGAGAAGCTTGGTGTTCTTTATGTGAATGAGATTGTAAGGTTACATGGAGTTCCAGTAACCATTGTTTCGGACAGTGATGCTAAGTTCATTTCGAAGTTCTGGGAAGGACTTCAAACAGCGTTTGGTTCAGCGTTAAATCTTAGCACGGCATTCCATCCACAGACAGATGGCCAGTCGGAGCGTACTATCCAGATCTTGGAGGATATGCTTCGGGCATGTGTGCTTGACTTGGGTGGCAGTTGGGAAGATCATCTACCGCTCATTGAGTTTGCCTACAACAACAGTTATCAGGTGAGCATAGAGATGGCTCCATTTGAGGCGTTGTATTGCAGACCTTGTAGGTCTCCAGTTTGTTGGACTAAGGTAGGTGAGACAGCTGCTTTAGGACCCGACATTGTACTTGAGACTACCGAGAAGATCAAATTGATCAGACAGAGGTTGCTCACAACTCAGAGTCGACAGAAGAACTATGTAGACAAGCGAAGACGACCGCTAGCTTTTGAAATGGGAGACCTTATTTTTCTGAGGGTTTCTCCACGGAAGGGTTTGATGAGGTTTGGGAAAAGTGGCAAGTTATCGCCACGATTCATTGGACCATTTGAGATCTTGGACCGTGTAGGAGAGGTTGCTTACAGACTCGCTTTACCACCGTAGATGGGCAAGGTTCATAATATTTTTCATGTGTCGATGCTACGGAAGTATGAATCGGATCCATCTCACATTTTGGATTGGGTCGATGTGGACATTGATGAAGATATCTCCTATCAAGAGGGACCAGTGCAGATTCTTGACACACGGCAGAAGGTGTTAAGGGGTAAAACGATGCAGTTAGTGAAAGTTCTTTGGAGGCACCACGGAGTCGAGGAGGCTACTTGGGAGCTTGAACAACAGGTTCGCTCCAAGTATCCAGAGTTGTTCTCTTCCCTAAGTACGGCTTGATTTCGGGGACGAAATCCTTTTAAGTTGGGGAGATTGTGATGTTTCTGTTTTTTTTTTTTTCAGCATTTTCATTTTTCCAATAATTCGTGGAGACAAGGGTATTTTTGTCTTTTTGCATGTCGTGTTCGGGATTGTGGTTGGGTCCATTTGCATTGTGTACATTTTAAATTATGTGGATTAAGTAGTATTTGCATGTGGTTCACTTGTGTGTGTATGTGGTGTAAAATTGAAGTAAAAGAAAAAGGGAAAAGAAAAGAAAATCAGGTGGGACCCACCACTACCTCAAATGTGGTCTTGAGACCATATCTTTGCTATCTCATTTTTCATTCTCCCGTAAGTTCTCTCCCTCCCTCTTGCTCCTAGCATTTCTTTTCATTTTTGGCTTCAAATCTTTGAATCTTTATAACTTCTTCACTTCTTAGTGAAATTGAGAGCCGTTTGAGGCAAAACGTCGAGCACATCGAGTTCTACGCATCCATACCTGAAATTCCAGATTTGGTGCCCTCCTTGGAGTTCAAATTTGAGGACCCATTTCAAGGGTTTTGTCCATTTTCGAGGTAGGGGCCCTAAATGCACTTCCTTCTTGTTCCATTGTGAGTTATATCTCCTTTATGTGATAAACATGCTTAAATTGAGAGTTAATTGTTTCAATGTTGTGTAATTGATGTCTAAAGAAATTCATGATTTTGATTATGATTTGTTCTATGTGAAAAGCATGTTGTGGTAATAGTTTTGTTGTGTTTAATGCGTTGATGACTCAATTGATGATGTTGAATATAATATATGCTTAGTTGTGAAGTAATTCTGAAATGTAAAACTTCTACATGCCATAGTATTGTAAGCTTGAGACACATATACATGTACATGCCATTGGGTTACATGAAATGGGAGAAATCAGTTTTTGAAATGAAAACAGGAATTTTGGGAGAAGAGTTTTTGTGAAATGGTTTTGATAAATCCGGTCGTTGCGGGGTCACCAACGGGCCGGAGGTTAATATAGCCTAGAGGGGACTAGGGAGTCGCCCTAGCGTGGTTGAGCTAGCTGGGCCCCATAATGATGCCGCGGGGTTACCAAGGGTCAGGGACACTAGCCAATCCTCCTCTCGTGTCGCGGCGGGGTTACCAAAGGGCGGGCTGTATTAACAGTTGGAAAGTATGGTTTTGAGAAATGAAAAATGGGGAGTGACATATCATACATTGCATTGCATTGTTTACACTTAGAATTGACATTGAAGTTGTTTTAACCCTACATTGCATGATCCCCATTTCCCATTGGCCTATGCTTTGATTGGATTCACAAGGACACAAGATGTGTGTTTAAGTGTCACGTACTGAGCATATAGCTCACCCTGCTATATATTAATTTTTTTCAGGTCTTGGAAAAGAACCGGTGGATGCTAATCCACCTCAAAATTGAAAGATGTTAGAAGATGATTTTTGCTATCTTGTATTTAGCTATTTTATGTGTAATTATAGTTTTGGGAATGAACATGTTGTAAATTACGTTACCAACGTGGTGGTTGTTATTACAATTTGATGTTGAAGCATATCTTATTTTGTACGTGAATGTAGTGGCGGGGTGGTTAATTACCAAGTGTTCAATGCCCTGTATAGAAAGCGTATAAGTGAGTTATCACTGGACAGTGGGAAGTGGGAGTGCAATTTTCCCAGAACTGGTCGACATGTGGCCTCCCAAATGTCGACCGATATCTTGGCAGAATGGTCATTATGGCATACGTCCTAAACCAGTCGACCGGTATCCTAAACCAGTCGACCGGTATCCATTATAACTTATGTTCAGAACCAGTCAACCGGTATCCCAAACCAGTCAACCGGTATCTTGGCAGTGGGTGTTCCCACTGTTCATATCCCAAACCAGTCGACGTATAAGGAGTATACATCGACCGGTTCTGCCTTTTCATGTAATTACCAATTTAAGTTCTTAAAAATTACACTTTGGCGTCATTTGAAGTTGAAATTAATTATTTTTATGACCCAATTAAATGCCATAATTATATTTTTGCCCCAAAAGGACTATTTTACCCCGGACCTCATTTTAATTATTGTGTGATGCACGTAAATGACTATGACGTCCTTTGGGTCTTAATTTATTGAAATATGGCAAATTACCATCTTGCCCTTTTTGGAACTCAACATTTTAATTTAACGTGAAATTACCGTTTCACCCTTGGATGTTTTTGGGTCGGGTTAGGACTCGTTTAATAATCCGGATCCATAAGGAGCTGGGTCGTTACACAAACCTTGAAACTAATGGAACCGAATCGAACCAAATTGTGAGAAAACGGTTTGATTTAGTTCACTTCCACGGTTTTAGACTTTTTTTTATAATTCAATCTAATATATATTTTTATTATATATTAATTATGATATATAGTTGAATTGTTAAAAAGACTAATTTTATTATTCTATTATTTATATAAAACAAAATATACAAATATATATATAATTATAAAACGATTTGGTTCGGTTTGGTCTTATAGAAATTCAAACCATAACTGAACCGTTTATAAGAGTTCCATATTTTTGGAACTGGAACAAAACTTAACAGTGAAAAAATTGAACCAAATCTACCGGGTCAGTTCGATTTATTGGTTCAATCAATTTTTTTGTACAACCCTAATTATAATAATTTCAATAGAGTAAGGGATTTTTTTAGTATTACATAAATTCAGACATTGTTAAATTTTCAAAGTGTTTTGTCAAAGAACTCGGTGGCAAACTCTTTTAAGACTTAAATGAACGTACACCCATTAAAATGGTGACTTTATGCAATTTTAATCAACATTACTATTGCTCTGTTAGTCTTCATCTAAGGGTTCAAACGTACGCACAACAAATATTTAGAAAATGTTAACGAGCAGTGTAAACTCTTCCACGTCCATGTTAGTATTGTCCGTATCTATTATATATATTAACACATCCGCCTTCAACGAGCTTATCATAACTTGCATACAACTCTAAGCAGCTAAAGCGATCATGTGTGCTCCATTTTTATTCATTGTCATTTCTCTGCTCCTATCTTCACCATTTTCATCTACAGCACTTCTTAGAATAACGAAAGGCTTATCCCTCTCCGTTGAAAAACCAAACAACATTTTAATTTCAGCAAACCGTGTTTTCTCCTTGGGGTTCTATCCGGTGGGCAAGAACGCATATTGCTTTGCAATATGGTATAGTCAATCGTTGAATGATGGGAGTTACACGGTGGTTTGGATGGTCAATCGAGACCGACCAGTTAACGGAAGACGCTCAAAGCTCTCCCTACTAAAAACTGGTAATATTATCTTAAAAGATGCTGATCGTCTTATTGTTTGGGCCACCGAAAACACGACGACTTCTTTGGTGCAGCTGGAACTTTATGATACTGGTAATCTTGTTCTTCGTACTTTGGAGGGTAAAATTCTTTGGCAAAGCTTTAATTCACCAACGGATACTCTTCTTCCTCTACAACCACTCACCAAAAACACAATGCTTGTTTCATCAAGAAGCCAAAGCAATTACTCTTCCGGTTTCTACAAGCTCTATATCAATGGTGACAATGTGCTCCGCCTCCTATTTGATGGTCTTGAAATCTCCAGCTTTTATTGGCCTAACCCGTGGTTGCAACCATGGGAACTTGGAAGGTCCACGTACAACAACAGTAGAATTGCAGTACTGGATCCCTCTTGCCATTTCAAGTCATCTGATAATTTGGAGTTCTCGGCTGCAGATTTGGGCACAGTGCCTAAGAGAAGATTGACTGTTGATGTTGATGGCAACATTAGATTGTATAGTCTAAATGAGAAGTTGAGAGCTTGGGTTGTTACATGGCAAGCCAAGTCTAACCCATGCACCATTCATGGCATTTGTGGACCCAACAGTGTGTGCACTTATCATCGTAAAGGAGGTGGGAGATGCAATTGCATACTGGGATTCAAGATGAAAAATCACAGAGATTGGTCTTATGGTTGTGAACCATATTTCAATCTCTTGTGCAATGAGGAGGCCGTTTTCATCAAACTTCCTCATGTTGATTTCTATGGCCAGGATCTTGCATACTTCCCAAATCAAACCTTCGAGAGGTGTAAAGAGAAGTGTTCCCAGAATTGCAATTGCAAAGGGTTTCAATTCAAATATGACAGAACTAATGGTTACTATCTTTGTTACACCAAGGCTCTGTTGCTCGATGGATATCGTTCGGAGGGATTTGAAGAAACCATGTACATAAAATTGCCCAAATCTAATCTCTCCTCCTATGATAAGCCCACTCAAGAATTCCGATTATATTGCTCACAACAAGTTACAACACCCCTTTACAGAAATTACAAGAAGAAGCAAGAAAACGGCATGGTGAAGTTCATGCTTTGGTTCGCCTGTGGATGTGGAGGAGTTGAGATCATTGGTTTCTCGCTCGTGTCCTATGTCTTGTATAGAAACCGTCAAGGCTCTCATGCAACTGAGAAAGTTTACCTTCAAGTAGGAACAGGATTCACCAAATTCACATATGTTGAGCTTAAGCAGGCAACGAGTAATTTCAGCATAGAGATTGGGAGAGGAGGCAGTGGTGTTGTATATAAAGGTACTTTGTCTGACAATAGAGTTGCAGCAATCAAGCGTCTTATGGAAGCCAATCAGGGCGAAGAGGAATTCTTAGCAGAAGTAAGCACCATTAAGAGGCTTAATCACATGAACCTGATAGAGACATGGGGATATTGTGTGGAGGGAAAGCACAGGCTTTTGGTGTATGAGTACATGGAGCATGGTTCTTTAGCAGAAAACATAACTTCCAACACACTTGATTGGAAGAAGAGGTTTGATATTGCTTTGGGTACTGCAAAAGGCCTAGCTTATTTACATGAAGAATGCTTGAAGTGGGTTTTACACTGTGATGTAAAGCCTCAGAACATACTCTTGGACTCGAATTACAAACCCAAAGTAGCAGATTTTGGGCTGTCTAAACTCTTCAACAGAGGTAGCATTGGTAATTCTAGCTTCTCTAGGATGATAGGAACTAGAGGTTACATGGCCCCGGAATAGGTTTTTAATCTTCCCATCACATCCAAAGTTGATGTCTATAGCTATGGTGTTGTCATGTTGGAGATGATAATCGGAAGAAGCCCGACTGGTACTGTCCATGCCATGGATGATAAAGGGGGGATGGAGCAGAGAAGGTTGGTCACATGGGTGAGAGAGAAGATGCATGAAACTACAGGAAATGGATAATGGATCGAAGAAATCATAGGCACTGCCATGGATGGTGAATATGACAAAAATAAGATGGAACTTCTGGTTAGAGTGGCTTTGCAATGTGCAGATGAAGACAAAAATACAAGACCCACCATGAGTAAGGTAGTTGAAATGCTTTTCGATCATGAAATAGTTTGAAAAGTCATTCATTCCTTGTATTATAGATGCATGTGATGGTTTGAAATTTGAGTACCTTGTTGAGGAATGAGTAGAGGAAGACCCAAGGTCCACCATAAGTAAGGTAGGGAAGGTACTTTTGGTAATGGCTTTTAAAAGAGTCGGTGTTGGTACGTATTTGGATCGTATATTGCAGTTAAAAAAATTGAGTATATTAACTCTTTATATATATATATATATATTGGTTTCCGAGATATTATCTTCTTGGTGGCAGCAAGAAAGCTAGATGGAAGAATTCTTAGGAAAATAAGTGCAACTTATCATGCTCTAAATCCTAAGATCCCTCTGCCCCACCTTTCCCAAAAAAAAAAATAGGTTATTTCTTGGTGTAATGTGCTTTACAAATGTATTTCTAAACTTTTAACCATCAAATTGAAATCTATTCTACTCCAAATTATTGACATTGCAAAAATTCCACTGACAATGGGAGAAAAAATGGGAACAATATATTCCTAGCTCAAGAATTGTTGAGATGGTACCACTCATTCTTGATATGCTTGAGCTCATGAATTCCCTTTTCCCTTTCATCAACTTCATTTTCTATCTCATTTATGGAGAATTATGTGGTTTCTTCAAAAATGTTAAGGGCATTAGACAGGGAACCTAATATACCCTATCTATTTGTCTTAGCCATTGTCCCTTTTCCATTATTGTCAAATGCATAAATGACAACCCTGAATTCATTTTCCGTTGGAGATGTAACTCCCTCATAATTTCCCACCTTGCCCTTGCAGATGACATCCTTTTATTTTCGCATGGGGATCCCACCTCCACAGGAATTCTCAAAAAGGCTTTAGATATATTTCAAATCTCTCTAAAATTAGTCCAAGAACTTTGAAAAGCCCTACTCTCCTCGCTGGAGTTCTTGAGCGTGACCAGACCACTATCACCTACATCTTTAGATTTTTGAAATTCAGAGAAAAAATATGAGAATTAAAACTTCATTTCAATATTATTCATGATGGTGTTACATTCAATTTATAGAATAATACCTAACTAAAATAGGTAACTAATTATACAATAATCGAAAAACTAATTAGCTACCAATTAGCTCTAAATCAAGGAGTAAATAATTCAATCCTACAGCTGTACCATCTGTATAATTCCGGATTACAAGAGGTAAAATCTCAACACTCCCCCTCAAGTTGGTGTATAGATGTCACACATGCCCAACTTGTTTAAAATTTTTGAAAACACTGGATTTGAGACTGCTTTGGTGAGAATGTCGGTTAGTTGATCCTTATATCGAATCTTAGGCAACTCCACAATTTTTTCATCCAACTTCTTCTTAATGAAGAATCTGTCTATTTCGATATGCTTCGTACGATCATGTTCAACTAGATTATAGGCAATATCACATGCTGTTTTATTGTCACAATATAGTCGAATCGGTTGCCCAGGTAGATAACCCAAATCCCGCAAGAGAAGTCTTAACCATAAAGTTTCACAAAGTCCAAGCGCCATACCTCTGAATTCAGCTTCTGCACTCGGGCGAGCAACAACATTTTGTTTCTTGCTTCTCCATGTAATAAGATTACCTCATACAAAAGTGAAGTAACCAGAAGTAGATCGCCTATCATCTATAGCTCCAGCCCAGTCAGCATCAATATATGCATTTATGTTCTGATAACTAGCCTTTTTAGTGAACAAAATTCCTTTTCCAGGAGCAGATTTTAGATACCTCAAAATGCGCATAACTGCATTCATATGTTACTCTCCAAGATCATGGATAAACTAGCTAACAATGCTCAATGCATAAGTTAGATCCGGTCTCGTGTGTGCTAAGTACATGAATCTCCCAACAAGTCTTTGGTATCTTCTTTTATTAGCAGGTACTTGGTTGGACTTAACACATAACTTCAGTCCTTCTTCAACTAGTGTCTTAGCTGGTTGACATACTGCCATGCCAGTCTCTGGTAATAGATCTAAGACATATTTTCTTTGAGATAAAAAGATTCCTTTATTAGATCGAGATACTTCGATTCCAAGAAAATATCTCAAAGGACCTAGATCTTTTATTTCGAATTCTCTTGACAAGTACTTCTTGAGAGCCTTCATGTGATGTTTCCAATTTTTAGCATTTTTCATTTTTCTTGAAATTTGTCACCGCAAGGGCATTTTTGTCTTTTACCGTTTTGCGTACCGGACATTACGGGATGTGCCGGTTATGTCTGAGAGTTGTTTGGGACATTTCATTGAGTCCAGGACTCTTTTAAATGTAAGGGTGATTTTTCTTTCCATTTTTTAGTTTTTCGGGCCGAACGGTCCCGTGTGGGACCTGCTGCCGGTATTGTTGCATCCGGAGATTTGATTGGGTCCATTTGCACTCCATGCATTTTATTTGATGTGCCTTATGTGCATTTTATATAGTTGTGTATATGTATATGTATGTGGTGTAAATTAAAAGACAAAAGAAAAAGGAAAAATAAAAAGAAAAAGGTGGGACCCACCATTTGCATACAAAAAAGGCTAGGAGACCATGTTTTGGTCTCCATTTCCTCCTCTCTCGCTAGTTTTCTCTCTCTCCCCTTTATCTTGCTTTTTCTTTTTCATTTACAACTTCAATCCTAGATCTCTCTCTCTATAGTTAGTATTTTTAAGTGCCGTTTGCGGCAAATTGAAGCCCACGACGAGGCTTACGAGTTGATCGGAGCCAATCCTCATTTGGTCATCATTTGGAGGATCTCTAATCCTAGGGTTTGAAGTGTAAAATTGGGGGGTTTGCATCATTATTAAGGTAGGGGTTCTTAATTCACACTTTTTTTGTTCCTTTGTGAGTCATCTCTCTTTAATTGTTACAAAGCATACTTAATTTTAAGTTAGTCATCTTCAGAATGATATATTAGTTGTATTTACAATCTATACTTGTATGTGTTGAAGAAATTGTGTGAAAAGCATGCTTAGATGTTAATTTACATGCCTATGGTGTTTATTAATTTTCTAGAAGATGCTATGAAGGAACATGTTAGATTGTGTGATGTAAATTTATTTTATGCTCATATTATTGGTGAAGTATATGATAAGCATTTCATAGCATTGGGCATGAAAGAAAAGGGGAAGTGTTTTGAAATAAAAGTGAAAAGGGGTTTTGGGGAGAAATTTTGATAAAGTGTTTTAAGAAAACCCGGTCGCCGCCGGGTCGCCAAAGGGCCGGTGTGTTAATATGGCCTAGAGGGAACTAGGGAGATTGCCCTAGTATGGTTGAGCTATCTGGGCCCAAAATGACGCTACGGGGGTACCAAAGGTCAGGGACAGTAGCCAATCATTCTCTCGTGTCGCTGCGGGGTCACCAAAGGGCGGGTTATATTAACAGTTTGTGAAGTGATGGATTTTCCTGAAAATGGGGAGTGACATGCACAACATTGCATTCATGACATGACATTTAATTATTTTGATATGGTATTTTTACCCTGCTTTGTATGACCCCATTTCCTATTGTTCTATTCTTTAGTTGGGTTCACAGGGACACAAGAGGCGTGTCTTAGGCACCATTTACTGAGCTTTACGCTCACCCCATTATTTAACATTTTTCAGGAACCGGAAAAGAAGTAGTGGATGCCAACCTTCCACAAGTATAAGGATGACTAGGAGTTTATTTTATACCTTTTGTATATTTTCCCACTCCTTTGTAAATCATGGCTATGTAATATAATTAAGACATTTGACTATATTTTGATGTATATGGAAACCATGTAGTTGCTTGTATTGAATGGGAGAACAATGTTATATTGTTGGCAAATTTAGTGACAGCTATTCTTGTATAATGATGAGTATTTGCTGTGAATTCAGAATTTCAGTACTTAATAGGTTCATTGTGGGTTTAGTATACATTATACTTAATCAGTATGCACTTCCAGTGAGTTTAATCCCAGGTTAGCATGTTTCGGCCGGCTGATCCTCATCATTAGTCGACCGAAACTCCAGGCTCGGCTGACTGAACCCTCACCATCAGCTGACTGAAATGCCTACAGTGAAAGTCCTGAGAGCTTGTAAACTTCACCCTCGTTTCAGCCGACCGACCATGTAGGTTAGCCGGCCGATCATGCTTTAACAGCCGGCCGATGAAGGCCCATCAGCCGGCTGAACATTCCTTTTGACCTGTAATGTTGACCAGCATTACATGCTTGCACCCTTGAGTGTTCTAAGCTCCGGAATGAGTCTTATGACTGGTTTGAACATAGGAAATGAAGTGTATGACCTAGTTGACCTTGGGTTCGGGTAAGGACCCGGTAATGGTCTGGATTCCATGGATTCGGGTCGTTACACTTCATTTCTTCAGGATCATTCCCTATAACCACCATATCATCTACATATACAATGAGTGCAGTGATCTTAACCTGTTGTTTCTTCAGGAATAATGTGTGGTCTGAATTGCTCTGATGGTAGCCAAAGGCTATCATCGACTTTGTGAATTTTCCAAACCATGCTCTCGGAGATTGTTTTAACCCATATAATGATTTCTTCAACCTGCAGACTTTCCGACTATACTTTTCGGGTATCATGCATCCTGGTGGGAGATCCATATAGACTTAATTCACCATGCAGAAAGGCATTCTTCACATCGAATTGTTGCAATGGCCAATTCAAGTTTGTAGCTAAAGACACTATGTTTATTCTGGCTACAGGTGCAAATATCTCTGTGTAATCGATTCCATAGGTTTGGGTGTAACCTTTTGCCACCAATCGTGCTTTAAAACATTCAACTGTGCCATCGGCTTTATATTTCACAGTGTAAATCTATCAACATCCTACTGGTTTCTTTCCTGGTGGAGGATCAATGAGTTCCGAAGTTTTATTTTTCTGTAAGGATTTCATCTCCTCTTTTGTAGCTGTTTTCCACCTAGGGTCAGTTAAGGCTTCTTACATACTGTTAGGAATAGATACAGTAGATAATTGATTTACAAATGACAAATTTGATTCTGACAAACGATGGTTCGACACATAATAACTCATGGGATACTTAACTTTACTGGAAAGTTCGGGTTCATATGTGGATTTAGGAATACCTTTAGTGTGATGCTGTGGTAATTGTTTTCTGAGTGGCTCAGGCACTAAATCAGGAACATTCTCAGTAGGCAATTGGTTTGATATATCAGTTGCGAGGGACTCAAACTAGGACAACGGTGTGATTGGCTCCATACTTTCCATTTTTAGACGTTCATCACCACTTTGATCCAAATTTATACCACTCGAATCCAAGTTGCCCGATTCCTAATTGGCTGGTCCAATTTATGAGTCATCATCATTAAAAACGCCGTCCTCAAAAGTGTGATAATCATAATCTAGAGTCTTAATTTCTTTTTAGTCCTCCCCCTGAAGTTCAGACACAAAGGAAAAATACATAGAGTCTTTATGGAAGACAACATCTATGGTGATAAACATTCGTTGAGTTGGAAGGTGACAATAATGATACCCCTTTTGATGAGTAGCATATCTGAGAAAAACACATCGCAGCGCTCAAGGAGTTAGCTTGTTGCATTGATGCTTATAGAGGTGTATAAATGTTATATAACCAAAGACATGAGGAGGTAGATTTAGGACGGTTAGGGCAACAACTACCTCAGTGAGAGCCTGCAATGGTGTCCGGAAGTTAATAGACCTAGAAGGTACTCGATTAATTAGATATGCTGCAGAGGTAAGTGCTTCTCCCTAAAACGATAACGGCATATGAGCTTCTATCAAGGAAGCACGAACAACCTCTAACAAGTGGCCATTTTTTCGCTCTGCAACCCCATTTTGCTGGGGTGTATTGGAACAAGTGGTTTGATGAATAATTCTATGTGCTTCCAAATATTGTTGAAGGTCAAAACTCTGATATTCTCCACCATTGTCACTACGGAAAACCTGAACTTGTGCATTGTAGTAAGTTGCAACCATTTTATGAAACTTTTGAAACAATAAGTTCACTTCACTTTTAGATTTCACCAAGCACAACCAGGTCATCTTGGTAGAGTCATCAATAAAAGTAACAAACTAACGTGCTCCACCTAAAGTAGTGACTTTGGATGGACCCCAAACATTAGAATGTATAATCATAAAAGGAAGTGGATTTTTATTCAAACATAATGAAAACGAAGCACGATGGCTCTTTGCTAGTTCACAAACATCACAGCGGAAACTAGAGCCATCAAATTTTTTTAAATAAACTAGGAAATAATTTTTTCAGATAACCAAAAGAAGCATGCCCCAGACGTCGATACCATAACCAGATTTCAGACTTCTTTTTCTACCCCTCAGAAACATCCACTGTTAATGCTTGTCGTAGTTTGTCGAAACTTTTTGACATCAAGTCCAAGTAATACAGCTTCCCTCGCCTAATACCACAACCAATCGTCTGCTTTGTTTGGATGTCCTTAAACACACAAAAATTAGGCTAAAAAATTACAACACAAGATAAAGTTGTAGTTATTTGGGAAACTGATAAAAGATTATAAGATAAAGATGGAACAACTAAAATAGAATCTAAATGCAGAATATTAGTGAGTGTCAAAGATCCTTCCCCAATAACTGGGGTCGAAGTACCATTGGCAATATAATCAAATTGTTATGAGGGAGAATTAAGAAGGGAGACCTATCTAGAATCAAATGTTATATGATCTGTAGCACCAGAATCAATTATATATGCACTATTAACAACAGGTGCAGAAATATTTAAAACCTTACCACCATTATCTCCAGTTACTACTAACCCCAAGGCTTTTTCAGCACCATCATCATCTGTCTTAACAACTGCTGCAGTGGGGGTCTTCATCGAATTCTTCTTCCAATGACTATGATCCCACTATTCCGGATATCCCACAAGTTCAAAACATCGACTTTTGGTATGACCAGTCTAATTGCAATGGGTGCATTTGTAGGTAGACTTATCTGCACCGTTGGTGGCTTTAGATGGATTGGGTTTAGTACGATCCTGCCAGTTTTGCTTAGACCTGTTTCAAGCGATCATTACTGAAGCTTCAGAGTTTTCGAATTCCCCTTTCAGAGTTACACGACGTACCGCTTCTCGTCAAACCAAAGAGTGATGTGCGCAAATGTGTACCACTTAAAAAATATCACTTATAACAATAGCACATTCATTATTGCAGATTAATGCTAGAGTAGGGGGTTATCGAACCATAAGGATTGCTAGTTTATGGCAAACAGAATTATAAAACTACTTCCTCTATTTGATAAAAGAAATGATAAATCGATTGGTTTGTCATTTAACCTACGAATTTAACTTTCAGAAAACAGTAAATAATGTAAAAAGGATAGATCGAACTTATAAAGAAAAAGTTAGGGAATTGACCCACCTTAACCTTATAAACATGTAGAACTTGCACTCAACTTGGGGATTGACACTTATATATATATAATGATGTGTAGGAGCATAAATCTACCACAACATCGTCAAGAAGATCATACATTTAGGACTAAGCATAACCCATCTTTGGTTAGCATGGTTCATCCACCTAGACTAGATTGTGGTATGCACCATCTTCCCTAGGCATGGCCTATCAAGGCCCTTCAATAATATATTGCAGTACATGAAATCAATTAAATATCACAGACTATCTTCAGTTGGTATAGACCATCAAACTAACTACATTAATCTAAGGGTGTAGTATGGTCCATCTTTCTTAGGTATAACCAATATAAATCAGATGGTCTTAGGGCGTTAAGTGTAAAGACACTCCTAAGGGCGTAATGATCGGTTGATCAACTATACATCAACCTTCGCAATAGCACGAATCATTGTAAAATAGGGCTATTGGTCGGGTAAGTCGAACCACTGGGACTGCGCTAGTCTATGGCAACCTAAGAGTCTAGATTACTTTTAGAATGATGAGGGGGTATATAGAGTTTTGTTGGTTTGTCACTTAGTCACTAGAATTGAAATGTGCTTAAAGAAATAAATGCAAGGAATTTAAGAAGAAGAAGTCTAGAAAAGGAGGTCTAGGGAAGTGAATTCACCACCAATCCTATAAACATACTAAATTTCTATTAACTTGGGAAACAATTTCACTACATGGCAATGATATGTAGTAATACTAGATTGCTACATTATCCTCAAGAAAATCATAGGATCAAGATTTAAGTATAATCCCTCAAAGAGCCACATGCTAGAACTACCTAGATTAGGGTGTAGCCATAACATGCTCACTAAGCTAGGGACCATCAAACCCCTCAATCACTATGGTAATAGCACATGAAGTCAAGATACAAGATTAATCCATCAAAAGGAAGTCTTAAGCTATGGATTAACAAATTTCTCATACAACATGCCTTTAAACCCATTTCACAATTTCATTTCCATTCTCACTATGAAGATGCAAGTTATATAATCATGAGAGGATAAAATCTAAGACAAGATAAGAACTCAACATGATCATTTATAGGCATTGAAATCCATTACAACAAGTGTAAGTGCTCTAAATCATGAAACTACCATGTACATGAATCATTCCCCAAATTAGATGAAATTAAAGCATGCTTACAAGAGAGAGCTTCATCACCTCCCTAGATGGAGGTTTAGTTATCCATGGATACAAAAATGGTAGAAGGAAGCTTGGAAGAATAAGCCATTTTCGAGCTCCCTTCCTTTGGCTTGAAGAACTCCTCCCCTTTTGCTCTCTTCTCTCCCCTCTAATCTTCTAAAATGAAGCTCAATCCTATTGTGTGGCTTCCCTCTCTTATCTTCTAGAGATAAGGCTCTAGAAACCCCCCACTAACCAACATCTCCAACCAACCATTAAAGAGGGAAATTAGAATTGAGGAACCCAAGATGCAAGTGGCTGAAAATGGGCCATTTCCGGATGCAATTCTGCCCTAAGTTCGAGCACTCGAAATAAGGGCTCGAGCACTCGAAATTGGAGCAGAATGCTCCATTCTTGCCTTGCTCCGCCCAGACCTACTTCGGTTAAACAGCCATAACTTTGCGCTCCGAACTCCGAATGATGAACCGTTTGAAGATTTAGAAAGCTAATTCAGAGCTCTAAATATTTCATGTTTTGGTGGAGATCCAATTCTCAAGGATGGTTGGTCGAAAATGAAGATCAAGGCAGAATTTCATTGCTGCCAGGCAGTTCTGCGCACCTCTGGTAACAAGGCCATAAATCTCTGCTCCGAGCTCCGAATGACAAACCGTTTGAAGATTTGGAAAGCTGACTCAGAGCTCTAAATCTTTCATGTTATGAAGGAAGTCCAGTTCTCGAGTTTGGAAGGTCAAAATGGCGAGCAAAGTCCAGGTTCTACTGCTGCCAGAATTCAGCATTGGCACCTTTTGTTGCTCAAGATTCCACAAGGCCTTATTCTTGTTCCATTTTGGCCAATGAACCTGAAAATACATAAAAACATAGAAATGAAGATAATCTACATAAATTAACATACAACGGACTTTACTAATGCAATTTAGGGTGCTTGAATATATAATATTCGGCGCTTATCACACCCCCAAACTTACATTTTGCTAGTCCCTTAGCAAAACTACAATGAATACTTCAATGAAAAGACAACCATGGGCATGCTACTACAAAAATATCATCCATGGTAAAATGAGATAGATACATAGCTCAAATACAACTTGAAACAGACAAAAACTGGAGATGGGGTCATTGGGAAAACTACCTTGCATATATGAAGCATTGATACAAAAATTGGCTAAATACATTTCCACATATATGCATCAACATCAAAGTCTATATAAATAACTCAATTATCATCTCTTGAATGGAAATCAACTCTAGCTTCAATGAAAGTGAATTGGATTCTCAACATGCGGCTTTTACTTTCTTTTCCAATTCCAAAGCACAAGTTTTCAAATCATTGAATTCCCCTTTAAATGAGGTCCCCAAGGCATGATTTTATTTACAAGACAACTTTTATTGCTTGTTGACAATTTATTGCAACTTATAAGCGAAACATAGAATGGTTGTGCAATGCTAAAGTCCCTTAAGCTTTCTAACCAACCTATGTAGCAAGCGTTAGGCCAACAACTCCCAAACCAAATGGCTTTAGGGTGTTA
The DNA here is from genome assembly GCF_030987335.1 of Cornus florida. Taxonomy (NCBI): domain Eukaryota; kingdom Viridiplantae; phylum Streptophyta; class Magnoliopsida; order Cornales; family Cornaceae; genus Cornus; species Cornus florida. Next base: position 53,937,583 of record NW_026775579.1, on the reverse strand, counting down.
AGTGTAGAGACACTCCAAAGGGCTTAATAGCTCAAGTTGGAAAGGCTACGAACTCTAGCGAACCATGCTTATTACAATCTTTTTGAATGACCGTGCAATGTTTAAGTCCTTTAAGCTTTCTAACCAACCCTTGTAGCAAGCGTTAGGCCAACAACTCCCAAACCAGATGGCTTTCGGGTGTTAAGTGTAGAGACACTCCTAGGGCTTAATAGCTCGAGTTGGAAAGGCTACGAACGTCAACTGGTCATTATTTTCTTTCCTTTTCAGTTTTTTTTTTTTTTTTTTTTTTTTAGACAACTTACATCATGCCAAAGATATTCATCTATCAGGTTCATCAAATCAAATTAACTAGGCCAAGGTCAAGGTCGATCAAGTTGCATGCCTCATAGTTAAGTTTCCAATGTGCATCTGTGCATTGTGAAGCTTAAAAGAGTGTCAAATCCAGCGAGAATTTAATTGAGACATTTATACAGACTAATTTGAATCTACATGATCATTTCAACTCAAAATTTCTTTATTTTCAAAAATATCAGCTGCTTCTATACACAAAGTTTTAAACATATGCTTTCATCTCCAACAGGTTTCAAATTCCATTATCATTGCTTAGCAAAAATGTAAAACCAAAAATACATAAATGCACCCCCAAACTTGAATGTCACATTGTCCTCAATGTGAGAAGACAAGTAAATCAAAATAAGCGCAAAGAGGGTAAAAGAACAATAATACCAAGTGGAGTGACGACGACGTAGATGTTCAGCCATGTGAGTGCGCAACGGCGTCCCCCAAACTTGGACATGAAGACCTATCAAAACAGAACTAATGTACACAGGTGAAAGCATAGGTCTCTTAAGAAAAATCAAAACAGAAAGAAAAATACTAACCTGAATGTGATTGCAAGGTAAAAATCCATACAAAAAACAAATTGGCACACATGAGTCATAAGTTTAAAATGGAAAACAAAAAGGTGCCAAAAGCCGTGCATTTAGAGAGATGAAGTTGGCTTAGGCAATTCGCCAAATACGTGGTGTGCAAGACGAAAAGGAAGAGGGCCAAAGGTTGATTAGAGATGAGAAAATCCAAAAATTTGGCCCTGCAAATGCAATACACAACTCCCAAACAATCACAAATCCTTCACACAAGCAATCCCATCCTCCATTGATCAAAAATTGAAAGAAAAAGAGGGTTAGACACTTACCCAACAATGGAGAACACAAGGCCCATTATTTGTGGTTAATGGAAGATGTGGATGAGAGATTGATGGATGGGTGGGTAAGCATGCATGGGGAGTGGAAGGAAATGGATAAGCATGTATGGAGAGGTGCATGCATGCATGCATGGTGGGAAATGTGGGGTGGAAGTGGTGGTGCATGCATGAATGCATGTCCTTGTGTGGTGGTGTGGTTATGGAGGCATGCATGAGGTGGTGGGTTTGGATAGTTGGGTTGGAGCTTAAGGGTGCCGAGAGGTTGAGTTTGGAGGATGGTGTGCATGGTTGCCGAGAGAGGTGTAGTGGATTTGGGAGAGGGTTGTGAGGTGAGGTTGATGAGTTGTGGAGAGGTTGAGCCGAGTGAGAGGGAGTTGGTTGGTTGAGGTTGTGTTTAAAAGAGAGGTAGCTTGGTTCGAGCACTCGAAGTGTGTCTTCGAGTGCTCTAAAATGGGGCAGTGGGCTCGGGTGTTTGTTGTGTGAGAACTCAAGCAAGTGCGAGCACTCGAAGCTTGGCTTCGAGTGCTCGAAAATATGGCAGAGAGGTGAGGGGAGCTTTGTGCATGAAAATGTAGGTTGTGGGGTGGCTTGGGGTTGGCATGGAGTGGGTTGTTAGAGAGTTGGGGTTGTGGATGGAGATGCCGAGAGGGTGGGTTTGATGGGTTGAGGTTTGCCGAGAGAGATGAGGAAGGTTGGGGGGTTGATGGTGGTGAGTTATGGGTTGCATGCATGGTGGGATGAGATGAGGGTGGTGAAGTGAGGTTGATGGTGGTTGAATGGTGTGAGGCCGAGAGGGATGGTGGTTGGTTTGGGAGGTGAGATGCGGGTTGAGGATGATGAGGTGAAGGGGTTGTGGGTTGGTTGGAGGTTGGTGGAGAGGATGGGGTGAAGAGGTTGGTTGATGATTGGAAGGTTGCTTGGTTTGTTGCATGGTGGGCATGTTGGCTAGGCTCGAGCACTCCAAATGGGAGCTAGAGTGCTCGAGCTTGGGGCAGAGAGATTGGTAAGATGTGGAGGAGGTTCGAGCACTCAAAATTGGGATTCGAGGGCTCGAAATAGAGGCAGTAGCTGCGAATGATGGGCTGAAATTGGTGTGCAGCTGCGAGCACTCTAACTTGGATCTTGAATGCTCGAAATTAGGACAGTGGTGCATGCAAGATTGGAGGCAGCAACGAGCACTTGACAGGGAAGGTAGATTGCTCGAAATTGGATCAGTAGGCTCGAAAATGAATTCATTGCAATGGAATGTGCAATGTGAGCAACATGGAAATGAATTTTTCAGCCAACATGAATGCATGGATGAATGTAGAAAAATTTTTAAAACTTGCAATGTCAATCCAATGCATGGATTAATTTTTGAAAATTCTTCAAACTTTGCAATTGTGTGCCAATGCTTGGATGAATTTAAAAAATTTTTAAACTTGGCAACTTTTCTCTAATGCATGGATAATTTTTCAAACTTGCAAATTCAGTCCGTTCCAATGCATGGGTGGAAAATTTTTGGAAAAATTGTCAAATTGCTCAACATTTCTAATGCCTGGATGAAAAAATTTTCAAACTTTGCATTTCATCTCCAATGCATGGAAAATTTTGAGAAAATTTTCAAACCTTGCAGCTTCTCTCTAATGCATGGAGAATTTTGAGAAAATTTCCAACTTGTGCATTAAAAATGAGAAAATATGCACATGAGAAGCATTCTCAAGATCCGATGAAATTGCTAGGAAGCGATGGAAATTTTCGGGAATGAAAATTAGGGCTGAGAAGGTCTAAGAAGCAGGTTTAAAATTGCGGAACACAACGGAAGACCATTTCAGAAAAATCAAATTTTGGGCTTTTCGAAACCATTTCCCAGAAAATTTCAAGGCACGAGCAATTTGAGAAGGTAGGGAAGCTTGGAACATCGAAAGAATTTATTCCCTTGCTTTGCTAAATTTAATGTCGATAGCTAGACGAAGTTAGAGCAGGCACTAATCCTCAAAAATCTCGATAGCTAGACACACCGAGATCAAGTTAGTCCTCCTTACCCTATACCATGTCTCTCTAGAGATTCAAGCTTCCCTAAGTAAGAAAGTTCTTTTGGAAGCGGAAGGAAAAGAGCTTGAAGACAAAAGTTGGAAAGAGGTAATGGAAAGACCTCAATCCACTCTTCATCTTCAATGAAGAACTTTGGATTATTTAGGGGCTGATTTGGATAAGGGAAAGGTGGATCAAGTGAGGGCACACCTAGCAAAGGTTTTTGAAAAATCATATTTAGCACGGGAATGCCCGGAGAATTGTCCTTCAAACTTTCAACATCCTCCCCACACTTATCGGGTGGTTCGGGCTCAACAGCTTGAGATAACTCAGGAGAAGGAATGAGATGAGATGCAAGCTCCCAAGAAAGAGATACATTTGATGTTGACCAAGGAAGAGAATGAATAGGTGGATGAATATTAAGCAAAGAATTCATCTCTGAAATGGAATTGTCAACATTAAAATCCTCACAATTGAAATGAGCCAAACAAGCTTTTAGAGGATCCTCCATTGAAGGAGGTGCATCAAGCAAAGGATTATTTAGGGGTTGTTCTAGAGTTTTAAAGGATGCAATCTCATCATCTTTTTCCTCATTTTTAACCACAAATTCTTCCATTTTATGAGTGGCAACAATTTGATCTTCAACCACTATTTCATCATTTTCATATGTGATGACCACTTGATCATTCTCATGATGAAAGTTACTAGGAGTAATCTCATCATTCATAGAATTTTCTTTTGGATTGGCCATAAATTCAAATGAAAATGTTTCCTCCTCTTCATGATTTTTAGCATTAATCCTTTGTTGAATTTGAGATATTTGGTCATCTATCATTGCACTAACTTGGGACTGGTGATATGGTACCACTTGATTGATAGACTCTACTGTGGATTGCATGCTAGCAAGGGAGGCCAATAGTTGATTGTTGGAGTCCATCATTTGCATGTGCATAGACTCCATCATTTGTTTGTTAGCAACAATTAGCTCATCCAATGGAGACGGTGGAAAAGGAGAAGAGGGCGGGAAAGAATGATCATTGGGTTGAAAAGGTTGCATATGAGATTGTGGGGTTGAATTTCCTATGTCATGCCACAAGAAGTTTTGTTGGTCTCCCCAACCCGAGTTGTAACCATTGAAGTATGGATTACTACCCGGTTCAAAGAAATTTTCATTTGGTTGCTCTAGATAAAAATCCGAGAATTGTCTCGTTGGAAGACAATCTCTTGTATGATGTGAATTACTAGAGCAAAAAGCACAAAACGCATGTGGTGTGTAGAATTGAGTTGGGAGATAATTATCCTCCATCTAGGAGTAATTCAACAACACACAAAGCAATCAATACAACACTTCATCACCATAACCTCCACATATGATATTCCCTTTCTCCTCAATTATCAAGACAAAAATTAAATTGGCCACGACAAGGACCGATGCTTGAACACGAAATTTAAACAGGATAAGAGCCTCAACAAGGGCTTCACAACTAAACTAAAACTAAATTTAACACATGCACAATATTCACAACTCGAAACTAGAAGTCACGAGACTTACCTGGGGTCCTCTAAACTTACAATTTGCTAGCATTCCCACGGCGAGCTTCGAGTCCCTAGAATCTTACAACACTTAAAACACAAAGATAGTCAAAACACACAAGGAATATTCACAAGACACAATATTCACAATCAAACTAAAATTAACCCTAGAACTTTGGTCGCTAAACCGTTTGCAGTCCCCGGCAACGGCGCCAAAAATTGATCGGTTGATCAACTATACATCAACCTTCGCAATAGCACGAATCATTGTAAAATAGGGCTATTGGTCGGGTAAGTCGAACCACTGGGACTGCGCTAGTCTATGGCAACCTAAGAGTCTAGATTACTTTTAGAATGATGAGGGGGTATATAGAGTTTTGTTGGTTTGTCACTTAGTCACTAGAATTGAAATGTGCTTAAAGAAATAAATGCAAGGAATTTAAGAAGAAGAAGTCTAGAAAAGGAGGTCTAGGGAAGTGAATTCACCACCAATCCTATAAACATACTAAATTTCTATTAACTTGGGAAACAATTTTACTACATGGCAATGATATGTAGTAATACTAGATTGCTACATTATCCTCAAGAAAATCATAGGATCAAGATTTAAGTATAATCCCTCAAAGAGCCACATGCTAGAACTACCTAGATTAGGGTGTAGCCATAACATGCTCACTAAGCTAGGGACCATCAAACCCCTCAATCACTATGGTAATAGCACATGAAGTCAAGATACAAGATTAATCCATCAAAAGGAAGTCTTAAGCTATGGATTAACAAATTTCTCATACAACATGCCTTTAAACCCATTTCACAATTTCATTTCCATTCTCACTATGAAGATGCAAGTTATATAATCATGAGAGGATAAAATCTAAGACAAGATAAGAACTCAACATGATCATTTATAGGCATTGAAATCCATTACAACAAGTGTAAGTGCTCTAAATCATGAAACTACCATGTACATGAATCATTCCCCAAATTAGATGAAATTAAAGCATGCTTACAAGAGAGAGCTTCATCACCTCCCTAGATGGAGGTTTAGTTATCCATGGATACAAAAATGGTAGAAGGAAGCTTGGAAGAATAAGCCATTTTCGAGCTCCCTTCCTTTGGCTTGAAGAACTCCTCCCCTTTTGCTCTCTTCTCTCCCCTCTAATCTTCTAAAATGAAGCTCAATCCTATTGTGTGGCTTCCCTCTCTTATCTTCTAGAGATAAGGCTCTAGAAACCCCCCACCAACCAACATCTCCAACCAACCATTAAAGAGGGAAATTAGAATTGAGGAACCCAAGATGCAAGTGGCTGAAAATGGGCCATTTCCGGATGCAATTCTGCCCTAAGTTCGAGCACTCGAAATAAGGGCTCGAGCACTCGAAATTGGAGCAGAATGCTCCATTCTTGCCTTGCTCCGCCCAGACCTACTTCGGTTAAACAGCCATAACTTTGCGCTCCAAACTCCGAATGATGAACCGTTTGAAGATTTAGAAAGCTAATTCAGAGCTCTAAATATTTCATGTTTTGGTGGAGATCCAATTCTCAAGGATGGTTGGTCGAAAATGAAGATCAAGGCAGAATTTCATTGCTGCCAGGCAGTTCTGCGCACCTCTGGTAACAAGGCCATAAATCTCTGCTCCGAGCTCCGAATGACAAACCGTTTGAAGATTTGAAAAGCTGACTCAGAGCTCTAAATCTTTCATGTTATGAAGGAAGTCCAGTTCTCGAGTTTGGAAGGTCAAAATGGCGAGCAAAGTCCAGGTTCTACTGCTGCCAGAATTCAGCATTGGCACCTTTTGTTGCTCAAGATTCCACAAGGCCTTATTCTTGTTCCATTTTGGCCAATGAACCTGAAAATGCATAAAAACATAGAAATGAAGATAATCTACATAAATTAACATACAACGGACTTTACTAATGCAATTTAGGGCGCTTGAATATATAATATTCGGCGCTTATCACGTAATAACTTAAAATGGCTAGGCTACAAACTCAAACTAATCATACGTCTTACATTATTTCCTTGTCTTCCTTTTTAATCAGTTAACATGTTAAAAGAATGCAATTTTATTCATTTTTTTTTTAATATGCCAAGGATTATTTCATTCATCTGACTTACTAATTCAGGGAGTCAATTAAGTAAAACCACAAGGAAGGGAATGCAATTTTCGGTGTGCTTAATGTGCATTGTGAAGTCACTTAGAGACGAAAGACTCAAAAATAAAACATTTAAATCATGCAATGGACCTTTTTCATTTGAACAATCATGCTGACAACTTTCAATCATTCCTTGATATCTTATATAAGCATACAGGTTGTATTAATCACATAAATCCCCCCCCCCCCCCCCCCAAACTTAGTTCCAACAATGCCAAAAGTCATTTGCCTAAACATGCAATTTTTTTTATATTTTTTACTTTTAACAAATAAATAATGACAATTTGCCAACTCTCAACACCCCCAAACTTAAATAATACATTGTCCTCAATGTATGAAAACAAGTAAAGAAACTAAACATGCATAGAAGTGTAAAAAGAGAGAAACTAAACATGCATAGAAGTGTAAAAAGAGAGAAACTACCAAGTGTGAAACTTTGACTTCAGTGCAACCATTGGTAGTGAAACAACAAAATATCTTCCCCCAAACTTGGACTTGAGAATCTGTTTTGAAAACTATACACTAAGTATAAAAGCATCGACATAGATAAAGATAGAAATATAAAGTACCATGTCATGCTTTATTCAAAACTGGGAAAGAAAATCAAAATATGTGCACATCAAAAGTGCACCCACAAATGTCATGCCAAACATGGCCCAAATCCTAAAATTATTCAAAGCACACAAAACAGAAGTAAATAGCATGACTAAATAAAACTAAAACAAGAATCAGTTCACCCTACAAATTAGAGGGTGAAGTGCCGGCTCCGTTAGGAGCATGATTATCCATCGATTTTACCAGTTCGAGCAAGAAGTTTCTCCTTCTAATCTTTGAAATTGTAAACCTTCTTTATAGTTTCGCGCTTCTCATTAGATGGAATCACCAACCCTTGGTTCTTAATCAGTTTCGTGATGAGATAAGGAAACGGAAATGACCAAGTCATAGAGCTTTCCTTTTTGCGCACAATCAATTTGTTATAAACCTTCAGGATTTGATTCATAATCAAAATGGGAACTAAAAACCAAAATTCATTCTTTGTGGAAAAGAGACAATCCAAAATAACACTGTTATTTGCTGTAGGTTTCCCATTTGAAAGAACATTCGTAGCTAGTAAAACCTCAATGAACCAAATCCGGGGTGGAACAAAAGATCTTTTAGGTAAAGTGCTATTTAAACTTTTGATATTGCTATGCGCTACTTCTTTCACAACATCGGTTAAGTCATCCAATAAATCAATAATATCTGGTAGAGGAGCAAAGAGAGGCTGATTATCCACATCGACTGGTGAGTTGATTGGACATCCACAAGCAACTGCAATATCCTCTAATGTAACTGAAAACATGGTGCCATCAATTTCAGCGAAAAGCTTGGTTGGTTCTTGTGATTTGTATGAAAGATTCTGGTAAAACTGACAAACCATACGAGGATGAACCACATTATGACATGGCTGAAAAATGGATATTAGTCCTCGTTTCCTGAGATTTTTGACTGCCCAGTCTGTATCAGCACGTCTACGAAAGACATTCCTAACATCAAATGTAGTTTTAAATTGAAGAGGCCATTTAGACCAATCCGGATCAGTAGTTTCCTTAGAAGAACTTTTTGATTTACGAGGGTGCTTAGAAGTAGAAGAAGAAGCCATTTGAGGGAAAGAATTTGGTTCAGGACTTTTGTCGAACACGTGGTGTGCAAAACTGAAAAGTAAAGAACACTTGTGAAGCTTAAATTATTTGAATCTAACAATCATAGATCTAGATTTGAAACACATCAATTTCTCACTAAATAAACTAATCCCCCACAAATCAAGTTCTAATCTCTATGAAATAATCAATAGTTGAAACATAGAAGAGAAAAGAACTTACCTCAATTTGGAGTAGGAAACCTTGCCCTCTTTGATTGAATTATGAGGATGAAAGAGGATGATTTGATGGTGGATGGAGGATGAATGGTGATGGACAGAGTGAAATATGATTATGATATGGCTTTGAAAGGTAGGGTTGGAAGTGGGAGGTATAGGTTGTGAATAAGGGGAATGAGAGATTGTAATTTATAAAACCCGATCTAGGCTCGGGTTGCTGTACGGGCCTTCGCGTCTGGATGTGAGCCATGGCATCCGAGCATGAACTGTAGCGGGGCACTGAATGATTGATCGTAGGCGCTGAGGGTTGAAGGTAGTGGATTGGCGTCCCGATGCGAGAAACATCAGGTGTCGGCGTTCGGATGCTAGTGGTGGCGTCCGGACACGAGAAGCATCAGGTGTCGGTGTTCGGACGCAGGTGGTGGCATCTGGACGCGAGAAGCATCAGGTGGTGGCATCCGGACTCAGGTGCTATTGTAGCTTTTGTGAATTGCTGATCAAAGACACCCAAAAATGTTACCAGACCTTTGTATGACTATAGAGACCCACTATGGCCACTTGACTGAACATGTAAATGATTCTTAAAGAATACGAAGTGGGAATTCTATGTAGCCATTTATAGAGAATTTTAGGTTCATGATAACAAGTATAGAAAGAAGATTAGAATAGAAAGAATTACTTCCTTGGAATGCTAAATTTAACGTTGATAGCTAGACATCATAGGAATCCTTCTAGTCCTCATAAATTGGATCCGTCAAGATAATATAATCCATATATCCGACTGGGACTAAGTTATCAATGTAAGGCTTAAGCCGCTGACCATTGACCTTAAAAAGATTCCCATTCTTCGGGTCTTTCAGCTCAACTATACCATAAGAGAATACAGAAGTGATCAGAAAATGACCTTCCCAGCTTGATCGAAGTTTCCCTGGGAAAAGTTATAATCTGGAATTGAAAAGCCAAACTTTTTAACCTAAAGCAAAAGACTTCTTAATGATATGTTTATCATAAAATGCTTTGGTCTTTGCTCTATAAATTTTTGCATTTTCATAAGCCTCATTCCGGATTTCATCTAGCTCATTGAGCTGCAATTTTCTGTTAGAGCCTGATTAAGATTAAAATTAAACCGCTTAATAACCCAAAATGCACAATGCTCTAATTCAACCGGAAGATGACATGCCTTACCGTAAACAATCCGGTATGGTGACATGCCAATTGGCGTCTTAAACGCAGTTCGGTAGGCCCAAAGCGCATCGTTCAGTCGTAATGACTAATCTTTCCAGTCTGGTCGAACCGTTTTTTCAAGAATATGCTTGATTTCCCGATTGGAAACTTCCACTTGACCACTCGATTGAGGATGGTAAGGCGTGGCAACCTTATGACTGACAGAGTATTTAAGGAGAATAGATCTAAGATAAGGATTGCAGAAATGAGATCCTCCATCACTCAAGAGTGCTCGAGGTGTGCCAAACCGACTAAATATGTTCTTTTGAATGAACTGGACCACTGCAGTGTGGTCATTGGTTATGGTTGCCTCAACTTCTACCCACTTAGATACATAATCCACTGCTAGGAGAATGTAGAAATAACCATATGAAGATGGAAATGGTCCCATAAAATCTATTCCCTAGACATCAAAGATTTCAATGATTAAAATGGAGTTCAATGGCATCATGTCCCTTTTAGACATGGCCTCAAGCTTTTGACATCGCGTACAAGACTTGCAAAAGTTGTAAGCATCCTTGAATAATGAAGGCTAATAAAATCCACTTTGAAGGACTTTAGATGAAGTCTTTTTGGCACTAAAATGTCCTCCACATTTAAGAGTGTGGCAGAATTTTAAAATATTTTAGACTTCAAATTCAGGAATACATATCCGGATTATTTGATCCGGGCAGTACTTAAACAATTCCGGGTCTTCCCAAAAGAAATTTTTGATTTGAGCGAAGAACTAGTCTTTCTGTTGCTTAGACCATTTTGATGGAATTTTTCCAACCGTAAGATAGTTGACAATTACAGCAAACCAAGGAGGCGACTTATGAGAAATCTAGAACAGTTGTTCATCCGAAAAAGAGTCATGAACTGGATATAAATCAGAAGTGTTCTCAATAAGAAGCCTAGAAAGATGGTCTGCAACTACATTATCAGTTTCTTTCTTGTCCTTAATCTCAATATTGAACTCTTAGAGTAAGAGTATCCAACGAATGAGGCGAGGTTTGGTCTCTTTCTTCGCAAGTAGATGTCTTAACGTGGCATGATCCGTGAAAACGATGACCTTGGATCCAAACAGATATGAACGGAATTTATCCAAGGCATAAACAACTGCTAGCAATTCTTTCTCAGTTGTTGTATAATTTATTTGAGCATCTGACAGAGTCTTGTTAGCATAGTAAATAGCGTGAGGAGTTTTATCCACACGTTGGCCCAAAACAGCACCTAATGCATAATCGGATGCATCACACATGATCTCAAAGAGGAAAGACCAGTTAGGTGGTTTCATGATTGGGGCAGAAGAGAGTAGCGAACGAAGCTTCTTAAAAGCTTCCAAACATGCTTCATCAAAGTTAAAGTTAGTGTCCTTTTCAAGAAGATGGCATAAAGGCCGAGATATCTTACTAAAATCTTTGATGAAACGGCGGTAAAAGCCTGGATGATCAAGAAAAGATCGAATTTGTCTTACTGAAGAGGGAGGAGGAAGGGTATGAATGAATTCAACTTTTACCTTATCGACCTCGATCCCTCTTTTAGAGATAATAAGTCCCAGGACAATCCCTTCTTATACCAAAAAGTGACTCTTTTCCCAACTTAAAATCAGATTGGTTTCTTTGCATCTTTGAATGACGAGTGATAGATTATGGAGACAAGAGTCAAAAGAAGATCCAAAGATAGAAAAATCATCCATGAATACTTCAAGAATTTTTTTGACCATATCAGAAAATATGGACATCGTGCATCTTTGAAAAGTGGCCGGCGCATTACATAACCCAAAGGGCATGCGACGATAAGCGAAAATTCCAAAAGGACAAGTGAAGGTGGTCTTCTCTTGATCTCAAGGATCTACAGCCACTTGGTTATAACAAGAATAACCATCAAGAAAACAATAGTAACTTTGACCAGCTAATCTCTCTAGGATTTGATCAATGAATGGGAGTGGAAAATGATCTTTCCTAGTTGCAGAGTTTAGTTTCCTGTAATCAATGCACACCCACCAACCAGTGGTAGTACGTTGTGGCATGAGTTCTCTCACAGAATTTTCAACAACAGTGAGGCCAAACTTCTTTGGAACAACTTGAGTTAGACTCACCCACCTGCTATTCGAGATGGGATAAATGATTCCTGTATCTAATAGCTTAATTACCTTTTTCATGACAACCTCCTTCATGTTTGGATTCAACCGACGCTGCACCTCTCAGGAAGGTTTAGCTTCTTCCTCCAAAACAATGCGGTGCATACAAATTGAAGGGTCAATTCCTTTTAAATCAGCCACCGACCAACCAATAGCTTCTTTGTGTTCTTGTAGCACTGCTAGAAGGCTATTTTCTTGATCTTTTGAAAGATCCAATGCAATGATGACCAAAAGAGTTTTGTTTACACCAAGAAATGTATACTTGAGATTGACCGGAAGCGACTTTAACTCAAGTTGAGGTGGAGATTTCAATGAAGGGACAGGAGGAATGCTGGAAATTAATGGAAGAGGTTCATTTGGCACTTTCCAAGGAGGAAAGTCTGAGATTACATTGGCTTCAAACAAAGTGTTGACTTCACAAATGGATTGATCAATATCATAATTTTCAAAGTCAAAATGAGCTAAGAAAGTTTCAAGAGGATCTTGACTTAAAATAAATGGGAGAGATTCTTCAACCATTTCATCAATGATATCAAGAGAGAAACACGTATATTCCCCATGAGGATGCTAAGAAGTACTAAAGATGTTAAGCTTTACTGATAAGCACTGAAAAGTGTGTATTTAAACTCTTTAAGCTTAGGCATTCTAGTACCTTTATCTATCTTACTTTACTATTTTAGATTGATTTCGTATTATTTCCATTTTCAGGCACTTATCCTGAAAATAAGCTAACTCAGCCAAATAAGAGCTTAATTGAAGCAATTCTGGGATTAAACAGAGAAAGGAGCAAAGTGGAGAAAAAAGAAAGCAAATGAAGCCAAAGGTGGGAAGCAGCAAAGTTCGATCGATCCAAGTTCAAGCTTCGATTGATCGAACAATGATCGATCTCAGCACTTCAAGATAAATCCAAGCCTTGGCCCAAAAGCATAAAGTCCAAAAGTTCGATCGATCCAACACCACCCTTCGATCGATCGAACACTTTTGTCCTTATTCAAATGATTGATCATATCCACAGCTGTACCACCCACTAACCACTTTTGTCCTATTCCCATAAATATCTCTCCAAAATATCTCGGATTTGTCTTTTCCCAAAAAGCTCAACCAGTTGGATCAATCCAGCCTAAGTTCGATAGATCTCAACCAGTTCGATCGATCGAACTTCCTTCAATGCGAAAAAGTTAAAATTCCAGCTTGTACAATCTGTCCTCTATCCAATCATTAGAGAATATTCTTTACACGACTCCATCTCATTTTGTGTGCCACTTGACCTACCTATAAAAGGAATATGATGCACTTTTTGAGCATATAGACTATTCTAGGGTTTAATCTCTTGGAGAGGAAGTTTAAAGGAGGAGGAAGCTAGAGGCACCATTGGAGATTCTTCATCAACCAAGGAGTAAGCCTCTTCCATGGAGTTAGCCCTTGAGGGTTGGAGCAACATCACCATGAGTGGCTAGACATCCTCTTGGGGCTAGAGTTAGCCCCACGCATGCTTTCTATATCTTAATCTTGTGTCTTATTAAGGGATTAGTGTTGTAGTTGATGTTTTGACACTTTGATATATATAGATCTTGTTTATTCAATGATTTATGTGATTTAATGCTTCCAATTGATCATTTCATTCTATCCATATGACTACGTATGGTAGAATAGATGATCATGTGCTCGTCTCTAGATTTAGTGTTATTGATGGATGTCTATGTGTATTTATGCTATAGATTTGGAGATTGTCAAAACATAGTGCTTAAAGGAATGCTCTTGTAATTTTCTTGATGGTTCATACTTATTCCTTGATGGATTGTGCTTCTCCCCTAGTTTATTTTCATGCTAGTAGTGTAGATGTAGTGTAGTTGTAGTGTAGTGTTAAATGGGAGGACAATCTATGCTTGTTGTTTGATGATCCAAGCTTTTGAATGCAAGTATCATATGTTTCTATCCTTATGTTGTATTTGGATTTTGAGCTTAATGAAAGGATCAATGACTTTTTTTGATTTATTGTGTCTTTCACGTGTTGTTTAGACAATATATGCTTCATTGCTTAGATATATTGTGCCTTTCGTATGATGTTTAGATAATACATGCTTAACTAGTCATCCTTGCTTGTTGAATCAACTTAACACACACACACCAATATTGCAACACAACATTTGCCCTCATTAATCACTTGTCATTGGTATAGAAATGCATTGCTTAGTGGTGGTCTCTAAACCCTAAGATCTCTTTCTTTCTTACTTACTCTTAATTTCATTATTTTGCTATCACTTAGTTTAATTTAGTTATTTTATAATCAACCAACCAACCAATTATTTGATCACTCGACCTACTAGCCCTAATAACGATTCCTCGACATTGCTCGATCCTCACAAATCCCTTGGGACGATCCCTACTCGCCCTAGCTATATTTGTAGTGAAAGGTAGTAGTGGCTTCTATAAATGTAAAACTCTTGGCCCTCGCCTTATAATCCACGCACTTATTCAAGCTCGACGGTGGTGGTGCGGCGACACATCGCCCCCGCATCAATTTTTGGCGCCGTTGTTGGGGATTGATTGATTAGATTTGGCAACGTTGGAATTGTGGAATTGATTAGGATTAGTACTCTTTTGATCGTGTCTTTACTTTACTTCTATTTTTCTTTTTGGATACTTATTGTGTTGTTCTTACTTGACTAGGTGCATTATTGGAGAGGAAGCAAGAAAAGGAGCCATCAAGCATTCAAGCAAGCAAAGAAAGTAAAAAGCTAAAAATTCTAAAAAAATTGCTAAGCTAAGCTTTAAATTTGGAGTTAAAGTGCTAAAGGACCTTTGTGAGACTTTCTTTACTCAATCCCTTAGTTAAATCGTCGGCCCGCGTGGAGGCTTATTTTTAATTATCTTGCATCGTTGTTGTTAAAGCATGGGAGTATGAATTAAGTGTTTGTAGAAGAAGTCTAATTGCATTGTTGTGAAGGCATAGTGTTTGTCATTCTTTGTATTTGTTGTGTTTTGCATTGTGCATGCATGGACATCATTCATTGAGACCAACTCTTGTCCCTCTTGATTTGCATCTTGAATCTATCGTTAGAAATCCTAGGGGAAGAAAAAGTTCAAATAGAGCCAATCTATCAATGGATGACCATAATGATAATTATGTTGAGGACCTTGGTCACATAGACCAACAAGGTATCCTTCATCCCAATGTGTACAATGAGAACATACAAGTACCATTAGGCATGCCTAGCCCATTCATTCACCAACCACCACAACAACAAGGCCAAGTTCCATATGGAATGCCAAGGCCAATGTATATTCCACAACCTCCCATCAACAATCAAGGAATTCAAAACCAATGTGTTCATGTTGCACCTCAAGTAGCTAATCCACCTCTTGCTTTAAGAGACCATTATGTGCCTAATGAGTATAATGTACCTACATGCATCCAATTGCCTCCATTTAGAGCACATCATTATGAAATTAAGCCACAAATCATTCAAATGCTTCCTAACTATCATGGACTTCCAAGTGAAGAACCTTACAAGCATTTAGATGAGTTTCTTGAAGTTTGTTCCATCGTAAAATATACGGACATGCCGGAAGAGGTTTTAAGACTCAAACTTTTTCCATTCACCTTAAAAGACAAGGCAAAATATTGGTTAACAATCTTAGACCTTTTTCAATCACTTCTTGGGCAGAAATGCAAGAAGAGTTCTTGAAAAAGTCCTATCTGGTTTCTAAGACCAATGCCATAAGAACCTCAATTCGAGAATTTTCACATGGGGATGGAGAAACGTTTCATGAAGCATGGGAATGCTTCAATGAATTGCTTAGGAAGTGTTCACATCATGACATGCCCAAATGACAATTAGTTCAATACTTCTTTAAGAGCTTATCGGATAACTATAAGGGTATGGTAGATGCTTCCATGGGTGGCTCATATATTGATAGGTATGAGGATGACGTATGGCGTCTCTATGAAAGCATGAGTGAAAATTCTTTGCATAGAACACTATCATCCAAGAATGGTAGAAATTCACAAGGTAGGAAGAGTGTTGGCTTACATCAAGTCGACCATTCAAATGAAATAGCCACCGAAATGAAGTCTTCATCTCAAAGGTTTGATCAATTTTTGATAAACCAAAACTCGGCGAACCAAGTATCTTCCTTCCCTAACCATTCTCATCGTGCATCAAATGAAATATGTATGACTTGTTTTAGTGTTCTTCATTCTACTTCTCATTGTCCTCACGGACAAGTGTAAAATGAACCTAATGAACAAGTCAATGCAACTTTTGTGAACCAAGGGAACAATCCTTATGGTACTCACTATAATCCAAGTTGGAGGAATCATCCGAATTTCTCTTGGAAAAACCAAGGAGAGGGCTCAAACCCTTCCCAAGGCGATTTTCAAGGGAAGTACATTCCACCTCCACTTTAAAACCAAGGATCTCAAGGTTATAGACCTTATCAATCACAAGGGAATCAATTTGCTAATTCTTATTTTCCCAACTAATCTTATTCCTAAGGTAATACTAGAAGTCCCGCATTTGAAGAGAAAGTTTTGAATGCTTTGGGCACTTTAGAGGCTAACACTCAATTGCTTCATTCTCACTCTCAATTTATTGCGAAGCTAGAACCCAAGTAGGGCAAATAGCAAGCACTCTCAATGCAAGAGAGAAGGGAAAGATACCTATTAATGCCCCACCTAAGCAACAATGTGTTGTGGAAACCCATTCCTCATCAAAAGGCCACACCATTGAACATGTTAATGCGGTGACTACCTTGCGGAGTGGTAGGATTGTGGACAATCAAGTTGGAATGTCAAATGAAGATAGTGAACCGATGCAACCTCAAGTTGTCACCCGTCCCGTTTCACATCCCATTCCTCCTTCATTGTATGTACATGACCTTGTAAATTGGAAAGTCTTGAAAGATGTGTTTGAAAAAGAAGTTTTGAACAATGATGTTGAAAAGGTTTTGTTGAAAAATGATTTGAAAACTTCTTGTGTTGAAGAGAGTTCAAAAGAAAATTTTGAAAAAGTATTTGAACCAAAAGTTCCATTTCTAGATGCCTTAAAGGGATCCATTTCAAAAGACAAGCAAAAGGCAAAAACCAATGAAATCATAGAAATGTTTAGGCAACTGAAAGTTAATCTTCCACTATTAGATGCAATCAAGCAAATTCCGGCTTATGCCAAATTCTTGAAAGACTTGTGCACCTAAAAGCAGAAGAACAAGAACCAAGCACCAAGAAAAGTGGTTTTGACCAAGCAAGTAAGCTCAATTTTGCAACATAACACTCTTCTAAAGTTTAAGGACCCCGGTTCACCCACTACATTATGCATTATTGGTGATCATATCATTTATCGGGCGCTTCTTGACTTAGGAGCAAGTGCTAACCTTCTTCCATACTCGGTTTATGTCAAATTGGGCCTAGGTGAATTGAAACCGACGTCGGTAGTTTTGCAACTTGCCGACCGATCCATTAAGAAGCCTAGGGGTATAATTGAGGATGTTTTGATAAAGATTGATAAATTCTTCTTCCCGGTTGATTTCATTGTCATAGACACGGAACCGGTTCCCAACCCTAAAAGCCAAATTCCCGTTATCCTTGGCCGTCCTTTCTTGGCAACCGCGAATGCCAACATTAATTGTAGGACGGGGATAATGAAGATCTCATTTGACCACATGAAGGTGAAGTTGAATATCTTTAATCCCATGCCCAATTCATTTGAC
The DNA here is from genome assembly GCF_030987335.1 of Cornus florida. Classification (NCBI taxonomy): domain Eukaryota; kingdom Viridiplantae; phylum Streptophyta; class Magnoliopsida; order Cornales; family Cornaceae; genus Cornus; species Cornus florida. The sequence goes on along the minus strand of NW_026775579.1, from coordinate 53,919,764 downwards.
AAATATGAAGGAGAAGTTAATGTTGTAGATAAATGTCACGATCTTCAATGTCAGGAAATGAGCTTTTGTGTAAGACCAAAACTTTCAAAGGATCATCTTCAACCTCGCATTCTAAAAATCTTGTTTCAAACTCTTGCTTTGAAAGGGCATGGAAGCCCAAAGGTTGTAATTGCATAGACAATGGACCAAAGATTTCTTTTGAGCTTAATCCAATAAGTTCTTCAAAGAACCATTTGTTGGGTAGAGTTCAAAGCATCTATCACCCCAACAAGGAGGGGATGCATTAAAAGAGCCCAATGTCTTGCTAGAGACGTTAAAGACTAGCAAAAGCATTCGTAGGGTGTCAAAACCCTATTCCTCCCCCATTTCTATCTTTTATTTCATTTCTTGCGAAGTCTAGATGCTTGTTTTTGGTTCATATGCATTTCAAGGAACTTTGGTGAGGATTGCATAAGCTTTCCTGTCATTAATGAGCATTCTGCATAGTTCGATCGATCTTAAACTTGAGTTCGATCGATCGAACTCCATTCTGCATCCAACACTTAGAAAAATTTTCGACCTACAGAAACCTGCATCCAAATCACCTCTCTGTCCCATCGTTCGAACTAACTCTTAGATCAGATCAAGAGACCTTCGATCGATCTAACTTTCAAGTTCGATCGATCTCATAATTTAACACTTAGAAAATTTTTGAGCCTGTATCAACCTGCATATTTAAGCTCTCTGTTTGATCGATCGAAACATTCCAAGATCGATCTGAAAGTTCTTCGATCGATCCAACTTCCAAGTTTGATCGATCTCATGTTCCAACACTTAGCCAATTTTCTGAGCCAAAAACCTGCATATTTTTGCTCTCTGTCTGATCGATCGAACTCTTGTTTCGATCGATCTCAGTTCTTCATTTCACTATTTTGACTTTTCAAATTTTCAAAAATCCAAAAATATTTTCACTTTTATTTTATTTTCATTTTATTTTATTTTATTTTTCAAAAAGTTTTCAAAAATTCAAAAATATTCTATTTTAATTAATTTTTAATTATTAGTGTTTATTCAATAATTTTATTAAAATTAAATTAAAAAAAACCAAAAATATTTTACTTTATTTTCCAATTTTTAATTTTAATTCCAATTTTTAATTTTAATTTTGCGATTTTCAAAAATTTCAAATATCCAAAAATACTTTAAAGAGAGTTCATCAAAGTTCGATCGATCATAGTTGAGTTTGATCGAACTCTATCGGGAATGTTTTTAAAAATAGAATCGAGGGTTCTCAAGATCGATCATTTAGATCGATCTCACCCTCTCTCAAACCCTGACCCCCCCTCTTGTCGCCGTCACTGTGCATCATCACCTCTCCCACCTCCGGTAAACCTCCGGCGAAGTCAGTGAACTTCGACCGTCTCTTCATCTTTCCAAATCTCGGATTTCATCTTCCTCTTTTCATCTCATCTCTTCCCATCCATTTGAGGTAAGATCCGTGACCTTATGCTTGATTTTCGGCTTAGATTTCATGTATCCATGCTTATTAAATGATCAAATCCACCATTTTTGAGCTTCGAAGCACTGTATTTCCATATATATATTTGTGTGTTGCTTCGTGTATATATTTTGCATATTTTCGGATTTTGATCTCATATTAGGAGTTTGGGCCTCGTTCAGTGATGGGTATTGTTGATTTGATGTGTTGTTGGGCCCACGAACACGTTCGTGTGGGCCCCATGCTTCCAAAGTCACAGATCTGTGACCTTTGAGTTTTCAACATTGCACAGTTCGATCGATCGAACTTGTATCTCCGATTGATCTTGGTAGATCGATCGAACTCATGTCTCCGATCGATCAAAGTTGTAAGATCGATCTCACTTACTTTCGATCGATCCAACTTTTGTGATCGATCTCACTTCTTTTTATTATCAATCGAACTTCACAAATCTCACACACACACTTCATTCATCATATCTTATGTTCATGCTATCATATCTATGCCCAATGCCTGTGATATTCCATATTGGATGCATTTCATACTTACATTGTTTAGCATGTTTCACATTCTACCACATGCATAGATTCATGTCATATTTGTTTTGTCTAGTTTACTTGACATACATGTTTCTATTTCGTGCTTAAAAATTTCTTATTATGGCACTAACTCCCATTGCAAGTTTTTCTTTTTCTTTTTGCAGGCTATGGTTAAAAGGAAGACCATTGCCAACAGGTAACATGGGCCCACCCGACATATTAAGCCATGGATAGAGGAGCCAGCAGAGCCCTCTTATGCACAGCGGGAGCCAGCACAGGTTATCCCACCTCAGTCACCATCCCATGAGGCCGAGGATGACCACATATCATCCACCTCTGCGGCTTATCCTGCATTCACTCCATCACTATCTCCACCGTAGACTGGAGCTGAGCATTCACATATACCCGCTCAGCCAGCTCATCTGGAGCGTGATAGGCCCACGCCTCGATATGATCACATGACGCTCGACCATGAGTCAGAGTTCGACACGGCCTTCTTCTCTAGATCTGTGTTGACTCGATCCGCCTACCATGATATCATTCAGAGGGGCCTGGCCGCTATTCTTGCCCCGTCACAGAGCCGGTCTACCCGCGGCTGGTACGGTTGTTCTACCAGAACCTCCGACCATCCCCGCGTACCACAGCCGAGATGGTCACTTCTGTTGATGGCCATCCGATCACCATCACAGTGGACTCTTTAGCCCGCTCTTGCCGCTATCCACACAGATGTCTTCCAGAGCTTCAGGACACATATTCGAGGCTATTCAAGCCTTTCTATGCTGACATGGCAGTTTTTGTCACAGGTCACCATGCCAGTGGCGAAACCTTCGCCACTCAGACATTCCTTCCCGACGACCTTTGGTTTACCGATTCTGTTCTCTATCAGAACATATACATAGCCGGGCACAATATTCAGAGGAGGGGCGATTATCTGACAGCCCTTTACTCCTTTTACACCGGGCACTGGGTGTCCATTCCCGCGCTCATCTGGAGTGTGATGAGGAAGCTGTATGACGAGTACATCAGCAAGGAGACGCCCTAACAGGCTAAGTCTCTTCCCTTCAGCCACCTCATCACCCAGATTCTCATAGATCAGCGCTACCCCATCCATCCTCGGGAGCACCCTGAGAGAGGTTCCTGTCACTTCCTCAGGAAGGACTAGAACAAGAGCTACCGCTCTATTATTACCTGGCTGCAGGACCACGCGGTAGTGGCTGTAGCGGAGTTAGAGCTAGAGGAGGCACAGGCACAGGCCCAGGCAGAGGTACCAGCACCAGCAGAAGCAGCAGCAGCACATCCCGCAGCGGACGACGCACCAGTTGATCTAGCTACCGAGTATTTAGATATAGACTTAGAGCGCCCTACAGACGATGTAGAGTAGGACTCTCCAGCCAGGTCACCCATTCATGAGTAGGAGCAGACTCAGGAGCTTTCTTCTGATTCAGCTATGCCTGAGGCTCCAGATATGACCCCCGGCTTTGGAGAACGTCTGCAGACGCATGAGGATGCTGTTGTTGCCATTCGAGCTGATCTCACAGCCCACAGAGCTGATTTTGCTGCCTTCTTCACGGATGTCGCGATCATGTTCAGAGATCTATCCAGAGACATCCTCGGAGCCAGACCTGCCCGTCCTACCTCATCCTCTTGAGCTCCCAGTCCCTTCTATCTCATTATCCCTTTCTCCTTTTGATATTTTACTATTGTTACTGTACATTATTATTTTTACAGCCGGTCTGTCAGCTTTGATATTTTTGTTGTACCTATACTTTATCTATTTTATATATCTATTTTTGTTATGGATGTCATATATTATATTATCATATTTGTATGTTTGACTCCATCAGGTGCATCACAGTGATTTCAGTGAGAGAGTGCTACCTAATTTTCAGGACCACCCTTATACCTCTCTCATTTCTTTATCTGTTTATCCCATTTACACTTGCATGTCCACTGTACACTGATTATCCCATTTTGTTATCTGATGAGTTTATCTAAGTGCCAATTTTCAGGACAACAGTTCATCCCAAGTTTGGGGGGGCCATGCCACCCACTTCGGGTACTTCAGTCCCAATCATTCTTGCTTAGTTGCACTGGTATACTCTTCCCTTTGTTCTCTTTGCACATTGAGGACATTGTGCCATTTAAGTTTGGGGGGAATAGTGTTTTACAGTGTTAGTTTTAAATTCAAAATTTTGAACATGACTTGTGTATTTGAGGGATATTTCTATGATTGGTCCATATCTAGCTATGATTTTGATCTTTTGAGGACTATATTGCTTAAAATTTAAAAATTGCTTGACTTGAGAGTCCAATACTCCTTATATGCCTTGGGGATGCCATTTAGGGGTAAATTTTTCGAAAGATTGATATCTTGCTTGCACTTATGGTCCACATCATCTTCATTTTGTGATTATTTTGAGATTCACTCTAGGATTCTACACTAGCACAGGCGCACACTTGCATTCATTTGTGGGGTACATGCTTTGTTGATTATTGAATTGGTTATATCCCAATTGGACTAGTAGTGCATTGAAAGCTTTCATTCTTGATAAAGGTGGATAACAACCCCTTTTCACTAAGTAGCCGGAATTCTAGCCTCATTAAGCATTGAACTTCTCATGCCGAAAGGTGGAGGGCCTGAACTCTAGGTTAATAATTGAATATGAAAAAAAAAAAAAAAAAATCAATAAAAAGTTAGGACTTCTCCCAAAAGGTGAGAAGTGGGAAATGATTAGATGATTGTTGTCTTGATTTGTAGCCTAGTTGATTTGAGCTTATAAGTCCGTAGGGGTGTTTGAACCCCTAATGCCCTAAAGCCGTTTGGTTTGAGAGTCATTGACCTAACGCTCGACCTCATGAATCGCTAGAAAGCTTAATAGATCAACATATTGCACCATGCTTCCATCTTTGATCCTATAAAAAAGAAAAATTTTAAAAATGAATCGAGTGAAAAGAATAAGCGCACCTAGATGAATAAAGCTTTAATAAAAGGTCCACTTTTTGTCTTGATGATCGGTACTAGATTTGTGTGCTAGTTTGAGGGTAAGGATGTGATTAATTCTTTACTTGGCTAAGATAGCAACACATTTGATGCCAGTCCACTCAAAGAGGATTCTAGAGCTGTTTTGATTTGCATGATCATTTTCTTGATGTGTGGAGGACCATATTTGTTTGCTTGATGTTAAGATTTTGGGAGATTGCTTGGAAATGTTTGAAAAATTGCATACTTGAGGTAGTTTTCTCCCGATGCTTGTTTGTAATATTGGTGCCTCTTTTGAAAGAATGAGCTTAATGTTTGTGAGTACCATTTTTGAAAACCCTCAAGAGACTTCACTCGTCCACTAGGGGTAACCTAGGGGCTTAAAAGGCTTGTTGCATATGCTAAGTGCAATCGTGTTCCCTACGAAAGTGGCGTTATCTATTTATTGTTTTCTAGATTCATACTTGTATAGTTATTTATTTCATTCCTTTACTTTCTAGTTTATTGCTAGGGACTAGCAATATTTAAGTTTGGGGGTGTGATGAGCGCTGAAAAGTGCGTATTTAAACCCCTTCAGCCTAAGCATTCTAGTACCTTTATCTATTTTACTTTACCGTTTTAGATTGATTTCGTATTATTTCCATTTTCAGGCACTTATTCCGAAAATAAGCTAATTCAGCCAAATAAGAGCTTAATTGAAGCAATTCTGGGATTAAACAGAGAAAGGAGCAAAGTGGAGAAAGAAGAAAGCAAATGAAGCCAAATGTGGGAAGCAGCAAAGTTCGATCTATCTAAGTTCAAGGTTTGATCGATCAAACAATGATCGATCTCAGCACTTCAAGATAGATCCAAGCCTTGGCCCAAAAGCATAAAGTCCAAAAGTTCGATCGATCCAACATCACCCTTCGATCGATCGAACACTTTTGTCCTTATTCAAATGATTGATCCTATCCACAGCTGTACCACCCACTAACCACTTTTGTCCTTTTCCCATAAATATCTCTCCAAAATATCTCGGATTTGTCTTTTCCCAAAAAGCTCAACCAGTTGGATTAATCTAGCCTAAGTTCGATAGATCTCAGCCAGTTCCATCGATCCAAGTCTAAGGTTCGATCGATCAAACTTCCTCCAGTGCGAAAAAGTTAAAATTCCAGCTTGTGCAATCTGTCCTCTATCCAATCATTAGTGAATATTCTTTGTACGACCCCAACTCATTTTATGTGCCACTTAACCTACCTATAAAAGGAATATGATGCACTTTTTGAGCATATAGACTATTCTAGGGTTTAATCTCTTGGAGAGGAAGTTTAGAGGAGGAGGAAGCTAGAGACACCATTAGAGACTCTTCATCAACTAAGGAGCAAACCTCTTCCATGGAGTTAGCCTTTGAGGGTTAGAGCAACATCACCATGAGTGGCTAGACATCCTCTTGGGGATAGAGTTAGCCCCAACCATGCTTTCTATATCTAAATCTTGTGTATTATTGAGGGATTAGTGTTGTAGTTGATGTTTTGACACTTTGATATATATAGATCTTGTTTATTCAATGATTTATGTGGTTTAATGCTTCCAATTGATCATTTCATTCTATCCATATGTCTATGTATGGTAGAATAGATGTTCATATACTTGTCTCTAGATTTAATGTTATTGATGCATGTCTATATGTATTTATGCTATAGATTTGGAGATTGTCAAAACATAGTGTTTAAAGGAATGCTCTTGTGATTATCTTGATGGTTCATACTTATTCCTTGATGGATTGTGTCTCTCCCCTAGTTTATTTTCATGCTAATAGTATAGATGTAGTGTAGTTGTAGTGTAATGTTAAATGGGAGGACAATCTATGCTTGTTGTTTGATGATCCAAGCTTTTGAATGCAAGTATCATATGTTTCTATCCTTGTGTTGTATTTTGATTGTGAGCTTAATGAAAGGATTAATGACTTTTTTTGATCTATTGTGCCTTTCACATGTTGTTTAGACAATATATGCTTTATTGCTTAGATATATTGTGCCTTTCACATGATGTTTAGACAGTACATGCTTAACTAGTCATCCTTACTTGTTGAATCAACCAAACACACACACACCAATATTGCAACACAACATTTGCCCTCATTAATCACTTGCCATTGGTATAAAAATGCATTGCTTGGTGGTGATCTCTAAACCCCAAGATCTCTTTCTCTCTTACTTACTCAATTGCATTCTTTTGCTATCACTTAGTTTAATTTAGTTGTTCTCTAATCAACCAACCAACTAATTGTTTGATTACTCGACCTACTAGCCTTAATAACGATTCCACGACATTGCTCGATCCTCACAAATCCCTTGGGATGATTCCTACTCGCCTTAGCTATATTTATAGTGAAAGGTAGTAGTGGCTTCTATAAATGTAAAACTCTTGGCCCTCGCCTTATAATCCACGCACTCATTCAAGCTTGATGTGGCGGGGCGCGGCACCTAAGATCTGCATCATTTACCTTCATATTTCCAAAAGAAATATCAATCACCCCGGTTCAGTAATTAATTGAAGCATTAGCTGTAGCTAAGAAAGTCCGACCAAGGATTATAGGAATATGTTTTATTGGATTATGGACTGGTTCAGTATCTAGAACCACAAAGTCTACCGGAAAGTAGAAATTGTCCACCTTGATAAGTACATCTTCAATAATACCATGAGGTCGCTTTACAGATCTATCTGCAAGTTCTCCTTAGCCAAGTTGCAAGTATGCTGAGTAAGGAATCAGATTTACACTTGATCCTAAGTCAAGGAAGGCCTTTTCTATCTCATTGTCTCCAATGACACATGAGATTGTCGGGGCACCCAAATCCTTAAACTTTGGAGGTGTATTATGCTGAATGATAGCACTCGCTTGCTCAGTTAACCTCACCTTCTTTGGAATATTGCTCTTAGAAATGCGTTTTTGAGTACACAAATCTATAAGAAATTTTGCATAAGGTGGAATTTGCTTAATGGCATCAAGGAGAGGAATGTTGATCTTTACTTGCTTAAAGACTTCAAACATATCCTGAATTTTATCGCCCTTTTTCCCAAAATGTGTGGACTCTATGAGACGTTGAGGAAAAGGAGCCTTAGGCTCATAAGATGTCTCAACATTTTGGATTGTCGGATTTGGAATTTCTGGACTATCTTTCAGATTTTTGGATAAAGAAGTTGAATCCTTGGGGGCAAGAATTTTAGCTTTTTCATCAACCTTATTGTCTACAACTCTTCCACTCCGAAGTGTGGTGATTGCTTGAACTTGCTCAATATTTGATCCAATCGGAGGAGTGATCTCACCAATCATATACTGCCCTTTCGGGTTCACCACTAGTTGAGCTGGAAGTTTTCTTGTATCCTTCTTCTGAAGCTGATTTATTGAATTATCCATTTGTCCCAGTTGGGTTTTAATATTGGCTATTGATTGAGAGTGAGTATTAACCAATTGCATAGTTGATTACAAACCATTAAGAATAGCCATTATACTTATTAAAAATTACTAACTCATCCAATTGAGACTGTTGCGAAGGTACATGATTCTGATTTGAAAAATTTGCATTATAGGAAAGAGGACGATAGCTTGAAGAAGCTTGAAATGGCTGGTTCATGGACTGAGAATTAGATTGATTTGATTGCCCATAACCTTGGAATGATGAATTTTGTGGGGCTTGTTGCCTCCATGAGAAATTTGGATGATCTCTCTAACCCGGATTGCATGTATTGGAATAAGGATTATTTCCAGGGCGAAAGAACATGGCATTTACCTGTTCTGGCATACCTTCAGAAAATTGCTCCGGTGTGGGGCAATCTTCTATATTATTAAAAGTACTCGTGCAATGTGCACACATAACACTTGATGAAGAATTTTGAGAAGATGAGAGATGTGGTGCCATAAGCTAAAAAACTTTATGAGCTATGGCATCCACTTGAGAAGATTTTTCCCTAAGAGTCCGTGGTTGACACGGATTTGAGGGTTTAACCACATTAGATGTAGAAGCTCTACGAGAACCATGTTGCATAGAATTTTCGCTTATGTTCTCAAGTAGAGTCCATGCATCATCTAGATTTTTGGACATCAATTAATTGCCTATGTGGTTTTTTCAAACCATCATAAAAGGCTTGCACCAATTGCCACTTTGGAATTTGGTGGTGTAAACACTTCCTCAGAAAATCTTGAAGTATCTCCCACGTCTCATAAAATATTTTCCCATCAATTTGGGAGAAACTAAGAATGGAATGACACATTTGATTGGTTTTACTCATAGGATAATACTTTTAAAGAAATTTTTGTTGCAATTGGACCCATGAAGTGATGGAATTAGCAACAAGAGAGTTCAACCAATATTTTGCTCTATCTTTCAAAGAGAATGGGAAGAAAAGCATATGAATTGCATCTTGGGGAAAATCCCTCATCTTGATGGTGGAACAGATTTCCAAAAACTCATCAAGATGTTTATTAGGATCCTTATTATCAAACCCATGATCTGTTGGAAACATTTGATTTGTGGTAGATTTGATCACATAATGATGAGCCTCAATATTAGGCATGACAATGCATGATGGAGATATGTATGTAGAGGGTACAAAATGGTCCCTAAGAGTCATTAGTGCTAAATTTTCATTTTCAGCATTAGGATTTCCGAGATTATCATGTTCATTACCCATTTTATCTATTTCCATTTCAAGTTCTCTTAAAATTTCAGGATCCCTAAGGTTCCTTCTTTGTTGCCTAAGAGTTCTTTCAACTAAAACGATATCAATTGGTTCCTCAAGATGTGGTAAAGACAATGATCTACGACCTACCATCAACCATCAAACACAACAATCACAACAACCCTTCACCAATACATCCACATACATTGATCCCTTTCTCCTCAATTCAACAATAATTAAACAAATTAAATTGGCCATGATAAGGACCTATGCTCTGAATAAAATAATAAATTTGTAATAGCCTCGATAAGGGCCCAACAAAATATAACTAGGAACTTCAAAAACTTACCCAAAGTCCTTAAGACTTCAAATTTTGCAATTAAACCTTCTGGAAAGTCTTTAGTCCCTACCAACACCAAAACATCAAAAACATGAAAAGATATATACATTCAAATAATGAAACAATTTTTAAATTCTGATTACAAAACCGTTTGCAATCCTCGGCAACGGTGCCAAAAAGTTGATGTGCACAAATGTGTACCACTTAAAAAATATCACTTATAACAATAGCACATTCATCATTGCAGATTAATGCTAGAGTAGGGGGTTATCGAACCATAAGGATTGCTAGTTTATGGCAATTAGAATTATAAAACTACTTCCTCTATTTGATAAAAGAAATGATAAATCGATTGGTTTGTCACTTAACCTACGAATTTAACTTTCAGAAAATAGTAATTAATGTAAAAAGGATGGATCGAACTTATAAAGAAAAAGCTAGGGAATTGACTTCACCTGAACCTCATAAACATGTAGAACTTGCACTCAACTTGGGGATTGACACTTATATATATATAATGATGAGTAGAAGCATAAAACTGCCACAACATTGTCAAGAAAATCATACATTCAGGACTAAGCATAACCCATCTTTGGTTAGCATGGTTCATCCACCTAGACTAGATTGTTGTATGCACCATATTCCCTAGGCATGGCCTATCAAGGTCCTTTAATAATATGTTACAGCACATGAAATCAATTAAATATCATAGACTATCTTCAGTTGGTATGGACCATCTACCCAACTACATTAATCTAAGGGTGTAGTATGGTCCATCTTTCTTAGGTATAACCTATATAAATGCTTAACTTCATGCCAATATAACCATTCTATAAATTCTTTCCCATTCTCACTACAGGAAATCAAGTGTAATACTTGTTTTAATCTGATTTCTAAGACAAGATAACAAATCAACACAAATTTATATTCATATGATAAACACGTGCATCAATTTAATGTAAAGAACATCAAGTCAATATAAATACTTCTAATTTATGAAACTAATATATACAGTAAGAATCCCCAAATTGAAATACAAATCAAACCATGTTTACTTGGTCTAGGTTACATCAACTCCCTAGAAAAAGGATTTAGCCTCTCATGAATATGGCTACACCCTCCAGGATTGAAGAAGAGAATAGAATTTCCTCTCTTACCATCTTTGCAAGCCTCCTCCAAGAACCCTAAAAATCCTTCTCTTTCTTTCTATCTATTTTTTTAAAACCAAAAATGAGATATCTTCCTTTAGCCTTTTTCCCCTCTTTATCCTCCCGTAAGTTCAAAATACCGAATCTCCCATTTAAAATTAAAAAATATATCTTAAGATAGGCAAAATCGGACTTAAAGAAAATGGGAGCCCGTGGTCTCGTGTCCGGACGCTAGAACTGGTGTCTGAACGCGAGGCCCTGAAGGTTTTGGCGTCCGGATGCCAAAATGGGCATCCGAACGCGAGCTTGGGAAATGGCGTCTGGACGCCAGTTCTTGCGTCTGGGCGCTAGGCATCCTACTCTGACACCAACTTCTCTCTTCAGCTACGGTTATATCCATCGCCTCTTTATGTCATTTCTCTTTGATGATTACTTGAAATGTAGGCTTGATATGACTTGTACTTCGAAACCCTTTAAAACTTTATTCTTATTCCTTTTTAGCAATAAGACCTGTAAAAACATAAAAACATAAATATTTAGTTAATCTATATAAACAGATCAAATAATGGGCTTAACTAATGCAATTAAGGGCGCTTAAATATGAAATATTTAACGCTTATCAAAGAGTAGCAGCCTTCCAAGTCTAGAACTAGATCGTTGCGTAGAATTTCTCCACGAACTTGTTCAAAATCACCATCCAATCCAGCAAGAAAGATGTGAACCCTTAGTCGCTCAATAGACTTCCGATATGTTTCAATGTCATCTGGATCTTTTATGACCACTTTATCTCAATGGTCCATTTCTTGGAAAACCTCAGTTAGTTCTCCATAATATTCAGATAGAGATTTTCCATTTATTTTGGCGGTGAAGGCCTTTTGGTTCAAGGCGAAAACTTGTAACTCATCATTCCCATCATAAAAGGCCTTTAATAAAGCACTCCAGATTTCGTGGGCAGTGGGTAAGCATAAATAACGTTTCATAATTTCTGAAGTCATGGACATTAATAGCCACCACTTCACTTTCAGATTTTTGGCAAACCACTTGTTATAACCATCTTCTAATTTAGCAGGTGGCTTAGTCTTGCCACAAATATAGGAGAGTTTCTCCCTTTCAGCAATGTGCATCTTCATCAGTTGTGACCAAACATCATAATTAGATTCAGTAAGACTAATCCCTGCATTAAAAACACCTTCAGATTGAACAAAAATAGGAACTGATTTCGTCCCAAAGGATTCAATATTTTTTTTCACTCATTTTTTTTCCCCTTTTTTTTGGGTATATATATATATATATATATATATATATATATATATATATATATAAAATAACAAAAAAAACAAAATATTCAACCTGCTTCTCTGTTAAGTGTTAAGCAACAGAGACAAAAAATATAAAATACAAAAAAAACTGGATGAGAGGCAGCGGCAGAGAGCGGCCTGATCCGACAACGCGCCGGAGATGATGGAGATCCGGCTATGTGACGCGACGTGACATGAAGATCCGGCGATGTGATGCGATGATCTGGCGAAGATTCGGCGATGTGACGCGACGCGACGATGGAGAAAATCCTGCGACGGCTATAATCCAGTGTTTTGGCAGTCGAGGTACAGCGGTTCGTTGCTGGCAGGCAGTGGCTTGGTTTGGCAACGTTGTTGGCAGGCGGCGATGCAGCGGTTCACGGTAGATCCAGATCCAGCGATGGCAAATCACTGATAGTGGCAGACAGCAGTTCGGCTTCGGCTTGTGATGGGTTCGTTGTACGTGTATGTGTATGTGTATGTTGTATGAATCAATGAATTTAAAATATAATAAATAATAATAATAATAAAAAATAAATAAATTCAAAGAGATTCAAAGATATGGTTCAAGGATGGCTCTGATACCATCTTGAAATTCAGAGAAAAAATATGAGAATTAAAACTCCATTTCAATATTATTCACGATGGTGCTACATTCAATTTATATAATAATACCTAGCTAAAATAGGTAACTAATTATACAATAATCGAAAAACTAATTACCTACCAATTAGCCCTAAATCAAGGAGTAAATAATTCAATTCCACAGCTGTACCATCTGTATAATCCCGGATTACAAGAGGTAAAATCTCAACATGGATTCCCTACAGACAACCATACCAGAAGACCCAGGGACCCCTTATCAGACTGACCTCCATTGAATGCCTAACCATCAAAGAAAAGATGTTAGGTAGAACATCTAACTGGCGCAACAAAGTCTTGTCATTTGCGGGTAAATTACAATTAATCCAAGCAACTCTCAATAACATCCATTGCTGCTGGACAAATATTCTTTATTCTTGTAATGTTAATGAATATATATATATATATATATATATATATATATATATATATTATTAGTTAGTGGGACCCACCTGTTTATTAAGCAATGACATAGGGTCATTACAGACCCATTTTCTCTCATCTCTGTCACGCTGCTTCTCTCTCTTTCTCTGTTTTTCTTTTTCTTTTCTTTTTCCCACAAACTTCACTCCTTGATTTCTCCCTCACCAAATGGTATTTTTGGGTTCTGTTTGCGGCAAATTGGAGAGTACGGCGAGATCTACGTGTGAGTGTAAACAATTCCTTGTTTGGCCAACTCTACGGATTTTGAAATTAGGGCACAAAATTTGGGGGTTTTTCTCCTCTTTTGAGGTAGGAGTTCTTAATGCACAATTTCTTGCACTTTGATGAATTTTTACTTGATTTGTTGTATAGCATGCTAATTTGTGTTGTTATTTTTTTTTAGCATGACTTAATTGTTCAAAATGAAGTATATATTTATATATGTTAGTTGATGTTGTATAAGAAAGCATGCCTAAATGATAAATTCCATGCCTATTGTGTGTTAAGTGTTGAATTTGGTGATTTAGAAGCATGATATATATATATATATATATAGATATATATATATATATATATTTATGAATCTTTTATGAATCATGTATAGTGTAAATGTTTGACTTATATGGAATAAATTTCTACATTGGCATGGCATTGAAATGTATGAAATACTCATGCACTCTTTGGGAAAGAAATAGGAAAAATTTGAATTGAAAGAAATAAAATGGATTTTGGGAAGGAATTTTGAAAAGGATTTTGTGAAAAACCCGGCCACCTAGGAGTTGCCTAGGGACCGGGCCGTTAGTGAGGCCTAGAGGGGATTAGGGAGATTGCCCTAGTGTGATTGAGTTACTTGGGCCCCAAATGATGCCATGGAGTTGCCAAGGGTCAAGGATAGTCACCAATCCTCTTCTCGTGCCGCCATAAAGTTGCCATGGGACGGGTTCACTAATGGTTTGAAAATGATGATGGAAATGGTTTTGGAAAATGGGGAGTGACATTACATGGCATGGCATATCATTGCATGGCATATTCATTTGTGGTATCGAATTAATGATGTGGTATTGTGGTTATATTTTTTCCCGGCATGGTATGATCCCAATTTCCTTATTCTTATTTATTGTGTGGATTCACGGGGTCTCAAGAGGTGTGTCTTAGGCATTTCCTACTGAGCTTATGCTCACCCCTTTATTTTAACATTTTTCAGGAAACGGGAATGAAGTGGCGGATGATGTTCCACCACAGGCTTAGTATGGATTAAATGATCATTTTATTATTTTTGTATCTAAGTCCCACTATTTTTGTAAAATTTAGCATATTGTATTATGTACTGAGACTTATGGAGTCTTGTTATATTAGTTGTATTCATGGGCTGTAATTTTAATATAAGTTGTCTAAATGTTGTAAGACATGGACTTTTGATCTTAACCATATATTTTTGGGACTGCAATTACGATATTTGGATTAGATGGTATGTAAATCGTATGTGGTTGTTCCACCATGAGATGATCTATGTTGAGGCATAATGAATGGATGAAAAGGATGTTGAAATATAATATTTGTATTGTGTATTGGGATAGGTTGGATAAGTCTCTATGGCCTAAAAGAGGCTATTGCATTTTTTTACGTTTAAGTAGGTTGTTGTAGGACCTCTTTTTAGCAGAGGTCATGTTAATTTTTTTTATTTTTTTATTTTTTATTAGTATCATTTTAGGGTATTTATAAATTTGGTATCAGAGCAATGGTTCTAAAACCATTAGGACGGCGGGTAGAGGCCTACCTAGGATTGTTTAGTGAGTCGTTTACATTGCTATGTGACTATTTCCTAAAGTGTTTTGTTATTTGAAAGGCATACTTAACTGTTTATTTGTTTACTTGCATACGTGTTTATATGCTGTGCTAATGTGCTTATTGTATAGTTTTGCATGCTAAGTGTTTGTGCAGTATCCTTTTATGTTAAGTTGTTCACGGTTGGACCTTAGTGTTATCATTATTGAATTATTTTCTTGTTTTATAGTACGATGCCGCCACGAAAGGAACCTAGAGGTGTTGACTCTATGCCAACAAGAGGTGATGTTGGAGAAAGCTCAAGCTCCAATCTAGCGGAGCAAAATGAAGAAGATACACTTATTAGGGATTTGATTACCCCAAGAGGAGTTTCCACCAGAAGGGGTGATGTTGAAGCACCCGTTAAGGAGGGTGAAGGTTCGGCGGAACTTGCATTGAACAGCTTGTTGCAAAATGCCTTAAGGGCCACAATGACTACTCTTCCGCAATTGATACCACAACTGGTAGTTCAGGTGGAGGAGACGCCAGCGCAGAAACGTCTTAAGTTGATTTCAGGGTTTTCTAAATTGATGCTAGTGATGTTCGAAGGTGGTGCCGATCCAATATAAGCGGACGACTATATGGATCAAGTTGAAACTCAATTGACCTCTATGGATGTGACGGATGATTATATGAAAATCATCCTTGCCACGTATAAGTTTTTTAAGGATATGCCAAGCTTTGGTGGAAGTCAGTCACCAACCGGCACAAGGTGGAGGAGATGAGTTGGGAGAAGTTTAAAGAACTGTTCTATGAGAAGTATTTTTCAATCACCAAGAGATGGGAGCTAAGGGATCATTTTAATGGCCTTATCCAAGGTAATATGTCAGTGACCGAGTATGAAAACAAGTTCACCTCACTCTTTCGCTTTACTCCAGAGATGGTGAGCAATGAAGTTGACAAGACTCAGAAGTTTGTTTTCGGTCTCGATTACAAAATGAGACCGTTGATAATGGCACAGTATATCAAAGTTTATTCGGAGACAGTGGAAAAAGCATTGATGTTAGAAGCGGAGGCCAAAGATAGAAATGCAGGAAAGGAACAGTGGAGGCAAAAGAGGAATACAGGACCATCTTCGGAGGGGCAGTCATAGAAGAGGAATAGGGGTGGTTCATCTCAGTCTCAGGGGCAGCAGTCAGCACGATCCGCTCTTAATACCCCTATGCCAGCAGGGTTTCCTCGGAGTGGTGTCTTCTGTTATCGCTGCAATCAGCCGGTTCACTACAAGTCAGAGTGTCCACAGGCATCGGTTAATTATGGAGTTTGTTTTGGTTGTGGCCAACAGGGCCATAAGGTTAAGAATTGTCCTAATCAGGGAGCAGGCACCGGTAGTGGCAGAGGGTCACAGCAGAGGTCATCATAGTCGGCTACAGTTCAGTCAGGTTTCAGACCACCACCACCACAGCCTGCCATGTCGTCTCAGGGTTCATGGCCAGTTAGGAGGGATATTCCTACTATGTCAGTGCAGCAGTCAGGCGTTCAAGTTGGCAGTTCTCAAGCACAGGCACCACAGGGGCGTGTCTTTTTACTTGCTCAGGCCGATGCATCTTCTGGTTCATCAGTTCTCCAAGGCATATTTCCAGTGTTTGGTTCTTGGGCCCGTATTTTGTTTGACTCTGGTGCATCTCATTCCTTCATTTCATCATCATTTGCACTTGCATTGGGGTTAGAGGTTAGTTTTATGGATCAGGCGTTGTGTGTTGATACGCCAGTTGGGGTTTCAGTATCTTTGAGCAGAGTTGTAAGGGATTATTCCATCATGATAGTTGGACAGACTTTTGTGTTTGACCTCATCCTCCTTGAGATGACTGGCTTTGATGTCATTCTCGGCATGGATTGGTTAGCTTCATTTCGTGTTACGATTGATTGTTTTAGAGAAAGAGTCACAGTTTGCACTCCCGAGGGAGATTGTTTCTTTTTCGTGGGAGATCAGAGTGATTCCCATACTCCATCATTGTACAGGGTTCGTGGACGAAGAAAATGGTGTTACAGAAGGGGTTTATCCAATAGTTGTTCGTGATTTTCTGGATGTGTTTCCAGAGAACTTGAAAGAGTTGCCTCTACACCGAGAAATAGAGTTTACTATTGATTTGATACCCAGTACTGCGCCGATTTCTATGGCACCGTATTGTATGGCACCAGTTGAGTTGGAAGAATTGAAGAGATAGCTTGATGATTTGAGGATGAAAGGTCTCATCCGACCAAGTGTGTCATTGTAGGGAGCACCAGTCTTGTTTGCAAAGAAGAAAGATGGTTCTTTGAGGTTGTGCATTGATTACAGGAAGTTGAATCATGCCACTATCAAGAACAAGTATCATTTGCCAAGGATAGATGATTTGTTTGATCAGCTAAGGGGAGCTAGTTGTTTCTCAAAGATTGACTTAAGGTCAGGCTACTATCAGTTACTGGTTAGGGATGAAGATATCCCAAAGACACGTTCCATACTCGGTATGGACATTATGAGTTCCTTGTTATGCCCTTTGGCTTGATTAATGCGCCAGCGACATTCATGCACTTGATGAACCGCGTCTTTCACGATTATTTGGACTAGTTTGTGGTAGTTTTTATGGATGACATTCTTGTGTATTCACGATCTCGGGAGGAGCACGAGATCCATTTGAGTATTGTATTGTAGATTTTGCTAGAGCACCGATTGTATGCCAAATATGAGAAGTGTAAGTTTTGGCTACAAGAGGTGAAGTTTTTGGGGTATGTTGTTTTGGAAGGTGGAGTGTCGGTTGATCCATCAAAGATTGAGGCATTTCTGAATTGGGAGCAACCCAAGAATATGTTTGAGATCCACAGTTTTCTTGGTTTAGCGGGTTACTACCGAAGATTTGTGAAGGATTTTTCTCCCTTAGTAGTGCATATGACTCGCTTGACCCAGAAAGGGATTAAGTTTACATGGAATAAAGTTTATGAGTCTTTCTTTCAAGAGTTGAAGACAAGATTTACTACAGCTCCAGTGTTTGTGATACTTGAGCGTACCTTGGGTTATGTGATTTATTGTGACACTTCACGTGATAGTTTGGGTTGTGTGCTGATGTGGAATGGTAGAGTAGTGGCTTATGGGTCTCGACAGTTGAAGACTCATGAGTACAACTTCCCTACTTATGATCTGGAGTTAGCGGCAGTCGTATTTGTTTTAAAGTGTTGGAGATACTACTTGTATGGTGAGAGATTCGAGGTGCTCTCAGATCACAAAAGTCTCAAGTACCTTTTCTCCCAAAAGGACTTGAACTTGAGTTCTTGGAAGATTACAATTTTGACTTGCAGTATCATCCGGGTAAGGCAAATGTGGTAGCAGATGCCTTAAGCCAGAAATCTCGTGGGACTTTGGCCGGTTTGGCTATCTAGAAATAGAAGATGCTTGAGGATTTGGCAGAAATGGAATTGCAATGCTTTAATGATGATGCTTGCAGTGAGTCGGCATTCTTGTTTAGTCTTATGGCTCAGTCTACTCTTGTCAAACGAGTGATTGAGTCGCAGAGACAAGATCCGGATTTGAATGCCATTTACACCTTGATCTATAGTGGTGAGACAGTGAAAGATTGGACCTTACATGCAGATAGAGGTCTACGGTACAGAGGCTTGTTGGTTGTTTCCACAGGATGTCATGAGGACGTCTTACGGGAATTTCACACTTCCCGCTTTGCAGTTCATCCAGGTGGTACCAAGATGTATCATAATTTGAGACGTTAGTATTAGTGGAATGGAATAAAGAAGGATGTTGCACAATTTGTGGCTAGATGCCTTACCTGTCAGCAGGTGAAAACTGAGCACTAGAGGCCAGCTGGTTTATTACAGTCATTGCCTGTAGCGCAGTAGAAATGTGAGTAGATTGCTATAGATTTTGTGACAGGTCTTCCTAGATCACGGAGGGAAAATGAAGCTGTATGGGTCATTATTGATAGATTGACCAAGACGGCTCACTTTTTGCCTATTAAGGCAACAGATGATGCAGAGGCACTTGGTGTTCTTTGTGTGAAAGAGATTGTAAGGTTGCACGGAGTTCCAGTGGCTATTGTTTCAGATAGGGATGCCAAGTTCACTTCGAGGTTCTGAAAAGGACTTCAGGCTGCGTTTGGTTCATCGTTGCACTTTAATACGGCATTCCATCCACAGATGGACGGCCAGTCGGAGTGTACCATCCAGATCTTAGGGGATATGCTTCGAGTATGTGTACTTGATTAGGGAGGTAGTTAGGAGGATCACCTTCCACTGATTGAGTTTGCCTACAACAACAGTTATCAGGCGAGTATTCAGATGGCTCCATTTGAGGTATTGTATGGTAGACCTTATAGATCTTCTGTTTGTTGGACTGAGGTGGGCGAGACAGCTACCTTAGGACCCGACATAGTACTTGAGACTACTGAGAAGATTAAGCTGATCAGATAGAGACTACTTACAACTCAGAGCTGACAAAAGAGTTATGCGGATAGGCGGAGACGGCCGATATCCTTTGAGGTGGGAGACCATGTTTTTCTTCAGGTTTCTCCACGGAAAGGGTTGTTAAGGTTTGGGAAGAGTGTTAAGTTAACGCCACGATTCATTGGACCTTTTGAGATCTTAGACCTGGTAGAGAGGTTGCCTAAAAACTTACTTTGACACCGTAGACGGACAGAGTCCACAATATCTTTTATGTATCGATGCTATGGAAGTATGAGCCGAATCCATCTCACATTTTGAGTTGGGTTAATGTGGATGTTGATGAGGATGTTTCTTACGAGGAAGGACCAATTCAAATCCTTGATACACAACAGAAGGTGTTGAGGAACAAGACGATACCATTGGTGAAAGTTCTCTGGAGGCATCATGGAGTTAAAAAGGCTACTTCGGAGCTTGAACAGAAGGTTCGCTCCAAGTATTCAAAGTTGTTTTCTCCCTCAGGTATGGCTTGATTTCGGGGATAAAATCTTTTAAAGTTGGGGAGAATGTAATGTTGATGAATATATATATATATATATATATATATATATATATATATATATATATATAATTAGTTAGTGGGACCCACCTATTTATTAAGCAATGACATAGGGTCATTATAAACCCATTTTCTCTCATCTCTCTCATGCTGTTTCTCTCTCTTTCTCTGTTTTTTTTTTTTTTTTCTGTTTTTTCCCACAAACTTCACTCCTTGATTTCTCCCTCACCAAGTGGTATTTTTAGGTGCCATTTGCGGCAAATTGGAGAGCACAGCGAGATTTACGCGTAGGTGTAAACAATTCCTTATTTGGCTAACTCTAGGGATTTCGAAATTAGGGCACAAAATTTGAGGGTTTTTCTCCTCCTTTGAGGTAGGGGTTCTTAATGCACAATTTCTTACACTTTGGTGAATTTCTACTTGATTTGTTGCATAGCATGCTAATTTGTGTTGTTATTTTTTTTAGCATGACTTAATTGTTCAAAATGAAGTATATGTTTATATGTGTTAGTTGATGTTATATGAGAAAGCATGCCTAAATGATAAATTCCATGCCTATTGTGTGTTAAGTGTTGAATTTGGTGATTTAGAAGCATGATATATATATATATATATATATATATATATATATATATATGAATCTTCTATGAAGTATGTATAGTGTAAATGTTTAACTTGTAAGGAATAAATTTCTACATTGGCATGGCATTGAAATGTATGAAATACTCATGCACTCATTGGGAAAGAAATGGGAAAAAATTGATTTGAAAGAAATGAAATGAATTTTGGGAAAGAATTTTGAAAAGGATTTTGTGAAAAATCTGGCCGCCTAGGAGTTGCCTAGGGACCGCGGCGTTAGTGAGGCCTAGAGGGGACTAGGGATATCGCCCTAGTGTGGTTGGGTTACCTGGGCCCGAAATAACGCCATGGAGTTGCAATGGTCAAGGACAGTGGCCAATTCTCCTCTCGTGACGCCATGGAGTTGCCATGGGACGAGTTCACTAACGGTTTGAAAATGATAATGGAAATGGTTTTGGAAAATGGAGAGCGACATTACATGTCATGGCATATCATTGCATGGCATATTCATTTGTGGTATCGGATTAATGATGTGGTATTGTGGTTATATTTTTTCTCGGCATGGTATAATCCCAATTTACTTATTCCTATTCATTGTGTGGATTCATGGGGTCTCAAGAAGTGTGCCTTAGGCACTTCCTACTGAGCTTATGCTCACCCCTTCATTTTAAAATTTTACAGGAAACGGGAATGAAGTGGCGGATGACGTTCCACCACAGGCTTAGTATGGATTAAATGATCATTTTGTTATTTTTGTATCTAAGTCCCACTATTTTTGTAAAACTTAGCATTTTGTATTATGTACTGAGACTTATGGACTCTTGTTATAGTAGTTGTATTCATGGGCTGTAATTTTAATATAAGTTGTTTGAACGTTGTAAGACATCGACTTTTGATCTTAACCATATATTTTTGGAACTGTAATTACGATATTTGGATTAAACGGTATGTAAATGGTATGTAGTTGTTCCACCATGGGATGATCTATGTTGAAGCATAATGAATGGATGAAAGGGATGTTGAAATATAATATTTGTATTGTGTGTTGAGATAGGTTGGATAAGTCTCGATAGCCCAAGAGAGGCTATTGCATTTTTTTTTGCATTTAAGCAGGTTGTAGTAGGACCCCTTTTTAGGAGAGGTCATGTCAATTTTTTTTTTTTTTTGATAGTATCATTTTAGGGTCATTACAATTCTACCTTCAAAAATCATTAGCAAAATGAATCAAATTCTCTCCATGTTCCTATGGTCTGGCCAAGTTATTACTAAATGCAAGGCAAAAATTCCATGGATAGAGCTGCAGTTATTAGACAAATTTGGTCCCTTCTCACAGACCCTTCCAACATGCAAGTCAGATGGGCTAATGAAAATCTAATCAAACAAAGAAGATTATGGGACATCAGCATTGCCAGTAATTCATCTTAGTTTTGGAGGAAACTTCTTCATGGTAGGGACAGTGCAAGACTTTTTGTTCACCACAAGATCAACAATGGGCATAACGCTACCATTCTTTTTTTATCAATGGCTCCCATGTGGACCTATCAACCAAACTGTTTCTCTAGGCCCAAGGCAGAGCTTTTTTTTTTTTTTTTTTTTTTTTTTTTGCTGGCAAACAAACAACAGGGAAGAAACAACATCAAAGAAAGGATAAACTCCTATAAATATCCATATCGCGCTCTACTAGAAGGAGAATATCCATTGGGAAGTGAAGCAATAAAAAGTCCTGCCCAAGATGACTTCGAGATAATTTAGCAGTTGCATTAGCAACCTCGTTGCCATGCCTAGCTATTTGACTAACTCGAACTGAGGAAAAATCTCGAAGCAATTGAAGAATATCAAATTTGATAGCTTCCAAAGCTACATGACTTGAATCTGGAATCATCACTTCCTTGCAAAGCACCTGAGAACCACTTTCAAACCAATAGGATGAAATATGTAATTGATGAGCCCAAATGATAGCTTTTCTAAAACATTCAGCTTCAGCTGTAGTAGCATTAAGAGAATGAAAAGGGAAAAAAACAATTATATGAAGGATTTTCCCAGTTGACTCACGAAACACAGCACCACCTCCTCCAATGGATGTCAACTGGGAAAAAGAAGCATCAAAATTGCATTTGATTTCCCCTAAATTTGGAGGCAACCATTGAGATGTAGAACGAACTGAATTTAACTTACCCAACCTACTATTCATAGCACAACAAGATGGAGCCCTAATAGCATCCATAAATTCCCAAAATTGAGCACGAGCAATTTTAACAATGGATGTACTCCTTAAAGTCCTATTAAAACAAAGATCATTTCGCCCTTTCCATATGTTCCAACATGTGAAAGCCACCAAACCCAAGTTTTTAAGACCATCACTAGTGGATCCCCATAAAGAAATTAAGTTTGCCCACCAATCCGAAAAGGAGAGAGGAGAATAAGACATAAAATCAAATCTAAATGGGGACAACTTCCAAATATGGATAGAAACCAGACAAGAAAACAAGAGATGAGAAATGGATTCCTCAGCAAGCCCACAACGTTGACAAATTAAGTCCACATCTATCCTTTTATTTCTAAGATTAGCTTTAACAGGAAGAGCATTTTTAC
The DNA here is from genome assembly GCF_030987335.1 of Cornus florida. NCBI lineage: Eukaryota > Viridiplantae > Streptophyta > Magnoliopsida > Cornales > Cornaceae > Cornus > Cornus florida. Next base: position 53,896,336 of record NW_026775579.1, on the reverse strand, counting down.
ATCATCTCCAAATAAAAAACTTCACCTTTTCTATTGCCTTACAATTCCAAACACCTCTCCAAAATGTTTTAGAAACATTACCATTAACAGAATCCCCTGAACCCAAATCACGTCTCATTAATTGATGGGGAAACACAGGATAATAGGCTGACTTAACAGAAAATTTTCCAGAAGGCTCCTTGCTCCAAATCAACTGATCAGCCATATTAGAAAGACTCATTGGGCATTGCATGATAAAATTAGCAATATCTGCTGAAATCCATTTATTAATCTTTCTAGAATTCCAATTTTTTGAAGTTTGATCAATTAGTTCCGCAACATGAAGTTGGACATCCCTAGAAGGAGGCTTAGGAATAGGAGAAGAAAAATTTGGCACCCAATTATCAGTCCATATATTTATAGATTGACCATTACCACAAGCCATTTTGCACCAGAAGCAATAATCACTTAAGTGCCCCAAATACTCCTCCAAGCCTATGACGGATTAGAACCCAAGTTTGCATGAAGGAATTGACAATTATGAAAATACTTGGCCTTAAATAATTGATATGCTAGACCCTATTTGGAGGCTTGAAAATTCCAACCATGCTTAGCAAGCAAAGCCAGATTGAAAGCCTGAAAATCACGAAAACCCAAGCCGCCTTCAAATTTGCTTGCACACAATTCCTCCCATTTATTCCAATTAATTTTTTGAGAATTTAGATCATGACCCCACCAAAACCTTCTAATAATAGAGGTAATATTATCACATAATTTACGAGGGAGTTTAAAACAAGACATAGTATAAGAAGGAAGAGCGCTTAGCACTACTTTAATAAGAACAGCCTTTCCCGCGGGGGATAAAAGCCGTGACTTCCAGCCAGCTAATCTTTCATAAACTCTTTGAGAAACAAAATTAAACACATCCCATTTTGACCGCCCTATAATCGCAGGCATGCCTAGATACCACGCCCTTAAACCCTCCTCACAAATTCCCAAAATTTGACACAAAGACCGCTTTGCATCAAAAGAAAGATTTTTTGAAAAAAAGATTGATGATTTAGAAAAATTAACTTGTTGGCCAGAAGCATGCTCATACCTTTGAAGAATATTTTTGATATATTGAACTTCCACCCGAGACACTTGACAAAAGAGAATGGAATCATCCACAAAGAATAAATGAGAAATAACCGGAGCTTGATGACAAATCTTAACACCAAAAAGTACTCGGTGCTGACAGGCCACCTGAAAAACTCGAGATAAAGCTTCAGCACATAAAATAAAAAGGTAGGGAGAAAGTGGGTCACCTTGCCTCAGCCCTCGTGTTGGTTTAAAGAAACCCACAGAATTAGCATTGAAGAGCAGCAATGAGAAAGATACAATTGACACACACGTCATAATTAAATTAATGCAGGATGGAATCCAAATTTATGCAGGATTGCCTTCAGGAAAGGCCATTCAATTCTATCATAAGCTTTACTCATGCTCATACCAAGGCAGAGCTGGGGCATCAATACATACTCTAAACTTGCTTCTATAATTTCTAACGAACAGTGATCATGGCCTAGAAGTAATACCTCCTAGCTCCCTTTGTTAACCTCAACAACATTCCCAACCCAAACTCTACCTAAGACGATGTTATCTCTTGGAAACCATCTCCCAGTGGCAAATACCTCATCTCCCACACCATCAAATCCATGTCCCTGAACCACAACCCAGTTCATTGGCATTCGTATGGTTTAACCAAAATGTTCCAAAGCACTCCTTCGGCTTGTGGTTAGCCATACAAAAGAAACTTATAACCAAGGAGAAACCTGATCTAAATTCTATAGTGTTGTGTTCTCTGTTTTAGCAGGTATATGCCCCTTGTATACTGTAAAATTTTCTTCTCTTCTGTACTTGTAATTCTGCCTGCATCAAATAATTAAAAGACAAAAACAACTACTAAGCTAACTACCATTATCTATTCTTTGTAATTCAGTCTGCCATGCCTTTTTCTACATTTGTGTTTTCAGATTTTTTACTTGTTCTCTCTAAATTTGTTTCTATGCATAAGTATTATATATATTATGAAAGTGTCTTATTTCGAACTTTCAATTTGAAATGTGAGAGAGAAGTGATGGCCTTTACCTGTGTGTTATACTGCTACAGTGGTATCACACCCTTTCTCACATTCCAAATTGAGAGTTAAAATGTGTATCATTAATCATATCTTTGTAGCTGTAAACCTGTGTATTCCCTCATAGCTTCTCTTATTTTATTCACTTAATTGCAACAATTGAGACAATTGATAAAAAAAGCTGTCTTGACATTGTCATTTAAAAATACTATTGAAGGTTGTAGTCAATGAATTCAAGAGGTTGGCTCAAGAGGGTAAGTCATTTGGCTTGGTGACTTAAGAAGCATCAGGTCTAAGGTTCAACTCCTTGAACGGTGGTGTGTGAATACCAACTAAGAAAAAAAAGGTTGTAGTCTATTGATTAGGATATAGATGTGTCTAAGACTCTTAAGTGTCCAATGCATAGATGAAACTATTGCTTGCAGAGTTACGGGTAACTTCCTTGTTGAAATGACAAATAATTATCATATTTATCTCACAAGGCTGACAGAGTTAATATTCTGTTGAATATAAAAAAAACCACTTGTCTCACCTATTTAAATTGAAAAAATGAATACTCATAAAAAAGTTAAAAAAAATTGAAAAAATGAACGCAATTTACACATATTGCCTTTATAAAAAATACTAGGGAAAACATTTCTGTTTCTCTCACTTAACAAAATCTAGGATCCTATCCACCACCTGTTATTTCCTCGTTATCTAAGATGGACCCTAAATTCTTGTATTTAGCATAGGACAAAAAATATATATATATATATTTTGCTTAACAGTAGTATAATCTTTCCAAAAAAATTATGCCCTTACTTGGGAAAAAGCTGTGATGGTGCACAATTTAAAATACATATATATATTTTTTTGGCCCTGAATTATATTTGTTTTTCAATAGAGGGAAAAGTATATTGCTAAATAGCATAAAAACATCAGTTGTAAGGAATGACAATATATATAGTCCACAAAAAAACACTACAAATTTACATTTCTAAAAGGCCTTAAAATGACAAAGTAGACGCAGCACGGTGAATCAAAGAAAGAGAATAACTGAAATGAACATTTGACCCAATGTGAACAGACCAAGAAAACAGAGTGGGATGTTTTAGGCAACCAAACACGACGTCGTGTTGTTTTGACTTTTATTTATTTATTTATTTATTTCGTCGTATATCAAAATTTTGTTAAAATTGGTTCATTTTAATAAATTTAATAGAATTTTTTTGCATATTCAAGTTAATTAATTTTAAAACGTTGCCGTTATTCTGTCAAAATTTTAATAAAGTACGAAAATTGACTATCTTATATAATTCTTTAAAATTATGTTTTTTAAAAGGATTTGATATATATATTTTAAGTAACTTTCAATTCAGAGTTTTAGTTTTGCACATCATGAAAGCTTCGTATTTTATTTTTAGAACATATTTTTGTCGAAAATTTGTCAAATTAGTGATTTTTCAAAAATTCCAAAAGGCATACTATTTTAATTAAATTCTCAATACTTTTTCAACTTAAAACATTTTGCGAATGCTATTTTTATAACCCAAAAAAGTTCTTTGAATCATGGGTTCAATCTAAATTTTGTTCGAATTGCGATAGTGTCACAGTTTTGCATATTTTTTGTATTTTTGATCATTTAGGGTAATTCATGTTTTGGCATCTTAGTTAATCATTTAAGGTTTATTTATATTCTAAAAAATTAAAAAATAAAAAATTAGTTACATTATAACCATCGAATTTCCAAAATAGCTCCTTTTTTTATCGAGAAAGTTTTATTTTTCAAATCATTTCAATAATGAAATCATTTTTCACAATTTTCCACCACTTTTAAAGTTTATTTTCATTCTAAAAATTTCATCTTTATGGCCTTTCAAACTCTCAAAATTTAATTCAAAAATAAGAATTTTGACAACTTTTCCTATTTCACAGAATGAACATATAACTGCATCATTTTAATCAATCACAAGGAGCATGTCTAGGACACATTATTAAACATACTTGGGTGCGTTTAACTTCTAGTCACATCATTAAAACACGGTCCTTTAAGTCCATAAGACATTAACCACTATGTCAAAAATTCGTCAAAGGCTTTTCAATGTATCGTAAAGCACCATTTTCAAAACTTTTCTTAAGTTTTTTCCAAGGTTCATCAATCTTGGGAATGGATTCTCTCCAAAAAAATTTATCTCCTAATATCTACAAATATTTAATCGTACTGCTGTTAAGGAGCCACATCAACAACTTAATTAACTAATAAATATGGTATCATTTCAAGAAAATTTGTCTCCTGACATCTACAAATCTTTAATCCTACGACTGTTAAGGCGCAATATCAACAACTTTAATTAACTAATAAATACGTTGACTTACTAACATTGAAGAAAGCCATATAAATCCTTGCGTGCAAAAGAGGTCTCAAACATTTGATAATTCAATTTAAAAAATTTCTTCAACATAGAGGAAATAAATATGTTAAAATAAATATACATGTTAAAAGGCTAAATAAATCTAACTACTGGAGTTAAAAATGAGAAAATGGAAAAAGAAAAACGAAACCTTCCCATCAAATAAAACATGATCGAGCCAAATGAATAGGACATGGAAAAACAAAAAGAAATATGAATAATTTTTTTAACTGCTTGAAGAAGAGGGATGATGCAAGGAGAAATAAATTACAAGGAAAAAAAACTTATTCAATAAAAATTGAAATATTATATATATATATATATATATATATATATATATATATTTATGATTCAACTAGCCTAGATGTTGCAGTGGATAAAACTCTAGAAGCTAGGTAGAGGAGATCTAGATGAGCTTTGAGTAATTTGATGTACCAAGATCTTAAAATACTTTCTCAACTCAGAAAAATCTGTGAATTCTTTCAAACCTTAAATTGTAAGGAATAAAGATTGATAATTGCAGAGGGAAATCGAAAGATGAAGCTTAATGGTAATTGTTATATTGGATATATATATATATATATATATATATATATATATATATACACACACATAATATTTCAATTTTTGTTGAATAAGTTATTTTCCTTGTAATTTATTTCTCCTTGCATCATCCCTCTTCTTCAACTAGATGTTATTCATAATTTTTTTATTTTTTCATATCCTTTTCATTTGGTTCCATCATGTTTTAATTGATGGGAAGGTTTCATTTTTCTTTTCCCATTTTCTCATATTTAGCTCCAGTAGTTAGATTTATTTAGTCTTTTAACATGTATATTTATTTTAACATATTTATTTCCTTTATGTTGAAGAAAAATTTTAAATTGAATTCTAAAATGTTTCAGACCACTTTTGCAATGTTAGTAAATCAATGATATATGGCTTTCTTCAATGTTAGTAAATCAACGTATTTATTAGTTAATTAAGTTGTTGATGCGCCCCTAAGTTGTTGATGTGGTGCCTTAACAACTATAGGATTAAATATTTGTAGATGCTAGGAGACAAATTTCCTTAGAGAGGATCTGTTCCTATCAATCTTACCACATCAATTTTACATTCAAAAACATTTCCTTTAAATGTGTTTAGATACTCACTTTTCAAAACAAAACTATGTTGGAATTAAGATAACTACCACTAGGTCAAACCTTTTTTTTTTTTTTTTTTAACTACGTTTGATCTAATTCTTTCCTTTTCATGTTAGCTCTGTCCCTGGTTCTCGGCTTAAAATGACAATTCTAGATGATGTTCAAATATTCCTTCAAGCTCACCCACATAGCGACCAAAGTTGCTCACCCTATTGATGTTCATTTTCACTTTTGGTTGGATGTTCCTTTAAGTGATAGTGAGGCTCTGTTTTCATATGCCTTTTTTTTTTTTTGGTCATGTTAAGATAAAATAAAAAATTACATATGTCTATGTATATATAGGCATTACAAAGAACCCTAAGATCCAAAATAGTTGTACAAACATAAAAATTCAAAAATGGCTGCTATGCTACTGAAACATAAAACTGGCCTATGTCTAGAGTTGTAAAGGCAACTTTTGCTCAATCTAACCATGCTCCAAGACAACGGATTTTTATAGGTAAACATAGTCCTAATACTAATTAATAACAATTCCAAAATTATATAGAAAAATTCTAAGATTTATATATCCCTACTGTAACGACCCAAACCTGGGGGATCTGAATCGTCACACAAGTCATTACCCGAACCTGAGGTCAATTATGGGCAAAATCGTCATTTTACGTCATTTGATGCCTTAGAAGGTATATTAGTGCCATACTGATTTGCTATGATGATACTTGAATGAATAAGACCCATTACCATACTTAAAATTCAACTCGGAAGTCCAAGAGTCATAAGGGTAAAATGGTCAATCGACATGGCCGTCGCAAAACTAACCTAATTAAAATACCTAATAGGTCTATATAAGTAATATAAAACATAAGGAAACCTCCCATGGAGTTCCAATCTCAAAAGGAATAGTTTAGAAACAAACCAACACTTCCTAACATATGGAAAACTTGACTAGTCTTCACTAAAATGGACATAACTCTTTTTATATTTGGGATCTTATGATAAGACTTACACCATTGGAAAAATCGTTTCGACCTGGTTTGTTTAGACATAAGAACAACCAAATTCAGAGTTAAAACGAATGAGATATCACTGTTTACAGTCGGAGCGACAATGCTAAGGTTGAGTTAGTGGCTACGAGCGCTCGAGAATTGAGCTACGAGCACTTAAGGTTAGCCCATAGCGCACTGCCAGAATTATAGAGCGCTCGTCCCCTATCCTTGGAGCCCTCAAAGGGCACTAAAATGCCACAAAATGCCTGTTTAGGGTGCCTAAGACCTTGGGGACCTCCTTGACATCAACCATAGTCACAAACTAAGTCTAAAACTCATCCTAAACACCATATAAACATGATATAAAGCATAAAATTGATAAATCCTAAGAATGTGTGTAAAACAAGATGGAAGAAATACTTAATGGTCGCATGTCCTCATTATGCATCATGACCTTATAGTGCAAGATATCAAATACATGAGTTTACAATTTGAAAGAACGAAAATACAACTTAGGGTTCAAAACCCTTCAAATATACATTCAGATACATATACACTAAAGTGAATCTACAACTACTCGAAACATCTCATCAACTTCAAAGTAAAGAGGTGAGCACCACGACTCAGTAGAGTATGTCTAAGACAAAGCTCTTAAAATTCCGTGTGTAAACACATATAAAAAAGAAAGAATAAGGTAAAGGGATCATGCTATTATGGGGGAAATAACAGAGTCAACAATAACAATACATGGCATTAGCAACAATATATATATATATATATATATATATATATATATATAAACTTAACCACATTCATATATACAAGTCCACTACAAGACTAACAATGCAATCATTGCTTATGTTATGAATCCACCCCGAACCAATCCCATGATCTCATCCTACACACAATAGCACTTTCCCAACCAATCCATCTCACTAAACAAATCCACACTAGAGGCCGCTAACTCCAAATGGCACAAGTATACCACTTGTCCACAATTTGGAACACTAAGTAGCTATCCCTAGCGTGAGACCACCGTTTATCCAACCATTTGGGGTCTAGCTACCGAAATCTAGGAAACAAGACCACCGCTTGTCTTCCGTCCAACTTCACTTACTTGAAATCCCATCATTCTCACATTTCTTTCTCTTACACACATCATCTACCCAATACATGCATGATGAATGCTAGCATGTAAGCTTCATTTGACAACTTAGCAATGAACAAGATTTTAGCTATCATCATGAATCAAGGATATCATCAAATACCCACTTAGTCACATTATACATACATGCTTTTATAACACAAATTCAATATTTACCAATTCCTACAACTTTAATATGGATTGACATTTAACACAATTGTCATAAGTAAGCATGCTAGCAAATTGTTCAAATAGTCACCTTAGCATATAAATTTGTACAATTTCATCATGTTAAACATATTAACCAATCTTTACACATAGATGAAATGTAATCACATCACTAAGCATCCTAAAGGCATGAATTTTTATATAGTCAATCAAAATTTTACAACAAGGATACATAGCATGCTGTATCATGAAATCAACATATAAATACTTACCCAAAAAAAAACCAAGACTCGATGAATTAGACACCCCTACCTCAAATTAGGGTAAGAACCCTAATCCCACTGAAATCAAAATGCCTCCCTTACGAAACCAACTTTGTAGGATGAAAGAGGAGGTGAAGGAGATCAACCTTTTCTCTTAAAGTAACCCCAAAAGCCTCCACCCTTACCTTCGCTGAAATCTCAAAGTGCTTGAATGGCCTAAAAAATCACCTCATCTTGTTGATTAAGAGGTGTTATACAACATCTCTAACTAGCCCCTCTTCCAAATCCTATCTCCAAGAAACCCAAAAATCCAAAGTAGCTCAAATCTCTAATTTCTTTCTATTGGTGTGTAAATTAAGAAGAAGGAGATAAGTAACTTTTCCTTCTTGAGCACTCTCAAAATGAAAGGTTAAGGACTTCAAATTAAAGCTTTTCTAAACTCATTCATGGAAGGTGATATATAATTAGATATAGAGAGAGAAAATGTGAGGAGGAAGATGATGAATAGTGGCCAAACATTTCATATATATAATTGTACACAACTTCTTGCTAATTACGTCATTTAACCCAAATTTTCATAGCTAATTACTCACTTCCTCCAAACAACTTTCATAAAATTAAGCTAAGGCAACATCTCACCGAAATGATAACAATAATGCCTTCCAACGGCCTTTCATTTAAGCCTTCGCCATTTTCACACAGTCGGGCAACCCCGGACCCATATGGGACCTCCTAGTCCAAAGATCCAAAAATAGCCATAATGAACTCAAGTGAGTTTTATAAGGGTTTTAAACCCGAAGTAACATTCAAACTAACTCTCGAAACACTGTGGCACGCATCCCCGTACACCATTAAAATAATAAATAAAAAAAAATGGTCGAAAAAAAAATCAAAAAAATCTAGGATGTTACACCTACCCATTTTATAAGCATAAGTGAGAGCCATGTGTAACTCATGCGTATGAGCAATGTTCGAATCTCTGTCAATTCTCCCCGGTTAAGAACTCTTCTCCAAAGAGAAAAGTTGATAGTATGGCTTACGGCAAAACGCATCATCAATACTCCATATGATATTAAGATATGGATAACATTTTCATCGAACAAGATAATACGGAATATTTTCAATATAAGAAGCATCATTGTGATGGCCAAGATTATCTTTGATCCAATCCATATACCGTGGCAAAATGGTAAGAGGAGAAGGGTTTGTGCTAGAGAAAATGTAACTCCACATGTAGGAATAAAAGCTAACAAAACATTAGGCTTTGAGGTGCCTTGGTTAGTGACGAATGTAAAATTGTGGATCTCGTACAAAAAATAAAGAAAACCTGCAAACACTTAACTAAAAATGTATAGTAATAAGCAGGGTCAAACCACACATTCAATATGAGATTTCCTTATACAACTTGAATTCAAAACATCAATTAAAAGGGTGGAAAAATAATTTTTTTATTTTTTATTTTTGAATAATGAAATTAAAAAAAAGAATTAATACTAAAGAAAACAAAATTTTCAAGGAAGTAGAATCCACCACCATAGATCAATATAAATAAATTGTTTAATTTCCTTGTATAAATTTTTCCTAAATAAACAAACACTTCACCAGTCCAATTAGAACTTGAAAAGATGAAGGAGAATATAACATTAAACACTTAGATATTTATGAGTGATGTTCTTGTAAAATCTCTTCGACTACCTCTTGCTTGCTAGAGAGAATAAATAGTGTCAGGCATTCTCCGTATTTCCATTAATTGGCATAAAATGAAGAATCCTTCCTTTATTTCTCTAGTAAAATGTATTGTAAATAGTGGTAGCCATTCTTCGTATTTTCACTACACTATATGTACACTTTGGCATATCACGAAGAATGCTCCTTCTATTTTTTCTAGCATCTAACCTTCATCGAAAGGTTTATATCATTGAGATTCACAAAGAATTCTATGTAGAGGAATAACTAATACAAGAAATAAAAAATATTTATTTAAATATAACCATGGTAGCTTCATCACTCCCTTGAGAGAGATTATTATACTAAAATAAGATCAAGAAAAGAATAAATGAAAACATAACTAATTTTGTCGAATGAGAAAAAAAATAACAAAAATAAATACATATGGATTGAGCTTCCTCCACTTTCACTTTTTTCCATCACTCTGATTATATCCTTCTCCCGTTCTGAGAGTCCCTGTTTATAGAGTTTAGAAGAGAACACCTAGGAGGGAAAAAGAAAATTTTAAATTTTAAATTACAAGAGGGAAAATAAAAGAAAATAAAAAATAATTGGTAGAATCCGGTGCTTTCTAATTTGAACTGATATTTGCTACTAATTTGATGGAGCCTCAATTTGAATTTGAATTGCTGATATTTTTCCCACCAATCCAATTTTGAATTTGAATGCCTGTGTATAAAACAAATAGAGCAATTGCAACCAAGTCTTGAAGTTAAGACCTCTTGTGAATTAGGTTATACACTGGACCATCTCTCCTACAATGCTTCTGGTGTTCTTCTTCAGTTATAAATAAACTCTCATCCTTTTTGCAGCCATAATTTCTCACATTTTGTGTCATTTTTTCCTCTTTTCTTCTCATTCCAAAATTTAGATCTATAAAACATAAAACCTATATATATATAATAATACTTAAATAATATAAAATACTAATAAAATATTTATTTGAGTACATAAAATAATGGGTTTTGTGCACCTATGAGTTAGGTGACAAATATTCCACTTGAAAAGTTGGACTAATACTAATGGCAAGTCAAATGAATATGCATTAGGTTTGGATTTATAAATGATGTGAAAATATCCAGTAACTCGGGTTTGTAATGTCTTGAATGATTTGTGAGGATAAAGTTAGTGTAAATGAATTAGAACACAATCTCCTTTAATGAATGCATGATTCCTATTATAAGCATGTTCAACAAATTCATAATTCGTATTATAACTCAAGTCAGTTTCTTGTTGCTTATTGGCATGAAAATTATGGACAAGCTGAACAAAAGAATCAAGAAATTCAAACGAATACAAATGTAGATGTGATAGAATACAATCAATGGACTGATATGACAAAGAATTACAAATAATCTCGAAAGAACAACTACCAGTACTACACTCATTGGTCAAACCAGCATAAGCAAACTCCATGATAGGCAAAATAAGTCCCACACATTGAGGCGATTTACCACAAGACGCTCAATCAAACATTCTAGACTTTGATTGATAACATTAATTTGTCTATTAATCTGAGGATGAAATGTTGAGAAAAAATTCAGATTCATTCTTAACAATGCCCAAAGTGTTTTTCAAAAACTGTTTTAATACTTGACATCTCAATTTGAAACAATGGACAAGTGGAATTCATGAATTCGAGCATTTTTTGCAAGATGATCTTTAATGAATCCTTCCTGTAAAAATCCATTTGTTGTTTAGGTCTAACATATTCCTTAGTAAACCATGATCCTAGAACCATTCACTTGTTTTTTACAAGGCTATGCATAAAGCAAGTCATGGACAATCATGGTGGAATAAGAATGGTCAAGGACAAAATTCCAATATAGAACTGAAATTGAATGAAATAAATAAAACTATGAACTACTAGAATGCATAAGCAAGAAATTAAAAATGCAGTGAAGGTGTATATGCCGAAATTCATGCATATGGTGGGAATGTTACAATAATGTGATACGAGTGACAACAGGGACAATGGTTAATTTAATATAAACGATGTTAGGAATTCACATACACAGTTGGCAAATAGAACAGATAAAATCACACATATAAACAAAATGAGATTTACGTGCTTCAGTAAATTACTTACGTTCACGGGCGAAGAATTGTTGAAAATTTATATATATATATATATATATATATATATATATATATATATATAATAAAAATTATTTTATGGTCCTATGCACTACGTTTTCTAAAGTAGGATTGCAATATAATTCTTGATACTTGATAGATTGGGTTGTACTTTCTAATTTGGTGGTCTAATTGGGAGTATGGTTTTATATGGTTGGATTGTGGTTTTTCCAACTTATTTGGCGTGATTTAATTCTAACCATTAATATCTAAATTTCCATGATAGGAAGGGAGACTTAGGTATGCTTGTTTGTAGAGAAGCCGTCTCCCCCTGTTGTTGTTATATATAAAGGTTGTAAAACTCTTATTCAGATCCTATCATATCAACAACTTTCAGAAGGGGGTAAAACGCTCTAATTTTCAGATCTTTCAAAGGGCATTAAGGAATTGTCAAAGTTATCTAAAGTTTAATCTTCTAATCAGGTATGATATCGAAAACCTCTCTTTAATTTTTGATCAATTTTAATTTCTGCATATTATTTATTATTTAAACCTAATAATTGATATCAGAGCAATATTAGGGTTTAGATTTTATAGTAGAAGTCAAGATGAAAGAATTGAATATATTTTATTATTTGTAGTTGTGCAATTGAAAAGAATCTATTCGGTGCATACATCCATTGAGTGTATTGGTTTTGCACTCTTGCTTGAATTTTAATTTGTTTCAGTTGATTCATTATTGTTCATGAGGTTATTTCGGTCTAAAGTGATTTGAATGTTATATGGCGTTGATGGTAATCAGGTCTGTTCTTGAAATAGTATTTAATCCCAAGTAATCACGCACTGGACTATTTTGTGCATTTGATTACTATTGCATTGAGGTATCTTGTAGTCTTAGAATTGGCCTTTTGTGTGTGTGAACAAATGTGCCAATTGATCTTGTGCATGTTCACTTTTTTATCCCTCTTTCTTTAATTTCATGGTGCGCTTTCTTTGGATGTATTGCCATGAAGATGCATATGGGTTTCTTCCTACGAAAAGTTTCATTGTTTATGGATTTACAGAATTTTCACTGATTAATGAATCAAAGTTTATAGACACATTATTTGAGTTTCGGTATCTTCACAGCCGTGCATGGGTAATTTAAGAGTTTTTAATAACTTTTGTTATTGTTTTGAAGAAACCCACTTGATATCAATTTTTTGTCCAGTGGTTTTAATTGATTATTTTTATTATAATGATCAATTAGTTTTTTCTTTAAAACCTAGTTACAGAAATGGAAATTGTATGCATCAAGATAGTTTTTATTTGAAACAAGAATAACTAATGATTAGGAATTTTCCTTTTCAATTCCATTTGCATGACAAAGGAGCAAAGTTCTTTTCACCATAAATATATATATGCATTATATTGTATATATAACAGTACAGTTTTTGTATAAGTTTTTACTAGGTATATTGCATCAATAAAGTGGTAATTGATGAACACTAAAATATAAATGTTATAAATTCTTCTTAGAATTTATTTTGTGTACATGGATTAATATGACTATTTTTGTGTACATGGAATTTAGCCCACTTGTGCATATAGTCATTCCATATCTCAACCTGGACTTTGGTGCATGACTTAATACTCAAATAGTTTATATATACATTGTGCAAAACAAATCATTCCCTAAATTATTTGATGTTGGGTTGAAATTTTTTTATTCATGTTATATTACATGTACAAGTAATTTTTTGATTGAATATGAGGCTATATGGCTCTGTAGCCACACCTTATGTCGAGTGCTTTTATTAAGTAATTCATGATACTTGTTCAATTTTAAGTTGAAAAACTTATGGGGGCTTGCGTGCCATAAACAAGTATTATTAACCTAATTGATTTAAAGATTCAAGTACTTTAAATTGTTCATCGGATATATAATATACATGCGTCAAGTTTTGTTAATTTATTTTAATTAAAATATATAAAGAATTGAGATTTTTAAATCTTGATTGATGTGTATGTTATTATTATATTGTTCAATGTAATTTCTTAAGATATATGAAAAAACTTTATTTTATTTATATTAAAGTCATTTATATTGCAGTGAAATCAAGTGTTCCATAATATTTGGGTTTAGTTTATGTGCATTATAAATAAATTGTTGAACTTAAATAAATGGAACTTTTGCAGTTTAAGATCTTCCTTGGGGTTTAGGAAGAACGGTAAAGTGACCGTTTCAAATGTGGTAGCCAAAGTGGGTGAAGCTGCCAAAAGGTGACACGGTCACGGAGGTTATTATTTTTTTAAAATTTTAAGATATTGGTCTTATTGAGGTCTCATAGTGCACTTACCTACATGAGGGTGTTAATTCTGCCAAAAGGTGATCAATGTCTTAGTGTGGAATAAGTGAGTAGAGTATTTGAGGGTACTTAAATTATAACTAAATAACCCTCTTGCCAAAAGGTAGTGGAAGTGTTTAGCAATAATTCAAGTATAATCAAATAGGTTTATGTGCGATTTTATTGTAGGTTTTGGGGTAAAGTAAAATCTAAAATTCTGTCAAAAGGTGATTTTTAGATGGCATTGTATTTGTTCCTACAGGGTGGATGGTTGTTACACAAAATAAAACACCTTAAGAAATTTGGCTTAAAACCCCAAGCACGAATTAAAGTAATAATCTCTAAAGGTATGACATATTATTTTATATGTTGTTTATGTGGTGTTATTCAATATAAAATTTATTCAGGTTACAGACACTTCTGCAATTTAAAGATAGCTGATAGAGATTGAACCATTAAACGGTTTAAATTATATTGCTTAGAAAACAGGTTTTGATATTATATTGGGTTTGTTGGACTGCAAGTCTGTTTTTTTTTTTTTTTTTTTTTTTTTCAGGAAGAAACCCATATGCCCAGTGTAGAGTCTGCTTAGGTAGAAAAGTAGTTGCATTTTTATGTGGACTAAAGGTATAGCATGACATTAGGTTAGTTTATGCTTCTATTGGTGATACTATTCAGGGTGGTATTCTGGTTTTTGATACTGCCAATGAGCTTCTTGATTTTATCAAGAAATAGTTAATGGGCATTAAAAAACAACTACAATACTGTTATTTGACATGGTTTATGTTAGTCAAATACGATGGCAATAGTTCAGTGAAGGAGTACATCTATATGATGTACAAGTTGGTTAATGATCCGAGATAGTAAGGAATCATATTTGATGATAAGTTATAGTCCACATGGTGATCTATTCTCTGCTTAAGTTAATTTTTTCAGCTTTTTCAAGGTGAATTATAATTCACAAGAAGTTAAATATGGCATTAGCCAGCTGTTAGCACTTTGTGTGATTGAAGGGGAGCGACTCAAATGTGTTAAAACTGAGTCAACTCATCTTGCCGTGACATCAAGAATAGTTTCATGAAGAAGCTAGGTGACAAGAAAGTGTAAAAGGCTAAAAAGAATAAAGAAAGGCAGAACAATACATGAAAAGACATTGATCATGGAATGATAAATGTTGGTTCTTGTAATACTCCTAGTTTTCAAAAGGATAAAACTGGAATTTAATTTTGATTTCTTGGGCATTTTTAGTTATTTACGTGGTTATGTGTTTTTGTGTTTAATTGGTTATTTGTTTAATTGTTTAATTGAAGTATGTGTTTAATTTAATTATATGATTTTGTGGGTTTGCTTTAATTGTTTAAATTGATTTAATTATTTATTTATTTTATTTGTTTAAATGATAAAATATGTTTTAAATTAAATTAATGTTTTAAACAACGGAGTTGGGTTTGGATATGGGATTTTATAGTACAGTTATTACTCATGGATAGATACACACACACACACACACACACACACACACACACACACACATATATATATATATATATATATACATATATGTGTGCATAGGATTAAGTTAACTATTAAGATTTATTAATAATTACATTTATACTGATTTATTAGTAATGATATTAGGGTTTTATATTTTTAGGTCATAGCCGACTTAGCTATATGATTAATTGTTTTTTACATCTCCTAATATAATTAGAGTTAGGGTTATGGTTGTATAAGCCTATATAAATACTTGTATTAGTCTGCTAAGGGTTTTTAGAACCCAAGTCACGTAGCAGTGGAGGCGGCGAAATACAGAGAGTTGTGAAAGGAAAACAGAGAGAGGAAAGTTAGGGTTTGGCTAGGGACAAGAGCTGAACCAAGAAGGGATTACTTCTGGGTTGAACCAAGAGCAACGGAGGTGTTGAACGGTAGTCCAAAATCTGTCGGAAAACTCAGAGACGATGATTTAAGGTTTCAAAACTGAAATCAAAGACATGTCTCTGTTCTAACTCTTTCCCCTAAACCTGTGTTATGTGCATGTCTAGGTAGACCCCAGGGGTTTAATTAATGTTAAAATAAGTCATTTATGCATGTGTTAACTATATTTAATTTTGGTGAATTAAACTGGGTTGCAAGTTCTTATAGTTCCGTTAACTGGTGCATGTTATATTTGAGTTTAAGCTTAGTTTATTTGATGTCGTTGATGCATGTCGATGCCTTATAATTAATCTAGGACATTAATTGAACACTTGAACAAGATTTAAAATAATTACGGAGGCCTGGCTATCGCCGGAGGCGAGGGAAACGAAGAAGAAAACGCGAAAAAAGCTTTATATAGTGAGAAAGAGGGCTCCCAAAAGGAGGGAGCCAGCTCCCTCATCAATGGAGCCAGCTCCAAGGAGTATGGAGCCAGCTCCTAGCTTTATAGAGCAGGCTCCCTAAGTTAAGGAGCAGGCTTCCATGCCAAAGGAGCAGGCTCTCAATTTGTGAAAGTCTGCTCTCACCCAGAATTGCGTACTGTCAGTTTTAGGGTGTTGTTTGGACTGTGCAGGGTAGTTCTAATTCGTTTAAAATGCTTGGAATGATGCTTATGATTGTTATAAACCTGTAAAAATATAGGGAAATAATAATTCATAAATGGATTAAGGAACGGACAGTGTGAAATTAGGGAAAAGTCCTACATGTCGCACTCTGGTTGTTAAACAACTTACATACTATAACTTGGAGATTCTTATATAAATGATTTTATACTGTTTAACCATATTGAAACAAAGTTATAATTATAGTGAACTAATTGAAAATTACTATGCTTGGTTTGGATTAAGTTGGGGTTTAATTTGTTATTAACCGTATCAAGTAATGAACTGTTTAGAGAATTTAAATGCCTAAACTTACTTTAGCCATTTAAATAGTTGAAACATGATTTTTAGATTCTATAATGAGCGTCTAATATCATTATGTATGTATTAATCTGTATGGATGCAAGTGGTTTAAATTGCTTATGTTGTTCTAGTAATTTTCTGTGAATGGTTATCAAATTCTAATCATGTATCAGTGGTATATATTAAGCATTTAAAATCTATACCATTTTTATTATGCTTTTTAAGGATTAATTGATTTAAGTTTCAGCATTTAACGCATCAATTGTGGGACTGGAAATATAAGCATGATAATTGGCCAATGTTATTATGCTTGCTATGGAATTAATTGCAGAAAACATTTATTTATGTTCTGTCAATTATATGGATTCTGTGGATTAGTTGGTATTTGCATTCATTACCTGTATTATCAACTACTGAAATGTAAGGATTGTAGTATGGAACGGTGGCATACTACTGACGGATTAGTTTCAAAATACTAAATCCTACCTATGTTGGAATAAGGGAACGGATTATAAAATAAATCCTAATTATATTTAAGTCAAAGAAGCTGCACAAGCTAAATCACTAATTGGATTGCTTATCATCTATGTTAAGTCAAAGAAGCTGCACAAGCTGAATGTCTAACTGGATTTCTTATGGATAGATAGGATAGGACTTTAAATATATTGTTCTGGTACCGCGATATGAGCTTGAGTCTTAGAGTCGACGGTTAGGGAGTATATATGCAGTAGGATGCGTAGCTGGCTATGTTGGTTGAGGTATACCCTATTAGGCTTAGGTACTCATGCCCACTTAGTTGCGTTTTGCGTGTTGCCTTCTATTCAGGTTGAGACCCTTTTCATAGTCCAGTAAAAGTCCCGTAGTGCGGATATATATATATATGTACGGACTATATAGTTATTGTTGAGCTATCTAGGATGTATCTGCGTATCGGGTTTCTGTATGGATCATAGTAAAATAGGACTTGCGTGTGGGCCTGACCCACTCTTTTATTTTTCAGGTGTTCGTCAGATTCAAGGTTAGAGCTTGGTCATGCAGAGTAGATATAGACACTCATTCCTCTAACTACGTAGGACTACTTTCATGTTTGGATTTAGATTTTATTTCAGTTGCTTCAATTTTCAGTTTGGAATATTATTAAGGGTCCACAGGATGGATTCCCGAGTTGTACAGATATTGGGAAGTTTGGAATTTATATTCATTTATAAAATTTGACGATTTTTAATTTAGAGTTCTTTCAGCATATTATTATTTTATTCCTATTTCATATTTGTATTCTGTGTTCGTATATATACTTTAATTGTTTGGTATCCCTCGGATCTGTGCTCGGACTTGATCACCCGTGGCTCTAGAATCGAGGGGTATCACAGTTCTGTAGCAATAAAATGACATCAAAAGAAAAAGGTTATTGTAGTGAAACAGAAAAACAAAGCATGAAAGAAAATTGCAATTTTAATTTTGAGCTTAACTTGGTAAAAGTATAGGTACATACATAGTAGATGGATTCAAGTGTGATCTTACCTGTTTCTTGTTTTTCTATAGACTCGATACCTTCTGAATAAAATCGTGCTTTGGTTAGAGATGATTCATCTATGATATGCATAGGATATTAGAGAATGTCTCTCAAAAAAGACTTGAACTCTTGGTTAAGGATGAGATTATTGGGCTACAAATTTTATGCGTTGGTTGTATCAAATGACACAATTTTGAGGCTAGTCGGTCATTTGGTCTTTTAGACTATATTTATACTGAATTTTGTGGTCTATTTCTTATTGTACCTCATTTTCGGTAAGTGTATTTCATTGTCTTCATTGATGGGTTCTCAAGGTATAATTGTGTACTTAATTCACCAGAAGTCCGAAGCACTTGATGTGTGTAAAATATACCAGACTAAAGTTTAAAGTAGTTGGGTATAGTGATTATGGTCTTAAGATCGGACTAAGGTGATGAGTTTTATTGGGAGAATGGTAATGAGGGTGTAAATCGTAGTACTTTCAGTACATACTTAAAAAATAGGGCATTGTGCCACAATACACCATTCCTAGTTCTCCTACGTAAAATAAAGTTACAGAAAAGAGAAAATGTGGGGATGTCTTATAAAGATAGAGTTATATAATGCAGATATCAAGGAAACCTATAGAGATTATAGGAATATGTCATGCATATTAAATAAGAGCGATGAATCCAGTGGGAGTTTAAGATATTGTAGTTTCTTTTTGCAGAAAAGTATTTTCAGCATCTATTTTATTTATTCCAAGCTTCATTCTACTTTCTTTAGTGATTTCAGTTAAAGCTCATATTCCCACTCTTTTAGTTATTTCTCCTTTGCTGACCTTTCTTTTAGTTTCCAATCTAATTCCTAAGCCAGTTTAGCTCAGGAGATCTTCTAGAGCTTGGAAGTATGTTGTAGTTGGTGATTTTGAGGTGTTTAGTGGATATAAGACAAAAATTGATAACCAAATGCTTAAGCAAAAGTTAAGTGCTGATTTCTTTGAGATTTTCTCCAGCTTCATTAAAGGACTCTTTAAGAATCATTCTTTCATTATCACTCATTTGTGGTTTAAATAAGTTTTACAGCAGTAGTATCCAAAATTTTGATACAGTGCTTTCTAATTGTAAGTTTAAAGAGAATGTTATGGATAAACGCATATACCTCAAGTTCAGTGGGAGTCATTTTTGTTTTCCTTGTCCTATATGTTAATGATATTTTGCAAGGTAGCAATGACATTTATGTGATACATGATATTGAAAATTCTATGTAAATTTTTTGACATGAAGGACATGAGTATGCAAAGTAAGTCCTTGGCATTAGGATCCATAGAGATTACGCTATAGGAATACTTGGACTTTCTCTAAAGGCTTACATTAATTAAGTATATGAAAATTTGTAATGGTGACCAAGCGTAGTAAGCCCATTGACATAAAGTACATTTTCAAGCATGAGAATGTTAAAGTTTAAAGATTTTCCCTTATAGTTACAGAAAGATTGTTGCAAATTCTCTTACTAAAGTCTTCAGCCGAAGAAAATAAAGTATTTTTAAAGCACGTATTTTGGATAGGTGTTCGAGAGTCATTATGTTATGATGTCCGATATTTCTTTTATATATGTTATATTGCAGTTAGTTTCTTTACGCCTTGTGGTGACAGTTATTTTTCCTCCAGTTTACACTTAATGGTGGCAGTTATTTGCATCCAAAATAAAGTTATTATGCATAATTATTATTATCTTTATATATATAGTTTATGCACGTGCTATTATGTTTGCCTAGGAATGGTATTTCACTCATAAGGTTGTTTGGGTTAGATGTGAGATTGACACCACATCGGTAAGTCTAAAATAATTATTAAAGGTTGTCTGAGAGTGATATTTCACTCATTCAGTTGTTTGGGCTAGATATAAGATTGACACCATATCGGTAAATCTAAATATAAGATTTGTCTAGGAGTGGTACTTTACTTATGAGGTTGTTTGGACTAGATGTGAGATTGACACCACATGGGTAAATCCAAACATAAATATTAAAGTTTGCATGTGGGAGTATTTCACACTCTACGAGGATAGCTTGGGCTAGATATGGGATTGACTCTATATCGGTAAACCCTCACACTGAACAGAAGGCTAGCGGTTTGCTGTAATATGTTCAGGTGACATATCGGAATGGTATGAAGCAGGACGGATAGTGAGATGTGCGTTTAAACCACATGAAGTTTGCACATCTCATGAAATATAATAAAAACCACTATATTTGCTTAAATCCTAGATAGAATCGGTTTTAAGACCATGGAATTGTTTAGACTAATATATTACTTGTCTACGTATTCATGATGCACTATTAAGGAAATTTATGGAGGAGAGTTTTCTAAAGTTTCAATCCATCAATTTCGATAATTGTGTTTTCTAAATAAAAATGAATGGCCACTCGACTTTTATAAAGTTTTGTTACAATTCATAGTGTCATTTTATAAAACTTAAAGTGCATGAACTAAGTGGGAGATTTTTAGAAGTTTTTATATATATAATAAAAATTATTTTATAGTCCTATGCACTACGTTTTCTAAAATAGGATTGCAATATAATTATTAATACTTGATAGATTGGGCTGTACTTTCCAATTTGGTAGTCTAATTGGGAGTATGGTTTTATACGGTTGGATTGTCGTTTTCCAACTTATTTGGTGTGATTTCATTCTAACCATTAATATCTAAGTTTTCATGATAGAAAGGGAGACTTAGGTATGCTTGTTTGTAGAGAAACCGTCCCTCCCTGTTGTTGTTATATATAAGGGTTTTAAAACCCATATTCAAATCTTATCGTATTGATAACTTTCAAAAGGGGATAAAGCGTTCTAATTTTTCAGATCTCTCAAAGGGCACTGTTCCGCTGGCGAAAAAGCGCTAGTTCCGCTTTCCAGGTGAGTGGAAAGTATGAGTGGATGTCGGGCATGCCAGGAACTGCTGTCGTTCCAAAGTGGATATCCGAACAACTATCCAGTAGGAAATTGCAGGGATCAGGCGATTAAATGAAGAACTGGAATTACCACCTTCAAGGGTTCTTTTTGCCTTGAAAAAGGACTTTCGGACTGAACTATGGCTAGTGGAAAAGAAAGCGTTATTGAAAGTGCAGGACTTCAAAGTAAAGTCCTAGAAAGTAGGAATAATAAGTGTAGAACTTGAATTAAACATATTGAAATTGCATTACATGAACGTAAAGATACATGAATGTAAGGAATTGAAGTGTTATTTTGCTGTGTGATTTGAACAGGGTTTGCAAGTTAGTCCTAAGTATTCTATTTATAGAGCTCCATGCATGCATTAACTAGGTGGGGCAACTTCAGCAGCTTCTACGTGGAATGGTTCTGGACTGCCATATGTCCCATGATTCCTCATCAGTTGTAACTTCTTCCATCTTATCCATCTTCTGTTGTAGACTTCAACCACGTCCTCTTTAGTTTTCAACGAATTTATGTCATGGGTAGTTTCAAAATGAATTCCCAGGTGTTCTCTTTGTCATTCAACAAGTGTCCCATGTCTTTGTCCTTCTTCCCCATGCCATCAACTCTTTTCCTTAATTTCAGACATAATTTCACCAACTGTTGCCTTATCGTCCATGATTCTTGATAACTTCCCTCGGTTAGTGGTAGTTCCCTTATAAAGTTCCACCACTTTCAACCGACGTACTCTCGTTTAGCCAGGTGTCCCACAATTTCTAGTAGTCTGTCCCTTCTATAGAACCTTCCTTTCATGGCGTCGTGATTTCTGACTTCTGATAAACTCCTCATCGTGAATAACTTCTATCTTAAGACTTTCCTTCTGAAGTTTGGAGTTCATGGTGCCATGACCACCTTAATTTTAGCAACTCCTCCATCGTGGGTAGTTTCCCAGAATATATTTGTACACATCTTTATTTCTCCAACCTACCTCCCTTTCCTCTGTAAACCACGGTTTCCTTGATTTTAGGCTGAACCTTGCATATTAATTTCATGGCGTCATGGTCACCGAGTTTATATCGTGGGTTATGGTTATTGCTCATTTCTTTAATTTTAGCAACTTCTCTTCAACCTTACTTCCTTTGGATTTAGACCTCATGGCTTCGTGTACTCCTTTTTCACGGTGATTCCTTAATCGTGAGTTAAGCCTAATATATATATATATATATATATATATATATATATATATAAAATTAAATCCCACGTCTTGCTAAATTTTAGCAACAGAAGTTGACTTGGCTGAACCATTGTTGAATTCTCCTAAAAAAAAGGAGAAAATTGCCTCCACGTCCCCATGACTTAGTCAACTTTTATTTAGATGGAAAATACCCATCTAATTGGTATCCTACTAAAATAGGATCTTCCAAATAAATTCAACTTTAACAAAATTAATCCATCGTGGCAAGTTTAATAAAGCTCGCCATGTGTCGATAAATTATTGGTTGGCTGACTTTAGCCTTCTCATGAAATTGTACTCATGATAATAACTCCATGCCATTTTCTTTTCCTTTTAGGACATTATATCCTAAATATGGTAAGTCCTAAAGGGACTCGCCACTATCTTTTAATTTCCCATAATTTAAATATTCCAAGGTGGAATATTTATCAATATTATAGTCTAACATGGCAAGTTCCATTGAAACTTGCCACGTACCTCTTTTCTATTTAAGGAACCACATTAACAATTCCATGTCACACTCTCTTTTCCTTGGACAATTAGAACATTAAATCAATATGGTAAGCTTTGTCAAAACTCGCCACTTGTCTCTTTTCCATTGGGTAAAATAATGGAATAAACATATGCCCCCTAAATTTCATGCCGTGTAGAACAACTTGAAAATAAGGCGTGGGTTTTGATTTCCGCCATCATGGTCGCTTGATTTTTCCAACCCTAACCACAACTAACTTCTCAGCTTCCATCATATTAATTTCCTTTAATCACCAATCTCCTAGATGCCGTGTGCCCCTAAAAGACCTATTCGCTGCTTCCCATAAAAATCTCTTTACTTTCCTTTTTTGAATTTCAAAATTCCAACTAAAACCCTTCCAATAGTACCCTTAGGTTTTTGGATACTCAAGATAATCATTAAAAGGAAACACGTGGCTGCTCCCCCTGCATATTCTGAGAACATCCTCTCCAACCACTGATTTTTGTATCTTCAAGGAGATCCAAACCATTTATGGCATAGAGCCGTCAGTCTTCTCAATCCTCATTATTCCCTCTTCCTTTTGAAAATCCTCCTCTAACTACCCCTCTTCAAAAGGCGTCCTTGGACTTTGAAAGATTTCTCCGTAAACGAATAAAATCTTCTACGTGTTATTCGGCTGGTCTCTTGATTCTACCCATGTTAATCTTTCCAGCTGCCAAACACATTCCGTCTCCCAATAAACCTCTCATCCATTTATGGCATTACACCATCTAGCTTCCAAAACCTTTTAAGACTTCTTTTTGAATTTTGAAAACCCAACCACCCATCCTAGGAAAACGCCCTCAGCTTTTACTTCCTTCCTTATCATTTCTATAGATATATATTCCCTTCATCCTTATCGTTTCTATATATATATTCCCTCCATCCTTATCGTTCGCCACCAACTCTCCTTCTATCATCTTTCCTCCTTCTGAAACCCTAAAGGACATCTCTACCCACGAAAAAATTACAGACCATGGCTCCCAAGAAACCTTCCAAGCCAACTACTAGCTCATCCCTGCCAGTTCCTTCTATTCAAACCAAAACCAAAATTCGAAGCCATAGTCACCAAGTTCAAGTACTCTTGAAGTCTCTAAACCCTGCTAGACTTCATCTTCAACCTCTGATTCACTTCGAAGACTCCTCAATTGGATTGGGTCCAGCCTTTGCCAATGTGGCCCCCTCTGAATTAGTCGAATTCTACCCTTCTAGTAAGTCTCCACTTCCTTTCGATTCAGAGTTCCCTTCAATTTTAAAGAAAGGGAAAAGAGTTAAACCCTCATTCAGCATAAGAAACTGGCCAATATATCGTTCATCATGGTCTTCATAGGTGAGTCGTCTTTCCAAGGACGAGAAAATTTCTTCATAGTGGAAGAAACAGGGCATCTATGACATTATCCAAATCAGTAAGTCCTCCATAACACTTGATCCGACCCTCCTCTTTCTAGCCCTTTTCTTTTGGTCTTCAACCACCAATTCTCTGCATCTTAAATGTGGAATGATGTCCCCCACTTTGATAGATATTTGTTGCATCACAGGTCTTAAGCCTCATGGAGATGACGTAAGTGCCACCTTCTTTGTTGAACAATTCCTCTTTCCACCCAAGACCACTGGAAGTAAGAAGTTTATCTCCTCCCATCTCCCTTTTATAAAACACTGTAAGAAAACCGGCCCAGTTCAAGAAGATGAGCACATTGCTTTCCTGATTTGTTGGCTTTCTGGCCACTTATTATGCGTTCCATCTGGCCAAGTCACAAAAGACTTTGTTCAAGTGGCGGTTTCCCTAGCCAGAAATGGAGACTTAGCATTAGCTCCCCTTGTACTTTCTCATTTATACAGAGGTCTTCACGATCTCCTTACTTCAAAGTTTTTAAGGTTCCAAAGCCCTTTCTGGTTGTTCCAAATGTGGCTTAAAGTGTACTTCCAAAATAAAACTTCACCCCTAATCACTCCAACTGGAAAATCCCTTCTGTGCCACTCTTTGGCAACCGCAGATCCTTCTCCTTTTAGCTTTGCTGAAAGCTTTGAATATTTCTACAATCAACGTGAGACTGGAAACGATGAGTTTTTTGGTCCATTCACTGCCATTGGTCGCATGCCATCATAGTTGGTTCCATCTCCCGGAGTGTCTACCAAGAAACATTCTGAAGATTGGAAAAATATTTGGGCCAGCTTCCTTATTGCTAGTGACCTCCATTACAGCACTACTCAACCTACTTTGAAGAATAGTTTATGTGGCATTGAGTTCTACAACCCAGCCCAACTAGCAAGGCAAATGGGCTTTACCCAAATGATTCCTTTGCTACCATGCAAATCTTACAACAGATTCTTTGACCAACATGTTCGTCTTACAGATACTGAATAATTTGTAGCGATTAACCAAGCCTACGCAGCAGAAAGAGCAGCTTTTAATTTCAAAGGCCATACTAGCAAGCCTCAATCAACCAATAAATTCGATGTATGGTGGTCAGCTTATATCTCCTCCACCCGAACCAAGAATCATAAAGCTATCTGTGATTCCATACTAGCATCTTTCAAGCCTCTGTCTCTAGGTATTAATGTATTTACTGTAAATTCCATTCCCTCTTGAAATCCATCAATCCTCCATATACTGAGACTTAGTTAATTTCAGATGAAGAAGAGGAAATACTCGAAGAAAGTGAAAAGGAAGAAGGTAGAGAGAAAACCACCACAATGGCTAGTAAAATTGAGGGTGTAGCCGAAAGTGGTGATGTAAGTATTGAAAGTCTTTCCTCAAGTGATGATAAAAAGGAGGAAGAAGAAGTGGAAGAGGAAGAGGAGGATGCTTTATACAAGGCAAAGGGAAAAGGAAAAACCTCTCAGGTATTTCAACGTGGCCGAACTTAACCGTTCCATATTCTGGACCTTACTTATACTTCCTCTTGCAGGGACTGGCCATTGTCAAAAAGGAATTTTAGCCCCAACTATCCTCTTCTGATGAAGATTCTTCTGATGGTGAAGTCGGCATTTCCAAAGGGCAAACCACTACTCAGCATTCCAGCAAAGCCCTAAAAATGCATAGCCCTTCTGGAAAAGTTATTAGAAAGGCTAAAAGGAAAATCATGCTTGAACTGGAAAAGACAGAAGAGTTCAAATAAACCGAAGACTCCCCAAAACACAAGAAACCAAAGTCATCCAAAGAGTTTGTTTTGGTAAGTTTCAATCCCTATCCTTCTCCATCTCATTACTTTACACTTTAAAATGTTTGTAACTTCAACTTGACCAATAGGACTCTACTATGGGACACAATTTCATGAATATCTACCTGGATCAACAAGTTGCACAAGGAGAGGATTTGGCCCTTCAAGCTTCAATTATGGAGAGTTTGACCATCAAGAATGAGAAAAGTCTGCCCATTCCAACTTCCACTATTGGAATATCCATTCCTTCTGGAACTGGTGGAACTTCTACTGGTCATACTCCTTCCATCCCAGAGGCAAGTCTTCATTCCATTACACTTCGCCTCCTTTCTTTCTTTCTATCTAATAGAAACTTGTTTCAATTTTAGGCAACTCCTTCCTTATCTACCTTAACCTCCTTTATGATGTAGAGGAGAGCCCTTCCAGCCTTAGCTGATCTTTACAAAGTGATCAAGGCCACCAATTCTTCCAGTAATTCTACTTTAAGTGCAAGTGTCCTCACATTTCCAGGACCTTTAGATGATGCTATCATGGTGGCTAAAGAAAAGTTGTTGTCTTATCTTGCCCACGATGTGGAGGATGTAGTCTCTTTCCACTCAAGTCTAGCCAGTACTATTATGACCCTCAAAAAACATTCTGAATTTCCTGAGTCCATCCAGGCTTCTTTAACCAAGCTGCAACACCAACTCCAATTCATTGTTGCCCATGTAAGCTCCAGTACTTCTATAGTTTCCGAGTATGAAAAGAAAGCCAAGCTCAGATATAAAGCTCTTGAGGATTTTCAACTCTCCTTAGAATCCTACCCAGAAATCAAGGATCGGGCTGAAAAGCTTATGATCAAGAAAGAAGAACTGGCCAAAGTTCAAAGGGAATTAGAACAAGTGGAACGTGAAGAACTTGAATTAGACCAAACAGCTAACGCCCTTGTCAATGCGTCCGAACCTTTAAGGAAAGAATGGGAAAAACGAGTTGAAGCCTTTCCTAAATTTGAGGATGCAAAGGTTAAAGCAGTGGCTGTTCTTAGAGAGGCAAGGAAAATTTGGAATGAACTTGGAGGTGTTCTTGCCTCTATCTGATCTCATATGTTTCTCTTTGTGGTTCTATCGTGTGGTTGTTTTTGGAAAACTTGTGGATAGGAAATAAGTAATGGGTACTTTGCATGGCCAATCCTAGGTTTAAGAGGCCATTTTTGAGTTTTATAATGAAATCCAGTATCTAATAAGATAACATTCTATTTCCCAACCCTTTGCATGTGCCTCTTTCACAATTTATAAGGAAAAGAAATTTCTAAGTCACTGAAACTAGAAAATTTCTTCACATATATTTATAATAAGGCATAGCCATATAATTAGCTTTCCATAACAAAGGAAATTCAAAGAAATAAAAGAAATTGCCACAATGGAAATGCATGTATATACAAGCAAGATAAACAATTTTCAGTATGATCAAAACCTGTAACACGTAGCGTAGCCAGTTCCTCAATAAAGTCTTCCTTACTTAGGAAATCAGCTGATCTTGAAAATTCAACTAAGTCTGCTTCCTAACTTTAGCCAATGTACTTTTCCAAGTACTTAGCTTTTCCTTCTTGGAATGGCCGAATGGCCATTACGCTTCCTTTCCAACTTTCCGGTTTACTTGGAAAGGAAGATACCAGCTATTTTACATGGCTGGTTGAATAATTGTGGATTTCCAGTTTTCATAGATGGAAGGGTGATATTCCTTCTTCCAATTCATTGCCCCCTCGGGGTCTGGAGGTTTGCGAGGAGGACGGATTTGTACATCTTTTGGCCAAATAAATAGTTGATTATGCTTTCTCCCCTAAACACTACTAGAAGTGGGTTTGGGTCTACTAGAAAGTTGTTGCTCCATCGAAGTTTCTTTGGAGTGAGTTTCCTTCAAACACCATTGGAAAGGCCATAGGTGGCCTTGGTTGCATGGTTGCAAATCGTTGAATGCTCACAAATGGAACCTCAAATTGAGGTGGTTGAACTATTGGTGGTGGAAGACATTGCACCTGAAGGTGGAACCTGAACTTGTAGTGGAAGTGGTTGAACTACTATTGGTGGAAGGTTCTACTCTTGGGATTCCACTTGAAGTGGAACCTGAACTGGTGGAATGGCTGCTGCTTTTGCATATTGGACAGTAGAACGGCTGATATGTTCCAATGTGGAATGTTCGCCCTTTCCATTGAATGTTACGAATTCTGGAATTCTGAAATTCCTTGGATACTCAACATCATCAGTGAACTCTGGATAGGGCTTTTTGTAAGTTGGCCTTCCACACCTTCGAGTTAGGCCAAATTCCTGTTGAAGGAATTCTGCAAATTGGCCTCTATCCAGCGCCATGGGCTGTGGAAGGTTATTGTCTGGCCAGCCTTGAGGAGGGTTGGCCACTTAATGCCCCCCACCTGTCACAGGTAGTGGGTTGGCATCAACATATTTGTTCCTACCACGGTTCATTCCTCTTTGGTCAAAAAGTGGCTCCCTTGGAAAAGGTTGCCCCCCAACCGCCATAGGAATGACCGTAGGTGGTAGCCTTGCTGGAACAGGTGCGGTTGGCTGAATATTCACAGGTGGAACATTCTGTTGTGCTTGTGGGTTGTGGTATGGCCATGGTTGGCCAGGCTAATCATGCCAAGTCTACTGTGGAAATACCACAGGTGGAGGATTCTGAACTTGCTGAATGGTTGGCATGGGCGTAACTTGTGGAATAGTCATCTGTGCCACTGGAGCAGTCACAGGTACAGCTAGAATGTAAGTCTGTGCCATTGGAAAGGACTGCACCTGCTGTTGAGTTGGAAGGAGTGGCCCTGCATGTTGCTGAGAGGAACTCCTTTCAACAAATGTGGCCGGCCTACTCGCTTGGAAAGCCGACTATTGAGACCCTTCAGAGTTGCTTGGCCGAGGGGCCATAATTTGAGATAAACTTCCAAAGGACCTTTCCAACATAGACTCGAACCTTTGAAAGATCCGGTCCACCATCTCTTCTAACTTTCGCTCATTAGCAAAAGCAGCCTTTGCATGGTCTTGACTAGCTTTGGATTGATCTTACGCAACTCTGGCTAAGTCTTGTGCGACTCTAGCTTGATCTTGCGCAAACCTATCTTGTTGCATTGCCATCATGCGGATGTTGTCCATGATGGGTCCATTTGCCATTGTTTGAGCAAATTTTTCCACCATATCATTTTCGTCGAGTGTGAATCGTGAATTTTCCACTGGAAGTTCACTGACTTGCATCTCTTCTAGTTTGCCAAGGTCTTGGAAAGACTTGCCTTGCCTTCTTCCACCGGCCATTGAATAATCTGTCTAGATGTCCTGCCGGGCGTGCCAAGAATGTTCAGCTCGCGAAAAAGCGCTAGTTCCGCTTTCCAGGTGAGTGGAAAGTAGGAGTGGATGTCGGGCGTGCCAAGAACTGCTGTCTTTCCAAAGTGGATATCCGAAAAACTATCCAGTAGGAAATTACAGGGATCAGGCGATTGAATGAAGGACTGGAATTACCACCTTCAAAGGGTTCTTTTTGCCTTGAAAAAGGACTTTCGGACTGAACTATGGCTAGTGGAAAAGAAAGCGGTATTGAAAGTGCAGGACTTCAAAGTAAAGTGCTGGAAAGTAGGAATAATAAGTGCAGGACTTGAATTAAACATATTGAAATTGCATTACATGAATGTAAAGATACATGAATGTAAGGAATTGAAGTGCTGTTTTGCTGTGTGATTTGAACAGAGTTTTCAAGTTAGTCCTAAGTATTCTATTTATAGAGCTCCATGCATGCATTAACTAGCTGTGGCAACTTTAGCAGCTTCTACGTGGAATGGTTCCGGACTGCCACACGTCCCATGATTCCTCAGCGGTTATAACTTCTTCCATCTTATCCATCTTATCCATCTTCTGTTGTAGACTTCAACCACGTCCTCTTCAATCTTCAATGAATTTGTGTCATGGGTAGTTTCAGAATGAATTCCCACGTGTTCTCTTTGTCATTCAACAAGTGTCCCATGTCTTTGTCCTTCTTCCCCATGCCATCAACTCTTTTCCTTAATTTCAGACATAATTTCACCAACTGTTGCCTTATCGTCCATGATTCTTGATAACTTCACTTGGTTAGTGGTAGTTCCCTTATAAAGTTCCACCACTTTCAACCGACGTACTCTCGTTTAGCCAGGTGTCCCACGATTTCTAGTAATCTGTCCCTTCTATAGAACCTTCCTTTCATGGCGTCGTGATTTCTGACTTCTGATAAACTCCTCATCGTGAATAACTTCCATCTTGAGACTTTCCTTCTGAAGTTTGGAGTTCATGGTGCCATGACCTCCTTAATTTTAGCAACTCCTCCATCGTGAGTAATTTCCCAGAAAATATTTGTACACATCTTTATTTCTCCAACCTACCTCCCTTTCTTCTGTAGACCACGGTTTCCTTAATTTTAGGTTGAACCTTCCATATTAATTTCATGGCGTCATGGTCATCGAGTTTACATCGTGGGTTATGGTTGTTGCTCACTTCCTTAATTTTAGCAACTTCTCTTCAACCTTACTTCCTTTGGATTTAGACCTCATGGCTTCATGGACTCCCTTTTCACGATGATTCCTTCATCGTGGGTTAAGCCTAATATATATATATATATATATATAGAAATAAATTAAATCCCACGTCTTGCTAAATTTTAGCAACAAAAGTTGACTTGGCTGAACCATTGTTGAAGTATCCTAAAAATAAGGAGAAAATTGCCTCCACGTCCCCATGACTTAGTCAACTTTTATTTAGATGAAAAATACCCATCTAATTGGTATCCTACTAAAATAGGATCTTCCAAATAAATTCAACTTTAACAAAGTTAATCCATCATGGCAAGTTTGATAAAGCTCACCATGTATCGATAAATTATTGGTTGGCTGACTTTAACTTTCTCATGAGATTGTACTCATGATAATAACTCCATGCCATTTTCCCTATCTTTT
Source organism: Cornus florida (assembly GCF_030987335.1). NCBI lineage: Eukaryota > Viridiplantae > Streptophyta > Magnoliopsida > Cornales > Cornaceae > Cornus > Cornus florida. The sequence goes on along the minus strand of NW_026775579.1, from coordinate 53,864,836 downwards.
AATTTCCCATAATTTAAATATTCCAAGGTGGAATATTTATCAATATTATAGTCTAACATGGCAAGTTCCATTGAAACTTGCCACGTACCTCTTTTCTATTTAAGGAACCACATTAACAATTCCATGTCACACTCTCTTTTCCTTGGACAATTAGAACATTAAATCAATATGGTAAGCTTTGTCAAAACTCGCCACTGTCTCTTTTCCATTGGGTAAAATAATGGGATAAACATATGCCCCCAAATTCCATGCCTCGTAGAACAACTTGAAAATAAGGCGTGGGTTTTGATTTCCGCCATCATGGTCGCTTGATTTTTCCAACCCTAACCACAACTAACTTCTCGGCTTCCATCATATTAATTTCCTTTAATCACCAATCTCCTAGATGCCGTGTGCCCCTAAAAGACCTATTCGCTGCTTCCCATAAAAATCTCTTTACTTTCCTTTTTTGAATTTCAAAATTCCAACTAAAACCCTTCCAATAGTACCCTTAGGTTTTTGGCCACTCAAGATAATCATTAAAAGGAAACACGTGGCTGCTCCCCCTGCATATTCTGAGAACATCCTCTCCAACCTCTGATTAAAAAAATTGTTTCCTCAATGATGCACAAATAAATTTAAAAATGACTGCACACAATTCTTTTTTACTCATCTTTGTTAAGATCAAATGACTGCACCACAAAATTTGTTCACTCATCTTTGTCGACAGTTAATAACTGCCCCAACACAAATAGAGTTTATATTGTCAACAAAGCAAGTTTCCCAAGGTTTGGTCCCAGCTTACCATTCGTCAACGCAAACTTGTAAAACCACTTCTTTTGTTTTTTTCCATTACTGTAAGCCAACTTATTCCAAGGTAACATTTAGAATCCAAATATCAAAGCATGCGTGGTCTGGGAGCCTCAGAAATTGGGGTGAATGGTTTAGTAGCCAATGCCATCAATATACTGCCTTCCACTCACTCAGAAGATATTCTAACAATAGCATGAAGAATAACAACAAAGATGTTGATTACTACATTTAGGTGTGTATTAGTAAAACACAAGATGCTGATTTAATGCAAATAAACATGCCTATTGGGCAAAATAAGTCAAATTGCACCAAATAATAAAAAAGAGACACTGGTCAAATTCTTCAACTTTGAAACAATATATATAATTCAACTCCAAATATGTCAATACATGTACACCTCGACAAAAATGCAATGATGTTAACTAGAAAGAAAAAAAAGAATGGAATAATATGTTATTATACACGTTCAAAGCGTCACAATTGACGAAAAACTTCATGTAAAATAACACATTCAACAGTAATGAATTTGAGAGGCCTACGAAAGGTGTAGACAATTTGCAGATGTTAAAAATTAATCTGACTTTTTCAAGTTAAATTTAGAGAATTAGAAACCCTTAAAATTGTAATTGTTAGAGATTTGTTGAATCGGAATGTCAGTTTTAAACTTCCAATAGGAGTCTTCAACTACAAAATATACAGAAACTCTTCATTGGTCGAAGAAATTCTAGAGAGAGATAGAGATGAACATACATAAACGTGATCCAGATAGGATTCAGATGAAGAATACCAACACTCAATTTCATCTTTTCTTACACTCATAAGCACCTTCAAAATTAACAAACATTCCATACTAATATATGAAATTGAAGGATGGTACGAGAGTGTATTCTTTGTGTGCCTTTCCCCCAATTTCAAATAAGAATATGATTGGTTTTCAAAACCCTAACCCAATAATTTTCTCCCAGACATCGTATAAATCTGAGTGACTATCTGCTGCAATAGAACGTTGGCCAGAAAAAAAAGAGCAGGCTTCCGGTGAGAGTGTCTTCTACAGGTTAAGTCGACATCTCTTTGTCGTCAACCCTCTTTGCAGAGAACATTGCAACTAGAGATCCTTTTCTTATAATAAAATGGTGGAAGAAGGTTAATTTGGGAAGCATATTATAAATTGTAGGGACAAAATTGCGATCACAACATATATCACTTAAATCCCTCGTCGACGTCCCGAGAAGTGGATTCAAAAGCCTCCTTTTGTTGCTTCCATTGAACGGGCTTTTGAAAACTGGGCTTCTTAAGGAAGACTATTTTAAAAAAATTACCAAACGCACACATTTGGTGGGAAATGCCTTCCTAGGGTTAGAAGCCCGTTTTGAAGCCCCAGAAAGCCACGCCAAACTGGGCCTATATCTTTCTCTCTATACTTTTCTATACTCAACCTCACCTCTATTTATTGAGTCTTCAAACTCGATTCCTTGTTAGATTAAAATTCCTTAACTTGCCATAAGGAGTTAACATATCAATTACAACTCAACAATAGTAGAGACAACTTTTTTCCCCAAGTCTCTTCAAGCTTCCAAAACGGAAAAGGAATGGTCTCTCGCACATATCAGACATGTGCAACCAGTTTCACTTATTTGACTCACCGTTTCCACTATTCCACCCAAGTTCAACTAGTTCATTAAAATTGAATCAGTTCAACTTTTTTAGAATTGGTTATTCTCCAGAATTTGAGTCACAACTCTAACTGATGAATGAAAAAGCAAAATTTAGTTTAACAATTCACTAGCGAGGCAATGTTCAACTAAGAAGTGTTCCAATGGAGCTCTCCGTAGATAAATCCCAATGTAAAAAAGAAAAAGTGGGTTTTTTTTTTTTTTTTTGAAAAAAAAAAAAAAAAAAAGGCTGCTGTGTTGCCAAACTTGTTCAGTTCTAATCCTCTTTCACAACTCTGATTGTTTCTGAACTCGTAACCAGACATGTGCATATCTAATTATAAATACGGACCTGGGCTGAACTTGGACCAGATTTAAGTTTATAAAAGGTGATGATTTTGTTTAAATATGTTTGGGCTTTGGGCTGTTAAGAAATTTGGACAGTGTATGGGCTTGAATAAAAAGTGGATTGGTGGATGTGTAAGTATTTGAATAAAATAATGCTAGTTAGGCCAAACTCTTCAACCGAAGAGCTGGGCCCATAGCATGTGCTCGCAAGCACGGACCTGGATAGTCAATTCTTTGTAGTATTATATGCGTAATTTTGGTAGTTTGGATAAGGTTTTTCTGGTTCAAATTTTGAGAGGACTAACGTGTTAAATTCTTTTTTCTCTTGTCCAACCTCTTTCTATTATAGTATGGCTCGGATGTATGTATCCTTGGCTATAAAGGACAATTTTACCAAAGAATTGTACTTGTGTCGTATCGGATACTGACACGCATGTTATATTTCTTGGACACATATCTGACACTTTATATACGTGTCCATAAATAAAAATAATTTTTATTATTTTGGATACTTTTCTGACACTTTCAGGCACTTCGCCGGTCCTTCTTGGATACTTAGGTCGAGACTTTTAAACATTTTTAATACAAACCTATCCGATAATCTTAAAAATAATATGAATACATTTTCAAGTGTTCAACTTTTTTCTTTAAGAAAAATTGACATTATATACATATGATCAAAAGCGAAACATTAAATTATATTTGTTCATTGAAAATAAAAATACTATTATGACAAAGTAGTGGAATAACTGTATAATGATATAAAAGTCATTACAACTCTTAGTTTAAAAATTAGAAATGAATTAAAATTTTATAATACTATTATTCAATACATATATATAAATAAATAATTATATTTATATATAGGTGTGTCCAAGTCGTATTCGTGTTCTACCTTTTAAAATTTGACATATCGTGTTATGTCGTATCCGTGTCGTTACATAGATCCCTGATGAATTGTGTGTTGTTTGGATTTTTTTGGTAAAATAAGTTGAATAATGTTCTCTTGATACTATTTTGGACTCTGTATTAGTTATCCAAATTATATCATCATCCAAAATATCTACTTTTGCTATTGAGTTTGCACTTGACTCATCTTTTGGGTTAAGCTGGTTCAATTAGTTTTTGATACATATTATTGCTAGATTGGTCGCTATTGGGGTAATTATAAAATCCCAAGTTTTTGTTTTGGTAATTTTTAAATGAGTACAGTGCAAAAAACCTCCTGAACTATGCCCCATTTGCACATAACTTCCTGAACTACAACAAACCTCCTTCAACTATTGAATTGTACAAAGATAATTTTACCCTCAAATCAAAACTACACCGTTTCAAGAATTAACTACTTTAAGTAGATGATATCAGCTTAGCAATATAATTGACCAATCACGAAATGACAACACATAACCTTATCATAGTTGTACAAGCCAAACAACTCCATATCATCACCATGGTAAACCCATTCAGAAAGCCATAACACAGCCAAACAACTCCATCTCCATCACCATAGCCTCTGCCACTGTGAAACCATTCGTTGCACGATTGAAACCAACTCCTTCACCATCCTCCCTCAGCACACCCCAATGAACTATTATAAGATTTGACTGCCTCATTGATCACCATCAATCTTAGCGATAACTTCATCCTCAAGCTCGCTGAGCTTTCCAGCCACCACATCACAATACTCGTCTCTAACTACGATTACACTCGCTTCCAACGCCACGCCATCATCCAATCCCGTTTCAATCGCTACCCCATATTTGGTTTCAAGGCCATTACCGAACCCAAACGCAGCTCTGTTCATCACATTATTCCTTAATTTTGGAACCATCAGCGCCCTGGTTCTCCACCCACCACTACCATCCTCACTGTCGCCAAACCCCTCCTCAACCTTTACTGGACCCTTTTCGTAACCCCCGCTGCCACCTCATTCTTCACCGACTGATTAAAACCCACCATCGACAACAGCGGCAAAGAAATTCCCTATCGGTGGTTATGAGTCAAAGACCGGAAAGGCGAGTCGTACGTCTCGATGACCATGTTGGCCTTGGACGACGGTAATACCAGATTTTTTCAATAACTTCCTCAATTTGCAGAAATTCCGACTATCTTACAACAATCTAACTAGTCCATTGTCGACGTCTTTTAGGTCATCGAAGATTCAGAACCTATGGCTGAACAATCAGGTGATGGGCTTGTCAGGGACGATTGACGTGTTGTCGACGATGACCCATCTCGATCTGTCAGCTCGGGCTACGATATATATATATATAGATATATGTATGTATGTATTTATAATTGTATATAACATATGCTGAGAGGGGATGAATAAAGGGCAAATATGATATTGATGTATCAAAAGGGTGAAATAGTCATCTAGAAAAAAAGTGGCATACACGCACCTAATTACGGTAAAAAAAATTCTGCCAGTGACCGGAGTAAGTAAATTACAACAAAATACAATAGCCAGGGAGTTTATTGTATTTTTTGTAGTTTAGGAAGGTTTACTGTATTTTAGGACATAGTTCAAGGAAATTTTTTCCACTTTATCCTTTTTTAAAATGGGACCAGTATTTTTATTTATTTATTTATTTTAATCAGGTAAATGTGCAACTGGCTCCGTGTTCGGCCAATAAAAACCTAATCTAAGGAATTTATACAATACAAACGTATTAATATGGAGGGGACTTTCTCTGGCTCTTGCCTTTGAAAGATATAACTAACCACCAGCTTGAATAAGAAATTGTTTGATAATTCTTGTGAAATAATTCACTTAACTAAATATTTGAATGTGTTTCTTATCAATATCACCCATAAAAATTTAAAAATAAAAAATTGGGAATATTATTCAAATCTTTGGCATGAGTAGTATCCTCCACCCTTTTGAAAGGAAATGCTGATGGTTCAAGTTTCAATAAGCTCTTATGTGTTAAGAGAATAAAATTTTATTTGGGACAAGTGCAGAAAATACTCCTGAAGTGTGTGTATGTATATATAGCATGAAAACAATATCATATATCATTTCAAAGGCACAAAGGCCAAGCCAATGGCAGTATAGAGGCAAAAAGCCAAGCCAGAAAAGGCAAACAAGTCATGAAGCAAAGTAATAAAATGAAGAACAGGCTCCTAAAGTATATTTTACGTAGCACTTTTATCCCTTATTTGAAAAAGTGTGCAATAAACACTCCTAATCTTTTGACATTGTGCAAAAATACTCCTCAGTCAGAAATCTGACATATTCTAGTGTTGTAATATCCGTGTTGCCCTTTCACTCTTCTGAAAATACCCAAAGAGATATATATGCTACTAATCTCATACTATGGATGTTATGTACGCGTTATCTTATATTTTTTTTCATAAAAAAAAAAAAAAAAAAAAAAAATGGCCAATATATATATCTCTAGCAGTTAATATTTTCTCTCTCTAGCATTTCTAATTATACAAGAAAAGTAGACTATTTATTTATATGGATCCTCTTTCCTCGACGTTTTTATCCATAACTTCATTAAATTTATTTAGTAATAATTTTATCTAATTAATTAGTGACAAAATTTAAAAAGATTATTTTTAAAATTAGTGTTCATTACAAATAAAATGTCGACCTACTTATCACTATACATTTTTAATAAAGTGATTATAACCAATGACAAATATTTAGAATTACACCCTTTCATTTTTCATTTATCTTCTGCTTTGATGATTATACCTTTTATCTTGGTACATTTTTGAAAAAAATAATAATAATCAATTCTATGGTTCTTTCATAATATTATTATTATTATCAATATGTTTCATCCTAATTTTTCTTTTCCTTCTTTCTCTGTAGGAGTCATAGGTAATCCCATAAGAACACATCCCGACCAGTGAACATGTGAACAGAATGTAAAACCTTTTTTTAAAAAAAAATTAAATTAAATTACCCCTTCACCGCCGACCACCGTCCTGAACTCCACAGCCCACCACCCAAATCCCTGTGTAGGTACCTGATTTTCAGGTGGGTTCTAGATCATCACAAAGTAACAGATGGTGAGGTAAATCTTGCAACATGATGGAATCCGAGGTGGATTGAGAAAGGTGGAAGCCCAGGCAAACAAGAGAGAGAGAGAGATGGCAGTGTATATGTGAAAACACCATTGACTCCTTGATCCATCTTTTTAGGGGTTGTATAGAGAACCCATTTTAAGAGAGAAAGAGAGAGAGTGCTTAGAGCTCTCAGTCTAGGAGGAATTTTCCTTCCTTTTTTATCTGCCTCCTTTTTTCTTGGCCTTAGGTCATTTCCTTTTATAGGCCAAGTGAGGGTGGGTGATGTCATTGATGACATCACATGTGGTCCATTAACAAAATAATTAAAGGAGATTAATTTCTCAAATAATTATAAAGCAGTGTCAAATAAGATGGAGTCAAATGCTCGGGAGTCAAAATGGTATTTCTCTCTCTGCAAGTTAGGCCGAGTGTCGATTCGGCGAACCCTGGACTTCAGCCACCAAACCAAAACCTCCTCAGATCCCAAGGAATCCTGAGTCCTGCTCCCAACTTAGGTTTTTGTTCTTCTATTCGAAGCATGTTGATGCCGTGACAACTTTGACCGTTGACCAGGTTATGTGGGCCACCGCTACTGATGTGGCGTAACTTGTTGACTATTTTAACCAAGCTGTGTGGGCCATTGTTGATGATGTTGCATTTACCATGTGGACTCGAAATATAGGTATCAACATTAGTCTCCCTACACGGGTAAGCTTCATAGAAAATACAAGGTTAGTCGGGCATAAAATGATGTGTTGTAATCGTAAAAGAAAATGAGGAATCTTTCGAGATTCCTAAAGGAGAAAATAAAATTTATAATAAATACATTCAAGCAGCAAAGCGTGTCTCTGTATGAGGGATCGCATCTCGGGTAAGTGCTCTGAGTCTTTCAATAGACTTGATTTAGTTAAAATGTGAGGTTCTAGGTCGCTTGACAGGAGTCGAATCGAGGGGTAGTCCTTCGATAAACTAGTGAGTGCAAGACTAGGTTGCTTAATGGGGTCAGATCAAGGAGGAGTGCTTTGATCGACCAGTGTGCAAGACTAGGTTGCTCGATGGGGTCGGATTGAGGAGGGGTGCTTCGATCGACCAGTAGTGCAAGACGATTCCTCGATGTTGTTGGATCGAGGAGGAGTACTTCAATCGAACAGTAGTGTAAGATGGTTGCTCGATGTGTCCTCAGATGAGGTATCTCGTCTGGGGTAAGTGTTCTAAGTTGCTCGATGGGAGTCGGATCGAGGAGGAGTCCGTTGATCGATCGGCTAGTAATAGTTCGGGACTGGGTCACTCGATGGACTTTATTTGTTTAAAGTTCGAGGCTCTAGGTCGCTCGATGGACTTTATTTGTTTATAGTCCGAGGCTTTATGTCCCTCGATGGAAGTCGGATCGAGGAAGAGTCCGTCGATTGACTAATGACAGTTCGGGACTGGGTTGCTCGAGGGACTTCATTTGTTTAAAGTCCGAGGCTCTAGGTCACTCGATGGACTTTATTTGTTTAAAGTCCGAGGCTCTGGGTCACTCGATGGAAGTCGGATCAAGGAAGAGTCCGTCGATCGATCGGCTAGTGATAGTTCGGGACTGGGTCGCTCGATGGACTTTATTTGTTTGAAGTCCGAGGCTCTAGGTCGCTCGATGGACTTTATTTGTTTGAAGTCCGAGGCTCTGGGTTGCTCGATAGAATTTGGATCGAGGAAGAGTCCGTCGATCGACTCGTGATAGTTCGGGACTGGGTTGCTCGATGGACTTCAAATGGTGAAGTCTGATTGATGCCCTAGGTCACTTGATTAACTTTTATGATAGTTCTGATTGATGCCCTAGGTCACTTGATTAACTTTTATGATAGTTCATTCGAGGCTTTGGGTTGCTCAATGATTTCAAGCCTGGTTCTAAGTTGAGGTTGTTGGTTATTTATTGATGATATGTCACCATAAATATATAGGTATCTATAGTAGGGTAGTCCCCCTGCTCGAGTGAGCTTTGTAGAAAGTAGAAGGTTAGTCGGGCATAAAATGATGTGTATCTAATTTGGGGAAGGCGAATCGAGATGTTGTATCCATCAATCGAGATGTTGGTGACCTGGTTTGGATGCCAAGGTTAGATGACTCGTGGGCGTGGCTCGTCGAGGTTTTAGATAACCGGGTATGGATGCTGAGGGAAATGACCTGAGCGCGTGAACCGTTGAGGTTTTTAAGTCCATCGCTGGACTATGCATGATGTTAGGACAGTTTCTGGGCGCTTGATGTCCAAGTCAAATCGAGGCTCTAGGTCCGTCGATTGACTAATCATGTCATTGGGACAGAGGCACTGGGCACTCGATGTTCGAGTCAAATCAAGGCTCTGGGTCCGTCGATTAACTAAACAAAGTGTTGGGATAGAGGCTCTGAGTGCTCGATGTCCAAGTTAGATCGAGGCTCTAGTTTCGTCGATTGACTAATCACGGCGTCGGGACAGAGGTGCTGGGCGCTCGATGTCCAAGTCAGATCGAGGCTCTGGGTCCGTCGATTGACTAATCACGGCGTTGGGACAGAGGCGCTGGGCGCTCGATGTCCAAGTCAGATCGAGGCTCTGGGTCTGTCGATTGACTAATCATAGCGTTGGGACAGAGGCGCTGGGCGCTCGATGTCCAAAGTGAGACGAATTGAGGCGTTGGGCTCATCGATAGATTTTCTTTAGTTTTAAAGCATTCGAGGCCCTGGGGCTCTCGATGATCTGCAAGTATGGTAAGTCAATGTGTATCCACCAAATGAACCAAATATAATATAATGCTAAAACTTTATAAAGTCATAGAAGAAGAGCTAATATAAAGTTGTAAATTGAGTGATTTAACTGTACCATGTGTATTCAATGCTATGAGTTGTTTGAATGACAACATTAGTAGCAGTTTATGCTGATAGAGGCATTATTAGAACACGTATATGTAATGTAATAGTGACCGCACAGATGAGGTGAACATTTTGAAAGGCAGTCCTCGAACGAGACTTGCACAAATGCTCCAATAAATTTAAAGTCAAAGATACACTTGATCATTTGAAATTTGGAAAGTTAAAGAGATGTTTTTGTGAACAAATGACGTTGAATGATAAAGATATATGATGTAATAAGCATTAGGTAAAAGGGAGTGCTTATAAGATTACATATCAAGAGAAAGAAGAAAAACAAAAGACTTACACTATATCATTAGTTGAAATGATTAAGGAAACAAAAGTTGTTTCACCAAGTTTGAGGCCTTGTAGCATTTTATGAGACTAGATTATGACACTAGATATATCACCGTTAAACTATGAAGCACGGACACTCCTCCTAAGGGTCCCGTACAAGTGTCGGACACTTTTCGGACACCGACACCCGTGTCCGACACTTCTGTGAAGTGTCCAGAAATTATTTTTTATTGGACACGGCTCGGACACGCGGAGGATACGGGGTGGACACGGTTCAGACACGCGAGGGACACGGCGGGGTATATTTTGTAATTTTTTTAAAGATAGGACACGGCGAGGTATATTTTGTAATTTTTAAAAAAAAAATAAATGGGGTAACTAATGTAATTTACGAATTTTAAAAGTTTAAAAGTAAAATTTTGAAAAAAAAAAAACTACAGACAACAAAGTATTACACAGAAATTTTATTTTCTCTCACTTCCTCTCTCAGTCTCTCCTCTTCTTCAATTATCTCTCTACATGAACAAGACATTTTTTTTTTTTTTTAAGTTACATGAGCAAGACTTTGTGAAAGACTGAAAGTATATATGTTTATTCATATACATATTTAGCTCAGTATAGCTATATCTCTTCTGCACATCTTTGTTTGAAATTTGGATTAACTTTATTTTTCTTTTATTTTCTGTTTTGTCTTGTCTATGTTTTTCTTATAACAGAAATGAAATTATTGAAATTGGTCCTGTTATTTGTTGTCGTTTTATTTGCAATTTTGTATTTATATATACCTATTTGTTATTAGGAAAATGAATGAGCAATATTCTAGTTATCCTATTTTGAATATATAATTATATATATATATATATAATTTTATAGGCGTATCCCCGCCGTATTCGTGTCTTATTTTTTTAAAATTTGTCGTGTCACCGTGTCAGTATCGTATCGTACTCGTGTCCCGTGTCTGTGTTTGTGCTTCATAGCCGTTAAGGCAGTTAGGGAGAGAATGTGCATGGTGTGTCCATAGGAAAGGACAATAACAAACTGATGTCACATGTGTCAAAGCATTAGGTTGATGGCATATGGGCTTGTAAGCAAAAGGCATAACAATTTTTCTTTTTCTTTTTCTTTTTTTTTTTAGTAAAAATAAAAAATGTTTTGGCACCTACTACTTGGTAGGTATATGGGAGAAGATATACATTATATAAATATCCCCTGTATCTCTCTCTCTCTATATATATATATATAGATAGACATATATGTATAGATATTGTAATGTAGATAATATCCAACAGTTAAAAAGAATAAGATGTGAGACAGTGGCTAAGACGAGGCATATGGTCAAGGGAGAATAGGTTTGTGAGAGATTTTTCGCATAGAAAAAAAATCGACGGGCCTCATCGTGAACAGTTGGCACAAAATCGACTGGCGTTGTGGACAGACGGTTTGCGAGAAATCGACGGGTCTGAGGTGGGTAGGTCGTCGAACCAAACGGATTCAACGAAAGTCAATTGTCGCTAGAGATCGACAAGCATGGGTGCTCGGAATCGACTGCCTGAGGTGGGTAGTATAAAATCGATGGGAATTAAACGTCGCTGGTGTGAAATCGATAGGCCCAGCTGCGTAAAATCGAAGTGCGATGGAATAAATCGACTAGATGTCGACGGGCTCAGCTTCAAGGACAACCGGCGAACAAGTGGCAGCGAAGAAAGTGAACGGTGATTAACGAGCAGCAGTATCGATGACTGTTAACGGCGATCGACGAGCCGTCTGTCGGTGACAACGAATGACGAGGGACGGTCGGATGGTGACGACGAACAGCGAAACCTGTATATCCAATCCCGTCGTGTGCTTCAGCTACCCGATCGGCGAGCATGGTAGGTTCGATGAAATCGATGGGTTGTCATCGTTTGGAAAACAGTTTGAATGAGTTGCATGAGATCGACGGGTTTTGTCGATGAAAAGGTTTGAAATTGGCGGTCGCAGTTGGAGGTCGATAGGTTCATCGACGGGGTCGAAGCGCATCGACAGGGTCTGGAACTCTAAATCGACGGCCTGGTAACTCGTAGCACGAAACTGACAGGTTTGCCAAACAACAGGTTGGTTTGTCGACAAGAGTTTGAAATCGACGGGTTGTCAACGTAGGGGTGGGTGTTGACAGTTGCATGATCGTCTGAAATCAAAGGGCTCGAAAAAAAAACGGCAGCCTCGGTGTTCAAGATCGATGGGTCATAGTTGGCAAGGACTGTGAGCACGCAATCGACGGAAAAATCATGAATCCATGGGTTGATATGTAGCCCAAACAAAAATGAGGGGTCATCGGCAAGGCCGGTAGCACGATATCGATGGAGGCAGGTGGTACGAAATCGACAAGCGTCTATAGCAATTGACTACATGAATCGAGATCAACGGGTCTCAATGGGCGGAGTTGTTGACGTGGAATAATGAAAAACAAAAAATGGACAAGTCAGGTATGTCCCGTATCGATGGGTTGGTGTCAACAAGCGGTTTGGGAAGCGACGGTTGCCGGAAATCGATTGGTGTTTTAAATGTTCCAGGAAATCGACTGGCCCATCTTATTAAACCAATTGCATGAAATCGGCGGGTGGGTCGTCAATCCAAACGGGTTAACGAAAGCAATGGGTCGTTGCCGAATGAGCCCATCTAAATAATGGGTTTGCGTTACAAATTTATCTATTTGTGTGTAATACTTTGATTATGTCATGAACAGAGTTGATTTATGGGCAACACAATAGGATGATGAGATTAATGTTTAATGAAGCATCAGTGAAGGATAGAGCAGTCACGGCTAGTTGTTAGAACCACCGGCCTGGTAATCTGAAATTGACGAGTGTATATCATCGTTGAGATGGTTGCATGAATTTGACGAGTTTCGCCGTTTATCACTTGGTTATCGAGCAGTTTAAAATGTGAAAGAATATAACAGTTGAATGAGATATCCATTAAATGGATAAGGATGCCAGCTAGCGCTATATATATATATATATAGTCTCGATAGATGTGCAAAAATGAAGTATTTTTTTACTTTGGATGCTTTATTGCCTAATTTTTAGGCTTTCTTGTATTGTTAAAGAGAAAAGTTATAGGGATCCAGCTAAGAATTTTGTCTTATGTGACCGTAAATATTTGTTTTATGAGAAAAGTTGTAGGGAACCAGCTATCTATGAAGAACTGTGCAGGTGGGCGTACAGGAAATGAGTGGTGCCAAGTGCACACAGGTGTTGTTTTCACATCATCAATATATATAGATATATGCATGCCTGTATGTATTTACAAAGATAATCTAGAGAGAGAATAAAAGTAAATAGGAAACAGAGTTTGAGAAATTACAGATCGCTGTGAGCTGCAGGATCTAATCTCGTCAATGTCAAATAAATAAATTCGTGAAATATACATATATATTTATATGTGTGTGTGTGTATTTTAATTTGAGATAATATGAGCTGGATGATAAGAATTCGAAGATGACAGCTGTGAGATAGTCACTTAGATATGGTAAAGGTATCAGGTATGTAATATTGTAATAAGACAAAATCAGTTAGGATATGTAAATATATTATCTGGCAAAGGAAATTAAGATTAAAATTATTTCCTTGAAGTATGAGCAAGTGTGAAATGTCTTGTCAAAATGAAAGAAGTAATAAATATATATATATATATTTATATATATATATGCACACATTTTTTCAAGCAGATAAGCAAGAAGAACGAATGAGTTGTGTAGAACATATGTAAGCCATTGATTGAACAGCTGAGTTGGGCCATTGATTTATTTGCAGAGTGAGCAAATGTAAATGATTTGACTAAGGCAAAAAGAAATAAATGATGCAAAAGAAAATCAATTGGTAAAGTTACTCTTTGGAGACCACATTAACAGAGAGCAAACAAGTAATTAATCACATTGATTTGAAAGCAGGGCAAAGAAATAAGTAAACGAGTTGGGGAAGATATCACCGGTTTAAAGCAGTAGTGTGTTTGCAGAGGAGTTTTTCCATGTCGGTCACTGCAAATTTGTAGCACAAAATAGCATATCTACAGAGCGCTTCTGAGCTCTTCCATATCCACAGAGGACTCTTCCTATGGTTTACATGAGAATACCTCCCCAGTGAAGTCGACAAATGTAGGTACCTGATTTTCAGGTGGGTTCCAGATCATCACAAAGTAACAGATGGTGAGGTAAATCTTGCAACATGATGAAATCCGAGGTGGATTGAGAGAGGTGGAAGCCCAGGTAAACAAGAGAGAGAGAGAGATGGCAGTGTATTGACTCCTTGATCCATCTTTTTAGGGGTTGTATAGAGAACCCATTTTAAGAGAGAAAGAGAGAGAGTGCTTAGAGCTCTCAGTCTAGGAGGAATTTTCCTTCCTTTTTTGTCTACCTCCTTTTTTCTTGGCCTTAGGTCATTTCCTTTTATAGGCTAAGTGAGGGGGGTGATATCATTGATGACATCACATGTGGTCCATTAACAAAATAATTAAAAGAGATTAATTTCTCAAATAATTATAAAGCAATGTTAAATAAGATGGAGTCAAATGCTCGGGAGTTAAAATGGTATTTCTCTCTCTGCAAGTCAGGTCGAGTTTCGACTCGGCGAACCCTGGACTTCAACCACTAAACCAAAACCTCCTCAGATCCCAAGGAATCCTGAGTCTTGCTCCCAACTCAAGTCTTCATTCTTCTATTCGAAGTATGTTCATGCCGTGACAACTTTGATTGTTGACCAGGTTATGTGGGCCACCGTTACTGATGTGGCGTAGCTTGTTGACCATTTTGACCAAGTTGTGTGGGCCATTGTTGATGATGTGGCGTTTACCATGTGGACTCGAAATATAGGTATCAACACCCTGTCCAGCCAAACCCTCCATCACCGCGTATTGCAAACCCCATCAACACCTCCATTAGCACCACCGACCGTCACCACCCAAAACCTTCATCACAAACCCCACTTGGAAAAAAAAAAAAAAGTTTTGTTGCTATACCCAAAACCTCCATCACCACCAACAAAACCATTTAAGGAAAACCAAATTGCAAAAACTACAAATCCATCTTCAACAAAACGAATCCCAAAACCAAAGAACATACTATGAACTAAACACCTAAAACCAAGTCCCACACACAATTCAAATCCACTTCCCGCTGACATCACAGCCCGCCGTTCCATTCTATGTGGCCACAACGTAGTGATCCTTGCTCGCCGGTCAATTGTCGGCAGTTCAGTCCTCTTTCCCCGCCGGAATCGTTAAGCCTCACCATCATCGCCGGAGTGTGTTGTGTCGCCACTAAAATCCTCTCTTATCACTGTCATCAAACATGCTGGTTTTGTCGCCGGTTATTCCTTGCTTGCGTAAATGGCCAGCGACAAAACATAAGGCTAGGGTTTGTGGTCTCTCTTTGTCTCAAGAACTCGAAAAGCTCTAATGATACAAATTAGAATATTAATATTTTAACAAATCTCTTATTCCATGGAATAAAAAATTCATAACTCTTGTCACAAGAGAGTCCCTTGATGGTCTCACTTTTGCTATAATTACTGGTTTGTCATGTCTATACAATAGTTTACCAAAAAGTCCAAGGTAACATATGGTAGGTATAAAATCAGTTAGTATTTTACAAGGATAAAATGAATTAAGTAGCATGGGAAACACACTATAAGAAAAAGAACCAATATAATTGGATTAAAAATATTTATCCAAAATCATGAATTAACAATGGCTTATATACTGAAAGTTATTACTTTTGTCCATCTTTTTGAAGGATTGCAGCATAAAAATTACTACAATAGATAAACAATGGCTTATATAATTAAAGTTATTACTTTTGTCTATTCTTTTTGAAGGATTGCAGCATAAAAATCACTACAATATATAAATGGTTTCACTACAATTGAAATATGGTCTCGAGGAATTCAACCACCGAATGACTTCTGGTTCAGGACTATCTAGCAATTTGACAAAGACTAAACTTAAAGTAAAAATACTTAAATGCCCCTGGATGTCATCATTAATTCTATGGACAAAAAGGGATGTTACTAACAATTAATAATTCTAGCACAAGTTGGGAGCATCTTTCAACTAAATTAACTATATATATATATATATAAACTTAAAGAAAAAATACTTAAATGCCCCTGGATGTCATCATTAATTCTATGGACAAAAAGGGATGTTACTAACAATTAATAATTCTAGCACAAGTTGGGAGCATCTTTCAACTAAATTAACTATATATATATATATTATGTAGTAGGATAACTATATATGTTAGCATCACATCAAGAAGGGCGTTTTAGAAAGACCATTATATGAGCCCTAATCTAAACAACAACTTGTTGAGGGCATGAAGTCAATTACAAGTTAAAATTTGGTTGATAGGGAAAAAGGAAGAAGAAAATAATGGAATGGGACTACAAAAAGGCAGATAAGGAAACAGAACACCCACATATGAAGATATCATTATGTTTTTGCGGTATTGTAGGAGTATTTACCTAACTTGAGAGTTTAGGCCTTTCCTTGCTTGTGTCACATGCTTTTAAAGCATTTTTCATAAAGCTCAACAGCCTCCAAAAATAAAAGAAGTAATAAATAAATAAATAAGGAAGACGAAGAAGACGACGACAATTAAGCAAGCTTTATAAAACATTATTCTCTGTCATTCCTGAGAGGGCTGGATTAATATTTGTACCTTGGCTACTCTTTGAAAAGACAATAATGAATCTTCTATGTCATTCGACTAGGAATGCTTAATCCTTCAGATGGGGCTACCCACCCATGATTTTAGTTGCCATTGTCATGAACTGCTTGAATCAATTTTTCTTCTTGTGTCACTGTCCCAGTCAGTGTGTCAGGAATCGACGCGGCGAGGTCAAAGTATGTGACACACGATCAAAGGTGGCTCGAATGGGAAGAAAACAGAGATGTCGAGCTGCTAAAAAGCAGCTGTTATGCAGAATCATAGACGCCACACAAGCTACAAATGCCCTGGCATAAATCTACATAATACACTCTTCTGCTGACTAAATATTTGGATGAGAAGTAGAAGAAATCAAAAAAGAGAGAAATTATTTTCGACAACGCTAAGAAACACCAAAGGAAATAGAAGTCAAAACAGCAACTATATTTGATATGAAACACCTCATCAGCATCACGGTGAGAAAATTTAAAGTGAAGAATAAGATCATGGCAATATGTACAGATACCTAGTAATCATTGCCTGACACACAAAATGAGAAAGCTTGAGCAACAAAGGTGTTGCGAGTTCAAGTAAGGGAGAATGTTACAAGAGAAAATTTATCCCACATCGGATCCGGATAGAAAGTAAAATGGGTAAATAGACAAGCGCTTACCCGTTACACTAGACCACTGGGTAAATGCCCTTTTCTTTTTTTTTTTTTTTTTTCAATTGAATCATAAGATTTTGGAGAAGATTTACAATTCAAGGTTACAATTGGAACGCTTTAATTTTCGAATCTGACCACTATGATCTATTGTCCAGTTTTTAACATATACATGAAATCTTGGAAGACTTGTGGCCAATAAAATGTTGTCTATCAGATTAAAACTCAAAAGATTATTATGCATTTTTTCTCACGCTCACTTTATCCCTTTGAGAATTTAAATCATCACCACTCACTTTAAAATATAAATGAGATACCACCATACTACTATTATTATGCATAAATTGCATAGAATTTTATAATAGACGGATTTCAAGAGTATAAAGATGGCCGTTTGGTTCAATAAAAGTTTTTGGTGAGGGTATGTTTTTCAAAATTTGCCCATGCAAAGTTTGTTCCACAGATCTCACATGATGTTATTTTACATAAAATAACATTTTTTTTTATTATTTTCATTGACCGTTAATTTAAGATGACGTTATAATTGTTAGTTGAATAATAAATACACCTTTCTTTTTTTTTTTAATTAAATGACGTAAATGTCTCTAATATTTAATTTTCATGAATGAATTAAGGAAAATATAGTGCAACACATTTATTAGCAAAGTGTTGCTACTAAAAAACCACCAAATCAAAATATATCTATTACATTGGTTAGAAATTCATACAGTTCACACTCTTTTGCCCCCAACAACGCTCTTTTACCCCTACAGATACTAAATTATGAGATCTACTTTAAAAAGTGAGAAAATTTAATTAAGTTACCGCGTTTCGTAGTCAAGTCAAAATAATTAAGGTGTGTTTCAGATGCCGTAATAATTGGAGGTTGAAAAGAACCACTAAAACTTTTTAGATGTTGAGTATTAAATTTTCGGGACTATACTTTAATCTCTGCACGCCACCCATGATGGTTCAATTTAATAATAATAAAAAAAGGAACACATGATCCATAGAAATGAGTTTCTTCGGTGCCCACACACTTTTTGCAAACAGCTAATTATAAAAAGTATAGTGCCATTTCAAAATATCATTTATAAAAAGATATTTTAGTGAACAACAAATAGCTATCGAGGCCTCAATTTGAGTGGGAGTCCAACCCACGGCACAATCAATGGTCACCTAGTTCTTACTTTTGACAAGTTACAATTGCATATTTTTGACTCTTCATAGTAAGAAACACGCCTCTTCAAATGTTTTCTGAATTTGAATCATCATTCACACCTTTTTGAGTTTTAATTAATGAGGGAGAAGCATCCACTCCAGCGTAGGAGAAGTCGAGCATCGTATTTAGTGATTAAAATTACATCATAATTAGTAAGTTTTATTTATTATTAAATATTGTACTAGACAACTCCTGTGCTGGAAATGATCCTTATCTATAAATAAGGTGACTGATTTCGAATTATTATTCTCTCCTTTCTCTTATATATATATATATACTAGTAAAATGATACCTGCAATAGTAAAATCTAATTTAAAATTAATATTCAACAAAGTAATTAAATAATTATTTTCTGAAATGATAATTAAAATAGATTTCTTAAAATAATCACACTGATATATTAATTAAGATAAATAAATTACAAAATTAAATAATGATAATAATTTACAAAATCTTTACAATAATATAATTATTGAATATTTTCTTTATCTACGTAATAATAAATAGGTAATTTGAGTTTTATAAAAACTCTTCTAAACAACTTATATTAATTGAAAAAATAAAAACTCATAATTAGTAGGTAATTTGTGTTAGAGTGTTATTGAAACTCTTCGAAAAATTCTTTTTATATTAATATTTTTTTATATTTATAAATTAGTACTAAAACTCTTTACACTGTTAATAATATAATAGTATAGATATATATGGTTGTCATTATAATTAGGGGCGCACACGGTTTGGATTGGACCAGTTTGAGAATATTTTGGAACCAAATTGTTCTCAGTAGTTTTATAAAAATTAAAACCGAACCTTGAAACTAATGGAACCGAACCGAACCAAATCGTGAGAAAACAGTTTGGTTTGTTTCAGTTCCACGGTTCTAGACTTTTTTTATAATTCAATCTAATATATATTTTTATTATATATTAATTATGATATATAGTTGAATTGATAAAAAGACTAATCTTATTATTCCATTATTTATATAAAAACAAAAAATATAAATATATATAGAATTATAAAATGATTTGGTTCGGTTTGGTCTGGTAGAAACTCAAATCGTAACTGAACGTTTTATAATAATTCCATATTTTTGGAACCAGAACAAAACTTCACCGTTAAAATATTGAACCAAATCTACCAGTTCGGTTCGATTTATCGGTTGAATCGGTTCAATAGATTTTTTGTACAACCCTAATTATAATAATTTCAATAGAGTAAGGGATTTTTTCAGTATTACATAAATTCAAACACTGTTAAATTTTCGAAGTGTTTTGTCAAAGAACTCGGTGGCAAATTATCGAAAAAAAACAAAAAACTCGGTGGCAAATTCTTTTAAGACTTTATTCAATTTTCATCAACATTACTATTGCTCTGTTAGTCTTCGTCTAAGGGTTCAAACTTACGCACTACAAATATTTATAAAATGCTGGAAATGATAGAATTTAATAGAATGACCCCAAGGTACAAGGCATGTTAATGAGCAGTGTAAACTCTTCCACATCCACGTAGTATTGTCCGTATCTATTATATATATTAACACATCCGCCTTCAACGAACTAACATAGCTTGCATACAACTCTAAGCAGCTAAAGCGATTATGTGCGCTCCATTTTTATTCATTGTCATTTCTCTGCTCCTATCTTCACCATTTTCATCTTCAACACTTCTTAGAATAACCAAAGGCTTATCCCTCTCCGTTGAAAAACCAAACAACGTTTTAATTTCAGCGAACGGCGTTTTCTCCTCGGGGTTCTATCCGGTGGGCAAGAATGCATATTGCTTTGCAATATGGTATAGTCAATCGTTGGATGACGGGAGTTACACGGTGGTTTGGATGGCCAATCGAGAACGACCAGTTAACGGAAGACGCTCAAAGCTCTCCCTGCTAAAAACTGGTAATATTATTTTGACAGATGCTGATCGTCTTGTTGTTTGGGCCACCGAAACCATGACGACTTCTTTGGTGCAGCTGGAACTTTATGATACTGGTAATCTTGTTCTTCATACTTTGGAGGGTAAAATTCTTTGGCAAAGCTTTAATTCACCAACGGATACTCTTCTTCCTCTACAACCACTCACCAAAAACACAATGCTTGTTTCATCAAGAAGCCAAAGCAATTACTCTTCCGGTTTCTACAAGCTTTATATCGATGGTGACAATGTGCTCCGCCTCCTATTTGATGGTCTTGAAATCTCCAGCTTTTATTGGCCTAACCCGTGGTTGCAACCATGGGAACTTGGAAGGACCACGTACAACAATAGTAGAATTGCAGTACTGGATCCCTCTGGCCATTTCAAGTCATCTGATAATTTGAAGTTCTCGGCTGCAGATTTGGGCACAGGGCCTAAGAGAAGATTGACTGTTGATGTTGATGGCAACATTAGATTGTATAGTCTAAATGAGAAGTTGAGAGCTTGGGTTGTTTCATGGCAAGCCAAGTCCAACCCATGCACCATTCATGGCATTTGTGGACCCAACAGTGTGTGCACTTATCATCGTAAAGGAGGTAGGAGATGCAATTGCATACTAGGATTCAAGATGAAAAATCACACAGATTGGTCTTATGGTTGTGAACCATATTTCAATCTCTTGTGCAATGAGGAGGCTGTTTTCATCAAACTTCCTCATGTTGATTTCTATGGCCAGGATCTTGCGTACTTCCCAAATCAAACCTACGAGAGGTGTAAAGAGAAGTGTTCCCAGAATTGCAATTGCAAAGGGTTTCAATTCAAATATGACAGAGATAATGGTTACTATCTTTGTTACACCAAGGCTCTGTTGCTCGATGGATATCGCTCGGAGGGATTTGAAGAAACCATGTACATAAAATTGCCCAAATCTAACCTCTCCTATGATAAGGCCACTCAAGAATTCCGATTAGATTGCTCGCAACAAGTTACAACACCCCTTTACAGAAATTACAAGAAGAAGCAAGAAAACAGCACGGTGAAGTTCATGCTTTGGTTCGCCTGTGGATGTGGAGGAGTTGAGATCATTGGTTTCTTGCTCGTGTCCTATGTCTTGTATAGAAACCGTCAAGGCTCTCATGCAACTGAGAAAGGTTACCTTCAAGTAGGAACTGGATTCACAAAATTCACATATGCTGAGCTTAAGCAGGCAACAAGTAATTTCAGCATAGAGATTGGGAGAGGAGGCAGTGGTGTTGTATATAAAGGTACTTTGTCTGGCAATAGAGTTGCAGCAATCAAGCGTCTTACGGAAGCCAATCAGGACGAAGAGGAATTCTTAGCAGAAGTAAGCACCATTGGGAGGCTTAATCACATGAACCTGACAGAGACTTGGGGTTATTGTGTGGAGGGAAAGCACAGGCTTTTGGTGTATGAGTACATGGAGCATGGTTCTTTAGCAGAAAACATAACTTCCAACACACTTGATTGGAAGAAGAGGTTCGAAATTGCTTTGGGTACTGCAAAAGGCCTAGCTTATTTACATGAAGAATGCTTGGAGTGGGTTTTACACTGTGATGTAAAGCCTCAGAACATACTCTTGGACTCGAATTACCAACCCAAAGTAGCAGATTTTGGGCTGTCTAAACTCTTCAACAGAGGTAGCACTGGTAATTCTAGCTTCTCTAGGATGAGAGGAACTAGAGGTTACATGGCTCCGGAATGGGTTTTTAATCTTCCCATCACATCCAAAGTCGATGTCTATAGCTATGGTGTTGTCTTGTTGGAGATGATAACCGGAAGAAGCCCGACTGGTACTGTCCATGCCATGGATGATAATGGGGGGATGGAGCAGAGAAGGTTGGTCACATGGGTGAGAGAGAAGATGCATGAAACTACAGGAAATGGATCATGGATCGAAGAAATCATAGACACTGCCATGGATGGTGAATATGACAAAAATAAGATGGAACTTCTGGTTAGAGTGGCTTTGCAATGTGCAGAGGAAGACAAAAATACAAGACCCACCATGAGTAAGGTAGTTGAAATGCTTTTGGGTCATGAAAATGATGAGTTTGAAAAGTCATTCATTCCTTGTATTATAGATGCATGTGATAGTTTGAAATTTGAGTACCTTGTTGAGGAATGAGTAGAGGAAGACCAAGATGCAAGGTCCACCATAAGTAAGGTAGGGGAGGTACATTTGGTAATGGGTTTTAAAAGAGTCGGTGTTGGTACGTATTTGGATCATATATGGCAGTTAAAAAAAATGAGTATATTAACTCTTTATATATATATATATATATTGGTTTCCAAGATACTATCTTCTTTGTTGTAGCAACAAAGCTAGATGGAAGAATTCTTAGGAAAATAAATGCAACTTATCTTGCTCTAAATCCTAATATCCCTCTACCCCACATTTCCCAAATAATTTTAGGTTATTTCTTGCTGTAATGTGCTTTACAAATGTATTTCTAAACTTTTAACCATCAAATTGAA
Source organism: Cornus florida (assembly GCF_030987335.1). Classification (NCBI taxonomy): domain Eukaryota; kingdom Viridiplantae; phylum Streptophyta; class Magnoliopsida; order Cornales; family Cornaceae; genus Cornus; species Cornus florida. The sequence continues at coordinate 53,841,881 of NW_026775579.1, read as the reverse complement.
ATCTATTCAACTCCAAATTATTGACATTGCAAAAATTCCATTGACAATGGGAGAAAAAATGGGAACAATATAATCCTAGCATAAATGACAACCCTGAATTCATTTTCCATTTGAGATGCAACTCCCTCAGAATATCCCACCTTGCCCTTGCAGATGACATCCTTTTATTTTCCCATGGGGATCCCAACTCCACATGAATTCTCAAAAAGGCTTTAGATATACTTCAAATCTCTCTAAAATTAGTCCAAAACCTTTGAAAAGCCCAACTCTCCTTGCTGGAGTTCTTGAGCGTGACCAGACCACTATCACCTATATCTTTGGATTCCCTACAGACAACCATACCAGAAGTACCTAGGGACCCCCTTATCAGACTGACCTCCATTGACTGCCTAACCATCATTGAAAAGATTCTAGGTAGATATCTAACTGGTGCAACAAAGTCCTGTCATTTGCGGGTAGATTACAATTAATCCAAGCAACTCTCAATAATATCCATTGCTGCTGGACAAATATTCTTTATTCTACCTTCAAAAATCATTAGCAAAATGAATCAAATTCTCTCCATGTTCCTATGGTCTGGCCAAGTTATTACTAAATGCAGTGCAAAAATTAGCGGCAATTATTAGACAAATTTGGTACCTCCTCACAGACCCTTCCAACATGTGGGTCAGATGGGCTAAAGAAAATCTAATCAAACAAAGAAGATTATGGGACATCAGCATTGCCAGCAATTCATCTTGGTTTTGGAGAAACTTCTTCATGGTAGGGACAGTGCAAGACTTTTTGTTCACCACAAGATCAACAATGGGCATAACGCTACCATTCTTATTTTTATCAATGGCTCCCATGTGGACCTATCAGCCAAACTGTTTCTCTGGACCCAAGGCAGAGCTGGGGCATCAACACATACTCTAAAGTTGCTTCTATAATTTCTAACGAACAGTGATCATGGCCTAAAAGTAATACTCTCCTAGCTCCCTTTGTTAACCTCAACAACATTCCCAAACCAAACTCTACCCAAGATGATGTTATCTCTTGGAAACCATCTCCCAATGGCAAATACTTCATCTCCCACACCATCAAATCCTTGTCCCTGAACCACAACCCAGTTCATTGGCATTCGTATGGCTTGTGGTTAGCCATACAAAAGAAACTTATAACCAAGGAGAAACCTGATCTAAATTCTATCGTGTTGTGTTCTCTGTTTTAGCAGGTATATGCCCCTTGTATACTGTAAATTTTTCTTCTCTTCTGTACATGTAATTCTGCCTGCATCAAATAATTAAAAAACAAAAACAACTACTAAGCTAGCTACCATTATCTATTCTTTGTAATTCAGTCTGCCATGCCTTTTTCTACATTTGTGTTTTCAGATGTTTACTTTTTCTCTCTAAATTTGTTTCTATGCATTAGTATTATATATATTAAGAAAGTGTCTCATTTCGAACTTTCAATTTGAAATGTGAGAGAGAAGTGATCGCCTTTACCGGTGTGTTATACTGCTATAGTGGTATCACACCCTATCTCACATTTCAAATTGAGAGTTAAAATGTGTATCATTAGTCATATCTTTGTAGCTATAAACCTGTGTATTCCCTCATAGCTTCTCTTATTTTATTCACTTAATTGCAACAATTGAGACAATTAATAAAAAAAGCCGTCTTAACATTGTCATTTAAAAATACTATTGAATGTTGTAGTCTATGAACCTCAAGGGGTTGGCTCAAGTGGGTAAATCACTTGGCTCTCCTGCAATAGGAAGCATCAGGTCTAAGGTTCGACTCCTCTTGAGTGTCGTCTTTCAAAACAAAGTGTCAGGATATAGATGCGTTTACTCTCAAGTGTCAAATGCATAGATGAAACTATTGCTTGCAGAGTTGCGGGTAACTTCCTTGTTGAAATGACAGATAATTACCATACTTATCTCAGAAGGCTGACAGAGTTAATATTCTGTTGAATCTAAAAATTCCTTTGTCTCACCTATTTAAATTGAAAAATGAAAACTTATAAAAAATAAAAATTAAAAAAAAAAAAATTGAAAAAATGAATGCAATTTACACATATTGCCTTTATAAAAAGTACTAGGGAAAACATTTACACAAATTTTGACCCTAAATTCTTGTATTTAGCATAGGACAAAAAAAAAAAAAAAATGCTTAACAGTAGTATAATCTTTCCAAAAAAATTATGCCCTTACCTGGGAAAAAAGCTGTGATGTTGCACATTTTTAAATATATTTTTTGTTTTTTTGGCCCCTTAATTATACGGAGTATTTGTTTTTCAATAGAGGGAAAATTGTATTGCTAAATAGCATAAAAAAATCAGTTGTAAGGAATGAAAATATATATCATCCACAAAAAAACACTACAAATTTACATTTCTAAAAGGCCTTAAAAAGACAAAGTAGACGCAGCACAGTGAATCAAAGAAATAGAATAACTGAAATGAACATTTGACCCAATGCGAACAGATCAAGAAAATGAGCACCAAACTTTACCCAATACGAATGTAATTGAATTGACTCCCACGTATACTATAAGACCGTTGAAAAGGCAATTCACGAAACAAAATTAAGAAAATGACAGTACCTTCCAATGCTTCTCCTTCACTTTGAGGCTTGGCCAAGACCACCTTGAGAACAACCGCTAAAGGTGGTGGCGGGAAGACCTCGACTCTGGCGACTCCGAAGACAGGGGGGGTTGTGCAATGGGATGTTTTAGGGCAAGCAAACACGACGTCGTTTTGTTTTGACTTATTTATTTATTTATTTTTTCTATTTTGTCTATATCAAAATTTTGTTAAAATTGGTTCATTTTAATAAATTTAATAGAATTTTTTTTGCATATTCAAGTTAATTAATTGTAAAACGTTGATGTTATTCTGTCAAAATTTTAATGAAGTATGAAAATTGACGGTCTAATATAATTCTTTAAAATTATGTTTTTGAAAGGGTTTTGATATATATTTTAAGTAAATTTTCAATTCAGAGTTTTAATTTTGCACATCATGACATGAAAGCCTCGTATTTTATTTTTAGAACATATTTTTGTCAAAAATTTGTCAAACTTGTGATTTTTCAAAAATTCCAAAAGGCATACTATTTTAATTAAATTTTCAATACTTTTTCAACTTAAAACATTTTGTGAATGCTGTTTTCATAACCCAAAAAAATTCTTTCAATCATGGGTTCAATCTAAATTTTGTTTGAATTACGATAGTGTCACAGTTTTGCATATTTTTTATATTTTTAATCATTTAGGTTAATTCATGTTTTGGCATCTTAATTAATCATTTAAGGTTTATTTATATTCTAAAAAAATAACAAAAATTAGTTATATTAGGTCCACATGTACATATGTTAATGGGAATACTGCCGAAATTCCGAAATGGCTCCTTTTTTACCGAGAAAGTTTAATTTTTAAAATATTTTCAACAATCAAATAATTCTTCACACTTTTCCGGCACTTTTAAAGTTTATTTTGATTTTGAAAATTTCATTTTTATGGCCTTTCAAACTCTCAAAATTTAATAAAAAAATAAGAATTTTGACAAGTTTCCTATTTAACATAATGTACATATAACTGAATCATTTTAATCAATCATACGGAGCATGTTTTGGACACATTATTAAACATACTATGGTGCATTTAACTTCTAGTCACATCATTAAAACATGGTCTTTAGGTTCATAAGACATTAATCACTATGTCAAAATTTCGTCAAAGGCTTTTCAATGCATCCTAAAGCATCATTTTCAAAACTTTTCTTAAGTTTTTCCAAGGTCCATCAATCTTGACACATCAATTTTACATTCAAAAACATATCTTTCATTGTGTTTAGATACTTCTTTTCAAAACAAAACTCTGTGGGAATTAAGATAAGTATCACTAGGTCAAAACTTTTTTTGGTTAGATGCAGTGACGTAATCATAGAGGGACAAGTGGGGGGAACTGCACAACTGAAATAAATTTGGAAATTATATTTTGGTGACCAAAATTAAACATAATTGCTCTATAATGACCTTAAAGTTAAGAAAGGGTGAATAGTGATCAATGTTGAAACTTAATTGAAATTAAGCGACCATTTAATGGTTTATACCTAAATAACCTTTTATAATATATTATTATGTAAGTGGACAAATTTACCCTCTACATTAACCTAAATAAACACTTCTAATTAATTAAATTGACTAACAAAAGACGACAGATTATTAGGGTGAGTCTCTGAAGAGAAGACGAAGATGGGAGAGTACTGAGGACAAATGTTCTACATCGTTTTCTTTAAGGTTCTAAGAGGCAGGACGAGAAAATTGTAAATTTTCTTCTTATTCATTATTTTCAAGGTATAGTTATTATACTTTACAAGTTGATTTGTTTGAGAGATCTTCCTTAAGATATAACATTGTAATTTTTGAGGAATTTTTTAATACTACTGAGTTATAGTTTAAGAAAGGGTAATTTACATAGACATCCCCTATCGTTTGCCATAATTACAGACGGCACTCTTCCTGTTCTGAAAATTACGTGGATCTTCCCTACTTTTGAAAATATGCTACACGGACCTCACGGACCTCTCTTATGTGTGACGGACCGTCAAATACACTAACGGATCTGCCTAATTTACTGAAATGCCCTTAATTTTTTATGGTAAATAATTGAAGTACCCTCTCTTTCTATATATATATATATAGAGAGAGAGAGAGAGAGAGAGAGAGAGAGTGCGTGTGTATATATATATATAGAGAGAGAGAGAGAGAGAAAGAGAGGCGATCTGAAGAGACCGATGGTGGGTCGCCGTCAAAGAATTTACCGAAATGTCTTTAGCCTGATCCTAAACAATTCGCCTTACTGATTTTGGGCGACTACAACGGCGACCGTGATTTACGGCGGTGGTGGCAGTGAGGTTTGGGGTTAAGGCGACAGTGTTGAGGTTTGGTTCGTGGCGATGATGATGTTGGCCTAGGTTTTGCAACATTAACTCGGAGATGAACATTGAGTTCACTGAACAAATCGTACATCTGACCCAGATCAGCTGCGTTTCCGTGCGAGTACAGCAGCGTCAATGACGCCGACCGGTTCTTCATGTACACTGCCACAATCTCGTACCCTCTCTTGGTCTCCAACTTCAAAACGTCAATGTTTTCCCTCACCGGGAAATCAGAAATCCCCAATTTCCCGGTCGATTCATCAGTCGCCACTGTGTACGATGGCGGATTCGACGGAAAGAACACCAACCTCGCCGCCATCGACGACGTCACCCCTCCCATGTCTTAAATTCTGTATATTCAGAAAATCTTACTCCATTTCTCTATAGATATCGATATATATTACATATACATACATATAGTTATATATGTGTGTGTAAAGTGTGTGTTTGTATAGTTATATCTTACATATACATACATATAGTTATATTTTCTCTTTTATGAAAAATGTGTGCTTGAAACGGGAGGACAGAGAAAGAGGTGAAGAAAAAGCAGAGCTTTAGAGGGATTTTCGGTGCTAAATACTCTAGGAAATTAGGAGTAAAAAATCTACCTCACATGAGAGGTTGAGGTGAGTTTGTTTTTGAATTTACCATATATGTGGATTCCGAAATGGATTAACCATCAGTCTCTAGAGATGGATAAGGGATGAAATTATGCGCAGTTAATACAGAAAAAGACACACTCGTAATATTTGCAAACTATAGACCGAACGATCAATAAGGTCGGTAGAACCAAAACTCTTAAGGGCAAAATCTGACAAAAAGATAATTGCAAAAGCACTGGCAGATTTGTGTATATATATATATATATATATATATATATATGATATATATCAAGGACAAGGGTATTTTCGGCATTTTAGTAAAAATAGTAGTTGATGTTATCATTTTTTGTCGTTGACTGGCGTTGACCGTAACGGAAAAGAGGTCTGTGTAGGATATTTAAAAAGTAGAGGAGGTCCGCGTAATTTTCGAAACAGGAAGGGTGCCGCCTGTAATTATGGCAAATCATAGGGGAGGTCTGTGTAAATTACCTTTTAAGAAATAATGACCATTGTTAATTAATTTCATAATTTAGCCAACTGTTTATGGGTGTTTCAAAAGTATGCATATCAATGGTTTACAAATATGAAGTTGTTATATGAGTTGTTATTGAAATTGCTTGGGCTTTGGAACATTTCGTATCACGTAATTATACTTCTGTTTTTTAAAGTAAATAGATTACTTTAGACATTGTCATTAGTTCATGTCTCAAAATTAGATTACTTTGTAATGCACTTCATCTGGTTGTTAAAATGCTTGAAAAACTATTTCTTATTAAAAAAACAAATGTTCCTTTAAATATTCTATAAAGGGCATTTTGGGATGAAACTTGTTTTTTTTATTTGCCAACGTAAATGTTTTTGCTTTCATGGTGGCCTTGAAAAATAAATAAAGGGTGAAAAAGAGATAATGTTGATAAAGAAATCTTAATTTTTTAAATTAGTAAATTGCAAACTAAAAAGAAAAAAAGAAAATGTTGGATTGAAGAGAGAGAGAGAGTGGGAGAATGAATTCAATGAGTTATTAGTTGTATTGGATGACAATTTTATCATGTAAAATTTATTTTTAAAATGTTTATCAAACCTTTAAGTGTTTTTGACCAAATTATCCTCAAATGGTCACTTAAGATTAATTAAGTTTCAACATTGGTCACTATTCACCTTTTCTTGATTTTAAAGTCACTATAGAGCAATTATGTTTAATTTTGGTCACCAAAATATAATTTTCCCCTGAAATTTTTATATTTGTATAATTACCCCCTCTAAAATTTAACACTTTCTCAGAAAATATAATATTTTTTTTCCACTTTCTCAAAATATTATATTCTTTCTCACTTATAATAATAATAATAAATAATAATAATAATTCAACAAGATATTCTTTTATACTTTTGACTTTACAACAAACAAATGGATTGTTTCTATCATATCTTCAACATTTTCCACAATCCAAACAAAGCAAGCTGAGCAACCTTTTACCAGAGATTTAGTCAATCGTACTGCATATTTTTTTTATCATCTAAATTTAAGATTATTATTTGATATTATAATTTTAATTAGAAAAATTATTAGTTATTACTATCAAAATTATTTTAGGGCTTGTTGTTCTTTCAAAATTTAGTTTGTGTAATTATGTTACTAATTATTATTCTTTAAATAAGACTTAAAATATAAATTTTTTATTTGCAGACCGAATCAATGAAATCATAGATCCACTTACTCTATCAATTTTTTTGATTGATTGGATTATCTAGTTATAACTTATAAAGTTAGATTTGGTTATCATGGATTTTTTTTTTTTTTTTTTTTTTTTTTTTTTTTTTTTTTAACATATGTGATATATTAGAATACTTAGCTAACTATGTTATTTTATTTTTCATATCTTATTCTTGATTCATTGAATACAAATTTTTTTTTTTTATTTTAGTATATTTAATTTTTTTTCTTAGTTGGTACTCACACACCCATACCTCCACTGAGGCTTGAATCTCTGACCTCTCTATGAAAAGTAGGGGCTTAGTACCGCTAGGCAACAGGGCATTGGTTTTTTAGTATATTTAATTGAATGAATTCAATTTTGAAACAACAATAAATAATCTGAAAATTCGTTGTGAATGTACTGGATATAAATATTATGAATCAATGTTTTAATTTTTACATATATTGTTTTGATTCAAATTATATATATATAGATATAGATATATATTATTGCTATTAGAGATTGCCCCCATAGAAGAAAATTTCTCACTACGCCACTGGTCGGATGTTCCTTTTAAGTGTTAGTGAGGCTCTGTTTTCTCTTGTGTCCTTCTTCTTCTTCTTCCTTTTTTTTATTTTTTTTTTTATTTTTTTTATTTTATTATCATGTTAAGATAAAATAAAAAATTATATATTTCTATATATATATATATATATATATATATATAGGCATTACAAAGAACCCTAAGATCCAAAATAGTTGTTACAAACATAAAAATTCAAAAATGGCTGCCATGCTACTGACATATAAAACTGGCCTTTGTTTGGAGCTGTAAAAACAGCTTTTGCTCAATCCAACCATGCTACAAGACAACAGACCTGTTTTTTTATAGGCAAACATAGTCCTAGTACTAATTAATAACAATTCCTAAATTATATAGAAAACTTCTAAGATTTATGTGTCCCAACCCATTTTTCTAAGCATAGGTGAGAGTCATGTGTAACTCATGCGTATGAGCACCGCCCGAATCTCGGTCAATTCTCCCTCATTGAGAACTCTTCTCCAAAGAGTAAAGTTGATAGTATGGCTTATGGCAAAACGCATCATCAATATTCCATGTGATATTAAGATATGAATAACATTTTCATGGAACATGATAATACTGAATATTTTCAATATAAGAAGCATCATTGTGATAGCCAAGATTATCTTCGATCCAATCCATATACCATGGCAAAAATAGTAGGAGGAGAAGGGTTTGTGCTGGAGAAAATGTAACTACTCATAATTTGAGGTTCGTCTAAAGGTACATCGTTGGATGCATGAACCATGAAAAACTTCTTTAAGTCTTTTTTATCAACAATGATCTTGTAGACCTTTTCTCCATTGTATGATGACCTCTTTATTCCAATGCAGGCTGTGCATAAAGCAGGACAATCATGGTTAATGGATGTATAATTTAAATACCCACGTATAGAAGAAGGTTGTTAAATTAACGCACTATCTCATAAGATTAAGATAGGCTCTACAAATTACAATAAGAATTAAGCATACAGATTATGACAAGGATTAAGATGACGGTAAGTCTACGCTACATCATAACCTAAGCCCTATAAATAAAAGGGCTAATCGATGTTTTAAGGTATGCAATAGATCCTAACTCAATTTTTTGATTTCTTTAAAGAAATTACTTTCTACACTGACTTGTTCGTCGGAACCTACTCCACCGGTAACACACCGGTGCCTGTAGGATCACCTTTTCTTCTCTTTGTTCAGGAAGTCAGATTAGATTCGGGTTGTGCAGAATCCATTATCAACAATGGTGGAATAAGAATGGTTAAGGATAAAATTCCAATATAGAACTGAAATTGAATGAAATAAATAAGGGGTGGCAAATGGGTGGGTTGGACCGGGTTTGGGTTGGGTTAAAAATGGTCGGGTCAAATATGGGTCAATACCCATATTCAATCCATTCAGAACGGGTTGAAAATGGACGGGTCAAAATGTATAGGATCAACCTATTATGACCCGTAGACCCATTAATTATTATTGTTATTATTTTTAATTATTTTTTTTGGAAGGTTATAAAATTTTATTAAATAATAAATAAAAATAATAATCTCAAACTCAACAATATTTATCGACTCATTTTAGAGAGAGAGAGAGAAGTGAAGGAAAGAGAAGAAATATTAATGTTTTAAAAATAAAATTTTCTTAAAAATTTTGATATTTACAAGCATGGAAAAAGAAAAAAAGTAATTTGCATATTTAGAAAAAAATAATAATAATTTGACCCATGAAACCCGACCGACCCGACCAAAATATTAATGTTTAAAAAATAAAATTTTCTTAAAAATTTTGATGTTTAAAACATGGAAAAAGAAAATGTAATTTGTAAACAAAAAAAAAAAATGTCCTGTGAAACCCGACCGACTGACCCAAAATATTGATGTTTTAAAAATAAAATTTTCTTAAAAACTTTGATATTTACAAACATGGAAAAGTAAAATGTAATTTGTATATTTGAAAAAAAAAATATAAATAAATAAAATGACCTGTGAAACCTGACCGACCCTCCCAAAATATTGATGTTTAAAAAATAAAATTTTTTAAAAAATTTTGATGTTTACAAACTTGGAAAAGGAAAATGTAATTTGTATATTTAAAAAAAAAAAAGGACCTGTGAAACACAACCAACCCGCCCAAAATATTGATGTTTTTAAAATTAAATTTTCTTAAAAATTTTGATGTTTACAAATATGGAAAAAAAAAATGTAATTTGCATATTTGAAAATAATAATAATAATAAAATTAACCCAGAAACCCGACCGACACGACCAAAATATTGATGTTTAAAACATATAAATTTTCTTAAAAATTTTGATGTTTACAAACTTGGAAAAGGAAAATGCAATTTGTATATTTGTAATAGGGATGGCAACGGGGCGGGTTTCCCTAAATCCCGCCCCGTCCATTTTAATTTTTGTCAAGTCCATGCCCGCCCTGAGACCCTTGACGGGTTAAATTTTCATGTCCAGCCCCGCCCTGTTGGGAAATACTGTGCCCCGTGCCCGCCCCGCTAACAAATTTTTTTTTTTTTTTTTTTCTCACTTTTTGGAACTTAAGCTCCTGCTATTTGAATGTGGAAAGCCTGGGAATGGCACAACATAAATGAAATTATGTATCCCAAAAAAAAAAAAAAAAATAAAAAATAAAAAATAAAAAATCCATGCACATAACATAATCCAGAAAACATAATAAACAAAAATAAAAGTTTAATATCACCAAATCACAATAAGTTCTAAGCTCCAATTTCCACCATAACCAAAACAAAAGCAAATTTAATACCAAGTTTATATATATATATATATATATATATATATATATATATATATATGCTTGGCGGGACGGGGCGGGACCCCTAGGATATGTATACTGAACCCTTACCCGCCCCGTGACCCGCGACGGGTACACAATTTGTATCCATGCCCGTCCCAACGGTATAAAAAGTGTTCCCATATCCGTTATTAACGAGGCGGGGCCCCAGCGGGGCAGTAAAAATTGACATCCCTAATTTGTAATAATAATAATAATAAAAGACCCTTGAAACCTGCCAATCCGCCCAAAATTTTGATGTTTTAAAAATTTTGATGTTTACAACATGGAAAAGGAAAATGTAATTTGCATATTTGGAAAAAAATAATAATAATAATAATTTGACCCGTGAAACCAACCCAAAATATTTAGGTTGGCCCAACCTAACCCGACTTCAGGTTGAGGTTGGGTTGGGACTGGGCTGGGTTAGGCTATCCCAACTTGCAGTCCTAATCGTGAGTGAGAGATTTTTAGAGAGAAAAATGAGTTGAGTGCAATATAGAATAGATGTGTGTTGTGTGTTTATTATGTGCTGGGTGAAATATGGGTTGAATATTCAACCTATTTTAACCTTTAAATTAAGTGGTTAAAAATTATCCAACCCATTTTTGACCCATCTTAAATATGGTTAACCAAAAATCATTAAAAAACAGACAGATATAGGCGGGTTGATGGTTTTTGACCCATATACATAAGCAAGAAATAAAAAATGCATTCATGTATATGGTGGGAATGGTACAATAATATGTGATACGACAGAGATGGTGGTTAATTTAATTAAAATGTTGTTAGGAATTCACATATACAGATGGCAAATAGAACAGATAAAATCACACACATAAACGAAATGAGATTTACGTGCTTCAGTAAATTGCCTACATTCACAGGCGAATAAATATTATCTTTACTTCAATAATTTGGTTACGCATTCTTTCTCCTTTTACAAACTCAACTCACTTTCTCTCTCTACAATTATATTTTTCTCTCTATACTTTTCAATACTTAACCTCACCTCTATTTATTTGAGTCTTTAAACTCGATTCCTTGTTGGACTAAAATTCATTAACTTGCCATAAAGGGTTAGCATATCAATTACAACTCTGCAGTGGTCTTCGGGCTTCCGAAACTAAAAATAATATTGTCTCTCGCATATATCATACAAGTGCAACTAGTTTCACTTCTTTGAATCACCGTTTCTACCATTCCACCAAGTTCAACTAGTTCAATAAAGATGAACTAGAATCAGTTATTTTTCAGAAATTTAGCCACAACTCTATCAGATGAATAAAGAAGTAAAATTTAGTTTAACAATTCACTGGTGAGGCAATGTTCAACTAAGAAGTGTTCCAAAAGCGCTCTCTGTAGATGAATCCCAATGTAAAAAAGAAAATGTTTTTTTTTTATTTTAAACTATTTTGCACCAAACTTGTTCAGTTCCAATCCACTCATAAAGGTTACATTCTGAATTTCGAGGACGAAATTCCTTCTGAATGTAACAGCCTTAAATTTTAAATTAACTTTAATCACTTGTGATTTAAATTATTTGCCCTAGACCTATGTAGGTGCTTTATTTTGCCATCACATCCTCAATTGCTTGACATTTAAAAATTAACTACCTTGAATTTCATTTTCAATTGCTCTCGATTTATTCCTACGTGACTTAACTGTACATGATATTTCTATTATAATGCTTCTTATTTCATTTTTGGAGACATAAGTTCTACTATAGAATAATGGGACTTTATTTTCCGGGACACTACTGTGATTGATTTAGTTAGTGAGGATGTTTACTTACTAGATGGTTAATAAAAAACTTAGCAGCAGCTTGCATGTGTGATGTGTCACGTGTGCGAGTACCAAATTTTGAGCCACAAACAATGTATGAATGCATTTCGTGCGTATTGCAGACTTACACAAGATTTGGTCTTATTTCCTTCTAAAATCCTGGTAAATTAAGATATGAGTTTTCAATTATCTTGTAATTATGTGGTTAGGAATGTGATTACTGTTCATTAGTCTAGGGTAGGACTTAGTTTGGATAAGGTTTTTCTGGCTCAAATTTTGAGAGAAGACTAATGTGTCAAATTCTTTTTCTATTATAGTATGGCTTGGATGCATGCATCCCTGGTGAATTATGTGGTGTTTGGAATTTTTTTGGTAAAATAAGTTGAATAATGTTCTCTTGATACTATTTTGGACTCCGGTAGTAGCTATCCAAATTCTATCATCATCCAAAAAATCTACTTTTGCTTTTGAGTTTACACTGGACTCATTTTTTGGGTTAGGCTGATTCAATTAGTTTTGATACGTAGCAACAAGTCAGTGACCTAGCAATATCAGATTCCTATTTTTTAAAGGAATGTTGTGGGTTCAAACCTCAGTGAAGGCATATCTGTGTAAGTACCAAATTACCAAAAAAAAAAAAAAAAGTTTTGATACATTATTGTGGAATGCTCGATTGGTCGCTATTGGGGTAATTATAAAATCCCAAATTTTTGTTTTGGTAATTTTTAAATAATCCATCTCAGGTTTCTCACCATTTGTAAAAATGGGACCGGTATTTTTATTTATTTATTTATATTTAATCAGGTAAATGTGCAACTGGCTCCGTCTTCTGCCAATAAAAAACCTAATCTAAGGAATTTATAGCATACAAACGTATCAATATGGAGGGGACTTTCTCTGGCTCTAGCTTTTTGAAAGCCATAGCTAGCCACCAGCTTGAATACGAAATTGTTTGATTGTTCTTGTGAATTCACTTAATTAAATATGTTTAATTAAATATGGGAGTGTGTTTCTTTTTAAGATTACAAAAAATATAAATATAAAAATAAATAATTTAAAATATTATTCAAATCTTTGGCATGAGGGGTATCCTTCACCCTTTTGAAAGAAAATGTTAATGGTTCAAGTTTGCTCATGTGTGTTAAATTTTTATATTTATTTTATGAGTATTCATGTGATCCGTGACTTCAATCAAAATTCAATTCAATATATGCCGTTCGGATTGATTTATTAGCCGGTCAGTTCAATAGTGGTAAATTTGAATCGGTTCACAGATTTGAATCTCAAAAAAATCAATTCGAACTGAATCAATCCATTACCTATATAATATATACAAATATTATATATATGTGTGTGTGTGTGTGTATATATATATATATATATTAAGTTTTAACCTTAAACCTACCCACAATTCCACCCCCTCCCTCCTATCTGAGTTAAAATTGTCCAATGAAGTTAGCTGGCCCATGTAAAAAAAGTGTTCAAGTTCTACCACCATGAGCAACCAACCTCCAATCTCCATCCTTCACCACCATGAGCAACCTTCCACCTCCAATCAACCCCAGCTTCTCCAGTTCAAACAAAAGAAATCTTCAAACCAGCAGCCTCAGCCCCTTTACAAGCAGAAAAAACTCTTTACCAAAACACAGGGCCGATTATTATCTAATCATCAGCCTCCCTCAATTAATAACCCCATTCCAAACCACCTTAAACCACCCTTCACCCCCCAACGTAGTAAATGCATTCCACCTGCAAACATCAAACAAACCACATCACTAAAGAAACCAACAAAAACAAACCACCAAGACTCTTCACCAAATTATAGACCAACTAAACCTTCAAGCCTACTAACTGAAGTTTACCCCCCACCATTACCACCTTCTCTCAATGGAAAATCATTCCCTTCACCAAGCATTAAACCGATCAGAAGCACAAAGAACACAATTCTTGCTCCCCCTTCCTCAACAAATGAGCACATCTCCCCCCATTCGCAGGAATCCCCCATTGTCCATAACAAAGTTTCAAGCTCTCCAAAGCCACAGCAAATAAGAAATTTCAACCCCTTATTATATAGTTCTCCAGGGCACCAGATTGATCGACTCCATGAACAACTGCAGTGGAAAGATGAAAATTTGGGCAAGGCATTGGACATGTTCAAAGAAAAGAACAAGATTATCTCTAAATTAAGGGAAGAGCACCAAGGCTATATGGACACCATCTCAAAGCTGCAAACAGAACTGGTTGAGCTTAGGAGGCAGCTACACCACCAACGGCAGCCAGAAACCACCACCTCAATCCCCGATGATCTGACAAACAAGGTGGACCCAGGTTTGTGTTCAAATTTGAATTTGAATTCGAATGGAGATGTCACTCTACCACTGCAGGTTCATCCACAATCAACACTGTCAACTGCACCTACCTTACCACATATCCCACATACCATCCCAATTGAGGTAAGCCCATCACCTACTTTACAGCCTATGTTAGCCTTACAACCAAACTCTCCAAACACTCACCCCAACCCTATACCTACATCTATATTAGCACAACACACCACTGATCCTCAACCTTCTAAACCCCATTCCACCTCCCCCAAAACCATCAGATCAAACCCTAGTCTGAAGTGGTCAAACACAGGAATGAAAAAATGAGGTTCGAGTTCCTCCCTCCACCCTCATCATCAGGTATCATTGATCCCCCAAAGGAAGTATTGGAAGAAGGTCAGCAATTCTGGAATGTAACTCACCTGGTGGGTGTATCTATCCATAAAAAAGTCCCCTTCAAAGTCATTCATGCTGCAGCAACCAAGTTATGAAGCAAACATGGACTCATTGCAACAATATAAAGAGAAGGAAATTCCTACTTTTTCATATTCCATTCTACAACTGAAGCTGAAAAGGTGTTATCACTTGGGCCATGGACCATTGTTGGCCATCCTTTCTCCTTGTTGAAATGGAGCCAAATAAATCAACCCCATCTAACTCACCTGGGTTGTATCCCTTCATGGGTTAAATTTCACAATATCCCCCCAAATTATTGGACAGCCAAAGGACTCAGCTACATCTTTAGTTCAGTAGGAGAGCCCCTCTATGCTGATGAAGCCACAGAGACTAGAACCAAGCTTAAATATGTAAGAATTTGCATCAACCTTGATCTATCCAAACCACTGCAGAATGAAATTCAGCTCAGAATGGAGGATGGCAGTATTGAAAGAGTCAGAATTGAGTACCAGTGGCTCCCCAAATTCTGTACTAAATGCAACCAGCTTAACCACTCTGAAAACCAATGCCCTCTAAATTACATCAAACCTTTCCACCATATGACCAAACACAATGAAATCCCTAACAATCTTAATCCCAGCACCTCACAGCAAGACCATACTCCAGCAAACAATCCCCCCACCACAGAATGGATAACAGTTAGAAAGAAAAAGAGGAATCCACCAGTAAGCATCCATGAATCCCCATTACATTCCCACACAAGCCCTTCAGCAAATCATTTCTCTGTCCTACAACTCTTACCCCAAGAAGCCAGCACAACAAAATCCTCTAATTCATCATCCTCATCCACCTCTTCTACAGGTACATTGGTACAGAACACTTACTCAAGCTTGACCATGTCACTTCCCTCACACTTACCTCCCCACTCCCCTCTATGTTCCAAAAAGCTAAACTTCTCAAACATAACTCCACCTCCACCCAAGACTCATCATAAGTTCACCTCTATAGCAACTCCAACATCCCCATTTACCTTCCCTCAGTGCAAAAAACAAGCCAGAATTTAGCAGCCACCTATTATGGAAATACCCTCTCTAAAATCCACAAATGGGAAGTTAACAGTTAGAACATTGAAGAAAGAAGCAAGAAGGAAATCTTGCAGTAACACAGATTTGATGTCTACTGGCTCTGCTCTAGGCCACAGGCATCCTGAAGGTCCTCTCTCCCATACTTCTCTATGTTAAGTTTCCTTACTTGGAATATTAGAGGGCTGAACCAGCCCTCTAAACAGTCAGAGGTTAAAAAGCTCATCTCTGACAAAAAACTTGATTTGCTTTGTATTGTGGAGACTAAGGTCTCACAATCAAACATTGAATCTATTCATAGATTCTTGGCTCCTTCATGGCTAATTGTACATAACTATAATTTTTCACCTCTGAGTAGAATCTGGGTTTTATGGAACCCAAATGTATTACAACTCACTATGACAGACCTCAATAGGCAAGCAATTCACTGCAGCATAACCATCATAGGGTAAAGAATCTCTTTCTTCTCCGCTTTCATCTATGTAGCCAACACAGCAACTAAAAGACAAGAGCTTTGGGAAAATATCACCTTCCATGTAGGCAACTTGGCTCAATCCCTATGGCTTTTAATGGGAGACTTCAATGTCATCCCCAATGCAGTTGAAAAGCATAGTGGAACTATGAGATGGTGCCCAGCCATGACTGATTTCAAAGAATGCCTGCAAAAAGCTGAACTTGAAGTCCTTAAATTTAATGGAATCTAGTATTCTTGGTGTAACAAGAGCTTGGGAGTAGCCTGTATTGCCAAAAAATTAGATCGAGCCTTGGTCAATCAAAAGTGGATCAACTCTTTTCCATTATCTAAATGTTGCTTCTTGGCTCCAGGGATATCAGATCATAGTCCCATCTTGGTTTCCATGAATTTCAACATCCCAAAAAGAAACATCCCATTCAGGTTCTTCAATGCCTGGAATAGTCATCCCCATTTCCTTCCCTTAGTTCAGGAAGTTTGGCAAACTTACATCAAAGACATAACAATGTACCAATGTGTCCAGAAGCTCAAATTACTGAAGCAAGCCCTCAAAACCAACTGCAAAAAGGAATTCACAAATATTGACTTGAAGCTACAGGCAGTCAAATTGGAGCTAGATGCTTATCAAACTGACCTTAACACAGATCCAAGTAATGAAGACCTCAGACATATGGAAAAAGTCTTAACCAATGAGTATTTAAGGCTGGCCAAACACCAAGAAAACATGTTGAGACAGAAATCAAGAATGACTTGGTTAAAGCTGGGTGATAGCAACACCTCTTACTTCCATAAATCCCTCTCATCCAGGAATAACAGAAAGAAAATAGTGTCTCTCACCACTGATAATGGTTAGGTTTTAACAGATAGTGAAGCCATCAAAGCTGAAGTTGTAAACCACTTCAAAAACTTTTTGGTTGCTCCCCCCCTCCTACTCATAGCATTTCTGATCTGCAACCCTTCATTACCAAATTGGTTCCTGACCACTTACACAGTATTTTGGATGGCATTCCTTCTCATAGTGAAATTCAACTATGTATGTTCAGGCTCAGCAAGGATAAATCCCCTGGCCCTTATGGTTACAATGTTGCATTCTTCCAAAAAGCTTAGGGAATTGTGGGGAACACTGTTACCAAGGCTGTTGCTGAATTCTTCAGAAATGGTAAGATGTTGTCTAAAGCAAACAATACATACATTGCATTGGTTCCAAAATGTCAGAATCCAACTTCTATCCATGACTACAGACCAATATCATGCTACAGCTCTATCTACAAGTGCATATCTAAAATTCTGGCATCCAAGTTGCAGCTCTCTCTACCATACATCGTTGATATGGCATAATTAGCCTTCATCAATGGGAGGAAGATTACAGATCCCATACTCCTAGCTCATGAGCTATTAAGAGGGTACCAAATTGAGTCTTCCACTACCAAGTGTGCTATCAAGATAGATCTTAAGAAAGCATTTGATTCAGTCAAATTTGATTTTATCTTAAGCTGTCTCAAGCTCCTTAACTTCCCAACCAAGTTCATTTCTCTATTACAAGCTTGCTTCACCTCACCCTCTTTCACTATTGCCCTCAATGGAGAATTCCAAGGGTTTTTCAAAGGTAGGAGGGGATTGAGACAAGGTGACCCCATCTCTCCCTTTCTATTTGTTATTGTCATGGATACTTTGTCATCCATCATTAATGAATATGTAAGGAGAGGTCACACATTCAAATTCCATTGGAAATGTGGTGCTCTAAAAATCACACACCTCTCCTATACTGATGACTTCTTTTTGTTTTGTCATGGAGACATCACTTTAGTTTCAGTATTGAAATCTGCCCTTGATCACTTCTGTTGTATGTCTGGTTTAGACATTAATCTCTCCAAAAGCAATGTCTACTTCTCTGGAACTGACCCACACACTGAAGCTGCAATTACAGCCATGCTAGGAATTGGGATTGGATCCTTCCCAGTCCAATACCTAGGTGTTCCACTCATATCCACCAATCTAAAATCAGCCCATTGCAGCATACTTATTGAAAAGATCACAAATAGGATCTCACACTAGTCTTCAAGGTCTCTCTCCTATGCAAACAGATTCCAACTCATCAAGGCTGTATTGGTCTTAACACAAGT
The DNA here is from genome assembly GCF_030987335.1 of Cornus florida. Lineage (NCBI taxonomy): Eukaryota > Viridiplantae > Streptophyta > Magnoliopsida > Cornales > Cornaceae > Cornus > Cornus florida. The sequence goes on along the minus strand of NW_026775579.1, from coordinate 53,823,097 downwards.
TTATTGGGCAAGTATCTTCATTCTACCCAAAGCTGTGATCAATGAACTCAACAAAATATTCAGGTCTTTCCTTTGGTCAGGTCCTAAAATGAAATCCATAGGTGCAAAACTTACATGGAGTAAAGTTTGTTTACTTAAGGAGGAAGGGGGTCTTGGCATTCCAAACTTGGAACTATCAAACAAATCTGGTATCCTAAGGTATATCTGGGATCTTCAATCAAACAACCATGATAGAATTTGGATCACTTGGTTTAGGGTTCACCTCATCAAGTCAAGAAATTTTTGGACAATCAACTTCCCTCATCCTTGCTCTTGGAGTTGGAGGAAGATTTTGCAACACAAGCACATTGCTAGACAGCTTCTCAAGCACAAGATTGGCAATGGCTCAGGGACCTCTTTTTGGTTTGACAATTGGTCCTCAGGTGGACCTCTTTGCAATCGTTTTCCACTAACAATCCTTACTAATGCAGGTTTCAATGAATCAATCATAGTCGACACTTTCATTCAAAACTCATCTTGGTCATTTCCTACAAGCCTTTCCTCTGCCATTCCCGAGTTATTACTTCAACCCTCACCATGTTCTTCAAGAAGTGATACCAAGATTTGGTTGGCATCTCCAAATGGCAAGTTTAGTTTCAAGCACACGTCATTGTTCCTCACAAAGCACTCGCACTTAGTCCATTGGCACAACCTAGTTTAGATTTCTCCTACAATCCCTAGAATGAAATTCAACCTATGGTTAGCTGTGTAATCCAAGTTACCCACTCTTGATAGCAGATCAATGTCCAACCACATCAACCTTTGTGCTTTATGTCAATCACACTCGGAATCACACCAGCATTTGTTCCTCACATGTGATTTTGTGTCTCCTATCTGGCGATTCATCAAAATCAGGTGTAACTTCTTCATTGCAATCATTAACTAGGAGGATCTTATTCATTTGATTTCACGCAACGGAAAAGGAACTCCCCAGCAAATCTACATCGCAAATTATGTCTCTCATCCATGGTTTATCACACCTGGGAGGAAAGAAATGAAAGAATTTTCAGAGGTAAAAGATCATCTCAAAGAATGGTGCTTGCTCGAATCTCAGCAACTATCACCGCAACGCTTAAATTGGGTTTCTTACACGACGGTGCTGCTTCGAGGAAGATTCTCTCAGATTAGAATCTCTCCCCTGCTTACTGCCGTCCTACTCCGAGGCCGCCGGACTGATAATTTCTCCGATCATCATCTTGAAGCTAGGGTTACTAATCGGATTGTTCCCTAATACCCTCAATTAACGGCCAAACAAGCCATTAATTGCGGTTATTAGGTTGAAGCTAGGCCTCTCCCTTGTTAGGCCAATATCTTTGGCTTTTGTTCTCCTCTTTTGGTTGGGCCAGCAGGCCCTCTCATGTAATTATCCCCTTAATAAATTTGCTTAATTTTCCAAAAAAAAAAAAAAATTCCTCCCCCTCCTGCTTACTCTTGGGGGAAATTATATATAATGGAGTATTTTTCAAAATTAGGTCCATCTCTTCCACAACCAATTAATAGACACTATATTTATTGAATTAGTGTCTATTAACAACATTGGCCTTAAACTTATTTTTTATTCGAACCACTTACACATTGTCCATTTCAGGTTCGAACCCTTCTCTTCCTCTTTGAAGGTAGAGTAAAGTTATACCATTACTAATGGCCAGTTATGGCATGTTGGTTTATTTTGTGGAGTCAATGAAAATGATTTTTTGTATGAAATTTCATTACAATTGCACCTTGTGCAAACAAATAATTGTAATATAGGTAATCCAAAGAACAAGTGTTTCGGAATGACACAATATAGAGAGTTTAAAATGTATAAAAAATATTGTTCTCCCACCAGAGTAAAATAAAAAAAGCTAAATATACTAAAATATCATAAAGATGAATCCACACAGCTTTTTTGTTTTTTTATTTTTTATTTTTGCCTCACAAAGTTGAGCTAAGGTGTACAGTTTTATCAAGTTCCACCAAAGACTATAATCTACAAGATTGAGATTTTTGGTATTTGTGGGAATATAAAAATGGGGGTGCAACTTACTTTCCAAGACCAAAACCAAAAACCCTCTCTTCATTGAAGGCTAGAGAAGAGTTTGTTCTGTGAAGTTCCAATACAATTTACAGATGGATGTTACGCAGGTCCTATTATCATTTTACAAAAAGATATTTCGGTGACCATCTAATCCCACAACATAAGTATTAAAATGACTAATAGACTAGTGGCCTAACGATACCAAACTCCTTTTTTTCAAAGGGAGGTCAGAGGTTCGAGTTTCGATGGAGGCATAAATGGTCCTAAAACGCATATTGAATCTGTCACCCAGTGATGCCAATCAATGTGATGTCACCTATTACGTATTTGGTTTAGGGTTGGTAATAAGTTAGCATTACATGTTCTTCCTCTTCATCCACCCTTGGCATACAAGGGTTCAAATTTATGCACTGCCGTATCTATAAAATATTGTAAGTGCTTCATCTTTGGACTGTAACAAACGGCTGTTATTGCTTGCAAGTGTGAAATTATGCAGTCTATGACAGCTAATTAGAGAAATATCACCGTGTAAATCCTCCTAAATAATGGTTTTCTGAGTTCAAAGTGCATACGTGTCTAGGAAGGTACAAGACATATTAACGTGCCATGTCTAGGAAGGTAAATGACATATCTTCTTAATATACACATCTACCTTTAACAGGTCTCATAATTTACATACAACTCTAAGCAACTTAAGCCAATGTGTGTGCTCCATTTTTATTCATTGTTATTTCCTTGCTCCCATCTTCACCATTTTCATCTTTAACACTACTTAGAATAACCAAAGGCCCATCCCTCTACATAGAAAAACCTAAGACTCATCCCTCTACATAGAAAAACCAAGCAACAATTTAATTTCAGCCAACTGCGTGTTCTCTATCGGGTTTTATGCTGTGGGCAATAACGCATATTGCTTCGTAATATGCTACAATCAATTATTAGATGATGAGAGTCACATGGTGGTTTGGATGGCCAATCGAGATCGACCAGTTAACGGAAGACGTTCAAAGCTCTCCCTTCTAAAAACTGGTAAAATTATCTTAACAGATGCTGATTGTCTCACAGTCTGGGCCACAAACACTATCTCGGCTTCTCCAGTGCAATTGGAACTTTATGACATTGGTAATCTTGTTCTCCATACTTTAGAGGGTCAAATTCTTTGGCAAAGTGTTGATACCCATTTTGGCAATTGGGCTTAGGCTATAAGTGGGCTTAAAGAAAAGATTGGGCTGAAGTTATATTTGAGTTGGATTGAAGGATTTTGTTATCCAATATGGATCAAAGACTTTAGCTACAGGTGGAATATCGATTTTTATAAGTGGATATGCATGGGCCATGTTTGAAAACGCAACAGATAGAGTTGGTTTGAATAGTTGGTAATAACAAATAGATAGGAAGTATTTATTTGGTTGCATAAGGATATTTATCTATAGGATTAGTCTATTTTGAATTCATAGTTTAATTATGTGATAAAGTTATAATGTAATTAGGATACTTGTTTATAGGAGTTTGTTTCTATGATTTATTTTATAAATAAACAAAGAGGCATGTTGTACTAGAGGTCCAGCACCCTCAGAATTCTTTAATTTATTTGTTTGTTTTCTCAAGCCTTTCTTAGAATAACATCCTTGTTATTTCTTATTTCTCTCAATCTATCTCTCTCAATCTCTTGCTCTGTCTATTTATCTCTCTTTCTTTCTCAATCTTTCTTTCTATATTTCTTTCTATATCTATTTCTCCCTTTTTCTATTCTCTGAACGTTACTATAATTTATTTAACTACAAGTCCTTTTAATTAAGGTAATTCTTGAACTCTAAGAGGAATATCACTATTCTCTTTATCCTCGCATCATCTGAAAGTCAATCTTCCAAATAGACTATAGTTGACGATTTACAATCGAACCATACAATTGGTTTTGGCACGCCCGTTATACATCAATTTAAGATCGGCTCTAGCTGGCCGATTTTAACGTCAACATTTTTGGCATACCCCGATACGACCCCATCAGGTGAGTAAATTATAGTAAATATGCCTCCCAGGCTAAGAAATTCGAAAGGTGTGCCCACAGGTGACAACACTGATGAAGAGAACCAACAACTCGGCGTAGGTGATGAAGCCGATTCATCCGTTCCATCTGACGTTCCTTTGGGTCGAGTACTGGAATCGATTATGCAGAAAATGGATGTCCAACAAGCTCAGATCGGCGAGGTAAGGTCAATGACCGGGGAGTAAAATCAAATTTTGGTTTCTCAAATACATGAGATGAGGTCAATGACCGGGGAGTAAAATCAAATGATGTATGCTTAAATGGAGAAGATGAGTCAGAAGCTTAAGACTAGCATATCGGCTAATCAAAGCTAACATGTTCAAGCTGAAGTGTCATATGCAAATGAATCCTTATTTCAGTGAATTTCGGCACTATTAATACATTTATCCCAGGGGTCTCGAACAGGACCAAGCATTATACCGCCCAACACAGCTCTCAGCATCACAATCGGCAATGTGCCTAACCCTACTCTAGGCATGCCGATTGGTAATCCACCTATATTATTAGATCCGCCAGCAGTAACTACAGTGCCGGTGTATCAGCCACCCATAAATCATCAACAGAATCAAAATGTGCAACGCTCACAGGTACAACCAATTCCTCCTTTAAGAGATCAACAAGAGGTGGGCAACCAGAATCAAGGTAGGATCAATCCATCGGTACTACCGGCGGCTACCAAGGCAAGTAAATGCAAATTAACAACGAGAATAGGTTAACCCATTTGTTCCGCTGCACCCAAATGATCCTCCAGGTCAAAATATAAGAATCGGTAGGGCTCAAATTCTAGCTTTAATACAGGCTGAGGTAGCACAGGGACACAGACGTGCTAGGTCAGTATATAGAAAGCCTTATCCAGATCATATCGATGCCCATGAGTTACCTAGAAATTATCGGTATCTTAATTTTTCTATGTAAAGTGGTGAGGAGATTTTTTCTACGGTGCAACACATTGCGAGGTTCATAGCACAATATGGTGAAACAGGTCCTAATCCTTGGTTAAGGATGAGGTTATTCGCTAGCTCTCTTGGTGGGGCGACGTTTGAATGGTACAGTAATTTACCAGCCAATTTTATTCAGACATGGGATGACTTGGAAGAGGCTTTTCATACGGACAGAGACAAAAGCCACATTGGCAGATATATCTCGATTATCTAAATTACCGAGCGAATTGGTTGAGACTTTTGTGGCCAGGTTTAGAAAAACTAGACTCAAATGCCGAGTAAGTTTGCCAGAAATAGAATATATTAAATTGGCATTAAATGGTTTAGACATTGAACAACGCAACGAGTTTGATGGAGTTGAATTTCAAGATCTCTTCGATTTAGCAGACAGGGCTACTCGGTATGAAGAGATACTTAAAGAAGAGAAAGAACGAAAAAATTCCCTAATTATGAGGTGTTCTTAGCAGAAGTTGGAGATGAATTAGAAATTGACGTTGCTAAGGTCAATATCAAGAAGCCATATATCTGTGAGGCATTGGTCAAACCTAAGCCGAACACGGGGGGAAATGCAACATCAACATCGGCAACAACGAAAGGTCTTGCCGATACAGGGAAAAGCTACTCATTTGACTTATCAAAAACAGATCAAATCTTTGATCACTTGATGGCCGACAAAATGATCTCTTTGCCTAAAGGGCATAAGATTCCATTGGCAAGCGACCTCAAAGGAAAAGAGTATTGTAAGTATCATAACTCTTGGAACCATGCTACCAATGATTGTACTATTCTACGAGGTATATTATAGAAAGCTATTGATGAAGGTACTTTAAAATTCCCGGAAAAAACTTCAGATGTTCCTATCATCAAGTACGACACTAGAAAAGATGGCAGAATTGCAGAAACAATTAAGAGAGGCTCAATTGGCCTTAATAGACCATGGTTGTGATACCCCTCGATTCTAGAGCCACGGGTGATCAAGTCCGAGCACAGATCCGAAGGATATCAAACAATTAATATTTAATCGAACACAGAATACAAAATGAATTTAAGAAATAATAATAAGCTGAAGGAATACTAAATTAAAAATCCTCAAATATAAATATTTAAACTCTGACAATCCAAACTTCATAAGTTTACAACTCGGGAATCCATCTCCAGTGGACCCCTAATAAAAATCCAAACCGAGCGAAAATAAATAACTGAAGATAAAAGCCCAAATCGAATATCAGGAAAGAAGTCCTACTTCGTCGGTAGAATGAAAGATCGTCTCTGCTCATCTCGAACAAGCTCTAAGACCTCAACCATCCAACACCTGAAAAATAATAAGTGGGTCAGGCCCACTAGCAAGTTCTATACTACTACTACCCAAGCAGAGACCCGATACGCATGTACATCCTAACCAATCCAACAATAGCTAATAGTCCGTAGATAAATATATATATATATAATCACACTACAGGACTCTCACTGGACTACAGGCCTGGCTCAACCTGACTAGTAGGCACCATGCGAAAATGCACCCAAAGGTGGGCATGACTACCTAGCCCTAGCAGGGTACACATCCAACCATCATAGCCAGTTATGCATCCCAATGCATATACGCTCCCTAACCAACGACTCTGAGTCTCAGGCTCATATCGTGGCATCATAAAAATATATTTAAATTCCATTCCAAACCAAAGTGTCACTCAATTATTTATTGATTTGACACAGAAGACAGGTAGGACTTAACTTTTGTAGTTAATCCATCCCTTAATCTAGAGTAGGTAGGACTTAGCATTTTTTTGAGCTAATCCCCCTAGTATGACACCGTCCCATACCGGTGCATACAAACCATCCATCCAGTATTGAATATATATATATAACGGCATAGCATATCAATATCAACATATCCAATCACAAGCTTAACAAGAATGTTTAACTAGCATGCTTGTTCAATACATCCAGTACCTGATTCTCTAACAAGTTTTAAATGCAGAGAATAAATATAATCACCCTGTAACTCACAACAAGCATAATAATAATAACAGAATTAACATGCTTATTGATACCAACTCCACAACATCCAATAAGTTGATATAAAGAACTCTTTGTAAACATCAACTAACTTCTGATTATATGATAACAGAATTTATATAAACTGGCCTGTTTAAACTCATACCATTGTTACATGATTTAACCATAAACCCCTAATTCAATTGCTAACTTAGAATTTAACAACTTGAATCGTCTGCAAAATCTTAACCATGTAAACTTCCTTAAAAGTGACTTACTGACACTTATTCCGATTATAATCATTCTGTAATCTAATATGCTTAATTTAAACCCCAGAAACATGATTAAACAATATTCCCATTCCCAGACAAAATTGCAACTCATAGGGTTATACACTTAACATCCTCTGCCTCCAAAACAGTCCACAAGTTCACTTGAAAATACATCGGTTTAAAACTACCGACCTTTTTGTAATTTATTTTGTATTAACACACCCTCAAAATTTTAATAGGACTTAGATGCTACTGGAACATCCCTGCATAGTTCCTAATAGTATCTGAAAACACCAAATTCTGAAACCCGTAGCCAAAACCACCACTGAAAAGGCCAAAAACTGAAAACCGTTGAAGGAGCCGGCTCCACTACCAAGTAGAGCCGGCTCCACTACAAAGTAGAGCCTGCTCCACTTTTTAGTTGAGCCTGCTCTACTTGAAATAGAGCAGGCTCCTTCCCCTGTGCGTCGTTTTTCCAATCCCGGCGGTGTCCGGCTGTGTTGATCCTCCAAACCAAATTTCTTGCTGATTAAAATTAAGTCCTTGGGTGTTCAAAAGTTAATTAACTTCCTTGATTAAGAATCACATTCAGTGGAAACAAGAATTAAACAGAATAATCTAAAAACGCTTAACATGTACCTAAAAGAAAACATACTGTTCAATTTCTTCTCCAACTCCGGCAACTTGGTTCCTCCAACCCACGTTTCCTATGGATTAAAACTAAGTCCCAAAGGGCTCTAAAGTTGTTTAAGTTCATTACTTATTATTCAAAACCATATGAAACAAGAATTTCGCAAAACCGTTTCTAAGTGGATTAAAACCCCTACAAGAACACATACTGTTCAAATTTGTTTAATCTTTCAAACCCACTTTCTTTCCAGTTTAAAACTAAACCTAAGTTGCTCCCGAGTAATTTCAATTCATTATTCATTAATTAAATTCAATTTGAAATAAGAATTAAACACAAACAGTTTAAAAACGAACAAAACACACATACAGGAAAACATACTGTTATGAAGCAATTTACGTGTAAAGCAATTTAATTTAATCTTTATTTCATCCTGAGACTGTATTAGGGATGCAAAGAACACAGGTCAAAGAGATAGAGTTAGTTATAGAACTTGCCTTACACCAACGGTTCTTCACAAGTTCTCCGGTAACCTCTCTGTTTGCTCTTTCTTTCTCTGTCCCTCTATGCCTCCTTACATTTTTGTTTAATTGTTTCTCTAAACCCTAAACCACCGTAATGAGCCTATTTATAAACTTAAACTTTAAACCCTAATCCATGTATAATACAGCCCATAAGCAAACCTAGGTTATACACTGTCGGCTGTCAATGCAAACTATAAACCCCGTGAAACTATATTCACGTGAAAACCAATTTAAATTTAATTTAACTTAAAACAATTTAATTATACCACATTAATTCCTCATTTATAATAAATTTCATAAATTCAAAGTAACATAAACAAAGAAGTAAATTAAGTCAAATTATCATAAGCAAAGAAGTAAATTAAAACCATTAGAGAAAATAGAACAATTAACTTAAAGTAAATCCCTAATTAAATAAAGTAAATCAATTAAACTTAAAAATGCAATTAAATAAATTCCAAAACTATCTTTCTAAAAATTAGGGGTATTACAATGGTTGTTGTCCAAATTGCAAAGGAAAGCAGAAAACTGAAGAAAAAGAGCCAGTGGAGATTCAACCAAAGAAGAAAGGAATTCTTGAAAGGCTTACCTTCCCAATTAAGCCTGGAGAAGAGCCTCGGCAAGATAATTCCAGCAGCAGTCAAGTGAAGGTATACAAGAAGAATCGGCAAGAATATATGTCTAGCCGATTCAATTCCTAAAATAGGCATCCCAGTTTTAAAAGGCGTTCGCCAGTCCAATCAGAAATTTGGATACAAAAGAGAGCCGTTTCACATAAAGTACGAACTGTAAAACCACGGACAGACTTAGCGGAGGACAGATGGACTCGAGTCAATCACCCAAAATTCCCTAAAGTTCAACAACATCAGAATGGAGGCCTTACTCGATCTAAAAAACGTAGGGAACAAAGGAGAAGGGCTGAGGAAAAAAGGAAAGATGAAGAGGTACGCGAAGAAGAGTTGGCTGAGGAAGTCGGTATTCTAAATAAAGATCAACCGGATGAGGTAGAAGAGCATCAGCCAACATGGCCCAGACACAAAAATGAGTTCAGAATTCAGTTTGGCAATTTCCCAGATGAAATGTCATGTAATATGGCATTTGTATTACCAGCAATGTTCCAGGCCCCATCGGCATCAAATGCGAGTACTGAAAATAAGGAGAAGGAAACTCAGCCGATTCAGAATTTATCGATTCTTTCTTCAGAATCGGCAGAAAAGGTAGTCTTTGAAAAACCTTTGTTAGCAATGACTCAACAACTAAAGCCTTTATATGTCAAGGTATGGGTAGAAGGCCAACCTATTAACCGAGTCTTAGTTGACAATGGCTCGATCCTGAATGTTATTCTAGCTAACACTTTGAAGAAACTCGGTAAGAGTATGGAAGATATTATTCCCATGATGTAGTAATTTATGGGTTTAATGGAGGTTCTACTAGCACTAAAGGAATTCTTCCCTTAGAGGTCGAAGTTGGAGGACGAACATCATTTACGGCATTTTTTATTATTGAATTCACGACCTCATGTAATTTATTATTAGGACGTGACTGGATTCATCCAAATATGTGCATCCCATCGTCATTACACCAGATGCTGATCTTTTGGGATAGAGATAAGGTGAAAATAGTGGATGCCAATGATAAGTCATTTGTGGCAAAAGTATATTCGGCAGACGCTATTTTGTATGATGAAGAGTGTGTTCCGATTCATTTTGTGGGAACAGGGGCCGATGGAAGACCTATATCAGCAACCATAAGAAGAAGTCTTACTGATCGAGAAATGGGTGAATTGCAGCAGGAAAGTTATAGGCCAAAGGTAGAATTCCCTCGGCTTGCTATAATTGAAAAAGAAGTTGTTAATGGAGGCAAAACTTGAAAGAGAATTAGCTCAGCAGCAGGCCTTTAGGCCGCTTACGTTAGGTTACAAGCATACATAGCCAAAAAACGGCTAGAAAGGGAAGCAAAAATGGAGCTAGGACTATCGGCTAATGTTGCCAAAGTTAATCAGATTGATAATGAAAAGTTGGATGCTATTCAGTTAGAAGATTTGGAATTAGCACCAGCTAAGCTTGATGATCTTAAAGCAGAAACTCAAGATCCGTTAAAGGAGGTAAATTTAGGTACTAATACAGAACTTAGACCCACCTACATCAGTGCACTGTTAGAACCAGAATTACAAGCCGAGGTAATCGGCATGTTAAAGGAATACAGTGACTGTTTTGCTTGGAATTATTAGGAAATGTCGGGTTTATCCAGAGATCTAGTGGAACATCGGCTGCCCATTAAAGATGGATACAAGCCATATAAATAGCCGCTTCGCCAAATGTCTCAAGAGGTGGTAGATAAAGTCAAGGTGGAAGTCAAATGATTGTTAGATGCAGGTTTCATTCGAACTACAAGGTATGTTGAATGGTTATCAAATGTAGTTCCTGTTATTAAGAAGAATGGCAAATTACGAATATGTGTTGATTTCGAAACATAAACTCGGCAATCCCAAAAGATGAGTATCTTATGTCGATAGCCGATCAATTAATTGATGCGGCAGCTAAGCATGAAATCTTGTCTTTGGATGGACACTCAAGCTATAATAAAATTTATAAAACTAAGGAGGATATCCTAAAGATAGCTTTCAGATGTCCGGGATCGATTGAAACTTTTGAATGGGTGGTAATCCCTTTTGGATTGAAGAATGCTGGCGCTATATGTAATACCCCTCGATTCTAGAGCTATGGGTGATCAAGTCCGAGCACAGATCCGAGGGATACTAGACAATTAATATGTAAACAAGTAGGAATACCAAAAAAAAAAATTAGGAATAAAATAATAAAGGCTGAAAAGAATTCTAAATATTAAAATCTTCAAAAGTTAAAACTAATAAAATCCAAACTTTCCAATATCTGTACAACTTGGGAATCCATCTAGTGGACCCATAATCATCCCAAATGAAGGTAAAATATAGAAACAAAATCCAAAACTAAAACATGAAAGGAAATTTTAATGTAGTCGGAGGAGTACGTGACTGTATGTGCTCAGCCCGATCAAACTCTAAAACTGGAACTGACAAACACATGAAAAATAAGAGTGGGTCAGGCCTACTAGCAAGTTCTACTCTACTACAATCCATACAGAGACCCAATACGCAGATACATCCAAGATATCTCAACAATAACTAAAATAGTCCATATATGTATAAGTACACAATATAGGACACTCACTAGCCTATAGTTCTATCTCAGCCTGAATAGAAGATAACATGCAAATCACACATCACGTGGGCATGTATACCTAGACCTACCAGGGAACAACAATTATATCCAGTTATCCATCTTAGGCGATATATGCACCCTAACCATGATCCTGAGACTCAAGCTTATATCACAGTACCATAAGTATATAGATAAATAATTTATCAAAAGCGAGGTATATCATTCAACTGTTTATTGACCTAACATAAATATAAGTAGGACTTAATTTTTATAGTTAATCAAACTTATTTCAGAATATGTAGGACTTAGTGTTTTGAACTAATCCATCCCCATAATAGGTAGGACTTAGTGTTTTGAATTAATTCATCCCTAATATGCCACCGTCCCATACCGGTGCATATACATATATATAAGTAGGACTTAACTTTTATAGTTAATCAACTTATTTCAGAATAGGTAGGACTTAGTATTTTAAACTAATACGTCCCTAGCATGCCATCGTCCCATACCGGTGCATACAATTCACAAATCAAATGATTGATACAGTAAATGATAAATTTAATCATCAACCATACTCCAAAATAAGTATAAATAAAGTCTAATATGTATATGACCATATTATGCATCCATTACAAGATTTACAAAACATGTTCCAGTCCTTTAAATTGTTAAAATAAGACAAAACACTTAAATCCTTCAAATAGTCCAATAATTGATGCAATATACAATAAATTAAAATATCAATTAATCCAGTCTAAGCATAGTTATTTCCAAATAATCAGCTACACTTATAACACTGCTAAAACATGATTAAATGCTATTAAATCATGTATAAAAGAATTGCTAAATTTCAGTAAGCAATTAAATCAACTATCCAATACTCCATATGCAAGTTTACTGTTTAACTTCATGATGTTCTATTCCCTAGCATATTAATGTAATAATGCCTCCCAGTATTTTTATAGGTCCATAACAGTTATTTAAATATATTTTTTCCAATTTAAACAACTTAAGAATACCCTAGACGGCCAAACAAAACCCTAAAAATCAATTTATACGCGTTCCAGGGCGAGAGCAAACTCCTGAACTTTGAGAGACAGCTCTCCCCTCTTGGGAGCCAGCTCCCCACTCTTGGGAGCCGGCTCCCTCCATGTGGGAGCCGGCTCTGTCTATAAGGGAGCCGGCTCCCTCCTTTAGGGAGCCGGCTCTCTCTTTCTTAAGAGCCGTATTCTAATTCTGTTCGTCTTCTTCGCCTCCGACGACGTTGCAAAACCCTCTGTAATGTCTAACACAGTTCCCAGGGTTCAATTTATGTCCTAAATAAATTAAAAGAAGATGTCCTACATTACCGACATGAACTAAAACAAGTTTATAATCAATGAACACAAGATTTAATTATGAACAGTATTAAACCATAATACAGATTAATTCAACGCAGTTAAACTCAGTTCAAACATGCTTAAAAGATATATTTTAATATCAATTTAAACCCTATAGACTACCTAGGCATACACAGAACACAAGTCTAAGGGAAGGATTTAGGATAGAAACTTGCCTTCGGTTTCAATTTTGAAACCTTAAACCACCGTCTCTGAGTTTTTTGACAAATTCTTAGACCGCCGTTCCACACCTCTGTTGCTCTTGGTTCAATCCAGAAGCAATCCCTTCCTTCCTCCTTGAGCTTCCCTGGTTTTCTCTCAAGTCTCTCTCTATTTTCCTCTCAAGTCTCTCTCTGTTTTCCTCTCAAGTCACTATTACGTGAATAGGGTTTTCCAACCCTAACAGACGTAAACAAGAATATATATATAGGCATCTAAACCATACGTCTGATTTTAAAGGTATATATATAAGCTTCAATTAAAACCTAATTCTAACCCCAAACTAAATTATAAGTCGGCGACTACATAAAAATATAAAACCCTAAACCTATAGTTATACATATAAAAACTAAAGACACGAATTTAAAACATTTAATCACAACAAACAATTGCATGAACTTCCACATAAGCATATAATAATAAAAACAAATAAAATAATTAATTGATTAAACAAATAATTACACAAATAACTACATAAATCAATTAAATAATTAAACAATTAAGCAAATACGTCAATTAATTAGATAAAAATAAAATAAAACCATTAATTAAAATGCCGATACTATCCTTTTAAAATTAGAGGGTATTACATTCTTCCCCCCTAATAAAAGGAATTCTGTCCTCGGAATTCACTCTTACCTTCTTCCATTATTCCAGGAAACTGCGAGCAAATGACATCCTCCCATTCCTAAGTAGACTTAGCCTCATTGTGGTGACTCCACTGAACACGCACTAAAAGGAGAACCTTATGACGAAGAATTGGATCCCGACGGTCGACAATACGACACGGTGGCTCCACATATGTTGCATCCGGATGCAACTCAATCTCCCCAACATCGATATACTGGTAGGGATCCTTACTTGCAAAAATTTCCGCACCATAGAACATGGAACACATTATGCATACGAGCCAAATGATCCGAAAGTGCCAACCAATAAGATACAGCTCCAACTTGATCTCATAGAAGACATTTTGAGGAGAACCTGATCTCCAACCTGAAACTCCAATGCACGAGTACGGCGATTTGCCTAACTCTTCTGCCTACTCTGGGCAGTACACATACGGTCCCTAACAAGAGCAATCTTTTCAAAAGTATCCTTAATGAATTCAGGACCCAAAAAAAAAAATCTGCTCTCTCCAACCTCCATCCAACAAACAGGAGATTGACATGGTCGGCCGTACAATACCTTAAACGGTCCCATTCCAATAGCCTTTTGGAAACTATTATTATATGCAAACTCCACAAGTGACAAATAATCCTCCTAGTGGCCCTTGAAGTCAAGAACACAGGAACGAAGCATATCCTCCATAATCTGATTAACCCTCTCGGTCTGACCATCTGTCTGAGGATGATAAGCAGTACTAAGATGTAACTTTGTACTCAAAGCCTACTGAAAACTCTTCCAAAATCTTGACACAAAGCTTCAATCCCTGTCCGATGTAATAGACAATGGAATGCCATGTAACTTCACAATCTCTGTAATGTAAAGTCTCGCCAACTGCTCCGAAGTGAAATTAGTGTGAATAGACAAGAAATGAGCTGATTTTGTCAACCTATCAATGATAACCCAATTAGAATTGTGATCCTTAAAAGAATTTGGCAATCTTTCCACAAAATCCATAGAAATGCTCTCTCATTTCCACTCCAGTATTGATAATGGCTGTAGAGCTCCTAGCGGCCGCTAATGATCAATATTAACTATCTGACAAGTACTACACTGAGAGACAAAAATAGTAATGTCATTTTTCATACCTGCCCACCAAAACTACCGCTTCATATCCTGATACATCTTGTCTCATCTTAGATGAACAGAAAACTCAGAATACTGAGTCTCAGTCATCATATCCTTTCTCAAATTGTCAGCAGAAGGTACCACTAAACGTCCTTTGTACCTCAAACGTCCATCAATCCTAACATAGTAAAATGGAACCTCCCCAGCAATTATCTCTACAATTTTGTCAATGCACTGCTGATCTGTGAGTTGCGCCTTCAAAATTTTGTGAACGATAGAAGGTGTAACTCCTATGCAAGCCATAAAAGTATCAGACAACTCATTAACTGTCTTCAAAGTATTCCACTCAGTGGTAAGTAAAGCAAAAAAACTCGCATAGGTTTGACGACTGAGTACATCTGCCACTACATTCGTTTTCCCTTGATGGTACTGTATAGAGAAATGATAGTCCTTCACAAACTCCAACCAGCGATGCTGTCTCATATTCAGCTCCCGCTAAGTGATCAAAACACACCCAAGACCTTGCATAGAAACATCTGTGTAAACAATATACTCTATCCCGCTCTGTGGAGCAGACAGAACCAGCGCAGAAGTCAACTTACTTTTTAGCTCATCAAAAGCTGTCTGACAGTGTTATTCCCATAGGAACCGTACACCCTTCTTAGTTAAGTGAGTGAGTGGTCCTACTATCTTTGAGAACCCCTTAATGAACTTACGATAGTATCCCGCCAATCCGAGGAAATTCTGAATCTCAGTAGACGATGTAGGCTGTCCTCACTCGACCACTGCTGAAATCTTGGCTGGATCTACCATTATTCCCCTTTCTTGACACCACGTGGCCTAGAAACTTCACTTCCCGCTGCCAAAATTCACACTTCTCGAACTTGGCATATAACTGGTGTTCACAAAGCGTCTGCAACACTATGCGAAGATGTCTGGCATGATCGTCCTCCGACTTAGAATAAATCAAAATATCATCTATGTACGGTATACGCAATACTCCGATATCCAGTCATATTTAGAATATCGCTCTATCTTGGGCATTCTTCCTTTGAAATCAAACTTACCATTTTGATTTACACAAGTTCTTCTACAAACTTATTGGTAATTGTCCCGTCTCAACACAATGTACTTACAAGCAAATATTTGTTTGCCTGTCCAAAAACCAATCACTCCACTATGATATTCCTTTAGCATCGCAACAAACACATTCCAATATAGTTTAATAAAACCATTTATATAAATGTCTCAAAAACTCTTATGAAACATAATTGAGATGCCAAAACCACCAGTCCATTTTGTTAAGAACTTCTTTAAACCATATACTTCCAAAAGAATAATAGCCATATATTCTTTTTAAAAAAATAATACTAGTGTACTTGATTTAACCAGTACTACACTTCTAATAATATCTCCATCACTACTAGTAATAAAAATCATTCTTAAAAGAGTCACCCTCCTTGTGATTCAGTACCCTCCTGCAAGGATGGCCCGATATCTCCTTGTTTAGGACACTGCCTAGAAGTGTGGCCATACTCTCCACAAGTATAGCAAATACCCCTAAAAGTACCAAACGGCCTCCTCTACTGGTTAGACTGTGGCTAATCCCGTACTACCTGTGGTCCCCTATTCTGCTGTCTCTGAGCTAACCCAGGAAATTGTTTGGCTGCATGCTCATCATTTCTGCAGGCAAAACAATGAACTTTAATCACATTCTACACCACTGGTACTACTTCTAGTGTCTGTTGAATGTGTGGCTGATTCTGAAATGCAATTGCTACGCAAGCTGCTACAGCCTGAGCTATGATGTAAACTAACTGAGAAGAATACTCTGGATTCTTGCCCTGATTGTAGGCTCGATCCCAAGACTCTGGAGTATGCTGAACTTCCTCATGCTCTAGGTGCAACTGACCATCTTCCTCCTACTCCTTCTAAAACCTAAGCATTTACTGCTCTTCCTCCATTTGCTGACCTCGCAGGCGATCTTGCTGCCTACGTGCCGCTCTCCTTTGTCGACTGTTTCCTTGCATGTTCTATCCTCTTCTAGCGTTAATCATACTGTTAACAGAGAAAGACAGACATCAGTACGATTTAAACGGACTGTAAAGGAATACAACGAATCCTAAACTTAACCTCTACACAAGAGAATACGCTACGCGAAAGTCTTATACAATAGAATCCTAGAGGCACTTGAACATGGAGTGCTCTGATACCAACTGTGGTACCACTCGATTCTAGAGCCACGGGTGATTAAGTCCGAGTATAGATCCGAGGGATACCAAACAATTAATATGTAAAAAAGCAAAAATAAATAAAAAAAAAAAAAATTAAGAATAAAATAATAAAGGTTGAAAAGAATTCTAAATATTAAAATCCTCAAAAGTTAAAACTAATAAAATCTAAACTTTTCAATATCCGTACGACTCTGGAATCCATCTAGTGGACCAATAATCATCCCAAATGAAGGTAAAATATAGAAACAAAATCCAAAACTAAAACATGAAAGGAAATCCTACGTAATCGGAGGAATGAGTGACTATATCTGTTCAGCACGATCAAACTCTAAGCCTGGAACTAACGAACACCTGAAAAATAAGAGTGGGTCAGGCCCATTAGCAAGTTTTACTCTACTATAATCCATACAGAGACCTGATACACAGATACATCCTAGATATCTCAGCAATAACTAAAATAGTCCATATATGTATAAGTACAAACTATAGGACGCTCACTAGCCTATAGTTCTGTCTCAGCCTGAATAGAAGGTAACA
Organism: Cornus florida; assembly: GCF_030987335.1. Taxonomy (NCBI): domain Eukaryota; kingdom Viridiplantae; phylum Streptophyta; class Magnoliopsida; order Cornales; family Cornaceae; genus Cornus; species Cornus florida. Next base: position 53,805,331 of record NW_026775579.1, on the reverse strand, counting down.
TGAAAATCGCACATCACATGGGCATGTATACCTAGACCTACCAGGGAACAACAACTATGTCCAGTAATCCATCCTAGGCGATATACGCACCCTAACCATGATCCTAAGACTTAAGCTCATGTCACGGTACCATAAGTATATATATAAATAATTTATCAAAAGTAATGTATGTCATTTAACTGTTTATTGACCTGACATAAATATAAGAAGGACTTAACTTTTATAGTTAATCCAACTTATTTCAGAATAAGTAGGACATAGTGTTTTGAACTAATCCAATCCTAGAATAGGTAGGACTTAGTGTTTTAAACTAATCTATCCCTAATATGCCACCGTCCCATACCGATGCATATACATATATATAAGTAGAACTTAACTTTTATTTTAGAATAGGTAGGACTTAGTATTTTGAACTAATCCATCCTTAGTATGCCATCGTCCTATACCGGTGCATACAATTCACAAATCAAATGATTGATACAGTAAATGATATATTTAATCATCAACCATACTCCAAAATAAGCATAAATAAAGTCTAATATGTATATGACCATATTATGCATCAATTACGAGATTTACAAAACATATTCCAGTCCTTTAAATTATTAAAATAAGACTAAACATTTAAATCCTTCAAATAGTCCAATAATTGATGCAATATACAATAAATTAAAACATCAACTAATCTAGTCTAAGCATAGTTATTTCCAGATAATCAACTATACATAACAATGCTAAAACATGATTGAATGCTATTAAATCATGAATAGAAGAATTGCAAAATTTCAGTAAGCAATTAAATCAACTATCCAATACTCCACATGCAAGTTTACTGTTTAACTTCATGATGTTCCATTCCTTAGCATATTAATGTAATAATGCCTCCCATTATTTTTATAGGTCCATAACAGTTATTTAAATCATTTTTTTCCAATTTAAACAACTTAAGAATACCCCAGACAGCCAAACAGAACCGTAAAAATCAATTTCTGCACGTTCCAGGGCGAGAGCAAGCTCCCGGACTTCGAGAGCCAGCTCTCCCCTTTTAGGAGCCAGCTTCCCACTCTTGGGAGCCGGCTCTAAGGTGCTGGAAGCCGGCTCCCTCCATGTGGGAGTCGGTTCTTTCTATGAGGGAGTCGGCTCCCTCTTTTAGGGAGCCGGTTCTCTCTCCCTTAAGAAACATATTCCGATTCTGTTCGTCTTCTTCACCTCCGACGACATTGCAGAACCCTCTGTAATGTCTAACATAGTTCCTAGGGTTCAATTTATGTCCCAAATAAATTAGAAGAAGATGTCATGCATTACCGACATGAACTAAAACAAGTTTATAATCAATGAACACAAGATTTAATTATGAACATCAATCAACCATAATACAGAATAATTCAATGCAGTTAAACTCAGTTTAAACATGCTTAAAAGATATATTTTAACATCAATTTAAATCCTAGAGACTAGCTAGGCATGCACAGAACACAGGTCTAAGGGAAGGAGTTAGAATAGAAACTTACCTTCGGTTTCAGTTTTGAAACCTTAAACCACCATCTCTGAGTTTTTTGACAAATTTCTAGACCGCTGTTCCACACCTCCGTTGCTCTTGGTTCAATTCAGAAGCAATCATTTCCTTCCTCCTTGAGCGTCCTTGGTTTTCTTTCAAGTCTCTCTCTGTTTTTCTCTCAAGTCACTATTACATGAATAGAGTTTTCCAACTCTCGCAGACATAAACAAGAATATATATATATAGGCGTCTAAACCCTACGTCTGATTATAAAGGTATATATGTAAGCTTCAATTAAAACCTAATTCTAACCCCAAACTAAATTATAAGTCAGCGACTACATAAAAATATAAAACCCTAAACCTATAGTTATACACATAAAAACTAAAAACACGAATTTAAAACATTTAATCACAACAAACAATTGTATGAATTTCCACATAAGCATATAATAATAAAAACAAATAAAGCAATTAATTAATTATAACAAACAATTACACAAATAACCACATAAATCAATTAAATAATTAAACAATTAAAGAATTAAGCAAATACGTCAATTAATCAGATAAAAATAAAATAAAACCATTAATTAAAATGACGATACTATCCTTTTAAAATTAGGGGTATTACACTACATATTAACGGGATATGAATTCTATTTTTCATGGTATGATCGGTAAGTTTATGGAGGTATATATTGATGATGTGGGTTTTCTGGTTCATCAAAGGGGCATAGAGATTGACAGGAGTAAGGCTAAAACAATTATTGAGGCTAGTGCGCCAAGAACCAAGAAACAATTGCAGAGGTTACTTGGTCAAGTGAATTATCTCAGACGATTTATTACTAATACAGCTGGTAAGTTACATGTGTTCTCCCCTTTACTTAAACTGAAGTCGATGGAAGAATTCAAATGGGATGACACACACTAGAGAGCATTTGAGCAGATCAAGAAGTGCTTGTCGAGTCCTCCTGTCATGATGCCACAGAGGAAAAAATGGCCGATGAAGTTATATTTATCGGTTGCTAAAGACTCCATTGGAAATATGCTGGCACAAGAGAATGAAGCTGGAAGTGAACAAGCAATATACTATCTCAGCCGAGTTTTAACCCCAGTCGAGTGTAGATATACGCCGATTGAGAAATTATATTTGGCTTTTTTATTTTGCAGCAATGAAATTAAAAGTATATATGTTGCCTGTTTTGGTTTACATTGTTTGTCAAACATATCTTATAAAATATATGTTATCAAGACCATTAATCACAGGCCGGATCAACAAATGGGCTCTAGCACTAATGGAGTTCAACTTTGCATATGTTCCATAAAAAACAATTAAGGGGAAGGCATTGACAGATTTTTTTGCCGATTATCCTTCACCTGAAATAGAACCACAAGTGTTTGATGAACTTGACTCAGCAACCATATTCATGACTCCTTAGACTTTAATGTTTGATGGGTCGAGTACCAGTGAAGGCTTAGGAGCTGGTATAACAATAATATCCCCATTAGGGAATCAAATTTTGTTTTCCTTCTTTTTGGATTTCAGGTGCTCAAATAATCAAGCCGAGTATGAAGCATTGATTATCGGTTTGGAAATTCTATTGGAGATGGCTGTCAAAGATGTTCATATTGTGGGGGATTTAAGTTTGGTGATTAATCAAATCTCAGAAGACTTTAGATGCTTAAATTGGCAATTAAGGCCATTTCATTCATTGGCAACCCAATTGGTCAACCAATTTCACATTGTGACTTTGGAATACAGACCAAGGGCCATGAATAAAATAGCTAATGATTTAGCACAAACTGCTTCAGGAATTAGGGTGCCGAATGGAATGAAGGAAAGGATAATGAAAATCACACGCCGATCTCTTCCATCGGCTGAAACAAGAAATCAAGTTATGGAAGAGGTTTTTGCCACTGATGTTGCCAAGTTAGATGTTGATGACTGATGGATCCCTTACATCTTGTTCTTACAACATCCAACTCCAGAAGCCGATCGGTGAATAAAAAGGAGCGCAGTCGATTATGTACTTATGGATGGAAATCTTTATAGAAGATCGGCTGATGATGGTTTGTTATTTCAATGCATTAGTAAGTTTGAAGGTTTGAAGGTTATAGCAGAGGTTCATGAGGGAATGTGTGGAGCTCAACAAGCTAGCATAAAAATGAGATGGTTGATACATCGATATGGCTATTTTTGGCCTAGAATGAGAAAAGATTGTATGACATATGCAAAAGGTTGTACAGATTGTCAAAAGTATGGCCCAATGCAGTGGGTTCTAGCAATAAAGATACAGTTATTAGTCAAACCATGGCCTTTCAGAGGTTGGGCCATGGACCTAATTGGCAAGATTAATCCTCCTTCATCAAAGGGTCATCATTGGATTATTTTAGCTACCGATTATTTTACCAAATGGGCAAAAGCTGAGGAATATGTCTCAATAACTCACAACACTGTGATACAGTTTTTAGAGCGACACATCTTTCACCGATTTGGTTTACCAGAAATAATTGTTGCCGATAATGGGTCTGTGTTTCGAGCAGGAGAAGTGTTACAACTCGGCCGCGATATGCAAGTAAAAATGCTAACTTCAACACCATACTATGCTCAAGGAAATGGTCAAGCCGAGGCTTCAAATAAAATTGAAATTGAAATTATTGAGAAATTGATAAAGGATAAGCCAAGACATTGGCATGAAACCCTTTTAGAAGCCTTGTGGGCTTATAGAAATTCAAAGCAAACAAGTACTAGAACTACTCCTTATCGGCTAACATTTGGCCATGATGTTGTGTTGCCGATGGAGTTAAATGTGAAATCGGCAAGAGTAGCTTTACAACACAATCTTATACCTACCGATTACAATGAAACTATGCTTGGCGAGTTGGAAGATTTAGATGAAGTTCAAAAACTTGCTTTAGACCACCTTATGATCCATAAAGTAAAGGTAATGAAGGCTTACAAGAAAAGGGTGAAGTTTAAATCATTTGCAGAGAGTGACCTGGAAAAGTAGATAGAGTTTATCGAAAATGGTCACCTACTTAGAAAGGACAATTTGTGGTTCACCAAGTGTTGCATTGAAGAGCTTACAAGCTAAATGATGTAAACGGTGAAATTCATGAGAGGCCAATAAATAGAAGGTACCTGAAGAAATACAAACCAACTATTTTTGAACTTATGGAGGAAAATAAAATCTCCACTAAATCAAAATAGTTTGGATTGTATCAAGTTTCTTCTGTTGATTTTTAGTTGATTTTTGCAAGTTATTTTGAGGCCATAAATATTCATCAGCTAAATAAAGATATTATCAAAATAAAATTCCAAACACAGTTGTTCAAAATATCATATTACAGACCCATAATTGTTCAAATCTTGACAAAGTTACTATGAAATTCTTCAAATTTGGCCTTGAAATCTACCCACGAAGCCCGGGATTGGGTAAGGGTTATTTCTGCCTTTTTCTTGTTTTGTTCCAACTTCAGCATCTGTGCTTGCAAAGCTTTGAATTTGGAGGCTACAATCTTTGCTTGAATCTTCAGTTCTGCCACCTTATTACCAAGTTAAGTTTTATCCAATTGTAGCCGAGCAAAATCCGCTTGAAGCTTCTTTTCCTTGGCATCCAACTCGGCAGCTTCTTTTCCTTGGCATCCAACTCGGCAGCTTCTTTCTTCAAAGACAAATGCAGCTCCCTTCCCTTCTTTAATGTCTAGGAAATCTTTTCTTTTTCATGACACTGGGAAGAGTAGTGATCGATAGTGTGGACTGATTCAGCATAAGCAGTAGTCAAAGAAGGGATTCAAAGTTGGAAATTCTTAAAAATAGTTTGGTCACTTAAGGAGAATCCTGGATAGCTACTTAGGAAAGAAAGTGTCTCGATCAATTCATTTTTTAACGAAGGGGTTAGAGACAAATCTTGTTGTACCATTTGAGACAATATCTGAATGGCTTTTGTTACTTCCAAGGGAGTTTTAGAAGTTTGTTCAGTTAGGATTATAGGAGGTTCAGGATCTGGCAAGTCGAACACAAAATTGAATAAAAAATCAAGGGTTGCAAAAGGAGAACTTGGGTTGATGCTGGCAGGAATGGTTTGAGTAGTCGAGTCGTTTTGTACCTGAAATATTTTGGGTTAGTCTCAATCATTATAAGTCTACAAGAACAAGTTATGGAAAATCACAACTTACTTCCTCAGAGTCTCCAATTTGCTCATTCATTGAAGTTGCAGCTAGGTGTTGAGAAAAAACTGGCGATGACCTTTGTTGTTGTTCTGCCGACATTTCAATTTATGATTCTTCTTCAACATTGTCCATAGCAATTCCTTGACTTGTTTGTTGCTCTAAAGAGAGTGGAATTTTCTGAAAATAATGTCGATTTAGTTATGCTTTTGAACATAAACATAATGTAAAAATCAGGCATTAAGAAAATTTACCTTGGGAGTTCCAGTGGCAAGTTTCTTTTACTTAGACACAACCTCGTCTTCATCAACTTCATCATCATCATTATCAATCAACACAAAGTTCATTTTTGCCCTTTGTTTCTTCGTAGGTTTCTTTCCCACTGTTTTGACATTCTTTCTCTTCTTTGATTCCTGGGGTAATGTGTTAGAATCTATATGTATAAATTCAGAAAAATAGAGAGGAAGTTTAGCTAACTTACTAGAGTAGCCGACAATTGAGGTATACTTTGAATAGGTATATAAGGATCAAATTGGGTTTCTTCAGACTTGGTGAGTATTGATTTCTTTGGTATATTGGAATATGTGCCTGAAGTTATGCTAGTAAGCATATAAACAAAATACAAGTTTATGTGAAAAGAACAAAGATGTAAAACTTACTCTGCCGAGAGCGAGATCTGGTCCTACGGAACGGTAGGAGGAGGATGAATCAGTGTTTTATCTGTTACATTCTCTGGTTCAGGAATGGCAGTGAGAACAATGGGTTTAATGGAATTTACACCTTGAAAATTAAGGGAAATGAATTTGTAAGACCCAAGAAAAGTGCACACGAGTTGGCTGGAATCTGCAGTCCTTGTAGAATTGATGTATGATGCCCACCAATCCTCGAAACTTAGATCAGTATGCGGTTCTTCAAAAAAGGGTTTATACTGAAATTCCTGAAGGCGCTAAGTAAATCGATTGGTTACATCCTGAATCGGTTCACTGTTTGAAAGCTTGACCGGCCGATGATAATTTTTGTTATAGGAAAAGTGGGGTGGCACTGGGATCATTTGGGTCAATCCAAATTGCCGGGCTAGTTGAGCTGGGTTGTAAAATTCTACCCTAGTGCGGCTCTTGGCAAGGTGAGGAGCAACGGTGTTACAAGGAATATCCCTAGCAATTAAGAAATGGCCCCAAGAAGTATTGTGAAGTTTAATCTATTCTGCCGAGGACTCAGCAGTAGGAGGGAATAACCAAGAGGGAGCTAGCCGGCATTTTGAAAAAGGAAGAAACTGGGATTGAGTCCTGATCTTACACTAGTGATAGAAAAACTGAAAACGGTCATTGAATGAATGGTCTTTGGGATTTACTTTGGCATACGCAAATGATAGTAACGGATCATTAGTAGTAAGTCAAATGAGGGGAGCTAATTCAGGGAAATACGCATGCAGCTAGAATTGATAGAGCCAAAGTGGGCCTCCAGATCTTGAAAAATTGGAAGTAATGAGATCGGATAAACCTCTATATAAGGAAGCTAAAAGGAATGGAGCTAAGGCCATGGGTTTCCCTTTGGATAATGCGATGGCCAACTAGGTAAGGTCTTTGGTGATCAAGATAGCAGGGGTACACAACAAATACCTACACAACCACAATAGTAAAAAACCTATATGCTCCTGTTCATCTACTTCAGTCCCATTTTCCCCTAACATTTCCTTTAAGATGGGCCATGTGACTGCACGTAGGGCTTAGACCCTTTTTGCTTTGGAAAATAAAAGGAGGTTTCTTCATCTTGGAAGAGATAATTGATTTCATCTCGTCCAGGTTTCAAACCCATTAGAAAACAGGCATTCCTCAATGTAGGGGCCATCATACCACAGTGCAAGTGTAGTGAATTGGTTGTGGGTGACCAGAAGTGCAAATAAGCGAAAAATAACGCTCGGTCGAAAGTAAAATGAATCTTACTGAGTTGGATTATGTAAAAAATACCCATCCTTTTCCACTGCTCTCCTTTCATTGCCGATACACGACCCACCTAATCGTTCCATTGGAGCATGGGTGGATGCCAATTCCTAACGGAGAGGGCCAGTTTTTCCCCTTCCGCTGTAAGATAAAGAGTTTTCGAAAAGGGGAGATGCTTTTCGGCTAAAGGATAAATCGAAGATAATGAAGGAGGGAATCAATTGAGAAAAGCTGGGCCAAGACCCTTAGCGTGTTCTGTGATATCGATTAACGTGGTAGTATCTAGTTCGGTTTGGGCTAGGGTTTTGATCATTGATTTTGTCATTTGTGTATGTGATGTTGCTTCTTAAAAAGGGGTTTCTAAATTCAAATCACTTTGTTTTTGTTGTTTGGAAGTCATTGTTGAAGGAAGGAAAGACTAAGTTGTGGAGAGATTTTGGGAGAGGAGAACTTTGGAGAGAAATAAGAGTTTGAGCAAAGACAGGGTTTTGTTTGGGAAATGAGACGTATTCAAATGAAGGACAAAAACCTACGGTTAGGTTATGACTAATTAGATGGCGTTCCATTTATCGATATCCTTTGGAAACCAAAACACTGATGGTAATAATGGCGCTAGGGTTTATATGTATGCTGACTTAGTTTAATGGGTGTAATTTAAATTTTGGAAGCCGAACCAAAATGGCTACCGAAATTGGGGGGCATTATTGACACCCATTTGGCAATTGGGCTTGGGCTACAAGTTGGCTTAAAGTTCAGTGATGTGGTAGAGTTGTGAACCGTAAAAAGAGATTGGGCTGAAGTTAGATTTGAGTTGGGTTGAAGGATTTTGTTATCCAACATGGATCAAAGACTTTAGCTATAGGTAGAATATCGATTTTTATAAGTGGATATGCATGGGCTATGTTTGAAAACGCAACAGATAGAGTTGGTTTGAATAGTTGGTAATAACAAATAGATAGGAAGTATTTATTTGGTTGCATAAGGATGTTTATCTATGGGATTAGTCTATTTTGAATTCATAGTTTAATTATGTGATAAAGTTATAATGTAATTAGGACACTTGTTTATAGGAGTTTGTTTTTACGATTTATTTTATAAATAAACAAAAAGGCATGTTGTACAAGAGGTCCAGCACCCTCAGAATCCTTTAATTTATTTACTTGCTTTCTCAAGCCTTTTTTAGAATAGCATCCTCGCTATTTATTCTTTCTCTCTATCTATCTCTCTCAATCTCTCACTCTATCTATTTCTCTCTCTTTCTTTCTCAATCTTTCTTTCTATATTTCTTTCTATATCTGTTTCTCCCTTTTTCTATTCTCTAAACGTTACTATAATTTATTTAACTACAAGTCCTTTTAATTAAGGCAATTCTTGAACTCTAAGCGGAGTATCACTGTTCTCTTCATCCTCGCATCATCTAAAAGTCAATCTTCCAAAGAGACTACAATTGACTATTTACAATCGAACCATACAATTGGTTCTAGCATGCCCGTTATACATCAATTTAAGCTTGGCTCTAGCCGGCCGATTTTAGGGTCAACACAAAGCTTTGATTCACCAACTGATACTCGTCTTCATCAACAACTACTCACCGAAGACACAATACTTGTTTCATCAAGAAGCCGAAACAATTACTCTTCCAGTTTCTACAAGCTCTGTTTCAATGATGATAATGTACTCCGCCTCCAATTTGAAGGTCTTGAAGCATACAACGTTTATTGGCCTGACCCACAGTTGCAACCATAGGAAGTTGTTCCATAAAGGTCCACCAACAATAACAGTAGGATTGCAGTACTCGATCCCTCTGGCCATTTCAAGCCATCTGATAATTTGAATTTCTTGGCCGCAGATTTGGGCACAGGGCCTAAAAGAAGACTAACTGTTGATCCTGATGGCAACATTAGATTGTATAGTCTAAATGAGATATTGAGAGCTTGGGTTGTTTCATGGCAAGCCAAGTCCAACCCATGCACCGTTCATGGCATTTGCGGACCCAACAGTCTCTGTAGTTATCATCCTAAAGGTGGTAGAAGATGCAATTGCATACCAGGATTCAAAATGAAAAATCACACAGATTGGTTTTATTGTTGTGAACCATATTTCACTTTTTCTTGCAGCATTAGTGACGTTGTCTACATCAAGCTTCCTCATGTTGAGTTCTACGACTATGATGCTGGGTACTTCCCAAATAAAACCTTAAAATGGTGTAAGCAGAAGTGTTTGCTGATTTGCAATTGCAAAGGGTTTCTATTCAAATATGAAAGGCCTAACGGTTACTATGCTTGTTACCACAAGACTCGTTTCCTCAATGGGTATCATTCCGTGGGATTTGAAGATCCCATGTACATAAAATTGCCCAAATCTAATCTCTCCTCCTATGATAAGCCCAATCAAAAATTCCAGTTAGATTGTTTGCCCCAAGTTACAGCACCTCGTGACAAGAAGCAAGAAAACAGCATAGTGAAGTTCATGCTTTGGTTCACCTGTGGATGTGGATGTAGAGGAGTTTAGATCATCGGTTTCTTGTTTGTGCTGTATGTCTCGTATAGAAACCGTGAAAGCTCTCCTGCAAATGACAATAGTTACCTTCATGTAGCAACCAGATTCAGAAAATACACATATGCTGAGTTTAAGAAGGCGACACGCAATTTCAGTGGAAATATTGGGAGAGGAGGCAGTGAAGTTGTATATAAAGGTATATTGTCTGAAAATAGAGTGGCCGCAATCAAGCATCTCACAGAAGCTAATAAGGGAGGAGGAATTCCTAGCAGAAGTAAGCACCATAGCCGTAGAACTCAACATGAGGAAGCTAACGGGTCTGTTTCACAAAATTGCCCTACCCTCATCAATAGAGGTGGGATTGGTAATTCTAGCTTCTCTAGGATGAGAGGAACTAGAGGTTACATGGCTCCTGAATGGGTTTTTAATCTTCCCATCACATCTAAAGTTGATGTCTATAGCTATGGTGTTGTCATGTTGGAGATGATAACCGAAAGAAGCCCGACTGGTACTGTCCATGCCATAGATGATAATAGGGGGAAGGAACAGAGAAGGTTGGTCACATGGGTAAGAGAGAAGATGCGTGAAGTTACCGGAAATGCATAATGGATTGAAGAAATCATAGACACTGCCATGGATGGTGAATATGACAAAAATTAGATGGAACTTCTGGTTAGAGTAGCTTTGCAATGTGCAGATGAGGATAAAGATGCAAGGCCCATGATGAGTAAGGTAGTTGAAATTCTTTTGGGCCATGAAAATGATGACTTTGAAAAGTCATTCATTCCTTGTATTATATATGCATATGACAGTTCGAAATTTAAGTACATTGAGGAACGAGCAGATGAAGACCAAGATACGAGGTTCACCATGATTAAGGTAGGGAAGGTACTTTTGGTAATGGCCTTTAAAAGAGTCGGTGTCAGTACGTATTTGGATCATACATGGCAGTTTGAAAAATTGAGTATATTGACTTTATATATATATATATATATAGGTTTCCAAGATATTATCTTCTTAGTGGTAGCAACTAAAGCTAGGTGGAAGAATTCTTAGGAAAATCAATGCAACTTATCTTGCTCTGTATCCTAAGATCCCTAACCCTCTTTCTCCCCATAATTTTATGTTATTTCTTGTTTTAATGTGTTTTACAAATTTATTTACCAACTAGGAAAAAAAATATGTATTTCTAAACTTTTGACCATCAAATTGAAACCTATTCTACTCCAAATTATTGACATTGTCAATGGGAGAGAAATTGGGAACAATATAATCCTAGCTCAAGAATTGTCGAGATGGTACTATAGGAATTTATATCCTCCTGGGTGTTACCTTGAAATAGATCTCCACAAAACCAGTGATTTCCTTAGTTGGCTTCTTGATATGCTTGAGCTCATGAATTTCCGTCTCCCTTTCATTAACTGGATATCTTGTTGCATCTCCATGACTTTATTTTCTATCTGATTTATGGAGAATTATGTAGTTTCTTCATAAAGGTTTAAGGGCATTAGACATGGGGACCCAATATCCCCTATCTATTTGTTTTAACCATTGTTTCTTTTCCATAAATGACAACCCTGAATTCATTTCCCATTGGAGATGCAACTCCCTCAGAATTTCCCACCTTGCCCTTGTAACTCCACAGGAACTCTCAAAAAGTCTTTAGATATATTTCAAATCTCTCTAAAATTAGTCCAAACCCTTTGAAAAGCCTTACTCTCCTTGTTGGAGTTCTTGACCGTGACCAGACCACTATCACCTATATCTTTGGATTCCCTACAGACAACCTTCCCTAGAAGTACCTAGGGATCCCCCTATCAGACTGTTTTCCATTGACTGCCAAACCATCATTGAAAAGATGCTAGGTAGAATATCAATTCATTAGCATTGCCAGTAATTCATCTTGGTTTTGGAGGAAACTTCTTCATGGTAGGGACAGTGCAAGACTTTTTGTTCACCACAAGATCAACAATGGACATAACGCTACCATTCTTTTTTGATCTATCAACCAAACTGTTTCTCTAGGCCCAAGGCAGAGCTGGGGCATCAACAAGTACTCTAAAGTTGCTTCTATAATTTCTAATGAACAGTGATCACGGATTCATGTCCTAGAAGTAATCCTCTCTTAGCTCCATTTGTTAACCTCAACAACATTCCCAAACCAAACTCTAACAAAGATGATATCATCTCTTGGAAACCATCTCCCAATGGCAAATACTTTGTCTCCCGCACCATTAAATCCATCTCCCCGAACCACAACCCAGTTCATTGGCATTCGTATGGTTTAACCAAAATGTTCCAAAGCACTCCTTTGGATTGTGGTTAGCCATACAAGAGAAACTTATAACCAAGGACAAAACTGATCTAAATTACCTCGTGTGTGTTCTCTGTCTTGGTTTTTTTATCTTAGTCTCTTTCTTTAGCAGGTATATGCCCCTTGTATATTGTAATTTTTTCTTCTCTTCTACACATGTTTTTTAAAAAAAACAAAAAACAAAAACAACTACTAAGCTAGCTACCATAATCTATTCTTTGTAATTCAGTCTGCCACGCTTTTTTCTACATTTGTGTTTGCAGATTTTTACTTGTTCTCTCTAAATTTGTTTCTATGCATAAAAATTATATATATATATTAAGAAAATGTGTCTTATTCTGAACTTTCAATTTGAAATGTGAGAGAGAAGTGATTGCCTTCACCTGTGTGTTATATTGCTATAGTGGTAACACACCCTTTCTCACATTCCAAATTGAGAGTTAAAATTTTTATCACTAGTCATATCTTTGTTGCTGTAAACCTGTGTATTCTCTCGTAGCTTCTCTTATTCTATTCACTTAATTGCAACAATTTAGCCAATTGATAAAAAAGCTGTCTTGACATTGTCATTTAGTAATACTATCGAAGGTTGTAGTCTATGAACCCTAAGGGGTTGACTCAGGTGGGTAAGTCACTTGCCCATGGTGCCTCAGGAAGTATCAGGTCTAAGGTTCGACTCCTCTTGAGTGCATACAATTCTTGCGCGTGCGCCGAGGGGGTGGGGGGTTGAGTAACAACCAGGAATGAAAAAAAAAAAGTTGTAGTCTATGCGTTTTTTTTTTCGTCTCTCAAAACAAATTAGAAGATTGAGGGTTCAAGTTCCCATAGTGGCAAAAGTGGATGCTTGTGCTTTTTCGTGACGATAAAAGTATTGCCAAGATATAGATGTGTCTAAGACTCAAGTGTCCTATGCATAGATGAAACTATTGCTTGCAGAGTAGAGTAACTTCCTTGTTGACATGACAGATAATTACCATACTTATCTCACGAGGCTGATAGAGTTAATAATCTGTTGAATCTAAATAAACCCTCGTCAACTCCAAGGGGTTGGCTCAAGTGGGTAAGAACTTGGCTCTTGTGCTTCACGAAGCATCAGGTCTAAGGTTCAAATCATCTTGGATGCAAAAAATTCCTTGAAGTGTGCTAGTATCAACTAGGGAAAAAAAAAAAAAAAAAAAAAAAAAAAAAAAAACCCTTGTATCAACTATTTAAATTGAAGAAATGAATGCAATTTACACATATTGTCTTTATAACAATAATAGGGAAAACATTTCTGTTTCTCTCGGTTGACAAAATCTAGGAGTGATTTAGGAGCCTATCCACCACCTGTTACTTCCTCGTTATCTAAGATGGACCCTAAATTCTTGTATTTAGAACTGGACAAAAGAAATTATATTATGCTAGGACTAGAGATATGACTCAAACTGCGTCTCTCCATAATAGATTTTTCCTTGTAGTGTAAAAGGAAAGGAAGTGTTTGAATGGTTTGAGTTGGGTGAGGAAGATGAAGTGGTGGAAAAAGCACAGTAAAGAGAGGAAGAGCACCAAGACGATGAAGAAGAGGATGATTTGCTTTTGTAAAGTGTTCTGGTATTTTTAAGCCTTTTAGATTTTGAGGTATAATTTTAAGCCTTTTAGCTTAATATTCAGTATCATGTATTCATGTGTGTTCAGTTTCTTTAATACTTTTGTTTGACGCAAAAGTAGCTCAATGTTAAAAACCAACATCCTCTCCAGTGCACCTGAATTCCATCCTCTCCCGTGCACCTGTATTCCATGTCGCACTGGAGTGGGCTGAGATTAACCTAGCAGTAGGTTGATCTCATCCCTCCCTTGTGCACCATGGAATACAGTCCAATCCTCAACGATTGTATACTTAAATCATTAATCCAGCCATTTGACTCAAAATGAGCATTGCTGGTTTATTTCGGACTGGAAAATTCTAGTGTTGAAGAAAGCAAAGATAATTCGTGCTATGTTTATAGTTGAGTTCCATGCATAGGATCAATGCATTCTGGTTGTCATTGTTTCTTGTTGCTCTCTATTCATTTCTTTTTTAGGCAAATAACAAGAAACACCCCTATAGTATACATTTTGCGCACGTAAATGCCCTTAAACATATTATTTATAATCCTCAACCTTGATATGTATACTGATATACATTTGGATTTACTCTCTTCCACTCTTAAATTCTCTCTCCTACCCTCATCCCCACAGCTTTGTCTTCGACCTCAAGCTCACAGACCAAACAAACAAAGCCACCATAAACCGTTTCAAACCCTTTCACCAATTCCCCAAATCCCTTCAACACAAGACCTCAGAACACTTCTCTACTCAATCAACAAAACCCACATCGACAATGTTTGACCCATGGCGTCTAAATTTCTAGGGTTTAATATTAGTGTCAACTGAGGATGCAAGACAATATATATCATCCAAAAAAAAAACACTACAAATTTGCATTTCTAAAAGGCCTTAAAATTACAAAGTATACACAGCACAGTGAATCAAAGAACGAGAATAATTGACATGAACATTTCACCCATATGAACCGATCAAGAAAATGAGCACCAAACTTCACCCAATACAAATGTAATTGAATGGACTCCCAAGTATACTATAAGACCATTGAAAAAGGAATTCATGAAACCAAATGAAGAAAATTTTAGTACCTTCCAATGCTTCTCCTAACAAAAGCACCATCGCCTTCACTTTGGGTCTTGGCCAAGACCTTCTTGACAACCAATCTGCGTCTGTGAACACCAAAGGCTTGATCTGATCCAGACATGGTTTTCCTGATAGAATAAACGACTATATTTATGCTCTTATCTTATTGGTGTTGATCAGTAAAAACAGCCGCCGGCGCCGGCTAGCAACCGGTAATGGTAGTGGCGAGAAGACAGAGAGGAGGTTGTGTGCAATGGATATTTTAGGGCAAGCAAACACGACGTCGTGTTGTTTTTACCCTTTTTGGCCCTTTTAAAGGGCATATCAGTCTTTTCAATCATCTGCTGACTCTGCAAAGCAACCTGAGCATTTCCAAACTGGAAGCCGGATATTCTTGGTTTGGCATAACTATAGTTCTGCTTTTAGGTAAAAGAGAAAGAAACAGAAGCCATCACTTTCATTTAGGTTATATGTTAGTATTTGAAAAATATATTTTAGAAGAGCGTTAATTCTGAATGTTTGGCAAAATATTTGTTGAAGCTCTTTTATTACTGAAATAACTATTTTACCCTTAAATGGAGTGTTATTTTGGACTGTTTGGTAACATAGTAATTAACTGTTTTTTTATACCCAACTCTTTTCTAAGCACATACAAATTCAATATAATCAAATTTAATTTCACATACCAACAATACATTGTACTTAAAAAAAAATTACCAATGCATCTACACACACATATATCTTATAAACTAGAACTTTTAACAACATTCAACTCCTATATATATATATATATATATATACCAACAATACATTGTGCTTAAAAAAAAAATTACCAATGCATCTACACACACATATATATATCTTATAAACTAGAACTTTTAACAACATTCAACTCCTATATATATATAAAATGTAACACATGAAATATAAATCAAATCCTAACAAAAAAAAATTGGGATTTGAGAAATTTTTTTATCCATAAAAAAAATTGGATTTTAATACCTAATCAGCAATATATTGAAGAAGTAGAAAAATTAAAGAATGTTCCTGTTCAAAAAGTGCTCTTAGTCGTTATGATTGGTCTTATTTTTCAGATAGTCAAAAATTAAAGATGATTGGTTTTGGGGGCAAGACGGAAACAATTACTATCAAGGAATTGGGAGAAGCCAGGACCAGGAGTGATTTATCAAGTCAAATGATGGGGGGGGGGGGGGGGGGGGGGGGGGGGGGGGGAAGCCTGTTCATGCGGTTTGGTTTTGGGGGCAAGACGGAAACAATTACTATCAAGGAATTGGGAGAAGCAAGGACCGGGGAGGGGGGGGGGGGGGGGGGCGGTTTGGTTTTGGGGGCAAGACGGAAACAATTACTATCAAGGAATTGGGAGAAGCAAGGACCAGGAGTGATTTATCAAGTCAAATGGAGGGGGGAAGCCTGTTCAAGCGCGACAAAAAAAAAAAAAAAAAAAAAAAAAAAAAAGAAAAAAATTGTATACTGTGCTACTGTGCTAGGCCCTTAAAATTTTACTTACTTCTCAGAGATTATCATTACCTAGATTGATATAGAGGAGGAAAAAAAAGGGTGTAGCAGACCTTGGTAGAAGAATCAACGTATTTACTGGATATGATGATAAACTTTCAAATCGCCTGTGCTCAAGTTGTAAAAATTGTTGTTTGATTTGTGTTAGGGTTTTGAAAGAAGACGCCTTTTTAAAATGGCATATGTTGTAATTTTATTTTCTCACTGCCTAAATAGAAGAGTACGCTTGGAATATTGAAAGTTTCATTAAACTCATAAATAGCTTCCCGTGTCTTTGAAAGCTCTTCTAAGGCCCAAAAACTCTTCTAAAATATTAGCCAAACACTACTCAAAATAGCTTTCAAGTCCAAAAAGTTAAAAGCAGCGTTTGAAAAGCCAATCCAAACAGGGCCTTAGGTGCCTTTTGATCTTATGTTTGCATGGTTAATATAACAAATTTACAACTATGTTATAACATTGTTTCATGATGGTGCATTTTGTGATCTAAGGTTGCATCACAGTGTATTTTATTGCACGAAAGATACAGTATAAGTGTCAAATTTGTGGGGTAATAAAAATTTAAATGATATTTCAATTTAATTTTTGTTTTTCTTTTAACGTTTTGTGTAGGCCTTTTTCGTTTAATCAATGGTGAAAAAAATTTTTGTTAAAAAAAATAAAAAAATAAAGTGAATAACTCACTCATTCAGTCACATGACATATAATTTTTATATAAAGACAAATTTACCCTTTAACATGACCCTTGTACCCCTTTCACTATATGACCCAATTTGCAAGCCCTCTCACACACCATTCATCTTATTTGTTTTGGACTTTGGTCTTGGTGTTGTCTCCGACAACAGCTTCATCGATGTTGTTCATTGCTTTCAAACTTCATGACCTTGTAATCTATTTTGTTAAGCATAGGAAGTTATAGTTTGTTTTATACACACATAAAACCTTTTCTTATACTATGTGATTCAAAAATAATATGAAATTATTGAAATCTGAATAATGGTGGACAGAGATTACCATTTCTTCTAAAAATAATATTTAAAATAATTTAATTTAATCTAATTGAATAAAAATTGCATGCTATTTATTGCCTTGATTGATATTTGAATATTATTATAATTGGAAAGTCCTATATGCATTTCTTACATTAAATTTGATAAGAAATTGTTAAACCAATATATCAAAGTAATATCAAGTTAATCAAAAATAAAACAATCCATTGGCATTTTGGGTCAAAATTAGCATGAAATTAGATTTTGTGAAATTTGAAATTAAAAATTGGTCAAGTAATTTTCTGAAGTAGTTTACGTACATGCATCAATATAGTTTATACATATCCAACCAAGACTTCCAATTAAAAATTCATGTTTGAAGATCAAACATTTCTTCAATTTCAACTTCTCAAATCCAACCAAAATAAATAAATAAGTATATAAAATTGCCATTAACAATTTCAGAGACAATTTGAAATCGGAGAATCAAAAATTGATGGCGTCCATGTGCGAGTTTGGTACCGTACAGCAAAGATTGTAACTGAGATCGAGGGTTCGTAGAGCACGAAGCTGACCTAGGGTCGCTGAAATATCGCCGGAGCTAAAATTCCTGAGTTACGGCGAGAAACCATAGGTTGTTCAACTGAGATAAAGTTTCAGGCAAAGCGCCTATAATCCGACGCGTGATGACGGTGAGCTCAGCAAGAGCAGAGAGTTTACCGATTGCAGGATCGAGCCGTCCGATCAGACCGGGCGAACCGGCCCTCGGGTCACCGAGATTCAAGCGATGACCGTGTTGCCGTCGCAATACACACCGGCGAAGTCGCATGGCTCCGCCGTGAAATCCCACGTGGAGAAGAAGTCAGATCCTAGCATGTTTTCCAGGGCATTCTGAATGGATTGTAGTGCCAAGAAATCACGAGGGTCCAAAATTGCATTTGTGAATAAAATAAATTGAAAAAGAGATGACAAGTGAACTAAACCTATAATCAAAATCGCTTTCTTTCTCAACACCTACATCATCTCGAATGTGATTTAGTATACTTGAATCTTCAACTATAGGAGAGAAAATTAGGAGCTAACAATTTTTGGTGAGAAACGGGTGTAGAGAGCTTTAATGGAGGTAGAGAGAAATTGTACTACTGTACTCAGGGAAGCTCCAATTTTTGGTGGGAAATGGGTGTAAAGAGCTTTAATGGAGGTAGAGAGAGAGATTGTACTACTATAATCAGGGAAACCCAATGCCTATACTAATTGTACTCTGCAAATCGGAAACCATTAGTTTAAGTGTGTTTAGGGAAATTTGCAATATGCACGTTTTTTGTTTTAATATCAATTAAATGGAGTATTTATGTAATTGCATAATCAAGTCTGACCAAGGGATCTGTTCTTTAGTTCAACCATTTCATTTTGTTTTTGGTGTTCTCGGAACAGAGAGGTTATCGCGGTACTCGTTTAAATCACAGAATTTATCAATATCATAAAAGCCCAGGGCATAGAACGTATTTGACGAAATTTCAAAAATCTTTCAATTTATTCGTTTGAGTGGGAGTAATGACATCTGAAAATAAGACATTCGCATCCATGATCAAGTAAAAATGGATTTCGATGACAGGAGAGGGTAAAGTGCTTACTTTTGGAATTACTATGAGTGAGTTGTTCACTTTTTTTGTTCAGAGAATATTTTGCTTATTTATTGAAAGCTCAATGGGATATTTTGTTGAAAGCTCAGTAGTATTTCGCACTTTTGCAAAAGAGTAAATAAATAAACAACCTTATTTTAATCTTTCAATTCAGCCAAACATATCAACCTATACAACCTTTCCCAATTCAAGACCCTGGTTATTATTCCCTACCAAGAGAAAAAGAGGTGTTGTGCTGGGTTCTGAAGCAAGTGCATGCGCATCCATTGGCCAATGGCCATTGCGACGTGCATTAGCAAGTAGCAGTGGCACTGGGCTTACATCGGTTGCGGCAACCAACAACTAGCATTCAATAGTCATTCAAAAAACCTCGAGAAGCAATCATCGAGTATCGAAGACCTTGTCTCCCTCAAGTCATAAAACCTCAAGGAGCAATTTTCGAGTTCCAAAAACATGTGAAACCTCAAGGAGTAAATCTCGAGCCCCGACTAAGAAACCTTATAGCTATATCAGGTCACAAAAAATACAGGTGCGAAGCTCTAGTGTCTCAAGGAACAACCCTTGAGAAGTATAAAGAAACACTCAAAGAACTAACAGTATTAAGGAAAAACAGGTAGGATCCTTCATATGCCGAAGGTTTATCACTCGAGACATTTGTAAGGGTTTTGAATAATGGGCCTAACTAAGAGAATGGTAAAAAAAATGTTATGAAAGGAACCTTAGCACCACATTTAATGATACAATTGGACCTTTAATACTCAACTTCGTCCATTAGCCGAATTGATTGAATGCCTATTTTATCGGATTAAAGTTGTGTCGTCACAACGAAGGGAATAAAAGGAAAGACTTGACTACTTAGGTAGCAAAAGTACATTAGATTTAATGATAATCTAAGAGCCTAGGAGCTTGGTAAACCCAACCGAGCCTCTAAGTATTAACTGTACTTAGATACAGGTATGTTGGGGCATTAAAGATGCAAAACTCAAATGACTGAGAGACAACCACCTCACCTCAATTACTCTCTGGCACAAACATTCTTACTTGCACCATTAATTGCTTTGGTTGGTCCTTATCTCTCCTTCTACCAGAATCTCTCTCTGGATTCCTCAAGTTGTATTGTGGTATTCCCTTTTATAATTACTCATTTTACTTTGCCAAGAACACACTACTTACATCCTTTCTACCATGTCAAGTTGAGATTTTTCACTAAATTTTTTGGCAAGAGATTTATTATCCACTTTTTTAAAGGTAATGTGGGTTCAACTTCTAGTAAAGGCATGTCTGTTGAAGGTTGGACTTCCAATACTTATGCTAATAGAGTCAATTATCCCTTGTTCTACATGCGCATGAGCATTTGCACATTCCTTTATCCGAGGAGTAAACAAACCCAAGTAATAGTTTGCCTCTCATTACTAAGGAATACAGTTTATTCATGTCATCACTACCTTTCAACTTCTCAATAGTTGGGTGGATTAATATCTTTCGTCAATTAAGAAGTGTTAAATTTTGAATATTTGTATCTACTAATCTAACATCTAGCATTACTTGCCTTAAAAAAAAAAAAAAAAAATCCTGCCAAATTGAGCGTTGGATTGCATGTAAGAGTAAAGTGAAAAATAAAAAAATAAAAATATATTAAAAAAAATCTTTTTGAAGACTGGCTTGTCAGTTTCTTGTATCCAGTCTATGTATAAATGAATTTCTTATGTAAAGTTGCATTGCAGTTGGACCTTCTGCAAACAAATAATTTATAGCCTACCCTTGATGCTCGAGCCTTAATAAAGGGTGCTCGAGCCTTAACCCTGAAGCTCGAGCATAAAGCGTGGCTATTACAAAATATCTTTTACGAAAAGACATTTTATTTGCCATCCACTGACTATCTCTTATGTAAGGCTATTACAAAATATCTTTTACGAAAAGACATTTTATTTGTCATCCAGTGACTATCTCTTATGTAAAGTTGCATTCCAGTTGGACCTTGTGCAAACATGTAACGACCCACTCCATCACATGGTATGATATTGTCCGTTTTAGATCTGAGCCCACACGGTTTTATTCTTCACTTCACCTTTTCTCTACATATAAACATTTCACGCTCGCCTGACAGTGTCTCTCGCACCCGCCCACAGGGTCATCACAATGCACACTTCCGGCTGGGTCAGGCTCTGATACCATTTGTAATGACCCACTCCACCACATGATATGATATTATCCTCTTTGAGCCTGAGCCCGCACGGTTTTGCTCTTGGGCTTCACCCCAAAAGGCCTCATACCAATTAGAGATGACACACTTACATATAAGCACTTCACCTTTCCTCTACCCAGGCGATGTGGGACTGTGCACCCGTAGCTCGCCAATGTGGTAGCTTGTCAGTGTCTCTCGCACCCGCCCACGGCACACCCGCCCACAAGGTCATCATAAACCACCCCCCTTGGAGGCCTGCCGTCCGGATCGAAACCTGGCTCTGATACCATTTGTAACGACCCACTCCACCACATGGTATGATATTGTCCGCTTTGGGCCTGAGCCCTCACGGTTTTGCTCTTGAGCTTTACCCCAAAAGGCCTCATACGGTGCCATGCCGATACTAGCCTGATAACTTTATTATAAGCAAACTCAACCAGTGGAATGTGATCCTCCCAACTGCCCCGAAAATCTAGCGCACAAGCACGAAGCATATCCTCCAACACTTGAATGACCCTCTCGGACTGGCCATCGGTCTGAGGATGAAAAGCAGCGCTCAAACTCAAAGGAGTACCAAAAGCTGCTTGGAAACTACTCCAAAATCGAGATGTAAAACGAGGATCACGATCTGAGACAATAGACACTGGTACTCCATGAAGCTTAACTATGTCTCTGATGTAGATCTTACACAATTCCTTTACAGTATCAATAGCTCGAATGGGTAGCAAATGAGTTGATTTAGTCAATCGGTCCACTATCACCCATACTGTATCATGGTTATGTATCGACCTCGGTAACCTCACAACAAAATCCATCGTCACATGTTTCCATTTCTACTCAGGCACAGGCAAAGGCTGTAATAGTCCTGCTGGTCTCTGGTGCTCAGCCTTCACTCGCTAACAAGTGAGACATCTAGATACAAACTCTGCCACATCACGTTTCATACCTTCCCACTAGAACTGCCTCTTAAGATCATGATACATCTTAGTGCCACCTGGGTGCACTGTGTACCAAGAGTGGTGTGCCTCATCTCAAATATCTCTACAGTCAAAAGGAGTTGAATATGAGGCCTTTTGGGGTGAAATTCAAGAGTAAAACCGTGCGGGGTCAGGCCCAAAGCGGACAATATTATACCATGTGGTGGAGCGGGTTGTTATAAATGGTATCAGAGCCTGACCCAGCCGGAAGTGTGTCGACGGGGACGTCGGGCCTCCAAGGGTGGTGGATTGTGATGAACTTATGGGCGGGTGTGCCGTGGGCGGGTGTGAGAGATACTGACAGGCTACCACATTGGCGAGTTACGGGTGTACAGTCCCACATCGCCTGGGTAGAGGAAAGGTGAAGTACTTATATGTAAGTGTGTCATCTCCAATTGGTACGAGGCATTTTGAGGTGAAACTTAAGAGCAAAACCGTGCGGGTTCAAGTCCAAAACGGACAATATCATATCACGTGATAGAGTGGGTCGTTACCAAACAAATAATTTATAGCCTACTCCTATTGGCTATTACTATTTTATTATCCGTTGACTATCAACGATCAAGCCCTCAATTTGAACTCCTATTGGCTATTACTATTTTATTATCCGTTGACTATCAACGATCAAGTCCTCAATTTGAATGAGTCTCCAAATTACTATAGAGCACGAAAAGACATTTTGCTTGCCATCTAGTCTTTTGTTTGTTCAACTTTGTTCTTACTTGTCATATAAAAATGTAAGTAAGTCATGTCAAAGAGAGAAAGTCAGAAGAAGAAAGAAAAAAACAAAGACAAAAAACAAAAGATATGTTACACGTTGTTAGACTTTTAGACTTAATTTTTATTTTTATATTTTTATTCAATTAAATTTAAAATCCAAATTGAGCCCCATAGTATTTTAAAACTATATTTACATAAATGAGTTTCTTCTAATCATAATCTAACATAGTTGAAGACGGTACATCTCTTTATTTTATAAATTCTACAATAACTTGGATATTTTTAGTACCCTTCTTAATCAAAGTTCTTTATTTATTTATTTTTTTAATAAATAAAGAACTGAGAAATTTCAAGATAAATAAGAAACTTTAATTGAAAAGGGTACTAATGAGCTGTTTTATATCTTTTACGAAAAGACATTTTATTTGCCATCCAGTGACCATCTGGTGACTATCAACGATCAAGTCCTCAATTTGAATGAGTCTCCAAATTACTAAAGAGCACGAAAAGACATTTTAATTTTACTTGCCATCCAGTGACTATCAACGATGAAGTACTCAATTTGAATGAGTCCCCAACGTATTAAAGAGGCCGCTTTGTTTTTTTTTTTGGTTTTTTGTCTTTGTTTTTTTCTTTCTTCTTCTGACTTTCTCTCTTTGACTTGACTTACATTTTTATATGACAAGTAAGAACAAAGTTGAACAAACAAAAGATATATTCTCTGTTTTTTATTACTTACCCTAAAAAAACAAAAAACAAAACAACAAAAGATATGTTACACGTTGTTAGACTTTTAGACTTAATTTTTATTTTTATATTTTTATTCAATTAAATTTAAAATCCAAATTGAGCCCCATAGTATTTTAAAACTATATATACATAGATGAGTTTCTTCTAATCATAATCTAACATAGCTGAAGACGGTACGTCTCCTTATTCTATAAATTCTACAATTACTTGGAAATTTTCAGTACCCTTCTTAATCAAAGTTCTTTATTTATTTATTTTTTTAATAAATAAAGAACTGAAAAATTTCAAGATAAATAAGAAACTTTAATTGAAAAGGGTACTAATGAGCTGTTTTATATCTTTTACGAAAAGACATTTTATTTGCAATCCAGTGACCATCTGGTGACTATCAACGATCAAGTCGTCAATTTGAATGAGTCTCCAAATTACTAAAGAGCACGAAAAGACATTTTACTTGCCATCCAGTGACTATCAACGATGAAGTACTCAATTTGAATGAGTCACCAACGTATTAAAGAGGCCGCTTTGTTTTTTTGTCTTTGTTTTTTTCTTTCTTCTTCTGACTTTCTCTCTTTGACTTGACTTACATTTTTATATGACAAGTAAGAACAAAGTTGAACAAACAAAAGATATATTCTCTGTTTTTTATTACATACCCTAAAAAAACAAAAAACAAAACAACAAAAGATATGTTACACGTTGTTAGACTTTTAGACTTAATTTTTATTTTTATATTTTTATTCAATTAAATTTAAAATCCAAATTGAGCCCCATAGTATTTTAAAACTATATTTACATAGATGAGTTTCTTCTAATCATAATCTAACATAACTGAAGACGGTACGTCTCCTTATTCTATAAATTCTACAATTACTTGGAAATTTTCAGTACCCTTCTTAATCAAAGTTCTTTATTTATTTATTTTTTTAATAAATAAATAACCGAAAAATTTCAAGATAAATAAGAAACTTTAATTGAAAAGGGTACTAATGAGCTGTTTTATAAAATTGAATATTAAGTATTAAAAAATTATAAGAACTGAATTTTAACTGATGAGGTTGTTAACTAGTAATTAAAAATAATTTTTTTAATATCTCTTTCAATTTTCAGCCATTTAATAATAAGTAAAGTTCCTATCACTTAAAATTTTGTCCTATTTTAAATAACGATAACATTCAAATTACATTATTACTTAATTAAATAAGTTTTTAATTGAATTATCAGACACCACTGTCCACAGATGGTCACTGATCTTATCTTAGGTTGTGTGTGTATATATATATATTATGACATCTACCTTAAAGAATCACCATTATTTTATATATACATACAACTTAAGCCACTATGTATACTCCGTTATTATTCATCGTCCTTTCTTTTCTCCTATCTTCACCATTTTCATCTTCAACACTTCTCAGAATAACCAAAGGCTCATTCCTCTCCGTGGAGAAACCAAGCAACATTTTAATTTCAGAGAAAAGTGTGTTCTCGTCGGGTTTTCATGCTGTGGGCAATAACACATATTGCTTCGCAATATGGTACACTCAATCATTGGATGATGGGAGTTACACGGTGGTTTGGATGGCCAATCGAGACCGACCAGTTAATGGAAGACGCTCAAAGCTCTCCCTGCTAAAAACTGGTAATATCATCTTGACAGATGCTGATGGTCTCACTGTTTGGGCCACCGAAACCACCTCAACTTCTTCGGTGCAGTTGGAACTTTATGACACTGGTAATCTTGTTCTCCATACTTTGGAGGGTAAAATTCTTTGGCAAAGCTTTGATTTGCCAACGGATACTCTTCTTCCTCAACAACCACTCACCAGAAGCACAATACTTGTTTCATCAAGAAGCCAAAGCAATTACTCTTCCGGTTTCTACAAGCTCTATTTCGACGATGATAATGTGCTCAACCTTCTCTTTGATGGCCTTGCGACCTCCAGCGTTTATTGGCTTGACCCGTGTTTGCGACCATGGCAAGCTGGAAGGACCAACTACAACAACAGTAGAATTGCAGTACTTGATCCCGCTGGCCATTTCAAGTCATCTGATGATTTGAAGTTCTCGGCTGCCGATTTGGGCATAGGGCCTAAGAGAAGATTGACGGTTGACGTTGATGGCAATGTTAGATTGTATAGTCTGAATGAGAAGTTGAGATCTTGGGTTGTTTCATGGCAAGCCATTTCCAATCCATGCAGCATTCACGGCATTTGTGGGCCCAACAGTCTGTGTACTTATGCTGCTGAAAGCGGTCGGAGATGCAATTGCTTACCGGGACATAAGATGAAAAATCACACAGATTGGTCTTATGGTTGTGAACCAGATTTCACTCCCTCTTGCAACAATGACCATGAAGTTGCTTTCATCAAACTTCCTCATGTTAAGTTCTATGGGTATGAACTTGGCTACTTCGAAAATCAAACCCTAGAGTGGTGTGAAGAGGAGTGTTTGAAGCATTGCGATTGCAAAGGGTTTCAATTCAGTTATGAGTCTGATAACGGTTACTATCTTTGTGCCACCAAGGCTCTGTTGTTTAATGGGTATCGCTCGGTGGGATTTAATGATCCCATGTACATAAAATTGCCCAACTCTAAGCTCTCCTCCTATGATAAGCCGAATCAAGAATTCCG
The DNA here is from genome assembly GCF_030987335.1 of Cornus florida. Lineage (NCBI taxonomy): Eukaryota > Viridiplantae > Streptophyta > Magnoliopsida > Cornales > Cornaceae > Cornus > Cornus florida. Next base: position 53,778,811 of record NW_026775579.1, on the reverse strand, counting down.
GTTAGATTGCTCACACCAAGTTACAGCACTCCTTCAAAGAACATACAAGAAGAAGCAAGAAAATGGCGCGGTGAAGTTCATGCTTTGGTTCGCCTGTGGGTGTGGAGGAGTTGAGATCATCGGTTTCTTGTTCATACTGCTGTATGTCATGTATAGAAACCGGGAAGGCTCTCGTGTAAGTGACAACGGTTACCGGCATGTAGATATTGGATTCAGAAAATTCACATATGCCGAGCTTAAGAAGGCGACGCTTAATTTCAGCGAAGAGATTGGCAGAGGAAGCAGTGGCGTTGTATACAAAGGTATATTGTCTGACAATAGAGTTGCAGCAATCAAGCGCCTCGCGGAAACTGATCAGGGCGAAGAGGAATTCTTAGCAGAAGTAAGCACCATCGGGAGGCTTAATCACATGCACCTGACAGAGACATGGGGTTATTGTGTGGAGGGAAAGCACAGACTTTTGGTGTATGAGTACATGGAGCATGGTTCTTTAGCAGAAAACATAACCTCCAACACACTTGATTGGCAGAAGAGGTTCGAAATTGCTTTGGGTACTGCAAAAGGTCTAGCTTATTTACATGAAGAGTGTTTGGAGTGGGTTTTACACTGTGATGTAAAGCCTCATAACATACTCTTGGACTCCAATTACCAACCAAAAGTGGCAGATTTTGGGCTGTCTAAACTCTTCAACAGAGGTGGGATTGGTAATTCTAGCTTCTCTAGGATGAGAGGAACAAGGGGTTACATGGCTCCGGAATGGGTTTTTAATCTTCCCATCACATCCAAAGTTGATGTGTATAGCTATGGTGTTGTCATGTTGGAGATGATAACCGGAAGAAGCCCGACCGGTGCTGTCCACACCATGGATGATGATGGAGGGATGGAGCGGAGAAGGTTGGTGACATGGGTGAGAGAGAAGATGCATGCAACAACTGGAAATGGATCATGGATTGACGAAATCATAGACACCGCCATGGATGGTGAATATGACAAAAATAAGATGGAGCTTCTGGTTAGAGTGGCTTTGCAATGTGCAGAGGAAGATAAAGATACAAGACCCACCATGACTAAGGTAATTGAAAAGCTTTTGGGTCATAAAAATGATGACTTTAAAAAGTCCTTTGGTCATGAAAATAATCAGTTTTAAAAGTCAGTCATTTTTTAAAAATAAAAATAAAAAAGTCTGTCCTTGTTTACCTATCATATGACAGTTTGAAATTTGAGTGTGATAATAATGACTTTTGGGTCATGAAAGAAATGCTACCGTTATGTCTTACTTATTTGTTATTCAGTGTGCTTTAACTTTTGCTGCATCTGTAGTTTGTACATTGTGTTATTTCTACTAAATAATTTTTTTTAAAAAAGTTAGTGGTGTAAACTATTTTGTCGAGAGAGACATTTTTTTCATTAGACATTACACTAATCATCTGTTGATCTTATACATTTTTTTTTTTTAATATATTATTGTCCAAAATGTATCACTAGCAGTAATACAAAGTAATAGAAATTCAATCTAACATATATATATATATATATATAGTAAAGTGACTGCACTCACATTTTAGAATTATTATTTAAGTTTTTTCTAATATCTCAAGTAAAGTATAAAAAACATACCTTGATAATAAAAAATATTGTAAGAATGTCTTTATGTTTATATGTATTTGTATCCAGATATCATGTAAAAATGGTTGCTACTCAAATGAACCACACAATACATTCATGTGATTAGGACGAAAACAAAAAACTAGTTAAGAGAAACATTTTACTCCCCATGTTATAATGTGAGCATCATCTGTATATAGATTCAATCAAACATCGTTACTAGTTAAAGTTTTTTTTATTTTTTTTTATTTTTATTTTTATTTTTATTTTTATTTTTTTTTCCTTCCTGTTAAACTAGGGGGAGAAAAAAATCGAACTTAAACACATATGTTCAGGGAATTGGACACTCTAAGACTAATTACATTCCCCTAAAACTCCATATGTGAATAAAGTGATAAAATAAATAGTAATAAATCATATAAAATTAATAAATTTATGGTAAAATCCTTCAAAAATATATTTATTACAATAATTATTATTATTATTTTTTATTTTTTATTTTTGGAGGGATCAAATATTCAAATGGTATTTGTTGGAGGCGATTCAAGATTAGAAGCATGACTATTGCTTTCTAATTATCTGTTTTTGCATTAATTGCTGCTTCTTCAATCTTATTGATTGGCGTACCTTGTATTTGCTTCTCCTGATGGTCGGTAATGACCTACGTGCATTGTACTTGAGCTAAATGATATTGGAATTGTCTCTGTGATCTTGTCAAACATTACAGTAGTGATTGTCAGTATTGCGTACTTTACATGTATTGATTTTATTTATTTTGCTGGCATTATATATCATAGGGTAAAGTGCATTAAACCCCCCCCCCCCCCCCCCCTCAACTATGGGGGGGGGGGGGGGGGGGGGGTTTGCAACTAACCCCCCTAAATTAAAAAAAACTCTTGAACTTTCACTTTTTTGCAATTTGCCCACTCAGGCCACCGGAAAAGATAAAAGACAATTTTAACCTTATTCAAAACTACATCGTTTTTATCTCCCTCTCTCTATTTCTGTGTGTGTGTATATATTATAAATATATGTATATATATATATCTCTGTGCGGCACAGAGAGGAGAGGGAGCACATCGATCTTGCCGGCCATTTATGGCGCCACCTCGTTCATGTCGTCGTTGACCGGTGACACCGACGGCAAGCAGCCGTCGTCCTCGCCGACATTCCAGATCACCAACATGTCCCACGTGTCCCGCCAAGAATAGAAGAAAAGGTTGCAGAGACCCGAGCGGCGGAGATAGACCATCACGGCCGAGTCCTCACTAGACGACCTCTTCATAGCTGACCTCTTCACTGCGGCAGACGACGAGAGTAGATCTGACATCCTAGTGTTGTCGACGGCGCAGACGGTGATGGTCTCCCGTAACTCCTTGTGCCACACCTAGCGCGTCCTCACCGCCTCACCAGTAACTCCTTGTGCCGCTGTCCTCTGTCCTCGTCGGCGCCGTTTCTGGGTTTGACGGCAGCAAAAAACCATACCAGTTGCAGAGTTCGTGATTTGGGGATTTTTTTATTTTTATTTTTTATTTTTAGTTAAATATGATTTGGGGAAATTTGGTAAAGTCATGATCAATTTCATTTTTCCGGCTAGGGTGGATTGGTTGGGCAGAATGGTGACTGTGGAGGTTTTGGGTGGAGAGCGGTGATGGTTTTGGTTGAAGGTGGTGGTGGTGGACCAATGGTTATGGGTTTGATGTGTTATTTGGTTACGGATTTGGAATGGGGTGATGGGTGGTGGTGGTTATGGGTTTGCAGAGATGGGTGGCAGTGGTGTTGAGGCGACAATTTGCTCACCAGCAGCTGGGTCTCCTCGTCCGCCTCTCCGTCTTCGACGTCTCCAATAATAGACTCTCCGACCTGATTTCGGCTTCGTTGGGGAATTGGAGTGGGAATTTGCCATTCGATAATGGTGACAAAGGGGCATTATAGTCCTTTCATGTGAACAAGGGCACTCTGGCCCTTTAATTTTACAATTCCCATCATGTGATAACATGTGCTGTTTTTGCCGGTCATAATCTACTGGAGTGGGGTGATTTGTAACCAAACACTATAGTTTCGGGGGTTTTTTGCTCATTTAAAAATTCAGGGGGGTTTTGTGCTTATTTGGGTATAGTTGAGGGGGGTTTAATGCACTTTACCCTATATCATATAATATATATATTACATTCTATTTATGTTACGTGAATAGAATAATACATAAAAAGGTAAATTATATTGACTTCCTAATCCAAGTTTAATACCAAAGTGTTTAGGAAAGTGAAAGTCATAAAGTCTAATCGGTTTATCTACGTGATATTTTGTCCAAATCTCAAAACAAAAAGGAGGACAACATAATTTACCTATAATGATGTTTGCACCTTAAAAATAAATTTTAATTCGGCCACATGGCATTGAATAATTTGATAAGAGTTCTTACTTCAATTAATTAAAATTCATTAATTGTTGGATGACTTCTGGGCTGTAATAATAAATGATCATTTATCGTTGATGCAATACTTGGGACTCTTATTCAAATTGGAGTCTATAGTCAATAATTGTAGCTACCGTTAGTTTTATTCCAAAAAAATACGTTCATTTGGATAAGCGGTGAAATGAGTGTATGTGGATAAGCTTAAGACAAAATAAAGTGTATTTGGATAAGGAATTTTTGTTTATTCAAATATAATATTTGAACTTCTTTTAGTAACTGCTTGGAGCCTCAACTATAAATAGAAGAAGAAGACCTTGGGCAAAAGGTCCCCGACCACAACAACTTTCCTGTTTCTGCAATTTCAGACTTTTGCAATTTCTATTTTTCTGCAATTTCAGACTTTTGCAATTTCTATTTTTCTGCAATTTCATACTTAGTCTTTTACTTACATTTTACTTCTATTCATAGGAGTAGCCTAGTGTTAGATTTAGAATAAATCACTTCTTATACTCTGTATGAGAATTTTACTTATAAAATAAAAGTCAACGCTTGGCTTCAGTTCCCTCTACTTTTATTTTCTAAGTCTCTTGAAATTGATGAATGCTCGTGTAACTTATTTTACTCTATTCATCCATTCCACTTATAGTGTTGAAAGTCCTCTTTATTGAGGCGTTGAAGAACCTGAAGGAAGGGGTCATCCTTGCCTTCCAACAGTCGCCTGATTCACAAAAGGGCCGATTACGAATTCGGTCAGCACCAATGATAATTTGATTATCTAACCCCTTGGGTCGAAAGACTCTGGCACGTCCCTAAAAAAAAGAGCCAAACAAATAAAAACACACAAATACACAAATTCCCCATAATATACTTATTTATATATACATATAGTATTTAAAAGTATGTTTCTTATTTCAAACAATGTATGCAAAAATGAGAAAGAGGGGTGATGAGCTTCGCCTACGTGTACTACCCCCAACCCAACACATTTCAAATTGAGAGTTGAAATGTTTATCCTTACTCCTATATTTTGTAGCTATGAAGCCAAATTTGGCTCATTTAATAAGAAAAATTATTTGTGAACATTTTCTTAATCTAGTAGTTAGGTTGCTCTCCGTTATATTTGAGAGTCTGATTTCGATTTTCCACACCTCTAACTTTTAATCTAACATTCTTACTTTAAAAAATAAGAAGAAGAAAAGTTATTCGGGCTTGATTTGAGTTCATGTTTAACATTATTATGCTTTGTTCATGACTTATACTAACCTACATGAGTCGTTCATGAACCTATATAAAACTATACTTATAAACATGTTTATAAGCTTATATGAGTCCTATAAGAGTTTATATTGATGAATATATACAAGCCTACACGAATTTATGTTTACGAGCATACACTAATTGAACCCAATACTATTTAGGATTAGATCGTTTACTAAACAAGATTAAAAATCGAACTCGACTCTTTTGATTAATGATCGAATTTGATCCAAACCTTAAACGAGACGAGCTCGAATTGTTCATAAACAACTCTGTTTATTTTCTATTTTCTTGAACAACTCTGATTTTTTTAAAAAAATTTTTTTCTAACTAACTGAACGACTTTAGTTCATTTGGAGCCCTAACTACAAGGATTTGAAACAAATTCTTAAATTTGCCGCCACAACTTCTAATTGAAATTATTTCTCCTTTTTTTTTAAAAAAAAATATATAAATAATAAAAATTCCCTTTCAATACTGTATGTCTTATGTTGTATTAGGTAGGAATTAAGTTGTGTGAAGAGAAAATAGTAAGGAATGAACAAATTTCATTTATTTGGTAAAGATGGAATAAGGAAAGAGCGGAGAATGGGAAAAATTAATCATCCTTCATCTTTTACAAATTTTCCTCAAATAAAAAATAGGCGGAAGAAACTAGGGAAGACAAGGGACTATTATAGAAGTTTTAAATTTAATATTATCATAAATTATACAAGTTTTAAATTACAGTACTATCCTCTATAAATCACAATATTTTAAAACTTTCTATTTACTTCTCTCTTAACGAAGATAGTAAATTCTTAACGAATATAGTAAATTATGAGCTTATTCTCTTCTCTTTTCTTCTATTCAACCAAAAAATATATATATATACATCATCTTCCCTAAGGGTTCGTCTGATTAGATAGAAATTTATGATAGAAAGTGAAAATGAAAAAAAAGTAAAGTGAAAGAAAGTGAAATTAAGTTTCTACCATACATTTGATTACCATGAAAGTTTTTCTAGAAAGTTATGAGAAAATATTATTTTTTTAATTTGGGTAAGATGAAAGTGAAAAGAAAGTGTAATACTTGTCAAAACTACCTTTATATTAGTTTGAATTTAAAAAATAAATATTGTGCAATAGATGATGAAAAAAAAAATTATAATAAAATAAGACAACCAATTTCTGGAAGTTGGATTATACATAGTTAGTGAGGAGAGACTCAGCTAACTATCCAATTAGATATTATTATTTTATTTTATTCGTTATTAATCACTATTTACATTTACCCATGGCTAAGTGTTGGTGAATTATATAAAAGATATATCAGCTATCCTATTTTATTGAGAAATATATGTATATATATTTCATAAAATATTAGTTAACAAGTCACAAAGAATTGCCCAAAAACAAATACAATCAAATTAGTTGGATATAATAGGAAAGTCAAATAAAATGAGACTCCTTCACACGAAAATAATATTTTCGCGTGTTTATAGGTGCATAAAATTTCGGGTTGAAGGCAACAATTCAATAAGAAGAATTTATACTCAAACACTCATTGGGAAAACAAATAATCAGTGAACGAAATAGAAAAAAAGCATGATCAATTCAGAAGAACAAAGTTACAAAGGCTTATAGTGCCAAGAATGATCTATCTTTTATTTGAGTCTTGCCCTCATATATATATATGTGTGTGTGTGTGTGTGTGTGTGTGTGTGTGTGTGTGTGAACAATGAAATCATTATGGAGGCTATCCATATTTGGAGCTTAATCATTCTCTACAATTTGTTGGCGTCCATTACTCATAGTCGTGTTGGTCAAGGCTTCAGGTTGGGCTTCCCGAGTTGGGCTTCGCTCATCAAGTCGATTTGGGACTTGAAGCTTCCTTTTGGGCCCTTCAGTTGTTTAATGGGATTGGGCTTCTTTCTTCGGCCCAATTTGTTGGGTTAACATTCTTACTTGATTTGAGTACACATGAAATTTTGTGATTGGTGGAGAAATTTCACGAGAGAAAAATAGGCAGGAAATCAAATTTTCTCTTTCCTTTCTTTAACTTTTTATCCAAACTCCAAAAATATTTAATTAATTATTTTTTTTTACCTAAGAATGTCTCATTCATCGATTATTCTCTTTTCCATTAAATTTTATTATTTATTTATTTATTTATTTTTCCCTACTAAAGAGCATTAGGGCTTTACTCGTATGGGCTTGTATTTCCTACTTTCTTGTATTGCTCAATTCGGGCTATGTCTAGAGGTTTGCGTCAAGGCGATCCTCTCTCACCATATTTATTTATTATTTGTGATGAGGCTCTTTCTCTGGCTACTTGAGGCGATCCTTTGTGCTTTCGATTTGGGATTTTTCTTGTTTATGGTTTGAATCGGATGCCAAAGTTGTTGTGGTGGGGGTGTTTTGTGGCGTGACTTGTCCGTCGAAAATTGCTTATATATGTTTTGACATTAATCGGGATTTGAGATGGTTTTCGTCTGCTACTTTGACTCATGTGCGTCGCCGAAGTAATCGGGTGGCTCATGCTATGGCAACTCTTTCGCTGCCTGGCCTTGGGCTTGAGTCCGATCAGCTGTTGTCTTCTCTACCTCCTTCCATTGTCCTTTTCACGGTCGCGGATGTTGGGTTTTAGTTGTTTTTTTTTTTTGTTGTTTTTGGTTCCTTCTGTTGTGGTTGTCTTTATCGTGAAAAAAAATAAATAAATTTGGGGCTATGTTTCGGCCATAGCCCCACCATGTACTATATTTATACGGGCGCAAATCCTCTGTTGTAGATTCCCAAGCTGTCCCTTACTGTAAGTTCTTATGTGGTTTATGTTTGGCCACGTCATTCACCACCATTTGACAATTGAGACCGTGTTTGGCAATTACACTACCATTTATAAGTAACATTTCACCACCATTTAGAAGTAACATCACAAGATCTAAAAAGTAATATCACATGATCTAAAAAGTAACATCACTATTTAAGTAACATTTCACTACCATTTATAAGTAACATCACAAAATCTAAAAAGTAATATCACCATTTATGTGCATACCTTAATTTAAAGGTGAAGATACTTATAAATGGTGGTGAAATGTTACTTATAAATGGTGGTATAATTGCCAAACACAGTATGTTGAATTGAGTTAAATTTGTACGTGACATTACTTAGTCTGTATTATGTGCATAACTTATTTTGTGTGTGAAGATACTTATAAATGGTGGTGAAGAAGGATCCAAACGCTGCCTCCATTCCACTTAAACGCTGCCTTAAGAGCTATTAAATGACGAATGATGTGGCAAAATATAGGCCACTTAAAACTCACAGCAGGAACTGCATAGGAATCTCACAGTAGAGGATTTGCGCCCTATTTATACAGTACTTTTCAACCAACGAACCTTGTTTATGCCCTAGACACAGAGAAAAAGAGGTGCTGGGCGAGTTGCTGAAGCAAGTACACGCGCGTCCACTGGCCACCGCCACCCGCGTTAGCAAGTAGCAGTGGCATTGGGCTTACATCGGCTGCCGCAACCAACAGCTAGCCTCTAGTGGTCGTTCGCCTCCATTTGGCCTCTCTCTGAACCCTCCTTCTCCTCTGTTGCCGAAAGGCCTTTTCCTCCGCAACCGCCATTTGGTGATTCCACAAAATCCACCACCACCAAAACTCATTGGGGGAAGGATAAGGTTCATTTCTCACCCTCTCTATTTGTTGCAATTAAGTAAATCAACTTCAATATTGAACGCAATTGACCTAAATCTACCTCTTGATTTATCTTCGAGATCAGATTGTTTGCTTCTTCTTTTTATGGGAATCAAGTGTTTTATTAACTCCAAACATAAAAACTAATTTGGTACTTTTTTAGATTTTGTGGCATTAGTCATCTAAGTTCTAAAATTGTTTATATGTTTGGATAGACAGGGAGAAAAGAAAAGAAAAGATAAGATAAGATAGTATTAGTCAAGGGACAATACTTGGCTCCAACAAGGTTAGGAGAGAAAAGAAAAGAATACGATAGTAATGATTTCTATTTGTGAATAGACAGGGGAGAAAAGAAAAAAAAGGATAGTTATTTTCGTTTGGATAAGATAGATGAGAGAAAAGGAAAGAAAGGATAATAATCAAATTACTGTCCTATCATTTCATAATCACTTCACACATTATCCATTTCCAAAATTGTGGAATGTTTTTTTTATATAGTTCAATGTAATGGGTAAAAATGAAAGTAAAAAAGAAAAAGAAAAAAATAAAAATAATGGGTGAAAACAAAATTAGATATTTAATTGGGACACAAATGGAATAACTTTTGTGCATATTGATTTGTAGAGGGTATTTTTGGTATTATGAATTAATCAAGTACTCCACTGTCCTTTTATAATACCCCTAATTTTCAAAGGATATTTCTGGTATTTAATTTTTGATTTAATTGCATTTTTATTTGCTTAATTGTTTTATTGTTTTATTGGGGTGATTAAATTGAATTAATTGAGTTTTTTTTAATTATTTACTTGGAATTAATTGTTTAAGTGTATTTAATTATTTAATTGGTTTTTCATTATGGTATTTTACTTAATTGGATTTTAACTTATTTACTTGATTTAATTATTGAACATTTTAAAGTTATAGTTAACTTTGGATTATATTTCACGTATAGGTGAGCCGCTGTAGGTTAGAACTTAGATAGTTTAATGGGCCGACTAGGATTGGAATTAGGGCTTAGTCTAATTATTCATGGACTAAGGTTATTAATATACACCTATAAATATACGTAATACGGTGGTTTAGGGTTTAGTAGAAAACGTAATTCTGTAATTACAAGCAAAGAACCTCTGTTCTCGTAGTGGAAAAACCAGAGAGTTACAGAGAGGGATAAAGGGAGGAAGCTAGGGTTTTGGGCTTCAACTAAGACTAAATCAAGGAGGGGAGGTTGGTGTATGTTATTGGACTGAACTAGGAGCAGCAGAGGGCGTTTAAACACAACTGACATTGCCGGAGTTGATAGAGACGACAGTTAGAGATTTTAAACCAAAGTCTCGAAGACAAGTCTCTGTTCTTCTCTTTCCCATAAATCTGTGTTTTGTGCATGCTTAGTTAGACTCTAGGAATTAAACTAAGTCTTAATTACATCGTTTATACATCTTAAATTAGTTTCTAGTATTATTGAATTAAATCTGTTGCTCAGTTGTTACAAGTTCAGTTTATATATGGTTATTGTTTGCTTTAAACATTGATGTGTAATTAAATTCTTAGTTGTATAACTTTGTCTTGTGATCAATCTGGGATGAGGATAGGACTTTAAAACTTGTAATAAAACTGAATTCAAAGACTGGAAACCACCGGAGTAGGAGAAGACAACAGAAGAACCGATGCTTTTCTTGAAATGGAGAAGGCTCTCCTTGAAATGGAGAAGGCTCTCTTGTTTCGGAGCCTTCTTTTTCTCCTTTAATATGTAAAACTAAAAAATTGAGGTCTGTTTGGTTAAACTGGATTTTTCTAAGGCTGTCTATGTGCTTCTGAATAATGTAATTCACTGCTTAAGACTTTTAAAATTGTTGGGAAGCAAGCCTACATTTAGATATTTAGGATGTGATTAATCTAAGCTTAAACAGAGAGTTCGTAGGTGGAGGATTGGAGAGTTAACTTCTGTTGCTTACTGTTTTTGAAACTTTGATTTCTCTGCAAAATCTTAAATTGAGAATCATGTTTTCAGCTGTGATTTAGGCATATAGTAATTTAAATATGTGTATGCTTAAATGGAGTTAACTGGTGTTTAAATCTGTTATACATTGCACCAGTATGGTACTATTTGGAGAGGTAGATTGTGTAATCTTATTTTACAAATTTAAAAGAACTGGGATTTGGATTCTAACTCTGTTACTGGATGCATGATTTAGTTTTACACATGTGAAATTGTATTTGTGCTTATTTTGGAATGTAGTTGATAACTATTTATACTGTTTTTGGTCAACTATGGTAAATGGAGGATAGTGTGCACCGGTATGGGACGGTGGCATACTAGGTATGGATTAATTCAGACACTAAGCCTACCTAATCTGGATTGAGGTTCGGATTAACAATAAAACTTAAGTCCAACCTCGATTAGTGTCAGGTCAGTAAATAACTGGATGACATAATTTGATTTCTAGGATGAATTGTTGTACAGATATCAAGCCATTATACCAGATGGATGATATTTTGTACTAGGAGGACACGTGTAATACCCCTAATTTTAAAAGGACAATCCTGTAATTTAATATAATTATTTTTATTTAATTAATTGATTATTTGCTTGTTTTAATTAATTAATTATTTGCTTATTTGATTTGTTTTATTTTTAATTAACTTAAATGTGTTTTTCTTTCATTAATTGTTTTAAATTGTGTTTGGGTTTGTTTCTTTACGTGTTTATGTAAATGCACTGTTTTGGTAATTAGGGTTTTATGTTTTACATCGTGTTTAGGATTGGAGCCGACATATAGTTGGTTTAGGATTTAATTTAGGGTTTGGTTTAGGATTTAAATTAGGGTTTCAACTTAAGCCTATAAATACATAAGTATACGTCTGTTAGGGTTTCCTGTAAACCATATTCACTATATTCACGTACATAAGGATACAGAGGGAATACAGAGAGAACTTTAAGAGAATAAGGTAGGGAATCAAGGAGGAGTTCTGGATTTAACTAGGAGTGGCAGAGGTCGATAACAACTATTGACATTCCCGAAGTTGCTAGAGATAACAGTTTTGAATTTTCAATCGGAAATCAGAGGCAAGTTTCTATTCTGCTCTATCTCTTTAATCTGTGTTCTGTGCATGCCTAGGAGGACTTCAGGGACTTAATAAAGGCTAAAACAATTGTAAACAAATATAATATCATGGATTTATGCATATAAGAATCTGGTTTAAATACTCGTAAGATAATTGTTTTGCCTATTTCTGCTTCTCTGTTAATCTGTTTTTCTATAGTTGTGATTCAGGTTGTTGTAAACTAAGGTTGTAAATTATATGTGAGATGCTTTGTAACTAATCTAGGAGTGAGTTTAAAGCCTGGAACAAGATCTTAAAACAGTTTTGCTTTTTACAAAATAAATCTGTTGTAAGTTGCTTATGGTTGCTATTTGAACGTTCTGTAATTGTGGCTTCTAAACTTGAGTCTAGTTCAAATCATGGTTGCATATCAGTGCGTTAGGATTAATCTATAACTTTGATTGGACCCTAGAACAACTGATTAAAACATTTCAGAGGCTCTGTTAGTTACCGGAGTCGAAGAAGATGAAGCAAGAACAGATGACGGTGTCCAAAGGAGCAAAAGCAGGCTCCAGAAAACCTAGGAGCCGCCTCTAAGCCTTTGGAGCCGGCTCCTAAAGGATTGGAGCCGGCTCTTGGCTGTTTTGGAGCCGGCTCCAATAGTCCAGAGCCGGCTCTTGAGGCAATTTGAGCAGTGCTCTCACCCGGATGTGCTCAGTTTTGGTTTAGTGCACTGTTTGGCTGCGTGGGGTGTTTTAAATGGTTTGAATTGAATTAATGGATGGATCCAAGTGTTGTAGATCCTTTAAACAATAGAGAAACATAAATTCATAATTTAATTAAGGATTGGACAATGCACAGTTAGGCAAGAAATTTACCGATTGCACCTTGAATATTAAACTGTTTACACTAGATAATTTAGAGGATCGTTTGTATATGATTTAATTAGGGTTAAACATATATAAATAGGATTATAAGTAACATTAATTACTTAAATTTAACTGAATTTGTGTTGAATCAAGTTAAATGCTTATTATTGATATATATGTATCAAATTATAATGATACATATTTTGGAGGATGGATGTTGATTATATAGTGTGGTTCAATTAACTACGCAGTTTGGAGGAGTTAAATGCTCAGTAAATTTTTATTAGCTTAAAGGAATTGGTTTAAGATTTCTAAACTTTATATTGTGTGCATAATTTGATCCTAAACTTGATAGGTTATATTAAATGCTTATTCTGGAGTATAGTTGGTTTACATCTATTACTGTTTTATCGACTTTGTTAATTGGAGGATTGTATGTACCAGTATGGGACGGTGACATACTAGGTATGGATTAGTTCAAGCACTAAATCCTACTTAATTTGGAATGAGTTGGATTAACCATAAAGAGGTTAAGTCCTACTTATATGGATGTATATGGACCGGTATGGGACGGTGTCATACTAGGGACGGTTTAGCTCAAAACGCATAAACCTAACCTATTGGATTTAAGGGAAGGATTGTAAAATTTTGAATCCTAAACCTTGTTTAGTCAGATCGACTGATTAAATTGAAAGACTATCTGGATTAATTGTGTTTGTGTGTAGTCGGATCGATTGATTAAGTTGAATGACTACCTGGATTAAATGTTGGTTGTGTTTAAGTCAGATCGACTGATTAAGTTGAATGACTAAACTGGATTAAAATTCTTATGTCAATTCAATAAACAATAAAATGGCATACCTTGGGTTAGACGGACTTTATATATATGTTATGGCACCACGATATGGGCATGAGTCTCAGAGTCATTGGTTAGGGAGCGTATATCGCTTGGGATGGATAACTGGACATAGGTATTGTTCCCTGGTAGGTCTACGTACTCATGCCCACCTTAGGGTGCGTATTTGCATGTTGCCTTCTATTCAGGCTGAGACAAACCTATTGGACTAGCGAGCGTCCTATTAGTGTGCATTATATACATAAATGGACTACTCTAGATATGGTTGAGTCTTCCTAGGATATATCTGCGTATCGGATTACTGTTTGGATTGTAGTAGATCAGGACTTGTATGTGGGCCTGACCCACTCCTTTATTTTTCAGGTATTCGTCAGTTCCAGGGTTAGAGCTTGGACGTGCAGAGCAGATACAGATATTTATTCCTCCGACTATGTAGGAATCTTCTCTATGTTAGCTTTAGAATTTATTTCTATGATTTAAACTCCTAGTTGAGAATTTTATAAGGGGTCCAATAGATGGATTCCCGAGTTATAAAATTACAGAGGTTTTGAAGCTTGGATTTTTATAATTATATTTGGAAGATATTTACTTCTAGTTCCTTTCAGCTTTTAAATTTTTATTTCTTAAATCAATTTTGTATTCCGTGTTCGATTTAAAATACTTTAATTGTTTGATATCCCTCGGACTGGAGTCGGACTTGATCAACCCGTGTCTTGGATCCGAGGGGTATCACAACACGGACTTTATATACTTATGATATGGTACCGTGGTATGAGCTTGAGTCTCAGGACTATGGTTAGTGTGTGTATATCGCATAGGATGGATAACTGGACAGAGGTGTTGTTCCCTGGTACACATGACCACGTAATGTACGATTTGCATAGTATCTCTACTCTGGCTGAGACAGACCTATTAGACTGGTAATCATCCTATAGTGTGTAATATATACATATATGGACTACTCTAGATATTGTTGAGTCTATCTAAGATGTATTTGCGTATCGAATTCGTGTTTGGATCGTAGTAGATCAGGACTTGCATGTGGGCCTGACCCATTCTCTTATTTTTTAGGTACTCGTCAGTTCCAGGGTTAGAGCTTGATCGTGCAGAGCAGATACAGACTTTCATTCCACAGACTACGTAGGACTGCTATCTTATTAGTTTGGGTTTTGGATTACAGTTATGTTATTTTATAGTTGGGATTGTTATCAGGGGGTCACTAAATGGATTCCCGAATAATTGGAGGTTTTGGAGTTTGGATTTTTATAATATTACTTTAAGGATTTTCAATTTGAATTCATTTCAGCTTTAGTATTTATTTTTAATTCAAATTTGTATTTTGTGTTCGATTTAAATATTAATTGTTTGATATTTCTCTCGGGTTTGGGCTTGGGCCTGATCAACCCGTATCTCGATCCGAGGGGTATCACAGTTGGTATCAGAGCACTCCGGGTTCAAGTGTCTCTAAGATTCTATCGTATAAGACTTCTGCGTAGCGTTTTTTCTTTATTAGAGCTTAAGTTTAGGATTCATTGTATTCCTTACGGTTCGGTTTAATCGTACTGATGTCTGTCTTTCTGTGTTGACAGAATGGTTAACGTAAGAACCAGATGGAACAATCAGCGACGACAGGAAGCGGCCCGTAGGCAGCGTCAAGATAAGGATGGTCAGTTCTATGAAGAGCAGGAGGAAGTTCAGCAGACTCGGGATCAGGAAGGAGATCGAGAGTATCCTCCTCACCTCAATGACCTTATTGCTCGGGCTATAGAAGCAGGGGTAACAGCAGCACTTCGGACTCAGCCTCAGGTACAACCGGCAAAGTTACCAGCACCGGTTGTTCAGACTGATACTTGGGAAAATGCCAGAAGTTCTTTCATAAAGGGGAGCCCACCTGAGTTCACAGGCTCTACCGATGCTAGAGCAGCTCACCAGTGGAAACAGGACATCGAGCGACATCTTCGCTTGGTTCAGTGCACGGAGGTTCAGAAGTAGATACTTGCTACCTTCAAGCTAGTTGGGGATGCATTGCAGTGGTAGGAGTCAGTTTCCACCATAGAGGAGAGGATGGCATTGACTTATGATGAGTTCAGTGCACGCTTTGAAAAAAAGTAGTTTCCTTATGCAGTCAGGGTAGCCATGAAGACTAAGTTTCTCAATCTGCAGCAGGGAAACATGACAGTGGCAGAGTATGAGCAGCAGTTCACGCACTTATCTTTTTTTCCACCGGAGGAGGTGGATACAGAGGAGAAGAAGCACAACAGTTTCGTCAAGGGACTGATGTGGTCTATCAAGAGAGCTATTACAGGTAGTCCAACCTATACTACCTATGCTCAGTTGGTAGACGCCGTTCTACAGCAGTATCAGTTGACCGTGGACTTCAGACAGGCTAAGGGTAAAAAGCGGGGTGACAGAGACTCTACTAATCAGTCAGCTGAGAAAGGGAATGGGAACGGACACCGACAGAATGACAAGGGTAAATTCCAGGGACAACAGCCTTGGAAAAAGCACAAGGGTGGTTCAGATGCTCCTAGGGATGTGGCACCTGTTCAGCGACAGCAGAATGGGGGACCACAGGCAGGACAGGGTCAGCCACAGGCTAACCAACAGAGGAAGCCATTTGGTAATTTCCAAGGTAGTTGCTATACTTATGGAGAGTATGGTCATACTTCCAGGCAGTGTTCTACAGCCAGACAGGGACAGTAGGGGCAGAAGGCGCCAGTGCCTTTACTAGCTCCACAGGTTCCACGGATTTAGGGACAGGCATATCTGGTTTTACCAGCGCCGCCGCAGCCTCAGGGACAGGCACCACAGCAATTACATTATGACAGGGTGTACAACACCATGCCATAGGATATGCAGGCACCTCAGGCTGTTAAGGGTAAGTTTCCTATTCAAGGTTTACTTGGACATGTTTTATTTGATAAGGGTACTACACTCTCATATGTAGCTAGGACTTTTGTTGTTTTATTTGGGATGACGACTCGGGTATGTAGTAGACCTTAGGGTATTTCTACACCGTTGGGTGATACAGCCATTCTTCATGAGAGTAATGGGCCTGTGACACTAGATATTGGTGGACTCAGATTTCTAGCCAATCTATTGGTCCTGGACATGCACAGTTATGATGTGATACTTGGGATGGATTGGTTATCTTTCTACCATACCCAAGTTAATTATTTTGATAGTTCTATTGCGTTCACCATACCTGGTCAGGACATGTACGTCGTCACTATGCCGCATTCCAGCGGGGTCACCAGCACCTATTTGTTCATGTGGAGGAGGAAACGGAGGAGGGGACTACTGTATCATTGGATAACATACCAATTGTACAGGATTTCCCAGATGTATTTCAGGAGATTCCAGGGTTACCTCCTAGTCGCGAGATTGACTTTGTGATAGACTTAGCTCCGGGCACTACGCCTATTGATAGGGCAACGTATAGGATGGCACTGGTGGAGATGTAAGAGCTAAGGGATCAGATTCAGCAGCTACTCAGCCAAGGTTTCATTCGCAAGAGTACTTTACCCTGGGGAGCATCAATGCTATTTGTGAAGAAGAAGGATGGTTCGCTCCGCTTATATATAGATTACAGGGAGTTGAATAAGGTTACTATTCATAACAAGTATTCGTTACCGAGGATTGTTGATTTTTTTGATCAATTGAAGGGAGCTACATACTTCTCTAAGATTGATCTGCGAATTGGATATCATCAACTTCGAGTTAAGGAGCAGGATGTTCCAAGGACAATGTTTCTCGCTAGATATGGATCTTATGAGTTTTATGTGATGCCGTTTAGGTTGACAAATGCACCAGCGGTCTTCATGGATTTGATGAACAGGGTCTTCAAAGCCTATTTAAATCAGTTTGTCATTATTTTCATTGATGATATCTTGATCTATTCTAGGTCTTAGGACGATCATGTTAGACCTTTACGGATAGTTTTGCAGACGCTTCGTGAACACCAGTTGTATGCCAAGTTCGAGAAGTGTGAATTTTGGTGGCGGGAGGTGAAGTTTATGGGTCACGTGGTGTTAGAAAGGGGAATAGCAGTGGATCCAGCTAAGGTTTCAACAGTGGTTGAGTGGGGATAGCCTACTTCACCTACCGAGATTCGGAGTTTCCTCGGTTTGGTAGGATATTACAAGAGGTTCATCCAGGGATTCTCAAAGATAGCGGGACCACTCACTCATCTGACTAAGAAGGGTGTACAGTTCGTGTGGGATGAGCATTGTCAGAAAGCTTTTAATGAGCTGAAGATTAAGTTAACTTCTGCACCAGTTTTATCTACCCCACAAAGCGGGATAGAAAATCTGGTCTACACGGATGCTTCGTTGCAGGGTCTTGGATGTGTTTTGATGCAGGAAGAGCGACCGATTTTGTATGGATCTCGGAAGCTTAAGCCTCATGAGCTTAATTATCCAACGCATGATTTGGAGTTGGCAGCTGTGGCCTTTGCCTTACGGATTTGGAGGCATTATTTATTGGGTGAGTTCTTCAGATTATTTAGCGATCACAAGAGTCTGCAGTACTTGTTCACTCAGCGGGAGCTGAATATGAGACAGTGCAGATGGTTAGAGTTTGTAAAAGACTATCACTTTTCTATACAGTACCATCCAAGGAAAGCGAATGTGGTAGCGGATGCACTCAATCGCTGACCTGTCGGTAGTCTTTCTGCTCTATTCACCACTGAGTGGAATGCTTTTAGGACAGTGGAAAAGTTATCGAATGCTTTCATGGCTTGTATAATAGTTACACCTTCTGTCATTCACAGGGTTTTGAAGGCACAACTCACGGATCAGCAATATATTGACAAAGTTGCAAAGATAGCTTCCGGAGAGGTTCCATTCTACTATGTTGGGTCTAATGGAGGTTTGAGGTACAAGGGACAGTTAGTGGTACCTTCTGCTGATGATTTGAGGAAGGATGTAATGACTGAGACTCATCGCTTTGAGTTTTCTGTTCATCTAGGAGGCGACAAGATGTATCAGGATATGAAGCGGCAATTTTAGTGGGCAGGTATGAAGAGGGACATTGCTCGTTTTGTCTCTCGATGTAGTACTTGTCAGATGGTCAAGATTGATCATCAGAGGCCGCCAGGAGCTCTACAGCCACTGCCGATACCGGAGTGGAAATGGGATAGCATTTCTATAGATTTTATGGAAGGGTTGCCAAATTCCTTCAAGGATCACAATTCCATTTTGGTCATCGTGGATAGATTAACGAAATCAGCTCATTTCTTGCCTATTCGTACCGACTTCACTGCGGAGCAGTTGGCGAGACTTTACATTACCAAAATTGTGAAGTCGTATGGCATTCCATTGTCTATTATATCGGACAGGGATTCGAGCTTTGTGTCTGGATTCTGAAAAAGTTTTCAGCAGGCTTTGGGTATCGAGTTACACCTTAGTACTGCTTATCATCCTCAGACTGATGGACAGACAAAGCGGGTTAATCAAATTATGGAGGATATGCTTCGGTTGTGTGTTCTTGATTTCAAGGGCTACTAGGAGGATTATTTACCGCTTGTGGAGTTTGCTTATAATAATAGTTTCCAGAAGACTATTGGGATGGCACCATTTGAGGCGTTATACGGCCGACCGTGTCAATCGCCTGTTTGTTGGATGGAGGTTGGTGAGAGCCGATTCTTGGGTCCTGAGTTCATCAAGGATACTTCTGAGTAGGTAGCTCTTATTAGGGATCGCATGCGTACTGCTTAGAGTAAGCAGAAGAGCTATGCTGATCGTCGCACTCGGGCTTTGGAGTTTCAGGTTAGGGATCAGGTTTTACTCAAAGTGTCTCCTATGAAAGGGGTAATGCGCTTTGGGAAGAAAGGGAAGTTGTCTCCGTGCTTTGTCAGTCCATTCATGATTACGGATCGCGTTGGAGCTGTCACTTATTGGTTGGCACTTCCGGATAATTTGGATCGCATCCATAACGTGTTCCATGTTTCCATGTTGCGGAAATTTCTGCGAGATGAGGATCGGTATCAGCATATCGATGTTGGGGAGATTGAGTTGCAACTGGATGCAACTTATTTGGAGCCACCGTGTCGTATTGTCGACCGCGCAGGATCAAATCCTTTGCAACAAGGTTATTCCATTAGTTCGTGTTCAGTGGCGTCATCACAGTGAGGCTGAGTCCACTTAGGAACGGAAGGATGTCATTCGCTCGAAGTTTCTTGAAATATTGGAAGAAGGTAAGAGCGAATTCCGAGGACAGAATTCCTTTTGTTAGGGGGGAAGAATGTAATACCCCTAATTTTCAAAGGATATTTCTGTTTTTTAATTTTTGATTTAATTGCATTTTTATTTGCTTAATTGTTTAATTGTTTTATTGGGGTAATTAAATTGAATTAATTGAGTATTTTTAATTATATACTTGGAATTAATTGTTTAAGTGTATTTAATTATTTAATTGGTTTTTCATTATGTTATTTTACTTAATTGGATTTTAACTTATTTACTTGATTTAATTATTGAACATTTTAAAGTTATAGTTAACTTTGGATTATATTTCATGTATAGGTGAGAAACTGTAGGTTAGAACTTAGATAGTTTCATGGGCAGACTAGGATTGGAATTAGGGCTTAGTCTAATTATTCACGGACTAGGGTTATTAATATACACCTATAAATATACGTAATACGGTGGTTTAGGGTCTAGTAGAAAACGTAATTCCGTAATTACAAGCAAAGAACCTCTGTTCTCATAGTGGAAAAACCAGAGAGTTACAGAGAGGGATAAAGGGAGGAAGCTAGGGTTTTGGGCTTCAATTAAGACTAAATCAAGGAGGGGAGGTTGGTGTATGTTACTGGACTGAACTAGGAGCAGCAGAGGGAGTTTAAACAGAACTGACGTTGCTGGAGTTGATAGAGACGATAGTTAGAGATTTTAAACCAAAGTCTCGAAGGCAAGTCTCTGTTCTTCTCTTTCCCATGAATCTGTGTTCTGTGCATGCTTAGTTAGACTCCAGGAATTAAACTAAGTCTTAATTACATCGTTTATTCATGTTAAATCAGTTTCTAGTATCATTGAATTAAATCTGTTGCTCAATTGTTACAAGTTTAGTTTATATATGGTTATTGTTTGCTTTAAACATTGATGTGTAATTAAATTCTTAGTTGTATAACTCTGTCTTGTGATGAATCTAGGATGAGGATGGGACTTTAAAACCTGTAATAAAACTGAATTCAAAGACTGGAAACCACCAGAGTCGGAGAAGGCAACAGAAGAACAGACGCTTTTCTTGAAGTGGAGATGGCTCTCCTTGAAATGGAGAAGGCTCTCTTGTTTCAGAGCTTTCTATTTCTCCTTTAATACGTAAAACTAATAAATTGAGGTCTGTTTGGTTAAAATGGATTTTTCTAAGGCTGTCTATGTGCTTCTGAATAATGTAATTCACTGCTTAAGACTTTTAAAATTGTTGGGAAGCAAGCCTACATTTAGATATTTAGGATGGGATTAATCTAAGCTTAAACAGAGAGTTCATAGGTGGAGGATTGGAGAATTAACTTCTGTTGTTTACAGTTTTTGAAACTTTGATTTCTCGGCAAAATCTTAAATTGAGAATCATGTTTTTAGCTGTGATTTAGGCATATAATAATTTAAATATGTGTATGCTTAAATGGAGTTAACTGGTGTTTAAATCTGTTATACATTGCGCCAGTATGGTACTGTTTGGAGAGGTAGATTGTGTAATCTTATTTTACAAATTTAAAAGAACTGGGATTTGGATTCTAACTCTGTTACTGGATGCGTGATTTAGTTTTACACATGTGAAATTATATTTATGCTTATTTGGAATGTAGTTGATAACTATTTATACTGTTTTTGGTCAACTATGGTAAATGGAGGATAGTGTGCACCGGTATGGGACGGTGGCATACTAGGTATGGATTAGTTCAGACACTAAGCCTACCTAATCTGGATTGACGTTCGGATTAACAATAAAAGTTAAGTTTGACCTCTATTAGTGTCAAGTCAGTAAATAACTGGATGACATAATTTGATTTCTAGGATGAATTGTTGTACAGATATCAAGCCACTATACCAGATGGATGATATTTCGTACTAGTAGGACACGGACTTTATATACTAATGATATGGTACTATGGCATGAGCTTGAGTCTCAGGACCATGGTTAGGGTGTGTATATCGCATAGGATGGACAGCTGGATAGAGGTGTTGTTCCCTGGTAGGTCTAAGTACACATGACCACGTAATGTGCGATTTGCATAGTATCTCTACTCAAGATGAGACAGACCTATTGGACTAGTGAGCATCCTATAGTGTGTAATATATACATCTATGGACTACTCTAGATATTGTTGAGTCTATCTAAGATGCATCTGTGTATCGGATTCTTGTTTGGATCGTAGTAGATCAGGACTTGCATGTGGGCCTGACCCACTCTTTTATTTTTCAGGTATTCGTTAGTTACAGGGTTAGAGCTTGATCGTGCAGAGCAGATACGGACTTCCATTCCACCAACTACGTAGGACTACTATCTTATTAGTTTGGGTTTTGGATTACAGTTATGTTATTTTACAGTTAGGATTGCTATCAAGGGTCCACTAAATGGATTCCCGAGTTGTTAAATAATTGGAGGTTTTGGAGTTTGGATTTTTATAATATTACCTTGAGGATTTATTAGAATTCATTTCAGCTTTAGTATTTATTTTTAATTCAAATTTGTATTCTGTATTCGATTTAAATATTAATTGTTTGATATTTCCCTCGGGTTTGGGCTTGAACCTGATCAACCCGTGTCTCGGATCCGAGGGGTATCACACCTTTCTCACCAAATGAGGGATACGGAGGGATAGTTATCTCTCCCTATCTCTATTTTTTCTCCACTTAACCCATCCAAATACATTCCTACCCTATCCTTTCTTTTCTTTTCTCCCTATCCCTCCAAATCAATCCTACCAAACACAGGAAATAATTAAATCTTGTCAAGTTAGTAATTCTCATTTCGACTGCCTATGCTTTTTATCAACAAACCCGGTCTGTCTGCTCCTTTTTTGTTCCTAAATCGGAGGACTCTCATTGAGCCACATGGTGCAAGCATTCTGCAAAGCAATTGGGATGTTTCATGAAATTTTCTAAATCACTCTGTAGACCCATATCAGCCTAATGGTGTTGGCTGATTGACCTTGGCTAGACATGCCACTGGGTTTCCAATTGAATCATTTTTAGATGGATGATGAACACCAAAAACATTTTAATCAGCCTACTGGCAGAGATATGTAGTTAGATCCCTTTTTTTCTTCTTGTTTTTGTACATGTGGTGGGATCCTTGTATATATGTGTGTTCTTGAGAATTCATGTGCACATATATTTGTGTGTGTAGGAAACAAGACCCATATGCTCTCATTTTTTCAGAAGCTAATCACACATACATGGGTTCATGTTGTATAACCCATGTAGACCATTCTTAAAGCATTTGTCATTGGCCTTTATGGCCTTGTCCTATATGTATATTATATATAAAAATTAAACTTATGTATGTATGTATGTATGTATGTTAGTTTAAAATGGAGAACTTTGAATCACAAAATGGTGTTAGGTCTGTTCTTACTTAATGCGGAGGCCATATGCCTTGTTTGGAGATCAGAAAAAAGTGACAATGACATGTCACCATCAATTTTTTTGAAGAATGGAATGAGAAAGACAACTGGCTTGCACAACTTAAAGCTTCATATATTTTACAACCTCATTTAAAAAATAAGAGGTGTTCACACCAACAATTGGCCTTTCTTGAAAAAATAGTTCTAATTTTCTTTCTACAACTCCTTAATTATACTTTAGTTTTAATTTGTTGCACCGTATCTTGTATGTCCCTTAGATATAGCCTAGATTAGTCTTTCTCTATTTGCAACTCCATGGTTTTAGCTTTACATAGTCGTACACTAGTTTAAATCTATTTGTACTTTGTCTTTCTATCCTTTACATAGTATTTGTTGTGTATTGTACTTAGTCTTTTGCATTTTACTTTACTGTTTAGCTTTCTTTAATTTTGTATTTGTACTATTACAAAGTTTAAATGAAATGCATATAATACTGATTGTATTTGTCCATATTTCTCCATATTTATCCCATCCTCGTAATCTTATTTCCCACAATATAATTCTCCATTTATGCCCGAGTATTTTTCAGGACCGACAAAATGGTCCAAGTTAGAGAAAATTATTCAGCTTAAGAAACTCTAGTTTGGATGTTTGGACTTGTAAGAGTTGTTGATACGGACTTGGGTGTTTAAGCTAAATAATTTTTCCCTGTTTGGATTGTCATGGTAGGTTCCAAGAAATAGCAAGGCAATTGTGTAGAAGTGAGAAAAGTACCTTCTACGGGGTAACCATTATCTTGTTATGAAAAACTTAAAAATAGTATTTAGTTGGTTGGTTGTAATGTGACGGTGATGGTGGCGATGATGCATGATATGGAGTGTATTTTGAAAAATATGATGAAAATAATAATGAATATGGAAACAAAAATGTATTGTAATTTTGGTTCCATTGTTACATAAGGCTATTAAAAATGTACGTTAAAGACTAAAATAGTAATGTAAAATGCCGAGAGAAAGCTTGCATTACAGTAACTTTAATGGAAAGCTAAGTAAATCTATAATAAAACCTAGAGTACAATAAGGTAAAGCTACAACAATGGAGTTGTAAAGTGAGAAATTTAAGGCGAGGTGATGGAGATCGTGAGGGGTTTCACAAATACCCTATGAATAGGAGAAGAGATCTTCATCATTTTCTTATGCTAGCTTTCTTTTTTGACTTTTGTAGCAACTATTTTTTTATATCTGTTAGGGTTTCCTCAAGAATTTGACTATGTATATAGCCTTGTTAAGAGGGTTGATCAGCTTGGAATAAAAAATTGTAATTTAAAAGCTCTATTTTACTTTCCCAATTGCTCTTCTCTACCCTCAATATGTCTACCATGTCTAGACACTCTTACCTTTTCATCCTCTTATTCTTTCCCTTTTTTAATTCTCTTCAAATTTTCTCATTCTCATTCCCTTCTTTCATTCCTTATTCTACATAAATTTGGTATTAAAGCATACTCATCCTACATCAATTAGGTAATACAACATAATGGTCCTGTATCGGTTTAATATCAGAGCATAGTGGTCCAATATACTCTGATACCAAACTTATGCAACACCAAAATGCTCTGATGCCATGTTGATGTAGGGTGGGAATGAAAGAAGTGGATGAGAATTAGAAGAGGACACAAGGCTAGAAGAGAAGGCGAGAGAAATAGACGAAAGGGGTGAGAAGATAAAGTGAATGGTCAAATTAAGGGTAGAGAGGAGCAAGAATTGGGAAAGAGTAGAATTAAAGGGTGAAGTCTATATTTCATTCATTCAAAGCTGGCCGATACAATAAATATGGCCATACATATAGGCAATCCAAGAACTACAATGTCCATAATAGTTGCTACAAATATATAAAGAAGTCAAAGCTTCTAAAATACAATGCATACATAAGGCTATTAAAATGTAAATTAAAGACTAAAATAGTAATGTAAAATGCTGAGAGAAAACTCATATTACATTAAATTTAATGGAAAGTTGTGTAAAATTATAATAAAACCTAGAGTACAATAAGGTAAAGCTACAACATTGGAGTGGTAGAGAGAAAATAAAGGTGGGGTGATAGAGATTGTTAGGGGTTTCACACCTAGGTTATGCATATGAGAAGAAATCTTCTTATGCCAGCTTTCTTTTTTGACTTTTGTAGCAGCTATTTCTTATTTTGTATCCCCAAGATTTTGAGTATATATGGCCTTATTAAGAGGATTGATCAGCTTGGAATAATTCAGTAACATTGTCATTTATGATCTCTTATCTTTATTCTACTTTCCCAATTCTTGCTCTTCTCTACCCTCAATATGTCTAGCCTATCTATACACTCTTATGTTTTCATCCTCTTATTCTTTCCCTTTTTCAAGTCTCTTCTAATTTTATCATTCTCATTCCTTCTTTCATTACTTATTATACATGAATTTGGTATTAAAGCATACTCATCCTACATCAACTTGGTAGTAGAGCATACTGCTCCTCCATTAGTCCAGTACACTCGGATACCAAAACTTATGTAAGATCAAAATGCTCTGATGCCAAGTTAATGCAGAGTGTGAATGAAAGAAGTGGATGACAATGAGAAGAGGACATGAGGCCAAAAGAAAAGGGCAGAAAAATAGACTAAGGTGGTGAGATGATAAAGTGAATAATCAAAAAGAGGGTAGAGAAGATAAAGTGAATAGTCAAAAAGAGGGTGGAGAAGAGCAATAATTGTGGAAAAAGTAGAATTAAGGGGGAAAGTCTATATTTCGGTCAATCAAAGCTGCCCAATACAATAAATACGGCCATATATATAGCCAATCCAAGAACTCTAATGTTCATAATAGCTGCTACAAATATATAAAGAGGTTAAAGCTTCTAAAACACAATGCATATGCCCTATATATAGGCGAAATCTCAAGAAATGCTAAATAAAAAAAAAATAGTCGTTACAAGTTAAAATTAGTTGCAGGAGCATCATGATTTGCATTTTTTTTTTTTGGCTGAGAAGAACTCTCTTCTGTAGAATAAAGCTAAGAATTTGAATGTCCAATCTATTTGACCTTAATTGTAAGTTGGAACTCAATGCATATTTAATTAACCTACCATTAAATATAGATATTAGTCCAATTTTTAATGTGAAAGATTTGTCACCTTACTAGGCACCTTTAAGCCTCTTCTTTTTCATCTATTGTCTCCTCTTCCAACCATATTCTACTCATGCCATAGGGTGATTCACAATGATTCCTTGTTTGATAGAAAGGTCGTCTGAACTCAAATTTAACATGGTTTAAAGTGGATAATTTTTGCCATATTAACCTTGAACTTCTATAGCAGTATTTTCTCCGCTATTTTTCGGAATCAAGTTCTTCGTTGCCAGGGAGATTAGATGGAGATCGTGATGGGTTTTGGACCTACGTTAGGTGTAAAAGAAGAAATCTTCCCATGCCAGCCATCGTTTTTAATCTTTCATAGCAGTTATTTTTTATTTTTCTTTAGAGTTTCCTTAAGATTTTGAAGGGATGGGATGTTTTCTCTTCTCACATCAGATTCAGAGTTCGTGATAGCAGCTGTGTTCGCTTTAGGGAGTATCTTTAGTGTGTTAACTGGCCTTTATCTAGTTCATTCCCCAGCTTATACAGTATTGCAGTTGATAAACATGCTTACGTAGCCGACTATTATCGACTTGATAGTAGTGGGGTTACATGGGACGTGCATTTTCGACGTTCTTTTCAGGATTGCGAGTTGGACGGGGTATGTGTTTTTCTGGATTTGCTATATCGACAGGAGGCAGTTGGCAGAGGAAGTGATGATTTGACATGCATTCCTTCCTCCCATGGTTGCTTTGAAGTTTGATCCTTATTCTTATGTCTTTCTAATTTTGATATCATTGATTTTCCGTGGAAGACCATCTGGTGCTCTATGCTGTAATGGTGCTCTATGCTGTATATATATAATTATTAAACATTACTTTTTCCACTGTGGGACCCACCTGTGATATAAGGGTCATTTCAGACCCATTTTGTTTTCAATTAACTTTCTCTCTCGGCAGTTTTTGTCTCTCTCTCGTTGCCTCTGTATTTCTTTTTTCTTTTTCTGTTGCAACTTCAACGTTTGATTCCTCTCTTATTTCTTGATGTTTTTAAGTGCCGTTTGCAGCAAATTGAAGCCCACAACAAGATCTTCAAATCCATACTAGCAATTTCAGCTTTTGGCCACTCTAGGAAGTCTGAAAATTGAGACCCATTTTGAGTGTTTGAGGTGAAAATTGGGGCTTTTGGCTTAGATTGAGGTAGGGGTCTCTAACCCACATTTTCTTGTTCCTTTGTGAGTTAATTTCATGTAATTGTTGTTAATTTGTCCAATTAATGATAATTATCCTAGAATAATTGTGTTGTAATGTATAAAGTTCATAATCCTTTATGAATTGTTGTCTAGCATGACTAATTTGTGTAAAATCTAACAAATTACTTGGTTGTTGTATATATGTTGATATGTAGTTATGTGTATTAATTGACCCATGTCAAGAGCATGCCTAAATGTTGATTTTTATATGCCTATCACGCTAGATCTCGATTGTATGAAAGCATGTTGTAGTTTTACTTGAAAATTCTTGTGACTCATGCTATATTAATTAAGTTTGAGTTAGTTATGGAATGATGAAATTGGACATGGCATGATGCATCTATGCACTAGCATTGGGCTTGAAATGGGATTAATGTGATTTGAAATGAAAAAGGAAAATTTTGGGAAGAAGTTTTGATTAAAATGGTTTTGAGAAAATCCGGTCGCCGCGGGGTCACCAAAGGGCCGGTGTGTTAATATAGCCTAGAGTGAACTAGGGAGATTGCCCTAGCGTGGTTGAGCTAGCTGGGCCAAAATGACGCCGCGGGGGTACCAAAGGTTAGGGACACTAGTCAATCCTTCTTTCGTGTCGCTGCGGGGTCACTAAAGGGCGGGTTATATTAACAGTTTGAAAGTGATGGATTTGAATGTTGAAAATGGAGAGCGACATCGGCATACATTGCATTTTGTAGCATCATATTGTGTATGCTGAGATTAGATTTAATGTTGTACTTTTCCGACATAGTATGACCCCGATTTCTATTGTCCTATTCCTTGTTTGGATTCACGGGGACACAAGAGGTGTGTCTTAGGCACCACCTACTGAGCAATTTTGCTCACCCCTTTTTATTTAACATTTTTTTCAGGAAACGGGAAAGAAGTGGTGGATGACGTTCCACCACACGCCTAAATTGGATTAGAAGATCGTTTTGCTATTTTTGTATTAATTAAGTCCCATATTTTTTGTAAAATCTTAGTTTTTTATATTTGGTATAGAGATTTGTGAACTCTTTTTATTGTAATTATATTTATGGGTTGTAATTTTATTATAAGCGGTTTAAACGTTGTAAGACACGGACTTTAGATCTTAACCATGTATTGTTGGGATTGTAATCACGATATTTGGATTAAATGGTATTTGGATGCTTCACCGTGAGATAAATTATGTTGAGGCCTGATGAATGGATGAAAGGGATGCTGGAATGTATTATTTGCATTTTTATGCATTTAAGCAGGTTGTTGTAGGACCCCTTTTAGCGGAGGTCATGCCGAAATTTTTTTATAAATGATATCAGTTTAAGGGTCGTTACAAAATTTGGTATCAGAGCATTGGTTCGAAAACCATTAGGATGATGGGCAGAGGCCTACTTAGGGTTGTCTGGGAAGTCATTTGCATTGTTAATTCCTCATTTGCAAAAGTGTTTTTCTACGTGAAAAAGCATACTTAACTGTTTACTTGTTTACGTGCTTATATGTTTATATGCTTATATTAATGTGTTCATTGCATAGTATTGCATGCTAAATGTTAGTATAGCATCCTTTTATGTTGAGTTGTTCACAGTTGGACCTTAGTGTTATCGTTATTGAACCATTTTCTTTGTTTTATAGAATGATGTCACGGTGTGAGGAACCCAGGGAAGTTGGCACTAGGATAACAAGAGGTGATGTTGGCGAGAGCTTTAGCTCCAATCTGGCGGAGCCAGTTAATAAGGACACACTTCTTAAGGATTTGATTGCCTCAAGAGTTATTCCTACAAGGAGGGATAATGTGGAAACACCCGTTAAAGAGGGTGAAAGTTCGGCTGAACTTACATTGAACAGTTTGTTATAGAGAGCCTTGAGGACTACAATTGCTTCTCATCCGCAGTCGGTACCTCAACCAGTACCACAACCTATAGCCCAAGTTGAAGAGACGCCAGCACAGAAATGTCTCAAGATTATTAAATGGTTTTCTCAGTTGATGCCAGTGATGTTCGAAGGTGGTACTGATCCAATGGAGGCAGACGAGTATATGGATCAAGTTAAAACTTAATTGACTTCTATGGATGTGACGGATGATCACTTAAAATCATCCTAGCCACTTACAAGTTTGCAAAGGATGCCAAGTTTTGGTGAAAGTCGGTCATAAATCAGTATAAGATTGAAGAGATGAGTTGGGATAAGTTCAAGGATCTGTTCTGTAAGAAGTATTTCCCTGCTCCCAAGAGGTGGGAGTTAAAGGATCAATTTATTGGCCTTATCCAAGGCAATATGTCAGTGACGGAGTACGAGAACAAATTCACCTCACTCTCTCGCTTTGCTCCAGAGATGGTGAGTATTGAAATTAATAAGGTTCGGAAGTTTATCTCCGGACTTGACTACAAGATAAGGCCGTTGTTAATAGCACAGGGCATCAAGGTTTATTTTGAGGCAGTGGAAAGAGCATTGATGCTAGAGGCGGAATCCAAAGATGAAGATGCAAGAAGAGAACAGTGGAAGCAAAAGAGGAATGCATGGTCATTTTCAGAGGGACCTTTAGGGAAGAGGAATAGGGGTGGTTCATCTTAGCTTTAAGGGCAGCCATCTGCACGATATGCTCCTACCACTCCTTTGCCAGCTGGGTCTGATAGGAGTGGAGTCGTTTCCTTTCAGTGTCAGCAGCCTGGACATTACAAGTCCAATTGTCCTATGAGATTGACTTCAGTTTCTTCAGCTCCTAGGGCTTGTTATAGGTGTGGCCAGCAGGGCCACTTGATTTAAGACTGTCCAAGTCAGGGAGGAAACACCACTAGTAGCAGAGGGTCACGGTAGAGGCCGTCATAGTCGGCTACAGTTCAGTCATGTTTCAGACCACCGCCACTACCACAGCCTACCATGTCTTCTCAGGGTTCACAACCAGCTAGGAGGGATACTCCTAATGTGTTGGCACAAAAGTCTGGTGTTCAGATTAGTAGTTCTCAGGCACAGACACCGCAGGGACGTGTCTTTGCACTTGCACTGATTGATGCATCTCTTGGATCGTCAGTTCTTTGAGGTATATTTTCAGTATTTGGTTCTTGGGCCCGTGTTTTGTTTGACTCTTGTGCATCTCATTCCTTCATATCATCATCATTTGCACTTGCATCGGGGTTAGAGGTCAGTTTCATGGATAGGGCTTTGTATGTTGATACGCCAGTTGGGGTTTCAGTGTCTTTGAGCCGAGTTGTGCGGGATTGTTCCATTGTGATAGCCGGGCGGACCTTTATGTTTGACCTTATCCTCCTGGAGATGACTAGCTTTGGTGTCATTCTTGGGATGGATTGGTTAGTGATGAACGTTAAAAAGTGCACATTTAAACCCCTTAAGCTTAGGTATTTTAGGACCTTTATCTATCTTACTTTCCCGTTTTAGACAAATTTCGTGTTATTATCCGTTTTAGGTGTTTATCCCCAAAATAAACTAATTTAGCCAAATAAGAGCTTAAAAGAAGCTAACTCAAGCTGGATGGAAGAAAGAAGCAAAGTGGAAGCAGAATGAAGCAAAGTGTAGAAATCAGCATGTTCTATCGATCTCAAGAATACTTCGATCGATCGAAAGTTCATCGATCTAGACTCTCCAAGATGGATCCAAGCTCTTTTATCCTTATCCAAAGATCCCACAAAGTTCGATCGATCCAACAATTCTCAGATCGATCGAAAAAATTCCATTTTTTCCTGTTGTACCACCCTACCTACCACTTTTGTCTCTTTCCCTAAAATATCTCAGATATGTCCTTATCCAAAAAGGTGCCACCATGGGAGGATCTATCCAGCCAAAATTTGATAGATCTCTGCTAAGTTCGATCGATCTCAGAATAAGTTCGATCGATCGAACCATCTCAAGTGCGAATTAAATTAATTTCCACCTCATTAAAAGTTGTCTTATTGTGGAATCATTGGAGGAGCCCTTGTGTACGAGCCTAGACCATTGGGTGTGACATTTGAACTACATATATAAGGAATATGAGCCATTTTTACATATAATTTTTTATATGCTTTTTAAAGTAGAGATATACAATTCTTAGAGAGGAAGAAAAGAGAAGAGGAGGCTAGAGATACATTCTTGGGAGGTTTTCCATCTACTTCAAGAAGAAGAGCATTTCTACCATGGAGATAGCCCTTGAGGGTTGGAGGACACCATTCACGAGTAGATAGACATCCTCTTGGGGCAAGAGTTAACCCTAAGCATGCTTTCTTTACCTTGATTTATTTTTGAGGGGATTTGTTTTGTAATACATGTTTTGACATATTTATATATGTAGATCTTGTTTATTCAATGATTTGTGTGGTTTAATTCTTTCAATTGATCATTTCATTCTATCCATATGTCTATGTATGCTAAAATAGATGTTCATATGTTTATCTCTATCTCTTATGTTGTTGATGCATGTCTATGTGTGTTGATGCTATAGATCTAAAGATTGTCAAGACATAGTGCTTAATAAAATGCTCTTGTGGTTTATTTGATGGTTCATACTCATTTTTTGATGGATTATGCCTCTCTCTTAGTTTAATTAGTTCAATTATCATGTCATTAGCTTAGATATAGTGTAGTTACCTTAGTTGTTAAATGGGAGGACAATCCATGCTTGTTGTTTAATGTTCCATACTTATGAATGCAAGTAGTATATTACTCTAATTATGTAATGTGTTTGGATTGTGAGCTTAAAGAATGATTAATGACTTAGTTTGATGTATTGTGCTATTCATTTTGTTGTTTAGATAATATATACTTAATTGGTCATCCATGCTTGTTAATATAACCACACACACTCACTATTATTGCAACATATGTTTTTCCCTCATTAATTATGAATTGAGTGTATAGAAAGGTGATACTTAGTGGTGATCTCTAAGTCCCAAGACCTTTCTCTCTTGTTTTCTCTACCCTTTAATTACTTATTTTACATTGAGCTTGCTTAATCTTAATTTTAGTTTAATCAACCAAACAATCTACATTTGATCACTCGACCCACTAACCCTAAGCATTGTTTCCATTACTAGTAGCCCTCTAATTCCTTGGGATGATCTCTACTCACTCTTGCTACGTTAGTAGTAGTGGTAGTAGTGGTTTTTATAAATTTAAACTTAACCTAAAAAGGCTTTTCTTGAACCGTGCATTCACTACATTATTTTGACGTATACAAGCGTCCGTCATCAAATTTTGGCCCCGTTGCGGGGGATTTGAATTGGCAACGCCGTGTTTTGGAAACAATTAGGGATTAGTACTCTTTTGATCGTGTCTTTACTTTATTTTTATTTTTTTGGTTACTTATTGTGTTTGTTCTTATTTGGCTAGGTGAATTGAGTGAAGGAAGTTAAGCAAAGGAGTATTCAAAGTAAGGAGCTAAGCTAAGCACAAAAGGACTAAAAATTTAAAAAAATGCAAAGCATAGTAAAGCTTGGAAGTTGAAAATGAATTGAAGTTGCTTAAGGACCCTTTGTGAGATCTTTCTAACTCAAGCTCTAATTAAATCGTCGGCCCGCGTGGAGGCTTGTTTTTCATTTCTTAAATAAATCGTGAGCCCGCGTGGAGGCTATTTACTTTTCTTTACATATTGTTCAAGCATGGGAGTATGGGATCATTGTATGTGGAGATTTGTTGATTGATTTGTTGTAGGGGCGAAATGCTTGTTACTTGCTTATTTGCTTGTTATTTATCTTTACTAGTGCATGCATGGTCGTAGGTCATTAAATCCTACTCTTGTCCCTCTTAATTTTCATCTTGAATCGGTTGTTCGTAACCTTAGGGGAAGCGGTAGTTCTCATCACTCCATTTCACCAATGGAGAATTTGAATGACGACTATATGGAGGACCTTGGTCACATAGATTAACAAGGCATCCTCCACCCTAATGTGCATCATGAAAATGTTTAAGTACCATTAGGCATGCCTAGACCATTCATTCCACCACAACAACAAGGCCAAATTCCATTTGGAATGCCTCAACCAATCTTTGTTCCACAACCTCCCATGGTTCGAGCTAATCAAGGTGTTCGTGTAGCACCACCAATTGTGAATCCTCCCATTGCATTAAGAGACCATTATGTGCCTAATGAATATAATGCACCCATTTGCATTCAATTGCCTCCATTTAGAGCATATCACTCAAACCATAAACCATTCAAATGATTCCTAACTATCATGGACTTCCTAGTAAAGAACCTTATAAGCATTTGGATGAGTTTCTTGAAGTGTGTTCCCCCGTGAAATACACGGACATGCCGGAAGAAGTTTTAAGACTTAAAATTTTTCCTTTCACCATTAAAGACAAGGCAAAATATTGATTTAACAATTTAGGCCTTTTTTGATAACCTCTTGGGCGAAAATGCAATAAGAGTTCTTGAAAAAGTACTATCCGGTTTCTAAGACCAATGCCATGAGAACTTCAATTAGAGAATTTTCTCAAGGGGATGGGGAAATGTTTCATGAGGCATGGGAAAGATTTAATGATTTGCCTTGAAAGTGCCCTCATTATAACATACCTAAGTAGCAATTAGTTCAATATTTCTTTGAAAGTTTACCGGATAATCACAAGGGTATGGTTGATACATCTATGGGTGCTTCTTATCTTGATAAGCATGAAAATGACGTGTGGCAATTGTAATAACCCTAGTTTTCAAAAGGATAAGATTGGAATTTAAATTTGTTTCTATGTGTCAAATTATTTATTGAATAGTGATTTATTTTGTTTTACTTAAATGAATTATTTTTTTATTGTTTGTGTTTGTTTGAATTAATTAATTTATTTAAATTTGATTTTTCTTTTCTGTAGTTACATTAATTGTGTTTATGGACTTAGTGTTTAAGGATTTAATTGGCATTATGTGAATTAGTTGCATTTATTACATTAGTGGATTTAACTTGTGTGAAGGTGTGTCCTTAAGTGTTGTTATAATTTTTCTTTATTATTATTTTTTTATATAATTGGGTAATTAAGTTAAATAAGTGTTTTTATTTCGTTACTTATTTACAATCTTTTGGAAGTCACGTATGTAGGTGCCGTAGATGACAACTGTGGTTTTTGTTTCTATGGGCCGACTGGGGTTGGAATTAGGGCTTAGTCTTTAATTGGACATGGACTAGGGTTACGGTAATAAGCTTATAAATATAAGCTTTACAGTGGTTTAGGGTTTTAGAGACGAGAGCATAATGGTGGTAAAACGGAGAGAGTTACAGAGGAAATTACAGAAAGAGATAAAGGGAGAAAGTCTAGGGTTTTGCCTTAGGCTAGGGCTGAACCAAGGAGGAGGAGGAGCAGAGGTTGGCTTGTGGGTAAAACCAAGAGCAACAGAGGTGGAACGGTCGTCAGAGATTTCATCGAAAAATTCAGAGATGGTTAAGGCAAGTTCTTTCCTTTCTCTCTCCCGTTGCCTGTATTCTGTTTATCCTTAGACTGTCTCTAGGGTTTTAATTGATCATTAGTTAATTTATACATGCTTGTTATATGCTAAATCAGATGTTTGTATATGTGGAAGTAATCTGTTTTAGTTCTTATACCTCTGGTTTCTAGTTTGGAGTGGAAGCATGTTTAATCGGTTAAGGTTTTAAATACTGTATTTGAATTGAACTATTGTGAACAAGGCATAGGGTTGTTGTTGGATGTTTCTAGGACTCTTAAGACCAGATTTAAGAAGCAACAGAGGGGTAGGAAAGGGTCAGAGATGGAGCAGATCGTCGGAGACGACGAAGGAACAAACTGGGGCTCTCAAAGGGGAGAGAGCTGGCTCTCCCATGGAGAGAACCGGCTCTAGGCAAGGAGAGCCGGCTCCCCCTTGTGGGAGAGCCGGCTCTAGGCAAAGTGGAGCCTGCTCCACTTGTTTTGGGAGCAGGCTCTTTCTTTTTGTGCGTACACTGAAGCAGTTGCGCCTTGTTTGGTCTAACTGTGGGTTTTTGAACAATGTCTGGGCTACTGTGATGATTTTAAACACTAATTCATGGAGTATTAAAGCCCTAAGATGCATTAATTTGTTTTTATGCTAATGTTTTAAACAGTAGGAAAATCTTAAGTAAGTCGCAGGCTGTTTAAGGACTTAACGGACCGGAAGGATTTAATTGTGCAAACTTTGTCTAGGAATTAAAAAGGGTTGGAACATGGATTCCAAACAATATTACCATGTTATATTAGAGCCTCACATAATAAATTATTGTCTTAGTACTATTGGATTTAACAGTAAGAGGGAAAGTGCAGCGGTGCAGGCTGTTAATGGAAGGAACGAATTTAATTGCCTAGTTTAATTTCAGTAATTTAACGGAATATGTATATATTTATAAATCTTGTTGGGGTGCCATGCTAGGATCATCTAATTAACAAGTTTGATCTAGGCATATCCTGGATGTTAATGGTTGAAATACTAAATATTTTTCCTGGAATGCATGGACTTAAGCTTGTAATCTTTATTGCGGTAACATTAAGCATTTCACTGCAATTACTTGGATTAGGGTTTGGACTTAAATTGCTGAACTAGTACTTAGGTTCTGTCAATCTAATTGGATGTTGGCCTGGAATTAATTAAAGAATTAAATATATATTTTCTATCAATTTCATGGATGAATGCTGGAATTTAACTTGACGAATTAGTAAACTTTGTCTCGTTTGATTACATGGATGGATTCTGGATTTGTAGATGATAACTTGTTTAAATTCTGTGTTTATTAACTATATGGATAATGTGGACTTTATTTGATGTACTGCTTATAATGTTGCATCATTTACGGATTATTTGCATATATGCACCGGTATGGGACGGTGGCATACGGAGGGATGGATTAGGTCACAACGCTAATTCCTACCCATTCATACATACGGAATGGATTAACTAAAAACAGTTAAATCCTATATAGTTTCATGTCCTGTCAACTAAAACAGTTGAACGACATACTGGATGGTTGTTTATATTTCTGCGTTAGGATGAATAGGGTTTTAACTAAAACATTTAAATCCTAATTTTATATCGTGTCATGGCAATGAATCAGTTGAGCGGCACTACATTGGTTTGGATAGGAATTTATATATATAAATTATGGTACCGCGATTTGAGCTTGAGTCTCATAGTCGACGTTTAGGGTGCGTATATGCAGTAGGATGCGTAGCTAGCTATGTTGGTTGAGGTATACCCTGTTAGGCTTAGGTAGTCATGCCCACTCAGGTGCGTATTGCATGTTACCTTCTATTTAGGTTGAGACCCTCAGCATAGTTAGTGAGAGTCCTGTAGTGTGGATATATATTTATCTATTACGGACTATATAGATATGATTAAGATGTCTAGGATGTATCTGCGTATCGGGTCTCTGTTTGGATTGTAGTTAGGATAGAACTTGTTCGTGGGCCTGACCCACTATTATTTTTCAGGTAACGGACGGTTCCAGGTCTTAGATCTTGTTCGTGCTGAGTAGTGACGACTTCTTATTCTTCCGACGACGTAGGCGGTTCCTGTATGGTTTAGCATTGGATTCTTTTTCGGTGGTTCATTTTTCAGTGATGATTTTATTAGGGGTCCACCAGATAGATTCCCAAGTTGTATTAGAAATGGAGAATTTGGATGTATCAGAATAATTCTTTATAAATTTAATTTTATTCTGAGGTTTCAGTATTTGGTTTATCAGTCTAGTTTCTTTTCAGCAAATTTTTATCTATTCCTGTTTCCTTAATTATATTCTGTGTTCGATTATTGCTAATTGGTTTGATATCCTCGGGTAGTCGGGCGTGGGCCTGGCCAACCCGCATCTGGGAATCTGAGGGTATCACAGCAATTGTATAAAAGTATAAGTGAAAATTCCATGCATAGGTTCTTATCTTCTAAAAATGGTAGAAATCTAGGTGGAAGAAAGAATGTTGGCTTATATGAGGTTGACAACTCCAATGATATAGCTGCCGAGATGAAATCGTTATCTCAAAGGTTTGATCACTTTTTTATCAACTAAAATTCGGCGAATCAAGTATCTTCCTCCCCTACTCATATTCATCATCGTGCATCTAATGAATCTTACATGACTTGTTCAAGTGTCTTGCATTCTACTTCCAATTGTCCACATGGACATGTGCAAAGTGAGCCTCATGAGCAAGTTAATGCTACATTTGTTAATCAAGGGAATGACCCCTGTGGCACTCATTACAATTCAAGTTGAAGGAACCATCCAAATTTTTCTTGCAAAAGCCAAGGGGAAGGCTCAAACCCTTCCCAAGGTGGTTTTCAAGGGAAGTACGTTCCGCCACCTATGCAAGACCAAGGTTTCCAAGGTTTAAAATCATCATCATTTTAATCACATGGAAACCAATTTGCTAATTCTTATTTCCCTAATCAACCATCATATTCCCAAGGAAATTCTAGGAGTCCCGCTTTTGAAGAGAAAGTTTTGACCGCTCTAGGCACTCTAGGGACGAACACTCAATTGCTTCATTCTCACTCTCAATCTATTGCTAAGCTAGAAACCAAAGTAGGGCAAATAGTTAGTACCTTAAATGCTAGAGAGAAAGGGAAAATGCCTTTGAATGCCCCACCAAGGCAACAATGTGTTGTGGAGACTCATTTCTCATCGGAAGGGCACACAATTGAATATGTCAATGCGATGACAACCTTGAGAAGTGGGAAGATTGTGGACAACCAAATAGGTGTGTCCAATGAAGAGAGTGAACCGGTGCAACCAAAAGTTGACACCCGTCCCGTTTCTTATCATATTCCTCCTTCATTGCATATGCATGATCATTCAAATGAGAAAGTGTTAGATAGTGATTTGAAAAGTGAGTCCAAAATTGATTTGAATGATGAATTGAACAAAGCTTTGAAAAAGGATTTTTAAAATTCTTATGTTGATGATGTTTCAAAGAAAAGTTTTGAAAAAGTTATTGAGCCAAGAGCTCCATTTCCGGATGCCTTGAAAGGATCTATTTATCTTGATAAACAAAAGACCAAGACCAATGAAATCATTGAAATGTTTAGGCACGTGAAAATTAATCTTCCACTGTTAGATGTAATTAAGCAAATTCTGGCTTATGCCAAGTTCTTGAAAGATCTTTGCACCTAAAAGAGGAAGAACAAGAGCCAAGCACCTAGGAAAGTGGTCTTGAAAGAGCAAGTGAGCTCAATCTTGCAACATAACACCCTTCCAAAGTTTAAGGACCCCGGTTCACCTACTACTTTTTTATTCATTGGTGACCATGTCATTAATCGGGCTCTTCTAGACTTAGGAGCAAGTGTTAATCTTCTTCCATACTCGGTATATATCAAATTGGGCTTAGGAGACTTGAAATCGACGTTGGTAGTTTTACAACTTGCCGACCGATCCATCAAAATTGATAAATTCTTCTTCTCGGTCGATTTCGTTGTCATTGACACGAAATTGGTTCCAAATCACAAGAGCCAAATTCCCGTTATCCTTGCCCGTCCTTTCTTGGCAACCGCAAATGCCAACATTAATTGTAGGACGGGGTTAATGAAAATCTCATTTGGGCATATGAAAGTGAAGTTGAATAACTTCAATCCGACCCCAAATTCATTTGACAAGCATGAAGAAGTAAATGTTGT
Source organism: Cornus florida (assembly GCF_030987335.1). NCBI lineage: Eukaryota > Viridiplantae > Streptophyta > Magnoliopsida > Cornales > Cornaceae > Cornus > Cornus florida. The sequence continues at coordinate 53,739,646 of NW_026775579.1, read as the reverse complement.
AGAAAAATGTCTAGACCATGAATGTGAAAGAATGGAGTCTTTGCTTGAAACCAAAACTTCAAAAAGTTCATCTTCATCCTTGAAACTAAAGAATGATGTTTCAAAATCTTGCTTTGAGAGGGCATGGAAGCCCAAAGATCACATTAACAAAGGACCAACAAATTCCTTTGAACATAATCCAACAAGTTCTTTAGGGAACCGTTTGTTGGGTGGAATTCAAAGTACTTATCACCCCATTAAGGAAGGGATGCACTACAAGATGTTTGATCCGGGCTAAAAGAGCCCAACGTCTTGCTAGAGATGTTAAAGACTAGTAAAGGCTTCGTAGGATTTATAACCCTATTCCTTCCTCATTTCTATTTTATCTTTCATTTCTTACGTCGTCTAGATATGTTTTGGAATTCATACACATGGCTAGGAATTTTGATTGAGTATGCATGCACTTTCACCCTGAAGATAAGCATTTTGTCCTTGTTCGATCAATCTCAAAAGAGGTTCAATCGATCGAACACCCGTCCCTGCATCCAATCATTGCTCTATTCCATCGATCTGAAATTTCCTGCATAAACCAGCCCTCTGTGTTTCGTTCGAGAATTTCTTTGGATCGATCTGAAAGTTCCTCGATCGATCCAACTTTTTCTTGGATCGATCTTTACTCCACACTTGGAAAAAAATTTGAGATCCATAAAAAAGGCCTCTCTGTGCATCGTTCGAGCTTCTCTGCAGTTTTTCACCTGTTCGATCGATCGAACCATCTTCTCGATCGATCTCAACTTGATCAATCTGCACCCTTTGTTGACCTTGACTTTGACTTTGACTGCATTTTTATTTTTATTTTTAGTGCTCATTTTATTTTATTTTACCTTCAAAAACTCCAAAAAGATTTTCATTTTATTTTTCACTTTTATTTTCAATAACTTATTTTATTTTCATTTTAAAATTTTCAAAAATCCCAAAAACAATTTTCTTTTGTTTTATTTCCAAAAATTCAAAAAAATAGTTTTAATTTTAATTTTAATTTTAATTTTTAATTTCCAAAAATTCAAAATATATATAAAAATAAAAAATAAATAAATAAAATTTGTCGTTTAGTAAAGGGAGATCGATCTCGACATTTTTCAGATCGATTTATCTTCAATCGATCGAAAATTTTCCTTGATCGATCGAACTTGTCGGGACCAATTTTTAAAAATAAAACCATAGGGTCATTAGATCGATTTCAAGATCGATCTAAGCCCTCATAGCCTTCACCACTGCAAACCCTACCTCTCCCATCTCCGGCGAACCCTCCGGCGATCATCCCAAGCTTCCACATCAACTCCCTCATCTCAGATCTCGTCCATCTCTCGATTTCCACCTCTCTCTTTCTTGGATTTGGTAAGTCCCGAGTGTTTTTCCTTTTGATTTTGAGTTTCAATCTACATTATGTGATGTTTCCATGTTAGATCTAGAGTTCCCATGCTTAATCCTTGCCATATTTGAAGTTTTCAAGCTTGTGTATATATGTGTATATATATATGTATAGGTTTATGTATGTATTTCAATTTTAACTTGATTTTGGAGGTCACGGGCCAAACAAGTGACTAATCTTGTTTTGTTGTTGTGTGAAAGGACCCCACAAGCTTGTTTGGGTGCCCCCATGCCATCCACGTCATAGATCTGTGACTTTTCAAATTTCCCGTACCAGTTCGATCGATCGAAGTAAAAGATCGATCGAACTTATCTCAGATCGATCTCACAGAGATCAATCTCATATTTTTATGATCGATCGAACTTCACAGATTTGCATCCCACACTTCACACACTCTCTTTTGTGATTCCATACTATCTCATACATGCCCAATGCCTGTGTTTTCCACATTGGATGCATTCCATACTTATATTATTTAGCATACTTCACTTACTATCACTGTTTATTTAGCCCCATCATCACTTGCGTACATTCATGTCTTGTGTTATCTATCTTATTTGACATACATGTTTCTATATACTGTGCTTTACTTCTTTATGCCAATACTAACTTATATTGCAAGTGTTTTTCTTTCTGTTTTGCAGGCCATGGCTAGGGTCAAAGCTATTGCCCGTGGACATTATCATCGCTGCGTCAGGCCCAGATTAAAGGAGCAGGTAGGACCATCTCATGTCCAGGATCCAGAGCAGCCTGTTGAGTCTGAGCAGCCTGCATCACCAGCTCCAGCCCAGTCCTCATCAGATAGCAGACTACAGTCTTCTGCTTCTGCATCTTCATCATCTCATGATGAGGCTGAGCATACACCATCACCTTCTTCATCTCCGCCTCATGTACAGCCATGTCAAGCCTTAGATAGACCACTGCCGAGATATTCACATCTTATAGTGGCGCATGAGTCAGTTTTTGACATCTCTTTCTTCTCCCGGTACATGCTGACCCGGGCAGCCTACAGGGACATAGACTGGAAGGGCATTTCAGCCATTCTAGCCCCTGTCACATCCCCAGTTTACCCGAGGCTTGTTCAGATATACTTCCAAAACCTCCGACCTGCCCCGAGTAATCCGGCGGAGCTGCGCACTACCGTTGATGGCCATCGTATCAGCATTACAGTAGAGACTCTGGCCAGATCTTGCCAATGCCCACATGTTTGCCCTCCTAAGCTTGAGCTCGATTATCCCATTCTGTAGAGAAGGCCTTCTTATGCAGACATGGTTGTGGCATTTACAGGCCATTACAGTGAAGGCGAGACATTTGCTACTTGGACCTATTTGCCCGATGATTTGTGGTTCTTTGATACAGTTTTGTACCAAAATATATGTATGACGGGCCATAAGGTCCAAAGGCGAGGCAATTATTTGCCAACCCTGTATGTTTTTTACACAGGGTACTGGGTTTCTATTCTGGCCTTATATTGGAGCGTCATGATGAAGCTCTACGCGGACTATATCCGCAAGGCCAAGCCCAAGCAAGCTAAGTACCTTTCTTTTAGCCACCTTATCACTCAGATCTTAAGAGATCAGCGCTATCCATTCCTTCCAGATGAGCGCCCAGAGACAGGAGCATGCCACTTTGGCAAAAAAGGACTGGAATAAGAGCTACAATGCTCTTATCAAAAGTCTTGTGGAGGACATTGTGATAGCAGCTGAGGAGGTTGAAGAGGAGGAGATAGCAGTAGCAGCAGACGACCCAGCAGTCGATCCGGCTGCCATACATATGGATATAGACTTCCCGGAGTAGGCTCAGGATGCACATCATTTTCCTGATCCAGTCATACCTGAGGCTCCAACACCGACACTCGGCTTTGGAGAGCGTTGTAATAGCCCTAATTTTAAAAGGACAGTCCTGCTATTTTAATTAATTATTTAATTTCATTTTTAATGGTTTAATTGTTTATTGCCATGTTTGTTTGAATTAATTGATAAGTTATTTTGTTTAATTGTAATTATTTGAATTAATTTATAAATTGTTTTATTTAAATGTATTGTTTTATTTAATTGTAGTTACTTGAATTAATTGTAATTGTATTTTTTTTTTATCTTCCTTAATTGAAGTGTTGGTTAGTAATCTAAATACGTGAATTGGGTTATATTACAGTTTGGTTAGTGTTTAATTTAGGTTTTTAGTTTTTAGGATTCATGTGGAGGCCGACTATAATTTAATTAGGGTTTCAGTCTCTAATTATATGTGGACTAGGGTTTTCAGAGACGCCTATATATACTAGCATATTATGTTTGTCTAGGGTTTTTACGACATAAACTTAGTTTCACGAACGCAGAGAGTGAAACTGAGAGAGAAACAGAGGGTGCAGTTGAGAGAGTAACAGAGGGGGAAGGATTACTTCTGGGTTAAACCAAGAGCAACAGAGGTGTTGAACGGCAGTCTAAGACGTCGTCGGAAAACTCAAGGATAGAGGTTTATGATTTCTGGACTGAAATCAGAGGCAAGTCTCTGTTCTACTCTTTCCCTTAAACCTGTGTTATGTGTATGCCTAGGTAGACATCAGGGGTTTAATTATTGCTAAAATATATCTTTGATGCATGTTTAAACTTAATTGACTTTGTTGAAATAAACTGGGTTGATAATTCCTTAAGTTTTGTTAAAACTGAATCTTTCTGTGCATGTTTGTAAGCTTTTGTAATTGAGGTTGTATATTCATAAAGATAACTTATAAATAATTTAGAACATTAATTGAACATTAGAACAAGTATTAAAAGAATTACAGAGGCCTGGGTATTGCCGGAGGTGAGGAAGACGAAGCAGAAAAATGCAAAAAAGCTTTAGAGAAGGAGAGAACAAGCTCCCGAAAGGAAGGAGCCAGCTCCCTCATCAAAGGAGCCATCTCCAAGGAGCATGGAGCCAGCTCCATGCTGCAAAGAGAAGGCTCCCTCAGTTAGGGAGCCGGCTCTCACTTTAAAAGAGCGGGCTCTCAATTGTTTGGAGCCTGCTCTCACCCAGAATTGTACGTTGTTGGTTTTTAAGGAGTTGTTTGGACTGTGCAGGATGGTTGTTCTTCGTGAAGCTATTTCAAGTGATGTATATGATGCTCTTAGACTTATAAAACAATGGGAAAACATTAATTCATAACTGAATTAAGGAATGGAGCAAGGTGAATATGAGGAAAAACCTGTAGGTTGTGCACCGTTTTGATAAAAAAAAAACTTATTTACTAGAACTCGGAGGTTATCTTAGTTATGATTTAATACTATTAAATATATTTAGACAGAGTATAAGTTTAGTGGATTATCTGTAAATTCAACCATGCTTGGTTTAGAATAAATTGGTACTTAATTGCTGTTAATTATATCAGTTTATGGACTATATGGAGAATTTAAATGCTTTGATTTATTTTGGCTATTTAAATTGTTGGAGCATGATTTTTTAGGTTCTGTAATGAATGCCTAATTTTGTTGGATATGTGTTAACTTATATTGATGCATATCTTAGAGTATGATTGATGAGTATTTACACTGCTTTGTCAATTATACGGACTTGTGTGTTGTATGCACCGGTATGGGACGGTAGCATACTAGGGACGGATTAGTTAAAAACACTAAGTCCTGCCTATTTAGAAACAAGTTGGATTAACAATAAAAGTTTAGTCCTACTTATGTATGTGTATATGCACCGGTATAGGACGGTGGCATATTAGGGACGGCTTAGTTCAAAATACTAAGACCTACCTACTCTAGGGACGTATTAGTTCAAACACTAAGTCCTACCTATTCTGAAATAAGATGGATTAACTACAAAAGTTAAGTCCTACTTATAAACTATATGTCAGGTCAATAAACCTTTTGAATGACACAGACTTCCATTCCACCGACTACGAAAGGACTGCTTCTTTTATTAGCTTCAGATTTTGATTTCAGTTATTTTATTTTACAGTTGGGATTTTTATTAGGAGTCCACTAGATGGATTCCCGAGTTGTTAAGTAAATGGAGGTTTTGGATTAATGGATTGGATTTTAAGTATTCAATTTTTAAGGTTTTTTAAATTTAGAATTCTTCCAGCCTTTAATTATTTATTTCTTATTAATTCGATTTGTATTCTGTGCTGATTTACATATTAATTGTTTGGTATCTCTCGAATCTGTGCTTGGACTTGATCACCCGTGGCTTTAGAATAGAGGGGTGTCACAATTGATATCAGAGCATTCCAGGTTCAACTGTCTCTAAGATGTTTAATATTAAAACTTCCGCGTAGCGTTTTCTTTTTATAAGAGCTTAAGTTTAGGATTCAATGTATCCCTTAACGGTTCGTTTAGAAAGTATTGATGTCAAGTTTATTCTGAAATTTCATAATGTTTGGCACTAGGAAGAGATGTGGTCCACGATAAAAGCAAAGAAGGAACCAAGAAAGAGGAAGGTTACTCCGACGATTCCCCTACGAAGGCCGACTAAGAAGGCAGGGTTGGCGGCTAAGGAATTGATTCCAATGGGTGTTGCTTCGGAGTACAAGTCAAGGAAGGTTTCTACGGTGCGAGATTGGCCACCATACTGTGGACCTAACACAACTTCAGTGGTGCTCAAAGCTAAGTCAAGCAGAAAGGAAGACCCCGAAGAAGATCAGGATGGAGGAGATACCGGAGCATCCAAGATAGAGGGCACCGAAGTTCTAGGATGACTGCTCTTTTAAGAGTACTTTTAAATATTAATAATAGAGAAGGTATTAGTAAGGGTAGTACGGATTTAATCACGTATACTAGGATTATGTTAAAGAATATTTTACGATTATTCATTTGACAGTTTGTGGTTTAGAAAAGTTCTTAATAAAGTGAACTAGCAGTTTTGGCTATCTTTATTGTGTTGTGTGATAGCATTTTTTGTGATATATATGGTTATATTAAACTATATTGGGATGATTATGTTGCGTTAATAGATGATTATCCCAGTGGAGTGATTGGGGTTTATGGAACAGGCAAGCAAATAGTTGCTTGTAAATACATGGTGTGGAGACAGGTTGATTACCAAGGAGTTTGTAAGAGAACTTGTGTAAATCAATATGATAGATTTGGTATAGAAGGAGGAATTCCCAGGATAGAACATAATCTAAAAAAAAATGGGATGATTGTGGAATATTTCGTTTTGCCTTATGTGTTTTGCTCTACAGAGTATTTAGAAACATGGGATTTTCATGGATTGGATGGTGACACACATATGCAGTAGACCTCAGGATATTTCTACACTGTTGGGCAATACTGCCATTTTTCATGAGAGTGACGTGTCTGTGACACTAGATATTGGTAGACTCGGATTTCTAGCCATTCTTTTTGTCCTGGACATGCACACTTATGACGTGATACTTGGGATGGATTGGTTATCATTGCCATGCTCATTTTATTTGTTTTGGATGGGTCTATTGTGGTTACCGTACCTAGTCAAGATGTTTACATCGTTGCTATGCCACGTTTTTACGGGGACACTAGCACCTATTTGTTTCGGATAAAGTAGGAGATGAAAGAGGGGAATACTGTATCATTGGATAGCATACCAATTATACAAGATTTTTCGGCTGTATTTCAGGAGACTCCAGGGTTGCCACCTAGTCGCGGGATCGACTTTGTTATAGACTTAGCTCCAGGCACTACGCCTATTGCTAGGGCACCATATAAGATGGCACCAGTGGAGATGCGAGAGCTAAGGGATTAGATTCGGCAATTACTCAGCCAGGGTTTTATTCGTAGGAGTACTTCACCCTGGGGAGCACCAGTTTTGTTGGTAAAGAAGACGGATGGTTCACTTCGGCTGTGTATAGATTATAGGGAGTTGGATAAGGTTACTATCCGTAACAAGTATCCGTTACCCAGGGTTGATGATTTTTTTGATCAGTTGAAGGGAGCTACGTACTTTTCTACGATTGATCTACGGTCTAGATATCATCAACTTCAGGTTCAGGAGCAGGATGTTCCGAGGACAGCATTTCTCACTAGATATGGATCTTATGAGTTTCGTGTGATGCCGTTCAGGTTGACTAATGCACCAGCGGTCTTTATAGATTTAATGAACAGAGTTTTCAGGGATTACTTGGATCAATTTGTCACTGTCTTCATAGATGACATTTTGATTTACTCGAGGTCAGAGGACGCTCTTGCTAGATATCTTCGGATAGTCTTGCAGACGCTTCGTGAACACTAGTTATATGCCAAGTTCGAGAAATGTGAATTTTGGCAGTGGAAGGTGAAGTTTCTGGGTCATGTGGTGTCAGAAAGGGGAACAACGGTGGATCCAGCCAAGGTTTCAGCGGTGGTTGAGTGGGGATAGCCTACTTCACCTACCGAGATTTGGAGTTTCCTCGGATCAGTAGGATATTATCGTAGGTTCATCCAGGAGTTCTTAAAAATAGCGGGACTACTCACTCATCTGACTAAGAAGGGTGTACGGTTCATGTGGGATGAACATTGTTAGAAAGCTTTTGATGAGCTGAAGACTAAGTTAACTTCTGCACCGATTTTGTCTACCTCACAGAGCAGGATAGAGTATCTGGTCTACACGGATACTTTTTTGCAGGGTCTTGGATGTGTTTTGATGTAGGAGGAGCGACCGATATCGTATGGATCTCGAAAGCTTAAGCCTCACGAGCTTGATTATCCAACACATGATTTAGAATTGGCAGCTATGGTCTTTGCCTTACGTATTTGGAGGCATTATCTGGCGTGTGAGTCCTTCAGATTATTTAGCGATCACAAGAGTCTGCAGTATTTGTTCACTCAGCGGGAGCTGAATATGAGACAGCACAGGTGGTTGGAGTTTTTAAAAGACTATCATTTTTCTATACAGTACCATCTAGGGAAAACGAATGTAATGGCGGATGCACTTAGTCGCCGACCTATTGCTAGCCTTTCCACTCTATTCACTACTGAGTGGAATGCATTGAAGAAGGTTAATGAATTGTTTGATGCTTTTATGGCTTGCATGGTAGTTGCACCTTCTATCATTCACAAGGTTTTGAAGGCACAACTCAAGGATCAGCAGTGCATTGACAAAATTGCAGAGATAGCTTCCGGAGAGGTTCCATTCTACTATGTTGGGGCTGGTGGAGGCTTGCAGTACAAGAGATGATTAGTGGTACCTTCTGCTGATGAGTTAAGGAGGGATGTGATGACTGAGACTCACTACTCTGTGTTCTCTATTCATCCAAGAGGAGACATGATGTATCAGGATATGAAGTGACAGTTTTGGTGGGCAGGTATGAAGAGGGACATTGCTCTTTTTGTTTCTCAGTGTAGTATTTGTCAGATGGTTAAGATTGATCATCAACGGCCGCCAGGAGCTCTAAAGCCAATAATGATACCGGAGTGGAAATGGGAGAGCATTTCTATAGACTTTGTGGAGGGGTTGCCTAATTTCTTCAAGGATCACAATTCCATTTGGGCCATCATGGACAGATTGACGAAATTAGCTCATTTCTTTCCTATTCGCACTGACTTCACTTCGGAGCAGTTGGCGAGACTTTACATTTCAGAGATTGTAAAGCTGTATGGAATTCCGTTGTCTATTATATTAGAAACGGATTTGAGTTTTGTGTCAGGATTCTGGAAGCGTGTTTAGCAGGCTTTGGGTACCGAATTACATCTTAGCACTGCTTATCATCCTCCGACTGATGGACAGACCAAGAGAGTTAATCAAATCATGGAGGATATATTTTGTTCGTGTGTCCTTGACTTCAAGGCCACTGGGAGGATTATTTGCCACTTATGGAATTTGCATATAACTACAGTTTCGAGAAGATTATTGGTATGGCATAATTTGCGGCATTGTATGGCCGACCGTGTCAATCACTTGTTTGTTGGTTGGAGGTTGACGAGAGCAGATTCTTGGGTCCTGAATTTATCAAGGATACTTCTGAGAAGATTGCTCTAATTAGGGATCACATGCGCATTGCCCAGAGTAGGCAGAAGAGTTATGCGGATCGTCGCACTCGTGCTTTGGAGTTTTAGGTTGGGGATCAGGTTTTACTCAAGGTCTCTCCTATGAAAGGAGTAATGTGCTTTGGAAAGAAAAAAAAAAAAAAAAAAGGGAAATTGTCACCATAGTTTGTCGGTCCATTCATGATTACGGATCAAGTTGGAGCTGTCGCTTATAGGTTAGCACTTTCAGATAATTCAGATCGTGTACACAATGTGTTCCATGTTTCCATGTTGCGGAAATTTCTGCAAAATGAGGATCGGTATCACCATATCGATGTTGGGGAGATTGAGTTGCAGCCGGATGCAATATATCTGGAGTCGCCGTGTCGTATTGTCGACCGTCGGGATTAAATCCTTCGTAATAAGGTTATTCCTTTGGTGCGTGTTCAGTGGAGTCATCACAATGAGGCAGAGTCCACTTGAGAACGGAAGGAAGTCGTTCGCTCGCAGTTTCCTGAATTATTAGAAGAAGGTAAGAGCGAATTCCGAGGATGGAATTCCTTTTGTTAGGGAGGAAAAATATAATACCCCTAATTTTAAAAGGACAATCCTGGTATTTTAATTAATTATTTAATTTCATTTTTAACGGTTTAATTGTTTATTGCCGTGTTTGTTTGAATTAATTGATAAGTTGTTTTGTTTAATTGTATTTATTTGAATTAATTTATAAATTGTTTTATTTAATTGTAGTTACTTGAATTAATTGTAATTGTATTTTTTTTTTCCTTAATTGAAGTGTTGGTTAGTAATCTAAATACGTGAATTGGGTTGTATTACGGTTTGGTCAGTGTTTAATTAGGTTTTTAGTTTTTAGGATTCACGTGGAGGCCGACTAGAATCTAATTAGGGTTTCAATCTCTAATTATATGTGGACTAGGGTTTTCAGAGACGCCTATATATACTAGCATATTACGTTTGTCTAGGGTTTTTAAGACATAAACTTAGTTTCATGAACACAAAGAGTGAAATTGAGAGAGAAACAGAGGGTGTAGTTGAAAGAGTAACAGAGGGGGACGGATTGCTTCTGGGTTGAACCAAGAGCAACGAAGGTGTTGAACGGCAGTCTAAGACGTGGTCGGAAAGCTCAGGGACGGAGGTTTATGATTTCTGGACTGAAATCAGAGGCAAGTCTCTGTTCTACTCTTTCCCTTAAACCTATGTTCTGTGCATGCCTAAGTAGACTCTAGGGGTTTAATTATTGCTAAAATATATCTTTGATGCATGTTTAAACTTAATTGACTTTGTTGAAATAAACTTGGTTGATAATTCCTTAAGTTTTGTTAAAACTGAATCTTTCTGTGCATGTTTGTAAGCTTTTGTAATTGAGGTTGTATATGCATAAAAATGATTTGTAAATAATCTGGAACATTAATTGAACATTAGAACAAGTATTAAAAGAATTATAGAGGCTTGGGTATTGCCGGAGGCGAGAAAGATGAAGCAGAAAAATGCAGAAAAGCTTCAAAGAGGGAGAGAACAGGCTCCCGAAAAGAGGGAGCCAGCTCTTTCATCAAAGGAGCTGGCTCCAAGTAGCATGGATCCGGCTCTATGCTGCAAAGAGCAGGCTCCCTAAGTTAGGGAGCTAGCTCTCACTTTAAAAGAGCGGGCTCTCAATTGTTTAGAGCCTGCTCTCACCTAGAATTGTACATTGTTGGTTTTTAAGGAGTTGTTTGGACTGTGTAGGGTAATTGTTCTTCGTTTAAGCTATTTCAAGTGATGTATATGATGCTCTTAGACTTATAAAACAATGGGGAAACATTAATTCATAACTAAATTAAGGAATGGAGTAAGGTGAATCTGAGGAAAAACTTGTAGGTTGTGCACCGTTTTGATAAAAAAAAACTTATTTACTAGAACTCGGAGGTTATCTTAGTTATGATTTAATACTATTAAATCATATTTAGGCAGAGTATAAGTTTAGTGGATTATCTGTAAATTCAACTATGCTTGGTTTGGAATAAATTGGTACTTAATTGCTGTTAATTATATCAGTTTATGGACTATATGGAGAATTTAAATGCTTTGATTTATTTTGGCTATTTAAATTGTTGGAGCATGATTTTTTAGGTTCTGTAATGAATGCCTAATTTTGTTGGATATGTGTTAACTTATATTGATGCATATCTTAGAGTATGATTGATGAGTATTTACACTGCTTTGTCAATTATACAGATTTGAATGTTGTATGCACCAGTATGTGATGGTGGTATACTAGGGAAGGATTAGTTAAAAACACTAAGTCATACCTATTTGGAAATAAGTTGGATTAACAATAAAAGTTAAGTCCTACTTATGTATGTGTATATGCACCGGTATGGGACGGTGGCATATTAGGGACGGCTTAGTTCAAAACACTAAGACCTACCTACTCTAGGGACGGATTAGTTCAAACACTAAGTCCTACCTATCCTAAAATAAGATGGATTAACTACAAAAGTTAAGTCCTACTTATAACTATGTGTCAGGTCAATAAACCTTTTGAATGACACACCTTGAACGGACTTTATATATTTATGTTATGGCGCCATGGTATGAGCTTGAGTCTCAAGACCATGGTTAAGGTATGTATATCGCCTAAGATAGATAACTGGACAGTGGTTGTTGTTCCCTGGTAGGTCTAGAGACACATGACCACATTATGTGCGATTTGCATGGTATCTCTACTCAGGCTGAGACAGATCTATTGGACTAGTGAGCATCCTATAGTGTGTAACTATACATATATGGACTACTCTAGATATTGTTAAGCTATCTAGGATGTATCTGCATATCAGGTTTATGTGTGGATCGTAGTATAATAAGATTTGCATGTGGGCCTGACCCACTCTTTTATTTTTCAGGTGCTCGTCAGTTCCAGGGTTAGAGCTTGGTCGTGCAGAGCAGATACAGACTTCCATTCCATAGACTACGTAGGGCTGCTTCTGTTATTAATTTTGGATTTTTATTTCAGTTATTTTATTTTATGGTTGGGATTTTTTTAGGGGTCCACTAGATGGATTCCCGAGTTGTTAAGTAAATGGAGGTTTTGGATTAATGGATTGGATTTTAAGTATTTAATTTTTAAGGTTTTTTAATTTAGAATTCTTCAAGCCTTTAATTATTTATTTCTTTTTAATTCAATTTGTATTCTGTGCTGATCTACATATTAATTGTTTGGTATCCCTCAAATCTGTGCTCAGACTTGATCACCCGTGGCCCTAGAATCGAGGGGTATAACTAGCGTATCCAGGCCTTAGAGGACGCAGTTGTCTCTCTTCGGTCAGATATGGCATCTTTCTGCTCCGATGTCATGACTGCGCTGCGAGACATATCCAGAGGTATTAGGGGAGCACACCCTGCCCGTCCTACCTCCTCAGCATGATATTCCTAATCTCTCTATCTCTATACATTCATTTCATATATCTGTGATTTATTCATGCTATTTTGATACTGTTATATTATTTTTACGGCCAGTCTGTTAGCCAGACATTATGATGTACATTATTTTTATTTTTCTATACATGCTATATTTTGGATGTCATATCTTTGTATTGATATATCTGTCTGTGTTTGACTCCATCAAGTGCATCCCAATGACTTCAGTGAGAGACAGTGCTGCCCAAATTTTCAGGACCACCCTTTTTCCTCTCTCTTTACTTCAATTCTTGTCCCATTTACACTTGCATGTTCACTGCACACTATTATCATCCATTTTGTTATCTAATGAGTTTTATCCAAGTGCCATCTTTTCAGGACCACAGTTAATCCCAAGTTTGGGGGGGCTATACCACCACTTTGGATACTTGTGTCCCAGCCATTCTTTGTCATAACCGCACTGGTATACTCTTTTATTTGTTCTCTTTGCACATTGAAGACATTATGCCATTTAAGTTTGGGGGTAATGGTGTTAATTGTAGTATTTACTTTCAATTCAAAATTTTAAACATGACTTGTGTATTTGAGGGATTATCTATGATTGGTCCATAACTAGCTATGACTTTGATCTTTTGAGGACTATATTGCTTAAAATTTAAAATTGCTCGACTTAAGAGTCCAATATTCCTTGTATGCCTTGTGGATGCCATTTAGGAGTAACTTTTTCGAAAGATTGATATCTTGCTTGCACTTGTAATCCACATCATCCTGACTTTGTGATTACTTGGAGATTCACTCTAGAATTCTGCACTAGCACAGGCGCACACTAGCATTCATTTGTGGGGTACATGCTTTGTCGATTATTGAATTAATTTTAACCAATTGGGCTAGTAGTGCATTGAAAATTTTCATCTTGATAAAAGTGGATAACAAACCCTTTTCATTGAGTAGCCGGGATTCTAGCCTCATCAAGCACTGAATTTCTCTCGCCGAAAGGTGGAAGGCCCAAACTCTAGGTTAATAATTGTTTATTCAAAAAAAAAAAAAAAAAAAAGGAGTGAGGACTTCTCCCAAAAGGTGAGAAGTGAGAAATGATTAGATGGAGGTTGTTTTGATTTGTAGCCTAGTTGATTTGAGCTTGTAAGTCCTTAGTGGTGTTTGAACACCTAGTGCCTTAAAGCCGTCTGGTTTGGGAGTTATTGACCTAACGCTCGACCTCATGGATCACTAGAAAGCTTAATAGATCAACACATTGCATTATGCTTCCATCTTTGATCCTATAGGATAGTTATGAGAAAAATAAAAAATAATAAAATAAATTAAATAAATCGAGTGAAAAGAATAAGCGCGCCTAGAACAATAAAGCTTTAATAAAAGGTCCACTCTTTGTCTTGATCATCGATACTAGATTTGTGTGCTAGTTTTAGGGTAAGGATGTAATCATTTCTTTAGTTGGCTTAGATAACAACATATTTGATGCCGGTCCACTCAAAAAGGATTCTAGTGTTGTTTTGATTCGCATGATCATTTTCTTGATATGTGGAGGACCATACTTGCTTGCTTGATGTTAAAATTTTGGGAGATTGCTTGAAAATGGTTGAAAAATTGCATGCTTGAGATAGTTTTTTCCCAATGCTTGTTTGCAATATTGGTGCCTCTTTTGTGAGAAAAAGCTTAATGTTTGTGGGTATCATTTCTGGAAATCCTCACTAGACTTTACTCGTCCACTAAGGGTAACCTAGGGGTTTAAAAGGCTTGTTGCATATGCTAAATGCAGTCATGCTCCCTACAAAAGTGGCGCTATCCATTTATTGCTTTCTAGTTCATACTTGTATAGTTGTTCATTTGATTCATTTACTTTGTAGTTCATTACTAGGGACTAGCAATATTTAAGTTTGGGGGTGTGATGAGCGCTGAAAAATGCGCATTTAAACCCCTTAAGCTTAGGTATTTTAGGACCTTTATCTATCTTACTTTCCCGTTTTAGACTAATTTCGTGTTATTGTCCTTTCTAGGTGCTTATCCCCAAAATAAGCTAATTCAGCCAAATAAGAGCTTAAAAGAAGCTAACTCAAGCTGGATGGAATTATCAGTTAGCTTCCTTTCGTGCCACGATCGACTATTTTAGAGGTAGAGTCACTGTTTGCACTCCCGAGGGAGACTGTTTCTTATTCGTGGGAGATCGGAGTGATTCCCACATTTCATCATTTTATGGAGTTTGTGGACGGAGTCGTAGTGATTACTTTTTAGCTAGCCTTATAACCGAAGAAGGTGATGTTGTGGAAGAAGATTATCCTTCAGTTGTTCGTGATTTTCTAGATGTGTTTCCGGAGGATTTGACAGAGTTGCCTCCACACCGAGAAGTGGAGTTCATTATTGATTTAATGCTAGGTACCGCACCTATTTCTATGGCACCGTATCATATGGCACCAGTTGAATTGGAAGAATTAAAGAGGCAGCTTGATGATTTGAGGATGAAAGGTTTCATCAGACCGAGTATGTCACCGTGGGGCGCACCGGTCTTGTTTGCTAAGAAGAAAGATGGTTCTTTGAGATTGTACATTGATTACCGGAAGTTGAATCGTGCCACCAACAAGAATAAGTATCATTTGCCAATGATAAATGATTTGTTTGATCAGTTGAGGGGAGCCAGTTGTTTCTCGAAAATTGACTTGAGGTCTGGCTATTATCAGTTGCGAGTTAGGGATGAGGAAATCTCAAAGACAGCGTTCCATACATGGTATGGACACTATAAGTTCCTTGTTATGCCTTTTGGCTTAACTAATGCACCAGCGACATTCATGGACATGATGAACCGCGTCTTTCACAATTACTTAGACCAGTTTGTGGTAGTTTTCGTAGATGACATTCTTGTGTATTCACGATCTAGGGAGGAGCACAAGATCCATTTGAGTATTGTTTTACAGATTTTGCAGGAGCACCGATTGTATGCCAAATATGAGAAATGTGAGTTTTGGCTACAGGAGGTGAAATTTTTGGGGCATATTGTTTCAGAAGGTGGAGTGTCAGTGGATCCATCAAAGGTTGAAACAGTTTTAAATTGGGAGCAACCCAAGAATGTTTTTGAGATTCGGAGTTTCCTTGGCTTGACGGGTTACTATCGGAGATTAGTAAAAGATTTCTCCCGTTTGGCAGCTCCTATGACCCGTTTGACCCAGAAAGGGATCAAGTTTACATGGAATGAAGCCTGTGAGTCATCCTTTCAAGAGTTGAAGACAAGATTGACAACAGCTCCAGTGTTGGTGATACCTGAGCGTGGCTTGGGTTATGTGATTTATTGTGACGCTTCATGTGATGGTTTGGGATGTGTGTTGATGCAGGACGGTACAGTAGTGGCTTATGGGTCTCGACAGTTGAAGACTCACGAGCTTAACTACCCTACTCTTGATTTAGAGTTAGCGGCAGTTGTATTTTCCTTGAAGAGTTGGAGACATTACTTGTATGGTAAGAGATTCGAGGTGTACTCGAATCATAAAAGTCTCAAGTACCTTTTCTCCCAAAAGGACTTGAACAACAGACAGAGAAGATGGGTTGAGTTCTTGGAGGACTACAATTTTGACTTGCAGTATCATCCGGGCAAGAAAAATGTGGTAGCAGATGCCTTAAGCCAGAAATCTCATGGGACTCTGGCCTGTTTGGCTATTCAGATTTGGCAGAGATGGGATTATATTGTTTTGATGACGATGTTGACAGTGAGCCAGCATTCTTGTTTAGTCTTGTGGCTCAGCCTACTCTTGTTATATGAGTGATTGAGTCGCAGAGACAGGATCTGGATTTAGATGTCATTCACACTTTGATCTCGGGTGGTGAGATAGTGAAGAATTGGACCTTACATGCAGATGGGGGTCTACGATTCAGGGGTTTGTTGGTGGTTCCCATGGTTTGTCGTGAGGATGTCTTACGGGAGTTTCACACTTCCCGCTTAGCAGTTCATCCAAGTGGTACTAAGATGTATCACAATTTGAGACGTCAGTATTGGTGGAATGGGATGAAGAAAGATGTTGCTCAGTTTGTGGCTAAGTGCCTTACCTATCAGCTGATCGGTTGAGTTGATTACAATTATAAATCAACCTTCGCAATAGCACGAATCATTGTAAAATAGGGCTACTGGTCGGGTAAGTCGAACCACCGGGACTGCGCTAATCTATGGCAACCTAAGTGTCTAGAGTCTTTTTAGAATGATAGGGGTGTTCATAGAGGATTTGTTGGTTGTCACTTAAACTATGAAATTAAGATGCATAAAATAAAAGTTTGCAAGAGTTGAAAGGAGATGAAATACAAGTAAAGAGGACTAGGGAAGTGAATCCGCCTCCATCCCTATACACATGCTAGATTAGAGCTAAATTGGGGGAAAAACAATATATATTACGATCATGATACATAGCAACACTTGGTTGCTATAATATCCTCAAGAAGTTCATTAAATCTGAAGCAAGCATGATCCATCAAAGGTTAACATGTTTAGACTACCTAACTAAGGTGTAACTTAACCACATTTACTTGAATGAAAGACTATCAAGCCCTAGATAAAATGATGAAGCACATGATGGTAAGAAATAAGCATAAATCATCAAAGGTTTCACCTAAGCAATGATCTATCAAAGCCCTTATCAACATGCCATTAAACCATTTCATAGCCTTGCTTCCATTCTCACCATAAAAACTTAAGTAATATGATTAATATAAGACATCATCTAAAACAAGATAATCAACTTAAAGAAATCATTCATACATATATCAACATTCATTACAAGAAATGAAGTGCTCTTGGTTATGAAAATGCCATAGAATATACATTTTAATCCCTAAAATATAGCCTAAATCAGAACATGCTTACAAGGGAGGGGCCTCATCACCTCCCTAGATGGAGGTTTAGTTACCCATGGAAGCTTTAGAAGAAGGAAGAAGCTTGGTTGCAACCTCCATTTTCGAGCTCCCTTTCCTTGGCTTCAAGAACTCTATCTTTTTCCTCCTTTTTTTCTCTCTAGCAATCTTGCAAGGATGAGATATGATATGATATGTGTGGTTCCCCTCACCTTGTAGCCATTATCTTACCAAAACAAGGCTCAACTCCCCCCAAAAGACATCTCCAACCAACCCATAAAGATGGAAATCAGAAATAAGGGAATCAAGGAGCAAGTGGGCTGAAGTGATGGAATTTCGAAGAGCATTCTGCCCAAAGTTCGAGCGCTGGAAATAAGCCCTTCGAGCACTCGAAGTCAACTTACTCAGCTTTGAGATACTTTGGTAAAATGGCCATAACTTTCTGCTCCGAACTCCAAATGATGAACCGTTTGAAGATTTGGAAAGCTAATTCAAAGCTCTAAGTACGCCATGTTTAAATGGAAGTCTAGTTCTCAAGTTTGGTGGGTCTAAAATGAAGAGCAAAGTCATACTTCACTGCTGCCAGGCTGTTCTGTGCACCTTTGGTAAAAATGACATAACTCTTTGCTCTGAACTCCAAATGAGGCAAACTTTATGTCTATGGAAAGCTGACTCATAGCCCTTCATATTTCATGTTTTACTAAAGACCAAATTCGCACATAAAAAGGGTCAGAATTGGAGGCCAAAGTCTGATGGAAAATGAACCGGCGCCCACGCTGTTACAACCTTGCACCAATTTGCTACTTGCAACCTGAAATGATTTGGCTCAGCCTGAAGACGCGGCAATTCTTCCTAGAAATTTTTGCATAGAGCGTCATGAGTCCCATGGATCATTAATCTTGGCCAAAATGAAGGTCCCTGGCAACGGTGTGCTTTAATTCTTTAAGAACCCGTCAAAGCATCTCTTTTAACTCTCTTTGGGGAACCAACCTGAAAATAAATAAAAGCATGCAAATGAAGCTAGGATATGCAATATGATAAAATAATAGACTTAAATAATGCAAATAAGGGCGCTTGAATATGCAATATTCGGTGCTTATCACACCCCCAAACTTACATTTTGCTAGTCCTTAGCAAAACAGAACTGAACACACAATGGAATAACAAAATGACTCTTCTTTCGTGAGAGTGACGGTTACATTTAGCATATGTAACAAGCCTTTTAAACCCCTAGGCATCCCTAGAGGACGAGTGAAGTCTCGTGAGGGTTTAACAGAAATGTTACCCACAAACATCAAACATGGTGCATAAAGTTGCACAAAGCTCATTTTCAAACCTGGAACATTGAGAACATTGGAGATGGAATCATTATAAAGACTACCGTGTGTTATGAGGCCTTGATATACAAAATGGAAAAACATCTTTCAATTCTCATGCATCAACATCATGGTCCATATAAATACTTCAATTGTCATATTTATAATAGAAATCAACTCTAGCTTCAGTGAAAGTGAACCGGATTCCCAACATGTGGCTTTTACCTTCTTTTTCCAATTTCATAACACAAGTCTTCAAATCATTGAATTTCCCTTTTGAATGGGGTCTCTAAGGCATGAATTTATTCACCATACAACTTTTTGTTGCTTTTCTTTTCTTTTCTTCTTTTTATTTATTTTTTTTATTTTTTTAGATGATACATATTATGGTCGTGCAATGCCGAAGTTCCTTAAGCTTTCTAACCGACCCATGTAGCAAGTGTTAGGCCAGCAACTCCTAAACCTGATGGCTTTAGGGTGCTAAGTGTAAGGACACTCCAAGGGCTTAATAACTCGAGTTGGAAAGGTTACAAACTCTAACGCACCATATTTATTTATTTTTATTTCGTGAATGATAGTGCAATGCCTAAGTCCTTTAACCTTTCTAACTAACCCATGTAGCAAGTGTTAGGCCAACAACTCCCAAACCAGATGGCTTTAGGGTGCTAAGTGTAAAAACACTCCTAAGGCTTAATAACTCGAGTTAGCAAGGCTACGAACTTAAACTGGCCATTATCCTTATCTAACTACATATATATATATATATATATATATATATATATATATATATATATTCAATGCCAAAGATATCCATTCATTAGGGTCATCAATTCAAATCAACAAAGTCATGGTCAAGGTAAATCGGGTTACATGCCTCACAATTAAGTTTCCGGTGTGCATATGTGAAGTGTGAAGCTTAGAAGAGAGTGATACTCGAAGATAGTCTGATTGAAGCATTTATACAAACCATTTTGAATCCATATGTTCATTTTAAATTTTTCTCATTTCATAACTATCATTTACCCCTATACACAAAGTATTCAACACATGCTTCAATCTCCAACAAGTTCCAAGACTATAAAATCATTTCTTCCATTTTTTTTTAAAAAAATTCAGTTTTATACCAATCTATTTGAACAAAATAGTAAATGCAAATACTATACAATACACAATACCCTACACTATACCCCCAAAAAAATTTCAGTTTTATACCAATCTATTTGAACAAAATAGCAAATGCAAACACTATACAATATACAATACCCTACACTATACCCCCAAACTTGAATGACACATTGTCCTCAATGTGTGAAGACAAAAATGTATATAAAAAAAGAGCATAGGTGGTGAAAGGAACAATAATACCAAGTGAGTGAGGCAACTCCGGCATTGTAGCCACATGCAATCCCGTGAAGAAATGCCAAAATAATCTTCCCCCAAACTTAGACATGAAGACCTGTCAAAACACAACTAATATACACATGTAAAAGCATAGGTCTCTTAAGAAAAACTAAAACAGAGATAATAACACTAACATGAATTTTATTGAAAGATAAAAAAAATCCATACAAAACACAAATATACACACATTAGCCACAAGTTTAAAACGGATAACAAAATAATGCCAAAAGCGGTGCCATTTAGAGAGATGAAGTTGGTTCAGGAATTTTGTCGAGCAGATGGTGTGCACTTTGCAAAAATTAGAGGCAAAGACAGTGAATGGTGCTTGAAAACCCAAAAATTTTTACCTGCAATTGACTATATACAAGCCCCAAACACATACTACACCTTTACACAATCAATCCCATCCTCCATTTATACCAAAAATATGAAAGAGAAAGAAGAAACTTACCCAAAAATGAACCAAAGGCCCCTTGTGCTTGGTGGTAAGTGGTGGTGATATGGATAAGAGAGTGATGGAGATGGGAGAAGGTTGGAGATGAAAAAGTGAGGAAAAGGAAGGGGTGATGGGTATTTATAAAGGTTTAGTGCATGAATAGGGTAGTGGGAAAGGTAGGGAAGTTATGGAGGGATGTGATGGAGGGAGTTCATGGGTTGATGGAGGGAGTGGTTGAAGGAACTGAAACAAATGGGAGAGGAAAAGTCGAATTTAAATGGAAGGGGTTGAGTTCGAGCGCTCGAAGAAGGCTCTTTAAGCGCTCGAAGAATGGGCAGTAGATTTCGAGTGCTCGAAAGTGACTCTTCGAGCGCTCGAAAAATGGACAGTGGGCTTTTTGGAACTTTTGAGCGCTCAAAGGTGAGGCTTCAAGCGCTAGAAGACCTGGCAGTGAGCAATTTGGCTCCTTGAAGCCCTCGAACTGCAGTGCAAAATTTTTCTAAGTCCTATGAGCACTTGGATTTTAATCTTTGCTAAATGGTAATGACAACAAGGTCAGAGAGTGTGCCAATGTATAACTTAAATGCTCGGATGGACTTGGGAAACCATGATCAACCAGTGCATTGAAAATAGGAGTGCATGCATAAGAGTGCCATGTCGAAAGTTCGATGAAATTGCCGGATAGAGCTGAAAATTTCTGGGAATGAAAACAAGGGTTGCAGAAGGCCTAAGAAAACCAGTCTGAATTGTGGGAACACAATTTAAGATAGTTCCAGATAAGGTTAAAGTTTTGGCTTTTCTTAACCATTTCCTAGAAAATTTCAAGGCTCAGGCAATTGGAAATTAGGGAAGCATGGAAATAAAAAGAATTTCTTCCCTTGAGAGCTAAATTTCACGTCGATAACTAGACGTACCAAGATCAGGTTAGTCCTCATTACCCTATACCATGTCTCTCAAGAGATTCATACTTCCCCAAAAAAGAAAGTTCCTTTAAAAGCGGAGGAAAAAGAGCTTGAAGAAAGAAATTGAAAAGGGGTAAAGGAAAGACCTCAACCCACTCTTCTTCCTCAATAAAGAACTTTGGATTATTTAGGGGCTGTTTTGGATGATGGAAAGGTGGATTAAGTGAGGGCATATTGAGCACGAGAATGCTTGACAAATCATCCTTCAGACTTTCAACATCCTCATCACACTTATCCGGCGGTTCGGGCTCAGAAGCTTGAGATAACTCAAGTGAAGGAATGAGAGGAGGTGCAAGCTCCTAAGAGAGGGATACATTTGATGTTGCCCAAGGAAGAGAGTGAATGGGTGGAGGAATATCAAGCAAAGAATTTACCTCCCAAATAGAATTGTCAACATCAAAATCCCCATAATTGAAATGAGCCAAGCAAGCTTTTAGAGGATCCTCCATTGAAAGAGGTGCATCAAGTGAAGAATTCTTTAGAGGCTGTTGTGGAATTTCAAGGGAGACAATCTCTTCATCATTATTTTCCTCATTTTGAACCACAAATTCTTCAATTTTTTGTATGGCAACAATTTGTTCCTCAACCACAATTTCTTCATTTTCACATATGGTAACCATTTGATCATTCTCATTATGAAGGTCACTAGGAGTAAGCTCATCATTCATAGAATTTTCTTTTGGATTGGCTATAAGTTTAATTGGAAATTCTTCTTCCTTTTCATGATTTAGAGCATTAACCATTTGTTGAATTTGAGCAATTTGGTCATCTAACTCAACTATAGATTGGGAATGAGAATAGGTGGTGGATTGCATGCTAACAATGTCATCCAACATTTGCTTGTTGGAATCCATCATTTGCTTGTTGATAGACTCCATCATTTGTTTGTTTGCAGCAATGAACTCCTCCAATTGAGATGGTGGAAAAAGAGAAGAGGGCTGGAAATAATGATCATTAGGTTGAAAGTTGGAGTGAAAATGTTGCCCATGAGATTGTGGGGCTGAATGTCCCATGTCATACCATAAGAAGTTTTGATCATCTCCCCAACCCGAGTCATAACCATTAAAGTATGGATCATTACCCTGTTCAAAGAAATTTGCATTGGGTTGCTCTAGATAAAAATCTGAAAATTGTCCCGGTGGAGGACAATCTCTTGTATGATGTGTATAACTAGAGCAAAATGCACAAAACTCATGCGGTGTGTAGAATGGAGTTGGAAGATAATGACCCTCCATCTAGGACTAATTCAGCCACTTGTTTAGATACATTAAGATAAATTCACACAAAATATATACAACACAAACAAAATACACAACAACCTTTCACTAAAACATCCACATGCAATGATCCCTTTCTCCTCAATTATCAAGACAGAATTTAAATGGCCACGACATGGACCGATGCTTGTACACGAAATTTAAACAAGATAATAGTCTCAACAAGGGCTTCAAAACTAAATTATCACTAAATTTAACACATGCACAATATATTACAAATTCGAAACTAGAAGGTCAAGAAACTTACCTGGAGTCCCCTAGACTTACAAATTTGCTAGCGTTCCCTCAGTGAGCCTCGAGTTCCTAGAATCTCACACAACTTACAACAACAGAATTGTTAAAACCACACAAGAAATATTCACAAATCACAATATTAACAATCAAACTAAAATTATCCCTATAACTTCGGTTGCTAAACCGTGTGCAAGTCCCCGGCAACGGCGCCAAAAATTGATCGGTTGAGTCGATTATAATTATAAATCAACCTTCGCAATAGCACGAATCATTGTAAAATAGGGCTACTGGTCGGGTAAGTCGAACCACTGGGACTGCGCTAATCTATGGCAACCTAAGTGTCTAGAGTCTTTTTAGAATGATAGGGGTGTTCATAGAGGATTTGTTGGTTGTCACTTAAACTATGAAATTAAGATGCATAAAATAAAAGTTTGCAAGAGTTGAAAGGAGATGAAATACAAGTAAAGAGGACTAGGGAAGTGAATCCGCCTCCATCCCTATACACATGCTAGATTAGAGATAAATTGGGGGAAAAACAATATATATTACGATCATGATACATAGCAACACTTGGTTGCTATAATATCCTCAAGAAGTTTATTAAATCTGAAGCAAGCATGATCCATCAAAGGTTAACATGTTTAGACTACCTAATTAAGGTGTAGCTTAACCACATTTACTTGAATGAAAGACTATCAATCCCTAGATAAAATGATGAAGCACATGAAGGTAAGAAATAAGCATAAATCATCAAAGGTTTCACCTAAGCAATGATCTATCAAAGCCCTTATCAACATGCCATTAAACCATTTCATAGCCTTGCTTCCATTCTCACCATGAAAACTTAAGCAATATGATTAATATAAAACATCATCTAAAACAAGATAATCAACTTAAAGAAATCATCCATACATGTATCAACATTCATTACAAGAAATGAAGTGTTTTTGGTTATGAAAAGACCATAGAATATACATTTTAATCCCCAAAATATAGCCTAAATTAGAACATGCTTACAAGGGAGGGGCCTCATCACCTCCCTAGATAGAGGTTTAGTTACCCATGGAAGCTTTAGAAGAAGGAAGAAGCTTGGTTGCAACCTCCATTTTCGAGCTCCCTTTCCTTGGCTTCAAGAACTCTATCTTTTTCCTCCTCTTTTTCTCTCTAGCAATCTTGCAAGGATGAGATATGATATGATATGTGTGGTTCCCCTCACCTTGTAGCCATTATCCTACCAAAACAAGGCTCAACTCCCCCCAAAAGACATCTCCAACCAACCCATAAAGATGAAAATCAGAAATGAGGGAATCAAGGAGCAAGTGGGCTGAAGTGATGGAATTTCGAAGAGCATTCTGCCCAAAGTTCGAGCGCTCGAAATAAGCCCTTCGAGCGCTCGAAGTCAACTTACTCAACTTTGAGATACTTTGGTAAAATGGCCATAACTTTCTACTCCGAACTCCAAATGATGAACCGTTTGAAGATTTGGAAAGATAATTCAAAGATCTAAGTACGCCATGTTTAAATGGAAGTCCAGTTCTTAAGTTTGGTGGGTCTAAAATTAAGAGCAAAGTCATACTTCACTGTTGTCAGGCTGTTCTGTGCACCTTTGGTAAAAATGACATAACTCTTTGCTCCGAACTCTAAATGAGGCAAACTTTATGTCTATGGAAAGCTGACTCATAGCCCTTCATATTTCATGTTTTACTAAAGACCAAATTCGCACATAAAAAGGGTCAGAATTGGAGGCCAAAGTCTGATGGAAAGTGAACCGGCGCCCACGCTATTACAATCTTGCACCAATTTGCTGCTTGCAACCTGAAATGATTTGGCTCAGCCTGAAGACGCAAAAATTCTTCCTAGAACTTTTTTCATAGAGCGTTATGAGTCTCATGGATCATTAATCTTGGCCAAAATGAAGGTCCCTAGCAACGGCGTGCTTTAATTCTTTAAGAACTCGTCAAAGCATCTCTTTTAACTCTCTTTGGGGAACTAACCTGAAAATAAACAAAAGCATGCAAATGAAGCTAGAATATGCAATATGATAAAATAATGGACTTAAATAATGCAAATAAGGGCGCTTGAATATGTAATATTCAGCACTTATCATCAGCAGGTGAAGGCTGAGCATCAGAGACCAGCCGGTTTATTGCAACCATTACCTGTAGCAAAGTGGAAATGGGAACATATTGCTATCGATTTTGTGACAGGTCTACCAAGGTCACCGAGGGGCAATGAAGCCATATGGGTCATCATTGATAGGTTGACCAAGACAGCTCACTTTTTGCCTATTAAGGCAATAGATGATGCAAAGAAGTTTGGTATACTTTATGTGAAGGAGATTGTAAGGTTGTATGGAGTTCTAGTAACCATTGTCTCATATAGGGATGCCAAGTTCACTTCGAAGTTCTGGGAAGGACATCAAGTAGCATTTAGCTCAGTGTTGCACCTGAGTACGGCATTCCATCCACAGACGGACGGCCAGTCGGAGCGTACTATCCAGATTTTGGAGGATATGTTTAGGGCATGTGTACTTGACTTGGGTGGTAGTTGGGAAGATCATCTACCGCTTATTGAGTTTGCCTACAACAACAATTATCAGGCGAGCATTAAGATGGCTCCATTTGAGGCGTTGTACGGCAGACCTTGTAGGTCTCCAGTGACTGAGTTGGGCGAGACAGCCGCCTTAGGACCTGACATAGTACTCGAGACTACTGAGAAGATTAAGCTGATCAGACAGAGGTTAATTACAGCTTAGAGCCGACAGAAGAGTTATGCGGATAAACGGAGATGGTCATTATCCTTTGAGGTGGGAGACCACGTTTTTCTTCGGGTTCTTCCACGGAAAGGATTGTTGAGGTTCGGGAAGAGTGGTAAGTTATCGCCACGATTTATTGGACGTTTTGAAATCTTAGACCGAGTAGGAGAGGCTGCCTATAGACTTGCTTTGCCACCATAGTTGGACAGGGTCCACAATGTTTTCCATGTATCGATGTTACGGAAGTACGAGCCGGATCCATCTCACATTTTGATTTGGGTTGATATGGACATTAAAAAAGATGTTTCCTACGACGAGGGACCAGTTCAGATCCTTAACACACAGCAGAAGGTGTTGAAGAACAAGATGATACCATTGGTAAAAGTTCTTTGGAGACACCAAGGAAGCGAAGAGGCTACTTGGGAGCTCGAACAGGAGGTTCGCTCCAAGTATCCAGAGTTGTTTTCTCCCTCAAGTATGGCTTGATTTCGGAGACAAAATCTTTTAAAGTTGGGGAGAATGTAATGGTTAATTATATATATATATATATATATATATATATATATAATTATTAAACATTACTTTTTCTACTGTGGGACCCACCTGTGATATAAGGGTCATTACAGACCCATTTTTTTTTCAATCAGCTTTCTCTCTCGGCAGTTTTTTTTCTCTCTCTCACTGCCTCTGTATTTCTTTTTTTCTTTTTCTTTTGCAACTTCAACTTTTGATTCCTCTCTCATTTCTTGGTGTTTTTAAGTACCGTTTGCGGCAAATTGAAGCCCATGACGAGATCTTCAAATCCATACCAGCAATTTCAGCTTTTGGCCACTCTAAGAAGTCCAAAAATTGAGACCCATTTTGAGGGTTTGAGGTAAAAATTGGGGCTTTTGGCTTAGATTGAGGTAGAGGTCTCTAACTCACATTTTCTTATTCCCTTGTGAGTTAATTTCATGTAATTGTTGTTAATTTGTCCAATTGATGATAATTATCCTAGAATAATTGTGTTGTAATGTATAAAGTTCATAATCCTTTATGAAGTGTTGTCTAGCATGACTAATTTGTGTAAAATCTAGCAAATTACTTGGTTGTTGTATATACGTTGATGTGTAGTTATGTGTATTAATTGACCCATGTGAAAAGCTTGCCTAAATATTGATTTTTATATACCTATCATACTAGATCTCGATTGTATGAAAACATGTTATAGTTTTACTTGAAAAATTCTTGTGAATCATATTATATTAATTAAGTTTGAATTAGTTATGTAATGATGAACTTGGACATGGCATGATGCATCTATACACTAGCATTGGGTATGAAATGGGATTAATGTGATTTGAAATGAAAAAGGGAAATTTTAGGAAGAAGTTTTGATTTAAATGGTGTTGAGAAAACCCGGTCGCTGCGAGGTCATCAAAGGGCCGGTGTGTTAATATAGCCTAGAGGGAATTAGGGAGATTACCCTAGCGTGGTTGAGCTAGTTGGGCCCAAAATGACGCCGCAGGGCTACCAAGGGTCAGGGACACTAGCCAATCCTTCTCTCGTGTCGTTGCGAGGTCTCCAAAGGGCGGGTTATATTAACAGTTTGAAAATGATGGATTTGAATGTTGAAAATGGGGAGCGACATCGGCATGCATTGCATTTCATAGCATCATATTGTGTATGCTGAGATTGGATTTAATGTTGTACTTTCCCGACATAGTATGACCCCGATTCTTATTGTCCTATTTCTTATTTGGATTCACAGGGACACAAGAGGTGTGTCTTAGGCACCACCTACTGAGCAAATTTGCTCACCCCTTTTTATTTAACATTTTTTTCAAGAAACGGAAAAGAAGTGGCGGTTGACGTTCCACCACAGGCCTAAATTAGATTAGAAGATCATTTTGCTAGTTTTGTATTTAAGTCCCATATTTTTTTGTAAAATCTTAATTTGTTATATTTGGTATAGAGATTTGTAAACTCTTGTTATTGTAATTATATTTATGGGCTGTAATTTTATTATAAGTGGTCTAAACGTTGTAAGACATGGATTTTAGATCTTAACCATGTATTGTTGGGACTATAATCACGATATTTGAATTAAATGGTATGTGAATGCTCCACCGTGAAATGAACTATGTTGAGGTCTAATGAATGGATGAAAGGGATGCTGGAATGTATTATTTGCATTTTTATGCATTTAAGCAAATTTTCGTAGGACCCCTTTTAGCGGAGGTCATGTCGAAATTTTTTTATAAATGGTATCAGTTTAAGGGTCGTTGCAAAATTTTGTATCAGAGCCTTGGTTCGAAAACCATTAGGACGACGGGTAGAAGTCTACCTAGGGTTGTCTAAGAAGTCATTTGCATTGTTAATTCTTTATTTATAACAGTATTTTGCTAAGTGAAAAAACATGCTTAACTATTTACTTGTTTACGCGCTTACGTGCTTATATTATATCCTTCAACAATTTCAAGTCGTCCTATGATTTTGGAGTTCTCTTCTGCTGATTTGGGCAAATGGTCTAAGAGAATATTGATTGTTGACGCTGACAAAACATTATGGAGTGGTTTGTACTTATGCTGTTGATAGTGGTAGGAGATGCAATTGCATAGTGAGGTAGAATATGGAGAAATCACGTAGGGGTCTTATGATTGTACACCTGAATTTAATCTCGCTTGCCACAATGATGAGGTTGTTTCCATCCAACTCTCTCTCATGCTGAGTTCCATGTCTATGATATTCGGTACTTGTCAAATCCCAAATCACACCTTTGAAATTGCTTTGGGTACTACAAATTGGCTATTTTATTCACATGAAGAGTGCTTGGAGTGGGTTTTTACACTTGATGCGAAGCCTAAGAACATACTCCTGTACTCCAGTTACCACCCAATAATGGCTGGCAGATCTTTGTGTGTCTGAGCAGAGGTTGCATTGATGATTGGACCTTCAGGAAATGCTTCATGGATCGAAGAAACCATACAATACCATGGATGGTGAATATCGCAAGAATAAGATGGAGCTTAATGTGGAGGAGGAAAACAGAAATGCAAGACCCACCATGAGTAAGTAGTGGATGTACTTCTGGGTCATCTATGCAAGTGATGACTTCTAAAAAGAGTCATTGTTAATCCTTGGATCATGTTTGTCATTTTGTAAATTTTTGTTTGTTGAGCATTTTTAATATTGGTTTCCAGTGTGTTATTTTATTATCTTCTCTGTAATTCGGTCTGCTAGGCCTTTTGCTAAATTTGTAGTTTTTTGGTCGAGTTTATCATATCTTTTTAAGTATTTATGGTGTAAAAATGCCACTTAGCTTCTATTATGAACTTGCAATAAAGTCACATATGACAAAACCCACCTTGACATTGTCATTATGTGAAATTGTGACATTAATAATGTATAGTTGTAAAAAGTAGTGCTACTCATATGGAATAAATATAGTAAATTATCTATTCGAATAATTTTTAATGAGTTATATACACCAAATACAATTAAGTGGATGGTTCTACTTCTTTATTTGTTGTATAATTGACCAATTAAAAGAGTAAGTCTAATAATATTTTTTTTTTTTTTTTCACCATAGTAAGTCTAACAATTTATTGTAATTATTCTGTGTAAGAATTATTTTTCTAATTATAATAGTTTAGTTTTATTTTATTTTATTTTGTATGAAATTGACAAATTTTAACCGTTGGTTGGGCTCAGGCCATCACACGCACTTTGATCTACTATTTTGGGCTGAGATTTAATCCTTGTAATGGTTGTTGTGGGCTTCCCTTTCGGCCCGCTCCAAAAAAAAAATAAAAAACAAAAAGTTTTGTAAGCGAGGAGTGCTACAGTAGCGCTCTGGTTGGCTACAAAGCCAATTAGAGATCCCACTTTTATTATTATTATTATTATTATTTTAGTTTCTATTATTATATATATCCTTTATTTAAAAAAAAAAAATTACAATCAATCTCATTATCGAAGTGAAGGTTTATTGCCCAATTTTACATTGGATAATGTCTATATAATACAAAAACATTATTACCCTATGTTTAATATATAACCGTCACTTTTGTATAAAATTATAGTAAATGGTATTATGATGCGTTCAAAATAAGTGGTATATCTTCACAATTTTGTGAGTCACAGTTTTTAAAGTGAACTTTTAACACGAGATGAAAGGAGTACAGTTTTTGTCTACTTAGTCCAAGAAATTAAAGCTCTAATGATAACTATTAGTGGGAACTACAAGCCATTAAACGTAGTTAGGATTCAAAAATTTCCTCTAGGATGAGTAGAAGGGTATGGCATGAGACCTCTAGAATGTCCTGGCACTCTCTTGTAATTTTATCTTTTCCACATGCACCAAGATTTAACCAGAACGTTCTCGCCTCTCTCTCTTTCTCTCTCTCTAAAATAATAAATCACTGTGACAAGAACTTTCAAGACTCACACCCTTTCCCAGCCACGTGCGTCTCCTCTTATAAATTCAACACATTCTTACTCCCTCACAAAAAAACACAC
This sequence comes from Cornus florida, assembly GCF_030987335.1. Classification (NCBI taxonomy): domain Eukaryota; kingdom Viridiplantae; phylum Streptophyta; class Magnoliopsida; order Cornales; family Cornaceae; genus Cornus; species Cornus florida. The sequence continues at coordinate 53,709,188 of NW_026775579.1, read as the reverse complement.
ACACAAACTGCACAAAACACACACTCAAAACTCTCACATTGCTTCTATATTTTTCTAAGATGAGGGGTTCTAAATTTTCTGTGGTACTTTTGATCTGCTTGTTGCAGCTCTTCTTGTTACTCGAACCATCTGATGGGTCATCAGTGCTTCCCTTCGTGGAACGCTCTCCGTGTGGTGGTCTGTGGTCGGATCCTTTCCCGGATCCGTTCCGGATGCTGGAACATATACCTCTTCGGTTGGAGCGGGACGAAAGTGTGGCCGTTGCCGCGGCGAGGGTTGACTGGAAGGAGACTCCGGAGGCTCACCTCATCATGCTGGACGTGCCGGGCCTTAAGAAGGAGGAGCTGAAGATCGAGGTGGACGAGAACCGCGTGCTGCGTATCAGCGGAGAGAAGAAGAGGAAAGAGGAGGTGGAAGGGGATAAGTGGCACCGTGTAGAGAGATTATATGGTAAGTTCTTGAGGCAGTTCCGGTTGCCGGAAAATGTGGACTTGGACTCCGTCCAGGCCAAGCTTGAGAATGGCGTGTTAACTATGTCAATTGTCAAGTTGTCACCGGATAGGATCATGGGTCCCAAGGTTGTTAACATTGCCGTCGGAGAAGAACAACCACATGCCAAGTTGGACGCCAAAGCTAACAAGGAGACCAAGCAAGAGCTATAAGTTTTTTGTTTTTTTTTTTTTTTTTGTTTTTGTTTTTTGGTGTGTATGGTGTCTATGTGTATCCCAGTGAGACTCCCAAGCTTACTTCTTGCGAAGATATGTAGAGCCATGTTATCTATTGGGTGAAAATTGAATAAGATTTGCATCTTTCTTCACCAATTAAACGGGAAGCAAACGTTTATATAATTAAAGTATAAACAAAATGGTAAACAATTTTTCCACCATTCATTTTGATTATTATGAAAAAAATAAGTCACATTTTAGTGAAGATAATTAATTTCGATGATTATTTAAAAAATAATAATAATTTATTAGATATTATATGGAATATTTGAAATCGGGGCTTTCGAGGAACTTGCTATGAAATAAATTGTAGGGGGAATTTTTGAAATAAGGACTTCCAAAATGGTTCTGCTGGTTAACTCTTATCATCCTTTTTTTTTTTTTTTTTTTTTTTTTTGTGTTTGTTTAAGTGCTCTATCATTAATCATTCTATAAGCAATTAATTTTTGTTACATGAAGTATTAGCTAAAATTACAATTGAAAAAATATAAACAAAAGAATAGAAATATTATTGGCAGTACCCGCATCTCTTTAGTCAATTTAGTTTTTTATACAAGATCATTTAGTGTTTTTTTTTTTTTAATTATTGAGATAGGTGTGAATTCTATATATTCGTTTCTGGATCCATTCTGCTCGAGCAAGAATCAAAATATAAAAATTTGGTTCAATTAGAAAAATTTTAATCGGTAAATTGAATTTAGGAACTCGTGCAACAAAAAAAAAAAAAAAAAAAAAAAAATCCTCAATTTACTCCCCTATTGTTCAAAAAAATTCCTACCGACAAATCATAATTAATCATACTTTATCATTAAAAAAAAAAAAAAAAAAAGGGTAAAATGTCAAAATTATCTTTAAATTCATATATGATTTAATAGTTTTCCTTCTAACATAACAATACTCTGCATAATATGATATATATATATATACACACACACACACATACATATTGTCTCTCTTTGATATATCTCTCCCAATTTTATTCAAGCATCCACCAACGTTATCTTTTATTCCATAGCCATAAATAAATCCAATTATTTACAACATTGCTTAACTAGTAACCGAATGACATATTATGTTTGTGCACAAAGTTAATATTTGAAGAAGGAATATGCAAGTGTAAAAAATTGTAATAAGAAATAAACAAGTCCACACAAATGAAAATACTCATAGAATTGATCTAAACTTCCTAATATTGCTTTGACATGGCCTCCTCTAAATACAAGAAGTAATTTTTTTTTTATCTAATTTTTCTCTATTTTTCATATATCCCCTTTTTTTATGATTTCTATCTATTTATACTAAAAATTTATAACTTGTTCTTAATTTTTTTCTTGATATTTTTGAAGAGATTGGAATTGGATTGCTGATTATTTGGAGCGGGAATACTATGCAATTTCTTGGGGCTTGTTGATTTCAGGTGCTCTATTTTAGAGAGATGTACCATTAACGACACAGAGAAATTTTAGAGAGAAAAAAAAAATAGAAAGAGATATTATATTTTCTTATAGAATGAGAGTTCTATGAATGGAAGGAAAATATCTACTTCGTGTATCACTTTTACCTCTATTTGAAAAAGTGTGCAAAAAACACCCCTATTCTTTTCACATTATGCGAAAAACAACCCTCAATCGAAAATATGACATAAATTAATACTGTAATACCCATTTTACCTTTTTAGTCTTCCAAAAATGCACATACCAAACCTTGAACTGGTTCAATCTAAAACTGATTTGGGATAAGGAAAGACTGGTAACCAAACGCCCTTTTTCTCCTCCACCTTTCTTCACAGAATGAACTTATGTGATGGCGACTGTAGTTGGATGAGGGTAACGAGACGACGTGGCTAAAACCTACCAAGCTTTCTCCAACAACGACCCTTGTGATCGGCGACAATGACGATATCTTCAACGCGCCTAAGAAAGGATGGGGCAAGACAGCACTACAAGGTCCTCTATCGGTGACGAGGCCACTGTAATGGCTATTGTAGAACACCAAAAAAAATAATAATAATAATAACAAAAGTTTTCGACCAACACAAACCAATGGAAAAGCATCTGCACACAGACGAAACTGGCTAGCATGAATCAATGGGGAAGTTGACTGTTATAAGCACCGATCGCGATTCAGTGGCGATGACTATCTCTAACCAATCATATACTAGAAACCTTTTCTCAATGGGTTTACTAATAATTTTCGACGGGCGACGACAGTGGCAACGATCAGGACTCTTTGCTCTGAGTGTAGAAGTAATAATTTCTTATAATTCAGTTATCTACTCTATCTGACACCTGTGTTCTCTGTGTGAACATATATTATAGACATTCGAAGTCTATGCCATCCAATCAGTTTCCACAATAAATATTATCTTCCTACATACTGATTTAGCATAAGATCCTGGCACCTATGCCACCTCAAATACCTCCCAAATCGGTGTCCAATCATTTTCTGATAAGACTCAACGATTTACTATTAGGACGCACTAACTGACCAAATATAGAATACAATGAATCCAAAATTTAAGCTCTGAGTTAAAGAGTATACAACGCGAAAATCACACAACGAAAGACACTCTAGGGACACTTGAACCTGGAGTGATCTGATACCAACTGTGATACCCCTTAATTTCGGAATAAGGGTTGATCAAATCCGCGCACAAAATCAATGGATATCAAAACAATTAAATTATTCCAAACAAGCATAGAGTACAAAATGAAATAAAAGAATAAATAATACGCTGAAGAAAAACTAATAAATAAAAATTTCCATTAATAACTCGCCAATGGTTACAACTAGGGAATCCCGTAACTCAAGGACCCCTTAACTAAAATCCACTATCCATAAATCCATTAATAATTACTGAAGAAATAATATCCTACTTTGAATTAAAATAGAAAGAATGGATAAGTCCTCCAGCTGCGGATCCTCAACCTTGAGACTTGAACTTCTAATAATCTGAAAAATAAATCGTGGGTTAAACCCTACGAGCAAACTCTATCTACCAGGCCTCTGAAAACCAATAAGCATATCATCTCTAATCAAAATCAAACCTAATAAAGTTTTAAGTTTAATAAAGATAAACATATGTATAAATAATTATACACAATATAATCTTCACATCCATTAATAAGTTTATTAATTTTCAAAACTATTAAACCAAGATTAAAACATGTACCTAAATCAATCCACAATCTCCTTATCTTTTAAAGAGAAAACTTTTAACCATAATTCCATTTTAAATAATTATTTAATTATTTAAATAATAAACCATAATCTAAAGAATAATTCCTTTTATCCAAAACCCTATAACCACTAATGAATGATTTTATTTATTTAAATCATAAAGCAAAGATTTATGCTTTGGCAATCCATCCACGACTTCTCCAATATTATTTTAATCCAATAACTATAGATGAAATTTTAATCATCTAACATATAGCAATTTAATTATGCTTTGGTAAATCAACCATGCCATTATAAATATATTTATTTATATATTCGTAACTTAACCATGCCTCCTTAAGTATTTTTATTTATACATTGGCAATTTAATCATGCCTCCACAAGTATATTTATTTATACATTGGCAAATCAACCATGCCTCCTATGTATATAATTTATAAATACAAATAAGGCAATATTTTTTAAGCCTTTGGCAACTCACTCATGTCTACAATTCATCTATGTACCAATTTTAGACTTAACGATTGCTAATTCATACATAGACATCCTATGCAGATTATAAGCATATCACTAATTTAATAATCAATCCATCCAGATATATCAATTAATAATAACACCAATAATCTTAATTAACATACATATATAAACACATATATATTATAATATATGGGTATAATCCTTCCTTAATAAGCCTTAATTATTTAAAATCACATATACATATATATCAACAATTCTATATATATATATATATATATATATATATATATATATATATATATATATATATCCTCTTTCCATAACTAATTATTAATTTATTTATATTTACGCAATTTCAATACTACTAAATATCGTCAGAAATAGTTTCCGATAGATACTCCATCTCGGTAAATAATTTTTCGACACTGTCTTACTAAAACATAAATATCTCCTAATAGGATGGGGATCTAAAAATGAAATTGGTACCATTGGAAAGAGGACGAAAAATCCTTGAATTTGAGCTCAAGAATGACCCAATTTCGATTTAAAATGATTGAGTTATGTCCGTTCAATTTCATGTCACAAAACAGGCAAACATGGATCAGCACGCGCGCCCACGCGTTTTCCACACACTTGTACGCACCGGATCCAAGTCTCCATGTGTATTGGCGCGTTCTGATTGGTTGAAGTCTTTCAGCTGCTGTGAGCTCATTCACACCAGATTATTTCTATGTTAACTAAACCACATCTACGGTCTGGATGCACATGCGTATCCTTTTTTCTACGCCACAATGCACCGAATCATTCTACTTGTAATAAATTAATCCAATGGCCTAGATTAGCGTGTGTAACATCTTATCATGTGTAACATCTTATCATGATTCGGTGCATGTACAATGCACCGAATCATTCTACTTATAATAAATTAATCCAATGGCCTAGATTAGCGTGTGTAACATCTTATCATGAGCCGCAATGCATCAGATTAATCTACTTAAAATTAAATAATCTAATGGTCCAAATCAGCATGTGTACCACCATTTCATGTGCCGCATTTCACTGGATTATCTGCACTTCATCATTACAATCCAATGGCCATGATCCACGTGCACGAGGTAGAGAAGTAAGCCGCGGCATACCGAATCGAAACCCCCCTTTGAAGCACCGATTCACAGACTGTGTCTGTATACTGTATACATATATAAACAGTATATATATATATATATAATTTTCTAACAATTATAGGAAAATAAAATATAATAAATTCCTAAAAATATATAATAAAAAAAAAACCAAAAAATTATAGAAAATTACAAAAAATTCCCAGAAATTTTTTAAACCCTAAATAACCCTCTTGAGTCACAGATCAAGCATAACAATTGATTTAAAAATAAAAACAACACATACATCTCACAATTTAAAATCCAACGTTACAAAAAATAAAATATAGTAATTCATGTTTTTAATTTATCCAATATAATCATGATTTAATCAAACAAATTAATCTAAACATTGATACTCAAGGTGAAATCCTTATGAGTTCTAAGAGGAAACATTGAGAAGAACTCGCCTGAAGGTTTCGAAATAAAACCGACGCTTCAAGCTTTAATTATCTTTTTCAATTCAGCATCATCTTTCTCTGATCCGGCCTCCTCTTCTTCTCTCTCTCTACCTCTCTTATTTTTCTAACGTCAAAAACCTTTTTAATAAATTAATCCTATGTGTATATATAACCACATTAAGTACCATATAAAACCTTTCATAATTAATCATTAATTAGTTAAATCATATATATCTATTTATATATATATATATATATATATATATATATATATATATATATATATATATATATATATATATATATATCATTTCATAACACTTATTAAATATATAATTAAATATATATTTGTAATTATACAAAAATGATTATTAAAATAATCACATAACCAAGGGCCTTTATTAATTAACCCAATAAGACTTCCTTCAAGCCTGAGACAACATCCATTGGTCCCACTCCTCTTGAGCCCAATCTAATTAAAGTTAACAATTAAAATAATTAAATTAAAGTTAATAATTACAAATAATTAACAAACAATTCACACAAACTTAAATACACACAAATCAAATAAACAATTCAATCATAACATTTTATAAAACAAAACACCATATCAATTCAACAAATATAATCACGAAATATAATCAAATTAAAATAAAATAATTAATATAAACACTCAATTAAATAAAATAAAATAAATTATTTAAATAATAAAAGCAATTAATCACAATTAAATCAAACAAATCATTTAAAAATAAAATAAAAGTAATTAATCCCAATTAATAAATCCTTTAAAATATCAGAGTATTACATTATTCCCCCCTAACAAAAGGAATTTCATCCTCGGAATTCACGAATCCATAAAATGAAAACTTTGATTATTTAATATCAAATTTCCATGTTCCCTTTATCCATGTGAAAATTAACCCATTCACACATTCTCATAATTAGCAGGCATATCTCGTAATTTATTAAGAAATTTCTAAACTAATCTATGCTCGTTGTATTTTTTTGCAACTTAATTTCACCAATCTATATGCATTGGTAAACGTCCCCATCGTGTATTTTCTTGCAACAAAATACAAAAAAACCTCGTTACACACATGACGTAAAATATATAATATCGCCAACAATAGGCTATTGCCTAATCAAACAAAGTATGAATAAACCATATAATGAAGTAATAACTTCCTCTTTATTGCTAAACCACATTATACCTTTCATGGAAAAAAATGCTTTAGGTAATAACCTGCTTTCCATTTTTGATCTCTAATATATGAGTTTACGATAACCTAACTATTTCGCCCATTCTGGCAGCGCACAACAGATCTCTAATCAGAGTAATCTCCATAAGTATGTCCTTAATTAATGTAGGATTCATAATTCAACTCTTTTTAAACAACGATGCATGAATGAAAAATCTTAAAAGATCATCCATACAAATCCTTAAGCAAAGCCATACCAACAGGCAATTCTGAAAACTTTATTTAATGCTCTCAACCAATCTTGGTCAAACTATCATTTATAACCTATATGAAAATAAAAATCCCATCACAACATCAGTACTCACATACTCTATTGCATAAAAGTACCCTCTCATATCCACTTTAGTATATGAAGTGGTTACATTAATTCCATGATTTTCTCCTGCTGATGAGCGATGAAAAGAGCGCATTTAAACCACTTAAGCTCGAGTATTCTAGAACCTTTATCTATCTTTTTTTCTTATTTTAGACTAATTTCATGTTATTACCCTTTTCAAGCTCTTATCTCCAAAATAAGTCAATTCAGCCAAATTATAGTATAAAAGAAGCAATATTAAGCTAAATAGAAGAAATGAGCAAAGTGGAAGTAAAATGGTGGAAAACAGTAAGTTTCGATCGATCAGACAAATTTTCGATCGATCTCACAGTGATCGATCTAGCCTTGCCAAGATGTATCAAACCCCTTGTCCTTATCCTTAAGAATTTTCATCTTCGATCGATCCAACATTCTTCAGATCGATCAAACATCCTTGATCTTATCCCCACCTACCACTTTTGTCTTTTTCCCAAAATATCCCAAAAATATCTCATATTTGTCTTTTTCCAAAAAAGCGCCCCCAAGGTTTAATCGATCTGGCTATACTTCGATCGATCTCATCATAATTCGATCGATCTCATCATAATTCGATCGATCGAAACTCCTCAAGTCGGAAATAAAACAGAGTCCAGCTCATTAAAAGATGGCTCGTGGTACAATCATTGAAGGGGCCCTAGGGCACGAGACTTGACCATTGGGTGTGACACTTGAGCTACCTATATAAGGATTTTGAGCCATTTTACACATAGGCAATCATAGACATTTACACAATCTTGGAGAGGAGGCTAGAGATTAGAGAGACACACACCATTTGGGAGTTCTTCTATTCATCTAGGATTTCTATCAAGGAGAAGAAGTTCATTCCTACCATAGAGATGGCCCTTGAGGGTTGGATGACTACATCAATGAATGGATAAACATCTTCTTGGGGCTAGAATTAGCCCTAAGCATGCCTTCTAGATCTTGATGTTTTATATTTTGAGGGGATTTGTGTTGTAATGTTGTCTTGACATTTGATTTATATATGAATCTTGTTTCTACAATGATTTATGTTGTTTAATACTTCCAATTAATCATTTCATTCTATTAATATGTCTATGTATGCTAGAATAGATGTTCATGTATTTATCTCTTGGTTTTGTGATATTGATGCATGTCTGTGTGTGTTGATGCTATGAATCTAGAGATTGTCAAGGCATAGTGCTTTAATGGAATACTCTTATGGTTTGTTTGATGGTTCATATTCATTTCTTGATGGATTGTGCCTCTACCTTAGTTTAATTAGTTTAATTTTCATGTCCCTAACTTAATTGTAGTGTAATTGCCTTATTTTCTTAGATAGGAGGACAATTCATGCTTGTTGTTGATGTTCTATGCTTATGAATTCAAATAGTATAATTCTATAGCTTGTGATTGTGTTTTGATTGTGAGCTTAAAGGAAAGAATTATAGTTTAGTTTAATATATTGTGTTATTCACTAGGTTGTCTAGACAATGTACACTTAATTAGTCATCCATGCTTGTTGATTCAATCAATCACCCCTCCTAGTATTGCAACACATATTTCCCTCATTCATTACACATTGAGTATCTAGAAAGGTGATATTTAGTGGTAACCTCTAAATCTCAAGACCTCTCACTCTTGTTCTCTACCCTTTATTTACTTTAATTGCTTTGCATTGATTTTGTTTTACATTGTAGTTTAATTAACCAATCAAACCACCTTTTGATCACTCGACCTACTAATTTGACCTTATTTCTATTTCAAACACGCATCTGATCCCTTTGGACGATCCCTACTCACCCTAGCTATATTAGTAGTTAGAGGTAGTAGTGACACTTTATAAATACAAACTTGGCCACTCTTTAACACATTTTAACTTGTTGGCTCACGACGACACCAAGTTTTGGCGCTGTTGCCGAGGATTTGGCAACGCCGTGTTTTGGAAATAATTAGAAATTAGTACTCTTTTGATCGTGTTTTACTTTATTTTATTTTTTGATTACTTTTTGTGTTCGTTCTTGATTGGCTAGGTGCATTGAGCAAGGAAGTGAAGTAAGCGAGAATTGAAAAGTAAGGAGCTAAGCTAAGCATAAAAAGGCTAAAATTTAAATAAAAAAAAATTGCAAAGCTAAGCGAAAATTGAAAAATGAATTGAAGTTGCTTAAGGATTTGTGAGCTCTTTCTAACTTAATCTCTAGTTAAATCGTCGGCCCGCGTGGTGGCAAGTTCTTTTATTCTTAGATAAATCGTGAGCCCGTGTGGAGACAATTTTACTTTTCTTTGCATATTATTGAAAGTAAGGGAGTATGGGATCAATGTATGTGAAGGATGTTTGATTATTGATTTGTTATGGAGGCGAAGTGATTGCTACTTGTTTTTTGCTTGTTTTTGTTTTGTTTGTGCATACATGGTCGTAGGTCATTAAATCCTACTCTTGTCCCTCTTAATTTGTGTAATACCCCTAATTTCAGAAGGATAGTTCTGGTATTTAATTTATTGTTTTACTTGAATTTTTAATTTTTAATTATTTAAATTGTTTAGTTGCTTGTGCGTTGGACTTAATTGATTATTTGATTGTTAATCGATTACATACTTGTTTGTCTTGTGTTGTTTAAATTACTTGTGGATTGATTAATTTAAATGGTGTTTTATTTTCTTTTATTATTATGGTTTTAATGGAATTATTTTAATTTGTTATTTAAATTGTATTTTGTTTTTTTTAACTTAATTATATTTTAGCATTTTAATTATTTATGTGGCTTTGTGATTTAAATGTAATTTTAGCTGCTTCATTATTAGGGTTTTATGTTATACATTGTAGTTGGGTTAGAGCCGACTTATTGTTGGTTTAGGATTTAATGTAGGGTTTAGATTAAAACCTATAAATACCTAAGCATACGTCTGCTGAGGGTTATAAAACAAACCCTATTCAGCCTATTCACGAATACTGTGAAACGGAGAGTTACAGAGAGGAATACAGAGAGCAATAGAGAGGGAACTTTGAGGGTTTAATAGAGAGGCTCAAGGAAGAAGGAGTGGGTTGTTTTTGGGTTAGCCAAGAGTAACACAGGCGTGGAACAAAGTTGGAAGTTCAGAGACGTGGATTAGATTTTTCAAATCTGAAACTCTAAGGCAAGTTTTTGTTCTTACTCTTTCCCTTTAATTTGTGTTATGTGCATGCCTAGCTAGACTCCAGGGATTTAAATACATGCTAAAACTGATTTAATCATGCATGCTTAACTGGATTAAAACAGAGGGTATATGTTTTTAGTTTCAGTTTCTTATTTTGAATGGTTGTGGAAGTTTTGATGCATAATTGTTGTTCAAGATAAATCTTTGCATGTTAAAATAATTAAAATAATTTAGTATGGATGTATGGGACGTAGGTTGAAGCTTAGAGGCCTTACCAATGGAGTTTTAGGGTTTACAGAGGCTGAACGGACGAAGAAGACGGCACAACACCAACTTAGCCGACTCAGTTGGAGACTGAGCCGACTAAGTTGGCAACTTAGCCGACTCAGTTGGAAACTGAGTCGACTAAGTTAGGAACTTAGTCGACTAAGTTCTTGCTCAGTTGGCCATTGAGCCGACTAAATTGGGCCGCGACCTGGAACTTAGTTTTAATTGCCCAGAATTATTTTGGAACCTATTTTAAGTAATCTAAATGGGCTAAATGGACTTTGGGTGGTTCTAAAATGCATAATACACTTCTTATGCTTAGGAAATTTGACAATACGGATATGTAAATAAATTTTTATAAATTATTTAAAGGATGAATCAGTATAAAAGCATACAACTTAGCATACTGATAATGGATGGAAAGAACCAAATTGCTTAGCTTAGTTTTGGGCAACATAATGGATTATAATAAGATTATAAATCTTATATTGGATGCATGATCTACATGCTCTAGATGTTAATTGTTGGAATATCAAATTCTTTAGTGCAATTACATGAATTAATGCTGGGATTTATATTACTGAAATTTTAAATACTTTTCTGCAATGATATGGATAATGGTGGATTGTAAATTACTAGCTTATTATTATGTCTTGTAATTTACATGGATATAGAGGATTGTATGCACCGGTATGGGACGGTGACATACTAGGGACGGTTTAGCTCAAAACACTTAAACCTACCCTAATGGATTAAAGGATGGATTGAAAAATATTGAAACCAAATTGTGATTGAGTCAGATCAACTGCGACTAAGTTGAATGGCTTCCTGGATTAATAGATGGTAGTTAAGTCATATCAACTAAATAAGTTAAGTGACTAACTAGTTTGTATATTGTATGTCATCTCAATAAGTATTTGAATGACATACCCTAATTTTGGACGGACTTTATATATATGTTTATGGTACCACGAGATGAGCTTGAGTCTCAGACTCGTTGGTTAGGGTGCGTATATGTAGTGGATGCGTAGCTGGTTAAAGTAGGTTGAGGTATACCCTGTTAGGTCTACGTACTCATACCCACCTTTGGGTACGTTTTCGCATGTTGCCTTCTATTCAGGTTGAGACCCCTACTGTAGTCCAGTGAATGTCCCTTAGTGTGGATATATATATGTATGGACTAGATAAATATTGTTGAGCTATCTAGGATGTATCGTGTATCGGATTACTGCTTGGATCGTAGTAGAATAGGACTTGCATATGGGCCTGACCCACTCTTTATTTTTCAGGTGTCCGTCAGTTCCAGGGTTAGAGCTTGGACGTGTAAAGCAGATACAGATTTTTATTCCTCCAACTACGTAGGAATCTTTTCTATGTTTTACTTTAGATTCTATTTCAGATATTTTAGTTTCTATTGGGTTTTAATAAGGGGTCCACTGGATGGATTCCCAAGTTGTCAACTTATGGAGTTTTGGATTGACGGATTAAAATAATTATGTTTTGAGGATTTTTATTCTAGTTTCTTTCAGCTTATTATTTTTATTTCTTTAATTCAATTTGTATTCCGTGTTCGTTAAAATATTAATTGTTTGATATTCCCTCGGGTTTGGGCTTGGGCTGATCAACCCGTGTCTCAGATCCGAGGAGTATCACAGTTGGCATCAGAGCACTCCAGGTTCAAGTGTCTCTAGGATTCTATCGTATAAGACTTCCGCGTAGCATACTCTATTGATTAGAGCTTACGTTTAGGATTCGTTGAATTCCTTTACGATTCATTTAGAAGGTACTGATGTCAAGTTTATTCTGTAATTTCAGAATGTTTGGCACTAGGAAGAGGATGGGGTCCACGATGAAAGCAAAGACGGGCCCAAGGCCGAGGAAAGCTACTCCGACAATTCCTTTGCGAAGGCCGACCAAGAAGGCAGAATTGGAAACTAAGGAATTGGTTCCAATAGGTGTTGCTTCGGAGTACAAGACAAGGAAGGTTTCGGGTGTGCGAGATTGGCCACCATATTGTGGACCTAACACAACTTCGGTGGTGCTCGAAGCTGAACCAAGCGGAGAGGAAGACCCCGAAGAAGATCAGGATGGAGGAGATACCGGAGCATCCAAAATAGAGGGCGTCGGTGTTCAAGGATGACTGCTTTTCTAAGAGTAGTTTAATTGCTAGTAGCAGTGGAGATATTACTAAAAAAGTGTAGTACGGATTTAATCGCGTGCACTAGGATTATGTTAAAGAATATTTTATGATTATTCGTTTGACAATTTATGGTTTGAAAAAGTTCTTAATAAAGTGAACTAGCGGTTTTGGCTATCATTATTGTGTTTTGTGATAGCATTTTTGAGATATATACACATATGGTTTTATTAGACTATATTGGATTGTGTATGATGCGATGATAAAGGAATATCACAATGGAGTGATTTGGTTTGATAGGCAAACAGATAATTGCTAACTGGTACGTTGGGTTGAGACGTGATAATTGCTAACGAGTTGTAAAAGAACTTGTTTAAATCAATATGATAAATTTGATATTAAAGGAAGAATTCTTAAAATAGAATGATGTTCTAACTATAAGTAAATTTCGGAGTATGTTGTATATGTTATGTGTTTTGCTCTACGGAGTATTCAACATTGTTGATTTGGATAGTTTAAATTGGTGAAACAGGTATGCGATAGACCTTATGGTGTTTTCATACCTTTAGGCGATATTATCATTTTACATGAGAGTGATGGGCCTATGACACTAGATATTGGCAGACTCAGATTTCTAACCAACCTATTGGTCCTGGACATGCACACTTATGATGTGATACTTGGGATAGATTGGTTGTCTCACTACCATGCCCAAGTTAATTGTTATGATAGGTCTATTGTGTTTACCATACCTGGTCAGGACATGTATGTTGTCGCTATGCCGCGTTCTAGCGGAGTCACTAGCACCTATTTGTTCTATGTGGAGGAGGAAATGGAGGAGGGGACTACTGTATTATTAGATAACATACCGATTGTATAGGATTTCCTGGATGTATTTCAGGAGATTTCAGGGTTGCCACCTAGTCGCAAGATTGATTTTGTGATAGACTTTGCTCCAGGCATTATGCCTATTGCTAGGGCACCTTATAGGATGGCACCGGTGGAGATACGTGAGCTGAGGGATCAGATTCAGTAGCTACTCAGCCAGGGTTTCATTCATAGGAGTACTTCACCCTGGGGAGCACCAGTGTTATTTGTGAAGAAGAAGGATGGTTCGCTTCGCTTGTGTATAGATTATAGGGAGTTGAACAAGGTTACGATTCGTAACAAGTATCCTTTTTCCCAGGATTGATGACTTGTTTGATCAGTTAAGAGGAGCCAAGTACTTCTCCAAGATTGATCTGCGTTCTGGGTATCATCAGCTGAGGGTTAGGGAGCAGGATGTCCCTAAGACAGCGTTTCTCACGAGATATGGTTCTTATGAGTTTCGTGTCATGCCGTTTGAGATGACTAACGCACCAGCAGTGTTCATGGATTTAATGAACAGAGTCTTCAGGGCTTATTTTGATCAATTTGTCATTGTCTTCATAGATGACATTTTAAATTATTCTAAGTCAGAGGACGATCATGCTAGACATCTTCGGATTGTGTTGCAGATGCTTTGTGAACACTGGTTGTATGCCAAGTTCGAGAAGTGTGAATTTTGGCAGCGAGAAGTGAAGTTTCTGGGTCACATGGTGTCAAAAAAGGGGATAGCGGTGGATCCGACCAAGGTTTCAGCGGTGGTTGAGTGGGGACAGCCTACTTCACCTACTGAGATACGGAGTTTCCTCGATTTGGCGGGATATTACAGGAGGTTCATCCAGGGGTTCTCAAAGATAGCGGGACCACTCACTTATCTGATTAAGAAGGGTGTGCAGTTCGTGTGGGATGAACATTGTCAGAAAGCTTTTGCTGAGCTGAAGACTAAGTTGACTTCTGCACAGGTTTTGTCTACCCCATAGAGTGGAATAGAGTATCTGGTTTACACAGATGTTTCTTTGTAGGGTCTTGGATGTGTTTTGATGCAGGAGGAGCGATCGATTTTTTTTATTGATCTTGGAAGCTTAAGCCTCATGAGCTTAATTATCCAACGCATGATTTGGAGTAGGCAGCTGTGGTCTTTGCTTTACGTATTTGGAGGCATTATCTGTTGAGTGAGTCATTCAGGTTATTCAGTGATAAAAAGAGTCTGCAGTATTTGTTCACTCAGCGGGAACTGAATATGAGACAGCGCAGATGGTTAGAGTTTGTAAAGCACTATCACTTTTCTATACAGTATCATCCAGGGAAAGCGAATGTGGTGGCGGATGCACTCAATCGCCGACCTGTTGGTAGTCTTTCTGCTCTATTCACTACTGAGTGGAATACGTTGAAGAAGGTGGATGAATTATCGGATGCGTTCATGGCTTGTATGGTAGTTACACCTTTTATCATTCACAAGGTTTTGAAGGCACAACTCATGGATCAGTAGTGCATTGACAAGGTTGCAGAGATAGCTTCCGGAGAGGTTCCATTCTACTATGTTGGGGCTGATGGAGGTTTAAGGTACAAGGGACAGTTAGTGGTACCTTCTGCGGATGATTTGAGGAAGGATGTGATGACTGAGACTCACCACTCTGAGTTTTCTGTTCATCTAAAAGGCGATAAGATGTATCAGGATATGAAGTGGCAGTTTTGGTAGGCAGGTATGAAAAGGGACATTGTTTTTTTTGTCTCCCGATGTAGTACTTGTCAGATGGTCAAGATTAATCATCAAAGGCCACCAGGAGCTCTACAGCCACTACCGATACCGGAGTGGAAATGGGATAGCATTTCTATAGACTTTGTGGAAGAGTTGCCAAATTCCTTCAAGGATCACAACTCCATTTGGGTTATTGTGGACAAACTGACGAAATCGGCTCATTTCTTGCCTATTTGCACTGACTTCAATACGGAGCAGTTGGCGAGGCTTTACGTTTTGGAGATTGTGAAGCTGCATGGTATTCCGGTGTCCATTATATCGGATAGAGATTCGAGCTTTGTGTCAGGATTCTGGAAGAGTTTTCAGCAGGCTTTGGGTACAGAGTTGCACCTTAGCACTGCTTATCATCCTCAGACTGATGGACAGACTGAGAGGGTTAATCAGATTATGGAAGATATGTTTCGGTCGTGTGTGCTTGATTTCAAGAGCCACTGGGAGGATTAGTTACCGCTTGTGGAGTTTACTTATAACAATAGTTTTCAAAAGATTATTGGGATGGCACCATTTGAGGCATTATACGGTCGACCATGTCGATCGCCTGTTTGTTGGATGGAGGTTGAAGAGAGCAGATTCTTGGGTCCTGAGTTCATCAAGGATACTTCTGAGCAAATAGCTCTTATTCGGGATCGTATGCACACTGCTCAGAGTAGGCAGAAGAGTTATGCTGATCGGCGTACTCGTGCTTTTGAGTTTCAGGTTGGGGATCAGGTTCTACTCAAAATGTCTCCTATAAGAGGAGTAATGCGCTTTGGGAAGAAAGGAAAGTTATCACTACGTTTGTCGGTCCTTTCATGATTACGGATCGAGTTGGGGTTGTAGCTTATAGGTTGGCATTGCCGGATAATTTGGATCGTGTACACAATGTGTTCCATGTTTCCTTGTTGCGGAAATTTTTGCGAGATGAGGATCGGTATCCGCATATCGATGTTGAGGAGATAGAGTTGTAGCCGAATGCAACATATTTGGAGCCACCGAGTCGTATTGTCGACCGTAGGGATCAAATCCTTCGTAATAGGGTTATTCCTTTGGTGCATGTTTAGTGGAGTCATCACAATGAGGCTGAGTCTACTCGGGAATAGGAGGATGTCATTCGCTCGCAGTTTCTTGAAATATTGGAAGAAGGTAAGAGCGAATTCTGAGGACGGAATTCCTTTTGTTAGGGGGAAGAATGTAATACTCCTAATTTCAGAAGGATAGTCCTTGTGTTTAATTTATTGTTTTAATTGAATTTTTAATTATTAATTATTTAAATTGTTTAGTTGCTTGTGTGTTGGACTTAATTGATTATTTGATTGTTAATCGATTACATGCTTGTTTGTCTTGTGTTGTTTAAATTACTTGCGGATTGGTTTATTTAAATGGTGTTTTATTTTCTTTTATTATTATGGTTTTAATGGAATTATTTTAATTGGTTATTTAAATTGTATTTTATTTTTTTTAACTTAATTATATTTTAGCGTTTTAATTATTTATGTGGCTTTGAGATTTAAATGTAATTTTAGCTGCTTCATTATTAGGGTTTTATGTTATACATTGTAGTTGGGTTAGAGCCGACTTGTTGTTGGTTTAGGATTTAATATAGGGTTTAGATTAAAACCTATAAATACCTAAGTATACGTCTGCTAAGGGTTACAAAACAAACCTTATTCAGCCTATTCACGAAATACTGTGAAACGGAGAGTTACAAAGAGGAGTACAGAGAGCAACAGAGAGGGAACTTTGAGGGTTTAATAAAGAGGCTCAAGGAGGAAGGAGTGGGTTGCTTCTGGGTTAGCCAAGAGTAACACAAGCGTGGAACAAAGTTGGAAGTTCAGAGACGTGGATTAGAGTATCAAATCTGAAACTCAAAGGCAAGTTTCTGTTCTTACTCTTTCCCTTTAATTCGTGTTCTGTGCATGCCTAGCTAGACTCCAGGGGTTTAAATACATGCTAAAACTGATTTAATCATGCATGCTTAACTGGATTAAAACAGAGGGTATATGTTTTTAGTTTCAGTTTCTTATTTTGAATGGTTGTGGAAGTTTTGATGCATAATTATTGTTTAAGATAAATCTTTACATGTTAAAATAATTAAAATAATTTAGTATGGACGTATGGGACGTAGGTTGAAGCTTAGAGGCCTTAACAATGGAGTTTTAGGGTTTACAGAGGCTGAACGGACGAAGAAGACAGCATCAGCACCAACTTAGCCGACTCAGTTGGAGACTGAGCCGACTAAGTTGGCAACTTAGCCGACTAAGTTAGCAACTTAGCCAACTAAGTTAGCAACTTAGCCTGCTCAGTTGGCAATTGAGCCGACTAAGTTGGACACGACCTGGAACTTAGTTTTAATTGCCCAGAATTGTTTTGGAACCTATTTTAAGTAATCTAATTGGGTTAAATGGACTTTGGGTGGTTCTAAAATGCATAATACACTTCTTATGCTTAGGAAATTTGACAATACGGATATGTAAATAAATTTTTATAAATTATTTAAATGATGAATCAGTATAAAAGTATACAACTTAGCATACTGATAATGGATGGAAAGAACCAAATTGCTTAGCTTAGTTTTGGGCAACATAATGGATTATAATGTAATACCCCTAATTTTAAAAGTATAGTCTCGGTATTTATTTATTTGTTTTAATTGTATTTTTAATTATTTAATTGATTATTTGACTAATTGCTTATGTGTTTAATTAAATTAGATATTATTTGATTATTTGATTATGTGTCTATGTATTATTTGTATTTGTCCATGTGTTAATTATTTAATTAGATTATATGATTAAATGGTGTTTTGATTAATTATAAATTAAATGTTTTTTTTTCTCTTTTATTATTTTATTTTATTTTTCTTTTATGGTTATGGTTAGTAGTAATGGGCCAACCAATTGGATCCATGGACTACTTGGATAAGAGGTTGGATGTGTGTGGATTATTATCCATGGATAGTTATATATATAATATATTGATATATATTATATACATACATAAAAAGGAAAGTAATTTATTAATTAATTTTATGGTAACTTGGGTAGTAATATTTAATCTGATGTACATATTTTATATTTAAATAATAAAAATATACATAGATTTGATACGTGTTATGTTTTAAGTTACTTTATAATATTATGGTAACTTAAGTATTATTGGATAATCCATTAATAAATAATGGAATGTGTATAATTTATTTATTTAATAAACATATACATAAATTATATACGTAACATATTTTACTTACCTTTTTAATATATATAAAAGGGAAGGTAATTTATTAATTACTTTTATGGTAACTTGGGTGGTAATATTTAATCTTATGTATATGTTTTATATTTAAATAATAAAAATATACATAGATTTGAATACATATATTTTTTAAGTTGACTTAGATTGGGAAAAGGGTTAGGGTTATTTTATTTAACCTATAAATATATAGCTATAGGTTGTAAAAGGGGGTTAGAAATATTCACGTGATATATTCTAGAGAGAGAGTTAGAGAGGGAAGGAGGAAAAGGAAGGAAGGAGGAGAAAAACCCTGTAGAGAGAAAATCAAAGAAGAAGAAGTTTAACTTTCGATCCGAAAGTTTAAGGCAAGTTCTTTTTCTATCTCTTTCCCTTTGATTCGTGTTTCTATGCATGCCTAGGAAATTTCAGGATTTATTAAACACATAAAATTAAATAATTATGCATGTTTAATTGGATTAGAACATAAGTTTTATGAAATTGGTTCATATCTGCTCTTGTGTTATGAATTGATAAATGCATGATTTTGATTTGATTTCCGATGTGAATTTTTATATGTTTACATTATGTATTTTTTCATATCTGTGGAATAATGGAACGTAGAAACATGCCTAGGATTCCTGAACATTAAATAAGAACTAGGTTTGGGTTTAAATAAATTTAAATAGACTCAATCATAATGATGCTTGCTATTTGAATGTTTTAAACAAACGAATGAATTTAATCTTTTAATATGTTTAAGCAATTGAGATTAAATGTGTAGGATAAATTGGATACGGAGAATGCTTATTTGACGGTATAATAAAATATCACCATGTATAAGATTTAGTTTGTGTAGGACATATGATATAAGAAGTTATAAGAAATAATAAGTCATTCCTATTTTGTGATAACTTGATATCATATTATCATAGTTATTTCTGGATTATTTAATATATTTCCTTAATCGTTACATCAATTGTTATATTATGTGGTTTAATGCACCGGTATGGGACGATGGCATTCTAGGGATGGATTAACTTATCAGTTAAGTCCTACTTATATTATATAAGGGAATGGATTAATTAAAATGTTAAGTCCTACTTATATTCAAGTCAGGTCAGCTGAACAAATTGAATGACTTATGGAGGATTAATTTATACTGGATAAGACGGTTACTAAATTATATATATATAAGTATGGTGCCATGATATGAGCTTGAGTCTCAGGATCAGTGGTTAGGGTGCGTATATTGCCATGGATGTGTAGCTAGATATAATGTAGTTGTGTACCCTGGTAGGTCTAGGTACTCATGCCCACTATATGTTCATTTTGCGTGTTGCCTACTATTTAGGTTGAGACAACCCTATAGTCTAGTGAGGTTCCTTTAGTGTGTGTGTGTATATATATATATATACGGACTACTAGTTACTGTTGGATTGACTAGGATGTATACGTGTATCGGATCTCTGCTTGGACTGTAGTAGAGTAGAACTTGTTTGTGGGCCTGACCCACCATTATTTTTCAGGTGTTCGTCAGGGGTAGAGGTTGTTCGTGCTGAGCGAGGATCAGTCTACTTCATTCTTCTGATGCTACATAGGAGTTCCTTTATGATTTAGTTTCTTGATTTAGATAGTTATTGCTGTCATTTGTTTAGTTTGGATTTTCTAGGGGTCCACACAGTATGGATTCCCGAGTTGTATTTTGGAGGATCAGTTGTATCAGAAGAGTTTAGTAATTAATGGAAATATATTCATAGGTTTATTATTAGATTATCATTTTAGTTTCTTGTCAGCATTTTATTTATTCTTCTTTATTCTTTTGTACTCTGTGTTCGTTTATTATCAATTTGTTTTGATATCCTCGGGTATTCGGGCGTGGGTCTGGCCAACCCGCATTCGAAAATCCGGGGGTATCACATATAATAAGATTATAAATCTTATATTGGATGCATGATAGATCATTTTATGTTTAAGGTTTGAACTATGCATGCTCTAGATGTTAATTGTTGGAATATCAAATTTTCTAGTGCAATTACATGAATTAATGCTGGGATTTATATTACTGAAATTTTAAATACTTGTCTGTAATGATATGGATAATGGTGGATTGTAAATTACTAGCTTATTATTAGGTCTTGTAATTTACATGGATATGGAGGATTGTATGCACCGGTATGGGACGGTGATATACTAGGGACGGTTTAGCTTAAAACGCTTAAACCTACCCTAATGGATTAAAGAATGGATTAAAAAATATTGAATCCAAATTGTGATTGAGTCAGATCAACTGCGACTAAGTTGAATGGCTTCCTGGATTAATGGATGGTAGTTAAGTCATATCAACTGAATAAGTTGAGTGGCTAACTAGTTTGTATATTGTATGTCATCTTAATAAGTATTTGAATGAAATACCCTGGTTTTGGATGGACTTTATATATATGTTTATGGTACCACGAGATGAGCTTGAGTCTCAGACTCATTGGTTAGGGTGCGTATATGCAGTGGATGCGTAGCTGGTTAAAGTAGGTTGAGGTGTACCCTGTTAGGTCTAGGTACTCATACCCAACTTTGGGTACGTTTTCTCATGTTGCCTTCTATTCAGGTTGAGACCCCTACTGTAGTCCAGTGAATGTCCCTTAGTGTGGATATATATATGTATGGACTAGATAAATATTGTTGAGCTATCTAGGATGTATCGCGTATCGGATTACTGCTTGGATCGTAGTAGAATAGGACTTGCATGTGGGCCTGACCCACTCTTTATTTTTCAGGTGTCCGTCAATTCCAGGGTTAGAGCTTGGACGTGCAGAGCAGATACAAATATTCATTCCTCCGACTATGTAGGAATCTTTTCTATGTTTTACTTTAGATTCTATTTCAGATATTTTAGTTTCTATTGGGTTTTAATAAGGGGTCCACTGGATGGATTCCCGAGTTGTAAACTTATGGAGTTTTGGATTAACGGATTTAAATAATTATGTTTTGAGGATTTTTATTCTAGTTTCTTTCAGCTTATTATTTTTATTTCTTTAATTCAATTTGTATTCCGTGTTTGTTAAAATATTAATTGTTTGATATTCCTTCGGGTTTGGGCCTGGGCCTGATCAACCCGTGTCTCAGATCCGAGGGGTATTACAATTTGACTCTTAAATCCATTGTTCATAATCCTAAAGGAAGGGGTAGCTCACATTACTCAATTTTTCCAATGGAGGAGCAAATGATGACCATGTAGGGGACCTTGGTCACATAGACCAACAAGGTATCCTCCACGCTAATGTGCATCATGACAATATTCAAGTACCGTTAGGTATGCCAAGATCTTTCATTCCACAACAAGGCCAAGTTCCGTTGGGAATACCTCGGCCAATTTTTGCTCCACAACCTCCCATTATGCAAGGCCATCAAGGTGTTCGTGTAACACCACCAGTTGTGAATCCTTCCATTGCTTTGCGTGATCATTATGTGCCAAATGAATATAATGCACCTACATGCATTCAATTACCCCCATTTAGAGCACATCATTTTGAAATCAAACCTCAAACCATACAAATGCTTCCCAACTATCATGGACTTCCAAGTGAAGAACCTTATAAGCATTTGAATAAGGTTCTTGAAGTGTGTTCCACCGTGAAATACACGGATATGCCAGAAGAGGTCTTAAGACTCAAACTTTTTCCTTTTATCTTTAAAGATAAGGTGAAATATTGGTTCAATAATCTTAGGCCTTTTTCGATAACTTCTTGGGCAGAAATGCAACAAGAGTTCTTGAAAAAGTACTATCCAGTTTCAAAGACCAATGCTATGAGAACTTCTATTTGTGAATTTTCTCAAGAGGAAGGGGAATTGTTTCATAAGGTATGGGAAAGATTTAATGACTTGCTTAAGAAGTGTCCACATCATGACATTCCTAAGTGGCAATTAGTCCAATACTACTTTAAAGTTTGCCGGATAATTAAAAATGAATGGTAGACGCATCCATTCTTATCTTGTTAAACATGAAAATGATGTTTGCCAATTGTATGAAAGTATGAGTAAGAATTCAATGCATAGATCCTTGTCCTCTAAAAATGGTAAAATTCTAGGTAGAATGAAGAATGTCGGCTTGTATTAAGTTGACAATTCCAATGACATAGCCACCGAGGTGAAATCTTTATTTCAAAGGTTTGATCAATTTTTAATCAATCAAAATTCGGTGAATCAAGTGTCTTCCTACCCTAATCATGTTCATCATTCATCTAATAAATCATGCATGACTTGTTCTAGTGTCTTACACTCTACTTCCAATTATCCACATGGACATGTGTAAAGTGAATATCATGAATAAGTTAATGTTGCATTTGTTAACTAATGGAATAATCCCTATGGCACACATTATAATTCCGGGTGGAGGAACCATCCAAACTTCTCTTGAAAAAGCCAAGGGAAGGCTCAAACCCTCCCCAAGGTGGTTTTCAAGGCAAGTACGTTCCGCCCCAATGTAAAGCCAATGTTCCCAAGGTTATAGATCATCTTTTCAATCACATGGAAATTAATTTTCCAACTCTCATTTTCCGAATCAATCATCTTATTCTCAAGGAAATTCTGGGAGTCCCGCTTTTGAGGAAAAAATGTTGACCGCTTTGGGTACTCTAGAGGCAAACACTCAATTGATTCATTCCCATTCTCAATCTATTGCTAAACTAGAAACCAAAGTCGGGCAAATAGCTAGTACCTTGAATGTTAGAGAGAAAGGGAAGATGCCTTTGAATGCCCCATTAAAGCAACAATTTGTTGTGGAAACCAATTCCTCATTGGAAGGTCACACAATCGAGCATGTCAATACGGTGACAACCTTGAGAAGTGGAAAAATTGTTGACAACCAAGTTGGTGTCCAAAATGAAGAGAGTAAACCAGTGCAACCGAAAGTTGACACCGGTCCCGTTTCATATTTTATTCCTCCTTCATTGCATGAGCATGATCATCTTGTTGAAAAAGTGTTGAAAAATGATTTGAACAATGGTTTGAAAAATACTTGTGTTGAAGATGTTGTGAAAAATAATTTTGAAAAGGTTTTTGGGCCAAAGGCTCCATTTTCGGACGCCTTGAAAGGATCCATCTCTATTGAAAAATAAAAGACCAAAGTGAATGAAATCATTGAAGTGTTTAGCAAGTGAAGATCAATCTTCCACTCTTGGATGCAATCAAACAAATTTCGGCTTATGCCAAGTTCTTGAAAGATTTTTGCACCCAAAAGAGAAAGAACAAAAGCCAAGCACCAAAGAAAGTGGTCTTGGCCTAACAAGTAAGCTCTATTTTGTAACACAACACTCTCCCAAAGTTTAAGGACCCTAATTCACCTACTACTTCTTGCATCATTGGTGACCATGTCATTAATTGGGCTCTTTTAGATTTAGGAACAAGTGTTAACCTTCTTCCGTATTCGGTATATGTTAAATTAGGCTTAAGAGACTTGAAACCGACGTCGGTAGTTTTGCAACTAGCCAACCGATCCATCAAAAAGTCCTGGGGTATTATTGAGGATGTGTTGATCAAGATTGATAAGTTCTTCTTCCCAGTCGATTTCGTAGTCATAGACACGGAACCGGTCCCAAATCCCAAGAGCCAAATTCCTATTATCCTGGCCGTCATTTCTTGGCAACCGCAAATGCCAAAATAAATTATAGTTTAGGAATAATGAAAATCTCATTTGGCCACATGAAAGTGAAGTTGAACATCTTTAACCCAACCCCGAATTCAATGGATAAACATGAAGAGGTTTTTGTTGTTAAAAAATGTCTTGACAATGAACTTGAAAAACATGAGTCTTTGCTTGAAAATGGAATTTCCAAAAGTCCATCCTCTAAAATGATTTCTAAGAAAGTTGTTTCAAAAATAAAGTTCGAAAGGGCATGGAAGCCCAAGAATTGCATAGACTAAGGACCGTCAATCTCCTTTGAGTCAAATCCGACAAGTTCTTTAGGGAACAATTTGTTGGGTGAGATTCAAAGTGCTTTTCACCCCATCAAGGAGGGGATGCACAACAAGATTTTTTATCCGGGCTAAAAGAGCTCAACGCCTTGCTAGAGACGTTAAACACTAGTGCTTCGTAGGGTTTACAACCCTATTCCTCCCTCATTTCTATTTTGCCTTTCGTTTCTTGTGTCGTCTAGATATGTTCTAGGTTCATACACATTGTTAAGGACTTTGATTGAGAATGCTTGTACTTTCAGTTTCGAATTAGACATTTAGTGTCTGTTCGATCGATCTGAGAAGAAGTCAGATCGATCGAACAATCATCTCTGCATCCAATCATTTCTTTGTTCCATCGTGCATAAATTTCCTGCATATTTCACCTCTCTGTGTATCGTGCAAAATTCCTTCCAGATCGATCCAATTCCTTCTCGATCGATCCAGCTTTCCCTGGGATCGATCTTTATTCCATACTTAGAAAAAATTTTGGACCCATGAAAAATTAGCTCTTTGTGTATCGTTCGAACATGTCTGCAGGTTTTCACCTGTTGGATTGATCGAGCTTCGATCGATCTACGTTCGATCGATCTGGATGCTTCCTATTGACTTTGACTTCTTTTTGAATTTTAATTTTAAAAAAATAAAAAATAAAAAAATCCTGTTTTATTTTTACTTTTATTTTTCAAAATCCAAAAATATTTTATTTTATTTTCCAAAAATATCCAAAAATATTTTGTTTTATTTTCAAAAATTCAAAAATACCGTGTCGTTTTGTGCATTCGATCGATCTCAGTTCCTTCATGATCGATCTGAGTTCTATCGATCTGATTTCCAAGAGATCGATCGAACTCATCGGAGATTGTTTTTAAAAATATGACCCAAGGGTCATTTGGATCGATTTCAACATCGATCTCGACCCTCCCTCTCTTCCACCGCTGTTCCATCTTCTTCCCAACCTCCGGCAAGTCTCCGGCAACCTTCCAAGCTTTCCAAACTCAATCCCGATCTCATCTCTCTCCGATCCGTTCTCTCCTCTCGTTTTGGGTAAGTTTTTGAGTTCTCTCTTTTGATTTTTGAGTTAATTTACCTGCTTTACATGTTGCCATACAACTTCCATGTTTACTTGTTCCAATTTTTGAGTTGTTGAGCATGTATGTATATATATATATGTGTGTGTATATATTGTTGTAGATATTTATTTTGTTCCGATTTCAATTTCGGGGGTCACGTGCCAACTTAAGTGACCAATCTTGACTTGTTGAGGTATAGAGGGGCCTATAAGCTTACTGGGGTGCCCCCCGTGTTGTCCACGTCACAGATCTGTGACTATTCGAGTCTTTTACAGAGTTCAATCGATTACACTCTTTCTCTAATCGATTAGAGAAAGATCAATCTCAACCATATCCTGATCGATCCAACTTGGATCGACATGATCGATCGAATTTCAATGTTTTGCATATTGATGCCCTTGCACCCTTTATAGTGTTCATGCTAGTTTAATTATGCCCAATGCCTATGGTTTCCACATTGGATGCATTCCATACTTGTAATGTTGAACATTTGATGTCTATCCTTGGCTGCATTATAACTTGCATAGATTCATGTGATTTATTCTGAGTTGTATATCCTAATTTGACAAACATGTTTCTATTTGTGTGCTTTCAATTCTATATCTCCTATACTATTTTCTATACTGACTACTATTTCAAGTGTTTTTCTGTTTTGCAGACCATGGCTCGAGTCAAGACTGTTGCCCACAAGTAATATGAGCATAAAGTACGGCAGCGAGTAAAGGAGCCTGAGGAGCCAGCTCTAGCTCAGTCCGAGCGCTCCGCCTCTTCTACTTCTGTATCTTCATCTTCTTTATCGGCAGATGAGGCTGAGCATGTACCACCTCCGTCACCACCACCAGCACTGCCCGGCCAGGTCCAAGATATACCTATCAGGAGATATTCACGCCTTACGGTGGCGTATGAGTCTGTCTTTAACAGTGTTTTCTTCTCCCGGTCGATTCTGACTAGGGCAGCTTATGATGATATTGACCGCCATGGCATTTCAGTTATTCTTGCCCCTAGTGACCTACCCAGTTTACCCACGGCTCATCCGGTTGTTCTACCAGAACCTCCGGCCGGCCCCGAGTAATTTATCGGAGTTGCGGACCACTATTGATGGCCATCTCATCTATATCACAGTCGAGACATTGGCCACATCCTCTCGGTGCCCATAGGTCTGCCCTCTCGACCTTGACTATCATATCCTCAGGAGGACATTTGACGTAGACATGGCCTTTGCTCTGACCGGCCATTACAGTGATGGCGAGACATTCGCCACCCGGACTTATTTGTCCGATGATTTATAGTTCTTTGACTCGGTCTTGTACCGAAATGTATTTATGGCGGGCCATAAGATTCAGCACCATTCAGATTTTCTTGCTGCCCTCTATGCCTTTTATACAGGCCATTGGTTTTCTGTTCCTACTCTTTACTGGAGTGTAATGATGAGGCTGTATGCGAGCTACATCAGCAAGGCTAAGCTCGGGCACTCCACCTTCTTTCCCTTCACACATCTGATTACCCAGATCCTTCGGGACCAGCACTATCCTTTTCACCCGGCGGAACATACTGAGTTAGGGGCTTGCCATTATGGCAAGAAGGTTTGCAACAAGAGCTACAATGCTTTGATAAAGAGTCTTAAGAACGAGGTCATATTGGCGGTTGAGGAAGCAAAGTTAGCAGAGATGGAGGAGGCAGCAGCAGTAGCAGATGATCCAGCAGACCCACCGGTGGCTGCAGATGAGCATATGGATATTGACCTGGAGCGAGAGCCTCTAGCAAAGTCACCACATCACTCTCCGGCAGGGTCACTAGTACATTCTCAGGAGCAGACTCAGGATATACCTCAGTATTCTGAACCAATCATCCCTGACGCTCCAGCTCAGACACCCAGCCTAGGAGAGCATATCCAGACCTTGGAGGATTCGGTTGTCTCTCTCCGAGCGGACGTTACTGCTCTCCGCACAAACATCTTAACTGCACTACAGGGCATTTCCAGAGACATCTAGAGATCACGGCCCGCTAGACCGACTTCATCTGCTTTATCTCTATATATCTTCCCTCATTTTATATATGTGATACTTGACTATTATTTTGATACTGTCCTTATATTTTTGCGGCCATTCTGTTGACCTAGACACTGTGTTATACCTTATACTGCTTTTATTTTCTTTATCATATGCATGTTATTTTTAGATATCAGGTTATTATATTGATATATTTATCTGTGATTAACTCCATTATCAGGTACATCTCAGTGACTTCAGTGAGAGAGTGCTGCCTAAATTTTTTAGGACCATCCTAATTTCTCTCTCTTTACTTCATTTCCTATCCCACTTACACTTGCATGTTCACTGTGCACTGTTATTATCGCCTTTGTTATCTGATGAGCTTTTATCCCAGTGCCATCTTTTCAGGACCGTAGTCAATCCTAAGTTTAGGGGGGTTGTACCACCCACTTTGGATACTTGTGTCCCAGCCATTCCTTGCCTTAGCTGCACTGGTATATTCTTTCCTTTTGTTCTTTTTTCACATTGAAGACACTGTGCCATTTAAGTTTGGGTGTAATGGATGTTCTCTGCAATGTTTGTTTTCAATTCAAAATTTTGAGCATGACTTATGTATTTAAGGGATTTTCTATGATTAGTCCATGACTAGCTATGATTTTGATCTTTTGAGGATTATATTGCTTAAAATTTAAAAATTGTTTGACTTGAGAGTCCAATACTCCTTGTATGCCCTGTGGATGCCATTTAGGAGTAAATTTTTCGAAAGATTGATATCTTATTTGCATTTGTAGTCCACATCATCCTAATTTTGTGATTATTTTGAGATTCACTCTAGGATTCTACACTAGCACAGGCGCACACTAACATTCATTTATAGGGTACATGCTTTGTTAATTATTGAATTCGTCACCAATTTACTTCCCCAATTAAAGCAAGCCAATAATGTTCCATTGCCATGCCCACACAAACAAGACAAAGTTATCTGATTACCATCACCCACTGGAACATTTTAAATTGCAAAAACAATGAAGCCCTTAACCTGCCTTGGACACACTTAGTTTGGTCCAAAAATTCAATACCCAAGCACTCATTCACCTTGTGGGTAGTCATACAGCAGAAACTCCCAACCCTCAATAGAAGGTGCACAGCTTACATGTATGTCACACTATGCATCCTCTGTAACTCCCAATTGGAAAACCACAACCACCTGTTCTTCGAATGTGACTACACAAAACCCTTGTGGACATTTCTCCAAGCAAGATGTGGGTTCCACATCCAACCATCCTCATGGCCTTACCTTATCAAGTGGGCATCACAACATTGGCGTAGCAATTCAGGATTCTACAACAACTCAGCTTCAAAGATTGCTTTGGTGGCACTTATCTATAATATATGGATAAAGCGCAATAGAAGGATCTTTCAGAGGAAGTTTTTGTCCCAAAACACACTGCTTCATCAAACACTAGACACGATCAGGCTAAAACTCACATCCACATCATTCACGGATTCGCCAAATGCATGGCGTCTTATCGAATAATAGGACCTCCCACCATCAGTTATTCGTCCGCTCGCCAAACCACCTGACCCGAATTGAAGGGAAAAGTGGGAGTAGGCATTATCTCCATCATCCATGTTCACTACTTAGTGTTTTAACTAGTAACGCATTGGGTTTGTAATTTTTTTGTTGTCTCATGTTTGGTTAGCCTGGTGTCACGCCCCGCTTATGGAGATTGTGCCACGCAGGCGACACGCAAACGCTAAGGAGGACGTTGCATGGTAAGTGAAGTTTCTAAAGTCTTCCGGAGTTGTCTAGAGTTGTGTAGAAGATTCTAGATATGTGTAGTATATTCTAGAGTTCTCCAGAATTGTGTGGAGTAGTATGGAGAGTTCTAGAATGTTGTAGATACTTGTGGATAAGTATGGAAGTATAAAGAAGGTGGGAGAAGATTCTAGAGAATCGATCTCCACCGTTGGTTGGAATGAATCCTAGCCGTCCATTAGGGATGGGGATGCCTATAAATAGGAGTAGGACTTCATTTTGTAGGCAACAAGTCCTAGAGTGAGTCTTGAGAGCCTTGTAGAGAGTTTGAGTGCTAGCCTTGTACAAAACATTCTTTGAAGTAATAGAACTGTTCTTTCCTTGCCAACTTAAGTGCCTTAGTATGTGTGAGTGTGCAAGCCAAGTGAAGAAAGAGCGAGGGCCACTACAACACTAGTAAGCACATGAAAGGAGTGTGTTGGCTAAGGTGCTGCACGGGAGCAGCTAGAGTGGTACTGAAACTCTAAACCCGTGACAGTTGGTATCAGAGCAGGTTCATCAAGGGAGCTTTGTTGGAGTAGACATGGCTAGCGGAGGAGATCACCAAGTCCACGTCTTGGAGCAGAGCTTGGAGGAGAAACTTGCCACGCACTTGGTCTACACGGAGACCAAGTTTAACAGGCTCAAGAGAAGGATGGCGGAGCTCTACGAGCTAATTGATGGCATCGCCAACAAGGCATGAGAGTAGGAAAGGGACTTGCATGATCGGGTAGACGACTTGCGCGTGGAGATTGCCAAGTGTAAGAAGGAGTTCTCCCAGGCGCGCGAGGTGAAGGAAGAAGAAGGCGCCAGAGCCCAAGGAGTATGATGGGGCAAGGAATGCGCGCCAGATTGACAACTTCTTCTGGCACATGGAACGGTACTTCGAGTGCATGGAGATCGAGGATGATGAGGAGGAGGTGCAGATAGGCACTTTGTACCTCACCGACACTGTCGCTTTATGGTGGAGGCAGTGCTTCACCGGTAGAGACGCAAGAGCGGTTGACACATGGGAGGAGTTCAAGAGGCAGCTCAAGAGGCAGTTCTACCCTGAGTGCGTCGAGGACCTTGCCATGATCAACCTAAGGCGCCTGAAGCAGAAGGACAGCATAAGGGAGTATGTGAAGGAGTACTCCAACTTGATGCTGGAGATCTCAGAGATGCCGGAGCGGCAACACCTGTACTTGTTCATTGATGGGTTGCAGTCTTGGGTAACCACAGAGCTAAGGAGGAGGGAGCCTATAGACTTGGCATCTGCAATGGCTATAGTGGAGCGCCTTGAAGACTTTAGGCGTGATGATAAGAGGGCCACGTCTCCCAGGAGGGACCACGGCAAAGGTGAAGGAGACCGGCGCTTCAAAAAAGGGGGCTCGCTCAAGTCCAGTGATGATGAGCACAGCGATGACGAGAGACGCCCACGTCATGACAAGGGCAAGCACCATAGAGAGAGGTCCAAGGTTAGTGGCAAAGGGGAGCACCGTGACAAGGACAAGTGGGAGCCGCCAAAGTGCTACTTGTGCGAAGGGCCGCACCTATTGTAACACTACCCAACAAGAAGATCATGAGTACCCTTGTGAAGAATAAGGGCAAGGGTATGATGGACAATGCTGGCAGTGATGAAAACAGGTGCATGGGGGCTATGCAGATGCTGAGTAGCATGATGTATGACACCAAGAAGAAGGGCAAGGCAAAAAAGGTAGCTGGGGTGCGCTATGTGGATGTGCAGGTTGGTGGCAAAGCCGTGCAAGCGTTAGTGGACACGGGCGCCACACACAACTTCATTATCCCGGAGGAGGTGCAACGACTTGGCTTGGAGATGCACAAGACGGAGGGCTGGATCAAGGCCGTCAACTCCGAGGAGGCACGCGTGAGTAGAGTGTGCAAGGAGGTGGAGCTATGCATGCAAGGATGGAATGGCAAGGCCGACTTCTAGGTTGCGGAAATGGACGACCACGACATGGTGTTGGGGCTGGAATTCATGGACAGGAACAACGCCGCGCCACTACCATGCCTTGGTGCCTTGGTGCATTAATGATACTTGGAGGTGAAGAAGGCAATGCGACATGCATGGTGTCGCTCGTGGGCAGGAAGGAGAGTCTAGAGGTGGCAGTCAACACGATGGAGCTCATGAGGACCTCACATCTCCCGAAGGGCGCTCGTACGTTTGGGCCAAGGACATATGCGCAAGTGCTGATGACCTGCGAAAGGCTGGGTCAGCTGAAGAAACCGTGACGAGGGCGTCACAGAAATGGGTAGGGGAGAATGTCACGCCCTGCCTATAGAGGTTGTGCCACGCAGGCGACACGCAGACGCTGAGGAGGACGCTGCATGACAATTACATGGCAAGTGGAGTTTCTAGAGTCTTCCGGAGTTGTTTAAAGTTGTGTAGAAGATTCTAGATATGTGTAGTATATTTTAGAGTTCTCCAGAATTGTGTGGAATAGTATGGAGAGTTCTAGAATGTTGTAGATACTTGTGGATAAGTATGGAAGTGTGAAGAGGTGGGAGAAAATTCTAGAGAATCGATCTCCACCGTTGGTTAAAATGCATCTTAGTCTTCCATTAGGGATAGGGATGCCTATAAATAGGAGTAGGACTTCATTTTGTAGGCAACAAGTCCTAGAGTGAGTCTTGAGAGCCTTGTAGAGAGTTTGAGTGCTTGCCTTGTACAAAGCATTCTTTGAAGTAATAGAAGTGTTCTTTCCTTGCTAACTTAAGTGCCTTAGTATGTGTAAGTGTGCAAGCCAAGTGAAGAGAGGGCGAGGGCCACTACAACACTAATAAGTGCACGAGAGGAGTGTGTTGGCTAAGGTGCCGCACGGGAGTAGCTAGAGTGGTGCTGAAACTCTAAACCAGTGACACTGGGCTAACTTACAATGTACTTCTTTTTCATCAATAAATTTATCTTTATCTTTCCAAAAATAAATAAATAAATAAATAAATTCATGATAAAATCCCTTCATGATATATTTTATTACAAAATTTTTTTTTGACTTATGAAAGGATCAAATAGTGCATTTGTTGTTGGAAGCATGACTATTGCTTTATGATTCTGTATTTTTATTAATTACTACTTCTTCAATCTTATTGATCCGCGGACCTTGTATTTGCTTCTCGTGATGGTCTGTAATGACCCATGTGCATTATACTTGAGCTAAATGATATTGAAAATGTCTCTGTGAGCTTGTGAAACATTATAGTAAGACTTAGTGATTGTCAGTATAGCGTCCATAAGCGAGGAATTTCTTTTCACGTATTGATTTTATTTATTTGGCTGGCATTATATATATATATATATATATATATATATATATATATATGTTACATTCTATTTATGTTACGTGAATAGAATAATAAATAGAAGGGTAAATTACATACACAGACATCCCCTCAAGTTTGGTACTAAGTGAAAGTAATAAAGTCTAATTAGTCTATCTATATAATATTTTGTCCAAATCTCAAAACTCAAAAGAGGTCAGCATAATTTACACAATATCCTTATTTATATATACATATATAGTATTTAAAAGTATGTTTCTTATTTCAAACAATGTATCCAAAATGAGAGAGAGAGGGGGGTGATGAGCTTCGCCTACATGTACTGCCCTTACCACCACACATTTCAAATTGAGAGTTGAAATGTTTATCCTTACTCGTATATTTTGTAGCTATGAACCCAAATTTCACTCATTTAATAAGAAAAATTATTTGTGAACGTTTTCGTAATTTAATAGTTGGGTTGCTCTATGTTATATTTAAGAGTCCGATTTCGAGTCTTCACACTTCTAATTTATAATCTAACATTCTTACTCTGAAAAAATAATAATAAGAAAAGTTATCCGGGCTTAATTTGAATTCATGTTTAACATCATTTTGCTTTGTTCATGACTTATACTAACCTACATGGGTTGTTCATGAACCGATACAAGACTATATATATAAAAACATGTTTATAAGCTTATATGAGCCCTACAAGAGTTTATATTGATGAATATATTCAAGCTACACGAATTTATGTTCACGGGCATACACTAGTTGAACCCAATACTATTTAGGATTTGCTCGTTTACTAAACAAGCTTAAAAATCGAGCTCAACTCTTTTGTTTAGTGAACGAAATTCGATCCAAACCTTAAATGAGACGAGCTCGAATTGTTCATAAACAACTCTGTTTATTTTCTTTTTTCTTGAACAACTCGATTTTTTTTCCTGAAACGACTTTAGTTCATTTGGAGCCCTAACTACTAGGATTTGGAACAAATTCATTAATTTGCTACCACAAGTTCTAATTGAAATTATTTCTCCTTTTTTAAAAAAAAAAATATATTAAAAAAAAATAATAATAATTCTCTTTCAATCCCGTATGTCTTATGCTATGCTGTGTTTGACATGATTTAAGTTGTGTGGAGAGAAAATAAGAAGGAATGAGACCATCTCCAATACAAAATGCTATTTTTGCATGCCAAATCTATATTTTGAGAAGAGCTACAGTGTCAAAATGCTATATTTTAGTAATTTTGCTCCAATGATGTATTTCATCCAAAATGCTATTTTTTGACACAACAACCATTATTTTTCAACTACTATTCCCAACTACAATTTTCAACAACCAATTTTTTTTTTTTTTTTTTTTTTTGAGTGTTTATATTTTATTTAGCTTATTTGCCTTATTAAAAATAAATAAATAAAAATACTGACATATATATATATATATATACAATCACAAAAGATATATATATACAACAACAGACATATACATATATATACACACAACACTGACATATATATATCACAACTGACATATATAAAATTGGCAGTCAAACACTAAATTGACAGCTCATGTGAGAGAGAAGGAAGAGAGCAATAGCAGATTTGGCACTAGCTATATGTTGTGTTATATTTGGTACAACATAATCAACATTTGGCAAAGTTATATTTTGGCAGCCCATTTGGCATGCCATTAGAGAACCCATTTTAAACCTACATGTTATATTTTGAAAATAGCATCCCATTGGAGTTGCTCTGAACAAATTTCATTTATTCGGTAAAGATGATATAAGGAAAGAGAGGGTAATGAGAAAGATGAACCATCCTTCATCATTTACAAATTTTCATCAAATTAAAAAATGGGCGGAAGACAGGGGGATTATTATAGAAGTTTTAAATTTAATATTATAGTAAATTATACAAGTTTTAAATTATATTACTATTCTCTATAAATTATAATATTTTAAATATTTTAAAACTTTCTCTTTCCTTCTCTCTTAACAAATATAGTAAATTATAAGTTTATTCTCTTCTCTTCTCTTCAATCGAACAAATAAATAAATAAATAAATAAATACACATTATCTTCCTTAAGGGTTCGTTTGATTGGATAAAAATTTATGATAGAAAGTGAAAATGAAAAAAAATTAAGTGAAAGAAATAAAAATTAAGTTTCTACCATGCATTAATTACCATGAAAGTTTTTTTAAAAAGTTATGAGAAAATATTATTTTTTAGTTTTGGTAAGATGAAAGTGAAAAGAAAGTGATTCTACTTGTCAAAGCTACCTTTATATCCGTTAGAATTTAAAAAATAAATATTGTACAATAGATGATGAAAAAAAATTATAATAAAATAAGGCAAACAATTTTTGGAAGTTGGATTATATTTAATTTATGAGGACTCAGCTAAATATCCAATTAGATATTATTATTTTATTTTTTTCATAATCACTATTTACGTCCACCCATGGCTAAGGATTGATGAATTATATTAAAAATATACCAGCTATATATATATATATATATATTTCATAAAATACTAGTTGACAACTCACAAAGAACAACTAACAAGAGAGTTACTCAAAAACAAATACAAACAAAATAGTTGGATAAAATAGGATAGTAAAATAAAACGGACTCCTTCACACGGAAATAATATTTTCGCATGTTTGTAGATGCATAAAATTTCGGATTGAATGCCACAGTTCAATCAGAAGAATTTTATACTCAAACACTCGTTGGGGAAACAATGAGGAGACTTTTATACTCAAACACTCGTTGGGGAAACAAATAATTAGTGAACGAAAGAGAAAAAGAGCATGATCAAGGAAGAACAAAGTTGCAAAGGCTTATAGTGCCGAGAATGATCTGTCTTTTATTTGAGTCTTGCCCTCATATTTATATGTGAACAATGAAATCATTATGGAGGCTTTCCATATCTGGAGCTTAATAATCTCTGCAATTTGTTGGCGTCCATTACTCATAGCCGTGTTGGTCAAGGCTTCAGGTCGGGCTTCCCGGGTTGGGCTTCGCTCATCAGGCCGATTTGGGACTTGAAGCTTCCCTTCGGGCGCTTCAGCTGTTTATTGGGATTGGGCTTATTTCTTCTGCCCAATTTGTTGGGTTTACATTCTTACTTGATTTGAGTACACATGAATTTTTGTGATTGGTGGAGAAATATCCTTCACATTTTGAAGAAAAATAGGAAATCAACAAATTTTCTGCTTCCTGTTTTTAACTTTTTATCCAAACTTCAAAAAAAATAATTTTTTCCTTCTGTTTTTTTAACCTAAGAATATATCATCCATCAATTATTCTCTCTTCATTAAATTAAATTTATTATTATTATTTTTTGTTTCCCCCTACTAAAGAGCATTAGGGTTTTAGTGTTACTGATCCTTTCTTGTCTTGCTCAATTCCGGCTTTGTTTCGGCCGACACAGAGAAAAATAGGTGATGTGCGAGTTGCTGAAGCAAGTGCACGCGCATCCACTGGCCACTGCAGCGTGCGTTAGCAAGTGGCAGTGGCATTGGACTTACATCGGCTGCGGCAACCAACAGCTAGCCTTCAGTGGTCGTTCGCCTCCGTTTGGCCTCTGCTGCCGCAAGGCCTTTTCCTCCGCAACCGCCATTTGGTGATTCCACGAAATCCACCACCACCAAAACTCGTTGGGGGAAGGATAAGGTTCATTTCTCGCCCTCTCTATTCGTTGCAATTAAGTAAATCAACTTCAATATTGAACGCAATTGACCTTAATCTACCTCTT
This sequence comes from Cornus florida, assembly GCF_030987335.1. Classification (NCBI taxonomy): domain Eukaryota; kingdom Viridiplantae; phylum Streptophyta; class Magnoliopsida; order Cornales; family Cornaceae; genus Cornus; species Cornus florida. The sequence goes on along the minus strand of NW_026775579.1, from coordinate 53,672,454 downwards.
GATTTATCTTCGAGTTCAGATTGTTTGCGTTCATCACTTCTTCTTTTTCTGGGTATCAAGTGTTCTATTAACTCCAAACACAAAACCTCATAACAAGTAATTGAACTTATAGATCTGTTGGTACTTTTTTAGATCCATGTCAGCCTAATGGTGTTGGCTGATTGACCTTGGCTAGACATGCCACTGGGTTTCCAATTGAATCATTTTTGGATGGATGATGAACGCCACAAACATATTAATCAGCCTACTGGCCGAGATATGTAGTTAAATCTCTTTTTTACTTCTTGTTTTTGTACATGTGGTGGGGTCCTTGTATATATGTGTGTATTTGAGTCTTCATGTGCACATATATTTGATTTGTGTGTGTAGGAAATAAGACCAATATGCTCTCATTTTTTCAGAGGCTAATCACACATACATGTTGTATAACCCATGTAGACCCTTCTTAAAGAATGTGTCATTGGCCTTTATAGCCTTGTCTTATACGTATATTATATATATAAATTATACTTATGTATGCATGTATGTTAGCTTAAAACGGAGAACTTTGAATCACAAAATAGTGTTAGGTCTGCTCGGAGGCCAAATGCCATGTTTGGAGATTAGAGAAAAGTGACAATGACATGTCACCATCAATTTTTTTGAAGATTGGAATGAGAAAGACAATTGGCTTGCACAACTTAAAGCTATATATATTTATATATTTTAAAGCCTCATTTAAAAATTTAGACTTGTTCGCACCAATAATTGGCCCTCCTTGAAAAACCAGTTCTTATTCTCTCTCTCTACAACTCCTTAGTTGTACTTTAGTTTTAATTAGTTGCACCTTATCTTTCTTGTATCTCTCTTAAATATAGCCTAGATTAGTCTTTCTCTATGTGCAACTCCATGGTTTTAGCCTTAGGAAAGACTTAAAAATAGTATGTAGTTGGTTGGTTGTAATGTGACGGTGATGGTGGCGATGATATATGGAGTGTATTTTGAAAAATATGATGAAAATAATAATGAATATGGAAACAAAGATGTATTGTAATTTTGGTTCCATTGTTACATAAGGCTATTAAAAATGTACGTTAAACACTAATATAGTAATGTAAAATGGCGAGGGAAAGCTTGCATTACAGTAAATTTAATGGAAAGCTAAGTAAATCTATAATAAAACCTAGAGTACAATAAGGTAAAGCTACAACATTAGAGTTGTAGAGCGAGAAATTTAAGGTGAGGTGATGGAGATCGTGAGGGGTTTCACAAATAACTTATGAATAGGAGAAGAGATCTTCATCATCTTCTTATGCTAGCTTTCTTTTTTGACTTTTGTACCAACTATTTTTTATATCCATTAGGGTTTCCTCAAGAATTTGACTACATATATAGCCTTGTTAAGAGGGTTGATCAACTTGGAATAAAAAATTGTAATTTAAAATCTCTATTTTACTTTTCCAATTACTCTTCTCTACCCTCAATACGTCTAGCCTATCTATACACTCTTATCTTTTCATCCTCTTATTCTTTCCCTTTTTCTAGTCTCTTCTAATTTTATCATTCTCATTCCCTTCTTTCATTACTTATTCTACATAAATTTGGTATTAAAGCATACTCATCCTACATCAACTTGGTAGTAGAGCGTACTGCTCCTCCATCGGTCCAGTACACTCTGATACCAAAACTTATGCAAGATCAAAATGCTCTTATGCCAAGTTGATGCAGGGTGTGAATGAAAGAAGTGGATGACAATGAGAAGAGGACATGAGGCCAAAAGAAAAGGGCAGTGAAATAGACTAAGGGGGTGAGTGAGAACTGAGAAGATAAAGTGAATAGTCAAAAAGAGGGTAGAGAAGAGCAAGAATTCGGGAAAAAGTAGAATTAAGGGGGGAAGTCTATATTTCGGTCAATCAAAAGCTGCCCAATACAATAATACGGCCATATATATAGGCAATCCAAGAACTCTAATGTTCATAATAGCTGCTAAAAATATATAAAGAGGTCAAAGCTTCTAAAATACAATGCATATGCCCTATATATAGGCGAAATCTCAAGGAACACTAATGAATAAAAATAAAAGTCGCTACACAAGTTAAATTAGTTGCAGGAGCATCATGATTTGCATCAATTTTTTTTGGCTGAAAAGAACTCTCCTCTGTTGAATAAAGCTAGTAGTACTGCTCAGCATATTCTTGATAAGCATGCCAATATTCGGTGAAGAATTGCTATAAGTAATGAATATCATAAACTTGTTGCAAATACTCATCATAGAATTAGGAGTTCAATGAAGGAGATGTTGTTTTAGTTTGTGTTTGCTCAAAGCATTACCCTAAAAACTACTTCAAGAATTTGAATGTCCAATCTATTTGACCTTAATTGTAAGTTGGTACTCGATGTATATTTAATTGACGTACCATCAAATATGGATATTAGTCCAATTTTTAATGTGAAAGATTTGTCACCTTTAAGCCTCTTCTTTTTCATCCATCGTCTCCTCTTCCAATCATATTCTGCTCATGCCACAGGGTGATTCACAATGATTCCTTGTTTGATAGAAAGGTCGTCTGAACTCAAATTCAACATGGTTTAAAGTGGATAATTTTTGCCATATTAACCTTGAACTTCTATAGTAGTATTTTCTCCGCTATTTTTCGGAATCAAGTTCTTCGTATCCAGGGAGATTAGATGGAGATCGTGAAGGGTTTTGGACCTACGTTAGGTGTAGGGGAAGAAATCTTCTCATGCCAGCTATTGTTTTTAATCTTTCATAGCAGTTATTTTTTATTCTCTTTAGAGTTTCCTTAAGATTTTGCCTGTATATATGGCCTTGTGGAAGAGGAATTATTAGCTTAGAAAAATTCAATAATATTGTGGTTTGAGATCTCTTAATATTATTCTTTCCCATTTTGAATTTTTTTTTTGTATATTATATAAAATTGGCTTTAGTGGATATCTTGAGGCTATAGGTTTTTGTGCAGCTTGTTCTATGCCTCGACCCCCTTTTGGGCGCTCTTGAATGAACACTTATCAAAATATATGTGTGTGTGTGTATAAATATAATTTGTTCAGTAGATGAGAAAATGTCATGCGAACCTCTGACAAATTCTTTAAGAATGGTTAAATGGCTTACACACGACATATATATGTGATCAGCTTTTAGAAATGGGAGGACGTTGTCTCATCTCATATATATATATATATATATGAACACGCATACACACACACACACACACACACACACATGTATATGTTATCTTATTTCACATGGATCATACCATATGCACCAAATTGGAAAGGAAAAGAGATCGAAAGACATGTCTCAGCCTGTAGGGCAATTGGCATTTTCAGAGTGTTAACCATTTGTGTAAAACACTTCGAAAATTGTCTATCATTGCCACGTGTTGTTCACTTCTTTCATCACGTGGCTCAATTAGGGCCTTTCAATTTGGGACCAAAGTGGATGCAATGTGTTTGAAGGCATCTGACAGTTCCCCATCCAGCCATAAGACACTATATTGAAACAATTCCACCCACTAGTTCTTTTCTCTTCTCATATTGGCTTTGCAGTTTATCATCTCTGGCTAAAGCACAAATGAGTATCTTCTGTGAGGTTTCATTAAAATGGACCTTAGCAAACAAGTAACTATCATCTAATCTATTATGAAACATCTTATGCAAATGACAGTGAGACCATCTACTCGCACGCAATGCCCCAACTTGAATGGGACTTCATGGTACGGGAGAGGGCACCTTGAATTTGTCACTCAGCGTCGCCTTTAAAATGCCATTAGTTACAAACTGTTGCTACTACATGAAAGTCTTCCCTATTTATTTTTATGTTGGTACCTCAGCATTGAATGCTCTTTGCCCACCCTTAGAAGTATATCCTCTTTCACACAAGTATTTTTGTATATGAATAAGCACACCTAACATCAACCGTTATTCATTATCCTTTGCAACTCTAAGCAGCTAAAAACATTATGGTTGCTCCATTTGTACTCATTGTCCTTTATGTGGTCCTATCTTCACCATTTTCATCTTCTGAAGAAAAGCAAAGGCTCATCTCTCTCCGTGGAGAAACCAGACAACATTTTGATTTCAACAAATGGCATGTTCTCCGAAGGCTTTTACCCTGTAGATGATAATGCATATTGTTTGGCAATATGGTTCAGTCGAGCATTGTTCTGTGGGAGTCATATTGTGGTTTGGACAGCCAATCGAGATTTAACCAGTTAATTGGAGACTTTCAAATCTCTCCCTACTAATCTTATCTTAACATATGCTTACCGTTTCACTCTTTGGGCCATGAAAACTGTTTCAGTCTATTTGGTGCAATTGCAACTTTGTGACACTGGTAATCTTGTTCTTCATACCTTGGAGGTTAAAATTCTTTCGAGAATGCTTTGATTCACAAATAGATACTCTTCTTCCTCAATAACTGCTCATCAAAAATACAATACTTGTTTCAGCAAGAAGCCAAACAAGTTATTGTTATTCTTCTGGTTTTCACGAGTTATTCGTCAATGAGGATAATGTTCTCCAACTACTTGTCTTTGATGGCGTTGAAACATCCGGAGGTTATTGGCATGTCCCAGGACTGCAACCATATGAAGGTGGAAGGTCCACCTACAGACTACAGTTACAATAGAACTTCAGTAGATTCCTTCAGCAATTTCAAGTCGTCCTATGATTTTGGTGTTCTCTTCTGCTGATGGGCAAAGGGCCTAAGAGAATTGATTGTTGATGCTGACGAAACATTACGGAGTGGTCTGCACTTATGCTGTTGATAGCGGTAGGAGATGCAATTGCATAGTGAGGTAGAATATGGAGAAATCACGGATTGGTCTTATGATTGTACACAATGATGAGGTTGTTTCCATCCAACTCTCTCATGTTGAGTTCCATGTCTATGGTATTCGGTACTCCTCAAATCCCAAATCACACCTTTGAAATTGTTTTTGGTACTACAAATTGGCTATTTTATTCACATGAAGAGTGCTGGGAATGGGTTTTTACACTTCATGTGAAGCCTCAGAACATACTCTTGTACTACAATTACCACCCAATAGTGGAAGATTCTTGTGTGTCTGAATAGAGGTTACACTGGTACTGTCCGCGACTCCACACCACGGTCACTTTGGTGGGGGAGAAATGCATTGGAACTTGAGGAAATGCATCATGGATCAAAGAAACCATACTATACCATGGATGGTGAATATGGCAAGATGGAGCTTCTTGAAATGTGCAGAGGAAAACAGAAATGCAAGACCCACCGTGAGTAAGTCGTGGATGTACTTCTGCGTCATATATGTAAGCGATGACTTCTAAAAAGAGTCATTGTACGTTAATCCTTGGATCATGTTTGGCATTTTGTAAATTTTTGTTTGTTGATCATTTTTAATATTGTTATTTTATTATCTTCTCTGTAATTCGGTCTGCTAGGCCTTTTGCTGCATTTGTAGTTTTTTGGCCGAGTTTATCATATCTATTTAAGTATTTATGGTGTATAAATGCCACTTAGCTGCTATTATGAAACTTGCAATAAAGGCACATATGACAAAACCCATCTTGACACTGTCATCATGTGAAATTGTAATAATTTTGTTTTATTTTATTTTGTAATAAATTGACAAATTTAACCGTTGTTTGGGCTTGGGTCATGACACGCACTTTGATCTACTATTTTGGGCTGAGATTTAATCCTTGTAATGGTTGTGGTGGGCATCCCTTTCGGTCCAAAAACAAAACTAATGTTTTGAAAGCGAGGAGTGCTACAGTAGCGCTCTGGTTGGCTACAAAGCCAAGTAGAGGTCCCACTTTTATTATTATTATTTTAGTTTCTATTATTATTATTATATATCCTATATTTTTAAAAAAATTACAGTCAATCTCATTATCAAGGTGAAGGTTTATAGCCCAATTTTACAATTATATAATACAAGAACATTATTACCCTATGTTTAATATATAACCGTCTCTTTTGTATAAAATTATAGTAAATGGTATTACGAGGCCTTCAAAGTAGAAGGTGGTGGGTATAGCTTCACTTTGGCTGTTTAAATCTTTGTAGATATAAAGTGGGTGTGCGAACCATTTAACATTTGGTTAATCAGTTCAATTCTTATATTTGGTGAATCAATTTGAATAAATTATTATTCACTTTAATTAGAATAAATAAATAAAAAGTTGGGTGAACTACATTAAACCTCTTTTTTCTATCTATGTTTTTCACTAAACTCTCATTTTCTATTTTTTTTTATCACTAAACCCCCCTCAACTATTGCGGGGGGTGATTTAACTAATAGAAGTTAGCGGGAGCTGTTTGGACATTTAGTTTCTCATATATTTTTTAGACAAAAATGTCCCTAATATACCCTCACATATATATATCTATTCCATTATCACTCTTAGCCGCATATCTTCCACCGTTGTAACAACACGTACTCTTTCATCATTATAATATTATATATAATTTGTATCATAATATAATGTTTTATATAATATATACTATTTAATATTATTTATACTATATTTTCATTTCCATCTAGCCTTCAGACCAATATAAATCTAGATTTTTTTCTTGAAATTTATCTGCTATATATATATATATATATATATATATATATATATATATATATATATATATATATTTGAGAATTATATTGTGCATTCATTTATTTGGTTTTTATTGATTTTCATTTTATATAGATTTATTAAAGGGACACTACGAGAAATAATGCCTAATTTTTTTTATTTTTTATATTAATATTTATGCCTACATGTTTTCTTCTTCTTCTTCTTCTTCTTTTTTTGAATATTTCAATATCATTTTTTCTATAAAAAAATAAAAAATTCTTTCCATGTGACTAATGTGAACTTGTCAGTCTAGTAAAATGTTAAAACAAAAAAATAATAGAAGTGTTAATTTCTGTGAATGATGTCGTTTAGATTATTTAATAAATAAAAAAACAAGAGGCAAAGTAGATTTTTAAATAGGCTTTAATAGGTATTTAAGTCAATTTATATTTCAGTTCTCTTTTAACTAACTACCTTAGTTAAATCACCCTCCTTGAATAGTTGAGGGGGGTTTTTTGGCAAAAAAAATAAAAAAAGAGAATTCAATGAAAAACACATATAGAAAATAAGAGTTTAATGTAGTTCACCTAAAAAATTTATAAAATTGTCGAAAGTTGTCTCTTCCCTAAATTGAAATGCTGAGTATCAACTCTATTCACATGAATATGTTTATTAGATTTTTTAATTTTATTTTGACAAATAATAAATGCATTCACGTACCTTATTGAGATTTGAACGTTCACACTTTCTATAGTTTTTGTTTGCTTAGAAGACAAATCAGTAGAAGGTTCAGTGTATGCGTCCCATTAAAAAATTTTATTATCATATTTTATATCTTTAAATTTATATTTTTTTATATTTGTATTCAAAAAATTTTAAAATTATCCTCACTAAAATTATAAAAAAACTATTCTATATAAATTTTTCTCCGATATGAATTCCTAAATCTATACCGGCGGCTTAGTCCACCAAGTAAGTAATCAAAACTCTAATGATAACGATTAGTGGGAACTACAAGCCGTAGTGAGGAACTTAGGATTCAAAAATTTCCTCTAGAATGAGACTTCTAGAATGGCACGAGACCTCTAGAATGTCCTGGCACTCTCTTGTAATTTTATCTCTTCCACGTACACCAAGATTTAACCAGAACGTTCTCTCTCTCTCTCTAAAATAATAAATCACTGTGACAGATCTTTAAAGACTCCCACCCTTTCCCTGCCACGTGCGTCTCCTCCTATAAATTCAACACCCTACTCCCAATGAGAAAATAAAAAAACACACATACTGCACAAAACACACACTCAAAACTCTCACATTGCTTCTATATTTTTCTAAAGATGAGGGGTTCAAAATTTGCTGTGGTACTTTTGATCTGCTTGTTGCAGCTCTTCTTGTTACTCGAACCATCTGATGGGTCATCAGTGCTTCCCTTCGCGGAACGCTCTCCGTTTGGTGGTCTGTGGTCGGATCCTTTCCCGGATCCGTTCCGGATGCTCGAACAGATACCACTTGGGTTGGAGCGGGACGAAAGTGTGGCCGTTGCTCCGGCGAGGGTCGACTGGAAGGAGACTCCGGAGGCTCACCTCATCATGCAGGACGTGCCGGGCCTTAAGAAGGAGGAGCTGAAGATCGAGGTGGACGAGAACCGCGTGCTGCGTATCAGCGGAGAGAAGAAGAGGGAAGAGGAGGTGAAAGGGGATAAGTGGCACCGTGTAGAGAGATTATATGGTAAGTTCTTGAGGCAGTTCCGGTTGCCGGAAAATGTGGACTTGGACTCCGTCCAGGCCAAGCTTGAGAATGGCGTGTTAACTATCTCAATTGCCAAGTTGTCTCCGGATAGGATCAAGGGTCCCAAGGTTGTTAACATTGCCGTCAGAGAAGAACAATCACATGACAAGCTGGATGCCAAAGCTAACAAGGAGACCAAGCAAGAGCTATAAGTTTTTTGTTTTTGTTTTTTTGTTTTTTGTTTTTTTGTTTTTTTTGTTGGGTATGGTGTGTCTGTGTGTCCCTGTGAGACTCCCAAGCTTGCTTCTAGAAGCAAAATGTAGAGACATGTTATGTATTGGGTGAAAATTGAATAAGATTTGCATCTTTCTTCACCAATTAACGGGAAGCAAACGTTTATATAATTAAGGTATAAACAAAATGGTAAACAATTTTTCCACCATTCATTTTGATTATTATGAAAAAAATAAGTCACATTTTAGTGAAGAGAATTAATTTCGATGATTATTTAAAAAATAATAATAATTTATTAGATTTTATATGGAATATTTGAAATCGGGGCTTTCGAGGAACTTGCTACGAAATAAATTGTACGGGGAACTTTTGAAATAAGGACTTCCAAAATGGGTCTGCTGGTTAACTCTTATCATCCATCTTTTTTTTTTTTTTTTTTTTTTTTTTTTTTTTTTTTTTTTGGGTTAAGTGCTCTATCATTAATCATTCTATAAGCAATTAATTTTTGTTACATGCAAGTATTACCTAAAATTACTATTGAAAAAATATATACAAAAGAATAGAAATATTATTGGCAGTACCCCCCATCTCTTTAGTCAATTTAGTTTTTAATACAAGCTCATTTAGTTTTCTTTGTTTTTTTTTTAAATTATTGAGATAGGTGTGAATTTTATATATTCGTTTCTGGATCCATTCTGCTCGAGCAAGAATCAAAATATCAAAATTTGGTTCAATTAGAAATATTTTAATCGGTGCGAATTTGCAGGAGGCCTAGAAACCTCAATATAGTAGGCCCAGTTAATTTTTAATGAATATCAACAAAATAGGCCCAATAAATCGAATTTAGGAACTCGTGCAAAAAAAATCCTCAATTAATTTACTCCCTTATTGTTCAAAAATTTTCTTACTTTTTTCAATTTATACAAATAAGAATGAATCATGATTAATCATACTTTATCATTAACAAAAAGGAAAAAAATGTTATATAAACATATGATTTTGTGGGGTCCACTTCTATTTGACTAAAGAAGTTGGCAGTGCAGCTTATTGAAGAAGCTGCTTGCTGCCCTAAGTAATCCTTGATATCACCACGCCCTAAGTAATCCATGATATGACCTTTTGTGTGGAGAACAAGGTCACGTTTGTGTGGCTTATAAGAGAAGTTAAAATCTGAGCCTATATAAAGCCACGAGTATGTACCACTTTGGATATACTTAATGAAAATTTTTCATTCTCTCTCTTTTCGTTTCTCTCTCTCTTTCTCTCTTTAAAGCTTTGTTCTCATTTATCTTATAATATTATTCTTTCTATATATATATATATATATATATATACATACACATATATTTATTATACCTTATCAGCACAAATTCTATTCATCTGAGATTTGAAAAAGAAGAATCTTTCTCTCTTTCTATCTCAACTATATATCTATTTTGTGATATTAGTTTTGATAGATTGTTGGATTGGTTTGCTTTATCGAAGAAAATAGTATTTCTAACTTCAAAGAGTAAGAAAATTTTAATTATTGATTATTGTTCATAAAATAAATTTGTTCACTTAAATGATATATGTGCTCGCACTATAGTCGATTCTACCACCTTTATTATTTAATGATCTACTAATTATGGTCGATCTTACCACCTTTATTATTTAACAATTTATGGCAAATTTTACCGCCTTTATTGTTTAATAATTTATTCGCTATGGCTGGTTTTACCACCTTTGTTATTTAAATAATTCATATTATGTTATTATTTCATTTAATGTCATTTTATTTATTTATATACTATTCTAAATTATATTTTTATATTGTTACATCTAGTTATTCTGAAAATGTCAAACTTAACAAAGTTGGAATTCGTGGCCTTAGACATATCTGGCAAGTATTATTTATCTTGGATTTTGGTGAGAAGGGAATGAATTTTGATATCAACTAGCATCTAAATGGAAACAAAAGGGGAAGCAAAAGGAAATGAATTTTCTTGATTATGACGAGCCAGTTGATATCACAAATCTGGAAATGAATTTCATTAATCATGATGAGCCAGTTGACATCACAAATCTGGATGTATCATATTTTTTTAAGAACCGTGATGGAAAGATAGACTTCCTGATTGGTGATGGAAATGTCCGCACCAATTAATCCTATTTTCTTTTAATATTTTGTTTTCCTTGTATTAAAGTTTTTATCTTCTAGTTTGTATTAAGGTTTCTTTTGTTATAAATGTTTCTTTTCTGATAAAGAAATTTGCATGAATATGAATGGATCTGACTAGTTCCAAATTAAATGGAGAAGATATATGTTTTGCAGATAGTAGAACGACACACACAATCATTCGAGATCAAAAATATTTTTCTCACTTAACTTTGACAGACGCTAGTGTTAGTATAATATCAGGTCCCATCGACTTGATTGAAGGTTCCGGACGAGCCAATGTCATTTTACCATATGGAACAAGATTACAAATCAATAATACCTTATATTCTACAAGATCTCGGAGAAATCTATTGAATTTTACAGACTTGCGTCGTAATGGGTATCATATTAAGACTGTAAATGAAAGAAATGTGGAATATCTCTGCATTACTTCCATTACCTCATGCAAGAAGCGGATATTAGAAAAACTCCATGTTTTCTCCTCTAGGTTATATTATACAACCATTAGGACAATTGAGTCAAATGCTGTTATACATAAAAAATCGTGTAACCTAAAACTTTTTATGCTTTGGCATGATCAATTTGGTCATCCGGGGAGTACAATGATGCGTCGAATTATTGAAAATTCATATGGACACCTACTAAAGGATCAAAAAATCATCTTACCAAATAATCATCTATGCACCGCCTGCTCACAAGGTAAATTGATTATCAGACCATCCCCTTCAAAAGTCATTATTGAATCTCCCCCATTTTTACAACGAATTCACGGGGATATATGTGGGCCAATTCATCCACTTTGTCGACCATTTCACTATTTTATGGTTTTAATTGATGCCTCAACACGATGGTCACATGTTTGTTTGCTTTCTACTCGTAATGTTGCATTTGCTAGACTTCTTACTCAAATCATCAAATTAAGGGCATATTTTCCTGATCACCTAATTAAGACAATCCGTCTTGATAATGCCGCTGAATTTTCTTCTCAAGCTTTTGATGATTATTGCATGTCAGTTAGAATTAATGTTAAACATCCTGTTGCACACACTCATACTCAAAATGGTATGACTGAATCTTTTATTAAAAGACTTCAGTTAATTGGTCGTCCTTTACTTATGCAAACAAAATTACCTGTTTCTGCCTAAGGTCATGCCATATTACATGCTGCATTATTAGTTCGTATACGACTAACTGTTTATCATAAGTACTCACCATTGCAACTTGTTTTTGGTCAACAACCAAATATTTCTTACATACGAGTTTTTGGTTGTGCTGTATATGTTCCAATTGCACCACCCCAACGCACTAAAATGGGTCCTCAACGTAGACTTATAATTTATGTTGATTTTGATTCTCCATCTATTATTAGATATCTTGAACCTCTGACAGGTGATGTCTTTAAAGCACGATTTGCTGACTGTTATTTTGATGAGATTGTTTTCCCACCATTAGGGGGAGAAAAGGTACAGCAGCAATGTGATCTTACTTGGAATGCCCTGGAATTGTCTCATTTTGATCCTCGTACAAATCAATGTGAACGAGAAGTTCAAAGGATCATTCGCTTGCAAAATGTTGCAAATCAATTACCTGATGCATTTACTGATACAAAGAAAGTGATAAAATCACATATACCAGCTACAAATGTTCCTGCACAAATTGTTGTCCCTGAGGGACCTTCTGTCAATAATGCAGTAAATGCGCTTAAAACATACCTAAAGCGTGGTAGATCAGTCGGTGCAAAAGATATTGTTCCTCGTAAGAGGAAATCACAAAGAAAAGCTGGCACTCCTGAAGAGGCCACAAAAGGAGCAACAAATATTATTGATCAATCTGAGATAATAACATTTGATAAGGTAAAGGCTCTTGATGAGTCTCAGGTACCTAAAAATGATGAAATAATAAATATTGATGAGGCAAAGCAACAGATGATGATATGACCCTTGATGAGGCACATGCTCTTAATGAGACAAATATACCTAAAAATGATGAGATCTCACTAAATTATGAAACGAGATGGAATAGAAATACAATTGTTGTCAACAACATATTCTTATATGTCGTTACTCTTGATATTGATAATGAGGATCCGGAACCTCAAAACGTCGAAGAATGTCGACGACGAAATGATTGGCCAAAATGGAAAGAAGCAATACAAATTAAGCTAAATTCATTAGCTAAATGTAAAGTATTTGGACTAGTAGTCCAGACACCTGAAGGTGTTAATCCTGTCGGGTACAAATGGGTGTTTGTACAAAAACGTAATAAGAAAAATGAAATCGTTAGATACAAAGCCCGACTAGTAGCTCAAGGTTTCTTACAGAGACCTGGTATTGATTATGAGGAAACATACTCCCCTGTGATTAATGCACCCACATTTAGATTCATAATATATTTGGCCGTCACTGAAAGATTGCATATGCATCTCATGGACGTGGTTATAACATATTTATATGGATCACTAGATAGTGATATTTATATGAAAATCCCAAAAGGATTTAAAATGTCTGAAACAAAACCACGTAGTATATACTCAATAAAATTACAACGTTCTTTATATGGATTGAAGTAATCTGGACAAATGTGGTACAATCGCCTTAGCGATTACTTACTCAAAGAATGGTATGTAAACAATCATATTTGTCCATGCATTTTTATTAACAAATCAGAATTTGGTTTTGTTATTGTTGCAGTATATGTTGATGATTTGAATCTTGTGGGAACATTGGACGAGATTGAAAAGACGGCCACTTATTTAAAGAAAGAATTCGAAATGAAGGATCTTGGAAAGACAAAATTCAGTCTTGGGCTGCAGGTTGAACATTTTCCGAGCGGTATTCTCATCCATCAATCAACATATGCAGAAAAGATTCTGAAACGTTTTCATATAGATAAAGCCTATCCATTGAGCTCTCCAATGGTTGTTCGATCACTTGACATCAAGAAAGATCCTTTTCGTCCTCGAGAGGATGATGAAAAACTCCTTGGTCCTGAAGTGCCATATCTCAGTGCGATTGGTGTTATTTTATATCTTGCAAATTGCATAAGACCTGACATAATTTTTCCAGTCAATTTATTAGCAAGGTACAGTTCTGCACCAACCCGCAGACATTTGAATGGAATCAAACTCATATTACAATATCTTCGTGGCACAACTGATATGGGATTGTTTTATTCAAAAGCATCAAGTTCTCAATTAGTTTGATATGCAGATGCCGGCTATGTCTCTGACTCACATAAAGCTTATTCACAAACATGATATGTGTTTACCTGTGGCAGCATTGCTATATCATGGCGATCTATGAAACAAATAATGATTGCAACTTCTTCAAATCATTCTGAGATACTCGTAATTTATGAGGCAATCAGGGAATGCTTTTGGTTAAGATCAATGATCCAACATATTCGAACAACATGTGGTCTCTCATCAATAAAAGAAAGCCCAACAGTATTATATGAAGATAATGCGGCATGCATTGCACAGATGAAAGAAGGGCATATTAAAAGTGACAGGACCAAACACATCTCACCAAAATTCTTTTATGCACATGAACTCCAGAAAAAGGGTGATATCGATATTCAGAAGATACGTTCATGTGAAAATTTAGCAGATATATTCACTAAAACGCTTCCAACTACAACATTAAAGAAGCTGGTGCACAACACTGGAATGCGTCAACAAAGGATCTTCAGAGTTAAACTAATGAGGGGGAGCAATTGATCGAAAAAGTATTGGCATACTGTACTCTTTTTCCTTTGTCCAAGTTTTGTCTCACTGGGTTTTCCTGGCAAGGTTTTAATGAGACAGTTGTAATCTATCCAATACCATTTTCAGATACACAAGGATACTGTACTCTTTTTCCTTCACTAGGGTTTTATCCCATTGGTTTTCCTTAGTAAGGTTTTAACGAGATATATTCTTAGTATAGTACAGTGGACCCCAAGGGGGAGTGTTATATAAACATATGATTTTGTGGGGTCCACTTCTATTTGACTAAAGGGATTGAGTGGCAGTGCAACTTATTGTAGAAGCAGCTTGCTGCCCTAAGTAATCCATGATATCACCTTTTGCGTGGAGAACAAGGTCACGTTTTTGGCTTATAAGAGAAGCTAAAATCTGAGCCTATATAAAGCCATGAGTATGTACCACTTTGGATATACTTGAATGAAACTTTTCATTCTCTCTTTTTTCGTTCTCTCTTTATCTCTCTAAAGCTTTGTTCTCATTTCTCTTATAATATTACTCTCTCTATATATATACACACACACACACATATATTTATTACAAAAAAAAGAAAAAAGAAAAAAAAAAGGTAAACTGTAAAAGGTAAAATGTCAAAATAATCCTTAAATTCATTTATGATTTAATGATTTTCTTTCTAACATAACAATACTCTGCATAATATTATATACATACATACATATTGTCTCTCTTCGATATATCTCTCTCAATTTTATTCAAGCACCTACCAGCCTTATCTTTTATTTCATAGCCATAAATAAATCTAATTATTTACAACATATATTGCTTAACTAGAAACGAATCACATGTTGTATTTGTGCACAAAGTTAATATTTGAAGAAGGAATATGCAAGTGTAAAAATTTGTAATAAAAAATAAACAAGTCCACACAAATGAAAATACTCATAGAATTGATCTAAACTTCCTAATATTGCTTTGAAGTGGCCTCCTCTAAATACAAGAAGTAATTTTTTTTTTAAATCTAATTTTCTCTCTATTTTTCATATACCCCTTTTAATGATTTCTATCTATTTATACTAAAAATTTATAACTCGTTCTTAATTTTTTTCTTGATCTTTTTGGAGAGATTGGAATTGGATTGTTGATTTTTTGGAGTGAGAATACTATGCAATTTCTTGGGGCTTGATGATTTCAGGTGCTCTATTTTAGAGAGATGTACTATCAACGGCACAGAGAAATTTTAGAGAGAAAAAATATTAGAAAGAGATATTATATTTTCCTATAGAAAAAATATTAGAAAGAGATATTATATTTTCTTATAGAATGAGAGTTCTATGAATGGAAGGAAAATATATACTTCTTATAATACTTTTATCTCTATTTGAAAAAGTGTACAAAAAACACCCCTATTCTTTTCACATTATGCGAAAAACAACTCTCAATCAGAAATATGACATAAATTGGTACTATAATACCTATTTTACCTTTTTACTCTTCTAAAAATGTCCATACCAAACCTTGAACTGGTTCAATCTAAAACTGATTTGGGATAAGGAAAGATCGGTAACCAAACGCCCCTTTTCTCCTCCACCTTTCTTCATAGAATGAACTTATGTGATGGCGACTGTAGTTGGATTGAGGGTGATGAGTTGACGTGGCTAGAACCTACCAAGCTTTCTCCATCAACAACCCTTGTGATCGGCGACAATGACAACACCGATCTTCAACCACGCCTAAGAAAGGATGGGGCAAGGCAGCATTACAAGGTCCTCTACCGGTGACGAGGCCACTGTAATGGTTGTTGTAGAACACCAAAAAAAATAATAACAACAAAGGTTTCCGGCCAACACAAACCAACGGAAAAGCCTCTGCACACAGACGAAACCGGCCAGCACGAATAAACGAGGAAATCGACTGTTATAAGCACCGATAGCGATTGCGATGACTATCTCCAACCAATCATATATTAGGAACATTTTCTCAATGGGTTCACTAACAATTTTCGACGGGCGACGACAGCGGCAACGATCAGGATTCTTTGCTCTGAGTTGTCGCCGGAACAGAAGCTCCGGCAAAACCATTATTTTGGTTTCATTGGAAATGTTGGGTCTCTTCACCTTCGGCGACAGCGACCTCTGCAACTATCACGGTGACGGTGAAATAATAGAGCTCTAAGACTTGCACAGTTTTACATTGACCAAAGTTGTGTTCATGAGATTGAAGCCTTCTTCATGGCCATGGAGTGCCACACCACCGTCCCGACCGTATCTTAGCAGTGGAGTATCACACTATCGTCACCGTTACGCGTGCTCACCGATGAGCTTCTTACTCGACGTTCGTTCCATCAAGTAGTGTAGTTTGATTGTTGTTCGTCGCCGCCAATATCTTCAATCTGTGCTTACCCTTGAATCCTTGCTCATTGATCTCTCACAGCCAATCTGTGCTCACCAATCCTCTCACAACTAATTCGGGCTCATTCCAACGACGATAGTGAGTTCAACGGGGACCAAAGATGAATTCAAACCGAAAGTGCTTTGTATGTGGATGATCGTGAAGCTTCTCCAGTGGGTCTTGATACGCCTGTGGGTATTCATTCCGTGGGATTTCTTTTTCTCCTCACTGTATTAGAGTCGAAGATGGGTTTTGGGTACTCGTTTTAGTCATTTCAAATTATATTATTATTTTTTTTATTTATATTTTTTATAAAATGTGTCACTAAGAGCGTTTTAGTCCAATTTTATCATAAATGTGAAGGAGGACCTATTTGCACAACTGTCATAGTTTAGGGGTGTTTTTTGTACGCGAAGGGTGCAATATACACTATAAGCATACTTTAGGGCTATTTTTTGTACTTTACCCAATTAGAAAAAAATGTTTGCAAGAAAGATTATGTTTATATATATATATATATATATATTGAAATAAATAATATTCTAAAAATGATGTACAGATGCCAGAATCTCACTTGACAAACCAAATAAAATATAGTATTATAAAAAAATAAGAGTAAATTGCATTGACATCCTTGAGATTTCGGTCAATGTCACTAAGATGCGGGTCAACATTTTTTTTTAACAATCACACCCCTGTGGTTTTAAATGTCATATTTGCCTTTATATATTTAATTCAATTTATTTACAAAATATTAGCTGTGATAACTCATAATTTCGAAAAACGGGTTGATTAAATCCGCGCACAAAATTAGGAGATATCAGAACAATTAAAGTATTACAAACAAGTATAGATTACAAAAAGAAATAAATAAATAACTCGCTAAAGGAAAACCTATTAAATAATAATTCCATTAATATTTTTTCAAAATTACAACTCGGGAATCTCGTAATTCAAGGACCCCTAAAAACATAATCCAATAATTCAGTCAACTATAAATAAAATAAGTTTATTATTGTACTTGGAAATAAACTGAAAGAATAGATAAGTCCTCCAACTGCGGATCCTCAACTTTGAGACTCAGACCTCTAGTAACCTGAAAGATAAAAATAAAGTGGGTCAAACCCACGAGCAAACTCTCTCTACCAAGTCTCTAAAAACCAATAAATAGATCATCTTTGACCAAAACCAAACGTAATAAAGTTTTTATCGTTAATATACAATGATACACACATATATAAATAATTATATATACTACACTAATTACATCCATTAATAGGTTCATTAAATATCCAAACCCATTAAACAATGATTAAATAATAATCATACCTTAACTAATCCATCATTTCTTTTAAAAAGAAACTCTTTTAACCTTAATCTCATCCTAGTAAGTTATTTAATTATTTAAACAATAAAATATAATTAAAAGAGTATTATATTTAATCCAAAATCTGATAATGATTTTTAATTATTTAAATCACACGACCAATATCTAGGCTTTGACAAATCATTCATATTTTCACCAATTTTGTTTTATTAATAATATAAAATAAATAACTAACATGTAAGTACTAGATTATTCTAATATAAGAATATCTAATCCTAATTCAACTTATACATACAATAACCATAGATGAATTTTAATCATCTAATACACATAGCAATTTAATTATACTTTGGCAAATCAACCATGCCATTATAAATATATTTATTTCTATATTGACAATTCAACCATGTTTCCTTAAGTATAGATATTTATGTTTATTTATGCTATAGCAACTTAATCATGCCTATACAAGTAATTTATTTATACTTTGACAAATCAATCATGCTTATTTAATTTATCTATACTTTGGTAACTCAACCATGCCTATTAAATGACAATTTTGGCAACTCATCCATGCCTCTAAAAGTATATTTTTGTCCATACTATTAATTAGCAATTCATCCATGCTTTTTGTGTATGTATTTTATTCATACAATTAATAAGACAATTTATTTATGCATTTGGCAAATCATTCATGCCTCCGATTTAACTATGTATCAAACTTTAAACGTAACAACAAGTTAAATCACACATAGACAGCTCATGCATATTATACACATATCAAGATATACCAAATAAGAAATAATATTATTAATCATCTTAAATAATACACACACACACACACACACACATATATATATTCATAAATTAATTAAACTATATATATACATATATAAATAATTATATATATATATATATATATATATATATACACTTCATTCCATAATAAATTATTAATTAATTAAATTAAATTATGCTAACAAATACAACTAAATAACGTAGTAGCATCCTACAACACTCAAACACCCAAACCAAACGTGGACTGCGTATTGCTCCTATTTGTCACAACTGTTTGGCCAACATCGACACCAATGATCATTTATTTTGTGAATGTAAATATGCTGTTGCAATTCGGCAAGAAATTGCTAGTATTGTTCAAATGGACCTGCCCAGTTTTACCTTATTTTCACAAATGACAGAGTGGTTTCTGTAACAATCAGCTTTCAAATCTATAATATCAACAGTGATAAGTGCCTTGTTTGCGGCCACTATTTGGAAGATTTGGTTTAATCGAAATTCAAATCTCCATCATAGAATGCAGGATACTTCTTCTTCTGTTGTTAGTGCTATTGTTTAGGGTGTGCTTGCATACCTCAAACTTAGACTTAAGGATTTGTTAATCATTTTTTAATTCTTGATGTTGTGGTTTTCTTTTTTATTATTGTCTAGCATTTATTAGAAATGGGCTTATTCTAGTCCTGTGATGTAAAAAGGGGGAATGCCTCCTTAAGACCTTGTAATGCTCTTTTTTGTTTTTTTTTTTTTTTTTATATATCATCCCATTTAGGAAAAAAAAAAAATTACAACACTCAAACACTTAAAATACCTCATATACTAATTGATTTCAACATTAACAAGCTTGAAATCAATTATAAGACATCACTGAACTCCACAGCAACTTCCCAGGACCACAAACAGTGCCTTACGCACCGCCACACTCTCCTACATACACTGTACGCGCTTCCACGTGTTGGCAGGCGCGTCTACACGCCTACACGCACGTATTTATTAGCCACACCCAAGCACTACTATGAGCGCGACCACACTTGACCACTGGCTGTTCCATGCGCCCCTACCCTGTGCATGCCTGCACTAGATCCGCACCCTTATCATCAAGCCGCATCTGCGGTCATGATCTTCATACACCCAAGCTCCTGTACAACGCGCCACACCTGATCAATCCACTTACTTCATTAATATTCCAATGGCCCATATCAGCGGTGTATCATCACCTCATGCGCCGCACCACACCAAATTATCTGTCCATCCATCAGGCCATCAAATGGTCCCAATTTGAGTGCACCTAGGCGCTGTGTATCGCACCATATACAATCTAACCCCTTTTTATACACGTTGATGCACATAGCTTCAATATATATGTGATGACCGTGTCATCTTCTTTTTCTTCTTCTTTTTTTTTTTTTTTTTTCCGGATATTCATTATTATTATTATTATTATTATTATTATTATTATTTATTTATTTATTTATTTTCATGTTACCTTAGGGTTTTGTAGGACCCGAGGTAGAGTTTTGTGTCCGGAATCGGTTTTCGGCATCTCATGCATTTACATTATCTTATTTTATTGTCAATGCATTATTTAATTATGTAAAGAAGCATGCTAGTTTAATTTTATTTTCTGGGGGGATTGCATAGTTTCTTCGGAAACATTTTCATTTTCAGAATTATTTGTATAATTAACTTTTTGAGATATTTTGGCTTAGAGACCTTTTTGTAATTATTTTTGTAATATACTTAGAAGAGGAACCTTTTTCAATTTTTGAAAAGTATGACAAGTGTCATGTCACGCCCCTAGACCATAGTCCGGATTGTGAACACAACATACAAACAATCACAGTCTCAAAATTAATAAATATCCCTGTAACATGTCTCAACCACACATCCACATATCTATTTCCCTTTACAAAAACAAGACTGAAAATAAATAGATAAGATGCAAATATTACAACTTTAAAGTTTTAAAGTCTGAAATAACATTTATTACATGCCTGGGATATTTTAAGAAATATAATACAAAACATAGTCTGTTATGTGGAATGAAAACACGACAACATCAACCCCGACTCTGTCTACAGTTGAAGAGGAACACCTTCCACACCATCCATGTTATGACCTAAAAAGATGTGAATAAAATAGGAATGAACAACCACAGCTCAGCAGGAATTGTCTAAACTGCATTTCTTAATACCTCCGTGAATCCAAACAAAGAACAGATAAAAGATAAAGGGATCATACAAGCTTGGGAAAGTAAAATATCATATGAGATAATAAAATGAAGTGTCATGCAATGCCAATGCCAATGCTAATGTCACTGACACTTCTCACTTCCCAAAATCCCATTTCCATCACAAAAAGTTAGTATAATCCGCCCAGGGCTGCTTCCCAGTACCATGAGAAGAGAATTGGTCATCTATCCCTGATACAAGGCCACTCCTTGTGATCATTTGGGGGGTCTAGTGACACAATTACGCGTAAGCAACTCCTATGTCTTCTCTAGATTCCCATTAACTGCGCAGACATAAGGCAACTCCTTTATCCGGTTTCTAAAATCATTGATTCAATCCCACTTTCTAAACTCACGGATACAAGGCACCTCCCTATTATCCGGTTTTCAAATCTTTTAATGAGATGTTTACACTTCCTTTTCCATTCTAACTTTAACCCTATGACCATGCAAGATAAATGCACAATTGTGTCATGTCCTAAAGTTTCTATACAACAAAACAGTTCATACGCAGCTTATTACCTCCATCTTTAAAAATTCATAACAATTTCAATTCTATACCAAATTGAGTGATTCCAAAGCCTAATGAAAGCTTAAACATTGTAATTTGAATGTATCAATTTAGTTTAACAAGATTCCTTCCCAATTGGAACAGTTTTGATCCATAATTTTGAAACAAATTCTGTCCAGAAAACTGATTTCCAACCCGTAGCTTCCAACTTTGAAAAATCATAAAAAATTAAATTCTCATCCAAATTGAATGAATCCAAAGGCCATTGAAATTTGAAAGACTATGTTTTCAAAATAAAATTTTACTTCACCAAAATACCTTACCATTTAAAGCAGGTTTGATGAGAAAACTCGGACAAAATCTGCCCCCAACCCAGAATTTCCAATAAGAACACTAACTTCAAAAATTCATAGTAAATTCATTTCTTAACCAATTTGTGTGAAACCAATTCTCAATGAAAGATAATTAACTATATTATCATAATATCAGATCATCTCTAAATGATAAATTACGAATTTATATGATTTTGAGCAAAATAGTAGCATGTAATTTTAGCCAAACAGTTTCAGCATTTTGCACAAAATTTTAGTTTAGTTTTTTAGACACTTTGCAACTTAAATTGAAAGAAATTAACTCATAAAAGGCAAAGGAATTGAGGGTTAGACAATCCTACCTCACTTGAAACTCAGCTACCAACAATTTGAAAAAAAAAAAAAAATGAAGAACACTTCCCCTTACAAAATACAGCCGCACCTCTTTTTTTAACATTAACGAGCCCCTTTCTAAGTGTTTAGAAAATGAACTTTGTAATGCGAGAGGTCGCTTCGCAAGGTCAAAATATGAATATGGTTTTGGAAGCCTTTCTAGTCAAATTTACATTTATAAAAACCACTACTACAACTAATGAAACATAGCGAGTAGGGATCGTTCGCAGGGATTATACGTGTTAGAATTTAATTTCGACTCTAATGTACCAATTGATTGCAAAGAGAGAGATTGGTTGATTAAACTAAGATGCAATGAAATTAAAATAAACTAAATGGAGATAGGGATTTAAGAGATGAGAAGTGAGGTCTTAGGGTGCATTGGAATCGCTACAATGCTTGTTCACCAAACCACACACTTTCAACTAATTTGGGGAAAACATTCTTGTGAACAAAGTACGACTACCAAATACAATATTAAGCATAGACCATCAAATTCAATAATGATTTGCCTACCTAACCAACAATTAAACTAAATGTAGAATAACCCATCAATTCTAAGCATGACCCATCAAACTAGTCGCAATTGTAGCACAAATCAATCTAGAGATTCATGGAATTTGCAATAATAAGCCATAGAATATCAAATCAAGTAAAGATTGTCTACCTACTTACAAGCATAAATGAAATTGTAAAACAACCTATCAAGCATAAGTATAATCCATCAAATTAATTGACAAATCTATCTAATAAAAACCAAGTCTAGCTATCACTAGATTCTCAATCAACCACACATAGACATGCAATTAATATAGAAAAACTAGTGTAAAGATCAATTCTCAAATAATCACACATAAGACAACATGTAATCATATAGAGAATCAATAGAAATAATTAATCCATAGAGATCAAAGGAAAACCCAAAATTCATTAAATTCACAAGGCTAAAACACTAATCACAAGATATTATTCCCCAAAAAGCATAAAAGAGATAGATGTTTAGATTACAAACTTGGGGCTCATCTAAGCCCTAAGGAGAAGTCTAGCCAATCATGGAGGAGGTGAGTGTGATCTTAGAACCCTCAAGGACAATCCCCAAACATGGTTCTATCTTTTTCCTCTTCTTCTTTGTTGAATTCTAGAGAGAGTGTGTGTGTAGGTCTTGAGATGTGTTCTTGGAGCCTCCACTTCTCTCTTTTCTTCTGACCCTAATCTCTAACTTTTCTAGAGAAAGAAAATAAAATTCCAATGAAATAAAATTAAAGAAAATTTTTTTTATTACAAAATGGTTTAATTCCACATTTATAAAAGATCCTTGGAGTAGTGAACAAGTTAGAAAATAAGCCTTTAAAATATCTAATCCCGCAACTATGTGGTAGGTGAAGTTCGGGCACGCGGGAATAAGACAGCTCACTGCTAGTGTATTTTCGATCGATCCAAAATATCTTCGATCGATCGAAGATTTCTTTGATCGAAGAAATCTTCGATCCATCCAAAAATTCCCTATCCATCCAAAAATTCAGCATTTTTGACCTTTTTCCTGATTTTTCTGGAATCTTCCTAGAACTTTTGTTTGACTCCAAAAAAGCTATAATGGACAATTTTTAGCCCGTTTGAACCTTATTGACCTAAAATAGACAAAAACACAAATAAGTACTAAAACGAAAAAATAAAGATAGATGAATGAACTAAAATACCCTTACTTAGGTGCTAAAATGCGTCACATTTGAGCACTCATCACACTCCCAAACTTAGATATTGCTAGTCCCTAGTAATAAACTATAAGGAAAAGAAAGACATAAACAACTATACAATTATGAACTAGAAATCAATAAAAGGATAATGCCACTTTCGTAGGGAACATGATTGCATTTAACGTATGCAACAAGCCTTTTGAACCCTTAAGTTACCCCTAGTGAACGAGTGAGGTCTCGTGAGGGTTTCCAGAAATGATACCCACAAACATTAAGTTCTTTCTCACAAGAGAGACACTAATATACAAAACAAGTATTGGGAGAAAACTACCTCAAGTATGCAATTTTTTAACCATTTCCAAGCAATCTCCAAAAATCTCAACATCAAGCAAACAAGTATGGTTCTCCATACATCAAGAAAGTGATCATGCAAATCAAAACAACTCTAGAATCTTTTTCAAGTGAACCGGCATCAAATATGTTGCTATCTAAGCCAACTAAAGAAATGATCACATTCGTACCCTCAAACTAGCACACAAATCTAATACTGATCATCAAAATAAAGAGTGGACCTTTTATTAAAACTTTATTCAACTCGGTGCACTTATTCTCTTCACTCAATTTTTTTTTTTTGCCTAGAGAATCAAAGATGGAAGCATGGTGTAATGTAGTGATCTATTAAGCTTTCTAGCGATCTATGAGGTCGAGTATTAGGTCAATAACTCCCAAACCGGACGGCTTTAGGGCATTAGGTGTTTAAACACCCTAAAGGACTTATAAGCTCAAATCAACTAGATTACAAATCAAAACTAACTTTATCTAATCATTTCCCACTTTTCACCTTTTGGGAGAAGTCCACACTTTTTTATTTGCTTTTGCAACTTTTTTTTTTTTTTTTTCAAGTTATTAACCTAGAGTTTTGGCCCTCCACTTTTCGGCACGAGAAATTCAGTGCTTGATGAGGTTAGAATCTTGGCTACTCAATGAAAAAGGGTTTGTTATCCACCTTTATCAAGAATAAAAGTTTTCAATGCACTACTAGTTCAATTGGTATATAACCAAATCAATAATCAACAAAGCCTGTACCCCATAGATGAATGCTAGTGTGCGCATGTGTTAGTGTAGAATCCTAAAGTGAATCTCAAAACAATCACAAAATCAAGATGATGTAGACCACAAATGCAAATAAGATATTAATCTTTCAAAAAAATGTACTCCGAAATGGCATCCACAAGGCATACAAGGAGTATTGGACTCTCAAGTCAAGCAATTTTTAAATTTTAAGCATCATGGTCCTCAAAAGATCAAAATCATAGCCCAAGACTCTCAAATCATACCACATGCATAGAAATCAAGTGTGACATGTAAAATATGCAAATACACTCCTAAACTTAATTTGTGCATTGTTCTCAATGTGTAAAAAAGTAACAGATAATGGAAAGAGTATACCAAAGGGGTGAAGCTAAAGGGACCCGGTAATGGAAGCTTAGCTTTGGAAGGCGCACCCCTAAACTTAGATTCTGAAAACTTGTCTGAAAATGGTCAAACTAACAACTGTCAAAGCATATGCGTCAACAATATAAATAAGAAGTGAAATTGAGAACTGGGCAAAAATTATGGCATATAGCAATATATAGCATAGAATAGCCAAAACTGATATCAATATCCTAAAAATCCATATATATAGAAAATAAGTGCAAGATCAGATATCGCTAAATCAATGTGTCAGTGCAATGTAAGTAATAATATCCAAAATATCCAAAACATCCAAACAATATCCAGAACAATATCTAAATAATATCCAAAACCAGTGCAAGTGCCTAAATGGTGCAAAAATATCGCAGTCATAGTAGTGCAGATAACAATGATAGATAATGAGTAGGAGAGAAAGAAAATGGAATCAGACGGTAGGATCTAGAGTAATCATGTCCGCAATATGCTGCAGCATAGCAGACATCTTGGTGCTGTGGCGAGTAAGAGAATCTGTAAGGTCAGTCCGCAGGGCGCCTAGCTCACGTCTTACCTCAGCTATATCTGCTCGTAGCTCATCAAATCGTCGAACTAAGTCATCGTGTTTGCCCACCAAGTCATCATGTTCCTCACCAGATCATCATGCCTCCTAGTGACATCCTCATGCCGCCCAGTCATATCAGCTCTGAAAGATATGAAGTCTGTGTGCAGCTGAGCTACCTCTGATCTGTAGCTAGAATTAGTGCTGGTATGTGCTGTCAGCTCGGTAGGAGGGGCATGTGAAGGGCCAGTCTGCTGAGATGGAACAGGTATATCTGGCTGGGAGGTAGAGCCTAAAGTGGTAATACGACGTCTCTGTCTGAGGGGAGATATATCTGTTGTATCATCCTCTGGAGCATCGTCTGTTACGACTGCCTATGCTGCTGCTCTGTGCTGTTGTGCCTATAGTCTCTTCATATCCCTGTTTGCCTTGTTTTTATGACATGAATTGAAAATCTTATTCCACCGGGTCAAATCATAAGCTCTCTTTGCTCTCTCTGTATCAGGCTCTAGAACTCCTCGGGGTCAAACTGATACCCCTGGTCTAAAAGCAGCTGAGTAATCAAATGGCCAAAAGGTAAGATCCAAGTCTCTGCTCTAGTACTGTGTGTGTGGTGCAAGTTCTTCCAGAACTTGTGCATGATCTCCTATATAAGTGCAGGAATAGAAATCCAATACCCCTGGTCTAGACAATATAGGGCCTGAAAGATCCCCTCTCGCCGCTGAGTGCCATGGATTGTCGGGAATGCATTGAGGTGCAATACTGAATCAAAAAATCAATACCGGGGATCAATCTCGACCCGATCTGCAAAGGTGTGCCCCTCAAATGCAGCATGCGGAGATAATGTAGCTACCATAGTTAGCTTAGTGGGAAAAGGTGGATGTGTAGGGTACAGAGGCTCTTAAGAATCATCAGCCAATGGAGAAGTGTGGGGATAACGACTGGCAACAGCTATGGCCGGAATAGAAATATCAATCTCCTGGCTGTCAATGGTAGTATGTATAAGAAGTTTGTTATCTTCATCCATTCGGAGGCACTGGTAGAATAGAACAACCAACCGGGGATAGACGACTGTGTTTGCTGGAGTCATAATGGTATCAATGCCCCACCTCACAAGCTCATCATAAAACCATTTGGTCTGATCCAAGGTAGAGAATAGGTCTCTATTAAATCTGTACTCAGGCTCTTGTGTCTTACTGGCGTGAGACTCAGAGGGGACCTCTCGGATAATAGTATACTCAGCGTCCATGGTAGATGGCTCAGACTGGACTGATGCTGAAGATGAAGAAAAAGGCTCTGTAACTAGAGATGGAGGCTGTAGAGCTCTGTGAACTCTTTTCATAGCAAGAGTCTTTCGTCTACGCTGCATCTGCAAAAACACAAGTATAAATTAGTGCACAGGTATAAGATAAGGTAAACAACTGATAAGAAAACACAAAGCATGCCTGAATCAAGTGGAAACAGAGAATAAACAAATAGGATCATGCTTGTGCAAGAAATGAATAAGAAAGCATCAGAATCATCATTCTACATGTCTCAGCTAAACAAAACAGATCAAATATGCAATGATGGTAGAAAGGGTAGAAAAGTCACATATGGAACATTCTGAGCAAAAATATAATCAATAGGACAAGCATAGGTTGTGATGTGCATAAATTATGCAACTTGCATTCACAAACCTAAAACTCAAGTAGATGCTGCAATGATATGACGAGTAGACCCTAAGATGACATCGTATCAATTCCTAGGCAAGAATGTCTACAAGTGCAACAGTGAATATCAAATACAGTAAACAGGATAACATGGAGCATATAGGCATGGCAAATGTCAACCTAGGACTCAAAAAGCAGACATGTCATGTAATAAAGACTAAGTGAAATGTACGGTTACAAAACACTACAATCTAAGGCATATATGACAAGCAAGTTCAAGAATGAATCCTGGGCATGGTATGCAACTAGATGGCATATATTATAATGATGTACATATAACAACAACTCCAGACAAAGAAATATCCTGTACTGCAATGCAACAAAATCAACATCCTTTGATCACTCATGGCTCGTGACTCCGTCTAATGCTTAAATGAAGTAGAGAATGGTTAAATACTGAGAATACAAGAAGCTTACCATCTGGAAGTCAAAATCTGGACCAGAAAAAATCTCGGTCATCAAGAGTGGATCACAAGTGTAGAAGGTATCAAGATGATGGCATGGAAACAGATATTTTTTAAAACAAAGCAATCATTGCCCCAAAGTCAAGTCAAATGCATGTCAAAATCCTATTGAAGCTCGAGAAGTGAGACTAAGGCCAAAAAACAGACATGACATCCAAATCATGCAATTGAAACTCCAAGAATCCATAACACACCCCCAAACTTAGTCAAAAATCAAATTCCAAGATTTTAAGTTCAAAGGATGCATAGAAAATCTAAAAAGCTGTCAATGTGATATAAGTGTGTGCAAAATGGTATATATACAAGTAACAGGTTGCAATTATTCCAAAGTGCACATAATTATTCAAAAGAAATCACATTTGGCAGGTTTCAAAGTCATTAAGCACGATCAAAATCATGATAAAGAAGATCAAAAGATATCAAATTGTGCCCTAACATGGCAAGAATCAAGATTACATCACAAACAAGTTCAAAGGCACTTAGAATATGCAAATGGATGCAAAGGAATCAAATGGAACAAGCTTTAACTCAAACAAAGGGCATTTTGGTCAACTTTGGAATTTCTCTACACTCTTGGGGCCAAAACATTCAATTGCATTGTAGAAAAACTTCATGACAAGAGTCATGCAATGAATGAACAGCAATAGAAAGAATCATGTAATTTGACTTCACATTTTCAAAACATTTTAACATTTGAAACTCAACAAGTGTAATCACAAAGTATTTTAACAATGAAGATCATTTTACCAAAATAATGCACTTAAATCAATCAAAACTTTTTAAATAGGTCAATTTGAAACATTTTTATGCATTAAAGACAAGACTTAGTATTTTCAATTTCAAAATCACAAATTCAAGTCAAGTCATGCCTGTACACAAGTTAAATAACTTAGAACACATCCATGCATTTCATATTCAAGACAAGCAAATAAGACAAGGTGGAATTATGCTCAGAACAATTTATATTTTTCAATGCCATTAAAGTGCAAAATCATATCAACATCAAAGAAATTTTCCTTTTATTCAAAATATTTCTTTCTTTACAATTCAACTTCAACATCTATCTCTGAAAAGTCTTTTCACGTTCCATCTTAAATCCCAAAATCAAACAACATGCCTTATTGGATTTTAAAATCAAAGTTTACAAATTTTACAAAAATCCGGCATGGTCTCCCCTTAAAAATGGACATCCAAAAAATTTTCAAACACAAGAAATATCAACTAACTAATCAATTTCAACATTCAACAAGGGACACCGCCCACAATCAATCCATAAAAACAAGTAAAATTGCCCGTTCTCCTTCTAGACTACATCAACAATAATCTAATCTCCAATGTATTAAAGTATGCTTATCACCATTCAACCAAAATCAACATCAAAGGCAAATCCAAATTTAATTTTTCCAAAATTTGTAACAACTTTTGCATTTTTTTTTCATTTTTTTATTTCTTTTTGCTTCTTTCCAATTTTTATGTTGTTTTCCATTTTTTATATCAAAGGATATATACACAAAATAACAATAAAAACAAGACAAAGTGGTAACAAATTAACATACAAAAATAAAATGAACAAAAATGAAATAATAAAAATAAATAAATAAAAATAAAAATAAAGAGATTTGGAGATTACCCGACCCAGAAGATAGAATGAGAGAGTAAAACTAAGATGTTTGGGCAAAAATGGGGGTTTTCAACCGTGCCGACATCGGAGAAGACGACCGGAACCTCGCTGGAAAGTGCAGGAACTCGCCGAGGCTTGATTTGAATCCTCCTTGGCCTAGATCGACTGGAGGTGATTGGTTTGACGCTACCCGGAAGAGATAAAAGAGAGTGAGAGTGAGATTTAGCCTTGGGGCTAAAAGTCTTGCCGAAAGCTATTGAGGAATTACAGTAGAAAGCTTGGTTTGCTCGCCGACTTGAGAAAAAAAAGTGGGTTGGTGGTCGGTGATGGTTATGTGAAGGTTTAAGAGAGAGAGATGGAGAGAAGTTGAGATGGTTTGATGGAGAAGAGATAATCAGGAGAGAGATGGGGAGTGAGGAAGAGAGGTAGGTTAGGGTTTGGGTGAGAGAAAAGATGAATAGGAAGAAGAGAAAAAAGAAAAAGAAAAAGAAAAAGAAAAATAAAAGGAGGAAGAAGAAAAATAAAAATAAGAGAAAAAGAAAAAGAAAAACAAATAAATAGAAATTTAGGAACTGAACGACCGAAGGGATTTCTGGAAAATTCAAATAACGCATTTTCAATCGATCAAATGACTTCAATCGATTGAACCCTTAACTTCGATCGATCCAAAATGGATTTCGATCGATTGAACTGAACTTTGATCGATCGAAATGGAATTTAAAAGGTCCTTAACCCAGGTGATTTGATCTATCGAAATGGAGTTCGATTGATCGAAACCTCACTGGTAGTACTCAAAATGCAGGAAATGGCTCGTAAGCTGGATTTTTCAATTTAACACATATCTAGACGACACAGAAACATATAAAAACAAAAATGAGGGAGGAATAAAGTTGTGAAATCCTATGAAATGCACTAATCTTTAACGTCTCTAGCAAGACGTTGGGCTTTTTTAGCCCAGATCAAAAATCTTGTTATGTA
This sequence comes from Cornus florida, assembly GCF_030987335.1. NCBI lineage: Eukaryota > Viridiplantae > Streptophyta > Magnoliopsida > Cornales > Cornaceae > Cornus > Cornus florida. The sequence continues at coordinate 53,641,635 of NW_026775579.1, read as the reverse complement.
TCCCCTCCTTCGTGGGGTGAATAGAATTTTGAATCCCACCCAACAAATTGGTCCCTAAAGAACTTGTTGGATTTGATTCAAAAGAGATTGATGGTCCTTTGTCAATGCAACTCTTGGGCTTCCATGCCCGTTCAACACTTGGTTTTAAAATAACATCTTTTTGAATCATTTTGGAAGGTAAACCTTTGAAAATTTCATTGCCAAGCAAAGACTCAATATTTTCAAATTCATTTTCAAGACACTTTTCAACAACACATACTTCTTCATGCTTGTCTATGGAATTTGGGGTTGGATTGAATATGTTCAATTTCACCTTCATATACCCAAATGAAAATTTCTTTATCCCCGTCCTACAATTGATGTTGGCATTAACGGTTGCCAAGAAGGGACGGCCAAGGATAATGGAAATTTAGCTCTTGGGATTTGGGACTGGTTCAGTGTCAATGACAACGAAATCGACCGGGAAAAAGAATTTATCAATTTTAATCAACACATCCTCAATAATACCCCAGGGCTTTTTGATAGATCAGTTGGCTAGTTGCAAAACTACCGCGTCGGTTTTAAGTCTCCTAAGCCTAATTAAACATACACCGAATATGAAAGAAGGTTAACACTTGCTCTTAAGTCAAGAAGAGCCCGGTTAATGATATGGTCACCAATGATGCAAGAAGTAGTAGGTGAACCGGGGTCATTAAATTTTGGAAGGGTGTTGTGTTGCAAGATGGAGCTTACTTGCTCAGTCAAGACAACTTTCTTTGGTGCTTGGCTCTTGTTCTTCCTCTTTTTGGTGCAAAGATCTTTCAAGAATTTGGTATAAGCCGAAATTTATTTAATTGCATCCAAGAGAGGAAGATTTATCTTCACTCGCCTAAACACTTCAATTATTTCATTGGCTTTGGTCTTTTATTTTTCAAAAGAATTGGATCCTTTTAAGGCATTCGGAAATGGAGCCTTTGGCTCAAAATCTTTTTCAAAATCCTTTCTGGAATCACTTTCAATGCAAGAATTTTTCAAATCATTTTTCAAAACTGTTGCCCAAGTATAGACTCTAGAGGGGGGTGAATAGAGTCTTTGGCAAACAATGGCCAATTTTCAGATTTGTAAATTCTACTAAACCCTTCTAATAATTATGTTATAATCAAGTTATAAACATAAGTAATTAATAGCATCAATATAAAGGAGATAAGGGAAGAGAGATTGCAAACATTCACACGGCGATTTTAGTGAGGTTTGGAAACTCCTACTCCTCGGCTCAAGACCCCTCTTGAGACTTCCCAATCCACTATGGCACCTCCTTACGAGTGGAGAGCAAACCTTTATATGAAACAACTCCTTGCTTCACTTTGCTAAGAGACAACCTCTCTTAGTCTTCCTTTGGGTCACACCAACCCTTACAAATTGAAGCTAGCTTGCTTCTTCTTTCTTGGGCCACACCAGCCCTTACAAATGCAGATCAAATTTGTTGCATACAAATATATCTCTCAAAGATTGATATGCAAATATTAGCTCACAACTTTCAGCCCACTCTAGAGTATATATATGAATAGATTTGAAGCTCAACACTCTATGAATGATATGGGATGAGAGAGTATGATGTAAATGAAGAACAAAAACTCTTTGGATGCTATATAATGTTTCTCAATGGTAGCAACAACTAATCCCGAAGTCCCCTTGCTCTATTTATAGAGTTTCAGCAGCCAATTCAAAAAATAGAGTTGTTATACACACTGACCTAAAGGAAATAGCCGTTTGATTCAGATCTGGGAAAGGTTCGGTCGACCGAAATGAAACACCTTTGTGTTTCGGTCGTCTGGAATGAAACACCCTTGTATTTCAGTCATCCGGCATGACTTAAGGTTGGATATCATCCTCTCAGTATCTCTGTTTCGGTAGACCGAAGTGAAACCCACACTTGTTTCGGTTGACCAAAATGAAATGAGACGTGTTGAGTGCCTTATTTCGGTAGGCCGAAATAACTTGCCTATGCATTTCGATCTGCCGAAATGAAACTGCTGCTTCATGAGTTGTTCTAAGTTAACAGATTAGACAGTGCTCTACAGGACATCTGTTTACAATGTAAATAAGGAAGTACCACCCATTTGGATTCAATAAAAAATACTAGAAAATTGAAATCCAACTAAATCAAAATGTAGAAATTCAATTTTAGTACAAATTTGAATTTCCGACTGTTTTGGTAAAATTGAATCCTTATGTAGACCAATGTAGACTTGGTCAAAAATTCTGATAAAATTAGTTTAGGCTAGTTTAAGTATATAGAGTTATTACCGGGAAAAATTATTTTGAAATAATCATTATTTCAAAAATTCATTTTTCACACTTAGCCAAAAACACAGTTTTTCATGACGTGCATTCTGGGGTCCTAATGTCCGTTACCAACTCGTGGTAATAAAGGCTTCTTATGCCTTAATTGTTGACCAATATGAATTATATGATTGATGTGCATGGTCTTAGCATTTCTAGCACAAGTGATGAGTTCTTTCAAAGCTTATGCAAGCTTGAACTAACTCACTCTTTAACAATGACTTCATGTGTTAATTATATATGAATGAAGTGCATAGTCTATTGTCAATGGATATAGGAGCATATGAATGATGATATGATATGCATGGTCCTATAGAGATGAGCTTCAAATGGATTCATAAATACTTTGACATTAAATCTTAAACACTCACCATCCTATCTACCATTTTCTTCAAGCTTTGTCCATGATCTTTAGACATTGAGGTAGACTTGTTTTCTTCCTTCCTTTGAGTTGCTTTCTTACTCATTGTAGTCCAAGCTATCTTTGGATGGACTTTACATTCGGTTCTTTGCAACTTCGTGTCCTCTTTGTATCCATTGTTTTCCTTGATATGATCTTGAATAATGGAATACTTGGAATGATCTTTCGTGCTTCATTGAGGTCATCCTTTGAATGCGAATAATCTATAACACTCAATGGAAACATTAGTTCTTAAACACCATTAATGGTTTATTATCATCAAAACCTTTAGATTGTCCTTAGATGAAATCATTAAGATCAATAATCTCCCCCTTTTTGATGATGACAAAACATTGATGTGTTCATAAGCAAGTGGAGTAGCATTTGAAAAATGCTCCCCCTATCAAAGTGCATTCAATGAATATAATGTTATAAAATAGCATGCTTGCACATTCTTTATGAATTTTAGACATTAACATGCATATAAGATCATTTTACTCTTCAAGAGATTTCTACAAATCTCCCCTTATCAACATGTTTTCATTAAAAGATATATATCATTCATTTGACATGTAAGCACAATGAGATAATGATATATATATATATATATATATATATATATATATAACATCAAGCATTTGATTCACATCACACATATTTCTCCCCCTTTGTCATCTCAAAAAGGTGGGAGGCCTAAACAACTTCATTTAGCATTTATCATTAAGCATAGTGAAGTGATGGTATCAAGAATTGGCAATATAGTGGTAATGACTATAATATGCTTTGAAGTGTAACATATAAGCAATTATATCATAAGATACCAATTTCATTGATAACATGAGTTCAATAGATCATAAAGGTTAATGCATATACAAAAGTATATATAAAGCATAAACCAAGGATGAAATATAAACTCAATTAGGCAAAAGTATACAAAAGTATTTATAGTAGAGCGTAACCAAAAAATAAAAATGAAGCAAGGACTAGAATAAACCAAAAGGCAAAAAAAAAAAAAAAAAAAAACCTTGTGAGGCAAATCTAGGAATTTAAGTGTGCTTCAATCCTAATAGAATTTTCCCATTTGATATGTTCAAGAATGAGGGAAAATTTCACCAAAATTATGAAAGCTTATGAGTGTGAGTATTAGGACCAACAAATCATTTTATAGCATGCTTGACAATTTCCAAAATAAGCCAATTAAGCATAACAAGTCATGCAATGAACATTTATAAGAGATTATTAATAATCTTCTCCTATGAGTGTGCTTCCATTTATATCATATATAAAGTATTAGAGATATGCTAGATAATGTAATAAAACAAAGATATATGAAATGAGCCATTGATGCCAAGGATCTTCTTTTTATAAACATATGATTGAATGATCAAAATCACATGTGGCATGTAAAACATAAGGCATATGCAAGTAGTGTCACTATTCTAGTTATATGCAATGAATTTCCAATAATGCAAAAGCATCTTTTCTTTCACATATATGATTAGAAATAATTGGCTACTTGATTCTACATGTGGATGAGCTCAATATTTCTCTTATACGTTTCTCTCAAGAGATGATGTCAAGATATCTCATGAAGTGTATAGAATGAGGCATTGATACCAAAGTGTCTTCTTTAATGGATGTGGTGAGATTGGCTACATGACTTTCCATGTGAGTGAGCTTAATATCTCTTTTAGACACATTATTTAAGAAGTGATTGTAGCAATATCCCATGAATTTCTAGAGTGCTTAAGATGGATACATTAAATAACTTAGCACTTGTGATATCACATAAGTCATTTAAGTTAGAACAAAGTGTTCTTTAAACATTATAATCCCAAGACTAAAGTGTCAAATGGATATATGAAATTTAATTTTCATGACGCTAATGTAGTTTTAAACCTTTGAAGAATTCAAGTTTACGCATCATGCTAATTTCAATTCATTTTGCATGCTAGTAGTAAACTTCTTTGTATAAAACATAAATGTCGATTTAAAGATAATATTATCCATGTAAGTGCAATCAACACAATGTCACCAATGGTTTTGAACATAACAACACTTGTGAGTGCAATCAACATAATGTCATCAATGTGAGTGCAATCAACACTAATGAGAGAGATACATATAAACTTTGTCAAAAACCATTATTCATGAGAAAATCACTTGTGCCTTTCAAGATGAGCTCTAGGAGCTTATTTTATAAGTGCAAAAGGCAATTGATAATTTTAAACATGTTCAAAATTTTTGCATTTCAAGTCCGGGTGATTTTTCTTCAGAAGACTTTTTAGATATGAAGCCAAAAAGTCATGCATTTGATAAAAATCATTTCATGCAAAAACATGTAGCATTCTTATTGCTTTAATTCAAAATTATATGTGCACAAAGACATATATATAAGGCATTTTATTGGTTGAACTCTTGAGAACACATTCTAGCTTAATAACCAATAATGATCCACAATGCATATTATAATATAGATTTTAAAATCCTTCAAGTACTCATGTTGCACACACATTGGTCGACCGATTCTTTTAGCCCTTCTATTTCGGTCGTCCGAAATAACTAGAGGTTTGGTTTTCATGAATTCATTTCGGTAGGCCGAAATAAATTGGAGTTCTATTTCGGCAGGCCGAAATAACTTGAAACTTAGTTCCAAAACTCTTTGTTTATATCGGTCGACTGTTTCAAGTGGTTATTCTATTCCGGTAGACCAGTTTGTGCAGAAATTGCAAAACCAGTAAATATCCTCATTAAAATAGAACTTGACTTTCTAAATTTGATCCAATTATTTTCAAGTTTAAATGATTTCATTTTATGTGCTAGTGTTGCCAAAAGAATGTAAATGAAGCATTAAAAATCACAAAGGCACATCAATGACTTTCGAGATAGCTACTTTAAAAACAAATTCAAATTAAGTAGCTTTTATCCTCTTTGGGTGACTTTCTTTGATGACATGCAATTCCAAGTATCTTTCACAATTTTAGTCTTGATTAACAATAGATGCATGCTAGCATGTTTAAGTCACAAAGTCCAAGATAAGCTACTTTAACATAGGCATTTTTGTAACAAGTTGTATTTATATCAAAATCACAAATCACATTAATTATGCCATGACTAGATGTAGAAAAGATAGTATTGTCCTTATCACATAGCACAATTAAGTCACATTCAAGCTTATTAAATAAAAGCACACTTATGATAAGGATGGGATATTTACCGAAGCAATCAATATTTTATTGTAGTGCATCCCTCATCTTATTTATGGCTTGATTTCTCTTTATGTGTTTTAGCCCTCCATATTGTGAATCCACTTGTTCTTGAAAGAAGAGGTCTTTAACCTACAAAATATGCTCAAGTGGAATTCTTTGGTACCCAATACTTTTAGGGTCCTTGTGGGTTAGTACACATGGTTAAGGTTCCTCTTGAGAGCTCAATTCAATACAATGCACAAATGTAATATTATCTTTATTCAACATGCTTCATGATAGATTATCAATTAATTTTTCTTTAACATGATGATGCATAGACAATATACACTTGCTCATATGATAATAGAAAATTAAAAGGCAAGGTATAACATTGTATATGTTCACACCAGCAATATTAGGGTTAAAACCTAATTTTCAGCAATTGCCAAACACTGCCTTAAGAAGCTTCAACTCCTCAACTACCAAAGTTTTCCTCAGCTTGCAAATGGTATATTAAACTTGTTATATAGCTGGGACAAGTTATATCAATGAGGGTTAAACACAGTAGCTCAAAACACAGCAAAAAGCAGATTGTAGTAGGCCTATTTTCAGCAACTGTGAAGTTATTGGTTTGAGGGGCAATTCTGGAAATTCGTGGCTAGACTCTCTTGAAAATAGCTCTCACAGCTTGCATTTACCATAATACACTTTCTCAAGTCATCATAAATTAGTTTACAACAAGTTAATATCAATTCTCAGTCCAAAGTAGGCTTATAAACCAGATTCTGCTGCAGCACTGCTGTAAAGGTAATTCTGGTTTTTCACCACTACAAACTTCTATATTTTGGATCTCTTAAGTGTATATGAACTATATGAACATTCTCAGAAGGAAAACACGCCAGGTACATCAATATAATGTAATGTCAACACCCAAAACAGCCTTGAAATCCGGTGTAGACTCAAATATGTGTGGTTTGCAATATCAGATTTTGAACATGTTATTCCTCAGGCCAAACTCCAACTTAAAGAGCCTCTAATCAACTAACCAAACATGCTCACATGATTTACATTCATAGTATAGCATGATAATATCATTTTAAGTTCAGTTTCAGAAGCTTAGATAAAAAAAACAACTAAAACTAGAGGTTTGAGATATTATACCAGCTGTAATATGAAGTCCACAGCTCCTTCAGCAGTTGAAAAACACCAAAATATGTATGCTCAGACCTTGTTCAAGTTTCAAAATCAACCACAGTAGCTTTGGATCTCCTCAACCTCCCTTTGCACTAGAAAATCAACACCAAGAACCTTCTTGAATGATCAAGAAACCCTACAAGGTAAACTTAGGAAATCTTTCTTTGGTACCCAAATTCTCTTGGGTCTATAGGTGTTAGGCAATGGCACAAAAGTTCCTTTTGGAACCCAAATTTTCTTGATCTTTTTCTTCTTTTTAAATAGACAAATATAAATTTTATGTCCCAACTTTTTACAATAATTGCATTTAGGATATTGAAAAGAACTTGCGTCAAATGAATCATTTAAGAGCTTTCTCTTTTTCAATAAACATGCATCTTTATTGCAAGGATCATGTCTTATCCCATTTTTGAAGAAAACATTTCTTTGATCACCAAGAATGGCATTCAAGTTTTCTTTTCCTTTGGTGAACTTTGCTATAGTGTCGTTTTGATCATCAATGACTTCCTTTGAAAAATTATTTTTGGAAACACAATCAATTGATGTTGATTCTTTATATAGTACATTATCTTTTTCCTTTTTCAAAGACTCATTTTCAATTTGAATCTTTTCTAATTCTTGCACAAGATAATGATTTTCATTTTTCAAAGAATTATTTTCCATTTGAACTTTTTCATGTCTTTGAGAGATATCATGATTTTCCTTTTTAAGAGAAGCACATTTTCAGCAATTTTTCTAGCACACCATATAACTCTTCAAATGCATTATGTAAGACATTATGCTCATCAACTAACTCATTATAGGAAGCATTTAAATCAAAAGAATCATGGTTGGGATTTACCTCATCTTTGTCGGCAATGAGATAAAGAGCAATATCTCATGATGATCAACCATATCTTTGATGTCCTTTACTTCTTTGCTAGAAGCTTGGAGAGTTTCACTCTTCCTTCGATTTACTTCATTTTCTTCACTATAAGAGGATGAGTAAGTTCTAGCAAGATCATTCATATGATTAGTAATGTTAGTAGAACTAAAATTCATCTCATTGTTTGAATCATTGTCATTCATGCTACAAGATTCATTTTCATTGGTAAGTATGCATAAATTTGATTTCTCAACATTACAAGTACTACCATGGAATATCTCAAGTGAGTCCTAAATTTCTTTTACCATTTTACAATATGGAATTCTATTGAACTCATTTTTATTCAATGCACAATAAAGATTATTTATAACTTTAGCATTGCATTGAATTAATCTATGGTCGTTTACATTCCATTCTTTCTCTTCTTTAGGAACCATTGTCTTTTCTACTTCTTTCATGGGAATGAATGGTCCATTAACTATGGCAAATCAAATTCTATAGTCTATGGATTGAAGAAAGTCTATCATTATACTTTTCCAATAGCTATAGTTGGTTCCATCGAAAATTGGAGGTCGATCAATACATTGCCCTTCTAGGTATGTGAATATGCCATTGTTGGCTATGATCGTACTCTAAGACGGTTAAGTCCTTTTAATTAGAGTTAAGCTCTGATACCAATTGTTGCCCAAGTATAGACTCTAGAGGGGGGTGAATAGAGTCTTTGGCAAACAATGGCCAATTTTCAGATTTGTAAATTCTACTAAACCCTTCTAACAATTATGTTATAATCAAGTTATAAACATAAGCAATTAATAACATCAATATAAAGGAGATAAGGGAAGAGAGATTGTAAGCATTCACACGACGATTTTAGCGAGGTTCGGAAACTCCTACTCGTCGGCTCAAGATCCCTCTTGAGACTTCCCAATCCACTATGGCACCTCCTTACGGGTGGAGAGCAAACCTTTATATGAAACAACTCATTGCTTCATTTTGCTAAGAGACAACCTCTTTTCTTCTTTCTTGGGCCACACCAGCCCTTACAAATTGAAGCTAGCTTACTTCTTCTTTTTAGGCCACACCAGCCCTTACAAATGAAGATCAAATTTATTGCATACAAATATATCTCTCAAAGATTGATATGTAAATATTAGTTCACAACTTTCAACTCACTCTAGAGTATATATATGAATAGATTTGAAGCTCAACACTCTATGAATGATATGGGATGAGAGAGTATGATGTAAATGAAGAACAAAAGCTCTTTGGATGTAATATAATGTTTCTCAATGGTAACAACAACTAATACCGAAGTCCCCTTGCTCTATTTATAGAGTTTCATCAGCCAATTCAAAAAATAGAGCTGTTATATACACTACCCGAGAGGAAATAGCCGTTTGATTCAGATCTGGGCAAGGTTCGGTCGATCGAAATGAAACACCCTTGTGTTTCGGTCGTCCGAAATGACTTAAGGTTGGATATCATCCTCTCAGTATCTCTGTTTCGGTAGACCGAAGTGAAACTCACACTTGTTTTGGTCGACCGAAATGAAATAAGATGTGTTGAGTGCCTTATTTCGGTAGGCCGAAATAACTTGCCTATGCATTTTGGTCTGCCGAAATGAAACTGCTACTTTATGAGTTGTTTTAAGTTAACAGATTAGACAGTGCTCTACAGGACATCTGCACAGACCTTATTTTCATTGAAAACATTTAAGTTTATAATGTAAATAAGGAAGTACCCCCCATTTGGATTCAATAAAAAATACTTGAAAATTGAAATCCAACTAAATCAAAATGTAAAAATTCAGTTTTAGTACAAATTTGGATTTCCGACTGTTTTGGTAAAATTGAATCCTTATGTAGACCAATGTAGACTTGGTTAAAAATTATGATAAAATCAGTTTAGGCTAGTTTAAGTATAGAGAGTTATTACCGGGAAAAATTATTTTGAAATAATCATTATTTCAAAAATCTATTTTTCACACTTAGCCAAAAACACAGTTTTTCATGACACGCATTCTGGGGTCCTAATGTCCGTTACCAACTCATGGTAATAAAGGTTTCTTATACCTTAATTGTTGACCAATATGAATTATATGATTGATGTGCATGGTCTTAGCATTTCTAGTACAAGTGATGAGTTCTTTCAAAGCTTATGCAAGCTTAAACTAACTCACTCTTTAGCAATGACTTCATGTGTCAATTATATATGAATGAAGTGCATAATTTATTGCCAATGGATATAGGAGCATATGAATGATGATATGATATGCATAGTCCTACAGAGATGAACTTCAAATAGATTCATAAATACTTTGACATTGAATCCTAAACACTCACCATCCTATCAACCCTTTTCTTCAAGCTTTGTCCATGATCTTTAGGCATTGAGGTAGACTTGTTTTCTTCCTTCCTTTGAGTTGCTTTCTTGCTCATTGTAGTCTAAGCTATCTTTGGATGGACTTTGCATTCGGTTCTTTGCAACTTCATGTCCTCTTTGTATCTATTGCTTTCCTTGATGTGATCTTGAATAATGGAATACTTGGAATGATCTTTCGTGCTTCATTGAGGTCATCCTTTGAATGTGAATAATCTATAACACTCAATGTAAACATTAATCCTTAAACACCATTAATGGTTTGTTATCATCAAAACCTTTAGATTGTCATTGGATGAAATCATTAAGGTCAACAAAAACTTTCTCAACAAAGGGTCATGCACATGCAATGAAGGAAGAATAGAATGTGAGACGGGATGGGTGTCAACTTTTGGTTGCACCGGTTCACTATCTTCATTTTGAATACCAATTTGATTGTCAATAATTTTTAAACTTCTCAAGGTTGTCATCGCATTGACATGCTCAATTGTAGGACCTTCCGATGAGGAATTGGTCTCCACAACAAATTATTCCTTTGGTGGATTCAAAGGCATTTTCCCTTTTTCCCTAGCATTCAATGTACTAGCTATTTGCTCAACTTGGGTTTCTAGCTTTGCAATCGATTGGGAATGAGAATGAAGTAATTGGGTGTTTTCCTCTAAAGTCTCCAAAGCGGTCAACACTTTTTCCTCAAAAACAGGACTCCTAGAATTTCCTCGAGAATAAGATGATTGATTAGGAAAATGAAAATTTGAAAATTAGTTTCCATGTGATGATTGAAAAGATGATCTATAACCTTGGGAACCTTGGCCTTACATTGGGGGCAGAACATATTTGCCTTGAAAACCACCTTGGGGAGGGTTTGAACCTTCCCTTTGGCTTTTCCAAGAGAAGTTTGGATGGTTCCTCCACCCGAGATTATAATGAGTGCCATAGGGATTATTTCCATGGTTGACAAATACGGCATTCACTTGTTCATGGTGCTCACTTTGCACATGCCCATGGGGACAATTTGTGACGGCCCTAGTTTTTCAAGCCAATGCGTCTTGTGATGAACCGTAGTTTGATCCGATAACGGATCCAAAATGCGAAAGCAAAAACAGAAAACAAGACTCTAAGAAGTCAAAGTGACCTTCCATGAGGTCGTGGAACTCAATGAGAACTGATGCGGAAGCAAAAGACCAAAAATATGACAAATAAGCCCCCAGGGGCAAAATAGTCATTTTTGAAAACTGTGGACTCGGGTGCCACCGAGTACACCGCTGGAAGGACAACGAAAAACTAATCAAGATGGACTCAAGAATCACTTGATTCGGAGTCCGGATGAAGAAGATATGAAATTCCAAAATTTCATAAAATCAAATTTTTAGGTTTGAAATCAATGCGGCAAGGGTACTTTACAAGGGGTAAAATGGTCTTTTCAAATATAATTTGATGCAACCGTGCATATCGTTATATAGACCAGCAAAAACTAATAAACTTAGACTCAAAAATCACTTAATTTGGAGTCTGGATGATGAAGATATGAAGCCTCAAAGTTTCAAAAAAATCAACTTATTTTCCGGGTAAGAAATCTGGGCAGGAATAGTGTTTTTACAGCAAGCAACACTTGATTTTTTTCTCGGAACTGAGGCTAAAAACGGACCCTTAAACGAGTTTTTCTGAAAAAACACGAAGAAGAAACCCCCCTTAAAATCAGGTTTTCTACTCGGCATCGCTAAAGGAACGGAGAAAAACAAGCTGTAAGATCCCTAAAATGCCCCTAGATCAGCCTTGGTCAAGAGGGACCCAAAAAGCTGCTACATGAAATTGCTTCAGGATCAGTCCACAACTGAGAGCAAGAACGGGCTATCAAATGAATTTTTCTGGAAAAACACGAAAAAGAAACCCCTTCCGAAATCAAATTTTCTATGTAAGTCATTGAGAATTCAAAAAAAAACACAAAGTAGAATGCCCAAAATGCTCTCCATGAAATCTGGTCATGAGGGTCATGAAGCTGCTAAATGTAAAACTGGAAGCTGAACTTTGCAATGGATTTCCGGTATCAAAACGACATTTTCTGGAAAAACACGAAGAATAAACCCCCCCTAAAATCACATTTTCTAAGCGACCATGTTGAAAGAAGAAAACAAAAGTGATGTGAAAAGTCTAGAAAGCCCCTAGATCAGATTATGCAACAAAGCTTCAAAATGAGTCCATAAGAGGCTCATTTCACCAAAGAAGAAGGTTTGCCAGGAGACAACCATGCACGCAAACGTAACTTACCTATTAGGATGTGCTACAATGGTCCATGGCTTAAAAATACCACCGATGCAAAATCTGACCCCCCAACGGGCAAAAAGGCAAAAATGAATAAGAAAAACGAAATTTGAAAACCAAAATTAACAAATGATTTCAAATTACCGTTTGGCCCTTGGCCACACTTCAAACATGATTTATAAGACCCTATGAAAGAATAAAAATAGAATTCCCACACCCGATGCAAGCATAGTGAAGCAATGACTCGGCATTTTTCAATATTTTCATAATATTTCATGAAGTTAAAAGTTACATAGGATACAAATTAGATGTCATTGGCCTATGACCTCATCTCATACATGTCAAATACATTGTAAAGAGTGTACTTATGTACACATTACAAAAATAGAATCAAATTTACACATTTTGACACGTTTTGACATATAAAGTTATAAATGGCATTTCAAGCCAACATTTACAAGAAATGAGAACTTCAAGTCTACAAATCATCCAAGCATGATGTGAATCCCGAATCTTGATCCCGGTACCTGAAAAATGTCCCCACTACGTGGGTGAGTAACATAAAGTTACTCGTAGGAGATGAGCATGCATCGACCTAGCATTTTACAATTCTATCACCTTAAGGTCAAACATGTCAAAGGGGCTCATGCCATCTAACGTCTATGTCAAGTGAAACTCAGGAATCATCCTAAGCTACTCATGCAATTTAAAGTGAACAACGGCACACAAGGATACATGCTCAAGTATACTAAGCATTGTTAAAACATGCTACACAATATACAAGCATGCATTTCCAAGTATACTAAACCATATTAAGACAAGTCATGCAATGTCTAAGCATATGTACACAAGTATACATTTTATATGGAAATCTCGTAAATCAAGTATACGAACATAAGTATACTAAGCTAAAAGAGATACGCCTAAAACAAGTTTACACGGCACAAGCATACTAAATGAAATTTAAACTCATGGAGCAAGAATACAAGTTTAAGTATACTAAATAGGATTCAAATATCCAAAGCAAGAATCAATTCTCAAGCTACAAGTAATTCATGATTAACAACTTGAAATTGAATGGGAAATCAAATAGTGGAAAGACTAGGACATGCGGTCGCTAGACCAAGCAAGTGTTTCCGGGCAATTACGCCCCACAAGGCACTACCTAGTACGCACATGCATAAGTTATTCCAGACAATTACGACCCACAAGGTATTACCTAGTGCGCACTTATGACTTAGAAGACTCTTGTCTCCGTACTATAGCCAAACCCTAGCCATCACGTGAAATATGTCCTTACAAGTTTTCCAAAATCAATAAGTTCAAAACTTATACTAAAATCAATAAGTTAGACCAAACTTATATCCAAATCAATAATACATAAAACCATCTTCCATGCACAAATAAGGTTGAATCCACACAAACCATGTCTAATGATTCAAGTCTAAATAGCATATGACATGTCAAGTCTCCAATATGCAATTATACACAAAGTAAGAATATTTTACAACAATTGAGTCACATTACTATCCTAAGCCACAAGTACTAAATAAACTTCAATTTAGTAAAAAGCTTTCAAGGTAAACAATTGTAATATTCTAACAAGCTATATACCTACACAAGATATATTTAAATAAGCTTTATAAGTCAATGATATTCTATATCATACTAAGTCCAATTACCATTTTAAGAGGCCCCAAGTACTAATTCTACATCCAATTAGTAATATGCTCACAAGGTAATTAATTTTACTACATTAAAAGGGATTTTCAACCTAACATGAAAAGTCTCTAGATTTCATATTTATCCCAAATAAACTCAAATTAATATATGTTAAGGAACATAGCATAGTCTTCACATATATGATACCCAAAATCAATTTAAGTGACTACAACACTTAAAAATTAAATTAATTAAGCTAATTAATTAATTTTCTTTAGATTTTCAAACATATCTAAATGTACTCAATTTAATATATGTTAAAGAACTCACCAAGGCTTACTTTAATATCACATTACAAGTTTATTCCATTCTTGATACAACTAGATGAATTAAATTTCCACAAAAGATAAAATATTAAATAAAATTTGCAATTCTTATTAAAATAACCCCAATTTAATATATATCAATCACCTTACCAAGGCCTAAATTTCTAACATGCCACAATTTAATTATAAGTTGCCTAGCATCATGAGAATTAAATCTTAAATAAAGAAAATAATTAAATTAAATTGTATAACTTGGACAAGGCATGCTCACAAGTTGTATATGCTCATATAACAATCAATACAATATTAATTGAGATGAAAATCTCAAAAGCCCACCGAAAAAAAAGTGTTCCGAATCCGACGATACCGCGGGGTTTTGTCGGGGACAACACGATATACATGAATCCCTAAGAAGCCCCATCAAAATCACAACTTGACTTCAAACTCAAACTCAAAATTTGGCCAAAAACGAGTTCTAATAAGGGGGAAAGATGCACGTGGTCAACACGAACACAAAACGCAAAGGCCCTACTATGTTCTGAAAAAGAAATGAAGTTCAAATGAGGAGAGAGAAGGTGGCAGCCTCCCTTGGGCTGCCATGGAAGCTTCAGGTCGTGCAAGAGAGTGGGGAAGATGAAAAAATAAAATATCTCATCCCCCTTTTATAGAAATCTCAAAAAGTGCACCGAACGGGCCCGCCGGGTCCAAAAAAGTGAAATTTGAGCAAACGTGCTCAAATGATGAAACTCTGTGAACAAAAAAGATTCAAAATAAGAAAATATGAACAACGAAAGGAACAGCATCAAAAACTGAGTCCCGAGCAGAGAGATATGGCCCGAACAAGTTCGGCGGCAACCGGGGCTAAAAACCCTGAAACTGAAGAAAAACGACCAAAAGGAAATTCCAAGAATTTACGAGTCAACAAAAAGTGAAAATGAATCCCGTACGAGGATCCAGGCTCCCGACGAAGTATTTTACAATAACTTTCATTAATTGCAAAATGGCCCCTCTAAAAAGGGTTAATTGCATTAATGCCCCAGAATGAAACTATCTTCCAAAAATATTTTCTTAAAAACTCTTGAAATAAAATATCTTCAAAAGATATTTACGAAAAACACCCCAATAAAAGAAAAAGATTCTGAAAAACTATGCATCCATGCCCCTATGAACACCGGGAGCAACTAGAGTACTTTCTTGCAAAAGTAAAGATACGAATTTCGTGGAAACCAGTTAGAATAAAGATACGTGAAGTCAAAAACTAACTCCGAACACAAAGAGTGAAGTTACGCCAACAAGGTGACAAACGGGGAAAAGACAAAATAGGGAAAAGGACGAAATAGGGAAAAAGACGAAAGTGAATAGTGTCGAAAAACGAAAAATGTGAAAATGACTCTGTCCTCAAAGGAAGTCGTCAATTCAAAGAAAAGAGTCTCAGAAACCATTTCCGAGCACTCGAGACGACATTAAGCGACGAGAAACTGAACTCAGAAAAGAAATTTCAACGAAAAAAATTCATCTGTAAAATTATGAGGAAAAAGGAAAGGAAGGAAATGACCGAGTCATTACACAATTGGAAGTAGAATTTAAGACACTAGAATAAGTCATGCAAGTTTCATTGGAATTATGATGATGATGACTAGGGGAGGAAGACATTTGATTTACCGAATTTTGGTTGATAAAAAATTGATTAAATCTTTGAGATAAAGACTTGACTTTGGCTGCTATGTCATTAGAATGTCAACTTGATATAAGCTGACATTCTTCCTTCCACCTAGATTTTTACCATTTTTAGAAGATAAGGATCGATGCATTGAATTCTCATTCATGCTCTCATAAAGACGCCAAACATCATCCTCATTCCTATCAAGATATGAACCACCCATTGAAGCATCTACCATTCCTTTAAAATTATTCGATAAACTTTCAAAGAAAAATTGCATCGATTGCCATTTCCGAATGTCGTGATGTGGACACTTCCTAAGAAAGTCATTAAGGCGCTCCCATGCCTCATGAAACAATTCCCCTTCCCCTTGAAAAAATTCTCTAATTGAAGTTCTTAGTACATTGGTCTTTGAAACCGGATAATACTTTTTCAAAAACTCTTGTTGCATTTCCGCTTAAGAAGTTATCAAAAAAGACCTAAGATTGTTAAACCAATATTTTGTCTTATCTTTAAGGATGAAAGGAAAGAGTTTTAATCTCAAAACATCTTCAGGCATGTTCATGTATTTCATGGTGGAACACACTTCAAGAAACTCATCCAAATGCTTGTAAGATTCTCCACTTAGAAGTCCATGATAATTGGGAAGCATTTGAATAGTTTGCGGTTTAATTTCATAGTGATGTGCTCTAAATGGGGGAAGTTGAATCTATATAGGTGCATTATATTCATTTGGCACATAATGATCAAGCAAAGCAAGAGGAGGATTCACAATTGGTTGTTTGACATAAGCACCTTGTGGAGCAAAAATTGGCCGAGGCATTCCTAATGGAACATGGCCTTGTTGTTGTAGTGGAATGAATGGTCTTGGCATGCCTAATGGTACTTGAAGGTTGTCATGATGCATATTAGGGTGAATAATACCATATTAGTCGATGTGACCAAGGTCCTCTACATAGTCCTCATTATGTTCCTCCATTGATGAAATAGAGTTACTGGAATTACCCCTGCCCTTAGAATTACGAACAATAGATTCAAGGTTCAAATTAAGTGGGATAAGAGTAGGATTTAACAACCTACGACCATGCATGCATAAACAAAACAAAAACAAGTAACAAGCAAGTAGCAATTACTTCTCCTCCGCAACAAATCAATCAATAAACCTCCACATACAATGATCCCATACTCCCATGCTTTGAATAATATGCAAGAAAAATAAATTGCCTCCACGCGGGCTCACGATCTATCTAAGAAAATAATAACTTGCCTCCACACGGGCCGAGGATTTAATTAGAGA
The DNA here is from genome assembly GCF_030987335.1 of Cornus florida. Lineage (NCBI taxonomy): Eukaryota > Viridiplantae > Streptophyta > Magnoliopsida > Cornales > Cornaceae > Cornus > Cornus florida. Next base: position 53,624,083 of record NW_026775579.1, on the reverse strand, counting down.
AAGAGTTTAGAAAAACTCACAAAGGGCCCTTAAGCAACTTCGAATTGTTTTTCAAAAATTTTTCTTTGCCTTGCTTTGCTTTGCAAATTTTTTTTATTTTTTATTTTTGAGTTTTTTATGCTCTTGCTTAACTTTGTTTGGCTTGCTTGCTTCTTTTGCTTTCCAATTCCCTTTGCTTCACCATCTTGGCTCACTTCACCTAGCCAATCAAGAACAAACACAATAAGTAACCAAAATAAAATAAAAATAAAGACAAGATCAAAAGAGTACTAATTCCTAATTAATTTCCAAAATACGACGATGCCAATCCCCAGCAACGGCACCAAAACTTTGTATGCGTTTGTTAAAATCATACCACATGCATAGAAATCAAGTGTGACATTTGGTGTGCATTGTAGTATAATGGTGAGTATTCCTGCCTGTCACACGGGTGACTCGGGTTCGATCCCCGGCAACGGCGCCAAATTTTGGTATGTCTCGTGCCAAAGTTGCAAAAGAAGTGTGTAGTGTGGCCAAGTTTAAATTTAGAAATTGACACTACCACTTCTAACTAAAAATATAGCTAGAGTGAGTAGGGATCGTCCCAAGGGAAAAGATGTGTATTTGTGCTTGGAAATTAATGTCGAATTAGTAGGTCAAGTGATCAAAGATGGTTGGTGATTGATTAAGTAAACTAAAATGCAATTAAAAATAATGCGAGTAAATAGCAATCTAGAAAATAGGGAAAAAATATAGGAGAGAGGTCTTGGGGCTTAAAGTCACCACTAAGCGTCACTTCACCAAACACTAACAATTGTACATTAATGGGACAATTTAAGTCATAACTTGTGTGTGTGTGACACTAATTAAAACTAAGCATGGATGGCAAATAAGTATAAATTGTCTAGCCAATTTTAATTAATAGCACAACCTATCAAATGAGACCAATATTCATTCAATTAAACCACAATTAATGCAGACACAAATATCTAGAGACATACACTTTTTGCATTCACAAGTATAGAACATCAAGAAACAAGAATGGATTGGCCACCTACCTAAGAAATTGAAGCAATTATACTACAACTAGGCTAAAGACATGAACTTTAAACTAATTAAACTAGAGATGTGGTACAATCCATCTTGAAATAAGTGTGAATCATCAAATAAATTACAAGAGTGTTCAATTAAGTACTATACCTTGACTATCATTAGATTAATATCATCAACACACATAAACATGCATTAATTTCATTAAATTTAGAGACAAAAATATGAACATCAATTCTAGCATACATAGACATATGAATAGAACCAAATGATCAATTGAAAGCATTAATCCATACAAATCAAGTAGAAATCACAAGATCTATATTTATTTATGGTTAAAACATCTATTACAACTAAAATTCCCACAAATACACAAAAGCTTGGTTTGAGAAGCAAGCGTTAGGGCTATCTCTAGCCCCAAGAGAAGAATTTAGCCACTCATTGTAGTGGTCATGGAACCCTCAAGGGCTAGATTGAAGGTTGGCATCATCATCTTCATCCTTGCTTTCTTCCCAAAACTCTAGTTCTAGAGAGATGAAATTATTTTTTTCTATAATTAGTAATATCTATCTATCTTGATATGATACAATAATGTTCAATAAATCAATTACATACTCCTTTGAATAAAGGCCAAGTCAGAATTACAGCCTCTGATTAGAGGAAATTCACAGCTACACAAGTTAGGTAGAAATCGGCGCGCTCGGGAATTAGACAGCTCAATGCCAGCAGGTACTTCAACCGATCAAAGATTCTCGATCGATCCAACACTTAACTTTAATCGATCGAAGCTGACGTGGCTCGAAAATATCTTCTTTGGCCTTATCCATTTGGCTAAGCTAGCACCGTCTCATTTTGATCGATTGTAGACCTCTTCGATCGATCGGGACTTCCCTTCAATCGATCGAAACTCTTCTGGTGCATTTTCTTACCTTCTTTCTAACTTTGCTCCTTAGCTCCAAAATTGAGCTAAATGGCTCTTGCTAGCCTGTTTGAACTTTATTAACCTGAAATAGGCAAAAACACAACTAAGTATCTAAGACATAAAAGTAAGATAGATGAATAGACTAAAATACCTTAGCTTAGGTGTTAAAATGCATCACATTTGAACACTTATCAAACACCCTTTTTAACAGCCCAAAATTAATAAAATGTGCACAACTCTTATTCCACAAGGAAGCTCTCTCCCTTAGGAACCTTTTTCATTCACATACCCCTCTCAAAATCTCAACATAAAGGACTCAAATTAGAGCCTAAAACATAACCCTCGAAAAGAACAAGAAAATAAAGCTGCGGGATTTCTTTTTCAGCAAATGCAATACACACCTTTTTTATTCATATCATATGAAAATGCTTAATGTACACATAGGTGTCAAGCCCACACACATAGTCAAAGGTAGGATTATGTAAAATGACTAACAAGCCCATCAACAATTGTCAAATGCCATTCATTCCATGTGCATGATAAAAGTTTAATATGCCCCTTAAGTCTTTCCAAATACGAAGTATGCCATTTGCATACCAAAAGTCCACAATACCCTTCATAAAATAAATAAATGTCATTTACACAGTAAAAGTCAATAATGCCCCTCATAAAATATTTAAATGACATTTAAATAAAACTAAACACATTTGCAAAAATAATCATAATCCCGACAACAAAATAAAAAGGCATAAATGCCAACATGCCCGGAAGATGTTAAAAATGCAAGTTCTCACATGTCACCTTTTTCCTTGGACCATTTGTTGACTTTTTGTTCGAGACACTTGGAAGGCTTGGATGATGACAAGTGTAGGGTGTAGATTGAATCTTGTGAGGGTGCATAGGATTGTGACAAGTGGAGGGGTATGATGTGTGTGGTGTGTGAGAGGTAGTGTTAGTATAGGTTTTATTGTTTTACAACACCTTAAGTTAGTGGAATATCTAGTATTTCTATTGTCTTTTTCATTTCTCTCACCTAGCCACCATTAAAAACTTGAAACCCTAACCTTATACCTTAAAATCAAGCACCTTCCATTAACTTTTTGACCTAGCTCTTGGAAGACAAAAGCTTTCCCCTCACCTTCCTCTTCAACACCTTGTTCTTGGATTTCACCTTGCACACATTTCCTTGGGATTTCTAGAGATTCAATTCTCTAGTGAGGTAGGGGGTGTCTTATGTTTATACTCTTAGTGTTTTAATGTGTTATTTGAAATTAATATACATTGTATGCATGTTATATGAATTGTAGGGTTGCACATAGATGAATGTTGTATATAACTAACCTAAGGTTTCATATTGTTCAAGACTTGTATATGATCTACTTCTTATAAAGATGTTATTTCATTTAGTGAAGAGTTAATTTCTAAAGATTTCTTATAGTGTAACTATAAAATTTCATATGATTCTTGCCAATGATTTTGTTGAGAACTTAATGCAATGTTGTTGTTTAATCAAGTATTTAAAACTTACTATATTAGTATGAATAGATTTCCTATGTTGGTAACATTGTATTAGTATAGTTTTATACACATTGTGAACTTGTCATTGCAAATGCCATAGTAGTTTGAAGATTTAGAGCATGAATTGTGTGGTTTCAATTATTAGTTGTGCGTGGAAAGTGGTTAAGTGTATTGTACACTTATGTGGTTGTTGTGACACTATTGTTGATTTTGGAAATACTTGGGGTATTGTTTCATTGACATGGCTAGGGTATGACCCTAGTGCGGGAGGTACGAGTTCTCTCTAATATAGTGCGCCCTTAGGTAGTTCCTTGTGGGTTAGAATCCCAAAAGAATTAATTGTTTTGGTTGTGATGTTCATAACCGGATGCTGCGTCCAAGATTTCCCTATTGTTTGATTTCGCGCTTCATTTTACTATTTGATATTACTTTGCAATTATAACTTGTTGTATTACATTGAAGGTTCCAATATTGTTAAGTATGTTACTTATTGTGGATTATGTTTAAAATGTTTCAATATAGTTTTAGGATGATCCCTAAGCTTCACCTTGAAACTAGACGTTAGGATGCATGATCCGCATGTGTTTATTTATATTACACTTGCAAAACTATTAAAACTTTAGGTTATATGGATTGTCTTACGGATTAATTCAAATTACTCACCCTAGTTGATCATAGTTTTTAGGCAATGATGTACTTTTCTTGGATGCAAACCATCCTTAGTCCGGACTCATGCTTAAGTTTTGATAATCTTTTGGTATATGCTCACATGCAAAGTGTTTAGCATGTTGTATGCAACTTTTGAGAATATTGATGTTGATGTGTAATATGTGATACTTTATTCTCTCTTGAAAGGGGAAATGAAATTAGGACTAGTAGACCTCTTGGTTGAGTCCCAAGGTTATTTCCGCCCTAGTTTATCTTTTGTGTAACTATGGATGTATGGATTATGTAGTTTTGGACTTTGATATGTAATGAGGCCTTAGAGCCACTTGTAATTCATTTCTCATGTATTCATCACTTGTGTGTGTGCTCACACACTCACATACTTTTAAATTTCATGTTGGACCCTTGTATGGGGATTTGAGACTTGAAAAGAAGCCATTGCATTTTCTGGTTTCTGCAAAATTTCGAGGTATTTCGGTTGACCGAAATTCCATTTCGGATGACCGGTACCTTTTGGAACAGTTAATTTTAAATTCAAGTAGCCAAAGAACTGTAGGGACCACAACCGGTCGACCGGTTCCCTATTTCGGATGACCGGAATATGGCGTTCATTTGGGTTCATTTCGGTAGACCGAAATGCTGCTGTTTTGTAGACCTTGTTTGGTCAGTTGTTTTAGCATGTTAATGCCATTTGTATGCTTCCATTTTACAATTTTAACCTTGTATAAGCCATCTTATGGCGATCATGATCTAGTGTGAACTAGTCCATATATGTTTCTTGGAGTGTCATTGGTGCCGTAAGGTACCATTTGACTTTTTGACTTAGCTTTCGCATTTAGGATCCGTTATCGGGTTACTCGTTGACGTACCGGGTTTTATGAAATTTGGGCCGTCACAATAAATAATTACTAGTATATAATTTTATAGAAAAATAATTCTAAATAAAATCTTAAAAATATAGAAAAATTCCATAAAATTCCATAAAAATTCCTGAAAATTCTCAGAAATTCTATAAACCCTAAATAACCTTCTTGGGTCATAGATCAAGTATAATAGTTGATTTAATAATAAATACAACAAATACATCTATTAATTTGAAATCCAAAGTTTTAAAAAAATTAAATATAATAATCCATACTTTTAATTCATCCATCTAACATGATTTAATAAAATCAATTTAACCTAAAGCCTTGATTCTCAAGGTGAAATACTTATGAGTTATAAGATGAAAGATAGAGAAAACTCGCCTGAAGGTTTCGAAACGAAACCGATGCTCCAAACTTTGATGGTCTCTTCCAATCCTGACGTCCTCTTTTTTCTCAGATTCAGCCTCCTCCTTGTCATCCTTCTCTTATTCTCTCTCTCTCTCTCCCTCTCTTATTTTTTTAACGTGAAAATCTTTTAACCTTAAAGCGTTATGTGTATATTTATACACATTAAGTCCAAATCATGTTCCTAATACAACTACCAAATAAAATAATAAACTAATAATCATCTTTAAATAATATATATATATATATATATATATATATATATATATATATCATATATACCTATATATATCCTTCCATAATTAATCATTAGTTAATCATATATACCTTCCATAATTAATCATTAGTTAATCATATATACCTATATATATATATATATATATATATATATATCATTCTATAACACATATTAATTAATTATATATATATATATATATATATATTTATAATTATACAGAAATGATCATTTAAATAATTAAATCATAAGCCTTTATTAATTATCCCAACAAAGCTTTATCTAAGTCCAAGACCACATCATTTGGTCCAACTTCCCTTAAACCCAAATTCAATTAATTTAAGTAAATAAAATATTTAAATAAACACTTAAATTAAAATAACTAATTACATGAAGTATATATAAACAAAACAGAATTTACAACTAAATCACACTATACCAATAAAATCAACACGCCAACAATTAAATCAAAAACCTAGCACAGACAAACAATCATCATATAAAATCACGAATATAATTTTATTAAAATAAAATAATTAATCTAAGCACTCAATTAAATAAAACAAATCATTTAAAAATAAAATAAACGCAATTAATTTCAATTAAATCAAACAAATAATTTTAATTAAAAATAAAATAAATAAATCCCAATAAATAAATCTTTTAAAATATAAGGGTATTACATCAGCCCTATTAATTGACCCTCATCATTAAGCCTCTTTCTCTACCCTAATCTCTAACCCTTTTTTTTTTTTACTTAACCGTCGACACTCCCTCTTTCTTTTCCCGATTTCTCTCGTTCCCCTATTTCTTATTACATTATTTATTTTTTGGGTAAAATTGCACCTCCCGTCATTCTTCTCACCGGTGGCCGATGGAGGGAAACGTAACTAGCGGTGGAGGAGATGGCGGCTAGGTCAAGTTAATTCGCAGAATTTGGAGAAAAAATGTTCGGTGTGGTGATTGTGATGGTGTTGGATTTGTGATTGAGATGATTTAGGATAGAAAATGAGTGTGAGATGAGATAAGACAATTGGTGGGAATGGTGAGATAAAAATAACCATCGTTGTTTTTAATTTTTTTTCACTTCTATTTTTGTGGTGTCTGGTGGTGGTGGTGGTGGTGGTGTCTACGTTGGGTCTAGGCTGGCCATGGCTATTTTTAATTTATTTTATATTCTGGTGGTGGTTGTTGTGGTGTTGTTTGGGTGTAGTTGTGGTGATGTCTAGGTGATTAGGGTGTTTCAAAATTTTTATTTTTATTTTTTTATTGTGGTCTTGGTAGTGTCTAGGTGTGTTGGTGGTATTGTTTGGGTATGGTGGTGTTTAGGACGTATAAGTATGGGTTGGACACGGTCGTTTTCAAATTTTATTTTATTTATTTTTTTTCCTACTATGGTAGTGGTGGTGGTTTGTGTGTGGTTATGGTGGTTACTATTTCAAAAATAATTTAATTTAATTTTTAATTTTTAATTTTTGTGATGTGGTGGTCGTTGTTACGATGGTATAAGTGTTGTTATATATAAATTATATTTATATGTATAGAAGAGATGAAAAGGTTAGTTTGGTATATTAAAATTAATTAAGAGGTTAAATTTGTAATTTCATGATTTAAATAAAATTGTTGATAAGTTAAAGGGTTAAAAGGTAATTTTATATGCACTCAGAGGTTCGGAGGGGTGTCAATGCACATTTTTGAAACCTGAGGGGGTGCTAAGGAAAAAAAAAAAAGCCATCGACCATCCGTTGAGTAACGTTGACCAAAATCTCAGGGAATATCAGTGCAATTTACCCAAAAATAAAAAAATAAAAAAGATATTTTCTTGGTAATAGATTGCTAAAGGCAACATAGAGATATTTTAGAGAAAAAAAAAAAAAAAAAAAATTAGAAAGAAAGATTTCCATGAATATGTCTTCAAGTACAAACAAACAAACTCATTCACTCTTTTAAATATATATAAAATTGATAGGGGCATTATTGTTACACAAAAATAGTACTTTTGAATTTTTTTTATAAAAATGACATCACCAACAGATTTATTCAATAGGGTAATTTGCTCAAAAGATAGATAATATAGGGAGTTATATGTGTTTTTTTTTATTTTAATAAGGGTGTTTTTTTGCACATTTTTTAAATAGTGAGAAGTTTTTTACACTTAACCCTAAATTAATTAATAATCATAAACATTGAATTGATTCTTTATTTGTTTATTTATTTCCCTTTAGCAAGAAACTCAGAGACACCTGCTTCCTGCTTTACTCTTTAGGAGACTTAAATCAATTGAAAAAATTAATGAGTTACAATGTGAATTAAATTAAGGATTTAAAACCTTTCAAAGTCCAATACCATCAAGGTTCTATAGAGAATTATATCCAGATCATCTGGGAGATTTTGGTTCAAGTTTTTAACAACAGTTTTTCATGAAATATGTTCCTTAGATACTGTTGTTAAAAAATTGAACGGAAATTTTCATTAAACATTGTTATGGGTGACAAAATATTTTCAAGGGTAAAGTGCAGAAACATCCTGAACTATGTCTAAATTTGTAAATAATTCCCGTGAATTATATTTTTTCACACAATACCCCCTGAATTATCACAATTTGTTACAAAATGCCTTATGTCTGAGCTATTTTCCATTAGTGGGGCCATAATGCCCTTTGCTGTTGAATTACACTTAATCTAGTTTTGTATTAAAATAAATTATGAAACAAATTCATATTATTTTGTTGACATATTCTCCATTAAATTTGCATAAATTTACGTTTAATTCTTGAAATTAATTATTTAAAGAAAAATCTTAAGTAGAAAATTTTAAAAATATTTAAGTAATTTCTTAATTTTTCACAAATATACTGCATGAAAAAAAAGTATTTTTTTATTTAAGTAATTTAATAAATTTTCATGAATATATTGTATAAAATAAGGTATTCTTTAACGGTAAAAAAGTTTAAACTGAGTATAACAAGTTTTATTATAAATAATCTAGTTTTAATAATAAGTTAATCATTTAGAAAATGGTAGTTACACTATTTATTTTATCCCATTTTTATGATAAATTGATACTAATACTAAAACTAAAGTAAATGGTTAATTAATATTTTTTTTTTTAACCTCCCTTTGGGAAAGTAAGGACATGATATCGTTAGACCACTAGCTCATTCGTAAAAATATATTAAAGATAATTTAACAAGAAATAAAAATTTTAATAAAAATGGGTAAAATAATCTTTTGTGATGAGTTTATCCTTAATTGCAACAAATCATTAGTTTAGGGGGTTGTTTGTAAAAAGGCAACATTTTAGGATATTTTTTTACACTTTACTCTATTTTCAAAAAATACATTTGACGTTGTGATACATTTTGCAACTGTTGCATATGTTGGAGAAATCATTCTTATTTTTTAAAAGTAAGTATTAGTAACTAATGTAAACCTGTTAATATATTAATCAAACTTGCACGAATCATATATATAAATTGCACGTACAGGCATGCATACATTTTGTTATTGAAGGTTGGTTTTGCAACTTTTTTACTTGTGACAATGAATACTATAAATTAACAAGTTTTCAAGTTTGAGTTTTCTTTTAATTCAGGATATTTATGGACCCTCTCTTGATTTTAGAATAAGAAATACAAGTTTTAAGGCTAAAGATTAATTTTGAAGTTGAATGATTAATAGTTTAATTCTTACTAAAATCCAAGAAAGTGGACAGGGCACACTAATATTATTATTATTTATGAATTTGGTTTTCTCATGAAGTATAATTGATGTTGAGGTGTTTTTGCCAACATTTATTAGTATATATAAAACATTTATATTATAGATAGATACACCACTACTAAAAATGAATGTGTAACTACATCTCATTAGTTGTGTCTTTAAGCAGGAATAAATTTCATTATCGTAGGTTTTATTGGGTACAAGTCAATCCAATCAATAACATGTTCAGTATTAATGAAAAACTACTTCTTATTTTTATTTTTTTTTTTTTAAAATTTATCCTTACACCAGCTTCTGAATCATGATTAAGTACAACTAGAGAGAAATTTTCAATATTTTTTTTAAAAAAATGTAGGGATCTCAATAATAAATTCACTTTGTACGAGAAATATGTAAAGTTTTCAAGAATAAAATCCATTTTTTTTTGGAATAAGACATAGACTTCTTGAAGAATAAATGTAATATTAACATATGTGTGTACATAAATTTGAAATAAAATAGTATTAAAATGTACATAAAAAAAGTCTTAAAAGTAGTATAAATATAGATAGTTAGGGAAAGTGCATTGAGGTGTTAAGCAATCCCTCTTAATCTCTCCTTTTCCTTCTTCAACCGTAAACCAAACATGGAAATGACCATAGCTTTATTTCTTTTCCTCCCCCGCTGGAAAGCACATATATGAACACAAATATAAGTACCACACAGTATGAACATGATAATATGACAAATTTTTTTTAAAAAAGACACAAATATAGTCAAAAATAATAATATATGTATATTATTATATATATAAATAATAAAATCACCATTTTATCCATATAACCATGAATAAATTAAAACACTAAATTGGAGATTAGAGCTAGATGCTACCCTAATAATATAATTACTAAAAGGAGGGGGCAATTATAGGATACTTCTAATCCTATTTGACACATGTACAAGTGTTTGATATTGTCACCACACTTTAGAAGAAAAGTTTATGCGCTCACCGGAGATACAAGACAAACCCGTGATACGAGGCATGAGATTTTCTTATTTAACTTTTAAATTGTGATAGTTTTGAGTCAATTCAATAATTTGCTCTACCAACGAGCCAATTTAGTAACATCAAACTCTAATTTTTCAAAAAAAAATTTGGGACTCGAGTATTAATGCACACATCTGCGTGAATAACAACTAAGAAAAAAAAAACTATAGAGTGCTGTAAATAGTATTATTGTTTTATTTGAAAAAAAGGTTATCCATTAGTTGCATTTCACGTAGAGCGTTAACTTTCATACTAGTAGCATATAATAAAAGGACTTAAACTTTTTTTTTTTTTTTCTCCAAAAGGACTTAAACTGACTTGGGCCCAGAATAACCAATAGCAGGGAGAGAAAAAAGAAGAGAGAGAGAAAATGGAGAGGGGGAGGAACGGCCGCGACGAAGAAGAGAAAGGTTTGTTATGGAAGCTTCCGGTACTTCAGTCAAATCAACTGGGAAAATTGGGCCCTGCCTTCGGTTTCGGCGCCGGCTGTGGTGTCGGTTTAGGCGTCGGCCTCATCGGAGGTAAATCTTTTGCTACAACACTAATATTACTACTATTACTTGGTTGCAATAAAATTGCTTATTTGATTGTAGTGGCTTTTGATTTTCTTTCATTTTCTTTCATTTTCCTCGAATCCTTAAAAACCAAATGGATCATAAGGAAGGGGAAAAAAAGAATCAATTGATTTTGGCTATGTGTTTATGACTGAATCAAAGTTGTCTCTTTTATATTATTTCTAAGATAAGAATTACTACAAATATCTTGACAATTATATGTAATTCAAATATTTTCAAGAATTGTAAGTTACAGTTTCCAATCACGGAAACAGTCTCTCTGTATTCGGGGTAAGGCTGTGTACGTCTGACCCTCCCTACACCCGCATCCTACACCCGCATTGGCCGGAGGTACTGGGCTAGCCCTTTCTATTGTTGGGTTTTTGGTCTTGTTAAGAACTGTCAGAAAATAAGGAGCAATATTGAGTGGTCACTTTCTCTCTTTCTTTTTTTGATAAGTAATAGTGAGTGGTCACTTTCACATGCAACTGTGGGTTTTCAATTTTGTTATTATTGTTTATTTCTTTTTCCAGAAATGTCTGATTGGATGACCATTGTATTTTGCTGTTGATTTGCTAATGTGTATTGCATAGGCTTGCAAAATGTTTGGAAGTATGAATGTTGAAGCATTCTTTCAAACCCATTGTTATTTGTTACTTTTTTTTTATAATTTTGCTTTATGGTTCTTTCACTCACTGATGATAAAAAAATTGGGACTTTTTAGCTTAGGTAAATCTACAATTTGCATTTCAATTTTATTATTGTTCTTATTATTTTGTTAAAAGAAGAAGGTTTATTATTCTTTTGGAGCTCTTATTCATGATTAACTCAAACAATCTAATCTTTAGTTATTCCCTACTCCAATTTATATAAGCCGAAGGAAATCCTCCTATTAAATAATGACAAACAATTAAAAAGGAAAAAGAAAATAGATTGTTTATATATGTGTTATTTTGCATTGAATAAGTAGAAGAAAAGCGAATATGTAATATTTAGAGGAAGAACATTGAAATAAAACATTCAAATCATAACTAGGAAAAAAAAAAAATTCAAATCACCTAGCGAAGTCCACTCTGGCAAGCTTTATAGAAAACCCACAAAGAAGAATATGGTTTCTCCTTTTGGCTAGTATGAGTTCAACATCATCTCTTCTTCTTCTTCTTCTTCTTCTTCTTCTTTTTTTTTATTTTTTATTTTTTTATTATTATTTATTTGTTTTTCTCTTGGTCGTTGTTTTCTATAATATGATGCCATGGAGCACTAATTCAGAATTTTCTAAATTTCCAAATAAGAAGTTGTATTCCCTTTATATTTTTAAAGAATCCTAGTGTAAGCTACATGATTATGTATTTGGAACTACCTTAGTGGCCACTGGGAAATGCTGTGTTGATTAATCAAAACTTGCATGAGCCTTCTGTACCAAGCTGATATATGCACTATCATGCTGAACTGGATGCCCAATCTAGTTAATTGGCCCTTCTAAGATTTTTGCTGGGTCCAACAAACAATGCTTGCGATTTGTTTTTTGCCTTTAATTTTTGGTCTTGAAGGTTTTCAGTTTCACCTAAATTAGAAATTGAAAACTCTGTATCTTATTATATTAGATTTGAATAAATTGGCTATCATTTGTTTTTTTTTTGGAATACAAAATCCTAAAATTTACCCCAACCTTTTAGTTGCTTCATTTTGAATGCTGTCATTTTTTTCCTTTTGGCTGAAATACTGTGTATTTATGCCTTTTGAGTTGCTACCAATGATTTATGCCGTTGGTTACAAACAATACGGGAAGCTGAGGACATGGAGTGAGCGAGCGAATACATGATTTCGTCCTTGTTATAGCAAATGGTAACATATTTTTGTAACTGACCCTCTGACCTTAGGATTATGCATTTTATGTCGAGTGCAGTTGAGTTCCAATTTTCTATTTGTTTTGCTTACGCCATAATTAGGCTTTTGCAATTTCATTCTCTATACTACTCTCTAAACATAAATATGGTGTGGATAGTTTAAGATTGGTATAAATCATGACCTTAACTTGAATAATTCCCAATCTTTTAATGATGATTTTATTTAGCATGGCTGTTGATGGTCTATATTCGGTTGCAGACTGAATTCTACTTGAAGACCATATTTTGATGAAAGTCTTTTCTACTCATTTAAATACTAACTAATACAAATTTCACTTCAGGTACAGGCTTTGGTCCTGGACTTCCTGGTTTACAGCTTGGTTTTGGCCTTGGTGCTGGATGTGGTGTAGGTTTAGGATTTGGTTACGGTATGGGGAGGGGTGTTGCTTATGATGAGAGCCGGAGACACTCTAATGTTGGAAAATTGTTTAATGGAAGAAATCTTCCTTCTCAGTAAGTTTATTTTCTCATTATTTTATCTGTCGTGCATTTTATTGCATTGAACTCACTTAGATGTGCCATCTTCACCATCTACAGTGTAATCATTTTGGCTTCTGTCACCCCTATGCCAAACAGAAAAGGAAATAACAAAAAGAAAAGAAAGCTTAGGGATGCAACTGAGGTGGGTAAAACCAAGCCCAATTCTATATTAGCGGGCTTTTGGAAGCACTTTTCGAAACTCGGGTCGGGCTTGGATTTAGATATCCTAACCCAAATTTAATTCGGGCTGAGCTAAAGTTATGGTGCAGCTTGAACCCAACACGAACGGGGAAACCGAAGCTTAACCCGTATTCCATCTTTACTAAATACATATCTGTGTGTTATATGGTCTATAGAATACAATTAGGCTGTGATGACTTTTGTTATATATGTGTTATATGGTATTACAGTATACAATTAGGCTACGATGGCTTTATTTTTTCTTTTTTATTTTGGGTTAATTGCAGTAAATTCCCACATCACCCTTCTGGAAGAAAATTATCCCCCCAAACTATTGAAAATATGAAAATAAGGCCAACAAGCTAATGATCATTAACAGGCCATCAAATGTGTCTTTGAAATTACTGAATTGTTTTTGAGATTAATTGCACAAAAACTCCCCTTAACCCTTGGAATAGGGGTAACATCCAATTTGTATTAGTATTTTTATTATTTTTAGTTTAAGGAGGTTTATGCCTTTAATCCTAAAGGATAAATTGCAATTTAAAAAAATTCCTAATCTGTCCATTTATTCTAGGATGGGGGCTTCGTGCAACCTTTTTTTTGGCATTTTAGGGTGTTTATTAGCTAAAAAATTTAGTACGAGGGTGGTATGCAAATTTTTTGTAGTCACAGGAAGGTACGCGCCCACGTGTTTGGGGAGGGAGGGGTGCTATTAACCCTTTTTATTTTATTTTGTTTACATTTTGTGGAGATTGGGAAATTAGCCTCACTTTTAACCTAATTTCCTTAATCCAAACTTAAGTTGAATTCAATGCTCTTGAGATTTGGTCAGGCTTGCCTCGAAGAGTTAAAATAAAAAACTTGTTAGCATATATATGATAGCCACGATTTATGGAATGACTTACCATGTTAGCATATATTTGATTATGCATATGTTAGCATATATGATAGTCATGATTTATGGAATGACTTTCCATATTAGTAGAGATTTGATTTACTTATCAAAAAAAGAAGAAGATTTGATTTAGTTTCTTTTCTTGTAGTATGAGCATGTGCTCTTATTTTATCTATAAATACTAGAGCTGTGAATGAGTGATTGATATCACTCAAGCCTTTACATATTATAAATCTCATTCAAACCTTTTACATATTTCTTTTCTCTTTCTTCTATATTGTATTTCTACTTGGTATTAGAGCCAGGGTGGTTCGACTGCAATAAGGGCATTGCGAGTTCGGCACCACCCATTCAAGAATGGTCTAAGGTGAGATCGCCCATCTGGGAGGTGTCGGGTAGGCAGGGTGATTCGACCTCAATGAGGGTATTGCGAGTTTGACACCACCTATTCAGAAATGGTCTGAGGAGACATAGTTGTTTATTTTTTATAGTCTGAGGAGACATTGTTGATTCTTTCTTCTACATTGTTTAAACATATGTATAAAGGGGAATGGTCTGAGGAGACATTGTTGATTCTTCCATCTACATGTTTTTAATATGTGAAGGGGAATGGTCTTAGGGGACATTGTTGGTTGTTTACGGTCTGAGGAGACATATTGTTATTTGTTTATGATCTGAGGAGACATATTGTTGTTTGTTTACGGTTTAAGGAGACATTGTTGGTTGTTTACGGTCCAAGGAGACGTGATTGGTTGTTTACGGTCTGAGGAGACATTATTAATTGTTTATGGTCTGAGGAGACATTTTTGGTTTGTTAATCGACATTTTTAATCTAGTCAAATCTTCACTCTGCAACTTGTAGATTCTGAAGAAGGGTGCTAGCAAGACCATGTTTGAAGATGCGTTGTCCAAGTTGGGCGTTTCAGAGATCCACGCACCAACTTGAGGGGGAGTGTTAGCATATATGATAGCCACGATTTATGGAATGACTTACCATATTAGCATGGATTTGATTATACATATGTTAGCATATATGATAGCCATGATTTATAGAATGACTTATCATATTAGCAAAGATTTGATTTAGATTTGATTTAGTTTCTTTTATTGTATATGAGCATGTGCTCTTATTTTATCTATAAATACTAGAGCTGTGAATGAGTGATTGATATTATTCAAGCCTTTACATATTATAAATCTCATTCAAACCTTTTACATATTTCTCTTCTCTTTCTTTTATATTGTGTTTCTACTAAACCCAATGTGCCGGATAAACTTCATTTCTTGAATCCGTTCCCCTTACTTCATCTTGATTTGACTGTATTCTTTTCACTTAGTCGTTTTGCTAGAAGGAAAAAAACATCGAAAAGTTAAGGTAGTAGAAAGGGAAGTGAAAGAAAGGAAAATATTTTTTCCAGCATGCCTTTGCTTAGAATGAAAAGGTCCTAAGAAAGTTTTAGAATAATTCCATCTTGTGGTCCTATGAAAGTTATAAGAAAATATTATTGCTTACGTAAATTGTTCTTATTTGTACTAAACGGAATGAAAAATGTATATATTTATTTTTGAAAACAATTATGCATAAACCCATATATTTAGGGAGACAGTGATAAAGTGCATAAGTGCAAGTTCAAACATTTTCTTGTACTTTTTGGAGGAATTTTTTTTTGGGAAAGTTAAAGTGGTTATGGAAAATTACTTCCTTATAAGAAATCCTTTTCCTGCCATCCAAATTCGTAAATTGTGAACAATTTTTCATTTCCTGCACTTTAAACTAATTCCTGTCTAACCAAAGCAAGCTTTATTGGGGGAAAAAGAAAAAGAAGGAAAATTTTGAATCCTTTAGTATATATGTAATGTCACCGTAAACAGAGCAAATTTTTTTGACAAAATGGAAAATAACTACAGTACATATCGGTACAGTACTGGCACAAAATTACCACTATAGCTATGGATATCTTTCCATATCACCGTACTTTTTTTATTCTTAGGTTCTATATTACTTCCATCGTCATTGTACTTTGTACATTATCCTTCCGTTGTCTTTATTCTTAGGTTCAAATAAGATTTGGTAGCAGTGTTGTTTAACCTGTATCTTTTTGGTTCAGTATACTTACGAAGCAGGTATTACTTGAAATGTTATGAGTATTACCGGTGGAGTGGGTAGGGGGGGAACTCATGCTAACCCGGGGCAGATGGGTACAGATGGCAGTGCAACTTTGTAAGGGAATTGTTGATCCCTTAGGTGACTTCTTGGCAAAAAGCCTTAGTGTCCATATAGAACGGAGGGAATTCTGTTTGTTGGTCTCAGTTCTATGGGTCTTAAAATACACATAGAAGCCCCTTTTGTAATCAGTAATGAGGTCAGAGAAGATGTCCACTTGGTTGCCATGTAGTAAAAGGTAATTGACCATGGCAATCAGGCTTGTCGTGGCTTTGATGATATAGCCAGGTACACTTTGCAACACTTACTGCTTCATGGCTTTGATGATATAGCCAGGTACACTTTGCAACACTTACTACTGCTTCAGAGTTATGATAGCCGATTAATGCAGTAGGGTGGCCATTTAGTGAGGCCTGTTGGCCAGTTAAGATTATAAGACAAGGGAGATCTGGTGATATTTTATGTAAGGGGCCAATACTCTCACTGCTCTCTCGAGTCAGGTTGAGGTATCCTGAGCATTAGCCACAAAAGCTAGAACCTCTAGAATCCCATTAGATCAACTATCGTGACCCAATTAAGGAGGATTATGTGAGTTGGTTGTATATTTTGCCAACTTAGACCTACTGAGTCCATCCAAAACATGAGGTGTAAGAGGTGCATTAGGAGAAGAGGTCCTCTTTTATGTCTCCCAAGGTAAGTCATCCTCATGACAAAGGTTTATCTGAGAAGAGGTCCTTGCGATAATTATGACACGAGAGAGACCTATGTTGGGAGAAGAGGTTATTGCCCAAAGTAACCGTCTTTACAACGCTAGGTGCCTCTTTAGTCTTTCTCATCACAAGTCCTCGATGAACCTTGAGGCTTGAATGAATGCTGTTAATTTCTGCCCTTGAAAGAGGTCGAGTATTTGGGCTGTGATACAAGTTACAGGAGTTCGAGGGCTGTTTACCTTTACCTCTATTCAATATTTGACATATGACTGACATTGTCACGTTGGGCTATCAGCCATTTGTGCCGGGTCGCCATACCATGTCAGAGTGCCATGTGTAAGGTGGACACCATGTACCCAAATATGTTATGTAAATGCACGTTATAATGAACCCATTTTCTATGCTGTGTGCATCTATGAAATGATACATAAGATTATGTATTGACTAGTATCTTTAGTAGGATTTCAAAATTCAAAAGACCATGATATCGGATGAAAATGCATAAAAATATATGTAGCTGTCTAGTCAAGTGAACTTCAGTATTCAAGCAAAAGATTATTAGATTGACAATTCGAAAACTGAATACAAGTTCAATATAAAACAGAAACTATTAATGTGAAAGTTGACTCGATAAACATTTTCACCTTCTACAAAAAAAAGTATAAAAGCGATGAAAAAATAAAAAATAACTACTAAACCTCGTGCTTCTGGAAGTGTGTCCAAATAATAATAGACTTATATAGAATTATATATATATATATATATATATAATAATGAATGGAGCAATATTTTTGAATTTATTACTTCTAATTTACATTTGAATGTTCAAAATTAGATTATTTTTTGTGTTACCACGTGTTTCAAGTGTGAGTACATATCTAAATGTTAGATTTATTAGATATTCAAACCAAGGACATAAACATGCAGCTAAATTGTTCGTATTTTTTATAGTTCCTTTCTATTGTTTAAGAGAAGGTGTTGATGTTATGTAATGTAGAGTGTTTCACATGGAGACTTCCGTAGTTTTATATAGTTCTTAAATGTCGGGGATATATTTATTAGGTTTATGTCTACCCAGGCATGTCGAATAACAGATTCTACAGCATTACCCCGTCGTCGCGTGTCTCATACAATTTCTTCATGCATTTGAGAGACTCGTATGATATATATTATCATAGTGATAGGGTCACACGGGTACATTGCTCAATATAGTACCAAAAGGGGGCCCCATCTTCTTCTTCTTATTTATTATTGTTGTCTGTCACTGGTTTTTCTGATTCATGTAGTGCTTATTTGGGCAAGCAAGTGCATTTAGAAATTGGTGTAGATAGCATTTGGCTTTCCCATATTTCTTTGACACCCTCCAGATATTTTTTTTTGTAAAAATAATATTAAAAAATTATCTGGTATTTGTAATGAGTTGTGGTTATGGAAATCAAAAGTGTCCAAATTTGAACTGAAAACAAGGTGTCGTCAAGGAAATAAAGAATGTCCTTGTTAGACTGAGATGTTATAATTATGTGTGTATATGTTGAATTAATCAAATTAATTCCTATGGCTGCAAGTTATAGTTACTCATTCTTGTGTGCGCTTGTGGCTTGGTGGTTTCAGGGATGAGATTAATGCTCTCGTTGATGATCTTGTCATGAACACGAAGAAGCTAATCAAAGCAACTTCCAGAGAGGTCGATAAGTGGAGGAGATAAGTGGAGACGAAATCGAGACGATGATTTCTGGGTGTAGAATTGTGTCAACGACCATATGTTGATTACAGTTCTCTAGCTAGTCTATACATATGCATGTATGTATGAAACGCATGACTCGTTCCTTTTTTATACAGATTCTGTAGCATGTATGCCATTGAGTTTGGATTATTAATTGCTTCAGTTACAATTCTTTCGTTTGGTTTTTCGGGACCTGAATTTGTCTAGGTCAACCCTGTTCATCTATACTTAAAAGTTTACTAGTTTCCCATCACAAATATCATTATATGCTTCATAGTAAATCACTTCACATGCATTTCTGTTGTTGCTCAACTCAGCCATGCATTGAATCCCCGGTTTCGTGATTATTTGCTGCTGCAAAACCATCCATAGTCTCTGGCATCGCACAGGATGGATTTCAATAGACTCATTTTTCTCTGTTACAGTTTTGAGCTGTTTGGATTGTTTGTTTTAATAGTGAGCAGGGAAGAAGTACGAGTTTGAAACACTGGTGAGCAGTTGAGTCTGTGATTTAGGGTGTATTCTCCTTCTTCTCTAATTCTTCTAGAAGCTATATAAGAGTTGCTTACAAGAGTTCGCAGAATATGGTTTTCTGGTGTTTATGTTTAGTGATTGTGATTGTTGTGTAAAATATTTATTATTTGTTATTAGATTTTGATATGAATATAGAAATATGGCTTGGTAATGATCTCTTCTCACGAGCTGCCATGCAATCAAAAAATTGATAAAACTGACACATTTGATTGCGTGACAGTTTTATGATTGGTCGGGATCACATGATTCCGATCATGTAATAATTTTTTTCTTAAAGAGGCGAGTGTTGAGTTAAAACTGATACATTTGATTGCGTGACAGTTTATGATTGGTCGGGATTACATAATTTCGATCATGTAATAATTTCTTTTTCAAGGAGAGGCTAGTGTTGAGTTTTTATGTGTAAAATGGTCATCTCATTAATAATTATTAGAATAACTGAAAGAAGTAGTATGATTTCTTTTGGTTTGTAAGGTGAAAGGCTAAGGTAGTGTTTAATATAATCTTAAAGTAAGTTATGTCATTTTTAAATATATTTAAATTATATTACCATCATAATAATGAATATGGTGTTGAATTGAGTTATTGAATAATTTTTTTTTGTAAACCCTTTGTATTTGTTGCATCTTTGATGTGCCCAAAGGAAGAAAGCATTTTATTTTTTCATCCTTCAGTACACTGATGGTGCCATATCATCATCATATAAATAAAAATAGTTTTATATCATCAATATGTTAAAAATATTAAAATAAATTTCCAATTAGACAAAAAAATTTGAGGCAAAAATAAAGTACAGGACAAAACATTACATTTGCTGTTTCACCAATAAGATGCATTATGAGCTGTATTACATCCACATAGACCACATCCGCATTTTGTCCATGTTATCCACAAATAAACAGATTATTGGAGATTTCAGGTCATCATCCGCCAGGTCAGCATATCATCCGCCACGTCATCAAACCCACCCTATCAAGAAGCACCATTAGATTACGAATTTACCATGCACACCAATCACAACCAGAGAAGGAAAATCCTACGTGGCACGTCCACACCCACCAGATCAAGCATTTAGTGTGTCTCTCTTTCACACCACACCCTCACACTCAGCAACCCCCACTTCTCATCACCCACCGGAGAACCGCTTTCCGGGCAACCCAAAGAAAAATGGCTTCACTGGCAGCTACAACCGCAGCCGCCTCCCTCGGCGTATCGGAAATGCTCGGAAACCCTCTCAACTTCACCGTAGCCTCCAGGTCCGCTCCCACCGCCTCCAGCCCCGCCACCTTCAAGACTGTTGCCCTCTTCGGCAAGAAGAAGGCTGCGGCTCCTAAAAAGGTTGCCGTCGCCTCCCCAGTGGACGATGAGCTCGCCAAGTGGTACGGTAAGTGAGTTGGTCAGTTTGATCCTTGAATTCTCTGGTTAGCACAGTTCACTTGTTACTGCCATTGCTAGATCTGGACAGGGTTTAATTGTTCATGCATATATATATATGTGTGTGTGTGTATAGACCATAGAGTATTGCTATTCAAGCAGAAAGGCTAAATTGATTAAATAACAACTTGAAAGAAAAATTGAGGGTTACAAGTAATATATAGTCTCGTCAATATCAATTGTTCACTTTCTTTTAAAAAAACACATTTCCCTTATCTGTATATATTTATTGTTCTTTTTATAAGTATAATAAATGGAGTTGAACTTGATGGTGTTTTGATTTCAGGTCCTGACAGAAGAATTTTCTTGCCGGAAGGACTCTTGGACAGATCGGAAATTCCTGAGTACTTGACTGGAGAAGTACCTGGAGAGTAAGTTTATAACTATATATATATATGTGTGTGCGCGCGCATATATATATGTATATTTACAGGCCTTGCATCATTTTAATTTGTTAGTCTGGTGTATTAATATCACTACCATAGTGCCTAACTTAGAAGTTGTAGAGTGGTGGTATGATCACCAAGTCTAATTAAGTTTAAATTATGATGAACTGATTTTCTTTGTTTGATCTGTATACGCAGTTATGGTTATGATCCCTTTGGGCTTAGCAAGAAACCAGAAAACTTCAGCAAGTAAATAAAGCTTCTCTCTCTATGTATATATATGTATATATGTTATGTTTGGACTTTGGGGTGGATGGGGTGAATTTAAGATGGGATATGTACTGTATCATCAAATTAGTTTGTAGGTGACACTGACAAAAGGAATCGGGGCTCTGTTTAATTGCAGATATCAAGCATATGAGCTGATCCACGCCCGCTGGGCCATGCTCGGAGCAGCCGGATTCATCATCCCAGAAGCCTTCAACAAATATGGGGCTAACTGTGGCCCTGAAGCTGTTTGGTTCAAGGTTTGCATCTCTATATATGCTTATATATATATATATATATATATATATATATATATATATATATGTGGATCATTTGATGTGCTCCTAAAGATAATTTGTTCATATAATTGTTGATATCTGCATATACATCAAGAGTCTTGTTTACTCTTGCATTGGATTTTTGGGATAATAATAGATATAGTCTCTTAGTCCAGAGGCTTTAGTACATGAGAACTTTAATTAACTATGGTTCTCGCTAGCTAATTGTTCAAGATTTGGATGTTTAGACTGACATTCCGCATCTTCATTAGGTTTACTTTCTCACCTTCTAAACTGAAAGCTCGAGGATTCAAGCTTCCATAGGAACATGTGGTTGCGTGTGTTATTTGTCACGATGAAAAAAGAAAAAACATAAAAGAGAAAAATTCACTATTTTTAGATTTTCCTGATTAGTGTGAACATGATAACAGTATTAAAAATTTTCCATTCTTGACAAGAAATGTTGAATATTTTCTACTTGATTTCCTTATATGCGCAAATGCATATGCAGACCGGAGCTCTACTCCTTGATGGGAATACATTGAACTACTTCGGGAAGAACATTCCCATTAATCTTCTTGTTGCTGTTGTTGCTGAGGTTATTCTTGTTGGCGGTGCAGAATATTACAGAATCATCAATGGTTTGGTATGTGAAAATCTCACTTACCGCTTGCTTCCTACCTTAATTTCACAAGTATCTTAATGTTTCCTTCCTAAGTACATACTTGTATTAATTCCTTGAAACTTTAAACTATGCTTCGTAAATAGAAAAACTGAAATCTAAAATCCATATATGGTACCTATGTTTTCGTTTACTCATTCAATTATGACAAACATCAATTGCAGCCTACGGTTGGTGCCCACAGAAAGAGCAATGTTCCATCTTTGAATCTAAATTGGTCCTCATTGTCAGTAAAACTAAAAACTAAGGATCCGCTTGGTTTGTTATTCAGAAAGCAATTTTCTTTGAAAACTCGGCTTGTTTTTAGAGAACTGTCTTTTATAATTATTTGAAAACACTTCTTGAGAACTATTATCTAAGTGACAAACCAAGCAAACCCCAGGTAACTTAAAAGTGAGGTGAGTGTGTACGTACCAATGGGCTTTATCTCTCTTCCTCAAAGAGGAAGTTAAATGTCCTAGCCCTGCTAGGGACAATATTGTGGATTTGTGTTTTTGTTTGAACTTTGGGGGAAAAAAAGATTTATTTATATATTTGATAAATTTTATAATTTGTTCCGGTGGAATGATGAGAGTGACATAGCTCTTTGCATTTCTTTAATTTTGTAGGATTTGGACGACCAGCTTCACCCAGGCGGTCCTTTTGATCCGCTGGGACTTGCAAAGGATCCAGACCAAGCTGCAATCCTAAAAGTGAAGGAGATCAAGAATGGCAGACTAGCAATGTTCGCCATGTTAGGTTTCTTCATCCAAGCCTACGTCACCGGAGAAGGTCCAGTTGAGAACCTTGCAGCCCATTTGAGCGACCCGTTCGGTAACAACATTCTCACTGTCATTGCTGGAACTGCTGAAAGAGCTCCTACTCTGTGATTGATTTTTCTTTGCTTGCATTCAAAATGCATTGTAAAACTCAATGGGAGTACTTAAGGCACTTAACCAATTCCTTGTAATAATTCAAACCCCCAACTTGTGTTTCACTTTATAGAGCTGTATCATTATTCAACTAGACTCTAGTATTCTGAAATACTTCTCTCCAAATCACTCGTGTGTTAATATTGAAGGGTACAATATTCATTTTGATTATCACAGATCCTTCATATTAGAAATTTTAGAAGTTTAACACTTTATAAGTATTTAAATCATCAGCTTTATTGTCATTAGAACTCTGAACATTTTGATAAGAATTTGATACGATTTTTATAAGGCTCCTCAGCCGAAAGAAATTCAATGGGATCACTTTGTTTCTCAGGAAATCCGAGCAGTGGAATTCACGAATTATGTGTCCAAAAAGTTCAAAATCTTGATAATTAGCTCTTGGCCTTGCGGTAAAAAAAAATATATATATATCAGGTGTGCAGGTGCACTATTCCATGGTGGGGATTGTTAACTTTCAATGAATTTCAAAGAAGTGACTAGTAAAAATAACCCTCGTTTTTTTATCCCTGGCAAGTGGTGCCTACTTAAAATGTTTGTGTGAATTAAATTGAAGAAGAACTAGACTGGAGAACAATAGCTAGAAAAAAAAAGTCAAAATTAGAAGCAAACAATTAATGCTTCTGGTTGCTTCGCACAGTAGCAAAAACACTGTTCACAAAAGAAACCCAAAAAAAAAAAAGAAAAAAAAAAAGACCTTTTTAACTTGCCATTTAATTTTTCAAACTTGCAAACCCTTTTTACTAAACACATTTCATGTTTTTGCTTCAAATAATCTTTCAGCAAATATTATACTTTAACCAAATAGGCTTCCAAATGGTATTGAATACACTTTAAATTAGAAACTTTTTTTTTTGCTCTGAGTTAAAGCAAAAGCACATAGCATAAGTGGTTGACAAATGGGCCCTTAAATTCCTGATTGTTGTAATAAATTTGTAACCAAACTAGTAGAAAATACTTGATGCTTTTTCAGTATCTCTAAATTGTTGAGAACTAAGGGCTCGGCTGGCTTTTGGTCTTGTTTTTACAAAAAAAAAAAAAAAAAAAAAAAAAAAAAAAAAAAAAAAAAAACCTTACACCATACAAATAAATCAACATTTCGGTTGGCTTTTGGTTTTGTTTTTACACACACAAAAAAAAAAAATCAGTAGTGTTTTGAAATTGTATCTTCGAAAAACTTTTAATGTTTTAGAAGAGCTTTTCTGTCTGTTTGACAGACCATACACCATACAAATAAATCAACATTTCATATTTTATATATATATATATATAATACATTCTGTTAAAAAAAAAAAAAAAAAAAACTAATTCCATCATTAATACAACAAAATAAAATGTTTATATAACTATCGCTCTGTAGCAATTCTACCTTGGATAACTATCAATGCTTGTGATTTGAAAAAAATTTGATGCATGAAATTATAAATCAGCAATAGTCTCACTCCTAATAAAATTATAGAGAACCATCAAAGCATTAACAATGACTACTTGCTTATTAAACTTAAAATTATGCATGTTTTGTAAGATATACAGTAAAAAACAACTTCTAAATTATTAGTGAGAAGGTTTAATCAAAATCCATAACTCATGATCATGATATGCCACCATCATTCGGTTTTGATGGTAAACAATTGTCTATTCATTACATTTTTATTTTAAACGCAATATTCATGCTTCCCATACATGCTTCAAGAATGTTAATAGCTTTGTTTATTCATTTGTTTGTGCTTTTCTTCACTTATAAGATGTGTTCTCTAGTTTAACAGGATAATTATTTTAACTTTCTTTTTTATTATTTTCTTCCTTTAGTTTTAACGTTTGAATAGTTGATAGAATTTTTTTTTCCCTCAAAATTCATTCTCAATATTAAAATGATATATGGGAGGAAATTAATAATATTAATGGAACTATTTGACATTCGTATCTTTCACAAGTAGTTCAAATGAAAAAAATTCCCATGATAGGAGTTTTTCAGATTTCTATCATACTCGAATGTCTTTCACAAGTAGTTCAAATGAAAAAAATTCCCATGATAGGAGCTTTTCAGATTTCTGTCATACTCTTTAGAAATAATTCAATATGGTTTGTATTTTTGTAGAATCTAATCAATAGTGGGACAAATTTAAAATTATTTTTTATTACTCTCAAATATCAACAACATATATTTTTTTTATACAATTTTGTATAATTGAAAAAAGCAAAAACGCTCCGTTCTAAATTATACAAAATAATTATGATTTAAAATTTGTTATCTTAAAATATATATATATATATATATATATGCATATTTTATATATATATATATATATATATATATATATATAATACATTCTGTTAAAAAAAAAAAAAAAACTAATTCCATCATTAATACAACAAAATAAAATGTTTATATAACTATCGCTCTGTAGCAATTCTACCTTGGATAACTATCAATGCTTGTGATTTGAAAAAAATTTGATGCATGAAATTATAAATCAGCAATAGTCTCACTCCTAATAAAATTATAGAGAACCATCAAAGCATTAACAATGACTACTTGCTTATTAAACTTAAAATTATGCATGTTTTGTAAGATATACAGTAAAAAACAACTTCTAAATTATTAGTGAGGAGGTTTAATCAAAATCCATAACTCATGATCATGATATGCCACCATCATTCGGTTTTGATGGTAAACAATTGTCTATTCATTACATTTTTATTTTAAAAGCAATATTCATGCTTCCCATACATGCTTCAAGAATGTTAATAGCTTTGTTTATTCATTTGTTTGTGCTTTTCTTCACTTATAAAATGTGTTCTCTAGTTTAACAGGATAATTATTTTAACTTTCTTTTTTATTATTTTTTTCCTTTAGTTTTAACGTTTGAATAGTTGATAGAATTTTTTTTTCCCTCAAAATTCATTCTCAATATTAAAATGATATATGGGAGGAAATTAATAATATTAATGGAACTATTTGACATTCGTATCTTTCACAAGTAGTTCAAATGAAAAAAATTCCCATGATAGGAGTTTTTCAGATTTCTATCATACTCGAATGTCTTTCACAAGTAGTTCAAATGAAAAAAATTCCCATGATAGGAGCTTTTCAGATTTCTATCATACTCTTTAGAAATAATTCAATATGGTTTGTATTTTTGTAGAATCTAATCAATAGTGGGACAAATTTAAAATTATTTTTTATTACTCTCAAATATCAACAACATATATTTTTTTTATACAATTTTGTATAATTGAAAAAAGCAAAAACGCCTCCGTTCTAAATTATACAAAATAATTATGATTTAAAATTTGTTATCTTCAAAATTGAACCCAAATCCTTATGTTTAATAATTTTAACTTTTTTGTGAATATATGATGAACTCTTTTCATAATTGTCTTCTTTAAGATTGAACCAAAAAAAAATAAATAAATAAAATTTCTGTAAAATAAAAACAAAAACTAATTCGTTATAAATTTTATTATTATGTTTTTTTTGTAAGACACCCTGAAAATGTAAAATAAAAACAAAAAATAATTCTTTATAAATTTTATTATTATGTTTTTTTTGTAAGGAAGAATCAATCCACCGGACACCCCTAATCATTTTGGATTATGAGATAGTATACAAAATTTGGATAGCTATAATGGCAAATCGCACATCTCATTTAAATTATTTTGTTTTTACAGTTTGTGTGAGTTAAATCCAAAGGTGTCCAGGTTTACGATTTGCCCAAGAGATCTGACTTACAAACTTACAACTTAGTTTTAATTGATTGAGATGTAATCAAAACAAAATTATAGTAATAATCCATTGGAAAATATAGAAATTATATTTTCTGTTAGATAAGGAATAATTACAGAGGATATTAATTGGATTTTTTTTTTTTTTTTTTCAAAAAAATTAATTAATTGGCAGAATTATGTAGCTATGTTGGGAACATAATTGGTGTTGCCTTAAGGAAGTTACGTGGGCTTACGTGTGGTTCGGACATACTAGTGATTAAACAGATTGAGCTTTATAGGAGTTACCCTAATCGTGTTGTTTTGACGACTCCAACATGTATCTTCAAATATTTTTTCTTCCATAAAAGTTCACTAGTTTTAGATTTTCCTGCTGAACATGATAACAACATTAGAATATTCCATTCTCGACAAGAAATGTTGAATACTTTCCACTTACTATTTCATTGTACGTACGCGCAAATGTAAATGCAGACCGGAGCTCTACTCCTTGACGGGAATACATCGTGTAAACTTAATTAAAAATTTCATACACATGCATACTACACATCAATAATAATTATTTAATTAAACATACCTGTGAAAATCATTAATAGACTCAGAAAATAGTTAGACCTGAATAAATTCAATACTGGTTTTGCTTTTCATCTCAAGTTTGCTTTGATCTGCAAGAAAAAAATGTTTTGATCTTTTACCCTCTCCATTTTTGCTCAAAACTATGCTCAATGGGACTAGACTAATCGTATTGAGAGTGTGTGAAAGTGGGGACCAAAGTTGTATATAGATATTATCTGATAAGTTCAGAGTCGGCTCTTGGGTAGTGCCACCGCACACAGCCCCCAAAATTTGTTGTGAGCCCATATATGTAATATATATACTGTAAAAAATATATATATATTTTTTTATAAAATGAATTGCAGCTCATTTGGTGAAGGGCCCATGTAAATACAACTTTTTTTTAATACCTACAACCTACTTGTGACTTAAATTTTTTTTTTTTTTTATAAACTTAAGCCCAATTTGAGTGGTGGAGAATACAACCTAATCTAGCTTCTCTCTAATGCATCCCATACAACCGGTGAAGAATGAGCCAATAATGAATGGGATTTTTCGATTTTTAGAAGACTCCCCCTATCAATATGCATCTATCAAGATATTTAACAAACAATAGAATAGCACATCATAACACATCTTTCTCCCCTTTTGTCATCTCAAAAAAAAAAAAAATGGGAGACAAAATAAATAAAGAAAAATAACTTGGCATTTCAGGAAATATCAGAGAAGAGTGAATTAAAGGGCAAGAGCTGAGTAAATATGGCATTTTATAGATAACAGAAAGAGACTGTGAACACGAGTACCATATGACAGATAAAGGCATAGTTTATAAAACACAGAAAAAGGCTTCTTTAAAGCAAATAAAGCTAATAAGTGCACACAAAAGAGGGTTTGAAATGGAGAAAAACTATTCTAAGGAGAAGAAGGTCCATATTGGTTTCGAAATTCTGCAAAATCCTCATTAAGATGAGCGATTGCCATGTGCATTTCGTCAAGTTGAGTTTGTTGTTTTTCAAGAGTGGCTTGGTTTTGACGAGTGCCTTTGAGAATTTCCAACAAGAGAGCACGATTGGTACGATTTTCAACTGGAACTTCCTCATTTTCATCATCGTCATCACTTTCATGTTCGTCTTCATCCCCATCATCAACATCCTCAATCTCTTCTCCTCTAGCTCTAGCGTCTTCGAACCTTCATTCATTCAAACAAATGATCTAAGGCCAATTGTATCAAACAATCTATAGGTGTTGAAATGAAGATCATTGCAAATTGTGTCAGACAACACCATTGCTGTGGCCAATTTTCTATGCTGAAAGAATTTGTCATATGTGCTTTTGTATGTGGGGTTTTTATATAGCATGGTGGCAGAGATTTGAAGTGGAGGAGGATTTGGTTCACTAGGGCCTGATTCATCATTATGTTGAGTAGACCGTTTTTGTCCACGAGAAGGATTCTTTCTACGTGAGAATGAAGCCGTGGACATTTCTAGAAATTAAACTGAAATTACAGAGGAATTCTCTGAATAAAAATCAAATTTAAAAGGCAATGAAAAATTCAAATCTCAAATAAGTTTAGATAGAAGATTAACATTAGAAATAATAAAGAAAATTGAACCAATGAAAAGGCCCAGTTAAAGTTGCAAATTTAGTTAGAATTTTGAGTGAAAAATAATTTATCTAGATATGAAGAACCAAAATGGAATCATAATAGAGGATTCAAATTTAAACTTAAATGGAAGCATATGGAATTTTGACAAGACAGTGCATGGAATAATCCTAAAATGTGTGCTTGATAAACCCAAAAAAAAATTATATAACATGCTCTAGGGATTGAGATATATATAAATTCATCTTAAGAGTAGGAATTCGACAGATTTGTGAACCAAAGTCATCATATTGAAATGTACTACTCAAATGAACCAAAGTTATCACATTTATTAAAAAAAAAAAAAAAATCAGATAATAAAACAAAAAAAATGGGTTTGATAACAAAATTTATGCAAGAACTCAAGATTTGATCTAAGTATGATGGATAAACAAATTGATTAAAGTACAAATGGAAGTTTGTGGAATAAATTTTGAAATTACAGATCATAAACAAGCAAATTTCATATGGAGAAAAAAGTTATGGTATAGATAAGGGATTCATAGAATGATGGATTCAAAGGATGAAATTAAAAATTAATGACTGAAAATTCAATTAACAACTAATGAATTTATGAAATGTGGAAAGAATTAGATGGAAATTCACTTACTTGTGAAGAAATTGGAGGAGAAAGAACAATGCCCTAGCCGAGAAGGTCTCTGGAAGTGGATAAAATAATGCCCAATAGTGAATAGATGTAAATAGAAAAAAAAATCCAACAGGCAGAAGCAATTCGTGAGGCCTGTATTCAGCAAATGGAGCCGGCTCTTAGAATTTAATGGAGCCGGCTCTTAGATTGTTGAGCCAGCTCTTTGGCCATTGGCAGCCGGCTCTAAAAAAAGATGGAGCCAGCTCTTAGAAATTTTAGAGCCGGCTCCTTGCCAAGCAAAAATAAAAAATAAATGAAACAGCCGGCTCAAGAAGGAATGTAGAGACGGCTCAAACCAATTTTTGGAGATGGCTCAATAAATTTGTAGAGCCGGCTCTTTTAGGCTTTTTCAGAGATGCCGAGAGATGAATGTTTAAGGCATTTTAGGAGCCGGCTCTTCCTTTTTGTTGAGCAGGCTCAATTGTTTGCAAAGGAGATCCCGAGAGTTGGAAAAAAAATTTAACACTGAAGGAGCCGGCTCTGCCTTTTTCTAGAGACGGCTCTTCCTATTCCAATTTGTATGCAGGTTGGAGAGCCGGCTCTTGTTTTCATAGAGCAGGCTCTTTCTTAAAATTTTTGAGATCCCGAAAGCAAGCAAATTGATATCATCTGTGGAGACTGCTCTGCCTTGTGTAGAGACGGCTCTTTTTCTTCAAAGAGACGACTCTTTTTCTGAATGGAGCTGGCTCTGCTGCTGCTTTGCTTTACTGCTGTATTTCTTCTCTGAGCACATTCCAATTTCCCTTCTAAGCAAACACAACCTATTTTCTTGGAGTGGTTTTGTAAAAATATCAGCTAATTGTTTCTCCGTATTGACAAACATAAGTTCAATGTCGCCCTTAGAGACATGATCCCTAATAAAGTGGTACCTAATTTCTATATGCTTTGTTCTAGAATGCTGAATCGGATTTTTTGAAATACAAATTGCACTTGTATTATCACACATTATAGGAACATGATCAAAATGAAGTCCAAAGTCCTCAAGTTGTTGCTTAATGTAAAGTGTTTGAGCGCAACAACTACCGGCTGCAATATACTCGGCTTCCGCCGTTGATAGAGCAACAAAGTTGTGTTTCTTACAAGACCAAGAAACCAGTGATTGTCCAATGAAGTGGCAAGTCCCGCTAGTGCTTTTTCTATCAACTTTTCATCCTCCAAAGTTAGCATCCAAATAACCAACAAGTTCAAATGATGTATGTCTAGGATACCAAAGACCTAAGAATGTAGTATAACTTAAATAACGAAAGATGCGTTTAACAGCACATAGATGAGATTCTTTAGGGAAAGATTGAAAACGAGCACATAAGCATACACTAAACATGATGTCCGGTCTACCTGCGGTTAAATATACGAGACTACCAATCATACCTCTATATTTTTTAATATCCACATTAATGCCCTTTTCATCTTTGTCAAGTTTCAAAGAAGAGCTCATTAGAGTAATGGCATGTTTGACTTCCTCCAAGCCAAATTTCTTTAGCAAATCCTTAACATACTTAGATTGGCAAACAAAAATACCATCAAGTGTTTGTTTGATTTGCAACCCTAAGAAGAAGGTTAGTTCACCCATCATGCTCATTTCAAATTCATTTTGCATACAAGAGGCAAACTTTTCACATAATACACTATTGGTTGATCCAAAGATAATATCATCAACGTAAATTTGAATGACCAACAAGTTGCAATCAATGGTTTTAGTGAAAAGAGTATTGTCAATTTTTCCTCGAATGAACCCATTAGCAAGTAAAAAACCACTTAGTCTTTCATACCAAGCTCTTGGAGCTTGTTTCAAACCATACAATGCTTTTGTCAATTTGAAAATATGGTTTGGACAATTATAGCTTTCAAAACCTGGTGGTTGTTCAACATACACTTCTTCTTCAATGAAGCCATTTAAAAAAGCGCTTTTTACATCCATTTGATATAACTTAAAGTTTTTATGAGATGCAAATGCAAGGAGCATTCTTATAGCTTCAAGTCGAGCTACGGGGGCAAAAGTTTCCTCATAATCAATTCCTTCTTCTTGATTATAACCTTGAGCAATAAGCCTTGCCTTATTTCTCACAATTGTTCCCGATTCATCCTTTTTATTTCTAAACACCCACTTTGTGCCAATGACAGTTTTATCTTTAGGTCTTGGAACCAAATGCCAAACTTCATTTCTTTCAAATTGATTAAGTTCTTCTTGCATGGCCAAGAGCCAAGATTTATCATTTTCGGCTTCAAGAATATTCTTTGGTTCAAGTTGGGAAACAAAAGCTACATAGTTGCAAACATTACTTATTTGAGATCTAGTGCTTACTCCTTTAGATTATTGGATGATTAGACACTTGCTTCCAAGCCTTAGGAAGAGTATCTTCATAAGAGTGACTATCTTTTGGAACATCTTTGGAGTGATCTTCAATAGACGAACCATTTAAATCAAGATTTTCAATGTTCTTTTCAATCTCAATCACATCTTCATTATCATCCAATGAGCACCTAAGAGGGGGTAATGGTGATTCATCAAATACGACATGTATAGATTCCACAACCACTAGTGTTCCTTTGTTGAACACTCTAAATGCCTTGCTACGAGTTGAATAACCTAAAAAAATATCTTCATCCGATTTAGGATCAAATTTTTCTAGACTATCTTTGTCATTTAACACGAAACATTTACACCCAAAAACTTTAAAGTATCCAATATTTGGCTTCCTTTTGTTCCAGAGTTCATAAGGAGTCTTATTAAGAAGTTTTCTAATGATTACTCTATTTATAACATAGCATGAGGTACTAACGGCTTCGGCCCATAGAGTTCTAGGAGATTTATGTTCATTTAACATAGTCCTAGCCATTTCTTGGAGAGACTTATTTTTCCTTTCAACAACTCCATTTTGTTGAGGAGTTCTAGGAGCCGAAAGATTATGATTGTATCCATTTTCATCACAAAATCTTTCTACATCTTGGTTATCGAACTCTCTTCCTCTATCACTTCTAATGGACTTAATCTTACACTCTTTCTCATTCCCGACTCTCTTACAAAATTTAGCAAAAATTGTATGAGCCTTATTTTTGTGTGTAAGGAAAAATACCCAAGAGAATCTAGAGTAATCATCAACAATGACAAATGCATAGAGTTTTCCACCAAGACTAGCAATTCTCTCCGGACCGAATAAGTCCATATGAATTAATTCAAGTGGTCTTGTAGTTGTTATGTCCTTTTTCCTTTTAAATGATGTCTTGATTTGCTTGCCTATTTGGCATGCGCTACAAGTTTTATCTTTAGAAAAATTAGTCTTTGTGAGGCCTTTGATTAATTCATTTCTAGATAGCTTTGAAATCAAATCCATACTAGCATGACCTAACCTTCTATGCCACAACCAACAATTTTCATTTGAGGATACAAAGCACTTGACATCTTGATCATGTAATTCACACAAAAGCAAAGTGTACACATTACCATTTCTTAGAGCATGGAAAACTTCATTATTATCCTTTTTGACAATGCATTTATTTGATTTAAACAAAACATCATATCCTTTATCACATAGTTGGCTAATACTAAATAAGTTGTGTTTTAAACCTTTAACAAGTAAAACGTCATCAATAGATAAGGAAAAGGAGATACCAAT
Source organism: Cornus florida (assembly GCF_030987335.1). NCBI lineage: Eukaryota > Viridiplantae > Streptophyta > Magnoliopsida > Cornales > Cornaceae > Cornus > Cornus florida. The sequence continues at coordinate 53,590,378 of NW_026775579.1, read as the reverse complement.
AGCTCCAATGCCAATAACCTTATCTTTTGAATTGTCGCCGAATGTAACATTTCCTCCTTTGTAAGGTTTGATAGAGCGAAATTTTGATTGATCTCCCATCATATGTCTTGAGCATCCACTATCAAGGAACCATTTGTCCTTGGATGAATATGAAGACTTCACGCAAACCTACAAAATGAATTTGAGTAATCTTCTTTTGGTACCCACATTCTTTTGGGTCCATGAGAGTTAGGAAGAAGCATATAAGTCCCTTTAACAACCCAAACTTCTTTTGTCCTACATGGCCTAATAGGACAATGATTGATCTTATGTCCTATCTTTTTACAATAATTGCATGTTGGACTAAATGAGGAATTTTTAACAAAGTAATTGTTCAAGGGCTTTCTCCTTTTCAATAAACATGAATCTTTGTTATGAGGATCAAATCCAAGCCCATCCTTAGCATAAGCATTTCGTTGCTTTCCAAGAATGATGCCTAAATTCTCTCTACCTTTTGTGAATTTGGCTAAGGTTTCAACTTGATCCTCAATAATGACTTTCAATGATTCATTTTCAGAAATTAATTCAATTGAGGCCACTTCTTTAGCTAATTCTTTTTCCTTTTTCAAGGTTTCATTTTCAAGTTAAGATTTTTCAAGGTTTTGAGAGATGATAAGCTTTTCTCTTCTAAGGCTAGCACACTTTTGAACCATTTTGCCTAATTCATCATGTAATTCTTTAAAAGCATCTAGCAATTAATTATGTGCATCAACTAATTCATCATACGAAGTTTCTAAATCAAATGAGTTATGATTAGAATTTACCTCATCTTCATCGGCCATGAGACAAAGATTAACCAATTCATTGAGTTCATCGTCACTTTCGGATCCATTTGAATCATCATTTTCCCATGTAGCTCGCATGATTTTGCCTTTCTTTTTCCTTTCCTTTTCATTTTTGTAGGCATAGCAATCAGATTTGAAATGTCCTGGTTTTCCACAATGAAAACATGTAGGTGCTTCTCTTTTTCCTTGCTCACTTGATGCACCATTTCTTTTGAAGTTGTTACTCTTTCGGAACTTTTTCATTTGAAGAACTCTTCTCATGGTCTTGGTAATGAAAGCAACTTCTTCTTCTTCTTCTTCTTCATCATTAGGAGCTTTATCAATTGTGACTTCTTTGGCAGTAGCTTGCAGAGCTATATCCTTCTTTTGAGCTTTTTTGTCATCATCTCTATCATTCATCTCTAACTCATAGGCCATTAATGAGCCAATGAGTTCATCTATGGGGAGTGTATTGAGATCCTTGGCCTCTTGGATGGCGGTTTTCTTGGCTTCCCAATTTTTAGGCAAAGACCTAAGAATTTTTCTCACATTGTCGGACGATGTATATGATCTTCCAAGAGCCTTCAAAGGATTCACAATGTTAGTAAAACGAGAATACATTTCACTAATAGTTTCTCTGTTGTTCATGATGAAAAGTTTATATTTATGGACAAGCATATTCATTTTGGATTCCTTTATATGACTGGTCCCTAAATAGGTAACTTAAAGTTTATCCCAAATTTCTTTGGCCATTTCGCAATCCGAAATTCTATTGAATTCATCTTTGCTTAAAGCACAATAGAGATTAGTGATAGCCTTGACATTACACTGTACAAGCCTACGGTCATTTAGGGTCTATTCAATATCAGGTGTTGGAACAGTTTCACCATTTACTATTTTGGTTGGAACATGGTCTCCTTTTTCTGTGGCTTTCCAGACATCTATATCAACACCTCTTAGGAATGCTCTCATTTTGATCTTCCAATAGTTGTAGTCATTTCCGTCAAACCAAGGAGGTCTATTATTAGATTGACCTTCTTGATGAAAATTTGTATTGGTCATGGTCGTTCTCTAAGATGGTTAGATCTTTTTCTAGAGATTCGGCTCTGATACCAATTGTTAGTCACTAATTGATTCTAGAGGGGGGTGAATAGAGTCAATGGCCAATTTTTTGCAATTTAAAAATATTAAATCTAACAAACTATTAAGCACAGAGAAACTGAAATATTCAAGCAGTGTATGGCACAAGTATAAGAGAGATAGAGATGAGAGATTGCAAACTATGACTCGGCGATTTAGCGAGGTTCGGAAACTCCTACTCCTCGGCTCAAGGTCCCCCTTGAGACTTCCCAAAATCACTAGAGCTTCTCCTTAATGGTGGAGAGCAAACCTTCAATTGAAGCAAGACCTTGCTTCTCTTCCTTACTAAGAGAACACCCTTCTCCTAGACTTTCTTTTGGGTCACACCAACCCTTTTACAATAACTTGAAATAGAAATGAATTGTACAATAAATCTCTCAAAGATAGAAGTACACAGTTCTGCTCATGACTATAGTAAAGATGAATATATATATGAAGCTCAGAATTACTACAGTAGAATGAAATGTAAGAGAGGAAATGAAAGCAGAGGGAATGAAAGCTCAACGAATGTTTCTTTAATGCTTTTCAAGAATGGTAGAATGCTCTCTGTAATAGTGTAATTTTTGATGCAGACCAACCTTTGTATTTATAGATAAAAAATGGTCAATATAGCTGTTGCAGGTGGTTGGAAAACAATAAATGAAAAAGTTTCCGTTGTAGATCAAAACCCTAGAAGGAGCCGGCTCTTGTAAACAAGAGGAGGCGGCTGCCTAGCCTTGAGAGTCGGCTCTCCTTTTTGGGAGCCTGCTCTTTGGATGGAAACTTCATTTTTCGTTGAAAGATAGCTTTGAGAGCCGTCTCTATTTGAAATGGAGCCTGCTCTAATTTTCTGAGCCTTCTCTACTTTTGTAGAGCCTTCTCTACTTTCCCCTAAGCCTTCTCTAATTTTTGTAGAGCCTTCTCTACTTTCAGTAGGAGACTTAAAATGAATTCCAGTATGATGTAAGGCTCATATGAATGTGTTCAAAAACCTAATGAGCTAATTTTATGTTCTTTGAAAGATGAAATGAGAATAATATGCATGAATTGTAATTTTGAGCTTCAAAATATATTCATCTAAACTTTGACATTAAACCTTAAGCTCTCACCATCCTATCTACCATTTTCTTCATTTCTTGACCATGATCGTCTAGGCTTGATGAAGATTTGCTGAAAAGCTTGAATGATCTTTGAAGTCCGAGTTCTTCTTTAATTTCTTGCACTTTGATGCTTCTTTGAAATCATTGTTTGAGTGTTTGGAGTGCTTGAAATAGAACTTCTAGCTCATCATTGAGGATTGAATGATTGATCAACTATATTTCACTCAATGAAAATATTAGTACATAAACATCATTAATGGTTTGTAATCATCAAAACATAAGATTGACCTTTAGATAAAATCCTTAGGCCAACATAAAAAATTAAAAAAGGGGTCAAATAGTGTATGAGATTCCCCTCATTACAGAGTTGGAGTCGAAGAAGTTGTAAAGAAAATACAATATTGTTCAAGAATTAAATTTTATTTCACAATTGTTGTTTTTATTCTACTTTGAAACAAACTGTTAGCAAGCACAAAATGGAGGAGTGCTTTAATAATTTATATAAAGAGTTGCTATAGAATTTGTGGTCTAATACGTGACAACCAAAAAAATATTAGCATTATGTGATTATATTTTTTGATAGTGATTATATTTTTTTTGTTGATGGCATTATTGTTTTCTTTGTATCACAATATCTTAAATATTTTTATTTTTAATACTTCTTATGAACTGATTCACAAAGAAGGTTCATATATTTTTATTAAATACAAGGAGACATTAGAATAATTTTTTCTTCTCTCTCTTGAATTCATATAATAGATGTTATACTTGTGTATATGTACATGTAAATAAAACAATGATGTACTGCTATAAACTTCTACCAACAATGAACTTATATATTTATTTTACTAGATTGAAGCTTTCAAAGTAAGCTAAAAAGGTTCGAAATAAAATTTTATATAAATTTAGGTGACACAACTTATACTTATTTTTGAATTTATTATTATTGGGACGATAAATAAGTGATTTAAAATTTTTGGGCGCGGAAGGGGGGTGCAATTTTAAAGGTCACAGATAAGGGTATTTATATAACATAATAATTTAAATGGGGGGTATAATAAGAATTTGGATTTTTTTTTTTTTTGGGGGGGGGGGGGGGGTTCCGCCCCTGTATGTAACATGCTAGAGGAGAAATCAGCATGTAACATGCCACCTAACGTCGACTGATTTGAGAACGTTTTAGTTCAACTTGTGGTGTTGATTGATTGGAAGAATCGTTTCCTTTAAAATGGTTGCATCAAAAGGGAATTATTTCCAGCACAACATCATCAAGAAGTCATCCTTCATATTTGCTTAAAGGCACGTGCTTGTGAAGGAGATATTACAAGATGAAAAGGTTCAGTCAAATTATGTTTGAATTCAAACTAGTGTTTGAATTTAAATTCAAAAGGGAATTGCAATTGCTTTCAACCGCTGCTTCAAACCCTTATGAATAACACCAAAAGGGGTGAGCAAAAGGTCTAAAGACCACACCATTAGAATTTCATTTTGTCTTTCATACTTTTGCAAATTTACTTTTAAGTCTTTTATTTTACCCTACTTATGAAATAAAATCCAACACTTGGCTTCAGTCCCCTCTACTTTTATTTTCTTAAGTGTCTTGAAAAAGATGGATGCTTGTGTAGTTTGTTTTACTCTCTTCGTCCATTCCACTTTTAGTATTGTAAGCCCTCTTTATTGAGGATGTTGCAAAACCGAACGAATGGGTCATTCTTGCCTTACAGTAGTATTCACAAAAGAAACAATTATGAATTCGGTCAGCACCAATGATAGTTTGACTATCCAACCCCTCTGAATCGAAAGATTGTGGCACGCTCCTAAAAAAAAAAAAAAAACCCGAACACCAAGTCTAAAACAAACCTTGCATGAATGTATCTAGTAATTGTGTTTCATTTAGCAAATTTGAGATGTAATTTTTATTCGGATCAAAAGACACACCAAAAAGAAATAGATAGTTGCATTGATCTCCCTTGAGGATTCATTAATATATACACAGACATCCTCATTTGTTTGCCAAATGAGACTTACCTCCCTTAAGATTTTTATCTAAATAACACATATCTTCCATTAGTTAACGGCCAACATCAATGACCAAAAATGTTGATATCAACAATTTTGTTAACTTTCAAATATCAATTATACAATTGAAAGATATGTCTATTGTAATAAAATTGAATGCATAATGAAAAAAACGTAATTACAAAAGTATGGAATGAGAGGTCAGTCACAAGAGTTGAAGTAAAAAATACATGCATGTATATACTATATACACACACACTACACATATAAGAGAAGGAACGCTCTTCACACTTCTCACCATATTTGTTTGCTCCCGGACACTGATTAAATCGGATATAAACATGGGAAGAGTATTATGTATTTTACTTTTCATTCTATGTCATGCACGTGCTGTATGTCTACATAAAATTGTGTACCCAAACCTACTATTTATATGTGCTTATTCTTATATATATATATAAATTTATGTTTGTGCCTGTATATACATATATAAATTCGTATATAGTTATCTATACTTGACTGCTTAGACTCTGTTTTTTATTATTTATTATTTAATATTATTATTATTTTACGTATATAAATTCGTATGTAATTAACTATACTTGACTGCTTAGTCACAATAATAAACACTTTTCACAATAATTAAATCCAAATTTAAAGAACTTTGAAATTATAAAACAATTTAAGAGAATTAAAAAAGGGTGTGTCCTGAAATTGGACCTTTCCACAATAATAAACACTTTTCAGAAAAATTATTGGCCAAACGAAACTTTCAATGGCTTTATTTTTACGAGGGATGCTAATCACAGTCGCCCCCGCGACTGTGGAATCTCAGTCGCTAGTTGAGGGTTTGACGTGTGTGTTTTCTTTCCCAATAAGTAATTACTATTTTTCTACTAACTTCCTTTTGGGTCTCTCATTATATATAATTACTATACTAGCCTCCTAATTAAGAAACTTCAGAAATCTCCACGGTTCCATCTCATTTTAAAATTTTATTTTTTACAAAATTCCAATAATTAATTACTTTTTTTTATACTAACTTCCTTTTGGGTCTCTCATTATATATAATTACTATACTAGCCTCCAGAAACCAGTAAAAAAAGTACTATAATTTGGTTCTCTTTCTAAAATTATCTGATTTTTTTCAGATTCCTATTCTCTGTTTCTAAGTATTCGGTTGTTTTTCAAATAAATAAAAAAAATAAAAAATCAGATGAAAAAAAAAAGTATAATCTAAAAAAAATTATAGTACTTTTTTCTTTTTATTTTATGATAATTTTTTTAATCTAAAAAATCAGAGCAATACTCCCAATACAGAGAATACGAATCTGAAAAAATTCAGATTTGAACTTCAAATATTAAGATACGGATTTTTGTATAAAGAAAATTTTAGTGTTGGAACTTCAAACATTTAGATATGGAATTTTGTAAAAAATGAAATTTTAAAGTGAGATGGAACCGTGGAGGTTTCAGATTAAAAAAAAAAAAAAAAAAAAAATCAGTGAAAAAAGTACTATCAGATCCCTATTCTCTGTTTCGAAGTATTCGGTTGTTTTTCAAATAAAAAAAAATAAAATCAGATAAAAAAAAGTATAACCTCAAAACAAATTTATAGTACTTTTTTCTTTTTATTTTATGATAAATTTTTTATTTTATTTTTTTAATATGAAAAATCAGAGCAATACTTCGAATACATAGATTACGGATCTGAAAAAATTCAGATTTGAACTTCAAACATTTAGATATGTACTTTTGCAAAAAAGAAAATTTTAGTGTTGGAACTTCAAACATTTAAATATGGAATTTTGTAAAAAATAAAATTTTAAAGAGATGGAATCGTGGAGGTTTATGAAGTTTCTCAGTTAGGAGGCTAGTATAGTAATTATATATAATAAGAGACCCAAAAGGAAGTTAAAAAGAGTAATTAATTATTAAAAAAGAAAACACATGCGTCAACCCCTCAATTGGCGACTGAAATTTTACAGTCATGGGGGCGACTGTGATTAACATCCCTCTATTTTTATTCATTTTGTATAAATTTTATTAGGCTACAAGTTCCAACAACTGACGTACACATCTTTTTGGATGTTTTTCAAATTGGGTTGGCCTAGAATGGTCGGTCTTATTTTTTTTTTTTTTTGTAGCCCCGTGCATTAAAATCAGCAGGGCAATAATTTTGAACGAATATTGCAACAAAGTATATGCAAAGATATTAAATTATTATTAATGAGTTAGTGGCTTAGCGGTATCGATCTTTTACTTTTTAAAAGAAGGTTAGAGGTTCACATCTTAGAAAATACATATGTATTTAAGTATCAACTAAAAAAAAAAAAAAGTATTAAATTATCGATTTAATAGTGTTGCAGAGTTACAACATAATATGTTATATTATATAAGCATTATATATTTTCTTTTTGTATAAAATAAGTTAAAACGAGTGTTATAAAAAATGGTTCAATCACAAAGCGATTAAAGTAAATAGGTTGCAATTTGCAGGGTCAATATAAATTAGTTGAAAAGAATCCTCGAACACCTCAAAAAAAAAAAAAAAAAAAAAAAAAAGTAAATTTGTTGCATAAGTGTTACAAAAAGCAGCCATCTAGAATCCAAATGAGAAAAGATGCCCATCAAAATAATATCATAATAATACCTATACATTTCTTTCTTTTTAATATATTAATTATGAAGAAAATACAACTACTCTTCCACTACTCTTATACAAGTTTCGTGTTATCATTACTCTATTTTTTTTTTCCTCTTACATACTAATACTTATTTAACACTATATATATATTTTATTTATTAATTTTTTTTTTTTTTTTAACTTTGTAATTTATTAGACTATATATATATATTTTTAACTTTGTAATTTATTGACTTTCTCACATATCAATTGCCTCAATATTAAATTACTATCCCTAAAAACATAAATAATATTTTTTTTTAATATATTTTTAACTTATTTCAATTTGAACATAACTAATACAAGAAAATTTAATTTAACATTTTGCTTTAGGTCTCAAATTACATCAAACCAAGCCTCTTATATTAATGAAAAAAATAAAAAAAAATAAAAAAATAAAAGAAAAAAAATTTGTCTTATATTATGACGCAATTGTTGAGAAGATTCGGGTCTTGGCCAAGACGAGACTGTGTTTGGACTTTGGATCAAATGGTGGGGTCCAGCACATGTCATATCACATATATAACTAGAGACTGTTATAAACTGCCACGTCTGGCCAAAATGGTCAGTATAACAATGGGCGCAAATCCTATCCGAAGCACCTCTCACGGGAGGGTGTCCGTGACAAATTCAATGGTTGGGATGAAGCCAGGTCAGCTTACCTTGCTTAGCTGACCTTGCTTTGTCATTGTCTTATCACTGATGATGAAGCGCCAACTCAGCACTGAAGTTTGAAAGTTACTTTATTTTACCATGTATGAATACTGCAGATAAAATTCATAATTACCATATATAAATACGGTATACAAAAGTTATACATGGGACCCAAATCAATATTTACTTACTAAATAGCCTTTTTACTTCTTCTCTTTTCAAAATTAAAGATCAAAAATGAGATCTCAAACCTCTCATACACAGAGGTCTAACCATGGCAGATGTAGAGATGGAGTTCATCGTGGATTCAAAGGAGCATAACCTTGTAATGTTCCTGAATTTTATCATGTTCCAATTTCTGGAATTTTCAAATTCTTGGGAGTATTTTCATTTTTTCTCGTTTTGCGAATTGGACACCATGGGGTGTGCCGGATGTGTCAGAGAGTGGTTTGGGACATCCCTTTGGGTTTAGAATTCTTGGAAATGTATCGGTGGTCATTTCGGCATTTTTCTATTTTTCGGACCTGGAAGTCCCGGGTGGGACCCGTTACTAGTACTGTTGTGTGTAGGAATGGTGTTATAGGTTCATTGCATTTCATGCATAATTATTTGTGTATATTTATATTATTATGATTTAGAAATTTTGTGTGGTTGAAAATTAAGTTATATATATATATATATATATATATATATATATATATATAAAGAAAATGGGATATTTTTAGTATTGTGGGGCCCACCCCATTTTTTTCCCTTTTATTTGGCCAAGAGGCCATTTTTGGGCCTCAAATTCTTTCTCTATCTCATGTCCCTCTCTCTTTCTCTCCTCCCATTTTTCTTTTTCTTTTTATTCAAATTTCAAACCTTGAATTCTCTCCAACCGTTGGGAGTTTGGTTGTGCCGTTTGCGGCAAGTTGGAGAGCTTGTCAAGATCTACGATTTGATCAGAGCTAATCTCTGTTTGGCCAACATTTTAGGATTTTAAAATTTTAGGGTTTGAGGTGAAATTGGGGCTTCTTGAGGATTGCTCTCTAATTGAGGTAGGGGTCTTTCTAATACCCAAGTTTTGGTTCTATTTGAGTAAATTTGTCCTCTCTTTATTGTGTCTATAGAATTATTAAACTTTGGTATGAAATTAGGGTTTATTAATGCCTTTGATATGATAAATTATGTTATTGTGTATGTGATTATGTAATAAGCATGCATATAGATGAATTTGAACATGTTTTACCTTGGTTTCTCGAGGAGATTATTTCCTGTTCATCCATATCGCGTCTGTGTTGTGATGTGACGTTAAGGAAGGGTTTTGCCCTAAATGAATTCAAGGCGGGCATACTCTCGCAGGGTATAGGTCACATATATCCTTGAATGATTCACCTAAGTGAAAGTTGTCGTGAGGCCGCGACAGTGAGAGTTGGGCTGTTCCTTAAAGCTTTCATGAGAATCAAGATACTAGAGTATGGACATTAATCGCGCTCACCTGCCAAACCCAGTCTATCGTCAATACTATGTGTGTGGTATGTTAAAGTTTGGCTCAAGGAACTGAATTCAAGACTTAGTTCATTTAGGTTCCTCAAATGGAGACTATCACATTAAGTGTAGGTTCAAGTCCAGAAAACACCTACACCGATTGCAAAGTATAAAGTTGCTCAATATTATTTTTTTTATTTTTATTAAAATAGTTATGGACTGTTATGGATTTTTTAATAAAAATATAAATAGTAATTAATATAATTTATTATATTTATAATAATAATAATTATTATATGAGTTACATGATATTTATATTTATTATATGATTTAAAAAATATTTATGGGTATATTATTTTAATCATTATGTCTATCATTATATTACCTTAAACGTTACATCTTTATTCTCTCTATATATACTTCCTATATAAAGTATCATAGGGAGAGCTGAGACGTATAGTAATTTATCAGAGCAAGTTAGACTTTCGTGTACAAGGCCGTGAACCTATTTCCTTGAGAGTAATTTTACATATTGAGTTTATGAGCAACTAGACTTATATAAACTTGGACTTATTCTTTCTATGGTCGTGCACATGGAGGAGATGCCGCTGCGAACTGATTAGGTTGTATATTGGAATTGACTAGTTTCACTAATACCCGCACGAAGGGGATGACTATCAACTTTAGGTCAATGTATTTACACATGCCTCAATAATCAGGCTAACACTTTCTTACCTATTTTAATATTGTTTTCATTTCATAATTTTTATTATTATATTAATTTTCTATTGCAGAATTATTATATTGTTAAATCTTTATTCATTTTTATATCCATGTTACTCAATTGATGTACTATTTAGTTCAATAAAATTATTGTTATTTGACTATTCATTGGTATTTGTGTTATTTTATAAAATATGTGGAATTTCCACAACAACAATATCACCAAAACAAAATTGGTTGATTAATTAAAACATTGATGGTAAGTAATTTGTTGATGGACCAACTTAATTGTGACATTTTCCGGCCCCAATTGAGTTTAAATGAAAAATTATTCGAGAGTGTTTTTTTTTTTTTTTTGATAAGTAAAAAAATGCTTCGAGAGTTTTAGGTATGGGACCTTAAATAATCAATCTACGTATAAATTACAGTGAGTAAGGGGTGAAAAAAAATCAAAGCTATAGAGGGTGGTGATCTCCGCTTTGTTTCTTAATTTTCTGCTTTCTTTATGGGAGGAGGAAAAAAAAAAAAAATCTACATTAATAATATAATAAACCATGCATGTTTCTGGGCCATTATTCTAATGTTATCTTTCTCTCATACCCAGTAAGGACTTAAATATAGCTAATCAGGTAGCAGAAGAAAAATCGTACTGTAAAGAAAATTTTCATTTGTTGGGTTGTGAGTGTCGCCATATATAGTCGTCTGTGGCAATAAATAGTACTCTTTTTGTGTAAAACTAAAAATGCCAATAAATATAACTAATACTAATGGATCATTAATTTAATGAAGTTTCATATAAATTTGTGAAATGTGCGCGTGGGTTTACCTAATAAAAAGGTAAAAATAAAAGTTAGAAAATACATATAACCTAGTGTTAGCACTCTAAAAATATTTTTCGACCACTGATGTTGATTTGTTGCTTAAAAATATTTTATTTGATTATGAGGTGCTAATTAGTTGGAATTGCAATATGATGTGTTGTTTTAATACTTTTATTTGGAAGGAAAGTCTTAATTAGCATATGACTTCCTCATTCGGTCATTTGATGTTGATTAATTTGGAAGAATTTTTAATTCAGCGTCATGGCCATTTGATGTTGATTCAAAGGTAACATTTTATTCAAAATATTATTTTTATGTAATTTGAGAGAATTATGTTACCCCATTGTACTTTAATATAAATATTTAATTTTTGGTGACGAGACATATTCATGAATGAATTCATCAAACACTTTTATATAGAGTTTCAGATTTGACATTGATATTGGTTTGAGCTACAAAAGTAAATTTTTTTTAAAAAAAAGTTTGTGCAGCCAATTAGAGAACTATTATTTGAGAACCGTAACTTTTAAATTTGTGAGTCATGGTTCTTCAGCCAAGACATTTAATTTGAGAAGATTAACTTTTTCTTTTTTCATATCATTTGAAGATTGTTAAAAGTTATTTTTGTCTGGAAGATTGAAACGAATGAAAACTGAATCCAAATTTAAAGAACTTTGAAATTATAAAACAATTAAAGAGTATTAAAATAAAATAAAAAAATAAAAAAGAAAAAAAGAAGAAGAAGAAGGGGTGTGTCCTGAAATTGGACCTTTCCTCAATAATAAACAATATTCAGAAAAATTATTGGCCAAATGAAACTTTTAATGGCTTTATTTTTATTCATTTTGCATAAATTTGATTAGCCTACGAGTTCCAACAACTGACGTACACATCTTTGTTTGGATCAAATGGTGGGGTCCAGCACATGTCATCTCACATCCAAAAAAAATTGGGAATTGTTAACTTCCACTGCCATGTAAGAAATACTTTCTATATTTTTCCTTTTCCTTTGTCAGCCCTCTTAATCCAAACAAAGGATAGACTTTCTTCTTAATCCAAACAAAGAAAATTATGGTCCATTTCCATGCTAGTACAAGGGGTTGAGAAATATGATGGCTATCTACAGTTGAAAATGATTTTTTGTGTGATTTTTTTATTTATTTGTTTTTTTTTTTTCCAAATAAATGCTAAGAAATTAAAATATCACTTCTTTTAGGTTATACTAAAAACATTATGATGCGAATATTCTATAACTCTAAATATTTTTGGAGAATTAAACTTATCTTTGGAGTTCGAGTGAATTCGAGAGTGGGAATACAAAAGCGGTAAAATTAAGCCACCGAAGACTTCATTTTCAGTGACTTCGAAAGCGAGAGCGTGAAATCGGCAAAATATGAGTTGTATTAACACCAATGAGGTATTAAGACCAATGAGGTTGCCTCTGGTGACAACTTCCCATCGTTGTGAAGGCAACGAGTTGCTCGCCAATGACCTCGCCCAACCTCTCTATTTCCTTCTCTCGTTGTATCGTTTTCTCTATTTCTTGCATCATCTGGATTTAATCATATCAACCATCATACTCGAGAAATCACCATTAAAATTTCCAGTGAACCCATGCTACCATGGGACTTGGATCGATTCGTTATAAATTAACACGTGACATTTAAAATCTATCTACTACTGATGTTAAATTACATCAACTAATTTAAAGAAAATTTGAAACCTGCACTGCTTTGAGATAAGAAAAATTTACAAAAGTTTAAAAACTGCACCCTTTTAAATTAAGGAAAATTCACCACACTATAACACGATGCTATCTCTCCCTCATTTTTTCCAAAAAAAGATCATCCCTCTCTCTTTCTTCTTGTTTATTCCGATGACGATTGGGGAAATATTTCGCGTTAAAAATTAATGTTCTTTGCCATGGAATTAAAATGGACGAAAATGTGATTGCAAGACATGCAACGTTTATATACAAAAGCATGGATATTAATGGAGTTAGAAAAATACAACTAAATAGCACTATAATATAGAAAATATGAGAGATAATGTTGGTCAGGTTAAAAGAGAGACAGAGACCTTCGCGACTTGTTTAAGATAGAAATAAAGATGAGAGAGATGAAGGTTTTTTTTTTTTTTTTTTTTTGGGAAAAGATGAGGGAGAGATAACAACGTTAAAGCATGGTAAATTTACCTTAATTCAAAATAGTGCAGTTTTTAAACTTAATTAAAATTTTCTTACCTCAAAACGGTACAGCTTTCAAATTTTCTTTAAATTAGTTGGCGTGGTTTAACACTAACAGTAGATATAGACTTTAAATATCACGTGTCAATAAGTAACAAATTAAACTTAGGATAACTTAGAGAATATTTAACTCAGAAGATCCAAGTCCTGCTACCATGACCCCAATTCATGTGAAGAGGAAGAAGACCCATTTATGGGTATTCTTGTAATTTTAAAGTAATAAATATCAACTTTTAATTTAATAGTAAATCATAAGATCAAATTCGATATTTCACATCCTGGTTAACGGGTCGGACATGGATAATTGGGCAATGTGATAACTTTTTAAAGTGTTGGTGGTTTTCTAAAATAGGTTCGAGATTTATGATCAAAATTTGAAAGTAATAGCAGTTTTATGGAATTAATCCCTGTTTTTCATTTATAATATTGTAATTTGAAACTTGTATAATTTAAAATAATATTTAATTTAAAACTTTTATAATAACCTCAATTGTTTTCCCTCGTCTCTTTCACCCATACTATCACCCATACTAGGATGGATACAAATTTCTAAAGGATGAAGGGTGATGACTCATTCCTGCCTGTAGGACAATCAAAACCTTCTTTCAACTTTGAATTTGTAGTTGAAGATCAAACCTTGCTTCTAAATGGAACCTTTGAATCTCTGATAGATCCGACTAGATGTAGAATATCACTCTAAATCACTAGTGTGCTCAAGTGTGTACTCAAAAATATAAAATCAAAATTTCTTGAAATTTTTTTGTCAAAAAGCTTCAATAATGATCTAAATATAATACTTTATTTTTCCCTAATTAAAACATATTAGGTTTCATGTTTTGAAAGGTTTATATAGACGAAAAAGTCGTAAAATATATGGAGATAGATGTTTTAAAATGATAGAAGGACCCTTTTTTTATAAGTTTTGGTGCAAGAGAAGAGAATAAGATTACAATGTATGGGAATTCATAGAGAGGAGATTGTGTATTTCTATCTTTTTTATTATTCCGGTTGGGCTCGGGTGTCTGTGTAATAGTTCAATAAATGAATTTATATATATGGGTTGATTTTCAGCACACTCTTCACATCTTGCTTTAGCGGGAAGCAGAACCAGTGGAAAGGGGAGGTGGGCAATATTTGAGTGTCGTGGTGGTGGTAGTAGTTGGTATTCATCAAGGGAAAAAGTGATCATCAAACACAATCACCAACCTGTAAAACAAGGTAATCTCATAACACTGGCGAGGGACATACTGAAAAAAAGACATTTGAGAAACTCACTGTAATATTGTTTATGTCATATGAGTAACTCCTAGATAAAACCGAAGTAACTCTATACATTTTACCATCAACAACAATGCACTTCAAAAAGAAGGAAATACATTACATATAATAATATGTATTATGTCAAAGTCTTGGAAGAGTTAAACTAAGGAAACGAAGGCAAAGAAGGGCGCCAAGGTGGTTGGAAGTAAGGAACTAGTCTATACTTTGCCGAGACAGTTCCATTTCCATGATACTGAATTGGTTCCAATCTTCTAGTCCTAAAATCATAGCAAAACACCATGCTTCCCCACCTAAGATACAGAAGCTTTGCATTGTGAGGATGAAAAGCTATCAAACGAATTTGAGGAGGAATGTGAGGAAGAGAATATCAGGTGTCAATCGGTAACAAATTAAACTTAGGATAACTTAGAGCATATTTAACTCAGAAGATCCAAGTCCTGCTACCATGACCCCAATTCATGTGAAGAGGAAGAAGACCCATTTCTGGGTATTCTTGTAATTTTAAAGTAATAAATATCAACTTTTAATTTAATAGTAAATCATAAGATCAAATTCGATATTTCATAACCTGGTTAACGGGTCGGACATGGATAATTGGGCAATGTGGTAACTTTTTAAAGTGTTGGTGGTTTTCTAAAATAGGTTCGGGATTTATGATCAAAATTTGAAAGTAATAGCAGTTTTATGGAATTAATCCCTGTTTTTCATTTATAATATTGTAATTTGAAACTTGTATAATTTAAAATAATATTTAATTTAAAACTTTTATAATAACCTCAATTGTTTTCCCTCGTCTCTTTCACCCATACTATCACCCATATTAGGATGGATACAAATTTCTAAAGGATGAAGGGTGATGACTCATTCCTGCCTGTAGGACAATCAAAACCTTCTTTCAACTTTGAATTTGTAGTTGAAGATCAAACCTTGCTTCTAAATGGAACCTTTGAATCTCTGATAGATCCGACTAGATGTAGAATATCACTCTAAATCACTAGTGTGCTCAAGTGTGTACTAAAATATATAAAATCAAAATTTCTTGAAATTTTTTTGTCAAAAAGCTTCAATAATGATCTAAATATAATACTTTATTTTTCCCTAATTAAAACATATTAGGTTTCATGTTTTGAAAGGTTTATATAGACGAAAAAGTCGTAAAATATATGGAGATAGATGTTTTAAAATGATAGAAGGACCCTTTTTTTATAAGTTTTGGTGCAAGAGAAGAGAATAAGATTACAATGTACGGGAATTCATAGAGAGGAGATTGTGTATTTCTATCTTTTTTATTATTCCGGTTGGGCTCGGGTGTCTGTGTAATAGTTCAATAAATGAATTTATATATATGGGTTGAATTTCAGCACACTCTTCACATCTTGCTTTAGCGGGAAGCAGAACCAGTGGAAAGGGGAGGTGGGCAATATTTGAGTGTCGTGGTGGTGGTAGTAGTTGGTATTCATCAAGGGAAAAAGTGATCATCAAACACAATCACCAACCTGTAAAACAAGGTAATCTCATAACACTGGCGAGGGACATACTGAAAAAAAGACATTTGAAAAACTCACTGTAATATTGTTTATGTCATATGAGTAACTCCTAGATAAAACCGAAGTAACTCTATACATTTTACCATCAACAACAATGCACTTCAAAAAGAAGGAAATACATTACATATAATAATATGTATTATGTCAAAGTCTTGGAAGAGTTAAACTAAGGAAACGAAGGCAAAGAAGGGCGCCAAGGTGGTTGGAAGTAAGGAACTAGTCTATCCTTTGCCGAGACAGTTCCATTTCCATGATACTGAATTGGTTCCAATCTTCTAGTCCTAAAATCATAGCAAAACACCATGCTTCCCCGCCTAAGATACAGAAGTTTTGCATTGCGAGGATGAAAAGCTATCGAACGAATTTGAGGAGGAATGTGAGGAAAAGAATATCAGGTGTCAATCGGTAACAAATGAAACTTAGGATAACTTAGAGAATATTTAACTCAGAAGATCGAAGTCCTGCTACCATGACCCCAATTCATGTGAAGAGGAAGAAGACCCATTTATGGGTATTCTTGTAATTTTAAAGTAATAAATATCAACTTTTAATTTAATAGTTAATCATAAGATCAAATTCGATATTTCACAACCGGGTTAACGGGTCGGACATGGATAATTGGGCAATGTGATAACTTTTTAAAGTGTTGGTGGTTTTCTAAAATAGGTTCGGGATTTATGATCAAAATTTGAAAGTAATAGCAGTTTTATGGAATTAATCCCTGTTTTTCATTTATAATATTGTAATTTGAAACTTGTATAATTTAAAATAATATTTAATTTAAAACTTTTATAATAACCTCAATTGTTTTCCCTCGTCTCTTTCACCCATATTATCACCCATACTAGGATGGATACAAATTTCTAAAGGATGAAGGGTGATGACTCATTCCTGCCTGTAGGACAATCAAAACCTTCTTTCAACTTTGAATTTGTAGTTGAAGATCAAACCTTGCTTCTAAATGGAACCTTTGAATCTCTGATAGATCCGACTGGATGTAGAATATCACTCTAAATCACTAGTGTGCTCAAAAATATAAAATCAAAATTTCTTGAAATTTTTTTGTCAAAAAGCTTCAATAATGATCTAAATATAATACTTTATTTTTCCCTAATTAAAACATATTAGGTTTCATGTTTTGAAAGGTTTATATAGACGAAAAAGTCGTAAAATATATGGAGATAGATGTTTTAAAATGATAGAAGGACCCTTTTTTTATAAGTTTTGGTGCAAGAGAAGAGAATAAGATTACAATGTACGGGAATTCATAGAGAGGAGATTGTGTATTTCTATCTTTTTTATTATTCCGGTTGGGCTCGGATGTCTGTGTAATAGTTCAATAAATGAATTTATATATATGGGTTGATTTTCAGCACACTCTTCACATCTTGCTTTAGCGGGAAGCAGAACCAGTGGAAAGGGGAGGTGGGCAATATTTGAGTGTCGTGGTGGTGGTAGTAGTTGGTATTCATCAAGGGAAAAAGTGATCATCAAACACAATCACCAACCTGTAAAACAAGGTAATCTCATAACACTGGCGAGGGACATACTGAAAAAAAGACATTTGAGAAACTCACTGTAATATTGTTTATGTCATATGAGTAACTCCTAGATAAAACCGAAGTAACTCTATACATTTTACCATCAACAACAATGCACTTCAAAAAGAAGGAAATACATTACATATAATAATATGTATTATGTCAAAGTCTTGGAAGAGTTAAACTAAGGAAACGAAGGCAAAGAAGGGCGCCAAGGTGGTTGGAAGTAAGGAACTAGTCTATCCTTTGCCGAGACAATTCCATTTCCATGATACTGAATTGGTTCCAATCTTCTAGTCCTAAAATCATAGCAAAACACCATGCTTCCCCGCCTAAGATACAGAAGCTTTGCATTGCGAGGATGAAAAGCTATCGAACGAATTTGAGGAGGTATGTGAGGAAGAGAATATCACGTGTCAATCGGTAACAAATTAAACTCAGGATAACTTAGAGAATATTTAACTCAGAAGATCCAAGTCCTGCTACCATGACCCCAATTCATGTGAAGAGGAAGAAGACCCATTTATGGGTATTCTTGTAATTTTAAAGTAATAAATATCAACTTTTAATTTAATAGTAAATCATAAGATCAAATTCGATATTTCACAACCTGGTTAACGGGTCGGACATGGATAATTGGGCAATGTGGTAACTTTTTAAAGTGTTGGTGGTTTTCTAAAATAGGTTCGGGATTTATGATCAAAATTTGAAAGTAATATGTGTTTTATGGAATTAATCCCTGTTTTTCATTTATAATATTGTAATTTGAAACTTGTATAATTTAAAATAATATTTAATTTAAAACTTTTATAATAACCTCAATTGTTTTCCCTCGTCTTTTTCACCCATACTATCACCCATACTAGGATGGATACAAATTTCTAAAGGATGAAGGGTGATGACTCATTCCTGCCTGTAGAACAATCAAAACCTTCTTTCAACTTTGAATTTGTAGTTGAAGATCAAACCTTGCTTCTAAATGGAACCTTTGAATCTCTGATAGATCCGACTAGATGTAGAATATCACTCTAAATCACTAGTGTGCTCAAGTGTGTACTTAAAAATATAAAAACAAAATTTCTTGAAATTTTTTTGTCAAAAAGCTTCAATAATGATCTAAATATAATACTTTATTTTTCCCTAATTAAAACATATTAGGTTTCATGTTTTGAAAGGTTTATATAGACGAAAAAGTCGTAAAATATATGGAGATAGATGTTTTAAAATGATAGAAGGACCTTCTTTTTATAAGTTTTGGTGCAAGAGAAGAGAATAAGATTACAATGTACGGGAATTCATAGAGAGGAGATTGTGTATTTCTATCTTTTTTATTATTCCGGTTGGGCTCGGGTGTCTGTGTAATAGTTCAATAAATGAATTTATATATATGGGTTGATTTTCAGCACACTCTTCACATCTTGCTTTAGCGGGAAGCAGAACCAGTGGAAAGGGGAGGTGGGCAATTTATGAGTGTCGTGGTGGTGGTAGTAGTTGGTATTCATCAAGGGAAAAAGTGATCATCAAACACAATCACCAACCTGTAAAACAAGGTAATCTCATAACACTGGCGAGGGACATACTGAAAAAAAGACATTTGAGAAACTCACTGTAATATTGTTTATGTCATATGAGTAACTCCTAGATAAAACCGAAGTAACTCTATACATTTTACCATCAACAACAATGCACTTCAAAAAGAAGGAAATACATTACATATAATAATATGTATTATGTCAAAGTCTTGGAAGAGTTAAACTAAGGAAACGAAGGCAAAGAAGGGCGCCAAGGTGGTTGGAAGTAAGGAACTAGTCTATCCTTTGCCGAGACAGTTCCATTTCCATGATACTGAATTGGTTCCAATCTTCTAGTCCTAAAATCATAGCAAAACACCATGCTTCCCCGCATAAGATACAGAAGCTTTGCATTGCGAGGATGAAAAGCTATCGAACGAATTTGAGGAGGTATGTGAGGAAGAGAATATCACGTGTCAATCGGTAACAAATTAAACTTAGGATAACTTAGAGAATATTTAACTCAGAAGATCCAAGTCCTGCTACTATGACCCCAATTCATGTGAAGAGGAAGAAGACCCATTTATGCGTATTCTTGTAATTTTAAAGTAATAAATATCAACTTTTAATTTAATAGTAAATCATAAGATCAAATTCGATATTTCACAACCTGGTTAACGGGTCGGACATGGATAATTGGGCAATGTGGTAACTTTTTAAAGTGTTGGTGGTTTTCTAAAATAGGTTCGGGATTTATGATCAAAATTTGAAAGTAATATGTGTTTTATGGAATTAATCCCTGTTTTTCATTTATAATATTGTAATTTGAAACTTGTATAATTTAAAATAATATTTAATTTAAAACTTTTATAATAACCTCAATTGTTTTCCCTCGTCTTTTTCACCCATACTATCACCCATACTAGGATGGATACAAATTTCTAAAGGATGAAGGGTGATGACTGATTCCTGCCTGTAGGACAATCAAAACCTTCTTTCACCTTTGAATTTGTAGTTGAAGATCAAACCTTGCTTCTAAATGGAACCTTTGAATCTCTGATAGATTCGACTAGATGTAGAATATCACTCTAAATCACTAGTGTGCTCAAGTGTGTACTCAAAAATATAAAATCAAAATTTCTTGAAATTTTTTTGTCAAAAAGCTTCAATAATGATCTAAATATAATACTTTATTTTTCCCTAATTAAAACATATTAGGTTTCATGTTTTGAAAGGTTTATATAGACGAAAAAGTCGTAAAATATATGGAGATAGATGTTATAAAATGATAGAAGGACCTTCTTTTTATAAGTTTTGGTGCAAGAGAAGAGAATAAGATTACAATGTACGGGAATTCATAGAGAGGAGATTGTGTATTTCTATCTTTTTTATTATTCCGGTTGGGCTCGGGTGTCTGTGTAATAGTTCAATAAATGAATTTATATATATGGGTTGATTTTCAGCACACTCTTCACATCTTGCTTTAGCGGGAAGCAGAACCAGTGGAAAGGGGAGGTGGGCAATTTATGAGTGTCGTGGTGGTGGTAGTAGTTGGTATTCATCAAGGGAAAAAGTGATCATCAAACACAATCACCAACCTGTAAAACAAGGTAATCTCATAACACTGGCGAGGGACATACTGAAAAAAAGACATTTGAGAAACTCACTGTAATATTGTTTATGTCATATGAGTAACTCCTAGATAAAACCGAAGTAACTCTATACATTTTACCATCAACAACAATGCACTTCAAAAAGAAGGAAATACATTACATATAATAATATGTATTATGTCAAAGTCTTGGAAGAGTTAAACTAAGGAAACGAAGGCAAAGAAGGGCGCCAAGGTGGTTGGAAGTAAGGAACTAGTCTATCCTTTGCCGAGACAGTTCCATTTCCATGATACTGAATTGGTTCCAATCTTCTAGTCCTAAAATCATAGCAAAACACCATGCTTCCCCGCCTAAGATACAGAAGCTTTGCATTGCGAGGATGAAAAGCTATCGAACGAATTTGAGGAGGAATGTGAGGAAGAGAATATCACGTGTCAATCGGTAACAAATTAAACTTAGGATAACTTAGAGAATATTTAACTCAGAAGATCCAAGTCCTGCTACCATGACCCCAATTCATGTGAAGAGGAAGAAGACCCATTTATGGGTATTCTTGTAATTTTAAAGTAATAAATATCAACTTTTAATTTAATAGTAAATCATAAGATCAAATTCGATATTTCACAACCTGGTTAACGGGTCGGACATGGATAATTGGGCAATGTGATAACTTTTTAAAGTGTTGGTGGTTTTCTAAAATAGGTTCGGGATTTATGATCAAAATTTGAAAGTAATAGCAGTTTTATGGAATTAATCCCTGTTTTTCATTTATAATATTGTAATTTGAAACTTGTATAATTTAAAATAATATTTAATTTAAAACTTTTATAATAACCTCAATTATTTTCCCTCGTCTCTTTCACCCATACTATCACCCATACTAGGATGGATACAAATTTCTAAATGATGAAGGGTGATGACTCATTCCTGCCTGTAGGACAATCAAAACCTTCTTTCAACTTTGAATTTGTAGTTGAAGATCAAACCTTGCTTCTAAATGGAACCTTTGAATCTCTGATAGATCCGACTAGATGTAGAATATCACTCTAAATCACTAGTGTGCTCAAGTGTGTACTCAAAAATATAAAATCAAAATTTCTTGAAATTTTTTTGTCAAAAAGCTTCAATAATGATCTAAATATAATACTTTATTTTTCCCTAATTAAAACATATTAGGTTTCATGTTTTGAAAGGTTTATATAGACGAAAAAGTCGTAAAATATATGGAGATAGATGTTTTAAAATGATAGAAGGACCTTCTTTTTATAAGTTTTGGTGCAAGAGAAGAGAATAAGATTACAATGTACGGGAATTCATAGAGAGGAGATTGTGTATTTCTATCTTTTTTATTATTCCGGTTGGGCTCGGGTGTCTGTGTAATAGTTCAATAAATGAATTTATATATATGGGTTGATTTTCAGCACACTCTTCACATCTTGCTTTAGCGGGAAGCAGAACCAGTGGAAAGGGGAGGTGGGCAATTTATGAGTGTCGTGGTGGTGGTAGTAGTTGGTATTCATCAAGGGAAAAAGTGATCATCAAACACAATCACCAACCTGTAAAACAAGGTAATCTCATAACACTGGCGAGGGACATACTGAAAAAAAGACATTTGAGAAACTCACTGTAATATTGTTTATGTCATATGAGTAACTCCTAGATAAAACCGAAGTAACTCTATACATTTTACCATCAACAACAATGCACTTCAAAAAGAAGGAAATACATTACATATAATAATATGTATTATGTCAAAGTCTTGGAAGAGTTAAACTAAGGAAACGAAGGCAAAGAAGGGCGCCAAGGTGGTTGGAAGTAAGGAACTAGTCTATCCTTTGCCGAGACAGTTCCATTTCCATGATACTGAATTGGTTCCAATCTTCTAGTCCTAAAATCATAGCAAAACACCATGCTTCCCCGCCTAAGATACAGAAGCTTTGCATTGCGAGGATGAAAAGCTATCAAACGAATTTGAGGAGGTATGTGAGGAAGAGAATATCACGTGTCAATCGGTAACAAATTAAACTTAGGATAACTTAGAGAATATTTAACTCAGAAGATCCAAGTCCTGCTACCATGACCCCAATTCATGTGAAGAGGAAGAAGACCCATTTATGGGTATTCTTGTAATTTTAAAGTAATAAATATCAACTTTTAATTTAATAGTAAATCATAAGATCAAATTCGATATTTCACAACCTGGTAAACGGGTCGGACATGGATAATTGGGCAATGTGATAACTTTTTAAAGTGTTGGTGGTTTTCTAAAATAGGTTCGGGATTTATGATCAAAATTTTGAAAGTAATAGCAGTTTTATGGAATTAATCCCTGTTTTTCATTTATAATATTGTAATTTGAAACTTGTATAATTTAAAATAATATTTAATTTAAAACTTTTATAATAACCTCAATTGTTTTCCCTCGTCTCTTTCACCCATACTATCACCCATACTAGGATGGATACAAATTTCTAAAGGATGAAGGGTTATGACTCATTCCTGCCTGTAGGACAATCAAAACCTTCTTTCAACTTTGAATTTGTAGTTGAAGATCAAACCTTGCTTCTAAATGGAACCTTTGAATCTCTGATAGATCCGACTAGATGTAGAATATCACTCTAAATCACTAGTGTGCTCAAGTGTGTACTCAAAAATATAAAATCAAAATTTCTTGAAATTTTTTTGTCAAAAAGCTTCAATAATGATCTAAATATAATACTTTATTTTTTCCTAATTAAAACATATTAGGTTTCATGTCTTGAAAGGTTTATATAGACGAAAAAGTCGTAAAACATATGGAGATAGATGTTTTAAAATGATAGAAGGACCTTCTTTTTATAAGTTTTGGTGCAAAAGAAGAGAATAAGATTACAATGTACGGGAATTCATAGAGAGGAGATTGTGTATTTCTATCTTTTTTATTATTCCGGTTGGGCTCGGGTGTCTGTGTAATAGTTCAATAAATGAATTTATATATATGGGTTGATTTTCAGCACACTCTTCACATCTTGCTTTAGCGGGAAGCAGAACCAGTGGAAATGGGAGGTGGGCAATATTTGAGTGTCGTGGTGGTGGTAGTAGTTGGTATTCATCAAGGGAAAAAGTGATCATCAAACACAATCACCAACCTGTAAAACAAGGTAATCTCATAACACTGGCGAGGGACATACTGAAAAAAAGACATTTGAGAAACTCACTGTAATATTGTTTATGTCATATGAGTAACTCCTAGATAAAACCGAAGTAACTCTATACATTTTACCATCAACAACAATGCACTTCAAAAAGAAGGAAATACATTACATATAATAATATGTATTATGTCAAAGTCTTGGACGAGTTAAACTAAGGAAACAAAGGCAAAGAAGGGCGCCAAGGTGGTTGGAAGTAAGGAACTAGTCTATCCTTTGCCGAGACAGTTCCATTTCCATGATACTGAATTGGTTCCAATCTTCTAGTCCTAAAATCATAGCAAAACACCATGCTTCCCCGCCTAAGATACAGAAGCTTTGCATTGCGAGGATGAAAAGCTATCGAACGAATTTGAGGAGGTATGTGAGGAAGAGAATATCACGTGTCAATCGGTAACAAATTAAACTTAGGATAACTTAGAGAATATTTAACTCAGAAGATCCAAGTCCTGCTACCATGACCCCAATTCATGTGAAGAGGAAGAAGACCCATTTATGGGTATTCTTGTAATTTTAAAGTAATAAATATCAACTTTTAATTTAATAGTAAATCATAAGATCAAATTCGATATTTCACAACCTGGTAAACGGGTCGGACATGGATAATTGGGCAATGTGATAACTTTTTAAAGTGTTGGTGGTTTTCTAAAATAGGTTCGGGATTTATGATCAAAATTTTGAAAGTAATAGCAGTTTTATGGAATTAATCCCTGTTTTTCATTTATAATATTGTAATTTGAAACTTGTATAATTTAAAATAATATTTAATTTAAAACTTTTATAATAACCTCAATTGTTTTCCCTCGTCTCTTTCACCCATACTATCACCCATACTAGGATGGATACAAATTTCTAAAGGATGAAGGGTGATGACTCATTCCTGCCTGTAGGACAATCAAAACCTTCTTTCAACTTTGAATTTGTAGTTGAAGATCAAACCTTGCTTCTAAATGGAACCTTTGAATCTCTGATAGATCCGACTAGATGTAGAATATCACTCTAAATCACTAGTGTGCTCAAGTGTGTACTCAAAAATATAAAATCAAAATTTCTTGAAATTTTTTTGTCAAAAAGCTTCAATAATGATCTAAATATAATACTTTATTTTTCCCTAATTAAAACATATTAGGTTTCATGTCTTGAAAGGTTTATATAGACGAAAAAGTCGTAAAACATATGGAGATAGATGTTTTAAAATGATAGAAGGACCTTCTTTTTATAAGTTTTGGTGCAAAAGAAGAGAATAAGATTACAATGTACGGGAATTCATAGAGAGGAGATTGTGTATTTCTATCTTTTTTATTATTCCGGTTGGGCTCGGGTGTCTGTGTAATAGTTCAATAAATGAATTTATATATATGGGTTGATTTTCAGCACACTCTTCACATCTTGCTTTAGCGGGAAGCAGAACCAGTGGAAAGGGGAGGTGGGCAATATTTGAGTGTCGTGGTGGTGGTAGTAGTTGGTATTCATCAAGGGAAAAAGTGATCATCAAACACAATCACCAACCTGTAGAACAAGGTAATCTCATAACACTGGCGAGGGACATACTGAAAAAAAGACATTTGAAAAACTCACTGTAATATTGTTTATGTCATATGAGTAACTCCTAGATAAAACCGAAGTAACTCTATACATTTTACCATCAACAACAATGCACTTCAAAAAGAAGGAAATACATTACATATAATAATATGTATTATGTCAAAGTCTTGGACGAGTTAAACTAAGGAAACGAAGGCAAAGAAGGGCGCCAAGGTGGTTGGAAGTAAGGAACTAGTCTATCCTTTGCCGAGACAGTTCCATTTCCATGATACTGAATTGGTTCCAATCTTCTAGTCCTAAAATCATAGCAAAACACCATGCTTCCCCGCCTAAGATACAGAAGCTTTGCATTGCGAGGATGAAAAGCTATCGAACGAATTTGAGGAGGTATGTGAGGAAGAGAATATCACGTGTCAATCGGTAACAAATTAAACTTAGGATAACTTAGAGAATATTTAACTCAGAAGATCCAAGTCCTGCTACCATGACCCCAATTCATGTGAAGAGGAAGAAGACCCATTTATGGGTATTCTTGTAATTTTAAAGTAATAAATATCAACTTTTAATTTAATAGTAAATCATAAGATCAAATTCGATATTTCACAACCTGGTAAACGGGTCGGACATGGATAATTGGGCAATGTGATAACTTTTTAAAGTGTTGGTGGTTTTCTAAAATAGGTTCGGGATTTATGATCAAAATTTTGAAAGTAATAGCAGTTTTATGGAATTAATCCCTGTTTTTCATTTATAATATTGTAATTTGAAACTTGTATAATTTAAAATAATATTTAATTTAAAACTTTTATAATAACCTCAATTGTTTTCCCTCGTCTCTTTCACCCATACTATCACCTATACTAGGATGGATACAAATTTCTAAAGGATGAAGGGTGATGACTCATTCCTGCCTGTAGGACAATCAAAACCTTCTTTCAACTTTGAATTTGTAGTTGAAGATCAAACCTTGCTTCTAAATGGAACCTTTGAATCTCTGATAGATCCGACTAGATGTAGAATATCACTCTAAATCACTAGTGTGCTCAAGTGTGTACTCAAAAATATAAAATCAAAATTTCTTGAAATTTTTTTGTCAAAAAGCTTCAATAATGATCTAAATATAATACTTTATTTTTCCCTAATTAAAACATATTAGGTTTCATGTTTTGAAAGGTTTATATAGACGAAAAAGTCGTAAAATATATGGAGATAGATGTTTTAAAATGATAGAAGGACCTTCTTTTTATAAGTTTTGGTGCAAGAGAAGAGAATAAGATTACAATGTACGGGAATTCATAGAGAGGAGATTGTGTATTTCTATCTTTTTTATTATTCCGGTTGGGCTCGGGTGTCTGTGTAATAGTTCAATAAATGAATTTATATATATGGGTTGATTTTCAGCACACTCTTCACATCTTGCTTTAGCGGGAAGCAGAACCAGTGGAAAGGGGAGGTGGGCAATATTTGAGTGTCGTGGTGGTGGTAGTAGTTGGTATTCATCAAGGGAAAAAGTGATCATCAAACACAATCACCAACCTGTAAAACAAGGTAATCTCATAACACTGGCGAGGGACATACTGAAAAAAAGACATTTGAAAAACTCACTGTAATATTGTTTATGTCATATGAGTAACTCCTAGATAAAACCGAAGTAACTCTATACATTTTACCATCAACAACAATGCACTTCAAAAAGAAGGAAATACATTACATATAATAATATGTTTTATGTCAAAGTCTTGGACGAGTTAAACTAAGGAAACGAAGGCAAAGAAGGGCGCCAAGGTGGTTGGAAATAAGGAACTAGTCTATCCTTTGCCGAGACAGTTCCATTTCCATGATACTGAATTGGTTCCAATCTTCTAGTCCTAAAATCATAGCAAAACACCATGCTTCCCCGCCTAAGATACAGAAGCTTTGCATTGCGAGGATGAAAAGCTATCAAACGAATTTGAGGAGGAATGTGAGGAAGAGAATTACCGATGCCCAAATTCTTGTGACTCACAACTTCCTTCAACAGCCATTCACTGCTTGGTATGATGCGAGATAAACTATAACTAGAAAGCTTCTTTTTGAGCTCCCACACTTTGATCATCAATTTTTCATTTAATGCAAACCGAAGAAGACAACCATCGGAAGACGACGAATGTCCCAGGATATAATCCATAAAGAATCCCCTTTTTCTCTCTTTGCAACAGAGAGGAGGCAGCTCTATCAGCCAGATACGAGTTTCCCCCATGTTGGGATCATAAGCAGCCAATTGACCACTAACTTTCCAGTACAACATCCCATCTACTGAATGG
Organism: Cornus florida; assembly: GCF_030987335.1. Taxonomy (NCBI): domain Eukaryota; kingdom Viridiplantae; phylum Streptophyta; class Magnoliopsida; order Cornales; family Cornaceae; genus Cornus; species Cornus florida. The sequence continues at coordinate 53,562,206 of NW_026775579.1, read as the reverse complement.
CATACATAGGACTCCTCCACCTCATATGAAAATTCAGATGGACAAGTGAGAAATGATTCGCTCCATTCGCCTGTACGAGAAGAGAAAGTTTCTATATGTAATCTGTCATACGTGCCTCCCACTATCGCTTCCATAATAGCTAGAGTTACTTTGAAATGCACCACACCATCACCATCTTTGCTGCTACATTCTTCAAAAGACAAACCCGCCGAGGATGGAGCATGTCTTGGTTCAGGAAGAGCAAACCATTGGTTTGTGACAGGATTACAAACGTAGTATTTGAAAACCGTGTACCTTTCTAAACGGCATTGAGGAGGCCCGATAGGACATGGGCCGGATATGACTTGCAAACGCGACATTTAGTCCGTACAGGTTGGTCAGGCCCATAGAAAGGCACTGCCATATGGGCCAAACGCGCATAAGCCCATCAAAGAGGACCGGGACTCATGGAGGAACGGGCCTAGATCCAGCAGTCCATCGACATTTGTAAATCTCTATAAATAGGAGAAGTAAGGTAAAGAAAAGGGGAGATCTTTTTGGTTGAGATACAGGAATTCTAGAGAGAGAAAGGGGGAAGGAATTTCTTGTATCTTCAATTGGCGCCGTCTGTGGGAACCGCATGGAAGTTTGGTTGATCAATGAGGAATATCGCGTGGATTCAGACCAATTCGGTTGATCGAGACTCGATCTTTGGGAGTTGGATCCAGATCTGAGCGATTGTGACCTACTCTGGAGGAATTTCAGTTCCTGAAGCTTTGGCAGAAGTGGCTTCAGATCTACGCAACAACGAGTTGTTCGATTGTGGCAGGATCTGACGGATTTAGAATTCGGACAATTCAGATCTCGTCAACTGTGAGCATAATTCGGAGAATTCGAAACCAGATCTGAAAAATTCCCACTCACGAAACTCGGATCTACTCGCGAACTTGAGATTAATGCCTTTACTCCGTTCAGGAATAATGATAGGTGAAAGCTCCAATCCGATGGAGGTTGTCCAGCAAACAAAGCTTGAGGAGTTGATGAACTTGATCGAAGCTCTCAAAAAAGAGAATGCAGAATTGAAAGCTGGAATGCAACATCAGCAAATGCCCGCGGTTTCGCGTCTACCTCTGGCCGGAGAAGGAGGTGTTCAATCTAATATCGCGCATCAAGGCGAACAGGACGAGAACAGTCAGTCGGCTCTCCACCGTGATTTGTCGCCAAATGCTCGTCGAGTTGAGGATCACGAAGGATCAACTCACGTTGATCCGCGACATGAACAGATCAGACAGAATGAAGCCATGACCTTAGATCCACATCGGGAAAGGTTCAACCGAGAGGAGGTGATAGAGGTTGATCGCCGCCAAGTTGCGTCGCCTTGGCAAAGAGAACTCTTAGAGGAACGGTCGTTCGATTCGTCCTACCGGCCTTCCATGGCTACAGTCACTCATCGCGGTTCGGAGAGCAGAACCGTAGCCCACAGAGCTATCACTGGGCGCCAAAGAGAGAATGAAGCGCTCCGATCCGCAGCTCGAACGGTTGATTCACCCTTCACTGACGAGATCCTGAATGCCCCTCATCCAAGGAAGTTTGCTATGCCAGCATTTATTCTGTTTAACGGAACAACCGATCCGATCGATCATGTGTACCATATCCAGTTGAAGATGGCCCTGAATACGGAAAACGATGCTTTAATGTGCAAATGTTTCCCTACAAACCTAGCTGGACCGGCGCTCAGCTGGTTCAAGAACTTGCCTAAGAGCTCCATTGGTAGCTTCCGAGATCTGTGCGATCGGTTCATAAGTCAGTACTATGGGAACAAGCGTCCGCCAAAGGACATCTCAAGCCTATTCACAATGAGACAGCACAAAGATGAACGTCTCCAGGCTTTTCTCACCAGGTTTAATCTCACTAAAAGTATGGTGATCGAATGCCACCCTTCTACAGCGGTTCAAGCCTTCAAGTTAGCCATGACACGTGGCACTCCGTTCCATACCAGTCTGGTAGTGAACACGCCGACGACTATGGATGAACTCAATGAAAGAGCCGACGGCTTTGTGCGCCTAGAAGAAGAGGAGGCAGCCAATGCTCGGACAGCGTCGCTCGTGTCGACCGAGGAGAAGTCCAAGGCAAAGATCAGGCAGAAGCAGGCTCAGCCGCAGCGTCAGACCTCCTGGAAGGCAGAAAAGAGGTCCAGGGAGGAAGAGCTGATCACTCCGCTGAAGGTCACCCTAGCGAGGCTATATCAGGAGAACAAAGATAAGTTTCATCCACCACTGCCAATTAGGCAACCCCTCGAACATAGGGATCAGACTAAACATTGTGCTTTCCATTCCGATTTCGGTCATCAGACTAATGAATGCAAGAATTTGAGAAGGCAAGTGGAGATGTTGATAACTAGAGGGGAGTTTGCGAGTTATGTTCAAGGCTCGGCAACAGAGCAGAATCGACCGATGGAACAAGTAAAAAGGAGCCATAAACAAAGCTCCCACAATTCACAACCAGTTCGTATAATCAATGCTATCCACGGTCGACCCGAGCCCAGCGAAGATTCAGATGAGCTGCTCCGAGCGCGCCTACGGCAGGCGCAGATGAAGAAAAGGGTCAGCAGTGTGAATACTCTACACCAGCAGATCGCATCCATACAGATAAAGTTCGACAGGACAGACCTGTAGCGTGTTCAAGTCCCCATGAAGATCCGTTGGTAGTCAGTTTGACAGTGGCAGACTGCTTGGTGTACAGAGTTCTGATCGATCCCGGGAGCAGTGCGAATGTCATGCCGAGGGACACATTTGATCGGCTCGAGATTAAACCAGAGAGGCTCAAGCCCACTGGAAATCCCTTGTTAGGGTTCGATGGCAAGAGGGTGGAGCCCGTCGGAATGGTGGAAGTAGAAGTTCAAGCTGCAAAACGAACTCTTATGGAAACTTTTGTGGTTGTAGATATTCACCCCTCGTACAATCTCCTGATGGGAAGAGGATGGATTCACAGAGTCCAAGGAGTACCCTCAACTTTGTATCAGGTCATGAAGTGCCTCGGACCTGATGGAAATAAGGTAATAGATATTCGTGGGGATTAGGTTGCAGCCAAAGAGTGCTATTCCGTCACACTAAAGTATGCTGGGAAAGGGAAGGCGCCCGTCCGACCGGCAAGCCCCAGATAGCAATTACAGGAACCTCCGCCCAAGCAGAACAGGGTGGAGGGGTTAGTTGACTTGACCGAGGAGCCCCTTCTGGATGTGCAGATCGATTAGTCCAGGCCAGAACGAACTACCAGAGTAGGAATAAGACTGACCATGGAAGAGCGGGAAGAGCTAGTTGACTTCTTGTCTCACAATGCCGATGTATTTGCATGGAGTCACCTAGACATGCCTGGAATTAATCCCTCCGTGTCCTGTCATTCTTTGAATGTCAATCCCAATTTCAAACCAGTAAAACAGAAGCAACGAAGATTTGCTCCAGAACGCAACCAAATCAGAATCGAGGAAGTTGATAGGCTGCTTGATGCCGGATTTATCAGAGAAGTACACTACCCTGATTGGTTGTCCAACGTCGTTGTCGTGCAGAAGAAGAATGGGAAATGACGAGTATGCATTGATTTCACCAATTTGAACAAAGCCTGTCCGAAGGATAGCTTCCCGCTGCCAAAGATTGATCAAATGGTGGATGCTACCACCGGGTATGAACGCTTAACCTTTCTGGACGCTTATTCAGGTTATAATCAGATCCCTATGGACCCGGCAGATGAAGAAAAAACTTCTTTTGTAACCGAGCGAGGGACATACTGCTACAAAGTTATGTCTTTCGGACTAAAGAACGCGGGAGCAACTTATCAAAGACTTGTTAGCAAAATTTTCAAGGATTAAATAGGAAAGATTGTGGAAGCCTATATTGATGATATGGGGGTAAAGAGTAGGAAGAAGAATGATCATCTGAAACATCTGCAAGATATATTTGATGTGCTGAAGCGATACGGTATGAGGCTCAATCCAACCAAGTGCTCGTTCGGTGTGAGTTCCGGTCAGTTTTTGGGACACGTGGTCAACCGCAGAGGCATCGAAGTTAGCCCCGCTCAAGCAGAGGCTTTGATTAAGAATGCCGAGCCAAAGACGATCAGAGAGGTGCAAGCCCTCACAGGACGAATAGCTGCATTAAATCGATTTATTTCAAAATTGTCAGACCGTTGCAAGCCGTTCTTTGACACGATTCGGAGTCATGGAAGACAGGTCTGGGGAGATGAGCAACGACAAGCATTGACCCATTTGAAGGAATATATGCAGAATCCACCAGTCCTGTCAACCCCGGATCCAGAAGAAAAGTTATTTTTATATCTTGGAGTATCTAGTGTTGCGACAAGTGCCGTTCTGATTCGTTGCAAGGAAGGCGTGCAACACCCGGTATTTTATGTCAGTAAAACATTGACCGAGGCAGAACGAAAATACTCGAAGGCCGAACAGGTGATACTTGCACTGGTAAACGCAAAAAGAAAGTTGAGGCATTATTTCGAATCCCACCCTATAGCTGTTCTAACAACTTTCCCAATCAGAATACTTATGCACAAGCCAGAACTCTCGGGCAGAATGACAAAGTGGGCCATAGAGTTAAGTTCATTTGACATAACATATGAGCCGAGAACAGCTGTCAAAGGACAAGCGGTAGCCGATTTTCTGCTAGAATGTGATTCTGAAGATACGGAAGAAGACCTCAGGTGCGGCTCTTGGAAACTTTATGTGGATGGCTCCTCTAATCAGATGGGGGCTGGCATTGGGGTTAAACTGCAAACCCCAGAGGGTACTTCTTTGAGTCAAGCACTTAGACTTGAGTTCCGAGCCACCAATAACGAAGCGGAATACGAGGCGTTGCTGAATGGGTTAAAGTTGGCCAAAGAGCTACAGGTCAGAAGTTTGACTGTTTATAGTGACTCACAGTTGATTGTTCGGCAGGTAAATGGTGAGTACGCGACCAAGGATGACACGATGGGGGCATATCGTTCTGTCGTTCTGCATAAAGCCAAGGCCTTTGCAAAGATTGAATTCATACAGTTACCGAGGGAACAGAATGCAGATGCGGACCGGTTAGCATGTAGTGCTTCGAGTTCCGGTGAAACATTGGCGAGGGTGATTCCAGTAGGAATATTGACCCAGCCATCTATTTTCGAAGAACCCTTGGACTCTGACCCTTGGCAAGTCAACGTCATACCGTATGAACCGAGTTGGATTGACCCCATCATTACTTATATTCGAGATGGCGTTTTGCCTATGCAAAGGGATGAAGCTAGGAAACTCAAAAAGAATGCTGCAAAGTACGCCATCGTGCATAACCAGTTGTACAGAAGATCCTACTCTGGCCCATACTTGAAGTGTGTCACCCCCGCGGAGTCGCAGCAGGTATTGCGAGCTATTCATGAGGGTGTGTGTGGCAATCATTCTGGGGGAAGATCGTTAGCGCATAAAGCAATGACACAAGGGTATTTCTGGCCGAACATGTCAAGAGATGCGGAGGAGTTCTCTCGAAGGTGCGATAAATGCCAACGATATGGACCATTGATCCACCAACCACCTGAGGAATTGCACGTAATGGCCTCGCCATGGCCTTTCGCGCAATGGGGGATGGATGTGGTCGGTCCTCTGCCAACTGCAAGAGCTCAGAACAAGTATGTGTTACTGGCCACGGATTACTTCACTAAGTGGGTGGAAGCAGAACCATATCCTAGCGTGACTCAGACTCATGTGAGACGATTTATTTGGAACAATATTATCTGCCGTTTCGGCGTTCCAAGATCAATAGTCATGGATAATGGCACGAACCTCGACAGCAGGCAAGTAAGAGAGCTGCTGGAGGAGTATGAAATCAACCAGAAGTTGGCTGCAGTAAGTCATCCTCAAGCCAACAGACAAGCAGAAATCACAAACAGAACCATTTTCGCCTGCATTAAGAAGAAGCTGGAAGACCATAAAGGGAAGTGGTTGGATGAGCTCCCGAACGTCCTATGGGCTTACAGAACCACCCCAAGGCGGCCGACTGGGGAGAGCCCGTTTGCAATGGCATATGGTACCGTGGCAGTTATACCGGTTGAGCACTTGGTCCCCACTATCAGAAGCTTAGCATGGAGTCGAGATCAGAACGACAAGATGTTAAGATTGAACCTCGATATGATAGACGAAAGGAGGGACGCTGCAGCTATAAGGTTAGCATCATATCAGCAAGTATTGGCGAATAGTCACAACAAAATAGTGAAACACAGGGACTTTGCCCCTGGCGATCTGATTCTGAAAAGAAAGGTGGGGATAGTAAAAAAAATGATGCCACCCTGGGAAGGCCCATACAGAATTGCAGAAGTCATAGGCAAGGGAGCATATACGTTGGAAACCATGGCGGGAAGGTTGGTCAGCAAGCCCTGGAATGCCACGTCTCTAAAGAGGTACTACCAATAAAAGCTAAGTTTCGGCTTTATTGGATGTTGTTTGTTGTCAATCAAGTACGTATGAATGTGCAAATTACTGAAGTTTATAAAAATAACTTTCCTCTTCAATGGGTTGCTAAAAATAAAAAATAAAAAAAATAAAAAAAAAATTTTTTTAAAGCCAAGTGGCAAGTGGCATTCTAGCCGAGCGCCAGGCACTCAAGCAAGATAAGTGGCAGCTGGCACCGCCAGCCGAACGCCAGACACTTGCTATAAAATGAAAAGCCAAGTGGCAAGTGGCATTCTAGCCGAGCGCCAGACACTTAAGCAAGATAAGTGGCAGCTGGCACCACAAGCCGAACGCCAGACACTTGCTAAACATTTAAAGCCAAGTGGCAAGTGGCATTCTAGCCGAGCGCCAGGCACTTAAGCAAGATAAGTGGCAGCTAGCACCATAAGCCGAACGCCAGACACTTGCTATAAAATGAAAAGCCAAGTGGCAAGTGGCATTCTAGCCGAGCGCCAGGCACTTGAGCAAGAAAAGTGGCAGCTGGCACCGCAAGCCGAACGCCAGACACTTGCTATAAAATGAAAAGCCAAGTGGCAAGTGGCATTCTAGCCGAGCGCCAGGCACTTAAGCAAGATAAGTGGAAGCTGGCACCACAAGCCGAACGCCAGACACTTGCTAAACATTTAAAGCCAAGTGGCAAGTGGCATTCTAGCCGAGCGCCAGGCACTTAAGCAAGATAAGTGGCAGCTGGCACGACAAGCCGAACGCCAGACACTTGCTAAAAATTTAAAGCCAAGTGGCAAGTGGCATTCTAGCCGAGCGCCAGGCACTTAAGCAAGATAAGTGGCAGCTGGCACCACAAGCCGAACGCCAGACACTTGCTAAACATTTAAAGCCAAGTAGCAAGTGGCATTCTAGCCGAGCGCCAGGCACTTAAGCAAGATAAGTGGCAGCTGGCACCACAAGCCGAACGCCAGACACTTGCTAAAAATTTAAAGCCAAGTGGCAAGTGGCATTCCAGCCGAGCGCCAGGCACTTAAGCAAGATAAGTGGCAGCTGGCACCATAAGCATAACGCCAGACACTTGCTATAAAATGAAAAGCCAAGTGGCAAGTGGCATTCTAGCCGAGCGCCAGGCACTTGAGCAAGAAAAGTGGCAGCTGGCACCGCAAGCCGAACGCCAAGCACTTGCCATAAACAAGCACACAACAAAGTTAATATAAAAAAAAAAAGAAAAAAAAAAAGAGAAAAGGTATATATGTATTGAAAATAGGTTGAACAGAGCGCAACACAAAGGAAAAAGGGAAAAAGAGTTCTGTCATTTCATTCATAATAAGCATTGAGTTTACAAAAAATGAAATATTCAAGTCACATTGTTACAAAAGAGTATGGAATCGAAGAGTCCGGAGGAGTCCTAGCTAGCTGCCTCAGTACCGACAGCATCCTGGTTGTGCCGACCCGCCTCCTCTGTCCCATCAGCCGTCTCACCCTCACGAGGTGGGGAATCAAGATGAATAACAGAATCATTCTGCTGGGGGTCAACGTCAGTAGTGGCTATGGGAGGTACCACAGTTGACGATTGAGGAACGGTTAGAGGCAGAGCGGTAGGAGGAGCTGTAATGATCCTTGAGGAAGCAATGTCCTGGCACTCATCAAATATGCGCTCCGCTTCAGTGGGTTCTGGGTCAACATAGACCCCCAGAGGGTCGATCCCTAAATCCTTGTCGACCTCATCTGGAGTGGAGCTGGTCTGTCCCTCATCCGGAACTCGGTCGGAGAAACCTTCTCGGAATCCTTGAGCATATCTAAGAGCGCCGACCCTTGAGAACCGAGCATAAAAAGCCAACATCCCACCGTTCACTCTGCTGATTGTATCAATCAGAGCAGTACGCTCGTCCAGAGCTCTCTTCTCAAAAGCCATCCGAGCAGACTGTTCATCAGCCAGAAGGCGCTAGAGCTCTGCCTTTTCGTCTCTGATTGAATCATGCTCAGTCTGCCAGACGCTCTTTTCAAGCTGGAGGGCATCCTTCTCATCCAGAAGAGAGTCGTTCTCTTTCTTCAAGACATCTCTTTCTTGTTCAGTTTTTTCAAGCAGAGCCAATACCTCGGTATTCTTGCTGGCGAGAAGGTCGTTTTCTTTATTGGCCACCTCCAGGCTATCAGAAAACTTACGAGCCCTGGCGTTCCCCATCTCTACCTGCTTCTGCATAGCCATCATTCCGAACAAACTCTGCATAGATGTACATTAATAACGGTTAAGCCAATAGTCTGGTCGGGCGAAGGCAAAACCAAATAATATGAGAGAATTCATGAGTTGGAAAATAAAAGTCACCTCCATGGCAGATTGGGGAAAGCGGCTGAACACATCCTTCTGGGATAGGCCTTTCGCCGCCTCAAGGTCTTTCGAAGTCCACATGCTCCTATAATACGCCATGGCGGTCTGGCCATCCTTCAGCATGGTCTCGTTCGGCTTCACGAACGTCCCATCCGTTCGGGTGTACCGAGGGGCCCATGGTGGTAAAGTGGGAAGAGAAGGGGAGCCTGAAGCAGAAGCAGAGGCACCAGCTGCAATAGGCCCGGAGGGGGCAAGAGCTCTGACCGGGCGATGCAAGAAAGCACCCGGCCCAAAGACCCAAGTCCTTCTTATGAGAGGTTCCTCCTCAGGGTCGACTCCACTGTCAGGATGAGGCCTTTTACCTCGTTCTTTGTCCCGAGCACCCCCAGCGGCAGCAGGGGCTGTGGTGATTTGGGGAGACGCGCTCGGGTTGGCAGCAGGGGTGCTGACAACAGAGTCAATAGCCACCGTGCTCGGGATAGTGTCAGAGATGGTGGCTGAGGAAGAGGCTGATGCAGGAGAGGAGGTTGCCTCAGCAGCAAAAGTGGCTGGGGGATTATTTTTCTTCCTGCCAAAAGAAGGAATCTGAAGCCTGCTCATGTTGTAGCCGAGGGATGAGAGCGCTAAGAGGTTGTCTGAAGTGAGGAGGTCTGAGCAGGAAGGAATATCGTTCAGAACGTATTTCTTCAAGTAATTACTCCTATCCCTGCAAACACTGTAGCTCAAGTCATCACAAAGTATTCCTAAGGAGCGGCATAAGAAAGTACAAAAGCGGGGAACGCATGTTTCGCAGGGGCAATTGTGTTTGTGAGATTTGAATTTCTTATATGAGGAAACAGAACAGACGCCAAAGACGCTCGGGATTGGGTAACCCTCTGCAGCCGGCGAAGACCAAGCCCCACTAATGCCCACGATGTTATCCCTCCAACCCTTTTCAGATTTGATTGTGTCCGTACATATGGACATCTTCTCGATCAGGTAGAGGTGGTAGAAGGGCTCGTTAGTTCGGATCTTACTGACCTTATAACACAGAAGAAGATCTATGAGGTCAAGGTCCAGACTTCTGTCACGAATCAACAGAAGCATAACAGATATGATTCTAAAGAAATTGGGGTTTACCTGCAGGGGGGATATCCCAAGTCTATTGAAGACATAATTAAAGAAGGGGTGCGAGGGAACCTAACGACATTCAGTTGAAGGTTTGTAAATAAAACTTCGCCGGGCAGGAGGCCGGCACCGGTCATAATATTAACATCCTTAGGGCAAACCCTAACTTCGATGTTGTCAGGAAGTCTAAGTCTCATACGAAGAACATCTAGATCTACAACCATGGTGGAAGTGTTTGAAGGATCTAAAAGGGGTAAAAAGAAGCCTGCCGAAAGTAAAAAGGAACAAAACTAACCTCTGAGGTAGAAAGCAACAAAGAGCACTGCAAGACCGCTGGAAGAACGACTCTTGAAGGATTTCACCGGAAAAAGCTTAGCGCTGTTCTAAAAAGAGAGAGATTTGACTGATGATGGAGACGGTAAAAAGGCATGGAGTGGTATTCTAGAGCCTTATAAAGGCGAGGGGGACCCGAGGGCCGAAGCGTCAGGAAGGTGAGAAATTCATCGAGCCCCGGAACATTGATTCTGGATCTGACCGTCAGTTCCCCCATGTGGGTTTCTCGAGCCGTCAACGTCATGATGAGACGCCTTCAATAATTACCCCCTTATTAAACAAGGGGTAATTATGGGGGCAGTTGAGGAGGCCCGATAGGACATGGGCCGGATATGACTTGCAAACGCGACATTTAGTCCGTACAGGTTGGTCAGGCCCATAGAAAGGCACTGCCATATGGGCCGAACGCGCATAAGCCCATCAAAGAGGACCGGGACTCATGGAGGAACGGGCCTAGATCCAGCAGTCCATCGACATTTGTAAATCTCTATAAATAGGAGAAGTAAGGTAAAGAAAAGGGGAGATCTTTTTGGTTGAGATACAGGAATTCTAGAGAGAGAAAGGGGGAAGGAATTTCTTGTATCTTCAGGCATAGTATTAGGCCTTCAGGAGAAGCTTTAAGAAACAAATGATCTACAATGACATTGAAACTCGTAAATTTCCTTTCCTTACAATTTTGTAGGAATGAAACTTCAAGTGTTGACCCATCACCATCTTTAGCCGCACGAGTACTCCGAAAGAATCCCAACAATGGGAGAAGAGAATTCTTACTTTGAGAAATGTAATTGCTGCAGAAAATATGATGAGAGATCAAACTGTTCCATGTCTTCGATACACACTTGAACTTGCAGACGGCATCTAGAGGCAATCAAAGCAAAATCTCATTTACAAGTTCTTCACAGTGTGACACAGCTTCCACACTGCTAAACCTGCTGTGGCACCTCTTCATTATCCTGGAAATTAAGGAGAGATATACAAAAGGAGATCAATAAACAATTTATGAAATAGAAATTATATCAAACACACCAAAAGAAAGATAATGTGACACACAAATTCTGAAAAAAAATAACAAAATAAAGTAATTCTGACAAGATGTAGAAAAACTATAAAAAAAACTATATATATATATATATATATATATATATATATATATATATATATATATTGGTATTCATCAACAAAAGGAGATTAAAAAACAATTTATGAAAAAGAAATTAAAATCAAACACACAAAAAGAAAGATAATGTGACTGAGATAAAAATTCTGAATAAAAATAACAAAAGAAAGTAATTGTAACAAATAGAAAAACTAAAAAAGTTTTACCAAAACCAAAACACAACATAACTCTACTCTGGCAGAGAAGAAAGAAATAAGAAAACCTCAAAAAGAACACATTTTTACCCATTAATTGTATCCCGAATCAGCAGGACTCAACAACAAAAGGAGATTAATAAACAAAGAAGAAGAAACTAAAATCAATGATAATGTGACTGACATAAAATAAAAATAAAATGAAGCAATTGTAACAAATATAACAACTAAAAAAGTTTCATTATTAACGAAACTGAAAATTCTGAACTTTTACCAAAATCATAAAAAAACCAACTCCTCTAATTTGCATAAGCAGCAGCTCAACCCCAACACAAAAAAGAAAGAAAAAATAATAATAATAAAAAAGATCAAGTTTTTACCCATAAATTGCATACACACAAGAAGAAAGATAATGTGACTTTCTGAATAAAAATCAAAACACATCATAACTCTACTCTAATCTGGCATTGGTAGAGCTAGCATCATCTCAACCCCAACCCAGGAGGAGGAAAAACAAAAAAAAAAACAAAAACAAAAAATTTTACCCATAAACTGCATACACAATCGGCTCGATTCAGCAACAAAAAAAAAAAAAAAAATTAAATCAAACACACAACAGAACTGTATTCTTAATTTTAACTTCGAGGAGAAGGAAAAAAGAAAATATTTTTAACCATAAATTGCATACCCAATCGGCACGATTCATCAACAAATGAAATTTAAACCAAAACCCAATACAGATTGATACAAATTTAAAACGAAGAAAAACATGAAATAATCAGATCAGAGTGAAATTGAAATTGGATCCCCAAATGGATCGAAATTAAGATTAATTACCTGAAGTTAAAGCCGATCAGAGAGAACTGTGGGTTGACCTCTTCGAATGAACTCTACACTTTCCACTGGATTGATTTGGAGTTCAATGGGACGAGACGAAGAGCAACAAGGGGGAGGCTTTCTAGTCTCTGCTTTTGGAGAAGGAAAAAAAAAAAAACCTAGATTTCTTTATGGGCCATTTTAAATATTTATAAGCTGTTTAAAAATCCTAATAGTGGTAGGAAAAGAATTTCCAAGTCACATAATTTCCGGGAATATATATATAAAATCATAATAATAAGCGTGAGATGCAAGAAAATTATAAAACCCTTCTACGTTGTTTTAAATTTACAACCAACCAATAAATAAACTTATGGATGTACTAACAACATTGTTAGAGCCTCTGGATGTGTGAGCGAATTGTTTTTACCTTAAAAAAAAAAATTATTCTTTATTTATTTATTTATTTATTTTTTCCTTTGTAAAAGTGGCACAATTTGTAAGATTATATACTAAATAATACACCATCGATTTCAAATTAAATGCATATATTTTTTTTGAAATATAACTTTGTAAGAGGATGTTTTTTTTTTTTTTTTTTTTTTTTTTTTTTGGGTATTGGTAGAAAATGAATTACCAATTATGTCTATAATGGGTCCACAAAAATAATAGTTTTCTTTTGGGTTAATTACAATGACACCTATTGAGTTTGCCCTATTAACAGCCATATACAAGTTAACTCACTTTTGAGCAATAACACCCCCTCAACTTTAATGTTTTTGACAAAGACACCCATTGAGGGCCTAACATGTGGTAAAATGACATAAGTGCCATTTGGCTTGTGAAATAACACTTTTGAATAGAGAAATTACTAAGTTACCTATTCTAATAAATTTGAAATGTCCAAAATAACCTCTCCCACATCTCTCTATATACAAATATTGTCAATATATACATAACCTGATATATATATCACATATGCGTTCCATGCATCTAACGTATCAGTAGGGTCGTCAGAGCCCTGGGTTGAAATTGCTTGTATATATACACAAATTCATGTTCCATGGTTCTCCAACGTACCAATGGGGTGGTTGCCGGAGTTCTGCGCTAGAATCGACGAAGCCCTAGGTCTATTGGAGAAAGACGAAACAACAGTGCTGTAAAATCGCCCAAATCATGCCAAACTTTTGTCAATAACACACCAAAACAGAATTTCTTTGATCAGCAATACGTATATGTATATATACCTCACTTTACAATCTGGGTCTCTGCAGGTCTGAAGATATATATATCGACTCACATATACCGATCTGTGGCCAGAACAGAGTGTGTTTTGCCGCTACCTCTCAAAACTACATTGTCGCCAGCTAACAATCTTCTGACTTCTCCAATCCTTTTGCTTCTCGGGGTAGATTCAAGCGAGGTTTTAGATCGCGTAAATGAATCAAATCAATCTATGAATCCGATTCAACTAATTTTGGTGATGCCACCACCACCTCCGCCGCAATCTCTAACCATGGTCTGATGATGCAAATGGATCCGAATTGATCTGTGGGTAGATCCTCTGTTTGTTTTCTTCAAATTTCGGCGGAGTTTTCCCGGTGAGAGTTATGGTGGTTTTACAAAAATAGGGTCTATGGCGATAGTGGGTGGTGGTTGTGTGGTGGAGGTTGTGATGGTGAGTGGAGAAAGGGGGAAAGAAGGGGCGGCCGGTGGTGAAGGTGGGTGGTGGTGACGATTCTGGGCGAAGGGTGGGGGAGGTTGTCTTTTTTCTTGTGGGGAAGGTTGTCTTGCTTATGGGTGATAAAATCTTATAGGTTAAATATGATCGAATCTTGTAGGTTTTCTCATGTATTGATCAGTTCGTAACCCTTTTTTAAGGGTCCTATACAGTTACACATCTTCATGAACCGGTAGGTTCGACGAGTTTACATCAATATTCATTTAAATCCGTTACACCACGATCGCGAGCCATACCCCGTACAAATGATACCCCGACTGCAAAACATGATATAAACACATTCATATTCTATACATGAGAAAATCTTCCTTGCACTTACAATACCATATCATCAATATTATCAACTTACCAACGGGTATCAAGCCCTTATTTTTCAAAAGAAAATCAGAGATTCAAATCTTAATAGAGACATATATATATAGGTGTGTGAATACCAATTAAAAAAAATTAATATTATTAACTAGACTCTATCACTATATATTAATTGATATTTAATCAATGAATGATACCATTTGTTAAATACTCCTGACGCATTAAAGTTTTTCCGTGTCAAATCACGGATAAAAGTGCATCATAAGGACTAAGCTCCGTATAATTTTTCTCAATTAAATTAATAAATTGACTTAATTTTTTAAAATTAGTCAACAGTGTGATTGAAGGCATCGAATTTATGATTTGAATTTGAAATAGAAAAAAATTTAGTTAAAATTTTAAACTAAATTTGTTACAATTCTAAATTCAAAACACCGATTCAATACTTCGAGAGTTCTAAGTTTGGGATATAACACATGTATAAGAATGTATGTTTGCTTAAATAGTTAATTTACATATAAGTTACAGTGAGTAACGGAAAAAAAAAAAAAAAAAAAAAAAAATCAAAGCTATAGAGGGTGATCTCTGCTTTGTTTCTTAAATTTTTGCTTTCTTTATGTCAGGAAAAAAAAAAAAAGGAAAAAGAAAATCTAAATAAATAATATAATAAACCATACATGTTTCATGGCCATTATTCTAATGTTATCTTTCTTTCATACCCAATAAGGACTAAAATATAGCTAATCAGGTAGCAGAAGAAAAATCATACTACATGTAAAGGAAAATTACATTTGCTGGGTTGTGCGTGTTGCTATAGTCGTCTATAGCAATAAATAGTAGTATTTTTTTGTAAAATTAAAAATACCAATAAAGATAACTAATACTAATGGGCCATTAATTTAATGATATAACCTCTTCTCTCCCATCGAAGGGAGGTGAAATGTGTGTGTTCTCGCTTACTTAATAAAAAGGTAGAAATAAAAATAAAAGTTAGGAAATACATATAACCAAGTGTTTGCACCTTTAAAATATTTTTCGATGATCAGCTACTTCAAAATATTTTTATTCGATTATGAGGTGCAAATTGGTTGGGATTGTAATATGATGTGTTGTTTTAATGCTTCTATTTAGAAGGAGAGTCTTAATTAGCTTCGGCCATTTGATGTTGATTAATTTGGAAGAATATTAGTTCAGCCTCGTGGTGCTGATTGGTTTTGATGAAGGTTTTGATTTAACCACCGGTGCTTAGGAACTATGTAACCAGGGGTAGAGCCCGGAATTACAGTTTGGGGGGGCCGAACTAAAAATAAAATGTTAGTCACTAATTGACTCTAGAGGGGGGGTGAATAGAGTCAAGGGCCAATTTTTTGCAATTTAAAAATATTAAATCTAACAAACTATTAAGCACAGAGAAACTGAAATATTCAAGCAGTGTATGGCACAAGTATAAGAAAGATAGAGATGAGAGATTGCAAACTATGACTCGGCGATTTAGCGAGGTTCGGAAACTCCTACTCCTCGGCTCAAGGTCCCCCTTGAGACTTCCCAAAATCACTAGAGCTTCTCCTTAATGGTGGAGAGCAAACCTTCAATTGAAGCAAGACCTTGCTTCTCTTCCTTGTTAAGAGAACACCCTTCTCTTAGACTTTCTTTTGGGTCACACCAACCCTTTTACAATAACTTGGAATAGAAATGAATTGTACAATAAATCTCTCACAGATAGAAGTACACAGTTCTGCTCACGACTATAGTAAAGATGAATATATATATATGAAGCTCAGAATTACTATAGTAGAATGAAATGTAAGAGAGGAAATGAAAGCAGAGGGAATGAAAGCTCAACGAATGCTTCTTTAATGTTTTTCAAGAATGGTAGAATGCTCTCTGTAATAGTGTAATTTTTGATGCAGACCAACCTCTGTATTTATAGATAAACAATGGTCAATATAGCTGTTGCAGGTGGTTGGAAAACAATAAATGAAAAAGTTTCCGTTGTAGATCAAAACCCTAGAAGGAGCCGGTTCTTGTAAACAAGAGGAGGCAGCTCCCTAGCCTTGAGAGCCGGCTCTCCTTTTTGGGAGCCTGCTCTTTGGATGGAAACTTCATTTTTCGTTGAAAGATAGCTTTGAGAGCCGTCTCTATTTGAAATGGAACCTGCTCTAATTTTCTGAGCCTTCTTTAGATTTGTAGAGCCTTCTCCTACTTTCCCCTGAGCCTTTTCTAATTTTTGTAGAGCCTTCTCTACTTTCAGTAGGAGACTTAAAATGAATTCCAATATGATGTAAGGCTCATATGAATGTGTTCAAAAACCTAATGAGCTAATTTTATATTCTTTGAAAGATGAAATGAGAATGATATGCATGAATTGTAATTTTGAGCTTTAAAATATATTCATCTAAACTTTGACATTAAACCTTAAGCTCTCACCATCCTATCTACCCTTTTCTTCATTTCTTGACCATGATCATCTAGGCTTGATGAAGATTTGCTGAAAAGCTTGAATGATCTTTGAAGTCCAAGTTCTTCTTTAATTTCTTGCACTTTGATGCTTCTTTGAAATCATTGCTTGAGTGTTTGGAGTGCTTGAAATGGAACTTCTAGCTCATCATTGAGGATTGAATGATTGATCAACTATAATTCACTCAATGAAAATATTAGTACATAAACATCATTAATGGTTTGTAATCATCAAAACATAAGATTTACCTTTAGATAAAATCCTTAGGCCAACAATCTCCCCCTTTTTTATGGTGACAAAACATTGATGTGTTTATAGATAACATGGAGTTGCATTAGAAAGAATGCTCCACCTATCAATAAGCATATCTTAAAAATTATATCATGCTTGATTCTATAATAATTATTTTAAACCATTTGAAAGCATATAAATTTCACAGACATTTTTAGAAGACTCCCCCTATCAATATGCATCTATCAAGATATTTAACACGCAATAGAGTAGCACATCATAACACATCTTTCTCCCCCTTTGTCATCTCAAAAAAAAATGGGAGACAAAATAAATAAAGAAAAATAACTTGGCATTTCAGGAAATATCAGAGAAGAATGAATTAAAGGGCAAGAGATGGGCAAATATGGCATTTTATAGATAATAGAAAGAGACTGTGAGCACGAGTACCATATGACAGATAAAGGCATAGTTAATAAAACATAGAAAAAGGCTTCTCTAAAGCAAATAAAGCTAATAAGTGCACACAAAAGAGGGTTTGAAATGGAGAAAAACTATTCTAAGGAGAAGAAGGTCCATATTGGTTTCGAAATTCTGCAAAATCCTCATTAAGATAAGCGATTGCCATGTGCATTTCGTCAAGTTGAGTTTGTTGTTTTTCAAGAGTGGCTTGGTTTTGACGAGTGCCTTTGAGAATTTCCAACAAGAGAGCACGATTGGTACAATTTTCAACTGGAACTTCCTCATTTTCATCATCGTCATCACTTTCATGTTCGTCTTCATCCCCATCATCAACATCCTCAATCTCTTCTCCTCTAGCTCTAGCCTCTTCGAACCTTTGTTGCCTAGGATAAAACCACACTCCATTGGAATCCCTTTTTAGCCCCATTGACGCAAGATTTGAGGCAGTGAGAATGTGTCTTGGCGCTGGTTTGACTGCTTTACGACTATCAAGCGGAACCTTCTTAGCCATAAATATGTGAGAGAGAACCATGGGATAATACAGAGAGACCTTTTTCTTTCTTTTGCATGTAAGAAGGTGATGAAATATTATGTATGCAAGATCAAAGTGCTTGCCATTTAAGACACATCAGATAAGAAAGACGTCCATGTAGGAAACTTTGGATCGACTGCCGAATTTGGGAAGAATAGAGTACATGATGATCTTGTGAATCAACCGAGCTTCCATAGTCAATTGCTTGGTGTTGACCTTTTTGGTATTGGTTACATTTGAATCATAACTCATTTGCCGAATAGCCGCGAGTTTATTAAAGCCTTGTCCTTTAAACCAGTTGAAATGAGAATAGAATTGAATTCCATCCACAGGGGGAAGGTGAAGGATTCGAGCAATGCTGTTTGTATCAAGGTGAAAATATATTCCAGCCACATAGCAGTTAAGTTTTTCTTCTCTAGGCATTTCTTCAAGATAAGTGTAAAATAACTTTACTGATTTTAGATAGTAACCTTCATTCATTCCAACAAATGATCTAAGGCCAATTGTATCAAACAATCTATAGGTGTTGAGATGAAAATCATTGCAAATTGTGTGCCCCTAAACATAATTTTTGACTCTGTCCCTGCTTGTTGGTTGTGATACCCCTCGGATCCGAGACACGAGTTGATCAGGTCCGGGCCCAAACCCGAGGAAAATATCAAATAATTAAAGTATTTTAAAGCGAACACAGAATAAAAAGATTTAAATAATAAAGCAGAAAGAGTTATGAATATAAAGTCCTCCAATTAATACTGAATAATAAAACTCCAAATCCATACCTCCATGAGTACAACTTGGGAATCCATCTAGTGGACCCCTAAATAAAAATGTCAACTAAACTGAAAAATAAAACTAAGCTAGATCATAAAGAGAAGTCCTACATAATCCGATGAATAAGAAACTGTCCTCGACCAGCACGATCAAGCTCTAAGGCTGGAACCGTCCTGTACCTGAAAAGAATAAAGGAGTGGGTCAGGCCCACGAACAAGTTCTAATCTAACTGCAATCCATACAGTGACCCGATACGCAGATATACCCTAGATACCTCACAATATTTGTTTAGTCCATACATATATATATCTGCACTAAGGGACATTCACTGGACTATAATATGGGTCTCAACCTGAATAGAAGGCAATATGCGAAAACGCACCCAAAGGTGGGCATGAGTACCTAGACCTAACAGGATACACCTACCTACTATATCCAGCTACTCATCCACTGCATACATGCACCCTAACCAATTAGCCTAAGACTCAAGCTCATCTCGTGGTACCATAATCATATATCTAAAGTCCGTTCGAAGCCAGAGTATATCATTCAATTATTTATTGAAGTGACATACAAAACACAGTCCAGATAGTCACTTAACTTATTTAGCTGATATGACTGAACTACAACCAACTAATCCAGGAAGTCATTCAACTTAGCCAGTTGATCTAACTTGAACACAATTTAGGATTCAATATTTTACAATCCATTCCTTTCATCCAGTAGGTTAAGTATTAGCGTTTTGAGCTAAACCGTCCCGAGTATGCCACCGTCCCATACCGGTGCATACAATCCTCCACATCCATGCAAATTACAATATGTAAATAATAGTTTAGTAATTTACAGTCCAAAACATTATCCAAATAATTGCAGGAAGATATTTGACATTCTAGCAATTGAAATCCAAATGATAATCCATATAATTGCATAAATGATTTAATATTTCAACAATTAGCCTCCAAAGAATGCATAGATCAACTTCAATACATCAATGACCCTATAATGCATTTAGAACAATTTTATAAACATATTATATCCCACTGAAATGCCAAAAATAAGCTTAAGCAATTAAGTCTTCATCCATCCATTAACCGTATACAATGTGCATAAATTTTATACGGTTTGTTCCGTTAATTTAGAGGTAAACTTTAATCAATTAAAAGTCCTATTACCACCCAAAATTAACTTCTTAATCACTCTGGAAAGTCCCAGAATTTTTCAAAACAGTTCAGACACTCAACAACTTCAAACAATGCGTTAAAAACACATTCAGGAAGCAATTTGAGAGAGAGCCTGCTCCATGACTTTGGGAGCAGGCTCTATTAAGCCTGGAGCCGGCTCCAAGGACCTTGGAGCCGGCTCTACATGTGTGGGAGCCGGCTCCCACTTCTATGGAGTCGGCTCTCACCTCTTCTGAGAGCTTCTGGCCTCCTTCTGCTCCGTTTCAGCCCATCTGCTCCCTCTCCGGCCACTCCAACCTTACTGTTCTTCCTCTAAATTGAACTTAAAGGTATTAAGTCACATCTAGTATTAATTTATACCTTGGTTTATTTCAGTAAGATTCAAAACAAAATTAAAACAGTGGGACGTTTGATGCCAAAACAGAGACAATAAAAACATACATGCTAGAATTGTTTTGCAGATAAGTTTTCACAGATAAAAGACGATCAAATAAACATATACAGATCATGCATGGTTCAGTTAATGGCTAATTAATCTCCTAGAGACTATCTAGGTGCACAGAACACAAGCCAAAGGGAAGGAGGAAGAAAAGAACTTGCCTGTGATTTCAGTTTTAAAATCTCGGCGTCCTGTCCACTGTTCCGGCAACACTGAACTACTGTCTAGCCTTCTCTTACTTCTGCTCTTCCCTTCTCCTAGGTCCGACCTTGAAGCCTCAGTCGAAACCCTCACCAAATGTGCTCTGTTCTCTCAAAACCTCACTCTGTATTTCACTGTGCTTTGATACGTGAATAGCGTTTTTCCAACCCTTCCTACAGACTATAACCGTGTATATATAGGCACAAGTATAACCTAATTCTAATGGTAATCCAAGACAGAAACCCTAATCTAAGTTAAACCCTAGTCGGCCCATAGGATAAAACCCTCGTTATAAACTTTATCTGCTTCCACCTACGGGACTTCTAACAGAATCCCTAAAGAATTTATTAACGTAATTTAAATACTCATTTAACCTAATTACATAATTAAACATTTATACTAATTAATTAAGGACACACAAATAATAAAAACAATTCAGATAATTTAATTAAATCAAGTAATACAAGTAAAACAAATAATGCAATTAAATCAAATAATCCAAACTTTAAATCAAGTAATACAAGTAATAAAGCAAATAATGCAATTAAATCAAATATTAAATCAAACATCCAAACAAGTTAATTAACCCAGCAACAAAAAAATTAAATACTTAAAAGTGCAAACAAAATAATTAATTAAAATACCAGGACTATCCTTTTAAAATTAGAGGTATTACATTGGTGGTGCAGAATATTACAGAATCACCAATGGTTTGGTATGTGTTTGTACACACAAATTTTGTAAGTCTGCAATAGAAACAAAATTGGGAGCAAATAATATAATATTTTATTAATTTAAAAAGATGGGGTACAATCCTCTGTAATATTCTTTACAAATAATAAGGTCCTCTGATTCGATCTCCTTTTTGTTGGCTGGATCCAAGGGCTGCACAAGTTTGATCTTGAATCATCATGGAATTTGGATGAAGAACGACACGATTTAATGTGCTTGTTGTTGATCACCGTGGAATTTGGATGAAGAATGACACGATTTGATGTGCTTGTTGTTCTTCGTTTTCAGAGAGGATTTGTTGAATTTGATAAAGAACGGCACGGTTTTGGATGTATTTGTTGTTCTTCGCCTTCAGGTTTTCCCTCTGGATTTCTGATTCTCTCAATTTCTGAACCTTTTGGATTTCTGAGTCTCTGGATTTTTGGACTCTGAATTTCTGGACCTTCTGAATTTCTGAATTTGTGTCCCCCCTTCTTCCTCCAGGCCTCTATTTATAGGCTTCTTGGATCCATAGAATGATGACACGTGTCATCTCCTGATAAGGATAAAATAATAACTGAGCCAGGCCGGTTATATTATGATAATTATTCTTAAAAATAATTATTCTAAATATATTTTATTAGGAATAATTATTCTTTTTATTTAACCATCTGGGCTGGGTTAATTAAATAATTTAAGTGGACCAAGTTTAGGCTAATTAAGTAACTGAATTAAATATTAGACCCATATTTAATGTGTCTATTTGTCAAAATCAAAGTCCACTAAATTTTAGTGTCTACAAATTACCCCCACTTCAAGTCTCAAGTTTGACAAGACTTGTTTCTTTTTTCAAGTGGGACTTGAAGTATCCAACTTTTCTTCTTTCTTTCTTTCTTCTTCTTCTTTTTCTTCTTTTTTTTTTTTTTTTTCGCTTTCCTATCCAACTTTGGATTGTAAGATTTCCTCTTTTGCTTTTTCTATCCAACTTTGGATTGAAATTTTATTTTTCTATTTGAACTGAATTATACAAATCCTAATACAAATAGGAAGTATTTTGTTGCCTATATATACCCCCAATTTTATAGGGTTTGACAACAATTCCAATAATCTCTGAAGACTTGTCTGATTACAATTTCTGAAGACTGTGTTGGATTGCGGCCTTTGCTTGAACACAAATAATAGGTATGACTTTTTTTTCTTTCTTCTTTTTCTTTTTCTTATTTATTTATTGATTTATTTATTTTTCACATTCTTCTTCTTCTTTTTTTTTTCTTTTTTTTTTTCCTTTCCTTTTTGTTCTCTATCTTTTTTTTTCCACACATTTTTTTTTCCCCTTTTTTTTTTTTCTCTCTCTCTCTTTTTTTTATCCACAACCCCCCCCCCCCCCCCCCCCCCGCGTTTTTTTTGTCACGCTTATTTATATATTTTTTTTCCACACATTTTTTTCATGCACTTTTTTTTCTTTATTTTTTCTCTTTTTTTATTATTTTTTTTCATGATCCTATTAACATCAATGAGAATTTTGTCAATTGAAGCATAAAATTGAGTCATTCTCTCAACTATTTTCATATGATCGTCATGAAGATGTATTCAAAGCATTCATCGAATGTTGGTGCCCAGCCACTAATATTCTTCATGGTTCTATCGGTGAGTTGTCTTCATATGATTACCATGGAGATGAATTCAAAGCATTCCTCGAATGTTGGTGCCCAACCACTAATATTCTCTATGGTTCTATTGGCGAGTTATTAATTTTCCTTCGAGATTTATATATACTAGGCGGTCTCCCTCATCAAGGAAAAATTTATAATGAAGTTATTCCTCTATCAAAAAAACAACTATATGGTGCTCTATTCACCTCCCTATTTTCATATGATCGCCATAAAGATGTATTCAAAGTATTCCTTGAATGTTGGTGCCCAACCATTAATACTCTTCATTGTTCTATTGGCGAGCTATTAATTTCCCTTCGAGATTTATATATACTAGGCGGTCTCCCTCATCAAGGAAAAATTTATGATGAAGTTATTCCTCTATTAAAACAACAACTATATGGTGCTCTATTCGCCTCCATATTTTCATACGATCGACATAAAGATGTATTCAAAGCATTCCTTGAATGTTGGTGCCCAGCCACTAATACTCTTCATTGTTCTATTGGCGAGCTATCAATTTTCCTTCGAGATTTATATATGCTAGGCGGTCTCCCTCATCAAGGAAAAATTTATGATGAAGTTATTGCTTGCGTAGACGAACTCTCGAGAACTGGCAACAACAAAAATTTTCTCCTCTTGAGTTGTCAATACCTATTTTTGGCCTTCCACAGACACTTACCTGAAGAAGTACGCAAACAATGTTTAACCGACGTTGATTCTCGCTTCAATGAAGTTCTCATTTTAGATGATATAAACACAAAAGAAATTAAACTTTTGCATGCTCGTATTGAACAACATAAAGCTGCCATTGAAGAAGCCAATTACTGGAAACTCCAAAGGAAAACTAGCATTTCAAAATTTAAGGAGGAACAAAATTCAATTGAAGAAACCCCCATCATCACTGGCGATAATATAGGAGCCCCGAATTTACTGGAGAAATTGTTACAAAGTGCTCGAAATGAGATTAAGGATCCCCTTTGTTGCCTTAATATATATATATATATATATATATATATATATATATATATATATATATATATCCACATACTTTGCAGTAAAACTATCATTTGATTACAACCAACTAATGAATTTGATTTATTTATTTTGCCATTCACAGTTTATACTCTTGCGGGCCAGGAGTGATTTTTTTTTTTTTTTTTTTGGGGCCGTACACAGTTTAGCTCATGCGGGCCAGGAGCATAGTGCAGTTTAAGCTCGTACGATCAGGAACATAGCCTTCATGGGTAGTAGCGCTTCAGGAATTTGCTATTAATGGGCCCCACTCTTACTCCGTCTTCATCAATAATGAGATATGTGCCGTTAGTATAAACTTCACAAACAACATATGGTCCATCCCATTTGGATACAAATTTATTTCCTTTACGATTCATAAGAATTGGTCTATGAACAGCTAATACTAAGTCTCGAACTTGAAATGACCGAGGTCGAACTTTCTTATTGAATGCTTTAGAAAGTCGAGCTTGATAACATTCTAGTCCTTGAAGACGTAAGATGGCATTTTTTTCACTTGTAAGGCCTTCTTGTATGGCAATCCTCAACGAAGGGATCTGTTATTCCAATGGAAAAATAATCAGTGGCAGTTAAGATATACAAGTGGCCCTTTGAAGACTTTTCTAGAGGACCAACTATATCTAATCCCCATGAATTGAATGGCCATGATATCACAGTAGGGTGCAACGACTCTGGTGGTTGGTGTATGAAGTTAGTATAGAATTGACAGGCTTGACACCTCTTCGCATACTTCAAGCAGTCCTTGACCATGGTGGGCCAATAATAACTCATTCTTTTGATGCGAAAGTGAGGCTTTGGACCAGATTGATGGGCTCCACAAATCCCAGAATGTGCCTCCTTCATTGCATGGGTTGTTTCGTCATTTCCGAGGCAGTGAAGGAAAAGGCCCTCATATGAACGCCTATACAACGTATCGTTGTAATAGATGAAACAAGGTGCTCGTCTTCGTATTTCAGTCTTATGACGTAGGTCTTTGGGAAGCTTTTCATGTTCCAGATAATTAATGATACGGAGTCTCTAGTCTTCTTCCTCTTGTGTTCAACAAGAAACCAAATTACTTTCTTCATATTTATCCTCCAAGACTTGTGGCAAGACCCATCGTTAACATACAGGAACATCAACTAGGTCCTCATCAATTAATGCCAATGTTGTAGCTAAATTTGCCAAAGCATCAGCTATCTGATTTTCCTTCCTCGGAATGTGCTTTAGTATGACACTATCAAACCGTTCCAACAAATGAGAGGCATAACGATGGTACGACACTAGATCATCTTTCTCAACCTCATATTCTTTAAGAAGTTGGTTGATCACCAATTTTGAGTCTCCATATATTTCGGGATCCGTGATCTTCATCTCATTCACCATTTGAAGGCCGATAATCAAGGTTTGATATTCAGCTACATTATTTGAACAGTTTTCAGCGAGTGCAAAAGAATATGGCATAACATGTCTTTTTGGAGAGACAAAAACTACACCTGCTCCGGCCCCGTCTGATCGTGCTGCCCCATCGAAAATCATAATCCATGGAAGGAGGATGTCCACAAGGAAGACTTCTTTATTAGGAAAATCTTCAGAAATTTCCCAATCGGCTGGAATAGGATGGTCAGCTAAGAAATCTGCTAAGACTTGTCCTTTCACTGCTTTTCATGGCACATAAATAATTTCAAATTCGTTGAACAAAATTGACCACCTCGCCCAGCTTCCGGAAATGACCGGTTTCGATATGACATATTTGAGAGTATCAGCTCTTGTAACAAGATGTATCGTATGAGCCAAGAAATAATGCCTCAATTTCTTAGAGGCGAAGACAAATGTGAGGCATGTTTTTTTAATTGGAGGATAATTTCGCTCTGTCGGGGTGAGTCTGGGACTTAAGTAATACAATGCCTTTTCTTTATGTTCTTTATTATTCTGAGCAAGTAAGACACCCAGTGATTCTTTTTGCGTAGCAATGTAAAGTATGAGTTGTTTTCCAAGTACAGGTGCTCCCAATACCGAAGAATTGAGAAGGTACTTTTTGATGCTATCAAAAGCATTTTGGCATGATTGGTCCCAATTAAATGGAACATCTTTCTTTAGGAGTCGGTTAAAAGGCTGACAACGACCAGCTAAATTTGAGATGAACCGACGAATGAACACAAGTTGACCTTGTAAACTTCGAAGCTCATGTAAATTCTTTAATGGCGGCATCTTTTGAATGGCTTCAACTTTATTAGGATCAATCTCTATACCATGATGACGTACAACGTATCCTAGGAATTTCCCTGAAGTCACACCAAATACACATTTAAGGAGATTCATCTTGAGCTGATATTTTTGGAGGCGATTAAAAACTGTACGTAGATCCTGTAAATGATTTCTTCTCTCTTTCGTCTTTACTACCAAGTCATCAACATAACATTCAACAATCTTGTGGAGTATGTTGTCGAAGATCCTTTGCATAGCGCGCTGGTACGCTGTTCTCGCATTTTTGAGTCGAAGGGCATAAATTTGTAGCAATATATACCTTTAGGAGTGCGAACAGCAGTTAGCTCCTCATCTTTCAGAGTCATTCTTATCTGATTGTACCCGGAGTAACAATCCATAAACGAAAGAGCTTCATGCCCCGTGGTTGCATCTACAGTGAGCTCGGGGATGGGAAGAAGAAAGTCATCTTTTGGGCATGCCTCATTCAAATCACATAGTGCACACAAATTCGAATCTGTCCATTTTTCTTCTTCACTGGAACAATGCTCGAAATCTTTGTTGGATATTTGACCTCACGAATGAACCCTACTTCAATCAATTTGTTGAGTTCTTCCTATATCCTCCGAACTAGTTCTGGACGGAAAAAATGTTGAGACTGCTTAATCGGACGTGTCCTATGTTTGGCAGCAAAATTGTGCACTGTAATTTTAGGATCAAGACCGAACATCCTTTGTATGTCCAAGCAAAGACATCCTTGTACTCAGATAACAATTAAAAGTAATCATTTTCTTCTAAGGGGCTTAGGAATGCACTAACGAAAACTGGTCTGGGTTGATCATCAGTCCCTAAGTTGATTTCTTTGAGTTGATCAACGATAGCCTGCCCCCCGTCTTCTAGTGTTAGTGGAGCTTTCTCGATGTCATCTGGTTGTTTAGAGTCAGGTTCTTCTTCAACAGTGATGTGGTACGAAGTAACACAAGATGATTCGTCAGTGTCTTTTGCTCTATCCACTTCTTCTGATTGATTAGTGAATACAATGGTTCGCCTTCGAGCTTTTAGTGTTACATCATTGGTGACATCTATTTCTGTCTTACGTTTCATTCGCGAGGGCACTAAGCTCTGAACTTCACTATTCTTCACCACGTTGATGTTAGTTTTCTTTGACTTTCCACTCTTGCTGCTTCTTAGCGGTACATCATTGATAGTACAAATTCGAAAAAATATTGACTTTCAAGATTGAGGTTGTGGAGATTTTGTTCCTTGGTCACGAAAGCTCATTCTATTAAAAACAGAGGCACGAGGCAAACTGCTGACATGAGAACTTGAGACATTTGATTCTTAGCTCGACAACCTATTGAATACAGATATTCGATCACATGGAGCTCTTATACGGTCGAAGACCGATCTTTGATGCATAGTCTGATGATCTTGTTCATCCTCAACTTCTTCATACCCAATGTATAAGGTGTTTGACTTCTTATCCTTTTTTCCGATTTGAATTCGAAGTGGCTTAGAAGCTACGAAACCGATACCAGACTTGGGTGCAATGATTTTATGCCCTTGATCTTTCAACTTCTTTTGTGTCTCATTGAGGCCATGCACTTTCTCACCGGTGACCTCAGAATTAAGTTTTCTAAGGCTTACAGGATTAGCAAAATCATACCCCAACTTAGCCAAGAGTTGGTATGCCTTAGGATTGAATCCTTTATCAGTCCTTTGTTTTGAAAGTGATCAATGTCCGACCATAGATTGAAAAGGCCGCACGAGCCCTTTTAATGGAGACTTGGACAACGAAGACTTTTGAATCTTAGTGAGAGGAAGAGTTAACTCTCCTTTAAGTTTTTGCATATCTTCTTTTTCCTTGGTTTGTGACATCTTTTATTTAAATTCCTTGGTTTTAATTATCTCGATGACAGGTGACTGCCCTTTTTGTCGTTAAGATTTTGGAACATACTTTAAAGTAGGTTTCATTCGATGTGCTTTTATAGACACCTCTCGCGTTTTAGCTACCTTTACAATGTCTGTCACTGAACATCTAATGGATCACTTAATGCTTATTTTGTTTTTATAGTTCGAATCTCTTGTGTAGACGGATGGCTTGGGATGGGCATTTCCGAAGGTGTATCAGGATCGATATAGAACTTGGCATCGGCAAAATGAGATTCTGGTTCTGTAATTGGTTTATGGTCCGCTACAATCGTTTGTACGTTATTATTATAGAATTTGAAGCACTGATGAAGAGTCGATGAAATGACACTATTACTATGTATCCAAGGCCTTCCCTACAACAAATTGTAGGATGTCTTTGCATCAATAACGTGGAATAAGGTTTCAGCTTGGAGCTCGCCAATAGTTAGTTTTGCCCGAATCATGCCAATAGCTCTCTGTCCTCCTTGGTTAAAACCTTGAATAATAAGACGGCTATGAGATAACTCATTGACTGTGATGTCGAGA
The DNA here is from genome assembly GCF_030987335.1 of Cornus florida. NCBI lineage: Eukaryota > Viridiplantae > Streptophyta > Magnoliopsida > Cornales > Cornaceae > Cornus > Cornus florida. The sequence goes on along the minus strand of NW_026775579.1, from coordinate 53,533,546 downwards.
TTTTTTATCGTAAATTTTGGCATGAGATTTACCGTTGATCCACCATCAACAAACATTCGAGTAAATTTTTGTTCTTTTATGTAACCGGAAATGAAGAGAGGACAATTATGCAGCTCCGAACCCAACTGAAGATTCTCGTCAGTGAAAATAATTGGTGCATAACATGAATCAAACGTACCTCCTACTACTTCATCATCGTCAAACTTTTCAATGATGGCTACATCCTTTGCATGGTTCTCTATAGTCTGGGCTTCATCTTGATCCTCGCTATTCTCATCATCAGGGCTCATTTTCTCAATTAAAACCATATAAGCTATCATAACTTCGTCATCTAGATATCCTTCTGGAAAGAACACTTGCAAAGTAATGGGCTTTTGGAGCCCTTTGCTCATATAGGCGTGTTTGGATGACTGTGTCTTCTTGACCTATTTTCTATTATGGCCAGACTGCGTATGGCGATATTGAGGTTTCTTCTTCCTTTACCCCCTGTTAGAATAACTAGTCTGAAAAATGTCAGCTCGTTGCTTCCGTAGTTTCTTTCTTGTCACCAGAGTCCATCCTTCTTTATCATCCTGAGGAAAGACCCTTCCAAATGTTGAAACGTCTGGTACACTCCCTTGGCCAAGATAGATGGAGATTGGTTCCAATGAGCCAAACTGGATGGTTGTGCAATATACCTCAGAAGTTGAAGGTTGAGAACGAGCACTCCCCACGACAGAGGTTGTCAAAGTAGTAGTAGTATGATTTGAAGTTACAACTTCTTCTGTGTCCAACAAGATTTTTCCTTATTTTGTTAGATTCATCACCACCTCCTTGAAGATAAAACACTTCTCAATTGGATGACTGATAATATAATGATATTTGCAATATTTTGGGTCGTTGACACATCCCATCTCTTGAGGGCGTTTACTTTCAGGGAGTTCTATAATTCTACTTTCGAGTAAGCATTCTAATATGCCAGGAACATCAGAATCGGGAAATGGGTATTCCTTCTTCTCTAATTCCTTTAGTGTAGGACGCTGTCTTTCCCCCTCTTGAAACTGGCAAGACTTTTTATCATCCTTTTTGTTATCTTTAACAGATATCTTGATTGGGGTAGTTAAGATAATTATGGATTCTTTAGCAGTGTTCTTTGACGACTTGTCACTCTTTTTTCAGTCTTTCTTATCCTTGCATGGTTCTATAGCTACCGGACCTTTGTCGTCATGGGATTTTATACTGATCTCCATATCATGGGCACGCGTAGCCAATTCTTCAAATGTGCAAGGTTTATGCCTTGAAGTATGTAAAGGAGGCCCCAATGCATTCCTTGTAGTCAAGACTGAATGCTCGCTACCAATTAATGTAGTTGATTATAGGCTCATCCTACATTTGCTTCGTGTTAGTCAGTTCTATCATACTAACAGTACGACGAGTGCTATAGAACCTGTTCAAGAATTCTCATTCCATTTGATCCCAACTATCAATTGATTCTGACTTTAGGTCGGTGTACCACTCGAACGTGTTTCCTTTAAGGGAGCAGACAAACTGTTTAACTAGTAAGTCCCCATCAGTTCCGGCATTGTTGCAAGTCTTAACAAAATGGGCAATGTGTTGTTTGGGGTTGCCTTTTCTGTCAAATTGCTGAATCTTCGGAGGTTAGTATCCTACATGCATCCTCATACTGTCGATTCTCTTTGTATAGGGTTTTGAGTACATGAGAGTACTTTGTGAGACACCTCCATATTGGGCTCGGATTGTATTTGTTATCATATCTTACAATTGTTCGACAGATAATGAATAGACTGAAGAAGCATGATTGGTTTGACTAGCTGCCTGTTCTGTCACTAGCATCTGGTTTTGACTAGCCGCCTGTTCTGTCACCGGCGTCTGTTTGGGGTCCTTCATATGAGTACCTTGTGCAATAGAATTAGGATTCTCCGTCGGCATTGCTGTGGAAGATGTAGGATTCCCAGACGGTGGTGGTGTGAAAGTTGCACGATTCCCAGTTGGCGGTGCTATGGAAGCTGTAGGATGCCCAGATTGACTGGTGATTTACCGAAGGTCTGAACTTCTAATTTGTTCATCAGTGTAGCGATTTGTAAGTCCTTCTCTTCAACAGTCTTTGTAAGGTTCTCAATGGCATGAGATATAGTTACTAGTTGTTCCTCTACCGTGGCATCTCCAGTCATCATAGCAGCGACCACATCTGAGTATGATAGGCCTTGAGAGTCAATGTTCTTTGAAGTGATTGATTGCTCTGAAGTCTGACGTGGTGACTTTGGGGGTGAACTGACACTAGAGTGAGCATCATAGACGGAATGAGGTAAATCTGGTGGCGAAATCTCCGCTAGAACAACGTCAGGGTTCTTGACATGTTAAGTTTTCACGTTCGCCGGCTTTGCAGGATTGGTTTTCACCAAGTCTTGTTGATGTTTGGATGACTTGATTACCTGGGACTTACTACGTGGCACAGGGCCCGCCAAGGTACTTCCATCACTTAATTTGGCCTTCGTGCCACTTTTCATGGTGGCTTTGGCTTCGACCTTTGCAGTAGTGATGTTCTTTTGGGCTTTCTTATCTGTCGGAGTCTTAAGGGGAGCCATAGAATCTGATAGAAAAGAAACTTGATAGTAGGAGAAAGAGATGAGAGGCAAAGGATGTTCCACCGGGTGTGACACAAATTTGTACACACAAATTTTGTAAGTCTGCAATAGAAACAAAATTGGGAACAAATAATATAATATTTTATTAATTTATAAAGATGGGGTACAATCCTCTGTAATATTCTTTACAAAGAATAAGGTCCTCTAATTCGATCTCCTTTTTGTTGGTTGGATCTAAGGGCTGCACAAGCTTGATCTTAAATCGCCGTGGAATTTGGATAAAGAACGGCACGATTTGATGTGCTTGTTGTTGATCACCGTGGAATTTGGATGAAGAATGGCACGATTTGATGTGCTTGTTGTTTTTCGCATTCAGAGAGGATTTGTTGAATTTGATAAAGAACGGCACAGCTTTGAATGTGCTTGTTGTTCTTCGCCTTCAAGTTTTCCCTCTGGATTTCTGATTTTCTCAATTTCTGGACTTTCTGGATTTCTGAATCTCTGGATTTTTGGACCCTGAATTTGTGTCTCCGAATTTCTGGACCTTCTGGTATTCTGAATTTGTGTGTCTCCCCTTTCTTCCTCCAGGCCTCTATTTATAGGCTTCTTGGATCCATAGGATAATGACACGTGTTATCTCCTGATAAGGATAAAATAATAACTGGGCCGGGCCGGTTATATTATGATAATTATCCTTAAAAATAATTATTCCAAATATATTTTATTAGGAATAATTATTCTTTTTATTTAACCATCTGGGCTGGATTAATTACATAATTTAAGTGGACCAAACTTGGGCCAATTAAATAACTTAATTAAATATTAGACCCATATTTAATGGGTCCATTTGTCAAAACCAAAGTCCACTAAAATTTTAGTGTTTACAGTGTTACGCATACTATTTCATTCATACCTGCTTAATTTCACTAGTATTTAAATATTTCCTTCCCAAGTACATATTTTTATAATTCTTGAAACTTTAAACCATGCTTAGTATATATAGCAAAACTGAAATTCAAAATTTATATATGGTGCCTTTGTATTCATTCACACACTCAATTATTCATTCACACACTCAATTATGACAAATTAAGAATGCACAAAAAACCGCGCCACTGAACCGAACTGTGAAGTGAGACTATTGCTTGAAATAATAAATCAGCAATAGTCTCACTCCTTCTAAATTATTAGTGGGGAGGTTTAATCAAAATCCATAACTCATGATCATGCTATGCCACCATCATTCGGTTTTGATGGTAAACAATTGTTTATTCATTACATTTTTATTTTAAAAGCAATATTCATGTTTCCCATACCTGCTTCAAGAATGTTAATAGCTTTGTTTATTCATTCGTTTGTGCTTTTCTTTACTTATAAAATGTGTTCTCTAGTTTAACAGGGATAATTATTTAACTTTCTTTTTTATTTTTTTCATTTATTTTTAACCATTTGAATGGTTGATCATTTTTTTCCCTCAAGAGTCATTCTCAATATTAAAATAATATATGGGAGGAAATTAATACCATTAATTGAACTATTTGACCTTCTTGTCTTTCGCAAGTAGTTCAAATGAAAAAAATTGCCATGAGAGGAACTCTTCAGATTTCTATCATACTAGTTAGAAAGAATTTAATATCGTTTGGATTTTTGTAGAATCTAATCAACGGTGTGACAAATTTAAAATTATTTTTTTATCACTCTAAAATATCAATAACATATTTTTTTTTTAAATGCCATTTTGTATAATTGAAAAAAGTAAAAACCTCTGTTCTAAATTATACAAAATAATTATGATTTAAAATTTGTTATCTTCAAAATTGAACCAAAATCCTTATGTTTAATAATTTGAATTTTTTTGTGAATATATGATGACCTCTTTTTATAATTGTCTTCTTTAAGATTGAACCCCAAAAATAAAATAAAAATTCCTAAAAATGTAAAATAAAAACAAAAACTAATTCGTTATAAATTTTATTATTATGTTTTTTTGTAAGGAATAATCCATCCACCCGACACCCCTAAAAATGTAAAATAAAAACAAAAACTAATTCGTTATAAATTTTATTATTATGGTTTTTTTGTAAGGAAGAATCAATCCACCCCACACCCCTAATCATTTTTTATTATGAAATAGTATACAAAATTCGGACACTTCTAATGGCAAATCGCACATCTCATTTAAATTCTAGTGTTTTTACACTTCGTGTCAGTTAAATCCAAGGGGGCTCCTTTGTTGACTTAACAAACTTACAACTTAGTTTTAATTGATTGTGATGTAATCAAAACAAAATAATAGTAATGATCCATTGGAAAATATAGAAATTATATTTTCTATTGGATAAGGAATAATTACAGATGATATTAATTGGAGGTTTTTTTAAAAAAATATATATATAAATAATTAATTAATTAATTGAAAGAATTACGTAGCTATGTTGGGAACTTGGTGTTGCCTTAAGGAAGTTCATGTGGCTTACGTGTGGTTCGGCCTATTTATAAGAAAGTCAGCTTTGACATAATAGTGATTAAACAGATTGAGCTTTACAGGAGTTACCTAATCGTGTTGTTTTTGATTAAAAAAAAAAAAAATTAATTAATTAATTGAAAGAATTACGTAGCTATGTTGGGAACTTGGTGTTGCCTTAAGGAAGTTTATGTGGCTTACGTGTGGTTCGGCCTATTAATAAGAAAGTCAGCTTTGACATAATAGTGATTAAACAGATTGAGCTTTACAGGAGTTACCTAATCGTGTTGTTTTTGACTCCTCCAACATGTATCTTCAAATCTTTTTTCTTCCATAAAAGTTCACTAGTTTTAGATTTTCTTGCTTAGTGTGAACATGATAATAACATTAGAATTTTGACAAGAAATGTTGAATACTTTCTACTTGCTATTTCCTTGTACGCGCAAATGTAAATGCAGACCGGAGCTCTACTCCTTGACGGAAATACATCGTGTAAACTTAATTAAAAATTTCATATACATGCATACTACACATCAATAATAATTAATTAATTAAACATACCTGTGAAAATCATTAATAGACTCGGAAAATAGTTAGACCTGAATAAATTCAATACTGGTTTTGTTCTTCATCTCAAGTTTGCTTTGATCTCCAAGAAAAAATATTTTGACCTTGTACCCTCCATGAGATATATGTGTTGTAATTGGCCAATTTCGTTGTCAAAATAAGTCTAATCGAGTTGTAATTTTTTAGTTCAAAATTTCAAAGATTGACGATCGGATGCGGATGTGAAGAAAGTCAAGCGTTCATAATATATTACACTTCGAAATAATGAGAACGATGCTCTAAGAAGGTTGAGGGTAGTGAGAACAAATAGGAAGGGTTTTGGAAGGTTCGGACCAAGTTTAATTGAACAATTTCAAGACTGGTTATCTTGAACCGGTTTAAGAGGGCTGAACCGGTTCAAGAATCCATGGGATTCCTTACTGTCCATCTTGAACCGGTTCAAGATGGCTGAACCAGTTCAAGAAGTCTTGGATGCATCAGATTTTTAGGTTTCCTTCTTTAGTTGTTTCCTTTTTTATCCCAACTTGTTTTCAAGTCTTGTGCACTAAATTTACCATATTTTCTGAGGGATTAGGACTTTCAAAACTCTATATAAACCATGTCATATACATTAGTTAGGGGATGGCTTTAGGGAGAATCAATTTTATACTTTGAGAAAGCCTTTAAAGAGAGAAAAATTCAAAAAATCAAATCTGATTATTCTGAATTTATTTTCAAGAGCACACATATATATTCATGAGTGATTTAGTTGTAGTGTTCTCTATCTCATTGGAATTGAAGCTATATTGAAGATTCAGATATTCTGGATGATCAGCAGGATTTAATTCTTCTACAATTGCGTTTAGATCTTCAAGAATAGAAGTAAACGCAGTCACACTTTGAAAGGATTGGAACATTCGAGGAGTGTTATCTGATCTACCTGCTACTCTTCCACAAGTATCAAGTGTAAGCCTGAGGTCAAGTTGTTGTTAGACGGGGAGTCGCAAAGCCAGAGGATCATCAGCGGTTGGTGTGATGTAGAACGATGGGGTGTAAGCCAGAGTCAAAGTTCGGTATACTTTGTTTCAAACACAGTGAATTGGTTTACTTTGGACTGCATAATCCACGAGATATTTCCTACGCAAACAGTTCATGCATTTTATCAACTGGGATTTCCTCGCTAAAATCCTGGTGCAATCTTTCTAACTCTAACTTGCTTTACTATTCATATATTTGTGATTGTGAATGTTTAAATTGATCATATAATTTAATCAATCATAAAATTGAGCAAGTTGACCTAATAATTAGATCTAGGTTGTTAAAGGAGTTAATCACAATAAAAATCAATTAATTGTTTCTGCATCTCGCGTCACTCTTGTTTCACAATTTGGTATCAGAGCGGATTACTCGATATACAGAGTAGATCAAATCATAGTTGTTGATTAATGGTTGATTTTTGCATCATGTCTGAAAATCATCTGTTGATGTGTTGCCTTTAATTTCTGTTTTTGATTCAGTCACAAGCATGCAAATTGGATGGTCTAAGTTCAAAAAGGATTTTGAAAATCTGTTAGAGAAATTGATGAATATACTATTCCTCAAGAAGGAAATGAACTAAATTAGTTCTTAATTAAATGTTTCAACAATGTGAAGTTTAATGTGAAGTTTAGCGTGACATTTGTTCCATAAAAAATGAAAGCACTGCTATTTTAATATTAACATTGTCAATAAAAAAAAATTATTCAGTGTTTGTATGGAATTGTGCTTTCAAATTTAATCCCTATTCTTATTTATATAAAATTAAGAATTATTATAATGTAAAAATTAGTTTTCTTCAAAATTGAAGGCAACTTCTTATATTTAATAAATTTAATTTATATTCTTGCGATATAGTTAGACCTCTTTCCATGACTGTCTTCTTTAAAATTGAACCAAAAATTCTTGAAAATGTAAAATAAAAAAACAAAAACTAATTCCTTTTATAGGGAAGTGATTCCCCTTTGGTGCATACAATTCCTTAAAAAAAATTGTGTAAGAGTATCAGGGAGAAAAAAAAAAATTAAAAAAAAAAAAAAAAAAATACAATGAGGCTTAAATCATCCCACGTCAACAATGTGTTGTTAGATGTCACTAGTGTTGGAAATGGGGTGAGTTTGGATGAGTTCTGTGTGGGTTATAAATGGATTGGTGATGATTGAGTCATAAACCCGTGAACAAACGGTTTGTGACGGGTTATTAACGGATTTAGGTATTAACTGTATTAACGGATTTAGAAATTAAATGAGTGAGTTAATTCACACCTAACTCAAAGACCCGATATTTTATTTATTTATTATTTTTTTGCGCTTTACCATACTCTACATTAGTACAAATATTTTACTCGAAAAACTTCACCATACATGTGTACATAAGTATATATAGGTCATATATCAATGCAAACATGCAAAAGTCCCTTCAACAATGAGACTAGAACAATAAACAATTTGCGTAGTAAAATGTTTGTTGCCTTGTAGGCAACTCGATCCATGTAGCATGATTTATTAAAATAAATAAAGATGAGCCTGCATTATTATAGTGTAACTCTAGTAGGTTTGGCAATTTGAGAGGTCAACCTGGCTCAATTAAAACTATAAATTTTTTTAACTCAAGCACAATTCAACTTAATAAATTCTCCAAAAAAAAATTAGTACTTCGTATAGAAAGGACTTAGAAGGCAAAAAAAAAAAAAAAAAAAAAAAAGAAAAAGAAAAAGAAAAAGAAGAGGGGGCTAAACATGGTTACAAAATTATATATATATATTATATAATGTCTCCTAACCCAATTAGTCTAGTAGGCCTGGGTTGACCCCTTAAGGTTAGACCTGTCAATGGAGCGGATTTTGATCCGGATCTGCTCCGAATCCGATTTGTCGGATATGAATTGAACAAAAAATTCAATAACCCGATTATGATCCGAATTTAATAATCCGTTAACTTAACAAATCGGATATGGATTATGCTAATCCGATCAAATAAAAATTCGATCAAATCCGATTAAATTATATATGTAAATAATTATATATATATATATATATATATATATATAATTATTTACCAATAATTATATATATTTATATCAATGCTCCAATTAGAATTGTATTAGAGGTAACCCAAAAATCTATAAAAAAAAAAAATAAAAAAAAAAATTCATAATGTTATATATATAATAGTGTGATGTTTTCATCCACTTGTTAATAAATCTCTTAATATACATTGTAATAGTGCGGTGTTCTCATCAATATTATGTGTGGTGTTCTTGTTATATATATTAATTATATATTACTAAATTTATATATATTAATTATTTATTATTATATTTATTTGGTTGCATAGTCATATTATGTAACATTATATATTAACAATTCTCCGCTTCATCTAACTTTATAATTATATATGTTAATAATTATTATGATTTTAATTCGAATTCGAATTTGATTCGATCTGAGTTCGAACTAAATAGGATATGGATTGGTACATTCAGTTCGAGAACCCATTAGTGATCCGAATCAGATAATCTGTTTGCTTAACAAATCATATATGGATTTGATCTCGATCCAATCCGAATTCGATCCTATCCGAATTCGATCCATCGAAAGGCCTACTTAACCCGTTAGTGATCCAAATCCAATAATCCGTTTGCTTAACAAATCGGATATGGATTTGATCGATCCGATCTGAATCTAATCCATTGACAGGCCTACTTCTTTTTTCTTTTCTTTTTTTCGATTAATGATTTTTGTTTTTTTTCGAATTGACAGGCCTACTTAAGGTTGCAGATATCTGAACTTGAAAAGTGTAATTCAATATTTAACCATGTAATTCAACCTTTAACAGTGAATTAACTTTTTTTTATCAACGACATGTAGAAGTTTCTTCTCTGACCAATAATGGAAATTACAACTGAGGAGAAAGAAAAAGAGATGAATAATCATGTAGAGAGAGAAACATGATGTAGAAAGGGAAAGAATAGGGAAGTATGAATATAAAGATTATGTGGACAAGGAGAAAAAAAATTAGAGAGAAAATTACAAGTTTATGTTTGTAAGTGGGTATTCATTCTCATCCACTAATCTACTAATTATAATTAGAGGAATGCTAATTGCAGTCACGCAAATGATACCTGTCATACCTGAAATTTAAAAAAAAATACCCTTTTAAATCATACCTGTCATCTTATCTCCTCTTTTAATCAATGTTGAAAAAAAAAAAAAAAAAAACGAAAAAAAGGATAGAAAAAAAACCGAAAAAGGAACAAGATAGATTCTGAAATTTAAAAAAGATATATACAAAATTAGTTTTATATATGTATATATTTCTTTTTCGGTGAATGAATTATTTCATTTTCTTTTATTTCATTTTTTTTCTTAAAATCCATTTATATAACGATAGTTGTAAAAATAAAAAATAAAAACAAAAAGAAAAAAAAAAACCGAAAAAAGAAGAAGAAAAAAGAACAAGATAGATTCTGAGATTTAAAAAAGATGTATACAAAATTAGTTTTATATATGTATATATTTCTTTTTTGGTGAATGAATTATTTCCTTTTCTTTTATTTCATTTTTTTTCCTTAAAATCCATTTATATAAGGATAGTTGTAAAAATAAAAAAGAAAAAGAAAAAGAAACACACACACACATATATATATATAAATGTATGTATGAAAAAACAAAAAAGAAAGAAATATATAATCAATTTTTTTTTTCTTTATTTTTATTCTTTTTGGATTTTTTTCTCGCTCTTTTTTTTTTTTTTACTTCCTTTCATTTTTTTCCAAATCATCTATATCTTGTGAATAAATTATCTTATTTATATTTTTTTTCCATCAGAATACGTTCACATAACTGACCACACATCCTCATTTAAAAGATGAGAGAAGAAGAGAATAAGAAAGAATCTTCAATTTTTCTTTTTCTTGCATAAAAGTTTTAGGTTGACTTATATATTGAAAAAACCAAATTTTCTTATCGAAATGATTGGCGAACGCGTTTTTCAAGTTTGCGTGAAGCTAACAATTACAGTATATTATAAATAGAAGACACCACTGTTTCAGAACAGATCATCAAGCCAAGAGCATACAATTGAGTCGTTCTATAACATTTAGAAAGAGAAATATATATATATATATATATAGAGAGAGAGAGAGAGAGAGAGAGAGAGAGATGGACGTTGGTGAAGAAAAAGAGATAGTAATAGTTGGGGGTGGTATATGTGGTCCGGCCACTGCACTTGCTCTTCACAAGTGACTTTTAATAGCTGGCCAAATCAAACACATCATGGTATCAAAAATAAGTTTTTGTTGCAAACATCGATTTTTTGCGACAAATTCCTTTTGTCACTACAAACTTTGCTGCAAAAGACCCAATTTGCTCAGTTCAGGGTGGCCAATAAGTTTTGGAAGAAAACAATCTAAACTTTCTGTGATACTTGAACCGGGACAATTGGCCAGACTTGAATTCAACCAAAAGCCTCTAAAACTAAACCTGTTCCAAAATTCTTAATTAGTGTGGAACATTTTAATTTTAATTAATATATATTATATGTTGCAAATTTGTGGAGTATTAATTTGGTCTGTGGGGTTGATACAGGAAGGGCATGAGTAGTATTATTCTTGAAAGAGCATAGAGTCTAAGAGCCACAGGAGCAGCAATTGGTATTCAGGTTAATGGTTGGCGTGCACTCGATCAGCTTGGGGTGGCCTCAACTCTTGGACAAACTGCCATCCCCATCGTTGGGTACCTAACGTGTATAATTTACGAATCATACTACGACATTGTCTTGATATTTCAGTTGAAATAATGGATCGAAAGTCATTCCATTTATGAGAAACAATAGGGTTAGAGTTCTGCTTTGTTGCATCTCATGGAATGACTCCCGCCAAAATTTTTTTGGTAAAATTGTTAACTAAAAAATAATGAACTTAAACTAAGAATAATGATAAGTAATCGATGCATCCAGTCTTATGCGAGTAAGAAATGACATCATCAAATATGATTATGTCATCATGATGTCATTTTTACTCACATAAATTTAGTAAGATATGTAAAATTATCTCTCTCTCTATATGTATATATGATTTTTTCTTGTAATAAGTTAATTGATGTTAATTTATGTCCAGATTCCGTGAGTTATCCACAGATAACAAATCCCTGCAAGAAATACCACTCAGGTATATATATATATATATATATATATATATATATATATATATTTGCATTCTCAGTACATTTCTTTTATCTTTACAATTTATGAAAATTTGGCCTTGACAGATACGGAGAACCTCGATGCCTGAAACGGAAGAATTTGTCACAATGAACAAAGGCCATCGTTTGTTAGGAAGAATTCCTCTTGATGAGAAAAGTGTATATTGGTTCGTCGCCCGTGAACGAACACCTAAAGGTAACTTTCTTCCAAAAATGTCCCGTTACCACAAATATTTCAACATTTGTTGGACATGCACCTAAAAAGCATATTATTAATTAAATTTTATAAAGCATATTATTACTTCAAAATGAGTTAAATGTCACCATTGAACAAGTCAAGTTAATCTGAAACAATTGCGATGACAGATTCAACAATCTATAAAGATCCAGGACTAATTCGACTGTCAACATTAGAGTCCGTTAAGGATTTTCCAATGGAAATCAGAGAGATGATAGAGAATAGTGACGCCAACTCACTCACCCTTTCGGACACTAGGTATCGTGCCCCATGGGACCTGCAATTCGGAAGCTTTAGAAAAGGGGCAGCGACAGTTGCCGGAGATGCAATGCATGTAATGGGACCATTTCTCGGACAAGGAGGCTCCATAGCATTAGAAGACGCAGTTGTCCTGGCTAGATGCTTAGCACAGAAAACACGCAGCATGGATGGCGCGAAACAAGTGATTAGTGTCAAAAGCGCGGAAATGGCAATTGATCAGTATCTGAAAGAGGAAGATGAGATTGGTGCAGGTCTCTACGAAGACCTACATCATCGGATTGCTGCTCGAATCTTCATCTGTGCTGCTGAAAATTGTGTGTCATTTTGATGATGATCTTTCCCGACAGGTTTGGTCATACCAGATACAATTGTGGCCGCCTTTGAAAGAAATGCTCAAAGATCACCTGTTTTTGTCATCTTATATATGTTTTGATCTGATCATTTTTCATATGTTTTTGTAGCTGTATTGTTGATTAAGTTGATTAATTAATATTTCAAGGAAACGAGTCATTTTGTTACTAGTGATCAACCAAAACGAATGAAGAAAAAACATATGATATTCCAGAAAAAGCATCACTTGGGTACAAAATTCGGCAACTATTGTCACACGAGTGCATACAACATAAATATACTGTTTCATGACTCTATTATGTATCTTGAATTTATAATCAAAGAGCACAATGATCCTTTAAGACCTGCCTAGCAAGATCAAATGCTCCACTGTTTTTGTAGATCAAATGCAGATTGTAAGCCGCTTCTCTACGAAGGTCACAATAAGCTGGCTTTTGACTGTTCAGAAGATCTGGATTCTCATTCGGAAGCTTTGGGATCGGGTAATCCTTCTCATGAATTGCAAGTACCTTTTCGTAATATGAAGCGGCCAGGGTAACGAGACCAACATGATGATAAGCCCGAGCTATGTTATATATAGCTTCCTACAGAAAGAATAAGAAACTAATCTGAAAATTGTTGTGATTACCAAGCACATTGTGACAATTTGATAGAGAATAAAATGACACCATTAATAAGTAGTTTTGTCTTACAAAGTGGACGATGTCCACAAGACAACTCAGTGATTACATGCCTGGCAAATGATTACTTAAATAGTACTACTTTCTAAACCTAGGGTCAGGGCACCATTAACCTTGGCAATCCGCAATCTATGAGTTGTTTTGTATTGTATTCTTAGATTCTCATGTTTACAGGGCAGTACATTATTCACAATTGTTACGACAAACACCGCGAACTAAGAACAAATCAAGAATCAAGTAGCAAAATAAACACACCACACAAAGAACAAAAAGATTTATGTGGTTCGGCGTAAGCCTGCATCCACGATGTAGATCCGGCAAAATATTCACTATGCGAAAATCAGGAGATTGCAAGTTGCAGCTCCCAAACCCTAGCTCTGTTTCTCTTTCTCACTTTCTTTCATGCGGTTTTCAATGTTCTCTCGTATTCCACTCCAAACCCTAAACACCTTATATAGTGAGCTACAAGAGAATCCTAAATAGGGTGCAAGACCCGTAAGAGAAAAACATGTCAAAAAAATTCGGGTGGATCGCAACGCGGCCCGGACTAAAACAAAATTCAAGCCACAACATCACGTCAATAAAGGCACTAATCCACATTGTGATGGGTCTCTACATTGCCAGAAAAAAAGAGGCTGCTGGCAAGATTTTCGTCCTCTCTCTTCCCCATCCCTTTGTTTGCTGCTCTCCCTTTGGTGGTCTCTGTTGGGGGCAGCCTGCTTGATTCTACACATCTGTTGCCAATCCTTGTGCTCAAGAGGCTACGAAGTGTGCTTCTTGCCTCCCTCTTGATAATCTCTCTCTCCCTCTCTTCTTATTATGCATCTATATATCAACCTCTTCCACCCTTTTTGTTATTTTCTTTTTCCGGTTTTAAATACACCAGTCTCAGCTTCACACTTCTTTAACTCCATACTTGAAAGCTTTTCGACATCATTTTTTGTTGAATTGGTGTGTACCTAGTAACCAGGGATGTGTGGGCTATGTTTCTCACTCTTTTTGGAGTCTCTTGGGTTTCGACGAGTTCCACATTGAGTATGCTTGAGGGTTTGATAGGTTTATAGTAGGTGCATAAGCTCGAGATGCTTGGAGGGTGACCCCTCTGTGTTTGGGGGGTTTGTGGAGGACAAGGAATATGAGGTCCTTTGACGGGGAGGAATCTTCTATTCCAGCATTTAAACATTTCATTTTGAGTTCTTTATTCTTTTGGGTCAATGGGAGAAATTGTAAATCATTGGAAGCTTTAGTGGAGTTCGTTTATAGTTTAAGGGTATAGAGCTTTTGGTTTGTTGGTAGGTTTAATATATTTTGTACATCCTTGGGGGTAGACCTGTCAACAGATCGGATACCGACCGGATCATGGTTGATCTGATCCAAATCCGATAAGCATAACACACGATCCGATCCGATCTGATAATCCGACGGATTTTTATTTGACGAATCCATATCCGATACACACTTAATCGGATGTCCAATCCGATCCGATTAAATTACAGACTTTTGTAGAAATCAATCAATTAGGGCAAACAACTTCCTCATTCTTAACTACTCAAAAACCAAAACAAAATCTCAAGTTCACTAACAATATGTTTAAAAGAAATTATTTGAAGGTAGAACAAAGAGTATTTCAATTTTTTGTTCGAGTGAAATAATATCACTTGGTTTTGTACTCTTTGTTAAAGAAATAAAATCACAATAAAGATTGGAAAAAAAAAAAATTGAGACAGAGAGGGGGAAGAAGAAGATGATGAGGAGAGAGAAAAAAATAAAAAATAAAAAAATTGAAATAACTACTCACTGAACAATGGTTCCGACTGATCAAGTTGTGAAAGAAAGAAAATTAGGGCATAAAAATTTAGGGTAGTGGAGAAGAAGAGAAGGAAAAGGAGAGATTAGAGAATATACAAACAAAATACTCACTGAACAAGGGTTCCGACTGATCAACAAGCACCCTTTCTCTTGGTTGTTGAGTTTCTCCAACCTGAAACTATCATAAAGGGAGGGTTTTGGAGCTTTCAGTTTGTGGCTAATTGAAGCTTAGGTGATATGTACATACTAGGAGATATATTATTGTGTAGGTGAGAACATTATACTTCTGTACATATAATATTCTGATTGGTCTTTTGTATGTAATCTAAACAAATCTAACGGTGGATATTTGCTGATATATAAAATATAAATATAATTATGTATAATTTTGATCAAATCGGATCAGGCCGAATCCAAATCCGATTTGTAAGTTATCAGATTCGGATCATAATCGGGGTATCGGATTTTGTACTCGAGCCATATCCGACTAATTGGATCAGATTCGGATCAGAATCCGATCCATTGACAGGTCTACTTGGGGCGCTCCCCTCTTGAGCACTTCTAAGTATTTTTGCCTGCCCATTCAGCACCATTACTTTAGTTTGCATTACTTCTGTTAGAACATTCAGATAATTGCCGCAACAAGGAGCTAACTCCTCATCCAACTTTATAAAGGTTCTCAGAGAAGGGCTACAAACCCTAAACAATTCCAAGGTCTCATTAGCCTGTAAAAGTTACAAACTTTGGTAAAAAACTTGACTTTTTCAGATTGGAGGAATTTTTTTTATTGGTTTAAATGCCAATTACAGAACGAGTTCAAATTGCTATTACCAAATGTTGGCCAGCTTCCTATTGCCGATCAGACGTTACAAATTAAACGAAGGTATCCAAGTCCCACTGCAAAGTTGCAAACATATTGTTCAACTTACTATTTTCAGACAAGGAAACATGAGCAAGTACTTTAGCATACTTGAAGAACCAAAATCCAGGTTTAGGGTGTTGAAGACATTTGAGTAAAATTACTTGCATTATAAGGCTTTTAATTTCAGGGCTTATCATAAATACCGAAGACAAAAAGGCACCTTACACTCCAATTCATTCTCACAACAATCTACTCAACAGCACCATCACTCCGACCTAAGAACCATGGACAGACACTTCTACGAGGTGCTGTGGTCATGTCCATAATTTAAAAATACTTTTTATTATTTTGGACATTTGGCTGACACATTTTGGACACTTGTCAACAAATTCCGGGCACCTGACCAACACATCCTACACTCTCTGTCTTACATAAAACAAACATATGATTGTAGTAGAAACAACACTATGAACATACATCAAAATGTTCAATCACTTTTTCTTTTAAAAATTGGCACTAAATACATTTCACAATATGTAATGAACAAAAAAACAACTATAACGACAAGAAAGGAGAGTAATATCATATATAATATATTCTTTTTAATATATTCTAACTTATATAACTTTAATATAGAAATTAAGAATGTTAAGTTACGAAGGATGGAGGAAGAGAGACGTTATAATTCACCCAATGACTTGAAGATTCTAAATCGGGTTTCACACTTCTACTAGAATAGCCCTAATAAATACATACTTGACATAAAGAGTGGATGGAAGAAGAGAGACGTTACAATTGACCCTATGACTTAAACATTCTAATTTGGGTTTCATGCTTCTACTAGAATAGCCCTAATACATACATACTTGACAAAAAGAGTAAATTAATTAAGCATGACAATAATATCCCTGCAATTCAAAACATCAACACCACATTTTAAAAGAATAGCACAGAGGTCACAGAATAGAAATATTATGTAATTAGAGACATGAAGAACCTAGAAAGGGACAGATCTTCATTGACACATCAAGGACAATTGGAAGAAAGATTGATGCATATTCCAAATTTCAAACAATTGCAAAGCAGTTCCATTGAAGTAAGACAAGATTGGAAAGCAAAATTTATTTCTGCTAGATATCTAAAATAACCAACAACAAAAAAGTATTATCCAAAAAATTTCAGAGGAATGACGACAATAGCAAACCTGGCTGTTCTCAGAGAGCAGCAAACCGTTGTAGAGGAATGCTAAGCCTTGTAGCATACACTGGTGCTTGTTCTGAAGTCTGAGTCCAAGGGCTAAATTAATTAAGGCAGTTCCTAAATGGTAGAGAAAAATTTTCCTTATGTTTCCGTAATAACGTAAAGTATAATCATGAAATTCTCCACATCTTTCAAATCTGAGAAAATAATCATACCCACGCAGAGATTGATTAGTGGACAATCTTTCATCAATTTATAAGCCTCTAAGTATTCTCTTGCAGCTGCCTGATGTTGGCTAATCATGGTAAGCTGATGCCCGAAAATGACAATTGGTGGTATACAATCTTTATGTCTGACACGCATAACATGCAGAAATTTGTTATGCTTCTTCGAACACCGACTCTCCAGTCTATGCATCATAGTAAACCATAGATCAATTACACGAGTTAAAAGATGCGTTTGGATATATATATATATATAGAGAGAGAGAGAGAGAGAAACTACAGGTGCAAATTCAAAAGGCCATGGATGCTATTCATTTGCTTAAGATGCCATGCAAGAGGGCGTGTTGCGGCCGGCAAAAATTTTGACCCATTTTTTTCTTGCGGGTCGTGGACCCTGTTTAGTACTCTCTTATAGCCCAATATATAAGGGCGTGTAGGGTTAGAGTGGGGATATTGAAAGACATTGTAAATTGCAGAAAAGAGATTGAGAGCGAGAGCTAGGGTTTGGGGGCTGAAAGTAATCTCCAGATTTTCGCAGTGAATTCTTCGCCGGAACTTCACTGTGGACGTAGGCTTTGCCGAACTACATAAATCTTTGTATTCTTTGTGAGTGGTGTTTATTTTCTGTCTTGTTTCGTGATTATTGCTTGGGTTCGCTGCATTTGTCGTTACAAATTGGGTACATAAGTTAAATGGTATTATGGTATCTGTATGCATCTTACTCAACATTGAGCACAAAGCAAAAATCATCGTCATCATCAACGATGATGAGGAGCACAAAATGAAAATAAAGAGGAAAATTTTAGACTTTTTAGTAGTCAATAAGGTATGCATAACATTTAGCCCAATGTTAATGGGAACACGGGATGCCATGCCATGTGCAAGAAGCATAAATACAAAGTAGACTATTCGCCCTAGAATGTGGTAGGACAGAAGTAGGCTTACATAGCTATTTTAGACTTTTTAGTAGTCAATAAGGTATGCATAACATTTAGCCCAATGTTGATGGGAACACGGGATGCCATGCCATGTGCAAGAAGCATAAATACAAAGTAGACTATTCACCCTAGAATGTGGTAGGACAGAAGTAGGCTTATATAGCTTCCAATCATAAGATGTGGATATAAAAAGAACCACTCTCATGAATGGCAAAGTTTTACTAAACTACATTAAATTGTTGAGAAAAAGATGGGCTGTTTGACATATTGACTTAAACCAAGGTTAATCTCCCAAAATTAGTTTAGAGTGATCATCAAGCCCAAAATTAAGACTCGCATAAGATTCTCCATAGCTAATTTTTCTTTGATTCTGCAGAAGCATGTATACCTTTCTCCACAGATTCATCCGAAGTCAGTTCTTAAATAATGTAATCTAGAAAACCATCATTGAAATATTCAGTCCCCATGGGTTTTTTATGGCTATTGAATGAATAGTTACAAATTTCAATATCTCTAGTGTCTCGTTCTCTGTAACATTAAACTTGAAACTCATTCATTTTCTATCTGTTAAAATCTTCAAAAATATATATATATGCTGAAAGGAATTGTGTAGTGTACATTGCTCATGTTTTTTAGTAGCTTCCTTTCATATGTATCCCTTTTTTCTTCTTTTTTAATTTTTTTTTTTGCTGAGTGCATATTCCCTTAAAAGATGACCTCAAAATCCCCATATCTTGAAGTTCTCACATCTTGAGGACATCATATCATTATAACCCAGCAATTTTCTTTCCTTACGAGTCGCTATGAGGAGCCCAGGGCTTCAAAGTATCATTTGGGCTTAGTTTCCAACTAGGGTATTGCTGGCCTTGGAGATCAATCGCTTCATATCAGCAATGATTGAGGCACTTTATTAAGGACTTTACCATTGAGGAAAATTATTTCCTCAAATTGACTCTTCAGACTTGATCTGCCAACTCAAATGAGACTTCTGAAGCCCAACAACCCCATTACCTACCTTCTAAATATTACGCCACATGTGATGTGAGATTCTTACTGTAAGGGCACCTAAATAGTTGTTTTGCGTGCTATATAACATTTGCAACAAAAGGACAAAGGTACAACTGTACGCAAAAAAAAAAGAAGTGAGAATTCACCCAAGATTTCTATATACGAGAAAGATGAGAATTTCTTGACTGGAACCTTTTTTTTTTCTTAGGAATAAAAGTTGAGCCATTTATGTCAGTGAATCAATTGCACCATCCTAAGTTGGGTCAGTTCAAGAAGGAACATGATAGACTCAACCTGATGCTGGCTCAATCTAGATTGAAGGCTTTGTAACTGGATCTAGCTCTCGGTTCACCAAATGGAAGTAGAAATAATGTATGGTTGGTTTTGAGTTGAATACTCAAGCTAACTAACAGCCTAAGAGTCAAATATTAGTTACATAGATGTATAATGCTAATAGAAGCATATACAATGTGTTATTATTTTCTGCATGGATTGTTTCAAATTAACCCACTCAAAGCATTCATTGATTATTGGATTAATCAACAGATTAAGCATGGCTTGTTCAATGCTTAGGTTCAGAAATGTATTAATCGGTTTGATTCTCAGTTTCAATCTTGCAGAGTTATGTGATGCAAAACGTAAAAATGCTCTGATACCGAGGAACACTCTGAAACTTATTGATACAAAACCTTAACTTGTGATAGACTATGTTACCTGGACTCGGGTACGTGTGTCGGGTGAAGGTGTGTATCCAGACATCAAACACATCAAATCCCCAAACGAAGGACGCTGGGGCACTGCTAAATATTCATATATCTAATATTTTTATTTAATTGGTTGCTAGAGCACTTGTATCAACATGAGATCGGTGGTACAGGTAGAGATTCGCTGGTTTGGATGCCTTCTGCTAAAGGAAGGTTTGAAGTGAGATCCTTCTTCCGTTGCCTTTCAGAGCTTACAGGGACTAGGTTTCCGTGGAAAACTGTGTGGAGATCTAAGGTGCCACTCAAAGTGGCGTTCTTTTCTTGGACAGTGGTGTGGGGTAAGATTTTGACTCTTGATAATTTGAGGAAACGAAGACATATCATAGTTAACTAGTGCTGCATGTGCAAATGTAATGGCGAATCGGTAGATCATCTTCTTTTACACTGTCCAGTAGCTGTTGACTGTTGGTGCCTTGTGTTTGGTATGTTTAGAGTGTTGTGGGTGATGCCTAGATCAGCGAGAGGTTTGATGGAGGCTTGGAGAGGATGCCATGTGGGAGGCCATGCTCGTGGGTCTTGGAGGATTGCGCCGTTGTGCTTATAGTGGTGTTTGTGGAGGGAGCGGAACAATCGATCTTTTGAAGGAGTGGAATCCTCTATTGTTGCTCTAAAATCCACTTTTATTTCTTTGTTATGCTTTTGGGGTTCGGGCAGGCATTGCTCCTTCCCGGAGGATAAAATTGTGTTTATCTCTTCCTTAGGACTGTAGGATCCCTTTGTTGTTTTGGGACGTGTTCTCCTTTTGAATGCTTTTTATTGAAATTTTCTTACTTATCCCAAAAAAAGGGAAGGGGGGGCGGGGGGTGGGTTAATGGAGGGATTCTTGACATAGTTTCCTCATGAAGCTACGACTTATTTCTTGGAATGTCCGTGGTCTCAACGAACCGGATAAGAGGAAGGTGGTGAAGTTGGCAGTGAGAAAATGGGGGGCTCATGTGGTGTGCTTGCAAGAAACAAAGGTCGCTTCGATGACGAATAGGGTGGTTAGGAGCCTTTGGGCCGTTTGGGGTAGTCGGTTTGTGGAATGGGAGGTGTTGGATGCTTCAGTGTCCACTGGTGGTATTCTTATCATGTGGGATAGGAGATGGATGGCAAGGGTGGATGTTTGGAGAGGGAGATTCTCTGTTTCATGTGCTTTTGTGATGGAGGAGGATGGTTTTTAATGGGCCTTCTCAGGGGTGTATGGGCCGGTGGAGGATAGCGAGAGACTGTGTTGTGGGAGGAGCTCAACGTTGTGAAGAGGATGTGGTCTCTTCCGAGGTGTGTGGCTGGGGAACGTGGTTAGGTCCCCTTTAGAGATCTTCAGGTGGTAGATGGTCTATGGCTATGACACATTTTTCGTAGTTCATTGACAGGCATTATCTTATCGACCTTCCTTTAGAGGGTGATGTTTTTATGTGGTCCAACGGTCGGGATTCACCCACTTTTTCCCGACTGGATAGATTCTTGATTTTTGGGGAGTGGGAAGAGAAGTTTCCGGATGTTGTTCAGGCTGCTTTGGCTAGGGTAACTTCTGATCATATTCCGTTAGTTTTGGACTGTGGAAGAATGCGTTCTCGGTGTACCCCCTTCAGATTTGAGAAAATGTGGCTTAGAGCAGATGATTTTCAGGGGAAAATTCGGGCTTCGTGGGAGGAGGCCACGGTGGTGGGTACGCAGAGTTTCATTTTGGTTAGAAAGCTTCTTTTTCTTAAGACTGAGCTTAAAAGATGGAATAAGGAGACCTTTGGAAATTTGGAGTAGAGAAAGAACAGGGCACTAGTTGAGATTATCGAGATTGATCGGTTGGAAGAGGTGGGTGGTATTGGTGAGACACAACGCAACAGGAGAACAGCTTGTCAGGCGGAGATTGCAAAGATTGTTGTTATTGAGGAGATTTCGTGGCGCCAAAAATCTTGGGCTTTATGGCTAAAAGAGGGTGATCGGAATATGAAGTTTTTTCAGACTTGCCAATGCCCACAGAATGGTAATCACATAGGGCGGATTAGAGTGGATGGAGTGGAGTTGTGTGCGGAGGAGGAGGTGCATAGGGGGATTGTTTCCTTCTACCAAAGGCTTTATGCTAAGCCTTTAGATTGGAGACCTCAACTTGATGGACTTCACTTTGACTCAGTTTCAGTAATGGATAGGGATGACTTGCAAATTCCTTTTTCCAAGGAGGAGGTGTTGAAAGCATTGAAGAGCCGCAATGGTGATAAGCCCCGGTCCGGATGGATTTACAATGACTTTTTTGTTGGAAAGTTAGGATGTGGTGAGGCATAAGGTGATGGGCACTTTTCATGAGTTTCATTCTAATGCGAGGTTCGGAAAGTTGTTAAATGCATCTTTCATTGCCCTCATCCCTAAGAAGGGTGAGGGGTCATATGTTAAGGACTTTAGACCAATAAGTCTATTGGTTGTATTTATAAGCTTATTGCAAAAATCCTTGCCTTGAGATTAAGGGAGGTTCTGGATGGAGCCATCTCAGAGTCTCAAAATGCGTTTATTGGGGGTAGGCAGATTCTGGATTCCTCTCTTATTGCCAGTGAATGTGTGGACTTTAGGTTGAGTAGTGGGGTTCCTGGAGTCTTGTGTAAGCTTGACATTAAGAAAGCTTATGATCATGTTAACTAGAATTTTCTCTTGTATCTGTTGGGGAGGATGGGATTTGGGGAGAAGTGGAGGAGATGGATCAAGGCTTGTATTTCTTCCGTTAGATTCTCTATGTTGGTGAATGGGGCTCCTTTCCGTTTCTTTGTAAGTTCTCGAGGTTTGAGACAAGGGGATCCCCTTTCCCCTTTTTCAGTTCATTATTGTTATGGAGGCCCTTAGTGGGCTTGTGTGGAGAGCAGTGGATTTGAGTTTTATCAGAGGATTCAAGGTGGGTCCAGATTCGGCTCAACACATAGATGTTTCCCATTTACTATTTGCGAATGATACATTGGTTTTCTGTGATGCGGACGTGTCCCAACTCAGATATTTGAGGCGTGTTCAGGTTTGTTTTCAAGCAGTGTCAAGTTTGCAGATTACCATTTACTATTTGCGAATGATACATTGGTTTTCTATGATGCGGACGTGTCCCAACTCAGATATTTGAGGCGTGTTCGGGTTTGTTTTCAAGCAGTGTCAGGTTTGCAGATTAATGGGAAAGAGTGTGCTTATCCTGTGGGGGAGGTTCAGGAGGTTAGTTCTCTTGTCGTGGTTCTAGAGTGTGGGACGAGTCTTTTCTTATTGTTTATCTAGGCTTGCCTTTGGGTGTTTCGTCAAGGAGGGTGGGAGTTTGGGCTCCAGTGATTCAGCGCTTTGAGAGAAGATTGGCTGGACGGAAGACACCGTATCTCTCGAAAGGTGGGAAGGTTACTCGAGTACTTTATCGAGTCTCCCAACTTATTTCATCTCTCTCTTCCAGATTCCTTCCTCTGTAGCTGAAAGACTCGAGAGTCTCCAACGAAATTTTCTTTGGGGTGGCTGGGGAGAGGAGTTCAAGTATTATCTTGTCAAGTGGGAGCAAGTTTGTAGGCGTGTTCAGATGGGTGGACTAGGGATTAGAAGGTTGGTCCCTTTCAATAAGGCGCTCCTTGGTAGGTGGTTGCGGAGATTTGGTAGCAAAGGCATCGTTTATGGAGGAGGATTATTTCGTGCTGCTTTAGGGAGGAAAGAAGGGGGTGGTCTTTGGAACCGGTTAGATATGTTGTTGGCGTCGGAGTGTGGAAATGCATTCGAAAGGATTGGGATAAGTTCTCTAAACATATTAGGTTCAGAATTCAGGAGGGCAGGGATGTCCGGTTCTGGGAGGATTCTTGGTGTGGCGATCGCCCGTTGTCTTGTTTGTTACCAAGACTTGTCAGGATAGCTGTGGATAGACATGTTATGGTAGCAGAATGTTATCGGCTTGTTAGCGGTAGGCTTACATGGGATGTGCATTTTCAACGTTCCTTTCAAGATTGGGAACTTGATAATGTTTTTGGCTTGCTGGATTTGTTGTATAGATAAGAGGTGGATGGTAGAGGGTCTGATTCTTTGATTTGGGTGCCATCTCCTCAGAGGAGTTTTAGGTCCGTTCTTTATTTTTCTACCTTGCCGGATTTCATTTTCTTGTGGAAGGCGGTGTGGGGTTCAAAGGCTCCCCTCAGAGTGGCGTTCTTTGCCTGGACTGCAACTTAGGGCAAGATTTTGACCTTGGACAATTTGAAAAAGAGAAGACATATCACAATCAACAGTCAACCAGTGTTGTCTGTGTAAGAATGATGAAGAGTCTGTGGATCACATTCTTCTGCATTGCCCTATGGCTTATGCCCGCTGGAGTCTTATTTTTGGTTTGTTCGGCGTTCAATGAGTCATGCCAAGGTCCTCGAGGGATTTGATTAACGGTTGGAGAGGCTTTAGTGTGGGGGCCCACGCTCAGGACTTTTGGTGGGTGTCTCGCCTCTGTGTTTGGTGGTGTATAGGAAAGGAGCGGAATATAAGATCTTTTGAGGGGAAGGAATCTTTCATTGGGGTGTTGAATTTACTATTATTAGTGTTATTTTTAGTTAGGTGATGGGGAGAAATTGTACATCTTTTGATGAAATCATGGATTTTTTGGGTTCCTTGGGTCCCTAGGACCTTTCTTTGTACAACTTTCGGGATGCGTTCCCCGTTTGAACGCTCTCTAATTGTTAGCATTTATGATACCACGATTTATGGTATAACTTACCATAATAGCCGAGATATGATAGGCCCAAATCATGGGATGTGATTTACCATATTATCTGTGAGATATGAAAGCCACAAATCATGTATTTGACTTTATTTACGCATATGTCTAGGCATAGAATATGCAATGATTTGATTTAGTTTCCTTTCTTGTAATATGAGCATGTGCTCATTTTATCTATAAATACTAGAGCTGTAAATGGGTAATTTATCTTATTCAAACCTTTACGCAATTCTCTCTTTTCTCTTCTTTTTATATATTTCTACTTGATATCAAAGCCAACACCTTTCCACACCTTTCAGCAGCCTTGCTACTTGTGCGACAGCTACCTTAGGCTGTTTGTGACATCGTGTGATGTTGCCTACACATGTTTTTCTGTGTTGCTGTTTTGTGATCAAAAACAGGTATTTTTAAGTTTTACAATTTCTTTTTCACTCTTCTAGGGTTGGGTAAATTGGGATAGTTGGTTTCCAACACCTAGAAGGGCTTGGGTAAAAAAAAAAATTAGTTTACAAAGAGGTTCCGAATATTAAGAAGGAGGTTGCCTGGCTATATGTAAGCAGGCAGCGCTCCTTAAAAAATGTATGTATTTGTATTTTTCGGGAATGGTCTGAGGAGACATTGTTTATGGTCTGAGGAGACCCTTTGATTTATTAACAAAATTTGTGGTGTTTTTGGAGTTCTTTTTATTGTCGTGTGACAGATTATGACAGATTCAGAGTCCTCGACTGTTAATTCTCTTGGCTCACGTTCTGTGGGTGGTGGTGCCATTTTTCCCACCAACTCATCAGAAAATCCAGGACTTCAAATCACCACAGTGAAGTTGGATGGTTCCAACTATTTGATTTGGGCACAGTCTGCCAAGATGTTCATTGGTGGCAAAGGCAAGATTGGCTATATTACTGGTTCTGAGAAAGAGCCAGCTGAGTCAGAGAAGGCATATCCACAGTGGCTTGCAGATAACGCTATGGTTATGTCTTGGCTAGTCAATTCGATGCAACCAAACATAGCTGTTGGCTATATGTTTATGAAGACTGCTAAGCAGATTTGGGATTCAATTCAACGCACTTATTCTCAGAGGCAGAATAATGCACGAATTTTTCAGCTGGGGCGAGATATCACCAGGATTTCTCAGAATGACTTGACAGTTTCAGGTTACATCGCCAAGCTTCGTGCTATTTGGGAGGAAATGTCATATTATGATTCCTTCCACTCTTAGAAGGATCCAAATGATGCAGTTTTATATGCAGGAATTGTGGAGAAGAATCGAGTGTTTCAGTTTCTTGCCGAGTTGAACGACGAGTTTGAGTATGCCCGTGTTCATTTATTGGGCTTATCTTCATTCCCTACTCTTGAGGATGCATATTCCTATGTGTTGTCAGATGAGAGCCGCCGAACTCATCCATTAGGTGTTGCTTCTGTTGATCGTTCTGCTATGGCAGTTCGGATTCCCAACCTTTCAGGAACTTCACCATCCCAGTCAGTTCAGAGCACTACCACCGGTCCTCCTCTGGGACGACAACGTGGACAATGTAACCATTGTGGAAAAATTGGTCACATCAAATCTCATTGTTATGCTCTACATGGACGTCCACCGCAACAAAAACAACAACCTCGATCCTCTGCACATTCTGTTACACAACCAGTCTCGTTATCAACTCCTGACAACCCTGCCTCTACATCTTCTGCCATAGTTACCTTGACTCAAGCTGATTTGGACAAGTTTAAGCAATTCTTCAACCAAATGGAGGCATCATCTCAGCCAACCTCCACTTATGCCCACTCAGGTACTATTGCGTCTGCACATAACGTATCTACATCTTCAACACCATGGATCATTGATTCTGGTGCTTCAGACAATATGACCGGTATGTCCTCACTCTTCCAATCTTATAGTATCTGCTCTGGCCAACGCAAGGTCCGCCTTGCGGATGGCTCTCCATCTTCCATTGCTGGGAAGGGTCACATATCAGTTACTCCTTCATTAACTTTGTCAAATACACTTCATGTTCCAAAGTTGACTACAAATCTTATTTCTGTTAGTAGCATTACCAAACAATTAAATTGTAGTGTAACGTTCTTTCCCTCTCATTGTATTTTTCAGGATCTGGTGTCAAAACGGACGATTGGCAGTGGGCGTGAAGTGGAAGGTTTATACCTGTTGGATGTTCCTTTGTCACCGTAAAGCACATTCAGCTTCATTTTCTAATATTGTTTCATCTAATAAAGCCCAGTTTATGCGTTTAGGACATATATTTCTTTTGGTTATTTGAAACATTTATTTTCTTCCTTATTTTGTAACGTGGCAGTGTCAGATTTATCTTGTGAAACATGTCATATGGCTAAACATGTTCGTTCCAATTATCCTACTAGTAGTAATAAATCTGCTTTAACACCTTTTGATCTTGTTCATTCAGATGTGTGGGGTCCTTGCCCAGTTACTTCTAGTCTTGGATTTCGATATTTCGTGTTGTTCATTGATGATCAAAGTCGTGTTACTTGGGTTTATCTTATGAAAACCAAAAATGAGGTATACACCATTTTTAAAAATTTTATGACAATGGTTCAGACTCAATTTGGTCGTACCATTAAAAAATTCCGATCTGACCAGGGTACAGAGTACACTTATGGGGAGGTACAACGGTTATGTACAGAATTTGGGATTGCACATCAGCTGGCTAATTTTAAAACTCCTCAACAGAATAGTCGTTCTGAGAGAAAGAATCGCCACATCCTTGACTTAGCCAGAGCAATCTGCATTGGCATGAATGTTCCCCAGTCATTTTGGGGAGATGCAGTTCTTACCGCTGTTTACATCATTAATAAGACTCCTTCTAGGATTCTTAACTTTGCAGCCCCACTCTCAATCTTACATCCCAATTCATCTCTATTTTTGATTCCTCCACGAGTCTTCGGGTGTGTGTGCTTTGTTTAGCAGTTGGGGCAAACTCGTACAAAGCTTGACCCCAAGGCTTTGAAGTGTGTTTTTGGGCTATTCTCACTCTCAAAAAGGTTATAGGTGTTACCATCCTGCCAGTCGTCGGCGGTTTATATCCATGGATGTTTCTTTCTTTGAGCATACACCATACTATAGTGGTTCAGTTGGTTCTCAGAGTGAATGGTTCCCATTGAATATTATGGATGATCACCTTCTTCCGTCTTCAACTCCTCTACCATTACCTGTTTCTTCTTCTATAATTCCTCCTCGTGATACCCCTCCAGCAGGGTTAATTGTTCCTTTTTCACAGGTTTATAATCGGAGACAACAGGTACAAGCTTCTACTCCCACGATCGACTGCCCTGTTCCTTCGGCACCAGCTCCGCCTTCTCAAGCTGTTGTTTCGCTTGATGATCGCCCCATTGCTCTTCGAAAGGATAAACGTTCTTGTACTTACCCTATTTCTAATTTTGTTTCTGATTACGCTCTCTCACCCTCCTATCGGAGTTTTCTTGTTTCTGTTGCCTCGGTTCCTGTTCCTTCCAGTGTTGCAGATGCGCTAGCACAACCTCAATGGCGTGATGCTATGACAGAAGAACTACAAGCACTTGAGAAAAATCAGACTTGGGACATGGTTCCGCTTCATATTGGACGAAAGGTTGTGGGTTGTCGTTGGGTGTTTACAGTCAAGCATAATCCAGATGGGTCAGTTGCTCGTTACAAGGCCCGATTGGTTGCCAAGGGTTATGCTCAGACTTATAGCATAGATTATCAAGAGACTTTTGCCCCTGTTGCCAAGATGAATACCATCCGTGTATTATTTTCCATTGCTGCAATTCAATCTTGGCCTCTATTTCAGTTAGATGTCAAGAATGCCTTTCTTAATGGTGATTGGCAGGAGGAGGTGTACATGGTTCCTCCTCCGGGCTTTCGTTCAACTGCTCATTCTGGTATGGTATGTCGTCTTCGTCGTTCTCTATATGGCCTCAAGCAGTCTCCTCGAGCTTGGTCTGATCGCTTTGGCACTGCTATGCTCAAGTCTGGTTTCCATCAAAGTGCAGCTGATCATACCTTATTTTTACGTCATTCAGGCGGTAAGACAGTTGCTCTCATTGTGTATGTCGATGATATTATTCTTACCGGCGATGATACTACCGGAATTAATGAGGTTAAGAGCTATCTTGGCCGTCAGTTTGAGATTAAGGATCTTGGTCCCCTACGATACTTCTTGGGCATTGAGGTGGCTCGCTCTAAGACTGGCATTTTCATCTCTCAACACAAGTATGTTCTTGACTTGCTTTCTGCTTCTGGTCAGCTTAGCGCTCGTCCTGCTGATACTCCGATTGAGCAGAATCATCGGTTGGCTGATTCTGAGGGGGAGTTGTTGTCAGATATTGGTTAGTATCAACGAATTGTCGAGAAGCTCATCTATTTATCCATGACTCGACCTGACATTGCTTATGCCATGAGTGTCGTGAGTCAATTCATGCACTCTCCTCGTGCCCCACACCTTGATGCAGCTATTCGGATTCTTCGCTACTTAAAAGGGTGTCCAGGCCGTAGTATTTTGTTTGCTAATCATGGTCACTTACGTGTTGAGGCTTGGACAGATGCTGATTATGCAGGTTCAATTTCAGATAGGAGGTCTACTTCAGGTTATTGTACCACTATTGGTGGTAACTTGGTTACTTGGCGCAGTAAGAAGCAGGATGTTGTCTCTCGATCTACTGCAGAGGCAGAGTATAGGGCTATGGCTCTTAGGGTAGATGAGTTGCTTTGGCTGAAAACCTTGATGACAGACTTGTGCCTTCCAGTGTCGCTTCCATTCTCACTCTACTGCGACAACAAGTCTGCCATTAGCATAGCAACAAATCCCGTTCAACATGACAGGACTAAGCATATAGAGGTGGACCATCACTTCATTCGAGAGAAGATCATCTCTGGTCAAATTTGCACTCCATTTGTCACAAGCTCTCAGCAGCTTGCAGACATTCTTACAAAGGGCGTCAGCAAGATTGTGTTTGAGAATGCATTGTCCAAGTTGGGCGTTTCAGATATCCACGCACCAACTTGAGGGGGAGTGTTAGCATTTATGATACCAAGATTTATGGTATAACTTACCATAATAGCCGAGATATGATAGGCCCAAATCATGGGATGTGATTTACCATATTATCTATGAGATATGATAGCCAAAAATCATGTATTTGACTTTATTTACGCATATGTCTAGGCATAGAATATGCAATGATTTGATTTAGTTTCCTTTCTTGTAATATGAGCATGTGCTCATTTTATCTATAAATACTAGAGCTGTGAATGGGTAATTCATCTCATTCAAGCATTTACGCAATTCTCTCTTTTCTCTTCTTTTTATATATTTCTACTCTAATATACTTTTTATTTATCAAAAAACAAAAAACAAAAAAAACAAGTCAGAATAATTGATCACAAGAACGTCCCTTATATAGGGAGAAAAAAGAGGAAAAAAATATTTAATAAACCCATAAAACCCTATTGATCTAAGTGAAAGAAACCCTAAATTATTCAAATTAACCCAAATTAAAATTAAAGAATTCTCTCTCTTAATAAAGAAACCCTAATAAGTGAGAAGCAAGTCTGACACATGGACTTCCTGTTCACCATCATTATATTTTTCACCTCTTAACATAATTTTAGTTCCAATTCCAGACCAACAGAACTTTGACATAGTTTCACTGCTCTGATTAAGATCTTTGCACACCATATTTTCTACATAATCCTAGCTGTAAACAGTTATTGAGCCCTGTAATCCTTAAGATTTAAGGAGCATAAAATCAAATGAAATATGGTATGATACACACTGGTTTATAAAGTGGCTTGGGAAAATCATCTTCATGTTTCTACAGTACATCCTAAAGTTAAAAGACTGCAAAACAATTAGGAAAAAAAAAATGCAAAACCTCTGTGCAAGAAAATATCCTCAACATAAACTGAAGGCTTGCTGTTGCGTTGATGAAACTTATTTAGTTCATGAGACGTCTCAATGGGAAGCAAACTAAGTAAAACCAACAAAGAATGATGTTTACATGCAAACAAGTATGTGTTACCTTGATATTACTTTGTAGTAGCAATTCCATGCGGCAAAGCTGTATGGATGCTGATTAACAATGTACCTTGCACAGTCCCACCCATGCGTAGGATCAGTAGTATTGTATGCCATTTCTGTAGGATATGAAATATAACAGTGCTTTAAATTGCTGCAATAGTCTCTATCTTTTAGTTCATAAGCAAGAAGATGCCTTTAAAGAAGGTTTAAGAAATTCAAATTGGAAATTCTTATTAACAAACATTATAGCGTTTCGGTGGAGGAGGAACAGATTTAAAAGAATCTAAAATAAGTTCATGACTTACGAGCTCCAAGGGATCGAAGTTCCTCTTTCTTCTCCACAACAAGTGTGTTGTACGCCAATTTCAAGGTGAGATTGATAATCTCTAATGCTTCCCAATATCTTTGTGAGAATGCCAATGCCTTGCATAACTGTGAACAATAAAATGAAGTAAACTTGTTCAGCCTAATTGCAAATGTAACAGGGAAAAAGGTAAGGACACCAGAAAAAATACAAGAATTCTATAGCAGTTATGATCTCAATTCTCAACTGAGAATTTTTTTTTGAGAAAATCCAATTAAAACAGAGACATAAAGGGAAAATGATGCCATCCAAAGATATAGAAAAAATAAAAGAAAAAAGAAGAGTTGACAAAAAGATCTACCGAAGAGCATTTACATTACAGGCACTGAAAAAACAAAAAAATAAAGCCAGATATACTAACATCAATAATGAGACAATAATGCTCCTCGTCTTTCAGGAGATTAGGCAAGGGAATCTTCTTCAGCATTTGCTGCTGATGACATTAAAGATCACATAAAACAT
Source organism: Cornus florida (assembly GCF_030987335.1). NCBI lineage: Eukaryota > Viridiplantae > Streptophyta > Magnoliopsida > Cornales > Cornaceae > Cornus > Cornus florida. The sequence continues at coordinate 53,501,851 of NW_026775579.1, read as the reverse complement.
GCAAGCCAGATGGGTCAAAATCCTAGAATTGTGTCCGTGATTTGACTTTTCATTCATGACATATGACAAAAAGTTTTTACCGGCGAATCATCATCTGAATCGTCACTTTTCCAATTAATTCCAGCAACCAATGCTGCAGCTTTTCTTGCTTCCTTTAATGTTGCCTTCTTTTGAAGCAATTTCTTTGCTCTGGCAGCTTTCGACCTATATGAAGGATAAATTATGAAGCAGATAACTTATTACTCTATTCCAATGGAACATAATTTAGAGAAGAATGATGTAAAGATGACCATGGAGATGCTACATTGCATAGATGACCATCAACACCATCTTCAGAATGATAACTGTTATGACAAATGCAACGAACCCAAGATAAAACCAAGAATCACGGCAGAAACGTAAACACACCACACAAAAAACACAAAGATTTATACGTTGTTCAACAATAGCCTACGTCCATGGTTGGGATCGGGCGAAAGTCTTCACCATGTATAAAATCGGAGTTTACAAGTTTTCAGCCCCTCACTCTGCTTCTGTACGAATTTCAGAGCCTCTCTCTTCCACCACTCCAAACCCTAAGCGCCTTTATATATCGGGATACAAGAGACTAATTAGGGTCCACGACCAATGAGCAAAAAAAACAGGTCAAAAATTTTCCCTTGGGCCCACACAAAGCTCATCCATCGGGTCATAAACGGGTCGCACCAAATTCGAGCCACAACATCACAATAACACTGGTAAATTCAGGGGTAACATACCAATAAAAATAAAATTTTCATTCAAAGCTAACGCCACCAATATGTAAAGTTGTATGACGCTTTCTAATGTGTGGTATAAATGAACATGAAAAAGACAAACTTTATGAGGATAAAGAAAAAAACTAATAAGAGAAATAAAACACGGGAGGATGGCCAAAACTAACATGGAATGAAGTTATTAAAAATGACTTTAAAACACTAAATATTAGAGGATACATGGTACATAATAGAATAGAATGGAGAAAGAGAATCCATGTGGCCGACCCCATTCATTTGGGAAAAAGGCAAGGATGATGATGATGATGAGATATAAAGCATGCAAAATCCAAGATGATCTCATGCACTAAAAACCAACTTGATGTTCACTAGTTCTACCACCCGGTTTGGATGAATAAAACAAAGGAATCTTTTCTAAAAGGGCAACAACTGCTGTTCACTCTTCCCATCACATCCAGATCTAGAAGCATTTTTCCTAGTATTCCTGTTGCCCAAAAGAGAAATTTAATTGACTTAAGCTTACCATTTCAGGAACAGCAAACAAACTTCAAATTTAAATAACCCACTTATTTTACCATTTCAGGAACAGCAAATAAAGTTCAAATCTACATAATCCAATCAATATATTTGAGATGCCAGAACCTAAATTGTTGAAACGATTAGAATGTCTCCAACATCTTGAGTTGTTCTTAAAGCTTACAGAATTTGACAAACTGAAGAAAAGACATTACGAAACTCAGTTTCTTGTCTTACTTTTTTTGTGTTCATCAAATTAATATTCCTAGATTCGGCAGAATGAAATCAGTATGTTCTAATCATTTGTGATCATATTGAAACTTTTAACCTGCATGTTATAAAATAGTATAGCTGAGTGCACAATAGCTCCAATGCATTTCCTATAGTTTTTATCCACACAAGGATTGTTTCAATTATATGTTTCTTACAAAATTTTACACATTCAAAAAATCTCACGAGTGTTTTAGAAGCAAGGATGAACTTGGACTTCATCAAATAAGACACTTTTCAAGGCACCATTCTTGGTTTGCATCAGTTTTCTAGGATATCTAAAGCATTATATTTATCGTATTACTGCATTTCAGCCATTACTGAATTGTGTCGCCAATAATGTGTTGTATCAGCACACAGAAAAACATAATTCCACCATATGTCAAACAGGCAGTATAATTAACACATGTATCAATACTGCTAATTACCCCTAGTACAGTTCATTGCATATGACTATGGAGTGGAGCATTCGCAATGTGAACAAGGCCATGTTTTCAAGAGGGGAAAGAGTGGAGGTGAAATAAAAGATCATAAGCATATGAATTCCTGGATATAAAATGACAATTAAAGAAAATTAATGCAGAACGTAATACTCACAGATCTGACGTTGATGCTACAGGCCTGAAACCGTGAAATACATTATCGACTTGGTGATCGTCTAATACCTTCACTCTTTCAAAAAGGACACTTCTCGAGAGCCTCTTCCTCACTCCAACCTAAAACAAAAATCAAGCAACAGAAGACATATGAGGTATGGGCCATTTGCCACTAGGTCAAATGGTACTGGAGTACGGATTTGAACATGTATTATACATATGCACAGAAAATCAATTTCCAACACAAGATACAAATTTCAACTGTATTTCTCAATGCTGCAAACTTCTAATGATTAATGTTCATAGAGGTCTTAACCAGATAATTTTGCTGCCTATTTACCTATCACTGCGTCCTCTCTGTGCAACCGGAAAATTTAAAATTTTGTAGTGAGGATTGCCGTAGAGATGATTAGAGCACTATGTTTTGTTTAGAAGAAGCTGTCAAGCAAGTATAGGCATTATAAGGGTTGTCAGGGGCGGAGGGAGGGGTGGGCAAGGGGGGGCCTGGCCCCTTCCCCACCAAAATTTTCTCAAAAATTATTAATGCTACTAATTTACGATTCTTAATGGTAATTTTGAATAGAAAAATTAAAGTTGGCCCCCTCAAATTATTTAATCCCCCAAATTTTCTCAAAACTATATTATTGCTACTAATATATGATATTAATGCTACTAATTTATGATTATTTATGGTGATTTTGTATAGAAAAATTGAAGTTGATCTCCTCAAAAATTTTCTTCAATTTTTTTTTATGGTTATTGTTAACAACCATCTACTCCAAAAACTTAAGCTGTTAGAGAGGGAGTAAATTAAATACATAAATCCTTCAACACGCCCCCTCACGAGTGGCCTTCTTTTGGTCCAACACGTGTTTTTCAACTTTTTATGGTGACGGTGAGGTTTTGAACTCGAGACTTTTGGCTCTGATACCATGTTAACAACCATCTACTTCAAAAGCTTGAGCTGTTTGAGAGGGTGTAACTTAAATATATAAATCCTTCAACAGTTATTAAAGGTGGTTTGAATGAACCTTTTTAGTGGCGCTTTTACAAATTTAAATCTAGTAAAACATCTATTAATTATTATTGTAATCCTTAATAGCTACAACATAAATATTACAACTCTATTCACACACATATATATGTATGTAACTTATATATATATATATATATATATATATATATATATATATATATTATGATGTTATGGCCCGAATTTGGTGCCAGGTCGCGTTGCGACCCAACGACACGTTGGAAAGCTCTGGGGGTTCGGGGCTTGGCCTCGAGGAAAATTTTTGACCCGTTTTTGCTCATGGGTCGTGGACCCTAATTAGTACTCTCTTGTAGCCCGATATATAAGGGCGTTTAGGGTTAACTGTTGAAAACAAGAGAAGAACAAGCAGAAGATAAAATAAATAGAAAGAGACTAGGAATTTTCCAAGCAGCGAGTCTCCATGGAGTATTTGTCTGCGTAAGAATGGCACTGCTAAAGGGAAAGGATCTGAATTGACTTGGTTTCGTAGGAGATAAGAGGTTGAAAGATTGATGGAATATCATAAAGCTGTTGGAAATTTTTCCATGGCAAATCTTGGTGTATTGGGAGTTAAATATATAACATTTAAGGTGGGAAAGTGTTAGCATTGTGGCATTTTACATTTAAGTCAAATTCAAGCAAACAAAAGGCTGATTGAAATAGAAAATTCTTCTTGGAAGAAAAACAAGAAATAGACTGGTAGGCATCAATATCAACATTTTGTGAACTTATTTTATTCACGTAGATCCCTGAGAGACTACCATCCAACCTTCTGTCCAAATAAGCATGACAGGTCTTATATTCGTCCAATAAAACTTCTTTTGAATTTTTTTGATAGGAGACATTGAATTTATAATGTTTCCAAGGACCTCCACTACCAGACCACCTCACCAATCCTTTATGCTCCGTTCGGTAGGAAAGAAAAAAATTGGATGGAAGGAAGAGAAAAAGAGATGGATGAAACATCCCTAGGGAAGAGATTGTGTATTTCTTTCTTTTTGTTCGGTTGGATAGAAGAGAAGAGAATAAGCTTATAATTTCCTGTGTTCGTTAAGAGAGAAGGAAAGAGAAAGTTTTAATTATTTTTACCATTATATCTAATAATATTTATAATATTGTAATTTATAGAGGATAGTACTGTAATTTAAAACTTGTATAATTTAGGATAGTATTTAATTTAAATGCTGCCGCCTTACCAGGAGAGAACAAACAATTGTTGTCTAAAGCAAGAGAGAAATAAACGAAGAAGGAAAAGAATGCTAGAACAAGGAGGAAAACAAACAAGCAAACAATCGTTGCTGCTAATCTATTTAAAAATAATATTAATCACCCCCTCGCCAATACCCTAGCCACCCTTTATATAGAGCCTTTAAGCAATCCTAGCCATGATTGGCTTAATTACAATAAAGAAAAGTATCTAAAAATCAAAAAATTACAGAAATCAGAAAAGCTTTCAAAATCAGAACATGGAAAGCTTCCAAAAATCAGAATATGGGAATTTCCAAAAATTCATAAAGATGCCAGCATAAAATTAGGGATTTTATTTTGCCACTGCATCAGTCCCCCCAGGTTGGAAATAACTTGTCCTCGAGTTTGGATCACATGGCTCATCGTATATTAGTATGAACAAGATTTCATACCAATGAAGACTTGATCTTAATGCTACAAAATCTTGCTTCACTTTTTTCTTTTTCTTTTTTTTTTTGTTGGTCTGATTGTATTGTTCGAGCAAATATGAAGTTCACCTTGCCTCCACCTTTAAGTGGACAATCAAGCCATTTTGTATCCAAGGGACATGCTACAATGATCACTTCGTGGTGAACTTTCATACTCAGATAACTATGAGCTCAGTCCTCATATTTCCAAACCTCGAGGTGCATGATATCATCCTCAAAATAGTTAGTAAGGGGAGCACGAAGCATTGCACCAAAGTCAATCTCAGCCAAACAAGTCCTGTTTGCCACAAAATCATTCCATACATTGCCAAGAGAACCTTCAGAATACGATACCAAAGTATCTTCACTAGCACATTCTGGAGTAATAACTTCTTCAGTTCTTCATCAACAATTGACTCACATAATGATCCTTCACAAACTTGATGCCTATACTTCTCCACTCCATCTTGGACATGGAATTTGAAAATTTCTTCGATCCGTTCATCAGCTAATCCATGTTGTTCATTGTCAATAGCAAACATCTTGTCACCATCCTCTTCTTTTGCCGTATCGAACTCCTTAACTTCATCATCCTCATGTTTCGGAAGCAAAGCTGTTGCCGCCTTACCAAGAGGAGATGATGAAATTGTCTTCACAACAATTTTGAAACGAAATAGAAGGACAATGCATGAGAAAAGAAGAAATTGCAAAGCAAACTTTATTTGCTGTAAAAAAAATAATAATCTCTTCAACTAAACTGTCAACCCTAGCAATTACAAGGCTTTATATAGAGTTTCTTCCTCCCAATCCTAGCCTTATATTAGCCAACTACCAAATAGAAAATAAAATCAAAATAGGAAAGCTGTTGAAAATCAGAAAACTATTCTAAAAGGAAAGTTGATTAAAATCATAAAACTACTCAAAATAAGGAAACTTTCAAAATATGGAAAGTTTCTGAAAAACACAAATTGCACTTGCAGAAATTTGAAATTCTGCCTGCATCAGTCTCCCCGGGTTGGAAAGAACTTGCCCTCGAGTTTGAAGCAATTTTTCACGATCAATCAAAAATCCGAGCATGGTTTTCCATCCCTTCTTTCTTCTTTTCTGAACTCGAATCAAACACGTTAATCGTCTTATACTAACAAAGAATACACTAACATAATTAACATGGATTTTTCTAGATGTCCTTTGAAATTGTGTAGGTTTGCAAAACTCGGTGGAACATGTATCTTAAAGTACAAGTGTAATCAACTTTCATTTTTCTTCCAACAATTGCCTAGCAGTTGTAGTACTCTCCAAGAATTCATCCCAAATTATGTCATAAAAGTAAAATCCATTATTTTTCATCTCCATGGATCCAAATCGTCAAGATCAACCACGCATACTTCATCTTGAGATCCTTCTTTTGTAGCTTCCTTATCATCCTCATGTTTCAGGATCAATAGTAACTTTTGCATAACCAAGAATTCACCTATATCACCATATATGATTTCATCCTCTTCCTCCCGGTAATCATCATATTTTGGCTTGACCAGTGGGGTTGCATCATCTTCCTCGATCAAAAGTTGTTTTTCTTCTCCAACAAGATTTCCGACAAATTCAGGAATTTCCTCCATAAAGCCACCATTCCAACGCCATTCATCAAGTGGAATAGGTGTTGGTCTAGATGTTGTGCTACTGCAAAAAGGATTGAAAAAATCCTCTTCAAGATTGTCCTCATGAAAATCAGAAATCTGAAAATTGATATATGTCAGCCAACAACGATCAGTCCGCTCGTCAAGTGATCTACAGCGACGCGAAAAATAGAATGAATTTTTCGCAATAGTCTCGATATCTGACACATCATCATCCATCGACAACACGTTGACCCAATAATTAAGTCAACAACTCAACTTGTCTCTACTCTCTCTCACTTTCGTGTTGCTTGGGTAGCCAGATTCTGCATCCTACGATTTCCTCCTCTCGATTGATGTCTTGGAGGCATGATTGAGCAGTCGGAAAGCCGAAACCTAAGCTCTGATACCAAACTGATGCCACCTAACCAAGAGGAGACGATGAAATTGATGCAGGCAGAATTTCAAATTTCTACAACTGGAATTTGTGTTTTTCAAAAACTTTCCATATTTTGAAAAGTTTCCTTATTTTGTGTAGCTTTCTGATTTTCAGTAGCTTTCTTTTTTGAGTAGTTTTCTGATTTTCAACAGCTTTCCTATTTTGATTCTATTTTATATTTGGTACTTAGCTAATATAAGGCTAGGATTGGGGAGGAAGAAACTCTATATAAAACATTGTAATTGCTAGGGTTTACAGTTTTAGTTGAAGAGATTATTTTATTTTTACAGCAAATAACGTTTGCTTTGCAATTCTTTGCAATTTATCATTTTCTCTTGCTTTTGTTCTTTATTTCGTTTCAATATTGTTGTGAAGACGATTTAATCGTATGCTCTTGGTAAGGCGGCATCAGTTTGGTTCTTGGGTCAGCGTGATGTTTAACCCGCTGGTTGATAACTAATGCCGCCTTACCAAGAGGATACGATTAAATCGTCTTCACAGCAATATTGAAAACGAAATAAAGAACAAAAGCAAGAGAAAAGGATAAATTGCAAAGCAAACTTTATTTGCTGTAAAAAGAAAATAATTTCTTCAACTAAAATTGTAAGCCCTAGCATTTACAAGGCTTTATATAGAGTTTCCTAATCCCCAATCCTAGCCTTATATTAGCTAACTACCAAATATAAAATAGAATCAAAATAGGAAAGCTGTTGAAAATTAGAAAACTAGTCAAAAAGGAAAGCTGATGAAAATCATAAAACTATTCAAAATAAGGGAACTTTTTAAAATATGGAAAGTTTCTTAAAAACACAAATTCCACTTGCAGAAATTTGAAATTCTGCGTGCATCAAGCTCCCTGTGTTGGAAAAAACTCGCCCTCGAGTTTGGAGGAATTTTCCACAATCAATCAAAAATTCGAGCATAGTTTTCCATCCCTTCTTTCTTCTTTTCCAAACTCGAATCAAATATGTTAATCTTCTTATACTAACAAAGAATACACTCGCATAATAAACATGGATTTTTCTAGAGCTCCTTTGAAATTGGGTAGGTTTGCAAAACTCGGTGGAACATGTATCTTGAAGTACAAGTGTAATCAGTACAAGTGTATTCAACTTTAATTTTTCTTCCAACAATCGCCTAGCAGTTGTAATACGCTCAAAGAATTCATCCCAAAGTATGTCATAAAAGTGAAATTCATTATTTTTCATCATCCAAAAGCTTCATCATCAACCACATATCCTTCATTATGAGATTCTTCTTTTGTAACTTCCTTATCAAAGATCACTAATTCATCCCAATCCATAGATATTTTGGTTAACATATATGATAGCCACGATTTATGGAATGACTTACCATATTAGCATAGATTTGATTATGCATATGTTAGCATATATGATAGCCATGATTTATGGAATGACTTACCATATTAGCAGAGATTTGATTTAGTTTCTTTTCTTGTAATATGAGCATATGCTCTTATTTTATCTATAAATACTAAAGATGTGAATGAGTGATTGATATCATTCAAGCCTTTACATATTATAAATCTTATTCAAGCCTTTACACAATTCTCTCCTTTTTTCTTCCTTTTATATTTCTACTTGGTATCAGAGCCAGGGTAGTCCGACTACAATGAGGGCACTGCGAGTTCGGCACCACCCATTCGAGAATGGTCTAAGGCGAGATCGCTCATCCGGGAGGTGTCGGGTAGGCAGGGTGATCCGACCTTAATGAGGGTGTTGCGAGTTTGACACCACCTATTCAAAAATGGTCTGAGGAGACATAGTTGTTTCTTTTTATGGTCTGAGGAGACATTGTTGATTATTTCATCTACATTGTTTAAACGTATGTATGAAGGGGAATGGTCTGAGGAGACATTGTTGATTCTTCCATCTACATGTTTTAAACATGTGAAGGGGAATGGTCTAAGGAGACATTGTTGGTTGTTTAAGGTTTGAGGAGACATGATTGGTTGTTTACGGTCTGAGGAGACATTATTAATTGTTTATGGACTGAGGAGACATTTTTGGTTTGTTGATCGACATTTTTAATCTAGTCAGATTTGCACTATGCAATTTGTAGATTCTGAAGAAGGGTGCTAGCAAGACCATGTTTGAAGATGCATTGTCCAAGTTGGGCGTCTCAAATATCCACTCACCAACTTGAGGGGAAGTGTAAACATATATGATAGCCACAACTTATGGAATGACTTACCATATTAGCATAGATTTTATGCATATGTTAGCATATATGATAGCCATGAAATATAGAATGACTTACCATATTAGTAAAGATTTGATTTAGTTTCCTTTATTGTAATATGAGCGTGTGCTCTTATTTTATCTATAAATACTATAGCTGTGAATGAGTGATTGATATCATTCAAGCCTTTACATATTATAAATCTTATTCAAGCCTTTACACAATTCTCTCCTTTTTCTTCTTTTTATATTTCTACTATTTTTGACTCGCGTGATTCAATGTGTGGTTCTTCATCAAAAATTGGATGCTTACTCCAGTCAACAAATGATTTGATAGTAGCTTCCTCTTCTACTTGGGGTTGTTCTTCTTTTCCACCAAAATATCCTGCAAATTTAGGAATTTCCTCCTCAAAGTAACCATCCCAACGCCTTTCGTCAAATAAAACATGCATTGTATTGCTGCAAAAAGGATTAACAAAATCCTCTTCAAGATTATCCTCGTGAAAAACAGAAATCTGAAAATTGATATATGTTGGCCAACAACGATCAATCCGCAGTCCGTTCATCAAGTGATCTATGGCGACGCGAAAAATAAAACGATTTTTTCGCAATGGTCTCAATGTCTAACACACCCTTATCCACCGAAACATTGTCATCAACCGGCAAGTTGACAACGCATTGACCCAATAGTTGCGTCAACAACTCAACTTGTCTCCGCGAAAACTCTATCTCACTTTCGTGTTGCTTGGGTAAGGGTTCAGCCAGAACCTGCATCCTACGATTTCCTCCTCTCGGTAGTTGTAGTGGAGGCATAATTGAGCAGTCAAAAAGCCGAAACCTAAGCTCTGATACCACACTGATGCCGCCTTACCAGGAGGATACGATTAAATCGTCTTTACAGCAATATTGAAACGAAATAAAGAACAAACGCAAGAGAAAAGGAAAAATTGCAAAGCAAACTTTATTTGCTGTAAAAAAATAATAATCTCTTCAACTAAAACTGTAAACCCTAGCAATTACAAGGCTTTATATAGAGTTTCTTCCTCCCCAATCCTAGCCTTATATTAGCTAACTACCAAATGTAAAATAGAATCAAAATAGGAAACATGTTGAAAATAGAAAAAAAAAAAAAACTAGTCAAAAAGGAAAGCTGATGAAAATCAGAAAACTACTCGAAATAAGGAAACTTTTCGAAATATGGAAAGTTTCTAAAAAACACAAATTCCACTTGCAAAATTTTGAAACTCTGCATGCTTCAGAAATTGTGTTCACAGCAATTTTGAAACGAAATAGAAGGACGTGCATGAGAAAAGGAGAAATTGCAAAGCAAACTTAATTTGCTGTAAAAATAATAATCTCTTCAATTAAACTATAAACCCTAGGAATTACAAGGTTTTATATAGAGTTTCTTCCTCCCCAATCCTAGCCTTATATTAGCTAACTACCAAATAGAAAATAAAATCAACATAAGAAAGCTGTTGAAAATCAAAAAAACTACTCAAAAAGGAAAGCTTATTAAAATCATAAAACTACTCAAAATAAGGACACTTTCAAAATATGGAAAGTTTCTGAAAAACACAAATTTCACTTGCAAAAATTTGAAATTCTGCATGCATCATTAAAACTTCTATAACAGTCCACATGTCTTCCCTCCTTTCTTCCGCCAATTTTTTGGGCGAATGAAAATTTGTAAAGGAGGAAGGATGGGTCATCATTCATATTTCCCTTTCTTTCCTTGTATCATTTCTACCGAACAAAGGAAGTTCATTCCTTCCTTCCTATTTTCTCTCCACACCTCTTCCTTCCTTCCTTCCTTCCTAACACAGCATTAAAAATTTCAACTCTCCTATGAAGTCTACAAAAATAAAACTAAAAAGAAAAAAATAATAAAATAAAATAAAATTTTTAAATCATTCACAACTAAAACGAACAAAGAACTGGATTCTTCAGTGTAAGGATTGGCAGCACAATGTCCTCAGAAGTTTGTCTATTCCGCTCTCTCAATATACTCCACCTAAGACAAAAAAAGAGCAACAAGACATGCTTGCTTTTACTTCTTCTGAACACAACAGTTCTCCAACAAATCACAAAACCAGCAACAAAACAAATCACGGAGACCTCCGTCTCAGGTGAATCAACTATGAACTTTGAAGAAGTACATTCCAAGTACTCCAACCTAGACTGACACCTAACCTAGACAACACTCAGTTACTGCCGAAACCTCAAACTTATCGCCGGTGACAACTTAGGCCTTCAAATGCTGCTTGATGGAATGCTGCATTCCGATCATTCGCCAATGTTAGAATTCAAGAAACACTTCTTCAACAATCAAAAGAATACCCAACCCAACCAAACTCAACAAAACCTTTCTTCAACTACAAGAATCCTTTTTTTGCTATTCTGCTCTATCCAATGCCATAGCCTCAATTGCATTACATGCTATCAAATATTTCCTGACCATCTCAATCCATGTTAGTTTTGGTCTTTCCCTTCCCTTAGCACTAGTCTCAATAAGGACCAAGACACTTTTTATAACTGGTGCAACTATTAGAAGGGAAAAAATATATATATATATATAAAACATGTGTTTAGAGAACTTCAAAGAACAAATGATTAAGAGCTTAAGAGAACTTAAGCATGAAGCTTTAAAATCTCAAGTAGAACATTTTTCTTTCTTCTCACTAATTCTATATTCATAATAAACAATAAAAATAAACATAAACATGTTTAATTTGGGTTTGAAAACCTTTTCAACTTCAAAAAATATATTGTATTGAAATTTGTTGGGAAAAGTTCCACGAAGTTTGATACATGTTAGGACATGCTCTGATGTACAGGTGCAAAATCAAAGTGCACTCATGCTCAAATCTCTATTTCACTTTCAAATCTAGAAAATCATTATGAAAACTTGACCTAGCTTTTCAAAGACCTTCTTGAAACACTTTAAATCAAAGTTAATGATTTTAAAACAATTTAAATGTCCTCACAAGACTCCCATATTACAACTGATTATTCATGACTGCAACACATTTGCTTGACGACATACATGACCCCTGAGACTCTTCTTTACTCAATAAAAATAAAAATTACAACTTGATATCATTTTGAAAAACAAAAGGTTGCCAACACATAACACATTGACTTAACATTTATAACCAAGGTTGAGGACCCATATTGTAAGAAAAATCAGTTATAACTCCACTTAGATTATGAATATGGATAAAATGCATAAAACCTGTATTAATCAGTAATATACTACTAGACTAAGATACCAAAAGGAAAAAGTTAGTCCTTCTCCCTCCTTTTTTTTGTAACAATAGCTACCAAAATCTATAAAGAATGGTGGAAACTTTGGGCTACTCTATTTTTTCTTCTTCTTATTCTTCTTTTCCTTTTTATTATTTTAAACGAGAACATCTTGGTTGTGATAGAAAAATAAAAGGTGTGGGGACAGTGGGTGGCAGCAAGTGCTCCATAAACCCCACAAACACTCCAGTGAAAACCAAAAACAAGGATTATAAGGGGAAATAACTTGCCACAAGACTTGTTGTGTACATGTTATTAGGGAAAAAAAATGCTCTCTTTTAAGATGTTCGGATCTATAATTACAAATTATATTAATTTCCTTGAAATTGGAAGAAGTTACTTACCACACAACTATAATCACTTTTCCACAACTACAATTGCTCAAAGCAAAATGCAAATATTCTACATTCGTACCAATCCATATATAATTCTAAAGAGAATTTTAATCAAGCTATCATACCTCAGATTCATCCCAACAGTTAATAACTATAATCTACCATACAACCAAGTCACACACTACTGCATGCTCACAAAAACGCAGAACCCCCTTCTTTGGGCGTGCATGTGTTACAAACAGAATTTCTGCTATAAAAAGTTGCATAAGATTACCTTTTGCCGAAATGTCTGAAGAAACAATGACTCGCGAACCAAGGGTAAGATAGCATCAATGAAGGCCTCTTGCAACCCTTTAGCTTTATAAATCTGACAAAGCTTTAGTTTTATTTTCCCATTAAGCCACCAAGGTACAGATTTATCAGAATTTGGGTCAAGGGTTGATTCTGTAATTTAAGCCAAAAGGTCATGAAAGAAGGTAATACAATATCTATATAAACGATACCAACAGGAATCTAGGAATTTGTATAAAAGGAAAGATACCAGAACAAGGAGGAGAAAGAACGAATATGGCTTCATCTTCTTTATCTTCGTCAAGAAGAAGCGAAGCAAGAGTTATCCGAGCATCAACATTGTCTTGAAGTGTATGTAAAGCTGAAGAGAAACTTTCATGAGCAGCATAACTTGGCAAAAGATTTTCAAAACATGCAAGCTTGTAAAGTAAAAATCATAAATTCTAAGACAACAACTAATCAATGAGCATTTCTAAATTTTGACCTGTATTATAGAGTAGGTGAATCGTATTACCAAAGAATGGTGTCAGGTGAATAGTACTTATGTTGGCAAATTTCATAGAATAGAACTGAGTCCATACTTTTGTTTTAATTTCTATTTTACTTTAGAAATGTTCAAAAGTTAGTCAATCCAAGGTCGAAGATGAAATTTACGCTACAATCAAGGGTAATTCAGTAATCTTCGTCCACAAGAGTAAATAGGTAATTCGTCACATTGATGCATTCACCAATTAGGGTTCATGCATACCATATCTAGGGTTTCTAAATTTCCGAGGTTCAATCTTATTTTGATTCCTTAAAATGTTTTAAGTTTGCATAAAAAAATGTTCTAAAACCTGCAGGAGAATTCGATTGATTGATGCATCAATCAAAGTCTTCCAGAGAGATGTCGATCGATCGATTGAGCTATTCGAAGCAGCAGTTTCCAAGTCGGTTTGAACTCTACAAACACCCTAATTTGTCTCTAATACTTGGCTGTCTATATATACCTAACACAAGAGCAGATTATACACATACAAAATAATATATTGAGAGATGATTTCTTTTGTGAGTTATTTGCATCACTCTTTTTCTTTCACATTCATCATCTCTTAGTTGGTGAGTGTGTTCATATGTGTTGACATCTGTTGTTGCGTACTCAAAAGATCAGTTCACCACTATAGTTCAATCACATCCAAACTGACGTTTGGACGACTAGTGGCTGAGACTGGATTCAATATAGAAGCAGGTGAATTAGGAGCAAGTGCTGTTGACAAGCGGAAGATCTACCAGAGACTTTTCAAGGTCAAAGTTTGGGGTCTTTTGCGTCGAGAAGGTGACTAGGGGAAGTTGCAAAATTAAGTAGAAATAAGGAAAAACATGTCAAACACACACAACAAGAACACACAGATTTTTACTTGGTTCACCCAAAACTAGGGCTACGTCCAAGGGTTGCAGGGTTGCAGGGATTTCACTGTGATGATAAAAAAACGGCACCAATACATAGAGTTCAGAATGAATAAATACCCTCGGGGCAACATAACAAGTGAGCCTTGGTGTACACTGTACAGTATTTATCAGGCTCCACACTACCCATCAGGGGATTCTTGGGGTAGCATTTCTTAACCTAGGTTGTAAACCTTCTATCTTGATAGTGAATTTGGTTTGCATGGACTAAGTCTCGTTGTATTTCCATTTTTAGGGTTTCCGCATAAAAATATACTGTTTGTTTCTTTTATTGCTTTATAATGCTGTGGATTGCATAAGATTTTTACTCTGCTAGATTCTCAAGTTAATTCTATTTTAATTTTAAAATTAGTTAAAACAGTTTGTCATTTCTACAAGACTTATTCAGCTCCCCTCTAGGTCTAGACCAGTGGACCTTGTATGAGTGCAATTTCTTTTTCGTTGATACGCCCAGCAATTTGTACTTGAATTCCTTTTGTATCTTCTAGTTCAGTTAATTCATTAGACATTTTCATTGCTTTGCGAAATGAAACTCTATTTCTATCCAAGCCTCGAGTTCCAGTCCTTCGTACTCTCAATTAGTATCAGAGAGGGTTGCTCGAAATTTACCAAGTAGGTTGTGGAAGGCCTTAAGGAAGGCAATTCCATATCTAGGCCAACCCTATTTTAAGGAAGCAACTATAGCTACTGGAAAGCTCACATAAGAATTTTCCTAAAATCTATGGATGAAAAGGACTGCTTGCTCTATTGTGGCACACAAAAGCTCCTCGTAAGTTGCTTTCTTTAAATGGTTGGCAGTTCGAGAACAGATTTATGACTAATGACAACTTATGGAAAAGGCAGCAGATCATAATTAACTAACATTGCAAACGTAGAAGGGATGAGGGATAGGTTAGCCTCTGTCTGTGCATTGTTTGCTGGCCAGGTGTTTGTGTGCTCAGTTCTCTCTTGTGCTCGGTTTTGTGTTTGTTGGGTATCGTCCAGGTCAACAAGGTATGTGCATGCCAGTGCTAAACAATAGATTAGAGAAGAGTGGCAGGCAGCTTTCTTATATCTTTGGTGAAGGATCTGGGTAGAAGGAATGGGAGAATATTTGAGTGCAATGTGGAATGTGGAGCCCACATAGCCACAACTTTCTAAAAAAATAATAATAATAATGCCAACATAGTATGCTTGAAAAATAAAGAATATAGCCAAAAATCATTAACCAAGTGTTAATATAAAAAAATTCAATTTATCGAAATAAAGTTGAATAATGAAACACACTTCAACTACGTTTTGAAATATTAAGCATGAAGTGTGAAATGGAATTTGATTGATGATGGAAGAATCAAATGGGCGTAATAAGACTTTCACCACCCCAAAAGAATTGATAGTTATTGAATAGTTTTGTTGATAAATGTATATGCATACATAAAGTTCCTCAGTAACAATATGAGGCTAATATTTTCTTCTTTTTCATATGGTAGGCTGTGAATCCTGTGATTATGAAATATGATTACACCAGAACCATTTATATTAACTCCACATACCTTTGCGGAAGTGTTCAATTGCTCGTAACCTTTCATTCAGGAATAAGTTACATTGGGCAATTTTCAAATGCAGAAAACCCTGTTGAAAGGTCACCAACACAGAAAACAGCAGCTCAGTCCTAGAAAGCAACAAATATATACAGCAAATGAAAACTTAAAACAAATAAGATTAATTGAAGGGGAAAATAAATAAATTAATAAAACTACCAAGGGAAAAAATAGAAGTGTCTCGTCATCCATCTTCAGGCACTAATTTACAGATAATCAACAACATCAGAGCTTTTTTTATGTATAATAGTTCATTTCATATTTAAGAATACAATAAAGAACCAAAAACTAACTGATCTATTGAAGTCTGTCAATTGTCATACCACAGACCTGGATTGAAGTCTAACAATATCTTTATTATAATAAGTATGATAATTTTCTATTAAAAACTGATTAACGGAGCGTTGGACAAGCTAAATCACCATTTGCACAGATCATAAAAAGACACCAAGCACATTTGAGAGGCTATTACCCAATATGATCCCTTTAAATCAAAGGCACTGAGAAGGGTGGACTAGATATATCACTAACCTTTGGTATTATATGCACATTATGGTTTCGACCATTACAATAAGCAACAGGGATTGAATATGCAGTGTATGCTGTGAACTAAAAGATTAGAAAACCATGCAGTGTATGATGTGAAATTAGTTACACAGCTAAGTGAATTTCACACCTTGAGTCAGTCCCAAAGGAATTAACACATGTTAATCAGTTTTTGTACACAAGAAAACTGAGACATCAACATAAGTGAACTGAACTATTTCGTGCCGAAATGGATCATTCTCCTGATATATTGAACTCAGGTGAAAAATTAGTATGCATAAGTATACTTGTCATACCAAATAGAAATATAAACGCAGATAGTTTCTCTTACATTGTCAGCTTCACCATTTCCTTCTAAAATCATATAGTATTTCAATGCCGATTCATAATGCCCAAGACTGATTAAGGAGTCTGCAACTGCAGTAATTAAGTTATGATTATCAAATACATTCTCCCGTTGCAAAATACTGAATATAGCCTGCACAACATTTAGCAATTATCAGAAACAGGAAATAGAAAGGACATTACTCAGTTATGGTCCTGCTACAGCAGGGTCCTAGGGAGGGAGGACTCAAGACAGACCTAACCTTTGATATTTCACAAAGTGGCTGCTCTGAGGCTCGAACTCACACCAAGGACACAGATGGTCAAGCGTTAAACCGCTAAACCAAGATATGGACCTCATCAGTAACAGGTAATACTAGTTGTAAAAACATAGACAATGCATGGTCATCATAACCCACAATGTGATCAATCTGAAAATTGTGGTTACAATAGAACTCCAGTAGTAAAAACATAGACAATACTTGCTCATTTTAATCCACATTGTGATCAATCTGAAAATTGTGGTCAATAGAACTCCAGTATCTTATTCTTCCTTCCAAAGTGTCTATAAATATCCATAATGTTTTATGACTGAGTGGAAACATAACACTAGGATCAAGAAGAAGGGTAAAAAAAACCACAGAAAAAATAGTTCATAACTCAAGACGACTCTATACACTTGCACAAAATTCAAATTGACTACAATCTCTGGCTTACAAAAGTAAAGATCAATAGCAAGTGGATATGATTGGATGGAACTCTATTGCCAATACCACCCAATGCTACATGCATGACTAAGTAACACCCAATATCTAAAGTATTATGAATTTATGACACAATAACAATGGTTTTAATCATTTATCTGAAAAGTAAAAATAACAAATGAGCCAAAACTACACATATTTTATAGAATAATCTTTCAACTTGAAAAATTTTGTTCCTAAATAAGAGAAATTTTACCATTACAAAAATACTATTAGCTATACAACAAGGACCAAATAGTCCGCTGCAATTTTCACGTAGAAAACATGGCTACAAAACACCGATCTGAGAGTTAAAAATGAAAAAAAAATTAAAAATAATAATAAAAGTGGCAGGGGTGGGGGGAGTTCTTTTATTAATTTGGTGACAAACGGATCTAGAAATAGTAACTATTTTTAAAATTGATGAGAGATGGAGAGAGGACTGGCATGCCCCCAATCATCATTAGAGGCTTTTCCTAGAAATCGGCTGGCAGCAAAGCTTGATGGTATTTCCACCATTAGAACAAAATGAAGTATTGCCAACATGAGCCCCAAATTTACTCAAATTAACAGAGCTCCAATCCTTTAAAATAGTTTTAGAAACCTAGTGTGGTAATTCTACCATACTGAACACATAACAATACTTTAAGTTACCCTATTACAACAAATATGAAATAAAGCACTCCTATAGAAATCGTGATGCTTCTCAAGCTCAATGTCTCATACTAGAACACTGAAACACTGAACCAACACAATGAAGACTGCCCTTTGTACATCAAGAAAGTTAAAAAACATAGAAGGTGGTTATTGAGTATTGGTCTCGTCAATTCAGGGTACTCGAGAGTGTGAAACGGCACAAAATAATATACTACAAAAAGTTGTGTTCATCGTTAAGCCCTAACCCAAGTTGGTGTTTAGGAACCTTTTCTCCATTAGAAAATGGGACTTCCTTAATTTGGTATCAGCAAAAAATACAGAATGAATTTTAGAATAGTCATAAATCATAAAAGACCAAAATTTGTGTTCCCTGGGAAACTAACCACATTGAATCGAAGAGAAATTTCTCATCTCTTGTTGTGGGTAGCTAACACCAATGCAGGACGACTGGATAAGCCTAGAAACCTTAAGAATCTTGATTATCTTGCAAGGGAAGATGGAACTAAAGATATATTTCAGAGAAGATCTAAGAAAGAGAGAAAGGGAAAAGTAGTACTTTAAAGAAGAAATAAGAAAAATAAAAGGAGGGATCGAGAAAGATGTACCTCGGCACCTCCCAAAATTAACAAACTGGTTATCTAGCTAAGTACTATTCAATCCCCATCATGTTCCACCTAACAGGAAAACAAAGATAAAAAATGGCTACTTATGAGTAGAGCCCTTAGCAGCTAAAGTAACTACGTTATGTCATGATAAGTGCCCTTGAGGAGCTTCATTCAATGCTGTAACCTACGAACTGAGGGGGTTAGTTGATGATTAAGTAAACCTTCTAAAAATACATTAAATACTACTCCCTCCGTCCCACAAAAAGTGTCCACCTTTCCATTTTTGGCTGTCCCAATTCAAAATCCAATGTACTATTGTTTACTATTCCCGATTTACCCTCCTTGCCTTGAAGTTATAAAAGAAATAAGACCTCATGTGGATCCACCATAGAAGGGTATATTTGAAAATTCATTCCCTACCACTATAATAAAAAATAAAATAAAAAAATAAAAAAACATTAAAAACTACACTCTTAAAAAATTAGGTTCCCGAAAAAGGGACACTTTTTGTGGGACGGAGGGAGTAAAATACTGCAACTTGACATTCAAAATTATAACAACCAACTGCAAAAGACTCTTAATCCCAAAAAGTTCTCTAACCAAAAGTGTAAAGAATTTTCTGAGGTTTAGACTGCTATAGTGGTTGCCTCTTCTCTAGAGTGAAAACTGGCTACATAATAATACACAGTATAAGAAGAATTTTACAGAAACAACAATAATTGTGCCGAAACTGAAAATACATAAAGCAAAACGAAAAGAAACTTAAACTTCGATTCCCCAAGTATTTCAGTTTGGTGATTTAATAGCACAGTTTTTTTAAAAAATAAAATTTAGAATTTTGTGTGTTCTATTACACAATTCAGTTTGTACATCCCTATCATCAATTATATTGAATAGGCAAGTATAATCCCATTATGCAGAAGTCAAACTCATTTTCATAACATTTAAGTAATGTAGTCCTCAAGTTGATGTTCACATATACATCAACCAAAACATATCATTTATTGTCAAAATGCTACACCTCAACCAAAAAATTCCACACCAAAATCCAATTTATGGTCAAAATGACATCTATGCGTTCCGTAATTAAATCTATCAAGTGTTGCGACAACTACTACACAGGGAGTGTAGTTGGCATCAATGACAAACATAACGTATAGAAAATTATCAATTTTTTTGGGCAATTATGTTTCAAAATCAATAATGTGTTTATACAATTTATACCCAAAAATAAAATAAAAATGTGTTTCGGTGTGTAAAAGCAATTATCACAAACAGCATATCCAAGAAAAACTGAACATTCAACTGAAAACATTATTCTAATAAGACATTATAGAACGCAACAAATAAAAGATTAGAGTACCCGAAAATAGAAACAAGCAATTCCAAAAGCTGCATGAGCGTCTAGCAATATTAGAAGATAAATGAAACAAACCTCTGCCCTTTCCATATGTCCAAGATGAACATAACATATTCCTTCTTTGATTCTTAAAAGTAATGGTAATTCTTTCCCAGCACACAAAACCAGTCGTGCATGCTCAATGTGCTGAAGAGCTTTGATGTGTGCATTTTCTTCCATGCATATTGCAGCTAAAAGATCAACCACACTAAAATTGGCTTCATTTGGATGATGTTTAAGATGGTACTCCAGAACACTGACAGAACGCTCATGCTGGCCACATTTTTTGTAGAACTAAAAAAGGAAAGCAATAAATAAACTAATGTCAGTACTTTCGCAACAGTTGAAGGTTTCCTATTCTGCCAGGAAAATTAACTCTGAATTGTGCCATATTTTATTTGCTGATGATCTTCTAGTAGTGTGTGAAGCATCTTTGTCTAATGCAAAAGCTTTATTTGATATATTTCAACAGTTTGCACATTTGACTGGGCTTCAGATTAATCCTGCTAAGAGCACAGTGTTATTCTTAAGGGCAGTGAGGAGGAAGAATGTTTTGTTACAGATGCTGCAATGTAGTGAAGATGAATTTCCAATTAAATATCTAGGTCTACCTTTATGTCCACAGGGTTTAAAGAAGTCCAATTGCAAAGATCTTATTGATAAAATTTCTCAAAAAATTCAGAATTGGAGCAACAAGTTACTTTCTGTAGCAGGAAGATTGGAGTTGTTGAAAACTGTGGTTAATCCAATTTTTTTGTATTGGTGTAGCTTATTTGTGGTACCTGTGGCTGTTACTAACCAAATCCAGAGACTGTGCAGGGATTTTTTATGGGGTAGTACAGAACAAGAGCATAAAATGCATCTGTTGAGTTGGAAAATGGTGACTAAAACTAAGAAGGAAGGTGGTCTGGGGCTGAGGAGACTTAAGGATTTACAGATTGTATCTAGGTGTATTCTTTGCTTGGGACTTTTTGACCAGCAAAGACAGATTATGGGTATCATGGTTTCAGCAGAAATACATTCCGCAAGCTTCATATTGGAATGTAGTTCCTCAAGCTACAAATTCAGTTGTGTGGAAATCTATGGTGGAGGTTAGAGACTTAATGTTGCAGTTTACTAGGTATCAGGTTGGGAATGGGCAACAAATTAAGGTATTTCTTGATCCTTGGTGTGGGGGATTAACTGTCTCACAACAGTTTGGTCATAGGTTGGGCAGACTGTTGGTTATGGCTAAAACAGCAACTTTACAGGCATTAATAGTTCAAGGAGGATGGGATTTGCAATTACTTCATGAAGAGGGATTACAACCTTTTAGAGATTATCTTTTGAATATTCCTATTTTGCAGAGACCTGATAAGATTTTGTGGAATGGGGGCAGTTCAGTTTCAAAAAAGCATGGAAATGTTGTACATCAGTAGAAGAATCTGTTCAGTGGCATTATTTGTGTAGGGGTAAAGCTAGACCAAGGTGGTCTACAACGGTTGTTTTTGCTATGCAGGACAAGTTGCCTTCCATGGTGAATCTGCAGAAGAGAAATATGGTTTTGGCTCCAATTTGTACTCTGTGTTTGTCTGATAGTGACGACAAAAAATCATATGTTCATTACTTGTTCATATTCACAGAAATTTTGGGTTTGGTTTGCCGAGGTCTTAGGATGGGATTCTGATTTTGGTGCTATTCATACATTGTGGGAGCTATTTCAGTGGTGTGATAAATTATATCATGGCTTCAACACATTGAAAAGTCTGTTTGCTGCTGCTATTTGGGGGCTGTGGAAAGAAAGAAATGCTAGATTACATGAAGGGCAGATTCATGAGCCTTCTGAGCTGGCTCGAACTATGCTAATGGAGGTTCTACAAGTCCATAATGTCAGGCTACAGGATGTATTGTAGTGTATGCAATACAACTAGAGACTGTTGTTATTACAGTTATATGGCTGAAGTTATTGGAGCATTGGCTTGTGTGATCTTGATCCCTATAAGGTTATTTCTAGTTAGCAGTGACTAGAAATTTTTATATAGATCTTCTTTGTTTCTAATGTCCTCTTAAGAGATGTTTATTTTAGTTCTTCTTTAAATTACTGGAGTTTGATCTAAGGTATTTTTGTTGTACTCTCCAGTAATATTCTGAGGGTATGCCCTCTGTGCGCCTGTAAATATTTATTCTTTCTTCTTGTTATACAAAACCCAATTATGAAAAAAAACAAAAACAAAAACAAAAACAAAAACAAAAAAAAAAAAAAAAAAAAAAAAAAAAAAAAAGGAGAATATATATGTGTGTGTATTGGTAAAAATGAAACAACACAAGAAGTAGCAGTTCAATTCGCATATATTCATAAAATGCAGGGCAGCTAAGCTAGCAAAAGCAATCTGCATATGCTATTACCTAATGCACAAGAAGCTAATTTAGCATTGTAAAGTCAAAATATTTTCCAAATCAATCACATGAACTGAAGCCATATCAGCTACTTGGTTTTAAAATGAAAGCTATTAAGAGACAGAGAAGGGTAAAAACCATCACTGCTGTCTTCAGTGCTTCAATATTCTCAGGGCAGAGACGTGAGATTTGCTCATATGATTCAGCAGCTTTCTGATTATCTCCCAGCTCCACATAAAGTGAAGCCCGATTGAATTTGAGACTAACATCTTCAGGATCCGCTGTTATTGCTTTGGAAAGGCAGTATCTGGCTTGTCCAGTATTGCCTTGCTCTCTACATAATTGAAATTAAAACATCAGAGGACACTTCATTCTTTCTGTTCTATAACATAGGAAGTCATATATTGCAATAATTTTATAAATAACAAGGATGGTGTTAGTTCAATACAGCAAAAAGGGTATATCCGCATATACATGCAGTAAGTCTGACCATGCAGGCATATAAAGCAAGGACAACTCTAAATGCATTGAATATCAAGATCTATGAAAAGCAGAAACGCTCTGATTTCTTAATCATGTGGGACAGGAATATCAAAATTCCATGAAATTAGTTATTTGAGCCTCTAGAAAACCATCCTTAACTAGGCATCCTCCAAAGTTATTTTGTGGTTAAACTGAAACTTGAGCCTTAGATAGCGCACACGACAAGATTCACGTAAAAATAAAATAAAAAAAATGGCTAGCCCAGTGCACAAGGCTTCAGCCATTGAAAAGTAGAATCAGATGTACACAGCCTACCTTTGCATCCAGAGAGGCCATTCTCCATTTCAAAACTGAGACCGCCAAGTCACAATGGAGCAACCTTAATGTTGCGCCAAGGCCCGTCCTCTCTCTCTCTTCTTCAAAAGTCGTGAGTTAACCTCCCTGTAAGTCTAAGAGGCATGAGTAGAAATCCTATAAAGGGATGGTTGTAATCTTGGTTGAATCAATGAACGAATGAATAATCAAACATCTTATGAAATTTCCTTGTGAGTGATTCACAAATTATGAGGGCGTGAGACCTTCTCTAGATGTGATGCCTAGACCCGTTCGTCTTATTCCATTTCTCTTTTCCTTGTTTTTTTTTTTTTTTTGATAAGTCTCTTTTCCTTGATTTTTCAACATCTATACTACCAAACCTCAAACTCCAGCCCTGATTATTTGAATTTTCAGCTGCTGCACTCTTTAATTTTCAGCTATTTGGGGCTGCTCCTAAATTCCTACATCAATGAGGCTGACCAGAACAAACATGGGATGCAAATCATGCAACATTGAGAAAAGACTTCAAATATTATATGTATTAGCAGACATAACTTGTAATAGAAAAGAGTGGAAGAAGAGGATTAAAGTGGCTAAACCATTCAATGAGGAACAAAGCAAGGATGACAATGATGACAAGATATAAAGTTCTCAATACAAACCACAAAAGGACCATGAAAGGGGGAATCTAAAGAAAACACAACTATGGAACTTGATAGAATTGAATCTCTATACCACTGAGACTTTTTAACATGTTTTAGTGAAATACTGTTGCTATATTTAGGTTAGAATATAGAGAATTCAAGTTTAAAGCAATTTGGAAGTTTAGAATTCAGTGCATAGTCAAACGAAAAAGGCCAAGTTAGCAAGCATTGAAACAATCTCATGGATTTTGTTCTGATAATTCCAGTATGGTATAGAATAAAAGAGAGTTACAGTGAAATATTTACAATCATTCGGTGTTTGTCCAACAAAATTTAGTGAAAAATGTTCATTTTGCCAGTTTACAGACTCATTAAGAATCTTTTCTAACATCTTCATTTTCTAATTTATTGGTCAAGGCTGTCAACGGCCCAGTTACTGAGAGAGGATTTAGCAATATCTTTAGTCAATTCCACTTGGGTATATCAAGTTCAAATCTCATTAACTCAATATGCACTATTATGCTTTGAGGATGTAAAATCTGAAGCAGACCAGAAAGACTACCGTGGTGAAACTGTCGATGCAAGCGGGAACACTTCACAATGTTTTTGTGTTCAAGATGTCATTTGAGGATGTAAAGGCTTTCAGGGGCATCTAGCAGCCATTCCAACTCTCACAACATCTGATTAACTCAATATGCACTAACATGCTTTGAAGCGTATCAAGAACAGCAAGCAAAGAACTCCATTTTCCAAAAAGTACAATAAGGATATTAATTTGTCATTTAAATCAACTAAAATGGTAAGGTAAAGCCGTTAATTGTAAAGGAAGGATGTGTAATTTTCAACCACATAAGATTATAATGCCTAAACGGTAGTTTTAAAATATATATATATATATGAATCAATTTATTGTTGTTGATGAACCAATTTATCCATAAATCATTGTTTCAATTATTTGATATAAATGATTAAATTAAAAAACTTCAGAAAACTCACATGGACCAGGTGACAAGAAGTTTCCATAGAGATGGATCCTTTGGTGTCAAATGTGCGGCAAGCATGTAGAAATTCAAGGCTTTCTTTCTATCACCAATTGCATTATATACAAGGCCAAGAGTATGATATGGATCAGGTGAATTTGGTGAGAGCAGAACAACTTCTTTCAACAAACATATGGCCTACATCACAAAAAATAAAAATGAAAATCAGAATAATCAGCAAAACAACATCCAAAAAGATTATAAGCTAAGATTACAAGGAAGAGGTGCTAACCTGAGAACTCACCCACAATAGTACATTCTGTTTTTTATTTTTTTTTTTTTTTATTTTTTTTTTTTTGATAAGTACCCACAATAGTACATTCAATAGAACCCAACCAAAATGCAAAAATATAACAAGACCAAACTTGAAGTAACAAGCCACCAAAGAACCCAGAACTTGACTAGCATCATTTAAACTTAATTAGAGATATAAATATTGTACTTGTACCACAGTGGAGAAGAAGGGTACAACATGAGCAGAACTCCATTCTGTCACCACGTGAACGAAGCGTATGAAAAAAATTTAGGCCTTTCTCATACCAACTGAAGCCAAAAGATACAATCACATAAAAAAATGGCTCCAAGAAAGTATAAAAATTCAAAATATAAATTCTGAACATCAATCAAAGATAACTCAAAAAACAGGGTTATGTTCTTCACAATGGCGTCAACTCCTGCAACTAGGAGGGTAAAGGCAACACATAAAGGAAACTTAGAGACTCTAAAAACTCTATCCGTAGCATCCTGGGATTAGCATTGCTGCCGATCATAGAAAAGAAACCTTCTTTGATAGCAAAGTTCTAACGCTTTGAGCTCCAAGGCAGCCATTAGATTCAGCCATATTTGTTGGGCTCTACAGCTCTAGTTATCTATAATTTTAAAAAGACGCAAAATTACTGTAATGGTAGTAGCAATACTGTTCATGCTACTTTAGCTCATGTTTTTATAGTGGGGTTGAATGGAAAAAGATAAGGGACAATCTAATTTTTGACAAGTTTTGGAGGTAATATTCAAAATACAACAAATACCAAAACGTATTGGGTGAAAAAGTCACTTAACAATGGTAATTACCAATAAGGTAATATGTACTATTTTGGTCCAAAGTGCCTTCAGCACCTTTTGAGGCTTCTTGTTCTCTCTCTATATTTTAAGTCACCATTATATACAATGTTAGATCATCGTCGAAAGGTCAAATTCCGCCATAAACATAAGCAGACGCCATCTCCATCCATCTTCCTTTCTCTCTCTACACACTCTCTCTCTATAACATGGGCCTTGCATGGGACTCCAGAAGAAGACAGAACCGCCACCATCAAAACCCATCTCTCCCTCAACCCAACCCTCCATCTTCAATCCCTCCTCCAGCACCACCCACCACCACCGCCACCATCACCATCAAAACCCATCTCTCCCTCAACCCAAACCTCCATCTTCAAACCCTCCTCCGGCACCACCCACTTTGCCACCACCGCCACCATCACCGTCACAAGCGGCATTCACCCTCAACCCATCACAGACATAGTCGTTTTTGCCACCTAAATATTGCTTCTCTTCCCTTTTTAATGTTGTTTACAACAACCCTTTTGACAATGGCTTCAATTTGGGCAGTGACGCTAATTTTCTTGCAAACCAGAGCTCGAATTCCCCTGGTTTGATGGGTTTCAATAGTTTGAGTTCTCAAACTCACATGGCCACATCGGAGTTGAATTCGAACTCTTGAGCTCCCAGCCAACCGTTTGCTGCTGATGACTGACAACAGCAATGCCATTGGTGGCATGTTTGCTCCGATTGGTTTCGAGGGGTCCGGGGATGCTCTGTTTATGCACAACAGCTGGCCTAGACCCAGTTTCCACAAGTGATTTTGAGAGAGATAAGGGTTTGTTGTTGATGGGCTTGTCGAAGAGGGTAATGGGTGTCTAAATCTGGGGTGAGATTGAAGTGCGTGGCCATGGAGGGTGATGGCTGGGTTCTTTGGATCGGTAGAGAGAATTGGAATAGATGTAGAGAGAGGGTTCTTTGGATCTGTAGAGAGAATTGGAATATATGTAGAGAGAGAGAGAGCGAGAGAGAGAATTGGAATGAAGTCTAGGGGTGTGATTCAAAGAGAAACCCTAACTTTGTGGAAACACCCAACGTTCACCAGCGTAGGATTTTAAGTTCCTCGTGACCATTTCTCCTGATGAATAACCTCGGAGTTGTGGATCTAACACGAGTTGACTCGGAATCGGTGGTCATGAACTCGTCGGTAGTCGATTCCATCTGAATCCCCATTTGTGGTTCAATCCACAACTGATGAAACTCTTTTGAACTTGTTTGGAATATGCTTGTATAATGGAGAGACTAATATAGAGAGAGAGGACAGAGAGAGTAATATGTGAAAGGAGAGAGAGAGAGAGAGAGAGAGAGAGAGAGAGAGAGAGAGAGAGAGAGAGAGAGAGAGGGAGGGAGGAAAAGAATTTGGGGTATTTTGGTTATTTGATAGGTCGAGGCCTGGAGGCAATTGGGTAATAGCTTAAAAGCGTGCCAGGGGCAATTTGGACCAAGTGTATAGATGAACAGTGAAAGTTGTCAATTACGAAATTATTTTGTGTTAACTGACTTTTTCACACAATACTATTGGAATACGGTCATCTTTTGAATATTGCCTCCAAAACTTGTCAAAAATGAAATTGTCCCAAAAGAAAATTCATACGGCCATCCTCATTCAAGAGGGATAAAGGCAAGAAAGATAATAATGATGTTTTTATAGTGAGGTTACTTTTTTTTCATGCTACTATTGCAGGGGAAAATTTTAGTTGTTTTTATCTTCCAAATGATTTTCTATTTAAGATTTAGTTAAGGTTGTGATTAGTTTATTCAAGGTTTGTGATTTCTATTTCTTAGGATTGTGGAACCTGTAAAACGCTTGTAATCGTCTTTCACATTAGTTATATTGAATTGAGAATTACAACTTTAGTGCTTGGTTTAGAAAGAGTATGAACACTTCAATTTTTTCCTTCTCTCTTCTTTTCTCATTTAATCTTGCCTTTCTTCAAGTCAACTCCCATATACCTAAGTTCTCTTCCCAAAACCACACTCAGCCAATTTCCAATTTGTTTTTCCCCAACATTGATTCACCAAACTTCCTGTATAAGTTCACCTTGTAACTAAAAAATGAGAATGAATTACAAACGACACCTGATATATTCTCGTCTTAATGGTTTGTGTAACGTTATTTAGGGGTTGTACTGCAAACTAGCAAACAAACATACAAGTTCCTGCCAGGGTGAAGAGACCATTTTCACCTTATCAACCACAAATATTAGCACCTAACCTGGCCTATTGGCAAGAAACAACAACTAAATAAAACGGTTAATACGCCTAAATCATGCTAGACAACCTTTTATACCAGTCAACTAATGCCTGGGCACACATTAATTTAACCAAGCCAAGAGACCAAATCTGAGAACTGTCTTGTATACTAAACCCCATTATATTGTCTAATTCTTTTTTTAAATAGTTACCATCATATTATCCGATTCTAAGTTGCACAAATTGATTGTTCTTAAAATAGAAACCCCAAAGCCTCATCTAATTCACACGGAATTGAATGCAGTAAAGGAGCCCCATTCTGCAGAATACCAATTCTAGTGTTTAGTGAGCTATGTTTGGAACATTCCCAATAATTAAATGTTATTTTCAGTTAAGGGTGAGTTTGAGATTTAATTCTGCAACTTCTCTTGTTTACTATTACTGCAAACCACAGACACCTAATTCCTTGTTTTATCAACAAGATGTGCAAAATAATAGTAAGTTCAGTTTAGAACTTTTAAATTTATGATCCACTGAAAGCTCTCAACCCCCCAATTGAAATGCAAAACTTGGAAACCTGAAAAAATACTGATGTTGCCAGTGGGTTCAGACATAATATGAGAACTCAACAACAATGTTTTCCACAATTTTAATAGTTTGGCATAATAAAGAATCGGAGCCTGAAGACAGTAATTAAAACCTGATTATTTTTTCTTTATAGAATTCAACAACAATGTTTTCCACAATTTTAATAGTTTGGCATAAGAAAGAATCAGAGCCTGAAGGCAGAAATTAAAACCTGATTCAAGAAAATATCACCAGAATATAACAATCAGATTAAAGGGGAATTCTATAAAGGCAAAAATAAACAAAACATAAAAACTTTTTAAAAAGGAAAAAAAAAAGCCATGAATTACAAGTTCAAAAGGCCCCCAAAAAATGTTACAAAAATTACTTAAAGTGCATGAGCAGCTAGAAGTAAAGATACAGAAATTGGCAAGAGAGAAAAATCAATTAGCAACTGCAGTAGGTAACGGAAGACCAAACTGCAAATGGCATTGTCATGCAACCAAAAAACATCTGTGAGTAGCAGGATTTGGATACAAGTAGAAGATTGTACAAGAACGGCATCAACCAAAAAGAGTTACAATAAGGAAATACATAAGAGTCTAAAAGCTTGAATATTGCACAATAGCATGAGTATAGAGTGGATTGAGACTGACCAGCATACCATACCTTAACTGACTCAGCACCCAGTGTTAATAGGGTTTTCTTAGCTTAACAAACACCATTACCCCAATGCAAGAAAGTGATCAATAATTCGACACCATACCTCTTCATAGCGGCCATGTGCATAATGAAGTGTAGCATCACCAAGCTTTTGTGACACCTCTGGACTAAGTTTATTCTTTGATCCCTTCCGCCTACCTCTCTTCTTGACCTGCATAAGGTGAAAAGAAGTTAAAAGTGTGGAGAATATAAATAAATAAAAGAGACATGTAATACATTCTATTCTTACAAGTTACAAGAAAACTGAAGATATTTCACAAAACATTCAAGCACAAAATAGTGTTGATATGTTTATGAAATCAAATCACTGTGAGATATTAAATAAGCTAGCTAGAATATTTGCACATGATATGCAAGTTTAAGTATGAAGAAAACTATAGCTATTACCAAGGGCTTAGCCCAAGTCCTCCAAGAGTTCAAGTCTCCAGTTGGAGAAATGGAAGTGTGCATGACACTGACTTACCCCGAAAAATAAAGGACTTACCCTGAAAGACAAACTAAAAAAAGGAACTATAGCCATTCAACAAATAGTTCTAACAGAAGTTTTATTAATAGGTTGCGAAACAAGTGAAGCATTTGAAGGCAGGACTAAATTTTTTTAAAAGGATATACTATACAACAGACGTGTGCATACAGAACAAAAGTACTACAGAGTAGTAAACAAAAATAAAACATGTGAACTGAAGCATTGAGAAAAAGGAGGCATTTTCTGGACAATTCAAATGAATCATTGACAGATAGATTCCACTCCCAGAATAACCCATATGTAAACCTGTGTTAAAGGTTTGACACCTAATACTTGAAGTACCTTTTGGTATATTTTGTATCATTCATAATTTCACTTAAAAGCATCCAGTTTAGAAAACTGTTCTAGGAATTCCAAAAAGAAGAGATTTAAGTACTTTTACTTCAATATAAATGAAACATCAGAAAGTAACGAAATTTGAGGAAGTGAAAGATGTGGAGCAAAAATAAGAGTTCCCAACTACTCGTATGTCATAGTCTGTCACATGTGTAGGGATATTGAGTCATGTGTTGGCAAATTCCTACACAAAGCTAGGGTTGTAAGATTGAACAAAATGTCTTGGGTCATCAACAACAAGTGAAGATGATGAAGATGAAGAATACCCAAAACGTGCAGAAAACCTCTCGAGCTCAATCTCATGTCCAGGTTAAGGTAAAATGAGATCTTATAGGACATAGGAATCTAGGTGGGGTTAATCTACTAGATAGAATTGGACCTCCCATGACTTAAGATTGATCTTTAAAAGGCTCAAAACAATGTTTAAAACAATTTTTTTCAAAATTAGAACACATAAATTAATCGAAAATTGTGATGGATAAATTGAACATATTTAAACAGATTTTTAATTTTTTTTTTTTTTTTTTTTTTTTTTTTTTTTTTTGATAAGAAAAATGTAAGGGGAACGCGTCCCAAGCTGTACAAAAACAGAATCTATGAAATCAAAGAACTCAAGAGGTCCACAATGTCCTCAAGAGAAGAAAAATCTCTCCCCCATCCCCAACAAAAAAGAGTACAAATAATAGAAAACTTCAGCACCCCAATGGAAGACTCCTTCCCATCAAAAGATCTTCTATTCCGCTCTTTCCAAAGGTTCCACCAAACGCAAAAAGGGGTCACCCTCCAGAAGTCTCTCGCCTGAGCCCCCACCCATTGGCCCCTCCAAATATCCAGCAATTCCTGAGAAGTCCGAGGCATGACCCAATGAATACCAAACAAACCAAAAATGAGACTCCAACAATCATGGGCCACAGGACAATGCAAAAGAAGATGATCCACTGACTCCCCATTAAACTTATAAAGACAACAACGATTGACAATGATATGTCTTCTCTTCCTCAAGTTGTCCAAAGTCAGAATCTTACTCCAAGCTGCAGTCCACACAAAAAAGGCCACCCTAAGAGGCGCCTT
This sequence comes from Cornus florida, assembly GCF_030987335.1. Classification (NCBI taxonomy): domain Eukaryota; kingdom Viridiplantae; phylum Streptophyta; class Magnoliopsida; order Cornales; family Cornaceae; genus Cornus; species Cornus florida. The sequence continues at coordinate 53,470,169 of NW_026775579.1, read as the reverse complement.
AGAAAGCCACACCGTCTTCCACGGGAAGGTGGTACCATGAAAACCTGTGAGGCACACAAAAAAGGACCAGACCTGGAACATCCCCTGTGAAGAAGGCACCCAAATGAGGGAATCTGCCCCAGTGCCTCCCACCTCCTGTCTATACAAGAGAGCCAACAAACCAGTGACATCATCCAACTCCCAATCCTGAAAAGATCGCCGGAATCGCACATCCCACGACAACCTTCCGTTATCAAAGCAATAGCAGTTCGCAACCATAGCATGTTTATCAACAGCAATCCTGAACAACCTTGGAAACAAAAGAGCCAAAGGCCTATCCTCGCACCAGGAGTCCTCCCAAAACCGGACATTCCTTCCATCCCGAACTCTGAATCTAATGTGTTTGGAAAAATCATCCCACCCCTTCCCAATCGCCCTCCACACCCCCCCTCCACTGGCAGACCTGACTGGCCTAGCTGACCACCCCCCTCTCTCCTCCCTAAAGCGACACGAAACAACCCTTCTCCATAATCTATGTCTTTCACTGCCGAATCTCCAAAGCCACTTGCCAAGAAGAGCACTGTTGAATGGCGCCAATCTCCTAATCCCAAGCCCTCCCAACTGATGAGGCCAGCAAACCTGCTCCCATCTGACGAGATGATACTTAAACTCCTCTCCGCGACCCCCCCAAAGGAAGTTACGTTGAAGCATCTCAAGTCTTCCAACAATAGAGGCCGGAGCCCCAAAAAAGCGAAAGAAAGTACGTTGGGAGGCTTGACAAAGTATTTTTCACTAACGTAACTTCTCTCGACCCACTCAATCACTGGGTCCCAACTTCCCACCCTCCTAACCGAGTCCCCCAGCGGCAAACCTAAATACGAGATAGGGAAGCGTTGCGTCCCACACCCTAAAACAGCAGCCAAAATGTCCACATCCTGGACCTCCCCCATAGGGACAAGCACACTCTTACCCACATTGACTTTCAACCCACAGACAGCCTGAAAACAGACCAAAACACATCTCAAATACCTCAACTGGAACACCTCTGCCTCGCAAAAAACAATAGTGTCGTCCGCAAAAAGCAGGTGAGAGATCTCCATCTGCTGAACCGAGTCAGGGCCGATCTTGAAACCCCTAATGAAACCCAAATCAACCGCCTTTCTCATCAACTTACTAAGAGCCTCCATAACAATAATAAACAGGAACGGAGAGAAAGGGTCACCCTACCTCAAACCGCGAGAGCTACCGAAAAACCTCGTAGGAGATCCATTCACCAACACCGAAAATCTGACAGTGGAAACACATGTAACAATCCATTTCCTCCATCTCTCACCAAAACCCATCCTCTCCAACAGATAAAACAGGAAATTCCAGCAAACATAATCATAGGCCTTCTCGATATCCAGCTTGCAAAGAACACTAGGAGCCCCACTGCAAAGTCTAGAATCCACACATTCACTAGTAATAAGGGCGGAATCCAGGATCTGTCTACCCCCAATGAAAGCATTCTAAGACTCAGAAATAACTCCGTCCAGCACCTCCCTCAATCTAAACGCAAGGACTTTTGCGATTAGCTTATAGATGCATCCAATCAGACTAATGGGTCTAAATTCCTTGATGTTAGAAGCGCCACCCTTCTTAGGAATGAGGGCAATAAAGGATGCATTTAGCGATTTCTCAGACCGCCCCCTGGAATGAAATTCATGAAAGGTGCCCATAACCTCGTACCGAACCACCTCCCAGCTCTCCAACAAAAATCTCATAGTAAAACCATCTGGGCCTGGAGATTTATAACCATTACAACTCTTTAGAGCCTTCAGCACCTCCTAGTAAAAAGGACTCTCCAACCCATCCCTTTCCAAGGCAGAAATAGAATCAAAGTGAAGACCATCAAGCCATGGCCTCCATCGAAGAGGCTCAGAATAAAGCCTTTGGTAGAAAGAGACTATGCCGCTTCGCACCTCCTCCTCTGTAGTTAAGATCGTACCATCCACACACATCCACCCAATGTGATTACTCCTTCTATGAGCATTAGCAGTTCTATGGAAGAACTTGGTATTCCGGTCTCCCTCTTTGAGCCACAAGGCCCGAGATTTCTAGCGCCACGAAATTTCCTCCAAAACTGCAATCTCCACACATTCTACCTGACAAGCTACTCTCCTACTGGCGATGAGATTCAGAAAGAACTCCCTCCCCTTCCAATCTATCAATCTCAGCAATATCAACCAATGCCCTATTCTTCCTCCACTCCAAACTCCCAAACACCTCCTTATTCCATCTTTTGAGATTATTTTTCAGAAGTCGAAGCTTTCCTGCAAGAATAAAACTCGACGTACCCACCACCAGGTTCTCCTCCCACCAAGGGTGCACAAATCCTTAGAAATTATCCGTTCGAAGCCACATATTCTCAAATCTGAAAGGAGTGCTATGAGAACTCAAACCTCCACAATCCAAAACCAAAGGGATGTGATCCAACGTCACCCTAGCCAACACAGCCTGAACAACATCCGAGAACTTCTCCTCCCAGTCACCGGAAATCAAAAATCTATCAAGGCGAGAAAAAGTTGGAACTTCCCTTCCACTGGACCAAGTGAAAGAAGCTCCCTCAAGAGGAAGATCAATAAGCTGATGGCCATCAATAAATTCAGAAAAGTGCATCATAGCCTGAGTCCATGGACCACATGTAGATCCCTCTGTCAGGGACCTAACCACATTAAAATCACCCGCCACACACCAAGGAAGAGACCACCTTCCCTTCACCCCACTCAACTCCTCCCACAACCCATCCCTTACATTATCATCGACCGGCACATACACCCCAGAAAAACCCCAAGTAAAACCATCCTCCTCCATCACAAAGGCACAAGACAGCGAAAATCTCCCCCTACAAGCATCCACCTTAGCCATCCATCTCCTATCCCACATAAGAAGAACACCGCCAGAAGTCCCAACAGAATCCAGCGCCTCCCACTCAACAAACCGATTACCCCACAAACTCTTCACCACACGATCAGTCATAGAATCAATCTTTGTTTCTTGAAGATATACCAAATGCACCCCCCATTTCCTCACCGCCATCTTTACCACCTTTCGCTTGCCCGAATCATTAAGACCGCGGACATTTCAAGATAAAAGTCGTAGCTTCATGAGAAAACAATCACCCCCATCACCCCCTTACCCCTCCCTCCTCCCTTACCACTACCCCTCTCTTTCTCCCCTCGAATCAACCTATCGTAGTTCACATTTCCTTAGCTCCCTTTCCCCTCTCCACGGAGAAAGGTTCTTCTTCTTCCTGCTCCTCCTCCTAGAAAATTGAATCATCTCCCCCTCACTCCCCTCTGCCGTGGCCTGAAGAATTGCTAAGGCCTGATCACGATTACCCCTGCAAGAAACACCCAACAGATCACTAATGGCCCTAATATTAGCCTTGACCCATTCATTTCCGTATCCTCCCTTTCCTGCCTGCACTCCTTGCTACCCAAATCCTCTGGATGAATAACAACCAAGGGGTCCACAACCCCCAGATTAGCATGACCCTCCTCCTTCCACACAATCAAATCAAGAGAACTGCCCTGAACCATCCTGCTCCCATCTTCCTCACCTCCCTTGGCCTCCACTGCCTCCTCAACATGTGGCAGCCAGTCCTCACCATAATCCAACACACCTTCCTAGATGAAAGGGTCCGGGTTGCAGTCAGCAGTTTGATCATCAGACGAAAGTCTGTGCTTCTGCAGTTCCTTCACCAAAAGAGAAGCTGATTCATCGCTTGGGGAAATACGGATGTCTTTGCCCACACAGACAGTCACCAAATCCGGAGGGCCCTTCAAGCAAGTCACTTGGCCACCTTTCAAAGATGAACACAGCCCTTCCGTTCCCCCCAAAAGAGGCATGGCCGGCCGACCCATCTCCTCCCCTAGTGAATCATAAAATTGAGAAAAGGAAGAAAAATCCTAACAAGTCTCAGCAATCCCAACACATAACCGGTCAAAATCCCTATCAGCAGACAAACAAACCGTCCCATCCCTTTCTGACAGCCCAACAACCCCACAATCAGAGCCAACTGTAGAACTCGGCACATCCACCGAGTCAACCTTAGGAACAGGCGACAACATCTGCTGCCTCCCATCAAGAACCTCCCCCCCTTTGCTTCTCAACATCTCACAAGAAGGAGTAGAAGAAGAGATAAAAGCTGATGAAGAGTTCCGAACCTAATAAGGATTAGACATACCTGGACACGAATGAGGAACCTGACGGGCGACCCACTTCTGTTTGTCCTTTCTGGTCCATTTCTTGCTGGGTTGCTTCGGAAAACTCCACGAGGGACCATCCTCTTGTATGGAATCACAATCACCATGCTCATCATCACCCAAAAACCTAGACTGAAGGAGATCAAATCTATTACCCGAGAGTCGGTTCTGACAACACGATCCATGCCGGAAAGTCTTCGGACAAATGCCATCCCCCTTCGTCAAACTTAAGCTCACCTTTGCCCAGTTCTACTTCTCTTTCCTCGACCAAGAACGTGAGGTCGATCTTCTCTGTAACATGTCCGAAGGAGGTTCTTGAAAAGCAAGACTGTTAGCCGCTACAGAAAATGAATTGGGCTGCCCACCTTGAACTGAAATTGACAGGCAATTATTGGGGCCCCATTTAACCGCCCTAGCCTTAGCCATTCTTGGCTTAAACTGAGCTGGCCCAGAAGAAAAAAGTGGCCCAGAGAACTTAAGACGTCCATCCCGCTTAACGGGCTTGATGAGCCGCCCCGGCCCAGAAACTGGCCTAGCCCCACCCCACTCAAGCGAAGTCCTTCCAGTCACTTTCAAGCCCACTACATAAGCCCCACTCTGGATCGGCCCTACAATGTCTTAACCAACTGAATTTGAATTCAAAGAACCCCGAGGATCACGTGACTCCACACGTGGTGGAACAGCTGTCTTCCACTCACAACGGGCGTCATTCCTCCTCTAACCACGTGTCACAGAAGCATCCTTCCCACTACCACTCGCCCTAGGCGCGTGATGGCTCAAACGTCCCTGACCTTAACGGCGGCTGTTTTGCACCTCCGCCTTTTGGAACTCCAGCTTAGATCCAAGCCCACCACCAAACCTTCAAGACAAGCGGGGAACACTAGCCGATGCCGCCGGTGGTCCTAAATCACCTTTACCGGAACTTTTACCGAAATTTACCCCAGACAACGAGACCATGGTCGGAACAATTTCTTCAGATAACAAGATTCTGAAAGCCCACCGTCCATCCTCCACAACGATATTCGTCGGAATCTCACCGCCGTCAGCCACGATGATCACAATCCTTTCCGTGTCACTCATCTCGAAAGCCTCCACATCCCGAAAACCTCCACACACATCTCCAATGGCGACGAAGAGCTTCTGGCACCAAAGATGCAACGGCAGACCATATAGAATAACTCGCCGGCAATTAAACCTCAACCTCAACCCAGAGCACCCGACCCTGTAATACCAGGGATCGATGAAAAGCTAAGCCTCACCCCAAGATTTCTTGCCCCAGTCCAGAACCTTATGAGCCTCCAACACCGACGAGAACCAGAATAGTAAAAGCCCGTCCGGCAAAGAGTTAACCCTAACCCCGCCCGAAATCAACCAAGTCTTCGTGGCCCAATCTTCAATATTCTCCAAAGACCCCACCTCTCTATCAAATCTCCCCACAAGGCAGGCCCTAAGAACACATTCTCGAGAGGAGGTGGTGAGAGAATTCACCCTAAACACATGATCCCTAGAAGAAGGGATCCGTTCCACCTCCCCTTTCAAATCCAGACGAGGAATACGAGCAACCTCTAAATAAGACAACTTCTGACAGTCAAGCGTTTTCATGAACAAATCCACAAAACAACAGACCAACAAAACCAACAAAGGAAGAGAACAAAAGAAAGAGAAGAATAGTGAGCTCGAGTGATAGATGGAGAGCTCGAACCAACTCCAGAGAGCATTGAGTGATAGGTTGATCACTCAAACTTGCTGGGAACATCACTTTAAGGAAACTGGAGGGACTTCCAACGCTCAACCTTGCCTTGGATCGATCAATCCGATCAAAACTGATTTGGAAACTTGCGAAAATCAGCATTTTAGTTGGCTTTTTTTCCTACTGGCCACCAATATAGGGCTATAGGCAGTCTAGGGTATGATTTCACATGATTAAGAAATTTTATATCTATTAGAGGGAGAAAGCTTTGATATCAACCTTGGGTTTCTAAGGGACACCATATTCTGTGTGATTGAATGCTCAAAACAAGGTGAACTATTATAGACTTAATTACTTAAAGAATTATCAACCATAACATCAAAATTGAAGATTGGAAGACTGGTAGAGGAGATCAATATAAGAGGAAGATCAAATCGCATGAGGAACGGATTTGTTGATCAACAGCAGCAGAGTTCGAGGTTAAAAATTAGAAGTAAGGTAAGGTATGAGTGACGGAAGAGGTATCCCCAAGGAAAGAGAAGGAAGGGAATGTATCCCATTCCATTGGCCTTTGCAATGCACCAAACAAGGGTAAATGCAAAGGAGAAGCAACCTAAGTTTAATTACTTAATTTCGTGTGTACAACATTTAAGGCTCATAAATGAAACAGGTCATCTCAATTATGGTCATAAGACCATAATTGGGACGTGAAGATAAAAAGTGGTTGAATTTCTCGTGAAGATTTTAATAATAGTTTAGAGCAGCCAATAAATCCCAAAAAGAAACTAATTCATATGAAAGATAAAGTCTATAATGAATTTTTTTTATAAAGATCAAGAATCGCAACTTATTCTCCAAAAGGTTTCGATTCCACGCAAGGACATGGATAATAAGTTGGGTTCATCAATGTCACTTTGCATAGTTGTCAAGGGCAATGCATAAGGAGGGTACATCTCTCTCATCTCTTTTCCTGTTCTAGGTGTTTGCCATTGTTAGTTGAACTGGAGACTTGCTTGCATTACCAAAGGTTTAGTTCTAGCAGAGCAAGGTAAACAAGCACATCACAATAGTTCGGGAGTAAATCAATGAGTATTATCCATGACAGACAATTTGTGGTGTGTCTATAGGGGATCCATTAGAAGCACTATAAATGAAAATGTGTTCTCATGTTCATGGGATGGGTATCAAGCAGCATGGATGAGGACATGCCCAGAAAAAAATACGAAGTACCTAGGTGAACGGTGAACCCAAGCTAAAAAGAGAAGAAGAAAACTCACCTGATGATGCAGGATCACCGTTTGATATTAATGTTATGCTGTCTATAATCACTTTAACAGCAGGCTAAGGATTAGATAGCTTAAGATTTTAAGGTTTCAGAATACAGAAGAGTATAATGATTTTTAGATGAAATGAGTCAGAAACTTAGGATTTATGTATTTGTTAGAAATGAGTATCTACCAAGAAGGAGAAGAAGAAGAAGAAGCATGAAAAGTAATTTTTTAACCAATCAAAGACTTTCATCAACTGAACTCTTCAGATTCAATCAGAATTCACTGCAATCTGATTTGATACAATATTCCAAATCTATATTTTGTTCAAAGCAAGCTTGGTGAATGAAAACCTAGCAAAACAAAACCAAACATTTTTACTTTATTTTTTTGGCGTGAACCATTTAATAACCAAACGGAACTCGATTTTGATGTAGCATTTTAAATCCAGCACTAAACCTATTAAAGAACAGCTCCTAAGAAGAGAACCTAAATGTTTAAGAAAATAAATAGAAGAAAAGAAAAGAGAATATAATTTTCAAAAAAAGAAAGAAAAGGAGAGAGAAGACTAGACAGTCACACCGAGGTTTGTTAGGAACACACACCTAAGGAAGGATGCATTACACATCACAAATAGGCTTTAAAAGATTTGTTTTCAATTTTTCATTCCAAGCAATAAAACAAAGCCAATACATTATTATATACAAAAGATTATAGCTAGGAGAAGGAACTTGGTGGCAAATTTATCATGGTAGCCTTCTAAACAAACGAAGTCTACTAGACCTGACCAGAAAGCACGATTAAGCTCAAAATTAGAAAGCTCGCCTTGGCAGGGGGGCCCCTTCCTCCTCACCAAAATCCAAGAAATCCAAATAGGGTTTCCAAGAGCATACCTTTTATGACTCAATAACCATCGCATTACCTAGATTCTTTTGCAAATTGTGAATCCTTGAGGTTGATGCACCCTAATCTAATTCAAGTTTTCTTTATGTTGTGGAGACGCCTTATAATCAGAAGTTTTATGCTTAAGCGAAGAAATGTTCTAGGTAGATGCATGATCTGGGACCCCCAGAATTTGTATGCAAGATGAGCCTCCAAGAGAGCCAATCAACCAAGTAACTAGGTTTTGATAATAAGGTAGGATCCCCCTGGATCTAGCGGCCAGTCAATCACTGAGCAAAGAGTAAATTTTAAAAAGACCTCATCATCAATCTAGTGACCGCCTGAACGGTGAATCACTGCTCAAAGAGCGAGCAGCTGTCAGGTTTAATAATTTGGTGGGATCCACAAATGTAGTGGCCGGTGAACTGCTTCTTCTTCCATGAAGATTCAGACAAAACCAAGCTTGGATGGATAGTTGTTTTCTTCACAATTGTTGACAAATGAACTCAGCTCTAAAAGTGATGACAAGCATATATCATACCTTCCTTGATTTTCTCCGCGTACCAAAGTTCATGGCTTCCATTATTTCTTCAAAGCTTGCTCCAACGCCATCCTCTAGCCTTGACTTCTTAGTTGGGCTTCCACTGCCATGGAAACTCGATATAGTAAGATTCTGAAGGTCCTATTCAAGTACATAAGTGCCAATTTTTACAAGACTACAACATAATTTAATGAAAATTATTTCATTTATCCAAACGTAAATAACACTTTCCTAGAAGTAGAAGCTTAATCCCCAGCTAACTCATGTAACTTGAAGAATGCAAAGAAATATATGGATTTGGGATGTAAATTTTCATCCATCGGTTAAACCATGCTAAAATTGGCCCGATTATAAGTGGGTTGACTTTGAGTGGAAAATGAGCCACTTTCTGTTCAAATTTTTAAAAATTAGGTTCATACAACACAGCATGACCAATTTGGCCTCCATAATAGAAAATGCTTAGATTTCATGAACATAAGCAGTTTAAACTAGTTTGGGCGATTAAAAACCCAACCTCACAAACCCACAACATTAGTCACATTAAACCCACCCACAAGTAAGGCTAAATTATGGGTGACACACAAACCACAAACAAAGTTTTCTTCAAATACCACTAATAACTTATGACCACAAAATCATGATACTTACATATGTGCATTCAATACTTCTAAATATGCATAGACACGAAACAAGTTTCTTACAATGAATTAATTGCATCTATACATATAGAGACAGATAACAAGAACGTGTGACAATAATATGAACAAACTATTTCTTTCTTTTTTTTCTTAGTTGATACTCACCCCTGCCAACCACCCCCCACCAAATGAATTGTTTGCACCCAGGAGGAGTCGAACCTTAGAGTCTTAAACCTGATGCTTGACAAACTATTTCTTGTAAGTAGCTATTTTGAAATTAATACTTGTAATGTGCAATTATGACATTAAGTAATTCAATGCATAAATAACATAATGGCATAAAACAAATGTAGATAGATGATTACCTGTGGGGAGGAGGAGGATGCTCAGCGAGTGCCTTTCGCTTTTTTTCAGCCAGAGCTTCGTACTCATGCTCCATACGCTCAAATTGCTCATAAGGCTGAACACCACAAGCATCGTCTTCCGTGAAAGCCAAAGGATCCATATCGCCATTGAATTCGAAAGTATAAGCACCATCCCCATCTTCATCTTCATCTTCACCTGCAATGTCGTCTCCATCTTCGTCTCTTCGGTTCAAGGCAAAATCTGAATCATTAACCTCTGCACCATCATCATCATCCAATTCACTGGTACTTCTAATTTCTCCTCCTCCTTCCATAATAAGCTTTAAAAAAAAACTGCTATGAAAGAAAAAAGTGGTAGCAGTTTATCCTTGATTGTGAAGGACTGAACAACAACAGAACATTTCTGTACCCGTCACAAGTCCACCACGAGGACCCAAACATTCAACAATGCCCTCTCTCCAAAACTGCAATTAAGAAAAAATTATGGGGTTTGTTAACTTCACAAAACCACTGTACTATAATATTTTCCCATATCACCCCTGTATTAACAAAGTCATCAAAACACCACATACCAGTTTATTCCAAACACACAATACCTCCAATTACACAACTCACCCCACAAAGGTCAACTCTTTCCTCTCTCAATAATCCAAAAGGCCTACTTCTCCATACTAATTTCTCTGGCAAAAATAATATTTAAAAGAAAGTACTAAAAAACACCACAATTCACAAAAACTGAAAGCGAATAAACAGAATAATATCCATATTAAGATGTCATGTAGATGCAATATTGCAATGCATGTACCTAATTTAGAGAGAACAACATATACCTAATTCATACTTCCTTTTCAAGACCAAATTCATACTTCATTTAGAAATTAGAGAGAACAACATATGCAATGCATGAACCTAATTCATACTTTACTTTCAAGACCAAAATTAACCATAAAAGGCAAACCCACGACGAACTGAAAGAACATCAAACAGAGTAATATCCAGATTTAAAGAGAACAACATATAGCAATGACTAAATTTGTGACAACCATGCGTAGTAAAGAAGAAATGAGACAAACCCACAAACTGGAAATAGATAAATACACACACAATTACACATGCATATGCATATATATATATATATATATATATATATATACTCACGCGCTCTGTTTGTAACATGGAGAGAAAGAATTCACTTACGTTTTGAGACATGAATGAACTGATCTGAGCTCAATTAAAGTCCATTGATTCTCGGTATTGACAAAATGTGTTTGAATTTTGAGCTTAGCTTCTTGTTTTTCTTCGTATGTGTGTGTATTTGCAATTTTGCAGAGAAAAATAGAGAGAAAAACCTGTAAGAGAGCGCTCCTTATATAAAGTGACATCTGGAATAGTACAAAAATATTTTCGGAAAGCTAGTGGACTACAGTACTAAAATATTCAGATAAAAAAATCCTAAATTACGTCTTCCTACGCTGACCAATTGCAAAAAAACCAAAAAAAAAAAAAATTACATCCCATAAATGTGTGAGATCCCCAAATAATTGATGTCATCCATGTATCACATTTGAGTCTTACAGTGGAAACTCCATTTGAGTCACAATGGAAGCTAAAATCCAAGCCTATATAAGGCCACGTGTACGTACCATTTGGAGACACTTGAATTAAAAAACATTTTCTCTCTCTTTTTCGTGTTCTCCTTGTGCGAAAGTTTCTCTAATATTACTTTACATATATACATACATATTTATTTATTACACGTTATCAGCACGAAATTTTATTAATTGAGAAAAAAATTCTATTTTTCTTTCTCACTTCAAAGGGTAAGAAAAATAATTATTTATATTAAACTGTTGTTGTTCAAGTCTCACATAAAATTAAAATTGTTGAGCCTGCAGTCTCGCAAATACTTATTTATTTATTTATATTATCATATTTTTGTCTATTCTTTATAGAAAAGTAAATTGCTAAGCCCGAAGTCTCGTAAATACTAAATTATTTAATTTGCAAACTCGAAGTTTTGCATATATTAATATACTCTTTGTGAACCTGAAGTTTTACGAATATTTGGTACTCTTTGCGAACTCGAAGTTTCGCAAAATTTGTTGGCCTAAAGTCCAGATGAATCTAAAATTCTTTGACCTAGAGTCATTTACACTGAGTACCCTTACAAACCTGAAGTTTTGCAAAACGTAGAAATATATATTATATGTGTCTTTTAGTGTAAATATATTTTGTCTTTTTGCCATTGTTTTGTTTACTGAAAGCACATGATTAACTTTTTGACATTGTGTAGTATATTTATTAACAATTCATATTATATTTGCTAAATATCTAGTTACAATCTTTTACATGTTACTTCATGTACATTACTATACATATAAATTGGCTCAGATTTGAGTACGTAAAAGAAAAAAAAAAATTTAATTACCACAAGATTCGAACCGTGGCCCTTTTATACGCAAGTTGAGTTAATGAGCCACCAAGCCACTTGTTCTGTTGTGATTATAAATTGACTATTATTTATATATATGGTATCACCACTATGCAAATCATATTATAATGACTGCAGTATTTTTATAATCTCAAATTGATTATTCTTTTAATAAAATAATTCTAACTATGTTATTTTATCATTTATAGTTCATAATGTCAAATCTTACCAAGCTTAAATTTGTGGCACTTGATATCTCGGGCAAAAACTACTTGTCATGGATCCTTGACGCCGAGATCCACTTGGATGCCATGAATCTCGGAGAGATAATTAAGGAAGAAAATAATGCGTCTCTGCAGAACCGCGCGAAAACTATAATCTTTCTTCGCCATCACCTCCATGAGGAATTAAAAACAGAGTATATCACGGTTAAGGATCCACTTACACTGTGAAAAAATTTGAAAGAACGATATGAGCATCAGAAAACTGTGATCCTTCCAAAAGCCTGCTATGACTGGATCCACCTGCGATTGCAGGATTTTAAAAGTGTAAGTGAATACAATTCAGCCTTGTTTAAAATCAGCTCATAATTAAAATTATGTGGAGAAAAAATTACTGATGAGTGGTGATGATACGTTAGAAAAAACATACTCCACATTTCATGCCTCAAATGTGCTCCTGCAGCAGCAATATAGAGAGCGCAGATTTACCAAATATTCTGAGCTGATTTATTGTTTGTTGGTAGTTGAACAGAATAATGAGTTTTTGATGAAAAACCACCAGTCCCATCCAACTGGATCTGTACTATTCCAAGAAGCGAATGTGTTCTCATTTCACAATCATGGACGTGGACGCGGACATAGTGGTGGTCGTGGATATGGTCGCAATAGAAATAATTATAATAATCGTGGTAGTCATAATTCCTCATTGACTCCCAGAAGGAACTCCACACTGTCCCACCAGAAGTGGAATTCAAATGCGACCAAGCAGGCAAAAGGAAAAGCTTTGCAGAACAAAGCTCCTGAGATATATGATGACAAGCTTTGTTATAGATGTGGAATGAAAGGTCATTGGTCGCGTACCTGTCGTGCGCCCAAACATCTAATTGATTTTACCATGCCTCAATGAATGATAAGAGAAAAGGAAAGGAAATTGAAATGAATTTTGTGGATGACGACTTACCAGTTGATATTACTCACCTTGATGTTTCTGACTTCTTTGCTGATTCTAGTGGTAGTATTGATCATTTGATTAGTGATGGAAATGTCAATACCAATTAATATGTTCTTCTCTAACATGTTATCCCTTGTGTGTTTTATCTTATCTGTATCAGTATGTTTAAATTTTCATTGTATCCATATGTCTCTATCTAAGTTGTACCGGTATGTTTTTATTTTGGCTATCTTGTATGTAAATCTAGTTTGTATTTCAAGTTTGAAGTAATAAAATCTATATTTTGTGTATGAAGAAGCATGGATCTGACTAAGGCATTGATTGTACCCAAGATAAATGGTAAAGATATATGTCTGGCAGACAGTGCAACAACGCACACCATACTCTGAGATAGAAAATATTTTTCACGTATAACATTAGTTGAAGCTCGTGTCAATACAATATCAGGTCCAGCAGATCTAATTGAAGGCTCCGAAAAAGCTATCATTGTGTCACCATGTGGAACAAAATTGAATATTGATGATGATCTATACTCCACTAAATAAAAAAGAAATTTATTAAGTTTTAAAGATATACGTCTCACCGGTTATCATATTGAGACTATAAATGAAGGAGGCGTTGAATATCTCTGTATTACATGCCAGAAGCATGTATTAGAAAAACTCCCTACTTTATCTTCTGGATCATATTATACAAATATAAGAGTAATTGAGTCACATGCAGTGACGCACCAGAAGTGCTTTGACCCAAATATTTTTGTACTTTGGCATGATCGCCTTGATCATCATGGGTCAACAATGATGCGCCGAATCATTGAAAATTCACATAGTCATCCACTAAAGAACCAGAAGATTCTTTTAGCAAATGATTATCCTTGTACCGCTTGTTCACAGGGTAAATTAATAGTCAGACCATCACCTTCCAAGGTCGTTGTTGAATGCCCACCATTTTTACAATGAATTCAAGGGGATATATGTGAACCAATTCATCCAGCGTGTGGACCATTTCGATATTTTATAGTCTTAATTGATGCATCAACACGGTGGTCACACGTAAGTTTACTTTTTTCTCGTAATGTTGCATTTGCTCGACTCCTTGCTCAAATAATCCGATTACGAGAACAATATCCGGATTATCCAATCCAGACTATCCGTCTTGATAATGCCGGGGAATTCATATCTTAATCATTTGATGACTATTGCATGTCAATTAGCATTCTTATTGAACATCCTATTGCACATACTCACACCCAAAATGGTCTTGCAGAATCTTTTATCAAACGTCTTTAGTTAGTTGCTAGACCATTACTCATGAGAACTAAACTACCTGTTTCTGCTTGAGGACATGCGATATTACATGCAGCATCACTAGTTCGCATTAGACCAACTGCATATCATAGTTTTTTCGCCACTACAACTTATGATTGGTCAACAACCAAGTATCTCTCACTTACGAGTTTTCGATTGCATTGTATATGTTCCCCTTGCACCCCCACAACGCACAAAAATGGGTCATCAATGACGACTTGGTGTTTATGTAGATTTTGATTCTCCATCTATTATTAGATATCTTGAACCTATGACATGTGATGTTTTTAAGGCGCGGTTTACTTACTGTCATTTCGATGAGGCTGTTTTCCCTCTATTAAGGGAGGAAAAGAAAAAGGCAGAAGAGTAACGAGTTATTAATTGGAATGTCTCGACTTTATCTCATTTCGATCCTCACACAAATCAATGTGAAATAGAAGTTCAAAGGATCATTCATTTGCAAAGTATTGCAAATCAATTACCCGATGCATTCACTGACACAAAGAAAGTGATAAAATCACATATACTAGCTGCAAACATTCCAGCAAGAATGGATGTCCCTGTAGGACAGTCTGTCAGTGTTATTGCAAATGCATCTAAGACACGCCAGAAGTGTGGTAGACCAGTCGGTGCAAAAGACACTATTCCTTAAAAGAGGAAAGCACAAGAGAAATCAAATAAAGAAATTGGCGCTCCTGAAGAGGTCACACTTGCAAAAGGAACAACGAAAATGATTGATCAATCTAAATTTTATAAGCAAGTAGCCCCAGAAGATATGCATGCCCCGGAAGTGGCACATGCCCCGGAAGAGGCACTGGTACCTGAAAATAATGAGATCTCAATAAACTATAGAGAATTGTGGGATAGAAATACAGTTGTTATTAGCGATATATTCTCCTTTGCAGTTGCTCTTGATATTGCAAGTGATAAAGAGGATCCTGAACCTCAAAACGTCGAAGAGTGTCGATGTAGAAATGATTGGCCAAAATGGAAAGAAGCAATACAAGCAAGGCTAAACTCATTAGCAAAACGTGAAGTATTTGGACCTGTAGTCCAGACACCTGAAGATGTCATGCCTGTAGGGTACAAATGGGTATTTGTAAGGAAATATAATGAGAAAAATGAAATTGTAAGATACAAAGCCCGACTTGTAGCCCAAGTTTTCTCACAGAGACCTGGTATTGATTATGAGGAGACATACTCTCCAGTGATGGATGTAATCACATTTCGCTTCTTGATCAGTTTGACAGTCTCA
The DNA here is from genome assembly GCF_030987335.1 of Cornus florida. Lineage (NCBI taxonomy): Eukaryota > Viridiplantae > Streptophyta > Magnoliopsida > Cornales > Cornaceae > Cornus > Cornus florida. The sequence goes on along the minus strand of NW_026775579.1, from coordinate 53,454,393 downwards.
GAAGCACTGGATATGCGTCTGATGGACGTGGTTACAGCTTATTTATATGGATCACTAGATAGTGATATATATATGAAAATCCCTGAAGGATTTAAAATGCCTGAAGCAAATAGCTTGAAACCACATACCATGTATTCGATCAAGCTACAACGATCCTTGTACGGATTGAAACAATCCGGACGCATGTGGTACAATCGACTCAGCGAGTATTTACTAAAAGAATAATATGTGAATAATCAAGTTTGTCCATGTATTTTCATCAAGAAATCAAAATTTGGATTGCCATTATAGTTGTATATGTTGACGATCTAAATCTTGTGGGAACTCCTGAAGAGCTCACCACGATAGCTAATTATTTAAAGAAAGAATTCGAAATGAAAGATCTTGATAGAACAAAATTTTGTCTCGGCCTGCAGATCGAACATTTACCAAGTGGAATTCTTATCTATCAGTCAACATACACTGAAAAAGTCCTGAAGCACTTTTATATGGATAAAGCTCACTCCTTGAGTTCTCCAATGATTGTCCGATCACTTGATGTTAAGAAAGATCTTTTTCGTCCTCTGGAAGAAGGCGAAGAAGTTCTTGGTCCTGAAGTACCATATCTTAGTGCAATCGGTGCTTTAATGTACCTTGCAAATTGTACCAGACCTGATATAGCATTTGCAGTCAACTTCCTAGCACGGTATAGTTCTGCATCAACTCGAAAACATTGGAATGAGATCAAACACATTATGCGTTACCTTCGAGGAATGACTGATATGTGGTTGTTTTATTCAAGAAAATCAAAGCCCCAGTTGATCGGATATGCAGATGCAGGTTATCTTTCTGACCCACAGCTCGATCACAAACAGGGTACTTGTTTGCTTGTGGTGATATTGCTATATCATGGCGATATATGAAATAGACCATGACTGCAACTTCCTCACATCACTCTGAGATACTCGCAATTCATGAAGCAGGTAGAGAGTGTGTTTGGTTGAGATCTGTTATACAACATATTCGAGAATCATGTGGACTCTCCTCAATCAAAGATAGTCCAACAATATTATATGAAGATAACACAGCATGTATTGCACAGGTAAGAAGATGATACATAAAAAGTGACAGAACTAAGCACATTTCACCAAAATTCTTTTCCACACACGACCGTGATATTGATGTTCAGCAGATACGCTCGAGTGATAATTTAGCAGATTTATTCACTAAAGCGCTTCTAACTACAACATTTAAAAAGTTAGTGGACAACATTGGAATGCGTCAACGAAAGGATCTTCAGGGTTGAACTAATGAGGGGGGCAAGTGATCAAAAATGTATTGGCATACTGTACTCTTTTTCCTTCGTCCAGGTTTTGTCCCACTGGTTTTCCTGGCAAGGTTTTAATGAGGCAATTTTAATATATGCAATACCATTTTCAGATACACAAGAATACTGTACTCTTTTCTCTTCGCTAAGGTTTTGTCCCACTAGGTTTTCCTTAGCAAGGTTTTAACGAGGCATATTCTTAGTGTAGTTTTGTGGACCCCAAGGGGGAGTGTTATATATATCTCATAAATGTGTGGGGTCCCCAAATGGTTGATGTCATCCATGAGATCACATTTGAGTCTTACAGTGGAAGCTCCATTTGAGTCTTACAGTGAAAGCTAAAATCCAAGCCTATATAAGGCCATGTATACGTATCATTTGGAGACACTTGAATGAAAAAACATTTTCTCTCACTCTTTCGTGCTCTCTCTCTCTCTGTGTGAAAGTTTCTCTAATAAATATTACTCTATATATACACACACATATATATTACACAATAACAATTTTATCAATCCATTGCATAAAACAATCCCTTTAAAAAAAAACAATAATAATCTTATGTATTTTAAAGTAACGATACGAATTAAAATAATATAGAGGTATTATTGACTTTTTACACACAAAATTACTTTTGAATACTCAGCAGACGAATTTAGAAAATGTCAAAGTAAATAAATATCAAATAATCTAGTCATGTGTAATTTGTATAAAACCTCAGTAGAGGTTACAGTAATTTACCCTTTTATAAGTTACCTTCTCTTAAAAATAATTAAATTGTTATAATAAAGGAAAGACCTGATATTGTTATAAAAATAATTAAATTGTTATAATTCACCCTGATATTTTTTTTTTTTATCAATAAGAAACTCACACGCCTGGGTTGTTTTTTGAATTCTATGCTGTTTTGAAAAATGTGAAACGCTATGATTAAATTTATTTTGTATTTCAATACACAATTAATGGTTCCATATAAATAACTTTTTGTTAATTTAGGAGTTGTTTAATATTTTTAGTGGGTTAAATGATAAATTCAATAGTACAAGGAGTTTTGTAAAATTAATCTAAATTATATTTTATAATATAGTATATATTTTATTTTTTACTATTATAATATATCTATTTATATCAATCACACATATATATGTTCATATTTTTTTTCTTATATACAATTTTTTTTAATAATTAATCATTTTCATCAACTCCTCCTCACTCTAGAATTTGAAAATAATAATAATAATAATGATAATAATAATAATAATAATAACAATAGAATATAATGAATAATTATTACTACAAATAAATGATCACAAAGTTCACCTGCAAATTTATCGATCATTGATTGTATGGGTAAGTATTAATTATCCCAAAATATCGGGAAAATAGTATATTGAATATACTTTGGAAAGTAAGAGCGGAGGGGAAGGGGGTAGACGAGAAGGCTTGAATTTCGCTCCCAATGAGGAGATGCCAAGGCCTTCTCAAAACTTCAAGGGATTTATTTTTACACTTTTGCGTATTGTATTTAGTGATTTAAAAAAGTAATAATTATTTATTTGAAAATAAAGTATTATTTATTTATTTTTTTCTTATCTTGTCAAAAAAATTTAAAATATTAAAGATTAAAAATAAGGAGAGAAAATTTGAAAGAACAATTGTACTATTTAAAAAATAATAATTATTTATTTATAAAATTAAAATTACAATTATCATTTCATTTAATATTCAGTACAAACTACAAAGCGTCTCCCTATTTCTATTGTATCAATATTATATATATATATATATATATATATTCGGTCTTATCGTTAGGTTGTTGGTTAAAGCCTCGACCTGAATGATCAACAATAATCACTTGATCAGGTCCACAACCTCATATATTACAACACCTTATTTTATTTATTTTATTATTTTACTTTTTATTTTCTATATTTTACTGGTTCTTGGCTTGATGCCCCACACACTGCCTAATCAGTTGGTGGTCTAATGCCAAAATTGGTTACTCGGTATATATATATTTACTATATTATTACTATATATTTTTATTACTATATTAATTATTATATTATTACTATATATTTTATTACCATTACATTGGGCCATGGCTTAATGCCCCCACCTAATGAGATTTGGTACTGGACTTAAGCCTAGACTACATATACTAATTATTATTTATTATTATTTTACTTGTATACATTTAATTTGTTAGTTTCATTGCCCCTTCTTTTATCTTTTTATTTTATTTTCTTATACCTATGGTTTCATAGCATTCTGGACGTGAAGGCAAGGACGCTTTATTGACTATATTTAATTAAGATCATCTCCAATGCTAAAAGTTATTTTTGGATGTTAAATTTATTTTTTGACAAGTGCTACAGTGTCAAAATGCTACATTTTAGCTATTCTGTTCCAGTATTATATTTCATACAAAATGCTATTTTTTGACACAACTATCAATTTTTTTCAACTACCATTCCCACCATTCATATTTGCATCAATAATATTAATATTAGACAACATTCTAAGTCAAGTTGTAGACATTAGAAGGAAACTAAAATTAAACCTAATTAAAAATAAGCAAATATCTAAAATATCTGGTCAAAAAAGGAATTAAAAAAGAAAAGAAAAAAAGTGAGATAAAACAAAATGATATATATATTTTTAGATGAAGATGTGTTAATATGTGTTACACTCTGCAGTGGCCTTTTTAGATGAAGATGATGTAGAAACATACACAATTAAACAAGGAGACACTTATGCTTCGTTTTGTTGGAGGGATGGAAAAATAAATAGAAGGGATAGGGGAAGGGATGGATGAGGCATTCTTAGGGAATGGAAAGTGTCTCTCTCACTTTTTATTTGGTTGAATAAAATAGATAGTAAAAATGATGAATGGGGTGGTATATTTTTTTTGTTTGGTTGGTAAGAAGGAAAATAGGGTTTTTATATTCTTTTTACTAATATGTCATCAGTATTTAAAAATTTAAGAATTCTATATCTATTCCAAATTTTTAGGAAGGTTAAAAATGGAAAATCGATATTTGTGTTAGTTATTATTTCTTTCTCTCTCATCTTCCTCCCAATTTTGAGCTGATAGAGAAATACAAAGGAAGGAGGGATGTTTTAGCCCTCCTTGCTTCCTCCCGCTTGTTCCTTCCCTCCAACCAAACACGAAAAAATTAGTTTATCCCCCCTCTCATCCATCCTTCCTCAATCCTTCCTTCCAACCAAACATAGCATTAATGTTCCATTTAATTGATGATTTACTGATTACTAATGGTCCAGAATAAAGAAAAAAAGAAAACAGTAGCCAACCAATCATTTGATGAATCAGAAATTCAGAATATTCTAATGTCTTGGGATTAAATTAATGCTCCATTTGATAATTTTGATTGCTGAAAAGGAGAAACAGAAGCAAAGAAGACATAGCTGAAACTTTAAAAATTTGTGTGATTTCAACTAAGTAGATTCCAGAGATTGAAACAAGAAAAATACACAAAACATGTTTTGGAACTAGTAAAGTAATCCCCTTGATTGAATTGAAGCCTTTGAAGGAGACGGTGGAACCGTGGAAGCCTAATTAGAAACTTTCATCAGAATTCAAAAAGTTTCATTTTTATCTGCAAACCCTTTTCCCTTTTCCCTTTTCCCTGCCACATTTACACTGAATGGAGGAAATATTGACTTAAGTTTTAAACATATATAAAATGGGGGAAAAAAAAGAAGAAGAAGAAAAGAATCAGAGGAGTTTAAGAGAACTCCTAATCCAGACTAATCAGAAGATAGAACTCAACAAACAATTTAAAACAAAAGAAGAAGAAGAAGAAGAAGAAGAAGAAGGAAATCAACAAATTGAGTTTTAAGATGATATAATGGCAAGAGTTTCATATTACCTATGTTCATAAAAGTCTTTGATAAATCTCATTTGATATAAAAATAATTCCCAAAAAAAAATTAAGAAGAAGAAGAAATTAATATATATTTATATATATATGAGGCAACATGAACAGAAGAAGAAGACAAAAGAATACCCAAACTTGCTGTCCTGAAATTACTATTTTCTCAAATCAAAAGATCACATAATACAGACCCAATTCCTCTATTTAATTGCAGAGACAAAATTGGCAACAAAATTACCGATCTGAGAAGAGATATATATATATATATATATATATATATATATATATATATATACGCACACACATATATGAGGATGAAAGGGGAATAGAAAATATAGATATGAGAAGAGAGAATTTACTGATCGCTTAAGTGTCGGTTGCCGTCGATAATTGCCGATCGTTGCAGATGAGAGGGAAAGAGAGACGACAGGGCAAGTTAAATGAATAGATAGAATTCAACGAAAGGTAGAGGAGAGGCTGATAGGATTGAGGGAGAGAGGGATGAAACTGCGTCGTATAGAGTAATGAGAGACTCGCCAAAAAAATTTGGCAGCTGCTACATTTGAGAGAAAATTTGAGAATGTCAAAATTTGAGAGCTCAAATGAGAGCCCATTGGAGAGCTCTTTTTTCACCCTCTCTCATATTTTGAGTTTGAGAGTCCAATATGAGAGAGCATTGGAGTTGCTCTTAGGGGTGCAAATTTACGATTTTGCCACCCTACCGTGATAGAATGCTAAAAGTCGCTTTACGAAGCGAACTTTAGGTGTATCTTATGGCTTTCAGATGTTCTGGATCCAATGGTAACATCCATTTTATAATCTGGTGGTCGGATTTTTTGATTTTCCTATCTTGGCCAAATTAGTTTTACCAGAATACCCCTAGGGGCAAAATGGGGTGTCTACACATGTAATGTGTGTGCTTATGTTCATTTCTCTTAGAAGAACAAAGGAAATGAATTCTTCATCAAAAGTAGATTGGTGTGGACACTTGGGAGGCTGAAACCAGAGCAAATTAAAACTAGTCAACTAAAGAATACAACTCACAGAAAATTGATGATGACAATCAGAGTGTAATGCTGGAAAAATCAAATAACTCTTCATTCTTTCATAGCAAGGTAAGTTTATCTACCTTGAACTTTATTACACCTTTTGTACACTGTATATTAAAGTTCAGCTCAGAGGAAACTCTGTGGAGCAAAAAGGGTCCTGCATCTGTTTGAAAGAATGACAAGAGTCTTAAAAAATGCAACCAAGCAAAAAGAAAGGATTAGTATAGGATACAAGAGAGAGATCATGCAGAAAAAGAAAACTAAACTTTTTTAATGCCTGTTAAGACTGAAGATTGATGATACATATACAGCCTTCCATACAAATTCATCACCAAACAGCTCTAGATTTGATTGGCTTAACATAATTTATTAATCCTTGAGCCTTGACAACTGTGACTTTGTCACCTCTAAACTCAGATAAGGAACATATACTCCTGGTTATCTTATAATGTGTAGTGATAGATGTGTGAGTATTGAGACCAAAAATACACATGCATATATATAAAAACACAAACAATATATATATATATATATATATATATATATATATATATGTATGTATGTATAAATACAGATACAAACAAATGTAATTGGACTTTTTATTGAAAATTTTGAATTGACCTTAAGCTACAATTACATGGAGTAGAACGTTAAGAGTGAATACATATGTAAATGAAGTAAAAACTGCACATACAAGGCACATAGCAAATCAACAACATAAGCAGTATAGATAAAATTCTCTATAGTAACTCTTTTCGTTTAAAACCTATGCAATGATCTCTCCTTCTTCTATATTAATCACCTCATCTTCGTCCTCGTACAAATCATCATTTTTCTTAAGAAACAAACCAAACTCCTCAAGTGGTATAGTTGATCCAAAAACCCTTAAATTTTCAAAGTATTTGACAATCTGCAGATTGTCCTTCAACTGGAAAGTGTTCTCCTTCTAGAAATGAAGAGGCGAAAGAAGAGTTAATTAAATTTGAAGCATTAGGATTGGAAGAAGAAAAAAAATTGATTTTTTTTTTTTTTAAAAAACAAACCTTTTGCAGAGAAAGTTTGGCAGTTTTTCTATTCCTATCCCGCTGGATTTTTCATGCTTTTGTAATCTTTTGTGAAACAGCTTCATCAGCTATGATTTGGGCTTTAATTGTGACCAATTTCGGTTTCGTTTTAATCCAATCAGCTTTAGCAGCCTGAAGGAATGGAATACACAACATTTTTTTAATACATAATATTTTTTGAAGGCTAAAATTTGAAGGAATGGAATACATAATATTTTTTGAAGGTTGAAATTTGTAGGAAAAACTGATGTTCATACCTGATTTACCAATAGCACCTTTTGTGCTTTCAAGATAGTGCCTGCAAAGCATTTCTTGAGCGCTGCAACACGGATAAATTGAATCCCGGAAACCATTGTCTTCTTCTTTTATTGCAATCACCAATAAGGAAATTGTTTTGGGTAGATGATTGGGTATAGGACAGAACTGAAGAAAGAGAGAGAGAGAGAGAAAAAAAGAAGGAAAATTGAAGGGTTTCAGAGAAATACCGATTCACCGCGTTTAACAGTTCCTTTGGCGAATTCTGTAATCACACACTCCATGAATAGAATAGAACAACCCCAAGTTTTGGTATAGGATAGAACAATAATAATAAAAAAAGCTTTGGGCAGAGGAATAGGTATAGGACATAACAGGATGAGATGAATGCTTCGCTTCGATTAAGGGCTGTATGGTGTATGAGATAAAAACGAAGAGGAAAGAAATGAGAACAGAACAGTTTCGGTTCGAATTGAAGCGATAATCCAAAATGAAAATTTTAGGTTTAAAAGAGCTTCTAAAATGCGAGGGTTTTCCCAAGAAATCCCGACAAGTAATTCCAGTTCTTTGGGGATAGGCGGCGAATGACGCTATATATTCAAAACAATTCTTGCTTCACATTAAAACAAATGACCACCTTACCCTTCTAGCTCATTTCTTTACCAAAACCTAAGCCTGCCAGATCAATCTAGTCTTAGACTATAAGATGACTAGAGAGTACTACTTATCTTAACACTTCATTACTTCTTATTAATGTGTACATAGAAAATGCTTCACCCTTTTTGCCCCCAAAAAGGGGGAAAATCAAATCATAACATGGCCAAACTACTACTGTTGGAGTAATAATACCTACCTATCTCTAATGTCACTTTCCTTGGAAAATCAAAATGGATGCATTTCTAATGTCATTTATGATACCCCTCGGATCCGAGACACGGGTTGATCAGGCCCAAGCCCAAACCCGAGGGAATATCAAACAATTAAAGTATTGTAAAATGAACACAGAATATAAAAATGAAATATGAAGTAGAATAAAGCTGAAAGAAAAACTAATTATAAAAATCCTTAACCAATAAAGATTAAATAATCCAATCCTTCCAAAACCTCCAAGAGTACAACTCGGGAATCCATCTAGTGGACCCCTAAATAAAATCCCAACTGAAACTGAATAAACAGAAATAAAACCAAGTCCAAAACATGGAAGGAAATCCTACGTTGTCGGTAGAGTGAATGATCGCCTCTGCTCAGCTGAACAAGCCCTAAGACTGGAACTGTCCGTTACCTGAAAAATATAAAAGTGGGTCAGGCCCACGAACAAGTTCTAATCTAACTATAATCCATACAGTGACCCGATACGCAGATAGACCCTAGATATCTCAACAATAGCTATCCACACTAAGGGACACTAAGGGACATTCACTGGACTATATAGGGGTTTCAACCTGAATAGAAGGCAACATGCAAAATGCACCTAAGTGGGCATGAGTACCTAAGCCTAACAGGGTATACCTCAACCTATCATAGCCAGCTACACATCCACTGCATATACGCGCCCTAACCAGCGATTCTGAGACTCAAGCTTATATCGTGGTACCATAATCATATATATAAAGTCCGTCCAAAGCCAGAGTATGTCATTTAATTCTTTGTTGATCTGACATAAGACTCCTAAACCGGTTAGCCACTCAACTTACTCAGTCGATCCGACTTAACCACGAATAACAATAAATCCTGGTAGTCATTCAACTTACTCAATCGATCTGACTTAACCACAAACAACAATTAATCCAGATAGTCACTCAACTTACTCAGTCGATCTAACTTAAACAAAATTAGGATTCAATATTTTACAATCCTTCCCTTTAATCCGATAGGTTAGGTCTTAGCGTTTTGAGCTAAACCATCCCTAGTATGCCACTGTCCCATACCGGTGCATACAATCCTCCATGTCCATGTAAATTACCACACATAAATAAAAGTTTAGCAATTTACAATCCAAACCATTATCCAAATAATTGCAGAAAGATGTTTACCATTCTAGCAATTGAAATCCAACTCTAATTGCAGAAAGAGTTTCAATATTTCAACAATTAGCATCCAAAGTAGGCATAGATCAAAACTAATACGTAAATGACCCTATCATGTATTTAAGATAAGATCATAATCTTATTGTACTCCATTAAATTGCTAAAATTTAAGCTAAGCAATTTCGTTCCTTACAACAGTTAACTGTATGCAAAGTTGTATACTTTCCTACTGTTCTATCCTTTAACATAGTGACATAAACTATGCAAAGAGAGGCTTAAATAACACTTGAAACTTGACTTAAGAACCCCAATATACTCTCAACCTAGTTCAGAAGAAGTTAAGACATCCATCATCCAAACAGTATTTCAAAGAGAACCCTGTACGCATCAAAATAGGAGAGCCTGCTCTCAGAACTTGAGAGCAGGCTCTTTTAGAGCATGGAGCCGGCTCTGGGGACCTTAGAGCCGGCTCTGAAGGTGAGGGAGCCGGCTCCCTCCTCCATGGAGCCGACTCTCTCCCTCTCTGAGAGCCGTCTGTTACTTCCGATTGTCGTTTTCGACTTCAGCCACTTCCAGCCTTTTTGTTTGGTTTTAAAACTGTTCCTAAGAGTCTTATTAATACCCAGTAGCATCCCAATGGTGTGTTTACAACAGTGGGAATCAAATATAAAGATTAAAATTTTTACAGACTTAACATGCTTTAAGAAACAAAACTGAAACCAGACATGCACGAACCGTAACAGAATAGATTTCAACACATACAGATCATCAATATAGCATAAAATATACATATAAATCTCAGTTAATGATCAATTGAACCCTAGAGACTATCTAGGTGCACAGAACACGAGCCAACGGGAAAGAGGAAGAAAATAACTTGCCTGTGATTTCAGTTATGAAATCTCGGCGTCGTGTCCACGGTTCCAGTAATACTGAACACCGTCAAGCCTCCTACTACCTCTGCTCTTCCCTTCTCCTAGGTCTGACCTTCCCTTCTCCTAGGTCTAACCTTTAAGCCGCAGTTGAAACCCTCACCGAACGTGCTCTGTTTTCTCAAAACCTTTTTCTGTTTCTTTCTGTAACCTTGGTAAGTGAATAGGGGTTGTGTATTCTAAAAAGAACCCTAAGTCAACATACTGTGCTATATATATATAAACTTGAATAAAACCCTATTCCCTGTATGATTGGAGACAGAGCCCTAATATCGATCTTAGTCGGCCCATAGAGTAACCTAAGTTATAATATACGTCGGCTACATATAGACGTAATTTCTTAGAGAACCCTACTGTTTAACACTACACCTGTTATTAATTTAATTTAATACCTTATAATTGTTACTAACTCAATCTAATTAAAACATTTAATTAAACTAATTTACACAATAACATCTGTTGAGGTTGAAATTCGCCACGGTCTAGTACGACACCGTTTCCAGCAAAACAGAGACGGCAAAGTCAAACACCGGTGTGGTGCCGGCCGTTGACCCTCCGACGATCAATTTAATAAGGATTTCTAGAGAAAGAACTTCAATCATAATTTCCCTAGTAAGAGTTTTTTTTGTGTGTTCCTTATTCTCGAGTCGTCGTCCTATTTATCATTGCTTCCCTTATTCTCAATAAGGGAATTTCGTCATCCATATCCCATGGAAATCTCATCCTTGATAAGATTTGTCATCATCCTCGTGGAAATCTTATCCTAGATAAGATTCGTAATCATTCTTATCCATGGAAATCATTTCCCCCAACAACGCAATATTATCGTTTGATCACCGAGTAGATCTAGCGGCTGGTCAACACTTAGTTGCCTCTATCGCTAGGTTAAGGTAGGCTAGATTTATTTTTCCCTATCAGTTGCCCCCTATTTCCACGTATGTTTTGGACCAAGGAAATAATACCTAATATATATATACTTTCCTATTTTTTTCTTTTCTTTTTTTATTTTATTTATTTTTGTACAAGCCCCTTTCCAAAGTTTAGTAGTTTTCTTTCAAGAGAATTCTATTGTTACCTAAAACAGAATTTTCCTGTAAATAAATATATATTTTATTTATTTACCTCTTTTATTTTTTTCTCTTTCCTTGTTGTCTGAAATCCTTTAAATTGGATCATATCTTTTAATTTCTTGTGGATCATGGTAGTTATTGTTGCTTTCACTTGGATCCTTCCAAATCTCAGTCTGTGAGATACATAACTGGGTCCAGCCGTCTCTATCAAGTTGTTGGTGTAATTCCAAAGTGGTTTTGCTATTTCCTCGACATATAAAATCTCATCATGTCTGTGTATGAAAGTAACTTGAATGTTGAATCTCAGTTTCAAGACTCAACTTCTGAGAGTGTTAAAGAACTTGATCCTGACTATGCTGGTGAATCTGGTGTTGATTACTCTTCAAGACCAAGGACTGCTTTTTCCAAGTAACCCCCATGCGAAGGAGAATCCTTAATTAAGGAGGAAAATTTACGTAATTGTAGACTTAAATATTCTATTCATTCATCTATTCACCTCCACAAACCCAAACCAGAGGATAAATGCTCTTCTATTCATTTGGGTGAGATATGTTTTTTTGAATCGACTTTCGCTGTAGGCTTGCGTTTTCTGATTCATCCATTTGTAGAAGAAATACTTTCCCATCTGAAGATAGCTCATTCTCAAATTGCCCCTAATTCATGGAGAATTATTATAGGGTGTTTGATTGTTTGAGGAAAGTGTGGCAATGGTCGTCTAACAGTAAATCAATTCTTGCATTTTTATTATCCCAAAAAGAAGAAGGATAACTTTTGGTACTTCCAGTGTAGATCAAAGAAGATATTCCTCATTGTTGCAACCCTAAAAATAATAAAGGTTGGAAGAGTTGTTTCTTTTTTATTTTCGGTGCATACGGGAAACTTCCAAGTGTTTGGAATAATTCAAATCCAACAAGTAAGCTTTATATCTATGTATATATTTTCCAATCCCTTGTTGGTAAATTTTTTTTTTTCTGCCCGCGGGTACTGTTCATGAACAGTATAAAAAAAAAAAGTTTTTTTTTTTAAGCCTCGGCACTGTTCCTGAGGGAACAGTGCCTGTAGGTACTATTCGTGAACAATAAAAAAATTTTTTTTGCCCCTGGCACTATTCCCGAGGGAATAGTACTAGCGGGTATTGTTCATGAACAGTAAAAAAAGTTTTTTTTTTGCCTCCGGCATTGTTCCCGAAGGAACAGTAGGTACTATTCATAAACAGTAAAAAAAGTTTTTTTTTTACTCCCAGTACTATTCCCGAAGGGACACCTGGGGTACTGTTCATGAACATGAAAAAAGTTTTTTTTTTTTTTTTTTTAATTGTAATGTAACTTACAATTCATTTTCTCAGAGTTTAAGGACAAACCAATCCTCTCAACTCAAGAAGCAAAGTATGTCAATAAGGCCACTACTTACCCAGTGAAGACCTTTAGCGATCTCACGACTGACGAGGCTTTAGATTTGTACGTACGAGCTACTAGCTTAACTGAAACCCCCACCCATTTAGAGAACGGTAAGAAAAATGAAGGCACTTATACGTGAACTTACTGATTTTTGTTAATATTTTATTAAATATTTTCCTTACTACTCTTTATGCAGGCAAGAAACTTAGTAAAAGGCTCCTGGCCAAGTTCGGTCAAGTAATCTTCCTTCTACTCCTGCTTCCAAAAAATTACGAAGGGTGGGAGAGGAAAATCATGGTAAATCTTTAAGCCCTGGAGTGTTATCATGTCCTACTCCTATATCTCTAGGTTTCAGCGGATTTGGTGGGGTTCCTACGAGTTTCGAGAGTTTGTTTCGGTATCAACCAACCAAGCATTCTCCCAAGGGGAGTCGATTCTCGATAACGCTAATGTCACGCATGATAGGTTACATAAAATGGTAGTAAAAGATGACGTTGCCGGATTGCAAAATCTGCCAGCATCTGAGCTTTTAAGGAAATTCCTTCATCTAATTAGCCAGGTGAGATTTTACCTTTATCACGTGCATCTCTCTCTTTTTAACTATTTACCACTATTTATTTATTTACTTATTTATAGGGCACTACATACTCTGTTGTTATTGCAAAAGAATACGAGAAGCTTTCCTTAGAGATGGCTTCCCTCAAGGTTAAATATGAAGATGTTACTTCTATACTTAAAAATAAATAAGACGACTTGGCTAATGCAAAGTTAAACTTTCAAGATGAGAAAGTGAGACTTACCAAAGAATACTTCGATAAGTTGGAACTTGAGAAGCTAGTTGCCGTGGAGAGCTTTAAAAATTCTGATGAGTTCAAGGTGCTCATAGGCAAGGCTTGCTGTGATGGTTTTGACCAGTTCAAAGCTCTTGTCAGCAAAGATCGTCCAGACATAGACTTTTCTATGTATGATATTCTAGCTGAGAGCGAAGAGGAAGATTGAATTCCATAGTAGCAGTCATATATATATATATATATATATATATATATTAGGTTTTTTGCTTTCTTAGCATGCTGATCCCTTAGAACTTGTCAGAATATCTCTCAATTCAGAGAATAGTTGCTCTACTTTTGACATTTTGTCTTTCATGATATTGCTTCACTCAGCCCGCCCTTCTTCTGAAGCAATGTATTTTTATGAGCTTCATCCAGCTCGTCCCTTTAGTAAGGGAATGTCAATTATTTCTTTTAATAAAGAAATGGACTTAATGTTTTACTAGTCCTTTTCGTAACTTATTAAATTCAATAGTAACATTGTCAACAGTAAAAACATATGAAATGAAGACAAATAATTATTTTATTAAAGACTTATCGAAAATAATATTTGATAGTCGAGCATCAGCATCCATTAAACACTGGTCCACTTTATTGAAGCTAAAAACATACTATCACTTTTAAAAGTGAAATAATGAATTAAAACATAGCCTGACATAAGTACCTACTGGTAATATTTCTTTAAATGTTCTGCATTCCATGGGTGGGGAAGCTGGCTTCCACCAAGAGTCTCTAACCAATATGCCCCCGGTCTGTTGCTCTGGGTTACTCGATAGGGGCCCTCCCAGTTGGGAGCTAACTTTCCTTCCCCCTTTTCCTTAGTAGCCGGGGTAACCTCGCGGAGCACCAGGTCTCCTGGCTCGAACCTCCTTAGCTTGACCTGGGCATTGTAGTACTTGGATATCATCCGCTGGTAAGCTGCAACCTTAACCTGTGCCTGCTCCCTTTTCTCTTCTACCAGGTCTAAGTTTAACCGTAGTTCCTCGAAATACTTGGTTCTGAAAGTGGCTACCTTTGTTTCCACCAGGATCACTGCTTCACTTCCAAAAGCTAACCCAAAGGGGGTCTCCCCAGTGGGGGTTGTCACGGTGGTGCGATAGGCCCATAAAACTCAGGGCATTTGTTCAGGCCACAAACCCTTGGCTTTCTCTAGACGTGTCTTGATCATCTTCAGTACTGTCCTATTCGTGACCTCAACTTGCCTATTGGCTTGGGGATGAGCAAGAGAAGATAAATGAACTTTGATCCCAAGTTCATTACAAAAATCCAGGAACTGCTCACTTTCAAACTGCTTCCCATTATCTGTCACAATCACCCTTGGTGCTCTGAACTTGCAAATTATTGTTTTCCAGAAAAACTTATTTACTTTATTTACCCCAATATGAGCTAATAGCTCAGCTTCCACCCATTTGGTGAAGTAATCGATAGCCACAATTACATATTTAGTTTGTCCCTTCCCTGGGGGTAAGGGGCCAATGAGGTCCGTCCCCCATTGGACAAAAGGCCATGGCCTTGTAAGAGGGAGTTAACTCTTCTGTTGGTTGTTTTGGGACATTAGCGAATCATTGGCATTTGTCACATTTCTTCACAAAATCAAGTGCATCTTTCCTCATAGTAGGTTAAAAGTATCCTTGTCGGATAGCTTTATATGCTAATGACCTGCCCCCAGTATGGTTTCCACAAAAGCCTTTATGTATGTCTTTTAGAATGTAGTTTACCTCATCAACGGAAACACAACGTAAGTAAGGTAGAGAAAATCCCTTCTTGTAGAGAACTCCATCAATGAGGGAATATTTTGCCACACGCATCCTAATCTTTCGTGCTTCCATGTAGTCCTGGGGTAGTTCTTCATTCTCTATGTACCTGATAATGGGTTCTGCCCACTCCATTCCTTGGATCACCTGGTGTATTTTTCGTGGCCAATCCCAGGCTGTGCTAGTCTCATCCAAATATCTCACAGGTATAGCTTTATCTTCCTCTGCGGTTGCCAGTCGAGCTAGGGCGTCTGCCTGCTCATTATTTTATCGGGGAGATCCGGTGAATAGAGAACTCCTTAAAAAAGCCCTTGATACCTTCTATCTTATGTAGATAGGTCTTCATCTTCTCATCCTTGGCTTCATATTCCTCCTGGACTTGTCCAATTATTAGTTGAGAATCGCTATACGCTATTAGTCGCTGAACTTCCAAAGCTTTAGCCATCCTGAGGCCTGCTAGGAGGGCTTCATATTCCGCCTTATTGTTGGTTGCCTTAAATCTAAACCTGAGTGCATATTTGATGCATTCCCTATTTGGGGAGACAATTACTAGCCCTGTCCCACTTACACGGGCGTTGACCGACCCATCCACGTATAATGTCCAAGTAGATTCAGTTTCTTCTTGCTCATTTATGCCATGCTCGTGCCCATCTTCTGGTGTGAATTCCGCGATAACATCTGTCAGTACCTGGGCTTTTAAGGCTGTTTGGGGTTTATATTGGATATCAAACTCTCCAAGTTCTACCGACCACTTCATGAGTTGCCCCGAAGTATTAGGTTTGTGGAGATCTTCCCTAAGTGGTTGGTCCGTCAATACTATTATTGTATGCACTTGGAAGTAAGGCCTGAGTTTCCTCGCTGAGACAATTAGAGCAAATGCCAACTTTTCTATCCTTGGGTACCTTTCTTCCGCCCCTTTGAATGCATGGCTATTATAATATACTGGTTTCTGGTTTCCATCCTCTTCGCGGACTAAGGCTGAGCTTACTGCCAACGGAGAAACCGCCAAGTACAAATACAGCTGTTCTCCTTGCATCGCCAGCGATAGTAACGGTGGTGAGGTAAGATACTTCTTCAGCTCTGCAAAAGCTTGCTCGCACTCAAGTGTCCATGAAAAAGCTTTCCTGAACACACGAAAAAAAGGCAAACACCTATCCATCGCCCTGGAAATCAACCTGTTCAAAGCAATGATCCTTCTCGTCAATCTTTGAAGTTCCTTGGTCGATGCTGGAGACCACATGTTGAGAATCGCCTGGACCTTCTCGGGGTTGGCTTCTATTCCTCTTCTGCTTATCATGTAACTGAGGAATTTCCCAGAGGAGACACCAAAGGCACATTTGTCTGGGTTAAACTTCATTTGGTGTTTCCTGAGGACTTGGAATGTCTCCTTTAGATCAGCTAGGTAGTCTTGAGCTTTTAAGCTTTTTATGAGCATGTCATCCACATATACTTTCATATTCCTTCCGATTTGGTCCTTGAACATCAGGTTGACTAGCCGCTGATATGTTGCCCCAGCATTTTTGAGCCTAAAAGGCATCACCTTGTAGCAATATAAACCTCTGTCCATGACGAAATAGGTCTTCTCTTTGTCTGGTGGGTGCATTGGGTTATACCCTGAGTATGCATCCATGAAACTGAGCAACTCATGGCCAGCCGTTCCTTCTATCAACATGTCGATTCTTGGAAGAGGGAAACTGTCTTTGGGGCATGCCTTATTTAAATCAGTATAGTCTACGCACAACCTCCATTTTCCATTAGCCTTTTTTACCAAAACAACATTGGCCAACCAGTCGGGATAATGAACCTCTTGGATGAAATCAGCTTTCATAAGCTTGTTCATCTATTCTGATATAGCCATATTCCTTTCCGCGGCAAATGTTCTTCATTTTTTCCTGATAGGTTTGAATGTGGGATCTGTGTTTAATCGATGCTCGGTCGTAGCTGGATTAATACCAGGCATGTCTTCATGTGACCATGCGAACACATCTTGATTCTATCTGAGGAACTGTATAAGAATATTCGTGAAATTTGAGGGGAATAGAGACCCTATCCTCACCTTTTTTGTTACGTCAGTGTCATTCAAGTATATCTCCACCAGGTCCTCAATTAGCTTGGCTCGGTCTTGCTCATTTTCTTCAATTTCATCGACAACCAAAGCCTCCTGCTGCTTCTTTTCTTTGAGAGACGCAACATAGCATTCTCTAGCAATGGTCTGATCTCCTCTTAGTTCGCTTACGCCATGCTCTGTAGGGAAACACATTAAGAGTTGATAAGTCGAAGTGATGGCCCTCATCGAATTCAAGGTTGCTCTTCCTACGATGACATTATAAGTAGATGGACAATTTACCACCAGGAAGTCTACCATAACAGTAACCTGTTTTAGGCTGGTTCCTGCAGTGATTGGAAGAATGACCGCTCCTAGAGGGTAGACCTTGTCTCCCGTGAATCCCACCAATGGTGATCTAGTAGGTCTAAGTTTCTCTTTACCAATCTTCACTTTGCTGAATGTGTCAAGGAAAATAATATCAGCCGAACTTCCATTGTCTACCAAGATTCATCGAATACTATAGTTAGCGATCATCATGGTGACAACGAGAGGGTTGTCATGAGGTTGTTGCACATCTTTAATGTCTTCATCTAAGAATGTAATAACTGGATCACCTAGACGAGGCATCTTTCGATGTTGAATCTGTACTCCAACTTCGCACACCTCATATGAGCTTCGCATTCTCCTAGCATAGGCCTTACGGGCTGAGCTTAATTCTCCACCTCCTGCACATCCCCCAGCTATGACCCTGATTTCTCCCATTGGTTGTTGATCAGGAGGGCGGTTATCTCGGCCTGCTCTAGGTGGATTAATGTCGGTTCTGTCATTCCCCACAATAAACTTTCGCATGTGCCTTATTCGGATCAACGTCTCAATCTGATCCTTGAGGTCGAAGCAATCCTCTGTGGCGTGCCTATAGTCTTTATGGAACCTACAGTATTTATCACGAGGTCTCCTTTTCGAATCTGATTTCAACTTCGGTGGCCACTTCAGATATGGTTCATCCTGGATCTGCAGAAAAACTTGATCTATCAGCATATTTAAAGGAGTGTAATTTGTATACCTCTCCGCGTTCTTATAGCGAGACGCCTTTTCACTCTGGTTGACCATGGGTTTCTTATACTTAGTTTCCTTTTCATCTTTGGTTGTCAGAGCCGGCCTTTTCTTGTCTGCCTTCTTATCTTCCCCTTCTTTTCCCTTTCTCGCCATCATTGCATCTTCAGCATTCATATGTCTTTTAGCTCGAACCAATAACTCGGCCATGTTGGTAGGAGGTTCCTCTAATAAAGAGAAGAGGAATCTCGAGGTTTGGAGTCCTCCCATAAAGGCTGCTAGGGCCTCCTTGTCATCCGCTTCCTCCACCTGTAGCATCTCCGTGTTGAAACGACTAATGTAATCTCGCAGTGACTCTCCCTTCTGTTGCTTTACAGTAAGAAGGTGGGTAGCCGACCTTCTATGCCTCTGGCCAGTAATGAAATGGCCTACAAAGCCCTTACTCAATTCTTCAAAGGTTTCGATGGTCCCTGGCTTCAGTTTGTTGAACTATACCCATGCTGATCCTTTGGGGGTCGTTGGGAAGGCCCTGCACATGATCTCATTTGGCATTGCGTGCAAGTGCATAAGCACTTGAAAAGTCTCCAAGTGGTCAAGGGGATTTTTAGTTCCATCGAAACTCTCAATTGTGGGCATTCTAAATTTGCTGGGCAAGGGGCATTTCATAACCGAGGGGCTGAACAACAAATTGGTCCTCTGCATCAAACCATTTATGGCTGCAATGCCTTTACCCTTCATGGCCTGCATCACATCCTCCATCTTTGCCTTGAGATCCTGCATCTCTAGGTCAACGTGGGAAATCTCTTCTGTCTTTTCAATGACAGTTGTGTCTTCATGGGGTGGGGAACTCTGTGGAAGAGAGGGGTGGATCACCTTTTTATGTCGGTTCCCCACCTGGCTTTGTTCCGCTTTGGTCTCATGTTGGGGAGGATGATTATCCTGCTCCTCCAGATTCCTATTACCCCTATTTGGATTCGAAAGGTCTTGTCGTGGCAAGTTTTGTTGAACTGGTGGAACAAGGTGTTGCAGGAATGCTGCATTTTGCTGGATCAACTGGTCCATACCCTGATTCAGAGTTTGGACTTACAGTTCCAACGCTATAAGCCGTGTCTGGTCGTTTGGGATGTCTAGGTTTTCACCCGACTCTTCCTTTTGACCAAATCCCTGCGACGATGTTCCTTCGGTAACCATACCGGACCACAAACGTATATACCCAACTGAGTAATTAATTAATTCAAGGGAATCGTCTTTCCCACACATGGCGCCAACTGTTGAGGTTGAAATTCGCTCCGGTCTGGTACGATACCGTTTCCTGCAAAACAGAGACGGCAAAGTCAAACATCGGTGTGGTGCCGGCCGTTGACCCTCCGACAATCAAGTTAATAAGGATTTCTAGAGAAAGAACTTCAATCGTAATTTCCCTAGTAAGACTTTTTTTGTGTGTACCTTATTCTCGATCGTCGTCCTATTTATCATCGCTTCCCTTATTCTCGATAAGGGAATTTTGTCATTCTTATCCCATGGAACTTATCCCATGGAAATCTCATCCTTGATAAGATTTGTCATCATCCTCGTGGAAATCTTATCCTAGATAAGATTCGTCATCATTCTTATCCATGGAACAACGCAATATTATCGTTTGATCACCGAGTAGATCTGGCGGCTGGTCAACACTTAGTTGTCTCTATCGCTAGGTCAAGGTAGGCTAGATTTATTTTTCCCTATCAACATCAATAATACTAAATTAATTCAATTAAAGAAAATACCAAAGACCATTAACTAAAACAAATCAATTAACGCAATTTAAATTCATAATTAAACAATTAGATTACAATCAAATCAAATAAATAATGAAAACAATTAAACACTTAAACAAATAAGCAAATAGTCACACAAAAATACAATAAAACAATAAATAGAATGCTGAGACTATCCTTTTAAAATTAGGGGTATTACATCACTCTCCTATAATGTGTGGCATTTTACTACTGTTGGAGTAATGATACTCAATATCAATGAAGACAAGATTGCTATATCAAATGATAACATATATGGTCAACCATGCAATTTTAAGTGCCCTAAAGTAGCAAAGGTCAAATTATATCAAGAAATGCAAATTCATTTTCAATATAATGGAGGCATATAATGTGTCTGCTTATGTTTATTTCACTTCGAAGTACAAAGGAAATGAACTCTTTATCAATAGTAGATTGGTGAGGACACTTGGGAGGCTGAAATCAGAGCAAATTAAAACTATATCAACTAAAAAGTGCAACTCACAAAAGACTGATGATGACAAGCAGAGTGTAATGCTGGAAAAATCAAATAACTCTTTCTTTTTTCATAACAAGGTAAGTTTATCTACCTTAAACTTTATTTCACCTTTTGTACACTGTGTATTGAAGTTCAGCACAGAGGAAACTCTATGGAGCAAAAAGGGTGCTGCATCTGTGTTTGAAAGAATGGCAAGAGTATTGAAAAATGCAACCAAGCAAAAAGGAAGGTTTAGTATAGGATACAAGAGTGAGAGCATGTAGAAAAAGAAAACCAAACTTTTTTAATGCCTGTTAAGACTGAAGATGATGATACATATACAACCTTCCTTACAAATTCATCACCAAATAGCTCTAGATTTGATTGGCTTAACATAATCTATTATTCATTGAGCCTTGACAACTGCGACTTTGTCACCTCTAAACTCAGACAAAGAGCATATACTCCAGCTCATCTCAGAATGTGTAGTGATAGATGTGTGACTATTGAGACCAAAAATACACATGCATATATATAAAAACACAAACAACATATATGTACAAATACAGACACAAACAACTGTAATTTTACTTTTTATTGAAAATTTTGAATTGACCTTAAGCTACAATTACATGGAGTAGAATGTTATAAGTAAATACATATGTAAATGAAGAAAAAACTACATATACAAGGCACATAGCCAATCAACAACTTAAGCAATATATATAAAACTTCTCTATGGTAGCTATTTTTGTTTGAAACCTATGCAATGATCTCTCCCTCTTTTATATCAATCACCTCCTCCTCATCCTCGTACAAATCATCATCTTTCTTAAGAAACAAACAAACTTCTCAAGTGGTTTAGTTCCAAAAATCCTTAAATTTTCAAAATTTGACAATCTGCATATTGTTCTAAAACTGGACAATGTTCTCCATCTGGAAATGAGGAGGAGAAAGAAGAGTTAATTTAATTTAAAGCTTGAGGATTGGAAGAAGAAAAAAAATTGAAAAAAAGAACAAACTTTTGCAGAGAAAGTATGGCAGCTTCTCCATTCCTCTCCTGCATGATTTTTCATGCTTGTAAAATCTTTTGTGAAGCAGTTTCATCAGCTATGATTTGGGCTTCAATTGTGCTCGGTTTCAATTTTGGTTTAATCCGATTAAATTTAGCAGCCCATAGGAATGGAATACACAACATTTTTTTAATACATAATATTGCTTTTAAGGCTGAAATTTGAAGGAATGGAATACATAATATTTTTAGAAGGCTGAAATTTGAATGAAAAACTGATGTTTATATCTGATTTAATAATAGCTCATTCTATGCTTTCAGGATAGTGCCTATAAAGTGTTTCTTGAGCGCTGTAGCACGGATAGATTGAATCCCAGAAACCATTGTCTTTTTCTTTGATTGCAATCACAGCTAAGGAAATTGTTTTGGGCAGAGGAATGGGTATAGGACAGAACTGAAAAGAGAGAGAAATAAAAAGGGAAATTGAAGGGTTTCAGAGAAATATCGATTCATCGCGTTTAGCAGTTACTTTGGGGAATTCTGTAATCACACACTCTAGGAATAGAACAAAACAACCCCCAGTTTCGGTATAGGACAGAACAATAAAAAAAAGCTTTGGGTAGAGAATAGGTATAGGACAAAACAGGATGAGATGAAGATTTTGCTTCGATAAAGGGTTGTATGGTATATGAGATGAAAGCGAAGAGGAAATGAATGAGAATTGAACAGTTTCAGTTCGAATTAAAGCGATAATCCAAAACGAAAATATTAGGTTTAAGAGAGCATTATAAATGCGAGGGTTTTTTTTAGATCTCACTACCTTTTATTTCTTGTTTTCCCAAGTAATCCCAATAAGTAATCCCAGTTCTTTGGGGATAGGCGGCGAATGACGCTATATATTCAAAACAATTCTTGCTTCACATTAAAGCAAATGACCGCCTTACCTTTCTAGCTCATTTCTTTACCAAAATTTAAGCCTGCCAGATCAATCTAGTCTTAGAATCTAAGATGACTAGAGCGGACTACTTACCCTAACACATTATTACTTCTTATTAATGTGTACAGAGAAAATGTTTCACCCTCTTAGCCCCCAAAGAGGGGGGAAATCAAATGATAACATTGCCAAATTACTACTGTTGGAGTAATGATACTTACCCATCTCTAATGTCACTCTCCGTGGAAAATCAAAATGGAGGCATTTCTAATGTCACTCTCCTATGATGTGTGGCATCTTATTACTTGTTGGAGTAATGATACTCAATGCCAATAAAAACAAGATAGCTATATCAAATGATAATATATATGGCCAAACATGCACTTTTAAGTGCCCTACAGCAGCAAGGGTCAAATTATATCAAGAAATGCAACTTCATTTCCAATATAATGGAGGCATGTAATGTGTCTGCTTATGTTCATTTCACTCAGAAGTACAAAGGAAATGAATTCTTCATCAAAAGTAGATTAGTGAGGACACTTCGGAGGCTAAAATCAGAGAAAATTAAAACTATGTCAACTCACAGAAGATTGATGATGACAAGCAGAGTGTAATGCTGAAAAAATCAAATAACTATTTCTTCTTTCATAGCAAGGTAAGCTTATCTACCTTGAACTTTATTCCACCTTTTGTACATTGTGTATTGAAGTTTAGCTCAGAGGAAACTCTATGGAGCAAAAAGGGTGCTGCATCTGTGTTTAAAAGAATGGTAAGAGTTTTGAAAAATGCAACCAAGCAAAAAGGAAGGATTAGTATAGGATACAAGAGTGAGATCAAGCAGAAAAAGAAAATCAAACTTTTTTAATGCATGTTAAGACTGAAGATGATGATACACATACAACCTTCCCTACAAATTCATCACCAAACAACTCTAGATTTTGTTGGCTTAACATAATCTAGTCATCCTTCAGCCTTGACAACTGTGACTTTGTCACCTCTAAACTCAAACAAGGAACATATATTTCAGCTTATCTCAGAATGTGTAGTGATAGATGTGTGAGTATTGAGACCAAAAATATACATGCATATATATAAAAACATAAACAATCATATAAATGAAGATAAAACTGCACATACATTGCACATGAGCAATCAACAACATAAACAGTATATATAAAACTTCTCTATGGTAGCTATTTTCGTTTGAAACCTATGCAATGATCTTTCCCTCTTCTATATCAATCACCTACTCCTTATTCTTGTACATTTTATCATATTTCTTAAGAAACAAACCAAACTTCTCAAGTGGTTTAGTTGATCCAAAAATCCTTAAATTTTTAAAATATTTGACAATCTACAAATTGTCCTCAAACTGGACACTGTTCTCCATCTAGAAATGAAGAGGGGAAAGAAGAGTTAATTTAATTTGAAGCATGAGGATTCGACGAAGAAAAAAAAATTGAATTTTTTTTTTATAAAAAAAAAACACACACACACACCTATTGCAGAGAAAGTATGGTTATTTCTCTATTCCTTTCCTATAGGATTTTTCATGCTTGTGCAATCTTTTATGAAACAGCTTCATCCGTTATGATTTGGGCTTTAATTGTACCCGGTTTCGGTTTCGTTTTAATTCGATCAGCTTTAGCAGCTTGAAGGAATGTAATACACTACAATTTTTAAATACATAATATATTTTGAAGGCTGAAATTTGAAGGAATGGAATACATAATATTTTTTGAAGGTTGAAATTTGTAGGAAAAATTGATGTTCATACCTGATTTAGCAATAGCTCATTTTGTGTTTTCAAGATAGTGCCTGCAAAGCATTTCTTGAGCGCTGTAGCACGGATATATTGAATCCAGGAAACCATTGTCTTCTTCTTTGATTGTAATCTCCAATAAGGAAATTGCTTTGGGCAGAGGAATGGGTATAGGACAGAACTAGAGAGAGAGAGAGAGAGAGAGAGGGAAATTGAAGTGTTTCAAAGAAATACCAATTCACCACGTTTAACAATTCCTTTAACGAATTCTGTAATCACACACCCCCGGAATAGAACAGAACAACCCCTAGTTTCGGTATAGGACAAAACAATAAAAAAAAACTTTGGGCAGAGGAATAGATATAGGACAGAACAGGATGAGATGAAGGCTTCACTTCGATGAAGGGCTGTATGGTGTATGAGATGAAAGCGAAGAGGAAAGGAATGAGAACTGAATAGTTTTGGTTCGAATTGAAGCGATAATCCAAAATGGAAATTTTAGGTTTAAAAGAGCTTCCTAAATGCGAGGGTATTTTTAGATCTCGCCGCCTTTTCTTTCTTGTTTTCCCAAGTAATTCCAATAAGTAATCCAAGTTCTTTGGGGATAGGTGGTGAATAACGCTATATATTCAAAACAATTCTTGCTTCACATTAAAACAAATGACCGCCTTACCCTTCTAACTCATTTCTTTTCCAAAATCTAAGCCTGCCAGATCAATCTAGTCTTAGACCCTAAGATGACTAGAGAGGACTACTTGCCCTAACACTTCATTACTTCTTATTAATGTATACATAAAAAATATTTCACCCACTTAGCCCCCAAAGGGAGGGAAAATGAAATGATAACATGGCTAAACTACTACTGTTGGAGTAATGATATTTACCCATCTCTAATGTCACTCTCCTTGGAAAATCAAAATGGAGGCATTTCTAATGTCATTCTCCTATGATGTCTGACATCCTACTACTGTTAGAGTAATGATATTCAATACCAATGAAGACAAGATTGCTATATCAAATGATAACATATATGGCCAAACATGCACTTTTAAGTGCCCTAAAGCAGCAAAGGTCAAATTATATCAAGAAATGCAACTTCATTTCCAATATAATAGAGGCATGTAATGTGTCTGCTTATGTTCATTTCACTCAGAAGTACAAAGGAAATTCATTTTTCATCAAAAGTAGATTGGTGAGGACACTTGGCAGGCTGAAATTAGAGCATATTAAAACTCTATCAACTAAAGAGTGCAACTCACAGAAGATTGATGATGACAAGCAGAGTGTAATGCTGAAAAAATCAAATAGTTCTTTTTTTTTTTTTTTTTTTTTTTTTTTTTTTTATGTAATGTAAGCTTATCTACTTTGAACTTTATTCCACCTTTTGTACACTGTGTATTGAAGTTCAACTCAGAGGAAACTCTATGGGAAAAAAAAAGGGTCCTGCATCTGTGTTTTAAAGAATGGCAAGAGTCTTAAAAAATGCAACCAAGCAAAAAGGAAGGATTAGTCTAGGATACAAGAATGAGATTATGCAGAAAATGAAAACCAAACTTTTTTAATGCCTGTTAAGACTGAAGATGATGATACACATACAGCCTTCCTTACAAATTCATCACCAAACAGCTCTAGATTTGATTGTTTTAACATCATCTATTCATCCTTAAGCCTTGACAATTGTGACTTTGTCACCTCTAAACTCAGACAAGGAACATATACTCCAACTTATCTCAAAATGTGTGGTGATAGATGTGTGAGTATTGAGACCAAAAATTCACATGCATATATATAAAAACACAAACAACACACACACACACACACACACACATATATACACACAAATACAGACACAAACAAATGTAATTGTACTTTTTATTGAAATTTTGAATTGACCTTAAGCTACAATTAAATGGAGTAGAATATTACATTTGAATACATATGCAAATGAAGAAAAAACTGCACATACAAGGCACATTGCCAATCAACAACATAAGCAGTATATATAAAACTTCTCTATGGTAGCTATTTTCATTTGAAATATATGCAATGATTGTAAAATTATTTTATTTAACCACCAAATAATATGTCACATGTCCAAATTATGTGGGCCACAATTAAATAAATAATCTTACATTCTCCCACTTGGCACATATGATAACTTCTGTAGTGGTTTAGTAAAATAGTCATTAGTTTATTTATCATGGTATTTATGATGACCAACTTAATGAGTCAATCTGATTTATGGTGCTCACTAATGACTATTTTACTAAAATTGGTCCTCTCTCTACCTTTATAAAAGTGCATATTCCCATCAGTTATGTACGCGAATGAAAACAACACGTATAATATTTATTTGTGCAAAAGGTCAAGAGAGAGAAATCAGTTTCCACACATTTTGGCTATTGTTTATACTTGCAGTTTATCACGTTGTTCTTTGGCAAAAAGGATCTCGATATTTGGCTTGATCTCAACAAGATTTGCAATTACAGATCGAGGTATTTATATCTAACTATGTTTATTTATGCATTATAGATCATGTGAAGATAATGAAGTTCTAAGATTATGGGATTCATGTTTATTTGTGATGAATGGCTTAACACGAATAAATTATAGTTTACATGTGGTATCAGAGCTCACGGTTTAGGAACTCATTATTTTTCATTATAGTTGCATAAATAATAGGTATAAATAAAAATATATACGGAGTATATAATTTATTTTGTTTTGAAATCATCATTTATATACATACTGTTACAGGTATTTTGATTGGTCCATGGTACTATTTTGAAATTTCCATACATACGCCATATTGCCATTAGGTTCTTGCATGTTGGGGTCCGTTTGTATTATGCTTTGTGTATACTAGATATAGACAAGCAAGATGAATCATGCATGTGATTGATTCTTGATGCTTGTGCGTAATACATGTGATTGTAATTGTAACTGAAAGTGTAATTGGATGTCATAGTTTATGTTTTGTTATATTTAACATGATGTCAATAGTTGTTTAATGATTACAAATATTTATTTTTATCTAAAATAAATAAATAAATAATAAAGTATTAAATACACAAAATATGTGTATTGATTTATTTTTTGGATTTTTAGAATAATATGTGTGTTTAGAAATTTGTTCTTATTAGACATATACATAGATTATTGTTTTATACCTAAACATACATACATGATAGAAAGTCAATTTTAGATTGATTCAATTATGACCTCTAGGTTCAGAAATAAAAAATAATACTAATAATATTTTATTATATATATAAAATAAAAGCATATTTTATTGTATTTTCGGACTATTAAGTTTTTTGGATCGAACTTACCTAAAGTTGGATCGATCAGTATGATTATGTGTGTATAATATTAAATGGGTAACTTAATGATGAATTAATTATTGTCTAATTCAATATTCATATTATGTGAAGATTGGTAACTATTAAAGTGGCTCAATTATAATGATTGATGAATATTAATTTTTGTAGTAGACATAATTAATGATAAATTAGTTACTAGCTAATTTAATATTCATATTATGTAAAGGTTGGTAGCTACCAAAGTGGCCCAACCATATTGGTTGATGGATATTAATTTTAGTAGTAGACATAATTGCAATATTTCATTAATTATGATGTTTATAATTTCTTGTGATATTCATAAATATTGAGTTTATTTAATTATGAAAAATAATTCTCTAAGGGAATTGATTTTCAAGTGATTAAATGAAAATTAAGGGATTGTATGTATTTTTTAATTTGGTAAATATAGGATACCCAAAGATAACTTATCTGTTTAATTAAATAATGCATCACCAATGAAAGTATACATATAAATACAAATAAGCATCATTATTAGTATTTTATAGTTGTCACCCAAAGGGGTACTATAGTTATACATTGTATTTATATTTTTAAGTTATATAAACGTGTTGTTAACTCAAAATATTATTGTTGTGAGCATTTTATTTTATTATATTTGTTTTATTATATCTCTTAATGCGCATGCTACATCTGTTCTGATTCTCAATAGAATTAATTTCTCATAATGGAATGAGTAAGTTGAGTTCAAAATTTAGATGTGTTAAATCTTGATTTAACATTTTAAATTGAGAAACCTACTATTATTACTGATAAAAATAGTGAGGAAGAAAATATTCTCCATAAAGCTTGGGAGAGATCGAACAGATTAAGCATTATGTTATGCGAATCATTGTTCCCCATAATGATAGTGTTACGGAATATTTGATTATAAGAATGTTTTTGTATTGTAGATAAATATCTAAAATGAAAATTATTAATTGATATAACTACTATGCATTTTTTTGTTGGTACTCGTACCATGTATGAACGTATTTTTAGATGACTAATGTTGCTGCAAAATTGAGAACCTTATGGGTAATTGTAAATGATAATTTTCTTATTCAATTTATTCTCAATTTCTTGTCTATTTAGTATGGGTCATTTCGAATTAACACTATTAAAACAAGTGAAAGGTGAAAGAATTGACCATTTTGTCAATTTAAGAGGAGACAAGACTTAAGTAACAAGGTAATCATTATATTCATCTGATAACTCAAGAAGTTATAAATAAATTTTGGGAATAAGCTTGAAAAGGCATTAAGTGAGCAACACCCAGAATTAAAAGATTCAGGTCAATTTACTAAAAGAAATGAATGTAATAATGAAAAAATATTATTAATGTATTGAACACTTTTAGAAAGATTACATGAAATATAAAGAATGATTCGAAAAAGAATGGTAAGCTTTTGGTTTTTGTATATTTCGAATTACTTATTGAAATTCTTTTTAATACATGATAGGTTGACTTGAGTACTAATGTTTATATTTCTAATAGATGGAAGAATTTCTTATGGCCTAAACCACAAATTCAAATAAGAATTTCTTATTTATGATAATTAGGAAAAAGTTTTGTTAAAACCATTGTGACATTATGTTTAATGTTAGACAGTGGATTTTATTTAAATTATTTTAAACTTTTTATGCTTATTCAATTTTTCATAATTTGATTTTATTTCAAAACTTTATGTTAATGGTTTTTTATTTAAATTTGATAATGATGTTTATTCAAGAAATTCTAATTTGTGAGTTATGGTATTATTGTTGATGATTTTTGTAAATTCAAATTTGATAATTTATTTATTAAAACCCTTTTGACCTTGCATCATAATGTTATAATTAAGTGTAGCTCAATTAATGAAAATTCATTTATCTTGTGGCATAAAAGATTGGATAAGATTCAGTGAAAGATTAAGAAAATTAGTAAATGATATGATTCTTCTGTATCTAAACTTTATAGATTTTGGTGTGTGTGTAGATTGTAGTAAGGGTAAACAAACCAAATACACAAAGAAATGAGTCACAAGAAGTATAGAGTTTTTTTTTTTTAAATTACTCATACAGACATTTGTAGACCTTCTGATGTTCCATCTTTTGGTGGAGAAAAGTATTTTATTGCCTTTATAGTTTATTTTTTCACGTTATGGATATATCTATTTGTTGCATGAAAAATCTTAAGCAATAGGTACTCTTGAAGTATACATAAAAGAGGTTGAAAAATAACTAGATATAAAAGTGACAATCATAAGGTCATATAAATGTGGTGAATATTATGAAAAATATGATGAAACGGGTTAATACTCTAACCGTTTGCTAAACTCCTTGGAATGCATGGTATTTGTGTTCAATACACTATGCTAGGCATGCCACAACAGAAGCGTGTAGCTGAAAGGCGTAATCGTACTCTTATGGCTATGGTTAGGAGTATGTTAAGTAATTCCTCATTACCCATAATGTTGTGGAGTTTGATGTATATACAAGTTGGTAGGGGATAAAAAATTATATGCTCATACTTAGGAAGACGTTTTTATGAATATGTGGATAATTATTAATTCACAATTGGTTATTTGTTCCTTTTAGCTGGAGGAACAATATTATGAAAAAGTGTAAAGTAATTTATTATTACTTTGTCTATTATGAAATTTTAATTTGTAGCATGCTGTTAGGTAATAATTTATGGTTGCAGAATTTATTTCAGGACTTGGAGTTATGAGTACTATTTTCAGATTGCTGAAAATTTATGCTGCAATTGTTGATCTTCTTGTATGAAAAATTATAGGTATTCTAAAGTTGAAATACTTTATCATTAAAGAATATGTTTAGAAACAACGAATGTCTATCGAACATATAAACACACAACTTATGACTACCATCCAAGACATTTATGGAACATGTTGAAAGAATGGGCCTTGAATGTAGTCAATGATGATTATTTTTTAATTGTGAATTGCTTAATAGTGCTTATATATATTGGATATTTTGCGCTAATTAAATGTGTTTATGATATTTCCTATTAATTAATGTATATGTATGTATTATTTTAATAAATGGTAATATGAATAATCTTGGATAAGACATTATTGTTAGATCAT
The DNA here is from genome assembly GCF_030987335.1 of Cornus florida. Classification (NCBI taxonomy): domain Eukaryota; kingdom Viridiplantae; phylum Streptophyta; class Magnoliopsida; order Cornales; family Cornaceae; genus Cornus; species Cornus florida. Next base: position 53,423,298 of record NW_026775579.1, on the reverse strand, counting down.
TATTGATACTTCTCATTTATAGATTATGTTGAATAGGTTACTAGTGTTGTGGTACATGGAAGGGACTGTGTCATTTTGGGATATACAACCGCCATGACTTGCATTGGTAGTTTATTTACCATGGTATTTATGATGACTAACTTAATAAGTCAATCTGATTTATGGTGCACACAAATGACTATTTTACTAAACCACTACAGAAGTTATCATATGTGCCAAGTGGAAGAATGTAAGATTATTTATTTAATTGTGGCTTACATGATTTAAACATGTGACATATTATTTGGTAGTTAAATAAAATAGATATCAGATTAATATTATATTATTTGGACAACTTATAAATGACCTTTTTGGTAATTACTTATTGGAGAAGTGTTTTCCTTTGTTATTCCTTACTTTGATGGAAAATGGAATTAAGGTTACTAAAAAGGAAAACTGGTCTTCTCTACCTTTATAAAAGTGCATACTCCCATTAGTTATGTACGCGAATGAAAACAACACGTATAATGTTTATGTGTGCAAAAGGCCAAGAGAGAGAAATCAGTTTCCACACGTTTTGACTATTGTTTGTACTTGCAGTTTATCACGTTGTTCTTCGGCAAAAAGGATCTCGATATTTGGCTTGATCTCAACAAGATTTGCAATTACAGATCGAGTTATTTATATCTAACTATATTTATTTTTGCATTATAGATTATGTGAATATAATGAAGTTCTAAGATTATGGGATTCATGCTTATTTGTGATGAATGGCTTAACACGAATTAATTATAGTTTACAATGATCTCTCCCTCTCTAATATCAATCACATCTTCCTCATCCTCGTACAAATCATTATATTTATTAAAAACAAACCAAACTCCTCAAGTGGTTTAGTTGATCCAAAAACCTTTAAATTTTCAAAGTATTTGACAATCTGTAGATTGTCCTCAAATCGAACAGTGTTCTCCATTCGGAAATAAAGAGGGGAAAGAAGAGTTAATTTAATTTGAAGCATGAGGATTGGAAGAAGAAAAAGAATTGAAAAAAATTAAAAAAAGAAAAAGAACAAACCTTTTGAAGAGAAAGTATGGAAACTTCTCTATTCCTCTCACGCATGATTTTTTATTGTGCAATCTTTTGTGAAACAGGTTCATCAACTATGATTTGGGCTTCACTTATGCCCTATTTCGGTTTCGTTTTAATCCTATCAGCTTTAGCAGACTGAACAAATGGAATACACCACATTTTTTTAATACATAATATTTTTTGAAGGCTGAAATTTGTATGAAAAACTTATGTTCATACCTGATTTAGTAATAGCTTATTCTGTGCTTTCAAGATAGTGTCTGCAAAGCATTTCTTAAGCGTTGCAGCACGGATAGATTGAATCCCGAAAACCAATGTCTTCTTCTTTGATTGCAATCACCAATAAGGAAATTGCTTTGGGTAGAGGAATGGGTATAGGACAGAACTGAAAAGAGAGAGAAAGAAAAAGGGGAAATTGAAGGTTTTCAGAGAAATACTTATTCACTGCGTTTAGCAGTTCCTTTGGTGAATTCTGTAATCAGACACTCCATGAATAGAACAGAACAATCCTTAGTTTCGGTATGGTACATAACAATAAAAAAAGCTTTGGGCAGAGGAATGGGTATAGGACAGAACATTATGAGATGAAGGCTTTGGTTCGATGAAGGGCTATATGGTGTTTGAAATGAAAGCGAGGAGGAAAGGAATGAGAACTGAATAGTTTCGGTTCAAATTGAAGTGATAATCCAAAATGGAAATTTTAGTTTAAGAGAGCTTTCTAAATGCGAGGGTTTTTTTAGATCTCACCGCTTTCTCTTTCTTGTTTTTCCAAGTAATCCCAAGAAGTAATCCCAGTTCTTTGGGAATAAATTGGATTGTATTTAGTGCTTTAGTCACAAAAGTTGAATGGATTTAGTCAACTTAAGAGTTGAGTTAAATGTCTAAGACTTGAGGGTCATTAATTCATGTGAGTGTGTTATTCAAAATTACAAGTTCAAGTCACTTCTGTAATTTTATGGTAGGAAAAATATACCCAGTATGAAAGAACCAAAATTTTAACCTGAATTCCACTCTAGTAAAATCTAGAACACTTGATATGCCCTTTTTAAAAATAAATAAATAAATAAATAAATCCTAGCACTCTAGTGATTTTTCTTTGAAGTAGTTTGAACTTCTTGAAAGAATATTCAAAGTGTAAAAGGTTTTGAATTTCAATGCTTTAAGATATTTTGAAAGAGTTTATTCTTTAAATTTTACAAATTTTAAAATTTTGCTTTGCTTTGAAAGCTTGAAAAGTGACTTTTTAAAAGAAGTCATGAATTGAATTTGAATGATAATTTTTTTGAGAAAATAATGCATTAAATTACTAAGATTATTTTTGGTTCGTTCATAAAAACACCAGTTTTGATGATTAAGCAATAAAGAATCACGTTGAATTTAGGACGTTCGAATTTATAGCTCGCCCCTTGAGATCTCTTGACTACTAGACCATACGTGCGCATTGACCTCTCTAGGTTTTGATATGTTACTAATATTGACAACATTAATGTTAATTCTCTGTTTATTTTATTTTACGATTCATTTTTTCTATTTTTGAAACAAAAAGAGATAAAGGCAAATTTCTTCTTGAATAACCTGAACAAATTTTGAGATTTTATACAGAATTTTTCTTCTTCTTTAGAATTTGATTTTTATTTATAAAATGTAATATTTTACTGTTTAACTTTTTATTTTTTATTTTTTATTTTTTTAAAAAAAAGAAAGAAAGAAAGAGAGGAAAAACTAGTATAATTTTCACTTATATGATCAAAGTTATTCTTTGTATTTGAATATACAACATTTAGATATTCAGACCCATTTTTTTTCTTTTGTTTAAAAATGTGTAACGTTTTTTTTTTCCCTGGCAAACAAACAAACACCACTACAGAAACAAAACAACATGAGTACACAGTAACAACAACAAGATATGGGGAAAAAAGGAAACATGAACCAATGTTGTTTCACACCAAAAAAGGCTATTGAAGCGTTTGTCCTCAGCATGGTCGATTTCTTTTTCATGTCTCCAAACATGACTATCTTTCAAAGGTTGAAACAAGAGTGGACTAAGAATGTAAGACTCAGGGATACAGGTGGTGGTTGGTCTACACCTTATATTATCAGATACCCATCTTGGCCTTTCACAATCCACGAGGGTGGACTGATGCTTCAGTGAAATTCGCACTTGGGTCGCCCACAAAAACATCTGGACTTTGGGTCGGGCTAGATAATAAGCCCAAACCCCATTGGACCAGCTAACTCTAAGGCTGCACCGTTCATAACCCAACCCACAGGGTCCATCTCCCCAAAATAGGATATAGCCTTATAGTGTTGAATAGTTACGTATTCTCCATGCTGATGGATCAGGACCATCATTATAGTGTTGACTTTTGGGAAGCCGTCTGACAAGCTAACAGCTGGCACGGATACCTAGGAAATCGTATCATCCCCAGCGACCAAAGAGTAGGCAAAGGGAAGTTCGCCGGCAAAATTGCCTTTGCCTACATCTAGGGCAACATAGAATAATTTGCGAATTGGACGATCAATCAAGACACCGTTGAGTGATTGAAGTTAGGGGTGGCAAAGTTCGATACAACTTACCAATACCATACACACGAATTAAATGAGTAATGGGGTTTACTATAAATGGATTCGTGTCGTAAACGGGTTGACACGATTAATTCGTTAAGTTAAACGTGTCATGTTCAGATTTTAAAGCTTAACCTGGTTTAACCAGTTTAATTAAACGTGTCACCGTGAATCCGTATAACCTGCTTTGACCTGGCAAGGGACATTCAGGTCACTTCATAGTATACACAAGAAACCCTACATATCTTTAGTTATTAGACTCATTAGTCATTACGCAATACGCAGTGGCAGATTTATCTTCTCTTCTCTTCTGTCTCTTTCTCCTCTTTCCTCTTCAGAGTTCAGACAAGAGAACTCCCTTTCTCTCTAAATTCCTCAGTCATCGATCTGTAATTCTATATCATCGTTCATCGATTTAGCAGTCCTCCATCTCTATCATCGTGAGCTCACCCAGATCTCTATCTTCAGTCCAGTCTCCAGTCCTCCGTCTTGTACAACTCAGTGAACTCACCTGGATCTATCTTCTTATTGCACGCACCTAATTCTTCGACAACTTAGTGAACTCATCCGGGTCTATTTTCTTGTTTAGGTAAAATACTAATAATTCCATCAATCATTTTATCTATGTATATTGTGTTGCTTGTAATCCGGTCTTGCATTACCTGTGATTTTTATTATAAAATAACCAAACGAAATGGGTGTGATTCGTTAGTGTACTAAACAAATCATTTTAGTTTCAGCCCCTTTTATTCTTCATTGACATCAACTTTTAAATTAAAAATATAAAACTTTGTATTTGATTTTAATGATTTAACCCATTAATTAATAATATAAAACAAACTAATAATTTTAATGATTTTGCCCATTAGTTTGTATTTTTATTTTAATGATTTTGCCCCTTTTATTCGTTAGTGTACATGATGATCGTAGATATCGTTTATTTTTTCTCTACACATAAGTTTTCTTTATTTGGTTATGTTATAATAATAACCAGCAGAATATTTTTTATTAGCCCCAATGTCTAAATCATTTTTAAATTTTAAAATAATAATTCCTGCAATCATTATGTATATTTTAAAATTCTTAACGAAAAACTATTTTTATTAGTCATTTTTCAATCTGTTTTTTAAACTTATTTCAATCTATTTTTTATATTTTAATATGTTTGTGATTTGTGATGGATCTTGCATAATAGTAAAAGATTTTTCAACTGATTTGACTAAATCTTACCAAGAACACTTGATGCTAAGAACAAGTCCTTTATAGATTGGGTCAGCTCAACAAGTCCTTTAAAGAATATTAAAGAATGCATGTGAACGTGTGTGTGTGTGTGTGCATGTGTGTGTGTGTGTGTGTGTGATGTTCATGTGGTAATGTTTGCATTGAAATTATTGGCAATATTTAGATTTGGATTGACTTTAGTATCCTGACTTTAGTATCTAATGATGCAATTGGAAATCAAATTATCTATAATGATGACCCGGCGGTTCTATCACAAACTATAGTATTCTTATTTTGCATGCATTCTTTAATCCCTTTGTTTCCAACTTTCCATTACATGCATTATTTTATATTTCAATCTGTTTTTCTTTATTATTTTTATTTCATTTTTTTTTAATTTTTTATCTAAACTTATTATACACTTACCTGTTTTGTAGGAATTTGTACTTTTGGGTATTTCAAAAAAGAGTGCTTGCAGATTGCATAAGGAAGTTTTTGAGTTGCGAATTTGTTACCTTGACATTTCTATTAAACATTTTTATTTTGGTCGGTAATAACTTATGACTTATTACTTATTTTTATTTCGGTCCGTAACTTATGACTTATTTTTTTTTCAGTCTGTAACTTATAACTTATGATTTGTGACTTAATCTTCATCTTTGGCTTTTAATCCCTCTGTTGGACTACATTACAAAATTTCTAGCAATGTTTGTTAGTATTTTAATCTTTGGCCACTTTAAATAGGTTAAGTGGGTAAACACCTTAAACAGATTAAACGAGTAAACATGTTAAACAGGTCGTGTTTGGTGTGTCTAATACGACTCGTTTATTAAACGAGTTACGCGTATCGTGTCGTGTTACCCCGTTTAATAAATATGTCGTGTTTGGACTTAGGATATGTGACACGATTATTAATCGTGTCGTGTTCGGATTGACCTGTTTAGTGTTATACTCCTAATTCGACACAACATGATTATGTTGCCACCCCTAATCGAAACTCAAACGAACTAAGATTTCTTATGACACATGGTCATAAACCATAAGTGCCACCGTTCACCACTACCATGCAAGCCATCGTCAGACAGTTGCAATTATGATGTGAAGGAAACCAGGCTAACAATTTTGGAATGCCAGTCCATCTCTCATACTTTTGCTGCATCAGTTGATGTGGAAACCGAGACGAAAATAAAAGAGATTGCACCGGAATATCACCGGCAGTGGAATTGCAATCATTAACAAAAACCCAGCTCTGATTATGGCGAACAATTGAAAACCTCTTCACCAAATTCTTACCACCTTGACCAAAATATTTGGCATCATCCAGCCACAATCTATAAGCACGGCTAACAGAAAAATACACCTCATTGATAACAGGTTGACCCGTCGTAGTAAACCAACGAGACAAGAACCATGGCGGAAGATAGAAAAAAATAAGAAAAAACATAGACAACAAAAGATAACAATGAAGACAGAGAGTAAGAAGAGAATTACGCAGAAAGAAAACTTTACTGACGCCAGGATCAAAAGGTAAAAGCATCCAACTCTGTCTAAGGCACCAAAACCCCGGTGTTACCACCATCGGCTTACCGGTCCGGGGAAGCAAACCCACATGTCATTCTTACCCCACACGGGCCACACCATAGGCACAAGTGATGCAAGATTCGCTGGAAGCCAAACCATGGAAATACGTCTAACGTAAGATAATCTCAAACTTTGAGAACCAGTGTGACTTATAAGCATGTATAAATAGAGTAATATGGACAAAACAAAAAGAGAGCACAAAAAGCATCACAAGAGATGCAAACCAGAAGTATCTCGTGAGATGCAAACAAACAACAAACTAAAGGCTTAACTATAAAAAAAAAATAAAAATAAAAAATAAAAAAAAACTAAAGACACCAAACATTAATTCACACCAAAATAACAAAGATGGCTTAGATCCTCTCACCATTGAGCATCCCTGCATGAAAAGATGCTTCAGGTTATTAGACTCTCAATATTCTTTGAGTCGGAGCATTTTCTCAGCAAAATAGAAGCTAGCCTGCCTTTAATGCAACTTTTGATTAGGAGTTTTTACATATAAATGGGCTTAGGGCTCCATATTTACTAAGTGGCTGAATCAAAATTCCATAATTTCAAGAAAATGAGATTGACTAAAAAATTATATGGACATGAACTTTTACTGTTTAGGAATATTGTGTTGTCTAAACTATCGTTCTCCCTATTCCAACACATTTATCTGATTGACCTTTTTTATTTACTCGCCCAATCTAAGCATATCTGGCCAATAAACCCTCATTCGTGCATCAAAATATTAGAGATGCGCCTTCCCTCTCTATCTCTCCCTCTCTCTAACAGCAAAGCAAGATTTGCGGTAGCCCGTTCTCTGTTTCTCTATCCAGCGAACATGGAGGTCTTTTCCACTTCGTTTCTCTTTGATGACTGATTCTATTCGGTGTGAAATCAAGCCAGACTTAGGATTTGTCTCTCTCTCCTTCACTCTTGAGAGCGTTTGAGGTAATTTTTCATCTATTTTCTATGCATAATCCGTGATTCTAATATGAGTTTATATTTTTTCTTTTGGGTTTTTCATCTATTTTGCGCATTCAATCCAAGATTGCATATTCAATCCAATTTATGTCGATTACCCCTGGCTGAACTGAGTGATTTTAAAATATGTTTTTTTTTTTCTTACAATATGTTTTATAATTGAGACATGGAAAGGGATTTGTTTTTCCTTGTAGAACTTTATAAAAGAAATAGCAATTATTCTCTTAGAGTTGGGCAAGAATTGTCGGAACTGTAAATTTGATAGAACAGTTGGGATTTACATAACAATTAGTAAAAAATAATTGTAGTATACTACCTAAATGACACCCATATTTGTGAGGATTTTATAGGATTCTTTGGACCACTGTAGAAACTTAGAGAAAATACTAATTCGTTGAAAAAGAAATCCAGAGCTAATTGGTTTGAAATTTAGAAAATTTTTTAGTTTCCTCGGGATATTCTTGCCTCGAGAATTATTTTTCGAAGGTATTGGCACCCATATCCACCCATGGATGTTTAGCTTCTCCACAAATGTAGTTTGTATCAGGTTTCGCACAAGTTTGAAGAAATATTACATTGTACTCTTGAAACCACTAGTTTAGTTTACAGTGGTTAGGATCATCTTTCGCTGGCTTCCACTAGTTTAATTTAATAATCTCATTGCAAATGGATTGTGGGACATGAGATTGATAATCTCTATCTCCCTCATCCACATTTTTACTAATAGTTTGACATGCTTTCCAACCAGAGTATTATGTGTTGGATTTTCTTTTATATATATGCAGTATTTTCTTAGAAGAAATAAAACTGTTATAAAAGAATTTTAAAAAGTCATTGTAAAGTGGTAGCAATTAGTGCACCAGTAAAGAAGACAGAAAAACCAAAAATACGGCAAAAAAAAAAAAAAAAAACCAGGAGTCATCACCCCAATATTTGTGTCATAGACATGCATGCTCGTACGCTTCCACTATAGGAGTCTCTGAGCTCCTTACATGTCAAACCACTTTTTCCTTCTGTTATCTATATACTCACCAACTATAGGATAATGTGCTATAAAAGTTATAGCCCTAAGTTATTCTTAATTTTATTAGTGCACATTGATCATATGTTTACACAATCACAAGCGATGTAGTTTTATTTAATAGATAATTTATAATATTTGAATTGATTGCTACTATTATTTTTAATTGAGTTTACATTTATCAAACTTTCTGATTGTATCACTTATTGGCATATTTAACTGATATTCGTTTCTAGCTTCAATTCTAAAACTAAATATCATATCATTGTATTTTGTAACAGTTCCTACGCTAAACTGATTGCAAAGTTTCTAGATGAGAAACTTCATTCTAGAAATAAGAGTACATCAGAAGAAGAATTGGGGCATACACTTGATGAAACCTTGGTTTTATTCATATTTATACAGGTAATGTTAATGTTGTAACATAGCAATAAAATGGACTTTTACATAATTCTTTCATTTCTATATTAGAATTCATATTTCTGCTCTTGTTGAATTTGGTTTGCCAGTAATTTATATGTTGTTATTTGTCTTTGTAATATAATGAGAGACATCTGTCATTTTATTTCCTGTTGATTTAGGGCAAGGATGTAATTGAACCATTCTATAGGACGGATCTTGCAAAAAGGTTACTGTTAGGAAAGATTGTTTCCCCTGATGCAGAGAAGCTCGTGATCTCTAAGGTGATAATTGTTTTACTTTTAAATGCATTATTATAGATCATATTTCATCTCTTTATCATAATAAGAAGTCCTCATTGCTATATAGTTGAAGACTCAGTGGGGAAACCACTTTACCAACAAATTTGAAGGAATGTTCAAAGTGTGTATTTTGTTTATAACATGCATCTTTTGTTATCGGCTTTTGATTGAATTATATGTATGTGATTACAAATCATGAGATCTGGTTATTCTGGGTTGCTGATAACTGCTGATGCACTATAAAACTTTTGAGGTTGGTTTCACTTAGGTAATAACATTTTCTTCCATAACTAATGTTTTCCATATTTCTTGAGAGTAAATAGAGTTCATTAGAATTTGAAATTAATAACTGTGGCAATTTGACTTTTAGGAATAAATAAATATAATGATGACATTCAACACCCCCCCATGCATGATCGGATGCTTCCCATATAGGAGTTTAAAGATAAGCATCTTATCGGTATAAACAAGTCTATAATGCCGATCATTGAGAGTTTAAAATTAGTATGTCCACGTTGGGGTTGCAGTTCAGAATAAATGAGTGAAGGATCTTCATTGTTTGGGTTTTAGAGGAGTGGAGAGATGATATATTGTTAAATTAATGTTGTGGTGATACGTGGAAATGAGAACTTGGGACAGACAAAACTCTATCCCTAAAGAGAAACACCCGTCCTAAAAGTCCATTACACCAAAATTTTCATAAATTTTTTCCGCCCAAAAACTTTCGTGGGCGCGTTTTTGGGTTAATTGGGACAGAGGCATTTTTTCGTCCCAAAAATCCCAGCTTTTGAGGTGGCTTTTAAAACCATCCTTAATAATTTGCCCCAAATATCCAAAATTCTTGGAGTGTAGTCAGATATCATGCATAAAAAATTAAAATAATTGACTCTGGCCATGGAACTCCATAAACTTGCACTTATGATGCCAACTATTTATGTCTAGGTATAGAAATTTAAATTCACTCATTCCTACACTATAAGTGCATTTGAAACCATTTATAGAATCTTCCAAAAAAAAAAAAAATCAATCAATCTATGAAGTGCAACTAGGTACTCATAATTGGTAATTTGTTTCATGTTTTCAACTCTTCTATCTAATGTGTTTTTGTTGGTAATTTATTTGTAGATGTTGAATACCCGGTGTTCTCCAAGTAGATTCAAGGAAGCGAAATGCAATTTAAGTGAGGAAAAAAAAGGTGGTCGTACAAGAGATTGGGTTTGGGTCCCTGTTAGACATTAAGTGTATCAATTTAAAATGCAAACTATGTTCATGGTTTGTAGAATACTTTGATTCTAGAACATCCCACCTCACCCTTGAATGTGGCGATCAGATCCTTGTTACACCAAGTGACATTGAAGAGGTGTTTGGCTTACCCTCGAGAAGAGGAGAAGATGTGCCAAACTATATTATAGAAAATGTGAATTGGTTAGAGAATAGTAATTTTGTAAAAAATGGTGCAATAGAAGTGCAACATTTCGCGCATCAATTGGACGTTCTTCTTGTTGGGGATGACTTCAAGAGGGCTTTTGTCTTTTTCACTTGCAGATCATTTCTATCACCCATATTAAAAAACGAGACAAGAAAAAAGTTGTTGGGGGCGATTGATAATGTGGATGCTATTAAATCATACAATTGGGGGAAGTTTGTTTTTAGATTGGTTGAGAAAAGACGTTGTATCCTATAAAGGAAAGGAAGGAAGAAAATGTTGTAAATAAATACATGGATGCTTGTTCTTTCTCATGGTATGTTCTAAGATATAATATTTATAATGTGTCTATCATTTTATTAGGAACATCATACAAATAGCATAATGTTGCACTTGTATCACATAAATATTGAAACATCTGTCCAAATGTATAGCACTCCTCAAGAGACTCATATGGGGACTAAGAACATAATTTCAATACCAAAATAAACCACCAAAGGGACAATAGAGATTCAACTTAGAATAAGTTACATTATACTTAGAAATGTTTTCCAAAGAAGTTAAAAATACTAGTACAACATAGTGATACTAATGCAGTAGCAGAACTTCAAGAAATTAATAGTGATTACAAAATAACTTCAAGAAATTAATAGTGATTACAAAATAACTTCATTTTTAGGGCCTTAAATTAATAATTTCATTAATAATCTTGTCGTATCACGAACAGTGCAACGCCCTTACATTTTTAAATTGGGATTCAATTCATTTAATACGAGGTCTAAGATGGGAAGCACCTTCATCATCAGCAGCAGCAATGTAATACCCCTAGTTTTAAAAGTGTTATAATTGGAATTTTAATATTTATTTTATTGTTTTCATTATTTATTTTATTTGTTTTTGGTATTAACGTGGCTAGGTCTTTTTGTGCATTAAATTAAGTGTTGGGTGAATTTAAATGTTTATGAATTAAATTTATTTGTTAAGTGATTTTAAATGATTTATGTGTTTATTTATTTTTCTGTAATTGAATTAAATACATTTGTAATTGTTTAAATGTTTTGTGAGTTTAGTTAAATAAGTTAGTTAGGTTTAAATTATTAGTGCATTTAAATTGTAATGTTATTTAGGGTTTAGTCTTTTACTACCTCACGCCGACTAAACTGGGCCTCAATTAGGTTTTCCATGGTGGATTAGGGTTTTGATTAGTGCCTATATATAGACTGTAGTATGTCTTCAAAAAGGGTTGAGAACCTATACATGTACAGAGAGAAAACAAAGAGAATAACAGAGAGTTATCGGGAGAATTACAAAGAGAGATAAAGGGAGGAAGTCTAGGGTTTTGCCTTGGGCTAGGGTTGAACCAAGGAGGAGGAGGAGCAGTGTTTGGCTCGTGGATAAAACCAAGAGCAACAGAGGTGGAACAGTCGTTGGAGAGTTCATCGGAAAATTCAGAGACGGTTAAGGCAAGTTCTTTCCTTTCTCTCTCCCGTTGCCTGTGTTCTGTGCATCCTTAGACTGTCTCTAGGGTTTTAATGGATCACTAATTAAAGTTTACATGCTTGTTATATGCCAATTCAGATATCTGTATGCATGGAATTGTTCTGTTATAGTTCTTGTATCTCTGTGTTTTAGTCTGCGTTAAAAGCATGTTAAATCGGTAATGACTTTAATCACTGTAATTGAATTGAACTATTGTGAACAAGTCATAGGGATGTTATTGGATGTTTCTAGGACTCTTAAGACTAGGTTTAAGAAGCAACAGAGGGGTAGGAAAGGGTCGAAGATGGAGCAGATCGTCGGAAACGGCGAAGAAACAAACCGAGGCTCTCAAAGGAGAGAGAGCCGGCTCCCCCTTGTGGGAGAGCCGGCTTTAGGCTGATTTGAGCCTGCTCTAGGATTTTAGAGCAGGCTCTGTGGTTTTGGGTGTTACAGCGTGTGTTACAGAAGCTTTAAAAAAAAACTTAGAGAAGGCTCTTGAAAACTTAGAGAAGGCTCAATCCACTTAGAAAAGGCTCTTGAAAACTTAGAGAAGGCTCTCCCTTAGTTGGAGACGTCTCTAGGTAGCTTAGAGCCTTCTCCAGTTTTTTTTAGAGAAGGCTTTGTGGTTTTGTGCATTATAGAAGTTTAATTATGCACTGTTGGTACAAACTGGGTTGTTTTCAGCTGTGTTTGGGTTACTGTGATGGTTTTAAACCTTAAGTCATGGAGTATTAAGGGCCTAGGATGCATTAATCTATCTATATGCTAATGTTGTAAACCATAGGAAAATCTAAAGCAAACTGGAGGCAGGTTACAGACTTAACGGGTCGGAAGGATGTAATTGTGCAAACTGTGTCTAGCAACCAAGAAGGGTTGGAACATGGATTCCAAACATTATATCATGATGTATTAGAGCCACTTTTAATAAATTAAGGTCTTAGTACTCATGGATTTAACCGTAGGAAAGTGTACCACGGTACAGGTGGTTAACGGATGGAAGGAGTTCAATTGCCTAATTTAATTTTAGCAATTTAACGGAATATGTTTATATTTTAAAATCTTGTTTTGGTTGCACACTAGGATTATTTAATTAACAAGTTTGGTCTGTGCATAATTGGATATTAATGGTTGAAATGCTAAATTCCTTTTTGCAATTCATGGATTTAAACTTGGAATTTTAATTGTTGTAATAGTAAGTATTACACTAAAATTACTTGGATTAGGATTTGGCATTAGATTGACAGAACCTAGTTATCAATCTAATTGGATGTTGGCTTAGAATTAATTGAAGAATTAAATATATATTTTCTGTCAATTACCTTGATGGATGCTGGAATTTAACTTGACGAATTAGTAAACTTTATCTCGTTTAATTACATGGATGGATTCTGAATTTTTTAGTTGATGACTTGTTTCAAATGCTGTGTTTATCAACTATATGGATAATGTGGACTTTATTTGGTGTACAGTATAAAATGTTACATTATTTACGGATCATTTGCATGTATGCACCGGTATGGGACGGTGTCATACGGAGGGACGGATTAGGTCACAACGCTAATTCCTACCTATTCATACATATGGAATGGATTAACTAAAACAGTTAAATCCTACATGGTTTAATGTTAGTCAACTAAAATAGTTGAACAACATACTGGATGGTTGTTTATATTTCTATATTAGGAAGGATAGGGATTTAATTAAAACATTTAAATCCTAATTAAATGTTGTGTCTCGAGCGACGAACAGTTGAGCGGCACTACATTGGTTTGGAATAAGGGTACGGATTATAAAAACATAATTCTCCTTATATTTAAGTCCGTGCGGTTGAATAAGTTGAACGACTTACTGGATCTCTTATATAAGTCTGTGTGGTTGAATAAGCTGAACGACTTATTGGATTTCCTATTGATGGATAGGAATGGATTTTAAATATATTATTATGGTACCGCGATCTGAGCTTGAGTCTCATAGTCGACGGTTAGGGTACGTATATGTTGTAGGATGCATAGCTAGCTATGTTGGTTGAGGTATACCCTGTTAGGCTTAAGTAGTCATACCCATTCAGGTGCGTATTGCATGTTGTCTTCTATTCAGGTTGAGACCCTCAGCATAGTTTAGTGAGAGTCCTGTAGTGTGGATATATATTTATCTATTACGGACTATATAGATATGGTTGAGACATCTAGGATGTATCTGCGTATCGGGTCTCTGCTTGGATTGTAGTTAAGATAGAACTTGTTCGTGGGTCTGACCCACTATTATTTTTCAGGTAACGGACGGTTCCAGGTCTTAGAGCTGGTTCGTGCTAAGCAGAGACGACTACTCATTCTACCGACGACGTAGGAGGTTTCTTCATGGTTTAGCAGTGGACTTCTTTTCAGTTGTTCGCTTTCCAGTATTTGTTTTGATTAGGGGTCCACCAGATGGATTCCCGAGTTGTATTTGAATTTGAAAAGTTGGATGTATCAGATTAATACTTTATTTATAAAATTTTATTATGAGGTTTTCAGTTTTGGGTTATCATTCTAGTTTCTTTTCAGTAGTTTTATTTATTCCTGTTTCCTTAATTGTATTCTGTGTTCGTTTCTTGCTAATTGGTTTGATATCCTCGGGTAATCGGGCGTGGGCCTTGCCAACCTACATCCGGAAATCCGAGGGTATCACAAGCAACAACAGCTGGAATTGATATATCATGCATGGGACAGAAGACGTGAAATGTTCGCATAGTTTCTATTATGTTTTAACACTAAATCATGGATCAACCATCTCATAAATATTTAAACATAATTTATGGATGGCATAACATGCATGCGAACAAGGAATCCCAGTTATGGTCCATTTCAAACAACTATAAGACATTTCAGTGCCAAATACCACTTTAAATGGTTTTCTGTGTCGATCATATATTGTACACTCAGTATTCGAAACACGCATCAAACTAAAACCAAGTGCAAAATCTTGCTCATTTTGGATTTTTTCCTCAATATGCTTCCCAACCGGGATAGTCCACTTTTGAACGTCCAAACTCTTTTGGTACAAAAATTTGTTGAGTCTTTACATGTGTGTATCCGTGAGCTTTGTGATTGAAAAAACCCTATCTTCTTTAACCCTTGCATTGAAGGACTCTGCTTAGTTGGTGTATAATTTATCCCAACGCTTGGATGTAAACTTACCATTTAATTAATGTTCTGGTGAATTCTAAAACCCAATCGCATAACTCATCCCGAAATACCCGCATAGCAGCCAATGCATTCTCATATTAGTCTAGAGTTCGAGCATATGCAATTTTTTCGAGTAATTTTTTGATAGTTTCTATACCCGAAGTCCTCAATCGTAAACTTTGTCTCCCAAGAATGGATGTAGAAAAATTTGCCGTTAAGTGACGAAGACACCATGAGTGGTGTTGGGAGCCAAAAATATCTCTAATACAACTTATTAAGCTCGGATGCTTGTCAATAAAAATTGTCACAATGCGACCATCTGGAATCTCTTTTACCTTGCTCAAGAACCAATGCCAATCATCATCATTCTCAGAAGAAACAATAGCATATGTCAAATACCACAAGCCTTTATTTGTATCGAAACTCGTTGCACCAAGCATTGTGCCTTTATAATTACCACTCAATTGGCAAATATCAATTGCTAATATAGACCTACAATAGTTGATGAAACCTCGGATGAAGCACCCATAAGCTACAAATACTCACTTAAATCTCCTATCATCCGTGCACTCCCACGATGTAATTGTCCTGGAAATATATTCTGTTATTCGTTCACATAACCAGGGGACTAAAATATAGCTATCCTCGGGATTACCCTCAATAATATTATGTGCACACTCCTTAGCTCTCCACGATTGCATGCAAGTCATGTCAACAGAAAATTCACTACTTATGTCTGTGGAAATAATCTTGGGAGTGCATTAAGAATTGTCCCTAACCTTGTTCACAATAGTTCGACCAAGAAATGGCTTTATAATATGAAATGTCTTGAGCAGTGTGAGTGTGAACATTATTAGACTGTTTGATTCTCATTATATCATTACTGCCTTCACAACCAATTGACAATTTTCATAGACAATTATTAACCTCGCACACCACTCTATAATATTTTCTGCTGTTGTCCAAGTACTTAAACCGAAAATGGTTACAAAGACCAAACAAAACGAATGCATCTTTGAAATCATTTGGGCTTTTAAAAAGCTGATCCTCGCAAGAATTTCATCAATGTGTTGGAAAGAATTGATGTGCATTTATTGGAGGAAATGAAGACCTTGATGGAACACTGCGCAGGTGACAAATTGGCGATACATTGTAGCCAGTGGCTTCAACAAATTCTTTACAAGTGGACAAAAAAATATTTTAAAAATCGTAGAACCTATGCAGTGCATGCATCAATGTATTACTTTACATATATGTGTATTACCTCTTACTATGATCACTTTGAATTATGCATGATGCAATTATAGGCATTGCATCTTCCACATATACAATTTAATATGGTACCACTCACTATAAACATCACTCTAAATCTAGATTCTCCCGTCATCCTCAAAAGTTCATTCTTGTTAGATTCTGTGGTATAATATATGACTTTACCACACATTTTTAAAGATGAACGTTCTTGTAACTTATTTATAAATGATTCATACATTGTTGTTGTCATAAAAGGGTTCATGATACCGCTGATGTATGTAATTTCCCCATTCTCATTTTTGTCAATTTTTTCATCAAATCGATAAAATTATACAATTTGTCTCTCATGCATTTCTCCAACTATTTTTGAATTGACTCATTAATACAAAAATAATAATAATAATAATAAAAATAAAGTTCAAAAAAATAATGAAATAGAAAACAAATAAATATCATAATTAAATGATGTAATTTAGAGACCTTAGCATGCAAACATTTAGAAGCAGAAAAGACAATAAAATTACTCAAAGAATCAGATAAACAATCAGATATCAAACGTTAAACACTTAATTATAGTGGGATAAACGCTGATGGAGAATGAATAAACAATCATATATCCAGAATCTAATAATTTTGCAAATTATATTTCTTTAACAAACCTAACCACACAACAAAACATGACATCATTAGCAATTTCATTTCATGTGAAATGAACAATACATCACAAGAAGTTTTACCTAGTGCGAATTAAATTAATCACAATGATATCCTTCCAGCATATGATGAATATGTAAATTCCACTAATAATATACTAAATCAATATGGACCATATTAACACCATTCTGCAAATTAGGACAATATATGCAATTGTCAACAAAGTCAAAAGTGACAAAAATATCAAACGTTAAACACTTAATTATGCTGAAATATTCCCAAATTAATTCACAATATTTATAGTAATTGAAGTTAAAGGCAAATATCTAGAGGACAAAGAATAGACTGAATAGATGAATCAATAAAGAAATGTCTTCTACGTAAGGAAATATCAAATAGCACAGAAGCTAAATTTTTGTTTCAAACCATAAGAACTTTATCTTAAGAGGACAAATAGATGATTCATATGCTAAACCATTTGAGTGTGCTATTCAGATATTCACTGAATTAGAATCACACTCCAGCGTGAAGCCCATTCCTGGGGAAGAAGAGAGCCATAAGCAAATTCGATCTCTTCCCACATCCCTGTTTTGTTCCATGAATGAAATTTCAAAAATTCCTCCATATGAATTAAGAAATGGTTGATCTTCTCTAAAGACTTCATTTGCCGATATACAGAAAGGTTGTTGCACTAGAAACCAATATGAAAGAAGGGCAACTGACTTTCGCAGCAGAATTCTTAGATTATAAGGTTTGCATTCAAACATTGACAATATTATAGTTTAATGTAGTTTCCTACTCATTCTGCTTTATCAAGTTTGTTTTGAAATTATTTAAATCACTTTTTAAATTGTCATCTTGTTCATTCTTCTATATTGTAATGCATGCTTAATTATTATTATTATTTTTTCCCTCTTAGGCTAATCAACTGCTAGGTCTATCTGATGTCATACATGCATAATTGTATATTTGATTCCAAAAGAGAACTTAGGGACATAGTCTTTGAAATTATTTGTCTTTATTATTTTGGGTTATTACTACTCTCTTTTGCATTCACATTATTTACCTTTTTTCTTTATTTTAATTATCTATAGGAGCCGAAAGAATACTTTCTTTCGATTGCCCTTTCGTTTTGCATTATTATCTGGTTATTTTAATACTTTGCCTTTTGCTTAATTGTTAGCCTCCAACCTATTTGTTCTATGTCTTCTTATAAAATATTTGATTTTTGCTACTTTCTTGTTAAAGAATATTTGATTCGCTTTTTGTTGTAATATACTGTGGCATCTAATGCACCTCGTCCCTGCTTGATGTCTAACCATGAACTCACCCAAAATACTAATACATCATTCCAGCCATAACCAGCAGTGGAAGGTGATCTATGTGCAATAACCCGTATTTTTAAAGAGTTTATTTAAATTAATTCTGTATTTGGTTAATTATTTAATTTGTAGATTTATTCACATATTAATTGTGTATGCTAAATTATTAAATTAATTTTATTTATTTGTGCATGTAATATTAATTGTATGTTCTTTATATTATAATGTTAGTTTATATATTTTATTGGTTATATTTTATATTAATTAATATTAGTTAATTAAAGTAGTACATTTGTATTGTAGTGTATTATTATGTAAAGAATAAAAAAAATGTTATGACTTCAATTAGATATTAGGTTGAAAGATAGGATTGCATTTACTGTTATATAATGTTATGTCAGATAGGTTGACTACATTGCATTTCATTAAATTAGATTAGGTAGGAATGTTTTGCTATTTAATATAAAGTTAGATATTTGTATTATATATATTATATTAGTTAGCTAGCTTACCATTTGAAGGCAACTCACGTAAGTAGAAGAGAAAAAATAATAGTGATCTATTTTAGAAGAGTGAAAGGAAAAGAGAGAGACACAAGCTTGGACCGGTGTAGGTGATTTTACCCGACTACGCGCAACCGGCGGGTTTGTTTCAAATCCTTAAGGCAAGTTATTATCTATTTTTCCCCTTTAAATCCATAAATTATTCATTGAATTTATTCGACTATTTTTGAGGTTAGAAATCATGCTAGGACAATGATGAATTAAATTTTAGTTTATTAAATTAATGTGATATTAATTATTTAGGGTGGTAGATAATTTATTATTGGCCTATGTAATTACTTGAAGTTTAGGAATAATTATTTAAGGCTTTAGGGATTTTTATAGAATTTTTCGGGATTTTTCTGTAATTTCCGGCGAGGTTTCCGGCCACCGGCAGTGAGGAAGGTGACCGGAGTGATTCGGTGTGATGCGGCGTACACTGGTTTCTATGCACATGTATCAGTAGCCGTAGGATTACTTTAGGATCATTAGTTTAATCCAGTGCAGCGCGCCCACGGAATTATGATGCAACCAATGAACCAGGAAGCGCCGCGTCAGTAGGCGGCCATTGCGCTCGCGTGGTTGACTCCAGATGCACGTGGGGGTGCGTGTAAGTGCGTGGGCTTGTGAGAAAAAGTGGCAGCGCGTGTGGAGACTTTGGGAGGCTCGTGATGGCGCATGAGGGACCTCTACAGTTGCTGGAAAAGTCCAGAATACCCCTAGGGACTGTTTTGTAATTTCTAAAACCTTAAACTTTCAGTTTTGGGCCTATGGATGGTATTTTTAGGGTTTAACGGGACATTAAATTATTATTTTATTACCCGTTAATTATTATTATGTCCGATTAATATTTCTAAATATTAACTGTATCGTTTACAGTACGGATCGCTATTAAACAGATGTAATTAATTTAATGACATTGTTAAATATTAATTGTGTTATTATTTTATTAAATGGTATTAATCATTAATGTTAAATTAAATGATTGCATGATTTTAATCATATAAATTGTCTATTATACATTTTGGGATTATTTATGTTGTTAATGATATATAAATCATTTTTATTATGCTATGTGCATTTCAGGTAGTAAGTGGACTGTTTAAAAAATTAAGTCGCATTTATATTATATGGTTGTGTTGCCATATAGAACCATGTGAGTTGACTAATAAATTTAGACTCATTTATACTTTATGCATTCGTTGCCATAGACAGATGTGTGACTGTCGGGGTATGTGGTTTAATATTATTGGCATGTGTTGCCTAAGTGAAATGCTAAGTTTATTCATTAGTACATTAAGATGTGTTACCACTATGTAGGACTTATAGTATGTGTTGTCAGTACTGTGCATTGTGTATTAATAGCTGATTTCTCAGGTAGGGAAATGAAACACTTAACCACCTCGTGTGAGTCTAAGTGATCACTGTTTATTCTGGTTGAGGTCTTATTATACATTGTGTAGTTTCATTAGGGTGTATACAGATATAATATACTTCCGAATAATAATGATTAATTTATTTGATTATCTGATTTGGGTTATAGTAGAGAGAATTTGCTCATGGGTTTGACCCACCATTATTGTTATTTCAGGACCCTGTCAGTACCCGTTTCAAGGTTGAGGCTTAGCAGTATGGGACCACCATCCGATATCATCTACTCTTACGGTCTTGTTTAGGGTAGAAGTTTTATGTATTATTTTGATTTTAGTTTTATTTACTTCCGACGTTGAACTTTCGGGTTTATATTTAGGAATCCTTGACATAGGATTTCTAAGTATGTATAAAGGAGTATTGTATTTAATAAAGGATGGATGAATGTTTTATTATTTAGTTTTTCCTTTCCTATCTAAGTTCTTCTATTATTATCATTTTGTATTTCATGCTTGTATATTACCAATTGTTTATGATATCTCTCATTTTTCGTATATAAGTCTGATCAACTTATGTGTGGAAAATGTGGGGTATCACACTATAATCTTTACATTTACTAAGCTTGGTCCTTACATGTACTAAACTAGGCCAAAAAATACTCCTACATATTACTTTAGTGACTTCTATTTTTCAAGTTCTTCAAAAGACGTTGGGAGGAGTAGCAAAGTTGGAACCAAGAAGAAAAAGAAAAAGATAAAGTCAAAGATGAGTGAGGATTTTTCGGATTGAATTTTTAGACTGGTATTCAAAACCGTTGTGGCGAAATTCTGAAACGTGGGAGGCTAAGTTTGGGATCATGGCTTATGAGATGATTCCACTGTGCTTTGATAGTTGGACAAAGGTCTCAGAATTTGAAAGAGTGTGCTTGTACGTTATTGTTCAATACTATGTTATTTGGTACTGATTTGTGCAGAATTTATACAAGTGTTATTTGGTGGAATGGACTTTTAGAACGGGTGTTTCTCTTTAAGGATGGAGTTTTGTCGGTACCAGATTCCCATTTCCACGTGTCATCACAGCATTAATTTGACAATTTAACATCTCTCTTATTTTCTAAAACCTAAACAACGAAGATCCTTTACTCATTTATTTTGAACTGCAACCCCGGCATGGACATACTGATTCTAAACTCTCAATGATTGGCATTATGGGTGTGACGTAAGGTTGCATTGGGCATTTTATGCATTGTCTTGTGTATGGATGGTATGATGATTATTGGAAAATAAAATTTTTGTACATGAACCCCTTGGATGATCCCCCACTCTTTTTCCTATTCATTATATGTAAAGCATATAATTACTTACCTTACTTGAGGAGATGCTGTTAACACCCTTTTTGGTAAATTTTGTATTAATGACATGGCAACCAATTTGGGTATAAATTGACATGTGGAAAATGTAACAGAAACTGCATGCAAAGGTGGAAGATTAGAGAAGCTTTGAATTAACTAATGGATAGGGATCAAGTGCTAGTATTTATCTGTTAGTTGGTTTTAATTAAATATTTATGTTTATCTCTAGGATTAGTTCATTTTAGTTATGGCAAAGAGTTATAATGTAATTAGAATACTTATGTATAGGATAATCAAGGAGGCATGTTGAGATAGAAGTCCAGCACCCTTAGAATCCTTTAATTTATTTGTTTGCTTTTTCAAGCCTTTCCTAGAATAGCATCCTTGCTATTTATTCTTTATCTCTATCTATATCTTTCAATATCTCGTTCTCTCTCTCAATCTCTCTCTATATTTCTTTCTATATCTATTTCTCTCCCTTTTCTATTCTCTTAATTGTTACTATAAATTACTCACTGAAAAGTCCTTTTAACTAAGGCATAACTGAACTCAAAAGAGGAGTTTTATTATTCTTTTCATTCTTGCATCGTCTGAAAGTCAATCTTTCCAAAGAGACTAACGTTGACAACTCACACTCGAACTATATAATTGGTTCTGGCACGCCCGCACTACATCAATACCGAATCGGATCTTAGGAGCCGATTTTAGTGTCAACATTCTTGGCACGCCCGGTGGGACCCCACTAGGTGAGTGATTTATAGTAAAAAATATGCAGTTGGCTTTTAAGCCGATGTACCAGTATTCTAATCAATCATATGGTTGGCTAGACAATTATCGGCATGTTCCAACAATTGATTATCGGTATGTTCCAGCAGTTGATTATCGGCAGACGCTAACAGCCGCCGATTATTGGCATGTTCCAATAACTGATTATCGGCATGTTCCAGTAGTCAGTTATCGGCAGACGCCAACAGCCGCTGATTATCGGCAGACGCCAACAGCCGCTGATTATCGGCATCTTCCAGCAACCGATTATTGACATGTTCCAGCAATCGATTATCAGTAACCAGTTGCTGATTATCGGCAGACGCCAATAGTAGATTATCAGTAAGTTCCAACAAGCGATTATCGGCAAGTTCCAGCAGCCGATTATCGGCAAATGGTAAACCAGTCACCAGCAGCCGATTATCGGCAGGTGATAAATCAGCAAATGGGAGAAATAAGATCCCAAATAAATCCCCAAATGGGATAATTTAATCAAAAGGAATTTGCTGAAATGATGGAGGAGATTAAAGCAATGATGGCTCAGATATCGGCCACCCAGAGTCGCAATAATCAAACCAAAAGCTCGGCATCTCATGAATCAATTATTCAACATATTTCTTTGCCATTGATACACATCCTTCAGGTGCAACAGGCTACAACGGCAGGGCTAGTCAGCCGAGTGTAACTACCAGTTTACCCATCGGCAATCTGCCGATAATAACAGAAATACCATTAATGTTGATTGAGCCAAATGTAAAATCAGCAAAGGTTATTCTACAACGCCCACCAGTTATGCCGATTCCCCCTCAGAAAGACATCAAGAAATGGGGGAGATTGATTAGGAGATTAAAGAATTAATGGATCAGTTTAGCCAGGCCGAGGTAGCTCAAGGGCGTAAAAGTGCTCAGCCTGTGTACAGGAAACCTTATCCTTACCAGGTAGTAAATTAGCATGTCACCCCTGTATCACAACCTCTATTATATGAGGGGCTGCCAATAACCAGTACCGAAATTGGCCAGTCCTGTCGACCTCGGCAGGAAATTTTATCAAAAAATCGGTAGCAAAGTTTACCAGAATATTATCAGTTACCGACGGTCGATTATCGACAAGTTTCAATAGCCGATTATTGGCAGGCGGTAAATTAGTCACAATAGATGACTTATCAACAACAAAGTTGGAAAAGCTATCAGCATGTTACTGATGAATGGAAGGGTACAAATCGGCTGAAAGCAAAGCGGTCTATGTACCAGAATTCTTTGCCAATTTTGACATCTAATAATCGGCAAAAACAATCATCAGTTGAAAGAATTGTTTTAACTCGCTGTCCTCAACCCAACTTCAAGAAAAGAAGAAAAAGACTAGCCAATGTTAATTTCACAAGGGTACTTAGAAATCGGTTGAGAAAATTGGCTGAAAGAAAATCGGCTACGACAAAATCGGTTGAAAGAAAATCGGCTAAAAAACTAACGGCTACTGGGGGGCATGTGATTGCAAACCCCAAACAAAATTTAGTTGATCCATACGCGCCATTTCAGCATGCCAATTATAGTGAGGTCATGCTTGCCGATCAATGGACTTTTAGGCATGATGCAGTCGTGCCGATTGAACCGAATGTAAAATCAGCAAAGGTTATTCTACAACATATCTCGACTCATGCCGATTATAGTAAGGTCATGCTTGCTGATTAATGAAATTTTGGGCATGATGCAGTCTTACCGACTGAGCAGAATGTAAAATCGGTTGAGGCAAAATCGGTTGAAAGAAAACCGGCTGACAAGAAATCAGCTAAGAAAACTCCTTGTTGGCACAATTTCATTCATCTAGTACAACTAATAGGCAGGTCGGCCAGAATGAAGGTTCACAATAATTTAATTTCTGCCGATCATGATCATGATTTGCTAGTGGAGTTGGAAAATGCATGGGGGGCAAGTCCTTCATTAGTTTATAGGCTGGCAATATCAGCAAACTTTCTGAGAATCTAGGAAGAAGCCTAAATTGGCAGATTTGGCTAATATGAAATAAAGATCATCTTAGAGGTGATTCAGAAGAAATAAAGCTTTGGAGTTCGTTGGTTTGCAATCTGATTCCAAGTGACTAGCGCAACCTTTGTTCAAAATTTCCTTCCAATGTACTTTAAATTTCAAATATCTTATCGGCTTGGGCGGCCGACAGCCGATAAGACATTTAAAATTGGGGGGCATTGTTAACACCCTTTCTGGTAAATTTTGTATTAATGACATGGCAACTAATTTGGGTATAAATTGACACGTGAAAAAGGTAACAGAAACTACATGCAAAGGTGGAAGATTGGAGAAGCTTTGAATTAATTAATAGATAGGGATCAAGTGCTAGTATTTATCTGTTAGTTGGTTTTAATTAAATATTTATGTTTATATCTAGGATTAGTGTAACTTAAATTAATAGTTGATTAAGTGATAGAGTTGTAATGCAAGTAAAATACTTGCATATAGGAGTTTGTTTCTATGTTTTATTCTATAAATAATCAAGGAGGCATGCTGAGATAGAGGTCCAGCACCCTCAGAATCCTTTAATTTATTTGTTTGCTTTCTCAAGCCTTTCCTAGAATAGCATCCTTGCTATTTCTTCTCTATCTCTATCTATCTCTCTCAATATCTCGTTCTATCTCTCTTTCAATCTTTCTCTCTATATTTCTTTCTATATCCATTACTCTCCCCTTTCTATTTTCTTAATTATTACTATAATTTATTCAATTAAAAGTCCTTTTAATTAAGGCAATTCTTGAACTCAAAGAGGAGTTTTACTATTCTCTTTATCCTTGCATCGCCTGAAAGTCAACCATCCCAAAGAGACTAACGTTGACAACTCACACTCGAACCACAATATTGGTTCTGGCATGGCCGCATTATATCAATTCCGAATCGGATCTTAATAGCCGATTTTAGCGTCAACAGATGCCACTTAGGCAATCTCTACTGAGCCGTTGTGCTCATTCCTCTACATTTTTTAAGTTATGGGGAAGAGTTAGTGCATGTCGATCCTCCACGGGCATATACGAGGCTATAATGGATGTTCTTTTTCTACCATATTATATTAGGATGTACATTTGTAAAGTTTATGTATTGTTGTCTTATATATTCAAATTCAATGTAAACGAATTTATCTCAACATGTGAAGATGTAATTTGATCTTGCCTTGATGTATGGATGTTACGGGGAAGGTTTTAACCATATTGGAAGTCACAAGTGAAGTTATAAGGATGCCAAGTTGTTTAGGCACTTAAACAGGGCAAATATCGTATTTGTGGGCTATTTTGGTTGACCGGTAAGCCATTTTGGTCCACCGGTATCTTTTGGGACGAAAACTAATAGCTTGGAAAACACCAAAGCCACAATTGGAAGACTGGTATGTCATTTTGGTTGACCGATGGGTAATTTCGATCAACCATTATAGCCTTCAGGGTCTGCCGAAATAAAAATAGAGACAATTTTGAACCCTCGACTTCAAATGATCATATCTCACTCATTTTAACTCCAAATTAGGTCAAATTTGAGTCCAATCTCAAGGTTTTTGAGTCAGATTTTCAATTGTATCAACCACATCAAAAAATTCCAATCGTAGAGAGAGTTATTCTTTTTTTAGTGTGGACTACTCCGGAAATCTTTTATACTGAAGGGGTTAATTGTGTGAAATCCTTATTCTTATGTCTAGAACCTTGCGAATGGGTTCAAATGACCATTATAACTTATGTTGACCTATTATGATTCATGTAAAGTCATGTTATTCATTTCCATGCCTTAGTTGACTGTTTTACTCTTGAGCATTCTCGGGTTCGGGTAAGGACCTGGTTAATAATTCGAACCCCGGGTTCAGGTCGTTACACTCTATGTTCTCCTGTTAGAGAAACAGAGAATGGGCTGCCACAAATCTTGCTTCCCTGTTTGAGAGAGAGAGAGAGATGACGCTTCTTTGATATTCTAATGCACGAATGAGGGTTTATTGGACAGATATGCTTAGATTGGGTGAGTAAATAAAAAGGGGCAATAAGGTAAATGTGTTGGAATAGGGAGAAGGATATTTTAGGCAACATGCACAATATTTTAAACACCATGTCATCCTTTCAGTCAATCTCGTTTTCTTGAAATTACGAAACTTTGACTCAGCCACTTAATAAATATGGAGCCCTAAGCCCATTTATATGTAAAACCCCATTTTGATTAAGTTGATAGTATGAGAAGAGGAAGAAGATCGACCTATTCCTAAAAGTCCTAGCATTTCTTTCAAGCCATATGAAGTATATGGCTGCAGATAAAAGAAGCTTGTGCAGCTTAAACTGCTTTGAGTATCGATTGTTAGACCACTATGCTATAATTAAGATCAGACCAACCAAATGACCAAGTATTTGCTAAGATATAGAAACTTGCTGAACAAAACCCCAAATTTTAGTAGGCTATGTTTGGTTGCATGGATTTGAAATTGTTGGAATTGGAGAAAATTTTAGTTCAAATTTATACTAAAATTTTCTTCAATTCCACCAACTAAAGGTCCATTTCGTGCGGCTGAACATAGCCGCAGAGTATTTGCATTTGAATAACATATAATAACGGACTCATTCTCATAGCCAGAAGTAACAAGAGTTTACCTCTCTAGCATGCTCTAATTTCAATATTGAATAATTTCCATTAATCTCTCTTCGATCTTTACCAATTAGTTACACTTTAGTGGGTTCAAAATTTCTTGCATAAAAATTTACAAATTTAAGCAAAATTTAAGGTTTATGCATGAATTTCAAGATTTTACTCGATTTTTATGGGAATTTTGTCGACAAAGCGACTTGCAAAACACTTCCTTGTGTCTATCAGCTTTGGTATATAACATCTGGATGGAAAGGAATCGAAGATACTTCAAAGGTTCTTTAATCACTACAAATGCTTTGCTTGATCGAATACTCACCACTGTAAGGCAAAAGCTATCTACTTTCTCTGTCAAAGACTCGTACATTGCCAGGCACATCTCAGATGAATGGGTACGTGCTTCCTGGCTCTTTCATTCGTCCCCCTCCCATGCCGCCGGACTAGATCACTGACGGCCACCAATTGCGGAACACAATCCTCAATGGTGGTTTGCTACTACGCTTTCACCGGAAATGCAGTTCTGTTACTCAAGACTTTTTGTAATTTTGCTGGGCTGCTGTATGGGCTGCATTTGCATGTGCTTGGGCCTAAGGTCTTGTTTCCCTTTTTTGGGTTTCCACTTAATACAATTGAATTTAGCATTTTAAAAAAAAAAAAAATTAACTTGAATTCCGCTCTGATAAAATCTAGAACATTTGATATGCTTTTTAAAAATATAAATAAATAAATACTAGCACTTTAGTGATTTTTCTTTGAAGTTGTTTGTACACTTCGAAATGTTCAAAATGTAAAGGTTTTAAATTTCAATGCTTTAAGAAATTTTGAGAGAGTTTATTCTTGAAATTTTACAATTTTTTTTTTTTTTTTTAAATTTGCTTTGCTTTGAAAGCTTGAAAAGTGGCTTTTTAAAGGAAGTCATTAATTGAATTTGAATGATAATTTTTTGAGAAAATCATGCATTGAATTACAAAGATTATTTTTGGTTAGTTTATTAAAAGATCAATTTTCATCATTAAGCAATAATGAATCATTCAGGGCACCAGAATTTATGGCTCATCTCTTGAGACCCCTTAATTAATGAGCCACGAAAAAAAATTGACCTTTATTTATAAAATGAAATATTTTATCGTTCGACATTTAAAAAGAAAAAAGAGAGGAAAAAATAGTATAATTTTCAGTTATATGATCAAATTAGTCTGTGCATTTAAAAATATAACATTTAGATAATCACACATTGTCTTTTTTATCTTTTGGTTAAAAGGGTAAGCATGTAATAGTGAAATAGAACACGCTTGTTAGTCCCATACTGACGAAACAAAAAGAGAGCACCAAAAGCATCACAAGATGCAAACTTGAAGCATCACATGAGATGCAGACAAACAACTAAATACAACAATCATTAATTAATTAACACCAAAATAACAATGAGATAACTAAAGATGGCCTAGATCAGTCCTCCCACCATTGAGCAGCCCTGCGTGAAAAGATGCTTCAGGTCATCCAAACTCTTAATTTGCCTCAAGTCAGGTTTTTCTCAGCATAATAGAAGAGGAAGAAGACCTGTTCCTAAAAGCCCTAGCTAGCATTTCTTTGAAGCCAGATGAAGATAAAAAGAAGGTTGTGCAGCAGAAACGTACTGCTTTGAGTATCGATTGTTGGAGCACCAATCATAATGCTATATTCGGCTGCATAGAATTAAAATTGGTGAAATCGAAGAAAAGTTTAATTCACGTTTACATCAAAATTTTCTTTAATTCTAATTTCAATTCCAATTTCAATTCCGTACAGCTAAGTATAATCGTAGAGTATTTACATTTAAAGATCAAGGGTGGAAGGACCCATTCTCAAAGAGGTAGAGGTATATAATAAGATTTTACCTCCCTATCCAGCCCTAATATCAATGAACAAATTCCATTAATCTCTCTTCGATCTTTACCAATTAGTCGCACTTCAGCGGTTTCAAAAATTCTTCGCACAAAAATTTACAAACTTAAGATTTACGCAAAATTTAAGGTTTATGCATGAATTTCAAGATTTTACCCAATTTTTATGGAAATTTTGTCGACAAAGAGACTTGCAAGCCACTTCCATGAGTCTAGAAGACACCAAAGGAAAACTATACACACCTTGGCGCAATAGATGTATAGATATTGATCATATCATTCAGTGATTCATGGAAAACAAGTGTCAAGTGTGTGTGTGTGTGTGTAAGAGAGAGAGAGAGAGAGATCCTTGGCAGCCTTCAACTGTAATTTGCACACAATCACTATGAATGATATATGAGAGAAATAGTTACACCACCTCCAACAAGTTTGAAATCAATCGAACCAAATACTATGCAACAAATCATTAATGCTTTATAATCACTTTAATATTGAACTTAGTTTTTCATATACTGATTCTAAACTCTCAATGATCGGCGTTATGGGTGTGACGTAGGGTTGCATGGGGTATTTTATGCATTGTCTTGTGTATGAATGGTATGATGATTATTGGAAAATGAAAGTGTTGTACATGAACCCCTTGCATGATCTCTCACTCTTTTTCCTATTCATTGTATGTAAAGCATATAATTACTTACCTTACTTGAGGAGATGCTGTTAACACCCTTTTTGGTAAATTTTGTATTAATGACATGGCAACCAATTTGGGTATAAACTGATACGTGGAAAAGGTAATAGAAATTGCATGCAAAGGTGGAAGATTGGAGAAGGTTTGAATTAACTAATGGATAGGGATCAAGTGCTAGTATTTATCTGTTAGTTGGTTTTAATTAAATATTTATGTTTATCTCTAGGATTGGTTTGATTTGAATTTACATTTTAGTTATGGCAAAGAGTTATAATGTAATTAGAATGCTTATGTATAGGATAATCAAGGAGGCATGCTGAGATAGAGGTCCAACACCCTCAAAATCCTTTAATTTATTTGTTTGCTTTCTCAAGCCTTTCCTAGAATAGCATCTTTGTTATTTCTTCTCTATCTCTATCTATCTCTTTCAATATCTCGTTCTATCTCTCTCTCTTTCTCTCAATCGCTCTCTATATTTCTTTCTATATCTATTTCTCTCCCCTTTCTATTCTCTTAATTGTTACTATAAATTACTCACTGAAAAGTCATTTTAACTAAGGCAATACTGAACACAAAAGAGGAGTTTTATTGTTCTCTTCATCCTCGCATCGTCTGAAAGTCAACCTTTCCAAAGAGACTAACGTTGACAACTCACACTCGAACTATATAATTGGTTCTTGCACACCCACACTACATCAATACCGAATCAGATCTTAGGAGCCGATTTTAGCGTCAACATTCTTGACACGCCCGTTAGGACCCCACTAGGTGAGTGATTTATAGTTAAAAATATGCAGTTGGTTTCTCAGCCGATGTGCCAGTATTCTAATCAGCCATATGGTTGGTTAGACGATTATCGGTATGTTCCAACAACTGATTATCGGCATGTTCCAGCAGTCGATTATCGGCAAACGCCAACAGCTGTTGATTATCGGCATGTTCCAGTAACTGATTATCGGTATGTTCCAGCATACGCCAACAGTCGCTGATTATCGGCATCTTCCAGCAGTCGATTATCGACATGTTCCAGCAGTCGATTATCAGCAACCAGTTGCTGATTATCGGCAGACGCCAATAGTAGATTATCGGCAAGTTCCAACAAGCGATTATCGGTAAGTTTCAGCAGCCGATTATCGACAAGTGGTAAGCCAGTCACCAGCAGCCGATTATCGGCAGGAGATAAATCAGCAAATGGGAGAAATAAGATCCCAAATAAATCCCCAAATGGGAGAATTTAATCAGAAGGAATTTGCAGAAATGATGGAGGAGATTAAAGCAATGATGGCTCAAATATCGGCTACCCAGAGTCACAATAATCAAGCCGAAAGCTCGGCATCTCATGAATCAATTCTTCAACATATTTCTTTGCCATTGACATACATCCTTCAGGTGCAACAAACTACAATGGCAGGGCCTAGCCAGCCGAGTGTAACTGCCAGTTTACCCATCGGTAATCTGCCGATAATAACAGAAATACCATTGATATCGATTGAGCCAAATGTAAAATCGGCAAAGGTTATTATTCTACCACGCCCACCAGTTATGCCAATTCCCCCTCAAAAAGAACATCAAGAAATGGGGGAGATTGATCAGGAGATTAAAAAATTGATGGCTTAGTTTATCTTGGTCGAGGTAGCTCAAGGGTGTAAACGTGCTCAGCTTGTGTACAGGAAACCTTATCTTTACCAGGTAGTAAATCAGCATGTCACCCCTGTATCACAACCTCTGTTATATGAGGGGTTGCCAATAACCAGTACCGAAATTGACCAGTCCTATCGACCTCGGCAGGAAATTTTATCAGAAAATCAGCAGTAAAGTTTGCCAGAATATTATTAGTTACCGACTGCCGATTATCGGCAAGTTTCAGCAGCCGATTATCGGCACGTGGTAAATTAGTCACAACAGATGACTTATCAATAACAAAGTTGGAAAAGCTATCAGCATGTTACTAATGAATGGAAAGGTACAAATAGGTTGAAAGCAAAGCGGCCTATGTACCAAAATTCTTTACTGATTGTGACATCTAATAATCGGCAAAAACAATCATCAGTTGAAAGAATTGTTTTAACTCGCCGTCCTCAGCCCAACTTCAAGAAAAGAAGAAAAAGACTAACTGATGTTAATTTCACAAGGGTACTTAGAAATCGGCTGAGGCAAAATCGGCTAAAAGAAAATCGGCTACGACAAAATTGGTTGAAAGAAAATCGGCTAAAAAACCAACGGCTGCTGGGGGGCATGTGATTGCAAATCCCAAACAAAAGTCAGTTGATCCATACGCTCCATTTCAGCATGCCGATTATAGTGAGGTCATGTTTGCCGATCAATGGACTTTTAGGCATGATGCAGTCTTGCCGATTGAATCAAATGTAAAATCAGCAAAGGTTATTCTACGACATATCTCGACTCATGCCGATTATATTGATGTCATACTTGCCGATCAATGGAATTTTGGGCATGATGCAATCTTGCCGACTGAGCTGAATGTATAATCGGCTGAGGCAAAATCGGCTGAAAGAAAATCGACTAAAAGGAAATAAGCTACAAAAACTCCTTGTTGGCACAATTTCATTCATCTAGTACAACTAATAGGCAGGTCGGCTAGAATGATGCTTCACAATAATTTAATTTCTGCCGTTCATGATCATAATTTGCTAGCGGAGTTGGAAAATGCATGGGGGGCAAGTCCTTCATTGGTTTATGGGCTGGCAATATCGGCAAACTTTCTGAGAATTTAGGAAGAAGCCTAAATTGGCAAATTTGGCTAATATGAAATAAAGATCATCTTAGAGGTGATTCAGAAGAAATAAAGCTTTGTAGCTCGTTGGTTTCCAATCTGATTCCAAGTGAATAGTGCAACATTTGTTCAAATTTCCTTCCAATGTACTTTAAATTTCAAATATCTTATCGGCTTGGGCAACCAACAGCCGATAAGACATTTAAAATTGGGGGGCATTGTTAACACCCTTTTTGGTAAATTTTGTATTAATGACATGACAACTAATTTGGGTATAAATTGACACGAGGAAAAGGTAACAGAAACTGCATGCAAATGTGGAAGATTGGAGAAGCTTTGAATTAATTAATGGATAGGGATCAAGTGCTAGTATTTATCTGTTAGTTGGTTTTAATTAAATATTTATGTTTATCTCTAGGATTAGTTTAATTTAAATTAATAGTTGATTAAGTGATAGAGTTGTAATGTAAGTAAAATACTTGCATACAGGAATTTGTTTCTATGTTTTATTTTATAAATAATCAAGGAGGCATGTTGAGATAGAGGTCCAGCACCCTCAGAATCCTTTAATTTATTTGTTTGCTTTCTCAAGCCTTTCTTAGAATAGAATCCTTACTATTTCTTCTCTATCTCTATCTATCTCTCTCAATATCTCATTCTATCTCTCTTTCAATCTTTCTCTCTATATTTCTTTTTATATCCATTACTCTCCTCTTTCTATTCTCTCAATTATTACTATAATTTATTCAATTAAAAGTCCTTTTAATTAAGATAATTCTTTAACTCGAAGAGGAGTTTTACTGTTCTCTTTATCCTCGCATCGCTTGAAAGTTAACCTTCCCAAAGAGACTTACGTTGACAACTCACACTTGAACCACAATATTGGTTCTGGCACGCCCGCATTATATCAATTCCGAATCGGATCTTAGGAGCCGATTTTAGCGTCAATAGATGCCACTTAGGCAATCTCTACTGAGCCATTGTGCTCATTCCTCTACATTTTTTAAGTTGTGGGGAAAAGTTGGTGCATGTCGATCCTCCACGGGCATAGACGGGGCTATAATGGATGTTCTTTTTCTGCCATATTGTATTAGGATGTACATTTGTAAAGTTTATGTATTGTTGTCTCAAGTATTCAAATTCAATGTAAACGAATTTATCTCAACATGCGAAAATGTAATTTGATCTTGTCTTGATGTATGGATGGTACGGGGAAGGTTTTAACCATATTGGAAGTCAAAAGTGAAGTTATAAGGATGCCAAGTTGTTTAGGCACTTAAACAGGGCAAATCTCACATTTGTGGGCTATTTCGGTTGACCGGTAAGCCATTTCGGTTGACCGTTATCTTTTGGGACCAAAACCAATAGCTTGAAAAACAACAAAGCCACAATTGGAAGATCGGTATGTCATTTTGGTCGACCAATGGATAATTTCGATCAACCGTTATAGCCTTCAGAGTCTGCCGAAATAAAAATAGAGACAATTTTGAACCCCTGACTTCAAATGATCATATCTCACTCATTTTAACTCCAAATTGGGTCAAATTTGAGTCCATTCTCAAGGTTTTTGAGTCAAATTTTCAATTGTATCAACCACATCAAAAATTTCCAATCGTAGAGAGAGTTATTATTTTTTTAGTGTGGACTGCTCTGGAAATCTTTAAAATCGAAGGGGTTAATTGTGTGAAATCCTTATTCTTATGTCTAGAACCTAGTGACATGGGTTCAAATGACCATTATGACTTATGTTGACCTATTATGATTCATTTAAAGTCATATTATTCATTTCCATGCATTAGTTGACTGTTTTACCCTTGAGCATTCTCGGGTTCGGGTAAGGACCCGGTTAATGATTCGAACCCCGGGTTCAGGTCGTTACACTCCTTGTTCTCCTATTAGAGAAACAAAGAATGGGCTGCCACAAATATTGCTTCCCTGTTAGAGAGAGAGAGATGGCGCTTCTCTGATATTTTAATGCAAGAATGAGGGTTTATTGGCCAGATATGCTTAGATTGGGTGAGTAAATAAAAAGGAGCAATAAGGTAAATGTGTTGGAATAGGGAGAAGGATATTTTACACCACACAATATTTTAAACACCATGTCATCTTTTCAGTCAATCTCATTTTCTTAAAATTACGGAACTTTGACTCAGCCACTTAATAAATATGGAGCCCTAAGCCCATTTATATGTAAAACCCCCTTTTGATTAACTTGATAGTATGAGAAAAGGAAGAAGATAGACCTATTCCTGAAAGTCCTAGCATTTCTTTCAAGCCAGATGAAGTATATGGCTGCAGATAAAAGAAGCTTGTGCAGCATAAACTGCTTTGAGTATCGATTGTTAGACCACTATGCTATAAGATCAGACCAACCAAATGACCAAGTCTTTGCTAAGATATAGAAACTTGCTGAACAAAACCCCAAATTTTAGTAGGCTATGTTAGACTGCATGGATTTGAAATTGTTAGAATCGAAGAAAATTTTAATTCAAATTTATACCAAAATTTTCTTCAATTCCACCAACTCCAATTCCAAGATCCATTCCGTGCAGCTGAACATAGCCGCAGAGTATTTGCATTTGAATAACATATGATCAAGGGACTCATTCTCATAGCCAGAAGTAACAGGAGTTTACCTCTCTAGCATGCTCTAATTTCAATATTGAATAATTTCCATTAATCTCTCTTCGATCTTTACCAATTTGTTACACTTTAGTGGGTTCAAAATTTCTTGCATAAAAATTTACAAATTTAAGATTTAAGCAAAATTTAAGGTTTATGCATGAATTTCAAGATTTTACCCGATTTTTATGGGAATTTTGTCGACAAAGAGACTTGCAAATCACTTCCTTGTGTCTATCAGCTTTGGTATATAACATCTGGATGGAAAGGAATCGAAGATACTTCAAAGGTTCTTTAATCACTGCAAATGCTTTGCTTGATCGAATACTCACCACTGTAAGGCAAAAGCTATCTCAGATGAATGGGTGCTTCCTGGCTCTTTCATTCGTCCCCCTCCCATGCCGCCAGACTAGATCACTGACGGCCACCAATTGCGGAACAAAATCATCAATGGTGGTTTGCTACTGCGCTTTCACTTGAAATGCAGTTCTGTTACTCAGACTTTTTGTAATTTTGCTGGGCTGCTGTATGGGCTGTATTTGCATGTGCTTGGGCCTAAGGCCTTGTTTCTCTTTTTTGGGTTTCTACTAAATACAATTGAATTTACCATTCAAAAAAAAAAAAAAAAACTTGAATTCCGCTCTGATAAAATCTAGAACATTTGATATGCTTTTTTTTAAAAAAAAATAAATAATTACTAGCTTTTTAGTGATTTTTCTTTGAAGTTGTTTGTACACTTCGAAATGTTCAAAGTGTAAAGGTTTTGAATTTCAATACTTTAAGAAATTTTGAGAGAGTTTATTCTTGAAATTTTACAATTTTTTTAAAAAAAATTTTGCTTTGCTTTGAAAGCTTGAAAAGTGGCTTTTTAAAGGAAGTCATGAATTGAATTTGAATGAAATTTTTTTGAGAAAATCATGCATTGAATTGCAAAGATTAGTTTTGGTTGGTTTATCAAAAGATCAGTTTTGATCATTAAGCAATAATGAATCACGTCGAATTCAGGAAGAATTTATGGCTCATCTCTTGAGACCCCTTAACCAATGAGCCACGTGACTATTGATATGTTACTAATATAGACATTAATGTTAATTCTCTGTTTATTTTATTTACATTTCATTATTTCAATTTCTTCTTGAATAACTCAAAAAAAATATTGATATTTTATACAAAATAAAAAATAAAAAATAAAAAAATTGACCTTTATTTATAAAATGAAATATTTTATCGTTCGACAATTAAAAAGAAAAAAGAAGAAAAAAAAAAAGAGAGTGAAAAAATAGTATAATTTTCAGTTATACGATCAAATTAGTCTTTGCATTTGAAAATATAACATTTAGAAAATCACACCAGTCTTTTTTATCTTTTGGTTAAAAGGGTAAGCATGTAATAGTGAAATAGAATATACTTGCGAGTCCATACTGGCAAAACAAAAAGAGAGCACCAAAAGCATCACAAGATGCAAACTTGAAGCATCACATGAGATGCAAACAAACAACTAAATACAACAATCATTAATTAATTAACACCAAAATAACAATGAGATAACCAAAGATGGCCTAGATCAGTCCTCCCACCATTGAGCAGCCCTGCGTGAAAAGATGCTTCAGGTCATCCAAACTCTTAATTTGCCTCAAGTCAGCTTTTTCTCAGCATAATAGAAGAGGAAGAAGACCTGTTCCTGGAAGCCCTAGCTAGCATTTCTTTGCAGCCAGATGAAGATAAAAAGAAGCTTGTGCAGCAGAAACTGCTTTGAGTACCGATTGTTGGAGCACCAATCACCATATATGTTATATCCGGCTGCATAGAATTGAAATTGGTGGAACCGGAGAAAAGTTTAGTTCAAGTTTACACCAAAATTTTCTTTAATTCCACTAATTCTAATTCTGTACAGCTAAGCATAACCGCAGAGTATTTGCATCTAAAGAACATAAGATCAAGGGACTCATTCTCAAAGAGGCAGAGGTAACAAGATTTTAACTCCCTATCCAGCCCTTATATCAATGAACAAATTCCATTAATCTCTCTTCGATCTTTCCCAATTAGTCGCACTTCAGTGGTTTCAAAAATTCTTCGCACAAAAATTTACAAATTTAAGATTTAAGCAAAATTTAAGGTTTATGCATGAATTTCAAGATTTTACAAATTTTTGTGAAAATTTTGTCGACAAAGAGACTTGCAAGCCACTTCCTTGAGTCTAGAAGACACCAAAGGAAAACTATACACACCTTGGCGCAATAGATGTATAGATATTGATCATGTCATTCAGTGATTCATGGAAAACAAGTGTGTCAAGAGTGTGTGTGTGTGTGTGTGTGTGTGTGTGTGTGAGAGAGAGAGAGAGAGAGAGATAGAGAGGGAGAGATCCTTGGCCGCCTTCAACTGTAATTTGCACACAATCACTATGATATATGAGAGAAATAGTTACACCACCTCCAACAAGTTGAAATCAATCAAACCAAATACTATGCAACAAATCGTGATTAATGCTTTATAATCACTTTAATTAATATACTCAGTTTTTCATATAGTCAGCCGCTATATATGCCAACTCCAATCAATAGATGATCATCACTTGGTTCAAATCAAACCACATATAGAAAACACCCACTATCTTCCATAGCCCCAAAAGTCCATCTCTCCCCGGAGTGAGAGCTGATTAATCTGGTGCATGGAAGATGCATTTGCATCCTCAAACCTCCCACCGCCTTTGGCCGAGTCTTCATGACCTAGATGAGTAGTCACAAGCCTATCCAACATGCCCCATTCATTCAAACTCTCATCTCTTGCAGCTGCAACCATATTTTGAGAAGGCTCACATGTCCCAACATCCATTCCTTGCTCACAAGCTTGGTACCGGAGGCTCTCGCTGCCTGCACTTTCGCAGTCTCTAGGGTTTGTCATGAGTTGCTTCACCATTAGCGGGGAGTCGGAAGGGAGAGTAGAGAAGTCATGGTAGCCCATTGGCTTGTGGGTGTGTGGATATGATGGCACTGCAGGGAGGTGAGAATAGTTTAAGGCAAGATCGGACTTGTAGAGATCAAAGGCTTGTTGGTTGCCATGGGTGTGTTGTGGACGCATTAGATATTGGCTGTCCCTGTGCATGAGGGTACGCAGTTGATTGGTGTTTGATGTGTTGTTGAGCTGATCAGAGGCCATGCTAGCTCCTCCTCCATTTCCATGTCCAACTTTGAATAAATTCTTCTTCTTGAACACCCTGCAAACTACCCAGCCATCTTCCTACACAAATAATACAAATAAAGAAAAAATTACATCCCATTAAAACGAAAAATACTATAATGCTCCTGAAATATTTGAAGATATAGAATTACCAACTGATTAAATACTGACATATAGTTATAAGATCCGATGAAGACGTAAAGCATTTTTACTTGTGTGATAAGATATAACTGATTAAAACCATCTTTGATTTTATTTAATTTTTTCTCTTAACTACCAAATGTTTCCCTCATAGAGTAAATATATATTCCTCAAACTTTTAACAATGAGTTTGTTGTGGTAGGGTAAAAGACATGCATGCTTGCCTTGGTGTATGACTGAGCTTTTTGGATGTTCTTATTTTTGTAGTGTGAATGCAAAATTGGTTTTTATCAAAGTAATTAATATACAAATGTGAAAAGTGTTTGCTATAACTGTTTACACTAATTTGACAAAAACCAGCATTTCATTAATAGTAATAAGAACATCCATGGACCTTCATTTGATGATTGTGTTATACCAAAAGGGGTCACATCCTACAACCAATATAGGATATAATCCATAAAGTATTATAAAAGTAAAAAAATATTTATAGAAAAAATACTCATTTAAAAGAATTGAATTCATGCCCACAGTATGATGACTCTGAAACATTTTTATGTCACTTAAAGATTGTGCAGACACTCTTAGGTGTACTTGATAGTTTTTGTTCGCGTTCATACGAAAAGCTTACATGTTCAGTTTGAATCCAAATTAATGTTCTAAAAGCTCAAGAAATAAAACTTATTGATCATTTTTTATGTATATCTTACAGTGTTGTTTCCTTGAGGATCATCACCATCTTCAAGCCTATACTCGTGCATGATCCAGTCACTCTTCTGGCCGTGGGGAGCTCTTCCTCGGTAGAAAACAAGAGTTTTCCTCATACCAATCTTCTTGAAGGTGTTTCGTATGCATTTGTCTCTCCCTGTTGCCTTCCAGAACCCGGCATTCGTCGCCCTATTTGTCCTTGACCCTGTGGGATACTTCCTGTCCTTGTGGCTGAAGAAGTACCATTCATTCTGAGGCGTCGATCCAATCCTGCATCTCTCTGTACATGCAAGAAGACAATGAAACAGTACTTAAAGAATTCGTTCACTTAAAGATATGCATGATGCAGCAAAACTGTTTGGATTGGTTACATGAATCCATTTTGCTATTATATTCCAAGTTTAAGACCACTAAAATCACACACTATCATATCTTTTGTTGATCAAATTCCATTGCTAATTTTGTTCTTCCCTTCAACATGCAGGGTATTCCTTTATGAGTTTGTCATTTCTTATTTCATCAATCTCAATGTCATTAATGTTTTGATACCATACATTACGTTACGTTATGACTTATCTGATATATAAATCAAAGGTGCTCGATACAGACCTAACTTTTGATATTATTCACACAAAATTATTACTTCTTATAGTACTATAAGAAACTTGTCAAGAGCTTGTTGCTCGATCTTTTGTCTTATCTATCTTGTTTTATTCTATTAAATCATCATCTTTAGTAATTACTCGATTTTTTTATATATGTCTCTCTTGATCCCCCTCTCGCTGATTTCCTCTCTCTAGCAGTAATACCCCCATTTTCAATTGAATTTATTTTGGAGAAGTAAAAGCAGGGGAATAACATTATGAAAGGTTTCAATTCAATTGAATTTATAGTTTTGGTAAATTTAATTTTACTGACAAGAAAAGGCCAAATTAAAAGTGGAGGCATAATATAATGAAAGTTCAGAAGAGAGGAATGATGAAAGATGCTTCTATCGTTTGGTCAGAAAGAAAAAAGAGAGGGAGGAGGCAAGGAGGTGTAATGGTCGGAAAGAAAAGAGGAGAGGGAGGAGGCAAGGAGGGATAAAGCAATTTACCGCAAAAAAAAGAGTGTTTTTTCATCCCTCTAAAATTGAAGGGAAGAGAGGAGGGAGAAACCAAAAAAAAAAAAAAACTGTTCCATAAATATAAAATACTATTTTTACCCATCAATTATTTATCAAATTGCTTCGTTAAACCCTAATTAAACAAACTCTAGCATTACTCATTTATAATTTGGGTCAGGGGATAAAGAATGAAACATTTGTATCAAAATCAATATATTAAGAAAATTTTCAAATTGTAAGCACTTTTATCTTGCTCAAAAGCAATCCAAGACATGGTCTAAGAGCCATGATTACTCCCAACAAAAAATTAAGTTAAAAAACAGTATAATTATAAATTCATCACAAATAACATATAAGCCAAGCTCAATCACAGGAAGGACACACACACACACATATATATACACAGGACTATGCATTTAAACTTAATTATATACCTTGCAGGTCCCATGGCTCTATCTTGTTCAAATCCACCTCTCTTATCACCTCCATGTCAAACTTTTGAAATGTAATCTTCTTCTTCAAGTAGTAATGAAGAAGCTCTTCGTCGGTCGGGTGGAACCGGAACCCCGGTGGAACACCACCACTACTTGATGAAGCCATCACCACCACCTATGGACGTTCCAAAACAAACTAATTAACTACACTCTCAACTCTCTCTCTAGATATGTGTTGAAAGGTTGAGCATTAATCATCAAGTTCTACGCGGGAGGCTACTGTGAAAGGTATATATATCTGATGTGGGTGTCAACGAGGTGTGAGATCGTTGACGGCCGGTGACGACGCCGGCGGGTAAGCTTAAAGATATCGTAAAAAGCAAGGCATAGAAATGAGACTAGAATGAAAATTTTACACTGGTTCAACTAGCTGCGTTTTGGCTACCTCTACGCGCACTCTAGGTGCGTGGGAGTACACTCGCCTGTTATAGGTGACGAACCGATGATGTTATATATATTAAAAGACATGAACAATATAACACTCGATGCATTTACAGGATCATAAAAGTATGGTTGTCTTTGTACCTTGATCGGTACAACTCAGATGGGTTGGACGGTGTTTGAGAATAAAATCAAAACAAGGCCATCAAGATAAAACAATTTCACTCTCTCCGTCTTTGGTTATCTCGCACCCCACACACACACAAACTAGGGTTTATACAAAACCTATTTATATGAAAACACTTTTAGGATAAGAAAACTCTAATAAGGAAACAAATTTCAAGTTTCTTGATGATGTGCGATCAAAGTCTCCTTGACTGGCAATTGATCGAAGAATTTTCAGGTTTCGATCGAAACTTACATTAGTTTCAGTGATCCATGATATTTCTTCAATTGCAATCGATTAGACTTTGATCTTGGCCTCACTAGGGTGCGCAACAAAAAGTTAGAACCAAACTTGTGATTTAGGCTCAACAACCTAAATGAACACATTTAATAATTAATCTGGTCAAGGTTAATCTAAACTTAAAATTGTAGACTTAATAAAGCTCAAGTTCATATTATCAGCAGCAACTATAAAAAATTAAGGCGGTGGCCTAAAGCCCCCAGTAGAAGAAGAGGCCCATCACTGTATTAGTTAATTATTTTTCTGTGTATTATATTAATTACCAAATAAATATATCTCTACTGCCACTAAAATATTCGTTTATATTGGTTATATATATATTAATAAATTATTTTTGTTTTGTGTATTGGATTAATTAGGAGATAAATACAACGACTCAACAACTCTCTTAATTACCTAATTTTTCTCTCAACATTTATTGACTCTATCTCTCGTGTAAATTTTTAACACAATTAAATCACTATTTATTACTGTAGAAAATGTAAAAAGATTTTTTTATTATTCCTTGAACTTATATTAAGTTAAGTAGAGAGAAATTTTTGTTATAATCAATGTGAGAAGGCCTAGTTTAGCGATTTCGCTTTAGGCCTTAAACTGCATCAATCTAGCCCGGCATATTATTTGGATTTGATTAATTCAAGCTGATTTGTTATTGTAGCTTCCCATATTGCCTGAGGAAGAGGTTGTTGGCACGTATATATATGTGTGTGTGAATGTCTTTTAATTGTGTAGATGTATTTTGAAAACCGTGAATACACATATGCCTTATAATTTTGTAGGCTTGTGAAAAATGGAGAATATTTACACGTCGGGATGGTTAATTCAACGAGGATGCTGGGTCCATGAGGGGTCAGTACAAGACTGTGGAAGTCAGTCCGGTGATGATACAAGGTCCTAAGCATGCAGGTCAGTCCAAGAGGAGACTCACTTGGACGAACACACAAAAACCCTCAACAAAAATGACAAATTAACAAAATTGATGGTGAGACTGATTCAGAGAGATTCCGAACTCCCCATCAACCCCTAAAATATGAGATCACTTTTAAATGCTCTTGTGGTTGTTGGAGATAACGCGACACTCCCGAACTTGGCAAGTGTAACTGGTTCAACTTAAGTAAAACCGGTTGCACTTTGGTAGAATGCACACAGTTCTTACCAACAAGACCATATGAAGATCCTACCACACATACAATAAAGCTTCCACAAAACATCACACAACATAGGATTTACATGGTTCGCCCAAATTCTGGATTACTTAATTCCATGGATACTCTTTCCTATACTTTCTCTATGTAATTTGCCGCTATGCCAGCTAGAGGATAAAACACCCAAGCGAGACGCCCCTCTCAGTACGAGACACCCTCTCATCTTCAGTGTTTACTAGTCTGTCAAACCTAATACTCTCTACCCATTAACTCACAACTCACTCCCTGTACTATTTCCTAGACTTTCTCTGTGTAATTTGCTGCCACGCCAGGTAGAAGATAAGACACCCAAGCCTTACATTGTGTACTGCAATATGCCCTCTCGCTACGACACCCTCTCATCTTCAGTGTTCACTGGTATGCCAAACCTAATACTGTCTTCCCATTAACTCACAACTCACTCCCTCATGAGCTCCATATCTATCCACTTGTACCTCTCAATAATATCGTAGGTTATAGAGTCAGTCGCACCCCAATTCCTTAGTGGATACTTTTTTTCACTCATACACCCACTTTGCTCCTTTGGAAGACTCAAACATTCACCATTCACTTTAGATGGTAGAAGAGATACCACTACACCACAAGGCTATTCACCCAATTTCTTGGTAGATGCAATTCTTTAGTGGCCAAGATTTACCTTACT
This sequence comes from Cornus florida, assembly GCF_030987335.1. NCBI lineage: Eukaryota > Viridiplantae > Streptophyta > Magnoliopsida > Cornales > Cornaceae > Cornus > Cornus florida. The sequence goes on along the minus strand of NW_026775579.1, from coordinate 53,379,981 downwards.
TGAAAGCTGCAAAACTTGCCTTAAAAAAAATTACCAAATAAAACAACTTTTAAAATAGAAACTAAGAAATATGAGCCATAATTCTTAACCGTGACATCTCTTTGTAAGAATTTTCTTTTTCGGTATATGCTTATAAGAATTAATGATAACAAAAATGTATGCTGAGAGTACTCTTAAGCATGCAATTTCACATGTTTAAATTCAAAAGAATTTGATCGAATAGATAAGTAATAAGTTCTTTGAAAAGATCAAATTCTATTACAATTTTAATATATATTTTTAGATGACAACTATTCGAATTTCGAAGGTAAAGTTCACATCCCATCATTCAACTTTGTGGCTTTAAAACAATAATTAAGATCTCAAAGACATTGAAGGAGAGTTGGCAAGAACAAAGGGGGCGTAACAAAATTCGACCAGATCCTCTAAGTTAACTACCTTATGAGTAACATTAATAGAGCTAATCATAAAGATTTTCATCTCACGGTGCAACTCTCAAATATATATATATATATATTTTATTAATTACCCAATTGTATGTGGAGATGAGGGAATAATATTTGTTTGGTGATTATGGGATGATTTAAGAGGCCCGACACTACCATAGTTGAAAAAAAAAAAAAAAAAAAACTAACGTATAAATAAAACTTGACATGTAATTTTTTTTTTTATCTGATATCAAGGGTTAGTAGCGTATCGCATCTATGAATAAAAATATACATTATAAAGGTTGAATTATACAACCCTTGCTTTGTATCGCATCTATTTATTATATATTTTTTTTAACATAAGTGAAATAAATTTCATTTGTTGGTGGATATTGAACACTTAAAATTTATACAAATATAAATTATATATATATATATATATATATATTAATTTATAAATTATACTTGACTAATTCTTAAAAAAATTGGTACTTAATTTTTCAGTTTTATACAACTCAAACATTCGTAAATGTAAAAAATCTTTCTCGTGTTTAATTTATAAATTATAATTGACTAATTCTTAAAAAAAATTGATACTTAATTTTTCAGTTTTATACAACTCAAACATTCGTAAATGTAAAAAATCTTTCACGTTTTACCCCCATTTACTTGAAAAATGTTTAACAATCTAGCTAGGAGTAGTCCATAGCCCCTTATTAATAATTTATTACTGAAGCTTTTGCAAACTTTCAAATACTTTTTTTTCGTTTTTCTTTTTATAAAAACCATTCTTAAAAAAATTAACCAATCAAACATGGTATTTACCCTTCAAACAAAAAATAAATAAAAAGTCCACAATGCAAAATATATTATAAAAATAAAAACCATAAGATAATTAAAAAATCTTATATTACAATTGAAGCATAAGTGACATGAATTATTCAAGAATGGGTGTCGATTTGCTTTATAAAAAAAGATATTAATGAACTTCTATGAAATGGTTTTGTAGTAAATACAAATAATATTTACTACAAAAAGTAACTATGTAAAAAATATATATTTTTACTACCAAAAAAAATTATTATAGAGAATATTTTGTACCAAACTGTTTAATTTCCTTTCTTTTTTCTTTTTTTTTTTTTGATTTTTGAAAAACAAAAGTTTTTATTGTATAAGCTAATTTTTGCTTAGTATTTGATTGTAGAGTACACTTGCTCTATCCACGCGTTGGATTAATATTCCGCCTGCTAGTTTGAAACTTGTAAATGCACTATTGAATGCAATGAACGATCCCGAGAAAATAATAAATAATATAATTATGGGATATTAGATTGTAATACAAGCAAGGCTTGGAAAAATAGCAATTAAACTTTCTTGGGATTAACACACTTGATTGGACGGTTCCGTATTTAAAATCCCATTATTAACAAAAATATTAGTAACTTAATAAGAGTCTTAACAGTTACAGTTGGAGACGCAGTCGCCATAGCTTGGGCTCTGCACATGTAGAGGACGACCAAAACGACATTAACGAGAGCTTAATTTCGCATTAATTTTCTTGTTTCAGTTCTACGTTTCCCATCTGTTTTTTTTTTCTGTGATCTCTATATGTTATGATAACATATAGATGTTTCAAAGTCCAGTAGTTAATTTCGTCTACATGGACACACATGTACAGTTGTATACATATATAGATACATACACATATATTTATGAAATATGAATACGAACAAGTCTATGTAATTAAATGATTAAAGGTTGCCATATTATTACGTATAAATTCATATTTCTGAGGGTGGGATGGACATAAGTTCTTGGGAAAGTCCGAATGTACATGTTCCTCTAGTTTTATATTTCTCTAGTTTTGTTGACATTTTCGTTGTCTTCTACGAGAACTACTATGGCCTGATTTTTTGTTGTAAAAGTTATAGAACTTTCCCTTTTTTTTTTTTTTTTTTTGGGGCAAGTCAACTGAATTTAGATCATGTTGCACAAAAAAACACCAACCAGACCACTCATTTTGGTTCAATTTTTTCACAGTTCGGTTTGGTTCAATCTCGGTTCCAAAAACATGAAATCGTACATATATAAATGATTCAGTTTTGGTTTGGAATCCAACGAGACCAAACCGAATCATTATATAAACATATATAAAGTTGTATATTTTATATACCATATAGTAAATAATAGAATAATACGATTAGCCTTTTTAGCCACTCAACTATTGTAATATCCCATTGTTATTATTCCCACTCCAACACATAGTACGATATTATCTACTTTGGATCCGAGCTTGCATGGTTTTGTTTTCTTATTAGATTTTATCATAAAAGACCTCATACCATTTGAAGATAACACTAACAAACTACAAGCAAAGAACTAAATCTTATCTCGAAGCCAAATTCAAATTTGAATGGGAATTGAAATATCAATTAAGCAAAGGTCAACTAACCAACTAAAACCCCTGCAATTCCCTTTCCAGCTAGGAACATACATCTAAAAAGCAATAGCACTTAAACCAAGGCTGACACAACCAAATAGCTTACCCAAATTAACTAACCAAGCCATGCATAATCAAACTAACCGCGAACGAATTGAACCACTTCCTTCCCAAACAACCAATCAGTTCCTCCTCCTAACCCTCCTCCCTCTCCTTCCATCTTTAACCAAGTCCATCTATCTTCTACATCCCCTTTTGCAACCAGAAACCCACACAATGGTCATAGTGAAGAAAACTAAGAAGATACTAGGGGAGGTATATTGATGGAGAATTCAAGATTAATATAATTAAGACTAAACTATTCTAAAAAAGAAAAATATGTCAGTTTTACGGAGAAGTATTAAAATATGTCAATTTTATGAAGAAGATGTATTACATTTTCGAAGACTGGTTGACCAAGCTGTATTACAGTTGATACAGTCTCTTTCAGGACATTTACCGATAAAAAATAAAGAAAAAATAAAGAAAGTAAAAGTTAGTGAATTACATGTTAATAAAAAGTACTATTACACTCATATAACTTCATATACCCGAATAATGTCACTTCAGCTTTTCTTCTCAGGTGAGGTTGTTTTCTTCTACTCCTCCTAAAAATATAATTAAGAAATAATAATAATACTAATAAAGGAAGAAGAAGAAGTCAGTAGATGATATGCAATAATGGCTTTTATTTCATTTTGTTATTATTATTATTTTTCACAACCATGTAATGTGGGATTGTGCACCCGTAGCCTGCTAGCATGATAGACTAATAGTGCCTCACATCTACCTACAAGTATTATTTTCACTCCAACACATAGTATGATATTATCTACTTTGGGTCTGAGCCTGCACGGTTTTGTTTTCTTATTGGGTTTTACCATAAAAGACCTCGTACCATTTGAAGATAACACTAACACATATAAGCACTTCCCCTTTTTCACACACATGTAATGTGAGATATATTGTGCACCCGTAGCCTGCCAGCATGGTAGACTATAGTGCCTAACACCCGCCCACAAGGTCGCTCGTAGCCACCTAGGCAATATGTGATTATGCACCAGGGCCTCGCACCCACCCACACACACCTGCCCACAAGGTCGCCACAATTGACCACCTATAAAGGCTTGATGTCTCTATCGGCACATTTTCGGCTGGGTCAGGCTTGATACCATTTGTGATTGCTCACTCCATCACATGGAATGATATTGTCTGTTTTTGGCCTGAGCCCGCACGATTTTATTCTTGGGTTTTACCTTAAAAAACTTCAGCACATACAGACGATGTGGGATTATACACTCGTAACCTGCCAGCATAGTAGCAGTGCTTCGCGCTTGCCCACAAGGTCATTTTTAGCCATCCAGGTAATATGGGATTGTGAACTCGTAACTTGCTAATGCCTCATACCCGCCCAGACACACCTGCCTACAATGTCACCGCAATCCACCCTGTAAGAGGCCCAATGTTTCTGTCAACACATTTTCGACTCGGTCAGGCTTTGATACCATTTGTAACAGTCCACTACAACATATGGTATGATATTGTTTATTTTGGGTTCAAACTAGCATACTTTTGTTCTTAAGTTTTACCCCCAAAATTTTCATACCATTTGGACATAGCACTAACACATATAAGTATTTTTCCTTTTCCACACTTAGACGATCTGGAATTGTGCATTCGTAGCCTGCCAGCATGGTAGCCTGCTAATGCCTTGTACCCACCCACGAGGTCGCTCGTAACCATCCAGGCGATGTGAGATTGTGCACTGATAGCTTGCAGAAACCTCACATCTGCCCACAGGTCACCACAATCCACCTCCTAAGAGGTCCAACATACCCGTCAACATACTTTTGGCTGGGTTAGGCTCTAATACCATTTGTAACAACCCATTCCACCACATGGTATGTTTTGTCCGCTTTGGTCCCAGAGCCACATGATTTTGTCCTTGGGTTTTACCATAAAAGGTCGCATGCCATTTGGAGATGACATTAAAACATATAAACACCTCCCCTTTTTCACAGCCAGGCAATGTAAGATTATGCATCTATAGCCAGCCAACATGGTAGCTTACCAATGCCTTATACTTACCCATAAGGTCGCCACAACTATGTTATAATAGATTATTATATTATATATAATATATATTGGATTCAATTATAAAAAGCCTAGAGTCATAGAATCGAACTGAATCATTTTTTCATGATTCAGTTTGGTTCGGTTCCATTGATTTCATGGTTCCGTTCGATTCCAATTTTTATGCAACTGTTAAAACCAGTTTAATTCCAAACTGGTCTAATTCTAACCGTGTGAAGCCCTGCATCTCTGGTCTCTTTCCAAACTTTTCCAAATCACTATCCAATGTTTCAATGTTGAACTTGTGGTGATAAGATCACATCTTAGGAATTATACTCATTATCTAATGTTAGGAAAAAATTTCTTAATTTATTACACTTAATATTTTATACAATAAGATATAAAATTTCTAGTTGAGATATACTTTAGGACAAATTTCACAAAATGAATGCTAATAGTTAAATTATAAAGTAAGGATAAACACAACATAAAAGATTGTTGCAATACATATATAAAATTAACAAAAAAAGTAAAAAGTAGAGTTTATAAAAGTTAGCCTGCTAGAGAGGCAAGTGTGAATACATTATTTTAAAGCTATAATCCTCCCCTTTATGCAGGTCCATTCAAGTCACTATTTCATTTTTCCTTATTAGTTATTTGGGTAGATGGGGCTGTTGAAAAACACCCAATCACAAACTTTTCAAATTCTTAAGTCGTAAACCTTAGTCATTATGTCATTTGAACTAGGTCTCTATCACCAATTCACTACTAAAGAGCTTTCTAATCACAGAACACTTGGGTCTGCCTAGGGGTATATATGTGTGTGTTTCATCCCCTAATTCCAACCTAGTTGAATATTAACCATGTTGTCCTCGTGCTTAAGGCTACAAATGAACCTAGTTGTTTAAGAATAACTCAAGCTTGACTCGTTATGAGCCATGTTGCTGATAAGTGCTGAATGTTGCACATTTTAAACCTTAAGATTGCATATTTTAGTACATTTGTGACATATTCTCAGTATACTTTACATTACTTACTTGGCTTCGGTTATTTTCATGTCTTCACCTTCAAATGGGGTTAATATGCTTACTTTAAGTCAATATGATGTTTCTAAGCTTCAAAGAGGATGTTGGTGTGTTCGAGATTGATTCCAAGTCTTAAGAGGTTAAAAGTCAAAATGCTGCACTTTAGGATCGAGTGTAGCTTACCTGTGAACGATCGCTTTGACCACAGAAGCAATATTCTAAGAGTTCAGAATTAGGATCGATCGCAACTCCTTTTTGATCGATCTTAATCACTCCAGTTGTTGTGCCAAGATACTTAGGGTTTTACCATTAAAAAGATCGGTCGCATCCTACTTAGGATTGATCGCAATGGATTTTCGATTAATCGCACATTAATTGTAATCGATCACTCTCGTACTAGAATTTAATCCAAAAAGTTACGGAAAATTTCAAGTCTTCCCTCTACTTACCATATATGGGTCGAATCTTAACCAAAGTTGGAAAAAGGTGTATAAGCCCAGGGAAGCCAATTTAGGTTGGAATTACATAAAATTGAAGAGGGATAATGTGTTTTCTTCCAGAATTTGCAGTCTATGGAAATGACATTCACCACAACGATGATTTATATTTACTTTCTCCATGAGTAGCTAAATCTTTTCTTAGAGATTTTATGCAACCCTAACCGACTATCATGGTTTGATTGTTCTTATTTTAGGGTTCTTTTATGGATTATGTATATTGATGGTATGATTAAGAGTAATTGACTTAGTTGTACTAAGCAATTGGGATTTAATACTTATAATCAATTTTAATGAAATCTCCATCTTGTCTTATAATTGATTTTGCTTTAATCGAATTCTAACTTATTTTATTTTCTATAATTATAGGAGGAGTAATCATGCAACAGTACTTAATGAATATATGAATGAATGGATATTATATATATCGTAGTTTAGAGCAGTTAGGTAGACAATTTGTGCCAACCGAAAATGAGTTATGCTTGGTGTTTGTTTAGATACATCTTCCTAATTGAATTAAAGTGAGCTTGTAGCCACGTGATTCCCAAATATACATAAATATGAATTTCCTGGAATTGAGGCAATTGACCATGTTATGAGTCTCGTGATGAAGTCAATCCCTAAGTTTCCCTTCTCTTGATATCTATTCTCTCTTAACTTAGTTTAATTTCAATTTTTACTTTCATCACACTTAAAAATAGAAATACAATAAATCAAACTTTTCTCTTGAATCAAATCGGAAACAATCTTATACTTAACAATTCCATCATGGTCCTTAAGATTCGACACTCTTTAAATAGCCATCTCCTATAAGGATTCGTTCTATTGCCAGTTGTTTATTATTGAAAGCACACATCAGTTATCCTCGTGCTTAGGGCTGCAAATGGTAAGCTCGGCTTACGAAGCTTGTGAAGAAGCTCGTTTAAATAAGGCCCATTATATTAATATTGTCATATATATTTAAAAGTTTAGCTCATACATATAAGGTTAGCCCATGCCCATATATCTTTCGTTGGCCCAATTTATATTTTAATCTTTGGATGCCCATCTTACTAACCCATTAGCCCAACTCAAGAGTTAATTTCAATCATATGATTAGTTTCTTATATCAACTTAAAAGATAGAACACTAAATACACATATGCTGCAACCAGTAACCACGCTTCTGTTGGCAACCATAAAATTGCTTCCTAAGAAATTGCTGAACTTTGTCTTTGAACAACAATGTTAGTTTTCTCTTTCTTCCCTCTCTCTCCACTCTTATTAATACTTCTTGATTAGATTGATGGTCGTGGTTGAAATCCAAAACAAGCAAAAGAGAGAATGAAGATCAGAGATTAATGCAAGCTAAGAAGCCAAAAATGGAAGCAATTGTATCAATTTGTGTCTCTACAAATGGTTAGATCGGCTATACACACACTAGCTGAGTTGAGCTCGAGCCCAAGTTTGTTTAAAAAATGTCGAGCCAAGCCCGATCCTGACTAGGCCAAGCTTGCACGAGCCTGAGGCGAGCCCAACCACTCATTTGACTTAGGCAAGCTAAGCATGAGCAACCTAAAGCTCGGCTCGGCTCAGCTCAGTTCATTTGTAGCCCTACTCATCCTCCAAGATGCAAAAAACTATTTGAATAATATCTGAATGTTTTGTGTTTTGATTAGTCTATTGATTCAGATATTTATACAGTGTACAATGTATATGGGTTGGATCCTAATTTTTTGAGTAATAATAGGCTTGTTTTTTGGGCTTGTATGTGGGTGTGTTGAGGTTCCACCTGATTGGCTATAAATTGTGTAGTTGTAGGCTATTGAGTTCCCACTTTCTAAATGAAAGTTCTTGTTAGCTGCAACTTAGCATCTCCTTATGAATATAAATCTATAAGGATGAGAGTTTGGTTGACTTTTTCGTCTTTTAGCCTCAGTCTTGTCTTAAATCTATGAAATACAAATCAAGGGTTGATTATAAGAAGATCTGTTACTATTAATTTAGAATGCAATTAATTTGTAATTTACATATATAGATAACTATATGAGGTTTATTCATATAATAATTTATCGTTTGATGTTCCAATTTGTTGTGTGGTCAGAGGATGAAATTATTGAAATACGTAATGATTTATCCTATCTATTAGCAGATTCCCGTAAGTTGATAGGTCATTAACAAATTAAAAACTTGGTTTGTAGGAACCGAAATCATTGTGATGAGATAAATTTGGTGAAAATACTTAGACTTGATCCTTTGTTGTGATGAACTGAATGTATAATCTTTCTGAAGAACCTTTTCATGAGCATATATAGTGGTAATATATTTCAATGTACTTATTACGTGAATGAAGTACTGGATTGTTCGTCAACGAGATTGCACTGATGTTGTCATACCAAAAAAAGGGGGTATTCTGAAGAGGAATACAAATATCTCACAGTAGCATACATAACCATAAGATTTCAATAGTTGTATATGCAAGGTAATAATACTCAAATTTAGTGGAGGGGTGGGCAACCATAAATTGCTTTTGAGCTTTCCAAGTTTTAGGACTAGATCTTCAATAAATACAAAACCTATTGGTGGATCGACAACTCCTAAATTGCTTGCCCAATCTACATCATAGTAAACAACAAGGCGAGGTAGACTTCATCGAAGATAAAGACCAATATGTAAAATTTCTTTAAGAAAGCAAATGATTGTCTTAACTATTGTCATATGATTTGTGGTTGGAGCATGCATATATTGGTATGCTTGATTTACAGCAAACACAATGCATTATATACCTGGTGTGGTTCTATTTAATGGAGGGACTAAGAGGGAAGGACTGTATACACTTAATTTTCAATATTATTTGTAAAATGTTACTGTCCTGAGACTAAAACTTTCAGTTTCTTTACAAAATCATTTTTTAAGCCGCTTTAAATCATTAGAATTTCTTCAAGTTCAACACATTAACAAAGAATAAAAAAAGTTACTAAGTTATAACACAGTAAATTAATTCTATTTTCATTCCTAGAATTTTACTATCTCCCACTAGCTACATAAACTCTTCCAATTTCAGAAGCTAAATCCCAGCTAGAAGGCTTTTCCAAATACTAATGGAGTGGGAAGGAAGGGATGAGATGGTGTGGATAGGGGGTTCTAGAGGGGGGTTTTGAGGTAAGGTTGTTTTGGAAGTAGTCTCCTCCAACAAGAGGATGCCTATTCAATATCTGATTGTCGATTGCAGGGTCTGAAAACAGTTTTCAATTACTGATTTCATGAATGGGTGAGGAATAGATTAAATACAAGTGGATTATTTAGGCAACATAGTGATGATAAAAAAAAATAAATAAATAAAAAAATCAAAGGTTCTATATACAATAAGATTGAGAGAGAAATGCAGAATTGTGTGCACAAAGTGGGAGACGGGAAAAAGGGGTTGAAGTTAAAAAAGAAAAAAAGCGCGAGTCTGAGCGCTAAAATTTAATAAAACGTTAACAAGGGTCTAAAAGTGTTGTAAACTAAAATAATAAGGAGCATCTTATAAAAGGTAACTAATTAACAACACTTGACTATGTATCATATGTAGTTACAAGATTCATCTTGTAAATTTAATCGGTCTAAAAGTGTTGTAAACTAATCAATTTTTTTTAATATATTGAAAAAATGGGATCATTTGTGGCAATAAAATTTTTTTATTGCCACGAATAAATTTTGTGGCCTATTTTGGATATTTGTTACAACATTTAATTGTGACCGATTAAATTTATAGCCACGAATAAACTCCCTGGCCTATTTTGGGTAGTTGTTACGACATATATTCGTGGACAATTAAAATTATAGCCACGAATAAATTCCGTAGCCTATTTTGGATATTTACCATGACATATATTCGTGGGCAATTAAAATTATAGTCATGAATAAACTCTGTTGCCTATTTTGGGTAGTTGCCACGACATATATTCGTGGACAATTAAAATTATAGTCATGGATAGACTCCGCGACCTATTTTGGGTAGTTGCCACGACATATATTCGTGGACAATTAAAATTATTGCCACGAATAAACTCTGTAGCCTATTTTGGGCATTTGCCATGACATATATTCACGGGCAATTAAATTTATAGTCACGACATATATTCGTAGGCAATTAAATTTATAGTTACGAATAAATTCCGTGGAAAAAGATCTATTCTACCACGATAAATATTTTCGTTGCAAAAGGTTTGAATTAGCCAAGATTAATTCCTACATCGGGATTGCTACCTGCCACGAACATAATGTTATTTAGTGATGAAATAGTTTGTGGCAATAGAAGGCCTTTTACCACGAGTTCAAATTTGTGGCAAAAGGTTCACATTTTGCCATGAATATTTTTGGTCGTGGTTATTGGCATTCCATGATGGACTTGCGCCCACGACTGAGCTATGAGCTATTTCTTGTGGCCAAAAGTCTTTCGCCACAAAATTTGAAAGTTTTTGCCACGAAGTGTCTTGTAGCAAGAACCCAAATTTGTTGTAGTCAATGTGAGATTCTAAAGTGCACCAATAGTACTTCTGTATTGAGTTGGGTTAGCCAATGGAGGTCTCGAATTTTAACTGAGTGTGACATAAGTCGCAACTGTTGATGACACTAGTTAACGCCAAACATATTAGTTCGAGAAAGAATATCCAAAGTGTATTTAGTTTGGGATATAATAATCTGATCAGAAATGCGAGTGACTTCAATACCCACGAAGTAATGTAGAAGACTAGGATCTTTCATTAAAAAAGGGAAGATGAAGTTTGTTAATAACATGCTAAAGAAATAATTGATTACTTCCTTTTAGAATAATATCATCCAAATAAATAAATATGTATGTAGCATGTTTACATGATTTATGAATAAAGAGAGATGTATTTGAAGGTAAAATGGAAACGATTATAAAATTTTTTGGATTGTGACTACATGATATTTCATCAAATCAAGAAGTACTGAAAGTGATCTCATACATTTGGATGATTGAATAATCGTCGAATACGAGAACATACACTCTTCTTTGGTTATGAACTTCAATAAAGACCTTCTTCTTTAGCCTTAAATACCAATGAGTCTTCACCTCTATAACCCCAATGTAGGTTTGTGAAACCCTAACCTTCTTTCCCACTCTCTGTATTCTAGATCGTGTACGAGAGATACTCTATATTGCAATGTATTAGAATATATGACCTAAGAGTCTAGAGTCGGTTAAAATGTCTGGGGCTAGAAATGAGGATCCAATAGGTCTTCCTTATCCTAACTCCAATTGGATAGAGATAGAGTTATCTCACCACAATAGTATTGTAATTGCACTCTAAGATTTAGAAATTACGACAAGGCCCTGTTTACTAAATAATTACATATAAGCCCTTCCACTACCGGATATCTATAAGTAGCCCTAAGGAAAATACATACTGTCTCACCTAAGGCTTACTTATATTTTATATTCATTGAGTATCCAACTTAATCCTTATGATTACTGAATGAAATTATTTTATAAAAGAATTTTACAAAATAAATATTTTTCTAAATTAAAAAAAAAAAAAAAATTTAGTAAATATTTTACTAAAACCCCCTGACCAAGTTCCAGTGATCAAATTTATTAAATTGCATTAAGGGGATATTATAACTCTTATAAAGAGTGTGGAGTCCATGTTGAGCATTTGTGTTCCCACACCAACATTAGTCACCCAATATACCGTGGTATTGACCTTAAAAGATTTTACACATTTGTAAGTCAAAGTGACTAATATTGAAACTTGAGTTCACTAAATCCCTTATGATTTAGAGCCTATGAATTTAGTAGATAAAAAGCACACCAAAATAATGACAGTACTTTGTATGGTGTGATCTTATGATAATTTAGTTCAGTGTACTCCAAGCACACTAACACATTGACTTAGAGTCAACTACCCAAATGGTAGAGACAAACCATCCTATCTCATAGATGTCAAGTGTGTTACAATCTTACAGATAAAAGTGCCAAGCTTTTATCTCTGACTGCTAATAATGCCAAGGTGCAAGAAACCGATGAGATCAAATCTCCTGCGTGTAAACATCATTTACACACTTAAGTCACCTATAATGCAACTTGAGGACTATAATGCATCTCATGTAAATATATGTAAAGCCCAATGCATGAATATTATATTTAAAAGAAATCACATTTATTAACAAAATGTCAAATACTAAAAATAAATAATTGACTATTAGGGCACATAATGCCAACATTATCATCACGAGAATTAGAAAAACTAAGTTCAAGACTTTGAAACTTGTTAAACCAAGCATAAGGGGTTTGTTTCAACTCATAAATGGACTTGTACATGCGAAACACATGATTAATGAAGAGCGGATCTTCATAACCTCTTGGTTAAGCCATGCAACCTCTTCAATTAAATCACCATGTAAGAAGGCACACTCAATATCAAGTTATTTAATCTCCCGTTGATGATTGAGTGCTAATGTGAGAACTAAACATATAGTTGCAGGTTTAGCCACATGGTTGAATATTTCAGGAAAAAATCTGTCTAGTTGTTAAGGAAATCCTTTAGCTAGAAGTCATACTTTATAAAATTTATTATTCCATTAGTTTTTATTGAGAGTGGTTAAACCAGTCAACAAAAATCCAACTGGCCAGTGGGACTATGTAGGAACTTTAAATTTTTAATTGAAAAACAAAACTTGATGTGCAAGGTGTCGTCACTTCATATAGATGTTCTAAGTAATGTTTCATCGAATTAAGGTATCCAAGCGCTTTTTGTTCAGCTCTCACAATCGAGACACAAATTAAAGCAAAAATTACAACTCTATTGATTCAAGTTTTTGACACGAAATTTGCCAACGTAAAATTATGTTTATCACAAATTAATCCCTTATTTTAATGAACCATAATATAATAATAATAATAATAATAATAATAATAATAATAATGTGCATGCACTCGTTCATATTGTTATATTTTTTAGTCATTTAATCTTTATCCTATTTTTGTTTTATTTATTATTTTTCCCATTTGGGTTTTGGATGTGTTGCTTTCATAATATAAGATTTAACTATTTGATAAATTTCTAAGTTAATGCTATAATAAAAAGATATTTGTATCACTAAATAATGACTTAAAATCTTATATATTTTGATTATATGATAGGAAATGATAAATAATATGAATATGGAAGAAAAGAAATGACATATGGATGAAGTGCGATAAAGAAAATTATAATGGTAAGGAAGATAATGAGCAAGGTTTTGAGAAAATATCAAATGATGATAAAGATTAGGATAATTTTCAATTCTCATAGTGCAGCTTTTATTTATTATAAGAAATATGATAAGTACGAAGGTCTTGGTGTTATAAGAAAAAGTAAAAAATTTGATAAAAATAAGTGACTGAAGTATGTTTCTTTTTCTTGTGCTAAATCTTGTATGATGAAGTCCACTTCAATTAATCCTACAAAACTAACTATGCAAATTAAAACTAATTGCAAAGGTAAAATCAATTAGGTTGTTATAAGTGATGACCAAGGGTGGATCCAGAAATTATTAATGGAGAGGGCTAATATTTCTTTGGGTGGATTAATACTAGTAATACTTTTCTTTTGTTTTTGGGCTGGGCTAAATTTGCCTTAATTTTTTTTTTTTTTTTTTTTTTGGGTGGGTAGAGCCTACCCCTAAATCTATTCTTGGTGATGATTAATATATTATAGGTTGTCTCAAATTTAAATACAATCACACACTCAATATAACAAAAGCACATTTCTTGATATATAATACGGAATTGAATTATCATATAAAAAGAAGCCTTAAGAGAACCCATGTTTTGGTGAAAGAGATTGAATAAATTATATTGCAAGGAAAAAAAAAAAACAATTTGATAAAGAAAATTGTATAAAAAATATACTTTAGATTGATTCAAGGTTAAGGGCAACAAATGAGTCATTTAAGAATGTTAAATTTGACACAACATATCCCACATATAAATATGATATGCCATTTACTCCTTTTGTTGAAACAAATCATCATGGGCAGTTATTATTGTTTATGTGTGGTTTGTTATTTAATGAGAGTACAAAAACTTATGTTTGGTTGTTTAAGTCATGGTACATGCTCCAAATGTTATTATCACTTACTAGTGTAAGACAATTTAAGGAGCACGTAGTAGGGATGACAATTTGTCCCTTCCTGTCCCGCCCCTAATAGCATGGGTATGGGAAATATTTATATATACTTTGGGGCATGGGGTCTTTTATAAAAATCCACCCCGTCCCTCTCTGTATACTTTTTATTTATTTATTTAAATATTATATATATGTGTGTGTTATATAACTTATAACTAAAAAAAGTGAAGTACCCTAACCTAAGTCCCTCAGTGCCTCACCACAAGTTTATAACACAACCATAACCACACAGGCCGACGTATCTCAGTTAGGGCTGCAAATGAGCCGTGACGAGCTTTGGGTTGTTCGGGCTCGGCTCGTTATCTACAGTAAGCTGCTCGGGCTCTGCTCGGGTTCGGCCGAGCTTGGCCTAGCCAAGCTCGAGCTCGGGCTTGGTAAATTTCGGTAAGCTCGGGCTCGGCTCGGGATTGGTTACATACCCAACCATGACCAAAACGCAGTATCTCTTTCATGAAATCTGGTCTCCAGTCTTTGACAACAGAGAAGAGAATAAATACAGAACGCAATTTCAAGACGAAATCCAACATTTCAAGGTTTTATTGACTCAATACAGAACCAAAATTCAAAATGAAATCAATTATAGAAAACAATTTCAAGATGAAATCAAACCTTCTAAGATTTTATTGACTCAATACAAAAAATTTAAAGATGAGATCAAATCTTACAACGTTTTTTTGACACAATATATAAGAAAATTTAAAAATAGAAATCAAACGATTCAAACTTTATAAAGATTTTCTACTTGATATACATATATAGGGATGACAATGGGGCGATTTGGGGCGGGTTTCTCAATCCCCATCCCGATCCCCGTTTAAATTTGAAACCCCCAAAATCGCCCCAAAACTGATTATTTTTTTACCTCCAACCCCCATAATCGCCCCCGCCCCGCCACCGCCTCATAACCGATTAAATCTGAAAATTCTAATTTTTTTTTAAATCTGAACTTTTTTTTTTTTTATAAGACAAAATCACATAAATCTAAACTTTCAAGCAAACATCAACCAAACAAACACAAAATAACATCATCAATTAGCATCATCATTCATCAATCATATCTATATATATATATATATATAACTCAAAGCAATTCGTTGAGATGTGCAGACTCCTCTGATTCTTTAATCAAATATTAACAAAATTGTAATCTCACCTCTAATAACTTCAAATCAGAACCAGCAAAACAATTGGTGAATCTTATTGTTTGAACAAATCAATGGTATTCCAGGTATCCAGGATTGAGTGCACAACATATCATCCAACAAGAAAAGAAAAATATCTATGAAAACAGGTGTGTCGGCCGAAGCGGTGGATGAAGATGGTGAAGGAGGCAGGAGGGAGTGTAGGATGGTCGGAGTTTTGAGTACCTGCTAGTTGTTTTGTCCTCCTTGCTATTTATTTATTTATTTTTTATTTCGTCAGATCTATTAGTGCCGACTCCTGTCATTAGGAGGAATATGGGAAGTGAATTGAGTTTAGGGTTTACAACATGTGTATATATAGTGCAGGTTAATTTGGTAAATATAATAATATAGTAGGTGTAAATTAATAATTTTATATACTGATTGGGGCGGGTTTGGGGTTGGGTTTGGACTCCCCCGTCCTAGCCCCAAAACCGACCGGTTTTTTTTTTTTTTTTTAAACCCCCATCCCCACCCCATTTAACTAAGCGGTTCTCCAAATCGTTGTAAACGGGCGGGGGCGGGGCAGTTCCCCACCGGATTGGGGATTTTTGCCATCCCTATACATATATGTTGCACTGCTTGTCCTTAAGATACATGAGGGAAAAAGAGAGTGTGAGAGAGAGCCGTGTCGAGAAGGGGCTACTGGCGAGATCATCCAGTGGAGCTGTAGAGGACACTCGCGGAAGACTTTTTAGTTTTAGGATTTACATTATCCTTTTAACTTAGCAACAAACCAACGGTTAAGATGTGTCAAAAATTAATGGCTGAGATGAGAACTTATTTGGATGATAGGCTTTTGGGCCTTGCTAATAAAATGATTTAAATTGGGCTAAGCTTGTACTCATGTAGTAATGTGGGCTAAGCCTTTTAAATGTAAAATGACATTACAAATGGGCCTATATCTTAACGAGCTTGTTCACGAGCCTAGCGAACCGAGCTGAGTGTTGCTCAAGTCGGCTCATTTACTAAACGAGCTTGAAATCTAAGCTCGGGCTCACCTCGTTTACTAATAAATCGAGTCCGAGACAAACTTTTAACGAACTGAGCTCGAACTGTTCATGAACAGCTCAGTTAATTTGCAGTCCTAATCTCAGTCTCAGAAACCCTCACCAAAGACCAAACCCTCGCACAATCATCTTTCAGGCAGTGCAGTCACCACTCACCGCATGTCCGCCACAGTCGTCTATCTCTGGACAACTAGATCGATGATTTATGTCTAGTAAAATCAATTCTTCTCTCTCTATCGCCCCATCACTCTTCGTCACTTTCTTTTGTACAATTTTTTTTCTATTAATAAAAATTTTCTTAAACAAACCCACTAAAGAGAGGAGGGGTTTGAGCGGTGGGCAAAAAATATATGCGAGTGAGTATTTTTTGTGAATGAAAAAAAAGAATTTGAAGAAAAGTATTACTCAGATATTGAGGCTATTGAACTTCTGTGTGGATCAACCGATCAAGTAAAGATGCCGTATTTTGGGGTCATTGAGGTTTGGGCCAGTTATTCATATGCCGAAAGTGGATGAGCCCGACCCATTTGTACCCACTAAACTTTGGTTACTACTACAGTCAACACAATCACGTGCCCATAAGTACTGTACCTAACATTCTTCCTTCCTCTCTCCCACTGGTCTTAGACAGACCTCTTCTTATCTTACCTATGGCCCCCAATTTTAATTTTTCAATCTTCGAGAGAGAAACCACAGTTTTAGAGAGAGAGAGGGTGGTGCCGCTTGGTGGTATATCTTGTGTAATTGTGTGTGTACATTATATAGAGCGAGAAATAGGGCAAAACAAACAATTGTAAAGGCAGTGGTGGAGCAATGGAAACGAGTTCGACTCAGTCGCTTACATTCTACGATTTTCTTGACAGAATGCGAAACCCTACTTCTCTTGATCTCGTTCGATCAATCAAAAGGTACTTCATGATTCTCTTATATATATATATATATATATATATATTATTTATATGAATGTTTTACGTTGATCTTTATGCTCTAGCAGAAACCTACAACCAACAATTTTATCGAGAAAATGCATACATACAGTAATTGTCTCCCTTTTGTATTGAGGAATTTTAGGAAAAAGAAATGCTGTTACCACTTTTGATCTTAAAATTTCATTCGTTAGGGTTAACTTACTCGGATACAAATGTTTGGCTTGTATTTTTTCTTTGTAAGAACTGAAAATTAAACCCCAATAATTAAATTTTGTTTAATTCTCTTTTATTTGCGATTAAGCAAAGCGTTGCCTATTGTGTTGGCGATTTTGAGTTCATGCTTTAGAATTTAGGGTTTCTTCTTGTTTTTATCACCATAAGAAAATGCTCTATTAAAGAATTACTGGTTAACTTTAGTTATAGGGCTTAGCTTCTTAGTGGGGAAAAGGGTATGATTGGCATGTTAAGTGGAATGTAATGCGGTAAATAATGAGGAAGACAATTTATACCATAAACAGAAAAGGTCTATAAAGTTTGGCAAGAAATTGGAAGTGACAAAAGTTTTATAAATGTACAAAGAGTGAAGTTAAATAAGACCAATGGGCACTGGCCCAGATGGTTTAAGCTCCCCAAATGGGGAGGTTGAGTGTTCGAGCCTTGGTGGAGGCATAATTTATACAGTGGGCGTGTGTATTTGCTTGAACTTTCCAAAAAAAGAAAGAAGTCAAATAAGTGGTGAAACATGGTAAATTTTAATGCATTAGACAATATCTATATTTAGGTATTAATAGCAGGGAGAAGAATATAATTTATATGCAGAAGTTGCTAAGGTAAGAGATGGAAGCTTATGTTTTGATTTTGTTAAACCAAATAGTGTATTGTATTGGTGAAAGATGAGAACATCAAATAGAAATGGAGAAGTTACTTGTGAGTTGTTTTATAAACTTGTACCAGGTGTTTTGGTTCAGTTCATATGATAACATTAGGGTGGACAAGTTTTTCCTTGAATTGTGGTATATGAGGTGAAAATTTAAATTATGAAGATGAAAATAAGAAAGGTTATAAGACCAAAATGGTATTCTTGTTGAGGTTTGGAAGTGCTTGAAGGTTACTTATGCATGACATGTCTTAGTTAACAAAATTGTTAAGGATGACTGCTATAGATATATATATATATGTGGAACTGCCACCAAAGGGCCTCTAGCCCGATAGTATAACCTCCCTATCCTCAAAGGGGAGGGGAAGGATTTGAGCCCGAGCATGTGCAAAAGTATGTGTGAGTACTTACCTGATCAAAAAAATAAAAAATAAAAAATTGTGGAACTGCCCACCAACCAAACTGCATTATGCGATATCGGAATGAAATTGCTTTTGAACACAAGAATCACATGCATAAATTCTATTGTGCTTATTTGACTAGTGAATTGGTGTTGCATGTGTAAGAAGTTGGGAGAATCTGTGAACCATCTTTTGCTGCATTGCCTTGTGGCAAGGGATGTTTGGTCTATGTTCTTGGTTGTTTTTGGTGTGGATTGGGTTGTTTTGGGGTCCATGGTGGATATGGTAGAGGCTCGGAAATGGTGTACAGTGGAGAGCCGAGTCAAAGATGCTTGGCCCTTTGTTTATGATGGGGTTTGTGGCGCGAGAGGAATAGGAGATCCTTTGAAGGCAAGGAGTCCCCTATTTGGTTTGTTTTTTTTTTTTTTTTTTTTTTTTTTTTTTTTTTTTTTGGGTTAATGGGTGAAATTGTATATCTATGGATATTCTTTTGGATTTTGTAGATAGCTTAAAATTATAGTGTTGTCGTGGGCGCCTTTTGTTCTTTGGGAGTGCTCCCCTCTTGAGCGCCTTTAAAGAAATTTTATTGATAAAAAAAAAAAAGAAAAAAAAAAAAAAATTGAAATGTAAGCATAGCTGATATTTAAGATTGTGAGTGTGTGATGTCACCAATCCACCACCCCTCCAACTACAATATATAGTTAATTAACCTTTTATGAAATTCCTCCCCCTCCCCCTCTAAAATTTTTAATTTCTAAAGTTATCTCTTATATTTTTTTTCTTTCCTTTTTCTTTTACTCTTCAAATTCCTTTGATTTCCTTAAACAAAGGTTATATTTCCCTTCTTCAGTCAAACTCTAATTTTTTTCCTTTCAAATTTCTCATTTTCTTTCCTACTACTTAAAATTATTCCTTTTGCACTTCTGTAGGATGCATGTGGTATGTAATTTTTTTCTTTATGAAGTCAATGGGTGTAATTTTCATGCATCATTTTCAAAATACAAAGATCTACAACTACATTCAATGAAAATATTACTAAACAGTATTTTAGTTCTTATATTGGTCAAGTATTTATTTTTCTCATTGATTTAGCATATTGTTCCCACCCCCCCCCCCCCCCCCCCCCCCCCCCCCAAAATTAAAATCCTGGCTCTGCCCCTGCATTCCACATATTGTGAGATGACAATCTACGTGTCACCTTCAACCAATCATGTGATATCTCCTTAAAAGTTAATTTTCCCCCTTCTTGCTTGAATGTGACTCTCTGGGAACAGTCTCCAATCCCTCATATGTGGATCAATTGCACAAGACATGTTATTCCCTTGAATACGACATCGATGCAGGAGCATCTACAAGGCTCTCCAAGACTAATCGGGCCCGCTAGCCAACTAGGCTTGGGTTCTAGTTATAAGATGTTATTAACCTCATTTTAATGTATTAATTTATTTTTTAAGGGTATAATCTGAAAATGATAATATCATCCCTTCCCTTCCCTTTCATCCAACCCAAAAAAAGAGGGATGGGCATCCTTCCTTCCCTAGGGATCCTCATCGTCCCTCCTTTTCCTTCCATCCATTTTTCTCTCTCTCCTACACGAAGGAGCATTGAGAAATTTATCTTCTCATAAATATTTATTTATTTATTTATTTTGATAAGTAATAAATATTTATTTATTTAATAAAATTATTTGTTTTTGTTGAGCTTGCTAATTCTCTGTGCAGTAGATACAATAATTCTGAATAGAGAAATTTATTCTTCTGCAGCTTCATAGTATCTTTTTCATTTCACATGGCAAATCCCGAGAATGATGGCAAAAGGTTGCAAGATTTCCTCTTGACAATGGAAGTTGCTATTAGGGACCATCCATTGTGGGATGGGGCAACAGAGGAAGAAATTGACTGTGCTATTGAGGTATTTACTCAGTATACATCTTCCCTCTTTTCATCTCCCAGTAAGTTTCAAGTTTTTCACTGAGTTGGTGTGCTAATCAGATTTTTTATGGGCGTAGATCAACTCAAGTGATAATATCTGAGCTCAAATTCTACTGCAATTTGAAGCTTTAAGTTAGAGAATTTTTTTCTTAATCGTTGCTTTAGTTTAAATTGATATAATTTTCTAGTACTTGAACTAATTACTGGTGGTTTTATCTCTTTTTCCGGATCACTAGGAGCTCCTTTTTGTTGGGGATTCTTTTGTAGAGTTTTTTTTGGTGACAGTGAGCATAGCTTTGTACATGAGTGCACTAGCTTTGGTGCTAATTATACTTCTACAGATCCTTTTTCACCTATCAAAAATTAATATGAGAGATATGGAATCGTATTAAGTTATAGAAATGAATCTATTCAGATGCATTTATCATTATAAAAAGTAAAAACCTGTCAAATTCATGTTTGTGACAAATCATTGAGCTTGAGCTTGATTATATCTCAAGTGGCCCTTTGCACATTTAATCTTGTAGTCCTGCTTAAGGATGTCTATTTAACCCGCCCCGTCCCTTCCCACCCCTAGAGGGACGGGTTTGGGATCTTCCTAATCTGGTTAGGGGCGGGTTTGAGAAGACACCTTAAAACCCGCAAAGTCCCGAACCCGTCCCGATTAATAATTAAAATATAAATAAGTATTTTTTTATGAACCATATATATATATATATTTTATTTATTAGGATAATTTTAAATTTTATCAACATTTTTGTTATTATGATTGTTATACTACAAAAAATTTGCAAAATTTACCTTACATTTATTTAAGTTTCAATTTATTTAATTTAATTTTTTTTTTTTGGTGGAGAGCCAAGTCAGAGATGCTTGGAGAGCTACCCACTGTGTATATGGTGGGGTTTGTGGCGTGAAAGAAATAGGAGATACTTTGAGGGAGAGTAGTCTCATATTTTGGCTTTGAAGTATAGTATACTTTCTTCTTTATTCTTTTGGGTGAATGGGCGGGATGTGGTTGTCTTATTTGGGAGCGCTCCCCTTTTGAGCGTTTTTATGAAATCTTTCTTATCTATCAAAAAAAAAATTGTTTAAAATTTTTTAATCGGGGCAGCCCGAACCCGCCCCGGTTCCAATGCGGGGCATCCCGAATGGGGTTTGGGAAAATATTTTCATTGGTGGGACGGGTTTGGGAAAGGGGTTCCCCGTCCTGAACCTGCTTAACTTGAGCCCGTGCATGAGAATAGTTGAACTTGTTGATTATAAATGAGCATTTATTCATGTGTCAGAATTTTAATATTCCATTTTGCCAATCCTCTGAATACTTTTAAAATCTAATTTACAGCTTTTCCTTCTTCATCCTTTATTTAAATATTTTTTCCCCTTCTTTTTAGAGTTTATGCTCTTCAATCTGCTATTATTTAGGATACTTTATGTTCATTACCAAAGTGTTCTAGTAGCTTTCTAAGGTGCCAGAGAGTTAATAGAATAAACATGATAATTAGGACGTGGATTATCATTAATTAAGAACTTATGTTGAATAAAAGGAAAAGTCTAACCAATCAAACCTAGGTTTCTAGGCGCTTATACCTAAAAGAAGATGCATCCGGGGTATCACTCTGTTTTTTTTTTTTTAAAAAAGAAGTGTACTCCCTGAACATGACAAATTTAGAAAGAAAGCCCACAATCAAATTCCTTACTTTCCCCAAACTGAAAATGCCAAAGCACTATCAAAACTAACCCTACTTGGGTAGATTTGTGCTGGAAATCTTTCCGAATAACTACAAACAGTAGCTTTCAAATCTGGTATTTTCTTCCTCTTCTGATATCATACAATTTCTTGTTGTGTTGTCTGCATCGTGCAGTATTCCAACACCACTACCTCAATAGTTTTTAAAAGCTTCAACGATTTGAACTCTTGGTAAGAAGCATGAATATGGACACAAGACACATACATGAAACAGCATGAGCATGTTGACATGACAAATCTTGAATAAGTAGGGGACGGACATATAATATAATATATATTTTAATATAAAATTATACTCTATATAGAAATAAACATTCTACGGCTGTAATACATAATTAAAAATTACCCATGATTAGTAAAGATATAACATGGACATGACTTGCATCTATATGTGTGTTTTTGTGTTTGCATGTAAATATATATATACGCATGTCCATGAAACCTAGACTGAAACCAATTTCATCTTAGGCTGCTTGTCTTAAACCAAGAACGGCAAAAAATTCCTGAATTCATTTTGGCCTTGGCTTGCATGAGTCATTGCATGCTTCTCCTTCCCCAGACAAGAGGCAACTAGACTGCCATTGACACGGGATGCTTTCTCAGGTTAACGTGTGGATATTGTTCATGTAACCCTGGGTCACTAAGAGCATCATGAAATGGTCTATAGCGTTCATATTGGATGAAGGCAAGGATGGTGATGATGAGTCTGACAGATGATGTTTCAAACACCTAGTGGAGATCTCCCTTGCAATTGACAATAGTATAAAATATTTTTCACTTTTATGGAAGAAAGGAGATATAGCGATATGTGCTCTGCAATTTGTTGTGGCCTATTTTTGACATCACAAATATGATGCAGTTAGTGTATAGGAATTACTTGTGTCAACCTGAGTTTCTAAATTTAGTATGATAAGGGTCCCTTTAAAATTTCGTTTAGGCACTGATAGGTGATGTTTTGTACATTTGCAGATATTTCCTTTTGAGTTGATAGCAGTAATAAATGTTTTGCGCTCGCGTGGAAGGAGGACATGTAACAATGTGATAGCTACATGTCCTTTACTCCTTTACTTTTTTATTGTGGCAGATTTGTGATAGCACATCTTATATGTACTGCAGGGTTTGGAGAAGTATGTCATGACAAAGTTGTTCTCTCGTACGTTTGCTTCTTTTCCAGAGGATGCCAAGATTGACCTGGAAATTTCTGAGAAGATACGCTTATTGCAAAACTTTTTGAAGCCTGAGCATTTGGATATTCCAGTAGTTCTTCATAATGAAGCTTCGTGGCTGGTACTTTTGCAGCCTTTGTTAATTTGGCAGTTGGTTAAATATGTAGCAATAGTATATTATTTAAATCTGTATATATAGCTCCAAGTTCTCTATGCACCTAAATAACAGGGTTTAACCCCAAACTAACTTTTTGTTGCATCTTCCACCTCCATTGTGCCCTCCACCTCTTTCTGGACACCATTTCATAAAGCACACCCTTTTAGGGACTCCACTGTCTTACTCTTTGAAACCTTTCTTGGGCTTGCAACAAGTGAAGTCTTTAGGCCAACTCTTAAATTACTCGCATATAAATTGCTAGAATTGGAAAAAACAAGTTAGTTTTCCTCTATCCTGAACTGAGCAGGAATATCCCTTTCAAACTTGTTACATACACAATTTAGGGCAGCACTGGGCTGAGAGAAGTAAGTGGGGCGCGAAGGATGGGTATTGGATCAGAAAAGAGAAGTGGAAGTGGGGAACATGACAATAGATTTGGTCTATATTGGTACCTTGGTAATTAGTATCACCCAAAGACAGAGAGATGCTATAGAATCTTAAAGCCCTGGTATCGATTAAGAGAACAAACAGATACTTAAACCAAGAAAAATTTATGCCTAGATTTTTACATGTGCTACGTAAAGCCCAAATCTGTCAAAGGTAGAAGCAGTGAACTCTGCTGTAGTAGGGGAGAGATTTACTAGTAACTTAACTATTAAGATTCTATTATTTCTTCCTTCGACCAGGTTAACTGCCAATCAAACGGAATACAGCCAAGCAATAAAAAATTCAGCCAATTCCAGCTTCCAGACTTCTGGTTAATTATTATTTTTTTAAAAAAATATGATATTCTATTGCATCATTCCTACCCCCACCCCACACACCCCGGATTAAAGGAAAAGGAAAAACACCGCCATTGTCTTGATGGAAACTTCATCTGAATGAGGTCTTCAAAATTTTGGGACTTTAGCTTTGTGTTGTTGAAGTTTTATTTACTTCCATGATCTAGTAAAAGGCTAGCCCAGTGCACGAGGCTCCCGCTGCTGTGGGATCTAGGACTAGGAGGGTCAAATGTAAGCAGCCTTTATCTCCTCATATGGAGAGGCTGTTTTTTGTTTCCCTGTGATGTCCAGGTCACAATGGAGCAATTCCATGATCTAGTCTCACCTTCAAAAAAATAAATGAACAAATTAAAAGATGCAAACCTAGTAGTTGTTAAGGCATGTTGGTGGTAATATCACCCACTTACATTTGAGCCTCTTAAGTTACTTGAACACCATCTTCATCCTTATTCCTGCTTGTCTATACCCCGACCCCAAAGAAAGAGCTAGTGTTAATGATCTGGTTTCACTTAGAGAATGAAGTATCACTCAAAATTATTCATCACATTGCTTGCATTGTGAAACTTGTTCAAAGTTGAAGGCTAAATTTTAGAGAGGGAGAAGAATTGACTGTATATTATATCATATACCAAAGGATGAACATAAAATAAGGTGAATGGTGAGTGCAATGCAAGAAATGAATCTGGACCTATTGTGTGTCTAGGTAAATACATCATGTGTAAAATATGAAAGCAGTAATCATGCCCCTAATTAAGGAAAGTTGACTCTGAGTTGTATGCACGACACTCCACTCAAGCTGGAGAGTAGATGTCAATGACTCCCACTTTGCTGCAGGTTGAATTGATAGCATGCTTTGGAAGAGTTTTAGTAAAGATATCTGCGAACTGATTACCAGATGATACCAATGAAGTCACAATTTCTTTGAAAGTCACCTTAGAACGAATGAAATAGCAATCAATTTATTTGGTTCACTCATGGAAAATCGGGTTATTGGCAATGTGAATAGCTGTCTGGTTATCGTAATAGAGAAGAGATGAATCTTGAACAAAAAACCCGAACTCTTATAGCAAAGTTCTCAACCAAGTTAGCTCACTCGAAGTATGAGTCATTGCACTGCTTCTGACTTTTCCAAGTGACTAGATTGCCTCCTATAAAAGTAGAGTAACCAGTCGTCGCCTCTCTGAAGGTGAACCTGCCCAATCAGAATTAGCTTCGATGCATAGATGCCATAGAGAAGACCACGACCCAGAGCTCTTTTGAGATAGTTAAGAATCCGTATAACCGCGTCCATGTAGGGAGTCGTGGACCAGCCATAAACTCACAACACTGACTGCATAGGTAATATCTATCTGGTCGAGTAATGGTTAGGTAAATTAGCTTGCCTACAAGCCGTCTGTACACCTCTAGATCATCAACCAAGTCACCAACATCAGGGAATACTTTGAGAATAGTCTCCATGGGTGTTGTTGCAGGTTTTGAGCCAAGATAACCTGTATCCTTAAGATATCATAAATATATTTTCTTTGAGATAAACAGATACCTTTCTTTGATGTTGCAACCTCAATACCAAGAAAATAACGGAGCTTGCCCAAGTCTTTAGTGAGAAAATTCGAACCCAATGATGGATCAAGGTCTGAATCCCCTTATTGTCACTCCCAGTAAGGACAATATCATCCACATACCACCAAAATTACAATGCCACATTTTGTCTTTTTAAAGAAAACCGAATGATTACCTTGACTTGTAGTCATGCCATGAGCAACTGCTACCTTACTAAATTTATCAAACCATGCATGGGGTGACTGTTTTGAATCCATAAATAGATTTTCTGAGATGATAAACGCACTCTCCCTTGGACTCAAACCCAGGAGGTTAAGCCATGTATACTACCTCAGAAAGATTGCCATGTAGAAAAGCATTTTTGACATCGAGTTGATAAAGAGGCCAGTCAAGATTGGCAGCAAGAGATATTTATGTGAATAGAGTTCAGCTTAGCCACAGGAGAAAAAGTCGCAGTATTGTCAATAACATAGGTCTGACTGAAACCCTTAGCAACAAGGTGAGCCTTTAAATGATCAACAATGCCATCAAGATTCTCTCTCACTCTGAAAACCCGAATGACAACCAACAACATGAGCACCTACAGGCTTTTAAAGTAGATCCCAAGTATGATTCAATTGTATGGCATGCATTTCGTCTTCCATAGCTTTCTGCCAGCTGGGGTGGGAAAGAGCCTCCCTGTATGACTTAGGAACAGTAGCAGATGTCAAAGGTAAAGAGAAAGCTCGAAAAGAGGGTGACAGACGATCATAAGAAACAAAATAAGAGATAGGATCATCAGTACAAACCCTTCTAACTTTGCAAAATGCGATGGGAACATCAAGATTAGACTCAGACAGATGAACAACCGGATCTGTAGGCGCAGGGGAAGATGGTGGAGGCCGCAAGGAAGGCTCTACCCATTGGCACACACAAAATGTTACATTGGCGCACACAAAATGTTTTCTAAGAGAAGGATTGTGGCACCTATATCCTTTTTGAGTGTGAGAATAACCCAAAAACATTCATTTTTGAGCTCGAGAATCAAGTCTGTCCCGTTTTGGATTTAAATTATGAAACAAACGCACCCAAACACTTTTGGAGGAAGAGAAAAGGGGTCTTTATCAGGAAACATCATCTGAAAAGGTGATTTTGCTTCAAGGATCTGAGATAACATTCTATTCAATAGATATGATGCAGTAAGAACTACTTCTCCCCATAAATGTTTAGTTACATTCATTTGAATCATTAGAGCCCGGGCAATAGCAAGAATGGGTTCATTCTTTCTTTCAGTAATTCCATTTTGTTGGGGAGTATCAACACAAGAAGTTTGATGGGTGACACCTCTGGACTCAAGAAATTACTGAAAGAGAGAATCTTTATATTCAAGAGCATTATCAGTTCGAAGAATATGTAACTTAGTATTCAACTGATTAGTGATCTCAGCATAAAAAGATTTAAACACATGAAAGACTTGAGATTGATCTTTAAGAACATATAACCAAGTTAAATTAGAATAGTCATCAATAAAGGAAACAAAATAACAGGCACGAGCCAATCCAGTTGTTTGGGCTGGAAACATCAGAGTGATACGGTTTAAAAGAAACCCTATCATGCTTGCCAAGTTCACATATTTCACAATTAAAACTAGAAAAATTAGGTAAGGAAGGAACCATATGCCGAACACTATTAGACGAAGGATGCCCAAGTCGACAGGGCCACTGATACGGTGAAGTAGAGGTATTTAGTGCAGATGAAATAGGCGAATAAGACGGTTGAAAGTAGTAGAGCCCATCCTTCTCAAAGTCCCCACCAATTATCCTCTTTGTCATTAGATCCTGAAAGTCACAGTGAGTAGGATAGAATATTACTGAGCAATTTAGGGCAGAGGTAAGTTTAGGAGCTGATAGCAAATTAAAGGGAAATTGACGTAGTAGATACAAGATAGAATAGAAGGTTAGACTAGAGGTTCGAATGGTACCGATTCCTTGGACTAGAGACTTGGTACCATTAGTTATCATGGCATAAGAGGGAGAAGACATACGAGAAATATCATAGAAAAGAGGGGGGTTTCCTGTCATATGATCGGAGGACCTAGAATCAATGATCCAAGGTGTATCGAGTGAAGAATGAAGATAAGTACGCTTGACAATTGAATCATACTCAGCCTTGGAGATATGAATCTATTCCTCAGTAGCAGGATTAGTGTTCTCCCCCTCAACCACAACCGGATTTGCCCATTCAGGCTTGCCGTGAAGTTCCCAACAAGGATCAACTGAATGGTTAGTACGGCGATAGTTTGTACATGTCCTACCACCACGAACACCTCTGCTAGGGTGTGAAGGACTACGGCCCTCTTGGCTACCTCGTGAAGGATCTGATTGAAGGTAGTTGGAACCCTTCATTTTGGTAGTAGTTTTAGAACTGGAAAAGAGAGAGCCCGTGTTTTCCGATTTGTCACCAATGATAGTAGAGGCGAGACAATCCAAGTACAAGTATGAAAAACTACTGAATTTTGTGCATGAAATCAAGAAGAAAGGGGCAATTGACTTTTGAACATGAAATCAAGAAGAAATGATATTCATTATTCACTGGTGAAT
The DNA here is from genome assembly GCF_030987335.1 of Cornus florida. Taxonomy (NCBI): domain Eukaryota; kingdom Viridiplantae; phylum Streptophyta; class Magnoliopsida; order Cornales; family Cornaceae; genus Cornus; species Cornus florida. Next base: position 53,350,998 of record NW_026775579.1, on the reverse strand, counting down.
TTTGTGCGCACGGGATATTTTAATGCCATGATGTTTCTGATTATGCCTAACGAGGCATGTTGTCACTGCTTCTTAATCAACAACATCATCTTGTAAAAAGTAACTTGTATATTTATGAACAGCAATGCCATCTTGGTCAAACTGAGCAAATTCAATTTAAAGTGAACTTTTGTTGCTTCTTCTCGGGGGTCTGAACTTTGAAGGTGTCAAATCCCATCATTAAATCTTTGATTCGTTCAGTGAGCAGTTTTCTCTTTGCTTTGAAGACAACAAATATCTCCCAAGGTAGCTAAAGAATGGGGTGATTGCCACTATTTCTTTTTTGGTTAAATATTGCCATTGTCTTGACACAAGTACTATTCCAACTTAAGTTTATAATCTTTGGAGAACATGTCTAATCATTGGATGAAGTCCTGGAAGTTCATTTTGATAGGCCAACAATGAGTCTGTAGTGACTCAAACATCTCTATAGTTAATTTTATCTTCTATTTGTTATTTTTTCAATGCAAATTTCTGATTTTATTTGTTAAAAATTGTTTATTGTTTGCATCTTCCTTTTTTGCTTAATGAGTATCCGTTTTTTTTCTTCTTAGTTGGTACTCACACACACATGCTTCCATTGAGGCTCGAATCCCTGACCTCCCTTTGGGAAGTAGGGGCCTTGTACAACTAGGCCACTGGCCCATTGGTTTAATGAGTATCCGTTGTTTTGTTCTCTTCTTTTTTCCCCGCAGCTCGCAGAGAAAGAATTGCAGAAAATCAACGCTTTCAAAAATCCCCGTGAGAAGCTTCTATGTGTTCTGAATTGTTGCAGAGTCATCAATAATTTGCTGCTTAATGCGTCAATGTCAGAAAATCGTGTATCTGGAGCTGATGATTTTCTTCCTATACTTGTATATGTTACCATCAAGGCAAGCTCTCATTGGTAATAAGCCATCTTCCAATCATTACACATTTATTCAAAATTCTAGGTTCTTTCATTAATATAGTCAAACACTGGAGTGGCCAAACATTACCTTCTAAAGATCAGACATCTAAAAGATATGGACTTCTGCATTCATCATATAGTTTATGACTTTGCATCAATTTGTGTCCTATGTTTAATTTCTAACGTGCTCCTTGCATAATTAAATCATGTCTTTCTTAAGTTCACTATCTAGTGTCCTCGTCATTAGTGATGAGGCCGTAAAAGTGTTCTCAATTGCTAATATGTTCTATCATCTATGTTGGTTGCACAAAATGCATTAGTGTAGCCTTTGTCAAGACAGTAAGGTGATACAGTTTATTATGGTGATGTTTGTAATTATTTTATTATAAATTCAAGTACCTTTGAATTGAGATTCTTCTATGATGGTTCTTGTTGCTATCACGTTGATCTAGAATGCTTTGCTTAATGGGTAATAATCTACAACAATAGGTGCAACAGGATGATTGAGAAGAAAACATATCTCACTTATTTAGCATAATTACTAATAAAAAAATAAACTAATATTTTAAGGTCTAACTGGAAGGGTCTGAATTTTCAGTGTGTGTGTTTGTGTATTCTTTTTTGTCGTTTGTATAGCTGTAATGCATCTGTGAACCACACCGTCTTCTAGTCAACATTTCCTTCTTTATGTTATTTGAATAGTATAAATACCCTTTGTAATTCTTTTGATATTTAAAAAAAAAAAAATTCTTCTTCTCTCTGCCTCTCTAACGTAAGATTCCAGTAGGTTTCTTGACATTTAAAATTTTGTTACTTCTTCTTTGATCTTTGATGGATGTCATACTAACACCAACTTCTGTCAAGTGTGTGAACAAATAAGTACCTTTCTTTTTCTTTTCTTTTCTTTTTGATAAGTTTCTTTTTCTTTTTCTTTCTTTTTCCCAGTAAACAAACAAACGAGTATCTTTATATCAAGAAAACAGCTTTCCTGAAAAAAAAAAAAAAAATTGAATTCTTCCACCCTTGCACATCTGCATTTGTTTTGAACAGTGCTAAACACGACAAGCAATTTTAGGGTTTTTAGAAATTGCTGTAGGTGCAATATTAGTTGCTTTTTGTTGTTTTGACTTTTGGTTCTGAAAATTATCAAAACCAAATCCTTTATAAATTGTAAAGTTCCTTATTGATGATGATAGCAGTGTTTTTAAAAAAATGGGAAGAAAATTGCCATGTTCCTCCTTGTAAATTCTTGTTGCTTTCGTGATTGGTCCCTGATATGAAGTTTCTAAATCATTGACCCTACTTTTGACAGGCTAATCCTCCTCAGTTGCATTCCAACCTCATGTTCATTCAATTGTATCGAAGGCAGGCAAAACTTGTCTCAGAAGAGGCTTATTATTTCACAAGCCTTGTCTCTGCCAAGACATTTATCCTTGACTTAGATGCCAAGTCTATTTCTATGAATGAAACTGAATTCCAGGAAAGCATGCAAGCTGCTGGATTAGTCTCTAGAGGGATACGAATAGAACCCCCTTCTGCATGGGACGAGATAGCAGCTATGCCAGTTCTTTCAACAAGAATATTTAATAAAATGACACAAACAGAATCCTCAACCGCATTGGATAAGATTGCAGCCTTCATGAGGCAGACAGCTCCTGGCCCTTCTACTGGGATACATGATAACAAAACCGAAATAAGTGGTGAGTTCCAAAATGCCCAGGTGCTATTGTGTTCTCATTAATTTACTGATAATATAATTTAACTATTTTGTTCTAAGGATAGAACGTCTAAAATGGTTTCCATGCAAAAATACTTTTTAAACCTTATCTAAAAGCAATTGCTTTGGTGATATCAGGTGAATTGAACTATCCTTTTATCGAAGCAGAGGCTGGTGAACTGACAGTTGGAGATGTGGAAAGATTGCTAAGTTTGTATAAGGATGTAGTAAAGAAGTATACAGGCCTGTGCAAGGTCATTGGACACTTTTCTAAGTCCCCTCTAACTCATTTTGAGGAAACTAATGTCCTACAAGCACAGCCTGAGGAAAAAATGAAATAAATTACAAGACAATGGAATGAAGAAGAGCTACAACAATTTGTAAGTACACCATGTTCTGATGGTTCTATAATTTATTGCTTTAATTTCTGTGATTTCTTGTACAATTGCTATTGATCACAGGCCACAACAAAAATGTCGCTAGCTGTATCTGTATCGATATGAAAACCAAACCAAGGCACAAATCTGGGCGTATGATGCACAATCCTTCTTTGATTTCTCATTTAAGTTTATATACAATACAAAACTATACATTTATAGGAAATACATTCAACTAACATTAAAATTCACTCTTAATTTAGTACGAAGCCTAGGGCTATTAGCTATAGCTGATTCATCCCTGCAACTTCTGCTGGACAGCAAACCACTACTCTCTTCACTAAACTGCACAACCTTCTTAGATACATTTGAGTTTAAACATCTCATGCAGATAAAATTTGCAGGGATTTCATCATAATTATCAATTCCAGCACACCTTGTGTGCTGCCACACACCACAAGTGTCACAAGCCAACATCCTCTCACCGTCATCGTCCCTAGCCCCACACATGCAATCTACCGTCCAGTTCTCAGTTCCCCTTTCGGTTTTAAAGCGACTAAGACCATGTGTTCCCTGGCACCTTCCTCGAACTCGAACTGACCCAGTCAATCCGACCAAAAGTTTCAATGTCATGGAATCATCTATAGGACCAAAGTCAAGAATTTCATCAGTTTCAAACCTCTTAAACATGGCATACACTTCTCGAAAAGCTTTAGTAGCTTCAAGTTTTAAGTCAGCAACAGTAGCATTTTCTGGCAGGACAATAAGTTCTGGAGGTGGGACCGAGTCTTCTTTAGAACGGCCTGCAAGTTCCACATGACACCAGAGGTTGATAGCAAAGGGTTTTGTAGCTGCCATTTTGTCAGGTTTGTAGTCTTTTACAAATTGCTTGCAGTCGAGGAGTTTAGTAGCTGATTCAGCCACTAGTTTTCTTGTTGCTTGAGGCCTGTTGTTCACCATCGTTTGTGGATGGAGAATAGAATCGTATAAAAATTTCAAATCACGAATGAGATGCTCTTCTGATGGGATATTTGAGTTTGAGCAAGTTCCTTTGTGTACGAAACCACAAGGTTCAAGCCTGTTACCATAAAAGAGCAAGTAAAGAAGAAATTATTAACTTGGTAGGACAAAAAAAAAACTTCCAAAGGAAATTTTGGCTCATTTACCTGTACTCAATGGCAGAAGAACCGGGATTGCATCGTTGGCTAACCACCATCCCATTTGTTGCTATCTTCCCTCCCAAGTGCTTGAGGCAGTAATCAAGATGATTTGGTGAGGCTGCCTTGCAAAGGGCACCCTTCAGAGCACGTCTTGACACCCAGCTAGAATCATTAGCCGCTGCTAGCAGCACTTTGATCATACCTTGCTCTACACGTTCAACATCCTCTCTCATCCAAGTGCACAATACATTCATAGTGCTGGACTTCTCATAAATACCAGTTTGTGACCCATGAATTTCACGTATCAGCCTTAATATGAAGCTGAAGAGATCCCCTAACGATACAAGATTTTGTTCTGATATGGACTGGTAAAATGCAATTAGAGTCTGCAGGTCCGTCTTGGGTCTACGGCCTTGATAGGAAAAGATGGATAAAGGTATGCTGGAGAGAGTTCTAATTGCAATTTGGTAAGCACTTTGTGTGAGAGCATAGCTCCCAGCACCAAACTCATAACCCCAATTACCATACCAAGGATGGCCGCCGGTGATTGCATGTAATAGTCTGTATTCCATCCCATATTTTCTTGAGACATCCATCACACTGACTTTTCTGCTCAACAAGAGAGTAGGGAAATGAAATCAAACGTGCGTGAATAATAGTTTCCATAAATCAAGGACATTGAAAAAATTCAGTTGCAAATGCCTTTTATTATTTTTATAATTATATTTTTATATTCTTCTTATATTATTGGTTTTGATTTTTATCCTCCTCTCTTCCCCTTTGACCAGAAAGGTTGGTGGTTGTTGTGGAGTTTATCTTTTATTATTGGTTTTGATTTTTATCCTCCTTTCTTCCCCTTTGACCGGAAAGGTTAGTTGTTGTTGTGGAGTTTTTGAGTATTGGTTTGGCCACATTAAAAATCTTAATTTAAAATTTGCAAAGATAACCGAATAGATGAAACAAGAACTAATGATCGAATATTTTGGTTTTAGTTTAGAGCATAAGAATTTAATTGGCTGAGGGATCTACATCACTTTTAAGAGTCAAAGTTCTTTGCATGCAATTATTAACTTGTACAAAAATGACTAATAATTTTTTTGCGCAAATGAGTAAGTGACAATGAAGGACCTGGCATTGGTAAATCAAATATTCTCTCTCCAGAATGGTATTCTGTGAGTCTAGGTAGATGCACGAGTGATTATATGGGAGGTCCACATTTTTTTTATCATCAAATATTTAGGAATGTGAAGGGTATAGATAACTAAACCAATTAAAGATAACTGCGGTATGTTAAATGATGGGACTGCGTGGTTATTGTAATTGTTGCATCCTTTGTACTCCCTCTCTCTTTTTCCTCTCTCTCTCTCTCTCTCTCTCTCTCCAGGGGCTATCCATGATTGTCTATCATTTGCCAAACCCTCAATTCCATAATTTTACTTAAACTAAAACTTACAATCATGAAAACCCACATTTAATGTGTGTGTATATATATTTATATGTATATAAACAGTTAAAGACAATTGGAAAAAAAGAAAGAAAATGTGGCCCCAGCACTCCTCTTAGAGCTAGAAAAGCTGTATGGCAATAACATTTGTTAAAATGACTAGTTTGCCCTCACATGGAGAGCTTTTAAGATAAGTATTTATGCGTTTGCAATGATGGAAACCTAACACTTCAATTCTACTCAACCAAACCAATTGTCTCTAGCCTAGATGGTATTATTAGCTCTCCTTTCCTTTTGGGGTTGAGTGTTCAGCGGACAAAAATATATAATAGGTGTGTGTGTTTCTTCGTAATCTCCTTGAATGCATGACTGTAGATAAGTCTTTACGAGCAAATATTGGATGGTTGTTCTTCCCTTTAAATGAAAAAAACTTCATTGCGTCAGTTGCACACTGCAACGGGCACATCCGGATTGTCCATATTACATACATGCTCGCTCGTGTAGTAAAAATAACACGGACAATCCAGATGCACCCGTTGCACGGTGCAACAGGCGCAAGGAAGTTTTTCTCCCTTTAAATAAGACGTTAACTTCCTATTTATACCAATGTTTGTTCCTTTGGTGGAAGGGGCAAAAATGGCGAAGCATTAATGTGCTCCTCACCATTTGAGGGCTTTTCATTAAATGCGAGGATAAAAAGGGAGAACAACCATCCAATATTTACTCGTAAATGCGAAGATAGAAGGTTTGTCCAGGAAGGTTCTTGTCTTTCCTTTTTTACAGGTTAAGTGGGGCCTCATTGTCCCAAATAAGGGGTGAGGCACATTACTCGGCGTTCCACGAACTTTAGCCACTAAGCCAACACCTTTTAAGTTCCCGGTAGATATTTATTGGGGGTTCTTCCCCTATGAAACACTGCTATTGATTGGGGGTCCCTTCTTGTGAGACTGTGAGTGTCACGAGGAGAGCTCCTCAAGAAGTTTATCCGCAGAGAGAAACTCTTCCTAGAAGGGGTTTAACCATAAAGAGGAGCTTATCCTAAAATAGGTTTATCGGTAAAGAGGAACTCCTCTAAAAAAGGGGTAATCTGTAAAGACCTCCTCCCATAAGAAGTTCATCTGTAAGAGAGGAGCTCCTCGATTGAAAAGGTTTATCCGTAGAGAGGAGCTCAGACCTTGAGGACCTCAAAGCAAGATGAACTCTGAAAGTAAGAAAGACTTTGAAACTAAACGGACCCTTGAGCTCCTCAAGATATGAGAAACTCTAAAAGTAAAAGGGCCCTTGAGCTAGAGCAACCCTTGAGGTAAGAAGAGCTCTAAAAGTAGAGGGCCCTCCTTGAGCTTCTCGAGATAAGAGGAACTCTGAGAGTGCCCTAGAGCTCCTCAAAGTAAGGAGGTTTTGAAAGCAAAGGGACACAAGGAACTCTACGGGTAAAGGGTTTGGTGTTGGGCCATCTAGCACCCCCACTGTGATTCCTACATCAGCTTTCCACGTGGCATTAGAATTGACACGTGGCGCTGTCTCAATTTTCCACACCCACAAAATGGATGGGGACTATTAACAACAAATGTAAGAGGTCTATTAGGATTAAACCAAGATTGGGTGAATTTAGAGCTGAGCCAAATCTAAAACAATGGCCGAGTGAGGATAACTTCACCTAACTTAAGGTGCATAGTACAAAGCCCTTCTTTGAATATGGATAACAATCATAAGAATCGACGAATTAATAGAATATGTCAAAATTTTACATATGTCGCCGAGTAATTGAATAAAAACCAATATCACAAGCATAAGCGAGAGCACAAACCTGACAGCAAGGGTTGTACAGAGCCTATCCCAAAGGTTCATTAGATCACTTCCACGGAGGAACTTGGAGCCACCTTCTTTGCCATTGAGTGTAAGAAGGTGGCCATAACCATTGGAGTGAATAACACCATGCAGAAGATGTGTGTTATCCACCAGTTGAAGATAAACCCAATTCTCAAAGTCATGTGCCGGGGCCTCAGAGCCGCATAACTTACATCTTCAAACAGGTAGATATCAAATAAATTAGAATGTTTAACCTAATCTAACAAAGTTTGGTCACTTCTATTTTACTTTGGTTATTCAGTTTTCGATCTTCAATTCGAGTTTTATTACAACTGATGAATGAATGTTATTGGAAAATTCCTCTACCTTGAATCAGACAGCTGCAATGTATGTCCACAAATTGTACATTCCTTTTGATATCCTTCTGCCTGTAATGGGCTAAAACTGCTGCCCTCCTCCTTCCTGATAATGAAATGGTATCGCTTTCGGCAAACCGGATGCCCACTCCAACCTTCACCAACAAAAATCAAATTAAAACCAAACAAATATCTATTTGTAGTTCAAAACACTCTTTGTTCTTTATTTATTTATATATATATATATATATTTCAAAACACTCCTGTTCTTTATTTATTTATATATATAGGGTCACAACTGTGCTAAAAGATTTTTTTAGCACAGTTTGACCCTCCAAAGTAGTAAAATTTATAAGTAGGATATGTGTCTGTGTCCTAGCAGTATCAATCCGTTACTTTTCTTGAAAAGGCCACGAGTTCAAGGTTGTGTGTGTGTGACTATTAACTATGAAGAAAAAAATAAAATAAAAAAATAAAATAAAAATTAGTCTACAATCTTCAACTATTTTTAGAAAATTGAAGAATGTTCTTATTTGTGTTTTTTGCGTTCAATGTTGTAGTTGGGTTAGTCCAGTAATGGGTCATGTCTTACTATTGGAACTATTTGAACCTAAATACTACTACTTGCATAAAAGCTTTTTCTCAGCAACCAAACAAATCTTAACATTATTATTATTTTTATCGTTGACTCCGTGTACAACTCGGAAAGAGTTAAACTCACCGACGACTCGGCACTGGTCGCAGTAAACAGATCTGGATCTGGTGACATCCTCCTCAACGATGTAGAGAACGACGACGGCCGGAGCACCGTCGTCGGAGACGGGGCCGCCGATCCCTAACTGGATCTGCCACGTCATGAGGCAAGGGAAGAGGGAGGGCGGGAAGGTTAGACGGGCATGCTTCGAGAGGAAGCGCTGCACGCTCGACCGGAAGGGACCGCCGTATACGGCGTCTCCGGCTGCCGGAAAAGTGTAGAAATCGTATAGATTTGTGTCGACCATCCTCCTCATCCTCTTCACCGGTCTATAGTTCACAACCATGGTGGATGATGTTGATAAGTGTTACTCTTGCTGGGTGTGTTTGTGTGTGTGATATAGAGAGTCAGAGAGATCAACGGCTGAGCAGAGATCTTGATGGAGAGAATCAAAGCGATAGGATCATGAGAGGTTGATAGGTGTATATATATTATTTTCAAAAGGCGGTTTATGATTATTATAATTTATTCTTTTAGAAAAGAAATAAAGAATAGTTGGCATAGGAAAATTGGTTTCCTTCTTTATTTTTAGTTTAATTATGGTTCTTTACTTTTTGGATTTGGATTATACTTTTTTGAGTTTAAAAAGAATAAAAGTCTTTCACTTGTCTTCTTGCTGTGAAACGTCGACCGTTGGATTCATAACGACACATCACAATATCTCGATCTATCGGTTGTAGGTGCAAGTTAACGAGAGTGCTTTAGTAATAATTTGTTCTTCTAAAAATTGATAATTTTTTAGCGGATGAATATTATTATTATTAGTATTATTATTATTACTATTATTTACCTCTAACCCCTAGTTTGGATTATATGATTTCTCTTTTCGAGGAAGCTGAACTTAGAACATGTGAATAGATAGGAATGTTAACAGGATGAGTATGGGTAATCATGTCTATTCATTGATGATTAGGGGATCTCAGTTGACTGCTGATGTGGTCCAATCGTTAATAGACATATAATCTATTAAATCAAAATAAAAAAATTAATAAATAAAGAAAATAATATTTTTGGGAATAAATTCAATCACTCGTCTGTTTTATTTATTTATTATTTTTTTGATTTTGTAATTACGTGATGTGCGCATTTGTAATTGGATAACATCAACGGTAATTAGAGATTGCCTACTCACCGGTGAGTAGAAAAGTATTGTCATAAAAAAAATACAAACTCACAATATACATATATATTTTATGAAAAACAATTCAAATTTAAGATATATATATATATATATATATATATATATATATAGTATACTCAAATATTTAAGAATTGTAATAATAAAAATGTTGTTAGAATTTAAAATTATCATAAGAAATAAAAGGAAAAAAAATGATAGCTAATAAAATATATTATATATTTATTTCTGATTTGGCGGGTTTTAAATTCTCTTACCAAAAGGTCCTAAACCTATCCCAATAGGGGGTGGTGCAGGTAAAATTGACACCCATAGTTATAAAGTAATGTTATTAAGAGAGTCATGTGATAACTGAGTAAGATTAATTATGTTTTAACCAACTTTTTTTTGGGTCGTGTTGGGTAGTCGAAAGGTTTTTATCCTTTTAATAAAGTGGATGAATTCAATATTGGGCCATCTATTCCATTAAATAAAATAAATAAAAAATTAACCTTTCGGCTACGCTCAAATATAGATAAATGTTGGATGTTAGAGTTGCTCTGCACAATCAACTGAATTTAATATCAGTTGTTATGGCGGAAACGCAAAATAAACAACGTTGTTCAAGAAATAAATAAGTAATCACGAAGAATAAAAAAAAATCACATACAAGAACACAAGATATACATGGTTCACTCAAATCTTAGGGTTACGTCTATGGAGCACATCGAACAAATTCACTATAAAAAAGATGAAGATTACAATAGAGAATTTTCTCTCAATCTCTTTCAATTACTTTTTCTTGTATTGGCATAAATTTATCTCTAACTCTCACATACTCTAAATTCATATTAGAGTTGATATTTATACTGTAACGACCCGAACCCGTAGGTTCGAACCGCTAACCGGGTCCTTACCTGAACCCGAGGTTACCTAAGTCAATGCTATTAAATTCGGTGCTATTACACCATTAATACATCTTAATTCTGATCCATGAAGGCCTCAAGTGCCCTCTCATTACTTAGGATTGGTTAAGCCAAAGAAGGGACACGAATCACAAAACAGCAGCAAACCGGTCGATCGAAATGGAGCTTCGGTCAACCGAAATAGCTCCTGTACCGGTCGCCATTTCGGTCGGCCAGTTGTGATTCAAACAGTAACCGAGGCTATTGGAAAGATCGGTCGACCGAAATGCCCATTTCGATCGACCGAAATGGTCATGCGAGCTAAAAAAACTGCAGAAGACTGCTGTGGCCTTGAAACTATACAAAAGGGTTGTTATGGCACCTTAAAATTGAATAATTCCCTTCCATACATATATGAATTCATAGAATACAACTTAGCAACACCTAACAACATCACAATACATGAATCATTACATGAACTAACGGCCATTATCAAAGTACTCGAATTAATGTAGATTTACAGGCCATGAAACAAAAATCAAAATTTTATAAGAGAACCACAATTTACAACTTCAACAAGTGATGCTTAGACTTTACAATAAGAATTTGGTTCATATATCCACACAAAAGACATCAAAACACTAGTTCCAATCCAGTTTAGAGTTGTGGTGGGTTGTCGTTCGCCAGTTCTTTTCCCGAACCTGAAAAATGTTAAAATAATGGGGTGAGCATAAGCTCAGTAGGAAGACACGCTTCTTATAATACCGTGAATCCATATAAAGAATAGATAAAAAGTAAGCGGGATCATACCATAAGGAATACATATTAATAACTACAATAAGCATATAATCAAATATCATCCAATCATAAATACATCAAATATGTTAATGAAATGTGATGTCATGCCAATGTCGCTCCCCTTTTTTCCAAAACAATTCTTTTTGCCGTTCCAAACTGTTAATACAATTCGGTCCATATCACCTTTATGGCACCACGAGGGAAGGATTGATTAGCTTTCCCCGACTACATGGCATTTCCATGGCGTTGTCTGGGCCTAGGTAGTTCAACCTCCCTCTAGATCACATTAACACCCCGGACCACTAGGCGCCTCCTAGGTGTCCGGTTTTCACAAACACTTTTCGAAAACCATTTTCCTAAAACAATTTCATTTCTTTCAAAACACTTTTTCCCTTTTATTTCCCAATGGATGTATGAATGCTTCATGCTTCTAATTATCAATTCAACTATAGAATTTTACACATGCTTTTCAAAACAAATTTCTAAATTATGAAATTCATACTTTCATTCACATTGATATAGTATAACAAGCACACAAAGCATAAATTCTACTTCACATAGGCATGCATATACACAATACATCAACTAACACATTGTCACATATTTCATTATAAAACACTAAAGCAATTTATAAGAATTTAGACCAATTAAGCACGTAATTGAACAAATTATAAGGAAGTGACTCACAAAAGTATAAGAAAATCATGTATTAGAGACCCCTACCTCAATGGAAGTGAAAACCCCCAAAATTCCCAAATCAAAGCCCTAAACTCGAAATCCTTAGGCTTGGCCAAATGGTGCTTGGCTTCTATCAAAATGAAGGCCTTGACGAACTCTACAACTTTGTTGAAAGAAGTGCTATCAAATTCCCAAAGGTGTGAGCTTAATCAAGCCTTGAAAGCTTGATTGGGAAAAAAAAAAAAAAGAAAAAGAAAAGAAGAGGGAGAGAGGAACTGCCGAGGAGAGAGAGGAAATGTGACCAAAATTGGTTTCTTAGCCACAAAATGCTTAGTGGTGGGTCGCATCACTAAGAAAATATCCCACCCTTTTAACTTTTCACTACAAAATCCACATATCTATATATATAATCACACACCACAAATACATTTATCCCACTAAATTATACATAAAATAAATATACATGATATGCAATGGACCCATAACACAACTTCTGTGCACAACAATTCCGGTAGCGAGTCCCACCTGGGATCTCCCGGCCCGAAAAATAGAAAAAAATACCGGAATGACAACCATTACATTTTAAAAAGTCTTAAACTTAATAAAATGCTTCAATCAACTCTCGGACACACCGAACACACCCCACGGTGTCCGGTAAACAGAACGAGAAAAGACGAAAATGCCCCCGTAACAATAGAAATTCTAGAAAAATGAAAAATAATGAAAAATGATGAAAAACAAGGATATTACAATCTCCCCAACTTAAAAAGGATTTCGTCTGCAAAATTAAACCATACATGGGGAAGAAAATAATGCTAAATACTTGGAGTGAACTTCTTGCTCGAGCTTTTAAGTACCCTCCTCAACTCCGTGATGCCTCCAAAGGACCTTCACCAATGGTATCGTCTTGTCCCTTCACACTTTCTGCCGTATGTCAATGATCTAAACTGGTCCTTCCTCATAGGAAACATCCTCATCAATGTCCATATCCACCTAATTAAGAATATGAGACGGATCCAGCTCATACTTCCGTAACATCGATACATGAAAAATATTGTGAACTCTGTCCAACTGCGGTGGCAAAGCAAGCCTGTAGGCAACCTCTCCTACCCTATCCAAAATCTCAAAAGGTCCAATGAATCGTGGTGACAGCTTGCCACTCTTCCCGAACATCATCAACCCTTTTCGTAGAGAAACCCGAAGAAAGACGTGGTCTCCCACCTCAAAGGATAGCGGTCGTCTACGCCTATCCGCATAACTCTTTTGTCGGCTCTGAGATGTAAGCAATCTTTGCCTGATCAGTTTAATCTTCTCAGTAATCTCAAGTACAATGTCAGGTCCTAAGGTGGCTGTCTCGCCTACCTCGGTCCAACAAACAGGAGACCTACAAGGCCTGCCATACAATGCCTCAAATGGAGTCATCTGAATGCTCGCCTGATAACTATTGTTGTAGGCAAACTCAACAAGTGGAAGGTGATCCTCTTAACTACCTCCTAAATAAAGAACACAAGCCTGAAGCATATCCTCCAAGATCTGGATGGTCCGCTCCGACTGGCCGTCCGTCTGTGGATGGAATGCCGTACTAAAATGCAACGGTGAGCCAAACGCTGCGTGAAGTCCTTCCCAGAACTTCAAGGTGAACTTGGCATCCCTATCCGAAACAATGGATACTAGAACTCCATGCAACCTGACAATCTTTTTCACATACAGCACACCAAGTGCCTCTGCTTCATCTGTTGCCTTGATAAGCAAAAAGTGGGTCGCCTTAGTCAGTCTATCAATAATGACCCATACGGCTTCATTTTTACGCTGTGACCTAGGAAGACCTGTCACAAAATCCATGGCAATCTATTCCCATTTCCACTGCGCTACCGGCAATGGCTGCAACAAACTCGCTGGTCTCTGGTGCTTGTCCTTTACCTGCTGACAGGTAAAACATCTAGCCACAAACTGTGCAACATCCTTCTTCATTCCATTCCACCAATACTGACGTCTTAAATTGTGATACATCTTGGTACCACTTGGGTGAACTGCAAAGCGGGAAGTGTGAAACTCCCGTAAGACTTCCTCACAACAACCTGTAGGGACAACCAACAAACCCTTGAACCGTAGACCTCCATCCGCATGTAAAGTCCAATCCTTCACTGTTTCGCCACCAGAAATCAGAGTGTAAATAGCATCCAAATCCGGATCCTATCCCTGTGACTCAATCACTCGCCCAACAAAAGTAGATTGAGCCAGAAGACTGAACAAAAACGTTAACTCACTGTTATCGTCGTAAGCAAAGCAACATAATCCCATTTCTACTAAGTCCTTAAGCATCTTCCACTTCCGAATAGCTAATTCGGCCAAAGTCCCATGAGATTTCCGGCTTAAGGCATCGGCTACCATATTTGCCTTGCCCGGATGATATTGCAATTCAAAGTTGTAGTCCTCTAAGAACTCAACCCATCGCCTCTGTCTGTTATTTAAGTCATTTTGGGAGAAAAGGTACTTGAGACTTTTGTGATCCGAAAACACTTCGAATCTCTCACCATACAAATAGTGTCTCCAACACTTCAAAGCAAACATGATTGTCGCTAGCTTCAAGTCATGAGTAGGGTAGTTAAGCTCGTGAGTCTTCAACTGTTGAGACCCACAAGCCACTACTTTACCATCCTGCATCAGTACACAGCCCAAACCATCACGTGAAACATCACAATAGACCACATAACCTAAGCTTTTACAAGGGTCGTGATACCAAGTCAAGCTTGAAGAGTTGTGAATTTAGGAGGTGGCCAAGTTTTACATTTATAGAAAGCCACTACTACCTTTCTCTATATAAAATATAGATAGGGCGAGTAGGGATCGTCCCAAGGGATTTGATGGTGTATCGAATTGTGAAACTATGGTAATTAGGGTTAGTAGGTCGAGTGATCACACAATTGGTTGGTTGGTTGATTAAGCTAAATTGAATTCAACTAAATAAAATAATATGAAGTAAACAAGAGAGAGAGAGGTCTTGGGGTGTAGAGATCACCACCAAGCAATACTTTTCTATACTACTAACAAGTGATCAATTGAGGGTAATGGATGTGTTGTAATATGATAAGGGTGTGCGTGCATTAGGTTGATTCAATTGGCAAGGATGACAAATCAAGCAAGTATTGCCTAAACATCATGTGAAGAGCACAATATATCTAAACAATAGAGCATATATTGTCTAGACAATATGGGGATAGCACAATAGATCAAAACAAGTCTTTAATCCTTCATTAAGCTCACAATCCACATACAACACAATATTAGAGGAATATGCCATTTGGACTCACAAGCATGGAACATCAAACATCAAGAGTAGATTGTCCTCCCATCTAACATTACACTACCACTACACTAAATCTACACTACTAGCATGAAAATAAAGCTATCTAGACTAGGGGAGAGGCACAAACCATCAAGAATAGGCATAAACCATCAAATGAATCAAAATAGCATTCATTAAGCATATCATCTTGATAATCTCTAGATCTATAGCATCAATACACATAGACATGCATCAAAAACACTAAATCTAGGGATAAGCACATGAATATCCTACTCTAGCATACATAGACATATGGATAGAATATAATAGTCAATTGGAAGCATTAAATCATACAAACCATGAAATAATCAAGATTTATATATACATGAATATCAAGATGTATCATACAACACTAATCCCTCAATAATACACAAGATTAGAGTATAGAAAGCATGCTTGGGGCTAACTCTAGCCCCAAGAGGATGTCTAGCCACTCATGGTAGTGATGATCCAACCCTCAAGGGCTAACTCCATGGCTGCTCCTTGTTGGTGAAGATCTCCTCCAATGGTGTTCTGGCTTCCCTCCTTCCTCCTCTCCAAGAAGAGCCTCTAAGATCAATTTTCAATGTGTGACAAGAGACTCCCTCAAAAAGTGTATCATATTCCTTATATAGGTTGGTCAAATACACCCCATGATGAGCTGTGGTCGTGCAAGGCATATTCTCCAATGATTGGATGAAGGACGGAATAAATGAGCTGGACTTTAACTTTTTCTCGCTGGAGGAAGTTCGATCGATCGAACCTTAACTTGGATCGATCGAAAATGGGTTCGATCGATCGAACTGCATCTTGGATCGATCGAAGTGGTCTGACTCCTCCGGATAATGACAAGGCTGGGATATTTTCAAGATATTTATGGGGAAAAAGACAAAAGTGGTTGGTAGGCGTACAGCTGTGGATAAGATCAATCATTTGAATAGGACAAAATAGGGTTCGATCGATCGAAGGTGATGTTCGATCGATCGAACTTAGAATTTCAGCAAAGGCCAAGGTTGGATCTATCGAGAAGTACTGTGATCGATCATAGATGTTCGATCGATCGAACTCTAAGTTGGATCGATCGAACTTTTCAGCTGTATAACTTGATTCCTTTTTACTCCTTTCTTTCTCCACTTTGCTCCCTCATTTGGTTTATCTCAAGATTACTTCAATTAAGCTCTTATTTGGCTGAGTTAGCTAAATTTTGGGATTAGTGCTTGAAAATATAAATAACACGTAATAAGTCTAAAACGGCAAAGTAAGATAGATAAAGGTACTAGAATGCTTAAGCTTAACGGGTTTAAATGCGCACTTTTCAGTACTCATCACACCCCCAAACTTAAATATTGCTAGTCCCTAGCAATGAACTAAGAAGTAAAGGAATGAAATAAACAACTATACAAGTATAAACTGGAAAGCAAGTAAAATGAGAACACCATTTTCGTAGGGAACACGATTGCATTTAGCATATGCAACAAGCCTTTTAAACCCCTAGGTTACCCCTAGTGGATGAGTAAAGTCTCGTGAGGGTTTTCAGAAATGGTACCCACAAACATTAAGCTCATTCTTTCAAAAGAGGCACCAATATTGCAAACAAGCATTGGGAGAAAACTACCTCAAGTATGCAATTTTTCAACCGTTTCTAAGCAATCTCCCAAAATTTCAATATCAAGCAAGCAAGTATGGTCCTCCACATATCAAGAAAATGATCATAAAAATCGAAACAAGTCTAGAATCCATGTGAGAGGTCCGGCATCAAGTGTGTTGCTATCTTAGCCAACTAGAGAAGTAATCACATCCTTACCCTCAAACTAGCATACAAATCTAGTACCGATCATCAAGATAAGAGAGTAGACCTTTTATTAAAGCTTTATTGTTCTAGGTGTGCTTATTCTTTTCACTCTTTTTCTTCTTTTTTTTTTTTATTTTTTTATTTTTTATTTTTTTATTGAGGATCAAAGATGGAAAATTGTGCAATGTGTTGATCTTTTAAGCTTTCTAGAAGATTCATGTAGCGAGCTTTAGGTCAATGACTCCCAAACCAGATGGCTTTAGGGCATTAGGTGTTAAGACACTCCAACGGACTTACAAACTCAAATCAACTAGGCTACAAATCAAGACAACAACCATCTAATCATTTTCTACTTCTCACCTTTTGGGAGAAGTCCTCACTTTTATTGCTTTTTGCAACTTCTTCTTCTTCTTCCTTTTTTTTTTTTTTTTCAATTATTAACCTAGAGTTTGGGCCCTCCACCTTTCGGCGCGAGAAGTTCACTGTTTAATGAGGCAAGAATCCCGGCTACTCAATGAAAAGGGGTTGTTATCCACCTTTATTAAGAATGAAAGCTTTCAATGCACTACTAGCCCAATTGGGATATAACCAATTCAATAATCAACAAAGCATGTACCCCACAATTGAATGCTAGCGTGCGCTGGTACTAGTGTAGAATCCTAGAATGAATCTCAAAACAATCACAGAATCGAGATGATGTGGACCACAAGTGCAAGCATGATATTAATTATTTTATTTATTTATTTTTTTTTTATTTTTTGAAAAATTTACTCCTAAATGGCATTCAAAAGGCATACAAGGAGTATTGGACTCTCAAGTCAAGCAATTTTTAAATTTTAAGCAATATAGTCCTCAAAAGATCAAAATCATAGCTAGAAATGGACCAAGTATAGAAATATCTCTCAAATACACAAGACATGCTCAAAATTTCAATTTTAAAGCAACACTGAAACATACACCAATACCCCCAAACTTAAACTGCACATTGTCCTTAATGTGTGAAGAGAACAAAGGGAAGAGTATACCAGTATTGTAGACATGAATGATCGGGATAGAAGTATCCAAAGTGGTTGGCATGGCCCCCTCAAACTTGGGATAAACTGTGGTCCTGAAAAGTTTGCACTCGGATAAACTCATTAGATAACAAAGTAGGATAATCAGTGCACAGTGGACATGCAAGTGTAAATGGGATGAAAGATAGAGAATAGAGAGAGGTGTAAGGTGGTCTTGAAAAATCGGGTGGTACTCTCTCACTGAAGCGATTGGGATGCACCCGATGGATCAAACAGTGATAGATCAAGATAAAATCATAAAACATCCATCATAGATAAGAAATGATAATAAAGTGCAATACATCCAAAGTCAAAGCCGACAGGTCTGGCTGCAAAAATAAAAGTATCACAAATGTGGCAGAGGCATATCAGAGATATAGAGCATAGAAAGATATCAGATAGAGGGAGCGGGATGCGTAGGGTGGACTGTGCGGATTTCGCTGGTGAGGCCCTCAATAGCAGTCAATATCTCTCCGCGAAGGCAAGCATTTTCATTCCTGAGGGCAGCCACTAGAGTCAGACGAAGGGTAGTAAAGTTAGCTCTAAGGGTAACTAGCATATCCTCAAGAATCTGAAATCGCTCTTCAAAGCGAGGCATCGGATCATGAGGCTCAGAAATGGCAGAAGCAGAAGAAGTGGCATTTGTATCAATAGTCTGCAAACAGAAAAACTTGCAATGGAAATCAGTACCAGAATAAATAATTTGAAGCATAATATAGAAATATTCATGTCAAATAAGATAGACAAAATATGAATGACATGAATCTATGACAGTGATGAAATGTGAATCATGCTAAGCAATGTAGGTATGAAATGCATCCAATGTGGAATATCACAGGCATTGTGCATATAAAGATAGCATGAAGACGACACAAGATTGGATCGATCGAAGGTAGTGAAATGAAGTTCACTACTTTGATCGATCGAAGCACAAGTTCGATCGATCCAAGTTGTGCGAATGCCGAATTTGAAAAGTCGCAGATCTGTGAGATCTTGAGTACGGGGCCCACACAAACGTGTTTGAGGGCCCATCTACACACCATTCATACAATTAACAACACCCAAACACTCCCCAACTTCAAATCAAATCAAAAACCCCCAATTTTGGTTCGGCCGAATGCATGTGTGTATATATAGCATGTAATCATGAAATTGAAGCTTCAACAATGAATGATTCATACATATTGAACATGATTTAACATAAACAATCAATAACATGCATCAATTTAAGCTTGGAATCAAGAAAATTGCATTCGGTTTACCTCTAAACCGAGAGAGATGAGATGAGAGAGAAGGGGCAAAGCCGCGATGAAAATGGAGCTTATCCTTGGCGGAATTGGCTCGCCGGAGATGGGGAAGATGATTGGGATGGAGGTTGGCCGGATTGAGCTTGAGATTAAGAGAAAGGGAGACTTAGGGTTAGGGTTTGTTTCGAGGTTGGATCGATCCAAGTGTATCGATCCAACTCGGTTTTATTTTAAAAACACGATATGCAGAGTTCGATCGATCGAACATTAAGTTCGATCGATCGAACCTAGGTCTCCACTCTAAAATTTTTTTTTTCTTTTTGAATTTGAATTTTGAATTTTGAAAAATCAAAGGAAATTAAATTAATGAGATGCAAATTTCGATCGATCAAAGAAAGATTTCGATCGTTCGAAGAGGATAAAGAATGTACAAGTTTAAGGGCTCAAGAGTTGACACGTGTTGGAACCTTGGATCGATCGAACTTGGAATTCGATCGATCGAACTTGGAATTCGATCGATCGAACATGAAAAATTTTGAAAAGTCCCGAGAGCATACATTTTTGAAAAATGGATGAAGCCTGAAAATTTTTCTAAGTGTTGGGACTCATGATCGATCGAACCACATGTTGGATCGATCGAAGATAGTTCGATCGATCGAAATGGTTTACGATCGATCGAACTTTCAAAAATTTGGAGATCCCGAGAGCATGCATTTTGGAATTTGGATGCAGGTCCAAAATTTTTCTAAGTGTTGGGTGCAAAATGAGAGCTGGATCGATCGAGTCCATAGTTGGATCGATCGAACCAATGTTCGATCAATCGAACCAAAACTTGGATCGATCAAAATTATGCCTAAATGCTCAAAATGACTTGAATGCTCATGCAATCCTTTACTCAGTTCCTTCTAATATATATGAACCACAAAAACAGTATCTAGACTTCGCAAGAATCAAAATGCAAGATAGAAATGAGGGAGGAATAGGGTTTTGACATCTTACGAATTTCGGTGCTAGTCTTTAACGTCTCTAGCAAGACCTAGGGTTCTTTTAACCTGGATCAAAGATCTTGCAATGCATCCTCTCCTTTTTAGGATGAGAGATGTTTCGAGTCACTCCCAACAAATGGTTCTTGGAAGAACTTGTTGGGGTAAACTCAAAAGATGTCTTGAGTTCCTTGTCAAAACTTTCCTTGGGCTTCCACGCCCTTTCACAACAAGAGTTCGAAATCACTTTTCTTGCATGCAATGCTGAAGATAAAGATGAAGGCTTTGAAACATTGTTCATACACAAAAACTCATTCCTTTCACAAGCAAGATCATGATATTCCTCTACCACATTAACCTCTTCCTCATATTTGTCAAATGGATTGGGTGTGGGGTTAAAGATGTTCAACTTCACTCTCATGTGCCCAAAAGAAATCTTCATTATCCCCGTCCTACAATTTATGTTGGCATTTGAGGTTGCCAAGAAAGGACGGCCAAGGATAACCGGAATTTGGTTCTTTGGATTGGGCACCGGTTCCGTGTCAATGACGACAAAGTCAACCGAGAAGAAGAACTTATCAATCTTAATCAACACATCCTCAATTATCCCCCTAGGCTTCTTAATGGATCGGTCGGCAAGTTGTAAAACCACCGACGTCGGTTTCAATTCACTTAAGCCCAATTTGACATAAACCGAATAGGGAAGAAGGTTAACACTAGCCCCTAAGTCAAGAAGTGCCCGGTTGATGACATGTTCACCAATGATACAAGATGTTGTAGGTGCACCGGGGACCTTAAACTTTGGCAAAGTGTTGTGTTGTAGAATGGAACTCATTTGTTCGGTTAAGACCACTTTCTTTGATGTTTGGCTCTTGTTCTTCCGCTTTTGGGTGCATAAGTCCTTCAAGAATTTGGCATAAGCCGGAATTTGCTTAATTGCATCCAAAAGTGGAAGATTGACTTTGACTTGCCTAAACATATCCATTATCTCATTGTTCTTGGTCTTTTGCCTTTCTTTTGAAATGGACCCTTTCAAGGCGTCCGGAAATGGAGCTTTTTCAAAAACTCTTTCAGCATTTTCTTTCAAAGAATTCTCAACATTGGACTTATTCAATTCATTGGATTTCAAATCACTTTTCAAAAAAGAATCATGAATAATATTTTTCAAAGAACTTTTCTCAAACACATTTTTCAACACTGTTTTCAATGAATCTCTTTGGAAATCATCTTTCAACTTACAATTTGAGGGCTTCTCATTCTCAAGATCATGCACATGCAATGAAGGAGGAATAGTGTGTGGAACGGGACGGGTGACAACTTGAGGTTGTACCGGTTCACTCTCTTTATTAGGCATTCTAACTTGATTGTCTAATACCCTACCACTTCTCAAGGTTGTTACCGCATTGACATGCTCAACATTATGCCCTTCCAATGAGGATTTGGTTTCTACAACACATTATTGTTTGATTGGGGCATTCATGTGCATCTTTCCCTTCTCTTTAGCATTAAGTGTTTCAGCTATTTGCCCTACTTGGGTTTCTAGCTTGGCAATTGATTAAGAATGAGAATGCAACAATTGAGTATTTGCTTCTAGAGTGCCCAAAGCATTTAAAACCTTTTCCTTAAAAGCGGAACCTCTAGAATTTCCTTGAGAATATGATTGGTTAGGAAAATGAGAACTAGCAAATTGATTTCCTTGTGAGTTATATGGTCTTGAACCTTGGGATCCTTGGTTTTGAAGTGGAGGTGGAATGTATTTCCCTTGAAAACCGCCTTGGGAAGAGTTTGAGCCCTCCCCTTGGTTTTTCCAAGAAAAATTAGAATGATTCCTCCAACCGGGATTGTAATGGTTACCATAAGGATTGTTCCCTTGGTTCACAAATGTTGCATTAACTTGCTCAATGGGTTCATTTTGAATTTGTCCATGAGGACAATTAGAAGTAGAATGAAGAACATTAGAACAAGTCATACATGATTCATTTTGAGCTCTAGGAGAATGGTTAGGAAAGGAAGACACTTGATTCGCCAAGTTTTGATTGATCAATTGATCAAACTTTTGAGATAAAGACTTCATCTCGGCGGTTATATCATTTGAGTGGTCAACTTGATGCAAGCCAACACTCTTCCTACCTTGAGAATTTCTACCATTCCTAGATGACAATGTTCTATGCAAAGAGTTTTCACTCATGCTCTCATAAAGACGCCACACGTCTTCCTCTTGCCGGTCTATATAAGAACCTCCCATTGAAGCATCAACCATGCCTTTATAATTGTCCGATAAGCTTTCAAAGAAGAATTGGACCAATTGCCATTTAGGCATGTCATGGTGAGGACACTTCCTAAGCAATTCATTGAAGCGTTCCCATGCCTCGTGGAAAGTTTCTCCCTCCCCATGTGTGAATTCTCTAATGGCGGTTCTCATAGCATTGGTCTTAGAAACCGGATAGTACTTTTTCAAAAATTCTTGTTGCATTTCTGCCCAAGAAGTTATAGAAAAAGGCCTAAGGTGAACCAATACTTCGCCTTATCTTTAAGGGTGAGTGGAAAAAGTTTCAGTCTTAAAACTTCTTCCGGCATGTCCGTATCAAACGGTAAAACAAACTTCAAGAAACTCATCCAAATGCTTGTAAGGTTCTTCACTAGGAAGTCCATGAAAGTTAGGTAGCATTTGGATAGTTTGTGCTTTAATCTCATAATGGTGTGCTCTAAATGGTGGCAATTGAATGCATGTGGGTGCATTATACTCATTAGGCACATAGTGATCTCTCAATGCGAGTGGTGGATTAGCAACTTGAGGTGCAACATGGACACCTTGGTTATATTGAGCTTGATTAATGATGGGGGGTTGTGGTGCATACATTGGCCTTGGAATTCCCATTGGAATTTGGCCTTGTTGTTGAGGAGGTTGATGAATGTATGGCCTAGGCATGCCTAATGGAACTTGCATATTATCATTTTGCACATTAGGATGAAGGATGCCTTGTTGGTCTATGTGACCAAGGTCTTCAACATGATCATCATTGAGAGCGTCCATTGGTAGATTGGTTCTATGTGAACTTCCTTTTCCCCTTGGATTCCTAATAGTGGATTCTAAATGCAAATCAAGAGCGACAAGAGTAGGTCTCAATGAACGACGACCATGCATGCACAATGCAACACGAATAAGCAACTTTCTCAATAATGCAATTAAACTTCACAACCACAATTTTCAAATGCAATGTATGTCAAATAAATGCCTCCACGTGGGCCCCCGATTTATCTAATGATGCTATGTAATGCCTCCACGTGGGCCCCCGATTTAACTAAGGAGATTGAGTAAGAAGGTCTCACAATAGTCCTTTAGCACTTCAACTCTAAAATTAAAATCTTAGCTTAGCAATTTTACTTAACAATTTTTCATTTTAAGCATTTTTCCTTTGCTTTGCTTTGCTCCTTAGCTTGGAATTACTTTGCTAGCTCCTTGCTCAATGCACCTAGTCAATGGAGAAAAAATTCAATAAGCAATCAAAAACAGAAAATAAAAAGAAAGTAAAGACACGATCAAAAGAGTACTAATCCTAATTGGATTTCACAATTTGACGTTGCCAATTTAAAATCCCCGGCAACGGCGCCAAAAACTGACCGGTCCTTTACAAGGGTCGCGATACCAAGCCAAGCTTGAAGAGTTGTGAATTTAGGAGGTGGCCAAGTTTTACATTTATAGAAAGCCACTACTACCTTTCTCTATATAAAATATAGATAGGGCGAGTAGGGATCGTCCCAAGGGATTTGATGGTGTATCGAATTGTGAAACTATGGTAATTAGGGTTAGTAGGTCGAGTGATCACACAATTGATTGGTTGGTTGATTAAGCTAAATTGAATTCAACTAAATAAAATAATATGAAGTAAACAAGAGAGAGAGAGGTCTTGGGGTGTAGAGATCACTACCAAGTAATACTTTTCTATACTACTAATAAGTGATCAATTGAGGGTAATGGATGTGTTGCAATATAATAAGGGTGTGTGCGCATTAGGTTGATTCAATTGGCAAGGATGACAAATCAAGCAAGTATTGTCTAAACATCATGTGAAGAGCACAATATATCTAAACAATAGAGCATATATTGTCTAGACAACATGGGGATAGCACAATAAATCAAAACAAGTCATTAATCCTTCATTAAGCTCACAATCCACATACAACACAATATTAGAGGAATATGCCATTTGGACTCACAAGCATGGAATATCAAACATCAAGAGTAGATTGTCCTCCCATCTAACATTACACTACCACTACACTAAATCTACACTACTAGCATGAAAATAAAGCTATCTAAACTAGGGGAGAGGCACAAACCATCAAGAATAGGCATAAACCATCAAATGAACCAAAATAGCATTCCTTAAGCATATCATCTTGATAATCTCTAGATCTATAGCATCAATACACATAGACATGCATCAAAAACACTAAATCTAAGGATAAGCACATGAATATCCTACTCTAGCATACATAGACATTTGGATAGAATAGAATAGTCAATTGGAAGCATTAAACCATACAAATCATAAAATAATCAAGATTTATATATACATGAATATCAAGATGTATCATACAACACTAATCCCTCAATAATACACAAGATTAGAGTATAGAAAGCATGCTTGGGGCTAACTCTAGCCCCAAGAGGATGTCTAGCCACTCATGGTAGTGATGATCCAACCCTCAAGGGCTAACTCCATGGCTACTCCTTGTTGGTGAAGATCTCCTCCAATGGTGCTCTAGCTTCCCTCCCTCCTCCTCTCCAAGAAGAGCCTCTAAGATCAATTTTCAATGTGTGACAAGAGACTCCCTCAAAAAGTGTATCATATTCCTTATATAGGTAGGTCAAATACACCCCATGATGAGCTGTAGTCGTGCAAGGCATATTCTCCAATGATTGGATGAAGGACAGAATAAATGAGCTGGACTTTAACTTTTTCTCGCTGGAGGAAGTTCGATCGATCGAACCTTAACTTGGATCGATCGAAAATGGGTTCGATCGATCGAACTGCATCTTGGATCGATCGAAGTGGTCTGATTCCTCCGGATAATGACAAGGCTGGGATATTTTCAAGATATTTATGGGGAAAAAGACAAAAGTGGTTGGTAGGCGTACAGTAGTGGATAAGATCAATCATTTGAATAGGACAAAGTAGGGTTCGATCGATCGAAGGTGATGTTCGATCGATCGAACTTGGAATTTCAGCAAAGGCCAAGGTTGGATCTATCGAGAAGTACTGTGATCGATCATAGATGTTCGATCGATCGAACTCTAAGTTGGATCGATCGAACTTTTCAGCTGCACAACTTGATTCCTTTTTGCTCCTTTCTTTCTCCACTTTGTTCCCTCCTTTGGTTTATCTCAGGATTGCTTCAATTAAGCTCTTATTTGGCTGAGTTAGCTAAATTTTGGGATTAGTGCCTGAAAATATAAATAACACGTAATAAGTCTAAAACGGCAAAGTAAGATAGATAAAGGTACTAGAATGCTTAAGCTTAACGGGTTTAAATGCGCATTTTTCAGTGCTCATCACCACGCTCGGGTATCACCAGCACTCGAGCCGTAGTCAACCTTATTTTTAACTTTTGAAAGGATGACTCACATGCCTTATTCCATGCAAATTTGATCCCCTTCCGGGTCAATCTAGTCATAGGCGCTGCCAAACGGGAAAAATTCTTCACAAATCTGCGCTAATAACCCGCTAGGCCAAGGAAACATCGAATCTCAAAAACATTCTTGGGTTGCTCCTAATTCAAAATTGATTCAATCTTCAATGGATCAACTGACACTCCACCTTCCGAGACAATATGTCACAAAAATTTCACCTCTTGTAGCCAAAATTCACATTTCTAATATTTGGCATACAAATGGTGCTCTCGTAAAATCTGCAACACTATACTCAAATGGACCTTGTGCTTCTCCCGAGTCCGTGAATATACAAGTTTGTCATCTATGAAAACTACCACAAATTAGTCTAGGTAGTCGTGAAAGACACGGTTCATTAGGTCCATGAATGCTGCTGGTGGTTTAGTCAAATCAAAGGGCAAAACAAGGAACTCATAATGTCTATATCGTGTATGGAATGCTGTCTTTGGGATATTGTGATACCCCTTGGATCCGAGACACTGGTTGATCAGGCCCAGGCCCAAACCCTAGGGAATATCAAATAATTAATATTTTAAAGTGAACACAAAATACAAGATGAATTTAAGAAATAATAGTTTAAGATGAAAGAAATCTAAAATATAAAATCCTTTAACCATAAATACTTAAATCCGGTAATCCAAAACCGTCAGTATTTTAAACAACTAGGGAATCCATCTCTAATGGACCCTAACAAAATCCCAACTGAAATGAAACTACTCAAAGAACATCCAGAGTAAACCATGGCAAGAAGTCCTACGTCGTCGGAAGAATGAGTGACCGTCTTTGCTCAGCACGAATAAGCTCAATCCTGGAACTAACGAATACCTGAAAAATAGGAGTGGGTCAGGCCCACGAACAAGTTCTAACCTACTACAATCCAAGCAGAGACTCGATACGCATGTACATCCTAATCAACTCAACAATAGCTAATAGTCTGTAAATATACATATATATATTCACACTACAGGACTCTAACTGGACTATGGAGAGGGTCTCAACCTGAATAAAAGGCAACATGCGAAAACGCATCCATAGGTGGGCATGAGTACCTAGACCTAACAGGGTACACCTCAACCTCTTATATCCAGCTACGCATCCTACTGCATATATGCTCCCTAACCGACGACTTTGAGACTCAAGCTCATATCGCGGTACCATAAAAATATATTTAAAGTCCTCTCCTATCCATTCAAACCAGTCCAGTTAGTCATTCAGCTTGTTCAGCTTCTTTGACTTAACTTGGATAACAAGTAATCCATTTAGTCATTCAGCTTGTGCAACTTCTTTAACTTAATTATAAGTAGGATTGATTTCATAATCCATTCCCTTATTTCGTATAGGTAGAATGTAGTATTTTGAAACTAATCCGTCCCTAGTATGTCATCATCCCATACCGGTGCATACAATCCATCTATCCAATAGTTGATAATACACACAATCAATATAAATACCAACTAATCCACAACATCCATATAATTGACAGAACATAAATAAGTGTTTACATCCATTAATTGCATACAAGGCATAACAGAATTTCGTAAACTAACATGTTTGTCTTATACCACTGTTACATGATTATCTCATAACTTATAGCACAGTGAACAAGTATATACATCCTTTAATCTATAATAAGCATAATCCAAATATATGTTTAACATGCTTACTTTATACCGCTACACAATTATCTAAGAATTGATATTACATTTAACACACGTATAACTCCATTTATCCATTATAAGCATATAATAATTCTATAATCTGACATGTCTATATTTAACCACTGGAACATGGCATCTCAATTAATTTAATGGCAAGCACAATACACCTAGACAACCTATCATGCTTATACATCCAGTCCAGCAATTGATGAACAAATACTAAGATTTAGTCATCAATTTATATTAACAAGCGTAATTAAAATAAGATAGACTTTAATATACTTATTTTACACGACTGTTACATGATTAAAATTGGATAATCATTCTCGAAAAATTATTGAAAACAACACAAGCTATTTTAATCACTCGCATCCACTGATAGTTTACATAATTGTTAAGAAACATTCACCGCTCAACCTGTAATCCCTAAGTGGTTTATCCTCCATTCCCACATCCTCTGAAGAATCAATCTAACCTTAGATTACTTTTAAATTCCCATGTACAGTCCCCGTTCACTTCAGATAGGTCAAAAAACTACCCTAGAGTCTATAAAAAAATCAAAAATCAAGAGAGAAGGGGAAAAGAGACATCTCCCCACAAAGGGGAGCCGCCTCCCTTTGAGTGGAGCCGGCTCCACCCCATGTGGAGCCGCCTCCACCTCTCTTGGAGCCGGCTCCACCCTTGTGGGGAACCGTCTCCTTCTCTGGTTTGCTCAGTTCTCTCCTCCTCCTTCACTGGTTTGATCTACGGCGACTACCAGTTGAACTGTCCTCCCTCTTTAATATTTCTACTGATTAAAATAAAGTTCTAAAGACTATAAAAATCTTTAATCACTAATCAACATCAATATGAACAAGAAATACACACAAAACCATTAAACAAACAAGTACAGTGACATGTAACCAAAGAGAGTCAACAACGAACCTAAACATGCAACCAGATTAACTTAGCAATTTATTTACTCCTGGAGTTGTAATAGAGATGCAAAAAACACAAGTCCAAGGGAGAGAGTAAGGATAGAACTTGCCTTTAGCCTTGCACAGTCGTCTTTCTAAGTTCTCCGGCAAACCACCTACTGAAATCCTCCTCTGTTCCTTCTCTGCCTCCACAACCGTGAGTAGGGTTCTAAAACCCTAGGCAGAGTCTTATTACATATATTTATAGGTTTATACAAAACCTAAATTTAATTCAAGCCCTAAACTGAATCTAGGCCAGCCCACAGAAAATCCTAATTAAAGTCTATGTCGGCTTATAACTTAAACCTGAACAGAACCCTAACTATATTTTCATAATTAATAATTAATCCATGTAATAATTAATTCAATTAAAGGAAAACAATAAATTCTATGAAAGAAAAAAATTAACACTATTAAAGAAAAATAATTAATTCTATTAAAGAAAACAATTAACACTATTAAAGAAAAATAATTAATTCTATTAAAGAACATATCATAATATAAGTTGTCATTTAATGCAAATAAACACGCCCATAAACAATTAAATAATTAAAAAAAATAAATTAAATACCAGGACTATCCTTTAGAAATTAGGGGTATTACAGATATCCTCATCCCTAACCCGTAACTGATAATAGCTTGACCTCAAGTAAATCTTCGAAAAACAACTGACTCCATTTAACTGATCAAACAAATCGTTTATCCTTGGCAAATGATACTTGTTCTTAACGGTGACATGATTCAACTTCCGGTAATTAATGCACAACCTCAAAGAACCATCCTTCTTCTGAGCGAACAAGATCGGTGCACCCTACGGTAACACATTCGGTCGGATGAAACCTTTCACCCTCAAATCATTAAGCTGTTTCTTCAATTCTTCTAATTCTATCGGTGCTATACGATACGGTGCCATAGAAATTGGCGCGATACCAGGTATTGAATCAATGGCAAACCCTACCTTTCGGTGTGGAGGCAACTCTGTCAAGTCCTCCGGAAACACATCCAGAAAATCATGTACAACTACTGGATAATCAATTCCACAAAACTCAGCATCATCATCAGCTAAGAGGCTAGCCAAAAAGAACCCCTGACGATCCCGACCTCTAACACTGTAAAACGAAGGAGTGGGAGGATCACACCGATCTCCCACAAAACAGATACAATTCCTATCTGGGGTACACACTGAAACTCTGCCCCTGAAACAGTCAATAACAGCCTTGAAAGATAACAACCAGTCCATCCCAAGAATGACGTCAAACCTTGTCATCTAAAGAAGGATGAGGTCGAACTCAAGTACTCGCTCAACAATGGTAATAGAACAACTCCTACAAACTCTACCAAGAGTGAATGAACCCCCAATAGGCGTGTCAACTCAAAGCGGTCTGTCTAATTGATTGACCTCCAAACCCAATGTCCGTTCAAATGATGAAGCGATAAAAGAGTAAGAAGCACCGGAATCAAACAACACTCTAGCCCAAGAATGGGACACAAGGAACATACCCTTGATAACTGAAGGACTGGATGATGGCTCCGCTGGAGTGACTGCAAACACACGACCTTGAGTCCTCTGCCCTAAGGCCCACCTGTCTGATAACCCGACTGCTGAGTGGGTATGCTCGAAGAAGTCCCTCTGTCTGGTCGAGAACTCTGAGCTGTTATAGCTGGCTGAGGTGGTGATGGGGTTGAAACCCTGACTGAACTGTGGCAGACTGCATCTGCCTCTACTGAGAACCTCCACCTCTGCATGAACCACTGCCCTGCTATGGACAATCCTTCACCCTATGGCCCTGTTGGCAACACCCAAAACATCCACCTGACGCTGCTTGAACCTGATTGCACTGGACCTTGTGGTGCCCCAACCGCTCACATTTGAAGCAAGTCACCTGAGTCTGAGTGCACTGGGACTTGAAATGTCCTGGCTGCCCGCATCTGAAATAAGTAACATTCGGTCTAGAAGACCCCATAGACACTGAAGTTGTGGGTGCGGACCTGACTGACTGCTTTCCCCTGAACCCTGATTGCTCATTCTTCTGCTTCTTATGTGATTGACCCTCGGAGATAGCACTCATGCTCCTGTTGTGCTTGTCGGACTCTCTGATAGCCTTGCTGTCTTTGCTTTCAGCCTCAACCACTAAGGCTTTTTGCACTTCTTTTGCATACCTTGTTGGTTCTGAGGCAGCTATAATTGGCCTGATGGTAAGATCAAGGCCATCCACAAATTTCTCTATTTTTCCTTCCTCATCATTAGCAATCCCTGGTGCAAACCTTAAAAGTGACGTAAACTTGTTCTTATACTCAGTGATAGTCCTACTTCCTTACTTCAAACCATTAAACTCTTTCTTTAACTCTCTTCACTTAGGTGCCGAAAAGTACTTCTGATAGTACAACTTCTTGAATGTATCATAGGTCATTATGTCCAGATCGTGGGTATGAGAAACAGTTTTCCACCAAATCTCAGCATCCCCAACAAAATTATAAGTCGCCAGTGTAATCTTCAACTTGTCCATCGCCAAATTCATAGTGTTAAGATGCTTCTCTACCCTATCCATGAAACTATCCACAATGAGCGGATCTGGCCCGCCCTCAAACAAAGTCGGCATTAACTTCACAAACTTTGCAATGTGGTAAAGAGTCTCATCTGACTCAATTGTCTTTGGAGGTGGTGGTGGTGGCACAACCTATGATGATGATGCCACTTTAGTCCAGAACATATCATAAAGACTGCCTGCACTGCCAACTTGAGCTGCTCCTTACTTATCTGAAGAGGTGGATCAACGGTCCCCTTCGCTTGTTTCCCTCTTGATGGAACCAAATCACGTAACAAAACATCTTCTTCAACTTGCTCCTAATCCCTTTCTGCGGGATTAGAGCTAAAACTTTCCCTGGGGTCCTTTCTTGGTGCATGACGTTATAAAACGAGAGAATGGATCAAAATAATAACACTTATACACACACGAGAACGGAATCCTCACATAAATGACTCGACAAGAACCGACAACACTTAAACACTTTCCATACTCCCGGAAAAAGAAACCCAACTGATGATATGCATGATCATGCTAATAATATGCATTAACTTTAAACACTTAACACGTAATCACATAAGCAGTTAAGCAATTAGACATGCTTTTCAAACAATTAAATACCTTAACACATAAGCATATAAACATGTAATTTAACTTTTCATGCAATCCTAGGTAGGCCACTACCCATCATCCTAATGGTATTCGAATCATTGCTCTAATACCAAATCTGTAACGACCTAAACCCGTAGGTTCGAACCGCTAACCGGGTCCTTACCCGAACCCGAAGTTACCTAAGTCAATGCCATTAAATCCGGTGCTATTACACCATTAATACATCTTAATTATAATCTATGAAGGCCTTAAGTACCCTCTTATTACTTACGATTAGTTAAGCCAAGGGAAGGGACAAGAATCACAAAACAGCAGCAAATCGGTCAACCGAAATGAAGCTTCGGTCGATCGAAATAGCTTCTGTACCGGTCGACAGAAATGGCCATTTCGGTCGGTCGGTTGTGATTCAAACAGTAACCGAGGCTACAGGAAAGATCAGTCAACCGAATGCCCATTTCGGCCGACCGAAATGGTCATGCGAGCTGGAAAATCTGCAGAAGACTATTATGGACTTGAAACTATACAAAAGGGTTTTAAAATTGAATAATTCCCTTCCATACATATATGAATTCATAGAATACAACTTAGCAACACCCAACAACATCACAATACATGAATCATTACATGAACTAACGACCATTATCAAAGTACTTCGAATTAATGTAGATTTACAGGCCATGAAACAAAAATCAAAATTTTACAAGAGAACCATAATTTATAACTTCAACAAGTGATGCTTAGACTTTACAATAAGAATGTGGTTCATATATCTAAACAAAAGACGTCAAAACATTAGTTCAAATCCAGTCTAGAGTTGTGGTGGGTTGTAGTCCGCCACTTCTTTTCCCGAACTTGAAAAATATTAAAATAATGGGGTGAGCATAAGCTCAGTAGGAAGTGTCTAAGACACACTTCTTATAGCCCTGTGAATCCATGCAAAGAATAGGTAAAAAGTAAACGGGATCATAACATAAGGAATACATATCAATAACTACAACAAGCATATAATCAAATATCATCCAATCACAAATACGTCAAATATGCTAATGAAATGCGATGTCATGCCAATGTCGCTCCCCCTTTTTCCAAAACAATTCCTTTTGTTATTCTAAACCGTTAATGTAATCCGGCCCATAGCACCTCCATGGCGCCACGAGGGAAAGATTGGCTAGTTTTCCCGAACCACATGGCACCTCCATGACGTCGTCTGGACCTAGGTAGCTCAACCTCCATCTAGATCACATTAATACCCTAGACCACTAAATGCCTCCTAGGCGTTCGGTTTTCACAAACACTTTTCGAAAACTATTTTCCCAAAACAATTTCATTTCTTTCAAAACACTTTTCCCCTTTTATTTCCTAATGGATGCATGAATGCTTCATGCTTCTAATCATTAATTCAACTATAGAATTTTACACATGCTTTTCAAAACGAATTTCTAAATTATGTAATTCATGCTTTCATTCACATTGATCTAGTATAGCAAGCACACAAAGCATAAATTCTACTTCACATAGGCATGCTTATACACAATACATCAACTAACACATTGTCACATATTTCATTATACAACACTTAAGCAATTTACAAGAATTTAGACCAATTAAGCACGCAATTGAACAAATTATAAGGAATTGACTCACAAAAGTAGAAGAAAATCATGTATTAGATACCCCAAAATTCCCAAATCAAAGCCCTAAATTCAAAATCCTTAGGCTTGGCCAAATGGTGCTTGGCTCTTATCAAAACGACGGCCTCGATGAGCTCTATAACTTTGTCGAAGGAAGTACTATCGAATTCCCAAAGGTGTGAGCTTAATCAAGCCTTAAAAGCTTGATTGGAAAAAATAAAATACAAACAAAAAAAACAAAAGAAAAAGAAAAGAAGAGGGAGAGAGGAATTGCAGGGGAGAGCGAGAGGAAATGAGACCAAAATTGGTCTCTTGGCCACAAAATGCTTAGTGGTGGGTTCTATCATTAATAATATATCCCACCTTTTTGACTTTTCACCACAAAATCCATATATATATATATATATATATATATATATATATATATATATATATATAATCACACACCACAAATACATTTATCCCACTAAATTATACATAAGATAAATACACATGATATGCAATGGACCCCTGACACAACCCCCGTGCACAATAATTTCGATAGCGGGTCCCACCCGGGACCTCCCAGCCTATAAAACAGAAAAAATGTTGAAATGGCAACCATTGCATTTCAAAAAGGCTTGAACTCAATGAAATGCTCTAACCAACTCTCGGAGACACCCGGCACACCCCACGGTGTCCGGTACGCAGAATGAGAAAGGACGAAAATGCCCCGCAACAACATAAATTCCAGAAAAATGAAAATGACGAAAAATAGGGACATTACAATAGAGTCCCAAACTTATCCTGCAAGAACTTTCCTTTTGTAAAATCCAAAACCAATAAGGAAGTTAAATCAGATCAGAAAACTGATTTTTTCCTAAACTAATAAGGAAGTTAAATCAGATCAAGAAACTGAATTTTCCCTTAACTTCAGCAGTCTTGAATTTTTCATATAATTAAATCTTCCTAAAAAACAATTACCTAATCAGACTCCACAAAACTATAACAATCTCCCACTTGGAGGCTGGAGCACTTGTAAACCCATTCCGTTTTCTTCTCATGCATGTCCCATACATGTCGATGTGCTTTTCTCTGTCTTTAAACTAAAAGACTGACTGAAGCTGTGCTCAACTTCAGTTTCTCCATGGTCACTGTCTTGGTCAATATGTCAGCCAGATTCTTAGTGCCAAGTATTTTCTCAAGTGTCAACACCCCATCTTTTAACAAAGATCTGATAAAGTGATACCGAAGTCCTATATGCTTGGTCATTGAATGAAATGCTGAATTCTTTGCCAGATGTATCGCACTCTAACAATCACTGTGTAAAACATTCTTCACCTGTTCGAATCTCAACTCTGTCAACAAACCTTGTAACCAAATCATCTCTTTGCTAGCCTCTGTCATCGCCACATACTCTGCTTCTGTAGTAGATAGCGCTACAATCCTCTGTATTTGCGAAACCCAACTAACTGCAGTTGTACCCACCATGAATATATACCTGGTAGTACTTCTTCTGTGGTCCATCTCACTAGCAAAGTCTGAATCTACATAACCATGTAACTTCACTTCACCCCTTCTGAAATATAGGCATCTGTTTGTGGTACCTCATAGATATCTCAATATCCACTTCATTACTTCCCAGTGTAACTTGCCCGAATCCTTCATAAACTTGCTTATTGCTTCCACTGCATATGTAATATCTGATCTTGTACACACCATGGCATACATTAAAATTTTAATGGTTAAGGCATATGGAATTTTAGCCATGAAGTTTTTCTCATCCTCTGTCTTCGGATACTGATCTTGAGATAATTTGAAATGATTAGCTAAGGGAGTACTCACCGCCTTAGCATTATTTATGTTGAACCTCTTCAGAACCTGTTCAGCGTACTCAGCCTGAGACAACTGCAAAGTACCTTTCTACTTGTCATTGCTAAACCTCATCCCAAGAATTTGCTTCGCTGCACCAGGATCCTTCATCTCGAATTCACTAGATAACTGCTTCTTTAATTTGTTGATTTCTTCAAAATCAGAACCTGCCACTAACATGTCATCAATATAAAGTAGAAGGATAATGAAACTTGACTTAAACCTCTTGAAGTAGCAGCAATAGTCAGCGTTGTACTTATTGTAGCCATGTCGCTTCATAAAACCATCAAACTTCTTATACCACTGCCTCGGGGTTTGCTTCAAACCATACAAGCTTTTCTTCAACTTGCACATTAGTTTCTCTTTCCTTTTGACTAAGAAACCCTCCGGTTGTTGCATGTAAATCTCCTCCTTTAAGTCACGATGGAGGAAAGTAATTTTAACATCTAACTGCTCAAGGTGTAACCCCTCTGCTGCAACAATGCTAAGAACTGAGCGAATGGTACTCAGTTTTACAACCGGGGAAAAAATGTCTGTGTAGTCAATGCTTTACTTTTGCTCATAGTTGTTAAAGGCGCCGAAGGCGCGCGCCTGAGGCGCCAGGCGCCTCCAGGCGCCACCTTGGCGCCTTGAAAGGCTTAGGGCGAGGGCCTTGTAATAGGCGTGCGCTTTTGGGGATTAGGCGCAGGGCTACAGGCGCGGCACAGGCGCGCCTGTTTGAAAAGTTTTTTTTTTTGATTTTTTTTTTTTATTATTTTGGTTGCAACTTGCAAGTCTTGTGAATTGTAACAGAGCCACGTGATATATTCAGAATCTCAGATATGTCAGTCACTTTAAGCTTTTATCAGTTGTCAAAAAAAAAAAAAAAAAAAAAAGCCGGAAGCAAAAAGCGAAGGAAAAGGGAAGAAGAGAGTAAGAGACAGAGAAGAGAGAGAGAAGTACAAGCCGGAAGCTCGTCGGATGATCGGATCTGCTGTCTGCGAAGCCCGGATCTGCAAAGCGCCTGTAAGTTCTTCTCCTTGCTTCTTCTTCTCTCCTTCTTGCTTCTTCTTCTCCTCTGTTTTTTTTTTTTCTTTTTTCTTTTTTTTTTTCTTCTTCTTCTTTTCTTCAGTTCTCTTCTCTCGTCTCT
The DNA here is from genome assembly GCF_030987335.1 of Cornus florida. NCBI lineage: Eukaryota > Viridiplantae > Streptophyta > Magnoliopsida > Cornales > Cornaceae > Cornus > Cornus florida. The sequence goes on along the minus strand of NW_026775579.1, from coordinate 53,314,520 downwards.
TCTCTCGGCTCTCAGTCTTGCTTTTTTATTATTTTTTTTTTTTATTTCTTTTCTTTGAGCCGAGTCTCGGCTCTTTTTTCTTTTTTTTCTTTTTTTTTTTTTTTTTCTTCTCGGCTCTTTTTATTTTTATTTTTCCTTTCCTTTTCTTTTTCTTTTTTTTTCTTTTTTCTTTTTTTTTTTTCTTCTTCTTCTTTTCTTCAGTTCTCTTCTCTCGTCTCTTCTCTCGGCTCTCAGTCTTGCTTTTTTATTTTATTTTATTTTTTATTTCTTTTCTTTGAGCCGAGTCTCGGCTCTTTTTTCTTTTTTTTTTTTTTTTTCTTCTCGGCTCTTTTTATTTTTATTTTTCCTTTCCTTTTCTTTTTCTTTTTTTTTTTTTTTTGCCCTCTATTCTTCTTCTCTCGGCTCTCACCCTCTCTCTGATTTTTTTTTCTTATTTTTTTTTTAATTTTTTTTTCCTTTCTATTCTTCTTCTCGGCTCTCTCTGACCTTTTTTTTAAATTTTTTTTTTCTTTCTATTCTTCTTCTCGGCTCTCTCTGCTTCTAGCCTTCTGCTCTTCAACCTCTTCTTTTATTTTTGTTTTTTATTTTTTTATAATCTGAGTTGCTGGAATAAATTGTAGTTTACAACTTTACAATTTTGTGCTGGAATAAATTGTAGTTTACAACTTTACAATTCTCTGCTGCTAGAATAAATTGTAGTTCACAACTTTACAATTCTGAGCTGGAATAAATTGTAGTTTACAACTTTACAATTCTGTGCTGCTGGAATAAATTGTAGTATACATATCAGTTGGTATATGCCTATATGGTATCATGCAGTCCATATATGCATATATATTACATCTCATATAGTTGATAAATCTCATATAGAATTTATCATGCAGTGTCCATATATGCCTTTGATTCTTTGAAGCTCTGTAATTTTTTTTTTTTTTTGTCAGAGTTGTTGTAGACACTGATTACATGATGCTAATCATGTTATTATTTTGTTATCTTGAATTTGATTGTAGTTTGTACTTTAAAAGATGCCTAGTGATGGTTCAAGAAAGGATCCGGCATGGAATTACTCACATTTGGAGAATCCGAAAGATACAAATGCCGTCACTTGTAACTTTTGTGCAAAAGTTACAAAAGGAGGTATTTATCGGGCTAAGCAACACATAGCTGGAGGGTATAGAAATGTGAGTGCATGCACAAGATGCCCATCTAGTGTTAGAGAAGAAATCAAAGAGTACATGAGTAAGAAAAAGGAAGAAAAAGAGCAAATGAATTTATTACCTAGTGATGAAATTAATTTCCTTGATGGAGAGGATGAGGATGATGTTATGGAAGCTAACAATCGGCGAAAAAGGGTAGCTAGTGCGGGTAGTGGCAGTGCTAGTGTCAATTCCTCAAAGATGCAAAAGCAAAAAGGACCGATTGATTTATATTTCATTCCCAGACCAGAAATTGTGGTACAAAAAAGAAAGGAGGGGGGAAAACAGACAACCATTAATGATGCATGCAAGAAAGAGTTGAGAGGAAGAGCGTGTGCTGCTTTTGCAAGGTGGATGTATGATGCAGGAATTGCATTCAATGCTGTTAAGTATGATAGCTTTGCCGAGGTTGTTGAAGCTATTGGACAATATGGTCCCGGCATGAAACCACCTAGTTATCACGAGGTGAGAGTTCCTTTGCTTAGGAAGGAATTGGATAATACCAATGCTTTGATGAATGACCACAGAGAGGAGTGGTCAAAATTTGGATGCTCATTAATGGCAGATGGGTGGACAGACAAGAGAGGGAGAACATTGCTTAATTTCCTAGTAAATAGTCCAAGGGGAACCATGTTTATTGAATCGATAGATACTTCTTCTTTTTCAAAGGATGGTGCAAAGATGTTTGACTTACTTAATAAATTTGTGAACCGCATTGGAGTAGCAAATGTCGTTCAAGTCGTCACAGATAGTGAATCAAGCAATAAGTCTGCCGGTAAGAATGTTCAATGTTTATAACTTCAAGAGTATGTAAATTCTTTACATATATAATTTAAATCTTTTTTGATTAATATATAATTTATATCATTTTTTCTTTTTTCCGTTTGGTTTCAAATAGGGAGGATGTTAGAGAAAGAACACCCACATTTGTATTGGACACCATGTGCTGCTCATTGCTTAGACTTGATGTTAGAAGACATTGGGAAAATACCGTCCATCTCCAGAACAATGCAGAGGGCGGTGGAGTTGAATAGTTATATCTATATGCGTCCAAAGTTGTTGAACATTATGAGGAACTTTACTTCTAAAAAGGAGTTGCTTAGGCCCGCTAAGACTCGATTTGCTACATGTTTCATCACATTATCAAGTATTCACAAGCAAAAGAATAACTTGAGGAAGATGTTTACTTCAGAAGAATGGAATCGTAGTAAATGGGCGAAAGAGGAAGCTGGTAAAAGAGTTGCTTCTTATGTTTTGATGCCTTCCTTTTGGAACAACATTGTCTTTAGCCTTAAGGTTTCCGGTCCTCTTATTCCGGTTTTGAGATTAGTTGATGGCGAGAAAAAGCCTCCCATGGGATACATTTATGCGGCTATGGATAGGGCTAAAGAAGCCATTGCAAAATCATTTGGGGAAGTAGAAGACAAATACAAGGATATCTTTGAAATAATTGATAAGAGGTGGAATGTTCAACTTCATCGCCCTTTGCATGCAGCAGGTTATTATTTGAACCCAGAATACTTTTATTCAAATCCGAAAATTGAAGAAGATGAAGAGATTGCAAAGGGTTTGTATGCATGCATTGCAAGGTTAATCCCAGATATCAAAGACCAAGACAAAATTACTGAGGAGCTGTCCTTATATTCTAAAGCTGAGGGCCTCTTTGGTAATCCCTTTGCTATTAGACAGAGAAATACACGAGGACCAGGTAAAGTGGTAAAGTATATTAAGTTAGTATAGCTAAGTGTTAAAATTATTTTGACAATAGAGTCGATAGAAAGATGAAGCTAAAGTTGCTAAACATCATGGTGGGAAGCTTATGGCAAGTCAACAAAACTTCTCCAAAAGTTTGCTATAAAGGTTTTAAGCCTTACTTGCAGTTCTTCTGGTTGTGAACGAAATTGGAGCGTGTTTGAGCATGTAAGTATATACTATCTACTAACTAGGTTTGTAATTTAATTGTTGAAAGTTAAAATTTTAATTTTTTATACTTACTAGTTAAGGTTGAATTTATTGCAGCTTCATAACAAGAAAAGAAATAGGCTCGCTCAAACAACTTTGAATGATTTAGTGTTCATCAAATATAATAGAGCATTGAAGCGTCGATATAATATGCGTGACACTCTTGATCCCATTTTACTCGATGACATTGATGAGAGCAACGAGTGGTTAACGGGGAGGATGGATGATTCTGATGCAGAACATGATCTAGTCTATGAAGATGATTCCTTGACATGGGGTGATGTTGCTAATTTTGCTGGTATTGGAGAGGCTAGCAGGCCGCAACGGTCTACTAGATCAAAATCTAGTTCTAGTTCACGGTTACCAACAAAGGGAGCAGGAAGTTCTTCAGTTCGACTTGTGGATGAGGATGAGGATGAGGATGATTCAGATGAGATAGAAGAGGATCCTGAGAATTATGAATCATTTAGTGACGATCAAAATGATGTTATGCTTATTGATGACGAGGATGATATTTAGATTCATTGGTGTTGTCTTCTTAGGAAGAAATGATGTTTATGTTTGTTTTAGTTTTATTTTATACTTCTCCTTAGTTGACTTTCGCATCTTTATGTTAATATGTTTGATTATTCACTGTTTTGAACTCAAGTACTTGATTTAATTAGTTTTGGCATCTTTATGTTGAATATTTAACTTAAATAATTCATTTAGTTGACTTTTATATCTTTGTATATACTATTGCATCTTTAATACTTATTGGGTGAGTTTTGTTTTTTTTTTTTTTCCAACGTGCGCCTTGCTTCAGTCGGGCGCGCGCCTCGCCTTGCGCCTTGCGCCTCAGGCTCCAGGAGGCATTTGCGCTTTTGTGCGCCTTGAGCCTTTAACAACTATGCTTTTGCTGAAAGCCTTTGACCACCAATCTCGCCTTGTATCTCTTGGAACCATCATATTCCTCTTTCACCCTGTACACACATTTGTTGTGAAGAACTTTCTTCTCCATGGGCAACTTGGCTAGTTCCTATGTTTTGTTAGAGATAAGGGACTTCATCTCATCTTCCATTGCAAGCTCCCACTTACTAGCATCTTCAACCTGACATGCTTCATCATAGCATTCAGGCTCACCATCATCTATAAGCAATATATAATCCAAAAATTTTCGATTTGGTACATGAGGTCGTGTGGACCTTTTGGCTATAGGCTTAGGAGTTGGAATCCGCGGTGAACTATGCTCTGTGAGTTCTGGCCAAGAGCTCCGCTTTAATGCTCTCTGGATCATCATCCAACTCAACAAACTCAAGCTTACTCTGTATAGGACTAGTTAACTGTGCTGCATCTATATCCTTGTACATCATCTTCTCGTTGAAAATCACATCTCTACTTCTGATGATTTTCTTGTTCTGATTATCCCAGAGTCGATAACCAAACTCATCTCTGCCATACCCAACAAAGATGCATTTTAGTGACTTGGGTCAAGATTTCCCCTAGCATGGTCACTAATATGAGCATATGCAATATAACCAAAAACTTTCAGCCATGAAAGATTTACCGCTTTGCCACTCCATATCTCTTCTAGTATTCGATGCTCCAAAGACACCGATGGTCCACAATTAATTAAGTAGGATGCTGTATTGATTACTTCTGCCCAAAACTGTCTGGGTAGACTCGAATGTATGTGCATGCTTCTAGCTCTTTCTATCAATGTTAGATTCATCCGTTCTGCCACCCCATTCTGCTGTGGGGTTCCTTGCAGAGTCTTCTCTAATCTGATCTCATTATTAAAACAAAACTTCTTGAATCTGGTGTCTTCATATTCACCACCATTGTCTGACCTCAAATTCTTGATCTTCAAACCTGTCTCATTCTCTACCATAGCCTTCCACTTCTTGAACATATCAAATACCTCAGATTTGTGCTTCAAAAAATAAACACATACCTTCCTCGTGTAGTCATCAATGAAAATCACGAAATAGTATTTTTCGCCAATGGATGAGATAGTGGCTGGCCCCCAAACATCTGTGTGAACTAGCTCAAGTTTCTCCTTTCTGAGATCTCTGTCACTCTTCTTGAAACTGATCATCTTTTGCTTGCCCATCACACAACTCTCACATAAGTCAATATCAATTGCCCGTATGCCAGGTACCTTTGAGTGCATAATTTTGAGTCCCTTTTCACTCATGTGACCTAGTCTCTGGTGCCAAAGGTTATGATCTTCTCTATTTTCTACAACTTCTATAGACCCACAAGCATTGGTAGTTGTGTAGAGAGTGCTAGATTTCTTACCACGTGCAATGGTCATAGCGCCTCTGGAAATTTTCCACGAGTCTCCATTGAAGGTTGTAACAAAACCTTTATTTGACAATTGTCCCACCGAAATCAGATTCTTCCTTAAGTCAAGGATGTATCTCAAATCCTTTAACTTCCAAGCTGACCCATTTAACTTGATTTGCACTTTATCCTTGCCAAAGACGCTACAAGGCTGATCATCACCAAGATACATTTTGCCAAGGTTACTCGGTTCATAGCTATGAAATAGCTCTTTGCTTGAGATGCCATGAAACGATGCGCTGGAATCTAAAACCTATGACTCCGCCTTGCTCTCCAAAAAGCATATCAACGCATTATCTGATTCTTCTGAGACAACGTTTGCTTCAGTTTTTCTTTCGGTTCTGTGATAACCCGGATTTTTAAGATTTTTATTTAAATTATATTCATTTCATGATTTTTAGTTATTTAAGATTGAGTATTTAATTTAGTTTTAAATTAGAGATTTACCCGATTAAGATATTTTTATGGATTTGATTTTTTTTGCATATATATATATATATATATATATATATATATATATATATAAATGATATATATATTGCATGTGAGGGTGATGCCACCTGATGGAGGGAGCAGCGAAATTAGTGGGTAAGGAAATAAATTGAAATGGTATAAGTGGCGGGTCCCAGAGGTTTAATGGGTGTTTTGGTTTTTGCATTCATACATATATATAAATGATATATGTGTGTGTGTGTGTGTGTATATATATATATGGTCTGATGAAGCAATGAGGCTGGTAGTGCTAAAAATTGAGGAGAAAAGTAGTTTTTTTACGGGTCCCACTTGAATGACTTTTTGGCACTACTTTTTGGTGCATGCATGTGGCTGGGCTTTGTTGTTAGAGAGAAGGTAATGATGATAAGGGAAAAGAAAGTAAGAAAGGGGCGGTCAGCCGAAGAGAGGAAAAGAAAGGAAAGTTGAAATTGTGTTTGGCGGGTCCCATTTGAAATGATTTTTTTTCTTTTGCTAAAATCATTAGACTTCACATGGGCTGATTTTGTTGTCTGTTAAAGTGATGCTTCTATGATTTTTTTTTTCTTTTATTTATTTATTTATTTATGTCGATTCATTTGCTTATATAAGGATTATTTGTGCACCGAGTGTATTGAAAGAAGGAAATTAGAGATGACAGAGTGAGAAAGAGCATACAATGAAAGAAAATACAGAGAGAGACGAGAGTTGCAGAGAAGGGCCGAGAGTTGCGGAGGAGGCCGGAGGTTTGAGGCTTTGATGATCAAGTGAGGAAAATTCTTTTTCAGTGTAGGGTTCTCTATACCTTGAATGACTTAGAGTGGTTTTGCTTCAATGGTTTTTATTAAATATTTTAATTAAATGCATGTGTATTTTGTTTATATATTCACCTAAATATGTATATTTTGTGAAACTATTTTGTTAAACCTCCATGAAATTCTTGTTATGGTTTTTCCTACTGGGACTTTTTGTCTCACCACGCTCCAGTTTCAGGTACCAAAGATGAACGGCGATTGCTAGATTCGGGTTTAGGTGGAAGAGTCGGCGTTATAGGATTTATTTTATTTATTTGGAGAATTTTTGTGTATATTTGAGAAAATTGATTTTTATAAAACATGACATTTTTTTATGACCCTGGGTGTATTTTGATGAATTTGTATTGATTAAATTGAGGATTTTATTAGAATTTCAGGGTCGTGACAAAATGGTATCAGAGCATTTTCTTAGAAAATTCAGGTCGTGACGGGTTCCTTCTTTGGAAGTTTGCAATCAACACGGTAATGTCCCTTCTTTCCATAATTCCAACACTCAACATCACTAAGATCTGTGGAATTTCTAAAATTTTTATACTGTGTCCTTCCATTCCTTGACTTGGATCTACCTCTGTTTTTATTACCGTTGCCCTTCTTCTTGTTTAAACCCTTACCTCTGCTTTCAACATTCAATGCCGAACCATTGGTGAAAACCCCTGCTATTTGCCTTCTGATTTCTTCAGTCAGAATCATGCTCACAATTTCATCAAACTTCAACTTGGTCTTCCCTGCAGAGCTACTGATCGCTGTAACTGTGCCACTTTAACTCTCCGGTAACTGCCCTAGAATTAGCAGTGCGCAGACTTCGTCTTTAAAGTCGATATCAACGGACTCCAATTGCCCAACTATCTCGTTGAACGCATTTAGATATTCATTGAACTTACCACCTTCGACCATCTTCATATTGAACAACTTCTTGATCAAGTGCACCTTGTTCGCTGCAGAAGGTTGTTCATACATACTAGAAAGGGCTGCCATGAGAGACTTCGTCGTCTTCTCGTTCTTGATATTAAAGGCAACTGATTTTGATAACGTCAATTTGACGGTGTCAAGAGCCTTCCTATCAAGTAATTCCCATTCTGCATTCTTTGTTTCCTCTAGCTTCTCTCCCAAAGGTTGATATAGATTTTTTTGAAACAAGAAGTCTTCAATTTGCATCTTCTAGAAACAGAAGTTTGTGCCATCGAACTTCTCGATCATAGATGTGGATGTTTTATCTTCTGATGCCATTACTCCCACTCGAACGGATAGATCTGATCGAAAGACTTTCGGAATTTCATCAAACACTTTCTGTGCCTTAGGTTCTCAACCAAAGGCTCTGATACTAGTTGTTAGAGTTGCTCTGCACAATCAACTAGATTTGATACCAGTTGTTATGGCGGAAACGCAAAATAAACAACGCTGTTCAAGAAATAAATAAGTAATCACGAAGAATAAAAAAAAAAAATAACACACAAGAACACAAGATATACATGGTTCACCCAAATCTTAGGGCTACGTCCATGGATCACACCGAACAAATTCACTATGATGAAGATGAAGAATTACAATAGAGAATTTTATTTCAATCTCTTTCAATTGCTCTCTCTTGTATTGGCACAAATTTATCTCTAACTCTCACGCACTTTAAAATCTAATTAGAGTTGATATTTATAGAGTTCCAAACTTATCCTACAAGAACTTGCCTTTTGTAAAATCCAAAACCAATAAGGAAGTTAAAACATATCAGGAAACTGAATTTTTCCTAAACCGATAAGTAAGTTGAATCAGATCAGGAAACTGAATTTTCCTTAAATTTCAGCAGTCTTGAAGTTTCCATATAATTAAATCTTTCTAAAAAACAATTACCTAATCAGACTCCACATAACCACAACAGGGTTGTGGCTCAAATTTTTATTAAATACGATATTATGAAAAAGTGCAAAACTTAAATTCAACTGATTATAAGGGTGACCACGGATTGGAAAATTCTTAATCCGCCACCGATTCATGGGATAATGGATTAGATCGAATTTGCAGATTGGATTTTTTTTCAATATTGTTTATTTTTTAACCATAGTCCAGTAGACAAAATTTTAATTAATCATCTTTAATTCATATATTTAAATGATCATTAACTAATACATTTTGAGCGTTCATTAAATAATCATTAATTAATAGTCCAATTCGTGAGTTACGGATTCAATTTTTTTAAAACCGATCTGTGGTGTAGGAATCTGATTCGATCCGCGCGGATAGATTCACAGATTATTTGTCTACCCCTAACTGGTTGCACTTGGGCAGCAATGAGTTTCAAGGAAGTACAATTGGTTGCACTTGCCTGATGAGGGATTCAGTTTCTTATTATGTTTAGGAGAGCAAGTTGTATCTCAATACGTTGTTATTTTAGAGTTGGAGATGGTAATTCATTGGTCAACAAGGAATTAGAAATTCTTGTTCAACAAGGAATTAGAAATTGAAGACTATAAATAGAGATAGAGTTAGCTGAAGAAGGTAGAGAAGAAGAAAAAATGTAGGGTAAGGAATTGGAAATTGAGGTTTGCATGTATAAGAATTCTTGTCCAGCAAGGAATTAGAAATTGAAAACTCTATTTCTATAAATAGAGGTAGAGTTGGCTGAAGAGTATATGTAATTTTCGTATCTAAGAGTGTAGAATTTTAATGGTGTAAAATATTATATTGTGTGTGAATACATATGATTGTTATCTCCCTATATGTTTACATGGTTATATAATTTTCAACATCAACTAACGAAGAAGAACTAGTTGGAGGGAATAAATATCCCTAACCAGGCTTAAAAAGTAGGTGTAAGTGATATATTACTCATTTATTAATCAGGTGATATCTATAAAAAGTCAAATTAATTTTTTAATAAATTTCTCAATCTATTAATGAACAGGTTTTTAAGATCTATAAAAGATTAAAATAATCATATAATAAATTTCTCAATCTCAAAATTCTCACAAGGAGAGCTCATGGCTCTAGTATTACTCAAAAACATTTGTGGTCTAACGATATTATTTTCTAACGTATTGAGATACAACTTGTGGTCTAATGATAGTTAAGAAAAACATTTGTGGTCTTTTAAAAAGGCGGTTCTAAAATTAAAATGAAATTTTATAAAGTTGGTTTGAAAAATATATATATATATACATACTAGGAAAAGACACGTGCGATGCACGTGGTGAATATTTTGTAACTTATAAAATTTTTATCTTCATATAGATTAATAAAAATTTATTTTATATTAATAAATAAATACTGAAATATTTTGAAATTGATGATAGAGCTTAAGTTTCGTAAATTAATAAATTCTTTTATGTTTTTATATTAATACTGAAATATGTATATTTTATTTTATTAAATAATAATTTTTTATTTTAATATTGAAATATTTGAGTTTTGCAAAGTAACAAATTTTTTTAGGTAATTTGAATTTTATTAGGTAATTTGTAATTTGAATTTTATTAGATAATTTGAAATTTAGTATAATTTTTAATTTACAATAGAAATTCAATTATATTAATTTTTAATTAAATTTTAAAATAAAAATTCAATTATAGTAATTATACATTAGATTGAAATTGATATAAAAATTTATTATATGGAGTTTGTGGTTTTTGTAAGACCCTAGGTTATATTTTATTTTCTTTAAATATGTAATTTATGGTAGAATTTTATAGAAATTATTTTATTTTATTTAGATATATCTTTGTAAAATTAGATTTTCTTTTATTAAAAAACTCATAAAAAATAGATAAATACAAGGGTTATATACTTATATGTGATAGAGTTCTCTTTTTGTATTAATTAATAAATATTTTTTATATTAAAAAATAAATACTGAAATGTTCAAATTCTTTAACATTTATATTTTATTTATATGTGTTATTATATTATTATATATTTTCTTTAAATATATCCTTGTCTAATGTGATAGAGTTATAGAAATTATTTTATTTTCTTTAAATATATCCTTATTTAATTATATTTTATTTTATTAGAAAACTTATAATAAATAGATAAATACAGGTTATATGTGATAAAGTTTTAAAGAAAATAAAATACTTAATTTGTGGTAAAGTTTTGATCATTTGTGTTAGAGTTTTATAAAAACTATTTAAATATATCCTTATCTAATGTAATAGAATTTCATTACAAATAAAATAGGTAATTTGTGGTACAATTTTATATAAATTATTTATTTTCTTTAAATATATATATCCTTGTCTAATTAGATTTTTTTTTATATTAAAAAACTTATAATAAAAGATAATTTGTGGTAGAGTTTTAGAAAAATTATTTTATTTTTTATAACAATTATTAAATATTTTTTATATTAATAATTCTTGTCTAGTTATATTATATTTTACTAAAAAATTCATAATAAATACATAAATAGGTAATTTTTATTAGAATTTTATATAAACTCTTTTAAAAAAATATTTTATTTTCTTTAAATATATCGTTGTCTAATTAGATTTTTTTCATAAAAAAACTCACAATAAATAGATAAAAATAAGTTATATGTGATAGAGTTTTAAAGAAAATAAAATAGATAATTTGTGGTAGAGTTTTATAGAAATTATTATATTTTCTGCAAATCTATTTATAATAAATAAATAAATAGGTAATTTGTATTGCAGTTTAATAGAAATTCTTTAAAAAACACTTTTTATATCAATTAATAAATATTTTTTTATATTAATAATTCTTGTCTAATTAGATTTCCTTTTATTAAAAAACTGATAATAAATAGATAAATAGGTAATTTGTGTTAGAGTTTTATAGAAACTGTTTTCAAACCTCTTTTTATATTAATTAATAAATATTTTTTTATCTTAATAATGTTTGTCTCATTAGATTTTCTTTTTTTTTTTAAAAAACTCATAATAAATAGATATATAGGTAATTTGTGATATAGTTTTATAGAAACTTTTTAAAAACTCTTTTTAGATCAATTAATAAATAATTATTTATATTAATAATCCTTGTCTAATTAGATATCCTTTTATTAAAAAACAGTTAATAAATATATAAATGGAAAATTTGAGTTAAAATTTTATACAAACTCTTTAAATATTATATTTTTGTCTATTGTGATAGAGTTTTATTGAAAATAAAATTTGTGATTTGTGCTAGAGTTTTATAAAAATTATTTTATTTTCTTTAAATATATCCTTGTTTAATTATATTTAATTTTATTAAGAAACTCATAATAAAAGTTAATTTGTGGTAGAGTTTTAGAAAAATTATTTTATTTTATATATTAATTATTAAATATTTTTTATATGAATAATTCTAGTCTAATTAGATTTTCTTTTATTAAAAAATTCATAATAATAAATAGATAAATAGACTAACTTAAATTTTATTAGATAGATTTTAGAGTGTGATTGACATTTTTTTTTTTTTTTTTTATAAAAACTTTTTGCATATCAATTAATAAATATTTTTTTTTATAAAAATAGATAGTTAAATACTGAAACTCTTTGCATATGTAATAATACTATAGATAAAAACTTTTTTTATATCAATTAATAAATATTTTTTTTTATATAAATAAATAAATACTTAAACACCTTGGCACAACTTCTGTATTTTACTTAGAAAATTAGGTTTTCTTTTATTAAAAAATTCATAATAATAAATAGGTTAATTTGAATTTTATTAGATAGATTTTAGAGTTTTATAGACGTTTTTTTTTTTTTTTTTTTCTATAAAAACTCTTTTCATATCAAGTAATAAATATTTTTTTATAATATTAAATAAATACTGAAATTCTGAAACTCTTTCCACATTTAATAAATAATTTTTAAATAAATAAATAAATACTGAAACTTTAGATTTACTTTTATTAAAAAATTCATAATAATAAATAGATAAATAGGTTAATTTGAATTTTATTAGGTAAATTTTAGAGTTTTATAGAGTTTTTTTTTTCTTTTATTTATTTATTTTTATATAAAAACTCTTTTCTTATCAGTTAATAAATATTTTTTACTATAATAAATAAATACTGAAATACTGAAATTCTTTGCACATTTAATATTTTATTTTCTTTAAATATATTCTTGTCTAATTAAATTTAATTTTATTAAGAAACTCATAATAAAAGTTAATTTGTGGTAGAGTTTTTAGAAAATTTATTTTATTTTATATATCAATTAATAAGTATTGTTTATATTAAAAATTCTTGTCTAATTCAATTTTCTTTTATTGAAAAATCTATAATAATAAATGGATAAATAGGTTAATTTAAATTTTATTAAATAGATTTTGGAGTTTGATATGTTTTTTTTTTTTTTTTTTTTTTAAATTACTTTTCATATTAATTAATAAATATATATATTTTTTAAATAGATACTTAAATACTGAAACTCTTTGCACATTTAATAGTAGTATAGAAAAAATATTTTATTATATAATTGAATAAATACTGAAACACTTTGGTAGATCTTTTGTATTTTACTTTGAAAATTAGATTTTCTTTTATTAAAAAATTGTAATTTTTAATACGTGTTAGAGTATTATAAAAAATATTTTTAAACTCTTTTTTACATGAATTAATAAATATTTTTATATTTTAATAATTCCTATCTAATTAGATTAGCTTTTATTAAAAAAAACTCATAATAAAAAGTATTTGTGATAGAATTTTAGAAAGATTATTTTATTTTTTATATCAATTAAAAATATTTTTTATATTAATAATTCTTTTCTACTTAGATTTTCTTTTAATAAAAAACTTATAATAAATAAATAGGTAGTTTGTGTTAGAGTTTAATATAAACTCTTTTAAAAACTCTTTTATATCAATTAATAAATATTTTTTATTTTAATAATTATTGTCTAATTACATTTAGATTCATTAAAAAACTAATAATAAATAGATAAATAGGTAATTTGTGTTAGAGTTTTTTAAAACCTCTTTTAAAACCTCTTTTTGTATCAGTTAATAAATAATTTTTTATATTAATAATACTTGTTTAATTAGGTTTCTTTTTATTAAAAAAACTCATAATAAATAGATAAACAGGTAATTTGTATTAGAGTTTTATAGAAACACTGTTGATAGAGTTTTATGGAAAATAAAATAGGTAATTTGTAATAGAGTTTTATAGAAATTATATTATTTTCTTTAAATATATACTTGTCTAATTAGATTTAATTTTATTAAGAAACTCATAGTAGAGTTATATAAAAATTATTTTCTTTTATATATCAATTAATAAATATTTTTTATTATTATGTAGATTTTAGTGTTTTATCATATTATTAAATAAATATTTGTTTACATAAATAAATAAATATTGAAACTCTTTACACATCTAATAATAGTATAGATAAAAACTCTTTTTATATCAATTAATAAATATTTTTTTATATAAATAAATAAATACTGAAACTCTTTCACAGAACTTTTGTATTTTACTTTGGAATCCTCAATTTCTGTACCACTTCCTCCTTCCTCCATACCTTTATTTATAGGATTCTTGGATGAATAGGATAATGACATGTGTCCTTTTCTGATAATAACATAATCATAACTGGGTCGGGCCGGTTATATTGTGATAATTATCCATAAAAAATAACAAAAAATATGAGTTTTATATAGAATATGATTGATTTTATTAAGTAATTTTTAGATTTTTATAAAAACTATAATTATCCATAAAAAAAACTAAAAATAAGAGTTTTATATAAAATATGATTGATTTTATTACGTAATTTTTAGATTTTTATAAAAACTATAATTATCCATTAAAAAAAACTAAAAATAAGAGTTTTATATAGAATGTGATTGGTTTTATTAGCTAAATTAGATTTTATTTTATTAAAAAACTTGTAATAAATAAATAAATAGGTAATTTGTGTTAAAGTTTAATATAAACTCTTTTAAAAAGTCTTTTTATATTAATTAATAAATATTTTTTATTTTAATAATTCTTGTCTAATTAGATTTACTTTTAGTAAAAAAACTAAAAATAAATAGATAAATAAGTAATTTGTGTTTTAAAAACTCTTTAAAAAATCTCCTTTTGTATCAGTTAATAAATAATTTTTTATATTAATAATACATGTCTAATTAGGTTTTCTTTTATTAAAAAAACTCATGATAAATTGGTAATTTATGTTAGAGTTTCATACAAACTCTTTAAATATATCTTTGTTGATAGAGTTTAATTGATAATAAAATAGGTAATTTGTAATAGAGTTTTACTGAAATTATTTTATTTTTTTTAAATATATACTTGTCTGATTAGTTTTAATTTTATTAAGATACTCGTAATAAAAGCTAATTTGTGGTAGAATTTTATAAAATTATTTTATTATATATATCAATTAATAAATATTTTTTATCTTAATAAATCTTGTCTAATTAGATTTTCTTTTATTAAAAATGGATAATAATAAATAGATAAATAGGTTAATTTAAATTTTATTATGTAGATTTTACTGTTTTATAGATTTTTTTTTTTTTTTTTTTTTTTTTTTTTTTTTTTTTTTTTTTTGGTTTTAGTAAAAACTCTTTTCATATCATTTAATAAATATTTTTTTATATAAATAAATAATGAAACTCTTTACACATCTAATAATAATATAGATAAAAACTCTTTTTATATCAATTAATAAATATTTTTTTATATAAATAAATAAATACTGAAAACTCGTGACAGAGTTTTTGTATTTTACTCTGAAATTCAACTCAATTAATAAATATTTTTTTATATAAATAAATAAATACTGAAACTCTTTGGCAGAGCTTCTGTATTTTACTTTGAAATTCTGAATTTTTAGAATTCTCAATTTCTTTACCCCTTCCTCCTTCCTCCATGCCTCTATTTATAGGCTTCTTGGATGAATAGGATGATGACATGTGTCCTTTTCTGATAATGACATAATTATAATTGGGCCGGGCCGGTTATATTGTAATAATTATCTATAAAAAAATAACTAAAAATAAGAGTTTTATATAAAATGTGATTGATTTTATTGGATAATTTTTAGAATTTTATAGAAACTGTAATTATCCATAAAAAATAACTAAAAATAAGGGTTTTATATAGAATGTGATTGATTTTATTAGGTAATTTTTACAGTTTTACAGAAACTATTTTTACAAAAACTATTTTTATATCAATTAATAAATATTTTTTTATATAAATAAATAAATACTGAAATATTAAAACACTTTACACATTTAATAATAGTTTATATATATATATATATATATATATATATATCTCTTGCTCCATGTGGAGCAAGAAAATTCATTCGCATTTTCTATAGAAATCATTAAATCTAATCTAACAATCACTATAGAAACCACCTATATTCTATCCTTTTAATACAAAACCACCATCACTATTTCTGGTTTTCAAATTTAATATTTTTCAATACTATTATTTACAATAATAAAAGATAATTACCCCAAAAATAGAAAAAAAAATAGAAACCAGTACTTCATAGTTGAAAATACCGTCTCTTTCAAACAAAGACATACAAGAGTGTTTTCTCTTTATCCATACAAATTGAATTTGCAAATTTTGTCTCATTTGTCTCCCTTTAATCCCAAGTTTTGATTCTTACAAAACTGTCACAAACTATTCACTAAGTCCTTTTAGCAATTTTATAATAAATCATAGTCTTAATCATGCATACATCAACATATTCACAATAGGAAAATTAAGCTAATGATATATAAAACATTGACTCAAAAAAATATAAAAATAAAAACAAATTTTATTTTTTCTGCACAACAATTTCACTCCATAAATTTCAATGGATTAAAATATCTTTTTTCTAATTGTCTCTCGTAATTATTTGTTTGAGAGACGTGATTTTCACATGTAAGAAGGTTTCAATTTTTTTTTGGGTAATTACTTTTTATTGTTGTAATTAGTGGTATTGGTAAATATTAAATTTAGAAACTAAAATAATAACAGTGATTTTTTATTAAAAGGAAATAATATAGGTGGGTTTCTTTAGTGATCGTTAGATTAGATTTAATATTCTCTATAAAAAGTGCGGATAAATTTTCTTGCTCCACGGGAAGCAAGAGATAACTACTCTATATATATATATATTGTAATTTTATTAGTCCATTAACCCGGATTTGATCCACTCGAACCCACCCGTACTTGATCTCCATGCGGAGCAGTCTTTGGTTGAAGGGTTCTGTTATCAGAGATAGGGATAGAAACAATAAAAACCAAAAAAGTGCTAATAAAAACATTATAACTTTATTCCAACATCTTCGGGAATGTGTAAAATTAACTCATATTAAAAATAAAAAGAAAACAAAAAAAAGATACAAAAACTTAATTAGATTCTAGCACCAAAAATACTACAATATGATTGTAGCATTCTCTCATTTTTGCGGGAAATGTATTGTTTTTAGGTCAAAGATCAAGGTTCCAAACAGCTCCTTCTCCTTCTCCACACAGATTATGCACGTATTTCATCCTCTCCACGGATTTGCATATTCCACTGCACGACCAATCGAACGACGCCACGCATACATTTCCTGCTTGTGTCTTCCATTCACAATCTATTCACATATATATATATCAACAATTAGACAGTAAGAAATTAGTGTCATAACGATCAATAGATGTTTAATTTTCTTTTCTTTTTTTATCAACATAGATGATTAATTTACTTAAGGTAAAAGCAAATTAATAGATTTAGTAAAACAATTCTAATTTCATAGCGCAAATTCCATGATTTCTAATTTTTATGGAGAATGCTAAGTGCAATTGTGATGGTGTTAGTTCAGTTATTGGATATCTGTTGTGAGACTCACATGATCCAAAGACCAAACTTCTTCAGAGTATATATATATATATATATAGAGAGAGAGAGAGAGAGAGAGAGAGAGAGAAAGAGAGAGAGAGAGAGAGATAGGGTATTATGCCAACCTGGAGGGGTTCCACAACACATGGAACGGTCGTCTATGTGTTTAACTTCCAAGCCAATGAACCAGGAGCCCAGAGAAACGTCCTCGTTGGCATATCTATGCAAAATTGGCCTACATAAATGTATATATGTACACATCACATGTATGTATCATCAATCTTACACTAGATATATATATATATAGAGAGAGAGAGAGAGAGAGGTACTGACGAGTTAATAGAGATGTAGGCAGCAAGGTCCTTGGAGATGGCATATATTTGACCAGTGGCATGCCTGAAGTACTTGTTCCCTTCTTCCCCAAATTTCCAAAACTCTGGCTCGTGATATCTTACCCCTCTGTTCCATTTTTCCCAAAACATGTCAAACAATACACACACACACGCAGACACACATATATATATGATTCATCTGATCCAATTAGCACCACACAAACATATACACTCACTTCCTTACTATTATGTAAAACATAACTTACTTTTGAGATAGAACAGGTCCAGACTTCATGCACCCAATGTAGATCCTAGATTTGGATCGATGCCTTGTTAGTGTATTCATTAGCATACCTACACATGTAACAAATATTGCAACTTTACATTATAATGCATATGTGTTTTGCAGTTTGACAAATATATATATATACTCCTATGTATCTTCAAGAAATTGAGTTCGGATTTCTACACACATTCATTCTACATTTGAACACATTTTCAACACACACACACACACAAAATGTGTTGAAACACGAAGAAACTGTGGTGAAATGAGATTTCAATGCACTTACATTTGTTTTCAATGTATTATTTCGTGTTTCAACTACATTAAAAATATGTTGAAATGTAAAATAATTAGGTTGAAATAGATGCAAGTACTTTGAAAAACGTTACAGAACACTACAGTAGAGGATCCAGACTTCAAGAAAATAGAGTAGAGGCTTAGTTGATTACCCAAATTTACATGGACATCATCATCTACTTTAATGTAGAATTCGGCATCCCAGATCGAGAATGCAGTTGAAAAATAGAGTCTGGTCTTGGTGGACAGCTCGTGGTAGCCCTCGACGTGCTTCAGGCGAAGGAAGTCTCTGTTCTCGGCCTCTTCAGCATCAATGGATCGATCAAGAACTCCTCCTGGTGTCGCACTGTGCCCTATCACGAACCGTATCACTATCCCTTTCTCTTTCTCCAATTTCATCAATTTAGCTCCTGCATTTATATATACATACATATCATCACATTAATCACCATGCATTGTATGCATACTCATGTACAGGAAAAATAAAATAAAATATGTGCATGACATTTTATCATTTTAGTCACTTCAGGTTATGCATTACTGTAAATGCATGCTATATCTAAAGAAGGTTAATTAGTCAATATAAATGTGTATGTGTGTGTGTGTGTGTGTGAGTGATGTGTACATATTAACCGAAAATGGCTAGCTAAGAACCTCTAGGCATCCATGTTTCTCGAACAGAGTCTCGTCGTTTCTTGCTGCTGAAAGCTGTATTAATTCCGATGACAACAAAAGCTTTCTGTTGACTCTGATTAGAAGCCATTTCAACCGAGAGTTGGCTGCCGGATTGGCTTGTCCGAGTTGCTGCTAATTCCATCTCCAATGTAGCTATAGTTTTATCCAGTGATCTATTTTAATTTACATAAAAATAATAAGATACCATTCAGAATCTAAATAATAATAAGAAACTAAAAATTAAAAAATATTCAGATTTTGTACACATAATTTTCTTAAAAATAGAATCATCTTACTGAATTGCTTGATGAGTCTTTGCAACTTCTCCCATAATGTCTCCTGAACTTCCTTCAGCCAATTTCTAATAAAACAATAATATGTAAATTAAACATTAAAACTTTCAAAAAAAATTCTTCATAATTATCAAATGCATGCACAAATTAGTAATTGAAGATAGTGGGATTGAATTGGTTGAAATTTTTTTTTTTTTTTCCTCCAAAATTTGAACTACAAAAAAAACTTACACGTTTGTGATCACAATCATGTGTGACTGTTCTCATCTTCTCCACATTGTTGGGAACGGCCAAGAATGGATGGTTATTGTTTTCTGTAGGGTTAGTCCATGACCGGCCAGTAAAAAGTGATCCTGCAAGAAAGCTCGCGATGCATAGAATGACTATAACTTTTCCGGTAACCAGTTTTACCCTCATTTTCTTGCAGTACTCGTTGTCAAGCTGCCACTGCAACAGAGTTGAGCTCAAATGCCGCGATTCAACAGCAAGCTCCTTTTCCGGCAGCAGCAGCCTACCGTGTGCTGCCTTGTTAAAGCTCTTCATCAAGCAAAATATAAAAGGTAAATTTAGATTGAATTTTGTAAGTCTGTCAAAAATGTTTGGTTCAATATATACTAGGGTTTTATATGCATGGATCATACTACATCTTGGTTAAATGTAGCTTTCCTTTCTTCCTGGTCGTTGAAATCATATATATATATATATATATATATTGTTTTGACTTCAAAATTAACATGTCATGTAAATGGATATGGGAAGTTAAATAAAGTGGGAAACTACTAATATATGAAATTAATGAGCTATTGGAGAGAGAGTTGAGAGCCTTTAGGGAAATTAACCCAAAGGACAACATTGTCTTTTTTGTAGAATTTGAGAAGAAGAGAGCAAATTAAATTTCATGTTAGTTCCAAGCTAGGTTAAAACATTCATCTTGATGAAACTAAAACTTTATGTAAATGTTAAATTTCTTTACTACTATATATACCAATATTTTTGCTAATTCGAACGTCAAAATTCGAACACTGAGGCAAGAATTTTAATCACAAATCCCTTGACTATTATTATACATGATCAGCATATATATGTGATGTTGTATGAATAATGGCATAAAATGATGATGCTACATAATCACAAAAAGCGAGACGACCAGTGAACAAACCTCTTTCGAGTTCATAGCAGTAAACATGTAACAATGAATTAATTATATAAAATCAAAAAAAGGAAAAAAAGATGTAAGAAGAGCCAAGAAAATGATGGTGATAATTCAGAAAATTTGCAGAGCAATATATATATTGTATATGTCATTTGAAATGGCAATATTGTTATATTAATATATATATATATATAAATACATACCTGCTAATCAATGACATGCATGCATGATTGTGGGGATTACTAGAAGTACTGTGTATAGAAATGGAGGATTTTGTGGAATATAATCAGAGATCTGGAATTAATTAATATATTTTGTCTGATCATTTAGTACTTCTTCTTTCTCTGCAGGTTAGATGGATGGTTTTGGGGAGTTGGCAGTTCAATCATGTGGTTTTCATGGCTCAACAAACTGTCTGCTTTTAACAGATAAATGAAATTCTTTTCTGTTGGGTATCCTTGTATGGCATTTACGTGTGTGTATGTGTGTGCTTTTTTGTGTAAATTAATGTGTGCTTGAGAGAAAGAGAGAGAATGAGAGATGAACTATCTTATGTGTGATTGTCTGATGTGAACAATTTTTGTCTCCTATGTCGATAAGGAGTAACGAGTCCGGATCCTTTGCAGTACAACACGAGGAGTACCATGTCGTCACCGCATCCCAAAGAAGGAGAAAACAAGAAACTATGAAAGGAGATTTTAGAAGGATAGGGAGGGACTTGGTAGGAAAGAGAGACATTTTTGCCTAGGTTAATCAAAGGGAGTGGGATAATACGATTTTTAAAAGTTGTAAAATGTTTATATTTTTTTAACGTTGGAAAGGGTTTTAATTAATTTAAAATGTTATACGAATAATACTAAAATATTAAATTACGTATACTATATTTTACAGAAAAATACTTATCTATATATAAATATAAATATTTTTCATAGATAACAATTCGTATGTATAATTTCTTATAGTACTAAAAATTTAGAATATACTTCTAACATAGTAGTATTTTTTATATGTATAATATAAAAAAAGTTTTTATATAGAATATTTTACATAAGCAGTTTTATTCTATGGATTAAAATGTTATATATATTATGCATATGTATGTGTGTGTGTGTATATATATATATATTCTTGGCAAGAAACTCATACACAAATTTGTAAAGTGCAAAAAAATATTTGAACTACAATCCTTTTGCAAATAACCCATTTGAGTTAATGATTTGTTGCAAGGACAAATTCATCACAAAAGACTATTTTATCCTTATTAAAATTTTCATTTTTTATTAAATTATTTTATTAATTTTTTTCTCATCTAATTATTAATTGTACCATTTACCTTAATTTTATTATTAGTATTAATTTGTCATAAAAATGAAAAAAAAAAAATAGACTATAACTACCATTTTCTAAAATTGTTAACTTATTATTAAAACTTTACTATTTATAATAAAACTTATTATGTACGGTTTAAACTCTTTTAATGTGAAAAAAAAAAAAAAAATTCATATAATATATTCATAAAAAATTACTAAATTATTTAAGTAAAAAATACCTATTTTTTCATGCAATATATTCATGAAAAATTAGGAAAATACTTAAATAGTTTTAAAATTTTCTACTTAAGATTTTTATTTATACAATTAATTTCAAAAAATTAAAGGTAAATTTATGCTAATGTAATAGAGAATATGTCATAAAAATAGTATGACTTTTTTTCATAATTTATTTTAATAAAAAAAAAATAGATTAAGTGTTATTCAATAATAAATGACATTATGGTTATTTAATGAAAATAGCCCAGGCATGGACTATTTTGTTACAAAATATGATAGCTAATGGGATATCGTGCATAAAATATACTTTATGGAGGTTTTTTTTACAAATTGAGATTATTTTTTTGCACTTTATTCTGTATAATATATAAAAAAAAAAATGTTTTATATAATTATATATATAACATATAATATTTTTTTAAAAACACTACCACTTATTACCTTGGATCCACTTTTTTTTTGCACGGGTTTTGCGGAAGAGGGGAATGAAAAGTGCTATGGTTAATATAAGAATAAATAATTTTAAAAAAAATATATTAAAAAAATAAAAAGAGAAAGAAATGAAGAGGACTTTTTGAATGAGTAGCCAATTGCAATGGAGACGTGTATTATTAGCTCACCTCCGTTACTTTCTGAGTACACACGTGCATGTATAGAGCACAACGATTTTGATTTTTTTTTTTTTTTTTTTTTAACCTGACAAGAAAATAGCCAGGCAAGAACATAAAACCATGTCAAAAAAAAGAAACACTGACTGTGATGATGCTCTCTTACAAAAGGAGTTGTGGGGTCCAACTTTTATTGTGATGTCTACCATTTTTTCGTGAAAGAGTCGGTACCATTTGCACAATTTTGAGTTCTGAACGAATATCAAAGCACTTAATTTAAAGTCACAAGAGAATGACTAAGATTGAAATACAGAAATTATTCAAAATATATGTACAATATGAGTATTTATTTATTTAGTTTTTCATTTTTTTAGTTGATAATGTAAAAATTTTTTTATCCTTCTCGTAATTTTTATATATTTCCTCATAAGCTATTGCGCATTCCTCAACAATTGCTATAGTATAACGCAGATAAAAAATTTAAGAATTACAAAAAAATAAATAAATAAATAAAAAAAACGCCGGGCTTTTCCATGTAATAAAAAAAATAAAAATATTTGGGATCAATTAATAAAACATTTAAAGATTATCATATTTGATATGGGACCAGTAATTTTTTAATTCGTAAGCATTTATAACCAAACAAAAATTAACAACAACCGAATAATTCATACTTTTCATAATTTAGAGTTCCATGTGCGTTCGAATAGAAGAGAATTTCGAAATATTGAAACAATCGTTTTAGATGGCTTAAATGAACCACGCCATTTGATAACGTCTTACTCTTATTTATAGATATTAAGACCTTACCATATATATACAAGTGATTTTAATCCAACAGCTAAAAAAAATTATATAATTAGTTTTAGAATAATCTAAAAGAATATCTTAAGATAGTTACAAAAATTGCACAAATTTTAAGTGTTCTAAACATCTCAATACAATTCTAGACAAGTGTAAATTTACACAAGACATTGTGAGTATTTTGGGTTATGAGTTTTAGGTGCTTCTCTTTCTCTCTCGTCTTTGTTCCTATTAAAGCATTCTTCATCAAAATTTTATTGAATGTAAATTATATTATAATTTGTCGTTTATATTCAGCAACTTCATTTTTTAAATAATTATACAGGACCATTATTCACTCATTTACAATATCATATGTATATAATCATATTTCCAAACAAATTTTTTACATCCAAACCAAAAAAACAAACAGAAAGTATTTATTTCGTTTCAAATTGAACCCAAATCCAAATCTCTAACAGAATTTGTTTACAAACAAAGCATAAAGGATTAGAAGAACTTTGAAGGCATTGACCAATTAGCCCAATGACAAGTTATTTTGCAAACTTATCATCAATTAGGTCAGTCCAGCCAACTTTTTATGATTGAGAGGTTTTTTTTTTTTTTAATTATTATTTTTTATGTTAACAAGGGCAAAGATGAAATATATCATTACAAATCCTAATTTATACCCAGACTAAAAAAGAATTCATTTCCTCTCTAACGTAGTTTGTTACAATCATATAAATGGAATTTCATTTCAATTTCAAACTAATTACAATTTCTTTTCGAAATCAAAATTCAAAAGAATTTGATTCCAAATAGAGTACAAAATTAGAAGGACTTTGAAAAGGTTATATTATTTTTGTTTTCCAAACTTGCCATTAATAATTTATCATAAATAAAGATTTTGAAATCAAATTTTAGCCCAGGCAAAATTATTTTGCAGTTTGTTATTAATAAGTTATCATCAATAAGCCCCTGGGCTTATTGTGTACCATGCTATTTTTGAGCTTGCTTGTATTAAGCCCCTGCGCTTGCTTCCTGCCTTTGGCAGTAGTTGTTGTCCTACTTGGACTTCTTGTATATTCTTTCCAGATTAATACAAATGCTTACCCTTTAACTAACAATTAAAAAAAAAAAAAAAAAAGTTATCATCAATTGTTATATATATATCTATGTTTTGTGTGGGATCCACAATAAATGATGGCATCCATGAGGTCAGTTTTGATTGGGGAGCAAGATCACACTTATAGCTTATATAGGAAGCTTCATTTTTGAAGCCTATAAATACCATGTATCTGGGGACGACCAAAAAGGTGTATTGAGAATCATTAAGCTTATATATTTTACTCTTGAACTCTATTTCTCTCACTATATAGATAGACATATATGTGTGTGTATGCGCACTATTATACTGCCTATAACATATAATTTATTATACGTTATCAGCACGACGTTCTATCCATTTGAGGTTTGAAGAATAAGCTTTCTCTCCCTCTTTCTATCCCAACTATATATCTATTTTGTGATATTAGTTTTGATAGATTGTTGGGTTAGTTTGCTTTATCGAATAAAATAGTATTTCTAACTTCAAAGGGTAAGGAAAATTTAATTATGGATTATTGTTCATAAAATAAATTGGTTCACTTAAATGATATATGTGCTTACACTATGGTCGATTCTATTACCTTTATTATTTAATAATTTATGACCGGTTTTACAGCCTTTATTATTTAATAATTTATTCCTTATGACTGGTTTTACCACCTTTGTTATTTAAATAATTCATATTACGTTATTATTTCATTTCATGCCATTTATTTATATACTATACTAAATTATATTTTTATATTGTTGTCACATCTAGTTATTCTGAAAATGTCAAATCTAACAAAGTTGGAATTCGTGGCCCTGGATATTTCTGGCAAAAATTATTTATCTTGAATTCTGGATGCTCAGATCCATTTGGATGCCATGGGCCTTGGAGACATTGCAAGATAAAGCAAATGCCATGATTTTTCTCCGGCGCCATATTAGTGAGGAACTGAAAACTGAATACCTCACTGATAGAGATCCACTTTGTTTGTGAAATAATTTGAGAGAAATATATGATCATCAAAAAACAGTCATCCTCCCAAAGGCCAGGGTTGATTGGCTGCAACTGAGGTTGCAAGATTTTAAAACTGTGGCTGAATATAACTCTACTCTATTCAAAATCAGCACTACATTGAAATTATGTGGTGATACTATTACTGATGAACTTTTGCTAGAAAAAACATTCACCACATTTCACGCCTCGAATGTACTCTTGTAACAACAATATCAAGAGCGTAAATTTAAAAAATATTCAGAGTTGATATCATGTTTGCTTGTGGCAGAGCAAAGTAATGAACTTTTATTGAGAAACCACCAGTCCCGTCCAACTGAATCGACACCGATCCCTGAAACATATGTTGCCTCATCACGTAGTCATGGACGCGAACGTGGACGTGGTCGTGGTGGTAGAAATAAATATGGTCATGGTAAAAATAACTACCACAATAATAAATATGGTCATGGTAGAAATCATTCTTATTATTGTGAAGGATATCAATCCTCACATTTTCGCAATCAAAGATCCACACCATATCCTCAAAGGAGAGATCATAATGACATGAAACAGGGAAAAGGGAAGGATGTGGCTCAACCTTCCAAGGCACACGATAAGACTTGTTATCGGTGTAGCATGACAGGGCATTGGCAAAATATTTGTTGTACACATAAGCATTTGGCTGAACTTTACCAAGCCTCAATAAAAGAAAAGGGAAAACAAAAGGAAATGAATTTCTTTGATCATGATGAGCTAGTTGACATCACAAATCTATAAATGAATTTCATTGATCATAATGAGCCAGTTAACATCACAAATTTGGATGTATCATATTTCTTTGAGGACCGTGATGAAAAGATAGACTTTCTGATTGGTGATAGAAATGTCCACACCAATTAATCTTATTTTCTTTTCATATTCTGTCTACTATGTTTTTATTTTCCTTGTATTTTCTTTGTATGAAAGTTTTTATTTTCTAGTTTGTATTAAAGTTTCTTTTGTTATAAAAGTTTCTTTTCTGATAAAGAAATTTGCATGCATAGGAATGGATCTTACTAGTTCCAAAATAAATGGAGAAGATATATGTCTTGCAAATAGTGGAACAACACATACAATCCTTCAAAATCAAAAATATTTTTCTCACTTAACTCTGACAAACGCCAGTGTCAGTACCATATCAGGTCCCACCGACTTGATTGAAGGCTCCGGACGAGCCAACATCATTTTACCACATGGAACAAGATTACAAATCAATGATGCCTTATATTCTACAAGATGTCGGAGAAATCTGTTAAGTTTTAAAGACTTGCGTCATAATGGGTATCATATTGAGACTGCAAATGAAAGAAATGTGGAATATCTCTACATTACTTCCATTACGTTAGGTAAGAAGTTGATATTAGAAAAACTCCCTGTTTTCTCTTTTGGGTTATACAAGACAACCATTAGAACAATTGAGTCAAATGTTGTGATCCATAAAAAATCTTGTGACCCAAAACTTTTTATACTTTGGCATGATCAACTTGGTCACCCGAGGAGTACAATAATGCGTCGAATTATTGAAAATTCACATGGACACCCACTAAAAGTTCAAAAGCTCATCTTACCAAAAAATCATCTATGTACCTCCTGCTCACAAGGTAAGTTGATTATTAAACCATTCCCTTCAAAAGTCATTGTTGAGTCTCCTCCATTTTTATAACGAATTCACGGGGATATATGTGGGCCAATTCATCCACCCTCTGGACCATTTCGTTATTTTATGGTCTTAATTGATGCCTCAACACGATGGTCACATGTTTGTCTGCTTTCTACTCGTAATGTTGCATTTGCTAAAATTCTTGCTCAAATCATCAAATTACGGGCACACTTTCCTGATTACCCAATCAAGATAATCCGTCTTGATAATGCTACTGAATTTTCTTCTCAAGTTTTTGATGATTATTGCATGTCAGTTGGAATTAATGTTGAACATCCTGTTGCACACACTCATACTCAAAATGTTATGGCTGAATCTTTTATTAAAAGATTTCAGCTAATTGGTTATCCTTTGTTTATGCGAACAAAATTACCTGTTTCTGCCTGGGGTTATGCCATATTGCATGCTGCATCATTAGTTCGTATATGACCAACTGTTTTTCATAAGTACTCACCATTGCAACTTGTTTTCGATCAACATCCAAATATCTCCCACATACGAGTTTTTGGTTGTGTTGTATATGTTCCAATTGCACCACCTCAACGCACTAAAATGGGTCCTCAACGTAGGCTTGGAATTTATGTTGGTTTTGATTCTCCATCTATTATTAGATATCTTGAACCTCTGACAGGTGATGTCTTTAAAGCACGATTTGCTGACTGTCATTTTGATGAGACTGTTTTCCCACCATTAAGGGAAGAAAAGGCACAGCAGCAACGTGATCTTACTTGGAATGCCTTGAAATTGTCTCATTTTGATCCTCGCACAAATCAATGTGAACAAGAAGTTCAGAGGATCATTCACTTGCAAAATGTTGCAAATCAATTAACTGATGCATTTACTGATACAAAGAAAGTGATAAAATCACATATACCAGTTGCAAATAAGCCAGCACGAATTACTGTCCCTAAGGGACCTTCTGTCAGTAATGCAGCAAATGCATCTAAAACACGCATGAAGCGTGGCAGACCAGTTGGTGCAAAAGATACTGCTCCTCGTAAGAGGAAATCACAAAGAAAAGTTGGCACTCCTAAAGAGGCCATCAAAAGAGCAACAGATATTATTGATCAATCTGAGACAATAACCTTTGATAAGGCAGAGGCTCTTGACGAGTCTCAGATACCTAAACATGATGAAATAATAAATATTGATGAGGTAAAGGCAACAGATGATGATGTAGCCCTTGATGAGGCACATGCCCTTGATGAGGCAACGGTATCTGAAAATGATGAGATCTCATTAAATTATGAAACGAGATGGAATAGAAATGAAATTATTGTTGACAACATATTCTCATATCTCGTTGCTCTTGATATTAATAATGAGGATCCGAAACCTCAAAATGTCGAAGAATATCGACGAAGAAATGATTGGCCAAAATAGAAAGAAGCGATACAAGCAGAGCTAAATTCATTAACTAAATGTGAAGTATTTAGACCAGTAGTCCAGACACCTAAGGGTGTTAATCCTGTTGGGTACAAATGGGTGTTTGTACGAAAGCATAATGAGAAAAATGAAATCGTGAGATACAAAACCCGACTAGTAGCTCAAGGTTTCTCACAGAGACTTAGTATTGATTATGAGGAAACATATTCTCCTGTGATTGATGCACCCACATTTAGATTCATAATACATTTAGCAGTAGCAGAAAGATTGCATATATATCTAATGGATGTGGTTACAACATATTTATATGGATCACTAGATAGTGATATTTATATGAAAATCCCAGAAGGATTTAAAATGCTTGAAACAAAATCACGTAGTATGTAAGCAATAAAATTACAACGATCCTTATATGGATTGAAACAATCTGGACGAATGTGGTACAATCGCCTTAGCGATTAGTTACTCAAAGAAAGGTATGTGAACAATCATATTTGTCCAAGCATTTATATTAACAAATCAGAATCTGGCTTTGTTATTGTTGCAGTATATGTTAATGATCTGAATCTTGTGGGAACATTGGACGAGATCGATAAGACGGCCAATTATTTAAAGAAAGAATTCGAAATGAAAGATCTCGGAAAGACAAATTTCTGCCTTGGGCTGTAGGTTGAACATTTTTCGAGCAGTATTCTCATCCATCAATCAACATATATAGAAAAGATTCTGAAATGTTTTCATATGGATAAAGCCTATCCATTGAGCTCTCCAATGGTTGTTCGATCACTTGACATCAAGAAAGATCCTTTTTGTCCTCGAGAGATGATGAAGAACTCCTTGGTCCTAAAGTGTCCTATCTCAGTGCGATTGGTACTCTTTTGTATCTTGCAAATTGCACAAGGCCTGAGATAATTTTTCCAGTCAATTTATTAGCACGGTACAGTTCTGCACCAACTCACAGACATTGGCATGGTATTAAACACATATTGCGATATATTCGTGGTACAACTGATATGGGTTTGTTTTATTTGAAGGCACCAAATTCTCCATTAATTGGATATGCAGATGCTGGCTATCTCTCTGACCCACATAAAGCCTATTCACAAACAGGATATGTGTTTACCTGTGGCAGCACAGCTATATCATAGTGATCTATGAAACAGACAATGATTGCCACTTCTTCAAATCATTTTGAGATACTCGCAATTCATGAGGCAAGTAGGGAATGCTTTTGGTTAAGGTCAATGATCCAACATATTCGAACAACATGTGGTCTCTCATCAATAAAAGATAGTTCAACAGTATTATATGAAGATAATACGGCATGCATTGCACAGATGAAAGATGGTATATTAAAAGTGACAGGACTAAGCACATCTCACCAAAATTCTTTTATGCACATGAATTCCAAAAAAGGGGTGATATTGATATTCAGAAGATACGTTCATGTGAAAATCTAGCAGATCTATTCACTATAACGCTTCCAACTACAACATTCAAGAAGCTGGTGCACAACATTGGAATGCGTCAACTATAGGATCTTCATGGTTGATCTAATAAGGGGGAGCAATTGATCGAAGAGGTATTGGCATATTGTACTCTTTATCCTTCGTCCAGGTTTTGTCCCACTGGGTTTTCCTGACAAGGTTTTAATGATGCAGTTTTTAATCTATGCAATACCATTTTTCAGATTCACAAGAATACTGTACTCTTTTTCCTTCGCTAGGGTTTTGTCCCACTGGGTTTTCCTTAGCAAGGTTTTAACAAGGCATATTCTTAGTTTAATATTGTGGACCCCAAGGGGGAGTGTTATATATATCTATGTTTTGTGTGGGATCCACAATAAATGATATCAACCATGAGATCAGTTTTGCTTGGGGAGCAAGATCACACTTATAGCTTATACAGGAAGCTTCATTTTTGAAGCCTATAAATACTATGTATCTGGGGACGACCAAAAAGGTGTACTTAGAATCATTAAGCTTATATATTTTACTCTTGAGCTCTATTTCTCTCACTATATAGATATACATATATATGTGTGTGTGCGCACTATTATATTTCCTATAACATATAATTTATTATATCAATAACTTATACATACATATACTCTTGTGAGAAATAAACTTTCTCTATACCAAGTAAGATCACTATTTGATAAAATAAAATTAAAAAAAAAGGGTAGTTATGAGGAAAAAAAAAAACATATCAATCATATGCAGTTGTCACTATATATGTTTATGTTTGGTGACGATTGGATGTGATTGCTATCTATTTTTAATAATTACTTTTTTTTCCTTTTTTTTTTTTTTTTTTTTTTTTTTTACATCAAATGATCATTATGCATGGTGCGAATGGGAATTATGTGCAGTAATAATCTATGGATAAGATTTGCCTACTCATCGGTGAGTAGGTCATTCCTACTGACCACTAATGTGGTCCAATAACAAATGCATCCGTAATTACAAAATAAAAAAAAAAAGTGATAAATAAAGACAATAACTTCTTTTGAAATAAATTCAGTCAGCATTTCTAATTTTCTTATTTACCACTTTTAAGAAACTATTTTTGTTTTTTTTTTTGTTTTTTTTTTGAAAGGTAAATAAATTTTATAAAACCAAGAGAAATACAAACTGAATAGTTAGCCCAGTGTCACGGGCCTAGAGATTTGGTGTAGCGGCACAGCCCGTGCGGCACCAAGGCGTTGTTTCAGCTCGCGCAAGCACCCTAGTCAACCACCACGACCTGCCCTCCCAATGATACATGCTGACAGGTTTCGGCCTGCCATGGCCTCGCCAGGAGAACGGCTCTAGCTCTCGACCAGTTTGTGCAGGGATGGCCAACTCCCTTCTTCATAGTCAAGTCCACGACTAGCGACAAGCTCCTCGCACTCAACCGAGTCGACCTGCTCTGAAGAGGTATCATCATGTGCTCCTGCACGCCCCTTCTCTGGAACCATTCCCAGTCAAACTTTGCTCTTTGCCAACTAGCATGCGTGTCTTTCATCCTCCAAGCGTCTTAGGAATCAGTTCGTGACACTCTCCCCCACCCAAATCCTGCGATGCCCTCGTCGCAGTGCGACGTTTCACTACTGCGTCCACTTCCTTCCAAAGTTTGCCTCCAAGCGGTATGCTCGCCTTCCCACCATCACTACCTTATACAGCTCCCTGCACTACACTCGCTCAATGATAGGCCTCGGACGAAGGGGACGTCCACTCCTCAAGGACGTGACTCTTCTCCGTCATGCCGCCTCCGCGACATCCCGAGCAAGCAAAAGCCTCTTGCCGACTTGATGCTCGCCCTTCACCATGGTTTGCATCACCCAAGGACTAAGCACAAACTTTGGTGTGCGCGGCCCTCCGGCCCTCCAGTGCGCAACTTCAACGGACACCTCTTCCTGGGGAAATGGAGGCTCTCCCCCCAACTGCATTGATTCCACCTTATCGACGCAACTTCAGTGCACCGTCTTCATTCTCTGACCCCTCCCGGACCGACAAGGGGGCACCCACCGTGCTTTACCCCAAGTCCTGCTTTGATATGATTTGTCACGGGCCTAGAAATTTGGCGCAGTGGCACGGCCCGTGTGGCACCAAGGAGTTGCTTCAGCTCGCGCAAGCACCCTGGTCAGCCACACGACTTGCCCTCCCAAGGATACATGTTGACTGGTTTCGGCCTGCCATGGCCTCGTCAGGGGAACGGCTCCAGCTCCCGACTAGTTTGTGCAGGGATGGCGAACTCCCTTCTTCATAGTCAAGTCCACGACTAGCGACAAGCTCCTCGCACTCAACCGAGTCGACCTGCCTGAACTCTGAAGAGGTACCATCATGTGCTCTTGCACGCCCCTTCCCTTCCCTGGAACCATTCCCAATCAAACTATGCTCTTTGCCAATCAGCATGCGTGTCTTCCATCCTCCAAGTGTCTTAGGAATCACACCAGGCTAATTAAACATTACAAGCCCAAAAGTATAAGGCACACCACAGAGGATAACCTACTCCACCGGTGAGGAAGCAAGTTTTGTCAATAATCTATATCCAACTATCATCATATTTGATGTGGGTAAATTTCATGCTCAATTGTGAGTAAGAGATTATTACCTTATATATATATATACTAGTAAAAGGCATGTGCGATGCACGTGATGAATGTTTTGTAACTTATCGAATTTTTCTTTTTGTATATTTTTTAATTATTTTATAAAAATTATTTTATTTTATTTATATATATCCTTATCTAATTAGATTTTCTTTTATTAAAAAACTTATAATAAATAGATAAATACATAGGTTATATGTGATAGATAACTATTTTAAAATTAATTAATAAATTTTTTTATATTAAAAAATAAATACTGAAATGCTAAAATCTTTACACTTTTATACTTTATTTATATATATCATTATATTATTATATATTTTCTTTAAATATATCATTTTTTAATGTGATAGAGTTTTATAGAAAATAAAATAGATAATTTGTGGTAGAGTTTTATAAAATAATTTGTTATTTGTGGTAGGGTTTAATAGAAATTATTTTATTTTCTTTAAATATATCCATATATAGCTTGTTTTTATTTTCTTTCATTAAAAAAACTCATACTAAAAGGTAATTTGAGGTAGAGTTTAAGAAAAATTATTTTATTTTTATATCTATTATTAAATATTTTTTATATTAATAATTCTTCTCTAGTTATTATATTTTCTTTTATTAAAAAACTCATAATAAATACATAAATAGGTAATTTGTATTAGAGTTTTATATAATTAAAAAAATATTTTATTTTCTTTAAATATATCGTTGTCTAATTTGATTTCCTTCATTAAAAAAATCATAATAAATAGATAAAAATAGGTTATATGTAATAGAGTTTTAATGAAAATAAAATAGATAATTTGTGTTACAGTTTTATAGAAATTATTTAATTTTTTGAAAATCTAATTATAATAAATAAATAAATAGGTAATTTGTGTTATAGTTTAATAGAAACTCTTTAAAAAACTTTTTTTTATATCAATTAATAAATATTTTTTATATTAATAATGTTTGTCTAATTAGATTTCCTTTTTATTAAAAAAAACTCATAATAAATAGATAAATATGTAATTTGTGTTAGAATTTTATAGAAACTCTTTAAATATATCATTGTCTAATGTGATAGAGTTTTATTGAAAATAAAATATTTTTTAAATTAATAATTCTAGTCTAAATAGATTTTGGTTTATTAAAAAACTTATAATAAATAAATAAATAGGTAATTTGTTTTAGAGTTTAATACAAACAGCACTTTTTATATCAATTAATAAATATTTTTTATATTAATAATTCTGAATGAATATTTTTTATATTAATAATTCTTGTCTAATTAAATTTCATTTTATTAAAAAACTCATAATAAAAAGATAAATAGGTAATTTGTATTAGAGTTTTATAGAAACTCTTTTAAAACCATTTTTTAGATCAATTAATAAATAATTTTTTATATTAATAGTACTTGTCTAATTAGATTTTCTTTTATTAAAAAACACTTAATAAATATATAAATAGGTAATTTGTGTTAGAATTTTATAGAAACCCTTTAAATATTATATCTTTGTCTAATGTGGTAGTGTTTTATTGAAAATAAAATATGTAATTTGTGATAGAGTTTTATATAAAATATTTTATTTATTTTTAAATATATCCTTCTCTAATTAGATTTAATTTTATTAAGAAATTAATAATAAAAGTTAATTTGTGGTAGAGTTTTAGAAAAGTTATTTTAAAATATATCAATTAATAAATATTTTTTATATTTATAATTTTTGTCTAAATAGATTTTATTTTATTCAAAAATTCATAATAATAAATAGATAAATAGGTTAATTTAAATTTTATTAGACAGATTTTAGAGTTTGATAAAAGTTTTTTTTTTTTTTTTTTCTAAAAAGACTCTTTGCATATCAATTAATAAATATTTTTTTTATATAAATAGATACTTAAATATTGAAACTCTTTGCACATTTAATAATAGTATAGCTAAAAACTTTTTTTATATCAATTAATAAATATTTTATATATATAAATAAATAAATACTGAAACACCTTGGCAGAGCTTCTATATTTAATGTGAAAATTAGATTTTCTTTTATTAAAAAATTATAATAATAAATAGGTTAATTTGAATTTTATTAGGTAGATTTTAGAGTTTTATAGAGTTTATATATATATAAACTCTTTTTATACCAATTAATAAATATTTTTTTATATAAATAAATAAATATTGAAATACAAAAACTCTTTGCACATGTAATAAATATTTTTTAAATAAATAAATAAATAATGAAACTTTAAATTCATAATAATAAACAGATAAATAGGTTAATTTTAATTTTAGTAGGTAGATTTTAGAGTTTTATAGAGTTTTTTTTTTTTTTTTTTTTCTTCTGTTTATTTTTTTTTTATTTGTAAAAACTCTTTTCATATCAATTAATAAATATTTTTTACATAAACATATAAATACTGAAATACTGAAACTTTTTGCACATTTAATACTTTCTTTTCTTTAAATATATTCTTATCTAATTAGATTTAATTTTATTAAGAAACTCATAATAAAAGTTAATTTGTGGTATTTTAGAAAATTTATTATATTTTATATATCAATTAATAAATATTTTATATATTAATAATTCTAGTCTAATTAGATTTTATTTTATTAAAAAATTCATAATAATAAAATGATAAATAGGTTAATTTAAATTTTATTAGATAGAGTTTGGAGTTTGATAGAGTTTTTTTTTTTTTTTTTTTTTTTTTTTTTTGAGAAAAAGACTTTTCATATCAATTAATAAATATATTTTAATATAAATAGATACTTAAATACTGAAACTCTTTAAACATTTAATAGTAGTATAGATAAAATCTCTTTTTATATCAATTAATAAATATATTTTTATACAAATAAATAAATACTGAAATACTTTGGTAGAGTTTCTGTATTTTACTCTGAAAATTAGATTTTCTTTTATCAAAAAATTGTAATATGTAATACGTGTTAGAGTGTTAAATATTTTTAAAACTATTTTTATATGAATTAATAAATATTTTTATATTTTAATAATTCCTATCTAATTAGCTTAACTTTTATTAAAAAAACTCATAATAAAAGGTAATATGTGGTAGAGTTTTAGAAGAATTATTTTATTTTTTATATCAATTAAAAAATATTTTTTGTATTAATAATTCTTGTCTTGTTAGATTTTCTTTTATTAAATAACTTATAATAAATAAATAAATAGGTAATTTGTGTTAGAGTTTAATATAAACTCTTTTTATATCAATTAATAAATATTTGTCTATTTTAATAATTCTTGTCTAATTAGGTTTCCATTTATTAAAAAAACTCATAATAAATAGATAAATAGGTAATTTGTGTTAGAGTTTTATAGAAACTCTTTAAATATATCTTTGTTGATAGAGTTTTACTGAAAATAAAATAGGTAATTTATAATAGAGTTTTATAAAAATTATTTTATTTTCTTTAAATATATCCTTGTCTAATTAGATTTAATTTTATTAAAAAAACTCATAATAAAAGCTAATTTGTGGTAGAGTTTTATAAAAATTATTTTATTTTATATATCAATTAATAAGTATTTTTATATTAATAATTTTTGTCTAATTAGATTTTCTTTTATTAAAAAATTCATAATAATAAATAGATAAATAGGTTAGTTTAAATTTTATGATGTAGATTTTATTTTAATGAATAAATAAATACTGAAACTCTTTGCACAATGGCCGAGAAAGTAGTACTACACTTGATTTTAGCCAAAAGACCAAGAAAGATTAGCCAAAAGGCCGACCCAAAAAAATTTGCATATCTCCAAATTTGAGATTGTCATCAATTGCCGTTGAGAGTTCAATTTGTTTTTTAAAAAATCGATCAACAATGTCAATTAAGATGACTTTGCTCTAAACAAATTTACCACTTTTTTTCCTAGTTAACACCTTTACAAAGTTTAGTCTTGAATCAAACTAAATGTTGAAACATGTTTATTTAGTTTTAAATCTATAAATTTTTCTATTCATATGTTAGGATTCAAGGATATAGGTTGACAAATTTTTTTCTAAAACATCTTGGTGTGCTGAAAAAAAAAAAAAAAAAAAAAAAAAAAAACAGCTAGGACTAATCATATGAAATTTGCGAATTCTCTTATTTGTCTTTCTAATTTGAAAATTTATGAGCATACATGATTATTGCTATAATTCCTTTAATTTGAATTGCTTTTATTATATGGATAAAGTATAGAAACACCCTCTGAGATTTGCCAAAAGGACAGCCAGATGAAAGTTTGCCTATTTTGTGACAATAACATCCCCTTGTGAAATTTGCCATCCAAACAGAGCCTTAAAACATGTAAAAAGTCCATTTTACTTTACTATTTTATTAATTTTAATTATAAAATATCAAAATATTTAAATGACCAAATTACTCTCAGCACCCAATCCTACAATCCACAACCATACAACCAGATTCTGGCTCCACCACTATACCAAAATCCACAATCACCACCATCCCCACCCCCAAACCACCGCTACCATCTCCACCCAACAACCATTCGGCAAAGCCATCACCGTCTAATTTTTCCTCTCTGGCTGTCTTTGCTCGCCGGCCGCCATCATCCTCAAAGCCATCGCCGCCGGATTTTTCCTCTCTGGCCGTCCTTGCTCGCCAGCCGCCATCATCCAAAGTCAAGCTCACCGTCGCCATCATCCACGGTTGAGCCATCACATCACCATCTTTAGCCTTGCACATCACCAAGCTAGTCGCCGCCTCCATCACAGCTGACATCATTAAAGCTGAATCTTTTTGCCGTCACCCTCATCTTAGCCGCCGCCGATTCATCCACAGCCAAACCAGTCCGTCTCCACCACCCGAGTTCTCTTTACTTGTCGGTGCTGCGCCGCGAACCGTCCTTATCAGCACCGCCCGTCCATCGCTTTTCCGCGTTCTCTGTCACGAACCAGCCCGTTGCCATCATCTCTACCATCGCCCATCACGGCCGAGCCTATCATTGGCCGAACCATCACCGCACTTATCTCATCGGTGACTATGGGGTTCTATGGGTTAATGGAATCGAAGGCAGGCAGCGAATCTAGAGTCGCCGACAGTGGAGGAGAGGCGGCTCGCCATCGTCATCGCCGCCGCCTTATGTGTGTGTGTGTATATATATATATATATGTATCTATATATACATATATGTGTGGGTGTGTGTTTATATATATGTGTGACAATATGTGTGTGGGTGTATGTGTGTGTTTATGTTGGGGGCGGAGGAAGAGAAAACAGAAAGGAGAGGAGAGAAGGAAAGATATGGTTATGGGTAGAAAGGTCATTTCAGCATTTAAACTGGTCAATATAAAAGTCAAAGGGTAAAAATATCAATTTATTATCATTGAGGTATCTTTGGTAGCTATATCAAATTTGAGGGGGTGTCATTGTCCCAAAATAGGCAAATTTTCCTCTAGATGTCCTTTTGGTAAACCTCAGTGGGTGTTGCTGTACTTTACCTTTATTATATTGACTTTATAGTAATTATTGTGAAAGTATTAATTAATCTCAAAGTTCTTCTATTTATTATGTTTATTGTGGAGAAAATCTACAATACTCAAGGGCATTTACATGTGGTACCCCCGCTCATTGTACAGTCATGAAAATTATTAATTTGTCTTGATACACGATAAATGAACCGTTTTTAAGAAAAAAAAATGTGACAGTGCATGAGCGAGAATTACAAAACTCTTATATAGGGGATTTTCTTGCAATTAACTTATAGTTGAGAGGGGTTTAACGCAATTAACCCTAAATTTTATTGATGTTTAAGACCATTCCCTCAAATCACTTTGTCTTTGTGTTGTGTATATTTGTCTGTTTATTATATTATTATATAGAGGGGGGTCCACAGTGAAAAGAACTTGGAGTTGATATTGTTCATTAATTAGGAAAATGATCCTTCAACCGAAATATCTGGTCGATTACTTTAGTAGAAACGATGTGGCCCTGTCTAGCTAGACTATTTCCCTCTCTCTTTCTCTCTCCTCTTTTTCTTTTTCTCATTCTATTTCTCTCTCTCTAATGTCTCACTCATCCTAAAGAAGCAAGAAGTGGTGAACGATCCAACTAGTTCGTCCACGCTTATTGGGTACTGTAGTTCAATTCAGTAATATATGAAATATTTGGTTGGTGCTGCCGGCCATCGGAGAGTTCAATTTGGGTCTCCTCTCTCTCTTAAGTTTCTTTCTCTTTTTCACAAGATAAAGACCCATTTTATCTTACAAAGCAAAGAAGGGTAAAGTATAATCGAAGAGGGAAACATGCAAGAAGTGGTGAACAGTGGATCCGAGAAAAGCGAAAGGAATCGAAGAGGTAAAAATGCAAGTGTTGCGGGAGCTGGATCCGAGCAAGAATAGTTGCCCTAGTAGTGAACGATTCAACTAGTTTGTCGGCACCAACGAGTACGGGTTATGTAATTTGTAGAAGTCGTTGGAACAAAGGAGGGTCGCTAGTTAGGTAGCTGATGAAAACAAGGACGGGTTGTTGGCTTGAGATTCAACCAAGTATATGTATTGTGTGAAAAGAGAAGATCATTTTAATTGATAAGAAGTAAAGATTGGAGCTAGTAGATGAAATATTGAAAAGAGAATAAAACAGAAGGAATACTACACTTAGGTTATGTTTGGTATAGTGGAAAATGAAAGAAATAATAACATTAGTTATGAGAGAAAAGAAATGAAAGAAAATGAAAGGATAATGATAGTCTCTTATCGTATTTGGTTGATTAATGAAAAAAAAAAAAAGAAATGATAATAATCATGTTTATGAAAGAAAGAAAAAGAAACTATTTTAATTGAGTTACTAATATACCATTTACATTTTAAAGGACAAATTTATAGATTTACTCCATCCCACCAAAACCTTTCATTCCCTTTCTTTTCCTTTCCTTCCCATCTCTTATACCAAATACAATTTTTTATTCCCCTTTATTACCTCTCTATTTTTTCTTTTCCTCCCATTTCCAATCTACCAAGGCCTCAGAATTTTCGGACAACCAGCATACATGGACTACAACCCACCTTTGTATATTCATATATACAATGACTTGTCTTCCGATTTTCAAAGTCCCCTTTACTGTTCTAACATTGACAACATTTTTTTTCTTCTCAATAATGAGGACTTTTTTTACTCTTCTAACTAGGACTCTGCACATACAACTACCAAACCATGGTCTGATGTAACAACGCATGATTTATTCAACATTTAGCCTACAAAGTCCTCTTTACTGTTCTAACATTGACAACTCAAACAGGGACTTTGACCTTCTAAATTTGCACTAATCAATAACAGCCATCTTTCATCGTAGACTTTTTATTTTTCATTTCAAATGGCATTAGACATTTTAACACGGGTCCGGTGTTTACATGGAGATTGCCGGACAGATATGGGTTTTGCCGAGGCTTAAGAGCTCATCGGATTGAGCTTAGTCGTGGTTGCTTCGAGCTACACGGTTGGGTCAGTTGAAATTAGGTCGGTGTTGCTGTGCTATGGTTTTGATCTCCCTGAACTTCCTCTCTCGTCTTCGTTTAAGCTTTTCCGGTTGTTAATGGAGCATACACTGTTGGTGTATATATATGTATACATATTCAGGCCATCGACACCACAAATTCAAACTTGTTTCACCGCCGAACACTTTGCCGTCGCCGTCAGACCGCCGTCCGCCATTCTGTTCATCCATGCTAATTCGCTGCGAATTCTGTTATTTTTATTCTTGTTCGCCGGTTCTGTCCATCCGCGCTTCGAGACTGGCGAGGGCGGGCGACGGTCGGGGCCTGACAAGATTGTGTTGATGCATTAGGTGTTATGGGTTTGTTGATACGAGGGTACCGTTGTCCTTCTGTGTTTGGGTGGTGATATATAGGGAGAGGAGAGAGAAATTTTTTCAAAACTTGACAATTAGACTGCCACGCAATAAGCCACAGCCACGTAGATTCTACCTAGAACACCGGTCTAAATTGTCTGCCTGACTATGACGACTCTTATTAATTATTGCCAAAGTCCTTCCGGTCCTCCTCACTCCTCAGCCCATTCCAATCCCTTCTACTTCTAGAGAGAGAAGATATAGAGAGAGATGGATGCAGGTGAACAGAATGAGATTGTCATAGCTGGCGGTGGGATTTGTGGCCTCGCCACCGCACTTGCCCTTCACAGGTTCACTTTCTCTCTCTCTTATCTTCTTCTTTACATTGATTGTCTACTTGGCTTTAGTTTCCTTTTATAGTTTATAGTAAGAAGGGTAAATCTGTAAATGCATACTATGCCAACATTTCTCTCTTATTTGAAAATTTAAAAGTTACCCTACATATTTAATCTCCTATTAGTCCTATATATGCATGGCATGATTTTTAATTAAAAAAAAATTCTGTTATAGCAATTTATAACTTTAGAATACCAATTTTATCCTTGTAATACCAATTTTATTTTTATTTTTATTTTTATTTTTCATAAAGGCGTTTTAAATAACTTAAGAATAAAATAATAATGACAAGTTGAGTAATAGTTTAATTAATTACATTGAACTCCTTTGAGATTTATCATAACGATAATTGTCCTATATATATATATATATTTTTTTTTAATTTAAAAAATTACACTTAAGTTGTCAAAAATTGGTATTACAGAATTTCAAAATTTTGACATCCAAAAAAAATCACGGTTAACAGATGGTAAAATCTGCTACAAGATTATGTTTAATAGAAGAACTCAAGTTAATTTTTAAGTAAGAGCAGAGGTGTATGGCAAAACTCAAAAGACAAAATTTTTGAGTTTTTGAGAAAATTTTTGTATTATTAATTTTTGTATTATTGCTCTTTGAGAAAAGATTAGGGTAATTTTTTAAACAACTTGTAATTTGGATAACTTTAGAGGTATATTTCTCTAGGTGTAATTTTACCTGATTCATTAAAATGAACATAGAGGGCCTAAATTTGAAGTATCTTAATCCTTTCTGTTCCTCACCTATGATGTGCAGTACAATACGTTACATCACATATGTAATACCAAATATGTAATATTCAATCGAAACATGTTTACATCTACCATTAAAATTGTTATATTGTAGAAGAACGGGAAAGGATCTATCCATATTTGAGTGTAATTGGTTAAGTATGTACTACATGATGAATTTGCAGGAAGGGTATTAGGAGCGTGGTTTTGGAGAGATCAGAGACCTTGCGTGCAACAGGGGCAGCCATTGTCATTTTTCCTAATGGATGGCGTGCTCTCGATCAGCTCGGTGTGGGCTCTAAGCTCAGAGAAACAGCTCTTCTTTTTCATGGGTATGCCTCTAATCTCTCTCTCTCTCTCTCTCTATAATATACATATATATATATATATATATATATATATATATATATATATCTATATATAAGTATGCACACACACATTATGTTCATACATTTGCTTATCCTAGCATATACTTTTGTATTTCTCTAAGCCCCAGTTTTGTGCATAGGATACGAGATACATGGCAAGAGAAGGGTAAGCAACGCGAAACACCATTTGGGTAAGTTCATAAACTTTGCGTTCTAATTTAAATCCAAGAACTACACATATATACACAAACACGTATACATATAAACTCCAATAATATAATTATGACGGAAAATATATACAAAGACAAGAAGTTAAAGAACATGGAACACAATTAGGAAACCAAAAAAAAATAGTGAAGAAGAAGAAATGAATTAGATACTTCCCATCAATGAAATAAAATTTTAAACTTTGATAGGAGTGGCGAAGCTCGTTGCTTGAAACGGAGTGACCTCATCCAGACCTTAGCAGATGCATTGCCAGTTGGTACAATACACTTTGGATGCCAAGTAGTCTCTGTAAAATTGGACCCTCTGACTTCTTATCCAATTCTTCAACTTCACGATGGGAGTTCTGTTATGGCCAAGGTATTGTTGCTCATCTCAATTTCACAATTTAACCTAATTACATTATTTTAGGATCAAATTACGTGAACTTAAATTAGAGAAATACACTAATCAGTTCTTAAACTCAAATGAAATGAAAGTGTCATTTTCATTTGGTCATAATACTAAGATTATGTTTTACTCACCATATCACAGGTTTTGATTGGATGTGATGGAGCCAGGTCAGTGGTTGCGGATTTCCTTGGGCTAAAGCCTGCAAAAATTTTCACTGTATGGGAGGTGAGAGGTTTCACACATTATCCAAATGGTCACTCATTTACCCATGAGTTCGTCCGAATGAGGAGAGGGAACATCTTAGTGGGGATAGTTCCAATTAATGACGAGACAGTCTTCTGGTTCGTAGTTCTGCAATTGAATTCTATGGGTAAACTCTAGACTACGCAGATTTACATGTTTTTATGTTTATATTGTTAGAATTTGTGAATGAAATTTATCTGATCAGAATACGCGAAAGGCATCCTTTAAGGTAGTGTCTGTTGGAAAATACAACACCACCATATTGTGTCTTCACTGAAGACATGTTTATACAACAACGTGAATGTCATCTGTGACAACGTGGTGAATATCCTGATGTGAAAGGGTGTTATGTTGTTGTATGCAGAGTCCTGTATATCATTCACATCCATTGATGTATAA
This sequence comes from Cornus florida, assembly GCF_030987335.1. NCBI lineage: Eukaryota > Viridiplantae > Streptophyta > Magnoliopsida > Cornales > Cornaceae > Cornus > Cornus florida. The sequence goes on along the minus strand of NW_026775579.1, from coordinate 53,271,132 downwards.
TCAATGTTTGTACATCAATATACGGTATAAACCAAGAGGTGTGGTAGTTATAGACCGAACAGACGTCTTGTATGACTAAATGTCACGTTGTTAGACTGATAATGAAAATGTGCTATGAATGGAACATGTCCAAAAGACACCAGTCTCTCTATAAATACCCAGACTCTTATCACTTCAATTAGTTAATTTTTCCATTCTCTCTCTCTCTCTCTCTCAACTTGAACCCAATTTAAGCGTGTGTGGATTCAAGCCATATGGCCAAATGGTTCGAACAACTAGACCAAACATCTATAGCAATGAACCGTATTACAATTGGTCCAAGCCAAATGATTTGGATCGAACCCAATTCATTTTTTTTATGTAGGAGAGATTCATTTTTGAGTCAGAGAGAATATTACACAGAAAAGGTTCGTCGTATCCTGAAAGACAAGCGCTATTGAGTCCGTCAGCACCATGCAGAGCATAAATTGTCTTAAAAACATAGTATCTAATACTAGCTTCGGTTCAGGTTTTTTATTTAGTAATTATTATTTTATTGTTCTAATTTGAATGTTTAATTAAATATCGAGTTGCATATTTAATTAATTATTTTAACACATATTATTAATTATTTCATAATATAAGGTTATTTATATCTTAAATGTCAAACAAAACTTATATTTTCCGAGGTATATATATATTTTCCTTTGTAAGTAACATGGTTGGCATTTTGGAGCAATTACTCAAAAGAATGGAAACAAAAAAAAAAAAAGGCTCATTTTTCTGAAATCAATAACAGATGCAAAAGTTTGGGGGGATGCAGAGCTCATGAGACAATCAACTTTGGAATCATTAACTGGTTTCCCAGCAGAATTAAGAGAATTGGTAAAAAACAGTGACCTGAAAACACTGTCTCTCACACACTTATGGTATCGTGCACCATGGGACGTACTACTTGCAAGGTCTCGTAAAGGAACAGTGACAGTAGCCGGCGATGCCATGCATGTAATGGGCCCATTCCTGGGACAGGGTGGCTCTGCAGCTTTAGAAGATGCAGTTGTGCTTGCTAGATGCATGGCAGCGAAGATGAGTGTGGTTTATCCGATGATCAAAAGTGAGAGGAGGCGGATTATGGTCCACCAAGTTGGAGAAGCAATGGATAAATATCTGAAAGAAAGAAGAAAGAGAGTGGTGCAATTGTCAACACAGAGTTACCTTATTGGTACGCTATTGGAAACATCATCACTGCTGATAAAATATGCTTGTCTCGTCTTCATGGCTATTTTCTTTAGTAACGGAATCTATCATACCAGATATGACTGTGGACGCCTTTGATGCACACACTTTAATTTGAATACATTGTTATTTTTATTTTGTTGTAGTAACTTATTTGCCTCAGGCAGTCAACTTTAAAGACAAAAATTATTCAAAATATTAAAAAGATAATACACTAGGAGTATTTATTTATTTACTTTTTCATTTTTAGTTGAGAATGTAATTTTTTTTTTTTTTGAGATTATATATTTCCACACAAGGTATTGTGTATTCTTCAACAATTGCTATAATATAATGCATTGCTATAATATTATGCAGATTAAAGATTTAAAGAATTACCATATGCTCGGACGAGTCAATAGTTTTTCATATAATCAAAAATTTGAAAATCTTTGGGATCTTTCAATACAACATCATGAAAAGTATACAGAGTAATAAAATTTTCATGTTTGATATGGACAGTGCAGCTATCTCATATACATAAATACCCTCTCATGTTTTCATGTTTAGTTTTCAGTAATTTTTAATTCGTAATCATTGATAACAAAGCAAAAGCTAACAATAATTGGAGGTAATTCATATCTTAGGATTTGAATTCTGTGCGAGAGTAGAAGAGAATATCGAAATATTTAAATAAGCGTTTTACATTACTCAAATGAAGCACGCCATTCGATAAGATCTTACTCATAACAAACATCGTTCGAAGATTTGGAAGACTGAAACAGTTTAGACTATTTATAGATATTAGGAATACTGCTTACTAAAAAAAAAAAAATAATAATAATAATAATAATAATAATAATAATAATAATAATAAAAATTAGGATTAATTTTACAGACACTCCCTCAGGTTTGACTAAATATCACCTTAAAACATCTTTCAAAAATTACTATCATTTAGGCCCAATTTATTTTTTTCGTCAGTAACGCTGTTAAAAACATGCCAAAAGATAATTTTACTCTCATTTTTTAAATTCATTTTAAACCAAAATATTAACAAACTTAAAAAGACAAAACTGCCCATTAGTTTCCCGCTAAAATATATGCATATGGAGTAAGCTTGGTGGTCTTCAAACAAAGATGGCAAGCAGCAGCAAATCGGACGACAGTGGCGACGAGCAAACTGGTCCGGTGAAGAATATCGACTAGTCCAACGAAGACCAGCCACAATTCCGACAAGATTTTATCTGAAACAACCATTCCAACAAATAAACCAAAATCAACTTCGACACCGTCAGAACCATAGTCGACGGGTCCTACCACCCCCACACCGGCGCGGCTACGATCATCCCAACTCGCACAGTCTGGTTTATGTAAAATGTTACTAGTTGATATCACACATAAAAAAAATATTTCCATTTATTCATCAAATTCCAAAATCTCTCTCAACCAACAATCACCACTGCGACCACCACCATCCCCACTCTACAACCAGCAGTGGCATCGCCACCACCATCCCTTCTCCAAAACCACCACTACCATCATTCTTCTATCACAAATCATACACATATAAATACACAAACACACCCAAATACAAAGCATTCTCAATTTCTCACCCCCACCTTGCAATCAACGACAGTATAGATATATAATTTGTTCATACCCAGATTCTCTTTCTTTATATACCATGGAAGATCACCGGGGACTGGAAATTAGCTCACTCTCCCCTCCTCCAGCAATCTAAAGATTCTAAGCAGAACAATTCCTTCGCCCCTCCTAGGCTGACTCCACTACCACCAAACCTTCCTACAACTCAACTATATTTTTTCCCCAATTTTTGTCCAAGAAATCCCTTATAGTGCAATTTCTCAAAATTTGGCTCTCTATTTCTTCATCGATGGAGAAACAATTTCAAACAGCTACAATCTCTTCTCTAACGCCATCGCCATAATTAGACCTCAGGTATCAGATCCTTGACGGTGACGCCTTCACCTTATTCTCTCCTCGTGACGATGTGCCTCTTCGTCTGATCACCATAACCTCTCCTCTAGCTGTAGTTCTGGTCTTGAATTAAAGCATTTCCAAGAAAATCCGAAAAAAAAATAATTGATATATTCATGTACATTGTGTCCATGGATGCGAATATTGTGTATATACATAGAGTATTGAAAATAGATTCCAAAAAATAAAAAACCGGAAAAAGAAAATGATATACATGTAATTGTGTCTATATATGTGAATATTTACATATATATATATACACACACACGCACACAGTATAGAAAATAGATCAGAGAATTAACAATCTTTGAATGAAATAACTTGAAAATTATAAAATTTCCTTGAAACAAAAAAAGAATTCAACAATCAGATCGCTAATCTTTAGATTGATGATATAGAAATATTAGATACAGTAATCAAATAGCAAAACAAATAGTTAAAAAAAAAATTATATTTTTTTACAATAGCTTTTTTCATATATATATTCATAAAACACACACATATATATATACACACACACAATTGTAAATTTACAAAATATCTAGGGATAGTTTAGTCTTTTAATCTAATTTTTTTTAGGTTAAATAGTTTTGATAAAGTCAAAGGGTATTTAAATCATTTTAAATGGTGTCAAAGTTTTGGAGGTAACGGTTGGGGTGTGAGTGAAAGGCTGAACAAACGTTTGTAATTTGAGTGATAGTAATTTTCGAAAGATGTTTCAAGCTGATATTTGGCCAAACCTAAAGGGGTGTCAGTCAAATTAACCCAAAAAATTATAGATTAGTTTTAGAATAATCTAAAAGAATATCTTAAGATAGTTACAAAAATTATACAAATTTTAATTGTTCTAAGCATCTCAATACAATTCTAGACAAGTGTAAACTTAGGCAAGACATAGTACTTTCCATTCTTAGTTTTAGGTGCTTCTCTTTCTCTCTTGTTTTTTTGTTCGCATTAAAGCATTCTTCATCATAGTTTTATTGAATGCAAATTATACTATAATTTGTCGTTTATATTCGTCATCTTCATTTTTTTAATAATTATATGGGGCATTATTGACTCATTGTACAATCTCATATTTATATAATCATATTTCCAAACAAATATTTTACATCCAAACCAAAAGAAAAAGACCAATTAGCCCAATGACAAAGTTGTTTTGCAAACTTATCATCAATTAGGTCAGTCTTGGCAACTTTTTATGATCCAGAATTTTTTTTTTTTTTTTTATTTTTATTTTTATTTTTTGTTCACATTAAAAGCATTCCTCATCGTTCAGTGAATACACTTCACATAGGCTCAAACTCTTAACTTGCTTTTAAAAAGTAAGAGTCTAATTTTGCTAGGCCTGGCCTAATAGTACATCATTGATTCATTATTTTTTTTTTTATAAAGAAATTATTTATTATTTTAACAGGGGCAAAGATGAAATATTTCATTACAAATCCTAATTTATACCCAAACTAAAAAAGAATTCATTTCCTCGCAAACGCATTTTGTTACAAACATATAATTGGAATTTTGTGATACCACTCGACTCCGAGACATGGGTTGATCAGGCCCAAGTCTAAACCCGAGAGAATATCAAACAATTAAAGTATTTAAACAAACACATAATACAAAATAAAATAAAGAATAAAGAATAAAGCTAAAAGAAAACTAATTAATAAATCATCATTAATTAATCCAATAATAAACCTTTAATAACAAAATCTTCTTATACCAGTAACTAATTAAAATTACAACTTGAAAATTCATCATGTGGACCCCTAATCCAAAATCCAACTGAAATAAAATAATATCTGAGTAAAACAATAATAAGGAAATCCTACGTTAAGACGGAGGAGTGAATAAATCGTCTCTACTCAGCACGAACAATCCCAAAGCCTGGAACTGACGAACATCTGAAAAATAATGATGGGTCAGGCGCACAAACAAGTTCTAATCTAATACATCCCAAACAGAGACTCAAAACTCATATACATCCTAGTCAATCCAACAATAACTACATAGTCCGTAAATATTTAGATACACACTAAAGGAATCTCACTAGACTATAGGGTTGTCTCAATCTGAATAATAGGCAACATACAAAATGCACATATAGTGGGCATGGGTACCTAGACCTATCAGGGTACATAATTACACTATATCTAACTACACATCCCTGCCAATATACGCACCTGCAATATACGCACCTTAACTATGATCCTGAGACTTAAGCTCATATCATGTCATATAACTATATATATATATATATATATATATATATATATATAATCCGTCATATCCAAATATAAAATAAATATCCGGTATGTCATCCAACTGATTCAGTTGACCTGACATGAAAATATGTAGGATTTAACATTTTAGTTAATCCATTCCGTTATACAAGAATATGTAGGATTTAATGTTTTTAGTTAATTCGTCCCTAATATACCACCATCCCATATTGGTGCATACAATGCATACAATCCATAAATGATGTTACAGTTATAATATCACATCAAATAATCAATACATAGTATGATATAAATCATACAGATATTCTTTTACATTTAATTGAGCAAAATGTAATAATTCTAAGTAGCATGTATTGAATTTATCTCATAAAAATTGACATGCATCTCAAATAATTATACTCCTCCACAATTTGATCAAATTTATTTAAAACCAAATAACTGATTAAAATACTTTAATCCAATTATATTTAATTAATTTAACCTTTTAAATTAATTAAATTTCATACTTAACATGTGTACTTATATCATATTTTTAAAATCCTCCATAAATCTAATTTAACAATTTAAAAATCATTAAAAGAAATTTAATAACATATTGTGAACAGTAGGCAAAATCCCAAACAAAACCCAAACTCCAATACTGATTGGTAGACCGAAATCCTATTCCGGTCTGCCGATACAGCTTTATCGGTTGACCGATGACCAATACCGGTCGGCCAATAGCCCTACTTCGGTCGAACGAAACCCTGAATCGGTCGGCCGAACTCTGCGCTGTTCTTCTCCTTCTTCAGCGAACTTCCTCTGATGAACCTTTATTGGAGCTTCAAATCTCCAATTTAACCTCCCAGATCGTCCCAATAATTCCAACATAGTTCATAAACATTATTTAAACATTGTAAAACACACATCATGTATATTATTTGAATCAAAGGAGAAGAGAAGAAAAGAATTTGCCTTAAGGATTTGATTAAAAACCTAGCCTCCTTCTTCCTCTTCCTTCTTTCTCTCCGTCTTCTTCCTCCAAAATATACTACGTGATTTAATTTTTAGCCCCATTTTACCAACTATAGTTATATATTTATAGGGAAATAAATAACTCTAATCATTTTTCCAATCCAAGTCAACTTAATAAAGAAAATAGTGATATTAAAATATTAAAAATGTAACTAAAAAGTATATAATCTATGTATATCCTTATAATACAAATATAAAAATATATACACCAGATTATTAATATTAAGTTACAATAATATTAATTAATAAATTACTTTACATTGTGTATATATATATATATATATATATATATATAAAACTATCCATAGGCAATTAAAAATATGTTACGTATATAATCTATGTATATCCTTATTATACAAATATAAAGATATATACATTAGATTATTAATACTAAGTTACAATAATATTAATTAATAAATTACTTTCCTTTTATATATATATAAAACTATTCATGGGTAATTATCCTTACCCATTAAACCTCCTATCTAAGTAGTCCATATGACCCAATTGGTTGATCCATTACTACTAACCATATCCATAAAATAAATAAAATAAAATAAAACAAAATAAACATTTAATTATTTAATCTACAATTAATTACAAATAAACAAACATATCAATTAAATCAACTAATTCAAATAACATTCAAGCACATACTTTCAATTAATCAGTTAAGTCAAATAAAACATTTAAGCAAATAAAATATTTAATTAACCAATTCAATTAAACACATAATCAAATAGCCAAATAATCAAGTAAATGTGACACCCCTCGGATCCGAGACAAGAGTTGATCAGGCCCAAGCCCAAACCCGAGGGAAATATCAAACAATTAATATTTAATGAACACAGAATACAAGTTGAAATAATAAGAATTAAATAAAAATGGCTGAAAAGAATTCTAATTGAAAATCCTTAAAAATAATTGTTCAAATCTATTAATCCAAAACCTCCAATTATTTAACAACTCGAGTATCCATCTATTGGACCCCTAATAAAAAATCTCAACTATAAAATAAAATAACTGTAATCAAAATCCAAAGCTAATAAGGAAGCAGTTTTACGTAATCGATGGAATGGAAGTCCGTATCTACTCTGCACGATCAAGCTCTAACCCTGGAATTAACGAGCACCTGAAAAATAAGAGAGTGGGTCGGGCCCACATGCAAGTCCTATTCTATTAGGATCCAAACAAGAATCCGATACATAGATACATCCTAGATAGATTCAACAATATCTAGAGTAGTCCATATATATATAAGTACACACTATAGGACACTCACTAGTCCAATAGGTTTGTCTCAGCCTGAGTAGAGATACCATGCAAATCGCATATAATGTGGTCATGTGTACCTAGACCTACCAAGGAACAGTAACTACTGTCCAATTATCCATCCTAGGCGATATACGCACCCTAACCATGGTCTTGAACTCAAGTTCATACCATTGTACCATATCATATATATATATATATATATATATATATATATATATATATATATATATATATATATATATATATAAAGTCCATATCCTCCTAATACAAAATATCACCCATTTAGTATAGTGGTTTGATATATGTACAACAATCCATTCCAGTAACCAAATTATGTCATTCAGTTATTTACTGACCTGACACCAATAGGAGTTGGACTTAACCTTTATTGTTAATTCACACCTTAATCCATTTTAGGTAGGACTTAGTGTTGAACTAATCCATACCTAGTATGTCACCGTCCTATACGGGTGCATACTATCCTCCAGCTAACATAGTTGACAAAACAGTATAAATATTTATCAACCACATCCCAAAATAAGTATAAATATAGCTTAATATGTGAATAACTAAATTATGCATCCTATAAAATATTTAGAATCCCAACTCCAGTCCATTAAATTGATAAAGTAAGATTATGCAATTTACTTCTCCAAACACTACCATGTCTGATGCAATACATAGCAGATTTAAAACATCAGTTAATTCCATCAAAGCATACATATACTTAAACAACTATATGCTTATAAAACAACTGAAAACATGATTCATAATTTAAGATAATGCAAAGGAATCAAATTTGCTAAAACAGTAGGCAATATAAGTCAATTATCCAATCTTCCACATATGGTTTCTTCGTTTAACCTTATCTTAATTCCGGCCTTTATATCTAAATATAAACATACTTCCCAACATTTTTATAATTCTTTAGCAATGAATTACACCATTCAGTAGCATACAGACAGCCTTAGAAAAACCCAGTTCAGCCAAACAGTCCCCAAAAACAAGTTTTTAACGTATTTGAAGCAGAGAGCAGGCTCTTAAACTTGAGAGCCTGCTCTGTTACAAGGAGAGAGGGCTCCCCACCCTTGGGAGCCGGCTCTAGGCTGTTGAGAGCCGGCTCTAGCTTTGTGGGAGCAGGCTCCCTCCCTTTTTGGAGCCTACTCTCACCCCTAAGAGCCATAGTCCGTTCTCCCTTTGTCTTCTTCGACTCCGGTGATTTCCAGGCCTCTGTAGTAATTTTTATTACAAGTTTTAAGGTCCATCCCAGTTCCAGATTGATCATAAGATAACAATATACAACCAAAACTTGAATTTAAAACACAAGTCGTTAAGCATCGGCAGCAAGATTACAGGTTGAACTTTTAAAACAACTAAGAACAGATTAATTCCATGGAAACACATAATGATTAAACATGCATAAAAGATGTATTTAAGCTTTAGTTTAATTCCTAGAGTCCAACTAGGCATGCACAGAAAACAGATTAAAGGGAAATAGTAGAACAGAGACTTGCCTTGAGTTTCAGTTTTGAAACTCTAATCTACCGTCTCTGAATTTTCCGACGAAATCCCCTACTGATGTTCCACCTCTATTGCTCTTGGTTTCACCTACGAGCAACCTCTCCTTCCTCCTCCTTGGTCCAACCTAGCCTTCCTCTCCAATCTCTTTCTGTTTTGCTCTATATCTCACCGTCGCTCTGTTTTACAGAATTATGCTTACGTTTCTAAAACCCTAAACTACCGTAGTGTGTATATTTATAAGCTCAGAACCATAAACCCTAATCCATGTATACTTAGAGACTAAGCCCCAATTCAAATCCCAGTCAGCCCATAAAGCAACCTAAGTTGTAACCTACGGTGGCTAACGTGAATCATAAAAATAAAACCCAAATTTACTATAAGTAAAACAATTCAATAATTAAAACAATTAAATAATTAACAATTTATCACTTAATTAATCACATAATACAATTTAATGAAATGAACCCAATTAAATAATTAACACGGTTAATCAAGTAATATCATTAATAAAATAGTTAAGTCAAACTAATTAACTAAATACAACAATTAATTAATTAAGCAAATAAGCAAATAATCACACGAAAATAAAATAAATAAATAAATAACATGCCGAGACTATCCTTTTTAAAATTAGGGGTATTACAGTAAATAAATAAAAATGCAATTAAAATATTTAAAATAATACCGAGACTATCATTTTAAAATTAGGGGTATTACAAATTTCATTTCAATTCCAAACTAATTGCAATTTCTTTCCGAAATCAAAATTCAAAAAAAAATTGATTCCGAATAGAGTGTACAAAATTAGGACTTTGAAAAGGTTAAATTAGTTTTGTTTTCCAAACTTGCCATTAATAATTATTAATAATTTATCATAAATAAAGATTTTGAAATCATTTTTTAGCCCACTCAAAATTATTTTGTAAATTTATCATCAATAACTTTATACATATACGTAGTAATGATCTCTTCTTACTTACTATGAGAAATAAACTCTCTCTCTACCAAGTACGAAAAAGAAAAAAAATATATATCAATCATATCCAGCTGTCACTATATATGTTTATGCTTAGTGTGAATAAATTTCTTACTTATTGGTAAACAAGAGATTATTTATGTACTTACACATACATACATATATATATATATATATATATATATATATATATATATATATATATACGAAATATTGATCTCTTACTCATTAGTTCATCCAGACCACAAGAATGACTCTTGGATGTAATTGCTATGTTTTTTTTTAATAATTACCTTTTATTTAAATCAAATGATCTTTATACATGGTGCAGATGAATTTATTGTTCACCGGTTATATGCGGTAATAATCTATGGATAAGACTTGTCTACTCACTGGTGAGCCCATCCCTATTAACCACTAATGTGGTCTAATACAAATAGTCCGTAATTAGAAAATCAAGAAAGTGATAAATAAAAGTAATATATTTTTTTAGAATAAATTCAGTCACCATTTCAGATTTATTATTTATCACTTTTTAGATTTTGTAATTACAAACTATTTATGGACCACATTAGCAGTCAGTAAGGATGACCCACTCATAGTGGGAATTTTATCCACATTAAGCATGATGGCCGTTAAATATGATGGCTATTTTTTTTGGTAATTATATTTTTGGACATAATCATATCCAACGATCATCATGTTTGATGTGGATAAATTTCATGCTAAGCGGTGAGTAAGAGATTATTACCTTATATATATATATATATATATATATATATATATGATGAGTACTGAAAAGTGCGCATTTAAACCCGTTAAGCTTAAGCATTCTAGTACCTTTATCTATCTTACTTTGCCGTTTTAGACTTATTACGTGTTATTTATATTTTCAGGCACTAATCCCAAACTTGAGCTAACTCAACCAAATAAGAGCTTAATTGAAGCAATCCTGAGATAAACCAAAGGAGGGAGCAAAGTGGAGAAAGAAAGGAGCAAAAAGGAATCAAAGTTTTGGTAGCTGAAAAGTTCGATCGATCCAACTTAGAGTTCGATCGATCGAAAATCTATGATCGATCACAGTACTTCTCGATAGATCCAACCTTGGCCTTTGCTGAAATTCCAAGTTCGATCGATCGAACATCACCTTCGATCGATCGAACCCTATTTTGTCCTATTCAAATGATTGATCTTATCCACAGCTGCACGCCAACCAACCACTTTTGTCCTTTTCCCCATAAATATCTTCGAAATATCTCAGCCTTGTCCTTATTCGGAGGAGTCAGACCACTTCGATCGATCCAAGATGCAGTTCGATCGATCGATCCAAGATGCAGTTCGATCGATCGAACCCATTTTCGATCGATCCAAGTTAAGGTTCGATCGATCGAACTTCCTCTAGCGAGAAAAAGTTAAAGTCCAGCTCATTTATTTCGTCCTTCATCCAATCATTGGAGAATATGCCTTGCACGACCACAGCTCATCATAGGGTGTATTTGACCTACCTATATAAGGAATATGATACACTTTTTGGAGTGAGCCTCTTGTCACACATTGAAAATCATCTTGGAGGCTATTCTTGGAGATGAAGAAGGGAGGAAGCTAGAGCAACCTTTGGAGGAGACTTTCATCATCAAGGAACAGATTTTCACCATGGATTTAGCCCTTGAGGGTTGGAGCTTTATCATCATGAGTGGCTAGACATCCTCTTGGGGCTAGAGTTAGCCCCAACCATGCTTTCTTTACCTAATCTTGTGTAATTTTGAGGGATTTGTGTTGTAATGCATATTTTGACTCTTGAACTTATAAAGATCTTGATTATTCATTGAGTTCTATGGATTAATGCTTCTAATTGATCATTTTCTCTATCTATATGTCTATGTATGCTAGAGTAGATGCTCACCTCTAGATTTAATGTTATTTATGCATGTCTATGTGTATTAATGCCTTTAATCTTGAGATTGTCAAAATATGAAGTTCTTAATGTAATGCTCTTGTTATGTCTCTAGATGGTTCATACTTATTCCTTGATGGATTGTGCTTCTCTTTTAAGTAGTTTAGTGTTAGTTGGGGAAACAATTCATGCTTGTTCTTTGTTCCATGCTTTTGAATGCAAGAAGCATATGCTCTAATATTGTGGTGTAATGGAATTTTGAGCTTAATGAAGGATTAATGACTAGTTATGATATGTTGCATCTTTCACATGTGTTTAGACAATTTATTCCTCTCCCAATAGATATTTTGTACCTCTCACATGATGATTAGATAATGCATGTTTAACTAAGTCATCCTTATGGATTGCTTGGACTATGAGCTTAATGAAAGGTTCAATGACTTGAATTGTTATTTTGTTATCTTCACATGATGTTTAGACAATATATTCCTCTACCAATAGATGTATTATGGCCTCACACATGTTAATTGAGACAATTTGCACTTGTTGAGTCACCCTTACCAATTGAATGTCTTTTACACACACAACATTGTTGCAACACATTCATTTCCCTCATTAGTCACTTGATTATGGTTTGGAATAGTATTGTTTGGTGGTGATCTCTACACCCCAAGACCTTTCCTTCTTACTTACTCTTTATCTTATTGCATTGTTTTATTATAGTTTAGCTCATTTAGTATAATCAACCAATCAATCAACAATTGTGTGATCATTTGACCTACTAACCCTAATTATCATAGTTTCACAATTTGATACACCATCTAATCCCTTGGGACGATCCCTACTCGCCCTATCTATATTTTATATAGAGAAAAGTAGTAGTGGCTTTCTATAAATGTAAAACTTGGCCATCTCCTAAATTCACAACTCTTCAAGCTTTGTTGGTTGTGGCGACTCCATCAAGGAAACCAACAACAAGTTTTTGGCGCCGTTGCCGGGGATTTTAAATTGGCAACGTCGAATTGTGAAATTCAATTAGGATTAGTACTCTTTTGATCGTGTCTTTACTTTCTTTTTATTTCCTGTTTTTTTTTTTATTACTTATTAAGTTTGTTCTTCATTAACAAGGTGCATTGAGCAAGGAGCTAGCAAAGAACTTCAAAGCTAAGGAGCAAAGCAAGCAAAAAGGAAAAAAATGCTAAAAATGAAGAGTTGCTAAAATTTTTTTTTTTTTTGCTAAGCTAAGCTTTTAAATTTGGAGTTGAAGTGCTAAAGGACCATTGTGAGATCTTCTTACTCAATCTCCTTAGTTAAATCGGGGGCCCACGTGGTGGCATTGCATATCATTGAAAGCATGGGAGTATGGGATTTATTGTATATAGAGGAAGTTGTTGATATTTGACTTGTTGTGGAGGAGAAGTGTTTGTTTTATTGCTTTGTTGTGATTTGTAGTCTTTACTTGATCATTCACTCTAGGCATTCACATGGAAAACCTAGAGGGTAATCTTGGCTACCTAGACCCGCATTTCATGCAAAACCTCCCTCCCGATCAATACGGTCTTGGAGCTCAAGCTCCAATGCCTCCAATGGTACTTCGTGACTATTATGATCTCCATGCATACCATGCACCTTCTTGTATCATGTTGCCTAATTTCGAGATAAATCAATATGAAATCAAGCCCGAAACTATTCAATTGTGTCCACTTTTCTATGGTTTAAATGATGAGGAGCCTTATAAGCATCTAAATGAATTCTTTGAAATATGTTCCACCATTAGATACATGAATGTTCCGGAGGAAGTGATTAGACTATTCCTTTTTCCCTTTCACACTCAAAAGCAAGGTAAAGCATTAGTTCAATACTTTGGAAGCAAATTCTATAACTTCTTGGATGCAAATGCAAAATGAATTTTTAAAAAAGTTTTATCCCATGAGTTTGACCAATGCTATGCGTACTTCAATTAGAACTTTTTCTCAAAAAGAAGGGGAGTTATTACATGAGGCTTGGGAAAGATTGAATGACTTGCTAGGGAAATGCCCACATCATGGCATTCCAAAATGGCAAGTGGTTCAATACTTCTATGAGAGCCTATCCGACATTCATAAAGACATTGTTGATACATCATGTGGAGGATCATATTTTGGGAAACATGAGGATGACATTTGGCAACTCTTTGAGAAGATGAGCGAAAACTCTTGCCAAAAATTTTATACTTCTCAAATTGACCATGAAAGAAAAGAGAAGAAGAAAAATTCTCAAGTTTGTCAAATAGAGAGTTCAATGGGAATTGTAGCCGAGATTAAAACTCTTTCTCAAAAGTTTGACCAATTCTTGTTAAATCAAAAACCGGCTAACAATTCATATCTTCATCATCATACCTCTCAAATGTATGAGCCTTGTATGACATGTTCAAGTGTTTTGCACACTACTTTTGATTGTCCCCACGGACATGCTTATAATGAACACTATGAACAAGTCAATGCTACATTTGCTCATCCCTATTCCAATGCTTATGTTCCAAGATAGAATGAACATCCAAATTCTTTTCAAGCTCAGAATTCTCAAAACAAGTACATTCCACCTCACAAGAGAAATGAAAGTTTTCAAGGGTTCACTCCTTCATATCATCAAAGAATGAATAATTCTTCACATCCTCAAATGTATGAATTCCAAACGGAGCATCATTCTCCTCATGCACTTCATAATAATTCTACATTTGAAGATAAGGTTTTAATGGCTTTGGATAGCCTAGAGAAGAACACAAATTTGTTGCATTCACACTCTCAATCTATATCAAAGCTAGAGTCCCAAATCGGGATCATAGCTAATGCATTGAATGCAAGGGAAGTGGGTAAGTTACCTGGTCAACCAGAGAGGAACCCAAAAGCTCAATTTTGTGTGGAGGCAAACTCTACATCGGAGAATGCCTCACAAGTTCAAACACAAACAATCACTACTTTGAGAAGTGGTAAGCAAGTTGACAATAAGGTTGAGTTGCCAAAGGAGGATAGTGAATCGGTGCAACCAAATGTTGTCACTCATCAAAATTCCAATTCCATACCTATCTCTTTGGATGAGAATGTTCCAAATCGGAATACTCAATCTTCATCATCTTCTCAAGTGCCAAAATGTCATGAGCCAAAAGCTCCTTTCCCTTATGCTTTGAGAGAAACCTCGCCTCAAGAGAGGCAAGATGGGAAAATACTTGACATGATGGATGTTTTCAAGCAAGTGAACATAAATCTTCCCCTCTTAGATGCAATTAAGCAAATGCCGCCTTATGCCAAATTCTTGAAAGATCTTTGCACATAAAAGAGGAGGAACAAAGGACAAGGTCCTAAGAAAGTGTTCATCACGGAGCAAGTGAGCTCCATTCTTCAACAAAATACTCCACTCAAATGCAAAGACCCCGGTGCTCCAACCATTTCATGTGTAATTGGAAATCACGAGATCCGTAGAGCTCTTCTTGACTTAGGTTCAAGTGTTAACTTGATTCCTTATTCTGTGTATGTCCAGTTGGGGTTAAATGAGTTAAAGCCAACCTCGGTGGTGCTTTAAATGGCCGATAGATCCGCCAAAACACCTAGGGGTATGGTTGAGGACGTCCTTGCCAAAGTAGATAAATTCTACTTTCCGTTTGATTTTGTAGTGTTAGACACCGAATCGGTTGCTAATCCCACTACCCAAATCCCAATCATCTTGGGAAGACCATTCCTTGCCACCGCCAATGCCACTATCAATTGTAGCTCCGGAATCATGGATCTTTCTTTTGGCAACATGTTGGTCAAACTCAATGTTTTCAATGCAAGTCGACATCCCATAGATGAAGATGAGTGTTATGTTATTGATGTGTTAGATGAGGTTGTTGAGGAATCAATTCCCACAATGATCATGAAACAACCGCTTGAGGATGATCTCTCATCTCTTTTATCCGACGATCCTCTTGCCTCATGTTTTCTTAAAATGTATGAGAGTTGTGGGTTTGATAATGAAAATTCAATCAATGAAGTAAGCAATATAATGGAATCCGTAGCAAGTTTGAATTGTCCACCTTGGAAAACTCCAATTGAGCCTCTTCCTTCACTTTCTAGTACTCCTCCGGTTCCATCTTTGGTATCTCCACCAACTCTTGAGCTAAAAACTTTGCCTTCTAATCTTAAGTATGCATTTCTAGGTCCTCACGACACTCTTCCGGTTATCATCTCTTCAAGCCTAGATGAGGACCAAGAAAATGCTCTTCTTAATGTACTCAAAGAAAACAAAGAAGGTATAGGGTGGAGCGTGGCGGACCTTAAGGGAATTGATCCTTCCATTTATATGCATCGTATACTCATGGAAGAGGATACAAAACCCTTTAGGGATGCCCAAAGGAGATTGAATCCTAACATGAAAGAGGTAGTTAAGAAAGAAGTAGTGAAGCTTTTGGATGCCGGAATCCTCTACCCAATCTCTGATAGCAAATGGGTGAGTCCTACACAAGTAGTTCCCAAGAAGTCGGGAATTACCGTGGTTGAAAATGCTAAAGGTGAGGAAATCTCTAAGCGCACCGCCAACTCATGGCGTGTGTGCATTGATTACCGAAAATTGAATGCCGCCACTAGAAATGATCATTTCCCTTTGCCCTTCATTGATCAAATCTTAGAGAGATTGGCGGGGCAACAATACTATTGCTTCCTAGATGGATATTCCGGTTACAACCAAGTGGCCCTTGACCCATTAGACCAAGAGAAAACCACTTTTACATGTCCATTTGGCACATTTGCTTATAGACGGATGCCTTTTGGTTTGTGCAATGCTCCTGCTACATTCCAAAGGTGTATGATGTCTATCTTTTCGGATATGGTGGAAGAGTATCTTGAGGTCTTCATGGATGATTTTTCTGTTTTTGGGTCTTCCTTTGATGCTTGCCTCAAAAATTTGGACTTAGTGCTTAAAAGATGCCGTGAAACAAACCTTGTTCTTAGTTGGGAAAAGAGCCATTTCATGGTTCAAGAGGGAATTGTTTTGGGTCACGTCATATCTAGAAGAGGAATTGAGGTAGATAAGGCGAAAGTTGAACTCATCTCTGAACTACCCCCACCTTCAACGGTGAGGGAAGTTCGCTCTTTTCTAGGTCATGCCGACTTCTATCGCCGCTTCATCAAGGACTTTAGCAAAATCGCTAGACCTTTGTGCAATCTTCTTGCCAAGGATACTCCTTTCGTCTTTGATCAAGCATCCCTAGATGCCTTTCATAAATTGCGCACTTTATTGTCATCTGCTCCTATCATGCAACCTCCTAATTGGTCTTTGCCCTTTGAAATTATGTGTGATGCTTCTGACTATGCCATGGGGGCAGTTTTGGGCCAACGAGTAGGTAAGCTCCCTTGTGCCATATACTATGCAAACAAAACCTTCTCAGGAGCTCAATTGAATTACTCCACTACCGAGAAGGAATTACTTGCTGTAGTATATGCTCTTGATAAGTTCCGCTCTTATTTGCTAGGATTTAAGGTTGTTGTTTACTCTGATCATGCTGCATTGAGACATCTTTTAACAAAGAGGGAAACAAAACCTAGATTGATTAGATGGATTTTACTCCTCCAGGAATTCGATTTTGAAATCAAGGACAAAAAGGGCACCGAAAATGTGGTTGCTGATCATCTTTCTAGATTACAAATAGAGCCTTTCCCTAGTCCTCCAATTCATGATTCCTTCCCGGATGAACAACTTTTTCAAGTCTCAAATGGAATAATGCCTTGGTTTGCTGATATTGTGAATTATTTGGCAATAGGCAAGCTTCCAACCTCTTGGTCAAAGAACGACAAAAATCGTTTCTTTGCCAACATCTGGAATTACTATTGGGAAGACCCTGTTTTATACCGCTATTGTCCCGATCAAATTGTGAGAAGATGCATTCCGGAGAGTGAAATCCCAAGTGTCCTAGTGTTTTGCCACACACTTGCATGTGGTGGGCATTTTAGTGCAAAGAAGACCGCCCTAAAGGTTCTTCAAAGTGGGCTCTTTTGGCCCATTATTCATAGAGATGCCTACAACTTTTGCAAGTCGTGTGAGAGGTGTCAAAAGATGGGAACAATGTCTAAAAGAGATATGATGCCATTAACCAATATATTGGTTGTTGAAATTTTTGATATTTGGGGCATTGATTTCATGGGTCCATTTCCTATGTCATATGGTTATCAATACATTCTTCTTGCCGTTGATTATGTTTCTAAGTGGGTTGAGGCTTGTGCTACCAAAACGAATGATCACTCCGTGGTCATTCAATTCATTAAATCAAATATCTTTGCTCGTTTTGGTATGTCAAGGGCTATGATAAGTGATGGAGGAAAGCATTTTTGCAATCAATTCTTGAGGTAATTATTTCTTAAGTACTCCGTCACTCACAAAGTAGCCACTCCCTACCATCCTCAAACAAGTGGACAAGTTGAAGTGTCTAACTGGGAAATTAAGCATATCCTTGAGAAAACGGTTAACACCACCCAGAAAGATTGGTCAAGAAAGCTAAATGATGCTTTGTGGGCTTACCAGACGGCATATAAGACTCCCATTGGCATGTCCCCTTATAGAATTGTTTATGGGAAGCCTTGCCATCTTCCGGTTGAGCTAGAACACAAAGCCTTTTGGGCAGTTAAAAAGCTCAATTTTGACCTAGCCAAAGCCGGAGAGAATAGGCTACTTCAATTGAGTGAATTGGAAGAGCTAAGGCACAATGCTTATGATAATGCCAAGCTCTACAAAGAAAGAACCAAAGCCTTCAATGATAAGCATATTATGAAGAAGTCCTTAGAACCCGGTCAAAAAGCTTGGCTTTTCAACTCTAGGTTAAAACTCTTTCCCGACAAATTGAGAACCAAGTGGGAAGGTCCCTATGAAATTATCTCGGTTGCACCGCATGGAGCGGTAGAGATACAAGACTTGAAGAAGGGGAACATCTTTAAGGTGAATGGGCAAAGATTGAAACCATACATAGAGGGTCAAGTCTTTCAAAGACATTTAGAGGCTGCAAATCTTATTGACCCGGTGTATGAACATATTGATGAAGATTTTAATAAGAACTTAAAAACATCTTTTGAGTTAAATCCAACAAGTTCTTCCAAGAACCATTTGTTGGGTGGAACTCAAAGAGGAGGGGATGCATCACAAAATCTATGATCCGGGCTGAAAGAGCCCAAGGTCTTGCTAGAGACGTTAAAGACTAGCACCGAAACTCGTAGGATGTCAAAACCCTATTCCTCCCTCATTTCTATCTTGCATTTTGATTCTTGCGAAGTCTAGATACTGTTTTTGTGGTTCATATACATTAGAAGGAACTGAGTAAGGGATTGCATGAGCATTCAAGTCATTTTAAGCATTTAGGAATAATTTCGATCGATCCAAGTTTTGGTTCGATCGATTGAACATTAGTTCGATCGATCCAACTATGGACTCGATCGATCCAGCTCTCATTTTGCACCCAACACTTAGAAAAATTTTGGACCTGCATCCAAATTCAAAAATGCATGTTCTCGGGATCTCCAAATTTTCAAAAGTTCGATCGATCGTAAACCATTTCGATCGATCGAACTACCTTTCGATCGATCCAACATGTGGTTCGATCGATCATGAGTCCCAACACTTAGAAAAATTTTGGACCTGCATCCAAATTCCAAAATGCATGCTCTCAGGACTTTTCAAAAATTTTCATGTTCGATCGATCGAATTCCAAGTTCGATCGATCCAAGGTTCCAACACGTGTCAACTCTTGAGCCCTTAAACTTGTACATTCTTTATCCTCTTCGATCGATTGAAATCTTTCTTCGATCGATCGAAATTTGCATCTCATTAATTTAATTTCCTTTGATTTTTCAAAATTCAAAATTCAAATTAAAACAAAAAAAAATTTTTAGAGTGGAGACCTAGGTTCGATCGATCGAACTCTGCATATCGTGTTTTTAAAAATAAAACCGAGTTGGATCGATACACTTGGATCGATCCAACTTCGAAACAAACCCTAACCCTAAGTCTCCCTCTCTCTCAATCTCAAGCTCAATCCGGCCAACCTCCATTCCAATCATCTTCCTCATCTCCGGCGAGCCAATTCCGGCAAGGTAGAGCCTTATTTTCACCACGGCTTCGCCCCCTCTCTCTCATCTCATCCCTCTCGGTTTTGAGATAAACCGCGAGCCATTTCTTGATTTAAAAGTTTAATCGATGCATGATTCATGATTTTCTATATTGATTTATGTTGTATGTGTATTAATCATCCATTTTGAAGCATCCATTTCATGATTATGATATACATATACACACATGCATACGGCCGAACCAAAATTGGGGATTTTTTATTTGATTTGAAGTTGGGGAGTGTTTGGGTATTGTTGATTGTATGAATGATGTGTAGATGGGCCCACAAACACGTTTGTGTGGGACCCGTACTCTAGATCTCACAGATCTGTGACTTTTCAAATTCAGCATTCGCACAGTTCGATCGATCGAACTTGTGCTTCGATCGATCGAAGTAGTGAACTTCATTTCACTACCTTCGATCGATCCAATCTTGTGCACTTTCATGCTTCGATCGATCCAAGTGTTGGATTGATCCAATTCACTTCGATCGATCCAACTTTTGAACATTTTTCACTTCGATCGATCGAAAATTTTCGGTGATCGATCGAACTTAAAGTTCGATCGATCGAACTTTCAAAGATCACACATACACACTCCATTCATCTTGTGTCGTCTTCATGCTATCTTTATATGCACAATGCCTGTGATATTCCACATTGGATGCATTTCATACCTACATTGCTTAGCATGACTCACATTTCATCATTATCATAGATTCATATCATCCATATTTTGTCTATCTTATTTGACATACATGTTTTTATTATGCATTTAAATTCTTATATATCTGGCACTGACTTATATATTGAAATTTTCTTGTCTTTTTACAGATCATGCCTCCGCGGTTCAAGACAGTAGCCAAGCGATCTTCGGGGCCACAACGACCTCGCAGACATATACGGCCAAGGATAGAGATGGTTGCAGAGCCTTCTCATGCTCAGGAGGAGCCCGCACAGGCTACTCCCCATCAATCCCCATCCCACGAGGCTGAGGAGGGAGCTGACCATGTGCCATCTACATCCCAGGCTCCTCCAGCCTTCACACCATCACCTTCTCCTGCGCGCCATCAGGCAGATGCAGCCGCTATGCCATCACCGCAGCCACCTCTACCGGCTCAGCGCCGTGACCAGTTGCTGCCGAGATATGCAGCTATGACCGTGGCTCAGGAGTCGTACTTCGATACTGAGTACTTCTCCGAGTCTATCCTGACCCGGTCTGGCTATCAGGATATCATGCAGCGGGGCCTCTCAGCCATCCTTGCCCCAGTCACCGGCCTTGTATACCCGCGACTGGTGCGGCTATTCTTTTAGCATCTCCGGCCCTCGCCACGATCTACCGCGGAGATGATCACTACAGTGAACGGCCACGAGATTGTCATCACAGTTGACACTCTGGCCCGTGCTTGCCGGTGCCCACACCGGTGTCCACCTGAGCTTGCAAAGACATACCCGAGGCTGCATAGGCCTTTATTTTCTGACATGGCTGTCTCCTTGACAGGCCATCATGCCGGTGGTCAGACATTCACCACCAGGACCTTCTTGCCTGACGACCTCTGGTTCATCAACACAGTTCTCTTCCAGAACATTTAGATGGCAGGCCACAAGATCCAGAGGCGTCATGACTACTTGACAGCTCTTTACGCTTTTTACACGGGCTGCTGGGTATCCATCCCAGCCCTCATCTGGAGCGTGATGAGGTTGCTGTATGATTCTTTCATTTCCAGGGAGGACCCTAAGCGGTCCAAAGTCCTGCCCTTCGGACACTTCATCACTCAGATCCTTCTTGACCAGCGCTACAGAGTGCCCCCAGATGAGGAGCCCCTTGCATGGTCCAACTTCTATAGGAGGAGCGACTGGAAGAAGAGCTACAATGCTCTTATTCGGAGTCTTCAAGAGCCAGCTGTGGAGGCAGCAGCTAAACTAGAGGAGGAGGAGGCAGCCCAGGCACAGCCGGCACCTTCAGCAGCAGCAGATATAGCAGCGGACGACGCACCAGTCGGTCCGGCTGCCGCTCGCATGGATATTGACCTGGAGCGACCTGTGGAGGAGTATGCCGATGCTGCAGATGATGCTGATACCGATGATACTAGTGATCGAGCCGCTGCTCAGGAGCGAGTTCGGGAGTCTTCTTCAGAGGCATCTCTGCCTGAGTCTCCAGTTCCCACTCCCGGATTCGGAGCACGCTTGCAGACACTGGAGGAAGACGTAGCAGCCATACGAGCAGACATCACTGCCCACCGAGCTCAGTTCACCTCTTTCAGGGAGGATGTCATGGCTTGCTTTGCCGATCTCTCCAGCCGACTCCCTGCACCTGCACCCGCACCCGCACCTGCACCTCCAGCCACTGCAGATCTTCACGATCAGGCCTCCTGAGACTCCACTTCCAGTTGTTCTATGCTTTCATTTCTTTTATTCTGGATCTGTACTATACTGTCACTGTTACTGTATTATACTTTGCGGCCAGTCTGTCGGCTTTATTATTTTATTGATGTACCTGCACTTTATATTCTCTATATATTGCTTTTTGATTATGGATGTCTCTTAGTGTCTCATATTTGTATGTTTGACTCCATCAGGTACACCACAGTGACTTCAGTGAGAGAGTGCTGCCCAATTTTTCAGGACCACTTTTACACCTCTCTCTCTATTCTCTATTTATCCCATTTTACACTTGCATGTCCACTGTGCACTGATTATCCTACTTTGTTATCTAATGAGTTTATCTGAGTGTAAACTTTTCAGGACCGTAGTTTATCCCAAGTTTGGGGGGGCCATGCCACCCACTTTGGATACTTCTATCTCGATCATTCATGTCTAAAGCACTGGTATACTCTTTCCTTTGTTCTCTTCACACATTAAGGACAATGTGCAGTTTAAGTTTGGGGGTATTGGTGTATGTTTCAGTGTTGCTTTAAAATTCAAATTTTGAGCATGTCTTGTGTATTTGAGGGATATTTCTATACTTGGTCCATTTCTAGCTATGATTTTGATCTTTTGAGGACTATATTGCTTAAAATTTAAAAATTGCTTGACTTGAGAGTCCAATACTCCTTGTATGCCTTGAGGATGCCATTTAGGAGTAAATTTTTCAAAAGATTGATATCTTGCTTGCATTTGTGGTCCACATCATCTTGATTCTGTGATTGTTTTGAGATTCATTCTAGGATACTACACTAGCACCGGCGCACGCTAACATTCAATTGTGGGGTACATGCTTTGTCGATTATTGAATTGGCTATATCCCAATTGGGCTAGTAGTGCATTGAAAGCTTTCATTCTTGATAAAGGTGGATAACAACCCCTTTTCATTGAGTAGCCGGGATTCTTGCCTCATTAAGCAGTGAACTTCTCGCGCCGAAAGGTAGAGGGCCCAAACTCTAGGTTAATAAATGGTTAAAAAAAAAAAAAAAAAAAAAAAAAAAAAAAAAAAAAAAAAAGAAGAAGTTGCAAAAAGCAATAAAAGTGAGGACTTCTCCCAAAAGGTGAGAAGTGGGAAATGATTAGATGGTTGTTGTCTTGATTTGTAGCCTAGTTGATTTGAGTTTGTAAGTCCGTTGGGGTGTCTTAACACCTAATGCCCTAAAGCCATCTGGTTTGGGAGTCATTGACCTAAAGCTCGCTACATGAATCTTCTAGAAAGCTTAAGAGATCAACACATTGCACAATATTTCCATCTTTGATCCTCAATAAAAAAAATAAAAATAAAAAGAAGAAGAAAATGAGTGAAAAGAATAAGCACACCTAGAACAATAAAGCTTTAATAAAAGGTGCACTCTCTTATCTTGATGATCGGTATTAGATTTGTGTGCTAGTTGGAGGTAAGGATGTGATTACTTCTCTAGTTGGCTAAGATAGCAATACACTTGATGTCGGACCTCTCACATGGATTCTAGACTTGTTTCGATTTTCATGATCATTTTCTTGATATGTGTAGGACCATACTTGCTTGCTTGATATTAAAATTTTGGGAGATTGCTTAGAAACGGTTGAAAAATTGTATACTTGAGGTAGTTTTCTCCCAATGCTTGTTTGCAATATTGGGGTCTCTTTTGAAAGAATGAGCTTAATGTTTGTGGGTACCATTTCTGAAAACCCTCACGAGACTTTACTCGTCCACTAGGGGTAACCTAGGGGTTTAAAAGGCTTGTTGCATATGCTAAATGCAATCGTGTTCCCTACGAAAATGGTGTTATCATTTTACTTGTTTTCCAGTTTATAGTTGTATAGTTGTTTACTTCATTCCTTTATTTCTTAGTTCATTGCTAGGGACTAGCAATATTTAAGTTTGGGGGTGTGATGAGCACTGAAAAGTGCGCATTTAAACCCGTTAAGCTTAAGCATTCTAGTACCTTTATCTATCTTACTTTGCCATTTTAGACTATTACGTGTTATTTATATTTTCAGGCACTAATCCCAAACTTGAGCTAACTCAACCAAATAAGAGCTTAATTGAAGCAATCCTGAGATAAACCAAAGGAGGGAGCAAAGTGGAGAAAGAAAGGAGCAAAAAGGAATCAAAGTTTTGGCAGCTGAAAAGTTCGATCGATCCAACTTAAAGTTCGATCGATCGAAAATCTATGATCGATCTCAGTACTTCTCGATAGATCCAACCTTGGCCTTTGCTGAAATTCCAAGTTCGATCGATCGAACATCACATTCGATCGATCAAACCCTATTTTGTCCTATTCAAATGATTGATCTTATCCACAGCTGTACTCCTACCAACCACTTTTGTCCTTTTCCCCATAAATATCTTCGAAATATCTCAGCCTTGTCCTTATTCGGAGGAGTCAGACCACTTCGATCGATCCAAGATGCAGTTCGATCGATCGAACCCATTTTCGATCGATCCAAGTTAAGGTTCGATCGATCGAACTTCCTCTAGCGAGAAAAAGTTAAAGTCCAGCTCATTTATTCCGTCCTTCATCTAATCATTGGAGAATATGCCTTGCACGACCACAGCTCATCATGGGGTGTATTTGACCTACCTATATAAGGAATATGATACACTTTTTGGAGAGAGGCTCTTGTCACACATTGAAAATCATCTTGGAGGCTATTCTTGGAGAGGAAGAAGGGAGGAAGCTAGAGCAACCTTTGAAGGAGACCTTCATCATCAAGGAGCAGATTTTCACCATGGATTTAGCCCTTGAGGGTTGGAGCTTTATCATCATGAGTGGCTAGACATCCTCTTGGGGCTAGAGTTAACCCCAACCATGCTTTCTTTACCTAATCTTGTGTAATTTTGAGGGATTTGTGTTGTAATGCATATTTTGACTCTTGAACTTATGAAGATCTTGATTATTCATTGAGTTCTATGGATTAATGCTTCTGATTGATCATTTTCTCTATCTATATGTCTATGTATGCTAGAGTAGATGCTCACCTCTAGATTTAATGTTATTGATGCATGTCTATGTGTATTAATGCCTTTAATCTTGAGATTGTCAAAATATGAAGTTCTTAATGTAATGTTCTTGTTATGTCTCTAGATGGTTCATACTTATTCCTTGATGGATTATGCTTCTCTTTTAAGTAGTGTAGTGTTAGTTGGGGAAACAATTCATGCTTGTTCTTTGATGTTCCATGCTTTTGAATGCAAGAAGCATATGCTCTAATATTGTGGTGTAATGGAATTTTGAGCTTAATGAAGGATTAATGACTAGTTATGATATGTTGCATCTTTCACATGTGTTTAGACAATTTATTCCTCTCCCAATAGATATTTTGTACCTCTCACATGATGATTAGATAATGCATGTTTAACTAAGTCATCCTTATGGATTGCTTGGACTATGAGCTTAATGAAAGGTTCAATGACTTGAATTGTTATTTTGTTATCTTCACATGATGTTTAGACAATATATTCCTCTACCAATAGCTGTATTGTGGCCTCACACATGTTGATTGAGACAATTTGCACTTGTTGAATCACCCTTACCAATTGAATGTCTTTTACACACACAACATTGTTGCAACACATTCATTTCCCTCATTAGTCACTTGATTATGGTTTGGAATAGTATTGTTTGGTGGTGATCTCTACACCCCAAGACCTTTCCTTCTTACTTACTCTTTATCTTATTGCATTGCTTTATTATAGTTTAGCTCATTTAGTATAATCAACCAATCAATCAACAATTGTGTGATCATTCGACCTACTAATCCTAATTATCATAGTTTCACAATTCGATACACCATCTAATCCCTTGGGACGATCCCTACTCGCCCTATCTATATTTTATATAGAGAAAGGTAGTAGTGGCTTTCTATAAATGTAAAACTTGGCCACCTCCTAAATTCACAACTCTTCAAGCTTTGTTGGTTGTGGCGACTCCATCAAGGAAACCAACAACAAATATATGCATTAGCTCTGCTCCCTGAAAAGGAGGTGATCCAGCCGCACCTTCCAGTATGGCTACCTTGTTACGACTTCACTCCAATCACTAGCCCTGCCTTCGGCATCCCCCTCTTTACGGTTAAGGTAATGACTTCGGGCATGGCCAACTCCCATAGTATGACAAGCGGTGTGTACAAGGCGCAGGAACAAATTTACTATCGTATGGTTAACCAGCGATTACTAGCGATTCCAGCTTTATGCAGGCGAGTTGCAGCCTGTAATCTGAATTGAGGATGGGTTTTTGGAGTTAGCTCACTCTCGCGAGATCGTGACCCTTTGTCCCGACCATTGTAGCATGTGTGTTGCCCAGGGCATAAGGGGCATGATAACCTGACGTCATCTTCACCCTACTTCGGCTTATTACCGGCAATCTATTCAGGATTCCAAACTCAACAATGGCAACTAAACATGAGGGTTATGCTCATTACGGGATTTAACCCAGCACCTTACGGCATGAGCTGACAATAGCCATGTACCACCTGTGTCCGCGTTCTCGAAGGCAACCCTCTCTTTCAAGAGGATTCGCAATATGTCAAGCCCTGGTAAGGTTCTTCGCTTTGCATATAATAGAGTAATGCTATTGCAAGAACGCTCTTGCAAAAAGTCTAAAGAACTCGTGCTTATAAGCCACACGATTCCTATTTTTAGGGATTTGGTAGAGAGAATTAATTAAGAAAGAATCATTTGCAATAAGGAAACAAATCAAGCTTTTTTTCTCTCTTTTCTCGATCTCCACGTTCTCTCTTTCTCTCTCTTGGTTAACACCCTCAACTAATCTGTCTTTTTCTCTCTTATAGTTAACCTTATTATTAGGTCTCAACTACAGTCATGAAATGACTAGGAATATGAAACAATACGTAAAATTTTTGTGATAAGATTATTCCAAGCTTAAAAACACGAACAAAAAATAAGAAAAATCTCAAATAGAGTCACGAACATGATAGATGAAGTCTAATGTACCATAACCTAGTATGTTAGTAGCGAGGAAGAATAGAATGCTGGTGGATAGACTCTTTGACCGAAAGACAAAAGGTTAACTATGAGAGAGAAAAAGACAGATTCTTTGAAGGTTAACTAAGAGAAAGAAAGAGACAGATTGGTTGAGGGTGTTAACCAAGAGGGAAAAAGAGAGAATATGGAGAGAAGAGAGAGAGAAAAAAGCTTGATTTGTTTCCTTATTGTAAATGATTCTTTTTTAATTAATTCACTCTCCCAAATCCATAAAAATAGGAATCATGTGGCTTATAAGCGCGAGCTCTTTAGATTTTTTGCGAGAGCGCTCTCGCAATAACATTATTGTAAAAATATATACACACACTGTGAAGGAGGTAAAAAGGACTAAGTGAGAAATTATTATTTTTTTAATTTATAGGAGTATTATATACTTTTAAAATTTTCTAAAATTTTACTAAAGCCCCCACTAAATAGCTACTTTCGATAATTAAAAAAAAAAAAAAAACCATAAATATTTGCTCCCAAAACCCGCAACAACCATATTCTCTCTCCCTTTCTCTAAAAACTGAAATGTTTCCCGTTTGGCAACCACAGTTGCTTTGTGCTTCTGTTTTAACTCGAAACATTGCTTTAGGGTGTGTTTAACACTATTTAAAAGCTTGTTTGGTAACCTAAATTTGTTATAAGTTTTTTAGAAGCAAAAGCATGAAAGTATGTTTGGTAAAAAGTGCTGCAAGTTTAAAAATTTGAATGTTTAGTTAAAAATGTTATTTAAGATGATTTTTTTTTTTTTTTTAACAGTGCAGAAGCAAACAAAAGCATCATTTTGATGCTTCCGATTTTGGCCTCAATTTTGGAAGAGCTTCGGTATTATTCAAATGACAACAAATATTACCAAACATGCTTTGTGTTTTTGCTTCACAAAAAACACAAAGCAAAAGCACTAGCCAAAACCTCATTTCTCTCTCTAAATCGTTTTAGTATATACAATTTTTGGAATTAATGTCAAAATGTTAATTAATCTCAAAGTTCATCTATTTTATTATTAGGGTTAACTACACTCACACTCCTAAAGGTTTGCCATATTGATAGTCAAATGAAAGTTAGTCTCTTTTTTAACAATAACACTCTAGAAGTTACAGCCAAACAGTCCTTAAAAAGTTAGAAAAAAACTTTATTACCCTTCAATATTTAATTGATGTTAATTATAAAATACCAAAATTTAGAAAGGACTTTTTTTCCCTTAACATATTGGCAACATATCTCACCTACCCCATCTGTTTCATCTCTCTCTTTAACCTTCTCAGAGAATTTCAGGAACACCGAGAATGTGTGATACCCCCGGGATCAGAGACACGGGTTGATCAGGCCCAGGCCCAAACCCGAGGGATATCGAATAATCAATACGTAACCGAACACAGAATACAAGATAAAATAAGAAATAAAAATAATAAGCTGAAAGAATGCTAATTGAAAATCCTTAAAATAATATAATTATTGAAATCTGTTAAATTCAAACTCCATAGGTTTACAACTTGGGAATCCATCCATTGGACCCCTTATTAAAGATTCTCAAACCGAAACTAAAATAATAGAAATAAAGTTTAAAGCTAACATAAAGAAGATTCCTACATAGTCGGAGGAATGAAAATTTGTATCTGCTCTGCACGTCCAAACTCTAACCCTGGAATTGACGAACACCTGAAAAATAAAGAAATGTGTCAGGCCCACATGCAAGTCCTGATCTACTACAATCCAAACAGTAATCCGATATGCAGATACATCATAAGATGACTCAACAATATCTAGAGTAGTCCATATAAGTATATAGTACACACTATAGGATGATCGCTAGTCCAGTAGGTTTGTCTCAGCCTGAATAGAAGGCAACATGCAAATACGCACCTTAAGGTGGGCATGAGTACCTAGACCTACCAGGGAACAACACCTATGTCCAGTTATCCATCCTAGGCGATATACGCGCCCTAACCATAGTCATGAGACTCAAGCTCATACCACGACACCATATAATATATATATAAAGTCCGTACTCTTCCTAATACAAAATACCATCCATCTGTGTAGTGGTCTGATATATGTATAACAAATCCATCTTGAAACCATAGTGGATCATTCAATTCACAATTGATATGACACATGTAGGTGATGGACTTAATCTCTATAATTAATCCATACCTTAATCCAAATTTAGGTAGGGCTTAGTGTCTGAACTAATCCGTACCTAGTATGACACCGTCTCATACCGGCGCATACCATCCTCCAGTTTCCGTAGTTAATAACACAGTATAATTACTTATTAACCACATCCCAGAATAAGTATAAATATAGTTTAGCATGTACACAACCAATTTATGCATCCAATATAACATTTAGATATCTCATTACAGTTCTTGATATAAACAAAAAGACTATACATTTAGCTCCTCTAGTTAACACAGTTGATAAAAACAGTATTGGATACTAATCAACCATACTCCAAAATTTGCATAATTACAGTTTAACATGTGTATAACTAAATTATGCATTCAATAACAATTTTAGAATCCCAGTTCCAGTCCTTTAAATACATGAAATAAAACTATACATTTAATTCCTCCAAACAGAACCCTAATTGATGCAATAAACAGAAAAGGTAATCATCAATTATTTCCAACTAAACAGGTTTATGGTTCCAGATAAATAACTATATACTTGTAACACAGTTAAGACATGTTTAATAACCCCAACTATTTCAGAAAATAGTAAGAACAATATACTAGTTTCAATCCTTTCATCCACTGTTTCCCAAACAGGTTTAATGTTGAACCTTATCTTTGTGCATGCTTCAACATAATATCATCAACATGCTTCCCAACAGTTTATACATCACTGGAATAATTATACAGATCATCCACATTCCCTGAACAAACCTAGAAACCTTCCTACAGGCCAAACTGGACCCAGAACCACACAAAACCTCAAGAAAAGGGGTTGGAGCCGCCTCCAGAAAGTTGGAGCCGGCTCCCCCCTTAGTGGAGCCGCCTCCACTTCATGTGGAGCCGGCTCTACCCCATGTAGAGCCGGCTCTACAAGTCCTAGAGCCGGCTCTA
The DNA here is from genome assembly GCF_030987335.1 of Cornus florida. Taxonomy (NCBI): domain Eukaryota; kingdom Viridiplantae; phylum Streptophyta; class Magnoliopsida; order Cornales; family Cornaceae; genus Cornus; species Cornus florida. The sequence continues at coordinate 53,240,442 of NW_026775579.1, read as the reverse complement.
CCCTTTTGGTGAGTCGGCTCTCCTCTTTTGAGAGCCGTATCCCCTACCTTGTTTGTCCTCTTCGCCTCCGGCGAAGTCCAGAGCCTCTGTAGTATTTTAAACTCTTGTTTTGGTGTTTATTTAATGTCCCAGATTATTTGAAAACCCCCGACATGCAACAATAATCCCAATTAAACCAAGTTTAAACTCAAGAATGACATGCAACAAATTACAGAAACTTTAAGAACTTGCACCATTTTGATTCACGAGATTTATTACAGTTCAAACATGCATTCAAGATAAATTTAAACATTTATTTAATCTGTTTTAATGTTGGTTTAATCCCTGGAGTCTTTCTAAGCATGTACAGAACACAGATTAAAGAGATAGAGTGGAACAGAGACTTGCCTTGAGTTTCAGACTTTGAAACTCTAAACCTCCGTCTCTGAATTGTCCGTCAACGTCGTCGACTACTGTCCTACTCCTCTGATGCTCTTGGTTCAACCCAGAAACACCCCGTCCAACCTTCCTTGAACATCTCTGTATAATACTCAAGTTCCCTCTCTGTTTCTCTGCTCTCACAACCCTCTGTATCACTATATACGGGAATAGAGTTTTATGTATTTTTTCTCAAACTCTAAACCCACATAAGGTCATATTTATAGGCGTAGTAATCCAACCCTAATCCTTGTATAATTTGAGCCCTAATGCAATACTTAGTCAGTCCAAGAATAACCTAAGTTATAACCTATATCGGCTAATATGTGAATATACAGAAAACACAATCCTAATTTAAACTAATTTAATTAAATAAAACCAATTATCAATTAAGTCAAATAAAACATCATAAAATAATTTAATTTAAAACAATTTAATAAAAGAAAACAAAACACTTTAATCAATTAATTAAAACAAAAATCAAATTTAAATAACCATGGAAGAAACACATAATTAAAATAACCAATTAAATAAAATAACACGCAATTAAACAATTAAATAAATGTCAGGACTATCCTTTTAAAATTAGGGGTAGTACAGAATACCACCAACATCACCAGAGCTCCAAAGATTAGACGGCTCGTATTCCTCCGCGATCGTACACACCGTCAGCAACAAATCGTCCACCTTATACAACCAAGTTTCCGAAATCTTAGCCCCTTTTTTTCCCGCAGCAACAGGTACTAAAGCAACAGTTAGCGGTGGTCGTTCATGTTATCCTCAACGCAAACTCCGTTTACCACAAATTCTGATGATTTCTTCGCGTCGGTGGTGAAATCCGTCATGCGGCGGCGGTGGGTGTGGCTGGACGTTAACCGTCATTGGCAATGAAGTTGATAGCGTCACCGGTTGACATCGCCGGAGGGAAAACAATAAAAGAATTGATAACTAATCAATAACAAAATTGGGTGATAAATATGAGTAAATTTTGGTTTTGGTTGGTCTGGTTTAACTCTATGTTGTTTCTCTTTGGTGATCACCCTAGAGATGTCAAAGTAGGGTGCAACTTGGGTTGGGTAACCCAAACCCAACCCGAGCTCAACATGATTTTTCACGAGCTTGGACAATTATTTTTATAATTAGGGTTGGGCTTGGGTTGAAAAATCTCAACCGGAACTTAACTAGGGTTGAAGTGCGAGCAACCCGAGCTAACCCGAACCCGAATTCTAATATTATTTTCATATATATTTTTACTTTTAAATACATTATATCTAATATTTAAACTATGATTACTTTTTTTCTTTTCAATTTGTTTTGTTAAATCTTAACTTATTGTATGTCAATATTTAGGAGAATTAATTTTCTAAAAATTTGTTTTTAATTTATTAAAAATCAACAAAAAGTCTTCAAACTTCTTTTGTTTAAGAGTAATTTAATCTAAAACTAATTCAAGATCATATTAAATTTTCGGTGTAAAGATTAGCCATATAAGTAATCTAAATAAACCCGAAGTTTTAACCCGGAATCTAAACTCGAGTTGTAAGCCCGAATTTAAAAGTAGAAGGATGGATTGGGCTTGGGTTGAGTAGTTAAGGTTGATGATAGGGTCAGGGTTGGGCTTGGGTTTAGCATTTCATGTGGTAGGTCGGGCTTAAATTATATCTCAAACCTGCCCGAGTTGCAGTGTGAAGTTTTCAATTTTCACCATTTTTCATTTTCCAATTTCTTTGGAATTTTGTCGTTGCAAGGGCATTTTTGTCTTTTACCGTTTTGAGTATCAGACACTACAGAGTGTGCCAGTTGTGTCTGAGGGATTGTTTAGGACATTTCATTGAGTCTAGGACTCTTTGAAATACAATGGTGATCATTTTTGCATTTTTTCGTTTTTCGGGCCGGATGGACTAGTGTGGGAACCGCTACCGGGATTTTTGCATACGGGGATTTTAGTCGGGTCCATTTGCATCATATTTATTTTATTGTGTTTTATGTGGATGCAAGTTAATATGTGTATAAGTGTATATGTGTATATATGTATATGTGGTGTAAAATGTGAATAAAAGAAAAAGGAAAATAAAATAAGAAATTGGTGGGACCCACCTTAGCCTTTAAAGAGAATTAGAGACCACATTTTGGTCTCATTTCTCACCATTTTTCTCTCACCCCTGCTGGTCTTTCTCACTCTCTCTCATGCTTCCATTTTTCTTTTCTTTTTACTTCAAACTTCAAATCTTGATTCCTCCCTCATCACTTGGAATTTTTAAAAGCTGTTTGCGGCTATTCGAAGGGCACGATGAGGTTTATAATTTGATTGGAGCCAATCTCCATTTGGCCACCAATTTGGGAAATCTCTAAATCCTAGGGTTTTAGGTGAAATTGGGGAATTTTGCTTAATTGGAGGTAGGGGTTTCTTATTTACATTTTCTTAGACTTTTGTGAATTTATCTTCTTAAAATTGTGGTTAGCATGCTTAATTTTGTAAAACAATTTCATGATATATTGTATATGTGTTGTACCAAAGTTGTGACCATGTGTTACTTGGTATAGATGGTGATGAAGCATGCCTAATTGATGATTAATTGGTGCTCTTGTACCTTTGGTGCTAAATTTCATGTTTGAAAGTATGAAGTATGCTATAGAAATTTTGTGAAACATGTGACTATGTGTTAATTAAAATTATAAAAACACGCTTAATTGATGATATTACTTGCTTATGGTGTGGAAAATGCTAGATTTTTTTTACAATATGGAAGTATGTTATTTATTTTGTTGAGATTTCCCTTAAGACTTGTTGTATGTGGTTGTTAACCTGTATAGTATGGAAATTATGTATATCGGCATGATTGTATAAGGTGTGATGCATTCATGCATTTCATTGGGAAAGAAAGGGGAAAAAGTGTTTTAAACGAATGAAATTGTTTTTGGGGAAAAAGTTTTCGAAAGTGTTTATGAAAACCCGGACGCCTAGGAGGCGCCTAGTGGTCCGTGGTGTTAGTGTGATCTAGAGGGGGTTAGAGAGAGACTCTAGTATGGTTGAACTAACTAGGCCAGATGCGACACCTTGGAGGTGCCCTGTGGTCGTGGATAGTTACCCAATCCTCCCTCGTGATGCCTTGGAGGTGCCTTGGTTCGGATTACACTAACGATTTAGAAGTTGAAACGGAAATGTTTCAGAAATGGGGAGCGACATGAGCATGGCATTGCACTTCATTGGCATACATGGTGCATTTGAGACTTGGATGACATTTGTGTTATATTGGATGTTGTGGTTATAGTTTACCTCCCCGGCATAGTATAATCCCGTTCTCTTGTTTTCTATTCTATACATAGACTCACAGGGTCATAAGAAGTGTGTCTTAGACACTTCCTACTGAGCTTATGCTCACCCCTTTATTATTAACATTTTTTAGGTCATGGCAAAGAAGTGGCGGACGACAATCCACCACCAGATTAGCCGAGTTGATGGACTTAATCACTTTTGTGCTTAATGTGTATATTAACCCTTTTGTTGTAAAAATTTATAAGGATCATTTTGTATCACCTACATAATTGGAATTGGTCTTGAGACCATTTAATTGTATTTTGTGGTCTCGTCATGATTTCAATACCTATATAAGGCCTAAGGCCATATTTTTAATGTATGACGGTTTTTGCTTAATTTTAATGATGCATCAGACTCGTGTATGGTCTTATTCGATTTTAGAACCAATTGGTAATTTTAGTTTCATCATTAAATGAAGATTTGGGACCGGTTTGGGCTTTAAATTAGGTCACTAAGGGACCAAGGTTGAGCCAAGGTGCTAAGGATCACAATTTTAGACTGTTTGGGGCATTTTGGAGGTTCTGGGCATCTTGAACCGGTTCAGCCCCATTGAACCGGTTCAAGAGGGGGTCTTTGGTTCGAGAATGGGCATACTACCCATCTTGAACCGGTTCAAGGTCCTTAAACCTGTTCAAGTCCCCCAGTGCACTATTCTGACTTCCTTAGTTGACAGCTTGGAACGTTTGACTTCGGACGGTCATAACTTCATCGTTCGGAACCCAAATAGGGTCATTCTTGAGCCCATTTTAAAGAATTTTAAGTTAGCTTTCCAATGAGACCAACTTCATCCTCAAATTCCATTCATGTTGAGAGTTATGGTCATTTTAGTGGAACAGTATCAGAATTTTCCTTAAACCGGGTAAGGGTACCTTTGGGAATTCATAACCGATGGTCGTAGAACTTCACTGAGTGTCATGAAATGATTAAGAATAACTATTTAAAACCCCATTTGATTGGTTTAAGGATGGATTACCCTCTCACATTGTAGAATGACTATTTTACCCCTAGTGTGTCCTCAGGCTTGGTTAAGGACCCGGTTAGCGATTCGGACCCTTGGTTTGGGTCATTACATGCAGCCCTAGTGAGAGAGATTAAAATTTAATTTTTTGGTACCTTCCATTAAAATTAGGGTCAAGTGCAAAAAGCACTCCTCAAGTATACTTACAGTGCATATCACACCCCTCTCGTGCAAAAAACACCCCTTAGGTTTCAATTTGGTGTAATCAAGTCTCTCTAGCACATTTAAAACCAAACTTAACTAAAGTACCCTTAGTCAACAATTTTATAAAATATAAAAATATATAAAATTTTGTAAAAAGACCAAAAATGATAATAAACAGTGATAGTGGTGACCTCGGAGGCTGTGACGTTGATACGGGAGACAATGGCGAAGGCAACCATGAACTCAGGGAGCTAGGGGAGGAGGACGAGCCAGACGATGAAAAAGATAAGGACTGAGGCGATGGGTGCTGGCCGGAAGCTACACTCTGCAAATATCGAGCTAGGGAAATTCGGTAATAGCTCCCGCCGCCGAAATATGAAGCATCGTGTCTCAGAGTTTCAAACCCGCTGTTTTCACCTCTGACAGTCTTGATCGCCGGCTTCGGCGAGAGCCAGAAACCCCATGCGTCACGGCACTGGTGGGTAAAGAGAAGTTCAGCTGTAAGCGACGGCCAGCTCGGCTTTGATGATAGAGGCGGCGGCGAGCTCGGATTTGATGGAGCGATGGTAGAGAAGACGGACAATGGTGAGAAGATGGCTCGGCTATGGAGAGATTGGCCGTGGATGACTCGGTGGAGAGCTCGACCGGTGGAATCGGCGTCCCGCGAACAAGGAAGGGCTCGGCGATGCAGCGGCAGTGATGGCAGAAAGCTCTAGTTTGTTAATGTTACCTTGAATGGTGCACTGCAAAGCGGACAACGATACCAAGAGGCTAACCATCTTGCGTCAACGTAGAAAGAGTGGCCACAGAGGACAACTCCATGATTATTCTTGAAACCTTAGCCCTTAGCTTGGAATGGTTTATCATTGCTAGTCGACTTCTACTGGGTAGGCTCTGAAATGATAGAAACTGAACATTTGAGAGATTGTACCAACGATTTGCAAAATGGGTATGGCTTTGAAGGGCTGAATTGGGTTGTGATGGTGGGTTTAGTAAAAGAGAAAGTGATGGTCTGGAAAAGTGGGCAGTGGTGATGACTGAAGGTAGAAGATGGGTTGTGACAGATTGGGTTAGTAAAACCATTTCACTTCACTATGTGAGACCAATCGCGCTTTCCAAGATTCCTGTTTTGCGATATAATCTGGGAAGATGAGGGAAAGAGAGAAGAGAGTTCGTAAAATTGGATCTGGCTCACGCTAACCATGGCTTCCATTGATCCATCAAGCAGTGGTTGAAGAAGAAGAAGGCGGTGGTGGGAGGAGCTGGCGGTGATGGAAGAAAGAGTCAGTGGTGGAGAAAAAAGAGGAAACACCAACGACTAAATCACAGAGAGTAGAGAGAGAAAGATGGGTATTTTTGGAAGACTAAAAGGGCAAAATGGGTATTCCAGCAACAATTTATGTCAGATTTCTAACAGAAGTGTAATTTTGCATAATTTTAAAAGATTAGGGATGTTTATTGCACACTTTTTGAAATTGGGGGTAATAGTGCTTCTCAGAGTATACTTAAGTGATGTTTTCTGCACTTACCCCTTAAATTAGTAAGTAAGAGCATTCAACTCGTTTCATAATTTAAATATAGTTGTTGATTAATTAAAGGGTATTTAGGTCATTTTATTGAGTGTCAGGTGTAGAAAGGGGTGATTAGGTGGTTTTTTGTTAACTTTATCAAACTTGGGAGTTGTCATTGTTCCATTTGGTTGTCAATAGATCAAACCTTAGGAAGTTTGCGTGCAATTAACTCTTATTATATTTATTATGACAAAAGTCTGCAATATCTAAAGGTATTTTACATGTGGTACATCATCTAATGAACGTTCATGAAAACTCTCAATTTATAGGTTACCTAAATAAGTAATTTAAAATATATATATATATATATATATATATATATATATATGGTGTATTGATCGGAAATATCACCTGTAAAATAATTTGAAATATCATAGGCTTTTTTGTTTATTACGATAGTATGAAATTTTATTATTATTTAAGGTTGTTCTCGAAAATCATTTTCTGTATGAGTCCTGCTATTTGGCCCGACAAATAAAAATCTGCTACTTCACCGAATCTATATGGCTATCCCTATGTCAAATATAATGGAACCCATTTTAAAATATAAGGTAATTGACTATTTGAAAAGTTGTAATCTTTTTTTAAGTTTATCTTAGTTTAGTATCTTTGTTGGTGATTAAAGTTTCAACCATGTATATGGATACGGATCCTCTTCTTGGGACATCTCTCTCCTATTTTCTCCAAAACTAATCTGAAGGCTAATATTAAGACACGTCATTTGCCACGTCTCCCTTTCCCTCTTTCTCTCTCCTCTCAACCCTCCTCCCTCTCTGTAAATCTTAGATACTAAGACTAAAATTTTCTCTTTCCTATTTAGTAACTTTCATACCCAAATTTTGCTTGTCGAAATCTGCCGGCTTCTTCGACTTGTGCTAAACGTAATATATACACACATATATAAATAAAAGAAAAAAAAATGATTAATTTTGGAAATAAAATAAATAAATAAATAATGAATTGAGTCAACAACTATGTTTATTAATTTCTTAATTAATTTTCATGGATTTCTTGATTGATTTCTTGGTTTATTAATTTGTTCTGATTTTTTTTTTTTTTTTTTTAACTCAACATATATTTATGATTATTCCCTAGTGAACTGAGCAAAACCTAAAAGTTCAATTGTTGGTTTCAACCGGAAACATCGTTGTTGTCGACTCCATTCATTATTTATTTATTTATTTTTTTCTCAGAATTAATTATTATTTATTTTATATATATATGTGTGTATATATTATGTTTAGCACAAGTTGAAGAAGCCAACGGATTCTGGCAAGCAAAATTTGGGTATGAAAGTTATTGCAAAAGGGAAGAGAAAAATTTGGTGTTACTATCTAAGATTTAGAGGTTGACAAGATAGAGAAAGAACGAAAAGGAGATGTGGCAAATGACGTGTCTTAATATTGGACAAGGATCATCTCTAGCGTAGGAGAGGTCCAGTACAGAATTTAGTGGTTGAAATTGAATTGATAAATGAGACCCACTAATAATGACGTAATCTCAACCATTGAATTCTATGAAGGACCTCTCCTGCACTAGAGAGGATCCTTTGTCCTATAATAATAGCCTTCATATTAGTTTTGGAGAGAGCAGGAAAGAAATGCCCAAGGAGAGGATCCGTATCCCAGGTGTATGTATATTTGTTTTATATTTCAAATTGCATCTCTATTATGACCATTGAGATACTTCATATTGTGTTTTTGATCATTAATATTTATCTATTATTTTGATAGGCATTTGTTAATTACTATAATAATCAAAGCTAATAATCTATTTAACTCCCAAAAAAACAAAGATTAGAAGAGAAATTTAAAAAAAGAAAAAATTTGGAAAAGCATGGAAAAAATATAAAACATTGCAGTTTTTGCTATAGATTTTGTACAAATCAAATTGAAAAAAAAAAAAAAGAAATGGGTTATAGAAAACTGAAAAGATAAGGTAAAAGAAATATAATATTTTATGGAAACAAACAAGAATAGTAATGATAGCTATTTAAGTTGACGCCTTTAGTCAATAATATCATTTTCATATATATATATATACACACACACATACATATATATATATATATATATATACACACACACATACATGTGTGTGTGTATATATATATATGTATGTGTGTGTGTGTGTGTATATATATGTATGTATGTAGGAGAGGGGTGCACAGCGAATAGCCCACTTGGAGTTGACACTGTTTATTATTTATTGCCAAAGCCAACCTTGTAAAGACGACTTAAAAGATAGAGACGACCGCGAGCTTATCCATATATGTGTCCTCACTCCTCCGCCAATTCCCATCCCTTATACTTCTAAAGAGAGAAGATAGAGAGAGGGATGGATGCAGCAGGTGAACAGAATGAGATTGTCATAGCTGGCGGTGGGATTTGTGGCCTTGCCACCGCACTTGCCCTTCACAGGTTCACTTCCTCCTCCCACTCAATCTCCTCCTCCTCATGATTGTCTACCTGGCATTAGTTTCCTTTACAGTGAGAAGGGTAAATCCGTAAATGCATATTTTACTAGCATTTCTCTCTTATTTGAAAATTGATTTTTTTTTTTTTTTTTTTAATTTTAAAAATTAAATTAGTATGTGTAGATGGTCGAAGTGGTACAAGTTGAGTAATTGTTTAATCAATTACACTAAGCTCTTTTGAGATTTATCATAATGATAATTGCACTAATATATATATATTTTTTAATTTAAAAAATTACAGTGACCTTGTCAAAAATTGGTATTTTATTTATTTTTATTCTGGCAAATTAGAAGTGAGAATTTCGAACATACGAACCAATTATGTAAAAATTCACATTGACAACTCTAAATTATTCTTATCACAATATAAATTTTTAAATAAGAGGAGGGGTGTATGACAAAACTCAAAAGATATCTGTGTAATTTACCTTAGCTTTTGAAAAAAAGATTAGTGTAATTGTTCGAACAAGTGAACACCTTGTAATTTAGATAACCTCTAAAAGCATATTTCTAGGTGTAATTTTACCTGATTCATTTAAATGACACGTAGAGGGAAAATTTTGAAAATTCTTGATCCTTTCTGTTCCTAAACCATCTTGTGTAGTACAATCAATACGTTGCATTACATATGTAATAATATATGTGTAATACCAAGTTACCAATGTAATATTCATGCAACACATTTATATTAAAAATATATTTACAATTTTGACATAAGGTATGTTACATTGTGTGCAATAACATTAAATTAAGAATTTAATACATAATTGGGCATTATCCGATGCCTAATTTGTAGCGCATCCAGCATCCGAATTTAATGCATAATTGGGCATTATATGATGCCTATTTTGTAATGCATCCAGCGTCCTAAGCGAATGTGCCGTGTTAGAGTCCCCCTTCTTTGCTAGGATAAAATATATATATATCCTATCCGTATTTGAGTTTAATTAGTTAAGTATATACTACATGATAAATTTGTAGGAAGGGCATTAGTAGCGTGGTTTTGGAGAGATCAGAGACCTTGCGTACAACAGGGGCAGCCATTGGCATTTTGCCTAATGGATGGCTTGCTCTCGATCAGCTGGGTGTGGGCTCTAAGCTCAGAGAAACAGCTCTTCTTTTGCATGGGTATGCCTCTAATCTCTCTCTCTCTCTCTCTATATATATATATATATGTATATGTGTATATATGAATATAAGTGTACACATACACATTATGGTACATCTAGAGCACCAAGGCTGTGGTTCTATCTCGCCCAACATCATACATTGATTATGCTTCTTATTTTGGGATTGTATTAGCTTGCATTGTCAGAGCTGTGAACAACCACTTTCTACATTTGTATTACAAAAGTAACTTGTAGGTTTTGCTTCAACATCCTCTGTTTTTTCCTGTTTTATCCGGGACACGATTTTGGGATTTTTAAGATTATTATTATTTTTAAACAAAAAAACTATTAATTTTTTGCATTTTGGAATCCAAAGTCAAACATTTGAGTTTGTTTAGAAGCAGCCGCGTAGCCAGAAATTTCTTTCAGTGGGGGCAATTTTTAAATATATGTAAAAATTCAGAATATTTTTCATATTCAGAAAACGCGCAGTCGAGTTTTCAAAATGTTCATAGAATAATAATAGTAAATTTAGATGATAAAAAAATATATAGTAAGTTTTCCACTGTAGTGTTTGTTTGAATTTTGTGAATTTTTGAAATATTAAAGACTCGCCAAAAGAAAAATGTTGAAGATTGAAAATGTGATAAAAATTAACAACGCATTTGTTTGTAGTAAAGTCAAAAGTGTGAAAGAATATTGTGTAATTTTGAGAAAAGTGGAAAAGAATATAATATTTTGGGAAAGTAGAAAAAAATATCATATTTTTTGGAAAGATTATATTCCTTTTTGTTTTTTAATAATACCGTGAATGGTCAATTGATTATATATATATATATATATATATATGTGCAATGCCAACTTTTAGTGGGATAATTATACAAATATAAAAATCTTTCTATATGAAATTAAAAATTCGGCAGCTGCCCCCACTTATCCCTACGTGGCTAGGCCACTGTTTAGAAGATAAGGGGTAATTTTAAAGAATTCAAAACACACAAACAAAAAATAAAGTACGCATATAAAAAGTTCAAAATATTGTCAACATTAGGCCTTAGTATGCGACAAGAATGCTAAGGGCTTCAAGTTTGTAATTCGATTTTGCTATATTTGAATCATATGAGAAACTTGACCACTAAATTAGCTGAGTCACCCTTATTGTATAGTATGAACTATAGATTGTTTATTGATTTTGTTTATAAACATGATTGGTCTAATACATTTTTTTATCAAGTTTTCCTTTCAACTTTTTTTTTTTTTTCTAGTTGGTACTCATACACACTGCCTCCGAACTCCTGACCTCCCTTTGGGAAGTAGGAGCTTTGTACCGTTAGGCCACAGGCGTGTTGGTTCCCTTCAACTTTGTATTGTATAAGCATTTATCACACAAAATACAAGAGGTATTTTTCTACTCAATCAATCGTACTTGAATTCGGTACTCCCAAACATAGCATTAGTATAATTCTTTCCTCACAATTTCAAAATTATTACTAAATGGTTAATCAGTGATAACATGTGCCAAATAGATATTGACATGAACGTTCATGCATTTGCTTGTCCTAGCATCATTTTGTATTTCCCTAACACCCGTTTTTGTGCATAGGATACAAGATATATGGCAAGACAAGGGTAAGCAACGCGAAACATTATTTGGGTAAGTACATAAACTTTGCATTCTAATTTAAACCCAAGAAGTACATACATATATATACACAAACACATGTACATATATACTCCAAAAATAGAATTATGACAGAAAATATATACAAAGACAATGAAGCAGAAGTTAAAGAACATGGAACATAATTTGGAAAAAAAAAAGAGAATAATAAATGAGTTAGATACTTCTCATCAATGAAATAAAATTTTAACTTTGATAGGAGTGGCGAAGCTCGTTGCTTGAAACGGAGTGACCTAATCAAGACCTTAGCAGATGCATTGCCAGTTGGTACAATACGCTTTGGATGCCAAGTAGTCTCTGTAAAATTGGACCCTCTAACTTCTTATCCAATTCTTCAACTTCATGATGGGAGTTCTGTTACGGCCAAGGTATTGTTGCTCTATCTCAATTTCAATTTTTGGTTCTAAATAATTTAGTTCCACATAGCCACTATGCTCTATTAAATATATTGTCTGCTCGTGAAAATGTGGTAATTGGGGATGCACTTTGCAGAAAATTAATTTGTCAATACCACCAAGCATTGCTTGAGTGGAATCTTTTCCACCTCCCAAAGAGGAGGTTGAGCGTGTTATAAATTAATTAATTAATCAATTAAAAAGAAAAAAGAAAACATTTCCATTCATGATTACACCTTAGAGATTAACATATTCCTAAATTTGAATAGTTAGATGATTTTGGGTAATTAAGGCACATTCATCTAGTGTAGACAATAGACGATCATTTCAATTTGCGACCAAGGAATTCTTAACAGAAATATGCACAAAAATAATAAGGAAAGTGTAATTTTTATTTGGTCATGATGCTAAGATACATATAAATGAGAAAATTGTAGTTTTATGTTTTTACTCTCCATATCACAGGTTTTGATTGGATGTGATGGAGCTAGGTCAGTCGTTGCGGATTTCCTTGAGCTAAAGCCTGCAAATTTTTTCACTATATGTGCGGTGAGAGGTTTCACACATTTTCAAAATGGTCACTCATTTACCCATGAGTTAGTCCGAATGAGGAGAGGGAACATTTTAGTGGGGAGAGTCCCAATTAATGATGAGACAGTCTTCTGGTTCGTAGCTCTGCAATTGAATTTTATGGGTAAACTCTAGACTATGCAGATTTACATGTTTTTATGTTTATATATTTTTTCCTTTGTAAGTAACATGTATGGCATTTTGGAGCAATTACTCAAAGAATGAAAAAAAAAAATGGCTCATTTTTCTGAAATCAATAACGGAAGTGCTTCTAATGACCAAACAAGGCTAAACACCAGGATACCAAAGGTATAATACATGAATAGTAACCATGGAGGCCAAAAGTCCAAGCAATTGGGTAATTGGACTCAAATTTTAGTGTATCCCGAAATGCATGCATCGAGTTGACTGTTTTAGCACATTTTGTATTAATTTTGGGAATTTAAAGAATTTTGAATTAGAAAAAGTTGGCCAAAATGCCAAATTAATCACCACCATTTAACAAGTTATTACTAACTTATTACTAGATGACTCAAACATTTGTTCTGAAGGGTACTTCTGGTGCAGTCTTTGTTTGGCTTCTACTACCTAATTTGTTCTGTGTGTCAGTAAATTGGTTTTGTGTCTTACATTCTTAATGGCTATTATTATTTACATGGACAGATGCAAAAGTTTGGGGGGATGCAGAGCTCATGAGACAAACAGCTTTGGAATCAATAAGTGGTTTCCCAGCAGAATTAAGAGAATTGGTAAAAAACAGTGACCTGAAAACACTGTCTCTCACACACTTATGGTATCGTGCACCATGGGACGTACTACTTGCAAGGTTTCGTAAAGGAACAGTGACAGTAGCCGGTGATGCCATGCATGTAATGGGCCCATTCCTGGGACAGGGTGGCTCAGCAGCTTTAGAAGATGCAGTTGTGCTTGCTAGATGCCTGGCAGAGAAGATGAGTGTGGTTTATCCGATCAAAAGTGGGAGGAGGCAGATGATGGTGCACCAAGTTGGAGAAGCAATGGATAAATATCTGAAAGAAAGAAGAAAGAGAGTGGTGCAATTGTCAACACAGAGTTACCTTACTGGTACGCTATTGGAAACCTCATCACTGCTGATAAAATTTGCTTGTCTTGTCTTCATGGCCATTTTCTTTAGTAACACAAGTTACCATACCAGATATGACTGTGGACGCCTTTGATTTTTATTTTTATTTTTGTTGTAGTAGCTGCTGCTATGATTGTACCAATGTATTTGATGTAACATTTTTTGCTTGGAGCTAAATTGAACCTTAAAACACAAGTAGTTACCTCTGTTTCTTTTAAAGTCTCCATTTGGAATGACTTGAGCCAAATGTTATGAGCCTTTCGAAATCATGTATTTGCTGCTCTATTGCTGTATATCTTGGCTCAAAGTGTTTTCCTGTTTCTGGTTGCTATGTTGTGGCATTTAGAGCCTTTGTCTTTACCTTTGTTTATTTCAAAGGTGTCATCGCCAACCTCATAGTCTTAAAACCTCAATTAACTATTTTAGTCTACTGTCGATCTTCCAATAAAAGAATGTCCAAAACTAAAATTTTAATCCAACTTTTTTAGTCTGCTAGACAACCTTTACATAAATCACAATAGAGAGACACCCATCACACGACATTTTCAACCGACAATTCTCACAAGGTCACCTCAAAACAAATTATATGATATATAATAGCTAAACAAATGAAATTTATAATGTTCATGCCAAATAAGTGTCTTTGATCATTATCTATAGAGCTTTAGTAATACCATGTTGTGCCTTATTTTTCGAAGGGAAAAGGGTATTCACTAACCCTATCAAACAAGGTAGTAAATCTTGTTATACTAAAATGAGTATATGTGGCTAGGATTTTCATATATTTAAATATGATCGGTGAAGTCCTTGTTAAATTGATGGAGCACCTAACATCAAGTTTTGGTGGGATAGATCAACTAAGATCGATGTCAATTTGATTTGTAGCAATTCTAGTGGGGGATGGATCAACTAAGCCCAATCCTAGTGGGAGGACCCCCCCAAAAATTGGCGTATGCCGCTGTATGCAGCGAGCACACAGTATTCTTTAGTAAACGGTGGGAAAGAAAAGTTCAATTTGATAATATGGTCTGTGACGAGAGCTAAATAAAACCAATACTGTTGGCCACTTTGGGACTTTCTATACCCTTTAGGTAGTGCCTAAGATTAACATATGTTTTCTAAAGTAAAAAATAACAAACGTCACCTGGTAACTGCATTGGCATAGAGACTTTAGAAACAGTCCGAAGGAAGACAATTTTATATTGGACAAGCTGCAACGATGAAGACATTTTTCATTTGGACAAGCTGTTCTTCATTAGGCAATGTGAACGACCTTAATGCTTGCTTGAGCCACGGTAAAGTCCTTTGATAAATTGATGGTAGCAGAGTGCAACATGTGCTGGTAAAGACTGCTGCTAATGGGGACCATGACAGTACTTTTAGCAGACATAATGGAATGAAATTATGATGAAAATCACTCCCTGCCATACAATTCATAGGAGGGTAGTAATGGAGTTAGACAGTGACAGGGAGCTACCATCTCCAACAGACAACGTGCACCTTGTGAAGGTGAAAGTGATTGTCTGAGTAAGAAAATTATGGCTTTTTTATTTTAACCTTTTCATTGTTTTTTTTTTTTTGACTTTATTCATAGAAGGCATAGAAGCAACAACATGTTTCATACTCATGATTCACATTCAAAAGATTAGAGTTGCTTTAAAAATACTCTTCTATTAACTAATTAAAGCACAAAGCACAACCCCACCACTTGCATCTTTCTTGTTTCCACCAAAATGTACAAAAGGAAGGAAAGTTATGAGAGTTCATTGAATCAGACTTGGCCTAACTTCCTTGTAGATCCTACTTAAGAGCTTGGGGACCCTAATAAGTCCATCCACATAGTCAATTACTATTATAAAACAAGGGAACCAACTAAACACATATGCACTATAGTGGTCAACCTAGCAGGTGCACTGAGTGGGTCTAAGTTTATCATGATAATCATTCTTCTAGGGTTTTTTTTTTTTTTTAGTACACAAGTCAAGTGAAGGGTGATCAGGGGGGAATCATTAGAGAGAGAAAATGTTACTCAAGGCATAATATTGTCAGATCCAATACCCTTTGAAGAGTTGAAATTGTGGTTATCTGAATCTTGTATTTGGGGCTCAAGTGGTGGAGTGGGTAATAGAGATGGGTTGTAAGAATGCCATCTGGACCAGAAAAGATAGTTGAAGAAGTTGATGAGGCTTAGTGCAGCTAACAACCAATAGAAAAGGTCAAGTCTGTCCTTGTTGAGGTCATTGTCACTAAGCCATCCACCCCTAGAAGAGCTTGAGGTAATTTTGTTCACTAGAGATACTAAAAGGGAGCTCAAATAAAACCCAAATGAGTATGAGCAGTAAGTCATTGCAGTCAAAAAAGATTGCATCCCTTCCAAGGATTGTTTGTAGAAGAACTCGATAAGTCCCACCGCGGTGAACATCTCTGAGAGGCCGAATATGAGAAACTGTGGCGCGATCCAGAATATGGACAGGGTCTTGTTTAAGTTTAGAGATAAGTTTCGTCTCTTGTTCTCTACCATTGCAGCCGAGACCATGGAGAAAGTCGATAGAAAGAGGCCGATGCCAACTCTTTGTAGAGGCGAGATTCCTGAGTCCTTTCCAGTGATTCGCCTAGCAATCGGGATGAAAACAGTCTCGTAGAGAGGGACTACAAATATCAGCATTAGGTAAGGGATGGATTGAAGAGACGCTGGTGGGATTTGGAAGTTCTTTGTGAGGCGCGTGTTCATGGCGCTTCCTTGTTGGACTGAGAATGTTTGGAGCTGAGCTAAAATGGTGTTGAAGATTATGGTGCACGCGAAGATGGGAACGAGTGACATGATTATCTTCACTTGCTCAACTTGCGTCACAGTGCATAGTCTCCATGGACTTTCACTCATTTGAGTTCCATCTTGAACTTTGATGCAGGCCTTGTCCAGAAATCTACAAGTTTATTAGTAAATGGTTTTAATTAGTTGCAAGATGAACAAGTAATATCAACCTAAAACATAATAGTTGTTATGGATATATAATAAACATCAAATCTTTCAATACAGTACTTACAGAATACAGATTTTAGGGGTGTGTGTGTGTGTGTGTGTGTGTGTGTGTAGTCATCTTTGTTGATTTATTAGATTTATATTGTTTGAAACTTTAGAAATACAATTGTCAAAAGTTCCACCCCACCTGAACCTTTCTGTATGAAAGAGATTGGTGACATTTACTGACGTGGCACGTTCTTGCACGATATTTTGGCTTCCATGAAGCATCTCTGAATTTGAAGGACAAATCTGCTTTCTCTTTGTAATTGCAGCTACAAAAACCTTCAATAAGGAGGGGAAAAAAAGAGGAACTGAAATGAGATAATAATGCTGTTTTCTTTTCTGACAAAAAAAAAAGGGTTAAAAAGAAAGTAAAAGCTGACTGAAATATTGATATAACAGAGACAAATTTCACTGTTTGAAGAAATAAAGTACTAATTAAACATTAAATAAAAGCAGGAATCATCTGAAACCATTGTAATCTTACTATATAAAGAAAATCTTATATTAATAATATTCCTGATTTTTATTCACCAAAAGTTTGCAGAATTATTTACTTATTAGCTGAATGATAAAGTCTAACACTAAAGAAAATATAGAAAAAACACTTTTTCAATTGTCTTATTATAAACAAACCAATAAAAGACTAAATGAAAAATTACCACAAAATCTAGGTCACATTATTAAAAAGATTAAAAAGCAAAAAGAGAAGAACACTTAAAATATTAGCACAAGCATGTGTGTGTGTGTGTGTGTATGTGTGTGTGTGTGTGGAGAAAGTACTTCAACTTGTAAACTAAATAAAGTAGAAGCAACAAGAACTTTCTGGTTTTACCTTTGTGTGAGTTTAATACCCTAATAAAATGGTTAGAAAACTATGTTGCTCAACAAACCTGGATAATAACAGTCCAGAGAAAGAAAAGGCTACTAAAAAGTCTCCTAAATGAAAGAAAAAGAGAACCTATAAAGTTCTCAACACTACATGATAATGGAAACCGAAATTACTTGTGCAATTGGCGTGAAGATGCTTCCGTGAGGCGGTTTGTTTCTGTAAACAAAAGTACCAGAAATCAAGCTGATCAATCCCACTGCCATGGCAGCTGCAGAGACTCCAAATCCGACGTCCATCCCCGAGTGTGTTTGCACCCAGACAAGAACAGTGAGTGCAACAAGCTCACCGGTGCAGAAGGCGAAGTAGGCACAGTTGAAGTATGTAGAGAGTATCTTCGATTGCTTAGAGTCATCTTTTCTGAATTGGTCAGCACCATGAGAGATTATGTTAGGCTTTAGACACCCACTTCCTAGAGCCACCAAGTAGAGTGCTACAAAGAATATCGAAGCTTTGTATCCTTCTGCTTCCAAACATTGCCCTTTGTTGGCCACCATGTTGCATTGGGGTGGCTTCAGTTGTGGGAGATGGGCTTGGACAGACAACAATATAAAGCCCTATAATACCAAAACCGTAGTATGTTAAGAAATATATGCCATCTCTCATCCAAAACTCGATTACGTGAAATAATATCCATCTCTTTCTTTTTCTACCCTTTTACTCATTTATCAATTATAATTATGTTTTTATGATCTACTAAACTTAATTATGGTGCAGGTAATCAATAGAAAGGAGGTGATCTAGTGTCTATCGTGTGCACTGAAATAGTGCCTTTTTGATGTACAGTACGGAGCTCAACGTGGGTTGTGCAGAGCCTCAACACAGTCCGTGTTGGGCTCTGTGCATGTGCATTGAAACGGCTCTGTTTTGGTACACATGAGGGGCACAAGGTCCCCTCCTCCACACAGGAGGGACCCTGTTTGTAATCAATGGGTCCATAACAAAAACCATCATAAAGCATGCATCCCCTTTAGGTATGTCAAATTTAACTCTTCTCTGAAACTTTTGTAGATTAAGCATGCAGAAGTTAATATTTATGAACTAAGATGTCAAAGAGACAAAAATTTGAATTTACAAATTAAGAAGCACATAGGAAAGGGACAAAGATGTCACATACACACACTCATACAGAGAGAGACTTACAAAAAGCTCCACAAAACCAAAGATCAACATGGTCCAGAAGCTGCCAAGATAAGAATCTGACAGGAACCCACCAAGGAGGGAAAGGAGAAAAACAGTCCCTATAAAGTTTGTTACTATGTTAGCAGACTTTGACAAAGGAAAGTGCATGTCATTGAATACATAGGTTATGAGGTTGTTCCCAACAGCTGCAATTGCCATCATCTCAAAAGCCTGGAGGCCTGAAACATCACCAACCACCACAAAAAGTAAAACTTTCAGAATACATAATTTTAAATTTAAAGAATTGATATGAGCACCCACTAAGACAATTATCTATAAAACACAAAATTCTAGACTCTATTCCATTGATTCCATTAAGAAATCTTTCTATAATAGTCCCCCACTTCACTAATAGAAAATTAGTATTACAAAATGAAGGAATGATTCAATGGATCCTTTTGATTGAATCCATGCATCACAAAACAGTGGCTCAGTCTGCCAGACTAGTGTAGAGAGATTGAGAAGTTCTAGCCATGGAAAACAAGCTCATTATATGAAATTGAAGAACAAAACTAAGAGCATAGAAGCATGCTATTTTGAAGTTGGAAATTCAAACTAGACGCATTTGAAGTCCATATGAAAATGGTGAACATGAATAAATTATGATAGATATAGATAGATAGATAGAGAGAGAGAGAGAGAGAGAGAGAGACCAAGGACAAAAACAGCTGCAGTCATTCCACCATGCTTGCTAGGCTTGCAGGGTCTGCCTCTCCAATCTACAGAGATCTCCTCCACACAACTAGACACAGATTCTACTTTGAAATCCTTTCTTGTCCCTTCTCTATCCATCTTTTCCTTTCCCTGTCTTCCCTCCCTCTCTCTCTCTCTCTCTCTCCCCCTTGATATATAAATATGTGTATCTACTATCTATACTCTATAGACTTCCTCAAAATAATATAGCTTGCTTTTTGTTGGACCAAACTGAACTGTAGAAGTATCAAAACCAAAAGCTAGCCCTCACTTCCTAAAGGCTTCTTAATTTGTTGATTCTGAGACAGCCAAAGGTGGCTTATTTTGCCTCCTATTTATAACACCATCCTTCATTTCCTCGGCACCGCGTTTTTGCCGATCTTTCCCTCCTCGGCTAGTTGACTCTGCGGTAGTGGCATGCCCCCACAAAGCTCAAAATTCAGCTCATCAGCATTTAGCCCCCCATAATCACTTATTAGATAATAGTGTGTGTGTTGTGTGTGTGTGTGTTTTGAAGATATAGTTCCAGAGATTTGCTAGGCATTGATGGGGTAAGCATGTCCTCTCTCAAGTGGGACATAATTAGTCATAAGAATTTAGTTCTTTGTGGGAAGTTTCAATTCCACCCACTCTAAATCACTCGAGAACTGTACAAATTGGCAATGCTGGTCATCTAGCTTTATATTCTTTAACAACAACAACAGATTAAATTGTGATGAATTATTGTTAATTGAGTGCAGTGTGACATTGATGCTGTTCCTCAATATCTTTTTTAACTTTTATTCATAAATAGAGAAAAGAAAGATACTTAATGCATGGTCATGAATCAATGTTGTTTAGGGTTCATTGCTTGATGAGTATTATGTAGCAACTGGTGAAGTAGGCTCAAAACAATGGGGGCCATTGGGTCTTATGGTGTAGGGTCCATATAATCTACAGATGATCCATGGTGGTGTTGCGTGGAAAGAAGCTTAAAGAGAATTCTTGAGAAAGCTATGGTGCTTTATTTTTGTTTACTAGAAGATAAAATTTAATGACTTTTTTTGAGTTTCTAATAAGAAATTATTCTTATTTTGACCATTTTAGAGTGAAAAATGGGGTTTCTCCCTTGGCAATCTAAGCATCCAAGACATACTAACGGGCCTTAGACCAAATGATATGATAACTCACCTTCAAAGTGAGATTGTGTCTAAGTCCTGTTAGTGTTAGGGGTAATATTGTGAATATTGCGGGGTGAGACATGCATGTTTACTTGAACTTTGGAAAATAAAAGGGTAAATTCCACTACCTCCCCTGAGATTTGTCAATATTTCACATACACCCACTCTACATTTCGCAATCACACTTACCTCCCCTGTCAGTGACTTTTTTACCGTTTTGCTCATGAAATGTTTGCTGTCATTTCAGGCTTTAGAAGGGCAAAATGGTTAGATGGGGAGAATTCGTTACATAAACCAAAACATCAGAGAAGGTAAGTGAAATTATGAAACGTAGAAAGGATCTATGTGGAATATTGACAAACTTCAAGAAAGATAAATTGAATTTACCCAAAATAAAAGCATGCAAGAACTTCTTTTATGCTTAATTTTAAAATATGATAAAACTGAATTTTTTTTTATAAAGAGTCTGTAATAGCTCAAACATTTTACTAGTACACCAAGGAATGGACCCTCCAACAACTTAATGGATGAAGGCAACCTCAAGTGAGATAGGTAAGTCATTTTGAGAACTTGAATGATAATATACACCTACTAACACCTAACATTACCCAACAAAAAACAAATAATCAAATTAAAAAATCACTTTTTCTGTTTCCTTCCAAATAAAATAGTGTCAGGCCATAAATTTTGGACTGTAACAAATGTAATTCAAGGAAGCTTTGCTTCAAAAATATTGAATATGGACTGAAACCTATCTACAAACTAGTCCCCATTTGATTACTGCTAAAACCAAATATGTTAATGGGGAACAAACATGCATCACACTACTTTTATCTTGCTACTTTGACTGATTTGTGCCATTTACCATCTTTCTTTTGTCAAAATTCCACTTCCCTTTCTTGAGCCAATAGATGTTGAAACTTATGTGTTTTCTTACATGTAAATTGCGGTTTATCCACCACCATAATTTTAAAAAGTTCTAAAATAAATTAAAAACCATAAACTTCTATAATAATTTTTTTTTTTTGGGTATCAGGCAAATTAGGGACAGAGGGGACTCAAACATGAGCATATTCGTTCGAAGAGCGGGGTGTTTTACCAACTAAGCCACTGCGTAATGTCCCCCTTCTATAATAATTAAGTAGCTTAAAATGTGCCAAAGAACAAAGAATTAATATTCATCTTCTTCCCCTTCTATAATAATTAAGTAGCTTAAAATGTGCAAAAGAACAAAGAATTAATATTCGTCTTCTTGTGCTTTAGTAGTTCTGAGGACTCTTTTCAGAGCCAGCTGAAACCTTAGACAGTCTCTTAGTTCCAACAAATAGTGTGTATAAAATAATGGGCTCCTAAATATTTAACTCATTTTATATTTTTAGACTCTAGGTTCTCTATGATTTAAGTGATCCTATATTCAAGATAGTGATCTGGAAATAATAAAATTTCATCTACTCTTGTTTTTCCTCCACTTTCCTATCCTTATTAAAAATCCTATTTTTTATTTTATTTTCTTTTCTTTATCTCTCCTCGTATTCCATCAGAAAAGCTAAAACAAAAGGTAAGATTAAAAATAAATAAATAAATAAATAAAAATAAATAAATAAAACCCTCAAACTATTCCATTGTTACGAAATGCCTCTTTAAACTATTTTTTAAAACAAATTGCCACCTTAACCATCAAAAATAAACAAAAAGCCCCCTTACCAGTTTCCGACCAACTGAAGAGTACAATTACTAATTTACTCTTATTTTTTAATTTATTATAAAAAATCAAAATATATGCTATTATGAAATGACCACTTTGCTCCTATATTTTGTCCCCATTCAATTTTATTTTTTTATTTTTTTATTTTTCTGCGTTTTCTTTTGATCTCTCTCTCTCTCACTTCCTTCTGCCGCCACCCACCATTGCCACCACCCCCTCCTCTCTCTTCTCCACTGATGTCGCCACCCATCATCTCCACCGCCCAATAGGAAAAGGAAAATGCTAATCTGGTGCAACCCTCTTATCTCTCTCTCTCCCTTCTCTTTCCTGCGGAGTGATGGATGCCGGTGATGTCTGCGTGCGCTGATTCCTGGTGTGATCGGCGTCGGTGAAGTGGAGGAGAGGAGTGAGGACGTCGATGTTGTTCCGGTGGGAATGGGTTGACACTGATGACCATTCTATATATATATTCTAACATAGATTACATTTGATTGACACTGATGACATGATTGTCAGTTAATTTGTCCACAAATTAACTGAACAAAAAATAATAATAATAATAAATAAATAAAACCTTTCCACCAACTTCAAATTGCTCAATCAATTGGAATGTTATGGTACTTAAACGTACATTGATAAAGATACAGTTAAATTGTACAAAGAAGCCAGGAAAATCATGACATTAGACCAGAACGAAACTATGAGATATTGAAGATCGAGTTTCGTCTCTGTAATAAAAAAAAGAGAGACACATTGAAGATAGATATATACAATAAAAATCGTCCTTATTATACATATAGATTGAGATCAATCTTATTTATTGATTGCCGGCATATAGAGTACAGTCCATTTTGCTATCACACCAGGAATCAGCGCACACAGACATCAGTGGAGAAGAGAGAGGAGGGGGTGGTGGCAATGGTGGGTAGCGGCAGAAGGAAGTGAGAGAGAGAGAGAGAGAGATGAAAAGAAAACGCAAAGAAAAAAAAAAAAAAAAATGAAAGGGGAAAGAAGATAGGGGCAAAGTGGTCATTTCATGATAGTATATATTTTGATTTTTTTTAATAAATTAAAAAGTAAGGGTAAATTAGTAATTGTGCTCTTCAGTTGGTCGGAGACTATCTCCCAATGGCCTTTAAAGAGGCATTTTGCTTACTTTTGATAGTTCAAAAGGGCAAGTAACTTCAAAAAATAGTTCAGGGAGATATTATATAACATTGGAATAATTTGAGAGGATTTGTTGCTCGTTTACCGATTAATAATCAAACGATTACGGAGAAATTAGGCATGGAGTCTATTGGCAATAAAATAAGATAGTAAACTTGTATGGTATCACACATAACTTGTGAGGAGAGGAAGAGAAGAAGAATGATTTGTATAAAAAGAAAAAAAAGTAATAATAAGTGATTTTAAAAAAAAAAATCTAGTAGAAGACATGATTTATGATAGAAAATAATGAAGAAGGAGAAATCATGTGGCCGATCTCATTTGTATGGATAAAGGTAATGATTATGATAATGACGATGAATAGTGAGGGCAAGTCTTGGAGAAATTATTCATTGCAACGGTGACGTGGTGTAACAGACGACTACAAACACTTCACCAAAATAAATTTATCAACTTTTTTTATTGTACTATAAGTTCACTTTATTTTGGTAGAATATTTGTAGCATTGGTGCAATGGTAAAATTATTCCATTGTCGATATAGATGACATTGTTCTTTAAGATATGAAAACAATCTCTCTCCACGTACATCTCTAAATCTAATATCTCATAGTTTTATTTGCCACATAAATTTGGAAGTTTTCTTCTTCAGTTATGGTCTTTCCGCCACTATTCATAGTGTTCTATAGAGAACTTGTACAAGATAAGAACGATGGTTGGACAATGGATGTATTTTTTACTTTCATTTGATGTAAAGAGACCTTATTGGAATTGATCTAAAGTGCTATTCACCAATCTGACGCTATGGGTGTCAATTTTACCTCATAAAAACATTTGGGGAGCCATTAAGGGCGCCGGATGGGGCCTGCTAATAGCTCTCACTTGAAGCACAGCTCGGGGCGCGTCGGTGTAACGGGTGAACACTTACTCATTTATTTAAAAGTTTAAATTGTTAAGTAGTATTATATACTTACGTATTTATACACATATTTAATTTACACTCTCGTTTTCAAAGCTCTCTAACCTCGCAAATTTTTGAAGTACATGATTATTAACACCAATAACTTCGCATGAATAAACAGCAATGCATTGGACATCATTCGCTTCAACCTTAAGGAGCTATTCCAAAGAATACTGGCATTAGCACACAAAGCGTCATTGCTCGGGAGCTCTAAGGTGAAAACAAGGGTTTTCCAGACATGAAAGATTGAATTAAGGGCTTGCCATGGCGGGGCGAAAGGGCTTGACCCTTACGCTTGCATCCTCATCAGTATCTCGGACATATTTACTATGTGGTGTCCTTGACCAATTGATAATCACACTTTTCTTTAAAATTCTTCATTTTTTTTTTTTTCGGTTATCAAGACAAATTAAGAGTTTCAATGAACACTGATGTATAGCTAATGTGCTTACATGACACCACATAAGGAATGTTATAAATAGCAGTGCAATGTGACGTGACAAGGCAATCTGTTTTGATCTGCCTCAAGATTTTGGCACTGTCCCTTATTTATTATTTATTTATTACTCCCTCTGTTCCAAAAAGAGTCATGGATTCTAATACATGACACTCTTTGTGGGACGAACGGAGTAGTAAACATTATCATAATCATTGCCGGAATTAGTGCAAGAGAGATACGCAGATGACTAATACAACAGTAAAATCATTAACCACTAGTACATCAATCTGCATATAACATGTATATATATATATATATAAAAGAGAAAGAGAGTATTGGTGGCACACATTATTTTTTTCTATTCTTTTTTTTTTTTCTTCTAATTTTCTATTAATATTATGTTTTAAGTTTTTCCGGTTCTCACCTTCAGAAATGATTAATTTCATACAACCAAATATAATATTAAATCAATTGTTTAGGAAATTAACTTTCCCAATCAAGGGCGGATCCAGCCTTTCTGAATGGGGTGGGCTAATTTTGGACTGGACTAACTTTGAACTGTACTATCATTACTATTTTTTTATTTTTTTTTATTTTTTTTTTTTTCTTTTTTTGGGTGGGCTTAAAGTAATATAGTAAAAAATAGGGTGGGCTGAAGCCCAGCCTCGTCCACCCTTAGATCTGTCCTTGTTCCCAACTATAACATGCATTACTTTCCGACCGAAAAATAAAATAAAATAAAATAAAGAAGGAGAAGAAGATTGCCCAAGATTATGTGAATTTATTATATCTAGTGTCCTCATTAATTGGAGGAACAATTACTAGATTAGATAAAAACCTAATGTTTAACCACCGGCAATTAATCGTATCCTCACTCAATAGTTCAACTACACAGTCATTGATTAAAATGTGGGGGACAATAAAGTCGAGTAATAGTCATTTTTCGTTCTTTTGGTGCCCAACACATTACATCAATCATCAAACAAATATATATATACATTTATAGTGGCCAACACCGGCCGTGTAACCACCGGCTTTGGCGGCCGAAAAAATCGCCGTCTCCAACGCCACTCTCTAAAAAGTGGCATGTGATATGTTTCAGTGTTTGCAAACCAAAATGTAAGCAAAAACAAAATAATATGATCTACAAAAAGGCTATATATATATGTGTGTGTGTGTGTACTGTGTTTCATGCAAGGTACCATCATTGTATAAGAGCTATATATATATATATATATATATATATATATATATATATATGTAGATGCTTTCCTTCGTAAAGTGTACTTAGATAGTAGTGAGGAACAATATTGGAAAGAAGGTCAAATCAAGAAGATGAACTCGATAGAATCAAAGGACTATCAAAAAGATGACCAAGATATGTATTTGGGTAGTGGCTTAATAAACTGACACAGACCACTAAAAAAGAAAAAAAAGAAAGTAGATACATGTAGGAATTTAAAGGGTATATGCGTCATGTTCTAATGGTGTTTCATGTAAGGACACATTTATTAACTTGGCATGATCAAATTGCAATCAATTAAGCATTGAAGCCTTCCTATTGGCATTCATGTATCATTCAACTTGATAAAATTACATAATTATCCTTAAAATGAAAATACATAAACAATTGAGTTCAAACCCTAGGATCGATCTGCCGCAATTAAAATAACCCAGCTCATTTTCCCTTCCTTGAATTCAAAAAATGAGTTACTCTGTATTTTTATAGAAGATTAATTAGGTTATGAGAAAATGGCATAGTGGTCAAATATATACAACCCTTTCCATCTTTTCTTTTTTTTTCTTTCTTTTTAAATGAAAATTAATGGTAGAGGGCAATTTACTTGGTTTATGATAGCACAGGGGTAATTATTAGCCAAATGATAATCTAGAGGATCATTTGCAAATATGAGAAAGTTAAAAGGATTTTCTTTTATTTTTTTTTTAAAAAAATTTGCCCATCATATAGTACTATTTAAATTAAGTTACACTATTTCTAATAAATAATACTAGTACTTTGACAATTCTTAGTAGATATAAAGGGGGAAATTATATTTATATATTAGTATGAAATTTGCCAATTTTCAATACAACCGACCAATTCACCAAGTCTATCTCAATCAACTCCTTTATATGTTTAAGTATTACTTTTTCAGTGTCACATGGAAAGGGGGTCAAAAGGAGAAGATTAATAAGTTGGTGGTTCATCAAAGCATTCTCCAAGAGTCCATTATCCAAATTTACTTCCTTCCGAAGTTTTCTTTTGCTTTAAAATTATTAATAGTAATCTAGGAAGCACGGATACTTTTAGGAGAACAATACATTCAATATATTTGTATCAAACATATGTGAGATATCGATGATTCACGGATACTTACGAATACGTGTCCGATGCTTTTTAAACGTATTCATAATTTTATAATATATATTATAATTCTTAACACGTATCTGATACTTCTCAGATACTTCTCAGGTGTTGTGATTGCGTATCCGACACTTTTCAGACACTTCATAACACATTGTTAACAAGTTTGAACATTAAAATGTAACTTTTTCAACAATAATAATATAGTATGATTGTTAAGAAAAGTTTAAATACTATTAAGTGATGACTAGAGATATCTGTTTTATGTTTTGTAAAATGAACTTCTATGTTATATTAATGATTGCATTTAGATTCATAATATTTTTTTAAAAATTAATCAAAAAATTAATTTTATATATATATAAAATAAAATTTATTAATTTTTTATTCTCGTATCCTGCCGTACTCATATCCTATTTTTTGAGATTTATAATATCTTCGTGTTCGTATTATATCGTATTTGTATCCCGTATCTATATACGTGCTTTTTAGATAACAACTCTCAAAAATAAAAATAAAAATAAAAAGAAGAAGGAAGCAGCATTGGCCATAAACTTTTTTATAAGGCGTCATTTCCTCCCATTTATGATCTAAGATTTGCTGAACTAATAAAGGTTTTTTTATTATGCCAATAGTCAAGTAGTGTAGTCCATGTGTCATTTTTCAATTGACAAATTGCATGTAATCATAATGAATGCCCTAAGTGGGATTTAGCATTACACTTTTTGTTCTTAGATTTAGTCACCAGCTCAATTCTTGTCTGACCCACTCAGTTTACAGATCAGGAAAGTGCATAAATTCAAAGTGTTGAGCCTGCATTTTGAAATTGGGATTGAAGTTATACTAGTTTTTTCTCAAATTTCAATGGGTGGATTCTATATGATAACAGATGCAGCATCTTGTACGGACTTAATCGACAAGTGAGGTTTACGGGCAGTTACACATATTTGGAATTTATTTAGCAGCCACAAGTTCAAAGGAGTGATGGTTATGAGCGTTACCACATCATCAAAAAAAATAAAAAATAAAAGTGGAAGATACATATTAGATTATTGCTTTCTAGGGCTTCAAATGAACCGAGTTTGAATCTATTCGAGCTCTAGTTATTCGTTTGTTTGTGGGCTCAGTTCGAATTCGTTCAAGATTGTGAAAAACCCGAAATGTTGAGCTTGGATTTGATTCGTCATTATTTTGAAAAGTTTGGGCTCGGTTCGTTTAATAATAAAAGTCGTTCAATCTTGATTTAAATTTGTGTTCAAGATCGTTTTGTCTCGTTCATGAATGTGTACGAGCCTACACAAGTAAGGATGTCAATTTCGCCTGCCTTGCCAAGGGCCAATCCCATCCCGTTCTCTATTGGGGCTGGCTTAGGATCACAGATCACTCTAATAGGGTTAGAGGCGGATTTGGGAAGAGAGTTTGAAACCTGTCAAATCCCGAACCTGCCCCGATTAATAATAAATATGTAAATAAAATATTCTTGTAGTAGTTATAGTTTTTCTTTTTCATTCATTAACTTTTTATGATACTTTTAAATTCTTACAAGATTTTTGTTATTATAATTGTTAAATATTTGCCAAAAGATTTTTAAGTAGTTACAAGGTATGACAGGCAAGAAAGGGTTTACGAAAAGATTTTTGTTTGTGGGACGGGTTTAGAAAGGAGTGTTCGCCCTGAAGTAATCCCATTGACATCCCTATACACAAGCCCATGTTCGTGAATTTATTCATGAACTCATACAAGTCTACGTTTGTGACTGTGTTCGTGAGCATATGCGTCGTATATGAGTCTATGTTTACTAGCTTATAGAAGCTCATGTTCACAAGCATAGGAGAGTGAAACCCAATACTATTCTAAATTGACTTTTTTACTAAATGAGCTTAGAAAATAAACTCGAACACGTTTGGTTATCCGATAACTATTTCTATTGAGAGTTGGAGTTGGAGTAAAAAAATAATTAATTAATAGCAACTAGGGAAAAAATAATTAATTCAAGTTTGAAAAAACCACATCGCATGGACTAAGACTCCTTATAATTGGTTCATATTGAGATTTACTTGAGAGAATAAAAGATTGAGTAATAATCAAGGCAGGGATTAATGTCATAATTAAGCAATTGGAGGAAGATGATTATGATTAAAGTCTACTCAATATTTTGACTCTTCTTTTTTTTTTGGTTAAATTATTCAATGTTTTGACTTTGATATATCATTAAAAAATTAAGCAAATTTTTTTTTAGCACTTTTAAATTCTAGTGTCAATCTGATTTTGTCATTTAAAATAAAATGTATGTTGGCAGAAAGAATGATTTTGTGGGGACTTTTGTATTCTCTATGTTTTTCTTTTCTCGGACCCACAGTGACCTATCCAAAAATTAAGAATAATTTACCAAATGAATATCGAAGCTTATATACAAATTTCTCTCTCATTCTTAAATCTAGGGATGACAATTTATACTGCTTCGTTTCACTTTTAATGACATGGGTATATGAATTATTTATGTAACATAGAGCAGGTATGAATTTAGATTTTAAATTCGTCGCGGGTTACAAGGTAGGTATCGGTTTTGAGTAACATCCGCCCCGCCCCGCTCTTTATATTTTATTTTTTAAAAAAAATTTATATATATAGAGTCCTAATCTCTTGCTCCCCATGAAACAAGAAAATTAATCCACACTTTTTATATAGACCGTTAGATTAAATTTAATGGTCATTTTTCAAACTCACATTTGACCTTTTCTTTTAACACAAAACCACTCTCACCCTATTTTTAGTTTCTATATTTAATTTTACCATTATCACTTACGTAACCATAAAAGGTAATTATCAACCCTCTCTCCATTTCTTTGTGCATTGAATTTGAATCCATGGACAAAAGTGTGGACAAATGATTACTCTCTATGGATAAGGGCATCTCCAACCGTTGTGTATATTCTTTTGTGTAAATCTGAAGTGTTATGATGGATTTACACAAAAAAAATTTGAATTATTTAATTTTAACTCCAACGGTTGTTTTATACCTTTTGTGTAAAAATATATGTCCTAATAATAATTAACTATGTGTCATGCCAGGAGCCACATAATTTTTACAAACTTACTTAATATATGGTTGATTCTTTAATGGAATGAGAAAGAGAAATGAAAAAGGAAATATGTTGATTTAGCCATATAAAAAGGTTGTGTATTTTACACCACCCTTTTACACATTGGTGGTGTGGCAATGTAGGTTAACCGACTGCTGAAAATGAAAAAAATTTACACATTATAGGCTGTAGTGTATATTTTACACAAAATGATATTTTAATATACCGTTGGAAATGCTCTAAGGTTGTGAGAAGAGTTTCACTTATTTTTTTTGGGTTACCTTGTTGTTTCTGAGGTGGATTCTACAGTCCCACCATAGTCTGTAGATCATCATCTTTCAATAATCAAACTCACAAATTCACAAATTCAATAATGAATTTCACCAAATGCCCAACTTCAAATTGAAATAGAAAGAATTTTTGTTTAAACTTTAAATGAAATTATCTTCAATTTCAAGTCCAATAAATCAATTCGATATTCCAAAATGTAATATTACAATATATTTGTTGGTAAATTTACTTGTACTAAAGAAGTATATTAATTTACTTATACTAAAGAAGTATATTAATTTATTATACTGAGAACAATAAGATTTTTTTAGCAAAAGGCTATAATATCATACATTAAAAGATACGGGTATCGTTTTTCTTTCAAAGAAACATCTAAATAAAAATAATTTTTTAAGTAAAATATATTGGTATTATTTTTTTTCAAAGGTTTCTATTTTTATTTTGATAATTATCTTTTATTGTTAATAGGTGATGACGGTAAAATTAAATATAGAAATTAAAAATAGGTTGAGAGTAGTTTTGTGTTAAAAAAAAAATACTGTAGGTGGATTTGAAAAATGACCATTAGATTTAATCTAACGGTCTATATAAACAGTGTGAACTAATTTTCTTGCTCCATATGAAGCAAGAGATCAGGACTATATATATATATATATATATATATATATCATTATTTACTATATATATCATTATTTGCATTGTATAAAATTTATAGATTTTATCAATTATATATATATATATAAAACAAATATATATATATAAAAAAGGCGGGGTGGCGCAGGCACGAGTACACTCATCTCTTACCGGGGTGAATATCAAGGTATGAATTGTTAAATTAAACCCCATTGCGGGTATTGATTATGAAATTAAATCCCGTTGCGAGTATGAAGCAAGTATAAATTTGTCCATAATTAAACAAGACGGGTGCAAATTTAAACAAACCAGTTCCATCCCTAGTTAATTCTACGTTTTCTTTTCTTTCTTTTTGATGATTATAGGTCACTCCTTGATTAAAATTTAAAATCATAACTCAATTGACCCCAAGACCATATCAAGCGAGATATGCTAATAATGTAAAATTACTATGTAATTGAAATTCTTTTGCTAGAAAACATTTTGGTTGCTCCATTAATTTTGATTGCTAAGAAGATAATGAAAAGACTGAAGATGGGCATTATTGGTAAATCGGCCAATGAGTTTGAATGCATGTTTTTACTATTCATGAAAATTAATTTTGTTTTACATATTGTATATTTCTATGGCCTGATATTTAATCGCTGCACTGGTTTTTTAAAATCTTAAACTTTTAGAAGAATTGGTACTCGTAACATGGCATCAAAACACGAGGAACGGTATGGAATATTAGGCATGGCTGAAAGTGTCTTAAAATTTGAATATTTTATTTTTTAGTTAGACACACCAACGACATGTTTTGAATACTTTTAATATACAACAAAGTGGTTTGTAATTATTTATTATGATGATTATTATTTATTAATTATTTTTTTTATAAAAATGGAATTCAATACAATTTAAAATATATCATGACAAATTAGAAAATTAAATAGAATAAAATAACAAAACAAACATCTAGCTTTAGGCTCCAAATTAGTGAGATGATTATATGGACAAAATGACCAAAAATTATTATTTATATATATAATGATGTATTATATTATTAATTCTTAACGCATATTTGTGTCCTATTTTTTAAAATCCCAAAATAGCTACCTATTAAAATATATATATTCAAAATACTGGGAAACTGAACATTTGGGCCCAAAAATTTAAAAAACATCTCAATGTGAG
Source organism: Cornus florida (assembly GCF_030987335.1). Lineage (NCBI taxonomy): Eukaryota > Viridiplantae > Streptophyta > Magnoliopsida > Cornales > Cornaceae > Cornus > Cornus florida. The sequence goes on along the minus strand of NW_026775579.1, from coordinate 53,207,876 downwards.
TTTTATTAGTTCTTATTTTCTGAAGTTCGCAATTTGAAGGGAATTTTTTTTTTCATAATATAAAAAAAAATATCCCTTCAATTTGAAGGGAAATTTAGAAAATCTATAAATATTCCATGTCCATTATTTTACTCTTTTTTTTAGCTATATAAGAATCTTTGATATTTTTATCACTCACTTGTTGGTTTGTGAAATATCAATACCTTATGAATAATCATTATAATTGTCATAGATCAACCCTCAGAAAAAATCTATTATAGAATAAAACGAAAATTGAACTATAATTTTTTTAACTTTATTTTCATAGTGCTAATTCAATCATTGAGTGCCTCACTACACACTTTGTTGGGTCTAATCATGGTTCGTAATTACGCTGTAACGGATTTGGACGAATATAGATTTAAACCGATTGAATCGGTCGTTTTATAAGAGTGTGTATAGTAATATCGAACTCTTAAAAAAAAATTCGGTCGTTTTATAAGAGTGTGTATAGTAATATCGAACTCTTAAAAAAAAATTACGAACCGAACGATACACTGCATATCGACAGATACGGTAGTCTAACAAAATCAATAATTGTCATAAGAGTTAGCCTAATTATAAGTGCTTTTTTGTTCAACTATATGACCCAATGGTATCAAGTTGTCTCCAGAATAAAAGTTGGTGGGCTTTACTGTCATAAATCTAAGTATATGAATCAAATTGGTGAAAGCCAAAAAAAAATTGGCATTGTAGAATGGTAATGCTCAGAGATTTGATGTCTGCCAAAATGTGTGCCTTCCATTGCATGCTTGGTAATACTGAGTGGTGACATGTGAAGCACAGAAATTTGGAAGTCGAATGCCACCTAACCTGCAATTTATTTTATTGTGAAGTATGAGATGAAATTGAAGGGAGGTTTTGGAACTTTGGTTTCTAAGATTCTTGAAATCATTTCTTTTGAATAGTTAGTTAAGACTTACCAAAAAAATAAAAATAAAAAAATAAAAAAAGAAGAAGAAGGAGAAGAAAATTGGCTTAAATGATGTAGGTTCGCGCATCATTTGAGAGTCCAAAGTGTTGAGTGCCTAGAATAAAAAATAAAAAAAAGGGGGGTCAAACTTAGTAAAAGTAAAAGTCAGCATATTTTCCTTTCATAAGCATCTCCAATGGTCTCTCAAACTCAAAATATAGCAAATAGATGAAAATAAGGCACTTTAATGGCCTCTCAATAGATCTCTTATATTTTGAAATTGTCAAAAGTATTGCCCAAAAAAATAAAAAATAAAGAAGAAGAAGAAGAAAAAGAAGAAGAAGATTGGCTTAAATGATATAGGTTCGCGCATCATTTGAGAGTTCAAGTGTTTAGTGCCTAGAATAAAAAATAAAAAAAAGGGGGGTCATACTAAAGTAAAAGTAAGCATATTTTCTTTTCATAAGCATCTCCAATACCCTCTCAAATGGTCTCTCAAACTCAAAATATAGCAAGTAAATGAAAATAAGGCACTCTAATGACCTCTCAAATGATCTCTCATATTTTGAGATTGTCAAAAGTATTGCCAAATATAGCAGCTCTCAAATGGCCTCTCAAACTCAAAATATAGCAAGTGGATGAAAATAAGGTACTCCAATAGGCTCTCAAAACATGAAATGGTTATTGTGTAAAAAAATAACATTTTGGATAAAATACACCATTGGAGCAGAATTGATAAAATATAGCATTTTGACACTATATCTCCTCTCAAAATATAGATTTGGCACGAGAATATAGCATTTTGCATTGAAGATACTCTAAAAAAATAGAGTACAAGTTATTTTGAATACATTGCAAAAATAAATGGAAGATGAAGCAATAGATGTGATACAATTGATATAATGCATTGTGGAAAATGATCTTCAAAGTACAATCTTAAAAGTGTTTTAAGTATTATAAGAATTTGTGATGTGTGTGTGTATGTGTGTGTGAAACTTGTGTTGAAGACTTGAAGTCCTATATATATATATATATATATATATATATATATATATATACCAAAATGATCTCTTGCACACCAACTATAATGCTCATTGGATATGCTTATTGGATATTGTTAATGCGAAAATCTTCGTGACCCGGAACGACGGCGTTTACTTGCAAAACAATTGAATGTCACCTCGAATGGCACCTTTAGAGTACCGGGCGAGAATTCTCCGACGATCAAGTTAGTACTCGGAATCGTATAATAGAAAAGTCATTCTGTATTTAATGTTTAGGAGTTTTTTCTCATACCTCGTTTAATCGCCAACTACCATATTTATGGTTGCATCGGGGTCCAGGCAATTACGTAGATTTCAATTAGGAAGATTCATTTTATCTTTTCTAACTAATCACCCCTATCTTCCACAACTAAATGAATGATTTATGTTATTTTCTCCGAAGTCGAAGGGAACCATTCAGCAAAGGCGGCGGCCAAACTTGGGGTTACTTTTCCCTTATCAGTTGCCCCCTATTTCCTAGTTCGGAACGAACTAGAAAATATATATATATATATATATATATATATTACCCCGGACAATATTCCCGAGGTGATCAGTACCTCGAGTAGTGTTCCCGAGTTAGTTTTTTTTTGGATATTATTCCCGAGGTAGATTTTTTTACTATTCCCAACATTGCCAAATGTTAGGAAAGGGCGTGAGTTCAAATACATGCACAACTTTTTGTTGAGACACGATAGATTTCTTTGGAATCCAATATATATATATATATATATATATATATATATATATATATATCTAGGGTACTATTCCCAACATGCCAAACGTTATGGCAAGAAACGGCGTGAGTTCGAATTCCACCCTGATTTTTGTCGGAGGTAACGTGTTATTATTATTTTTTTTTTTACCTCTTGAGTATGCTAACGAGGTGATCCATTTCACCTCAATTAAATTTCCCAAGGTGAATACTAGGTAGATTTTTAATTTTTTTTTTACCTCAAGGTACCATTCCCGAGGTGAAAATATGTGACCTTTTTTTTTTACCTCGGGTTACTATTCCCGAGGTATCTAAAAGTTTTCACATGAAAGGGCGTGAGTTTCACGTGATCGCTTTATTCTCTTTGGAAATAATACATATGTGGTGATCAGTTCTACCATGCTACTATTCCTCAGGGGTAATGTTCCACATTGGTTATTATTCTCGATGTGAACAACCATTTAAAGGGCGTGGGTTCAAATCTCACACTCAACAACACGGTGATAGTTAGATTCCCTTTGGGAATCAACACGCTATATGTGTATGTGTGTGTGTGTGTGTGTGTATTTTACAGGTTTCACTCAACATGTCCTTTTAATAAGTGAATAAGCTTTACGAGTTTTATCCAGTTCGTCCCTTTGATAAAGGGAGTAATAATTTCGAGCTTCACCCAGCCTGCCCTTTTAATAAAGGGTTTAATTTTTTTGAGCTCACTCAGCTCGCCCTTTTAATAAAGGGTTAGTTTTTACGAGCTTCATCCAGCTCGCCCCTTTAATAAGGGGATGTTTTACACGAGCTTTTATAAACTTTCCCTTTAATAAGGGAATTATATATATATATATATATATATATATATATATTACCTCTAAGAGCTTGCCCTTTAATAAGGGAATAAAATTTTTAGTTTCATGAGCTTATCCTTTATACTCACCATGTACTATGGTTATGGTGGCAAAGACTCGCCAGACTTGATGTGCAGGAGACCAGGCTTAGTTCTTGGTAGAAGAGACCATACTTGGTGCTTGATGGTCAAAAACCTAATTGGGCATGGGACTACCTTAGACATGGTGAACTCGTTGATTGTAGAAACTTATTTGGACTTAAAGTCCTCCTGGTGTGTCTCACCTACCAGGCTATGGTTTTGAATGATTGGGCATTGGTCTTGGATGACTAGTGCCTGGTCTTGGAAGACCAGGTAGCCCGAGGGGTCAAGTTCTGGCTAGGGGAGAGAGACCAGGAACTCGGCTGGCTTGATGTACTGGGGTTAATGCGTCTATCTTCTAAATCTTGTCATCATATGTAAAGGCGATTCACTGCTCTGCCCCCAGTATGATGAATGTGGAGTGTTGGGTGAAGACCCATTCTATAGACATTTAATGATGGTGAACCGGGTGTCCTGGTGCTGCAGCAATTTACAATTGTTTAAGATGTTGGATTGTGTTCAGGATGATTACTAAAAATCTGCAATGGATTATCGATCCAAAATTCTGCACAATCTAAAGTCGATGGGCATTTCCTGCAAAGGAAAAGAGGTGGTGACTAGAGTCTGGTAGGTGAAAGCTTGGTGTCTAACGATCGACTTGATACCTGGTGGATGGGGGCGTGGTGCCCAACGTCCGACGGATGATGGCTTGGTCACCACTAGTTTAGTACCTCGTTGGGTGCAATGATCGCCCTAGACTTAGGAACCTCCTTGGGCATTGTGATACCCCCTAATTTCGAAACACGGGTTGATCAAATCTGCGCACAAAACCAAGGTATATCAAAACAATTAAAGTATTTAAATAAACAAAGATGAATAATAAATAATAAATAAACCCCTGAAGAAAACTAATAAATAAATATTTCACTAATTAATAATTCTCGAACAATTACAACTCAGGAATCCCGTAACTCAAGGACCCCTTAAAACATTAACCAATAATCCAATCAACTATAAAAATAAGTCTATCATCCTACTTTGAAATAAACTAAAAGAACGGATAAGTCCTCCAGCTGCGGATCATCAACCTTGAGACTTGAATTTCTAATAACCTGAAAAATAAAAATAAGTAGGTTAAACCAACGAGCAAGTTTTCTCTACCAGGCCTTTGAAAACTAATAAGCAGATCATCTCTGATCAAAACCAAACTTAGTAAAGTATTTATCTTTAATAAACAATGATACACATATATATAAATAATTATATATAAATAAAACAATCACATCTATTACTAGATTCATTAATTCCAAAACTATTATCAATGATTAAATAATAATCATACCTAGACCAATCCACCATTTCTTTTAAAGAAAAGTTCATTAACCTCAATTACATCCTAAACAATTAATTAATCATTTAAACAATAAACTATATTTAAAGGAATATTCCATTTAATCTAATACCTAATAATAATTTTAATTATTTAAATCACACAGCTAATATATAGGCTTTGACAAATCATCCATGTCTCCACCAATATTATTTTATTAATACATATAAAATAATACACTAACTTATAAGTATTAGATTATTCTAATTTAAGAACATCTAATCTTAATCCAACCTATACATACAATAACCATAGATGTAATTTAAACATCTAATACGCATAGCTATTAACTTATACTTTGGCAAATCAACCATGCCATTATAAATATATTTATTTATATATTGGCAACTCAACCATGCCTCCTTAAGTATATATATTTATACTTTTAATTAGCAACTCATCCATGTTTTTTATTTATGTATTTTATTCATACAAATATTTAGGCCATATATTTAAACCTTTGGCAACTCATGTATGCCTACAATTCAAGCATATACCAACTTTAAACTTAACGATGAACTAAATCACTCATAGACATCTCATGCATTTCATAAGCATAACATTACTTTAATAACCAGTCTATCCAGATATACTAAATAAGAATAATTAATATTAATCATCTTAAATGATATATATATATATATATACATACACATATATTATATAACATATAAATATATATAATATTATCCATAATAATCTTTGATTATTTAAATTATATATATAAATATATATTTAAATCATACATATAAATACATATCAATATTTATATATATATATATATAAATCATATATTCAAATCATATATATAAATGTATATCAATATATATATATATATATATATATATATATATATATATATACTTTATTCCATAATAATATATTAATTTAATTATATTTACATAATTTAAATGCTACTAAATATCTTCATAAATAGTTTCCCATAAATACTCAATTTCGGTAAATAATTTTTCGACACTGTCTCACTAAAACATAAATATTTCCTAGTACGATAGGAATTTGATAATGACATTGGTACAATTGGAAAGAGGACGAAAAATTCTTAAATTTGAGCTCAAGAATGACCCAATTTCGATTTAAAATGACTGAGTTATGACTGTTTCAATTTCTTGTCACAAAACAGGCAAACAAGGATCAGCACGTGCGCCGATGCGCTTTCTATGCATTTACACGCACCGGATCCAAGTCTCCATGTGTACTGGCGTGTTCTGATTGGCTGGAGTCTTTCAGCTGCTATGAGCTCAACCACACCAGATTATTTCTATGTTGACTAGACTAGATCTATAGTCCAGATGCACATGCGTACCCTTTTCCATATGCCACAATGCATCAAATCATTCTACTTATATTAAATTAATCTAATGGCCTATATTAGCGTATGTAACATCTTATCATGTGCCACAATGCACCAAATTAATCCACTTAAGATTAAATAATCTAATAATCGAGATTAGCATGTGTACCACCATTCCATGTGCCGCGATGCACCATATCAATCCACATAAGTTCAACTAATCTAATGGCCCTAATTGGCGGGTACACCATCTTCCCATGTACACGCCCACACCGAATCACTTCATTATTGAGGCGCCGATTTACAGAAGCCTCTTATTACACGGTATATTTTTGCATAAATATTTTTCATAAATATATAATAAAACAATTCAAAACAAATAATCAGAAAATATAAAATAATCCCACAAAAATTCCAGAAATTCCCAGAACTTTTACAAAACCCTAATTAACCCACTTGGGTCACAGATCATGCATATCAGTTGATTTTACATAAATACAACATTTACATCTAACAAATTAAAATCTAAAATTTTAAAATATATATATATATATAATAATTCATTTCTTTAATTAATTCAATTTAACCAGGATTTAATTAATAAATTTAATTAAAGCCTTGATACTCAATGTGAAATCCTTATTGGTTCTAAGAGGAAAGTTAGAGAAGAACTCACCTAAAGATTTCGAAACGAAACCGACGTCTCAAGCCTCAATTGTCTCTTCCAATTCCGATATTCTCTTTCTGCGATCCGACCTCCTCTTTGTCAGCTTTCTCTTCTTCTTCTCTCTCTGTCTCTTTTATATTTCTAACATGTAAAACTTTTTAACCCTAAACCTTATGTGTATATTTATACACATTAAAATCCAAACCGTATTCCTAGTAGGACTACCAAATAAAAGAAATAATAATTATTAAACAATTTATATAAACATATATTATATAATATATATATTTGTATATTTCATTTCATGCTAATCCTTAACTAATTAAATTATATACATATATACATATATCAATAAATAAATATATATATATATATATATATATATATATATATTTCCTTCCGTAATAATTATTAATTAATTATATTTATATACATATAATTATATATAGATATATAATTATGTAAAGATAAATATTTAAATATCTTTATAACCATGGGCTTTATTAATTAATCCAACAAGGCTTCCTTCAAGCCTGAGACTACATTTGGTCCTACTCCTGTTAAGCCCAATCCAATTAAAATTAACAATTAAATAATTAAATTAAAGTTAATAAATACAAACAATTCACATAAGTACAAATACACACAAATCAAATAACCAATTTAATCATAACATTCTACAGAGCAAAGCACCATATCAATTTACAAATATAATCACGAAATATAATCTAATTAAAATAAAACAATTAATCTAAACACTCAATTAAATAAAAAAATCATTTAAAAATAAAATAAAAGCAATTAATTCTAATTAAATCAAACAAATCAATTAAAAATAAAATAAAAGTAATTAATCTCAATTAATAAAACCTTTAAAATATCGCGGTATTACAAGCATATAGACCTATTTGGTGGTAGAGGCTTCACTAGTAGGTAGAGACCCCCTTGTTGGTAGTGGCCTCCTTAGTGGGTAGAAACCCACTAGTTTATAAAGCTGTGGAATGACTATGCCTTAGTCTTCGACGATCAGGCCTTGATAGTTGGCTTCCGCAAAATAGGAGATAGGATTTAGTCTTGGGCGACCAGACCTTAGCAGTGAGGGGACCAAGCACCGGTAGATGGAAGTCACCAGACACGTTGGTCTGGTGCCCAGGTCAACGTGCCAAACTTTGAATACTGTCATCATACACAGGGTGGCATCATGCGACCCATTATTTTGCCCCCAGTATGATGGATGGGGGAATCTTGACATGGAGACCCGTTCTTCTATTAGAGCAGGGAACTCGTTGTTACAGCACTTCGTAACAAATGATTTCAGGATGGTTTCCATGATCAGAAACTTCATCTTCCCATCCAAGCCGAATCGCGTTAGAATTACTATTTCTTCAGGGAACTAATCGTCTCCTACAGACAGTGCCAGCTGTTAATGCAAAAATCCTTGCGATTCGAAACGACGGGGTTTACCTGCAAAACAATGAAATGTCATCTCGAATGGCACTGGTGGAGTATCGGCTGAAGATCCTTCGACGATCAAGTTAGTACTTGAAATCGTATAACAGAAAAGTCATTTTGTATTCAATGTTTAGGGGTTTTTTCTCATACCTCGTTTAATGGCCAACTACCATATTTATGGTTGCATCAAGTCCAGGCAATTACGTAGATTTTGATTAGGAAGATTCAGTGTATCTTTTCTAACTGATCTTCCCTATCTTCCACAACTGAATGAATGATTTATGTTCTTTTCTCGAAAATCGAAAGGAACCGTTCAGCAAAGGCAGCTGCCAAACTTGGGGTTATTTTTCCCCTATCATATATGATTGCTGTATTTTTTTTTAACTACCATTTTTGCACTTGAAACATATCCAAGTATTGATAAATTTCTTATCTATCAATGTGCAAGAGATTATCTCCAATATCTATATCATTTCTATATATATAAATGTAAATAAACTTAGAGGGAGAATATGACTTTCAACTTTTGCTCTAATTTTAACTTCTTTTAGTTTTATGAAATACAGCTAAATAATAATAATAAGAGAATAAAATGAGCAATCAGTCAAGCACACTACACAAGATATGATTTAGGGGGGGGGGAAAAAAAGAGTAGCACCAATTTGTTGCGATGGATTACCTAATCAAATATTTCGGATCGGTTATTTATGCATAATACAAGTAAGTGGAAGACCCCACTCCCTTATTTGCTGCATTGATGGATCAATTTATAAAAAATAAAATAAAAAATAAAAAAAAAAATAGATCTGACAATTTACTGTAATAAATCGATGCAAGTCAATTTCCAAAAAAAGAAAAAGAAAACACAAGATATGCATTAATTCATCTTTTAACCATCCTTCTCCTCCTTTGCATAATTTCAAAGCCCATTTTATCTTAGTATGCAAAACTGGGTGGACCAGGGCGGGCCCAACCCACTTTTAGGGGTCCAGGTTAATGCCTGTCAGGCTTTTACAAATCGACTGACCAGCCCAAGCATCTTATAATTTCAAAATTACATCTCCCAGTTTGTTCTCAAACACCAAATCTTACATATCCATAAATACCAGACAAAAAAAATCATTCCAAGCCCAAAAATTTACACATAAATATTTGATTTTTATTTATACACTTTTTTTTTTCAGAAGATGATATATAAATATGTGGTTTTATATAGGTCTGTATAAAACTATTTCAAACCCTATTCTTCGTGGCTGCCCACTGTTCTCCCCCTAGTGGTTGATGCGGAACTGGAAGGGAGAGATATAGACAGTTAGTGTTATAAGGATAGACTCATTCCACATCTAATCCGGATGAAAAATAACATGGGAATAAATGAGTGGGTATGTAGCACTACCCAACAGCTTAAGTTTTTTTGTAAATGGGTAAGCGTCCACCCGTTACAGTTGATATTAGAGTCAGACCCAATCCTTGATCCGATGCCACACTAAGCGCCCAGTCCAGAAGGTGTCTGGGTAAGCCACTCGGGTAGGTAGTGTGGTCCGACCGCAACAAGGGCATTACGAGTTCAGGTAGGAGAGAATGCAAGGGGAGACTTGTCCCACATCGAATCCAAATAAAAAATGACATAAGTATAAGTGATTGAGTATGCAGTATTACCCAATAACTCAAATTTTTAAATAAATAAATAAGCGTCCACCTTTTATATTTAGAGAGAGAGAGAGAGAGAGAGAGAGTCATTATATTTAGAGAGAGAGTTAACATTGCTTTTTCTTTGATTGGCGTTTTAAGGTCTATGATGACAATTTTTTTTTTTTTCTTCGAATTTTTTATTCTATTAGAAACCATCTAGAGTAAGTTCTTTAGTTCTGTAGTTCTTGACATCATGTTATAACCATGTTTATATATCCTTTTGATTATGATGCTACTATTAAGTTATGAATAAAAATACTTCAACTACTAATATCCGTATTTAAAGAATAAAAAATAAATAAAAACTATGTTTACTTGTAATTTTTTTTTAAAAATTAAATTCTATGTTTACTTGTTGGGAAGAGAAAAAGTCCAATGAAATGAGTAGATACGTCTGTTTTCAGCATTGTTCTTTTGTTAATTAAATTTGGGACTTTGTATTTGTTTTCTTTCTCATGTATGTATTTCAAATATCATTTGTATTAATTAATCAAGCATTTCTAATTCTTTTTTGGACAAATTAAATTATGTATGAGCATTGCTTGAAAAACTTTTGAATCAGACTTTTTAATGAGTCTCAAGTATCAAATGTGTCTCTTCTTGTCCATTAAACCTAAACTACAAACAATATAAGCGGAACGTTGTGGACAAACACAATTATTATGAGTGAAAGTATAGTGTCGGCCATAAAACCAATCCCACTATATTTAAATTAGCTATATACGTGTATTAAGAGAATTTTTTTTTGTCTAAGGAATTTATATTTAGAGTGTTTTAATTGTTGATTTTTTATTTTATAATTTGATCCGATGATGTATCTTTGCTCTTATTTTTATGTTTAGTGCTTTATAATCCTTGTGAACAAATTAATCATTTTATTGTGCACCGGAATAAATACATATCTCATTGTATTCACCAACAGATCAGTGACATAACAGTTTGAGCCTTAATAGAGGCATATGCATGTGAGTACCATCAACTAAGAATATATATATATATATATATATATATATATATATATATATAGCTCATTACATTCAACCAATCTTTGACTCAAAATTTAATTTCGCAAGCTTTCCGTATGAAATGATATTATAAATTGAGTTAAGCGGAGAACTTCCGAAGAATAATTGACTCAAATATCGATTGTACACCAATATGAATTGAGTTCCTACCATAATAAAATGTTTGGCTTGAAATGGATAATATTGTTTTAAAACTTTTAATCATGTTTGGTGATGAAAAAACAAAAAACCAAAAACTTTTCACTTGTACAGATCTTGACCTAGTTAGAAGCATTTAGTCAGAGTTCTTTTTGAATTGTTTTTATAAATGCATTTATAAATGGGAAAATGATTTTTTGTGAATAAAGTTTAACGAACATTAATATTCCCGTTACACAAATTTGTTGGTTAGATTCATGATCCTATTATAAGGAGTGTCACATTCATGATCCTATTATAAGGAGTGTCACTCTTTCGCTTAGAACGTTAATAGATGCTACATAGTAAATTTTTCTCAATTCTTAAATTCATGTGAACTTGTGTGTTCTTCATGATTTCTCATGTGTTACTTTCGTAGAGGTGCAACCAATACAAAAATTATTAGAAAGAAATATATTAAGGCTCTGTTTCCCGATGGACTCGACCTTAATTTCAACGTAGACCTTTGTCAAATATCAAAAAAATAAAAATAAAAAAATATTTTATATGAAAAAGATCAACATTTTTTTAAAAAGAATATTTTACATCGAAACAAAGAAGCCAAAAAGATAAATGATTTAAACACTTGTTACTTTGTGCTTTATTTGCTTAATGTTCACTTTTTTACTATATCTAAAAGTAATCCTTATGTATAAAAAAATAAAATAATATCCCTTAAGGAAATTAAATAAATGCGTTTAATTTATTCTTTCCCTATGTTTGTTAAAAAAAAAAAAAAAAAAAAAAAAAAAAAAAAATTGATGTAGCATAAAATTTATATTTTAAAACATTATCATAACCTATTATAAATCCCCTAGCATAAATATTTTTTTAAAAAAAAAAATTAGATGTTGATTCACAATGGGGGCGAGTTTAGTTCTCTTTATTATTTCAAAGGTATAACATTATATATTGATTCACTTGTATCGCGTTAAACTTAATGTTTCAGAAGGTATCAGATCCAAGTAACTTACCATTCAAGCCTATCTCTTAAGATTTACATAATATGTCTTTGTAAACTTAATATACATAATATTAGGGATAACAAAAATTCCCACCCCCGACAGAAGCCAACCCTGCCTCGCCCTATTCAGGGGCAGTTTTGAAAAACCTATGATGTAAATGGGGAACGGGGATGGAGTCTGCATTGAAAAACTCGGTGGGTTTTGGGGTGGTTTTAAGGGAGGGTTGCCCCGCCTTGAGCATACTACAAATTTATTAAATTACTCTTACATATTATGACATATTACTAAAATATGTTAGTATATATATATACACACACATATAGGAGGAAACCACAACCCTCACTTTGTTTCATGTTTTAGGTCTTGTAAAAAACAAGAAAAGAAAAGAAAAAGATCGGAATGAACATAAAGATTATATGTCGATTTACTCAGCCCACAGTTGGTGTATTTCCGACTTCTCAGTAGCTGAAGATGACCCCTGACGCCCAGCTTGTAATGCTCATATCTAATTGGGGGCCCAGTATGAAATGATCTCCTACCGTAAACATTTGGGACCAAGAAGTTGGAATGGCACTAAATGACATAGCCCATTTGATTTTCGGGCCAATTGAAAGGGCTTTATAATTGGGCCAGTAACTTCATGTTGACAGTAACTAGTTCCACCCAATTTACTGTGTAAAAGAAAATTCCATCCTATGTCTCTTCCTAAACCACTTGAATGCTGTGTTAGGAAGTACTGAATTGGCATCTTAGATTTGAAATTAAAATAAATTTACTCAAAATTGTAATATTATATATATATATAGCGATTTTGGAGGATCGTTTAACTTATTTAGGTGGGGATAATTTTTATTAATGAAAATTCACGCGGGTTCTGGACGGGGGTAGGAGGAGGTCACCCCGTCCGCCCTGTTTAGATAAGTAAATTACTAAATTACCTTTATTATATTAGTATATATAGTTATTCTTTAGAAGCCCTAGGTTAGATTCACTCATTTTCTCACTCGTTCTAGAGAGTGACAGAGCCCTACGAACTAAGAACGTTCATACCCTTAAATTTTATGTTAAATTATTGATTGCCCATTTTTTTTGAAATTTTTCAATAGTTATATAATTATATTTGAGGAAAAAAAATAAATAAATAAAATAAAATAAAATAAATTCTAGAACTAAACGGGGCGGGGCGGGGGTAAAAGAGTTAAACAGGATGGGAATGAGATAGAAAGGCCCCCATTTAGGCGGTCTTGGACGGGAACAAGACAAGAGTTTTAAAATGGTTGCGAGCTGCGGGAGAGGGTACACCTGCCCAAAACCGCCCTCGTTGCCATCTCTTGCCTCTTGTCCCTCCATTTTAGTTTTGCTTGGGTTTGTAATCCAGACCTCTTGGACAATCTTTTCTTCTAAGAAAGTTTCATTTATATATATATATATATATATATATATATATATATATATATAAAAGTAGCAATTACTAAGTAAAATTTTAACACCCTTGTGATATGTGCAACTTATCTCTCTACGAGCGTACGTAATACATATATGTACCAAAGTAATATTTATTTATTATTTTTTGTGTCCAAATATATATATATCTATTTGGCTCGCTAAATTTTTCGAATGGAAGATTGGTGTGCAGGGCGTGCCAGGAATCACAGAAAATTCCAAGAGAACGAACCGAATAATATTTCAAAATATTATCGGATAATTAGTTTTCAGGCGATTGTGAAAGGGCCCGGAATGACCGCTCTTAAGAGTTCTTTTTTGCCTTAGGAACAAAGGACTTTGGGTTATATGGCTAAAAATAATTAATTAACGGACTGAAAGTGCCGAATGGAAAATGAAATTGGGAAAGTAATTTTATGAAGCTAGAGAAATAAAATATTACTCTGTTGAAAGATAATTGTAGAGAAAAGATAAAGTAAACCAGTGCTGTTTTGAGTGGTTTTGGAACGGGTTGTAAGATGTCCTAAACTTCTCTATTTATAAAAGCCTTTAAGTGATGGTTAAGTTACCCTTTAAATCTTCCCCAAGTATCTCTTTGTTTTGCCAATAAAGAGCTGCCACTTGTATCATATTCCTATTGTGGAAATTCCACATATTTATAGAAATATATAAAGTAAAATATTCATGTACAATAATTCGAGAATGAACAATAACACCAATGAATAATCTAATAACGATTCTTTCATTAAACTAAATAATACATCATTTAAACAATATGAATATAACGATGAACATGAATTTAACAAGATAAATAATTCAACAATATAATATTAATATTAACTCAATAATATAAATTAAGAAGTAAAATGATAGTAAAAAAATAGGCAAGAAAGTGATGGTCTGATTGTTGAGGCATGTGTAAATATATTGACCTAAAATTAATAGTCCTCCCCTTCGTGCGGGTATTGGTGAAATTAGTCAACTCCAAGATATAACCCAATCAGCTCGCAGCGGTGTCTCCTCCATGTGCACGACCACAGAAAAAACTAGGTACAAGTCTATATAAGTCTTGCTGCTCATAAACTCAATATGTAAAAGTACTCGTACTCTCTAAGAAAGAAAGATAGACAAATAATATTATACTAATAGGCTCACAGCCTTATACACGAAAGTATACTCTACAACATATCACTCTGCCACATATCACCCTACCACATATCCCTCTATATCATCACTCATACATAAAACCCTTCTCTATAGAAAAATGAGAAGTCTTCCTCTTTATATAGAATAATAATTATAACGGTTATCCACACTTAATATAAAATTAAGTAAAAATTAAAATGATTAGATTAAATATAATTTAATAGTATTACAACTGAATATATAATTTATTATATATTTATTTACTTTTATTAAAATATTTCTCAACAATCTCCACCTATTTTAATAAAATAAGTAATATAAATAATTGAGCAACTTTATATTATGCAATCGGCGTAGATGCTAACTAGGCTTAAACCTACACTTAGTGTGATAGTCTCCATTTGAGGAACCTGAATAAACTAAGTCATGAATTCGGTTCCTTGAGCCAAACTTTAACATACCACACACATAGTATTGACGATGAACTTGGTTTGGCGGGCTAGCGCAATTAACTGCCATGCGCTGGTATCTTGATTCTCGTGAAAGCTTTAGGAAACAGCCCAACTCCCACGGTCACGGCCTCATGGCGACTTTCATTTAGGTGAATTTTCCAAGGGTATATGTGACCTATACCCTGCAAGAGTATGTTTGCCTCGAATTCATTCAGGGCAAAGCCCTTCTTTAACGTCACATCACAATACTGATGCCATAGGGATGAACAGGAAAGAATTTCCACGAGAAACCTCCTAATAAAGTAGTGTTACCAATGAGTCACGCAGTGCAGATTATTTATGTAATACCCCTAATTTTAAAATGATAGTCTCGGTATTTTATTAATTGTTTTAATTGTGTTTTTAATTCTTTATTTGATTTATTGGCTATTTGTTTAATTGTTTATATGAATGAATTGATTATGCGTTTATTTGAAGTATTTGTTTAGTTGAATTATGTGTTAGATAATGTGTATTTGTTTACTTGAATGTTAGGTGTTTTCTTATATTTAACGTTTAAAAATTAAATATTTTAAATGGTTATTTTATTTTATTCTAATGGTTATGGATATTAGTCATGAGTCAACTAATTGGGTTCTATAGACTACTTGGATAAGGGGTTTAATGGGTACGAATAATTACCCAGGATAGGGTATATATATATATATATATAAGGAAAGTCTTTTATTGATAATCTGATGTATTTATTTTATAAAATATAAAAATGATATACATAGATTATACATAATATATATTTTAGTTACTTTTTTAGTATTTTAATTTTATTTTTTCTTTATTAGCTTGACTTGGATTGGGAAAAGAAATATGGTTATTATTTAACCTATAAATATATAACTATAGGGTCAGAAAAGTGGATTAGAAATACATCACGTAATATACTTTAGAGAGAGAGAGAAAGAAGTAGAAAGAAGGAAGAGGAAAATGAAGAAGGAGGTTAGGGTTTTTATCAAATCTCTAGAAGAAAATTCTTGTTCTACACTTCTCCTTTGATCTGTGGAATTTTTATATCTAATATAATCTTAGGATTATTTAAATAACCATTAAAACTGGAATTTATAATTTAATTGATCTAGAACATAGGTTTTATAAATTATATTTTTCATGGTTGTTCTTATGTATGAATTGATAAATTCATGATTTAATTTTATTTCTTTATGAGTTTATACATGTTTTAAATGATGTATTTTCGTATCTGAGTATAACAATCCAATAATCAAACTTAAGTATAACAATGCATGCTATTTGATTCTTTGAGGAATGAATGGATTTAATCTTTAGTTTGTTCTAACAATTAAGATTAAATGTAAAGCATAAATTGTATTTGGAGAATGTTTACTTGACTGTGTAGTAAAATATCAGCATGTTTAAGATTCAATTTGTCTAGGATATGTGATGTAGGAAGCTTAAATAAATTATAAATCATTCCTATTTTGTAATAACATGATAACATATTATTATGTTTGTTTCTGGATTATTTGATGTACTTTTTTAATTGTTACATCAATTATTGGATTGTGTGGATGTAGTACACCAGTATGGGATAGTGGCACTCTAGGGATGGATTAACTTATCAGTTAAGTCCTATCTATTTTATAAAGGAATGGATTAACTAAAATGTCAAGTCCTACTTATATTTGTGTCAGGTCAACTGAATAAGTTGGATGATACATAGTGGATTACTTTAGATTGGATAGAATATTATATATATATATATAGACACACACACTTATGCCATGATATAAGCTTGAGCCTCAGGATCGATGGATAGGGTGCGTATATGGCAGGGATGTGTAACTAAATATAGTGTGGTTGTGTGTCCTAGTAGGTCTAGGTACTCATACCCACTTTATGTACGTTTTGCATGTTACCTGCTATTCAGGTTGAGGTAACCCTATAGTCTAGTGAGATTTCTTTAGTGTGTATATGTAGTACGGACTATATAGTTATTGCATGGGTTAGCTATAGATATATAGTTTTTATGGTCTCTGTTTGGGTTGTTGTAGAAAGAACTTGTTCGTGGGCCTGACTCACTATTATTATTTTTCAAGTGTTTGTCAATTTATGACATATAGCTTGTTCGTGCTGAGCAGAGACAGTCCATATCACTCTTCCAATTCTACGTAGGATTCTCTTTATGTTTTAGTTTTAGGATTATTTCCTTTTATTTATTTCAGTTGGGTTATCATTAGGGGTCCACTAGATGGATTCCCGAGTTGTAATGATATTAAAGGTTTTGGATATTTCATTTGGAGGATTTATTATTTAGTTTTCTTTTCTGCTATTTTATTTATTCTTAGTTATTTCTTTTGTAATCAAATGCTTGTTTATATACTTAATTGTTTGGTATCTCTCGAATCTGTGTTCGGACTTGATCATCCGTGACTCTAGAATCGAGGGGTATCACAACTTCTACCCATTGAACCTTTCATCATGTGATTAAATTGCCAATCAAAAGGTTGGGTTACCTTGATGGAGAATTCTCCATCAAGGTATCACCAATCAAAAGGTTGGGTTACCTTCACAAAATAATACATCTCTGAATAATACCTCGTTTGAAAAAATTTTGGAGATAGTGCATGTTTTGTTAATTACATCCGGAAAACCTTAAGTTAGGTAAGAAAACTTTACACCAAAACAGATGAGCATTATATACATCTTTTCTCTTTCTATTAATTATACATATAATAAATAAATATAATTTTTTTTAGGAGTATACGATTTTATATAGGAAACATATCAGCTTTAGATTGTTGTGGAAATTCTACATATTTATAGAAATATATAAAGTACAATATTCATACACAATGATTCAAGATAATGAACAACAACACCAATGAATAATCAAATAACGATTCTTTCATTAAACTAAATAATACATCATTTGAACAATATTAATATAACGATGAACATGAATTTAACAAAATAAATAATTTAGCAATATAATATTTATATTAACTCAATAATATCAATTAAGAAGTAAAACGGTAGTAATAAAATAGGTAAGAAAGTGCTGGTCTGATTGTTGAGGCATGTGTAAACACATTAATCTAAAGTTGATAATCCTCCCCTTCGTACGGGTATTGGTGAAACTAGTCAACTCCAAGATACAACCCAATTAACTCGCAATAGCGTCACCTCCATGTGCACGACCATAAAAAGATTAGGTCCAAGTTTTTATAAGTCTTGTTGCACATAAACTCAATATGTAAAAATACTCATACTCTTTAAGAAAGAAAAAAGACAGATAATATTATACTAATAGACTCACAGCCTTATACACGAAAGTATACTCTACAACATATCAATCTACCATATATCACCCTACCCCTACCACATATCCCTCTATATCATCACTCATACATAAAACCCTAGTCTATAGAAAAATGAGAAGTTTTCCTCTTTATATAGAATAATAATTATAACGGTTATCCACTCTTAATATGATATTAAGTAAAAATTAAAATGATTAGATTAAACATAATTTAATAGTATTTAATATATTATAATTGAATATATAATTTATTATATATTTATTTACATTTATTAAAATATTTCTCAACAATTCCATCTTTTTCTTAACGTATTCCCCAAGTTCAGGTCATATTGTGTACTGCTGAAAAAGTTTTTTCCTATTCTTATGTTACCATGTTTGAATCATGCCAAAATTTCATTCAGATTCATTCTCAACCACTTGTTTGAATATAATCCTCTCTAACAGCATTATCTCTAACCAAATATTATCATATTGCTTCATTTTTTTAATCACACTCCTTTAGATTAATTATAATTAATCCTTGCCACTTCTAACATGCTGCCATGTGGCAACTTAATTCTTATGGACTGCTATAATCTTGGCATATAATTCCCCTACAAACAAATTTCTTCACACAATTCTTTTTCCTTTATAATTTTGTTAATCACTCGTCATGTGAAAAATAACCATCTCATGCCAAATAAAATTGTAGCAATTTCTCTTCATGGGAGTTTGCACCATAAATTATTTATTTCCTTCATGGTTAGACACATGTCACCCTTTCATTAATTATTAACATATTAATTATGCTAATACTGAGTGCCATTCTTTTGTCGGCCATTTGCTTTAAGTATGGTGTAACCATTGCCCCCCGAATTTTGAACCCTTTGAACTTACTAATAAGGGATCGAAATTATAAGAGTATGATAATTCCGAACTCACCAAAAATTTCAAAGAGTGCCTGATATCACACAAATCTCCTGGGCAAAACTTTTCAACACGATTCTTTGTTGGTAGGTCCTAGTCACATTGTTCCTCCCGTGACTAGACAATTTTTTTCTTTCCTTCGGTCAAAACTTCTCCAATTGTCCATGTAAAGCTAACAACCAATCACTCTTTTAAAGCTCTCAAACATCATCTGCTTCAAATCACTTTTAAAATTTTAAAACTCATAGTTATCTCTAAAAGGACGGTTTGGTAGGTGGAAACCATCATGATCATTAATATCTTTATATATACACCACTTACACTTTTCAAAGCTCTCAAACATCACTTGCTTCTTTGTTCTGCAAAAAAATCCTTTTTCCATTCTCAAGCTTCTCGTGGCTCCCCCACAAGCTAAAAGAGTGACCAGATACTCAATTAGTGCTTTAGAAAAACCAAAATCTTATGCCCGCCAAACTCACAAGTGCATGAAATCTCTAAAATTTCGTCAAGATCCTCTTATTTTCCTTAGTCCAGCAACTGTGGGATTAGGCCCAGCTTTTATAGATCAATTTCCAAAAGAACTTGATGATTTCTATCTAATGGCAGAAAAATGTCTTCCCTACTCGATCCATGGACTTCACACCCCCTCCATCTAAATCAAGCAAAAGATCACCAAAACCAAAATTCAAACTCCAAAATTGGTATGTCCCTAAGAAGGATTGGAAAACTTGGGTTACCAGGCTTTCTAATGACAAAGAAATTTTATCACAGTGGAAACGACTTGGCATTTACGATGCCATTCAATTGAGTAAGCTTTTTATAGAACTTGACTCTTTTTTGTTATTTTCTGTTTTGTTCTTTTAGTTTATGACAACCAAGTCTCTTCATTTACGATGTGGTATGATGTCACCGACCATAAGGGATATTTGTTGTATTACCGAACTAAAACCTTGTGGTCAAAAAATTAACGCCTTGTTTGATAGTGGTCACGTCTTCATCTTTGCCCCTAAAGACAAGGATACCAAAAATGTAGTAGTTGTTCATAGAGTATTCACAGAATTCTATCAAAAAGACTCTGGCCCAATTTTTTTTAAAAAATGAGCACATCGCTTTTCTTATTTGTTGGCTAACAAAAAGCCTTTTTTGTGTTCCCTCTTGTCAAATAACCAAAGATTTTGTTCAAGTAACCATAGCATTGGCCAATGATACTGAAGTTTCTCTTGCTCTTATGGTATTATCTCACTTGTATCGGAGAATCGGTGACCTTCTAACCTTTAAATGTAGTCGAATTGATGGCCCTTTTTGGATTTTTCAACTATGTTGAAAATATATTTTCCCATCCTATCCCCAAATGTGAAAGTCTCAACTGGTCCACCCCTTCTTTCTTTTAGCTATGCCGAAACTTCGCCGACCTTTCTATCATTTCATGAATGTTTCTTTTTTTTCTATTGTCTTCTGAATTGGTGTGTTAATGGGATTATCTTCCATTTTCCTTTTCCCTTTGTCCGTTGAACACTCTTCTAGATCCACCTTCTTCCTAGAATGATTTGGAATAAGGCCAACAACATTGCTGCTCACCACTGTTGGGAATGGGTTATTATCAACCCCCATAACTTTAGGTTTTTTTTGGGAACTTCAATTTACCATCTTCAATAGTTTTCTGCATGGTATTTTGAAAAACCACGCAATTGTTAGTTGAATATGCCCACGAATTGTGGAATTTACAATAATCATTTCCAGCTATGTCATTTGTCAATGATAATTTATGTCCCTGAGTAAAAGCCAATTGTTTATCAGCCAGTAACAAATCATAAATTTGTTCGGCTTTTGTGATATCACAAGAATAACCTCTACTTTATATTTTCGGCTATGCCTTTCTTAACCGAATTTGAGGCTGCTTATGAAGTGGTAACTGATTTTGGCTTGAATAAAGTTTCACATATATATGGTTTTTTAATGTTGATTTCTGCCACATTAATCTCTTTCTCTCTCTGACTACTACTTCTTTTTTTGGCTTTAGTTTTTCTTCTGGCTGTTTTTTTTTGTTCTCTCCTTATCTCTTTCTTCTTATTCTGTCTCCCCCTCCTTCATCTTCTTCCGGTGTAATTTCTTTTTTGCTTTCTGCTATTTTTTTATTCTTCTGCTCTGTTTTCTTTTTAAAAGCATAACCTGTTAAAGTATTAGGGAATAAGCGAACTTTAAGCCATTGATTGGCTCCTACTTCCGCATAATGAACTGTAAATTGGCCAATATGTTTGACCGTAGATTACTCACCTTCCCTACTAAAGGTTGCAAATTCAGGGACTCTAAAGCCTCTGGGGTACTCTAGTTCCTCTACAAATTTTGGGTACGGATTCTTTTACATAGGCTTGCCATCCCTCCTCATGAGACCAAACTCTCGTTGAAAAAAATCCAGCAGTTGGCCACGGTCCATCATAGGTTGAGCTTGTGGCTGATTTTCGGGCCATCTTTGAGGTTGGTTGGCCATTCCATGCCCCCTAAACACTATGGGTTGTGGATTTTGGTCTACTAAATGATGATTCCTCCAGCGCATTCGATTACGTCCTTGGTCAAGAGGTTCCCTCAATGGGGCCATCAATGGTATTTGTTGTTGGTGTATAGGTTGTTGAATATTCGGAGGTGGAATATTTTGTTGGGTTTGAGGTATAGGTAAAATATACGACTGATTAGCCGTAACTGTATAAAGCGAAACATTGGAAGGTAAGATATGAGTAGATAGATTATTATGCCAAACCTGAGGTGGAGAAACCACGGGTGGTAGGTTTTGCAGTTGTTGCGATACAAATCCTTGTTGTGGCACAGGAAACGTGTAATACCCCTAATTTTAAAAGGATAGTCTCGGTATTTTTCTAAAATATTTTAGTTGCATTTTATTTATTTATTTGATTATGTGGTTATTTGATTATATGTTTAATTGAATTGTTTAATTAATATGTTATTTGCTTAAATGTTTTAATTGACTTAACTGTTTAATTAAAAGTATATGCTTGAATGTTATTTGAATTAGCTGGTTTAATTGATGTGTTGTTTATTTGTAATTAATTATAGATTAATTAATTAAATGTTTCTTTTGTTTCATTTTATTGTTATGGTTAGTAGTAATGAGCGGTTCCATGAACCACTTGGATAAGGGGTTTGATGGGTACGGATAATTATCCATGTATAGTTGTATATGTGTGTGTGTGTGTGTATATATATATATATATATATATATATATATATATATATATATATACATATAAGGAAAGTCATTTAATAATAATCTGATGTATATTTATATATTTATATAATAAGAATATATATAGATTATACGAAACATATAATTTAGTTACCTTTTTAGTATTTTAATTTTATTATTTTCTTTATTGATTTGACTTGGATTGGAAAAAGGAGTAAGGTTATTATTTAACATATAAATATATAATTATAGGATTGAAACAAAGGAGACTAGAAATATATCACGTAATATATTTTAGAGAAAAAAAAAAGAAGAAAGAGAAAGAAGAAGAATGAGGTTAGGGTTTTTATCAAATCCTTAAAGGTAAGTTCTTGTTCTACACTTGTCCTTTGATCAGTGAACTTAATATCTCTAGTATAATTTTAGAGTTGTTTAAAGAACAATTAAAACTGAAATCTATAATTTAATTAATCTAAAACATAGTTTTTATAAATTTTGTTCATAATTGTTCTTGTTGTATGAATGGATAAATTCATGGATTTGATCTGATTTCTTTATGAATTCTTACATGTCTTAAGTGATGTAATTTCATATCTGTGTATTGATGAGACTTAGAAACATACCTTAGAATCCTTAACAGTAAAGAACGAATCCACAGTAGAAGTTCTGGGTTGATTCGCGTAACAGTGCTCGATCCGTTGTTATAGTGCTCGAGTCTTGGAAACAAAACTAGAGCCATAGGTGAAAAGCTCGAGCCTTGGATGCAGAGCTCGAGCTATTGATGCAGAGCTCGAGCTATTGATGCAAAGCTCTAGCCATAGACCGAAAGCTCGAGCTATTGATATAAAGCTCGAGTAATGGATAGAAAACTCGAGCTATTAGGATAAAAGCTCGAGCTTTACCTGGAGAATTTTCGTAAACAGCGATAAATTAATCTTGATTGATTTTGATAGATTCTTAACATTAAATAGGGACTAGGTATGAGTTTGAATAAATTCTAAATAGATTTAATTATAACGATACATGCTATTTAAATTCTTTAAAGAATGAACGGATTTAATCGTTTTAATTTGTTCTAACAATTTAGATTAAATGTTTGGCATGAATTGTATTTGAAGAATGCTTACTTGATTGTATAATAAAGGATCAGCATGTTTAAGATTCAGTTTGTGTGGGATATATGATGTAGGAAGTTTAAATAAATTATAAGTCATTCCTATTTTTGTAATAGCATGATATTCTGTTATTATGTTTATTCTGAATTATTTAATGTATTATTTTATTTGTTACATCAATTATTGGATTGTATGGATGTAATGCACCAGTGTGGGATAGTGACATTCTAAGGATGGATTAACTTATCAGTTAAGTCCTACCTATTTTTGTATAAGTGAATGGATTAACTTAAATGTTAAGTCCTACTTATACTCATGTCAGGTCAACTGAACAAGTTGGATGATACATCGTGGTTTATTTTATTGGATATGATAGATGTTATATATATACATAGATATGTGACATGATATGAGCTTGAGCCTCAGGATCAGTGGTTAGGACGTATATATTGCCAAAGATGTGTAGCTAGATATAGTGCAGTTGTGTGCCCTGGTAGGTCTAGGTACTCATGCCCACTATATATGCGTTTTGCATGTTGCTTACTATTCAGGTTTATGTAACCCTATAGTCTAATGAGGTTCCTTTAGTGTGTATATCTATTTATGGACTATGTAGTTATTGCATGAGTTAGTTATAGATATGTAGTTTCTTCGGTCTCTGTTTGGGTTGTCGTAGAAAGAATTTATTCATGGGTCTGACCCACTATCATTTTTCAGGTGTTTGTTCGTGCTGAGCAGAGATAGTCCACATCATTCTTCCAATTCTACGTAGGATTTTCTTTTTGTTTTAGTTTCGGATTTTATTTCTTTTCAGTTATTTCAGTTGGGATTTTATTAGGGGTCCACTAAATGGATTTCCGAGTTGTACTGACATCGGAGGTTTTGAATATTTCATTTAGAGGATTAATTATTTATTAATTTAAGGATTTATTATTTAGTTTTCTTTTCTGCTATTTAATTTATTCTTAGTTATTTCTTTTGTAATCAAATGCTTGTTTATATACTTAATTGTTTGGTATCCCTCGGATCTTTGCTTGGACTTGATCACCCGTGGCTCTAGAATCAAGGGGTATCACAAAACGACACTGAAAGTGGTGGCTGATTTTGCAGCGGCAGTAAAACTGGCGCTGGTACTTGCGGCAAACTCTTCGGAAGAGTTGGTGACTACTGTTGGGAACTAGTTAATTCCTTCTATCACAATGATCGGTTTATTAACAGGATTAGTCAATTGTGGAGTTGATTGTTGGTTCTTATCAAATTTGTTCGTGATAAGTTTTTGAAACACATATGCACATACTCTTTAAGTTCTGGAAAATGTTGTTCTTGTCTTTCAACTCTCTGAAAAGTTTTTGACACCACTTGGATGGCTTGGTCTAACCTTCGAGATGTATGGTCTTGCTGGTCAGATATTCTTAGTAAGGATTGCCATAGCGGCCCATAAGAGACATTGTCATTGATTTTTGCCACCATGTCTTCTTTTGGTGCAACTCAGGAGTTTCCAACTGGAAGTTCAGTCGGTTGACTTTCTTCTTGTTCCGTAATGTCCGGGTTGGACCTTGCTCCATGCTTTTTTCCAGCCATGTGGATAACCTTTTTACTGATGAGTCCTACTGAGTGTTCCAATTATGTTTGGCTCGCTAAATTTTCTAGATGGAAGATTGGTGTGCGGGGCGTGCCAAGAATCACAGAAAATTCCAAGAAAACGAACCGAACAATATTCCAGAATATTATCGGATAATTAATATTCAAATGATTATGAGAGAACTCGGAATGACTGCTTTCAAAATTCTTTTTTTGCCTTGGAACAGAGGACTTCGAGTTATATGACTGAAAATAATTAATTAATGGACTGAAAGTGCCGAATGGAAAACGAAATTGGAAAGTAATTTTATTAAGCTAGAGAAATAAAATTACAAGTACTGAAATTAATCTGTTGAAAGATAATTGTAGAGAAAAGATAAAGTAAACAAGTGCTGCTTTGAGTGGTTTTGGAACAGGTTGTAAGATGTCCTAAACTTCTCTATTTATAGAAGCCTTTAAATGGTGGTTAAGTTGTCTTTTAAGTCTTCCCTAAGTATCTCTTTGTTGTGCCAATAAAGAACTGCCACTTGTATCATATTCCTTCTTTTTCTTAACGTATTCCTCAAGTTCAGGCCATATTGTGTATTGCTGAAAAAGTCTTTTCCTATTCTTTTGTTACCATGTTTGAATCATGCCAAAATTCCATCTAGATTCATTCTCAACCACTTGCTTGAATCTAGGAACCTCTCTAACAGCCTTATCTTTAATAAAATGTTATCATTTTGCTTCATCTTTTTAATCACGCTTCTTTAGATTCATTATAATTAATCCCCATCACTTCTAACATGCTGCCATGTGGCGACTTAATTCTTATGGACTGCTATAATCTTGGCACATAATTCCCTTACAAACAAATCTCTTCACACAATTCTTCTTCCTCCATAATTTCGTTAATCACTCGCCACGTGGAAAATAACCATCTCATGCCAAATAAAATTGTAGCAATTTCTCTTCCTGGGAGCTTACGCCATAAATTATTTATTTCCTTCATGGTTAGACAAATGTCACCTTTTCATTGATTATTAGCATATTAATTATGCTAAAACTGAGTGTCAATCTCTTGTCGGCCATTTGCTGTAAAATATGGTGTAAACAATATTTTTTGGGAACTGTCAATTCTAAAAAAAAAAAAGTACACATTTTTTTAGACAATAAGTATTATGTACTGTTAGATAACGGTGACATCTTGAGTCTTACTTAATTATTTAAAGGGCAGTGATAGAGAAACCGAATGTTTCTACTCAAAAAAACACCGAACCTGACGTGGCTTTGTGCATGTCAGAAAATTTCATTATGCGTTAGACACTAACTCCTTATCATCACTTGGATCTTCTCTCTCCCACTTTTCCTTTTTCTCTCTTTCCCCCTTCGTTTCTCTCTCCTCTTGTGTCTAGTTCTTCATCAATTCTTCTTATATATCCCCTCTCTCGAAATTTAGTGGTTAAATTTCTCCTTTATGATGAACCTAAGAGATAAATTCTTGTCTTGGGAATGGTTTCAAAGCGTTTGGATTTTAGGTATACACATATCCAAAGTATTCTAGAGAAAAGACTCAAAATTCATGTAAGATCATACCTCCAACGAAGCAACGAATATAAATACCTTCTTATCCTCACTCATTTTTCAAGATCAACTACTCTTCTCTTCTCTTCTTAGCATCTAGAATTCTGATTCATATATCTTCCAAGGAGATATCTTTCCAATCTTAGATGAAAAATACACACAAGTATTTTTTTTTTCTTCGGTAAGTAAATGAGCACAAGAGTTACCATTACAAGACACATTAATCTCTTACACAATGAAAATATATTTAGAGAAGAAAAAAAAAAAAAAAACTGAAACGGGTGAATCTTCTCAAAGTTTTTGTCTAAAGGAAAGAAATAACAGTTGTAGAAAAAAATAATAATAATTCTTCCTTTTTTGTTTTTTTTTGGTTTAATGCTTGTATTGGCAAAATATGAAAAATCAAGAATAAGAGGAGATAGATAAAACCAGAATCAGAGATAAGATTGAACAGAGAAGAAAATTCCACAATTAGAGGAGGTAGAGAGAGAAACGAAGAGGTATGAACATCTCACGTGTTTATGCTTTCTAGAAAATAATCTGACGTGGCCGAGCCACATTAAGTTCGGTCTCTCATTCAATTTTTTGGTTCAATTATCATATCATTTTCCTTATTTAAATTAGTTATTGTTGAATAAATTCAACCCTTTTACTTTCAAAATCGTAATATTAGACCTCGGTGCACACAAAAACAAAATAAAAAAATTTGATATCATGAATTTTTTATACCTTTGTTTTTTCCTCCTTTTATACCTTTGTTACCATGATTAAAACTGTGAAAAAAAAAAAAAAAAAAAAAAAAAAAAAAAAAAAAAAAAAAAACCATGATTAAAAATCATTATGGATTTTGTGAGGGCACATCTAGTTTGGACCTTTGAAATTGAGATCATCCGGTTGGGCTTGGGCTTGAGAAAGTAAATAGGTTAATGCTTGAGAAAGAAAACGGAATGGCACTTTGGAAATAATAGAAGAAATGGGTGTATTTTGGTAATTTAAGAAAGATAAATCCCCTTCAATATTACCTGTAAAAGTAAGAGTACAATCTTTTAATATAATAAAATCGTAACGAACTATTGATAAGAAATTATCTAGTGTGATCGAGGAGTTCACTTCCATCAATTAATAACCGTTGATCTTGAGTAATAAACGACAGTGAATCAGATTTAACGGCGAAACATAAAGAGAAAACTTGTGTATTAGAGTTGCTTAACAAAACTCTGGCAACTGGGGCAGCTGTCTCCAACTTCTTTGACCAGATAGCGACATCCAACGCATATCCTCACTTCTCTCTCTCTCTCTCTAAAATGGGGCAGTCTCTCTCTCTATCTCTCTATCTAGAAAAACTCTATTTCTCTCTCTAAAATGGGCAGTCTCTCTGTTTTTCTCTCTCTAAAAAAAACTCTCTCTCTCTCTATCTCTCTCTAAAATGAGCAGTCTCTCTGTCTTTCTCTCTCTAAAAAGTGTGCAGACTTATACACATGCCTCTGCTGTGCCTGTCTGTCTCAGAGCTTTTCCCACCCACCTTCTCTTGGCCCCATTGCCAGCTTACTCGTTTTGAGTCCTAGGCTGCTATTAAATGCACTGATTTTTTATTTTTTAAAAATTGGTATATTATTTCTTAATTCTATTCTAACGGAATCCACATTAAATGTCTTTTTTCATTATTTCTTATTACAAATTATTTCTCCTATTATTTTTTCTGAAAAAAAAAAAAAAAAATCTCGTACTAATTATCTAAAATTTCTTCTATGTTAATTTTAATCTCTCTTTTTATCTCTTACCTTATCTGCAAATAAGTACATCTTTCTTTTTTTTCTTTTTTTTTTTCACATATGCATATATAAATTTTTATTATATATCATTCACACCATCTAAGCCTATTTTCTTTTATTTTATCATTAATTTCACATTTTATTTAGTAATTCTATCTCTTCTAGTCACTATCACTTCTATCATTCTTTTAACATTTTTATTTCAACCCTATGAATTTTATTATTCTTGTCTTTTTTTTTTTTAAGTCCAACACTTTGCACTATATATTATACTTGCCCTGTTCTTTAAAATATTTCTTCTAATTTATTTGTTTTTCTTTTTATCTCATAAACTACCACTAATTTTTTTTCTCCAACTCTACTAATTACACCATTCTTCTTTTACAATATTGATCCTAATATATATACACACACACACACACACACATATACAGTTAAAGTTGAATTCCTAGTATCATCTTTTCAATGTCACTTCACCAATTTGCTTTTGAATGTAAAGTATATTAGCAATATTGTTAAGCAATGACACGGTTTGGTCCAGTGAAACCGAGGCTTAAGATAAATGCGATACGTGGAGGGTGTATTTGCTGTTTGCGACTTATTCGAGAACTGATATTTGAGTTTAACTAGTATTTTCGTAATTTACCTTCTAGGGATGGATCTAAAAACCTTAGGTGTTCCGTGGTCATCAAAAAAAAAAATATATATATATATATATTGTTGTCATTAAAAATATCAAACATCTTAAAATCTTATTGGAAAAACAAAATTATTTTACCATAAAATATATTAGTGTTGTTGTTTTCCAGTTGGTGAATATGGGCCTATGAGCCCAGTTACCAATGTTCATGTCTAGCGGAGGCCCAGTATGAAATGACCTCCTACCGGAAGCATTGGGCCAATTGGAAGGGCTTTCATGAATTCTTTTAGGCTGCAATAATTGGGCCAGTAAATTCCTTTTGGAACTCACTAGGTCCACTTAATTTACAGCTTTTTCTTGAAATAGAAAATTCCATGTTATGTACTATAAAGTGAATGGAGGAAACTCTCTTCCTAAAATCCATTTATTCATTTACTTTAGTCTTATTCCACCTTTTTAATATCCATTTGATTTATAAAAACTAGATGTGGTGTATTAAAGATTCATTTATGCATGATTGTGTATTGTGAAGCTCAGACAACAAAGAGAATTAAGTCTCTAAGAATTGGGGAGGTATTGTTCTAGAAAATTCAAATATCTTGATACTTAGAGGTGTCAGATTTCTCACAAGGGTAATGAAGGGTCCCACCTTCCGTGGTAGGGATCCACCACTATGTGAAACATATCACAGAAGGTGAGGCATTCCATTACGAGATATTTGATTAGTGTTGCAATATCTATCGTTACTTATTGTTTCAAGAGGCTTTTAGGATCAATGCTTATGTTAGAGAAGCTGGATGGATCAATGAGTAATTCAATAACATCAGTTGAATATCAAGTTTTGTGCGCCTTGTCTTCATCCTCTGCCTAATAGGCAACAATGAGTGCAAAAATTTGGGAGAATGCGCATATTACATTGGTTCTTTTGATTGCACAATTAGGAAAAATTTCGTTATATTGTATTGCATTGCAAAAATGAGGAGTATATAAAGTTCCTATTATATAGGATAAGATTTGGGGGTGGGTGAAAAATGATCAAGTCATCTATACATGGTAAATAGATAGGTGTAGGTATGCACGGTAATTGGGTAGGTGTAGAGATAAAGTTGTAATTTAACACCCCTCAAACTGATCAAGTCGAGTATCAACCCAACTTGAGTTTGAAGAAGAGACTATGATGGCACGTGGCGGCATGGTGACTATGGGTGGCAATTCGTGTTGGCAGGTCATGTCAAAACATGAGTATTATGTTATATGGGTCGACGCAACGAACACGACGCAATTATTATTCGTGTCAAGAAACCCTAACACGAATCACGATTATTATATGGGTAATACGACACAACTCGTGTAACTCGTTTAATAAATGGGTCAAGATCTGACATGACATGAAACGATACGACAAGACACGTTTAATTATCGTATCAATTCAGGTCGACACGATATATTATGACACAAACATGATTAAGCCAAACCCAAACTCATTTATTCCATATCGTGTTGTCAGATATTGCCACCTGGCCCACCTCTAGTGGTGACAGAATTGAGAAGATCCGGGATTACCATTGATGGACTGGCAGCGAAATAAAAGCACGGCATTGCCAATTAAGATGCGCAGAAGCGCATGGTGATGGATCCTTGAATATCCGACATGTTGAGGCGTGTGGAAGCGCATGGGAGTTTAGGATAAACATGCAATCTAATCATCGCGATAAAGACGTGGGATTGCCAATTAAGACGCGTAAAAGCACATGGTGGTGGATCCTTGAAAATCAGATACATTAAAACGCCTGAAAACGCATGAAAGCTTCTAATCGTTGTTGTTGTTGTTGTTGTTATTTTTTTATTATTATTTTTTTAATCAGAGAGTTGACATCATCGTAAACTTATATCAAAGAAAATTTGACATGTACACTATATAATTTTTTTTTATTTTTTATTTTTTTAATTTATGAAAAAGCTACTTGGTGCAACCCAAAACAGTGTGTTAGGCGGTGTGTAGGCCGTCACATGATAAACATAAAAATAAAAATAAAAAAATTATTGAACACATGTGCTCTCATTGTATTGCATACTCTGCCGCCACAACTTCGGCCAACCAATTCGGCAAAACTACTTTTATATAGCAATTCTCCATCAATTATATATATATATATATATATATATATATATATATATATAAAACCGATCCAGCGTAAGCTTACAACACTGACTAGAGGCCAGTGGATGTTGATCGCAACCCGGCTCTTATGGTAAATGGCGAAGGGATCTTAGGCCGTCGGGGATCGACTCCAGAGCAAGCCTTAGCTCTTCACGCTCTGAATTTGAGACGAAATACTTAATACATGTTATCAGTTTTCATTATTTGGGGAATAAATTTTTTGGTTCTTCCTTTCATAAGGATAATACTATGTGGTTCATTAATTAATTAAACATTTTTTTTTTTTAAAACTCAGACATGTAGATAATTAATATATTATTTTTATGCTTGTGTGAAGCACTCAATTATAAAATTTGATATTTTAAGCAAGACAATCATTTTTCCAATGCATAAATTGAGTGGTATGCATCGAATTTTTTTTATATTAATTTACAAAATTATAAGTCAGGATAGTGTTCACTGTTGTTCTCAAAGTCGTGTTGTTGAGTTATTCGTGATTCCTTCACTACATATGCATTTCTTATGCTCTTATATACAAATAAAGTAATCATTGTTCATGTGATACCAATTTCAAAAAATATTAAATCAGTAATGACTTCGATTCAAAACAAAAGCAAACTGTTTTTAATTGTTTAGCTAATTCTATATCTTAAAATTTCCTTCAACATTTCCATTCGCTCATCCCTCCACATCAATTCAGATGGAATGTTTTCAATACTCGAATGTATGTATACCCCACCATTTTACATATGTCTAAAGGTCTTAAAATATACCGCTACAATACAAAATTCTAGATTTGGAACCCTCCTCAAGAATATCTAAGATATTTATAACTCCACCAAAGATTTGTAAGACACTTTTTTAAGAATTTAATGGGTCGTATTATCAGTCATGGTCACGATATTAGTTGCGATCGCGATATAATGGATTCAGACAAATTCAATATAAACTGATCGATGCAAATCGCATATCAGACTTGAAAAAGAGTCGCATATCGAATGATACGTTGCGTATCAAATGATACCTCGCACAAACCATGGACCATACAACTTTACAAAAGTATACAACATTTTGGAAGGGTGAAACCATCTAACGTAGTTGTGGGTTCTTGTCCCCTTTTTGTGCCTTAACCTTCCTTTACCAAAAGACCAAATGGTCTAACGGTATCACCCCTTTCTCTCTAAAGGGGAGGTTGGGGTTTTGAACCTCAGTGGAAGTAGTGTGTATGTGTAATTGCTTTAACTTTCAAAAAAAAAAAAAAAAAGATCCATTGGGCTTGTGGAAATGAATTTCCGCGATCCAATTTGGTCCAACCGAAATGCGAAAAGTAGGCCCAAGAGCCTCGTCACCAATTTTGACAACCAAGCCCGCAATCGCACGCCTGTGTTGCGGGCCTCAATTCTTTTTTTCTTTTTCTTTTTCTATTTTTTTTCTGTACAATACTGAATTAACAGTCATTAAGACATTATTTGGCTGACACAAATAGTCTCAAAACAGTTTTTAGGTCAAAAAAGCCGAAGTAAAATTTAATTTTATCGTTTTCAATTCGAAATGAGTGTTTATATAAGATAAAAAACTATAGTCGTTTGAAATATTGCCTTTAGAAGTATAGCGGTTGGAACAAAGTAAAAAAATAAATACAAAAATAAAAATTTATAAAAAAATTATAATTTTTAAAGAGCACACCATTATAACACATTCCATAGCTAAAATTTGTAAAGTTTTTTTTTAAGAAGGTTAAGCAAACTCACACACCCATACCTAATCCACTAAGACTCAAACCCGACCTCCCTTTTGAAAATGAGGGTTTTATATCGGATAAGCTATTGCCCGGGACAAACAATGTGAGTGGGGGTGGTACTTGCCCCTTAAAAACTCTTTGGTCGGCGCCCTCGCCCTCCGGCCGAGCTGCTTAAGCAAGAGCCCTTGTCCTCACCGTTGGATCCACCTTTGAAGAAAATGTAAAATATCCTCTTTATCTAATCAAATAAATTTTCAATTCTAAAACAGATAATGGGGGACTCTCTGTCCCTACATAACAAATGTTATAAAAGGCTTCATGAATCCGGCTTGTCTGAGCCTACACTGGATCCTCGGAGCTATTATCCATTTGATAAAATTTGAAAAGTTCAAAACATTAACGTGACTCTTGAAAATATTAACCTACAAATTTGGAGGGTTGAATTTTAAAAATATCAATGGATATGCTCTTAAGTGACATTAGTACACGTACACTCCCCTCCAAATTGCAAAGCTACGCGGTTTCGTTTACTGGCTAGCACAAACCTCCGTTAGCACTTAGCACGGTAAACAAGAGCAAACCTTGTATTACCAATTTTACACCTATAAAGTTTCAAATTTACCCTTAGAATTACAATGAAGACAAAAGCAATCTTAGTTATAAGAAAATTACCCCCAACATCATCATTACAAGCTCTTACAAATTAATTTTATTTATTTATTTATTTTTATTTATACTTAAATCATTTCCAAGTCAATATGCTTGATGTGGAGGAAGTTTCTTGCTCAGGATGAGTAAGAGATCATTACTCTTTAACTTAAATCTTATATAATGCTAGTGTGTGTGTCTATATATATTATATTATAGGAAAATGACAGTGGTGTTCAACTTCTCCTAGTGAGCTATACTCACTTTTAATCCTAGCTTTAAATCTAATCCAACTGCAATTAGTTAGTCAACTTTTCATTTTCATATTTTAAGAAAGTTAATCTTTTTTTCTATTACCATTATACATTATCAACAGGAAATGATAAAACTAGATATGTGATTACAGAAAACTAAATTAAACAAATTTGGTTAGGCTTTTCGTCTCTACTTCTTGTTGTTTCCTTTCCCGGGAAAAAAATAATAATAATTCATCCTTGTCGCTAACCGTGGTTCAATCACGAATGGCTAATTTAGAAATTCTCAAAGAAGTGGTGTTTGAAAAAAAAAAATCCCTCCCATCATTCGTGAGAAGCTAATTAAGAAATTTATAAAGTAATAGCATTTGAACAAAAAAAAAAAAAAAAAAAAAAAAAAACCTATATTGAGTCCTTACTGAAGTCTATTTTCAAATGCTTTTAGATGAAAAATAGAAGAATGTGTTCATCATGTTCCAAATGCGTCAGTTGCAATTTTTCTGCAAATATGATGTGATTGTTAGCAGATCCATGTGTTCCGAAATATGATTTGCAGAGAATATATATATTTGCTTATGCTTGCTAGAGGTCTTTCTCCAACAAAATTTATGTATGGCCTATTCTATGTTTTAATTCTAATGGAATGATGTACCAAACACCACATTAATATATGACCCTCATGGTTAATTTCTTCCCTTGGGTTTTGATTGTTGCCTAAATAAGAGATATCTGCTATGCACATTTGCCCTATGTGCGTGTGATTAAAGACACATCATTATTTCCTTGGAAATTAGTGTGGGGATGGTGATTTATAGGGATTTTTTTATTTTTTATTTTTCAAAGGATATGCTTTTTGCACGATAAGCGTTGCGTACAAATTTTTATTTATTTATTTTTGTCCGCAAAGGAACGACAAACTGAAAAGTCTAGCCAAATTGATTTACTTTAGTTTGTTTTGATATGTCTAGTTTTATCATTTTCTATTAGGAAAAAAAAAAAGAAGTAAGTTTCTTGTGATTTGAAAAGAAAGAAAAGCTATTAACTAATTTTCGTATGATTATAAAATTAAGATTAAAAGTGAGTATATTATTCCATGGTCATCGGGAGCCATTGAACACGGCTACAAAAATGATATATATATTATAATTTATATATTTCATTCGTTTCAAAATTATTATCCATTTTCTTATTTTTGAATGTCCTAAAAATATAAGTCCTATTAAAAAAAACAAATATACTATTTTTATAATATTTCCGAACAATGTTTTTGACCTAAGAGTCTACAATTTCGCAAATTAATAAGTTTAGTCTTAAAATTATAACAGATCAGTTTAAAAATTCAAAGCTGACAATGACATACATTCCTACAAATTTAAAATCCCCAAAAAGTAAAAAAACAAACCCACCTAATTATTTCCAGAGGAGAGACAACCTTTCATGCCAACGTGGCACTGACATGGTGCACACTTAAATTGAAGCCTAATCTGAAACAGTCTTGGCATTGCAGAGTTGACCATTGACTTCCCTCCCTTTGCATTTAACCCCCTCCGTTTTCGAAACAATTCTCCCCCGTTCTGTTTCTGTCCACTACCGCCCTCCTACAGTCGTTGCAGAATTGCGTGGCACGTTAGGTAGTTATTGCAAAAACCAAGTCCTATTTAGTTCATTACATTTTCATCCCTTAAAATAATAAAAGCGACAGCGATGACTGACATAATAATACCACATGTTCCCGACCCAATCTCACCCCAGCACGTGTAAATCAAACAACAAGAAAGTCCCGTCTCTGATTGGACCGTGTCAAATTAGTAGCTTGTTGGCGCGTGAGAATCATTCCCAGAGTGAAACATTGTGGGGGCTGCTGTGTATATAATTCATGTCCGTATTATGAGGGTCTTTCCTCTTTTCCTTCCTTTTTCTTTCTCTTCCCTCCCATTTCTCTCTCCTCTCTCTTTCTCTCTCTGGATCTCTGATCTAGTTGTCTGATCATCTTCTCCATCAGAATTCAGCTTCTCCTCTAAGTTTTTGCTTCTACATCTAGTGGGTTGATTCTCACTTGTTCTTTGAACATAGATCTATTGTCTATATTGATATATATTACCAGCTAACTTTCAAGGCACAAACATATATATATATAGAGAGAGAGAGAGGGAGAGAGAGATCGAATAGTTATTAGAGAAGTGATCGAGAAGATGACTACTACAGGTAATTTAGCAGGGCAGTTTGGGGACACAACCTATACCAAGGTGTTTGTTGGGGGCTTGGCTTGGGAGACTCAGAAGGAGACCATGAAGAAGTACTTTGAGCAGTTTGGTGAGATCTTGGAGGCTGTTGTGATCACTGATAAGACCACCGGAAGATCCAAAGGCTATGGATTTGTATGCCCTTTTCTTGATTCTTTCTTTCATACTTGCTTCTCTGATTTCATGTTCTTCAACATTATCTATATTCTTTTTTTGTGTTGATGTATTGTCAATGGTTTTATTGCTTTGTCTCGATAATTGTTTGTGTTTTGACAAGATCTTGAAGGAAATGAAAGATCTGGTGATGGGTTTTTCAAATAAGTTTGCGAAAATTTGGGAAATTTTATTTTTTCATTGTTGTGTTTGTGTACAAAGGGAGGGTTGAGATATTGATTTTCATTTTAGGTAACTTTTCGGGAACCGGATGCCGCCATGAGAGCTTGTGTTGATGCTGCTCCTGTAATTGATGGGAGGAGGGCCAATTGCAATCTTGCTTCTTTGGGTGTTCAAAGATCTAAACCTTCTACTCCAAAACATGGTAATTATACATATACATATATACATATACTATTACAATCATATGGGTTTGTCTTGATTATGGTCTCAACCAAAGTTTTTAATTTTCTTTCCACTGTGTTAGATGCTTAGATGTTTTCTACTAATGAAGGGTTTTGCATATACATTTGATCCATTTTGAGCAAACACATTCACATCTTCATGCAGTATATATGAATATTCGTCTAATTATAGAAAAGTTATATTCTAAATAAGCTAGCTTCTTCATTTGTTTTAAAGAATGGTATTTTTTCTTTCTTTCTTTCTTTTTGGTAATTAATTCAGTAAGGTGAAAAATTGATACATTGATCAAAAAGTTTTTAACCATTCAAGAATTTATTTACATGCATCCACTAATAATAGAAAGGTAATGCATGTTCTCCAAAAGCATGACAGCTCATTCTACTACATGTGCCAGTGCTTTTTTCGCTTTTGCATTGTAATTGTTTCCAGTTGGCTTTATATATCTATATATATATGTGTGTGTGTGTGTGTGTGTGTGTGTGTGATGATTTTATAGGAATTTCATTTCATGGGTGATGATTGTATATATGTATATGTTGGTAATTTGGTTTTTAATATATGAAATGAGCAGGAGGAGGAGGAGGCAGGAACTTGAGAGTAATGAGCTCTTTTCAGACAGGGTTTCAAAGTGGAGTGGGAACAGCTTTTCCATCAGCAACAACCTTCCCTCATTATGCCATCCAACAAGGGATACCCTATAATGTCTATGGGTATGTTACATATGATGCATATATATATATATATACATGTATGTATATGCATGCTTTATTATCATCCATACATGTCTCTCTCTATACAGTTTGGAAGCTGCACGTGCATTGCCAACTCATGCACATCTTCCCTTCACGCATGCTATTGCTAGCTCATCCACTACTCTCTCCAAGTTGTCTTAAATGGCAACCATTAACAAATTTATTCCCCTTTTTGTCAAACACATATTTGTTTCTTCCACAATCTCTCTCTCTCTCCTTTTTTTTTTTTTTTTTGTCAACACATATTCCCTCTCTCTCTCTCTCTCTCTCTCTCTCACTCTCACGCGCGCACACACACACAGCTAGCAGTATTAATACTTACGTAAATGAGCTAGAAACATTCACATAATCACAATGTTAATTAATCTTTCCTTGCTACATGTTGTAACATATGCTAAAATGATTGCAACTTGTGATATGCCCATTTAGGGTTAATGCATGTAAGCATTCATTCATGCTCATGCATGCATACTATAGATGTTTTCGTTTGATGGTTCATATATTCTCAATCTTACTTATGTAGTCTTGCGACTCTTTGTTTAGATTACTTATGTAACAAGCTTCAAATTCTAATATATATATATATATATATATATATATTATTATGAAATTTTCTAATTGTTTTTTTTTTTTCTTAATTTGTTTTTTAACACAAGTTTCAGGTACTCTCCATACTCACCAGATTACTCTTATCCTACGGTTTGTTCATACCTCTTATCTTGCTATTTCTACTTCAATATTTCATGATTAGGGTTTGTTGGGAACAGACTTCATAATATTTTGGCTAATTAATTTGATTAATATATGTTAATACATGATTAGTCACATAAGTAAAAATGAATCTATTTTGGGAGTCGTGTTAAATACAGTCGCTATTGTGTCATCGATATTACGTCATATTAAAGTTTTTTTTTTAAATAAATAATGAAAATAGAGAGGAAAAAAAAAAAAACTCACTTAAGGAATTTATGACTTGACTTTGGGCAAAAATGCTCTTGGCGCAATGATTTGACTATACAAATAAAAGCCTACCTTGAAAATATAGTACTGTTATTAAGGTCATTTAATGCTTTTGGTGGAAAAATTAAGTCTAAAATGGTTGACCATTGAAAGACCATTTTATCCTTTTGGTTCCCATAATCTAAAAGTCAAGGCACCAAGGGTTACATGCACATGCAATAGCCAAATAACTAATGATAAATCTAACAATATCGAGAATTTTTATATACTAGTTATTTTTAAATATTGTGGAGATGAAGTTTGAGTATACTGATTTTCTTTTGATCTTTTTTATTTGTTCAGAGTTACTACAGTGTGTATGGAGGGGCAGCTGCCCAGTATCCGATGTACGGAGCGGGGGCTGGCGGGATGATGACCAGTGCAGCCGCGGCGGCCGCATTCTATCCGTATCTAAACTTTGGGGAAGGGAGTGGCGGAGCCACCAACTACACTGCAGCTGCCGGGCAGGGCTACGCGGTCCAGTATCCACACCACCTCTCCCACTATTCCGCTGTGAACTCAACCGGAGGCTACCCGAACCAGTATGGTCCTGTCATGTCTCTTGCACCAACACCTCCACTGCATTCAGGTAATTTCTGATGATTATATATATGGAATACAAGTTATTTTAATTCCCAATTACTTGTTTGATCTCTACTTACCTTTGCCACGAACTTACCAAGCATGAACATTTTTTTTACATGATACTCATTTTGCCATTTTTTGAAAATTCTAGCCAAAAATAGGGAAGAAAAAAAAAGTGTCATAATAAAAGGGTCCTC
Source organism: Cornus florida (assembly GCF_030987335.1). Lineage (NCBI taxonomy): Eukaryota > Viridiplantae > Streptophyta > Magnoliopsida > Cornales > Cornaceae > Cornus > Cornus florida. The sequence continues at coordinate 53,168,251 of NW_026775579.1, read as the reverse complement.
AGAAGCTAATATTAGATTGTTCCTCTCTATAAAACTATTTATTTCATACTTGTTTTAGCATTGCTGCGATGAGAGCACTCTTATGCTCAACTCAAGCCTTCATCCGTTGGATTGACTGTGTTGCATCATTTGACACTTTATCCAATGGATGAGGAGACAAGCTCATGTGAGAGTATTCTCATCGTAGATATATATATATATATATATATATATATATATATTTCATGTTCTTTGTTGTAATTGCAGTTAGTTCTATTTTGTTGGAAAAGAGGTACTAACATCTTTGACAGTTTGTTTTGCTGTGCCACAGGCGTGACCATGGCTCTACATGCACCAATTCCTCATCGTTAAGAGATTCATTGCAATCTGCTTCGCTACTCTATTCGAGGTTTCTCAACAACCTTGTGGCCTAACCATGGTTCTCTCTCTCTCTTCTCTCTCTCTTTCTCTCTCTCTCTCTCTGTCTCTCTCTGAGGCCCATGCATGGCATTTTGGGCAAATTCCCAATACATTCCAGCTCCCCATAGGAGCTAAAATCACGTCGAAAAGTGGAGGAGAATTATGAAGCAATCAATCTTCCTCATTTCTCTTCTCTTGGAAGGAAAGGTTCCAACAAGAGAAGAAGGAAAAAAAAGCATGTGCATCTCATCACCAACTCAGGCTACCCAATGAGCTATGTTGGTACCACAATGCCCTCTAACTTTTTTAGCCTTGGAAAGGCTAATCAAATCATCTTTTTTTTTTTTTTTTTTTTTTGAAACTTTTAATTAGCCCAAAAAAGGCTAAGAGAAGAAAAAAAAAAAAATATCATAATTGTAACATGGGCTTGCCAGAAAATGTAAATGCAACAACAAATTTCAAGCCTTTTTTCAACTCATAATCAGCTAATCCCTCCAAGTAGTTAATTTAGCTAATTAATCACCTCTATATATACATGTTGTATGGAGGCAATATTAGCAAATTAATCATGGGGCATGGGACACCCAAGTTTTTTTTGTACTAACATAAACCCTAGTCTTAGGATTTTAAAACTGTTGACTAGTGAAATGTTTTTTTGAAAGTTTTATTGATTTCACTTTCTCACATAATCTTTCCCTTGGGGTAAGGGGAGAAAATGTTACTGATTGTTGGTAGCTGTGTTTTTTTTTTTTACTTTGTAAATCAAATAGTGTGGTTAAACTTTGGGAGTTTTTACCACAGTTGACTGAATTGATAGGAGGGATGGTGTTTATTTTTTGCATTTAGGTGTAGCTTTAGTTGTAGGGTTGACAAACATTTAGTTAGGAACTCCACTAAATGGCTGTGGAGGTCAAATGCATCAGAGGTTACCCTAGGGAGATATTTTGGGAACTCTTGGGTACTTCTCCTCTAATTCACATCAACCATGGTTAGGACTCAGGTCATCCTCTCTCTCTCTCTATTTTCTCTCTCTCTCTCTCTCTCTCTCTCTCTCCTTTTTCTTTCTCTCTCTTAAACTTCTTCTACTTTGAGAAGGACATTGATACTCTCTTTATATGTATAAGCCTATGGTTTGGATTGTCAGTAGGATTAATGCTGTTAAAAGCAAGAGTAATTCTCCATCCATACTGGTTGAGAATGGATACTCTACTTACTATTATGTTGCTCAAGTAAATTAGAGACTTCTTTGCTTAATTTTGCTAATGCTTAATTTTGTTTATGTCCATCATGAGAAAATTTTAATGCTATATATATATATATATATATATATATATATATATATATATATATATGCCTAGAGAATGTATAGATTATGGTGATTGTATTGTATTAATTGGATATTGGAACTACCAATCATGCCAAGTGGGAGATATGCCACCCTTGAAGGTGATTCCTGAGCTAATTGGAATTACAAAATATCCAAACAATTTTGAGTCACTAAGTGCTTGCATCTATACTATTCGGAATTGGAATTGAAGGCAATATGAATTCAAATTTAGTTATATATTTTTTAATTTTCAATTTCAGAATTGGAATATTTTAATTTAATTATTATTATTATTTTAAATTTCAATTTTGTGGTGTGGGGTAACCCAAGGCAACATAAATATTTTAATCCGTAAGCCCTAGGGTTCGTGGAGGTATCCTAGCATGTGCATCATGTCCACCAGGCACGTGGGTCTCTTTGTTAATGAAAAGTAAAAGTTATATATATATATATAAACTTTTGGATTCAAAAAGGTTTTTATTTTTTTATTAATTATTATTATTATTTTAAAAATTAATCTAATGAGAACATGAATAAGGAGAATTATGACTGAACTATTCAAGGAACTCTTGTATAATTAGGGAGCACGGATACTCCGTTAGAGGTGTTGTGGCAGAGCTGGTGAACACAGTCCGGAATATACCAAGGACACCATCAAAACATGTTAGAGTCAATTTATGAATATTTTTTACAAAATTTAGGAACTAAATATGTAAAAATAAAATTAGACTTAAAAACCTAATTCATACATTATTTTTGTTTATATATATATATATATATATATATATATATATATATATATATATTTTCCACTTCTTGTAACAAAATGTAAGCCAAATCAGTGAGAGAGAAAACGAAAAGTAGAAGAGGAAAAATAAAATAATAGAGGAAAAAATGGAGACATCCTATTTGAAGTATATGTGTATGATATTATTGTAAAATTGAAAAAAGTTTTATTTGGTATAATAATGTTTTTTATCAAATTTATCGTATTCAAGTAAATAAGGCAGTTATTGTTGTCTCTCGTAAAATAATAATAATAATAATAATAGTAATAATAATAATAATAATAATTTACTACTACCTTCGTGGTGCACTATAGAGTATATGTAATGAAGGGCTTGATGATGTCATCACTTGAGGGCTCACTTGTCCTTTTCGTTACACCTGATCACTGATTTTTGCTTGTACATTATCTCATGAACGATATTGGGCCATCTTCGCTCTTTATCATCGTGCACCAACGAACAATTGTGGGCCACTAAAATGGGCCTTTGTGATCTTTAATAGATCATTGTTGAAAGATAAGAATGTGTACATTTAACATTATAAAAGAAAAATTATCCTTCTCACAGACAATCTATGTTTCAAAGAATTTTTAACTAATAAAAATTTATTAATTAGGTGCTCCGAAATCAGTTGATCCAATCAGAATTTGCCTTATTATCAAATATGTCTATTGGTCAAGACCACGTAATTTTGAAATGTAACAATTTCTCTTAACTAACATATTACACACCAAAGGACCAATTTGCTCAGCGGTATCACCGATTGATGAAGGTCGGGGTTCGAACTTTGGTAAAGGTAAGATGTGTGTGTAATTACTTTAACTTCAAAAAAAAAAAAAAACATTAGAACACCACATGAGGTGAGATGCTTTATAATAAACATGGTTACCAAAAAGTTGTATTTTAGACATATAATACATGTACATACAAATAATTAGAATGTCTTTAAACATATTAAACAATTTACCTATTATGAAAAAGACACATATATATTTTACAATTTTATTTATTTATTTATTTATTACAATGTCTTAAATAAAAAGCAATTATTTTTTTTAGAACTGTGTCCAAGCTTGTAAATACTATGTTAAACTCTGGTAGTCTCCCTTCCATTGCTCTTTGTAGAAGATGCAACATATGTGGTGCATAATGTCCTCCTATCATATCTGGTGCATAATGTCCTCCTATCTCCTCACTGAATCTGTCGTTTCCAGTAATATATTAAGAGTTGTAATTAATAATATTACTTAAAAGAAATTTCATCTTCTATCAGCCCTTGGCTCATATTTTTTGTTAAATGATAGGAAAATAACATTGTAGACACAAATACAACTCATCCATGTAGTGAAAATGAGAATGCTATGTTAGATAATAAGAATCACTAGACAAAATAAGATAAATAACGAACTATAGCGCCTATAAATGATAAAATTAGGGAAAATAGACTTTAATGGGTCAAATTAACGTAAGCCTGATGCACCTACAAAAAGAGGAATATTTTGTTTGTGTAGAAGGTAAGCGATAAAGAGGCTGAACAAAACTCACATGGAATGAAGTAATAAAAAACGACTTAGAAAAATCTTAGTTCAAGAGAGAACATGATGTATAAAAAGAAAAGAATAGAAAAAGATAATTCAATGTCGATAACCGAATAAAATATAGAAAACATAGTGTGTTTTAATCTGGGCTGTTCAATGCCTCTTGCTACTTGGTATTTGGAGTTCTCTTCCTGTTTTTGGCTTTAGAAGTATTCTAAAGAATGTGCACCTATTAACCTATCTCAAATATTGCTAACAAAGGAAAATAATATTTGGTAAAGACAATATACTTTTGGACAACAAACATCCATATTCTAAAGAGTAAGAGTAAAACACACACTAACCTCCATGAGGTCCAGCCTTATTCCACATGCATGCTTAGAAAGGAAGCCAAACTCAACTCTCTCTCCCTCTCTCTGACACACACACACACACACACAGAGGTTGCTACAAAGCCACCATTGAATTAGAATTCAACTAGCTAGGTTCAATAAAAAAACAACCGAGACACCAACAAATGTTACTCTTAAGGAGCGATCATCACTGTCATAAGAGTGTGCACACACATTTCACTACCAAAAATGATGTTGTACAAGTTGCAAACTCAATTTTAAGGGATCCGGATGGTAACCTTCTCCACATCCGTTCAGTCTCATCATTTGCACTATAAATCAACAGTGCAGAATACTACATTGCAGTACCCGATACATTACGGATGCAACATTCATATAACAATGATGTAACACCTACGCAAAACATTTGCATTGAAATGTAACATATATGCAACTAGCTATATCGCGTTGTAACACTACAATACTTTGTTTTCTTTAACAAACTACCAGTCAATAAAAAGATGTGGGCAGAAAAAAGCTCTTGTAACCTTCTCTATATCCATGCTAAAGACCACACTTTGTGGTAGTGCCATTTACAAATATTTATCAAATCAAAATCATGTTGTCAAGAAATAATACTTAACAAGATTTGGAGGGGAAAAAAAAAAATTTAGATAAGACAGTGAAGGGTCGATCATAACCACTAGTGTCTTTGTCTAAACCGCTTGCAAAAGAATACAAACCGATTGATCAGTAAATTAACGGTCATTGTTTGGATCATATGCATTCACAAGTGCACATAGAATGCTGAAAAAAATACGAAGTCCATATTCAAATGGAGAAGCATTAAATTTCATTCACATGGTCGGTATCTAACAGTCATTGTTTCTCCATAAATGTTTTTTCAATGACACTTAACAGGCTTGAAAAGATTGATACTACAAACAATAATATCAGTGTAATTTATATACAAAAGGAATACATTTGAACAAATGGAGTGTGCTTGTTATTATAAGTAGATAATAGTTGTTTGCTTATTGCAATGTTAATCAAACATCCCTTACCTTAAGCCTGACATCTGTTTGGGAATGGAGTGACTTCTTGGGGCTTGAGCTTGAAGGAACAGCACTGAACTTGCGAACCAGGAGCTTAAAACACGGCAAAAATAATACATAGCACGTGGCGAAGACAAAGGGTGCCGCAACAAGCCAACCCAACAACTGCAAAGATTGCATAATAATGAATGATATTTCTATAGTGACTGTGAAGACCAGACTACCGGTAAGAGAATACCTCAGTGATAGGACTAGTATGGTTCAAAATTTTAATGGGAAATGTCCAAGTAGTAGGCCATCTTGCAGGTTTTTTAATATTATAAAAGGAAGTTAAAAAGGAAAAAAAGAAATGAAATGAATGATATATTTATCATATAAATCAATCTCCTTATAAGTAAAACAACATATAATTAAATCAGGGTACATAAGTGGAGGAGTGTTCCTGACTGAGTGACTGACATATTGTGATCAGTGCAAACTGATTTAAGGAACATAATGTTGGGCGATCAATGTGTCCATAAAATGAGCAACTTTGAAAAGAGAATGTTGTGATGAAAATAAGAAAGATAAGGAGGACAAAATTAGAAGTGAATGCATTCTTAACACTGCAGAAGTAGCAAACAATTTTTATAATTATTTTCTGTTTCTCTTCTCTTTGGGTTCTTTGAAAACTGAACCAAATAGGCCCTCAGTTTCCATTATCTCTAACTAAATTTCCAAATTTGTTTCTATAAAATTATCATCAAGAGGATACCTAAAATAAAATTTTCCCTTGACAGTGCAAGCTAGCTTCTGATAAACTTAGTTGGGGCTTAGGATGGGATTCTGGGTTTAATGGATACATGAAGAGATATCCATAATTATATAGCCCATTGTAAACTCGTTACCAAATGAAATATAGAAAAGTAAAACTCCTCATCATCCCATAAATGGAATCACGGCCCATCAGCTTCATATTGGGGGGGGGGGGGGGGGGGGAGAGAGAGAGGCTACGTACCGCATGGAAAATGCTTTGCAGGACGTCCCTTGAAGCATGGCCAGTCAATACCTTCCATAGAGCATCAGATGTTAACGGAAAATGTGGCCCACCAGATATAACTTCACCAAAGCGTAGGAATGGAACCACCAGACTAGAAAGTTTAACACACCAACAGCAATCAGAATAAGTAGATGCACAGTAGACAACATATGCATGTAACTATTAGCTCGGTAAAAGAATATTAGATAAAAAAAACATAAATTGCTGTACATGCCTGTAGAAAGACATGACAGGAAAAGAGAAAAAGGGTCATTTGCTTCTTCCCTCATATTCAACCACCCACTTCCCCTCTCAGTTGACATTTATTACCAACCTCTTTGTAGAAAATTTGGTGCACAGAAAGAGTGATAAATAACATGGCACAATTCACTTCATTTGAAATTTCCGTAGTTCTACTATAGAAGAAAAGAAGCAGAAATATCTCAAGAATATTGGTTGCAGGGGCGGAGCTAGGATTTTAGTTCAGAGGGGGCACAATGCACTTGTTGAAAAAAAAAAAAAAAATTTAATAAATATGGCAAATAGGAAGTATAATTTTTTTAAATCAAAAAGGCAAATAAGAAAAAAATAGTTGTAAAATAATATACTAAATAAATACTGTAAAAAAAAATATATAGTTATAAATATAAGAATCAAAATATTAATTAATAATATTTTAATTAAATACAATCACAAATGTCATTGATAAAAAGAAATAAGTTAAAAAAAAAAAAGAAAAATACATAATTATACATAAGTGAAAAAAGAAATTTTTTTAAAAAGGAAACAAAAATTAGAAAAGGAAAAATATATTATATAATTGAAGAAGGGATATATATAACTTTTTTTTTTTTTTTACAAAAGGAAATTAGAAGAATTTGAAATTTTGAGGGGGGGGACTATTTAAAATTACCATAAAAGTATATGTATATACCAAAAATATGTATTTATGTATAGTAGGTTGGAGCAAAGTGAGGGGGGGCACGTGCCCCCTCTGGGCCTTAATTGGCTCTGCCTTTGATTGGTTGCATGAGAAGAAAAGAACTGGCACAATAAAATAGGTTAAATGTACAATTTTCTTGAACTTGAGCCCACTCAAGAACAACACGAGGAATTATTAAGTACCATAGTTTGTAGATCAATCAACAAATAATTGGCAATCCTCTAGAGATGATTCTGATAAAAGGTGACAAAAAAGCTCAAAGAGAGACAATTTTGCTGCTTAAGAACATGTTCAGAGAAGTCCAACTTCCAAGGTGATGCCTTAATGCCTTGGCAAATTTTTTTTTTTTTTGGTAAGTTTAATGCCTTGGTGTTGGAAATCATATCTATAGGTTGACTCGATTATTGTGGCAGATTTATTTAGTTTTCATTATAGGCTTATGTTTAGGCTTTTGTTTAGGGATTTGATTTTTATTCTCTATCCATATTTGTAATTTTTCTCTTGTATATAATGATAGTCAGGTTCTCAAATTGAGTACGCCCATTTTGCCAAATTGCTTTTTGGTATCAAAGCCTCAAACCTACGTCTCTCCTCTCTCTCTCTCATCACAACTCCTTTCCTCTTTCTTTCTTTTCATCGCAAACTCACTCTCTTCTTCAGGCCGCTATTGTGATAGTCCTAGGGGGAGCCAATCTCCTCTAGGGTCGACCCCGATAGGGGTACTCCCTTAGTGTTTTTCATGCACCAAATGTCAGAAGACGTGTTTGCAATTTTTTGGGGTTGCCAGGATATTCGGCAGCGTTTTCAGATCGGACTGTCATGTCTCCGGCTTCTTGGTTTGATCAAAATCAGGTTTATTCCTCATTTATTTGAAATTATTGGTGATCTGTTGAATTATTCTATTTAATATTATAACTGATTCAAGTAATAATAAAGAAACTCTCTCTTCGGTGCAACACACACCAGCTCAACGAGTTACTAGTGTGCTGTTGAATAGCTGTAATTTTGCATCCTGGTCTCGTTCCCTCCACCTTTATGTTGGTGGAAAGGCAAATCAGGGTGGCTTTTAGGTGTTGAAAAGATGCCAGATATTAAAGATCCTAAATATGCTTAGCGGGATATGGACAATTGCACTATTTTAGGATGGATGTTTAGTTCTATGGAGGAATGAATTTATAATATAATCATGTTTTATGACATTGTTCACGACTTTTGGACTGCTTTGAATCAAATGTATGCTCATTCTAGGAATGATGCTCGTATTTTTAAGTTATACCAGGATATTGCTAATGCCTGAATTTGTCTGTACCTAATTACTTTAGGTATTTGAGATCTCGTTGGGAGGAATTGGCTCAATATGAGCCTCTGAGTGAATTTCCTCCCGAGGCAGCCTCTCTTCTCGTCAAATGTCGCCAGCATACCTATCAATTTTTCTTTATGGGATTACACCCAGAATTTGAACCACTTAAATCTCAGATCTTGAATGCATTACCAATGCCATCCCTGTTGAAAGCCTTTGCTACTGTTGATGGTGAAGAACGCAAGCACCGTTTAATTTAGCCCTCATTTGTTCCTCCACCAGTGTCTTACCCTGCTGGGGATAGTATGGCTTTTACAGCCAACTCTGGATCACGTAGTATTGGAGGTCAGATTATTTGTCACCATTGTGGAGGGGTTGGACATGTTAAGGCTCGCTGCTTCAAACTTCATCCTAAACTGAAGCAGAAATTTGCTAAGAACCGTTCATCTAGAACTGGTTCTTCTCGTACTGCATTTGTTGCAGAGATTCCTGCTACTACTGGTGGACCTACTATATTTCCTGGACTGAGCTAGCTTCAGTCTCAAATTGGGCAGATCCAGGACCAACTTGGCTCCTTTTCTTCCAGAGTTGGTGCTTCTCCAGCTGCTCCCACTACCACTATTGCTACAGGTACTCCTACTACATTTCATGTTAAGGCCAAGCAGCTTACCGGGGTTCTGGATTTTGGGGCTAATGATCACATGACTGGTGAGTTATTAGTTTTTTCTTCCAATGTCATACCTGTTACCCAATCTGTGTCTTGCGTATGGCTCTGTATTCACAGAAAAGGTGATGTTTGTCTGTCTCCTAATATTACTCTTTCATTTGTCTTTCATGTACCTAAATTTGCCTTACCTTTTATCTGTTAGCCGACTTGCAAAAAACTTCCAATGTGCAGTTATATTCTTATTAGATCACTGTTTTTTGCAAAACCTTTGTTCGAAGAGGATTTTTGGCAGGGATTATGAGCGTGATGGGCTTTACTTTAGGGAACCACCAAGAACGGGACTTCAAGCTTCTGTTTTCCCTGCTTCTAGTGCTTATGATGTTTCTTTTCGCACTTTTAGTCTATGGCATGCCCGTTTGGGGTATGTAAACTTTCAGTATCTATGTTTATTGTTTCCTTCGTTAAATAAAGCATGTAAGGACCATAAGTTTTAATGTGAAATATGTGAGCTTTACAAACATACTAGAACTAGCTATATTTCTCATATAAGTCGTGCACCTAGTATGTTTGATCTTATCCATTCTGATGTTTGGGGCCTTCCCCAGTTATTACTGCTTTCTCTGGGCATCGATATTTTGTGACATTTATTGATGATTATTCTCGTTGTACTTGGGTTTATTTATTGAAAAATAAATCTGAAGTGCTTCTTTTATTTACCTAGTTTCTTCAAATGATCAAAACCCAGTATAAAACTATTGTCCATAATATTCGTTTTGATAATGGGCGTGAATATGTTTCAAATGAGTTCCGAACTGAACTTAATAAAAAGGGGATTACCAACAGGCATGTGGCCTAGCGGTACAAGGCTCCTACTTTCCAAAGGAATGTTAGGGGTTCGAACCTCAGTGGAGGTAGTGTGTGTGAGTCTCAACTAGGAAAAAAATAAATAAATAAGGGATTTTATATCAACTCACTTGTCCCTACACTCCTGAACAAAATGGTGTGGTTGAACGCAAAAACCATCATCTTATGTCTGTGAGTCGATGTCTTTTGAGTGGTATACATGTGCCTAAATTCTATGGCATGCGGTTGTTCTTACAGCTGTTTTTCTGATTAATGGTACTCCCAGTCAAGTTTTGGGTGGTAAGACCCACTTCAGATTCTCTAGCCTAATTATACATTGTTTAATCTTTTGCCTCGTGTTTTCAGCTGTACTTGTTTTGTTTATAACGGTAGTCCTTCTCGTCATAAACTTAATGATAAATCTATTAGGTGTATTTTCTTGGAGTATTTTGCTATGTCAAAGGGCAATCGTTGTTATGATCTTGTGGCCAAACATATGTACCATTCTCTTAATGTGACATTTCATGAAACTGTTCATTTTTATAGTACTAATTTTGTGGTACAAGATTCTCTCTCTTGTGGTCTGGAGAAGGAGATCTCTCCTATTGCCTATCCTGTTTCTATCTTTAAAGATCACACTGTCCTGGAATCTCCTTCTCCACCCATGTAGGTTCCCCTCCGCCTTTGCAGGTTTACTCTCGTCGCCGTCGCACTCAACCTCCCCCGCCAGAATCATCTTTAGAACCGGGTCTAGGTAACTCTCCTTCTCCTGTGGCTCCTATCATTCCCAAGCATACATCCCGTTATCCTACCCGTGGTCGTCACCCTCCTAATTGGTATGGTTTCTCTAGTAGCACTAACCACCCTATTTCCCAGTATGTCTCCTATGATGATCTTTCAGGTGCATAAAAATCCTTCTTGGGCAAGATTGGGTGCGTTTTTATTCCTCAATCAGTGTCAGAAGCCCTCCAGGATCCTAATTAGGTGTCTGTTATGACAACAGAAATGGATGTTTTACAGTGTAATAATACATGGGAACTTGTTTCTTTACCTGTTGGGGAGAAAACGGTTGGCTGCAAATGGGTCTTTTGTGTGAAGTACTTAGCCGATGGTTCTATTGATCGGTATAAGGCTCGGTTGGTGGCGAAAGGCTTTACTCAGATTCTGGGTAAAGTATTGGTGTTACCTTTGCTCCTGTGGCAAAGTTGACATCTGTGTAATTGCTTGTCGCCTTGGCTACTGCCCATTCTTGGCATTTGCATCAGTTAGATGTCAAGAATGCATTTCTTAATTGAGACTTACTTGAGACTATATATATAGATCCACCTCCTGGATTTCGAGCTAAGGGGGAGTATGCTGGGAAAGTCTATCGGCTGTGGAAGTCTCTTTATGGTCTGAAGCAATCTCCTAGACCATGGTTTAGTCGTTTCAGTGATGTTGTCCTATTCATGGGCTTTGTGCACTGCCACTCAGACCATACTTGCTTTATTCGACGTCGCTATGATGGTTGTTGCATTATGTTATTAGTATATGTGGATGATATCATTATCACAGGTGATGATGCTTCAGGGATTGCTCAGGCAAAACTTCCTATTCAAAAGTCCTTTGATGTAGGACTTAGGTCCCCTTCGATATTTTCCTAGAATTGAGGTTGTTAGATCCCGTCGAGGAATTTCCTTATCTCAAAGGAAATATGTTTTGGATCTTCTTCAAGATACTGGCATGCTTGGGTGTCGACCCACTTCCACTCCTATGGACCCCAATCTCAAACTCTCTGTTGAGTCAAGGGAATTACTTCTAGATCCATCCGTGTATCAACGTTTGGTAGGTCGTCTTATCTACTTGACTAACACAAGGCCCAATTTAACCTTTGTTGTTAAGTGTGGTTAGTCAATTCATGCATGCCCTCGCTCAATTCATATGGATGCAGTCTACCATATTTTAAGGTATCTTAAGTCGTGCCTTGGCCTTAGTCTGTTCTATGTCTCAGGAAATCATTCCAGACTCTCATGCTTTACTAATGCGGACTATGCTGGATGTAAGACAGATAGACGGTCTACCTCTTGCTTCTGTACTTTCTATGGTAATCATCTCATATCATGGAAGAATAAGAAGCAAGTTGTTGCCTCAAGATCTTTTGCTGAAGCTGAGTACTGAGCTATGGCTCAAGGTACTTGTGAGCTCCTTTGGCTTCAATCAATTTTGGGAGAATTGGATCTTGTAGAGAAAGGTTCTTAAAGGCTGTTTTGTGACAATAAATCAGCCATTATGCTTGCTTCTGATTCTGTGTTACATGAAAGGTCGAAACATATTGAGATAGACATTCACTTCATTCGAGAGTAGGTTCGGTCAGGTATCATTAATCCTATTTTTGTCCCCTCTTCAGAACAGACTGCAGATGTGTTCACAAAGTCTATTGGGTCTTCTCTTCTTCAGTCTTCCATAGTCAAGCTGGGCTTGATTAACATATTTGCTCCAGCTTGAGGGGGAGTGTTGAAAATCATATCTATAGGTTGACTCGATGATTGTGGCAAATTTATTGGGTCTTCATTATAGGCTTATGTGTAGGCTTATGTTTAGGGATTTGATTTTTATTCTCTTTCCATATTTATAATTTTTCTCTTATATATAATTATAGGAAGGCTCTCGAATTGAGTACGCCAATTTTACCAAATTGCTTTTCTTGGCAAATTAGCATGTGATGCATAAGAGAGAATGAAACAATGAATGCTCGGTGATCTGTTTGAGCATTGAATGAAAGCCTAAATCTGAACAAGATCACTTCTTTCCAAAAAGCTATATATGTATCTGGATTCTGGTCACAATGACCATCAAAGAAAAAAGGAAAAATGGAACTCCTCCCCATTTGAGATAGCCACATGGAATTACCACTTCATGACATGATAATTTACCTCAATTCTATTGGAGTAGCGATGAGGTTAGCCAGCATCACACTTGGAGCATTGCACAGAGATCCAAGCACTGCAATAGCCATCCCACATAGAAAAATAGTGACCCCTGTTTATCACAAAAATTAGAAGAAGGGGTCATCCGAGGAACATAAATTCTATTCACAATTTCACACAAATAGGAAATATACATTAACATATTGATGTTTATAAGCCACTATTTAGGAAATCAAGGAACAATTGTGTTCGTGACTCTATATAATATCAGATGTTTGATAGTTGCTTGGAAAGATTCATTACTAAAAGAAATAAATTGAAAGATTCATTACTAAAAAGAACAAATATATTACACAAAATAGCAAAACCCAAAAGAACTTAACAAGACAACGCCGAAAACTACTTCTATGAAAATTTAATATTTTTGCAATTTCAAGACTCCGTTTAAATCATTTTGGTACATATGTTGATAAACACTGTGAAGAAAACACTGGTCCACCTAAATGACTGAATGACATCAAAACCCAAATTTCTTTTCAGAAATAAAGTCAACAAGAAGAAAGTGGACAATTAGAGAAGTTATGATAGGTGCTCTAGCTATGCTAGATAGTTTTGTTATTTGTTGGATGGTTTTATATATAATAGATATTTATAATAAAATGAAGTTCTTGTTCCCCTCGCCTGTGCGCCCGACTCCAATAATAGAAAAACAAATTTGTGAAGGATTTATGTCCACTTTGCTATCCAGGTGGTTATCTCTTCAATATTTTTATGCACTCTCAGGTATTTTTTAACATCAAGCATCCAATATACCCCTCAACAATATCCAGGTTTGATATTTTTGTTTTGTTATCCATTTACCAGATCCATTAGCAGCAGCAGCAGCAGCAGAAACTTTAGATCTGTTGTTACCTGCCATAGCTTTACATGTATATTTCACCAACTCTAAATTAAAAGCAACCTTAAAAGCAATTAATTAGCCTTACGAACTTAGAAGCACGAATTCGGATACAGGACACAGATACAATACGACACAGATATGGTGACACGGCAAATCCTAAAAAATTTGGACATGGACACAACGGGACACGACGAATAATAAATACTCCGTCTGTCCCATAGTAGTTGTCCATCTTTCCATGTTTAGTTGTCCCAAATTAGTTGTCTTGTTTCAAAAACCAATGCAATATAGTTTGTAACATTTCTAAACTACCCCTATTGCATTAGAATGATAAAATAAATTAAAGTGTCAAATGACAACTTGTGGACCCCACCATTAATAACTTTTACAGCAACATTTCTTTATTTCTTCTTGGAATTCGTAAAATCACCCATTCAAAATAGAAATTTTAGGAGGGGTGAATTAGGAAATCTATTCACTAGTATGCAATAAAATAATATTAAAACTTAATCTCTTAAAAACTGTGAATTTCAAAGTTGGACATCTAAATTGGGACATAGGGAGTATATTTTATATACATATACATATGCATATGATGTTGTACTTTAAGAAATTAAGTGTAATATTATTTTTATTAAGTGGCAACCTAATAATGAAAAACAAAATTGTGTTTTGCTAGGAAAAAGAAAGAATGGTAGAAAGAGGATTAAGAAAAAAAAAAAAAAAAATAGGATTAGGGTTTTTTTTAGAAAAAGAATTAGGGCTTAGTTAAAAATAAAGGTAAGAATCCATAAAAGATAAAAAGTTCACAGAAACAAGAGGACAAAAGGAAAAGGAGACGCAAAGAATTTTGTTGTGAAAGGAAAAAATGTATCTAGGATTTGTGAAGAAGAAGAAGAAAGAAAAGAGGAGGACGAAGAAGAAGAGAGAAAATAGGAGAGAAAGAGAGACCGAAGCTTGGTTGATGGGAGAACAAGAGAGAGTCAAAGATGATTATGCAAGAGTTTGAACCTTTGAACTAAAATATAAGCATAAATATCTTCTTCTTTTTTAATATAAATTTTTGTTTTACTTTTAAGGTGTTATGTAATGACCATCATATTACTAAAAGTTATTAAACAACTCCTCATATTTACACTTCAACCAGCTTTCTTTCTAAAACTTTCTTTAAAATCCCCAAGAATGCCTAACTTATCACCCAAAAAAAAAATCCCAAATAATGGGACACGCGTGTCCACGGCGTGTCTATACCGTATCCGAATATTCAAAAAAATGAAAAAAATTCAAACACATTTTTTGGCGTGTCAAGGCGTGTTCGGCGCGTGTCGGTGTCCAACACAGATTCTTTGCTTTTTTAGATGTGTCCATGCTTCCTAGCTTACGAATTTCCACACACTAAATATATCAAAACCATAAAGCAGCAGAAATCACTCATAATTTTAGGCACTGCAACTGACATTCCAGTTCAGTATTCACACGTGCCATGTTAGCTCTCAAAAGTGGTTACCACTTTCCATCTGTTTCTCCTCCATATTTATTTAAACACAAGGAGGGGTTTAACACTATCATCTTCTTCTTCCCCCCCCCCCCCCCCCCCGGGCGGCTTTTCTCTCATAATTAATGCCATCTAATCCTTTTTATACCCTCCGACTTACACTATTATAACATGAATATTTCATAAATACACAAATAGGTCGTTATTTGATAGATGATTAGGATCGTCATCAACTTGAATGCCATTTTCTTTTTGATGGTAAATCACCTGAAGTCGTAATGAATTAGGTATAATATATTGGCTGCTTATATTTTATGATTTACTTGTAGTTGCATTTTTTAGTTATTGCATGAGTTGGCACAATGTTATTCACAATACATGTATCTTACTTTGATTAAAATCAATATGAAGTCCAATGTATTAAGTAAAATATTTTCTAGCATCGTAACATTAAAGAAAACAATTAAAAGCATTAAAACGTGATGAACTGGGACCAAAATATGCATATCATTATGTGGTTTGATTCAGGCCATGGCCTCAGTTAGAGCGTAATGGGAAAATAGGATTCATGTAGCCGACAACAAGTAGTTGGGATTTGTTAGAATGTATATTGTTTATAGTGTTGGGTCATTATGTAATTACCCATAGTAGTTAGGGTTATTGTGTAATTATGTAATTAGGGTGTCTAACCCTTGTTCTTATATAAGCCTTATTTAGAGGGCTGCAGATTGACAATATACACAAGGATACATTTTTCTCTCTATCTCTCTCTCTCTCTTTCTCTCCCTATCTCTCATGAATCTAAACATGGTATCAGAGCGGTATAAATTCATGGGTGTGGGAAACAATAAGTATATTGCCCTTGTATGAGAGTGACTGGAATCGTGAGTATGTCGTCAGTGTCTTTGTCGGAAGTTCGTGTCGCCGGTAGGTTGAGAACATCACCTATAATCGCCATCGTCCTTAATCACCGTCTGATCTGAAGCCCGTAGTCGTCGTCGTCAGATCTGCAGCCTCCTTCGTCGCCGTCAGATCTGAAGCCCCTTGGCCGCTTGTGTTGTTGCCGCGTCGATCGTCAGCAAGCCTGCCGACACCCACCGTCGTTGTTGGCAAAGGTGAAGCTTCATCGATTCGCCCTTTTTTTTTTCTTGGTCGGAAGTTGCGGAGGTTGTGTGGTGTCACCGCTGTGTGCTCGCCGGAGTCTGTTGGTGGGGTTGTGAAGAAGAACAGCCCTGTTTGGTTGCGTAGCTATACTATTCCAATCCTGGTTTACTAAAACCAGGATAACAGAGACTTGTTTTGATCCAATCCAATTACCCAGATCTGATCCAGTTCCAGATCCGACCCGGTTCCAGATCCGAACCAAATCCGACCCGATTCCGATTCTGCATTTTCCCCAGGTTCATTTTTTTTAAATCTTCTCCATGGCTTCCAGTTCAGATCTCCTATCTCCTGCATCCTTTAATCCTCCCATGATTTCAGTCAAGCTTAATGGAAAAAATTACATTTTATGGGCCAAGTCAGTGGCCATTTTCCTGAAAGCCAAAGGCTTTGGCGATCATTTGGTTCAAGATAAACCCAAAAGAAGTGATGCTAATTTTAGTTCATGGGAACAAAGGGATGCTCAGATCATCTCCTTAATGCTAAATTGTATTGAACCTCATATTAGCTCCAACCTGTTATATCTGGACACTGTCAAGGAGATATGGACCCGACTCCAACAATTTTATTCTGGTGCTGGAAATATAACCAGAGTTTATGAGGTGTGTAGACAATTTTTTTTATCTCCAGCAAGGGACTCACAGTTTAGAAGAATACCTCTCACGGGCAATGGGACTGTGTGAAGAAATGAATATGTATCAACCCATCACCTCTGATGTGAAAAGCATGCAGCAGCAATGTGAGGATTTTAATGTTGTTTAGGTTCTCACAGGATTGTCACAAGAGTATGAACTTGTTCGTGCACAGATTTTGGGTAGCCCTACACTTCCCTCTCCACCTGATATGTTATTCAGACTCCAGCGTGCCACTTTATCTAGTGGCTCTTCAGGCAGTACTTCCAGTGGTGTCACTGCTCCTTCTAACAATGAACGTTCTGCCTTAGTTGTGAACCAGGGTGGCTTTCAGTCTTCTCGTGGAGGTGGTGGTGGTGGTCGTTTCGGCCGTGGCCGTGGCCGTGGTCGAGGCAAAGGCAGAGACTCAAAAATTTGCACTCACTGTAGTCTTACTAATCACACGATCAATTACTGTTGGGATCTTCACGGGAAACCGCCATCTTCTTCTTATGCACATCAAGTGACTGCTAGTGATGGGGATTCTTCTCTCTCTGCCATATCCACTGCTCCACATGTGGCTGTTGAGACTGCTATGGTCACGATTCCCCGTGATGAGTATGCTCAATTTCTGTCTCAACAACGGACTTCCACCTCATCTTCCATGGGGTCCTTGGCTCAATCAGGTAGTGCCCCTGCATGTCTTCTGTCCTCTAGTCAGAGTCCCTGGATTCTTGACTCTGGCGCATCCGATCACATGACTGGTAGTTCTCATCTCCCATCTGATTTTCAGTCTGTTCCTTCCTCTCAAAGTGTTACTCTTGCTAATGGATCATCAACTAAAGTCTTGGGTTTGGGAACTGTTCATCTTACCTCTTCTATGTCCATTTCCTCTGTATTATATGTTCCTCAATTCCCTTTTAATTTGTTGTCCATTAGCAAAATTACTAAATCTCTTAACTATTTCTGTAACATTTTATCGCACATGTTGTCTTTTTCAGGATCTCAAGACGAAGAAGAGGATTGGTATGGGACATGAAGTAGGTGGCTTGTATTACTTCGATCTTGCACCATCTCCCACGGCTCTTCAATCATCTTTGTCTTCTTTCCAGTGGTATTGTCGTCTCGACCATCCCTAACTATCAGTTCTGCAGCGTCAAGTTCCCGATCTTAGTCATGTTAAGTCTCTGTCTTGCGAAACATGTCAGCTTAGCAAGCATTGTCGTGTATCTTTTAAGCCAAGAGCTAATAATCGTGTGGCTAGTCCTTTCCAATTAGTTTATTCAGATGTATGGGGACCAATAAAACATATTTCTATTAATGGATTTCGTTATTTTGTGACTTTTGTGGATGATCATTCTCGGATGACTTGGTTGTTTCTAATGAAATATCGTTCTGAGTTGTTTTCTATTTTTCAAATATTTCGCAAAGAAATCAAAACTCAATTTGGGTGTTCCATTAAAGTTTTACGTTCTGACAATGCCAAAGAATATTTCTCGGACCCTTTTGAGACTTACTTTCATGCTAAAGGTATCATTCATCAATCCTCTTGTACTTATACTCCGCAACAAAATGGAGTAGCTGAGCGTAAAAATCGTCATCTTCTGGAAGTCTATCGTGCCCTTTTATTTTATATGCATG
Organism: Cornus florida; assembly: GCF_030987335.1. Lineage (NCBI taxonomy): Eukaryota > Viridiplantae > Streptophyta > Magnoliopsida > Cornales > Cornaceae > Cornus > Cornus florida. Next base: position 53,149,326 of record NW_026775579.1, on the reverse strand, counting down.
TTCCCAAACGTTTTTGGAGTGATGTTGTTCTTACGGCATGTCATCTTATTAATAGGATGCCCTCGTCAGTGCTACACGGTAAATCTCCTCACTCTGTTCTATTTCCCGACTCCGTATCGTTTAATCTGACTCCGCGGGTCTTTGGCTGTGTGTGTTTTGTCCATAACCTTGGACCTGGTCTTGATAAACTCAACCCTCGTGCAACTAAATGTGTTTTTCTTGGGTATTCACGCACTCAGAAGGGTTATCGTTGTTACAGTTCTCATTTCCAACGCTATTTCACTAGTGCTGATGTAACATTTTCTGAGTCTATCCCATATTTTTCTGATTCTACTAGTCCTCTCGATATTACTTCTGAGCCACCTCTGCCATCGGTTCCCTCTCAGTTTCCTGTTTCCGCACCTCGGTCTGCTGTTCCATTGCAGGTTTATACTCGACTACCTCGACCGCTTACTTCGCTCCCTCCATCTCCTTCATAGTCTTCGGATCCGACGCCTTTACCTGATGATTTGCCTATTGCCCTTCATAAAGGTATTCGGTCGTGTGTTACTGCACATCTCATTTCTAACTTTGTCTCTTATCGTCATATTTCATCCTCTTTATCTTATTTTTTATCCAAAGTATCTGCTACTTTTGTTCCAAAGACATTGCAGGATGCTCTCTCTAATTTGGGTTGGCGGCAAGCCATGGTAGATGAAATGGATGCCCTTCATCGTAATGGAACATGGGATCTTGTTCCCTTACCTCCGGGCTCCAAACCGGTTGGTTGTAAGTGGGTCTACACAGTTAAATACCTTCAAGATGGATCTATTGAGCGGTTGAAGGCTCGTCTAGTGGCAAAAGGGTACACTCAGACTTATGGTGTTGACTATGATGAGACTTTTTCTCCGGTTGCTAAGATTTCTTCAATTCGGATTCTTATTTCCATTGCTGCCAATTATAACTGGCCGTTGTTCCAATTGGATGTCAAAAATGCCTTCTTACATGGTGACTTGGTTGAAGAAGTTTATATGGAGCAACCACTTGGGTTTGTTGCTCAGGGGGAGTATCGTCACACTGTTTGTCGCCTTAAAAAGGCCCTGTATGGATTGAAACAATCTCCACGGGCTTGGTTTGGGAAATTCTCTGAGGCGGCATCAGAATTTGGTCTTAACAAATGCCAGACCGATCATTCGGTATTTCACCTGCTCACTAAAGCTAGCTTCATCTTTCTTGTCTGCAGGCATTGCTAAGTTGAAGTTGTTTCTGCAAAATCGATTCCACACTAAAGACTTGGGTAAACTTAGATACTTCTTGGGTATTGAAGTTGCTAGATCCAAGGAAGGTATAAGTTTATCTCAACGAAAATATGTGTTAGATTTGCTAGAAGAAACGGGTATGTTAGGCGGTCGTCCGGTTGATGCTCCTATGGATTCAAATACAAAACTTGTGTCTGATGAGGGTGATCTATTTAATGACCCAGGCAGATTTCGTCGCCTTGTTGGGAAATTAATTTACCTCACTATCACTCGACCTGATATTTCATATGCAGTTAGCGTTATAAGTCAGTTTATAGGAGCTCCTAAAATGCCACATTGGATTGCTGTTCTTCGGATTATCCGATATCTCAAGCGAGCTCCAGGTTTTGGGTTACTATACCATTCAAATGGTCATCTCAGGGTAGAAGGTTTTACAGATGCTGACTGGGCTGGTTCTCCTTCAAATAGGAGATCTACTACAGGCTACTGTACATTTGTAGGAGGAAATCTTGTTACGTGGAAAAGTAAAAAGCAAACGGTGGTAGCTCGATCTAGTGCTGAAACTGAGTACAGGGCAATGGCACATACCACTAGTGAGTTGACATGGATACAAAATCTTCTAAAAGAACTTGAGTTGACAGTTGAAACTCCTACTCCATTGTTCTGTGATAACCAAGCAGCAGTTCACATTGCATCGGATCCTGTGTTTCATGAGAGAACCAAACATATTGAGGTTGATTGTCATTTTACTCGGGAAAAAATATTAAGTGGTAGCATCTCTACTCCATTTGTGAAGTCTGAAGATCAACTAGTTGATATGTTTACCAAAGCACTGGGTCATAATCGGTTAAGGACTATCTATTCCAAATTAGGATTATTTGATATATATTCTCCAGCTTGAGGGGGAGTGTTAGAATGTATATTCTTTATAGTGTTGGGTCATTATGTAATTACCCATAGTAGTTAGGGTTAGGGTTATTGTGTAATTATGTAATTAGGGTGTCTAACCCTTGTTCTTATATAAGCCTTATTTAGAGGGCTGCAGATTGACAATATACACAAGGATACATTTTTCTCACTATCTCTCTCTCTCTCTCTTTCTCTCCCTATCTCTCATGAATCTGAACAGGATTCTTGGGAATAATTGTTGTTGTTACAAGTGATTAACAAAAAGCATATCATCAATACTAGTTTCTAGTTACACCTTGCTTGATACTCCCAATCTCGTTAGACTGTGATAGTGATAGTTACATAACAAAAACAGTGATCTAAATGTCATGATCACCAGAAGATAGAATCTTGGAAATGAAGATAATAATGTTTTGACATTGAAGAATTTAAGAAATATGAGACAAATAAGGCTTCAATAACCAACTTACAACAATCTCCATAAAGATAAACTCAAAGGACATCTTCCTTCATTTTGGATTAATATATATCATTTTGGTATCCCCATTCCATGCATACCAAACAAAACCTTCATGGTTATATGTTCCAAGCTAACTGAACCAACGACTCTTTGGGCCTGGTTGCAGTGGACCACAAGAAAACTACTACACCATTCAAGTGTTCAGTTGGATTCAGGAACAAAAAAAAAAAGTGTTCAGTTGGAGCACCCAGTACAAGAACTCTTCTTCCAATAATCCATGTCCTACACATCCTCTCTTTCACCCACTACAAACCTCAATTCAAGATAGCATGTGTATGTTAACTTCGTGTAATCATTGATCTCCCCAAAAAAATATCTTAGCCATCTCAAACCACACTTTCTTCTTCTAATGGGTTCACATAAATGAGTGTATCTCCAGTATTTGATATCCTTGTCATAAAAGCTGAGTTGGACCTATCGTAATGGACCAAATAAAGGTCAGGTCATATGGGCTGTAAATGGCTTCAAAAAAACCCGACCTTAACCCAAACTCGCATAGCTGAGCTTAAGCTGGACTTTGGCACGAGCAACTCAGGTTCATGGTTAAATTAAGTCCCGCCTGGATAGACTGGCTCAGACTGTCTGTGCAGACTCCAAGCCTGACCAAATCCACCTGCCTGAACAAATTGACAACTGTCAAACTCGACTCCTCATTCTCACTTTTGGTTGCCTAAGCTTTTACTGTCGCACGAAAATTTGTCCTTAAATATCTACTTAAAAACACATTTTATTTGATCCTTGCAGAACATCTTTTATCAACATACACTAATCCCTAAAGCTTTAGTGGTTCTTAAATGTATATATCCAATTTAATCAAGATAAATTCCCTAATTTGGTTCCATAACAAGAACAAATAATTCATGCAGTTCTCTTGTTTACCAACTCCTTGACAAAAATCCTACTCCTAGATATTTGGAAATCATGCACATGGTATCTCCATTTTTATTTTTTTGATAAGTAACTCGTGGTGTCTCCATTTCTCTCAATCTCAATCATATATCAACCATTCATTGTTTTGTCACATAGAGATTAAAGACTGATTTAAAGATCCTAATATGGGAAAGAAACTAATATATAATTTGTTAGCATGCCATGACATTAAAGTGGCATGAGATGAACAAGGGTCCCTGCCTTCATTCTGGAATAAGATATACTATGTATTCTACTATATAGCCTATAAACATGACGACAACTTGGGATTTGTACAAGTATGTATGGAATCCATTTTCCCATTATAACTATTGGAACCTACATAGTTATATGTTTTTAGCTACTTCAGCAATTGCCTAGTCAACAACTCACCTAATTATTAAAGTTTAGGATATAGTTACTCAATTAATGTGAATCCAAAAATTGAGCAAAGGTATGTCATAACTGGACATATGGAATGAACCCACATACATGTCTCATTTCATATGACATTATAATAGGTAATTTAAATCTCCTATGTAGGTATTCTTGAATAACATTAGATATTTTTGAAGAACCTATTAGTTTTTGGAGTTATTTTACAATTTAAAAAATGAAATGTGAATAAATATATAAAACTTAAAAGGTTTTATAAGGAAGGTGTGCATCGTATATGAAGGAGAACTTCTAAAAAGTCCAGCAATGTGATTTTCAGCTTCTTCTTCTTGGACCATATAGGCATATACATACTCTTCTATCAAAGTTTTTGCTCTGATTTTGTTGATCATTAACCCTTGGTGTCACGCTATACTCTGATAACTGAAAAGCCTAATTTTAAAGGTTCCAGTAGGTGCAATCTTCTTCTTCTTTTTTCATCTAGCTATGTGCGACACATATCCCATACCAGTTTCAGTGCTGTTTTGCGTTGACATGAGTATTTTACTGTAATAGATGAGTTCGGGTGAGAGAGGGCTTTTTTGCAATTGATCACCACTCTTACCCCACCAGATGCAAAGTCTTCAGCTGGAACCCCAATTTGAGAACTCTTCTACCAATAGTCCATGCCCTATACATCATTGCTTTCACCCACTTCATGACTCAATTAAAAAAATCATACATCTTTCATCTGATATTAATATTGATCATCCTTGTATACTTGTCAAAAAAAAATATTGATCATCCTTGAAAATATCTTAGCCATCTCAAACCCGTACTTGTTCAATCACATGCATCAAGTGTTAATGAGTTCATACAAGTGAAATGATCTGTGTAGTGTTAGGCTAGCCCTCCCACTCATTGGCTTCAAAAGCCTCATATTGTTAACACTTATAAAATATTGTTAACACTTATAAAATTCGAACCCTCATTCTCCTGAAGTTGAAAACATTTCGATGACAGGAAGCTCAAAAAAAAATCTTAGAATCACAAACACACTTATCCCATACAATAATAATTATTGAAATAAATACATATCAACTTGAATTAAAGACCAATAGTAATAACCATAAAATTAGAAGTGTCATTTGCTTAAATCAAAGGAAATGTTTAGTAGACAGTCATGCAGATTGATATTTGGAAACAAGAAAGCCAAAATGTTCAAAATCACAACATACCACAGATGGGAAATACTCCCAAGGTAATTCCAAGAGCCGCCGAGAAGGCCAATTGCTTCGGTTCTGCACCCCTAGCCAAAACTAATAATGCATCATGAACTGTTCACAACCCATTGTTTGATAGACATTAAAAAAGCAAACCAATGATAATAAAGTTTCATCTTGAGATAGCAAAATCAGATAAGAAAATGCATTTTTAAGTTTAAAAAAAAGTAAATAAATAAATAAATAAATTATCCCAACCTATTCTAGAAAGTCAAAGTGATCTCTTTAATTGTTAAATACGTTGTGGAAGGTAGTTTAAATTATTTCTAATACATTAAACACAAAGTACTTTTTCCAAGTAATAAAGCATTATAATCATACATAAATATATATACACATATATATAATGACCTAGGATTGATAGTATTTTACAGTAAATAGCATAAATCTGATAAAAAATCGTTGACATCTCAAGAAAATTATATAAAGTTGTACACAACTAATAGATAGATTCAATCAACTACAAGCGAAGAAAACATTAGATCAAAGACTTCTATAGAGAACATGTATATACAAATATGTGTGTGTGTGTGTATATAGTAAGAGAGAGAAAGTACCTTCGGAGGATATGGAGGAGCGGATCGACGATCTTTTTGTGGAACCAGGGAACCATTCCAAACCCATTCAAAATTTTTGCCATTTTCGCTTACAATTGTTGGGGGACTGTGAGGATTCGACGAATATATATATATATAGATTGAGACGCACAGACAACGCAATCAATCAATCAATGAATCGATTGCTTCTGGAACACAATTCTTATCAGAATCTTCATTTTCTTCTACTTTTAACTTTTTGGTAATTTCGAAAAGAAATTCTTTATTGGCTATATTCGCTCCTTGGTTAATGGTTACAGAGTTTGAGTTGGGTGGAGAGATGCGAGAAAGTGTGAGAGTACTCTTTTTTCAGCTTAGTTTGAGCAATTCTCTGAAAATATAGTAATTATTTATTTAATTATTTATTTTACAAAGTAATTTAATAAAGATATTTTTATGAATAGTAATTTCTCAAGTTCAAGATAAGATTCTGTCTTTTGTAAATTGCCTATTTTTATATAATTTATTTATTTATTTATTCTAACTACTGAATAATTAAAATATTTTCTTTAAGCTAAATTCGGCCCAAACCGAGAAGCCCAGTGCATGGGTGCGTTAGGTTTGTCGGCTTGTTGAGTTTGTCTTGTTGAGTTTGTCGGCTTGTACAAAGACAGTCAGTTAGTTAAAGTTTTAGTAATAAAAAATTAGAGTTCGTTAGAAAAAGGTACCATACTCATTTCACCGTATGAGTAAAAGAATCATTTCTTCCCTTCTTGTGAAGTCATCAACTAAAACTGTCATTTCAAAGAGAGGAATCATTACGTTTCTATCCTTTACATATATTATATTTTTTTTCAATAGTAAAATTAGAATTTAAAAAGTTACAAAGTTGCTGAAATTAATATTTTTCAGTTTTGTATCATTTACATATAAATAAAATACGGAAGGTAGGTATATTTTGTTAAATATCAGTTTATATTGACTTTATTTGTATAATAGTGTAATGTACCATAATTCATGATTGTCCACCATTGATCTCGACAATTAAATAAAACTGACACATTTGTTTATGTGTCGCTTCATAATTGGTCTTATATTAAAAGAACCGAACCATGTAATAATTTTTCCTTACCCAAGAAAGTTGATTAGTATAAAAAGAACAACACATAAGTAAAAAACTAATTGATAGTGACGTAAAGCTGGCACATTTATTTATGCGTCGATTCATGATTGGTCCGAAACCAACGGTCCTAAATCATATAATAATTTTTCCGGAAAAGTTAATATGTCTCGAAGTATGTAAAAGACTATAGTACCCCCACTCATAAGACAGCTTTCTAGGTAAGATTGGGAATCTAACGAAGATATAGTCACTGTTAATCTGTTAAGCATTTGCTGCTTCACAGTCCAGTGGGAATGAATTTTAAGGGCTTTGCTTCCCCAATGTTTAGTGTGCAAATGCCCCAAGACTTGGTGTCAGAGCATTAAAAGTCTTGGCAAGTTTACAACCACACAACGAATACAAACAGCTTCACTATGATCCTCCATTGTGCCTTTGTTGTTGTCACTGGAGGGTGAGGCAGCATTGCTCGTTTACGGGGAAAACGGTGCCGGTTTGAAAATTGTAGCAATTCTTTACTCCCATTGATTCTTCTATACAATGTATTTGTTCTTCCCTTTGTGCTTTCTAACAAAATGCTGTCAAAATCCTGGAAGCCAAGTAAAACCAAGAATTGGACAATTACTTGAACCCCACTACACACATCAGTAAATCTGACTCAATTATAAATAAGAGACTACAAAAACATCTCAAAACAGTACATCCCACTCTACAGCTCAAAACTGAAAATTATCAAATTCACAAGATTAAATTACTCTTAATATATTTCTAGCCTAGCAACACGAGAGCAATTTAAGACTTCGTATCGTAACTCTTTAAATCATTCGACCTCTCGTGTTGGTTCCGCCTTGAACGAGATCCGAATTTTATTGTTTGCGTTGTCGCCCCTTCTTTCCTGTTTCATTAAATTTCATCACCACTGCACATGATACAAATCATATCAAACAATCTTGGAGATTCAGCCCTAAATAAAATGCAATGATCACAAATCATCTTAAGAGAATTATTAAAATTGGGTCTGTAACAATGAAATATGAGATGTTATTAGAACTAGTGAAATGATCCAGTGATAATGGAGAATTGGTAGAGGCAGATATAGTAATACTTGAATCTGTTTGTATGCTTGATGCGGCCCGTCACCAGGAGAGCAAAGTCAAATGGCAGAGGAATTAATGAGGAACAAGAGGAGGATAATAATAATCATGCTTATAAAACCTAGACAACCAAGCCTACAAGCTAACTTTCAGGCCCCAAAATCTTTTACTGTTTGAGCATTGAAACTCATTATCGTGTAAGCATTATTTCTGACAAAATTCTCACATTTCCGTTGGACTTCTATAGTATGTATATACTTAAACCTACAGGGTAGAATGCGACAACAAAAGCACGAATAGTTGTGCACTACCATATCAAAAGAAAAAGTTGCTACAGCAGCACAAACAATACTCACTACCGTAACATTACAAAAACTTAATTTCTTTCCCATATTAGATTTAATAAAATAAAAAAATAAAATGAAAGTTAATAAAAGACAAAACTCAGAACAAAGCAATCAAAGGCGTACATGCATATCCACCACACGCTTTTTATGGAATCCAAATCACGACTACCACAGGACCATAATCCTAGAGTACACATCCAAAGAGTTAATGTGTTCTTTAACCAGCATTGTTTAGAGAGTAAGACCAGGAACTTGCAACCAGGGCGAACTTAATTGTATGTCACGTGCAAAGATATCGATGTTGCTAAAGTAGACACCTAGTACCACACAAATACTCACTTGTTGCAGCTACCTCCAGACTAATTCTAACTTCCATCTTACCCAATTGCGAGGCTCGAAAGCAACAGTTGATGAATGATGAGTCACAAGAGTGATGCATAAAACTGACCTCAATTCTCATCTCTTAGTTTTATCAAGAACTTCAATGTATCTCTTTGGAATTCCATAATGTTCAACTAAATGTCTACCAAGGTCGTCGATCACACCTCCTTGAACCAGAACTTCATGCCCCTTCTTACCTGAGAAACAAAGGAATAGGGGAAAATGCAAGAGATAAGAAAATTCACGGCTGTGTGTACCAACACATTAACTGATAGATTCAATTTCAACGAGTTCAATATGATGCAACCATAGCAATCAGCAAAAACATCTCAACCATTACCATGCATTTAATCATCGGCGATTCATATGGGCAAGATTCATTAAGTATCCCAGGCAGTCAACAAGGATAAATTATACTACCAAAAACAATTAAGGACTTATTAGGAAAAACTATTATTCTTATACTAGTCAAAAAGAAACATCATCTTTTAACTAAATTCGACGTAGACCATACTACTAAATTCACTGCTAAACTCAGCCCAAATTTTCAACTTCTATAAACTATTTCGAAAAGATTAACAAAATTCCACTAATTTCCCAGTCACATTTGCAAATCTTGGCTGAATCGGTATAATTGCTAACTACTTTCTGGATCATTTCCAATTTTACCTGTTCTAGCCAAATTTCCAGTTTATAGTTGTAAATCTAAGCCCATTTGGCTACCCTATCTAAATCGAAGACCAAATTTAGCCTGTAAATCGCTGAAAGTTAATACCAACTCATTCTGATTCACCACATGCTACATAAAAATATAATTATTAAGTCAATGTTGAACCACCACACAAACTGCACAAGCAAGATTGCATTTTTTGACTCATCAAATGCATCAAATACACCATGTACCATGACATGCACATCCCATAACCCTTTCCAACACAAAAGTGAACCCAAAATGTATACATTAAGATCATTGATCTAGTCCTAATTATATGATTATGACACTTACGGCCTTACCTATGCACTCATTCCAGAAAGATACAAGTAGATAAGTCTTCTATATGTTTCTTAAACATGAAATTTCTTGTTGGTTTCCCATCTTTGAGCATACTTCTGAGTTCTGACTTAATACGAGTATAGCATTTTGATTGTCTATCTACCATCAAGTTACCCAAAACCTTTTACAATTATGGCCGGACCCTCGATGATGCAATTCAAAAGAAGCTCAACAAAGAGGGAAAATAATAATAAATAACATAAAATAATGAAAAAATTAGACGTTTGGGAGAACTTAAAAATTGGTTCAATTTTAAAATAAGGGCCACTTGCGACATCAGTTAATCAAATTTGAATTCGAGTCAAGTCTCAATTTATGTTTTATCTCAGACTTGCGACAGCAGTTAATCAAATTTGAATTCGAGTCAAGTCTCAATTTATGTTTTATCTAAGTTAGTTGGTTACTGATACAGTTTTATTTGTGTTGCATCAAGTTTAAGGAGACAATCAAGAGTACTTTTTTGTAATTTCAAGATCTGCAGAACATTACTGTAGTTGTAGCCCATACAACGCCATCAGGGTCAAATTATGGAATTAGGTAATCATTTGTGGACTTTGGTAAGTTCACATGGATTCTACTAATCAAAGTCTTCATGTTTCTATATATATAGTCTAGGTCTAATTAGAGATAGGCTACCTGGAAGTCTATATATAGTTAAGCAATGCTTTGAATTCAATGGATAACAAGTTCTAGTGTAGTTCTTTAGCAATTATGAATTTTTTGGATTGCATGATGCAATTCAACCTTAGGTGTTATGTCTAAACGACCCCAGGTGTGACACCTAGCTTCTTATTCAGCCTTTTCTTCTTCCTTTTTCTACAATTTTTATGCACCTTAAAGCTTGACAAGTAAACCAGATGTTGTTTAATGTTTATCTTAAAACCTTGGTGGACAGGCCAAATCCATCCATTCATCAATCACTCAAACATAGCACACGAGAAGAACCCATAAGTGTCTGGTAACAGAACGAATTCTGAATCATATCTACCCATTTGTGAGATCATTTAGAAGGACATTGCCCAATCATCAACAAGATGAGATTCTTTTTTGAATCACAGAGCATCTTGAATAGTTTAATATAAGATTAAGAAATTTAAAAAGCGAACCCTTTGACTCAATAATGGTGGAGCATCTGCCCTTAAGGAGACAATTCCAGGAGTAACAATAATGGTAAGAACAATGAGAAGCAAGAGGACTAACCAAAATACTAGCGTGCAAATCCTTCACAAAAGGAGACCAGTGTGCCCAAGGCTGTGAAGCACCACAAGATCCCATGCTTGTTTGGACAAGAAATTTGTCGAAAAAAGTTGGCATGATCCATGTAATGTGGCTGGAGAGATCAACATATATAAAGGTTCAGATTTTGAAGGGTGGATTGATCCTACTGTATTCCAGCTAGTTTGGTTCCACAGAAGAGTACTTTGATTGCTATCATATGACAGACAATCAGATAGTGAAGCACAGTGTGTTAAAAAGTAGTCCATTTAAAGTTGTAAATCTGTAAGTATGACTGGTACTCCGATCACCTCTGAAGCCTAGATCTCTAAAAAGATTGAATTTGTATTGGTCAAGACTTGTTAAAGTAGAGAAGGGGGCTGTTCCTCTTATAAAATAACAACTATCACCCTGATTTTCCCTAGAAGACTATTTGAATTCCCATAACAAATTAATAACATCTTACCAAGGGCCTTGTAGCGTAGTTGTACTTCCTTGCCTTCCAAACTAGAAGGTCGAGGGTCCCCAAAGGGGCAAAAGTGGATGTGTTTCTTGCCAATGGAAAAAATAATAATATCTTTACCATTCCCTAAGCTATCACATAATAATTTCAAACATTGATTGATACTGCAAGACCTCTATAGAAACATGGATGAACATTGATTTCTTCATCAAATGGTAAGATACACTGATAGGAACCATAAGATTATCTGCATCAATCCCTCTTCCTTGACGAAAACTCCCTCGTGTTTGCAGCAAATTTACCAAGATCCATCAAATCACAAACATGGTTTTCCATCCATTATTTTTAGTGGTCCTATCTTTAATGACAGCTTCTTCAATTTTTGAGAATTTCTTTTTGTGTTGGACTGCATCAGATTTCTATTCTTTCTCCTTGCTCCTTTGTCCATTCTAATCTCAGATTCACTGTTGTCTTCGCATTACCTGATTTTCTTCTCTCGTTAAGTAACTCGACATCATTATTCAATAAATAAATTCCTTCGTCATGCTCCTTTTCTTCGTTGTCAAATCTTGGATCCATTAATCTCTCACCTTCATCATCTACACATCCAGGGAATTCATCAAAAGTAGATTTAGCATCGACAATGTCAACATAATTCCCAACATCTTGCTCAATCAGGAGTTGTTTTCCATTGTTCATGCTACTAATTAAAATTGCTGGACTTGGAAGTTCGTGTCCCAACTCCCCATGTGTATAGAACCAACACTCAGGCTTTATGGTACCTTTTACCACTGCTGTTCATGTGTTTTGTACAGTTAAAATAATGAGAAAGAGGCTCCTTTTACACTTCTGGACTACACATGCAGCCGAAATCTTTCTCCAGCAGTTTGATTTCTGCAATTTTCACGTTGGTATGCATTTCAAGCTGGCTCCTTTGTCTCTTAATGCCCAAATTAATAGAAACAATTATCTTACATTTGTGAATCAGCAATTAGGGCTGCAAACGAACCGAGCTGTTGGCGAACAGCTCCGGCTCGTTTGCTAAAAGCTCGGCTCGTGTTCATTTATTTAACAAAAAGAACCGAGCCCGAACAAGATTTGGATGTTTGATTAATAAACGAGCGGTACGAGCCAATCCCGAACACCCTTCAATTCGGCAAGTTAGTTCACGAACACATTCGTGAACGTGCTCATTACTGGGCTCGTAAATATACACACATATATTCAATAGTTTAGGTCCATTATTTTTTCAATTTTAACTAAGAAGTAGAGCCCATTTCTATCCAACCCAATTCAATAATACTTATTGTGATGTTGTGGCCCGAATTTGGTGCCGGGTCGCGTTGCGACCAACTTATGACCTGACGACCCATTGGAGGTTCGGGGGCTTGACCCCGAGGAAAATTTTTGACCCGTTTTTTGCTCATGGGTCGTGGACCCTAATTAGTCTCTTATTACCCGATATATAAAGGCGCTTAGGGTTTGGAGTGTGGAAAGAGAAAGACTTTGAAATTCGTACAGAAACAAAGTGAGGGGCTGAAAACTTGTAATCTCCGATTTTACACATAGTGAAGACTTTCCCCGGATCTCAACTGTAGACGTAGGTTGTTGCCGAACCACGTATAAATCTTTGTGTTCTTTGTGTGGTGTGTTTACTTTTCTTTCGTGATTCTTGATTTTATCTTGAGATCGTTGTGTTTGTCACAACACTTATAATATCAACCCAACAAAAATTCCAAGCCCATGTTTCCAACCCATTCATTTAAACACTACACAACTCTCTCACACCATATCTTCCCCAACCCTAACTGCCGCATCCCATGAAGAAAGCAGCAGCAACTCTGCAACAGCACCCCCAGCGATGGTACTACCATGGCTGAAAATACACGGGTTTTTTTCGCTCTTTCCCTCTATCTCTCTCTCTCAGTCGTATTTCTCCCTAATCTCTCATCTCCATTGTTTCTCATACTGGATGGAAGAATCAAAGTGTAGGTTGAACATTAAGCCGAAGATCGGAAGTTGGGTGGAGAATGGTTGCGATTTCATGTACCAGGTATATATTATCACTCTCTCTCTCTCTCTATATATATATATAGACACACACGTATACAATAGAAACTTGCAACTGCAAATGTTGTTCTAAGTTTTGGGTCTTATCAAGCTATCGAGCCGAGCTCAAACAATTGCAAACATGGACAAGCCGACCTTGGACACTCATACGGGAGCTCGAGCCAAGATTGAGCCGAGCTTGAACACTATGTCTACATGACTGAGGCGAGCTCGAACATAACCCTACTTAGATTGGTTTGAATCAATTGCAGCCATATCAGAAATCGAAGTAAATATAACTAAATTGCCTCCAATAACATGATTCCTGGAAATGAACCATAACAACTTGATAGTTAGCACCTTCTTGGGCATTAAAACAATATTGTACTAATGGATCGAAATAAATCTAATAGAATCAAATACCCCCAGAAATTCCATTTGATAAATGGCACATGGTATTGAATCCAAAAAGAAGGCAAACGAACATATTCCTCGACAATAATAATAAAATAAACAAAATGAAAAGAAAGTCCTACAATAAATAGCTTTGACTGACATAGAAGGAAAAATATGCAAGTAAACATTAACCAATATTGTACCAAATACAATATTGACAAAGTAACCCCTATCTTAGCCATATATATTGGGAATATAGAAGCATATTTCTAAATGAAAACAATAAATTTACCCGTTTTTGGATAAAAACCAACAAACAAGATATATCGCATCAAAGGCCTGGTATGATGGCATACCTGGTAATTCAGCCACTGTTGTACTACAAGCAAACTTTTTCTGTAGCTCTGATGCCAATGCCTCAGCATCCAACAGAAATGATTCCAACCCAGTGAGTTTTGTCACTTTCTTGTTCCCTTGCCGTCGTTCAGTCATTATTTGAATTGTTTTCAGGGCACCTTTGCAAACAACTGACTCACTTCCTCTTCTCACTCTATGATGCGCCTGCATCCGGTTTATAAATGTAGGTCCTAAATCCTTCTTATGAATATGAGTTGGGTAAGTTGTTCCCTTTTTGATGGCTCCTTTAAACAAGGCATCACATAATATTGGATCCAATACCACTTGGGACTTGTCTGTCGGTTTAACCAGATTTTCTTTCTCAATGTAGCTGAACACAATATCACTGGCTTCTGAGGCACTATATAGTTTAGCTGTATCAGCTCCTACAGAAGAGAAAATGTGTTTGACATGCACACTAGGTTTATATATCTCTTCCACTTCCAGTACTTTATGTGACCGACCTTCACTGGCAGCACGATCAGTGGTTTGCTCATTTTTCTCCACTTTCCGTTTCTCGGGCTTGAAGGATGTGAAATCCGGATGAACACGGTTGACAGAAACTAGTGTAATCTCTTTCTTATGCTTATCTTCTTTTACTGAAATCTGTTCACCGCCATAAAATAAACAGGAAAAATAGAAATGAAAATAAGAAAACCTGTATACATATACAAAGCAAGAAAAACAAGCATCACATTCTTAAATTCTCCAGCATCAAGTAGGAAGAAACATGTTTTCCAGGAAAAAAGACAGATGTTATGTTACACGGACTCTTCAAAAGTAGGTGGAAGTATCCATGTTGGACACAAATTGCTTGGACATGGGTATGGTTTATGTGTCCGACACTTCTGGGTGGAAATGCACCTAAAAAACTTGTCCAACAAATCAATTTTATTATATTATTGCTTCAAAATGATTAAAATTCCTATATCACTATGTTAAATAAAGACATTATTTTTCTCTAGAAAAAAAAAATATATATATATATATATATATATATATATATATATATATGAATATGTAGAAGCGTCCATGTGTCATTTTGTTTGAAGATTTGACATGTCCAATGCGTGGGTACATACTTGCACACGACACGCGCACTCGAGTCCATGTAACATAAAATAAAACTTGTCTGGTCAATTACTCCATCCACAAAAACAGAGAATAGTCCTACAGTGCTCGAAACAAAAGATAACAATTATCAACGTCAGAATACATCACATCATAGCAAGAATAAATTTTTTTTTTGATAAGTACATCATTGCAAGAATAAATTATCCACAACATCTATTAGTTATGCCAATTCATAATAAACACATTGTCATACCATGTCAATGATAACAAAAGAGAAAACAGCACTTTCACACAAGAGATAACAAAAGAGAAAACAGCACTTTCACACAAGAAATATCATCTATTAAAATGGAATGAGGAAACCATTAAAGATAGAGAAAAGAGAATAATAAATAATTATAAGAGAATCTCTAGTAGTGTAAAGCAAAGAAAGAGAAAAATCCCATAAATTTGGTTCATTCCCAGACAAAAAGTGCCAACAATTACCCAATGTAGTTAGATGAATAGGAGGTTCTGTTCATAAACAGCTCTGCTTGGTTCACAATCATGTATCCTCCACCGTATACAACGTAAGATTTTTGCAACTACAGGTGAAACATTAATGCAATGTCTTAAATAACTCTCTTGTTATTTACCAAACTCTTTCTATCACACAAAACTATTAAAAATAAATAAATAAAAATAAAACCTGCCTGTGCCAAGTTTAGTGCCTTATTTTACAGTAACACAGTCAGTCCTAAGCCAGGAAAAAGGAAGAGTTGCATTAGGTAGCTTGACAGTCGATGTAAAACTTTTGTTAGGACCCATATGAACATGAAAAAAAATAAAGTAATCAGGCATCCTTTGAGACGAAAAAGAAAATATACTGACACCTCAAAATATAGGACAGCTCGGCCTACATTTTAAATCAATTCACTCAATACATTTATATCATAGTAGATCTTTTTCCTTTCTTCATCCTTTCTAGAGCTTCTACATATTTTATGAATAGAAAGCATTGCCACAAGTTTCTAAAAGTTAAAAAACCTCTTCACATGCATTGAGAGCATGCCTTCAATAGTATAAATAAAATAAATAAATATGCCCATCGAATTGTTGAATAGTCAGCCACAGTTCATTACAGCAACAAGAAGCAATATTATGAGCCTTCTAGTAATCACTGAAAATTTTCAAAATTAGAGGACGAAACAATGTACTTTTGGGAGATTAAGAAGCACCACCCCAAACAGCACCAAAAGATAAGCATCAAGTACTGTAACATCAGTCAGGAAACAGGAAGACTGCTCTACAACAACAATTACAATTACATTATCCGCTTTTCAGTTGCTTTTACAATTTTTCTAAATATTCAAACAATACAGGGTGCAAATGTTTGTTGCATTTAAGAAAATTTACTACAAGGACTTTAGAAAGTGTTGGAAAGGAGAATATTTGGTGGTTATTGCACTGGATTTTAGGAGTAGAATAGGCGCGTAAATATAGACAGAAAGAGATTTTGTCAACTGCTAGAAATTAGGGAGATTAGCTGGTGTACAGTTGTTAGTTTCCTAATTTATCTCCCTGTAATTCTATTTAAGAAATACCTTGTAAACAATTTAAACATATGGCAATATACTTTTTTCTCTCCATATTTGTTTATAGAAAGAATTAAAAAACATACCAATCCCGCAGTTGATTTAGATTGTAACCACTTTGACAATTTCTTGAATGATGATTTTTTAATATCTATCGTGATGCCTGAAGGCCTACAAGGTAACACATGACTTGACCTGCAACAGCACCAAAAAAAAATTGTTAGAAAGTGTAGAAAAATAAAGATGAAAATTTCTGTAACAAAAAAAAAAAAAAAAAAAATAGAGGTACTTCTGGATAAAAATTCCACTACGGGCACCAAAAATGGGGCAAAACTCATGTACACACAACTCACAAGAAGGGCTATCACTTACATTCAAACTAAATCTCACAAAAACTCAAAAGAAAAGCGTATACCTGATGCAGCTTGACTAGCTGAGTACTTAATTTCCACCGCCAGAAGGGTTTTAGATAGGTATAGACCAAACTTCCAGCATTCTTTGTGAAAAATAGCTGCCTTTAGACTTAAACATATTTTCTTCTATACTTTAATGTAATTTGATACGAAATAGTGTTCCTATTTTACGCTGTCAAGATTCAAGACAATTTCTGATCTAAAACTTGGTTCACAAAAGCTGAAGACCACTCCAACATCTGTAGTACTATTATTTTTTCCTTCACTTCTCCCTCCCTCAGTCCTTCCAAAGCATAAATCTTATCATACCTTGCTACTCAGCAAACCACCTAAATAAACAGAAAACTAGAAATATCTCTCTAATTTTCCAAAACCAACAATGCATCAGTCAGGAAGGAAGGGAGTGGAGGGTGACATTATAGGTTTTATATACTTGTGATTTTCAAAATTCTCAGAATTTATTAATATGTCGTGCCATAATTTGTCACAAAAGAACCAGGAGCTCTTCAGTTGCCACTGAATGCTGAATTATTTATCCCTTCAAACAAAAAATTCATGATAATAATTACCATAATTAACTTCTCCAGAATATGTATGGCAGCAAAAGAAAATTTCTGCTCATGTCAATTTTTAACCAAGAAACTGAAACAAATGGAAGACAAGTTTTGAGCTAAAAACTATCTTCCTTCCCCAATAAAAAGAAATCAGTATAAACAACTTGGAGAAAAGAATTCCGATCCTCCCCCACATAAAAACAAGGATTATATCAACTTCTTCAGGTGGGAATCAACATAACAGGAACACGACCACAAGGATGTATAAAAATAGGAATCTGATCACCATGCCTACATCACCTAGCAAGCACTCTAGAACAACCCGGTACATCACCATTGATCAAACTTCCGAAAAAGATACTTACAAGTATGTAAGTGCCTTTATTTTAAATGAAACATCCTATTCTTTTAGGTTCTTTCAACTTCTCAAAGATGACTATTTTTGCTGCACGTGGCTAATTCCATAGTGTATCCATATGTCTATAATTCGATCTTCTCGATTCAACTTCATATGCATGTCAGCACAAGTTCATAAATAGTAACATATGATGTTCATTTCAACTGAAATAGTCTGGAGGTGCTTTGCACACTAAAAATCGGTCAAACAAGAGAGCGGAGGAGAGAGAGAATTCAGATTAGAATATTTATCTTACCATAATGTACTTCCAGGCATTGGAAGGTCTTTATCTTTAATCGTGGTGTGCAAGGCTTGTAAAAGGCATTTGTCCAGAAGTGCATCCACATCCTCAGTGGATAAAGTATGCTGCTCCTCAACAGTTAATTCATCAGTTGATGCATTTTCTGTCACCTTCAAATCACCCATATCCGCAGTTACTTGTTCAGCACTGTCGTCTTTAAAATCAATTTGTTGTGTGGAAACAGGATCTATATCAGAATGTGCATCTGTGACAATAATAGCCTCCCCCACTTCTTTGTTGTCACTGCCATTCTGTTGATGAATCAAAGCATCACCTTCACGTGAATCAGAAGCCTGACAAGTAGATGCCAAAGAAGGATCTCCAAAGACAACATCTTCATAGAAACCAGCATTTGGAACATAATGACCTTCAACTGATTCCCTGAGCAGACGATTTCCAAAACAGAAACCATATTAGTCATATTTCTACTTAAATTAACAATCATACAACCCTATCAAAGTCCTGTTATACTTACCAAAGTAAGTCTCGGTAGTAGTGACATATTTTTAAAGCCTTTCCACGCAAACCAGCTTTCAAAGCTTCCGTGCTACTCATGGTGGTAATCCCAACCTGAACAAATATGAAACAACACCAAAGGTCTCATCTAATTTGGACAGTTGCAACAATTCTAAAAACAAAACAGTAATGACTTTAAAAAGCTTACCGCAATTGGAGATGGATTTCCAGGGACTTTCACAGCCCATGGTTCCCCAGCTAAAAATGATTGTAGACCTTCTGCAGGTATGCTGATACCAGGGAACATCAAATCAGCCCCTCCAATGACAAAACGAGAAACCTCACCCCCCTTCAGCACAAAAGCAGGCAAGAGTTTAGGGACCTTCCAGAGAGCATAAACTGCAAAATCACAGTGATTATATCAATATAAACATATAGCTTACGTTAAGGTTTAAAAAAGCCATTAGTTTCCCACACTAAACATAAATGATATGTTTGGAATGTTATCAGCACAAAATGTATATGCTTCGATTCAGATGTTACTGGCATCCACCCACAAGTACGAGTGAGTTGTCCTTGAGAACTCGAGAACATATATCTTCAACTTGGAAAAACTTCAACGCAAACTACACGGTCTAGCACCAACATAAGAACATGCAGATAGGGCTGACAAAAAAAAAAAAACTTACTAATTTGCATCTTTCACCAACCAGATCTATGTATATGATACAATAAACTGAAATATAGGATACCCACAAGGCAGAGATGGAGCCAGCTTATGCTCAGGGGCAGACCTGCTGGCCCCTATTTTTTTTAAAAAAAAACTTTGTACAAGTAATTTTGTAAACTTTTACAAAAATTGCCCTTAATTATCTCTCTGAATAAATCTCACTAATCCTTTCTTTCTTTCTTTTATTTTGTACTCTTCTTCACTGAAATAATTCCCCTTCAAAGTTCTTACATTTTACTTTTCTTTTTATTTTTTTCTTCTTCTTATTCTTCTTATTTTCTTTTCTTGAAATTTCTTTTTCTTGCACTCATGTATGATGTATGAGGAGTAAATTGTTTTCTCCTTTTATTCTTTTTTTCTGCTTCTTCTTCTTTATATTAATTATTGAGATTTTACAAACTTAGGGCTTGTTTGCATTTTGCAACCGTTTTGTTTCATTTTTTTGTTGCCAAATCAGTGAAAAAGAACAAAGCATATTTGGTAATGTTTGTTACATTTTGCACAATATCATGTTTGTTCCATAAAAGACTCAAATTTGAAAGTAAAAAAAATAAAAATCAATTGTTTTAGCTATTGTAACTAAACAACTATAATGATAATTTTCCAAAAGACAATATAATGTAAATACAGTAAATACAATTTTTTCTAATTCAAATGAAAAAAAAATGCAAAACAGAAACTATTGCCAAACAGATCCTTAATGTCCGTATTTTATGTTTTTGAATTTTTTACATCAAGTTTTTGCAAATTAGAACATGTTATTTGATTCTTGATTACTGCACAGTTAGTGCACTTCTATATTTTGGCTTCTCATCTTCATACATTATTAGTTGGAAAAAAATATATTTTATCATGTTCAATATGCCCCTTCTGAAATAAATTTCTAGCTCTGTCCCTGCCACACGATGTCGTTCTGCAGCAAATATCATTCTGAATCTGTCACTCTCATATCAAGGAACTCTAGTGAGTCTAGTGTGAACATTTAATTGATACATGTCCAAACAAAATAAACATAAACCTTAGTCATTATTAATCGACCTCACATCTCTTAACAGCACATTCCCATGCGAAAGTTGTGCAAGTCACCAGTAACCAGCTGCTTTTAAATGAAAATGAGACTGTAAGTGACAAACACCTTAATCAAGTACACAAAATGAATGGTCCTGTTTTACCAGATATAACACTGTGCCGCCCCAAAATTCTGTTGGATCTCCACTGGTGGTGGTGATGCAACCAACCATTATCATGACATAAACTGATGCCGCAATTTAAAACCATGGTGGTGCCTGACTATATAAAAAATATAGTTTCCAATTGGATAGGATACACTATATAGTGAGAGAAGGCGAGCCGCGGACGTGTGAGGGGTGGCAACGTTATGACCCTGAGGGAGCATTTGGGTTACAGGAATATTTGGTCTTCCGAAGGTTTGGAACACCTATCTTAATTTATTGACACTAAAACATAGTACACTGAGATCCTCAATTTTTTAAATCACGAGAATATTTTCCACTAAGATTGAAATTTTTTAGTAGGATTATGGGTGAGATGATAGTGTGATTGGGCATAGCTACATAATATTGAGTACATTAATCAAAACTGAACTTAAGCTAATCTGTCAACTTAGGTTATTATACATTACATGAGTTGAGAACAAGTGTAATCAACGGTTTTGAAATCCCTCAATTGATAACTTCATTCTCCAGCCAAGTGAAGTACTCTTACCCATTAATCACATATAGACTATAATAGATTGCACCATGTAAACTGTACAGTTATAACAGATGAAATGCCTGATAAAGGAATTTCATAGACTTGCAATATACCAACAAAACAAATAGCAAAGGAAGATAACAAAAATTGAACAAAGACACATAAAGGGTCAAGTACCTGTGGGGAATATCTCTGTGCCTCGCCCGTCAATGTCAAAAAACATAGGAAAGCCACCCTCCAAACTGTACACATGAACTCTATTTGGGAACTTCGCAACTGCTACTTCTGACTAAAAAATATTATTCATAATAAAGAGGAAGGAAAACAGATCAGCAGATAATAAAAATCGTTCAAGGCACCAAGAATTCAAATATATATATATATATATCTCTTAGTTCAATCCATAACTGCAAACACGAAGCATTTGTGGCATCAATAAATTATTCCTTTACAATTTTCAAATCCTGATTGGTGTGTGAATGTCTAAGGCAAAATGTTAACACCAAATGAACACATGTAGACAGTAATTGGACAACCTACAGAGCTATATGGTGTAATTAACCATTCAAAAAGTCGTGTTTGGGAAAACCCATCAAAAATTCAATCTGCCCATTCAATTTCTAAAAGGAAACATCAAATCACTGAAAGCAAAACAACACAAATATTCATGATTTCGAGAAATCTCAATCTTAATGAACAATTGGGTAACCAAAATGTCAAAAAACCAAAATGGGTTTTTGATTTCAATAAAGCTACAGTTGAATCGAATTCAATACAAGAAATTCTAAAATTGAATAATTAGTGTTACAGCTAAGAGAATGAGACCTTTGGGGGAAGCAAGGCGTCGATATCGGAATCGGAGGCATTGCGGAAGCGTTCTCTGACTGTTCTCTTCAACTTCTTGCGGTCTGCGCCTGACAATCGCTGTTGTGCCTTGGCATCCACTGGCTTCTTGAACATGATGATGGCTCGATTTGATAATTTCAAGCTCTCTCTCTCTATACTTCCTCTTCTTCTCTCTCTAGCGTTCGTCTATGTTTAGTTTCGTGATACAAGGAGATATGAACCGACTACCCGAGAAGGGTCTGGAAGACTGGAATCGAGTGAGGCAATAATGGGTATACAGTATTAACCATCAACTTGATTTTGATTCTAGTATGGGTAAATTATATATTTACCTCCCTCTAATTATAATTTATTATACTTACCCCTTATAATTTAAATTATTACAATTACGTCCCTCTCTTCTAATTACGTGGACTAACAAAACCACACATGTCGTTAGTGTGGAGATCATCAATGCTGATATTAGATGCTAGAGGAAAAGTAACTGTAATAATTTTAAAAATAGAGGAGGTAATTAGAATAAATGCTAACTAAGAAGGAATGTGATGTAATGTACCCTAGAATTTTTTTATATATTTCTCAATCTAATAATTAGTAAATAAATAAGTTTTTACCTCTTGTTATTTGAGGGATTTGTGGGTGTCAATTTAACTGCATGATCATGTCGTGTTTTAAGTGATTCCATTTTAGACCAAAGATATTGTGCAACGGCATAACAACTCAAAAGATAAAGAACCATCGTTAATTTCTTCGTACTCGTTCCAAGTTTGAAATACCATTTGTATAAATAAGAATCCCCTTCGTTATATGATTTCTTCTTCATATAGATAGATATAGGATCCATGGGGCAATTACTTAGAAATATGTACAACAGCCCTTCCTATCTTATTGAAAGTTGAGATGAATTTAGGATCATCTTAATAGGATTAGAAACAAAATTGTAAAAAAGGTTTAAAACTCGTCAAGATCTGAACCCATTCCAATTAATAATCAAAATATTCTTTTATTAGCTATAATTTTTTTTCCTTCATTTCTTATGATTATTTTAAATTTTAACAACATTATTTTTTTATTTAGGCTTGAATTATATATATATATATATAAAAAAAAATTTGGGGGTGGGGGACGGGTTTGACAGAGACTCTCTGACAAAAGTCTCTGTCAGAGAGGTACCCCATCCTAAAAATAATAAGAGAGGCCTGGGTTCGCTTTGCTGTTAAAATTATCAATAGAAATTAATTCAAATTGTATGATTTGTTTTTTTAGGTAAAAATTGTATGATTTTTCATCCTAACAAAAGAACAGGAAAAGTTAATACCAAAGTTAAGTATTTATGAATGTTTGTGTGTTTGCTTCAACTTTGAAAAATAATTTGCTGCCAAAACATTCTTCATGTTAATTTATGTATATTTTATTTGAAAAATTAAATTAACACCTTTTTTTTTTAACTGTACTAGTTCTGTTTTATAAAGGTTAATCGAATGAGACTCTGTTCAATTGTAAAAGGTTTTGCACGTATAGCATCTCCTTCCGTAGAGGAAACTCCTAATTTATTGTTTTAAATTAATTGCAAGAAACCATCCCAACTATAAATATTTACATATTACTCACTAGTATTTTACTAAGAAGTGAAGTGCAAATTTTTTATAATTTAAGGTTCTTGTGCAATTAACCTTAAAGGCAATTTACTAATTGTCAAGTCACTTTTTTTAAAAAAATAAAATAAATAAATAGCTCATACATTCACTTTGTCCATAATGAAGATTTGAACTCTTAACTTCCACTTTGCAAAGGAGGGAAGATGCAAATTGGTAGTTTCTGCAGACAAATTTAAACCTAATAATCTTATTTGTAAACTTTGAGAAATTCAAGAATTAATTCTATTCCATGGTGTAATGCGGTGAGAGTAGTGGAAGAAGGTGGTGGTGGTGGAAGGTGGCAACAATGGTGGCAGGGAAAGGCGGTGACGGTGACGGTGATGGTGGAAGCAGAAAGTAGTGGCGGTGGAAGGCAGTGATGGTGACGGCGGTGGAAGGCAATGATGGTGATGGCAACGGAAGGTGATGGCGGAAGGCAACGAAAGGTAGTGGAAAGCAATGGTAGTGCAGTGGCGAAAGGCAATGGCGGCGGCGTCAGTGGTGGTGGTGGAAGGTGACGGTGGCGGCGGCAGTGGCACAAGGCAGTGATGGGTGGTACTTTTTGGACTTAAAACATGATGATTTCTTATAAATTTGATTTTTCAAAAAATTTTACTTGGAAATGGAATGACCATTTTATAGGTTTAGAAATAGAATGAATTTTTATTGTAATGCATTCTCACTTTAGATCTTATACCAGACAAATGAATAGTTGGAATGGACATTTCATTATATTCCCACTTTAAATTTATACCAAATAAAAAAATAGTTGGAATTGATATTTTATTCCATTCTATTAGTGGGTATCAACCTAGGCATAAAAACAATATCTAATGCTCCGTTTGGTTTGAGGGATGGAAAAATTCATGGAATTGAGAGGGAAAACTGAAAAGGATGAATGAGACATCGCTGGGGAAGAAAATGTGTCTCCATCACTTTTTATTTGGTAGGATGAAATAGATAGTAGAAAGATAGATGGGGTAACCCTATTTTTTGTTTGGTTGGAAGGAATTGAAATAGAGTTTTATATTATTTTTATCAATATACCCTCATTAATGCAGTACGGTTTAACGAGCAAATTTTTGGAAAAGTTTAAAATATAAATTATATACCCCCAAAACAGAAAGGAATTATTTTATCTCCCCTCGCATCCATTCCTCCCCAATCCTTCCCTCAGACCAAACATACCATAAAGCCTTGTGCTCTAGAGTTTTTTGGAAAAAAAAAAAATAGAAACACAAGCAGCCACACTAACAATTTACAACAACTTTTTGGTCCCTAGTGATATAAACTAAGGACCCAAAATTACATTCAAGGCAAGATGGTCGGTGAACAAGACAGGAGCCATGATTTTAATTCAGAGGAGGGAGCTCAATGTAAAATAATAATAATAATAATAATAAATAAATAAATAAATAAATTACATACTATATACATTATTTTTAAGTGCAAAAAAAAAAATGTTAAGAAGTAGGGGGCCAAAAAAATTAATAAAAAGAAGAAAAATAAAAAGAGAAGAAAAATGAGAAATTTGAAAGGAAAAAAATTAGAGTTTGAATATAAAAGGAAAATTTAACTTTTTTTAGTTTTAAGGAAATCAAAGAAATATTAAGAGCAAATTTGACATATGTGACAGCCTGGACCAAATTTTATATAGTAATGATTTTGTCCTTTCTTTATATAAAGTGTAATATAATATATTATTATAATATAAAAGCAATATTAACTTTTCACAAGTCAATTTTTGGCATCAATGGTTCATATGTATAAAATTTACCCACGCCTGAAAAAGTCAGTGTACGTTACCCTAGGGTAAAAAGATGCAATAAGAATTGAAGTTGAATTCCTCACCCAAAACGAAACCAAACCCATACCGATCACCATAGAGTGCAAAATGCAAATGAACATATTACATTCATATTTGGCAACAAACCGAAGGGAAGATGATAGCCAAATGTGGTTATTACGTCTGCGAAGGAGAGAGTTCAAGTTCCACAAAAGTCACCCTTACTTTATTTTTATTTTCTCGAAACACATTCTCCGTTAATGGAGAATGAGATAGTATCACCAACTAATTAAATACTAATAAGTTGTTATAAGACCCACTAAATAGATTTAATTTTCCTTGTGTGACATGATATCATCATCTCTGCAAGAAGGCTATCTGATGTGTCACATATTGATTGGCCCGAGTCTAATGGTCTCGTAGTAATTTATGATTGAGTTCACCAATAAAGCCAAGGCACCCAAATCACGTGAAAGATGGAGATTTCATGTGATACTATGTGACACAATGACCTAAAACCAATCACACTTTCCTGCAAATCCATGAAGGAGACTTTTTTTTCTTTTTCTTTTTTTTCATGCAACGGTTCCACATTATCTAGGAAATTACAACCATGCAAATGAGGGTAACAAAAAATGGCAATGACGCAGAAAAAAATGTAACTGAAAAGTAATCTGCATTGAGGAAGCCATCAATCGATTATGAATCAACTGCCAGGCTTGTATGAATAGACTTAAAGAAACCGAAATGAGTCGAACAAAACTGTGATTATAACGAAAGGATGACAATAACAATGCTACTGCTCAGTAGCAGGAAAAGCCAGGAAGAACCCGTCGAGCAAAAACTCCTGGAATTTTCTGGTCTATACACACTCAATACCATATCTACTAATAGACTCATAACTGTGAACAATCCAAAAACTAGGGATACAAGGAAGACCACGATTCCTTTATTCTCCATGTGTCTCTGATTCTGCCGTACCTTTTCAACCTCTAATCTGCATATGGATACAATCGTTAGCGTAATATCAACATCAGCTATGTGACTAAACAAACCCTAAAGCCTTTAATCTGCCTTCATTACAATTGAACAAGAAATGACCGAAAATTTAATTTTCATTTTGGTAAGTAATATAAGACACGATATTTAATTATTTGACACACACAAAAATGAAACAGTTTAACACTAATAGAGAGGCAACTATTCAGAAATCACCCAAAAAGGGGGTAAAAGGAAGAGGGAGATGCTTTGGAGAATCCCACTCAGCGTTGGCCCACTGTTAGTTTTAAACCATAATGCTAAAGAGAAGTTGTAATCAAAGTTGTAATAACCATACCTTTGGTTTTTTCATATTTCCCCTGACCATCAAAATTTTTTCTAGGTAAAGCCGAACTTACAAGTATATGTTTGCAAATGATATTGCCTGCTATCCTGTGGGTCTAAAATTGTCAACTAGTTCTCAGATGGTTCAGATGGTGTCTTACAACTATGCCAGAAACCAAGATTATGTTGGGTACCTAAAAGGCACTGCATAGACCTAAAGTAAACGCAGCACTAGATAGTCCTATCACAGATTTAGAACCCATGTACACCAGGGCGGTTGAGTAAGAAAGGCCACCACTAATCACATGCCATGTTCTTCTGAACCTAACTACTACTACTACGTTGGCCACACTTGGAGAGTGATTCTCAGCAAATTCAGAGGTCAACTGCTGATTTATTTTTTATCCATGATATGCAAGAATCCAATTGTAGTGCTTAAAGAAATGATTTTTGATGAGGATTAAAGGCCACATATAGAAACTGGAGTATAGAACCATTAGTTATTTAACATTATTTATTATTTTTATTTTTGATAAGCTAAGCTATTCTTATGATTATTACTAATGTACAACCTATGGTTTCAGATGCATATATTTTATCCTTTATTTTCAAGGGTCACCAGGTTTTCAATGAAGCAGCAATCTGTGAACTAGTTGCCTTGGAAACAAGCACAAAACCATCCAACCATGCTATTGTCCACTTAATCATGAGATTGCGGTCCATGACTTAACAAAACAACAACCTCGTTATTTTAATAAAGATACCAGAAGTTTTGGGCCTTGTGCTGAATGCCTTAGTAAATGCCCAAAAGAAAATTAGTATTTCATCCAGTTTCTTTTCATGCTATCCTAGAACTGCATGATTTTTGGCCCTAAAATTCTTCTCTGGACCTGGTGATGACACCTAGGTACCAGAATGGCAGTCATGAAGAATCGGGATAAAACCATAAAAGCAGCCCCCCACCACCAACACATTCAGCGAGGTTTAAATTTCCAATATATGTGTGTGCATGTATGTATGTGTCTTCAATCAGAAAAACTTTGATATATAACTCTAAAAGAACATGCTCATTATACATGAATAAAATTGTACTATAATATACGTGAATTGAAATTTGAAAAGTGATATTACTGAGGAAAGAAGGCTACCTGAGAACAGCGTTGTCCCCTATTATATCATTCAGCTGTCTGGAAACAAGGGATTTCCAAGAAATAAGATCACCAACCTCTTTAGTCTGCAAGGCAAACAAAAAGTTAAGAGTGCATTAAGGGAACTATTAGGTTAATAAGCTATTACATATAATCAAAAACAAAAATTCTAATTCAGTAAAATAATATACCATGGCATCGTTGCTGTCAGACAAGCTTTTTATATTCTCTCTGATCTTCTCCAAAAGTACATCTTTCTTTCCCATATCTTTGTCAAAGTCTTTGAAAATGCTGCCATATTTGGAGTTTAATTCCTCCAAGTAATGCTCCAAAACTGA
Source organism: Cornus florida (assembly GCF_030987335.1). Classification (NCBI taxonomy): domain Eukaryota; kingdom Viridiplantae; phylum Streptophyta; class Magnoliopsida; order Cornales; family Cornaceae; genus Cornus; species Cornus florida. The sequence goes on along the minus strand of NW_026775579.1, from coordinate 53,120,751 downwards.
TAAACTTACATCCAATGATCTAACCTTTTGCGTCAGTATCTTAAGAACAGTGTCTCCAGGCATTCTGCCAACTTGTTGATGAGGAATTTCTTCAGGCGGGCTGGGCACGTTAATATTCATAACTCCATGTTTCACATCAGCATTTCCAAGAGCAGGGTCAGATTTTACTTCACTGTCAATACTTTGATGAATATCATCACCCTCAGTAGATGGCACCTGGGAGTGTGATGGTTTTTGCTCACCATTTGATTCCTTCGGCTCAAACAAATTATCTTTAACAGAGAACAAATCCTCGAGCATCCTCTCAACAGCATCCACTCCATACACTTCTAGAACACTTAGTGTGCAGTAGAACTCAAAACCATAATGACTCAATAAATTCAACTTCAAATATCTAACCCATTTTGGCTCCTGAAGAACAAACCTCTTAGCAAGCTTTACGTTTTCAGTAGTAAAATTTCCTAGTTTGACCCATGTATCAACCGGATAAACCAAACTCCCAAGCAGCTCAAAATCCTTCAAGTTCGACGAGTAATGCTCGAAATTTGCTATTTCAATTGCATCCACTAAGGTTTCTTCTGAAAGTTCTATTACAACAAATTTCTCCTCAGCAGAACAAGGATTCCGGAGGTACTTGTCCTTGTCTCTGCTTAAGATATTAGAAGCACCTTTTGCTTCCTTATTGTAAGCCAACACCTTCGCTCCCTTCGAGGACGAAGCATAATTGTACTCTGCACCTCCGGGTTCCACTCTGTGTATTATGCTTCCAGCCTGACCAACTAGAGATCTACCTTTTGCATTATATGCTTTAATCTTGAATTCATCAAGACCCAACGGCACAGCACGAGAAAGTTTGTCAGGTTTTGGAATGTCTTTTTCAGATTTCGCACCAAAACTGGAATTCTCAACCTCACTTGGCTCTTTGACAGCTGAGTCATAATTTACATTTCCTCCACTTACTTGTAATTCACCACTGAAACCATTGGTTTCAACCCCAACTGTGCGTAAATTCTCGTTGGAGTTCTCAGAATTAATTTCCGCTGAAGGGTTTTTATCTACGGAATGAGATCCTACATTATGTCCCAGCTTATCTTCATCACAAGTTCTTGCTCCAACAGGAAATTGCTCAGATTCATCTAAATCTGTCAAAATGACATAAAAGTAGCTAGTGAGAAAAATACACACCCCCCTAGAAAGTAGATTCCAACAATCATGAGCAACTAAGCCATATGAAAATTAGGATTAAAGATGATTTTTATCTGTAAAGGCACACAAGTGAATTCACATAACAAGACAGGCATTAGCTAGCAAGAAGATACACATTTCATAGAAATTCCAACAATTAATTAGATTATCCTTGTTGAACATAAATACTTGCTATCAGGAAAAGCATGATACTTGTGTGTATCTGAAAATAAAGAAATAGTGAGTTCAATCCTTGCCTATGTGAGATAATTTCAAGTATGACATCGGTTCAGTTCTTGCCTACAGGAGACATATTCAGGTCACACGTGCACATTCAGACAGACAAGTAGTTAGTCCTCCCTCAGGTCACATGTGTACATTCAGACAGACAAGTAGTTAGTTCTCCCCTCGAGTGAACATGCCCAATCCCACACCCTTCAGAATTAAAAATAAGATAAAAGAAAAAGGTGCATGACCCATCCAGTGTAGCTATTGATGCAAACATTCAGCTACCTTGGAATACCGAAATAGGCATCATAGCACACATCCTGACGGTTAGGTTAACAATACCAACAGACCAAACCAAGGACAAAAATGCAAAGGCAATGACATCTTTGAAACGGGATGATGGATGAATGCCGTAGAAGCTAGAAAAAGCGAAAAATGAACTTGAACAATACTACTCGTTAAAGGAATAAAAGGTTTCCTCTTGCCGAAACTCACTATATACTAGAGACCGAAACCAGAAGTGAAACAAAAAGATACATGAGACATCTAATAAACGGAAAAATCATGTTTATCCATAAATTATACCAAGTGAAACAACTCTATTTCTAGTTGCATTTTCTTTGAACCTTGTAACAGCAACTATTGTGAAATTAAATGCGCTACAATCAACAAACTGATAACAACTTTAATTAAGACTGACCTTTGTAACCATCACCACGACCAATCCACAAATTTAAGAGGAAGAAAAGCCCCCATAAAACAAACACCAGAGACACCGAAACTTTGCACAAGTGATTTCTTTTATCAATAGCATTCTCCAAAGCTCTTCTCTGCAGAAGAGCTCTACGTGATCTCTGCATTGTACATCAATCCAATCCACTACCGAACAGCATGAAACAACCCGAAGAAGAAATAAAGATAAGCAGAGGTACCCTGCACCAAATAATTCAAGAATTTGCCTTTATTGCGAAAATCAAAACATAAATCTTAATAATGCTAGTGTGTGTGTGTGTGTGTGTGTTTGTATTTGCGCAGGTCTATATATATACATACATACAATCAAAAAGCAAAATCTCATACACACAGCTTGTAAAGTGAGGGTCAGAATTCATGATTAAGTCAATAGATTGTAACCATTAGATTTACCTTAGCAATCAAGGCAAGAATAAGCACCCTTTATGTAAAAGAAATAACTGTTACACCAAAGTGGATGGCGAAGTGTCTAATAAAACAAGCTTTTTCCAAACTGTAGAATTAAAGTTGAAGGCAAGAACAAAGTGAAATCCTTTTCAATACATCACTTTCTCAAAATCTTGTCTTCCACCACCATATAATTTCAATCAATTACATAATATATACATATATATATATATGTATATATCACAAACACAATATAAAACATCCCTCAACTCAAAACCCAGAGAGAGAGAGTGATACAAAATTGAAGTAAAAAAGAGGGTTTAATACAGGGATCGACATAAACAAATACTGAATTATGGGTCGTAGATAGATTTGAGTTTAATTGGGAAAGCAAACAAGAGTGAATCAATTGTGAATGAGAGAAGTCAAAGCATAGATCAAATCGATCTTGAATGTTATAGAAAGAAACATCACATCACATTACCTGAATTTGAATTGTCCGTTTATGTATGTATGTAAAGTCTCCTTTAAGATCGATTGTGGACAGCAATTCTCGATGTCAGCAAACGAACCGAAAGCGAATGACAATAGTCGCAGAAAATCGCAACCAAAAGCCTCGATTTGAGCCGATCGTCTGCGTTGTCTTGCCGTTTCTTTCCTTTTACATTCATCGTCATCATATACGTATATATATATATATATATATATGTATGTATATATTTATTATATATATTCCCTCTTTCTTTATAGTAACGGTAACGGTTCCTGTGCTGCCTCCGCCGAATGTTGGATCTCTCTATTTAGTTCGAAAGCTCTTTAAACTCCTTTTATAACACTTTCTCTCTCTAGAACTTTCTCTCACTAATAATTTGAAATCTTAGAGAGAGAGAGAATCAGAGTTTTTCAACGTTATTGGTGAAAGCGGGTACCTGTTAAATTTCCAGATACAGTAAAAGAAAATGAGAGATTTCTGTCTCTATTATCTGCAAAGTCTAGGTTTTCCCGAATGAAGCACACATCTCTAGAAAAATGTAATCAATCTATATATATATATATATATATATGACGTAATCAATCTATATACTATATATGTGTGTGTCCAGAATCATGCTACATGGAGTGTGTGTGTGTGTATATATATATATATATAAATGTATAGATATAGAGAGAGAAAGATCCAAGAAATTCAAGATCGAAGATGTATAAAAATTCAAAGAATAAAACTGTAAATCTACGAGAAGTCAATGAGTAGTCTGTGGAAAGAAAAAAAAAGATGTCGACAGAGGGGAGTGGGAGGCGAATGAGGAGTGAGATAAAGGCCGAAGATTGACGTGTAATGAAATGGAAGGCCAATAAGACAACGCCACGTGTAAACAATAAATCGAATTGCGTGTTGTTTGGGTTGGTGGATGAATGAGCTGGAATGGAGTTGGAAGCATTCACTTTGGGCGTCGATGACACGGAAGCATTGCAAGGTGTCCCTTCTTTTGTCCGAGTATGAGCTGTCCTTTTCAGGGTACACATGTGTCGGGCAGTCGACCTAATGACTTTTTTTAAAAATAAATAAATAAATAATACAATATTTATTATGAGATAAACTACCAAAAATAATAATTATATGGGAAATTTCAGTAAGAGTACCGACGTATAAATTTTAATATCTCATTTTAGCTTTTAATAAGACATGTTTTTTTCTGTTATTGTTGACATCTCTGCTGGATCTATTTGCATGATTGCCAACTCTTTAGCTCTTTCTTTATTTTGAAGTTTCATTTGTCTGGTCTTTTCATTCTACGCTTTGGGTATCTCTTGTGCTATTTAGACGGGCTGCAAGAGTTTGAAATTGAGACTGATAAAGGGTTGTTCATCATTCAATTTGCTAATGAATTCGTTCTCTAATTGGTTAGAAGAATTATCCTTATTTCGGCTTTGCTTTGCCATTTTTCATCCTTGTGGTTACTCTAATAGTTGACATTCTTTAACACGGGGCGAATCATTTTTCACCTATATGTATCAACCCTTGGTTTGGGCAGGTGCAAGAAGCATTAGTAGGCTACCATACTGAACGAGTTATAAGTGTATAATTTCACATCACCTGGTACGAAAAAGGGGAAGTGCTATATATGTAGGATTTGTACACTTCGATTAGTATAAGGCCTTTTGAGGTAAAACTTAAAAGTAAATGCGGGCTAGGGCTCAAAGCGAATAATATTATACCATGTGTTGAGATAGGTCGTTACAAATGACATCAGAGTCTGATCCAGTCAAGAGTGTGACTAATGAGGACGTTGGGCCCCTGGAGTGATTGTGGCGTCCTTGTAAGCGAGTGCAAGAGGCACTGGCAGACTAGGCTGAGTTACAAGGTTCAAAGAGAATGCAACTAGAAATAGAGTTGTTCCATAAACAGTATCTGCCATAACTTCCACATTCTGGTCTAGGTCAGCAATTGTCTTATTGCTAGTTACAGGTGCATTAGCTGCGAGTTTGACTAGTGAATAATTTTTTAGTTGCTATCATCTAAAAAAATCAATAATTATTAGAAGATATTTACAAATTAAATTTAATACAATAAAGAATTTGCTACGTTATTATATACATGTTGGATATTTTCAGATATTATATACATGTTTGATTTAGTGAGTTTATTGACAAAACAATTCTAAATATCAGAATTCAATCAAAATTGCACCAATAATTCGGTCTACCATATTTGAGTATCTCTGGCATCTTTAAATTTTAACAGTTTAGATTTGACACGTTAACGGGTGTGTGTGTGTGTGTATTTTAAGAGTATTTTGTCAGTATACTCTTGAAGTCTTCTGAAACTTTGACATCATTCAAATCAGACACTCTGAATAACTTAGAAAACAAAGAATTGTTTTCAAATAAAGACTACCTAGTATTATTTAAAAATTGACATTTTTATAATTGAGTTTTCATATTACAGTTTTTTTAAAAACTGAATCAAGTGGAAGTTTTGTACAGTTTTTATTTTCAAACAACAGAAAACAAAAACTATTTTTAAATCACAAACCTAGCTTTACTTTACTTTCAAATCAAATTTGGTTGGAAATATTTTATTAGAATGTAGTATGATCTTTATTGAAACTATGTGTTGTTTGGCATTCTGCTAGATGGTGTGTTAGTTTTTATTTAAATATAGCTTGATTGAAACATTTTAATATTTTCTACTATATTTAAAATGTTTTTGAAGAACTAAACCAAACAAGTCCTAAAATGTTTTCTCAAGCTATATTTAAATTTGGATGCTCCACTTGTTTATAGGGGGTAAAATAGATAAATGTTTTCACAAGCTATATTTCGGTGATTTCAAAAATGACTTTAAAAAGCTAAACATAGTTAGGTGAAATGGTATGTAATTGAAAAGATTGAAGAGAAAAAATTCATACAGCCGAACCCATTATATGAGATCAAGAATGATGATGATTAGTAAGACCGAGAGCAGAAATAATTCAAATTCCAGGCAGTTGAATAAAGAAAGCAAGTACCTAGAAAGTGAGTATATATCATCCTCACCAAGAAGTAGATAAATGTTTTCACAAGCTATATTGAGGGGCTTTTTGGTCTTTTGTCTCTTGCAAATAATTCACCTCTCTTGAATGCTACAAATCACGCCGTTAGAGCATCTCTAATGCAAAATGCTATATTTCCATGCCAAATCTAATGTTTTGAGAGAAGTTACAGTGTCAAAATATTATTTTAGTAATTCTGCTCCAATAGTGCATTTCATCCAAAATGTTATATTTAAATTAGAACTAACAAGAAAAGTATAAAATTATGAGAGGTCTTTTGAAAGCTGCTATATTTGGCATTGGAGTGTCTTACTTTCATGCACATACTATATTTTGAATTTGAGAGGCCATTTGAGAGCTGTTATATTTAGTAATACTTTTGATAATCTCAAAATATGAGAGGTCTTTTGAAAGCCTATTGGAGTGCCTTATTTTCATTCACTTGCTAAATTTAGAGTTTGAGAGGCCATTTGAGAAGGTATTGGAGATGCTCTTAGTAGCAAAAGATTATAACCCTAGTGACGCTACTTATCCCTCGTAGATAATCTATCTTTACAGGCAAGTGGCAAGATAAAGCATGCTTGGGGATAGTTCTAGCAAACCAAACGAGGTTTTGTTAAGATGAAAGCATGCTTAGGGATTTTCTAGAGCTATTTACATTTAAGATATTTTAGCCCTCCTTTCGTGCTTTTGCAATTGTTTGTGGGTGTCAAATTGTTTTGCAATTGTTTGTGGGTGTCAAATTGTGTTTCTCAGGATGATGCCTAAACTTTTGATCCACTGGGCTGATTTAAGAAGCAGAAAATTATGTTGATAGACCATTACCAGTACCAGATTTTAGAATTTCGAAATACTTTCCAGTTTTTCTAAGTAGAGTTTCTGTGTATTTCTCAACATGCCATTACTTTTGGCGACATTTATTTGCGATAAAAAGATAGGTTCTTCATCTTGTAGAATCTTTTGAGGTCAGCATTTACACCAAAAATTTCCAGAATGTTATGTTGTTTATTGAAGTCGATGTGATCAATTCGGAAGCACCATTGCTTAACCTCGCAGGGTGGATTGATTAGACTATTTCAACTAGGAAGACTATAAAGCGGGCTTTTTAGGTGGATTGATTAGAGTATTTCAACTAGGAAGGCTATAATACGGCCTTTTTATTACAATTACAGAAATGTAATTGTTCAGATTTCACCATCACTTCAACCTGTGGTACTCTAAATGCACAAATGTTTCCCAGGCTAGAAACATGGGAACTACCCTGCCATATAAGACTAAATTGCCAATTATGAACTTGAATTCTTTCGGTGAACTCCAGCAATGGCCTCCGGCATCCAATTAATCAAATTAATAAGCCCCGCAACATCAATTACAGCAAACATTTTGATAATCCCGGTAGTATCCAGTTGCTCCATAAACAGTATCGTCCATAACTTTACGTCATCACCTTGCTCGCTGCTTCCCACAATTGAACTTCGATTTCAAAGTCCAGTTGTTCCACATTCTGGTCTAGGTCAGCAACTGTCTTATGGCATGCTGAAAGAAATTTAGTACAAAATTAGGAAACAGAGAAAAAAAGGACAAAAAAAAAAAAAAAAACACCTTGAATCCATCCGACCCGGAATCCAATTCTGAATCCGAATCATCATTCGGATCACAATCCAAATCGTTTGGATCAGAGTTGTAACCCTATATATGCCTATTGTCAGTGAGTATGTCTTTATACAATTGTATATATGTAGGGTTTTTTCTTAAAAAAATTTAGGAGGAGAATTTTAGGAGTCTCTTGTAACTCGGGTCTCTACAATTTCCAAACATGTAATTTAAAAAAAAAAAAAATTACACTTTATGTGGAAGTCACCCAATCAGATGGGCAACTGTCCAGTAGTAAAGCTCATTTAGCCAATGGAATGTATATATATAAGCAACAGACATGCTCTAAGTCTGCAAATGAAAAGAAACAATAAAGGAACATAAAGAAAGACTCATCATCTAAAATGAACTCTAAAAGAAATCATTGCTCCAATCGATTCTAGCAAATTTCCACTTCAACATCTTGAGTTCAAAGAATAACGCAAATCTACAAGCCAATTAACTTTTGAGAAAATGTGTTGTACGCCAATATTCATTGAAGCAATAAAGGAATGCCCGGCAGAAAATCAGAAAATAAAGTATTAAGACCAAGTCCAGGGGATTTTATGATTAATAAGTGTAACAAAGAAATAAAGATTTAGTCTGGGGTAATTAACATGGAATTCATTAGATATTTGAATTCTTAAAAGTTCAATTTTGGGTGATTAATTTAAGTGATTATTTGAATAGACAATGTGATTTCATGTGAAATAATAGCAAACAATAGATGCAGCAGAATCAATGAAAATTCTAATTTCAGTAGAAAAACCGTGCCAGTAGTGTCCTCCCACAACTACTGCAAACTGATGAGGTAGTAGTGCTCCTTTACTTGTTACCACAAAGTATAATTTCCGATAGTTCGGAAAGATCACCTTTCTCTCTCGATAGTACAGAATTGTTACAGCTATATTTCAATCACAATGATAACTAATATATGTTCTAAGTCCGTCGAAATGAAAAGAAAAAATAAAGGGTGAATACATTTTTGTGAAACACTATTATAACTAAATACACATGTATATATATTTATATATATATATATATATATATATATATAAGAAACAGAAATCTGAGAGGAGATCAAGAAACAAGTAGTACTTGGAGCCCAAGTAGAGAGAAGTGGAAATTGAGGTTTTAAATTAACCACCAAGGAAGCATCAATCAATGGAAGAAGAAAAAGAGAGAAATGAAAGAAATACACCATTATATCAAATGAGTGAATTATCCTCTCGCTCTCTCTCAAATACAACATTTTTTCAGTCAGCATTACATTCACAAGTTTATTTTCATCCCCTTGAAGATTTCGCCACAAACCAGATCTAAGGAATTGAATATCAAATTCTGATTGTAAATAAATAAATTAAAAAATATATATGTATTAGTACACAAATTTTGCTTCGCTGCGTAAAGCATACAAGGAAGAATAATCTTTTACTTACATGAGATAATGAATAGAATAGAATATCTGCTTGTTAATAAAAACATTACACTGAATATACTATTAGTACTCAAATTCTGCATCGCTGAATAACTCTACAGCAAATAATAAGTCTCATACTTTAGTTGATCTAAGGAATGAAATATTCAATTATGCTTGCTAATAAATACATCAGATTGACTAATACATTGTTTGGAAATCAAATTCTTAGTGTCTAAGCTTGGTTTGTTTGGGAGTGCTTGTTAATGATACATAGATTTAGACATAGCAACAAATAAAATGAAATAAAAAAAAAAAACATAGAGAACCAACTTGAAAACACAAGTAGGAGGCCAGATTCAGAGACCAAAACACAAATGAAAATTTTCTATGAGCCTACACACAACATGCATTAAAATAATAATCAGTAAGCGAATATAGCAAAAATAGTTTCCGAATATAGCAAATGGTTCCTCAAAATGACAATGAAACACAAGCAGCCAGAGATTCAGACATTACAGCAAATAAAATGAAAACATAAAAGAACTGAAGAAAAATAACTCAAAAACAGAGTCATGATACTCAATTTTTTTTTTTCCAAACATAGCAGATATAAAGCATCTGTAATCAAAACATAAATAAGTATATGATCCAACCAGATGTTCTATGAGTCATCAAAGATCAACAACAAACACATACCATAAAAAAGATAACTCCCGTAAATATCTCTAAACCCTAATAATATTTTCCCAAAATCCTTATAAAAAAGTCTTGACTAATTAATACAAATCATTTTCAGAATAGTTTCAAATAAATGAGAATGACAACAAATATAGCATCCTTTAAAAAAAAGTAATAAAAATAATTTTCAGAGTAGTTTCAAATACATGAGAAATACAACAAATACAATACAGCATGCTTAACTAACAAAAGAATTGTCTCAAAAACATACCATTATTTTCCCTACTCCACTCATTTCCAAGCAGTTTCTCTTCTGAACAAGTACACCTAAAATTTGAGGAAAAAAAATAATATTTTGAAATATGGACAATAGCAGTTGAAGTTTTTTTTAATTCATGAGCAAGGCAGTAATATAGTCAAATAATACATAAAATTGAAAAAAAATAAACTATCATTATAGACCTGAAAATGAAAGGTCACACTTTATTAATCCAAAGCAGCACTTCTGATGCTAATATTCAGATAAAAAAAACAATTGCCTGGAAAGACATTTCGTTACCCAACGAATGGATTCTCCAAAATGAGAATCATCCAGCAAAAATTGATAATGACATAAGTAACCTTGATAGAGTCCAGGAATTCCTTGATGGAACGGTCAGAATAATCTTTGATGCACAGCGTTTTCTGACTAGATCTAGACCCTCTACTTTTTTTCATAGATCAGATAGTAGTTTATTAGGAAAAGAGGCTGAAATTCCTCCCCTACCTAGGAAAAATTCTAATCCACATTCAAAATTAAAAGATATCAAACTAGAAGGTTTAAAGACAGAAGATCAAGTTAATCATCCTTGTTATATATAGGATAATAGGGAATTAAATTCCTCCCCAAGTTCACCTACTCCCACAGATTTTGAGGCACGTCTCAATCCCATTAATCCCCAGTTAACAACTATAAGTAAGCCTTTTTCATATAATCTTCCAAATTACAAAAAGAATATGACTCAAAACATGACAAAGAAAAAAGAAAAACCTTTAATAATAATTACATTGATAAAGAAAAAAATAAAATTCTTCGCAAATGGCAAAAATTCATGCTTGAACACAAGTTAGAAGTCTATTTCTTTGATTATTTAGAAAATTATCATAAGAAGGTTAACGTATTAACAAAAATTAATTGGACTAAATCTGATAAAACAACAGTTTCTTCTACTCATCCTCCCTTGGAGTCGGTCATCCTAGATCACATGGGAACCGAAATTATTGCCTCTCCCCTTAAGATCAATAATACCTCTGACCCCGATGTTCGGAAAATAATCGAACAAAACAATTTCACTAATCAATACCTTCACACTATTGGTACACAGTTAGACAAACTTGAAGTAACAATTACCCAGCCAGCTCGTTCTAAAGAATCTTCTCCTCCCATAATAGAACAACCTCTAATTTCCATGCCTACTCAACGGAAAGGACTTCCCGCAGCTATTCCAGACCCTTCTATTGTTTTCCAAATTGAAACCATTCTCAAGACACTCGAAAAAGGCAAGGCCAAAGTTAAGGATGAAAAATCAGTCACTGTAATACATACCAATACTGATTCTGATCAATCTCCCTCATATTCTACTTATACATCTGAAATCAAAGCTATTGAAAATGCCTTCTCAAATCTAGAACTCAATTGTATTTCTAACAAACGAGTCAACCCTACCAGCCTGACAAAAAACTGGTACCCTCGGCCAACTCCTCCTGATTTACAATATGGGGAAAGAAACATTCAAAATCAATTTTCTGTTTCTTCTGATAAGTTCTATGAGTGGAATATAGATGGTTTATCAGAACAAAAAATCCTTAACAAATTAAAATATCATTTTAAGTTAATAATATTGTATGTCATTGCTTTGATTGACACAGGAACTGATCTTAATTGCATTCAAGAAGGTCTTATACCAACCAAGTATTATGAAAAAACCACTGAACAATTAAGTTCAGCCAACGGAAGTAAAATGGTTATAAAATACAAGTTGTCTAAGGCTCATATTTGTCAAAACAATGTGTGCTTTAAAACATCATTAGTCTTAGTTAAAAATATGACTGACAAATTAATTTTAGGAGTACCATTTATTTATCTTTTATATCCATTCACAACTAATAATGAAGGACTAGTAACCTGGCCTTTTGGACAAGAGGTCCAATTTAAGTTCTTAAGTCATCCTTCCCGTAAAGAATTACAATCAGTCATTAATTTCTCTGTTTCCAAATCAACCAATCTACTTCATAGCAAAACCCAACAATTAAAATTTCTAAAAGAAGAAGTAAATTTTAAGCGAATCGATTCACAATTAGCTGACCCAATTCTTCAACAAAAAATCCAAAATTTTGAACAAAAAATAAAAGACTAAGTCTGTTCTAATATTCCAACTGCTTTTGGCACCGCAAAAAGCACTCGGTTAAATTACCTTACATTAAAGGGTTTCGAGAAAAACATATCTCCACTAAAGCAAGACCAATCCAAATGAATCCAGAAGTAATGGAATTCTGCAAAAAAGAAATTTCTGATCTTCTTCACAAAAAGATCATTCGGAAAAGCAAATCACCATGGTCATGCCTAGCTTTTTATGTTGAGAAAAACTCTGAAATAGAAAGAGGTGTTAGTAATCAATTATAAACCTCTCAATAAGGTTTTAAAATGGATTAGATACCCTATTCCTAACAAAAAGGATCTTATCAGCAGGTTAAGTCAAGCAGTTGTTTTCTCTAAGTTTGATATGAAGTCAGGCTTTTGGCAAATTAGACTTAGAAAGAAAGATAGATATAAAATTGCTTTCACCACTCCATTTGGACATTATGAGTGGAAGGTCATGCCTTTCGGACTAAAAAATGCCACGAGTGAATTTCAAAATATCATGAATGACATCTTCAATCCCTACAGTCATTTTTCGATCGTCTACATTGATGATATCTTGCTTTTTTCACAGTCAATTGATGAACATTGGAAACATTTGAAATCGTTTCTAGCTACCATCAAGAAAAATGGACTTGTAGTCTCTGCCTCGAAAATCAAACTATTCCAGACCAAAGTCAGATTTCTCGGTTACCACATCCATCAAGGACAAATTCGTCCTATTGATAGGTCACTCCAGTTTGCCGATAAATTCCCAGATGAAATTCTTGATAAAACTCAACTCCAGATATTCTTAGGATCTCTTAATTATATTGCTGATTTCTACAACGATCTCAGAAAGCAATGTAAACCACTATTTGATCGTCTTCAAAGTAATCCTCCTCCATGGACTTCCATTCATACTAATATCGTCAAATCCATAAAGCGTTATGTCAAGACTTTGCCATGTCTTGGAATCCCTAATCCTGATTCCTTCAAGATTATTGAAACCGATGCCTCATATATTGGCTATGGTGGCATCCTCAAACAAAAAGTTAGTCCAGATGCTCCCGAACAATTAATTCATTTCCATTCTGGTGTTTGGACAAATGCACAAAGTAACTATAGTACTATTAAAAAAGAAATTTTATCTATTGTTTTATGTATCAGTAAATTTCAGGATGATATTTTAAATCAAAAATTTTTGGTTCGTGTTGATTGTCAAAGTGCAAAATATGTTTTGGAAAAAGATATTCAAAATATTGCTTCTAAACAGATTTTTGCCCGCTGGCAAGCTATTTTAAGTATATTTGATTTTGATATAGAATATATCAAAGGCAGTGACAATTCTATTCCAGATTTTCTCACTAGAGAATTATTACAAAAACCCAATGGCAAACAAACAACCTCCCAGACACCCTCCCCTGGGGCAGCAACCAGTTAAGCCATTTGAAATATGCCCAGGCGCCCCTTGTGGCCTCCCAGTTAAACAAGAATCGTCTTCCTCTGCTCTTGCAATGGTTAACAGATTCCGACTCCTTACCTCAGAATCCAATTTCAAGTCAGCCCTAGTTAACCCTCCACCAGATCCGTTTCAAATCAAAGCCCCAGTAAAACAACCTTACCATCCGCTTCCAAAAAAGTCAGCCAGTGATTATTTTGAAAAACCTTATATTCCCCTTTTTTATATTAAACCACACCTCAGTCACATAAAAGATCCAGTCACCTTAATGAGATCCTATTTCCCAGGTAACCTCCATTTCTGCCCAAATCATCCCCACAAGACACTAGCCTTTTACAGAGATATTCTCTACCATACTAACTCCATTCTTATCAAGTCAATACCAGATCGCAATGATCCAATCAAAGTCATTTATCATTCCCTAGACATCCAACGGATCATTTCCATGGACGAATGGGGTATTCATCCCTCTTTGCTTCAACCCCTGCCTAATCATGAAATTCATTTCAATTACTATGATTATATGGCAGCATGGTCAACAATTTTGTTACACTAAAATGAATCATTCACTCATTTTTGGTTTATCAATTTTGACAACAAATTCAAAAGTCAAATCCTAACTTGGTTTTTGAAATGGTGGTCACAACATGGAACTATTCTAGAAATCCTTCCACTCACTCTTGCCGAACAAGTCAAATATTTTCATACAGTTCACAAAGTTAACAAACATAATTCTCAATTCCTAATTCTTCTTCTCTTCTCTTGTAAGTACAAGGTCCCATGGATATTCAAATGGCAATATGATATCTAAAACAACGTAGCCATTCGACGACATTATGTCAAATGGTGGGAGACTTTCTAGTTTGACAGAATTATAGGTTATGTTGAAGATGAATATCCAAAAAATATCCAAGTCAATCCAGCACAAGATCAAGTCATCAAACAAAGTAAGCCAGAACAGTCATCTTCTGTGAACACATCCAGATCCAGAAGGCCTCCCAAATCAGAAATTGCAGAGCTTAAAGAATTGGCAGCATCCATCATTGACCGCATCCAAGATCTATCCCAAGAGGAAGAAGACAATAATGAAGTTGATGATGCCTCTTCCGCTACTGAATCAAGTCACCCAAGGGATCCATACTCTAATCCCTTTTTCCAATATAGTCAAAATCCATTGTAAGTTCAATTTGTTACAGTAAGTAAAAGTTAATATTTGCTACAGTACCTGTCGGCAGAAACACTATTTCTACAGTTCCCCGACAAAAGTACTATTCATCTACAGTAACTGTCGGCACAAACGACAAGAATAGTAAATCACTATTCATCTACAGTCAGGTTCAGTCACAAAAGTCAAAAGCATCTTTTTAAAAGCCGGAAATTGCGCCGAAGATGCCTGAAAGATGTCTCCAACAATTCAGAAGCTCAGTTATAAATACAGATGCCAATCTATTTGTTAGGCAGGCTTCGAATAGGCTTAAAATTCTTCTGTATAATTCACATTCCTCCTCTCATCTTCTGATTGTTCCTAACAAATGAATTTGCATCTGTATTTATAAGATCCTTAACTTAGAGAAAACAACTGCTTGACTTAACCTGCTGATAAGATCCTTTTTGTTAGGAATAGGGTATCTAATCCATTTTAAAACCTTATTGAGAGGTTTATAATTGATTGCTAGACGGGGAACACCTCTTTCTATTTCAAAGTTTTTTTGAACATAAAAAACTGGGCATGACCATGGTGATTTGCTTTTCTGAATGATCTTTTTGTGATGAAGATCATAAATTTCTTTTTTGCAGAATTCCATTACGTCAGGATTCATTTGGATTGGTCTTGCTTTAGTGGGGATATGTTTTTCTCGAAACACTTTAATGTAAGGTAATTTAACATAGTGCTTTTTGCGGTGCCAAAAAGCAGTTGGGATATTAGAACAGACTTTGTCTTTTATTTGTTGTTCAAAATTTTGGATTTTTTGTTAAAGAATTGGGTCAGCTAATTGTGAATTGATTCGCTTAAAATTTACTTCTTCTTTTAGAAATTTTAATTGTTGGGTTTTGCTATGAAGTAGATTGATTGATTCGGAAACAGAGAAATTAATGATGGATTGTAATTCTTTGCGGGAAGGATGAATTAAGAACTTAAATTGGACCTCTTGTCCAAAAGGCCGGGTTACTAGTCCTTCATTATTAGTTGTGAATGGATATAAAAGATAAATAAATGGTACTCCTAAAATTAATTTGTCAGTCATATTTTTAATTAAGACGAATGATGTTTTAAAACATACATTGTTTTGACAAATATGAGCCTTAGACAACTTGTATTTTATATCCATTTTACTTCTGTTGGCTGAACTTAATTGTTCAGTAGTTTTTTCATAATACTTAGTTGGTATAAGACCTTCTTGAATGCAATTAAGATCAGCTCTTGTGTCAATCAAAGCAATGACTTCAAGTTTGAAATCTTTGTTGATGATAAGAGTAACCTTAGTATACCATTTTTGAAATGATATTTTATTCAAGGTCTGGAGGTGATGTGAAGGCGTTGAGCGGGCAGATCCTTCTTCATCAGATAATGAATCTTTCTCTTTGAAGGAGAAAGCAGGATTTGTGTTAAGTTTTTGTATCTCATTGGTTAGAACTTGGTTTTCCAACTTAAGATTTCTAAGATCAGTTTTTATTATATTAATTTCGGTTTGTAAGTCTTGGATGGTGACTTCTCTGGGTTGATTATTAAATCTTTCAAGAGTTTTATATAAACTAAAATTTGGCTTAGTAACTTTTGGAGCTTTAATTTCTTTGTTTCCTAATAATATCTTAAGTTTTTTAAGATAGGAGGATTTTAATTCAGGATCTTCTACTTTACTTATGAGGTCAATAAGAAGATGTTCTTGTTCTTCAGTTTTTGAGAGAACATTGAGTGATTTAGGATTACAACAGCTATCTTTACATCCTATTGTAATATCAGGAGAGCTAGGGGGTTCTTTAGAGAATTGGGAAGAAGAAGAAAAACCGACTTCTAGGTCACTATCATCACTTTCATCCGTATTTCTTAATTGGAGGATTTGGTAAAGAGATTCTTTATTTTCTTCAGAAATTTGTAACTGATTGATCTTCTTTTTAACATAACAATCTTTTGCAAAATGGCCAATTTGCCACATTAAAAACATTTAATTTTACTTGTATCTTTGGTGTCCTTTTTAGAATCTTTTTTACTATATTTCTTTTTCGGTTTTTGTTTTTCTTTAGAATAGTATTCTATTTTTGGGAATACTGATTTTTGATTTTTGTAGTTCCGACGATATCCTTTGTGACTTTTTTTTTTTGATAAGTGACATCGTTTGTGACTTTTATATGACTTCCTATGGGTGTTGGCCTGTTTTCGTGAGGGTGCTCTAGGTGGGAGACCATACTGTTCACAGAAGGTACCCATTTCATATTTAGCTCGCTTTTTATCATTATTGAGCTGGTTACTGATTTTCATGTCAATGCATATTTTTAATCCTTCCTTCTGGATTAAACTAATGATGTTACCATAGGTAAGGTTATCATAATCTATGACACCTGTGATTTTACTAAGGGTTTCTCTGATTTTATGGGCAAAGAGACTTGGTAATCCATTAATGAATTTTTCTTTCAAGAATGGTTTGTTACTATCGTCTCGGAGCATTACCCAAGATAAGAATACATCCTTGAGTTGGTCGTGTATTCGGGCAGTAATGTTACTAGGGGTTCCTATGAAATGTTCAACGATGGTAAAAATAAGTGTTGACTCCGTCGGGAACACCTCGTCCTACGATGTCGTCAAAGATGGGAAGGCCATCATTGTCACGTTGAACAACATTTTTGATTTTTTCACGGGAGTCTTCTGTGAGGTTTTTTTCCCACCAAGATTTTAACATCCCAGTAAATCCTGAAGTAAGTAAATCAACTATATCTGGTTGACTAAGGTCATGTGAACTAACGCAATTGTTAGCCACCATAAATATATTATTTAACTTGTTAAGGATTTCTTGTTCTGATAAACCATCTATATTCCACTCATAGAGCTTATCAAAAGAAACAGAAAATTGATTTTGAATGAATCTTTCCTCATATTGTAAATCAAGAAGAGTTGGCCGAGGGTACTAGTTTTTTGTCAGGCTGGTAGGGTTGACTCGTTTGTTAGAAATACGATTGAGTTCTAGATTTGAGAAGGCATTTTCAATCGCTTGGATTTCAGATGTATAAGTAGAATATGAGGGAGATTGATCAGAATCAGTATTGGTATGTATTACAGTGACTGATTTTTCATCCTTAACTTTGGCCTTGCCTTTTTCGAGTGTCTTGAGAATGGTTTCAATTTGGAAAACAATAGAAGGGTCTGGAATAGCTGCGGGAAGTCCTTTCCGTTGAGTAGGCATGGAAATTAGAGGTTTTTCTATTATGGGAGGAGAAGATTCTTTAGAACGAGCTGGCTGGGTAATTGTTACTTCAAGTTTGTCTAACTGTGTACCAATAGTGTGAAGGTATTGATTAGTGAAATTGTTTTGTTCGATTATTTTCCGAACATCGGGGTCAGAGGTATTATTGATCTTAAGGGGAGAGGCAATAATTTCGGTTCCCATGTGATCTAGGATGACCGACTCCAAGGGAGGATGAGTAGAAGAAACTGTTGTTTTATCAGATTTAGTCCAATTAATTTTTGTTAATACGTTAACCTTCTTATGATAATTTTCTAAATAATCAAAGAAATAGACTTCTAACTTGTGTTCAAGCATGAATTTTTGCCATTTGTGAAGAATTTTATTTTTTTCTTTATCAATGTAATTATTATTAAAGGTTTTTCTTTTTTCTTTGTCATGTTTTGAGTCATATTCTTTTTGTAATTTGGAAGATTATATGAAAAAAGCTTACTTATAGTTGTTAACTGGGGATTAATGGGATTGAGACGTGCCTCAAAATCTGTGGGAGTAGGTGAACTTGGGGAGGAATTTAATTCCCTATTATCCTATATATAACAAGGATGATTAACTTGATCTTCTGTCTTTAAACCTTCTAGTTTGATATCTTTTAATTTTGAATGTGGATTAGAATTTTTCCTAGGTAGGGGAGGAATTTCAGCCTCTTTTCCTAATAAACTACTATCTGATCTATGAAAAGAAGTAGAGGGTCTAGATCTAGTCAGAAAACGCTGTGCATCAAAGATTATTCTGACCGTTCCATCAAGGAATTCCTGGACTCTATCAAGGTTACTTATGTCATTATCAATTTTTGCTGGATGATTCTCATTTTGGAGAATCCATTCGTTGGGTAACGAAATGTCTTTCCAGGCAATTGTTTTTTTTTATCTGAATATTAGCATCAGAAGTACTGCTTTGGATTAATAAAGTGTGACCTTTCATATCCTTGTGAATTGCTTTAATATTTAAATTTGTTTTGATTGTTTTGTAATAAATTATGTAAATCAAACCTAAGGGTTGAGATCCAGGAAGCATAGTGTCACGCCCCGCCTATAGAGGTTGTGCCAAACAGGCGACACGCAGACGCTGAGGAGGACGCATGGCATGGGAGTTTCTAGAGTCTTCCGGAGTATTCTAGAGTTGTGTGGAAGATTCTAGATATGTGTAGAATTGTGTGGAAGGTTCTAGAGTTCTCCAGAGTTGTGTGGAGTAGTATGGAGAGTTCTAGAATGTTGTAGATATTTATGGATAAGTATGGAAGTGTGAAGAAGGTGGGAGAAGATTCTAGAAAATCGATCTCCACCATCGGTTAAAATGCATCCTAGCCGTCCATTAGGGATGGGGATGCCTATAAATAGAGGTAGGAGTTCATTTTGTAGACAAGTCCTAGAGTGAGTCTTGAGAGCCTTGTAAAGAGCTTGAGTGCTAGCCTTGTACAAAGCATTCTTTGAAGTAATAGAAGTGTTCTTTCCTTGCCAACTTAAGTGCCTTAGTGTGTGTGAGTGTGCAAGCCAAGTGAGGAGAGGGCGAGGGCAACTACAACACTAGTAAGCGCATAAGGGGAGTGTGTTGGCTAAGGTGTGCACGGAAGTTAGGCTGACCAAGTACTTGCGAGAGTGGAAGCAACGTCTTGGTGCCGCACGGGAGCAGCTAGAGTGGTGCTGAAACTCTAAGCCCGTGACAATAGGGTAACCTGATATTTTAATATTGAGAGTAAGGGCTTTCAATAGGTGGGGATCACTTAGACTAAAAGTGAAATCTGGGTAACAATTAAAATGAACTGGTCCATTACAAAGACTTTTTTCCATTACTCCTAAGAGGCTGAGGTTATAATCAATGAACCTAGCGTCTCTCAGGGCCAATAGAACAGAGGCATTAATTCCTCTGGTTGTGAATGGGTTAACTGCTACTTGAACTAGTCCTATATGAATAAAATTGTATCCTCTTTCTCTATGTTTTTTGATTGCTTCAACGGTGAGTAACTGGCATTTTTCATGTTCTTTAGACATATATTTGTTCTACTGTTTTGACTGCGTAATCACTAATAAAGGTTGACTTAAGGAAACTAATTTCATAGATTTCTTTAGTTGGGACTCGTGGGATATTCCAATCCCTAAAATCCAGGTTACTAGCTTCTATACGATATTCTTCTTCATTAACTATAATTGGAGGAATAGGAGGTAAACTGGATCGAGAACTCACCGATGAGGTGGATCTGAATAAGCTATTCATGATTACTTAACACAGATTAATCCTGTTTGGTCTACTGATGAAACAGACTGCTTTCATGATTCTGTCAATCTAGTATCTAGATCTTATCCAAGCGTTCATCTACTCATGCCACACCGCTCAGGCCCTTCACCGGGACTTACTATTTGGTTCCTAGGACTTATTGTTTGGATCTAGACTCACAGGAAGGAAATAGATATGACAGATCAAAATCAAGAAATAGAATGCTTCAAGTAAGACTTATGTAGAGTTAGTAAGATAAGAATCATAAACAGATTAAGAGATCAATGACAACATGGCTCTGATGTTTTAAAACACACATTGTTTTGACAAATATGAGCCTTAGACAACTTACATTTTATATGGCTGAACTTAATTGTTCAGTGGTTTTTTCATAATACTTAGTTGGTATAAGACCTTCTTGAATGCAATTAAAATCAACTCATGTGTCAATCAAAGCAATGACTTCAAGTTTGAAATCTTTGTTGATGATAAGAGTAACCTTAGCATACCATTTTTGAAATGATATTTTATTCAAGGTCTGAAGGTGATGTGAAGGATTTAAGCGGGTAGATCCTTCTTCATCAGATGATGAATCTCTCTCTTTGAAGGAGAAAGCAGGATTTGTGTTAAGTTTTTGTATGTCATTGGTTAGAACTTGGTTTTCCAACTTAAGATTTTTAATATCAGTTTTTATTATATTAATTTCGGTTTGTAAGTCTTGGATGGTGACTTCTCTGGGTTGATTATTAAATCTTTCAAGGGTTTTATATAAACTAAAATTTGGCTTAGTAACTTTTGGAGCTTCAGCTTCTTTGTTTCCTATAATATCTTAAGTTTTTTTAAGATAGGAGGATTTTAATTCAGGGTCTTCTACTTTACACGGATACTGTAGATGAATAGTACTTTGTCGAAGAACGGTAAAAATAGTGTTTCTGCCGACGTAGCAAATAGTAACTTTTACTTACGGTAACAAATTAAACTTAAAATGGATCTTGACTATCTTGGAACAAGGGATTAGAGTATGGATCCCTTGGTATTATACCTAAGGATTAAACTATAATCTATAAATTTATAGATTCTGTATCTACATGGTCTAATTTCATTGCCTTAGTTACAAATGCTATGAACTAATTCTGTTTTTATCTTCATTTTAAAACATGCAATATAGACAGATAGGCTCAATTTTTTAAAAACAATTTTCAAAAATCTGTTTTCAGGAAAAAAAAAAAAAAAAAAAAACTGTTTTAATCCAGTTCTCTGAAATTGGACTTTTTTTTTTAACTGTTGAAAACAATTTTCAAAAACTGTCAATCAAGTGAATTTTTTGTTCAGTTCTCTGATTGAAAAAAAAAAAACTGTTATGAAAAGTAAACCAAACATGCCCAAAAACAGTTTTCTTTTCTTTTTTTTATACCCATTCTGATTCAAGTAAATAGAGATGAGTATAAACCATTCAAACAGAAAACTCACAAATATGGAAGACTTTTGTGTTCGATGTTCCAAAAAAAATTAAAGAAAAATTAGGGTTTCGCAAAGAAAATCAATTAAGTTTAACCGAACTACAAAATCGAAAAATATTTGATTATACACATGTTGAAATCGAACAAAAACAGAACACATAGAACATAAATAGGCAAACCTGGTTTGTAGGAGTTTTTCAGAACTTCAGATCTTCAGAGAGCTTCAGATCGGTCGTCGTTTTCAAGATAAAGAGCTGCGCGTAGAAACCCTATTTTGTTCCAACTTTACCCTTTTATCCCGGCTCGTGTCTTGTTCCAACTTTTGACAACTTGAAGCCTCCGCTACAGTAGTCAGAACAACATAACACGTCAATAGTGTTTCACATTTTGGCCCAAATTTTGGTTTTGTTTTGGTACTGTTGGCTATAAAACAAGTCCAGTAAACATGAAGTGATCCAAAAAAAAATTGCTACTGTAGCAGGGTTGGAACAAAACAACATAATATGGAACATATATCAAACAGCCCACAAGTGACACAATCCTTTTCGCTCTCACGCTATAAGCGCGTGCGGAGTGTTTTCGCACCCGCTCTTACTCAAATTCTCAATATTTAAAAACTGAACCAAGTAAAGTTTTTGTACATTTTTTATTTTCAGGGACAGAAAATAAAAAAAAAATTATTTTTAAAATTACAAACCAAACAAATCCTTTAACTTTATATTTTCTGTAACTTTGGTGATTTTTGTGGATTGGTGACTTTAGGAGGTAGCAATGTAGTGAATAAAAGTGCTCGCATACTATATTTAGCTTTTTAAAGTCATTTTTTAAAACATCATCCCATGTTATTTTTTATTGTTATCTCTGTCTCTTACCTACAACACTAGTTGTCTCCCGTGTAAGCATTTAAACTTATATAAATATAATTGTTTTTAGATTTTTATGCTTATTGATTTTTTTGAGTTGCAAAAGAAGTCAAATTTATTCTTTAAAAAAGAACAGAACACGCTAGAATTGCTCTCTTCCAATATAAGAATATTGAGTCTGTTAAATCAAAGCAATTGGGAATTTATTGCTTATTTGTGATAGATTGTTGTTGTTCTCTTCAATTTCAGTGAGATAAAGGGTATAAGCATTCCAAATTTTACTTTAGAGGTTGTGCTCAGCCAACCCTAGACAACAATTGCATTGCTTTCAAATCAAATTTGGTCGGAAATATTTTGTATATGGGATAATCTTGATTGAAACTATGTGGTGTTTGGCATTCTCGTAGATGGTGTGTACTGAGAGAGAGTATTCAAAATGCTTTCAAAGAACTAAACCAAACGAGTCCTAAAATGTTTTCACAAGCTATGTTTAAATTTGGATGCTCCTACTTGTTTATAGGGAATAAAATAGATAAATGTTTTCACAAGCTATATTTCCGTGATTTCAAAAATGACTTAAAAAAGCTAAATATAGCTAGTGAAATGGTATGTAATAGAAAAGATTGAAAAGAAAAAAAATTCATATTGCCGAACCCATTCATATCAGATCAAGAATGGTGATGATTAGAAAGACCAAGTGTAGAAATAATTCAAATTCCAGGCAGTAAAATAAAGAAAGCAAATACCTAGAAATTGAGTATATATCTTCCTCACCAAGACGTACATGCTAAATACCTAGAAAGTAAGTTGTTACCACATCACTTGAATATCTGCAAACCTTTTTCATTCATTCATTCAATAGTCCTTGGCTAATAATAGATCATTCATTCACCACCCACCTGTTCAAAGTATAAGAATATTGATTTCACCTACCAAACGTATATAGTGTTTTCATGTTTCAAATTATTCGAATTGCCCATTCTACTGTAATACAGACACACTGGGCATTGCCCACATTACAAAAAACAATGGGCTCACTGAACTTCCCCACTATACATTCAAATACTTCAACTGTCCGCCAAAATTTCTGTCCAAAATAATACCGTCCATCAGTCCACAATACAATTAAAATGAATTAAAAAATATTAAACAATGTAATTGTAACAAAAATATACAAAAAAATACATTTGAAAATGCTAGCATGCAATTGGATTAGACATGTAAAAACACGTCGTCCTAAAACAGCACTTCCTTCCTATGGGGGAGGTGTTGGCTAAAAATATGGTCAAGTGAAGATGGAACATCAAATCTGATTTAGTTGTGTTATCTTATGGTTAAAAGGTTAAAACACATGCTCATATAGGGATTAAAGCAAAAGAGTTATGTCACATAGACAGAAAGTTTAAGTCGACTAAACCATATGAATGCGATTTATTGGTAAACTGTATTACAAGTAGGATCCACTTAGAATTTTAAATGCATTAGAAGATTTTTTAAATTATAAGCAGTTCTTTAGAATTAGTTGACTAACTAATTGGGCTTATTCAGTTGACAGGTTAGCATTTTTTTGAGCAAAAGACCATTTTAGTCCAAACTTACAGTTTTGGAAGATCTGTTGATTATTACAGTGGGCATAGTAGAATGTTCAAGGCTATTGGGGTGGTTCATAATTGCAGAACCATAAAACAATCTCAAATACTTAAAATGTTGGACTTCTGCATTCAAATGTCATGCGGACTTAAATTTGTGAATGGGAACATTCGAAACTAAAGGGACGTCTATTTACAGCATAAATTTGCATTTACTAATCACCCAAAACATATGACTTGTGGCATGAACTTCTTGGTGTCGCACAGAATATTAGTTGGGAATTATCTATAAACAAAAGATTAAAAATTAGTTTGAAAATTAAACTAGTAGCAGATGAGTTATGGTCACATCGATGTTTGAGTAAACAGGCTTATTGGTAACAATCTAGAAGGATATGCTGATACAGAAGACAAGAAGTGGATGGAGCAGAAAAATGTTCTGGATAGAGAGTTAACTTGCAAAACCTAAATTGTATGCAACAATTGCATTATTTGATACCCAATTTCACTTGAGAATTGAAAACCCCTAATTTAAGTATCCCTAAGTTCACGACTTACAGCAAAAGCCCAGAAGTTGTCAAACCCTAACTTATGAAAACCAAGTTCAATCTTTCAAAACGTTAAACAAGTAGCAAAATCCCTATATGCTTGAACCTTACGATCTATGAAAAACCTAACATTTTGTGATGTTGTGAGCCGGTGAACGGGCTGTGTGGGCCCAAGCCAGTAAATTTTTTTATTTTTTTATTTTTTGACCCATTATCGTGGACCCTATTTAGTACTCTCTTATAGTCCGGTATATAAGAGTGGTTAGGGTTTGGAGTGGGATAACAAGAGAACAGGAAAGAGAGAGAGAGAGATAGGATTTGGGGGCAGAAATTTGTATTGCATGGTGAACTTTCACTGTGTGGACATAAGCTTTGTTGAACCACATAAATCAATGTGTTCTTTGTATGTGGCATGTTTACTTTTCTGCTTTTTTTTTTGATATGTTCTTGGTTCCCAATGTTTGACGTAACAAATTAGTATCAGAGCTTTCGGTTCAAAGCTATGATAAAGGTCAAAGTTTAACGGCAGAAACAATTTCAACCTGTGGTGGGTTAGAATGCAGGCATTGTTGGATCAACATGGGTTATCCTGAAGGAGAGGATGCACTACCAGAAAAGATTAAGGACAAGGATGAGATTATGGAGAAAGCACACAAGAGGGATATGTTGTGCTTGAGTAATGAAGTTTTGCAAGAAGTTTCGGAAGGGACTACGCTGGATGGGTCGTGGAACAAGTTCGACGAAATCTCTTGCGCACCGCTTATCTAAAGAAGCGGTTGTTTACTCTTGAGATGCACGAAGGTTCGTCTCTGAAATACTATCTTGACGAGGTGACAATATTATATAAGGATCAAGCTATTATTTTGTTGTGTTCTCTACCACCCTTGTATGAGAACTTTGTTGATACGATAATATATTGCAGAACTGCGTTATCTATGGAAGACGTGAAGGCAACTCTGAATTCCAAGGAGTTGCAGAGGAGGGCGTTTAAGGGAAATACAAAAAGTTAAGCAGAGGGCTTGGTTATTAGAGGGAGAACAAATCAGAAGGGGGTCTAGGAGCTCGTTTTAAGTCTAAGAACAAAACAAAGGTGTTGAGATGCTACACCTGTCATAAGGAAAAGGGAAAGACTGCTAGGAGTGTAAGAAGGAAAAGGGAAAATCCTCTGAAGCCAGTGACGTGTCTGTTGCAAAAGGGAAATGATTTAGATGGTGAAAATGTTTTCACAATTTCTGCCAGTCGGTCTGGCGATGAGTGGATTCTTGATTCAGGTTGCTCGTATCACATTTGTCCAAACAGGTACTGATTTACCTCTTATCGATCCATTGATGGAGGGAAAGTTTTGATGGGGAATAATGTGCCATGCAAAGTTGTAATTATTAGTACAATTCGAATCAAGATGTATGACAGCATATTGAGGACAATGACTAACTTTGTACATTGGATTCCATCGGGTCTTACAAGGCTAGACGTGGAGTCATTCGGGTGTCAAAGGGTGCTCTTGTGGTGATGAAGAGACTAAAGAAGCATGATTTATACGTGCTGCAGGGTAGTACAATCATGGGTTCAGCTGTAGTATCGTTCTTAGATCCGGTTTCAGATACTAGCAGATTATGGCATATGCTGCTTGGGCACATAAGTGAGAGGGGGATGGGTGTTCTAATTAAGCAGGGTTTACTTGGTGGTCAGAAAACTGAAAAGTTGAATTTCTGTGAGCATTGTGTTTTCAGGAAAAAATGCATACTGAAGTTCATTACGAGAATCCAAAAGACCAAAGACACATCGGATTATATCCATTTTGATCTTTGGGGTCACTCTCGAGTTGCTTCACATGGTGGTAATAGTTATATGATGACACTAGATTATATCCATTTTGAATTTTTGTTCTTTGGGGTCCTCTCGATTTGCTTCACATGGTGGTAGTGGTTATCCGATGACAGTGATTGGTGACTTTTCTCGAAAAGTTTGGGTTTATATTCTGAAACACAACAATGAGGCCTTTGTCACATTAAAGAAGTGGAAAACCTTGGTTGAGAAGCAGACTGGAAAGCATGTCAAGCATTTGAGGACATACGGCAACTTGGAAATATGTGATGAAAAATTTAATGAGTTGTGGAAGGATCACGAGATTGAGACACTGCACAGTGAGGAATACTCCATAACAAAATGGAGTTGCAGAACAAATGAACAAAACATTGTTGGAGAGACCACCGTGTATGTTGTCCAATGTTGCGTTAGACAAAGTGTTGTGGAATGAAGCACAACTTGGTACTTGGTGAACCAGTCTCCATCGACAATAAGACTCCGGAGGAGGTATGGTTTGGTTCTTCTGCCAGTTACAGTAATCTTGGAATATTTGGATGTCGTGTGTATGCTCGTGTCAATGAGGGAAAACTTGAAACAAGGGTTAAGAAATGCATATTTCTTGGTTATTAGCCCGGGGTCAAAGGATATAAGAGCGTTTAGGGTTTGGAGTGAAATAAAGAGATTACACTGAAAATCGCAAGAAAGGGGGAGTGAATGAGAGAGAGAGAGAAGAAAGCTAGGTTTGGGGGTTGAAACTTGTAATCTCCTAATTTTCGCATAGTGAAATTTTTTTGTCACATCTTTATCGTGGATGTAGGCTTGGCCGAACCACATAAATCATTGTGTTCTTTGTGTATGTCGTGTTTACAGTACTCCACATCATCTTGAACCTTGACATATATGAAGATGCAGGGGCTTACCTGCTTGCTGATGTTTTCACCTTCATGCTCAATTGCGTGATAACTTCACAGTGAGGCTCATGATGAGACCTTCAACGATGTATTCAACGATCTCACACTTTTTAAAAAATCAGTGTTAAAAGGGAACGATGTATTCAACGATCTCTAGCGATCTCTCTCTTTTTCAGAAATTGGTGTTAAGAGGGAACAATGTATTCAACAATCTCTAGTTCACATGTCTGGTATCAGGTAAAAGGGATAGAGAAACAATTAGTGATCGTGGGGTCATGTTGGAAGATGGAGAGAGAGAGAGAGAGAGAGAGAGAGAGAGAGAGACGAGGGAGTAAACTGATGGTCTAATGCAATCTTAGTTATAAGGGTATAAAGATAATTTGTGTTTATGTTGATGACATCAGCAAATGCATCAGCTTTTTAGAATTTTTTTTTTGGGCAAATGGTACCTTCACATCTTCTGTTAAATGAATTAATGGTGTCAACTCTGATAGGGGGTGTCATAGTTATTTTGCCAATAGCTTCATCCATGGGTAATTTGGACAAAACTCAGGGGAGGTCAGAGTAATTCACCCGTTAAATTAATAGCCATGAAAACACCAAATCAAACTGTATAATCACACTACTATAGCACCTAAAATTTTGAAATGAAACATGATCAATTCAAGTTTCAACACTTGCAGACACACAAAAACAGAAAAAAAAATTAAAACTTAAACATGATTCTTCAAGTAATTAAGAAAACTACTTAAAGGAATAGCAAGAAATCACAGTGGTCGCCAAAAGTAAAAGTGCATACATATATATACAAAACCAAGATTCATACAAAGAAAAATTAAGCTAATGTTTTTTTTTTTTTTTTTTTTTTTTCGGTTTACAATAAGGAAAAATTAAGATAAGAGTTGAATCTACTAAGGATGATATTACCTGAATTTCAGCTCCCCAATGCATGATTGGGATGCAAGTTAAGGTAGTAAATTCATATGAAGCACCTGTAAACCATGAAAACAGATACGGATTTCAGGAAAACCTCAATAGAAGCATTCAAAATAAGCAGGTCTTAACATGACAAGTTTAAACAAGTACAAGCACATAATCCAAAAACGATGTGTTTTACATTTTTTCATAGATTTAAATAATAATAATAAAAAAATTGTATTTAAAAATGTGAAGCCTGCAAGCTGGCTGTTGCAGCAAAGATACTTTATAAATCAACCAATCGAACTTCTTTAGTTTCTACCTTCTAGCAGGCATATTTAATGGGTGTTTACTACACAAGCTATTTATATTAGGGGTCAAGTTTATCCAAGGGAGTGCTCAACAAAATCAAACGCATGGAAGCAATGGAGAAGCAACATATCAGTGAAAGCTCAAAAAATGTCAGGAACAAATACATAAAGGATGTTTAGAATCCTTAATTATGTTGCTGGAATTCGCTGCAGTCATTTTGCTGTGGTCTGGTTTTTCAGAATTTCTTTCTCGAGGATGGCCTTTGCTTTTATTTCATTTTAGGAAGGCTTTGGTTTTCTTTCTGGTTTTCCTAGTTACGATTTGGTTTTTATTTTTGCTGTCGATGGACTTGTTGTCCATTCTTCTGTTTCTCTCGGAGGTTTATCCTCCCTTTTTGTAATTGTACTATTTGTACTTCTATTTATAAATTTAAAAAAAAATATCCCATTCAGGAAAAAAAAAGAATCCTTAATTATTGCTCAATTTCCATAGTGTATAGTAAACGTTTTGCATTGACATTAATAGGGTCTGGAAATGTTAAGAAACTTAAAATGTTATCTGTCATCCAATCAGGCAATAGTACATGTATGTTCATCAGAGAGTGTACATCAAGTGGTAGTACTCGTATTGAAGGCTCCAAGAACTTCTAATTAAATTAACTTGCTAACGTGCATATAATGTCCATGTCAACTCTTGCTAAGTCTTCTCAATTGAAAGAGTATAACAAACGAATTCATTTGCTCAAAAAGTCATAATCATCTTGATGCATCTGCGTATTGATAAGAATATATACTTCATTGCCTAAGATTAAGGAAAAGAAGGGAGGGGAGGGAAACAATCAAAGAAGTACAATGTCAGCATCTACATATAATAACATGGTCAAAGAACGAGAAAAGTTGCCTAATAACCTGATCAATGTCACCATCTACATAAAATAGCTGAGTAATTATTTATTTATTTTATATATATCTCGACTCACCATGATCTAGGAGTGCTAGAAAACAGACCTGTCAAACCAAATAAAAAGAATATATGTAGAAAATAATATATGTGCCATAGCCAAGGTTAATGCATCTAAAGATCACAAAGCACACTCAAAGACAATGTTATTATCATGGGATCAATCTTTTTCAATAATCTTGGATGATTCTTTTCTTAGTTAACTCATAAAGTTGAGACAAATATAACAGTGTAGTCCTACACACTACAGCGGCACACAAAACTCAACTAACCCCAAGAAAAGGTCAAAAATAAATAGCTATAAGAGATTTAGTACAAAAATCAACATAATACAGTTGGGAAAAAAAATTCCAGATAAACATTCTAGTCTTAGAAAAAAAGTCCATATGCATTAACAAAATAAACACATGTACATTTAGTTATTTTCTAATTCCAAATGCTTCAAACAACCTCTATAATTAAAGCAAACACAATCAACGGAAACATTTAAATATAAGCATAACATCAAAATTAGTTAACCCAATTTGAACCTACTATATACCAAGAGCATAACATCAAAATTGTGATAACATTTATTTATTTAAGAAAACAACAAAGAATTGTAGACAAACAAAACTTTTTAAAATCTGGAACACAGAGGTCACAGTAGCAGCATTAATGGGAAGAACTAACAGAACATCAGCCAATCTGGAAGATTTCAAATCTATGGTTTAATTGGACATGAATAACAATTTCACTCTCCTAAGTTTTTCTATATATATATATATTTATATTTATATATCTCATAGGTTTACCTTACTAAACTTTCAATGATTTAACGAAATCATACAGATCCATATCAATTACCATACAAAATTTGGTGGGAGATTTTCCACCAATAAAAAAAGAAATAAATTTTTTTTCAAAGAGAAGTAGGTATTCCAAACAAACTAATCTCATTTCTCAGATTACACACCATAAATTAAAATCATTTTTGTGTAGTCTAAATCACATATATTCGAGCCCCTCCTAGATTGGAGAGAGAAGGGGACTCATCGTAAAAAAGAGATGGACTATAGCTTTAAAAAGATGCAAACCAACCAGAAATTGCCATATAAGAAGAGACCACTAACGAAAAAACAGGAATTCATCTTACAGATGAGCTTAATATCCAATCTAGCACCACAATAACATTACCAAGTAAAAATTGGATATTGATGGCATACAACATGTATGCCTCAAATTTCAATTCACTGGTGAACCTGTCTATGAATAATTGAACGTGTCTATGTCTCAAATTTCAATTCACTACCTGACAAATCTCTGCTTATCTTGGAGGTGAAGGAACATGAGACTTCGCTATTCCCACCCATGCGGCAATTCCAACAGCAAGTATTATCCAACCAATTAGGTCATACTTTAGATCTCTACTCTTACTCTTCTTCCCCTTCTGAAACAAACATAATCAATTTGACAGAATCAATCAAACAAATCATGCTATCACTCCATCATCAATTTAATAAAAACAACAAGAATCGCATGATCTGAGTAGACTCAAAATTGATGATCAGAGAGAATCACACTACAAAGAAATTAAAACAATGAAATTGATACCAAGACTAAGTCGACTGACCATCAAAAAAATGGAAAATCAGATTGATATTCACATAATGAACCACTGATATCTCAAACAATGAAAGGCCATCACCTGATTTTGTTTGAGATTCGTGAAATTTCACCTGTGAAAGAACGGCTGCTAGGGTTTCGAATCGATAATATGCTTGATCGATTGACTGCTAGGGTTTTGCTTGCTCACGATCGACTACAAGGGAATGTGCTCGTGAGGAAGTCGTGAGCGAATGGAATAAAACATGACTTCCTCCGTGAATGGAATAAAACGTGAGTTTAACTGTCAGGAGCCATTTCCTCTCTTCATTTATTATAATTAGGAAATACACCATGAATTCAATGCCATGAAAAAGAGAAAAAATGTGGTAAACACATTTATTTGATACTTATTTCTTAGTCTACTGCAATATAAAGTTTGGCTAGGTAGCGAAATGATTTTTTACAACTTTTCATACCTGAATGTGGCAAAAAACATGTTGTAAATTCTCATAATCGACGTAGTCGTAGTCGTAGTGTTGTGGATTTTCGTCGTAGTTGTAGTATTGTGAATTTTCGTCGTAGTTGTAGTGCTGTGGTTCTTGCTGAAATAGATCGTGCTCGACCAGGAGAAAATTGTCGAAGAGCTTCCTAGTATTTTTGTCCTTGAGAATTCCATAAGATGTATTGAGCTGTTGGAAGTTGGCGTGAGCATCAGGGTCATCCCGCCTCTTATCTGGATGCAATTCCAATGCCTTCAATCGATATGCTTTTTTAATCTCTTCCTCTGAAAGCATAGCTCCTTCTTCACCAGATGGCAAACCCAAAACACGGTAGTGGTCAACCTTATCCATAGCTTCCATAGCCAAATACAATACTGCAATACAAGAAATCAAGTCATTAAGAATTATTCAACATTCTTCTATCAATCAAACAGATGAACAGAAAGTTAAGTTTATCTTAAAAAGTTCTAAAACCATGCTGACAGTAAGTTCAAAATATGCAATATAGTTGCAACTAGGAATTTGTGTCTGTTTTTAGATTCGAGAATTAATTCCAAATACTAAGATCCTAAATACCTAGAAATAAAATTCATGGCTTCTAAAATCCTCTATGTTGATAATAAAGTATTTATTCGAAGATATTGAAATCCACTATTTGGATATAATATATAGAAAGATTTGAAATCCATCCATCATAACCCAATAAATTTGCAGCCATTCATTCTAGATCATTACCACCTTAATTAATGAGCTACAATACAAATTATATCCCTTTTAGGTCAATGGAAATAAACATTCACAATACTTACCACAATTTCCCACCAGACATATAATTTTAAGTCAACTTTAATCTGAAAAGAGAAGATTCGACTTCTTGCCATCACTCCAGGATTACCCAAATGGAACACAAATGTTAGAGATGTAAATCACATAACAATACTGGTTTTCCATTTAATCTTGCATTTACTGGCAATCTTGAGATGTCCAAGGGAAATTAGACATAGGCCTTTTGTTTTATTTTTATTTTTGGGTAAAAGGTAAGTAGTTTATTGATGAATAAAACTGTACAAACAAGCCAAGATGCCTACAAGAACAAAGCTTACCAAATTGACATTGGCATGTAAGCCAAGCTAGCAGCTGCCACAAAACAAAAAATACAAACAATGAACGAGTGACAAGCCACTGGCCAGTACAAACAATGACAAGCACAAAACAAGCAAGAAGAAAAAAATTCCAGCAACATGACCAGGATTAGGCTGAATCAGCACCACCAGTATAGAACCCATCTCATACCAGTACCCATTTCACTTGGCCCAGAATGCTAAGACTTCGGATGTCCCAATCCTTCTCAATTCTTTCCAATAATTCAGTGTCACTGATCCTAATAGAAGCCAACCTGCTTCTAATTAATTCTGTCCTTAATCTGCCTGACAATAATTTGAGGTGTAGAAGCTTTACTCGTAAAAGCTCTTGCATTTCTATATATTTCAAGCCAAATGAAATAGAAACAAGCAATAAATTCCGGAAGACTAAGAAAAAACAAAACAAAAGCACATAGAATCAAGGGATTTTGATTTTTTGAGAGCTCTCCAGTTCACTGCACACCAATTCACAAGGTCAATCCAGGCATTGGCTAATACATGAAATCCAGCATTTCAATATGTTGGTAACAAGTCTACCGAAAAGTTTAGCAAATAAGCAAATGACTAAAAGTTTCTATTCATTTCTCGAGCTCTAGATTCAGAAATATGAAAAGAATGGTTAAATTAGATTATAAATAACTTTTAATTTGAAAATTACTATATATATTACCAATATTATAATCTAATTGGCGAGAAAAAATAAAGATTTGGGTGTATGATTTAGGCAAATCAAGGAAAACAATCAAGCGAAGAACAATTTATTTCGGGTCAAGTGCAGAAAACACCCCTAAAGTATGATTAGGGGGTGCATATCACACCCTCACGTACAAAAAACACCCCTAAAGTTTCAATTTAGTGCAAAAAGGTCCCTCTTACAAATTTAAACCATAAGTTGACTAAATTACCCTTATTGAACCATTTTATAAAATATATAAAAAAAAATAATTTTGTAAAATGACCGAAAAGGACACCATTGGAGGACGACCCTCACGTGCAAAAAACGCCCCTAAAGTTTCAATTTGGTGCAAATAGGTCCCTCTGACAAATTTAAACCATAAGTTGACTAAATTACCCTTACTAAGTCATTTTATAAAATATATAAAAATAAATAATTCTGTCAAATGACCGAAAATAACACTATTGGAGGACGCGGGCAATGGACAAGTAAAGATAAAAATAAAATAAAAGTATAAAAGAAAAATAAAGATAAAAATAGAAAATAAAAACAGAAAATAAAGTGCAAACTAAAGAAAACAAATTTACTCCAAACTCCGAAAACCAAGTGCACACAGATATTGGGGTTTTTTCCCTTCTTTTTTTTTTTTTTTTTTTTTTTTTTTTTTTTTTTTTGTTTAATAGTGTTGGTATGAAAAAATAATAATAATAAAGAAAAAAAAAAAAATTACTAGAAAACAGTAAACTAAAATCTCAAAAAATTTAAATCCTTATTTTACAAATTCTCAAAATTTTTTAAAAAAATGTTTAGAGATATATATCTCTAAACATTTTTTTGAAAATGTCAAAAGATTTCTGAATGTGGGATATTTTTGCACAATGTCAAAAGATTAGGTATGTTTTTTGCACACCTATAAATAGGGGTATAAGTGCTAGCCGAATTATAGGGGTAAAAGTGCTAGCCGAATTATACTTTAGGGTATTTTCTGCGCTTGTAGTTTTCTAGATAAATTTTAATGGGCAGACATACATGTGAAATCTTTGACATTCAAGCAATTTAATGGATGTCTCTTCGACTCATTGGTTCTAAGAAGCAAGCCAAACGTAACTTTTGGGCAGAGAATTTTCTTTAAACCTTGAGAGTAAAGAAGCAAGGGCGAACAAATATTTATTTAGAAATGAAGAAAATTAACATATAACTATACATACATACATAATTACACACACACACACACACATATATATATGTACAATTCAATACAATTAAAGAAACTTATATACACGCACACATGAAAAATACAGCAAGTGTTCCTGATCAAAATAAAGAATATACTAACCTTCAATGAAAAAGCTATATACGAATCCTGAAAATTCTGATCGAAGCAAAAATAGTCTCTTGATAGGGTTTATTCTTCAACAATAAACGAAAGTAGTGTTGAGGCAGGGTTAGGGTTGGAGCGAAGGAGGGAGAGGGAGAGGGAGAGGGAGAGTTACTTTTCCTCACACCATCAAGCAGTCACTGCCGATCAGTCGTAGTCTTCACCGTCTTCATTTTCAGAAACCCTCGCTGTCGTTGGCGTCAAGAAAACTCTGGTGTGCAAATTGGGCTGGCCAACCCGATCTTAAACAGAGTCCAGCCCGATTTTTCACGGGTTTGGACAACAAATCTTAACCCAAACTTAATTAAGGTTGAGTTGGATTAAGGTGCCAGAAGCCAAGCCCAACCCAAATCCAAATTTTAATATTATTTGTACACATGTTTTTATTTTAAATAATTGTATATTATATTTAGATAATGATTATTATTCTCTTTTCAACTTCATTTGTTTTAATGTCAATTTATTGTATATTAAGTTAATTTCTTAAGATTTTGTTTGTAATTTTTTTATTTTTATAAATTTGCATTAAGTTTCTTTTTCTTTTGTTTTTTTTTTTTTCCATTTTTTTTTTTTTTTTTTTTTGGTGTGGTTTTGAGCAATCTAATATGAAACTAAATCATTTTAAATTGTGAAAATTATTTATATTGATAAGCTGAATTAAACCCAACTTTTTAGTTTTACAAATTCAAAGATGAGTTGGACTTGGATTGAATAGTTAAGGTTGGAGGTCGGATTAAGATTGAACATTTTAAATATTAGGTCGGCTTGAGTTATACTTCCAATCTACCCTAGTTGCAATCCTATTACAAATTGCTAAAGAATGATCAACGGGCCAATGACCTAGCGATATCAGTCTCTTACTTCAGAAAAGACAAGTGTGTGCAACGAGGTAAAAAAAAAAAAAATTTGCTAAAGAATAATAGGTGTTGGTTGGATATTTAATTCCAGATCTGGATCCACCTGTATCTATATATGAGTCCAAACCCAACCCAAGTCAAGTCTAAACAGTCCACCCCTTTTTGGATATAAGTGCAGTACCAGCCCAATTTCAGAATCCAAGCCCAGCTCCAACACCTAAAGCTTAACAATATTACTCACTCCATTCAATCCCACCCATAGTTTTGGCGCGAAAAATAAAGTGACAACCACTTGGAGTCACTTCTATCAGATCTTATTATTATTATTATTATTATTATTATTTATTTAAGGTCATAATCTTTGTTAACTCTGGCCTTCTCTTTTTTTCTAGCATTAGCCTAATTAATCTGTAGATATCTCACAATAATCGGATTATTCGTTCATATAATTCATTACCCTTTTATGATTCATGTTATCCTGGTGGTTTGAAAAAAGATTGTAGCCCGATTCCTTGATTACGTGGAAATATCGAGTCCAATTAACCGAAATAGCTAAAACAAATTTCACAATTTGTAGTAGCGCTCGGGTACAATTTGTTGAGCTATGAAAATGAATTGATTTAAAATCTGTTCAAAAGAATATTGTCGCCCAAACCACACATTTTCATAGCACAATCATGATTTGAACATTGACAAATATTTCTTTACTCGAGTTCATTTCTTTTGGATTGAAAAAATTCGTGACGGGTCGTGATTTGCATGTTTCTCTATCCAATGCCTAGTTCAAGAATGTTTACAGATTAAACGCTTCAGAACACTTTGGAAGCCGCAGTATCGTTCATAGTCACAATATCTGTCGCGGTGTTACGAATTCGGACAAAATCAGTGTAAACTGATTGATACGGATCGCATATCGGACTTAAAAAAGAATTACGTATCGGACGATACAACGAATCATGTTTGGAACCTAAATTTCACATCACGATCATCCTCGCCCTTATTCCAAGCAAATGGGACTGGCTGCAACCTAAATTTCACACGAAACGAATTTTAATAGGAATAGACTATACATAATATCAGTTGAGGGTTGTAGCAACTACATCCGAATTCTCTTATAGAAAGTGATGTTGTATAGTCTTCTACAGAATAATGTTGCTTACAAAAAATAATGTTGTATAGTCTTCTACAGAATAATGTCGAGTCCAAAATGTGGTGTTTTATGGTCTTCTACATAATAATGTTGCTTCCAATAAGAAGAAAAAAAACCTGGTCGAAAGCAATAACATTACAATTTTAAGTACCGACAAAAGAAGTTCTCTCCCACGGAAGGCAACGGATCTAAATCCTGACATTGAAGTAATCTGAGTCGAAATGGTAAGGCAACGGATCTAAATCCTGACATTGAAGTAATCTGAGTCGAAATGGTGCAATCTTACGTAACCATCTTCACCTCCGCTTGAGAAACTATACAAGAAGAAATACAAAGGAAAACAGTCAAATTTAAGAAGATTTCGGAGTATAAAGATCATCTATCCTCGTGTATTAGAATCACGAACGACAATTCCGTGTATTCCCACTCTCATACATGTACCACTAAATCTATCTTTAGTCACGAGGATTGCAAGTATTAAGTGCCTCAAAAAAATAACAAAACAAGAAAATTGGACCACCAAAAATGAAGCAACAGAATAAGATAAATGAACAAAAACCGTGCTACAGAACAGAAATATCTAACGAAGATTCCTAGCAGAAATAATTATATGTAAAAAAGATATCCGCGATACAAAGGCCCCAAATATTTGTATGTTTGTTATCTTTTCAAAATTCCAAACAACCTAATATAGCAGCATTTTAATGTGTTCTGTAGTGGGTATTTTCTGTAGCCAGTTCCGATCACATTAATATAGCAATGTTACCATTCACATTAGGACTCTGGAAGGAGGGACATCTCATATAGCCCTAATTTGGGGAGAAGAGGTGGGCATGATTTGGTCATGCGAAAGGCAAGGGATGTAATGGATCTTTAGGTCACTATTTTGTTCAAGACTAACACGGAACAACATAAACCTTTCAACTCAGCATGGTCTGTAAATAGATACTGACATGGGGAGATTGGACTCTTTTGGGTAGAACAGTGTAGGACATCCCAACAGGTAGGCTACAGGCCATTGTTAGGACTACTACAGAAACAAGGGAAATAAGTTGGAATGTGATGCCAATGATCAGAATTAGTTGAGGGTGAGAAATGCAGCAATCATGAAGGGAAGAACCACAGAGGGGAAAAAGGTACCGAATGCATAGGGGTAGCCAGTATTGACAAAGAAATGGGTTCTAAAAAAAGATCCTGTTGATTCATGGCTGTGGTGATTTTCAAGGTTGGGGATAGTTTGGAGGGAAAGGTCCGAGCGAGGGAGTTGTGATGACATGATGGGGGTTCTAGCGGGCCCATGGGAAGAATAGGTGGGTGATGTTGCATGACAAAAATGAGCTCGATGGACCACATGTTCCAAATGCAGCATTGAGTTGATCCTGGGACCCATGTTGTGACACATTGTATCATAAATATTATACATGTTGTCTCATGTTCAACACAGGTATTTCACATGTATTGACAATGTTAGTTTAACATTGTTCCAGTTACTTGCGTTCTAACCAGTTTAGACTCACTGTTCCAACGGAAAAAACAAATCGAGAGAGCCTCTGTATCATAGTTGCATGCATTTTGCTGCAGTCATTTTAGTTAAGTTGAACCATTACTTATTTATCCAATTTAAACAAATCGAGAGAGCCTCTGTATCATAGTTGCATGCATTTTGCTTCAGTCATTTTAGTTAAGTTGAACCATTACTTATTTATCCAATTTAAACCAACTTTTTTGCTCTATCCCTCTCACCTAAACAAAGTGTCTATATTTAATAAAACAAATATATATATTTTTTCTATAGATTTGCATTAAAACAAAATTCCACTACTTCCATCATGTATGTTCTATTAATTCTTAACCTAGTGAAACACCAGTTTACTTTAATAGTGTTAGAAGTTATATATATAATAATGGGTCGTTATGTAATTATGTTTAGTTAATAGGCTGTTTGTGTTATTATGTAAACCTTGAAACATATATAAGCCTACATAGGCTTATTAGGTTTTGAAAGTTGTTTTTATATACACACAGAATACGCTTTTGCTCTCTCTCTCTCTCTTTTGATTTTGATCATGGTATCAGAGCAAAATGATCATGAGTGTGAGAGTTAGTAGGTGGGTTGGTGGTGAATCACCATCTGAATCACGATTTGAATCACGATCGGAATCGTGATTGTGGTTTTGATGTCTCTGTCGGCAATTTCTTGTTCACCGTAATCAGATCTGAAGTGTGTTCGTTGTCGTTTCTGCCTTCTTCATCGTCACCGGCAACTCTTCTTTGGTGGTCTTCGTCTCTGCCTTCTTCGTCGTCGCCAGCAGAAGCTTCTTCGTCTCGATTTGCAGAGGTGAGATTGGTTTTCGGCCAGAAGTTGATTCGGCCGCTGCTTGTTGATTCGGTCGCTGCTTGTGGTTGGGTTGCCGTCGCCTCCGCCGTATTGTTTACCGGAGTTTGTGACGGAGTGAAGAAGAAGACCCGTGTTTGGCTACATGGTTGTGCTACTCCAACCTTGGTTTGCTAAACCTGGGATAGTTATTCCAATCCCGGTTTACTAAACCAGGGATAGTCCAGATCCGGTCCGGTTCCAGGATCCGACCCGTCCTAGGATCCAACCCGTACCAGGGCCCGACCCAGTTTCAGGATCCGACCCAGTGCCCAGTTTCAGAATCCGACCCGTTTCAGACCAGCTTCCAGGTTCGGCCAGAATACACCCGTGTTTATGAGCTATGTAAACAGTACTTCAATCTTAAACAAGGTACTCAAAGTATAGAAGAGTATTATTTCAAAGTTATGGGAGTCTGTGAAGAGTTGAATATGTATCAGCCCATTACTGCTGATGTTCGTAGTATGCAACAACAGCTTGCGGACTTTAATGTTGTCCGTTTTCTTACTGGTTTATCATCAGCATATGAGCCTTTTCGTGCACAGATTATGAGCAGTCCAACACTTGCATCTCTTGCTGACGTGTTTTCTCGACTTTAGCGTGCTACACTAGCAAGTGATACCTCAAATTTGAATACTGGACAGAGTGGTGAGCGTTCAGCATTGGTAGTTTCGAAGGGTGAACATAATACTTACCGTGGAGGTCGTGGGGGACGCTCCGCACGTGGTGGTCGTGATTCACATGGAGGACGTGGCCATGGCAAGGAATTAAGAAAGTGTACTCATTGTGGTCTTTCTAATCATACTGTGAACTTTTGTTGGGACCTTCATGGGAAATCATCTAGTTATGCAAATCAAGTTTCCTCTTCTCCGAATGATGTCACTTCTGGATCGCACAATGTAGCTGAATCAGATACAGTTCATGTTCCACGGGATAAGTATACTCAGTTTTTGTCTTATAAGCAAGCATCTAATTCATCTTCCACGGCTACCTTTGCCCAGTCAGGTATTGCACACACATGTCTATTGTCTTCCACTCGCAGTCCTTGGATCATAGACACTGGAGCATCTGATCATATGACCGGATGTTCTTCTCTTCTATCTGATTTTCATTCTGTACCTACTTCTCAAAGTGTTACTCTTGCTAATGGTTCATCCATTCAGGTTTCAGGTTTGGGGACAACTCAACTTAGTGATTCATTGTCTCTCTCGTCTGTTTTACATGTTCCGCAGTTTCCTTTTTACTTAATGTCTATCAGTAAGCTTACTAAATCTCTCCAGTGCTCTGTTATATTTGATCCTACTTCTTGTGTGTTTTAGGATCTCAAGACGAAGAAGAAGATTGGTACGGGGTATGAAGCTGGTGGCTTATATTATTTTGATTTCGAACCTTCTCCTGTGGCTCTTCAGTCTTCTCTGTCTCCATTCCAGTGGCACTGTCGCCTTGGTCACCTGTCACTTCAAGTTTTGAAACGTCAAGTTCCTAGTCTTAGTTATTTGAAATTCTTGTCCTGTGAAGTTTGTCAACTTAGTAAGCACCATTGCGTGTCTTTCAAGTCTAGGGTTAATAATCGTGTTTCTAGTCCTTTTCATTTGGTTCATTCAGATGTATGGGGTCCAATAAAACATTCTTCAATCAATAAATTTCATTATTTTGTGACATTTGTGGATGATTATTCTCGCCTGACTTGGTTGTTTCTAATGAAAGATCGTTCTGAGTTATTTTTAATTTTTCAAAAATTTCGCAAAGAAATCAAAACTCAGTCTGGATGTCCAATTCGTATTCTACGTTCTGATAATGCTAAGGAATATTCTTCAACTCCCTTTGATACATATCTTAGTGATAAAGGAATTATTCATCAAAATTCATGTGTTTATACTCCACAACAAAATGGAGTTGCAGAACGTAAGAATCGACATCTCTTAGAAGTAACTCGTGCTCTTTTGTTTCATATGCGTATGCCTAAACGGTTTTGGGGTGATGCTGTTCTTACAGCCTGTCATCTTATTAACTGTATGCCGTCATCTGTATTAAATGGCAAATCTCCACATTCTATTTTATTTCCTAATTCTCCCTTGTTTTCTCTTCCTCCTAAGGTTTTTGGATGTGTATGTTATGTCCACAATCTTGGTCCTGGTTTGATAAACTAGACCCACGTGCCACAAAGTGTGTATTTCTTGGCTACTCTCGCTCTCATAAAGGTTATCGCTGCTATAGTCCTGTTTCTTAACGGTACTTTATTAGCGCGGATGTCACATTTTTTGAGTCCATCCCGTATTTTTCAGATACTGATTCACTTCTTGATATCAATCTTGAGTCACCTCCTTCTGCAGTTCCTCTTCCCTCACCTTCTCTTCAATCTCAATCTCTGGTTCCTTCATCTGCCCCGTTACAGGTGCACACTCGAAGACCAAAGCCATTTGCTGTCGTGCCTCCTCCATCATCTTCGGAGTCTTTGGATCCGACAAATTCCACTGTGTCTGATTCCTTGCCGATTGCACTTCGTAAAGCTCCTCGCTCGTGTGCTACTAAACATCCCATTGCTCATTATGTTTCTTATAATTCCTTGTCATCATCATTCTCATGTTTTTCCTCTCAGTTGTCTACTACATTTGTTCATAAGACTGTGCAGGATGCTTTGTCTGATTCGGGTTGGAGGAAAGCAATGCAGGATGAAATGGATGCTTTGCATACGAATGGCACGTGGACTCTTGTTCCATTACCTCCAGGTGTCAAACCTGTTGGTTGTCGCTGGGTATATACTATGAAGTATCTTCCGGATGGGTCCGTTGAGCGTTTAAAAGCCCATCTTGTTGCCAAAGGTTATACCCAGACTTATGGTATTGACTATGATGAGACGTTTGCACCTATTGCTAAGATTTCCTCTATTCGTGTTTTGATTTCTCTTGCTGCTAATAGACATTGGCCTCTGTTTCAGTTAGACGTTAAAAATGCCTTTTTGCATGGTGACTTAGCAGAAAAGATTTATATGGAGCAACCACAAGGGTTTGTTGCTCAGGGGGAGTATCTTCACACTGTTTGTCGCCTTCAAAAGGCCCTATATGGCTTGAAACAATCTCCACGGGCTTGGTTTGGAAAATTCTCGAGGCGGCATTAAAGTTTGGTCTTTAGAGGTGTCAGACTGACCATTCAGTATTTCACCAGCGCACTAAAGCTAGTTTCATAATTCTTGTGGTGTATGTTGATGATATTGTGATCACAGGTGATGATTCTGAAAGCATTGCTAAATTGAAGTTGTTTATGCAATATCAATTCCACACTAAAGACTTGGGGTAAACTTAGGTATTTCTTGGGTATTGAAATAGCTAGATCCAAGACAGGTATAAGTTTATCCCAACGAAAGTATGTGTTGGACTTATTAGAAGAAACAGGTATGTTAGGTGGTCGTCCGGTTGATACTCCTATGGATTCAAATACAAAACTTGTAGCTGATGTGGGTGATCTATTTAGTGACCCGGGTAGATTTCGTCGCCTTGTTGGGAAATTAATTTATCTCACTATCACTCGACCTGATATTTCATATGCTGTTAGTGTTGTAAGTCAGTTCATAGGCGCCCCTAGAATGCCACACTGGATTGCTGTTCTTCGGATTCTCCGATATCTCAAGCAAGCTCCAGGTTTTGGGTTACTATATAAACCAAATGGTCATCTCAGGGTGGAAGGTTTTACAGATGCCGACTGGGCCGGTTCTCCTTCAGATAGGAGATCTACTACCGGCTACTGAATATTTGTAGGAGGAAATCTAGTTACATGGCGAAGTAAAAAGCAAACGGTGGTAGCTCGATCTAGTGCTGAAACTGAGTATAGGGCAATGGCCCATACCACTAGTGAGTTGACATGGATACAACATTTTCTAAAAGAACTTGAGTTGACAGTTGAAGCTCCTACTCCATTGTTCTGTGATAATCAAGCAGCAGTTCACATTGCATCAAATCCTGTATTTCATGAGAGGACCAAACATATTGAAGTTGATTGTCACTTTATTCGAGAAAAATATTACGTGGGAGCATCTCTACTCCATTTGTGAAGTCTGAAGATCAATTAGCTGATATGTTTACCAAAGCATTGGGTCATAATCGATTAAGAACTATCTGTTCCAAGCTGGGATTATTTGATATATATTCTCCAGCTTGAGGGGGAGTGTTAGAAGTTATATATATAATAATGGGTCGTTATGTAATTATGTTTAGTTAATAGGCTGTTTGTGTTATTATGTAAACCTTGTAACATATATAAGCCTACATAGGCTTATT
The DNA here is from genome assembly GCF_030987335.1 of Cornus florida. Taxonomy (NCBI): domain Eukaryota; kingdom Viridiplantae; phylum Streptophyta; class Magnoliopsida; order Cornales; family Cornaceae; genus Cornus; species Cornus florida. The sequence goes on along the minus strand of NW_026775579.1, from coordinate 53,077,123 downwards.
AGGTTTTGAAAGTTGTTTTTATATACACACAGAATACGCTTTTGCTCTCTCTCTTTCTCTTTTGATTTTGATCAAATAGTAAAATTTTGGAACCTTGAAAAGTCACATCTGAAAACAGTGCTCCTCATTTAACAAACACGCTTATAGAGACGTGGATAAGTTGTTGAAATATAACATAATATAGAACAAATACATATAAAAGCACATTTATAAGATAACAATAAGAATATTACGGAAATGCAAAATTCAAGTCAAGTTAAAAAATGCATATTTTTGTTTTTATAAAAAGAAAAATGCCAAATAAGCATCCAAACATGAGTACGGAGAAGCTGTCACACCTTGATAATGTGTTTGAATTAAGCTCAATATAGAGGTTTTTCTTATGATTACTTCAGTTTTAAAATAAAAAATAGTGCAATAATAACAAACTAAACAATACCTTTTTCCATCAGGGTTGAATGCTAAAGCATTTATTGGTCCAAAGTGCCCCTTCACGCCTCCTAGTTCCTCGTGCAGAATCTAAATGTAACAGGAGAAAGAAATTAGTTCATTGAAGAGGTTTTACTGCCACATAGCTGTGTATCAACCAGAATCATAGATGAGCATATATGCTTTTACCTTTTCAAAGAATTTGGCCTCAAACTTCCCAGCCCGATGATCTGTTGTAGTGACAGCCGATGCATCTTGACCACCTCCAAGCACCACCTGGGAAGCATAAAAGGCATCCAATTTTACAAAACTTGAATAAAAATTTATAACAGAAATTTGCATAGAAAATGGTACCCGTGAATAACTCCTTATGTTTAATGTACATCATCCAATGAGTTACATCAACACCACTTGCACACATGAACTAGCTCAAATTGAGCAAATTACTGATAAGACTGATATTATTTTGTCAATTATTCCAAGCGGAGCAAATTTCATACATAATATCACATCCAATGATAAGCGAAGCTAAAAAATGATATTTTATTCTAGGAGGCACTGATACTTGACCACAGACACTTGTCAGGGAAAACCCTAATGTGAGAACCATGCTAAACATGTCCAGTCTTTTGTTAATTTTTTAAAATCAGATACATGATGAGATGTGAGAGACAAGGAGGCAGAGAGAGTGTGATATGTATATGTATACGTGTGTATAAATATATAGAGAGAGTGATATATATATATAGAGAGAGAGAAAGAGAACGTGTGATAAAAACAAACTAAACCTTTCCGGTCTTTTCATAATATTTTAAAAATCAGATACATGATGACACGCAAGAGTAAGAAGAAGAAGAAGAATCTGATTGTAGCCCATGCTCCAAATCCGATTCAAGATAAGTCAGATCCTAATATTCAATCCGCACCAACCATCCTCCTCAACCAGTGAAATCAACCTCTATTAACGACTCTATGTGCCACAATTACCAGCACCCCAGCAGCAAATGATTATAACGAACCCTGACCCTACCCTATAATTCTTGCTTAGATACATGAGTAGGCAAGTAAGAGGGAGTATGTGTGCTATGCCATCGGCAAATAATTTTATTGTTAGGGCTTCCTCAGAACTATCTAATAGTACTATGTCATTGGCAATAATATGCATCAAGAAATTTCTCCTTGTATCCTTTATTAATTTATCTAAAGTTATTGTAGATAGATATGAGTTTAAACCATACTGTGAAGTTCCATTGATTACATCATTTGGCTATACAGAGCCATTTCGTAGAAAAGTTGCAAAAATTCCTGATGCTAGTGGACCCACATGGGGACAAAAGTGTAAAAGATCGACTCCTCTGTATAAGCAGCCACTCAACTATCTTTCTCTGTTAGTTTGTCATACTCAATCCTTTATGTCCCCTGTTGGCCGTAAAAGTTTGTCTTCTATCTTCTTCTTTTTCTCTCCCCCCATTTTGAGCAATGAAAGCCAATACTGTTTCTGATATTGTTGCAAGTTTGCAACGTAGTTCATGCAATGACCTTTGCCAGTCTTGATATTTAAAATTTGACACCCTTGAAAGAAGAAACCCGCTGCTCTCCAAACCATTTGATTCCTCATTGGGAAATTGTTCATATTTTTGGATCTTCTTGTTTCTTCAACAATTTCGGAGGAACACTTCGTCAACTGTCATGAGCACTTTCCCAACTGCTCATGGCAAGTTGGCAAAAAGTTCCTCTTCATGAGTCGGGATCACAATAAGTTCCTCTTCTTGTACCTTCTACAGAACACATATTTTTAAGCTGCATAAACTTTATAATTTACTCCATCAACAATAAGATAAACAAACTCCGCAATTACTTCTTAAAAATTACCGTGCCACATTTATAGATTTGGATTAACCCAGTAATAGAATTCCTAAGAATATTATATGGTGGGTTTTAGATGAGAATAGAGTTACTACTTTTTCTTGTTCTTCCTTTTTTTTTTTTTGATAATTGATAAGAAATGAATTAATAATAGATACATTGATGTGCTAAAGGGCATGTATGATGAAACAATGACCATACTAATAACAAGTGCAAGAGAAACCAGTGAATTCTTAATTACCACAGGTTTACACTAAGGATCAATGTTAAGCCCATAACTTTTTGCCTTGGACTTTAGTTATTGATAAATTACCAAAGCAGAGTATAAGTGTTAAACAAGAGGTTTGGAGAGACTAGAAACAAGAAGGTTTAAGATAAGTAGGACTAAAACTGATTATATTAGAATATATGAAAGAAACTGAATATATGAAATGGAACTTAATAAAACTAGAAATACAAGTATGGATGTAGTGAAGCTTGAGGGTCAAGAGCTACCGGACAGCTATCATTAATTTCATTACCTACATCCCGATTATGCTCAGAGGGAGAAATTGCAGACAATGCTAACCAAAGAATTAAAGCGGGATGGATCAGAAAGAGTAATGCTTCTGTCATATTCTGTTATCGGCCTCTATACCTCTAACTTGAAAGTTGAATTTTGTAAAACAATTATTGGACCAGTCAGACGACTCAGACTTTATGGTACAGAATGATAGGCTGCTAAAAGAAAGCGTATCTGTAATGAGTGCGGTAGAAATGTAATGTCAAGATAAAAGTGTGGCAACACAAAAAAGAATAAAAATAGAAATGAACACATTCATAAGATAATTAAAATAGCATGAATTAGAGATCAAATGAGAGAATTGATTAAGATGGTTTAGTCTAATGAATAAAAATAGAAATGAACACATTCATAAGATAATTAAAATAGCATGAATTAGAGATCAAATGAGAGAATTGATTAAGATGGTTTAGTCTAATGAATGTGCTGTTTGATTACTCAATTCAGCGCTTAATTCTGAATGTATTAAGCGCTTATCCAATTAAGTGTGTTTGATAACGCACTTTGAATAACGCTGAAAATGGTAAGCGCCACTTAAAATGGGGGTAAAATTTTAAGTGTCGAGGACATCACTTATCATTGAATGCTGATCGCTGAAAATTCAAAAAAATATCAAAAAATATTTATTTTTTAATTACCACTTAAAAACTTCAGTACTTAAAATTCAGATCTTAAAATTTTCAGTACTTAATTTTTAGTTTTATCAAATAGCACCGAAGCGATGGCCAATAACTGCACTAGTTAGGAAAAGTAATGTGATTCTTTTACATGTGGTATAATTGAGACTATGGGCTTAGATAGAGTAGTATAGCAAAACAAGACTGACGTAGTTAACCCCAAATAGTTGGGAAAAGGTAAAAAGACTGTTGAGTTGAAATGAGTATTTATGCACTAGTAGTTTCTCATGTCCAAATTTCTATCCATTTTCAACTGATCTTGTCCTTTTTGGATTTATTTTTCCTAGATAATTTTTCACATTGCTCATTTTCAACCTTCCAAATGGTACAAGCTATAAAACATAGTGTGAACCATTCAGACTAGGCAAGCACCAATTCCACACAGCAGATACAAACTTCCTGGACTTCTTTATCCAAGGAATAACTTGTTATACAAACTAAGGAGATGTGGCAGTAATGAGGTTCTAATTTACTAAAAATCAACTGCAAATGAAAAGAAGCAAAAACAAAATATAATACTTTGAATCCACTGAGAAAGACACATTAATAAGCTAATGCGCAGAAAATTGTAGCATCAAGAAAAAATAACAATCACACTTGAGGATTAGAGTTTCATGTGTACATACATGATCAAGAAGTGGAGACATAGCTACCGCATTGACTGGGCGTTCTGTCACATAGGTCTTGACAAGTGTCAATGATCTGATGTCCCAAAGCTAACAAATTTGCACAGATGATCCATTAAGAAAGGATAACAGACACATGGTAGAGAAGCAAAGGGAAGATAGGGAAATTTCAGAAAAAGAGTTATGAGTTAGTATACCTTAGCAGATTTATCTAGGGAACCAGTGAGGAAGTGTGAACAATCTGCAGATTTTGAAAGTGATGTAATCGTCTTTTTATGACCCGTTTCCTTGTCAGACTCTTTAAGCAATTTCCCAGTCTGTCAGTTTGAGAAATAAAATGCAAAACTTCAACTTCAAACCTCAAAATGAACTTTTGGAATGAAATGAACAACTAAGTGGAGAAACAAATGCCCAACAGTAAAATAAAGAATTTTAAAACAACGATGCGCAGGAAAATCCTAGCAAGATTTCAATCTGTTCACACAACTTAATTATGTAAAAATAACAAGAGAACATGTAAATTGCAGTCACTTACCTCAGAATCCCATATACGAATTACAGCATCTTCACCAGCACTTATAATAGTGTCATTCAGCGGGCCCCACACAGCTCTATTTATTCTTCCCTGAGGTCCTTTGAGTATGAGCACAGATTCACCAGTCTCTGCAAAACAAAACCACTGACAATTTAACAAGTTTGGCACAACACTTATTTGTTGAGCAAACACGATCCCAGCATTGGAAGCAAAGTGTTTGTATGTCTGACGCTTTTATGTAATGTAGCATGGCTTAGAATTTAGATACTCAATGCAAGGAACAAAATGAAGTACTGAAGGGCGGTAGTAACTGGTTGAATAGTAAAAAATGGCTCAATAGGCATAAACAATAAAAACAAAGTCAGTGAGAATATCATATAAGTCTATCATAATCATTACTTCAATTAATTTATCATAAATGCTATCCATAATGCAACTACATGAGTACTACCTCCAACAGCCCACAGTCATGAATGAAAAGCTCTAGGAAACTCTCCTGCCCTATAATCTAAATATAACAATCCTCTAATACCAATTACTCAGTTTTTTAAATTGTTCAGAATCACCAATCCACATTGCTTCAAATTCCTACTCTAAGCCTTTTACCTATCTATAGTTTGTCAGAAAATAATTAAGAATTTTATTCTAAAGAAAAATGATCACAAATAATTATAACTTCTTCAAACTTCAATTTCATATTATTAGTTTGGCCCCATCCACACACCCAGAAACTGCATATTTCGGACTCTTCCCCAGCACCCAGAATAACTCAGGACTAAGAAATTCATCAGAAAACATTGCTAAACATGCTATGTATCTGTTGCCCACAACACCTTCCATCAAGAATCTTGAGATGGAGCATAAAAAAGAATAAATAAAGAACAAATGATCTTGACAGTGGGCAAGTCATAGGAATACATAAAGGATAGGGAACGAAGTTGATAAGAAAAACATCTTCAATCAATAAGTTTTAACATCTCAATATCACCATGGAAATTCAGCAGCTTTTTGCTCCTCGAATTTGATTCCCAAGCACTATACAGCTAAGTACTTCGTTAACTGCTTCAGAATTACATGGGTGCCTATACTACGCTAGGGCATGTTTAAATATTCTATATAGCATTTGATAGTAAAAAAGTTGTGTTGGTGCCTTTTGACGGAATCCTTGAACAGATCCATTGACATGAGTAGAATGTATTTATTAAAAAAGTTGTACCTTCAAATACTACACATAATACAAATAATCCGTTCACACTTGCTACTTGGGAAAAGCCATGATGCCGATCATATTGGGCCCCACTCACCTCGTGTCAGTCATACGGACTTACTTTAAGCATAGGCATAGAGAATATGTTAAAATTATTTAATGTATTTGTACCTTTGGGGATTTTTCTGATTTCTCTTCGGACTTATTTTAGCACTATTTCTTTAGCGTTTCTTTGGGTTGCCTATATATATGTACTTATATTCAGCAGTTTTGGGTTCACACTGGTTATTAAGATTTCAGTGTTTCTCTGTTTCTGCGTCTCTTCTTGTTCTACCCAACCCTAAGTCTGACTATATCACGTCCCACATCGCTTGGGGAGGAAGAAGTTCTTGGCACTTATAAAGTTAAAAAACTTCCTACCCGTGAGCACAAAGAGGGTGCAAAGCAGACAATATTTACACAGTGTGGGGCGATTCCTGATAGATGGTATCAGAGCCAATCCTCAGCCCTCAGCCGAAAATGAGGAGAGCGTGCACAAGCCCATGAGAGTGGTATGGTTAGCGAAGACGCTAGTAACCAGGAGGGGGTGATTGTGACGTCCCACATCACCTTTTTTTTTTTGGGTGTGTGTTGGGGGGGCTCTAAATCACTTATAACGGGCAATGCCTTCTAACTGGGTATACGCTTTTCGAAAATTGTGAGCACAGAGAGGGTGCAAAGCAAACAAACATCTATACAGTGTGGGGCGAGTCTTGACAATCTAGGTCCATCTTTAGATGTTTCTCATCCGCTTCTCATACCTTTGTACTAACCTCATCTCATCTTCTGACTTCTCAATGGCCTTCTTTCTTTCTAATTCTACATCGAGTTGATTTTAGAGCTATTTGCTCCTGCATCAAGCCAGATAGGTTAATGGAAGTATGCATAAATGCTTGTAGGAGAAGAGACATACTCTGTCAAGTGTCAACAATAACTTTAAAAACTTCTTCAAAATAAAGAGAGACCTAATTCCACTTTTTGTATGTCAAATTCTAAGAAATAGGCCAAATTTTAATGCCTCTACTTCTGATATAACACAAATTTTTACAATGCTACCTGAAATACAATTCAAACACAGCCTGATCTAATAGCATCAACCCACTTCCTCCAGATTCTGTGTTCCACGAGAACAAACTCCACTTCCAGGGTAATTTTGAAGTCCTCATAAGGTAACCGAATGTGACATCACACACACTGATGCTGTTTTTCAGGATTTAAAAATTGAGTTAGAAACTTTATAAGAATCCAATTATTTTACACTTCCTAAATGCTGTTTTATCAACTCAAAAAGGGGTATATTGAATAAAAACTAATTCCCTCATATTACATGGTATGTCAGGAAACAGGTTTTTTTAACTGATGTGTCCAAATGCTAGGGGCGGGAAACAATTCTCTTCAGTTGCCCAGCACAAGCAAGGAACAACATATGAGTTGTGCTCCAACAAATACATCACAAATGATAAAATAAAAATACTGATGACTATGACGCTCTATCAAATTTAAGAGCAAACCTAAGAGACTGAAAATCAGCATAAGAGTATGCCTACCAAATTCTTCTTACTGGTAAAAAAATTCAATTCAAGAGACAACGCCAAAAATATAAAAGAGCTAGACAAGTGACTGCTATCAAGCAAACTAACAGAAGCAATGTAATTCGTCAACAACAAAATGTTATACATTTCCAGTAACAAGTTCACCTTTCCTGTGTCCTGTTTTTAAAATCATAAAATTACTCTCAAGGCCTATGGCATTTTGCATATTGTTTTCCACTTTTAATAGCATGTTTTTGTACAAGCATTTTTCTTTATGGGCCTTCTAGTCATTCTATCAAAAACTGCACAAACAAACATTTTCTTCAGTTTTTTGTATATCTAATTTTCAAAAACAGAAAACAAGCTATAAAAAACAAATCTAAAAAAGAGCTACAAATTACAAAGCTCAAACTCCAACTAGGAGATCCAAATCCTTATAAAAGGACAATCATGAAATCATACCCGATTAAATTATCAATACAAAAAACAAAAACAGAAGAAGAAACTTACGTTCACTGGGATCTGTAACGATGCGTTTGACATGAATTGCAGAAGTCAATTCCATAAATGGGTCAGTAGTGATCACAACAAGCTTATCGCCAACTGCCAAGTCCACAGCTCTAGCAGGGGAGTCGAAATTAAAGGAGTACAACTGTGCCCCAGTTTCAACACTCCAGAGCTTTGCTGTTTGATCCGCACTTCCAGTAATTAGCCGTGACGAATCCCCTGAACATCATACAATAATCTATTTGTTCAGTGCAATTTACACACACAATATATATGACAAAATAAGTCCAATTCTCTTAGAATCTGTCCGACTTTTCTGCATCTCTATCTAGCTTCTGCTGAAGTCATACTTCACTGACAGATGAACCTCACCTAAATCTCCTTCTCTATACATGTAAAACAAATATATATATATATATATATATATATATATATGGACAGACAGTCTAGATTAGTTCTCGATTCTAGTCAGAGAGATCTATTTAGAGTTCGAGAGCTCAAAACAAAGTGATATATATACAGTATATATAAATATAGAGAGACAGAGAGTGAGAGAGAGAAAAAAAGGGAAAGGGACTTGCTTGAAACATCGCAGCACCAAACAGCACCATTATGACCACGGTAGGTGCCCAAACGCTCGCCGTTGTCGGCGAACCAGACGGTGGGAGTGTGGTCCTTAGCACAAGAGAAAAGGAGGTCTCCGTCTCGGTTGTACTTCAAGAATGTCAGTGGCCTCTCGTGCCCTTTCATCAATATCGGCCTCATTTTTTACTTCCTTGCTTGCTTGCTTCCTATATTTCAATCAATTCTCAGATTTCTCGATTCAACTCAAAATCACAACAACATAACTAATTCCTCTCTCTCTCTCTCAACACCACAACTAATTCCTCTTTCTCTCTCACCAAATTTCTCTTCTTTCCGTCTTCTACCAAAGGAAAAAAAAAACCCTAGCGCAGGTCTCGGAGGAGAAGATTTTGGAACCAATGCCCAACGAAATAGGTGTGGGCTGATCCGACCCGAACCATTACTGTTTCTTACGTTGATCCGGCCATTTGGTCCTTATTTTGGATCCATTTTACCCAAAATCCAATCCAGCGATTAGAACACTACCATCTATCTTTTACTTTAAAATCAAAAAATATTATGTTTAGATTTTTGCCCACTATATACATTTGGACTTTATCTTAAGTTTTTATAGTAAAAAGTTTTTAAATTTTCATTTTACGATTAATTAAAGAGGAATGAGTAAATATGAAAAGGGTTTTGACAATGATAGTGTATATTAGCTAGAGGTTTTAATAAAATAATCCATGATTAACTTATCTATATCTATATTTATATCTATATTATTATGGAATAATTTTACTTACCTTCTTATATTTCAAAAATTACACTGTCCTCCCTCCTTATATTTCAAAAATTACACTGTCCTCCCTTAAAGTTAAGGTTCGACACTTATCCCATCTGGTGAAAGTCAACACTTTTAATCACATCAGCTATTTTTAACTATGTAATACCACATTTGCCCTTATTATATTTGTAAAGATATTTTAGCCCTTAATTTTGTATTAAAATAACTTATATACCCAGGGAAAAAAAAAAAAAAAAAACCCTTAGAACTCATCTTCATCTTTTCGAAGACAAAGAAAGGGAATGTTACCGTGTTCAGGCTCAGGTAGAGATACTTCAACTGGTTAAGCTAGGTTGAGAGCCGATCCACGGGTCCGATTAATTGGTTCCAAGACAATGAAAGGTACTGTAGTGAAGGAGGGAGTGAAGTGGGTGAGAGAGAACTGGAGAGTGCGTTGTGCTTGAGGTCAAGGCGGGTTAGGGTTTGTGACGCGAACGTCGGGACCGAACAGGAGAGACGATTGTGACCGAGAATGACGTTTGACAACGCCGGTGGACCTGCGACCGACTGAGGAATACTTCCATTGATTTGATTATAACTGAGATCGAGGGTTCGTAGAGCACGAAGCTGATATAGAGTTGCCGGAATCCCACCGGAGATGAAATTCCTGCTGACGGCGAGAAACAGTAGGTTGTTCAATTGAGATAAAGTTTCAGGCAGAGCGCCAATGATCCGACCCGGGACAAAGGTGAACTTGACGAGAGTGGAGAGTTTTCCGATTGCAGGATACAGGCGTCCGGTCAGACCAGGCGAACCGGCCCTCGGGTCACCGAGATTCAAAGCGATGACCCTGTCTCCGTCGCAATACACGCCGGCGAAGTCGCAGGGCTCCGCCATGAAATCCCATGTGGAGAAGAAGTCCGATCCCGGCATGTCTTCTAAGGCGTTTCAAAGCGATGACACCCTGTCTCCGTCCAACCTTTGATTGATATATAGATCAGGGATAATCCATTTGACAGAGAGGGGCAACCACCCTTTGAAACTCCCCCATCTCTCTGAGTAGCGAGCCTCATTCTTAAACTAATGAGTTTTGAAACCCTACACAAAAGCAGAGAGAGGGGCAAGTTCAGAGTTGAGAACGAGAGTAGAGACGGAGGCGACTGGGGAGGCTGAAATGATTTGCCCTAAAATTATATATATATATTTATTTGACCTTGATTGTGATTTAGAAAAAATAATTTAATATACTTTACTTTTGGGAAAAAAAAAAATAATAATAATAATAAAATAATTTAATGTGATATTAATAAAATATTAGGGACAATATGTAATTTTAAAAAAATATATTCTTTATGTGATATTAATAAAATACTAGAGGGTGTTGTAGTCATTCAACATGGTCAATGGCCGGAATAAAATGCCGATCAGGTTGGGGGAGGTCAGTGTAATTTTTAAAACGTTAGAGGTACTGTCTATAATTAGACCTAACTTCAGAGGAGGTAAGTTAAATTATCCCATACTATTATTAACGTGCAAAGTTTGTAAAGAGTTTCAGTGTTTCAGTATTTATTTATTTATTTATATAAAAAAATATTTCTTAATTGATATAAAAATAATTTTTATAAATAAAAAAAAAATTTCATAATACTCTAAAATCTACCTAATAAAATTTAAATTAACTTATTTACCTATTTATTACTATAATTTTTTTAATAAAAGAAAATTTAATTAGACAATAATTATAAATATAAAAAATATTTATTAATAATATTATTAAATGTGTGAATAGTTTAATGTTTCAGTATTTCAGTATTTATTTATTTATATAAAAAATATTTATTAATTGATATTAAAATAATTTTTAAATAAAAACACTATAAAACTCTAAAATCTACATAATAAAATTTAAATTAACTTATTTATTTATTTATTCTTATGAATTTTTTAATAAAAGAAAATCTAATTAGAAAAGAATTATTAATATAAAAAATATTTATTAATTGATATTATTAAATGTGTAAAGAGTTCAGTGTTTCAGTATTTCATTATTTATTTATTTATATAAAAAAGTATTTATTAATTAATAAAAAATAATTTATATAAAAAAAATTCTATAAAATTCTAAAATCTACCTAATAAAATTTAAATTAACCTATTTATCTATTTATTATTATGAATTTTTTAATAAACGGAAATCTAATTTGACAAGAATTATTAATATAAAATATTTATTAATTGATATATAAAATAAAATATTTTTTCTAAAACTCTACTACAAATTAGCTTTTATTAGGAGTTTCTTATTAAAATTAAATCTAATTAGACAAAGATATATTTAAAGAAAATAAAATAAATTCTATAAAACTCTATTACAAATTACTTATTTTATTTTCAATAAAATTCTATTATGTTTAAAGAGTTTCTATAAAACTCTAACACAAATTATCTATTTATCTATTTATTATGAGTTTTTTAATAATAGAAAATCTAATTAGACACGTATTATTGATATAAAAAATTATTTATTAATTGATATAAAAAGAGGTTTTAAAAGAGTTTCTATAAAACTCTAACACAAATTACCTATTTATTTATTTATTAAGAGTTTTTTTTAATAAAAAGGAAATCTAATTAGAAAAGAATTATTAATATAAAAAATATTTAATAATTGATATAAAAGAATTTCTATTAAACTCTAACAAAAATTACCTATTTATTTATTTATTTATTATGAGGTTTTTAATGTAGGAAAATCTAATTAGATAAGAATTATTAATATAAAAATTATTTTTTAATTGATATAAAAAATAAAATAATTTTTCAAAAACTGTACCACAAATTACCTTTTATTATGACCTTTTTAATAAAAGGTAATCTAATTAGATAAGAATTATTAATATATAAAAATATTTATTAATATATGAAAAGAGTTTTTAAAATATTTTTTATAAAACTCTAACACATATTACCTATTTATCTATTTATTTTGAGTTTTTTTAATAAAAGAAAATATAATTAAACAAGAATATATTTAAAAAAAATAAAAAATATATTTAAAATCTATCACAAATTGGTTGTTTTATTTTATATAAAACTCTATCACATTATCTATTTATTATGAGTTTTTTAATAAAATAAAATTTAATTAGACAAAAATATATTTAAACAAAATAAAATAATTTCTATAAAAACTCTACCACAAATTAGTTATTTTATTTTCTATAAAACACTATCACATATAACATGTATTTATCTATTTATTATGAATATTTTTATTTTCTATAAAACTCTATCACATATAACATGTATTTATGTATTTATTATGAATATTTTTACAGAAAATAAACTGAATTCAAATTAGACAACGATATATTTAAAGAAAATAAAATAATTTTTTAAAAGCGTTTATATAAAATTCTAACACAAATTACCTATTTATCTATTTATTATGAGTTTTTTAATAGAAGAAAATATAACTAGACAACAGTTAAAAATATAAAAAATATTTAATAATTAATATAAAAAATAAAATAATTTTTCTAAAACTCTACCACAAATTACCTTTTATTATGGGGTTTTTAATAAAAAAAAATCTAATTAGATAAGGATATATAAAATAAATAATTCATATAAAATTTTACCACAAATTACCTATTTTAATTTTAATGAAACTCTGTCACAGAAACTCTATCACATTAGAGAATGATATATTTAAAGAGTTTCAATAAAACTCTAACACAAACTGGAGTTGTATCTTGAAGCATTTCATAGTCGTCAAGTATTGCGTGCCTCTCCATTAAACAGACCAAAAGTTTCATACTCTCTATAATTTTAATATGTGTTTTGTTGTTATTTTACTAGTCTATTATTTTAGTATATTGTTTTATTTATACTATATATATTGTGGTATGATTACACTGTCATATAAATATAAAAGTGTTTTAGTCAAAATGCATTTTGATATAATTATGTGAATAAACTTAAAAATGAGATTGTATAAAAATATCCAAAATCTCCGACACATTATACAAAGCAAAATATTTTTTATTAGATACATATTTTTTTTTTTACCTTTCACTACCTCACAAAAACACAAAAAAAAAAAAAAAAACAATACCAAATAGACCCTAAACTTTACAAGAAAAATGATAAACAAATGAAGAAGCAACTCTCCTCTCTCTTTTACCTAAAAAAAAAACTCTCCTCTCTCTCTCTCTCTCTCTCTCATATTTTATTTGAATACAGTTGAAGTCTAAACTCTAATTTTATAACAACATGGATCAATTCTGTTAGAAAACAGAGTCTGACCGATGAAACTTGTCTAACCGTTGAATGAATTATTTACTTCTCTAATTGTTTTTTCATTTATATCGTTACAATGAATTATCTTTCTTTTCCTAAATATTACAACGGATTTTTCACTTTTTTTTTTATTATTGTCTATATTACTGGTCCATTTTTAATTATGCTATAATGAATTACCTATTTTGTTTTTTTGTTTTTGTTTAAGTGCTCTCCTATTCCGACTTTCCTGGAGCCTCCGGTAGCACAGCCAAGAAGTGCATTGTTGAAACTGGGTTTGAATGCCAAGCCGCTCTAGATTCAGGGGCGTTTTTTTTTTTTTTGGGTGAATGTCAAAGGTTTAATATTGAATCACCATATAAAAAGATTTACCTTCTAAAAAATGTATTGCATATAGACAATTTTCTAATCACCATCACATCACCATGCTATGGATCACCATCGTGAATTTGGTTTTATTCGACAAATTTTGGAATTTTCACAATCATGATTATAAGTAAATGAAGGCACTGCATTGAGTAGATGTAAACCTAATATATAATATTATTTTTGCATTTTTTTTTCTACTAGTCTTAAAATTTGACATAAGATTTGAAAGTTAAAGACCCAAAACCACCAAGAGAAAGGTAGATCAATTACATCAAGCTAAGTTTAATGTTTTCATGTTGGAACTTGTTTTAAAATATATAGTTATTTTTATAAAGAATTTTATAATAGTCTTTAAATATATATGTTCCCTATTTTATAACACAATCAACAATATATATATGGTTATTTTTATTTGTTCCAAAAAAAAAAAGTAAATGCAGATTAAAAATTTTCATTTTACACACGAGGTCTCAGTGTAAATGTATGGTTAGCCTATGGTACACACAGTTTATTTAGCCTATGGCACATATAAATAAAGAGAGCTAGAAAAAATTTAGTTATTTTATATATATATATATATATATAGTTCCGTGTTTGTATCCATGGTTTCTAACCACTAGGTTATCTCTACTATACCTTATTAACCATCATTTGGATTTTGCTTTATAAGTGTAACATAAAATAATAATTAAAAAGAAAAAAACTGTTACCCAGCTTTGGCCATGTAAACACAAGTTTTAGGAAAAAAGAATTGTAAAACAGATCGAGTTGAACCCAATACACGAGTTATGGACCAGAAATTGAGATAATGGAATGGTGTGCAGGTAAACGTTTAAGCCATAAAAACCTGGTGCAATTTTTCTCTTGGAAAAAAGCTTGGGTTGTAAGGGAAATTTTATTGCTAAAAAGTACTATAATTTGCAGATTAGTGCAAAAACAGTAATCTATTCAATTAATAAGAAAAAATACACACAGATGCATACACAATCACAGTTGTGATTAACAGAACAAAGTTTTTAGCTTTAAGCCTTTGACAAATGCATCATCATCTTCATATCAATAGCACAAACACAAAACATACAAATAGGAAAAGATACCTCCGGTGATACATATATACAATATTTCATACTCAAACACAAAGTGAAAATGCGCAAGTCAAGATGGTGTTATGGATCCACAAGGCCTTACTATCCAAAGTTACATGCTGATTGTTAAAGTACCCATAAGCTAACAATCTAACTTCTTAACAAAACTACCAAGATGTCCCATTTCTAACATCACACCACAGACCTTAGCACAGTGACTCAATGCTGAAACCAGTAGAAGACTCCTCATTTGCGCACAATACTTGAGATAATGCGTTCACATTTTTCCTCGAGTGCCCTTATTTCTTCATCTAGCCGTGCACCTATTTTATTGAGTGGCTCTATTTCTTTATCTAGCTGTGCACCTTTTTTCTTTATTTCTTTATCTAGCTGTGCACGTTTTTTCTTTATTTCTGTATCTAGCTGTGCACGTTTTTTCTTGACTGCCTCTATTGCTTGATCTTGCTCAGAAAGGGTGGTGAATGTATCATCACTCTCCTTATAGTTTTCTTCAGCCACCTCGTTAGAGTAGTCAAGAACATCCAAAGATAACCTTGCGCCTTTTTTCTTAAGTGCCTTTTTTTCTTTATCTAGCTGTGCAAGTTTTTTATTGAGTGCCTCTTTTTCTTTATCTAGCTCTGCACGTTTTTTCTTGACTGCCTCTATTGCTTTATCTTGCTTAGCAGAGATGGTGAATGTAGCATCACTCTCCTGATCTTCTTCACTTTCCACACTGGAGTCTTCTTCAACCTCTTCACTTTCCACACTGGAGTCTTCTTCGGCCACCTCATCACAATCGTCAAGAACATATAAAGATAACTTCGTGCCAAATGAAGGTATACCTTCTAAGAAACATCAATAGAGTCAAAACATAATTTTGCATTATTAATTCGACACTATATCACTTCATGTTTATTTTTGGAAAATCATAAATTGTAGGTGTGCCTCACATATGGTGAATAGAACGTGATTAATATAGTGGCATGCATTCTATATAATAACAAGTTGGACGTTGGAGGTTCTAATTTTTTTTTTTTCCTCTCTCTCAAGTATGAGAGTAATGGTACAAGTCCTTATCCTCATGTTAAACGGACTCTCCTATTTCCATCAAATGTACTCTTGTCTGCACGAAAAGATATTTCATGGGTAAAGGAAAGAGATGTGTCAGACACACATACTCAAAATTTGGTATTAGAATCCCCTATATGTGATAACAGAAGAAGAAAATATAAAATTTGAGAGCAAAAATCGTTTCCTACTCCTAAGATAAATGGGATTCTCATTATTTTTATTTTTATTTTTGACCATATTCCAATTAATTTAAACTATAAATGAGTATACTTTTAAAGATTAATAGCATTACCAATACACTATTATATACTATTGTGGGTGCAAAATTTCGCTCAACTAATAATGATTGAGAAAAATAAAACACTCACTCAAAAACAATAAAAAAAAAAGTAAGAACGGTGTATAAAAAAGTGTAGAATTGCTTGGATCCTTTCATTGGAGGTCTGGGCCTCTATTTATACACAAAAATTGGTAGAATTAAGGTAGGACTCCCATTACTTGTCCTCCAATTCTTCCCATACATGACTTTCTTTATAAATAGAGTTCTTTCTATTGTATAATATTTCCTACGCAGGACTTACTTTGTATAGAACTTCTTATCAAAGAATTCTCCTTTTATGATAAATCCTTCTATCGATAGGACTTGTTCAATCTTGGAAAACTGGGCTGGATATACCTTGAACTAGTTGGGCTTGAATAACGGGCCGGATGTTTAATGTTGACATGTTGGGCTGATAATCTCTTGATTCGGGCTTCAATAGGGCTGAAGATCTAATAACAATAGTATTGGGCTTGTGAACAGTGATCTTGGACTAGTATGACACTCAATTTGGGTTTGAGCGAGGTGGGCTTCATAAACTCATCAAGGATAAGTTTATATTTATGGTGACGTGGATTATTCTCATTGGAGGGAGATTTTTCCCTCCACAACTATATTATGTCTTTAAACCTGCAAGATGTGTCCATGTACCTAGCTATATCATGCTTGGTGTTTTGGAACATTTTCAAGTCCATGTGTCCTAAGATCTGAAATTTAGGAAGGCCTCACACTCAAATACAAACCATATCTACCAGCTGCGAGACCATGTCAAATTATGTGATCGTTAGGAATTTCAATGCTTGATGGTATATATTCAATAATGCTGCAATGCAATAGAGATGAAGATTGAAAGTATGGCATTTTGACACAAAAGAAAAAATAGTCACATTTCTAAACTATGCGAGTACAACTGATGCAAAATCAATATATTCCCACGTATATGCCCCCAGATTGATCTATACACATTAAATCTGGTGCGCTGACACCAAATCACACTAAAAGCTTCTTCATATTAAGGGTTCTTTTTACCATGTGGAATTCCTTAAAAATTAATATCTTAATGAAGTAACATATAATGTCAAAAACTGGACTAATTAACAATATATATATATATATATATTGTTTTTCTTCAATCTGTAAATAAACTTTGCTCCCCCATTGCATTTTCTTATATTCCTATCAATATTCGAGGCTTTAAAGTATGCTAAGAATTCAGGGGACCAAAAAAAAACAGAAAGAAAACATATATTATGGGCTCTTTTACTATAGGGAATTCAAAAAGGACTATAAGGAATAAGTCAAATCTAAGGATAGAAGAATATGTGTGTGTATAAAAGTTACATATGCTTACATAGACAAGTTTAATTTCTATGCATGTAAATGTAATATATTATAGTGAAAAAGGAGAGTCCATGTCACTGAGTTGTACGCACATCCAAGCAAATACTAGACACATATACTGTACTTATAAATTGCTCTCCTCAAATATATCTATACGAAGAGTATTAAATCATTATATTTCAGCATGCCATATTTTCATTAAAGAATAATTTTGACATCTTTTGTTATAACACAACTTGGAGAAGCAAAAATTTCACTAAACATCCTATTTTGTCATAGAGAGGAGAAACGGGCGAGTTTATGAAAGGTTGATTAAGAGAGATGGTGAAATCCTCTAAGTTGGGGGATAGTCATTGCAAATGAAAATCAAATTCAGAATAAACTATGTTTTCCTCGTTATAATTTTTTTTTACTGAATGTAATAAAATTTATGATTTTGTTTTGTTAGAAGTATACCAACATAACAAAAGAAAACACCTAAAATATTAATTTTCCAACTCATCATGTTACGTATTAGTCACACCCCATATGCCCAATAACTAGCATTAAAACCTTTTTCAAATACAAATGAGTATAAAACAACTTACTGAATTGGTACCCACCAATATGCTTAAGTTGATCCAATTTTTTTGTTACCGACTCTAATTTTGTTGTCATTTCATATATCTCTGCTTGAAGTAGTATAATCTCCTCATCATCTGCTTTAGCAATGTCAAGAACATCTCCCGTGGCACTTAAAAACGCCTTCTTATCTGTTGATGCATTTTTAATCTCCACTTCCATTACCCCTGCATAATTCTTATCATCAAGTCTACTCACTAGCTAATGACCATTTTCAAATCATCATGGTAGATATTAATCACACTTCACATATCCCAATAATAAACATGATAACTTTTTTTAATACAACTAAGTACAAAACTACTTACCAATATGGTAGTCACTAATAATTTCTTCATCTACTTTAGCAATGGCAGGATCATCTATTGTGGCACTTAAAAACGCATTTTTAATCTCCATTTCCACTAACCCTGCATCAATCGTATCGTCAAGTCTACTAGCCAGGAACCATTCTCAAATAAATATGATAACTTTTTCTAATACAACCAAGTACAAAATAACTTACCAACTTGGTAGTTACTAATATGTTATGCACGTTTCTCGTTAAGTTCATCTAATTTTGTTTTTAGTGTCTCTAGTTTTGAAGTCAGTACATCTACATCTGTTTGAAGCATTTCAATCTCTTCATCTGACAAGGACCACCCTCTGTCTAGTAATGGAAGAATCTGACAAGCAACCAAAAGTTAAAAGAGTTTAACTTGGTAAAAATCGGGCAACTAAATAAATAACAAACTTTTTTTTTTTAAAATATATATATATAAGGCGTGAAAACCATTCTAAATGTTACCAAATTTATATAATGGGCTACTATTTAATTGTGAGCAATGTAGGTCTCTATCAAATATATAGTTGAAATTCAATTAGTGTGTACCTCATCAAACACGCAACCTAGATGAGCAACATAGTGGCATTCCTCATAGTAATAAGTTGGATCACAGTAATTTCTCAGTTTCTCACAAAGGTCACAGTAATATTCCGAGTGTTCATCATCATCTAAATTGTCAAGGACGGGAGAACGAGTGAGGCTGAGTGAATGACGGTCATGATGGCTATGCTTAATTGTATGTGGTAATTTCGGAAGGCAGCACAAGTCGAGAGTAAAATCGCATGGCACACAACAGAAGTAAGGTAAACCAAGGTAATGTCCACAAATGCACACATTAGTATAGCCAGTCGTGTTATGGTTGAAGAAAGTAAGAGCATGGCGGTGAAGTTGATCAAATTTGAAAGTGGAGTAGCTAAGCGGAGCACATGCAACATCTATTGCAAGGTCACACTTGGCACACCAGTAGTTGAAGCATGAAACAGAACATTTACATGCCTCGCATGATGAGGAAGGGTAACTATATTTTTCATCCTGGAGTAGAAGATGATGTGGCGGATGAAAGGGGTGTTTGATAAATTGTGGCAATTGAGCGCATGATTCGTGCAGTAAAAACCGGCATTGAAGACAAACATAGACTGCACCATCCTGAATGGATAACTCACAAGCAGAACAGAGAAAACTAAAATTCCCCTTGGTATCACAATCAGAGGGAAGCAGAACATGAGGGTGGGTGAATGTGAGCTGGTTTTCAATGGCTTTGGGTTTCAGAGAAGCGCACCTTACGTCCAGATTAAATTTACACTCAGAACAGCTGTAGTGGAAATGCTTACACTCCCCACAGGCTTTGCAGGAAGAAGTAGGACGTTGAAGTTGGAGAGTGAGAGAGTGCTGAGGGTGAAAGTGATGTGTGATCTGGTGTGTGAGTTGGTCACATGATTCATCCATGATAGCGGGGCAATCTAAACAAACATAGATGATGGCCTTGATGGGTATGGGTAGGTGGCACATGGAGCATGAAAAATCAACATCCTTATTATCCCTATTGCAAGGAAACAATGGATGGGGGTGAGAGAACATCCGCTGCTCCGAGTGATTTTTGGTAGTGGGAATGAGCGTAGCGCATTTAATGTCCAGCTTAAATTTATATTCTGAACAGCTGTAAATGAACTTATCACGCATTATGTAGTTGGAGCACGCATTGCAGGAAGACTCACCTTCTTCATAATAGTGAAGAGTGAGGGGATGTTCCTTGTGAAAGGGGTGTCGCATCTCTGGCGGCAATTTATAACATGATCTGCAGACCCAATAGTTGCATCTTCTGCAACCATAGAAATCTTTGGAGACCAGCACCCCGCACCCTTTGCAAGTGATCAAGCGACAGCTTACTATACTGGCGAGTTACGGGTGCACAGTCCTGCATCGCCTGAGTAAAGGAAAGGTGAAGTGCTTATATGTAGGTGTGCCACTCCAATTGGTATGAAACCTTTTGGGGTAAAGCTCAAGAGCAAAACCGTGCGGGCTCAGGCTAAAACGGACAATATCATACCATGTGGTGGAGTGAGTTGTTACATGGTTTTTGGAACACTTACACAAAATCACTGGTGACACATGTGGAAATTTGGCGGAATACTTCTAGCTGTGGATGAGGTATATCCTCATGCTTTTAATAGAAGGTGTTACAGACATATTTATTCTAACTTTAGAACATTGTATCTTGGTGTTAAGTATAGAAAATTATTTTGGGTTGCAGCTAGGGCTCATAGAGAGTTGGAATTCAATAATGCTATGGCAAAGATACAAAATAATTATCCAAAAGCATGGCAGTGGTTGATGGACCATCCACTTGAAACATGGGCAAGGCATAGGTTTGATGAGAATTGTGATTTTCTGACAAATAATGCAGTTGAGTCATTAAACTCATGGCTTAAGAAGGTGAGGGCAAAACCTATAACTGCTATGTTTGAGGGTATAAGAACCAAGCTTATGAGCAAATTCTCCAAAAGGTTTCAGAAATCTGCTACTTAGGATAATTTTGTAGTCCTAAAAATTAGAAACAAGTTGAATTGAGTTATTGAAAAGGGAGGGACATGTCAATTGATTTGGCCAGGTGGTGACTTTTATGAGGTAACAGAGGAAAATACCTTCAAATATATTGTCAATCTTCATAGCAGAACTTGCTGTTGCAGGGAATGGTAACTCACTGGTGTGCCATGTAAGCATGCAGCAATATGTATTACATGGAGAAGAGAGAATATTGAGGAGTATTGTCATGAATTCTTTAGTAGGTACACTTATGTAAAAGCTTACAAAAATATCATATATCCCATGCACCATGAGACTTTATGGGATGAAGTTGTTGGGAAACGTGCAAGTTTTTAAAACTTTCTGAGGGATTTGCAATCATAGATCTTGATTCATTACATGGAGACAAGTTTTATGCAAAGATAAATAAAAGATGATGCATAATTCAATAAACAGATTGAATACTTACATCAAAGGTCTGAGTAAACCTTTTGAACTTTCCTCTAAAGTGAATGTTCTCACTTATTGTAGATCCCTTTAACAAGATCATTTCTCCTTCTTTTTGATTATTATCTTCCCTTTAGGAATCACCAATATGCCTTGATGAATGATCTTGGAATCTAGGCTAGTGGTAGCCTCCTTTAGAAGAGAAAACAAAACCCTAAAATCTAGAGAGAGAAAGTGTATTCCTTTTTCTTGTTCTCAAAGTCACACCTAAAATATACATGAACTCATGTATATATAGGCAAAATAAAAATAAGAATAAGGAAACAATAAATCATTCTCCATCTCTAATTCAACTTTCTTAATCCTAACATGACTCCAATATCAACTTGGGCTATTGGTGAGAATCCTTTTGGGCTTACTATTTTCTTGGCTCCTATAAATTAATAATTGGTCCGGTCCATTAAACCATGGACCCAATTCAATTAATTCATAAATTAATTTCTACTCCACTAAAAGAAATTAATTGCACTCCAATTAAATAGTAAATAACCTCTAAGTCAATATTGCACTTTGACCCATCTATACTTAATTATTTATCGGATAATTAAAGCCATCAATCCGACAACATAATTAATATAATTATTTTGTTACCTTTGATTATTTCCGGCTTGATCACAATAAAATATTTATTTGACGAAAAATAATACTAATTTATTAAATAAATATATATATAAAACATTTGTCTAAAACATACGAAGGCCTTCGAATTTAATTTGTGATCAACCATAATCAAAACAAAATAAATACAAATAGCACTGATGCAAATATTGAGAATATAGACCTCTAATTATTAATTACATAACTACCCAAAGTGTCGATCTAAGGATCCCGAGGTATCCGCCGAACAAATCAAAGTAATTATTAATTAATAAAAGAGTCTATACTTCTCTCATGCTTGAGAGTCAAAAGTCATGACTGTGATAGAGAGCAATTGCATATGACAGCTCTCGCAATATATCTCAATTTATCGTGGACTCGGTTTAAGTCTTAACTAATTAAATGTCCATCCATAATTACCGACTTTAAACCATTTATGATTACTAATTTATAACATAGTATTAATTGCCATTACATACATATAAATATATTTTGTAATCAAGTGGACACAATCAATTCCATAATGAATCGAACAAATAATACATTCCATTCACCAATTGTATAATACTTTAATAATAATATCCAGATAAGAAACCATGACTTTTACAATCCAAAATTAGAATTTGCTATGCTAGGGCACACATATCCTAACAGCTCCCACTTACACTTATAGCCAATTCAAATCACATTTAACTCCCATGTTCTCCATATGACGATCAAACATCTTGATCGGTAAAGCCTTTGTGAATTGATCAGCAAGGTTATATTCCGATGCAATCTTAGCCACAAGTATATCTCCTCGCTTTACTATATCACGAACCACATGATGTTTCCTCTGAATGTGTCTTGTTCCTTTATAAAATTTTGGGTCCTTGGTTTGGGCTATAGCTGCACTATTATCGCAATGAAGTGTTATAGGCCGATCTATGTGCTCCACAACCTCCAGTTCAATTAGAAAGTTTCTCAACCAAACAGCTTCTTTTGCTGCCTCAGAGGCTGCAATGTATTCTGCTTCCATGGTTGAGTCAACAGTACAACCCTGCTTGACACTCTTCCAACTAACTGCCCCTCCATTGAACTTGAACACATATCCAGATGTAGATCTCCTGGCATCAGGATCTGATTGAAAATCAGAATCCGTATATCCGACTGGAACCAGATCATCACCTCCATAAATGAGCATTAGATTCTTAGTTCTTCTAAGGTATTTTAAGATATTCTTCACAGCTGACCAATGATCAAGTCCAGGATTGGACTGATATCTACTGACAATCCCTACAGAGTAGTAGATGTCTGGTCTGGTACAGACCATGGCATACATGAGACTACCAACTGCCGAAGCGTATGGTACCCGCCTCATTTGCTCAATTTCCTTATCAGTCTTGGGAGACTGGTCATTAGAAAGAGCCAACCCATGTCTAAATGGCAAAAACCCTTTCTTAGAGTTTTCCATTCCAAACCTGATCAGAACTTTGTCAATGTAAGACTCTTGAGACAAGCCAATTTTCTTTTTAATCCGATCTCGCATAAGCTTGATCCCAAGAATATAGCTTGCTTCTCTAAGATCTTTCATCTCAAATTTATTGAACAACCACCTTTTAACTGATGACAATGCTTCTACATCATTACCAATGAACAAGATGTCATCAACATATAAAACGAGAATCATGATGACATTACCCTGTTTTTTCTTGTAAACGCAAGGTTCAAACACGTTTTGTTCAAAGCCAAATAATTTGACTGCCTGATCAAAACAAATGTTCCATGTGCGTGAAGCTTGCTTAAGTCCATAAATAGACCTATTCAACTTACATACACAGTCCTCACGACCTTTAACTGCGAAACCGTTTGGTTGCCTCATGTAGATGTCTTGTTCAAGATGGCCATTTAAAAATGCCGTCTTAACATCCATCTGCCATATCTCATAGTCATAATAAGCACTAATGGCCAAAAGAATGTGAATAGATTTAAGCATTGCAACTGGTGAGAATGTATCCTCATAATCAATACCTTCACGTTGAGTGAAGCCTTTGGCAACCAGTCTAGCTTTGAATGTCTCAACATTCCCATCCATTCCTCTCTTTCATTTGTAGATCCACTTACAACCAATGGGCTGAACCCCACTAGGAAGTTCTACAATATCCCAGACTTTGTTAGAATACATCGATTCCAACTCTGATCTCATGGCATCTTTCCAACGATTCGCATATATATTGGTCAACGCTTCCGCATAGCTTACTAGGTCCGACTCATGCTTATCGGGGACGGCCTCATAGACCTCACCCAAAAGTGTGAGTTTTTCGGGTTGGATGATAGTCCTCCCACTACGCCGAAGGACCGGTGCAGGAATCGATGTACTAGATGATGGTAATTCAACAGGGACTTCTTGTGTCTCATCATTCTCAGTATTTATATTAAGTGTGTCCACAAGGGGTATATCTGACGTGCTAACCATCTCCTCTAACACTATCTGGCTACTAGGTCTGTAGTTCATAATATAATCCTCCTCCAGGTAAACAGCATGAGTGCTGACAATAACCTTATTGTCCCTGGGATCATAAAATAATCCACCTCTAGTGCCCTTAGGATAGCCAACAAACAAGCATGCATCTGATCTTGCTTCCAACTTATCTGCCTGTTTCTTTCGTACGTGTACTGGATACCCCCATATATGCATATGATTTAAACTAGGTTTTTGTCCAAACCACAGCTCATATGGCGTTCCTGAAATAGACTTGGATGGAACACAGTTCAAAATATACATTGCTGATTCTAAGGCTAATCCCCAAAATGATAGGGGTAATGTAGCAAAACTCATCATAGATCTAACCATGTTAAGTAAAGTTCTGTTTCTCCTTTCTGCCACTCCATTCTATTGAGGGCAGTCAGGTGCGGATAACTGGCGCACAATACCCTCATTGACCATATGATCCTTGAACTCCCCCAAGAGGTATTCACCTCCTCGATTAGATCGAAGTGTTTTGATAAGTTTACCTAATCTACGCTCCACTTCCGCCTGAAACTCACGGAATTTTCCATAAGCTTCTAACTTGTGTCGCATTAGGTAAATATCCAAAACGTGAATAATCATCAATGAAAGTGATGAAGTACTCAAACCCTCCTCTCGCTTGGGTGTTCATGGGACCACACACGTCTGTGTGCACCAACTCTAATTGTTCTTTGGCTCTATATCCTTTGGCTGAGTAAGCCCTTCGAGTCATCTTTCTTTCAATACATGATTCATAAGTTGGCATAGACTCCTCTGCCTCACAAGGTAATAAACCTTCTTTAACCAACCTTTGAATCCTATTTTGATTGATGTGACCCAATCGTAGATGCCAATGATACAATGAGTTTGGAGAAACTGCTTTTCTTTTAACATTCAATCTAGATGAAGTTGCATTTAATTCATAATTTTGCATTTGATATGAGCTAGGAGTTAAAATATATAGATTATCTTTCAATGCAACAGAAGTTATAACACAACCATTTAATTTAATTAAAACATTTTTTTCCAAAAGTAAAAATATAATTTTTGCAAACTAACGAAGAAACTGAAATTAAATTGTACTTAACATTTGGCACATAAAGACAATCTTCTAAAATAAGACTCCTCCCACTATCAAACTGCATATGAACCACTCCCACTGCTTTAGCTTCCACCTTGGCATTAGATCCCATATGCAAGTATATCTCTCCTTCATTGAGGCTTCTGGTCTCCTAGAATCCCTGCAATGAATTGCAAACATGATTAGTGGCTCCAGAATCTATGCACCAGGAATCTATAGATTCAACCACATTACATGCCTCAACAATGAATATACCTTTTCCTTTGCCTTGTGTGCGAAGTATTGGGCAGTTAGGTTTCCAGTGACCCGGTTGACCGCAATGGAAGCAGTTTCCTTCGCCTTCAACCCGCACTTTCTTCTTTCCCTTATCCTTTTGGATTACTTTGTTTGGCACAACCACAGTTTTGGCACCATCCTTCTTCTTTTTCTTGCCCCTCCTCTTGGGCCTAGAAGTGGATGGTCCAGCAGACTGAGTGTAGTTGATAGATGCACCCTTGCTTTTGTTTATCCCTTCAAAGGTTACCAACTCATTCAATAGTTCAGCGAGTGTGTACTCAAGCTTATTCATATAACAATTAACCCTAAAAGAGTTAAATGAGTCTGGCAATGAAGCGATAATCATGTCAACCTGAAGTTCACCATCCAAGTTGCATCCAAGGATCTCCAGTTCATTTAAAAAACCAATCATTTTTAAAGCATGTTCCCGAACTGAAGTACCTTGGACCATCTTAATGGTCATCAAATTTGTCATAGCATTTTGGCGTGTGCTCTTACCAATTTGCCCAAACATTTCCTTAAGGTTAAGCATGATGTCTGCAGAAGTGAGATATTGAAGATGTTGACTTTGGAGTACATTCGAGAGTGAAGCAAGAATGTAGCACCTAGTCATCTCATCTGCTTTATTCCATTTCTTAAATACTTCATGCTCCTCAGGAGGATCCTCAGGCAAAGGTGGAGAAGGTCTAGGAGTAGTAAGCACATAATTCAACCCCTCATATGTGAGTACAATATCTAGTTGCCTTTTCTAATCGATATAATTAGGTCCAGTTAATCGATTTTCTTTTAGTATGTTTGCAAGTGGACTGAATGGACTAGTCATGATAAATCTGGAAATAAAAACATTCATACAATAAATAAAGTGAATAATAATAATCATGCAAGTATAAAATAATTAATTAATTGTGGGTCCCTTAACCACATTACATGAAAAATCGGACAATCAATATGCCAATAACCTATCCGGTTGGCGGAATTCATTATTGCTTATTGACGAGAATAACTCATTATTTCTATATCTCTTTAGACAATGCCTTATCTATATATGAAATAATTCCCGATTAAATTTAGCCTTTCTAAAATCACCTAGTATAGACCACTCCGTTGGGGAGCTAATACTATTGATTTTAGATTGAGTGTATAACATAATTAATGCTCCAACGGAAAAACAAATATTAAATATATTGCCATTAATAGCTTAGACTCTTTAAATCATGCGTAGGGCCTTATTTTTAAAGATCTAACTATAATGGTTATTTAATAAATATATTTTCGTGAGATAACCATTCTCTTAATCTAGACTCTTTAAATCATGTGTGGAGCCTTATTTTTAAAGATCTAATCATAATGGTTATAATTACGAAGGCCATGGGGTAATGTATAAAAAATCCCCGCTCCCACTCAATTTTTAATAATATAAAATTAGGATTTTCAATTCATGATTTAATGCATGCAAAACGCCTTGATTTTAATCCAATTAAATTTAGAAAATATATGGATTTTAAATGATTCACTAATCTTTAATTTGAGGCAAAAAATAATTTACAATAATAATTTTTCTGTTTCCCAATACATGCCCTCAAATTAATTAGTAATCTAATCCAATTTATCTTCATAATTTAATTAATATAAATCAAGCCATTTAATTAAAAATCATGGATCCAATGCATGAACAATTATAATAAGCATTAAATTATTTCATGCATCAAATAATAGACAGAAGCAATATAAATGGCCAATGGATTCAGCTTTTAACATTTAAAAACTATTCTTGCTGTACGAGCGTCCTTCAACTGTCTGTAAACACCCATTGGAAGCTTGTACGCGTCAGGAGTAGCAAAACGCCTCTTGGAACGAGCCTGGAGGACCCCACACGCACTAGCACGCGCCTAGGGCAGGCTGCACGCGCTCCCACGCGCCCCCACGCGCCGGCACGCGCTTGGGGCGCGTGGGATGTGCCCTCACGCGCTCCCACGCGTGGGGCGCGTGGGACGCGCCTCCACGCCCCTTCACGCGCGTGGAGGGTGACACACCCTTGGCTGGCGCGTGAGATCCACGCGCCAGCTTGTGCTTTCCTTGCCACTTCCTGGCGCATGAGGAACACGCGCCAGGCTCACCTTGTCTGTGCCACACCTGATCCGGGCCACCTCCGAAGCCCCTTTTCGCCGCCGGCGAAGCTCTGGCCACCGGAAAAACGCCGAAAAAATTCCAAAAAATTCGGAAAAATCCTAGAAAATTAAGTTAAGCCTCAAAAAATTCCCGAAAAATTCAGAAAAATTCCAGAAAATTACTGAAGTATAATTTAACCCTTTCGGACCCTCTTGAAGCTTCATAGCATCCTTTGATGAATATTACATGGCTTTAATAAATACTTACAATTTGAAATACAATGAAAAAAATTAAATTACATCATTGAATTTTCAAACGGCTAAAACAAAGCCTTAATTACATTCATCCAAAAATAAAATTACATTCTATATACCTATAAGCTTCATCCATGACCCAAACACACATCATCATCCATTCACAATTATACATACATCATCATGTATTAATATATATCAACATAATAAATCATACATCAACATATATCAATAATTTTATATATGTATATATAATTTGGATCCATGAATATGATTTTTATAAACACATGTTCTCTAGTAATGAATCAAACCATGTGCTCTGATACCACTGTTGGGAAACGTGCAAGTTTTTAAAACTTTTTGAGGGATTTGCAATCATAGATCTTGATTCATTACATGGAGATAAGTTTTATGCAAAGATAATACTTACATCAAAGGTCTGAGTAAACCTTTTGAACTTTCCTCTAAAGTGAATGTTCTCACTTATTGTAGATCCCTTTAGCAAGATCATTTCTCCTTCTTTTTGATTATTATCTTCCCTTTAGGAATCACCAATATGCCTTGATGAATGATCTTGGAATCTAGGCTGGTGGTAGCCTCCTTTAGAAGAGAAAACAAAACCCTAAAATCTAGAGAGAGAAAGTGTATTCCTTTTTCTTGTTCTCAAAGTCACACCTAAAATATACATGAACTCATGTATATATAGGCAAAATAAAAATAAGAATAAGGAAGCAATAAATCATTCTCCATCCTAATTCAACTTTCTCAATCCTAACATGACTCCAATATCAACTTGGGTTATTGGTGAGAATCCTTTTGGGCTTACTATTTTCTTGGCTCCTATAAATTAATAATTGGTCCGGTCCATTAAACCATGGACCCAATTCAATTAATTCATAAATTAATTTCTACTCCACTAAAAGAAATTAATTGCGCTCCAATTAAATAGTAAATAACCTCTAAGTCAATGTTGCACTTTAACCCATCTATACTTAATTATTTATCGGATAATTAAAGCCATCAATCCGACAACATAATTAATATAATTATTTTGTTACCTTTGATTATTTCCGGCTCGATCACAATAAAATAT
This sequence comes from Cornus florida, assembly GCF_030987335.1. NCBI lineage: Eukaryota > Viridiplantae > Streptophyta > Magnoliopsida > Cornales > Cornaceae > Cornus > Cornus florida. The sequence goes on along the minus strand of NW_026775579.1, from coordinate 53,047,431 downwards.
TTATTTGACGAAAAATAATACTAATTTATTAAATAAATATATATAGAAAACATTTGTCTAAAACATACGAAGACTTTCGAATTTAATTTGTGATCAACCATAATCAAAATAAAATAAATACAAATAGCACTGATGCAAATATTGAGAATATAGACCTCTAATTATTAATTACATAACTACCCAAAGTGTCGATCTAAGGATCCCGAGGTATTCGCCGAACAAATCAAAGTAATTATTAATTAATAAAAGAGTCTATACTTCTCTCATGCTTGAGAGTCAAAAGCCATGACTGTGATAGAGAGCAATTGCATACGACAGCTCTCGCAATATATCTCAATCTATCGTGGACTCGGTTTAAGTCTTAACTAATTAAATGTCCATCCATAATTACCGACTTTAAACCATTTATGATTACTAATTTATAACATAGTATTAATTGCCATTACATACATATAAATATATTTTGTAATCAAGTGGACACAATCAATTCTATAATGAATCGAACAAATAATATATTCCATTCACCAATTGTATAATACTTTAATAATAATATCCAGATAAGAAACCATGACTTTTACAATTTAAAATTAGAATTTGCTATGCTAGGGCACACATATCCTAACAGAAGTACCTAAGGAGGATTTGCTGAAGGCCGAAGCGGAAACAGAGAGAAGAAGAGCACCAAAGACTGAAGAAGAAGATGGTGGAAAAAGAAAGCTTTATAGTTTCGGCACAGTTGGACACAGTTGTTGTACCCCATAAAATAGATAAATTAACTTGGACACAGTTGGGTAAGCATTGTTGGCCCTCATGTGAGTATTTTCTGACAAATTTGAATACAATTTTCATTACCGAGCTAGAAATTAACATTTTCTACAGATTGTATTTTCCATATAATGATTTTTATATGTCTAAAAAAATAAATTCAACGTAATATTAAAAAAAAAAAATTATAATAATGTTTATAAGCCTATAAATTATATTTTATACTATTAGACTAATTTCAATTTCATTGGGCTATTCAACAAGTTTTTAAAGTCAATTTGAGATGGTATTATGGCTGGTGCTACATAGTAAATGCTATATACCTTGAATTTCCCCTTGGCGATAAAATAATGTGGTGAAAATCATCTTTCTTTATAACCTAAAGTTTGTTTTTAAAGTCAATTTGAGATAGTATTTTGGCTGGTGCTACATAGTAAATACTATATACTTAGCTTTGAATTCCCCTTCTGTGATAAATAATGTGGTGAAAACCATCTTTCTTTATAACCTAAAGCCTACATGATCATTGATTTTCTACTTATATATTTAAAACTATTATCAGACTAGTTCATGATCATCATATGATCGAGAAAAGATGTCAAAATTATTTTACAAAATTAATCTTGCCCCAAATGTTTACCTTTGTTGGTATGTACCTATTTTAGGATTAACATTAACATATAAAAATATTTACAATGCTACAGATTTAAATTGGGAGATACCCCATCAACTGATGTATATCTCAGACTGTTAAATAGGCTAAAAGTCCAACCGCTGAAGCATTGATGTGTGTGTGGCTGGCTGGTTTCAAGTGATTGTAGTCCGTCTGATCGTCCGAAAAGAAAAAATTCTGGTTTGGTCCGCCGACCATGAATCTGGTTAGAATGGTTGAAAACAACCATTGCAACCCATGGACCATGGATGGCATGCCAATGAAGGCAGGGAGGATCCTCTGTGGTGAATTCTATTTGGATAATCAGCTCCAAACCCTACCATGTAGGACATTTTCAATGGATTCTCCCCTAGAATGTGATTCACCTAAAATTTCCATAGCTAGCTTGTTAGTACTACACATGTCCAAATGAAAATTTTCACAACCAATTGAAAGTTCTAACAAATCATGATAAAATATTAAGGTTAATTATATTGACCTCTCTTGAGTTTAGAGAGATTGTCATGGTAAAAATAGAATAATTCTCTTGTTTGAGATACTTCGTTAATGATCATTACTGATCAACAAATTTTTTTTTACCAAAGTTGCATTGTGGTAACAATTTTATTTTATTTTATTTGTTGCCGGTATTAAGATAACAATTTTATGTTAATTGAATGAAAGTTTTCTATATGATAAAGAGAGGTTTGTGCAATTTCAGAATCAATAAGAGAATACACTCTGATTTTTATAAAACTTATAAAAACTCAGTATAATTTACTCCTAAAGCTGCATTTGGTAGCATTGAATTTGTGGTTTAGAATTCGAATCGAAAGAAATACTAATTTAAAACTTGAACTAACACTGTCTACAGTTTCAACTACAGGTGAATTCCAAATCCCACCCAATACCTCCCCTCAATCAGAGAGCCGCGCATGAAATAGAGCATTTTTGTACCAAAATACCCTTGTTTTAAAAGCTGCATAGTCAATGATGAATGACTTAGTTTTGTCCTCTCAACATCACAACCAATACCTGCTCTATCAGAAGCTGTCCTACTACCATTATACACTGCCATATCAACATCCCTACAACTGGCATACGACCATGACCCGACGAACTTTCAATAATACCGCTACCACAAGTATTCACAATAAAGTACGTGAAAGTCAAGATCACTATCCTCACCTCAAATACATTAACACTGACCTCAGATGTATCCCTCATAACAACTGTCATGCTCCAATCTCTCTCATCAGCTGGTCCCATACCACTACCGCTTGATACCTACGGAAAACACACACAAATTAATTAATAATACCAATATAAATTTTTGTTCTTTGAAAATATATATATATTACCCCTTCCAGCTCTACCACCTCTTGCACCTCTGCCAACATGTCCCCCACCTCTTGCACTCCTACCAACAAGTCTCCCACAACTAGAGAAAGAAAAAAAAAAAAACCACTAGGCTCCCAACTCTTACACCCCTATTGTTGCAAAGAATATTTGTCCCGTATCGAATTCAGATAAAAGAGTAATTATATATAAATAAATGACTATATAATATTACTTAACATTTTAAACTTTTAGATAAATGAATAAGAGTTCACCCATTACAATTAGTATCAGAATTTGATCCAATCCTTAATCTGGTGTCATGCCAAGCGCACGACACGAAAGGCGTCTGAATGAACCACCCGAGTAGGGCATGATGACTTGACCACAACGAAGGTTATGATTGTAGATTTATGGATATAAAATAATAAAAACTTGCTCAAGTTAAATTCCGAATATAGATTCAAAATATCAATTAAAATGGAGAGAAAGAATTTCTTTTAAAACAAATTTTAACTGTTTGAATAACGAAAATAAAATAAAATAAAACAAATAAAAGTAAAATATAATAATAATAATTTTTTCCAAATAATGGGAAAAGTTTCGAGGGATGAGAATCCACTACCACATATCCATATAAACAAATTTCTTTTATTCTTGTCAATTTTCGTTTTATAAGCAATTCACTTCATCAATTCAATTACAACTTGAAAAGATGAAGAAAAATATAAAATTAAACAACACTTGCTTATATAAGAGAGAACATTTTTTATTTAATCTGGTAAATTTTTAGTAAATAAAAATAGGCATTCTCCGAATTACCATTAATTGGAAAACACAAAAAATCCTCCCTCTGATTTTTTTTCTTTTTCTTTTTCCAATCAAATAACATAGAATAGAAGAATAAAAGACATGTTCTAAAGAGGAAAATTAAAACAATATATGAAATAAATTCATTTACATGTTAACCACGGTGGCTTCATCATTCCCTAGAGATGAGGTGTTTAAGCTAGCATACTAATAAGAAAACAAAATAGAGAAATAAAAACACTTTTCATAAAAAAAAAAAAAGATGAAAAACAATAAAACTCTAAGTTTATTCTCTATTTCACTAACTCTGTACATCCAACCTCCTCTACATATGTCCCTATTTATAAAGTTTAGAATGAAATGATTGGAAGGGGAAAATTCTAATTACAGAAGTGAAAATAAAATAAAATAAAAATATATAAAATCTTTCTAAAATCTTGCTGCTTTGCAATTAGGAATTAAATGCTTTCCAATTTGGCTTAATATTTTTTATAGGGCTGCAAATGAACCGGGCCGAGCCAAGCCTTAGACTGTTCGGGCTTGGGCTCATTTATTTATAGATCGTCTCGAGCTTGTGACAAGCTCAAAAAACTGAGCCCGGGCTCGGGCTCGTCATGGTGTTAAAAAGCTCGAGCCCGGCTCATTTAAGAAAATAAATTAAATTTATAGTCAAAATTTGTTCAAGCTCATTTTCGAGCTCGCCAGCTCGTTTAGTAAATTATTGTATATTTATCTTATGCTTTCAAAAATTAAAGAATTTTATTAAAAAATAAATATAAATATAAACGAGCCTTATAACGAGCCTACACGAGCTTATGTTCACGAGCCTACACGACCCAAGCCCAGCATTGATCTAGATTGACTCGTTTACTAAACGAGCTTAGAAATCGAGCTCAAGCTTACCTCATTTGTTTAATAAATGAGCTCGAGCCAAGCCCGAGTTGTTCATGGTTCGTTTGCAGCCCTAATTTTTGACTTGATGTGCTTTCCAATTTGGCTTGATCTTTACTAATTTGATGGAAAAACCAATTTTGAATTTAACTTTGACAGATCGTGTAATCTCACATTTTTGCTATTTTTATCTCTTTTCTTCTCATTTCAAAATCAGACCCTATAAAATAGCAAGTTTTGTGCACTTATTAGAGGGCGTTGCGAGTTTGGATGAGGGAGAATGTTACAAGGGGTATTTGTCCCACATCGGATTCGGATGGGAGAGTGATTGGGTATAAATGGGTGGGTATGCATCATTACTCAACAACTTAAATTTTTAGATAAATGGACAAGCGTCTGTAAAATAAGAGTTACACGGGGTGCAGAAACAGTTGATTTTAATTGTTATTAACTCCTTTAATGACCTAGATCTGATTATTAGGTCAACTTACTTAATTTATGATTGATTAAATTGCATGATCAATTAAACATCCACAATCATAAATATAAATACTGAAAAGTAAAGCAAGTTAAGTTTAGAGAGATTGCACTATGATTTTTAGCGAGGAAAACCCAGTTGATAAAATACGTCAACTGTTATGGGAAAAATCTCATGGACTACACAGTCCAAAGTAAACCAATCCACCATGTTTGAAACAAAGTATATCGAACTTTGACTCTGGCTTACACCCTATCGTTCTACACCATACCAACCGCTGACGATCCTTTGGCTTTGCGACTCCCCGTCCAACAGCAACTTGATCTCAGGCTTGCACTTGATATTTGTAGAAGATTAGCAGGTAGATCAGACAGCACTCCACGAATGCTCTAACCCTTTCAAAGTGTGATAGCGCTTACTTCTGTTCTTCAAGATCTGAACTCGATTGTAGAAGAATTAAATCCTGCTTCTCATCTGAATCTTCAGTATAGCTCCGATTCCGATGAGATAGAGAACAACACCACTAAATCACTCATGAATATATATGTATGCTCTCATAAATAAATTCAGAATAATCAGATTTAATTTTCTGAATTTTCTCTCTTTAGAAGGCTTTCTCAAAATATAGAATTGATTTTCCCTCAAGCTATAATAAACCAATGTATATGACAAGGTTTATATAGAGTTTTGAAAGTCCTAATCCCTCAGAAAATATGATAAATTTCGTGCATAGGACTTAGAAGGAAGCTGAGATCAAAAAGGAAACATCAGAAGAAGGAAACTGGAAACCTGATGCATCTAGGACTTCTTGAACAGGTTCAGCCATCTTGAACCGGTTCAAGATGGACAGTAAGGAATCCCAAGGATTCTTTAACCGGTTCAGCCCTCTTGAACCGGTTCAAGATAGTCAGTCTTGAAATTTTAGCATTCTGATGTAGTTGAACCTGTTCGATAGATCTTGAACCTGTTCGATAAATCTTGAACCAGTTCAAGATGGACAGAATGTAAAACCTTGTTCCAAACCTTTCAAAACATTTCCTAAATGTTCTCACTACCTCTCAAAACTTCTTATAGCATTGTTCTTATCATCTCAGAGTGTAGTATACCATGAATACTTGACCTTTTTCAAATCCGCATCCGATCTTTAATCTTTGAAATTTCGTACTGAAAAATTACAACTCGATCGGACTTATTTTGACATCGAAATTAGCCAATTACAAAATATATCTCACAATCTCCCCCTTTGGCAATTTCGTGACAAAACCCTAAAAATAATTCAGCAATCTACCTAAGCAGGAAAGTAAATTTCAACGATTGTTAAAAGAAGTAACATGCGGATATTTTCTTGAACCTCATGAAGCTTCAACACAGATAGCAACATGTAATCTGCACATTAGCTCAAACACAACTACCCGTGAAGCTTAATCAAGAAAATAAACACAAGCATAAAATAGCAAAGCTAATAATGCTTGAATGTCAATGCACTGAACAATAATTCTCCCCCTCAATGCAAAAAGTTCTCTCCCCCTCAATGATAAGTATCACAACTCTCTCCCCCTTTTTGTCACAAATTGACAAGGGTCGGAAGGAAGAAAAATCCTAGAAGTAGGAGGCAATCAACCATATAAATCTTGTAAATTAAATCCAATGAGAATGTAGACTCCACAAGATTATAGGTATCAACAGAAATAACCAAGATCAATTCTTTAAGTTCCACAAACTTAGTAAGTGTAGTAAAATCACCACCAAGTTCCAAAAATAATGATCTGTCAATTGTTCAGATTTCAGATAATAAATCAATGATATCACATATCCTTAGAAATTAAACAATCAACATATGCAAAAGATATTTTTTTCTCTCTTTGTGCTCCTTTTTTCTTTTTGCATATTGGCGGCTTTCACGCTTATGGGCAGCCAGCTCTTTCCCTTATTCCTATTTGTTTCGAGTCAAGGTAGCTTTCGGACAATTCCCATAGGTAGCCTTTTCCATCTCCTTTTTTTCAAAAACAGCAAATATTTGTCTTTCTTTTTAAAAAATTGTTTCATTCCAAGCTGTTTTTCAATTTTCTTTTTCTTTTCACTCTTTTGGTCTAAAACACATAAATCAAGTTTAAACCCCAAGACAATGATCAATCATATCAACATTATCTTCGACCAAAACAACGAAATCTCAAGTAAATATATTATCAATGATTCATTTACTATACGAAATAAGTAAGCAAAACCAATTTTATCAAATCATAGCCATTGTATGCTTTCCACAAATAATCGATGTGTCATTAAACTCCTTGTGTTCAACATACTCAATCAATATGGTTTGCTTAACTTCCCAAAAACATAATCTAGACACTCAAGATATGCATGAAAATCATTTCTAGACTTATGTCTTTGCAATGCATCTAATCAAGACAACAAACACCAATAGATTTCCTAAAATGAGAGAACTTAGGAGCATCTAATGGTTTAGTAAGAATATCAGCCAAATTTTGATCAGTATGCACTTTTTCCAAAGACACGACATTTTGTTCAACAAGTTCCTTAAGAAAATGATGTCGAATGTCAATGTGTTTAATCTTAGAATACAAAACTTGATTCTTTGAAATATTTATTGTACTAGTATATCATTAAAGATAGAAATAGTACCTTGATCAACTCCATAATCCAGAAGCATCTGTTTTATCCAAAGCAATTGTGTGCAACAATTTCCAGCAGCAATGTATTCAGCCTCGTAAGATGATAAAGATATGCAATTTTGCTTCTTGCTGTACCATGAAACAAGATTAGTACCAACATAGAAACAACCACCGGAAGTACTCTTTCTATCATCCTTGTTTCCAGCCCAATCAGCATCAATATAGCCTGCAATCTTGGAGTTAGACTCAGAAGAATAACGCAATCCATAATTCAATGTACTATTGACATAACGAATAATACGCTTGACTGCAAGGATGTGTTGTTCTCTAGGATCAGCTTGATACCTAGCACAACCACCTATACTAAATGAAATATCTGGCCTAGTTGCTGCCAAATACAACAAGCTACCAATCATACTCCTATACAAGAAATGATCAACCTTGTTAGGATCAGATTCTCTATCCAATTTGGATGAAGTACTCATAGGAGTTTGAATATGCTTTGAATATTTCATACCAAACTTTTTAACTAGCTCATTTGCATATTTTGATTGAGATATGAAAATTCCATCATCAAGTTGTTTCACTTGGAGACCTAGAAAGAAAGTTAGTTCACCAACCATGCTCATTTCAAAAGTATTATTTATATCTTTAGAAAAATTATGAACAAGGTTATCACAAGTAGCACAAAAAATAATATCATCCACATATACTTGAGCAATAAGAAAATCTTTTCCTTTCCTGAAAATAAACAACGTTTTATCCGCTCCTCTTCTGAAGCCTTTGTGCACTAGATAAGAAGTCAACTTCTCATATCATACTCTAGGTGCTTGCTTTAAACTATAAAGAGCCTTTTTAAGATGAAAAACAAAATTAGGATTATGTGGATCAATAAAACCTTTTGGTTGTTCTACATAAACTTCTTCCTGCAAAATACCATTAAGAAAATCACTTTTAACATCCATTTGAAACAATTTGAATTTAAAGTGGCATGTAAAAGCAAAAAGAAGTCGAATAGACTCAAGTCTAGCAACAGGTGCGAAAGTCTCATCAAAATCAATTCCTTCAACTTGAGTATATCCTTGTGCAACTAACCTAACTTTATTCCTCATCACAAAACCATGTTCATCAAGTTTATTTTTAAAGATCCATTTGGTCCTTATGATATTAATATCACTAGGTTGAGGCACTAATTCCCAAACATCATTCTTCATAAATTGAAGCAATTCTTCTTACATATCCATAAGCCAATCAGAATTTTGAAGAGCTTCATCAACATTCTTAGGTTCAAACTGAGCCATGTGACATGAGTGAACTATATCATCTACAATGCATGAGTGTCCTACATCATCACGGATTGTACTCCTAGTACCATGCTTATTCCAAGGACCTATCACATTATCAATTGGATGACTCAATCTAACTCTAGAACTGCTAGATGTGGGAATATCTAGAGACGGTGCATGAACTCCTATAGGTTCATTAGTGGCAACCTCTAATTCCTCATCCTTATCTTCTTCAACCTCTTCACCTTCTCCACCTAAATCCTCAACTCTACTCTTTCTTCTTCTTAAATAGCAGGTACTTTTCTTTCTCCTGCAATTTCAAAATTAGTTTATTCTTCATCAAGTTGAGAAAAGGTTATCTTAGATTTTGTATCATCAAATACAACATTTATAGACTCCATGACCACTTTGATTCTAAGATTAAAAACCCTATAAGCCCGACTAGTTTATGAATAACCCAAAAACATACCTTCATCACTTCTAGAGTCAAATTTTCCCAAGTGTTCCCTATCTCTAAGGATATAACATTTACTTCCAAAGACTCTAAAGTATTTAACAGTGGGCTTTCTATCATACCACAATTCATATGAAGTCTTCTTAGTTCCAAGCCTAAGATAAACTCGATTTAGGATATGACAAGCAGTACGTACTGATTCAGCCCAAAAGTGACTAGCAATCTTATTCTCCTGAAGCATAGTACGAGCCATGCTTGCGATTGTCCTATTTTTTCTTTCCACTACACCATTCTGTTGTGGTGTTTTAGGTGTTGAAAATTCATGCTTAATGCCATTCTTATCACAATATTTAATAAACTCCTTAGGTTCGAATTCACCTCCATTGTCGCTTCTAATCCGATTAATTCGATATCCCCTCTCATTTTGAATAAGTTGGCAAATAGACCTGAAATTCACAAAAGTATAATTTTTCTCTCAAATATGCAACAAAAGTAAACCTAGAAAAATCATCAACCATAACAAGCAAATATCTTTTTCCTCTAATGCTATCAGGTGTTATGCGACCCATCAAATCCATATGAATCAATTCTAAAGGTCGAGAAGTGACTTTATGAATAAGCCTCTTATGTGACACTCTAGTTTGTTTTCCTAATTGACATGGACCACATATTTCATTCTTAGGCATCTTCAATTTAGGCAAACCTCGAATAAGATCATTATTAGACAAATTCACTAAATCATTATAATTCACATGTCTAAGTCTTTTATGCCATAAAACAGCCTCATCAGTAACTGTAGAAAAATACATAAGTGAAGGATCTGAAAACATAACATAACAATTATCAGAAGTTCTAGTTCCTTTCAAGATGCATTCACCTCTTTCATTAGTGACAAAACACCCTTATTGAATAAAATTGACTTGAAACTCCTCATCACATATTTGACTAATACTCAACAGATTAGCAGCTAAACCTTTAACATATAGAACCTTTTTTAACTCCCCAATTCCTGAAAATTTGATCTTACCTTTACCACTTACAGTAGAAGCCTTTCCATCACCAAAAGTAACAGTACCAACTGAGCATTCCTTAAACGTGGTAAATAATGTTCTATCCCCTGTCATATGCCTAGAGTAACCACTATTAAAGTACCAACCACATGGACCAAGTGCTCTAAGTGTTGTGTGTATGGCAAGACATTTAAAATTCTCTTTCTTTACCCAAACAATTTTAGATTCATTATGCAATGATTTCCCTATTGTTCTAGGCAAAATGTCATAAGGCTCAACAGTCTTAATCCTCTTCTTTCTCAAATTTGAACTCTAAAAAATTTTCAATTTCTTTCCTAGTTTAATTTTCCTTTTCTGACACTTATACTTGATATGCCCTTTTTCACCACAAAAATGACATGTTGAAATAAGTTTAGGAGAAATAGAAATAACACAAGGCTTGGTTTCAACTTTCACAAAAACATCTTTAGATTTCTGAAAAAACAAATCATTTGAAGTTGAAGTAAATTCTTTGTTATGACTAATATTCTCAACCACTCCTTTTAACTTATCAATTTTACAAGTGTCAACATTAATTTTCTGAATAGACTGTATTGATTTAACAAATTCACTACTCAAATTATCAATTTTAAATTCCAGTGATTTATTAAACCCATTTACTTTCTTAAGCTCATTTTCTAGAAAATCAATTTTATGAAGAAGATTCAAATTCTTATGGCCAATTTCTTCCAAATTCTTATTAGAGACAGAAACTTCTAACTTATAAATATCTCTATCAAGTTCCGCAAGTTCTAATTTCTCTAACAATTTTTTAAAATCCTTTTTATACTTTGACTACTCAATTTGCATGCTTGTGACAGAATAAAAAACAGGAGGTAAAGATAAAACATCAACAGATGAATTTTTAGACATGATGCAAAAATCAACAATTAATCAACAAATAAGATCAACTCAGTATATCGAGTTACCTGCTCTGATACCAAATTGTAAAACAAGAGTTACGCGGGGTGCGGAAACAGTTGATTTTAATTGTGATTAACTCCTTTAATGACCTAGATCTGATTATTAGGTTAACTTGCTTAATTTATGATTGATTAAACTGCATGATCAATTAAACATCCACAATCATAAATATAAATACTGAAAAGTAAAGCAAGTTAAGTTTAGAGAGATTACACCAAGATTTTTAGCGAGGAAACCCCAGTTGATAAAATACGCCAACTGTTATTGGAAAAACCTTATGGACTATGCAGTCCAAAGTAAACCAATCCACTATGTTTGAAACAAAGTATACCGAACTTTGACTTTGGCTCACACCCTATCATTTTACACCACACTAACCGCTGACGATCCTTTGGCATTGCGACTCCCTGTCCAACAACAACTTGATCTTAGGCTTACACTTGATATTTGTAGAAGAGTAGCAGGTAGATCAGACAACACTCCACGAATGCTCCAACCCTTTCAAAGTGTGATAGCGCTTACTTCTGTTCTTCAAGATCTGAACTCAATTGTAGGCTTCTCATCTGGAATATCTGAATCTTCAGTATAGCTCCGATTCCGATGAGATAAAGAACAACACCATTAAATCACTCATGAATATATGTGTATGCTCTCATAAATAAATTCAGAATAATCAGATTTGATTTTCTGAATTTTCTCTCTCTAGAAGGCTTTCTCAAAATATAGAATTGATTTTCCCTCAAGCCATAATAAACCAATATATATGACAAGGTTTAAATAGAGTTTTGAAAGTCCTAATCCCTTGTAAAATATGATAAATTTCGTGTATAGGACTTAGAAAGAAGCTGGGATCAAAAAGGAAACATCAGAAGAAGGAAACTGGAAACCTAATGCATCTAGGACTTCTTGAACCGGTTCAGCCATCTTGAACCGGTTCAAGATGGACAGTAAGGAATCCCACGGATTCTTGAACCGGTTCAGCCCTCTTGAACCGGTTCAAGATGGTCAGTCTTGAAATTTTAGCATTCTGATGTAGTTGAACCTGTTCGATAGATCTTGAACCAGTTCAAGATGGACAGAATGTAAAACCTTGTTCCGAACCTTTCAAAACCCTTCCTAAATGTTCTCACTACCTCTCAAAACTTCTTATAGCATTGTTCTCATCATCTCGGAGTGTAGTTTACCATGAACACTTAACCTTCTTCAAATCCGCATCTGATCTTTAATCTTTGAAATTTCGTACTGAAAAATTACAACTCGATCGGACTTATTTTGACATCGAAATTAGCCAATTACAAAATATATCTCACAGCGTCCACCTGTTACACCTACCATGTAAGACTTTTTCAATGGATTCTCCCATAGAATGTAATCCACCTAAAATTTCCATACCTAGCTTGTTAGTACTTCACAGGTCCAAAAGAAAAGGTACACAACCAATTGAAAGATTCTAACAAACCATGACCAATATTAGGGTTAAATATATTGACATCTCTTAAGGTTTGTCATGAGTAAAAAATAAAAATGGAACTATTCTCCTGTTTAAAAAAATTTAAGTTGGCCTACCATTTGAGATACTTCGTTAATAATCAACACTGGCCAACAAAAACTTTTCCTCGCACTAGTAAGTTAGAATGTTGAATACCAACATTGCCATTGTGGTAACAATTTTATTTTTTTGTTGTTAGAAAGTATTAAGATAACAATTTTATACCAATTGAATTAAAGTTTTTTATATAACGAGGGGGGTTTGGGCAATTTTAGAATCAATAGGAGGATACACTTCTATATTGTGAGATATAAAATTTTGTAATTGGTTAATTTTGGTGTCAAAACAAGTTTGATCGAGTTGTAATTTTCAAGTTATCAAATCAAGATTGAGATCGGCTACGAAATTGAAGAGTTGTTCAAATTTGATAAACTAAGATTTACGAAAAAGGTCTGCACAACACTTTAGGAAGTTATTTCCCACTTAGGACACTATACATAGATGGTATGTTTTTCGAAGTTACTAAAATAGGGATTTTCTAAGTTTTAAACCTTCCCTCAGATGTGTCCTTTGGGAACTGGTATTAACTTTGGCTTCCGGTTCAAGATCTTGTGTTTCGAAGATGAACATTCTGTCCTTTAGGAAAAGTTTCCAACTTGGCTACCAGTTCAAGTTGTCTGATACAGTTTAGGTAATTTGTTTCCTGTTCAATCTAAACTTCCTATTTGGTATAGACTTCTTCCCAAAAGCCTTATGCACAAAATTTACTTTTTCCTATGCATGTCTAAGTTTTTGAAAGTCTATATAAACCTTGATTTACATCTAGGATGATATGGCTTTTACATTATAACTTCTGATTTATTGAAAGCCTATCTGAGAGATATTCTGCAGAAAATCAAATCTGATTTTTCTATTTTTATTTCTTGAACACACACATAAACACAAGAGTGATTTTAGGGTGTTGTTCAGTTCCTAATCGTGTTCAAAGTTTATTGAATATTGCATGTACAACGATCAGAGAAGCGGATCTATTCATTCTTCATCAAATTCAGATCTTGAAGAAAAGGGGTGAAGCGATTACACTTTGAAATGGTCAAAGCATTCGAGGAGTATTATTTGATCTACCAGCAATCCTTCGACAGAGATTATGATTAAGCCTGGAGTTAAGAGCTGTTGGATGGAATATCGCAAAGCCAGAGGATTGTCAGCAATTGGTTTTTGGTAGAACGTTATGGTGTGAGCCTGAGTCAAAGTTTATTATACTTTGTTTCAAGCATAGTGGATCGGTTTACTTTAAACTGCACAATCCATTGTACTTTGTTTTAAAGCTAATGACATATGGTATGTTGACAATGGTTAAAAGGTACATAGATTGAGATATTTTCATGTACCACATTCAAGTGTAAATGGTTGTTGGAAATAGAAGAGGAAGCCATTTTAGGAAAAAAGAAGTATGAGAAGGAAGATAAGATTTAGCAATGTTATTTTACTCAAGTAAATGATGGATATCTCACAGGCAAAACAGTGAAAACTAAAAATTCCTTTGGTATCCCTATCACAGGATTTAGTACATGAGGGTGGGTGAATGTGAATGGTTCAACAACGTCCAGTATATTGACGAAACCTCAGGAAATGTAACACACATAGAGTTAAAGGTATTGCATATCTAATTGATCGAGCAATAACTCAAAGACCACCTAAAAAGGAATATTTATTGTTTGATCCATATCCTAACATAAGACATCCAACTGGAGCAATACTTGAAATGGCAATTTACCCATGAAATAATGCCCTTAGTAGGGCATGACTTGTATATACAATTTCATTCATTACATGCAAGAGACTATTAATATAAATCGCAGTAGTTTTTACATGCATTTATTTGTAAATAATAATCACTCATTTATTTCAATAATATATTTTGTTAGATTTATTTTTTGAACTTAATCTTTCTTAATTATTAACATTTTATGCCATAGAACAAACATGTCCTTATGACTATCTTATAGTTTTTATTTTTTACCTTCAAATTGGCTGTAATTCTATTGTTCCCAAATAATTTAGAAGTATTTCTCAATTTTAGCCATCATGATTTTATTATATAAACAATATTCTCTTATGCTGCGTTTGGTGTGCAGGAATGGAATAGAATGCCCATTCCAACCATTTCTTTATTTGGTATGCAATTTAGGGCTAATTTGGTGTGGTGGAATAGAATAAAAGAAAGTAGAATGAAATGATTTTTTTTTTTTTTTTCCATTCTCGTGTTTGGTGCGCAATTTTAAAGTTGGAATCATCATTCCCCACTATTGTTAGAGAATGGTCATTCCATCAAAATCATTCCACCTTCAAACAAAAGGAATGATCATTCTATTCCTACTTTTAAAAAATACAGACTAAAAAAAATTAAAAAATAAAGCTGAGTCCCCAATAAATTACAAACCCACATCAATCCGGTAAACACACCCACATCAATCATGTAAACACACTGGCGATGAACAAGGAAGAAAGAAGCAAAGCCAGCCCCGACGAGCAAAAAGAGGGTTTAATCCAATGATGAAGTGGACTGAAACGACAGCGACTATGAATGATCTGACCAGTTTTCTGAAAGTTGTCGAAGAACATCGTCGGAGAAGATGATCGAAAAATTCGTTAGGCGAGTGAGATATACGAGTAGAACTTCAGGTGGCGCGTGTTGGCGCGTGTAGCGTCGAATAGGGTTGTTCTTTGCACCGTTCTGTTCATCTTGGTACATTGGACCTTCGTCTGTGATTTTTTGCTATATGATTGGTGGTCTCAATTAAAAACACTACCGCCGGATACAGATTCTTCGGCGGCGACGCCTCCCCTTTGTTCGATCACCGATTTCTCTCCATCGCCTTTTCTTGCCCATATGTTTCTTTTTTCTAGTCTATTTTCTCTCTCTATTATCTCTTTTCCCTTATATTTTTGCAGATGTTAATTTTTTTAGTTAAATTTTTTTAGTAATAATAAAATGTAATTTAAAGAAACAATATAATTCATTCCATTCCAACTTTTTTACCAAACACATGAATAAGAATGAGCATTCCATTTTTACACATTTCATGGTTGCAACCAAACGATAAAATAAGAATCATCATTCCTATTCCATTCTCTTCTCATTCCATTCCCACCTCCATTATCATTCCATTCCAATTCATTCCACTACACCAAACTAGCCCTTAAAGTGAGAATGGGCATTCCATTGGAATGAAAATCCATTCCACAAGTAAACCCATAAAATGACCATTCCATTCCCAAGTAAATTTTTAAAAAAAATCAAATTCCAAGAAAACCCTTATGTTTCAAGTTCAAAAACCACCACTGCCTTCCACCACTACCGCTGTCACCGCCGTTGCCACCACCACTACCACCAATGTCGCCACCGTCGCCACCACTGTCTTCCACCACCACCAATGCCACCACCGCCCCCACCACCGTCTTTTGCCACCACCATTACTGCCACTGCCACCACCACCACCACTGCCTTTCACCACCACCTTCCACCATAACCACCACTGCCACCTTCATTGCCTTCCACCACCGCCACAATTGTTGCCACCTTTAACCACCACCGCCATCACCAAATTCCACAATTACCACCAACCACCGCCACCTCCATTACTTTCTACCACCGTTATTGCTACCAAAACTGTCACCATTATCACCACCACTACTGCCGTTGTCACCAACACCTTTTACCCGCACCACTATCGCCTTCCACCACTCCTACCGCCACCACTGTCGTCGCTTTCCACCACTACCACAGCGCCATCGCCACCTCCACCAATATTGTCACCTCCATCGCCACTGCCACCGCCACCAACCTCTACCACTGCCACCATTTTCCACCACCGCTGCCACCTCTAATGCCTTCCACCATCACCACCATTACCACCGTAACCTCTACCACCTTTCACCATCACCACCGTCACTGCCTTCCACCATCATCACCTACACCATGGACGCCTTCCCCCACCACCATCAGTACTTCTACCACCAGCACTGCCACTGCCTTCCACCAACACCATTATTGCCTTCTGCCACTGCCGCCTTCCAACACCACCACCTACGCCACTACCGCTTTCTACCTCCACCACCATCGTCACTGCTATCTACCACCGCCGCAATTTATTTTTAAGAAAATTATAAAAGAATGTTATTCTGTTAATTTAATTTATTTGTTAGTAATAGGGTATTTTGGAGAATTCAATTTGAAATTCATTCCATTCTAAATTTTAAATTGGTCCAATTAAAAAATAGAATGGTTATTATCATTTCATTCCTATGTGTTTCATATTTGCTGTAACAATCCTCGCCATATCCAGATACAATATTGTCCGCTTTTGGCTCCCTTGGACCGGATACTTCCTAGGTACTCAAGGTTAAGCACACTTATCTCTAGAGTTCTATTGGGTTCACGACCATTACGACTTTAAAATGTATTGTGTCATAAAAGGGTGTTGAATCTACATATACACCCAGCAGATGTGAGATTGTGCACGTGTAACTCGCCCAATGTGGTAGTCTACTGGTGCCGCCTGCACACGCTCACACACACCCACCCATAAGGTCACCACAATCACCCCATTTGGGGCCCAACATCCTCGTTGGTCACACTTCCGGCTGGGTCAGACTCTGATACCATTTGTACCAACTCTCACCCTATCTAAACACAATATTGTCTACCTTTGGCTCCCCCAGACCAAAGACTTCCCAGGGAGTTACCCATCTGGTACTACTCCAGGTTAAGCACGCTTAACTCTAGAGTTCTGGTAGGTTCACGACTATCATGACTTAAAAACGTGTTTTATCACAAAAGGGTGTTGAATTTACATATATCATTTGCCTTGTCTACACCAGGAGATGTGAGATTGTGCACCTGTACCTCGCCCAGTGTAGTAGCCTACTGGTGCCCCCTGCACATGCTCACAAACACCCGCCCACAAGGGCGAGCTACAGTTTCACAATCCGAATAGAACATAAACACTGTTTGACTGGAGAAGATTTTAGTCCCCATAAGAACTTCTATATTGCACTACAAACTTCAACCGAATAGAACATAACCACTATTTGACCGGAGAGGATTTTAGTCCCTATAAGAACTTCTATATTCCATTGCAAACTGCATTACTTTCTTTGCAGCCACGGCCAAATGCAGCGGGCAGCATTGGAGGCTGGGTTAGTCGGAGAGACGAAATAGACGGTTCGGACGATGTCCATGTCTTCCTGTGGCCCAACGGATTGCAGTCCACCATGCTATCAACAAGTTCAAAATATTTTATGTTATCAACCAGCACTAGACATTTTTTAGAAGCTTTTTAATTAGTTCAGTGTAGTCTAATTGAAAATTTTAATTTTTTTAATATTGACATGACAATTGACAAAATAAGGAATATAGAGTAATTTTTATTTTTTATTTTTTATTTTCTAGTTGATACTCCACCGTTTTTCATTTAGTATTTTCCTCATAGAAAAAAGCTTGGTCTGTAAGAAGTTTTATTTGCTAAAAAGTCCTAGAATGTGCAGATTAGTGCAAAAGCAGTAATTTAAGCAATTAATTGTAAAAGTCCCCTTTCTGTTGTGATGCATAAGCCATTAATTGAAAAGACAAAATAAGGAGGAAAAAAACACACACACACACGCACAGAGTCACATAGATACATCAGGTGATACATATATACAATTTTTTAAACATCTAAACACAAAGTGAAAATACCCAAGTCAAGATGGTGTTATATGTCCACTACTTTTATATGGTAATTGTGGTTACATGCTGAGTACCAATATGCTGATATGTTAGGTTAAAAAAAAAAAAACCCATGTTGACATGTTAAAGTCCCCAAGGAGATTCACAGAAGCTAACTACCCAACAACTTGACATAACTACTAAAATGTCCCATAATAGAAGTCTATGGCATGTATTTCTTAACATCACAGCAGAGACCCCAAGCACGGTGTCTCAATGCTGAAACCTTAGTAAAAGACTCCTCATTTGAGTTTTAGACCTGAGACATGGCGTGCACGTGTTTTCTTGAGTGCCTCCAACTTTGCTGTTATGGCCTCTATTTCTTTATTTAGCTCAGCAAGGGTGGTATCACTTTCGTGATCTTCTTCACTTTCCGCATTGGAGTCTTCTTCAACCACCTCATCAAAGTCGTCAAGAACAGCCGAAGATGAATTTGTGCCCAGGGAAGGTATACCTTCAATAGAGTCAACACAAAAATTTGAATTACATATATGGCTTTAGAAAACAATTAATTCAATACCATATCACTTCATGTTTATTCTTGAAAAATGATTAATTGTAGGCGTGCCTCACAAATGGTGCAATGAAGATGAGCAACCTAGTGACATGCATTCTATATAATAATACAAGTCATTAACCTCATAAGAAGAGTCTAAAACCGTGTCATATTAAATGGACTCTCCTATTTCCCTCAAAGTACTCTGTCGGGGCGAAAAGATATTTTTACATGGGTACAGGGAAGAGATACTTGTTGGACACATACTCAAAACATGGAATCTGAATCTTCTGTATGTGATGACAGAAGAAGAAAAGATCAAATTTGAGAGCAAAAATGTTTCCTACGTCTAAGATAAAAGGGATTCTCTTTTTTTTCTCTTCACCATATTCCAATTAATTAAAACTTTAATTGAGTATACTTGTAAATTTTTAAAGATTAATAGCATTAGCAATACACTATTTTATAGAATATTGTGTTTTTTAACCTGCAAAATCTGTCCATGTACCTATATCTTGCTTTTAAGATCTGTCCATGTGTCCTAAGATCTGAAATTCGGAGAGGCCTGACACTCGAATACATACCATATCTACAAGAGTCCATGTAGAAATACATGTTCGTAAGAAATGTCTACGATACTTACGCTTGATAGTATATATGCAATAATCTTGTAATGCAGTAGAGATGAAGTTTGAAAAGATGGCATTCGACACAACAGAAAAAATGGTCACATTTTAGAAGTATACAAGTACAACTGATGCAAACATAAGGATATTTGATTTCATTGAAAAAGTAAGAAGGTGCTGGTGAAGATCTACTCATATGACATAGGTAGGTGAAGAGAAATAGGAGAGTCCATGTAATCGAGATGTACTCACATCCAAGTAAATACTAGTATATGAGTTGCTCTCCACAAATCTATACGAAGAATACTCAATCAATAAATTTCAGCACGCCATATTCACTAAAGAATAATTTAGCCATCTTTTGTTGTAACACAAGTTGGAGAAGTAGAAATTTCACCAAAAATCCTATTCTGTCTAGCAAATGATATAGCATAGAGAGAAGAGAGAGGAAAGAATGTACAAGGGCTGATTCACAGAGATGGTGAGGTCCTCTAAGTTGGGGAGATAGTCGTTGCAAGTGAAAATCAAATCTAGAATTATGTTTACCTCATTATCAAAATTTTGACAATAACTAAATCTAATAAAATTTATACATTTATAACACATGGAAAAACTTAAAACATCAACTTCCTCCAACTTATCATGTTACGTATTACTCACATCCAAACTTTTTTCTAATGCGAGTGAGTATAAAACAACTTACTGACTTGGTACCTACCAATATGCTGCTCACGTCTCTCCTTATGTTCATCCAATTTTGTTGTTACTGTCTGTAATTTTGCTGTCACTGCATCTACCTCTGCTTGAAGCACTATAATCTCTTCTTCTGCTCTAGCAATTGCAGATGTTGATGCAATTTTAATCTCCACTTCCATTACCCCTGCATCATTCTTATAATCAAGTATACTCTAGCTAAGGACCATTCCCAAATCATCATGCTAGATATTAATCACGCTTCAAATGCCCAATAATAAACATGAAAACTATTTTTAATACAACCAAGTACAAAACAACTTACCAACTTCGTAGTCACTTATATGTTGCACACGTTTCTCCATAAGTTCATCCAATTTTGTTGTTACTGTCTCTAATTTTGTTGTCAGTGCATCTACCTCTGCTTGAAGCATTATAATCTCTTTATTTGCTTTAGCAATGGCAGGATCATCTCTTGTGGCACTTAAAAACGCATTTTTAATCAACATTTCCATTACCCCTGCATCATTTTTATCATCAAGTCTAATAGCAAAGGACCATTCTCATATCACCATGTTACACATTAATCACACTTCACTAGGCTAATAATAAATATGATAATTATTATTATTATTATTATTATTATTTTTTTTTTTATTTTTTCAAACAACCAAGTACAAAACAACTTACCAACTTGGTAGTCACTAATATGTTGCGCATGTTTCTCCTTAAGTTCATACAATTTTGTTATTAGTATCCCCGATTTTGCAGTAAGTGCATCTACCTCTGCTTGAAGCATTACAATCTCTACATCTTGTGCCAAGGACCACTCTGTCTTTACTCTTTAGTAATGGAAGAATCTGACATGCAACCAAAAGATAAAGAGTTTGACTCTATTACATTTTAAGTAACAAATTTTTTTTTTTTAACATAAGAGACGTGAGAACCATCCTATGAGGATGAATGCCGATAAATTTATATAATGGGCTACAATTTAACGATTATTCATTCACAACAAGCATTTTAAAAGTATCTAATCATATTTTTTTTCTAAAATTAAATACCCCATCTCTAGGAGACGTTTTACTCGACATAGAAATCTGTCAATAAGATATCACATCATCTAGTTAATATTAAGTGGATTATCCAACTATATTTATATTTTTTTGTAGGCAACGTATTACTAAAAGCAATGCATCCCCCACACTCCCACTTATAAAGTAGTATATGGGTTGAATAGCTTTTCTAAATCATTTTACATATTTGGCATATTTGATATTACAGATGCCTATGTAAATATGTTTTTTCTACCAACAATGCATTTAAAAAAAATAAAAATAAAAAAACAAATTCTAGAAGTGTTCTAAAGTTTAATCATCTAAAAACCTATTTGCAAACAAAAAATGCAAGACGGTAGAACCAAATCTTTTTAGGATTGGGATTTCAGAAAAGAAAAGAAAAGAAAATAAAATGAAATCTCATTTACGCATTTGGAATAGTTTGAAATTTAAAAAACTAAAAGAGGAACAGAGTCAGAGATATTGCAAAGTCTATTTGGTAATTTATACCATGAAATCGATTAATTTTCATGAGACTTTTGAATAATATTTATTATTACTATAAATTCCATTTTAAAACCATCGAAATCCCACTGTTCCAAACACAACGGTTGAGTATGCAAAAACCAAAACTGGAGTAAAAAAACTCATGAAATGGAATCAAATAGTAAACAATCTATGTCTCATCAAATAGCTGAAAAGTAGTGTGTACCTCATCAAACACGCAACTAATATGAGCATCATAGTGGCATTCCTCACAATAATAAATTGGATCTTGCTGGTATCTTCTTTCCTCGCAAAGGTCACAGTAATATTCCCAGCTATCGTCGTCGTCTGAATGGTCTTTGATGGGAGAGCGAGTGAGGGTGAGTGGATGTTGCTCATGGCAACTATGTTTAAATGTATGTGGTAATGTGGGATGACAACACAAATTGAGAGAGAAATCGCATGGCACACAACGGAATAAGGGGAATGTATCCGTGTACAAATGCACTGAATTCCGCTAGCCTTGTTACACTTGTTCTGGTTGAAGAAAGCAAGAGAGTGCTGGTGAAGTTCAAATTTGAAAGTAGAGTATGACACTAGCCACACCAGTAATGGAAGCCCAAAACAGAACATTCCATATTGATATCGCAGAGCACAAGAGGATGTGTTGGATGAAAGGGGTGTTTGATCTTTGGTGGCAATTCAGCGCATGATTTGCGCAGCAAAAGCTGGTATTTAAGACAAGCATACACTGAACCATCCTCGATGGATATCTGACAAGCAAAACAGCGAAAACTAACAATTTCGGAAAAGAAACTGAAATCTCATTTATGCATTTGGAATAGTTTGGAATTTAGAAAACTAAAAGAGGAGCAGGGCATAAGTCTACTACTGCTTATTAGTAATTATCAAATACCATGAAATCAACTAAACTTCATGGGAGTTTTAAATAATAATTATTACTGTATTACCATAAATTCCATTTTAAACCCATCAAAATCCCCATTGCTCCAAACACAAGATTGGGTGTGCAAAGACCAAAACTTAACTACAAAACTTCATATAAAATGAAATCAAATTACCTCTTTCTTATCACAGAGAATCAAGGGACGCGAGTGAGTCATCTGTTGGTCGAGGCTGCGAGGACGCCTCACATCCTTGATTCCCTGTGATAGCAAGAATAATAAGGAGGTTGAGTTTTCAATTTCCATCTCTATCTCTCTCTTTCTGTGATCCAAACAAAGAAATGAGTGACTACGGACAAAATTAAGAAAATTTGTTTAGTTTAAGAAAATGCCAAATCCGAATCGCCGAAGCTAAAACAGACAGGTTGGGGCTGTGAGCCACCATTTGAAAGGAAGAAAATGGGTGGCGGCTTTTTCTTGCTTTGGGTTGGGGGATGTAACCCTAGGTCTGGGAAAATAGGCACGTGGATCTCTTGGTCTTTGCTCTGTCTTCAGGGGCGTGACTTGTGTATACAATTTTTCCTTTTTGCTTTTGTGACGTTAATCAATTTTTGTAACCAATTAGTCTGCAATGAACAAAACACTTTAAAGTGTATATATATACACATACATTTTTTAATGAATAATAACCAATCATCTACCTCAATATTCTATTTTATTAGATTTATTTTTTTGAACTTATTATTTTTTAATAATCTAATATTTTATGGCATGGAACATACATGTACCGATGATATCTTATAGTGATTAATATTTTTATTTGGGTTAATTACAACGGTACGATATAATGACAGTTATATATTAATTGGGTTATTTTTGAGCGATGACACTTCTTTAAATTTGAAAAAATTAACAAAGACACCCAATTATCCTGAATTGACATTATTGTCTTTTGAGACATTCAATTAACAATTTATTCAATATAATTATTTTTTATTGACCAAAATACCCATAAAAAACCAAAATCCTCACTTTCTCTCTCCTCTCCGTCTTCACCTCTACCACCATATCCACCACCACCATCACCATCACAGTTCATCAGCACAACATATATATATATATAGAAGAACGCATAGAGAGCGAAAATTATAATGGATCTTCATCATTACTTAAGTGCATCCAAAGGGGAAAAAAATTGATTCAGCGGAGAAAATATAAATTTTAGCAAACTAAATGGGATATCCTTTTCAAATCTGATTTTTTTATTTTTTTATTTTTTATTTATAGAACTTGGGTGGGTTAGTAAAAAAAATTACAATAAAACAGGAATGAAAGCAATCCAAATTCTTCAAAAAAGTAATATATATATATATACACACACACACATACACACACACACAAAATTTCAATAGTTAAATGGTCAAGTTTTACATTTTTTTTTTTAATGTATCCACCATTAATGCCAATTTCACAGTAACAAAATCCATCAACATTACCAGAAACCTACACCAAATCAAACTTTAGAAAAATAGAAAAAACCACACCCCAACAAATCTTCAAACCACCAATTGTGTCTAGAGTTTTGCACTGGCATATTATTGTAATCGGTGGTAAGCAACTCGCATTTGTATCCCCACATAATCGACAGCGGCACACTCTCATTTCTTCTCAAATCAAAGCATCGTTGTTCTTATACAACCTAGTGGACCGCGATTCCATATCCTCTTTGACTCTTTCGACTTTAACACGGCTTCCTCCGGCGACTCAGTCACCACTTCGGTACCCAGAACTCCAAATTCGACAAGTTACATCAGTTCACTGGACTTGGAATCAACAGTTAGCCAATTGGACGACGACGATGACGACTCAACCTTCCTCCAACAGCCACCACAACTCGACGCCCTAAACGACGACGTCGACCTCTCCCTCATCAAAGCTACTGACAGATCCGAAAATGTTGTCGATTCTTGGTCTCTTCCACCATGACACCATTGACATCGTCGGATTGCTCCTCCTCTTACCTCCACTACTTATCACCACCACGGTTGAGTATATGTTAAACCTTGAAGATGATGATAAGGGGTTTGAGTTGGCGGGCGGAGGTTGTGAATTGGGTGTGGCTGCGTAGTGGGGGCGGCGTCGATGAGGGTGGTGGCGACTGGTGCTCTCTCTTCTTCGCCGCTCTTCCATATATATATATATATATATATATATATATATATATATATATATATAAGGGTAATAATGTATATATATAAGGGCAATTTTGACTTTTCATGAGTTCTGATATTTTATAATAAAAATGAATTAAATATTAAAGGGCAATCTCGTATTTTTAACATTCTAAGGGCTTGTTTAGATCAAAATTATCACATGAAGTGTCTTTGTCCAAAAAATAGTTAAGTTGTATATGGTTGTCAATATATCAAACCTCAGAAGGTATCCTGTAATTAACCCTTTTTTTTATTTTTACCTTCAAATTAGACTTTACAAGTATTTTCAATTTTAGTCATCATGGTTTTATTTTGCAATATCCTTTTCCATGCCCTATTTTATAAATCTCCAATCCATGAGGATATCTATCACGTCACAACCAAGTTTCATTATAATTTTAAACTTTTATTTTTAAATTGATTTTTTTTTTCTCCTCCCAATTTGTCTCTATAACTATGTATGAAATACCTTTAAGGAAAATAAAATAAAATCTATGCATGAATAGATCACTTGCACGTGCTTCATCGCTAACACCTGCACAAGATGTGGTACGATCACCAGTGCTTAGCTAGCAGCTTAAGGATCATCAGTACTTGTAAATGTGTCTTTTCAACTTATTTTATTACTTTTGTTTTAGGGTAATGTATAATCACACTTCTGAAGTTTTGGTAAAGACAACCATATATAAGTTTGCCTATATATAAATTGGCCTATTTTTGAATGATGACACCCCCTTGTAAAATTTAAAAGCTAAATAGTGCCCAAAAATATGTAAAAAGTTTACTTTACCCTTCATTATTTAATTAATATTAATTGTAAAATACAGGGGTGGGCAAAAAATTTGCAAATCCGATCCTATCCGTACGGATCGAATCGGATTACCAGACCCACGGATCGGTGGTGGATTCAAAAAAATTGAATCTGTAGTTTACGGATTGGATCACGGATTAGACTGTCAAAAATCTGGTTCGATCCGTGGCCAATTCGTAATATATATATATATATATATATATATATATATATATGAACTCCTAACATACCTTACTTTTTCTATTTTCCTTTTTTGGTAAGTATTATACAATTAGTTTTCTAATATTTATTACTCAATCAATAGCCATGGACCACGACTTTTCATTTAATCAAAACCTAAACCTAGCCTAAGATGAAAGAACTTAAAGAACTAAAGAAGAGCAAAGAGAAAAACGGCCGCCTTACCTATTATGCATTTAAATTGGTTTTATTTATGTTATGTTATATACTTATACTGTTTTGTAAGTGGATATGAAATTGGTGAAAATAGACTAATTTGGAAAATTCAGTTTGCGGAATGGATCCAATTCGTTGGCTAATGGATTGGTGGCGAATTCAAAATCTCCCAATCCGTTAAGAGCGGATCGGATTAGGATTGATGCCTAATCCGATCCGATCCGATCCATGGCCACCCCTAGTAAAATATCAAAACAATTAAATGACCGAATTACCAATTAAAATAGTTTACTTCTCTTCCGGCGATAACTCTCTGATATCACCAAACTATGCTTTCTGGTATACTTTAATGGTGACCAATGAAAGCTTCCAAATGAAGATCGATAAGGTCTTAACAAGGGAGATTAGTTACTGTGACAGCCCTGGATTTCCAAGCCCAGTACGTCCTGTGATGACCCGAAAGTTGACTCAGAAACGGATCCAAAAATACGGAAGAGAAAGATAAAACTAAGGTCTCTAGAGATGTACGTCATCCCTAAGACACAAAGGTGGCTTCTCGAGGAGTTCCGAGACTCAACGGAAGTAAGAAGTAAACAAGGATTTTGAAACCCTATAAGAAATAGATCAAGGGTAAAATAGTTATTTCATAGAGAAATGGATACTACCAAGCATACCATTGAAAGAAAACAAAAAATTAATGAAGTTAGACTCAAGAATCACCTAATTCAGAGTTTGGACGGAAAAGATATTTAAAAAGGAACAAGGTGGCATCTTTTGATTAAGAGATACCACGACCCTCTCTCACTAAAACTAGCATAACTCTCACTACGGTTGGATTTTTTATGTATGGTTGATACCATTGGAAAGCTAACTTCAAGCTCTTGAATTTAAGCTCAAGGATGGCTTGATTTGGATTAAAAACAAGCAAGATATGACCCTCTAAAGTTGGCTCAAGAAAGCTGTCCAAGAAACTGAAAAGAAATCATGCTTCAGGGAGGATCAGCAAGTTGACGGCAAGGATCAGCCGGCCGAAACTCCATCATCAACTGGCTGATGACATGGATCAGCCGGCCGAAATGCCCTGTCAAGTATGCAAACTCACTGGAATTCATTACAAAAGGTTATCAGTCGGCTGACAGCTCTTGTTAGCCGACCGACGCATCAGATAGCAACAAAAATTGATACTGCAATGTGTGGAGAAGGTGTTCAGCCCAACCCTAAGGCCATACATACATCCCATATGATTTGAAACAAGTTTAAAAACATTCCATGGTCTCATATAAGCATCCACAATATGATGAACGAAGAGGGAACTTCAAATCATACTCCAATGCATGAATTTTGCATAAAAATCCATAAATCATCCAAAAATAGTTCCAAAGTCTAAATTTAAGAGTTTTGTGAGATGTAAACATGCACGCAAATGTAAAATGATAAAGTAGACGCGCTACAATGGCCTACGGCCTCATTACAATCCGTTTACAAATTTTGACATACCAAACCTCAAATTTTCACGAAATAGGCTACAATGGCAATACTTGAGTTTTAAAAGCATACTTGTAAACTTTAAAGTTAATGGCCTTTGGCCTCATGCCATACATACAAAATAAGCGTCAAAAAGTGTACTTAGGTACACATTACATATTTCAAAGCAAAAATAGCATTTTACACCAAAATGATACTACATTCTAACACTTACATGTTCTCCAAAATACAACATAATACTTCAAGGCATCAAAGTAACTTAGGGATGTGATGCATCCTAAAACAAAGTTTCTTTACTTACAAAATAACTCAAACAATTAGGGTGAGTAATCAAGTTACTCGTAGGATGTGGTGCATGCGCATACCCTATTGTTTCAAGTATAATGCGAACCAAACATAGATCATCACAAGGGTGCATTCCACCTAACATCTATGTTTTCAAGGTACTCTAATGGATCATCTCAAGCTATATAAATATTTAAAATGATAAATACATAGCATCCAAGTATACATAAACAAGTACACCAACCGTATTGAAACTAAAATTACCAAATCACAAGCTACAAGAAATCAATGATTTACAACTTGGAATATAATGAGAAATCAAATAATGGAAAGACTAGGATATGTGGCCACGAGACCATACAAGTTATTTTGGATAATTATAACCCACAAGGTACTACCTAGTGCACACTATGACTTAGGAGAATTCTTATCCTCCGTACTAGAGCCAAACCCTAGCCATCAAACATTTCATATCCTTGCAAGCTTCCAAAAATCAACAAGTCGATGACATTTATATAATCTCAATGCATGAAATTACCTACCAAGCACAAGTAGGGTGAAACCACGCAAACCATGTCTTAAGGTTGCATGTCTAAAGTGGTAAGTTAATGATACTACATGTTGACCTTAAGGATTTCATCCAAGGACAATCTATATGTTTTGATGATAACAAACCATTAATGGTGTTTAAGGATTAATGTTTACATTGAGTATTATAGATTATTCACATTCAAAGAATGACCTCAATGAAGCTATAAAGATCATTCCAAGTATTCCATTATTCAAGCTCACATCAAGGAAAACAATGGATACAAAGAAGAGTTAAAGTTGCAAGAACCAAATGCAAAGTCCATCCAAAGATAGCTTGTACATCAATGATTAAGAAAACAACTCAAAGAAAGAAAGAAAGCAAGAATACCTCAAAGCCTATACGATCATGGATAAAGTATGAAGAAAGGGGTACATAGGATGGTGAGTGTTTAGGATTCAATGTCAAAGTATTTATGAATCCATTTGACGCTCATCTCTATAAGACCATGTATATCATATCGTCATTTATATGTTCCTATATCCATTAGCAATAAATTATGCACTTCATTTGATATAATTAACACATGAAGCCATTGCTAAAGAATGAGTTAATTCAAACTTGCTTAAGCTTTAAAGGAACTCATCACTTGTGCTAGAAATGTTAAAACCATGCACATCAATTATATGATTTATATTAGTCAACTATTAAGGCATGAGAAGCCTTCATTACCATGAGTTGGCAAAGGACATTAGGACCCCTGAATGCGCGTCATGAAAAACTGTGTTTTTGGCTAAGTATGAAAAATGGCTAAGTGTGAAAAATGAATTTTTGAAATAATGATTATTTCAAAATAATTTTTTCCGATAATAACTCATTATACTTCAAATGACCTAAACTGATTTTATGGGATTTTTTCATCCATTCTGCATTGGTCTACATGAAAATTCATTTTTACCAAAACTGTCGAAAATCCAAATTTGTACTAAAACTGAATTTCTACATTTTGATTTAGTTGGATTTCAATTTTCTTATATTTTTTATTGAATCCAAATGGGGGGTACTTCCTTATTTACATTATAAACTTAAAGTAAATGGACATATAAATACTATAAAGACACCAAAATCTGATGTCCATGTATTTGGTTAGGAAAATTCCTCTAACCGAGTAGATGAATAGGACAGAGAGCATGTTCTGAGAATCACATCCTGTAACCGGTTAGGATATCTGTTCTAATCGAGTAGTTTAATGGACATAACCGGTTAGGATAGTCTTTGTAACCGATTACTTACACTAAAGTAGAAAAGATCATTTTTCACATTGCAATTGTTGTAACCGGCTAGGAACCTTTTTGTAATCTAGTAGTTGATCTAAAACTGAAAATGCACTCATAGCTGATGTAACCGGTTAAGAACATCTTTGTCACCGGTTAGATGAGATCTGAATCTCATCTACTCGAGTAGTTTAAGCCTTGTAACCGGTTAGATGAAAGGCAGAAGCTTCCCATTGGCTATCTTGACTATTTAACATCATGGGAACTTACCATAATGCCCCCCAAATGGCTATATTCTTCCAAGGGCCTATAAATACACAATGTAAGGACATTGTGGGCATGCAAGAGAGCCAACACTTGAAAGACCTCATTAGGCATCAAAGAGAGCTTTTGTTCTCACATTTTCTCCTCATCTCTCTTATTCTTTCATATACTAATCTTGAGAGATTCTAGAAAAGATTAAAAAGGGCTTTTGCTCTTGTTTGAATCTTCATAGATTTTTTACTCTATTATACACTTGAGAGATTCTATTGAGTTTATAAGAGCTTATATTCTTCACATATTTCATCTTCTCTCATTCATTTCATTTATAGAGTTTGAGCTTCAATCTATTCATCTATACTCTAGTTGTGAGCTTTGATTTGTATATCAATCTTTAAGAGATATATTTGTATGCAACAAATTTGATATTCACTTGTAAGGACTATGTGGTCCAGTGAAGAAGAAGTAAGCTAGCTTCGATTTGTAAGGGTTAGTGTGACCCAAAGGAAGGCTAAGAGAGGTTGTCTCTTAGCAAGGTGACACAAGGAGTTACTTCATGTAAATGTTTGCTCTCCACCCGTAAGGAGAAGCCATAGTGGATTGAGAAGTCTCAAGAAGGGTCTTGAGCCGAGGAGTAGGAGTTTCTGAATCTTGCTAAAATCGCCGAGTCATTGCATGCAATTTCTCTTCCCTTATCTCTTTTACAATTGTGTTGTTAATTGTTTACTTTCATATCTTGAATATTGCATAATTGCTTAAGTGATTGATTAGAAATTGTAAATCTATAAATTGCGAAAATTGGCCACTGACTCTATTCACCCCCCTCTAGAGTCAATCCTTGGGCAACATTACACATTACACTAAAGCAATTTACTATCAATGTAGGCCACAATTACTAATCATGTAATATAGTAATTTACTTACAAGTAAATACAAGTGCTATATACAAGATCTTTATACTAAATCTTCAATGAAATTTCTATTACTTAACAATATAAGTACTATCACCAAGAAATTCATAATAGACATTTAATAAAATCACAAGCATTAGGCAAGTCATTAAACAATAATTTACCTATTCAATTTAATTAATCATATGCATGCTTTAATTCACAATTCTTAAGTCAAGCATAATAAATCTCTACTTATATGCAAATAGAAGAATTAATGAGGCATGCAATCAATATATATCAAGTTCTAATATATATAAAACCCAAATATGATAAACATACAACCACCCCTACCTCAATAGAGAATTGAATCTCTATAATCCAAAGCAACCAAGCTTAAAATGGAAAACTAAACTAGCGTTTTTGCAGAGGAGAGTGAGGGGAAGGTAAAGTATTCTAAGCTTTCGGTTCTAAAATGAGTGGAAGGGCACCAAAATGAAGCCTAAAGCTTTAAACCAAGCTTTCCCTTCAATGGTGGCTAGGTTAGGGTTTGGGAGCAAAAGGATAAGAAAAATAAAATGAAAATGAGGTGAGTGGAGGATTTAGTATTCCTCCACTCACTATGTGCTCTTACACTACCTCTCTCACACACACTAATGCAAGACTAAATTTGGAGCCTACACTTATCACTCATCCGAGCATCCATAGTAGGCTTAATCCTAAGCCTACACTTGTCAACCATCCAAGCCAACAAGTGCACTTATCCTAGGTCAACAAGTGGGTGAATCTCCACTTTCCATGTGTCATCATACTAAGCCTCTAAATGGTTCCACCACAATGTCAACAAGTGGCTCCATGGGAGTGTGACACTTGTCACACTTTCCAAAAATTACAAAAAGGTCATTTTCCAAAATATCTTCTAAATTAAATTGCAAAATGGTCCCTAAAATGAAAAATAATTACTTTACTTAATTGCACTAAAACCCCAAAAGTCAAGAATATTTCTGAAGAAACTATGCATGCATGCCTAGCATGCTTTTCTACAAAAGTAAAAATACAAATATGTTGGAAATTAAATATTATGGATGCATGCAAAGCCGGAGTCATATCCAAGCATAAAAAAGTGAGGTTATGCAAACAAAAATGAAAACTGGAAAAAAACGAAGAAAAATACCGAAAAAAGAAAGGAGGGAAATGATCGGATCATCACAGTTCCGGTCAGAGAATCTTGAACTTCATGAACTACCTCCACCGAAGAATCTTCAATTACCGAATCCAGAAGCTTCAGCGATGGCGAGCTTCATTCCAGCGACTTTGAGTTTCACTTCAATGTTCATCACTTTGGTGGGATTGTGGAGGCGGAGGGATGTGGTGAAGGTTGAAGTGGTGAGTGAAAAGAGAGAGATAGACGGTGTGATACCCCTCGATTCTAAAGCCACGGGTGATCAAGTCCGAGCACAGATCCGAGGGATACCAAACAATTAAGTATATATGATGAGCGCTGAAAAGTGCGCAATTAAACCCCTTAAGCTTAGGTATTCTAGGACCTTTATCTATCTTACTTTCCCGTTTTAGACTAATTTCATGTTATTGCCCTTTTCAGGCACTTATCCCAAAAATAAGTTAATTTAGCTAAATATGAGCATTAAAGAAGCTAACTCAAGCTGGATAGAAGAAAAGAGCAAAGTAGAAGCAGAATGAAGCAAAGTGTGGAAATCAGCAAGTTCGATCGATCTCAACATCACTTCGACCGATCGAAGAAACATCGATTTGGACACTTCAAGATGGATCCAAGTCCTTGTCCTTATCCAAAAGATTCCACAATGTTCGATCGATCCAACCATTCTTCGATCGATTGAACATATTTGATCTTATCCACACCTACCACTTTTGTCTCTTTCCCAAAATATCCCAAAATATCTCAGAGATTTGTCTTTATTCAAAAAGGAGCCGCCAAGGATGGATCCATCTCTGCAGCATTCGATGGATCTCAGCACAGTTCGATCGATCTCAGCATAGTTCGATCGATCAAAGCTCCTCAAGTCTGAAAAAAAATAAGTTCCAGCTTATTAAAAGTTGGCTCATGGTCCAATCATTGCAAGGACCCTAGTGCACGAATCCAGACCATTGGGTGTGACACTTGACCTACCTATATAAGGATTTTGAGCCTCTTTTACAACATATCTCATCATATCTCATACATATCTCATATATCAATTGGATAGTCTAAGAAACATTCTTAGGGAGGAAGAAAAGAGAGGAGGAGAAGCTAGAGATATATTCTTGGGAGTTCTTCCATTCTTCTAGGATTTCCATCAAGAAGGAGGTCATTCCTACCATGGAGATAGCCCTTGAGGATTGGATGACTACTTCAATAAGTGGCTAAATATCTTCCTGGGGCTAGAGTTAGCCCTAAACATGCTTTCTGGACTCCAATGCTTTGTATTTTGAGTGGATTTGTGTTGTAATCTTGTCTTGACATTTATTTCATATATGAATCTTGTTTATTCAATAATGTGCGTGGTTTAATACTTCCAATTGATCATTTCATTCTATCTACATGTCTATGTATGCTAGAATAGATGTTCATGTGTTTATCTCTAGTTTTTGTGTTATTGATGTATGTCTATGTGTGTTGATGCTATGGATCTAAAGATTGTCAAGGCATAATACTTAATGGAATATTATTGTGGTTTATTTGATGGTTCATACTCATGTCTTGATGAATTGTGCCTCTCCCTTAGTTTCTTTAGTTTAATTTTCATGCCCTTAGCTTAGTTGTAGTGTAGTTGCCTTAGTTGTTAGATGGGAGGATGTAATACCCCTAATTTTAAAAGGATAGTCTCGGCATTTTAATATTTATTTTATTACATTTTTATTTGTTTAATTGTAAATTTGGTTTGTTTAATTGTTTAATTGCATTTATTATTTGATATTTGATTTATTTGAATTAATTGTTATTATGTGCATTATTTGACTTATTTAAATTGTTTAATTATTGTGTGTTATTTTCTTTAATTGTTTAATTGTATTATTTTTATTAGGAATTCACTTGTTTTAATGAGATTAAATTAGTGTAATTATTATAATGTTAAAATTAGGTTTATTAAATTAGTGAGCCGATTTAACAATTATTTGTTCCTTCTCGGATTATATTAGAATTAGGGTTATATTTTTACTAAGTCTATAAATATATTATTATGGTGGTTTAGGGTTTTACAAAACATAAACATTATTCTGTTCACATAAATAAGAGGGTTGAGAGAACGGATGCACCGTAAGGGTTGTCAAGGAGAAAAATAGAGAGGACCAAGGGAGTGTTATTGTGGATTAAACCAGAACCATAGGAGGCTTGAAGGTATTCAATGGTTGCCGGAAATTTAGAGGCGGCGCTGGGATTTCATAACTGAAATCATAGGCAAGTTCTTTTCTTTTACTTTCCCATTGGCTTGTGTTCTGTGCACACCTAGATGATCTCTAGGACTTTAATTGAACATTAAATAAATCTTATATGTTTAATATATGATAGATTATTAGCCTGTATGTGTTTAGTTTTGACTGGAACTGTTGTTACAAAATTGTATCTTAGTGTTTGATTGTAAAGCATGTTAAATCGGTAGTTGTTTTTATTGTTTCTTTTAATGTAAACTGTTGTAAACAAATGATGGGGATGCTACTGGGTATAAATTAGACTCTTAGATTCAGTATTAAAGAAGAATAGAAGGGTTGGAAGTGGCCGGAGTTGAAGCAGAAGGCCGGAGGAGGTTCAGGCTCTCAGAGAGGGAGAGAGCGGCTCCATGGAAGAGGTAGCCGGCTCCCCCCAAGAGTAGAGCCGGCTCTAAGGGATATAGAGCCGGCTCCACCCCTTTAGAGCCAGCTCCAAGAAGTTTTGGAGCCTGCTCCATTGTTGTTTGGAGCCTGCTCTATAAGTTTAAGAGCAGGCTCTCTCACGTCGATGTTTTCTAGACTTTTCTGAGCGTCGTTTGGATGATTTTAATTCTTTCTGAACTGTGTTGTGAGTATACTGCTTAATTCTAATTTCAAGTGTTATTAAAATCTCTTATTACATAGTTTATGTCTCTATGCTAAAGGATGGAATAGTAGAAAAATATACAACTGTGCATGCTGTTAATGGAAGGAAGGAATTTAATTGCTTAATTTAATTTTAGCAATTTAATGGGATACAATATGATTATAAATCTTTTATTGAGTGCATGATAGGGTCATTTATTTGTTAGATTTGATCTATGCATGCTCTGGATGTTAATTGTTGAAATATTAAATTCTTTTCTGCAATTACATGGATTAACGCTTGGATTTTAATTGCTAAAATATTTAAACACTATTCTGCAATTATCTGGATCATGGTTTTGGACTGTAAATTGCTGAACTATTATTTATGTTGTATAATTTACATGGATGTGGAGGATTGTATGCACCGATATGGGACGATGGCATACTAGAGATGGTTTAGCTCAAAACGCTAAGACCTAACCTATGGGAATAAAGGAATGGATTGTAAAATATTGAATCCTAAATATGTTTAAGTCAGATCAACTGACTAAGTTGAATGACTTATTGGATTAGTTGTTTGTAGTTAGGTCATATCAGCTGAATAAGTTGATTGACCATCTGGATCATAAAGCTATGTCAGATCAATGAATAATTGAATGATATACTCTGATTTTTGGACAGAATTTAGATATATGATTGTGGTACCACGATATGAGCTTGAGTCTCATAGTCGATAGTTAGGGCACGTATATGCAGTGGATGCGTAGTTGGCTATGATAGGTTGAGGTGTACCCTGTTAGGTCTAGGTACTCATGCCCACCTTTGGGTGCGTTTTCGTATGTTGCCTTCTATTCAGGTTGAGACCCCCTTCGTAGTCTAGTGAATGTCCCTTAGTGTGGATATATATGTATTTATGGACTGGATAGATATTGTTGGATATCTAGGGTGTATCTGTGTATCGGGTCATTGTATAGATTGTAGTTAGATTAGAACCTGTTCGTGGGCTTGACCCACTCTTATATTTTTCAGGTATCGGACGGTTCCAGTCTTAGGCTTGATCGTGCTGAGTAGAGACCATCATTCATTCTACCGACGACGTAGGATTTCATTCCACGTTTTAATTTTGGTTTTATTTCCTGTTATTTTATGATCAGTTAGGATCTGATTTAGGGGTCCACTAAATGGATTCCCGAGTTGTATTCTTGGAGGTTTTGGAGAGTTGGGTTTTATATATCTTTATTTTGAGGATTTTCTATTTAACAAATTCTTTCAGTTTTAGTAGTTAATTCTGAATTCTTTTTATATTCTGTATTCGTTTTAAAATATTAATTGTTTGATATTCCCTCGGGTTTGGGCTTGGGCCTGATCAACCCGTGTCTCGGATCCGAGGGGTATCACAGAGGACAATCCATGCTTGTTGTTTGATGTTCCATGCTTATGAATGCAAGTAGTATTATTCTCTAATCATGTGATGTTTTTGGATTGTGAGCTTAAAGGAATGATTAATGGCTTAATTTGATGTATTGTGCTATTCACTAGGTTGCTTAGACAATATATGTTTAATTGGTCATCTATACTTGTTGAAACAATCAATCACATACTCTCAAATTGCAACACATGTTTCCCCTCATTAATTATACATTGAATGTCTAGAATGGTGATGTTTAGTGGTGATCTCTAGACCCCAAGACCTCACTCTCTTGTTTTCTCTAAATTTCATTCAATTTGCTTATTCTACATTGAATTTGTTTAATTTGGTTTGTAGTCTAATCAACCAAACACACCATCTCTTGATCACTCGACCTACTAATCCTATACATTATTTCCATTACAAGTACGCCTAAAAATCCCTTGGGACGATCCCTACTCACCCTAGCTATCTTTTTAGTTAGAGGTAGTAGTGGCATTTATAAATTTAAAACTTGGCCACACTATTTTATTATAAATTTGGTTGTATCCGCGACAACACACCAATATAAACAAGCATT
Source organism: Cornus florida (assembly GCF_030987335.1). Classification (NCBI taxonomy): domain Eukaryota; kingdom Viridiplantae; phylum Streptophyta; class Magnoliopsida; order Cornales; family Cornaceae; genus Cornus; species Cornus florida. The sequence continues at coordinate 53,010,482 of NW_026775579.1, read as the reverse complement.
GAGTACAAAAGAAATAAAGAATAAAGTATAATTAAGTTGAAAGAAATTTAAATAATAATCCTTAAAATTTTAATTAAATAATCCAATATTTTCAAAACCTCCAATATTATTACAACTCGGGAATCCATCCTAGTGGACCCCTATTAATGTCTTAACTGGAAATAAATAACTGAATTGAAAGAAAATCCAAAACTAAAACATGAAGAATAGTCCTACGTAGTTGGAAGAGTGAGTGACTGTCTCTGCTCGGCACGAACAAGCTCTGAGACTGGAACTATCGAATACCTAAAAAATAATAGTGGGTTAGGCCTACGAACAAGTTCTACCCTACTACGATCCAAATAGAGACCTGATACACATATACATCCTAAACAACTCAACAATAACTAAGTAGTCCATATATATATATACATACACACACTATAGGACACTCACTAGACTATAGGTCTGTCTCAACCTGAATAGAAGACAACATGCAAATCGCACATAAAGTGGGCATGAATACCTAGACCTACCAGGGCACTCAGATGTTTACTATATCTAGTTATCCATCCTAGGACATATACGTACCCTAACCATGATCCTGAGACTCAAGCTCATATCATGACATCATAATCATATATATATATATATATATATATATATATATATATATATATATATCCATCTAAAACTAAGGTATGTCATTCAACTGTTCGTTGACCTGGCATAAATATAAGTAGGACTTAACTTTATAGTTAATCTATTCCCTTATACCAGAATAGGTAGGACTTAACGTTTTAAGCTAATCCATCCCCAATATGCCACCGTCCCATACTGGTTTATAATCCTTATGATCCAATAATTGATAGAACAAAATAAAATGCGTCATCAATTAAAATCCAAAGAATGATATAATGGAAATTAGATAAATAACTGAGTATATTATACTGAAGTATTCAAAAGTAAACTCATATTAACTTATTTAACTTGCTAGAACAACGACAAGCAATTAAATCTTTCATAATCATTGACAGCATGCAAATCAGTATTTAAATTTCATGATGTCCAATATCACAACATAATAGCATAGATTAATAATTCTAGAATTTTAACATGTTTATATAACTCATTAGTTCAGAACCACATTACAGCCCCTGAAACCCAAAAACACCTCAAAAATACACCCGTTGGTGTATTTACAGCCTGGGAGCCGCCTCCCCTCAAGAGGGAGCCGGCTCTCCCTTCACGGAGTCGGCTCTCCTTTATAGAGAGCCGGCTTTCTCTTTCATTCAGCCTGTTCTCACCTTTAGAGAGCCGGCTCTTTCTTTCCCAGAGCCGTATGCAGAAAAAATAAAGGGAGCCGGCTCTGTCCCTGCTTCCTAGCATCTTCTTCGTCTCCGAGGATGTGAAATCCCTCTGTGCTCCTTTGTTAAGGTTCCTAGGGGTCTAAACTATGTCCCAAAACATTCTCATAATTTATATAAATCAAGTATACATCTTTAATATCAATTAAAACACATATTCAAGCAACAGAATTCAATATCAATCAATTTCAAATAAAATCACATAATATTGTTTTAAATCTGAATTAGCATGCATACAAAACCAATTTTAATGTCAGATTAAATCCTGGAAATTACCTAGGCATGTACAGAACACAAGTCTAGGGGAAAGAGTAAGAGAAAGAACTTGCCTTAGGTTTCAGTTTGAAACCTTAAACCGTCTTCTCTAATTATACTGGTGACTCCTTAATTGCCATTAAACCCCTCTGTTACTCCTGGTTCAACCCACAAGCAGACATTCTTCCTTCCTCATTGTTCCGACCTTCAATCAATGGCCAAAACCCCAACTTGTTCTCTCAGTTTTCTCTCAAACCTTTCTATATCTCACAGCCTCTATGTGTACATGAATAGGGTTTTTAACCCTTGGCAGACATATAATGATATATATATATATATAGGCAAATAAGAATAACCCTAATCCTATTCATTCTCTAAGTCTATAATAAGGAAAAAGAAAACAATAATATATATATATATATATATGTCTGTACGTGATATACTATATAATTTATAATTATATGTATATATAACTTACTATCCTGTCTACTATTATTACTACTAAGAATAAATAAATAATAATAATAATACTATATCCTTAAATGAATATATAAATAAATATATATGTATATATATACATATAAACAACTATTCATATTTAGGTAAATACCCGTACCCATAACCATTTATATCCAAATAGTCCATGTAACCCAATTGGGTGGTCCATTACTACTATCCAAGCCCAACTCCCTTAAAATAATAATAAACAGAATAAATATTTAATTTAAACAATTAATTACAACTAAACACTTAGCACATATCATATAATCATATTATTTAATTAACCAAATTATTTAAATAACACAATAAATAAACAATCAGACAATAAAATCAATTTCACAAGTAATCAATTAGCCAAATAATCACATAATCAAATAAAAATGTAATTAAAATACCGAGACTATCATTTTAAAATTAGGGGTATTACATTCTTCCCCCCTAACAAAGGGAATTCCGTCATCGGAATTCGCTTTTATCTTCTTCTATTATTTCAGGAAACTGCGAGCGGATGATATCCTCCCTTTCTCAAGTAGACTCAGCCTTATTATGGTGACTCCACTGGACACGCACTAAAGGTATAACCTTATTGCGAAGAATCTGATCCCTACGATCGATAATACAACACGGTAACTCCATATATGTTGCATCCGGTTGCAACTCAATCTTACTAATAACGATATACTAATATCGTTCCTCATCTTGCAGAAATTTCCGTAACATGGAAACATGAAACACATTGTGCATACGATCTAAATGGTCCGGAAGTGCTAACTAATAAGCTACAGTGCCAACTCGATCTGTAATCGTGAATAGACTGACAAACTGCAGTGACAGCTTCTCTTTTTTCCCAAAGCGCATTACTCCTTTCATAAGAGACACTTTGAGTAGAACCTGATCTCTAACCTGAAACTCCAATGCACGAGTACGACGATCGGCATAACTCTTCTGCCTATTCTGGGTAGTGCGCATGCGATTCCTAATAAGAGCGATCTTCTCAGACATATCCTTAATAAACTTAAGACCCAAAAATCTGCTCTCTCCAACCTCCATCCAACAAACAGGAGATCGACATGGTCGGCCATACAATGCCTCAAATGTTGCCATACCAATAGTATTTTGGAAGCTATTATTATATGCGAACTCCATAAGTGGCAAATAATTCTCCCAGTGGCCCTTGAAGTTAAGAACACAAGAACGAAGCATATCCTCCATGATCTGGTTAACCCTCTCGGTCTGTCCATCTGTCTGAGGATGATAAGCAGTGCTAAGATGCAACTCCGTACCCAAAGCTTGCTGAAAACTCTTCCAGAATCCTGACACAAAGCTTGAATCCCTGTCCGATATAATAGATAATAGAATGCCATGAAACTTCACAACCTCTGTAATGTAAAGTCTCGCCAACTGCTCCAAAGTAAAGTCAGTGCAAATAGGCAAGAAATGAGTTGATTTAGTCAACCTATCAACGATGACCCAAATGAAATTGTGATCCTTGAATGAATTAGGCAATCCCTCCACAAAATCAATGGAAATGCTCTCCCACTCCCACTCTGGTATAGGTAGTGGCTGGAGAGATCCTGGCGGCCTCTGGTGATTCATCTTGACCATCTGACAAGTATTATACCGAGAGACAAAAATAACAATGTCCTTTTTCATACCTGTCGACCAAAACTGCTGCTTCATATCCTGATACATTTTGTCTCCTCCTGGATGAACAGAAAACTCATAATGATGAGTCTCAGTCATCACATCCTTCCTCAAATTGTCAGTAGAAGATATTACTAAATGCCCTTTGTACCTCAAACCTCCATCAGTCCCAACACAGTAAAATGGAACCTCCCCAAAAGCTATCTCTGCAACTTTGTCAATGTACTGTTGATCCGTGAGTTGTGCCTTCACAACCTTGTGAATGATAGAAGTGTAACTACCATGCAAGCCATAAAAGCATCAGACAACTTGTCAACGGTCTTTAAAGCATTCCACTCAGTGGTGAATAAAGTAGAAAGACTCGCATAAGGTTGGCGACTTAGTGCATCTGCCACCATATTCGCTTTCCTTGGATGATACTGTATAGAGAAATGATAGTCTTTCACAAACCGTAACTATTTGTGTTGTCTCATATTCAACTCCTACTAAGTGAACAAATACTGCAGACTCTTGTGATTACTAAATAATCTGAAGGACTCTCCCAATAGATAATGCCTCCAAAATGCGTAAGGCAAAGACCACAGCTGCCAACTCCAAATCATGTGTTGGATAATTAAACTCATGAGGTTTAAGTTTACGAGATCCATACAAAATTGGTCATTCCTCTTGCTTCAAAACACACCCAAGACCTTGCAAAGAAGTATCTATGTAAACCAAATATTCTATCCCGCTTTGTAGAGTAGACAGAACCGGAGCAGAAGTCAACTTATTCTTTAGCTCATCAAAAGCTTTCTGACAGTGTTCATTCTATACGAACTGTACACCTTTCTTAGTCAAATGAGTGAGTGGTCCCGCTATCTTGGAGAACCCCTGAATGAACCTACGATAATATCCTGCCAATCCGAGGAAGCTCTGAATCTTGGTAGGTGAAGTAGGCTGTCCCCACTCTACCACTGCTGAAACCTTGGTTGAATCTACTGTTATTCCCTTTTCTGACACTACGTGACCCAGAAATTTCACTTCCCTCTACTAAAATCCACATATCTCAAACTTGGCATATAACTGGTGTTCATGAAGCGTCTACAACACTATGCGAAGATGTCTAGCATGATCGTCCTCTGTCCTTAAATAGATCAAAATATCATCAATGAAGACAATGACAAATTGATCTAAGTAAGCCCTGAAGACTCTGTTCATTAAATCCATAAAGACTGCTGGTGCGTTAGTCAATCCGAAATGCATGACACAAAACTCATAAGAACCATACCTAGTGAGAAATGCTGTCCTAGGAACATTTTGCTCCTTAACCCGAAGTTAATGATATTCAGAACGCAGATTAATTTTAGAGAAGTATGTAGCTCCTTTCAACTGATTAAAAAGATTATCGATCCTGGGCAAAGGGTACTTGTTACGAATAATAACCTTGTTCAACTCCCTGTAATCTATACACAGGCGAAGTGAACTATCTTTCTTCTTTACAAACAAAACTGGTGCTCCCCAGGGTGAAGTACTCCTATGAATAAAACCCTGACTGAGCAATTGCTGAATCTGATCCCTTAGCTCTCGTATCTCTACTGGTACCATCCTATATGGTGCTCTAGCAATAGGTGTAGTACCTGGAGCAAAGTCAATAACAAAGTTTATCTCGCGACTAAGTGGCAACCCTAAAAATTCCTGTACAACTAGTATGTTATCCAGTGACATTGTAATCTCTTCCTCAGTTCCTCCTCCACATAGAACAAATAAGTGCTAGTAACCCTGTTAGGACATGGCATAGCGACAACGTACATATCCTGACCAGGTATGGTGAATACAATAGACGTATCATAACAATTAACTTGGGTATGGTAGTGAGATAACCAATCTATCCCAAGTAGCACATCATAAGTGTGTATGTCCAGGACCAATAGATTAGTTAGAAATCTGAGTCTACCAATATCTAGTGTTACAGGCCCATCACTTTCATGAAAAATAGTGATATCGCCTACAGGTGTAAAAATACCATGAGGTCTATCGTATACTCACATCGTCATCCCAGATAATGCAACAAATGATTTAGACACGAATAAATGTGTAGCACCCGTATCAAATAAAACACAATCATGTGTACCATGAATAGGAAACATACCCTCAACAACCTAAGGTGCCTGAACATCCTGTGGCATGGGGTTGTACACCCTACCATAATACAACTGCTGCGGTGCCTGTCCCTGAGGCTATAGCAGTGCTGGTAAAGCCAGCTATGTAAGTCCTTGAATTCGTGGAATTTGTGAAGCGGGTAAAGGTAATGGTGCCCTCTGTCCCTGCTGCACATGTTGTCCCTGTCCCAGCCTAGAAGTGTAATCAAACTCTCCACAAGTATAGCAACTACCCTAGAAAGTGCCAAATTGTCTCTTCTGCAATCAAACTTACAGAATTGATTCCCACAAGTTTTTTTTCATAAACTCATTAGTAAACGTCCTATCTCCACATTATGTACCTATAAGCAAAAATCTGTTTGCTTGCCCAAATACCAATCACTCCACTTTGATATTCCTTTATTATCGCAACATACATTTTTCAATATAGTTTAATAAAACCATTTATGTAAATATCACTAAAAATGCTCTCATAAACACAATAGAGATACCAAAACCACCAGTTCACTTTATTAAGAACTTCTTGAAACCATAAACTTCTAAAAGAATAATCATCATATATTCTTTAAAATAATACTAGTGTATGTGATTTAAACAGTACTATACTTCTAATAATACTTCCACTACTACTAGTAATAAATATCTTCTTAAAAGAGCAATCATCCTTGAGATCCGATACCCTCCTTCTTGGATGCTCCAGTATCTCATTCATTATGATCTTCTTCGGGGTCCTCATTTCCACTTGTCTCTGGTTTGAGCACCACCGAAGTTGTGTTGGGTCCACAGTATGGTGGCCAATCTCGCACACAAGAAATCTTCCTTGGCTTATACTTCGAAACAACACTTATTGGAAACAATTCATTGGTCTCCAATTCTGCCTTCTTGGTCTACCTTCGTAGAGGAATCGTCGGAGTAATCTTTTTCTTCTTTGGGTCCTTCTTTGCTTTCATTGCAGACCACATCCTCTTCCTAGTGCCAATCATTCTGAAATCACAGAATAAAATTAACATCAGTACGTTCTAAGTGGATTGTAAAGGAATACAATGAATTCTAAACTTAAGCTCTACACAAAAGAATACGCTATGCGGAAGTCTTATACGAAAGAATCCTAGAGACACTTGAACCTGGAGTGCTCTGATGCCAACTGTGACATCCCTCGATTCTAGAGTCACGGGTGATCAAGTTCGAGCACAGATCCGAGGGAGACCAAACAATTAAGTATATAAACAAACATTGAGTGCAAAAGAAATAACAATAAATAATAATTAAGCTGAAAGAAATCTAAATAATAATCCTTAAAATTTTAATTAAATAATCCAATATTTCCAAAACCTCCAATATTATTACAACTCGGGAATCCATCCTAGTGGACCCATACTAATATCTCAACTGGAAATAAATAACTGAACTGATAGAAAATCCAAAACTAAAACATGAAGAATAGTCCTACGTAGTCAGAAGAGTGAGTGACTGTTTCTGCTCGGCACGAACAAACTCTAAGACTGGAAATGTCGAACACCTGAAAAATAATAATGGGTTAGGCCCACAAACAAGTTCTACCCTACCACAATCCAAACAGAGACCCGATACACATATACATCCTAAATAACTCAACAATAACTAAGTAGTCCATATATATATACACACACACTATAGGACGCTCACTGGACTATAGGTTTGTCTCAACCTAAATAGAAGGTAACATGCAAATTGTACATAAAGTAGGCATAAGTACCTAGACCTACCAGGGCACCCAGATGTCTACTATATCCAGTTATCCATCCTAGGCCATATACGCACCCTAACCATGATCTTGAGACTCAACTCATATCATGGCATCATAATCATATATATATATATATATATATATATATATATATATATCCATTTAAAACTAAGGTATGTCATTCAACTATTCGTTGACTTGGCACAAATATAAGTAGGACTTAACTTTATAGTTAATCCATTGCCTTATACCAAAATAGGTAGGACTTAGCGTTTTGAGCTAATCCGTCCCCAATATGCCACCGTCCCATACCGGTGCATATAATTCACATAATCCAAAAATTGATAGAACAAAATAAAGTGCTTCATTAATTAAAATCCAGAAAATGATATAATGGAAATCAGATAAATAACTGAGTACAGTATATTGAAGTATTCAATTGTAAACTCATATCAACTTATTTAACTTACTAGAACAACGACAAGAAATTAAATCTTCTATAATCATTGATAACATACAAATCAGTATTTAAATTTCATGATGTCCAATATTACAGCACAATAGCATAGATTAATAATTTTGGGATTTTAATATATTTATATAAATCATTTAAAACCCCCCATGAGAGTTTAGAACCACATTACAGCCCCTGAAACCCAAAAACACCTCAAAAATACACCTGTTGGTGTATTTATAACCTGGGAGCCGCCTCCTCTTAAGAGAGCCAGCTCTCCCTTCATAGAGCCGGCTCTCCCTACTAGAGAGCCGACTTTCTCTCTCATGGAGCCGGCTCTCACCTTCAAAGAGCAGGTTCTCTCTTTCCCAGAGAGCCGTATGCAGAAAAAATAAAGGGAACCGGCTCTGTCCCTACTTCCTATCATCTTCTTCATCTCTGACGATGTGAAATCCCTCTGTGCTCCTTTGTTAAGGTTCCTAGGGGTCTAAACTATGTTCCAAAATATCCTCATAATTTATATAAATCAAGTATACATCTTTAATATCAATTAAAACACATATTCATGCAACACAATTCAAGATCAATCAATTTTAAATAAAATCACATAATATTGTTTTAAATCTGAATTAGCATGCATACAAGACTAATTTTAATGTCTGATTAAATCCTGGAGATTACCTAGGCATGTACAAAACACAAGTCTAGGGGAAAGAGTATGAGAAAGAACTTGCCTTAGGTTTCACTTTGAAAGCTTAAATCATCTTCTCTAATTATACCGTTGACTCCTTAACTACCGTTAAACCCCTCTGCTACTCCTGGTTCAACCCAGAAGTAGACCTTCTTCCTTCCTCCTTGATCCGACCTTCAATCTATGGCCAAAACCCCAACTTGTTCTCTCAGTTTTCTCTCAAACCTCTCTGTATCTCACAACCTTTATGTGTATGTGAATAGGGTTTTTAACCCTTGGCAAACATATAATGATATATATATAGGCAAATAGGAATAACCCTAATCCTATTCATTCTCCAAGTCTATAATAAGGAAAAAGAATAAAGGAAAAATAAAACAATAATATATAGATACACACACATAGATATATATGTTTGTACGTGATATACTATATAATTTATAATTATATGTATATATAACTTACTATCCTGTCTACTATTATTATTATTACTACTACTACTACTACTACTACTACTAATAATAATAATACTATATCCTTAAGTGCACATATACACAAATATATATGTATATATATACATATAAATAACCATCCATATATGGGTAAATACCCGTACCCATAACCACTCATATCCAAATAGTCCATGTGACACAATTGGGTGGTCCATTACTACTATCCAAGCCCAACTCTTTTAAAATAAAAATAAACAGAATAAATATTTAATTTAAACAATTAATTACAACTAAACACTTAGCACACATCATATAATCACATTATTTAATTAACCAAATTATTCAAATAACACAACAAATAAACAATTAGACAATAAAATCAATTTCACAAGTAACCAATTAGCCAAATAATTACATAATCAAATAAAAATGTAATTAAACAATTAATTAAAATACCGAGACTATCCTTTTAAAATTAGGGGTATTACAGAAGGGTTGTTTTTTCGTTGGCAAAGGATCTTGAACCGGTAGCTAAAGTCAGTACCGGTTCCCACATAATAGAATTGAAATAGAAAGTTTAACAGTTTGGAAAAATTATGTTTTGGAAGTTTTGAAGAAACATACCATATATTTATAACGTCCTAAGTGGGAAACAGCTTCCTAAAATGTTGTTTATATCTTTTTTGTAGATCTTAGTTTATCAAACTTGAACAACTTTCCAATTCTGTAACCGATCTCGACCTTGATTTAGTAACTTGAAAATTACAACTCGATCGGACTTATTTTGACACCAAAATTAGGCAATTATAATAAATTATATCTCATAATCCCAATGTTTGTCATAAATTATATGGACATTTCCTCTTATTTGAGGATCTTACATTGACCTCCCATGTATCGACTCTTGTTGGCATCAATAACTTAGAATTTCATAATACTTGCCATTGTGGTACCAATTTTATTTATATTTATTGATATATATATATATATATATATATATATTTACATATTGTTAGAAAGTACTAAAATAACAAGATTTGTAGACATATCGAATGGAAGTTTATGACAAGGGAAATCTGTATATTTATTGAATCAATATGAGATTAATTATGCTATAATTTCTATAAAACTTTGTGGAATTTAACATAATTCACCCTTATAATTTAAATTATGGCGTAAATTCTATGCTCCGAGATATGAATCTCATAGTTAAAAGTGGGCTTTATGAATGTTGTGTATTTTTTGCCATAAGTGGTAAGCAAGAAGGTAATGTCACATATTGAACTATTAGAGGTCCCTTGCACTTAGTTTGTACATTAGACCTGATGTATTTTGATGAGCGCTGAAAAGTGCGCATTTAAACCCGTTAAGCTTAGGTATTCTAGGACCTTTATCTATCTTATTTTCCCACTTTAGATTGATTTCATGTTATTTCTGTTTTCAGGCACTTATCCCCAAAATAAGCTAATTCAGCCAAATAAGAGCATAATTGAAGCAATCTTGAGATGAATGAAAGAAAGAAGCAAAGTGGAAGCAAAATGAAGCAAGTGATGGAAGTTCAGCAAAGTTCGATCGCTCACAGAATTTCTTCGATCGATCTCTGCACTTTAAGATGGATCTAAGCTCTTTTGTTTTTATCCAAAGATCCCACAATGTTCGATCGATCCAACATTTATCAGATCGATCGAAAAGCTTCCATCTTATCCTGTTGTATCACCCCACCTACCACTTTTGTCTCTTTCCCAAAATATCTCAAAAATATCTCAGATTTGTCTTTATCCAAAAAGGCGCTGCTATGGGAGGATCGATCCAGCCAAAGTTTAATAGATCTCAGCCAAGTTTGATCGATCTCAGCATAGGTTCAATCGATCGAACCCTCACAAGTGCGAATTAAATCAATTTATAGCTCATTAAAAGTTGTCTCATAGTGCAATCATTGGAAGAGCCCTTGTGTACGAGCCTAAACCATTGGGTGTGATATTTGAGCTACCTATATAAGGATTATGAGCCACTTTTACATATATATTTTTTTAGATACAATATTGGATATCAATTCTTAGAGGAAGAAAAGAGAAGAGGATGCTAGAAACACATTCTTGGGAAGTCTTCTATCTACCTCAAGAAGAAGAACATTTCTACCATGGAAATAGCCCTTGAGGATTGGAGGACACCATCCATGAGTGGCTAGACATCCTCTTGGGGCTAGAGTTAGCCCTAAGCATGCATTCTTTACCTTGATTTATGTATTTTTGAGGGGATTTGTGTTGTAATACATGTTTTGACATTTTTATATACATAGATCTTGTTTATTCAATGATTTGTGTGGTTTAATTCTTCCAAATGATCATTTCATTCTATCCATATGTTTATGTATGCTAGAATAGATGTTCATGTGTTTATCTCTAACTCTTGTGTTGTTGATGCATGTCTATGTGTGTTGATGCTATAGATCTAGAGATTGTCAAGACATAGTGCTTAATAGAATGCTCTTGTGGTTTATTTGATGGTTCATACTCATTTCTTGATGGATTGTGCCTCTCCCTTAGTTTAGTTAGTTTAATTTTCATGTCATTAGTTTAGATGTAGTGTAGTTACCTTAGTTGTTAAATGGGAGGACAATCCATACTTGTTATTTAATGTTCCATACTTATGAATGCAAGTAGTATATTTCTCTAATCATGTGATGTGTTTGGATTGTGAGCTTAAAGGAAGGATTAATGGCTTAGTTTGATATATTGTGCTATTCATTGTGTTGTTTAGACAATATATACTTAATTGGTCATCTATGCTTGTTGAAACAACCACACACACTCATTATTGTTGCAACATATGTTTTTCCCCTCATTAATTATGAATTGAGTGTATAGAAAGGTGATGCTTAGTGGTGACCTCTAAGTCCCAATACCTTTCTCTCTTGCTTTCTCTATCCTTTAATTACTTGTTTTATATTGAGCTTGTTTAGTCTTAATTGTAATTTAATCAACCAAACCAACCACATTTTGATCACTCGACCTACTAACCCTAATCTTGTTTCCGTAGTAACACGACCCACCAATCCCTTGGGACGATCCCTATTCACCCTAGCTATATTTTTAGTTAGAGGTAGTAGTAGCTTTTATAAATTTAAAACTTGGCCACATTGCACACTCACACTCTTAGTTTATCTCTTTGCAAACTTTTGGTGCAACGCGATGGCAACCACCACATTTCAAATTGTATAAAAGGGTTAAAACCATTTTAACATGATAATTTCCAAAAATTGATGTTTCTACATAAATATTGGCATTGGGGAATTAAAAGTAATGATTTTGGGTAGAATTTTGCACATGAAATCCTCTAATTCTCGTGGAATTCTACACACAAATTTTGTATTTGCAAATTAAAGAACGAAATATGAAGCAAAGAATAATATTATTGATTTTGTAAAAATTGAATGAGTACAATCCTTTGTATATCTTTACAAAAGAAAAAAGGTGTCTTCTGATTCGATCTCCTTTGTTGGTTGGATTCAAGGGATGTTGGAGCTTAGTCTTGAATTGATTTGTTAACAATCTTTTTCAAATATTTGTAGTTGAGGAAGACTGTAATGACCCGGTCATTTTCCTTCCTTTCCTTTTTCTCAAATTTTACGGATAAATTTTTTTCATTGAATTTTCTTTTTCAAGTTCGGTTTCTCGTCACTTGGTGTTGTCTTGAGTGCTCGAGAATGGTTTCTGAGACTCTTTCCTTTAGATTGACAACTTCCTTAAAGGACCGCGTCATTTCCACATTTTCATTTTTTTGACACTATTCACTTTTCGTTCTTTTCCCCGTTTGTCACTTTTTTTGCACAACCTTACTTTTCATGCTCGGAGTTGATTTCTGACTTCATGTACCTTCATTCTAAGTAGTTTTCACGAAATATGTATCTTTACTTTTGTAGAAAAGTACTTTGGTTACTCCCCGTGTCCATAGGGGCATCGATGCATAGTTTCTTCGGAAACATTTTCTTTTCTTGGGGTGTATTTCATAAATATCTTTAGAAGATATTTTATTTTGGGGGTTTTTAAGAAAATATTTTTTGAAGATATTTTCTTTCAGGACTAATTTTGCAGTTATCCTTTCTTAGAGGGGCCATCGTATAATTAATGAAAATTATTGCAAAATGCCTCATTTTGAGCTTGGATCCTCGTACGGGATTCATTTTCACATTTCGTCGAGTCGTGTACTCTTAGAATTTTCTCACGGTCGTTTTCCCCAGTTTTAGGGTTTTCGGCCTCAATTACTGTTGAACTTGTTCGAGGCATATCTCTTTGCACGGAACTCGATTTTTGAGACCATTTTTTCCGCTGTTAATTTTTTTTTTCATTTCGGTTCTTTTTCGTTCACAGTGTTTTACCGTTTGAGCGTGTCTGCGCAAATTTCACTTTTTTGGACCCGGCGGGGCCAATTCGGGGCACTTTTAGGGTTTTTCTATAAATAGGGGGTTATAAAATTAAAACTTTTCTTTTCTCTTCTTCCTCCCTTCTTGGACGGCAGCTATGGCAACCCAAGGGGCTGCCACTCTTCTTTCTTCTTTTCCACCTTCTTCCCTTGTGAAAAATGACATAGTACCTTAGCGTTTATTGTCAGCCTTGGCAAGGCGCTCCTTTCCTCCTTATTAGAATCCATTTCCAACCATTTTTGAGTTCGGGTTTTGAGTTCGGGGTTGGATTTTCAAGACTTCACCAGGTAAAGCTCGAGCTTCTGTCTCAATTGCTCGAGCTCCCTTTCCAAGGCTCGAGCATCCTACTTCAGGCTCGAGTTCTTTATTCCAATTGCTCGATCTTCCCTTCTCAGGCTCGAGCTTTACATCCCCAAATGCTCGAGCATCACAACCAATTGCTCGAGCATCACAACCAAGTGCTCGAGCTTTTCATCCCAAGGCTCGAGCTTTGCCCCTAAGGCTCAAGCACTGTAACAGCGTTCCAACACTATTACGCGAATTAACCCAGAGTTTTAACTATGCATTCAATCTTTATCTGTTTCAAGAATCCTAGGTATGTTTCTACGTTCCATCCATATATAGATATAACAAAACCTCATATGAAACATACAACAAATTCATAAAAATAATTAAATCAAATCATGAATTTAACAGTTTACACAAGAACAACCATGAACAAATAAGATTTAGAAAATCTACTTCTAGATCAATTAAAACATGGATTCCAATTTTAATTAATCTTTTAAATATCCCTAAAATTATACAAGAAACATATAGGTTACAGATCTAAGGAGAAGTGTAGAACAGAGAACTTGCCTTTAGGATTTGATACAACCCTAATTTCCTTCTTCTTCTTCCTCTTCCTTTTCCTCATTCCTCTTTCTTTCTCTCTCTTTCTCTAAAAACGTGATATCTTTTCTAGCCCCTTTTCCAACCTCATAGAGACATATATATAGGCTACATAAACCCTATTCCTTTTCCCAATCCCCATCCAATTAATAAAACGAAAATAAAATTAAAGCACTATAAAGGTAACTAAAAATATAAGTTACGTATAATTTATGTATATTATTTTTATCCAAATAAAATAAATACGCTAGATTATCTTCGAAGGATTTTTCCTACATATATATTATTTAATTATATATATACATAGGATAATTATCCATACCCATTAAACACCTTATCCTAGTAGTCCATGGAACCAAAATGGTTGACCCATGACTACTATCCATAACCATTAAAAAAATGAAACAAAATAAAATAAAAATAAAACAATCATTTAAACCATTTAATTCCTAACATTATTTGTAAAGAAAATACTCAATATTTAAATAAACAAATACACGTAGACAATTAATTCATCTCAACAATTAACAAATAGCCAAGAAATCAATTAATGAATTAAAACCAATTAAAAAAATTAACAAGTAACCAATAAATCAATTAATGAATTAAAAACACAATTAAAATAATTAATAAAATATCGAGACTATCCTTTTAAAATTAGGGGTATTACATTCTTCCCCCCTAACAACAGGAATTCCGTCCTCAGAATTCACCCTTACCTTTATCCATGATGTCTGGAAAGGTTGAGCGAATGACGTCCTCCCGTTCCCAAGTAGATTTAGCCTCATTGTGATGACTCCACTGAACAAGTGCTAAAGGAATGACCTTATTATGAAGAATCTGATCCCTACGGTCGACAATACGATAGGGTGGTTCCACATAAGTTTTATCCAGCTGCAACTCAATCTCACCAACATTAATATGCTAATAACGATCTTCATCGCGAAGAAATTTCCTCAACATGGAAACATAGAACACATTGTGAACACAATCTAAATGGTCCGAAAGTGCTAAACGATAAGCCACCGCTCTAATTCGATTCGTAATCATAAAAGGACCGACAAAACGTGGTGACAACTTCCCTTTCTTCCCAAAGCGCATTACTCCTTTCATAGGAGACACTTTGAGTAGAACCTGATCTCCCACCTGAAATTCTAAAGCACGAGTACGGTGGTTTGCATAACTCTTCTGCCTACTCTGGGTAGTGCACATACGATCCTTAATAAGAGCAATCTTTTCAAAGGTATCCTTAATGAACTCAGGACCCAAAAATCTTCTCTCACCAACCTCCATCAAATAAACAGGAGATCTACAAGGTCGGCCATATAAAGCCTCAAACGGTGCCATACCAGTAGTCTTCTGAAAGCTATTGTTATATACAAACTCCACAAGTGGCAAATAGTCTCCCAATGACCCTTAAAGTCAAGGACACAAGAACGAAGCATATCATCCATGATCTGATTAGCCCTCTCAGTCTGTTCATCAGTCTGAGGATGGTAAGTAGTATTAAGAGACAACTCTATACCCAAAGCCTGTTAAAAACTCTTCCAAAATCCTAACACAAGGCTCGCATCCCTGTCCGATATAATAGATAACGGAATGCCATGTAGCTTTACAATATCTGTAACGTAAAGTCTCGCCAACTGCTCCGAAGTGAACTCAGTGCGAATGAGCAAGAAATGAGCTGATTTAGTTAACCTATCAACGATGACCCAAATGGAATTGTGATCCTTAAATGAATTAGGCAATCCCTCTACAAAATCTATAGAAATACTTTCCTACTTCCACTTTGGTATAGGTAGTGGTTGTAGAGCTCTTGGAGGCCTTTGATGATCAATCTTGACCATCTGACAAGTTCTACACTGAGAGACAAAAATAGCAATGTCCTTCTTCATTCCTGCCCACCAAAACTGCCGCTTTATAGCCTGATACATCTTGTCTCCTCCTGGATGAACAGAAAACTCAGAATGATGAGTCTTAGTCATCATATCCTTCCTCAAATCGTCAGCAGAAGGTACCACTAAACGTCCCTTGTACCACAAGCCTCTATCAGTCCCAACATAATAAAATGGAACCTCCCTAGAAGCTATCTCGGCAACCTTGTCAATGCACTGCTGATCTGTGAGTTGTGCTTTCAGAACCTTGTGAATGATAGAAGGTGTAACTACCATGCAAGCCATAAAAGTATCAGACAACTCATTAACGTCTTCAAAGCATTCCACTCAGTGGTGAATAAAACAAAAGACTCGTATAGGGTCGGTGGTTGAGTGTATCTACCACCACATTCGCTTTCCCTATATAGTACTGTATAGAGAAATGATAGTCTTTCACAAACTCTAACCATCTATGTTGTCTCATATTTAGCTCCCACTGAGTGAACAAATACTGTAGATTCTTGTGATCACTAAATAATCTGAATAATTCTCCCAACAGATAATGTCTCCAAATCTGTAAGGCAAAGACCACAGCTACCAACTCTAAATCATGTGTTGGATAATTAAGCTTATGAGGCTTAAGTTTTCGATATCTATATGATATTGGTCTCTCCTCCTGCATCAAAACACACCCAAGACTTTCCAAAGAAGCATCTGTGTAGATAAGATACTCTATCCCGCTCTGTAGAGTAGACAGAACCGGTGCAAAACTCAACTTAGTCTTTAGCTCATTAAAAGCTATCTGACAGTGTTCATCCCATACGAACCGTACACCCTTCTTAGTCAAATGAGTGAGTGGTTCCGTTATCTTCAAAAACCCCTAAATGAAAAGACAATAGTATCTTGCTAGTCCCAGAAAACTCTGAATCTCTATAGGTGAGGTAGGCTGTCCCCACTCTACTACTGCTGAAACCTTGGCTGGATCCACCGCTATTCCCTTCTTTAACACTACATGACCCAGAAACTTCACTTCTCGCTGCCAAAATTCACACTTCTCGAATTTGACATATAACTGGTGTTCACGAAGCGTCTACAACACTATACGAAGATGTCTAGCATAATTGTCCTCCGACTTAGAATAAATCAAAATATCATCAATGAAGATGATGACAAATTGATTTAAGTAAGCCCTGAAGACTCGGTTCATTAAATCCATGAAGATTGCTGGTGCATTAGTCAATCCAAAAGGTATGACACGGAACTCATAAGAACCATATCTAGTAAGAAATGCTATCCTAGGAACATCTTGTTCCTAGACCCGAAGTTGATGATATCCAGAACGCAGATCAATCTTAGAGAAGTATGTAGCTCCCTTCAACTGATCAAAAAGATTATCGATCCTGGGTAAAGGATAGTTGTTACGAATAGTAACCTTGTTCAACTCCCTGTAATCTATACACAGGCGAAGCGAACCATCCTTCTTCTTCACAAACAAAAATAGTGCTCCCTAGGGTGAAGTACTCCTACGAATAAAACCTTGGCTGAGTAATTGCTGAATCTGATCTTTCAGCTCTCGTATCTCCACTGGTGCCATCCTGTATGGTGCTTTAGTAATAGGCGTAGTGCCTGGAGCTAAGTCAATCACAAAGTCTATCTCTCGACTAGGTGGCAACCCTGGAATTTCTTGGAAAACATCTAGAAATTCCTGCACAATCGGTATGTTATCCAATGTTACAGTAATCTCCTCATCTGTTTCCTCTTCCACATAGAAACAAATAAGTGCTAGTAACCCCGTTAGAACGTGGCATAGCGATGAAGTACATATCTTGACTAGGTATGGTAAAAACAACAGACCTATCATAACAATTGACTTGGGCATGGTAATGAGATAACCAATCCATTCTAAGTATCACATCATAAGTATGTATATCCAAGACCAATAGATTGGTTAGAAATCGAAGTCTACCAATATCTAGTGTCACAGGCTCATCACTCTTATGTAAAATGGCAGTATCACCTAAAGGTGTAGAAATACCATGAGGTCTATCGCATACTCGCATTGTCATTCTAGATAATGCAACAAAATATTTAGACACGAATGAATGAGTAGCACCCGTATCAAATAAAACACGTCCCTGTGAACCATGAATTAAAAACATATCCTCAATAGCCTGAGGTGCCTGAACATCCTGTGGCATAGGGTTATACACCCTGCCATAATGCAACTACTGCAGTGCGTATCCCTAAGGCTGTGGCGGTGTTGGTAAAGCTGGATATGTCTGTCCCGGAATTTGTGGAATCTGTGGAGCGGGTAAAGGTAATGATGCTCTTTATCCCTGCTGCACATGATGTCCCTGTCCCTGTCCCTGTCCTGTTTTAGGACACTGCTTGGAAGTATGACCAAACTCTCCACAAGTATAGCAACTACCCTGGAAAGTACCAAATGACCTCCTCTGTCGGTTAGCCTATGGCTGACCCTGTCCTATATGTGGTCCCTCATCCTGCTGCCTCTGAACAGGTGCCCTATTCTTGTGAGCATCAGAACCACCCTTGTGCTTCTTCCAAGACTACTGTCCCTGGAATTTGACTTTATCATTTTTTCGGTGTCCATTGCCATTCCCCTTCTCAGCTGATTGATTAGTAGAGTCTCTGTCATCCCGCTTTTTAACCTTAGCCTATCTAAAGTCCACTGTCAACTGATATTGCTGTAAAGCAGCATCTACCACCTGAGCATATGTAGTGTAGGCTAGACTACCGGTAATGGATCTCTTAATAGACCACATCAGTCCCTTAATGAAACTACTATGTTTCTTCTACTCTGTACCTTCTCTAGTGCAAAAAAAGACAAACGCGTGAACTGCTGCTCATACTCTGCCACTGTCATGTTCCCCTACTGTAGATTAAGGAACTCTATCTTCATAGCTGTCCTGACTATATATGGAAAGTACTTCTCATTTTAGCGAGCACTGAACTGATCATAAGTCAATGAAGTCTTCTCCTCTGCGGTGGTAACTGAGTCCTACCACTGTAATGCATCTCCGACCAGTTTGAAGGTAGCAAGCATCTGTTTCTGAACCTCTGTGCATTGAACCATTTGAAGTTGTCGCTCAATGTCCTTCTTCCACTGATGGGCTGCTTTCGCATCGGTGAAGCCTGAAAACTCAGGTGGGCACCCCTTTGGGAAAGAACTCTTAGCCTTTTCCAAGGATCAGTCGGAACCATTGGTGCTGGTATAGGTGCCTGCTAAATCTGTGGTTGATTCCGAAGTGCAGCTGTTACCCCTACTTCTATTTCCTGAGCAATGAGGTCATTAATATGAGGAAGATACTCTACATCTCCTCCCTGACCCTGAGTCTGCTGAACTTCCTCCTGTTCTTCGTGTAACTGACCATCATTATCCTAAAACCCAGGCAATTGCTACTCCTCCTCCACTTGCTGACGCCGTAGGAGATATTGTTGCCTACATGCCGCTCTCTTCTGCTATCTTTTTTCCTTGCATGTTCTGTCCTCTTATAGCGTTATCTATTCTGTTAACACAGAAAGACAGACATCAGCACGGTTTTAAACGGAACGTAAAGGAATACAATAAACTTAAGCTCTAAACAAGAGAATACATTATGCAAAAGTCTTATACGATAGAATCCTAGAGACACTTGAACTTGGAGTGCTCTGATACCAACTGTGATACCCCTCGATTCTAAAGCCACGGGTGATCAAGTCCAAGCACAGATCCGAGGGATACCAAACAATTAAGTATATAAATGAACACAGAATACAACTCGGGAATCCATCTAGTGGACCCCTAATGATAATCTAATTGAATCAACTAAAAACAACCATAATCAGAAACTAAAACATGGATAGAGTCCTACATAGAACTAGAGGAATGATGTGGACTGTCTTTGCTCAACACGAACCAACTCTAGGTCAGGAACTGACGAGCACTTGAAAAATATAAATATGGGTCAGGCACACGAACAAGTTCTTTCTACGATAACCAAAACAGAGACCAAAAAATTATACATCTATAGCTAACCCATGCAATAACTATATAATCCATATATATATATATATATATCCACACTAAAGGACTGGCTTACAGGCCGGTCTTAACCTGAATAGAGGTAACATGTAAAACAAACCCGAAGTGGGCATGTGTACCTAAACCTAACAAGGTACACCTCTAACTATCATAGCCAGCTATGCATCCCAATGCATATACGCTCCTTAACCATGGATCCTGAGACTCAAGCTCATCTCGAGGTAACATAACTATATATTTAAACTCCATCCAAACTAAAGTAGTGCCGCTCAACTTTTTGTTGCCTTGACACGACATAAGTATAAGTATCCCGTAATCCAGTTAGTCATTCAACTTGTTTAGTTGACCTAACACAAATATAAGTAGGACTTAACATTTTAGTTAATCCGTTCCCTTATATAATAGGTAGGACTTAACTGATAAGTTAATTCATCCCTAGAGTGCCACCATCCCATACTGGTGCACTTAATCCACACAATCCAATAATTGATGTAATAATTTTTGGAGTACATCAAATAATCCAAAGTTAAACATAATAATAATATTATATCATGCTAACACAAAATAGGACAACTTATAATTTATTTAAGCTTCCTAAACCACATATCCATTACATACTAAATCTTAAACAGATTGATATATTTCGCTATACCATCACTTCAACATTCTTCTAACTTGTTCAAAATTTATTTAAATCATTCTTAGTCCCTATTTGATGTTTATGACTCCACAAATCCAATCTAAAAATAAAACAACACTGTTTTCGAGACTTCACCAGGTAAGGCTCGATCTTCTGTCTCAATTGCTCGAGCTCCCTTTCTAAGGCTCGAGCATCCTACTTCAGGCTCGAGCTCTTTATCCCAATTGTTCGAGCTTCCCTTCTCAGGCTCGAGCTTTACATCCCCAAATGCTCGAGCATCACAACCAAGTGCTCGAGCTTTTCATCCTAGGGCTTGAGCTTTGCCCCCAAGGCTCAAGCACTGTAACAGCGGTCCAACACTGTTACGCGAATTAACCCAGAATTTCAACTGTGCATTCAATATTTATCTGTTTCAGGAATCCTAGGCATGTTTCTACGTTCCATCCATATACAGATATAACAAAACCTCATATGAAACATACAATAAATTCACAAAAATAATTAAATCAAATCATGAATTTAATAGTTTACACAAGAACAACCATGAACAAATAAGATTTATAAAATATAGTTCTAGATCAATTAAAACATGGATTCCAATTTTAATTAATCTTTTAAACATCCCTAAAATTATATAAGAGACATATAGGTTACAAATCTAAGGAGAAGTGTATAACAGAGAACTTGCCTTTAGGATTTGATACAACCTTAGCCTCCTTCTTTTTCTTCCTCTTCCTCCTTCCTCCTTCTTTCTCTCTCTCTCTTTAAAATAATATACGTAATATCTTTTCTAGCCCCTTTTCCAACCCTATAGAGACATATATATAGGCTACATAAACCCTATTCCTTTTCCCAATCCCCATCCAATTAATAAAAAGAAAATAAAATTAAAGCACTATAAAGGTAACTAAAAATATAAGTTACGTATAATCTATGTATATTATTTTTATCCAAATAAAATAAATACACTAGATTATCTTCAAAGGACTTTTCCTACATATATATTATTTAATTATATATATACATAGGATAATTATCCATACCCATTAAACTCCTTATTCAAGTAGTCCGTGGAACCTAAATGGTTGGCCCATGACTACTATCCATAACCATTAAAAAATTGAAATAAAATAAAATAAAAATAAAAAAATCATTTAAACCATTTAATTCCTAACATTATTTGTAAAGAAAATACCCAACATTTAAATAAACAAATACACATAGACAATTAATTCATCTCAACAATTAATAAATAACCAAGAAATCAATTAATGAATTAAAACCAATTAAAACAATTAACAAATAACCAAGAAATCAATTAATGAATTAAAAACACAATTAAAATAATTAATAAAATACTGAGACTATCCTTTTAAAATTAAGGGTATTACAACCCGTCCCTCGGTGCCCCCTTGGCGACATGAGAGAAGGATTAGCCACTGTCCCTGACCCTTGGTAACCCCGCGGCGTCATTTGGGGCCCAGATAGCTCAACCATGCTACGGCGATCTTCCTAATTCCCTCTAGGCTACATTAATGCCACGGACCCTCGGTACCCCATTGGCTTCTGGGTTTTCACAAAATTCTTTTCTCAAATCTCTTTTCCCAAAAACCCCTTTCTTTCCATTTCAAGACAACTTTCCCATTTTTTCCTTACCCAATGTTATGCATGAATGCATCATGCTATTCCATGTCATATCATTATTCATCATCATACACCAAGTTTAAGTTCATCTCACATAGCATAATTTTACGAGAATCCCAAGAGAACATTATGCTTTCACAATATAAAATTTTGCCAATTCTAAATACAATAGGCAA
This sequence comes from Cornus florida, assembly GCF_030987335.1. Taxonomy (NCBI): domain Eukaryota; kingdom Viridiplantae; phylum Streptophyta; class Magnoliopsida; order Cornales; family Cornaceae; genus Cornus; species Cornus florida. The sequence continues at coordinate 52,987,585 of NW_026775579.1, read as the reverse complement.
GAAACATTACCAATTAAACATGTTAATCTGCACAATATCAACTACACACAAAACCATATACTTCATATACACAATTAAATCACTTTAGTGTAAAATCAACACAAATTAGCATGCTAGGACACTAATAAAGTAAAATAAACTCACAAAGGTGCAAGATTGTATGGATTAGAGACCCCTACCTTAAGGTTATGCAAAACCCCCAAATTTATGCCCTAGATCATGAATTCCTTAGAGGGCACCAAACAAGGAATTGCTCCGATCAACTTATAGATCTCGCCGTGAGCTTCAATTTGCCACAAATGGCTCCCAAAAATACCATGGATTGAGGGAGAAATCAAACTTTAAAGCTTTGAAACCAAAAGAAAAGAAAAGAAAAGTCTAAAATGGGAGAGAGAGAGACTTATGGGAGAGGGAGAGAATTATGAGGCTTCAATGGCCTTTTGACCTCTAAAAGGTGCTAATGGTGGGCCCTACCAAAATAATTTATTTTTCTTTTATATTTTCTTATTAATTCACACCATAATTTATATACATGAACCCAACCAAATAAAACCGACATAAAATTGTATCAAATAAAATGCATGAAATGCAAATGGAATCCTCATACACAATAATTCCGGTAACAGGTCCCACACGAAACCGTCCGGCCCGAAAAACTGATAAATGCCAACATGACCACCCTTGCATTTCAAAGAACCCTAAACACAATGAAACGGCCCAACCAACTCTTAGACACAACCGGCACACTCCATGGTGTCCAGCACACAAAATGAGGAAAGACGAAAATACCCTCAAAAAATCAAAAAATTCTAAAAAATGAAAAAGGTGAAAATTGGAATCACTACAATCTACCCTTCTTAAAAGATTTCATCCTCGAAATCTACCCCCCTTAAAAGAAAGAGGTTCATAGCCACAAACCTTCCAGAGAAAACCTCACAAAACCCCAGGACCACGAACTCACCGACATTATTACCTTTGACACCGAACGTCACCAGGCAATCACATACCATTACCACTAAAACCAATGTGGGTACCCATCTCTCACCTCTTCATAACATAAAACCAACTAGACCTTACGTCTGACTTAAAACGGACATCGGTCTACTCTAGGCTACCACGAAAGGCTCTAAAGCCCAAAAGAACACCTGTTGTCAAACCACCGAACATGACCCACATCCAAACCTAACTTATCCTCTAAGGGACACACAAGACCCCGAACAAGGAACCCCGTCTATCTCACAATCGAGCTCAAACTCAAATCTACACCTCTCAGTCAGACTAACACTTGCCTTCCAACATATGGCTATACCACTACATAATCATACAACGACCCCCAACGACACCAACCGGCAATTATTATATTGATAAATCTTAAGATAACTAAATAATGGATCTCCCAACAACCATACAATCATGAATCACCAAACCAATAAAGCGTACTATCCTGTGTTCATGATTCAAATTCTCAAAACAAGATCTTAAATAATCAGGCGAATTAGACACTTGGTCCTACCTAACATACCTCATCACCCGAGACAACCTCCTAAATCCGTACCATCACACTGACACAACACCCAATACCATACTCTCACTATTTATGACAACTTGAAATAATCATTGACCTTTGACCTGACATCATTTTAAAGAGGGATTGATTCAGGAGAAATGGTTGGCCAGGCCATTCTCATCCTCAATCTGACCTCGACACAGACATCGTTCCTGTCCTCAGGTCTAAACCTCAAACAAAGTTTCACACAGTCCACAAAATAACCATAAAATCCATTCACTGTCTATCCATCGCTATTTGTAACCTCAACAATTATACAATCACATACCAGCACTAAGAATCTCAATCATTTCTCAATCATACAACTCGTAACAAGCTAAAAACAATACGGCACCAAACATCACAATTATCGACTAGCATAAAAGATCTCTAATCTCCTCATAACACCCATACCAGGTAAATAACTCCATGTCGTCACTCAATTCAAATCTTATCTCTTCGAAACACATAATGCGACTATTTCATACTTGAGATCTCAAAACCAAAGTTAAGTATTCCTATTACTCCTCAATAGAATCACACATCCACTTTCTCTAATTACAAAATTCTAAGGTAACATCTACACTTATCCTCAAGACACTCCTCAAATCAAACACCTATAAAACATCCGAGTACATGACTCATATCATGTCATCTAATCATCTTCAAACTGCTATTCACGATATATTTCCTAGCCATCACTGCTAGTACTAAACGCCCGAAATATACCATCCCTAATCGACAACTCGTGTCTCACACACCACCTGTCAAGAACACTCTCAGAATAAGCACCACAAAACCAAAGACTACACCTCCCTCCGTGGGAGTGAGTCGACTCATCCAACCAAACCTTTACCGGTGAACTCTAACAGTGTCACAAACCACACACAAGTTCGTACACCCACGGATGCGCACAATTCCAAAAAGGAGAACAAGGCTTACGACAACGACGTCCTCGCCAGGATTAGAACAAACAGAAAAGGTAACGATCCCCATGGTGTGTAGCCGTTGCTAGCACCAACAAAGTTGCAATGAAAGTGTGGCTAAGTTTAAATTTATAAAGAGCCACTACTACATCTAACTACTAATATAGCTAGGGTGAGTAGGGATCGTCCCAAGGGATTGGGGCTATGTTAATATAAAAACAAGGTCGGATTAGTAGGTCAAGTAATCAAAAGGTGTTATGATTGGTTAATTAGACTACAATGTAAATAAATTCAATACAAGACAATTAAAGTAGATAAAAGGGTAGAGAACAAGATAGAGAGGTCTTGGGATCTAGAGGTCACCACTAAACATCACTATTAATCTAGACATTCAATGTGTAATGAATGAGGGGAAATACGTGTTACAATACAAAGAGGTGTGATTGATTGAATCAACAAGTATGGATTGACTAATTAAGTATACATTGTCTAGACAACCTAGTGAATAGCACAATATATCAAACAAAGCTATTAATCCTTCCTTTAAGCTCACAATCAACATACTAGTAAGATAGAGAACTATATTACTTGTATTCATAAGTATGGAACATCAAACAACAAGCATGGATTGTCCTCACATCTAAGAAAGTAAAATAACTACACTACTTCTAAGCTAAGGACATGAAAATTAAACTAATTAAACTAAGGTAGATGCACAATCTATCAAGAAATGAGTATGAACCATCAAATAAACCACAAAAGTATACTATTTAAGCACTATGCCCTGATAATCTCTAGATTCATAGCATCAATACACATAGACATGCATTAATATCACGAAACCAAGAGATAAACACATGAACATCTACTCTAGTATACATAGATATATGGATAGAATGAAATGATCAATTGGAAGTATTAATCAACACAAATCATATTAAGAACAAGATTCATATACAAATCAAGTGTCAAGACAAGATTACAACACAAATCCCCGCAAAATACAAAGCATTAAGGTTTAGAAGGCATGCTTAGGGCTAACTGTAGCCCTAAGAAGATGTTTAGCCACTCATTGATGTAGTCATCCAACCCTCAAGGGCCATCTCCATGGTAGAAATGCTCTTCTTCTTGATGGAAACCCTAGAAGAATGGAAAAACTTTCGAAATAGTGTATATCTCTCCCAACTCTAGCCTCCTCTCCAAGATATGTGATATATGATTATAAGTTATGTTGAGAGATGTGAAGATATGATGTAAAGATGGCTCAAAATCCTTTTATAGGTAGCTTAAGTATCACACGCAATGGTCAGGTCTCGTGCACTAGGGTCCCTTCAATGATTGTACCACAAGCCATCTTTTAATGAGCCGGACTCTGTTTTATTTCAGACTTGAGGAGGTGCGATCGATCAAATTCAGATGAGATCGATCAAACTGTGGCCAGATCCATCGAATTAAGGCCAGATCGATCAATCCATGGTGGCGCCTTTTTGGAATAAGACAAATCTGATATATTTTTGGGATATTTTGGGAAAAAGATAAAAGTGGTAGGTGGGGATACGATCAAGGAAGTTCGATCGATCTAAAGAAAGTTGGATCGATCAAAGATGGAATTTCTTCGAGGATAAGGACAAGGGGTCTGATCCATCTTGGTGAGGTGAGATCGATCGAAAACATTCCTGATCGATCGAAGATTGCTGATTTTCACCACTTTGCTTCCACTTTGCTCCATTCTTCTATTCAGCTTGAGATTGCTTCTTTTATGCTCTAATTTGGCTAAATTGACTTATTTTGGGGATAAGCACTTAAAAAGGGCAATAACATGAAATTAATCTAAAACGGGAAAGTAAGATAGATAAAGGTCCTAGAATACTTAAGCTTAAGTTTAAATGCGCACTTTTCAGCGCTCATCACACCCCCAAACTTAAATATTGCTAGTCCCTAGCAATGAACTACAAAGTAAAGGAATGAAATAACATCTATACAAGTATGAACTATAAAACAATAAATGGATAATGCCACTTTCGTAGGGAACACGATTGCATTTGGCACATGCAACAAGCCTTTTAAACCCCTAGATTACCCTTAGTGGACGAGTGAAGTCTCATGAGGGTCTCCAGAAATGATACCCACAAACATTAAAGCTCATTCTCACAAAAGAGGCACCAATATTGCAAACAAGTATTGGGAGAAAAGTACATCAAGTATGCAATTCTTCAATCATTTCCAAGCAATCTCCCAAAATTTCAACATCAAACAAACAAGTATGGTCCTCCACACATCAAGAAAATGATTATGCAAATCAAAACAACTCTAGAATCCTTTTTGAGTGGACCGGCATTAAATATGTTGCTATCTAAGCCAACTAAAGAAATGATCACATCCTTACCCTCAAACTAGCACACAAATCTAGTACCGATTATCAAGACAAAGAGTGGACCTTTTATTAAAACTTTATTGATTTAGGTGCGCTTATTTTTTTTATTTTTTATTTTTATATATATATTTTTTTGGATAAAAGCAAGATTAAACAAAATGCAAGAAAAAATGAACAATGATTGCTAAGTTTAACGTCTTTAGCTAGACGGAATGTTGCCTTGAAATTATTTATTTATTTATTTATTTATTTTAAATGTAAAAACATCCTAATCGATTGAGCGTAGATGGATCAAATCTCGATCGATCCAACTGGTGAAAAGCTGCAGACATATTCGATCGATGCACAGAGATGTGATATTTCAGAGATTCAAAATTTTTTCTAAGTGTAGAGCTGAGATCGATCCGAGGAGAAGTTGGATCGATCTGAGAATTCCAGATCGATCAAGAATGAAGTTCGAACGATACACAGAGAGCTGAAATATGCAGGAAATTTACGCACGATGGGACAGAAAGAAGATTGGATGCAGAGATGACTATTCGATCGATCGAACTTCTTTTGAGATCGATCGAACATGCAAGAATATGCTGGAAATTGAACTTTCTCTTGAGAACAATGAGTGTATCACTATATCTTTTCATAGATTGGGTCTACCGAAAGGGCAGCTCTATATGTCTTTGAAAAACTTGTCCCTCAATGTAAGGTTTCAACCTTTGCCCATTCACCTTAAATGTGTTGCCATTCTTTAAACTTTGAATTTCAACCGCCCCATGAGGCGGAACAGAAATGATTTTATAAGGGCCTTCCCATTTGGTCCATAATTTTCCAGGAAAGAGTTTTAATCTAGAGTTGGAAAGCCAAGCTTTTTGACCAGGCTCAAAAGATTTCTTCACAATATGTTTGTCATGAAAATTTTTGGTTATCTCTTTATAGAGTTTGGCATTATCATAGGCATTGTGTCTTAACTCTTCCAACTCACTCAATTGGAGTAACCAATTTTCTCCGGCTTTGTTAAGGTTAAGATTGAGCTTTCTAATTGCCCACATAGCTTTGTGTTCTAGCTCAACCGGAAGATGGCAAGGCTTTCCATAAACAAGTCTATAAGGAGACATACCAATGGGAGTCTTATATGCCGTTCTGTAGGCCCACAAAGCATCATTCAACTTACGTGACCAATCCTTCCGGGTTGTGTTAATCGTTTTCTCAAGAATATGCTTGATTTATTGGTTTAAAACTTCTACTTGCCCACTTGTTTGAGGATGGTAAGGAGTGGCGACTTTATGAGTAATGGAGTACTTAAGAAATAATTGCTTTAAGAATTGATTACAAAAATGCTTTCCTCCATCACTAATTATGGCTCTTGGCATACTAAAACGACTGAATATGTTAGATTTAATGAATTGAACAACCACGAAGTGGTCATTGGTTTTGGTAGCATAAGCCTCCACCCACTTAGAAACATAATCAATGGCAAGCAAAATGTATTGAAATCCATAAGACATAGGAAAAATGACCCATAAAATCAATGCCCCAAATATCAAAGATTTCAACGACAAGAATATTTGTTAAGGGCATCATGTCTGTTCTCAACATTGATCCCATTTTTTTACATCTCTCACACTCCTTGCAAAAATTGTAGACATCTCTATGGATGGTGGGCCAAAATAGCCCACTTTGAAGCACCTCTAAAGCGGTCTTTTTTGTACTAAAATGCCCACCGCATGCAAGGGTATGGCAAAACACAAGCACACTTGGAATTTCACTATCTGGAATGCATCTTCTCACAATTTGATTTGGACAATATCGAAACAAGACAGGATCTTCCCAATAGTAATTCTGGATGTTAGCAAAGAAACGCTTCTCCGCTTGCTTCGACCAATTAGTCAGAAGATTGCCAATTGCAAGAAATTTCACAATGTCGACAAATCAAGGCATTTGTCCATTAGAAACTTGGAAGAGTTGTTCATCCGGAAATGAATCATGAATTGGTGGGCTAAAGGAAGATTCTAACATTAGTCTTGAAAGATGATCGGTAACCATATTTTCGGTGCCTTTCTTATCTTTGATAACAAAATCAAATTCTTGAAGAAGCAAAATCCATCTTAATCAAACGAGGCTTTGTTTCCTTCTTAGTCAAAAGGTGCCTCAAAGCAGTATGATCAGAATAAACAATGACTTTTGACCCTAAAAGATAGGATCAAAATTTATCAAGAGCGTACACTACGGCAAGTAATTCCTTCTCAGTAGTGGAGTAATTTAATTGAACTCCTGAGAGGGTAGTGCTTGCATAATATACGGCACATGGAAGTTTTCCTACTCTTTGCCCTAAAACTGCTCCCATGGCATAGTCAGAGGCATCACACATGATTTCAAATGGTAAGGACCATTTGGGAGGTTGCATAATAGGAGCAGATGACAATAAGTCATGCAATTTATGAAAAGCATCAAGGCATGCTTGATCAAAGACAAATAGAGTTTCCTTGGCAAGAAGATTGCACAAGGGTCTAGCAATTTTGCTAAATTCGTTGATAAAACGGCGATAGAAGCTAGCACGACCTAAAAAGGAGCGAACCTCTCGCACCGTAGAAGGTGGAGGTAATTTAGAAATGAGCTCAACTTTCGCTTTATCAACCTCAATTCCCCTTTTCGAGATAATATGACCCAAAACAATACCTTCTTGAACCATAAAATGGCTCTTTTCCCAACTAAGAATAAGGTTTGTTTCACGACATCTTTTAGGCACCAAATTTAGATTTTTTAAGCATGCATCAAATGAAGACCCAAAGATAGAAAATTAATTCATAAAGACCTCTAGATACTCTTCCACCATGTCCGAGAAAATTGACATCATATACCTTTGGAATGTTGCAGGAACATTACACAAACCAAAAGGCATCTGTTTATATGTAAATACGCTAAAAGGACTAGTAAAAGTGATTTTCTCTTAATCTAAAGGGTTAAGGGCTACTTGATTGTAACCCAAATAGCCATTAAGAAAGCAATAATATTGTTGCCCGGCCAATCTCTCTAGAATTTGATCAATGAATGGCAAAGGGAAATGATCTTTTCTAGTGGCGGCATTTAATTTGCGGTAATCAATGCATATACGCTATGAATTGGTGGTACGCTTAGAAATTGCCTCACCTTTTGAATTTTCAACCACCGTAATCCCCGATTTCTTGGGAACTACTTGAGTTGGACTCACCCATTTGCTATCAGAGATTGAATAAATGATACCGGCATCTAAGAGCTTAATAACTTCTTTCTTAACCACTTTTTTCATATTTGGGTTTAATCTCCTTTAGGCATCTCTAAAAGGTTTTGCATCCTCTTCCATAAGAATGCGATGTATACAAATAGAAGGGTCAATTCCCTTTAGATCTGCCACACTCCATCCAATAGCTTCCTTATTTTTTTTTTTTTAAGCACATTCAAAAGAGAATTCTCTTAATCTTTTTCAAGATTTGAAGAGATGATGACAGGAAGAGTCTCTTTCAGGCCGAGAAAGGATTACTTAAGATTAGGAGGAAGGGTTTTAAGTGTAAGAGTGGGTGTAGAGGTTAAAGATGAGACCGGTGGAGTGCTAGTGAGTGGAGGAAGAGGTTCTTTTGGAGCTTTCCAAGGTGGAAAATCCAAACTTGCAACGGATTCCATTAAGTCATTAACCTTGCTCATTGATCCTTCATTATCAAACCCACAACTTTCATACATTTTGCCAAAGGATCCTCAGATAGAAGAGTTGAAAGATTGTCCTCGGTTGGTTTTTTTATAACCATGGAAGGAATGGACTACTCCATAATCTCATCCAGAACATCTATGAGACAACACTCGTCTTCATCTATGGGATATCGACTTGCATTGAATACATTAATTTTAACCATCATATTACCAAAAGAAAGGTCCATAATCCTGGATCTACAATTGATAGTTGCATTTGTAGTGGCAAGAAATGGCCTTCACAAGATAATTAGGATAAGATCAAGGAAGTTCGATTGATCTGAAGAAAGTTAGATCGATCGAAGATGGAATTTCTTTGAGGATAAGGACAAGGGGTCTGATCCATCTTGGTGAGGTGAGATCGATAAAAAATATTCTTGATCGATCGAAGATTGCTGATTTCCACCACTTTGCTTCCACTTTGCTCCATTCTTCCATTCAGCTTGAGATTGCTTCTTTTATGCTCTATTTTGGCTGAATTGACTTATTTTGGGGATAAACACCTAAAAAGGGCAATAATATGAAATTAGTTTAAAACGGGAAAGTAAGATAGATAAAGGTCCTAGAATACTCGAGCTTAAGGGGTTTAAATGTGCACTTTTTAATGCTCATCACCCTATTCTCACAAGAAACTGTCAACTTGCACCTGAATGAACTAGACACCCTATCACACGCTACTCACCAATCGTCCAACCATGGACACCCAACCTCACCTGAGATGAAATAAACTCCCTACACATAAGGGGAAGAACCAACTGGAGACACACACGGGGCTACAACCTTGATTCTAGGCGACCTCACCACAACGGACCGTCACACACTCTATTAATACAAATACCTTGCATACGAAACATAGCATCTCGTCCTACCCAGAATCAGTCACTCCCAACTAACAATCTCCACACCATAAAATGACACTTTACCATCTACTTCATCTGTGCCTACCCAAGCGACACTGCCTCGATCACCGTGTGCACAAGACCCGTGACCTCAGTCATGATAACCCACTGATTCTTCAAAAGAAAAAGATGCCTACTTAGTAACACCGCTCTCATTAGCTCTAAAGACTGGGCTGCCCACCATTACCTTGACTGGTTCGTAACCCCATGACCTACCTGATAACACGCAACAAACTCAAAATCTCTAGACCACATTCGGATCATACCTCAAACTATTAAGCTCATCACCACTAAACATCACACCTTAACACCTTCACTGCCACTTATCCAAATCAATAGTTCAATCCCACCGGACAATCAAGCCACTACCAATCAATTCTTCTTCCAACATCCTTAAGATAACACCATCATATCAATAAAATATGCACCACTCTCGATACTCCCCACAACGACCCCTATTTACCACTAGAAAAGAACCTCCATACGGCAATGCCATACTGACAAATCCTCAAAACAAAAATGAGTATAAAAATCCAAAATGCTCAACACCCAACTGTCTCCTTAAAACCATCAACGATGCAATCAATCACCACTTTCTTCTCGAATACTAGGGTTACCCCTAAACTGACTTACTCTCTAATACAGGAACCTCAAGTACTAATACCCCCATGATTATCCTCCCCAAAATAACTGCACAAACTCCAATCCCCTGGAAACAACGAGCCTCCACTAACCAACTGCTCATTCAAAAGTGACGCTAACTCGACATGAAAACACACATCACTCATGATACCCGACACCATAGTCAACAACTCGCTACAAGAAAATAAGAATCATACGCGGTAACGCCATATGAATAATCCCTAAAAGGGATAACAGACACCACGCCAAATGATCAACCACACAAACTACACTCTACGATAATTACAAAACAATGGTCTCTTATTAGTATCTAACTGGACACTCAAGTCATACCTACAACTGACTTATCCGACTAAATAAAAAGGGTATGCAACTTCTACGCCCCTAACACTATCATTTCTTAACCAATCGTCATAACTACCATACAACACAATCAAATGTCTATATCGATTTCATCTGAGTTGTGTGCCCGCAGCTTGCCCAGTATGGTAGCCTTCTGGTGCCACCTGCACACGCTCACGCACACCCGCCCATAGGGCCACAAAACAAAGAAATCAAATAGAATAGGCCACCAAGCCCAACAAGTCACTCCTCATCCTGGCTCAACACAATCTATGACCAACACTCTATGGTCACAAAATAACATCACACTAAGCTTCTGCCTTCCTCATAGGAAATCAAAACATAAGTGCAACCTACCCATCTCGTCACCAATTCCAGGTCAACCTCAACTCTTACTCCCAAAACGATAATCTAAGAGACAAACTCTCAACCTTAAACATCAGTGAACATCAAAATAAAAATCCAAATATAAACCTTGCGCAACCCATACAACACCTGAACCTCACAAGTCATACACTACATACCACCTCACGTCGTGTGACATCTAATCAACTTTGCTTACATAAAAGGATCCCATGACTCACAAACCATACCCTACTAATCCATCATCCCAAGTGTCCACTCACTACACCGAGGAAACATAACACAAACTCTCGCCTTTACAAGAAAATGAGGACTTCCATCTCAGAAGACACCTAAGATCAAACCCTTCCATCGTTACCAGTCTCTAGGGAAAAGACTCCAAATGGAATAACGTGTCTAGATCAAATTGGACTTAAAAGATCGTGTTATTTACATTATCCATGCTCACAATGCTAATACCTTTCCCAATTGTAGGTGACAACTCGTAGAACTAATACAACATAAAAACGTGCTTGCTAAACAATTACATACTGAAAACATAACACCTACTCATGGATCATTTAAGTCAGTGCTACATACATATAACATATAAGCATATGATCACGTAAGCAAATAAATAGGTAAGTAAGTAAACAAGTATGCATGCTTCACAAACATTAAATACTTTAACACGTAGCACATAATCATGCAATTCAGCTTCCCTATGCAATCCCAAGTAGGCCTCTACCCGTCATCCTAATGGTATTAGAACCATTGCTCTGATACCATCGTTGTAATGACCCAAACCGGGGGTCCGGATCGCTAACCGGGTCCTTAACTAAACCCGAGGACACACTAGAGGGTAAAATGGTCATTTTATAATACGAGAGGATAATCCATCCTTAAACTAGTCAAATAAGGTTTAAAACAATCATTTTAGTCGTTTTATGATGCTCGGTGATGTTCTACGGTCATCGGATATAAATTCCCAAAAGTACCCTTACCCGGTTCAAGGGAAATTCTGACACTGTTCCACTAGAATGGCCATAACTCTCTACATGAATGGAATATGAGGATTAGGTTGGTCTCATTGGAAAGCTAACTTAAAATCCTTGCAAATAGGCTCAAGAATGACCCTATTTGGGTTCCGAACAAAGAAGTTATGACCGTCCGAAGTCTGGTGGTCAAAGCTGTCAAACTGATGAGGCAAAATAGTGCACTGGGGGACTTGAACCGGTTCAAGATGGGGCTAAACTGGTTCAAGATGCCCAGAACCCCAAAATCGCCCCAAACAACCTAAAATTGAAGTCTTATGGTCCTTAGCATCACTTTGGTCCTTTGGTGACCTTACACAAAGCCCAAGCCTGTCCCAGTTCTTCCATTTGATGATAAAACTAACACAACTAAGTAGTACTAAAATCAAATAAGGCCATACGTGAGTCCGATACACCATTAAAATTAAGCGAAAACGTCATACATAAAAAATATGGCCTTAAGACATTACATGGATGTTGAAATCATAATGAGACCACAAAATACAAATGAATAGTCTCAAGACCATTTCCAAACATGTAGAAGATACAATATATCCTCTAATATCATTTACAAAAAAAAGGGTTAATATACACATCAAACACAAAAGAGTCCAAGTCCGTCAACTTTACTAAGATGGTGGTGGATTGTTGTCCGCCACTTCTTTCCGGAGCCCTAAAAAATGTTAAATATAATGGAGTGAGCAAATTGCTCAGTAGGTGGTGCCTAAGACACACCTCTTGTAGCCCCGTGAATCCAAATAATGAATAGGAATAGAGGATAGGGGTTATGCTAAGCCGGGAAAAAATAAAACATCAATTAAAATTTCAAAATAAACAATGCGGTGCCATGATATGCAATGCCATGTATGTCACTCCCCATTTTCAATTCACTTGAAATCTTCATTTTTCAAACCGTTAACATAACTCGTCCTTCGGTACCCCCTTGGCGACACGAGAGAAGGATTGGCCACTGTCCCTGACCCTTGGTAACCCCGTGGCGTCAATTGGGGCCCAGATAGCTCAACCATGCCAGGGCGATCTCCCAAGTTCCCTCTAGGCTACATTAACGCCACGAACCCTCAGTACCCCCTTGGCGTACGGATTTTGACAAAATTCTTTTCTCAAATCTTTTTCCCCAAAAACCTTTTTCTTTCCATTTCAAAATAACTTTCCCATTTTTTCCTTACCCAATGTTATGCATGAATGCATCATGCTATTCCATGTCATATCATTATCCATCATCATACACCAAGTTTAAGTTCATCTCACATAGCATAATTTTACGAGAATCCCAAGATAACTGTAATGACTCGGTCATTTTCCTTTCTTTCCTTTTTCTCAGATTTTCACGGATATTTTTTTTTTTCCGTTGATCTTTTCCTTTCTGAGTTCAGTTTCTCATCACATAGTGTCATCTCGGGTGCTCAGAAATAGTTTTGAGACTCTTTTATTTAGATTGACAACTTTCTTTGAGGACAGAGTCATTTCCATATTTTCACTTTTTGGACACTATTCACTTTTTCGTCCTTTTTCCTATTCTGTCTTTTCCCCTTTTGTCACTTTGTTGGCGTAACCTCACTTCTTATGTTTGGAGTTAGTTTTTGACTTCACGTATCTTCATTCTAAGTGGTTTTCACGAAATACGTGTCTTTACTTTCGCAGAAAAGTACTTTGGTTGCTCCCGGTGTCCATAGGGGTATGGATACACAGTTTTTCAGATTCTTTTTCTTTTCTTGGGATGTTTTTCGTAAATATCTTTTGAAGATATTTTATTTCAGGGGTTTTTTAGAAAATATTTTTGGAAGATATTTTCATTCTGGGCCATTAGTGCAGTTTTCACTTTTTGGAGAGGCCATTGTGTAATTAATGAAAGTTATTGCTAAATGCCTTGTTTTGAGCCTGAATCCTCGTACAGGATTCATTTTCACTTTTTGTTGAGTCGTGTACTCATGGAATTTCCTTTTGGTTGTTTTTCTCCAGTTTCAGGGTTTCTGACCCCGGTTGCCGCCAAACTTGTTTGGGGCATATCTCTCTGCTCGGGACTTTGTTTTTAACGCCGTTTCTTTTGTTGTTCATATTTTCTCATTTTGTTTCTTTTTTGTTCATGGTGTTTTGTCGTTTGAGCGCGTCTATTCAAATTTCACTTTTCTAGACTCGGCGGGGCCCGTTCGGGACACTTTTAGGGTTTTTCTATAAATAGGAGGTCTTAAGAAGAAAAATCAGATTTTTCTCTCTCTCTCCTCTCTCTTGGCCGGCAGCCATAGTAGCTAAGGGGCTGCCACCCTTCTCTCTTCTTTTCTAGCCACTTCCCTTAGGTAAAAAGGTGTAGTGCCTTAGTGTTTTATGCTCTCCTCGCCGTGCTCTACCTTTCCCCCTTATTAGAATCCATTTTTGGCCATTTCTTGAGTTCGGATTTGAAGTCAAGTTGTGATTTTGATGGGGCTTCCTTGGGGGTTATGTTCATCGTGTTGTCCCCGACAAAACCTAGAAGTTTCGTCGGATTCGGAGCGGTTTCGTTTTGGTGGGGATTTGAGATTTCATCTCAAATGGAGGTAGGGGGTGTTATGATTTCATATTTTTGTTGTCTTACATGTTTTTGATGCTTATGCAACTTGTATGTATGCTTTTGTTAAAGAGTCTAGAATTTAATTTAATTATTTTCTATGCTTAAGATTTAATTCTCATGATGATGTATTACTTAGAATTAAATTGTGGCATGTTAGGAAATTAAGTTTTGATGTGTTTGTTAACATATATTAAATTGGGATTATTTGAATAAGAATTGCACTTTTTATTTAATAATTATCTTTAGTGAAAATTTAATTCCCATGGACGCACCATGCATGAAAATAACTTGTGATATGCTTTTGAATTGAGTTTTGGCATGTTCTTTAACATACTTTAATTTGAGAGTATTTGGATGAGTTTAAAAATATAGAGAGTTTAATTAAGAGAATTAATTAAAATATATTTTTATGGTTCCATTAGTCTAATTAGGATTTTGAAAGAATATATGTAATGACCATACCATGTCCTTTAGCATATATTAAATTGAGGCCATTTGGAAATGATTTGAAATCTAGAGAATTTAATTATTTTTATTTAATTAAATTCTATCTTGTTGTTCCATGGATTTAATTTTGTTGTAGAAGTTGTTTCTATGTATAAATCATGGATTTGGACTTTTGTGTATTTATATAGTTGTGTTTTAAGCATTGGATAACATTGTTGTTATATTTATATTCATGAGAACATGTTTTCTTTATGGAATATATTGTTGCCTTGTGTAATGAATTGCACACTTTGTAATTGGCATTATATATGCCATTTTAGAATTTAAACTCTTAAGGCATGGATTGTGTGGTTTCAATATACTTGCGCATGGAAGGTGTTTTCGTACATTATATAAATTATGTATAAGTTGTGAACTTATTTGGATTATTTTGGAGTCTTGGAACATTGTTGTTACAAGTGATATGGCTAGAGTTTGGCTCTAGTGCAGGAGGTATGAGTTCTCCCCAATTGAGATAATGCGCACTAGGGTGGTCTTCCCAGCGGGTTAATGGCCGGAATAACTATTGAGGTCTCAGCAGAATTCCGAGTTTGATGTCAAAGTCTTCCACTATTTGATTTCGCATTCAATTCCAAGTTGACAATCATGTCTAATTGTGACTTGTGGTTTTGGCTATTGGCGATTTGATGTTGTTAAGTACATCCATACTAAATTGTTATATTTAGTTGTTTTCACACTTTTAGATTTCAAGTTGATAACTTAGAGAATCTATATATTGATGTATGGTTTTAGAAATTCTAATTGTACTAAATCGTTATATTTAGTCATTATTGCATTTTAGATTTCAAGATGGTAACTTTGAGAATCTGTGTCTTGATGCTTAGTATAGCATGCACCTATGTTGTTGAAATTGCATAAAGGATGTGTTTTATGTTAGAAATGATTTAAGGTAGCTTAGGATGCTCCCTGAGTCTCACCTCTGACATAGACGTTAGGTGGCATGACCCTTTTGAATTGTTTCATGATAGTCTAAAAATCTGTAAAAAATCGAGTCGATGCATACTCGTTCTCTACGAGTAAACTTGTTTACTCACCCCGAAGTTACTGGGGGATTTGTTCAGGTACAGGATTCAAGATTTGGAGATTGCACTTGCCTTGGGTGGTTTAGAGATTTGAAATTTCTTTTAAAGCATTCTTGTTCACATGCAAGTGTTAGCATATTTAAGTTTCACTTTTAACGTTGTAATACTTAGTTAGGTGCAATTATGTCATTTTTGTCTTATAACATGTAAAGTGTTCTTGGATACACTATTTGGAACCTAATTGATATGTATGACATGAGGCCAAGGGCCAAACATGTTTAATTTATCACTTGTACTCATTAGGCGCCGCATTTTGTTTAAAAATGTAATGTTTCCCAACCTTGGAGGTTTGGCATGTAAAATTGTCTAAATAAAATGTAATGAGGCCATAGGCCATTGTAACATGTTTAAAATGACATATTACATTTGCGTGTATGTTCACATCATCACACTATAGCACATTATTAAATTTGATCATACCATGAGGGATTCAAATAAAGCTTAGGGGATTTTTCTTCATTTTGGTGCATAACAGGTTCATTAGCACTTTCTCGAGCCATTTCGGTCCACCGATTACCTTTTTGGTTTCATTTGAACAGTAAAACATGCATTCCAGTAGCCAAATTCGAGTTTCAGGTCCATTTCGGTCCACCGATGGTTAATTTCGGTCGACCAAAGTGATTTTTCTTCACCTTCAGGATTTTAGGAGAATTTTTGGTCATTTCAGTCGGCCAAAATGCCATTTCAGTCGACCTAAATAGCTTCCATACACAGCATTCTTCAGTTCTGTTCCCACACTATTGTTCCGACTTCAAATGGTTATATCTCCTTCATTTCTAACCCAAATGGGGTGATTCATGAGCCTAGACTCAAGGATTTTGAGTCAGCTTTCCAATGGTGCCTATCCCATTCTTAGATTCCAATCACAGTGGGAGTTATTCATATTTTAGTAAAGTAGGGTTAGTTTTCGCTTAAACCGGGAAAGGGCATTTTGTGGGATTCTTGTCCAATGTTCTTGGAATCTCTTGGAATATTGTGAAATGACCGGATTAGGTTGTATTCACCTTGTTTGACTTGTTTAGAGTCAAGTTTCTCATCTTAATTGTGAATTAACCATTTTGCCCCTTGGTTGATGGATTTTGCCCGTTTTGACCTTTGTTTCCGCTTTTGTTTCATTTGAGTTCCGTGACTTCATGGAAGGTCACATTGGTGTCTTGGGGATGATTTATATCTTTGTAGACTTTGGTTTTATCTTTTGCTTCCACATTTCAGATCCGTTATCGGATCAACTTTCGGTTCATCACTGACGCACCGGGTTGAAAAACTTGGGCCGTCACAAGAACATCATGCTTTCACAATATAAAATTTTGTAAATTCTAAATACAATAGGCAAGAAACATTACCAATTAAACATGTTAATTTACACAATATCAACTACACACAAAACCATATACTTCATATACACAATTAAATCACTTTAGTGTAAAATCAGCACAAATTAGCATGTTAGGACACTAATCAAGTAAAATAAACTCACAAAGGTGCAAGATTGTATGGATTAGAGACCTCTACCTCAAGATTATGCAAAACCCCCAAATTTATTCCCTAGATCATGAATTCACTAGACGGCACCAAATAAGGAATTGCTCCGATCAACTTGTAGATCTCCTCATGAGCTTCAATTTACCGCAAACGGCTCCCAAAAATACCAAGGATTGACGGAGAACTCAAACTTTGAAACCAAAAGACGAAAAAAGAAAAGTCTAGAATGGGAGAGAGAGAGACTTACGGGAGAGGGAGAGAATTATGAGGCTTCAATGGCCTTTTGGCCTCTAAAAGATGCTAATGATGGGCCCCACCAAAATAATTTATTTTCCTTTTATATTTTCTTATTAATTCATACCATAATTTATATACATGCACCCAACCAAATAAAACCCACATAAAATTGCATCAAATAAAATGCATTGAATGCAAATGGACACAACTAAAATCCCGTACATAACAACTCCGGTAGCGAGTCCCACACGGAACCGTCCGGCCCGAAAAACTGATAAATGCCAACATGACCACCCTTGTATTTCAAAGATCCCTGAACTCAATGAAACACTCCAACCAACTCTCAAACATAACCGGCACACTCCATGGTGTTTGGCACGCAAAATGAGGAAAGACAAAAATACCCTCAAAAAATCAAAAAATTCCAAAAAATGAAAAATGGGGAAAATTGGAATCACTACAACTAGATCCTTAATTAATCACACATAGACATGCAACCAACATAGAGAAACTAGTGTAGAGATCAATTCCCAAATAATCATACATAAGACAACATGTAATCACAAAGAGAATAAATAGGAAGAATTAAACCATATGAATCATGTAAGGCATAATTCCCAATTTAATCACACATAGACATGTAAATAAACTAAAGAATTAATAGGAAGAATTAAACCATAGAAATCATAGAAATATACCAAGATTCATTTTATTCACAAGGCTATAGCACTAATCACAAGATAAATTCCCCAAAAAGTCAAGAGAAATGGTTTAATTTACAAGCTTGGGGTTCATCCAAATCCTAAGGAGAAGCCTAGCCAATCATGGAAAAGGTAGGTGTGATCTTGGAACCCTCAAGGGCAATCCCGAAACATGGCTCCATCTTTTTCCTCTTCTTCTTTGTTGAATTCTAGAGATAGTGTGTGTAAATGTAGAGATTTGTTCTTGGTGCTTCCATTGTTCTCTTTTCTTCTAACCCTAATCTCTAACTTTTCTAGAGAGAGAAAATAAAATTGAAGACTAAAGATATAGATAGATTACAAAATGGTTCAATTCCCTTTAAATACAAGGTCATTTTCTTTGTCACTAAGTCAGAAATATAGCCCCAAAAATATCTAATCCCGTAACTATGTGGTAGGTAGAGTTTTGGCGCGTGGGTATAAAACAGCTCGCTATCAGCACATTTTCGATCGATCGAAGAAATCTTCGATCGATTGAAGAAATCTTTGATCCATCCAAATTTTTAGCATTTTTGACCTTTTTCCGGATTTTTTCTGAAATCTTCTAGGAACTTTTGTTTGACTCCAAAAAGGCTGTAATAGACCATTTTTAGCCCGTTTGAACCTTATTGACCTGAAATAGACAAAAACACAAATAAGTACTAAAACGGGAAAATAAAGATAGATGAATGGACTAAAATACCATAGCTTAGGTACTAAAATACGTCACATTTGAGAACTCATCAGGTGAGACAATTGGGCTCCTGGGGTCCCTTGTGCACTAGATTTCCAATCACTCTTCTTACTGATGTTGGTCTATATGAGGATGTCACAACTGCTAACTTCATCATCAACATATCTTGGTCATTCCCTCCTCCACTGTCAGCTGCAATTCCTGAGCTTCTTTCTCTGGTCCAGCCTTGCCCTTCAAGGCCTGATACAAAAGCTTGGGCTGCATCATCTTCTGGACGATTTAGCTTGAAACACACAACATCATTTATGGCAGGCCCTTCTGTTCATATACCATGGTTTAATCTGGTTTGGCTATCCCCTACAATCCCTCATATGAAATTCAACCTTTGGCTGGCAACACAGTGCAGACTCCCCATACTGGACAGTAAATCAATGGCAAAACATCTCAATCTTTGTACTTTATGCCACGGCAATCCTGAGTCACACGATCATCTCTTCATAAATTGTTGTTTTATCTCCCTAATTTGGAGGTTCATCAAGATCAAATGCAATTTCCACACCTCTATCACAGATTGGAAAACCCTAATCTCTTGGATCAGCATCAAATGGAAAAAGAAAACCCCTATGAATCTCCTTAGAAAGGTATGCTTCTCAGCTATGGTTTACCACACTTGGGAAAAGCGTAATGAAAGAATTTTTAAAAAGAAGATCTCCATGCAGAGGGTTATACTCCAAAAAATTTGTTTTACAGCGTCCTTAATTTTGAAATTGGGTTTCCTCCAAGATTGCCCTTCATCCAGGAGATTGTTTGCTGATTGGGATTTGTCCCCCTCTTGCTGTCGTCCACTTTCAAGACCTTTGGACTATCACTCACCGGCGGCTATGTTGTGTCATGGAGCTTCACCGGAGTGTGTACTAATACCCTCCATTAACGGTTATTCATAACCGTTAATGTAAGTTATTAGTTTGGTTTGGGCTTCTGCCTTGTTGGCCCATTGTGGGCTTGTGTTTCAGTCTACAATGATTTTCGGATTGGCTTAATGTATTCAGTAGCTTGAAAAAAAAAAAAAAAAAAAAAATCCTTCTGCGAATGCTCGGATGGGCTTAATGTAAAGTCACCATGGTCTCAACTCTCAAGGCAACAACTATATGGATAATGGATTAATATCAAAATTCTACAAAAATGTATAATGATTTTTGCTTAAAAATTGATACAGCCCAGCTTGACTATCTTTTATAACAAAATAAATAAATAAATAATTAGGTCAAATGGTGTTATAAAGTTTAAGGAAGGAACATTAAAGCAACATAACTAATGTTGACATGTTCCAATTTAACTAATTATCCAATCGATGAAGGATGTAATGACCCAGTCATTTCCTTCCTTTCCTTTTTCCTTAGAATTTTATGGATGAATTTTTTTCGTTGAAATTCCTTTTCTAAGTTCGGTTTGTCGTCACTTAGTGTCGTCTCGAGTGCTCGAAAATGGTTTCTGAGACTCTTTCCTTTGGGTTGACAACTTCTTTTGAGGACCGAGTCATTTTCACAATTTTAATTTTTCGATACTATTTACTTTTTGTCCTTATTCCTATTTCGTCCTTTTCCGTATTTCGTCTTTTCTCCGTTTGTCACTTTGTTGGCAAAACCTCACTTCTTGTGCTCGGAGTTGGTTTTTGACTTCACGTATCTTTATCGTGAGTGGTTTCCACGAAATACGTATATTTACTTTTGCAGGAAAGTACTCTGGTTGTTCCTGGTGTCCATAGGGGCATGGATGCATAATTCTGTGAAATTAGTTTCTTTTCTTGGGGTGTTTTTCATAAATATCTTTTGAAGATATTTTATTTGAGGGGTATCTAAGAAAATATCTTTTGGAAGATATTTTCATTCTGGGGCAGTTTTGTAGTTAATCCTTTTTAGGGGGGCCATTGTGCAATTAAGGAAAGTTATTGCAAATTATCTTGTTTTAAGCCTGGATCCTCGTACGGGATTCATTTTCACTTTTTGTCGAGTCGTAAACTCTTAGAAGTCCCTTCTGGTTGATGTTTTCCAGTTTCAAGGTTTCTGGCCCTAGTTTACGCCAAACTTGTTTAAGGCATAACTTTCTGCTCGGGACTCAATTTTTGATTCTGTTTCTTCTGTTATTCTTATTTTCTCATTTTGAATCTTTTTCATTCATAGATTTTCATCATTTGAGCGCGTCTGCTCAAATTTCACTTTTCCAGACCTGGCGGGGGGGGGGGGCACTTTTTGAGATTTCTATAAAAGGGGGATGAGATATTTTATTTTTTCATCTTCCCCACTCTCTTGCACGACCTGAAGCTTCCATGGCAGCCCATGTGAGGCTGCCACCTTCTCTCTCCTCATTTGAACTTCATTTCTTTGTCAGAACATAGTAGGGCCTTTGCGTTTTGTGTTCGTGTTGACTACGCGCTTCTTTCACCCTTATTAGAACCCGTTTTTGGCTAAATTTTGAGTTCGGGTTTAAAGTCAAGTTGTGATTTTGATGGGGCTTCTTGTGGGTTCATGTTGATCGTGTTGTCCCCGACAAAAGCCTTCGGTATCGTCGAATTCAGAGCACTTTTTTTTTGGTGGGCTTTTGAGATTTTCATCTCAAATTGAGGTAGGGGATGTCTTAGGTTTATATTATTGTTGTATTGATTGTTTTATAAGCATATACAACTTGTGAGCATGTCTTATTCAAGTTTTTAGAATTTAATTTATTTATTTTCTTTGTTTAGGATTTAATTCTAATGATGATATATAGTTTAGAATTAAATTGTGGCATGCTAGTAAATTAGGCATTGGTGAGTTGTGTAACATATATTAAATTTGGAGCATTTGAGTAAGAATTGTAAAACTTATTTAATATTTATCTTTTATGAAAGATTAATTCACATAGTTGTATCAAGCATGAAACCAACTTGTAATGTGATATTAAAGTAGGCCTTGATGAGTTCTTTAACATATATTAAATTGAGGACATTTGGATATGTTTGAAAATCTAGAGAAAAATTAATTAATGAGCTTAATTAATTTTATTTTAAGTGTGTTGGTCACTTAAATTGATATTGGAAGTAATATGTTGATAATCCCTTGAAATGTTGTTTATTTAATCACCTTGTGAGAATGTTACTAATTTGATGTAGAATTAGTACTTGAGACCTCTTGAAATGGTAATTAGACTTAGCATGATAAAGAATATCATTGACTTGCATAGCTTGTTTAGATATATCTTGTGTAGGTGTATAGCTTGTTAGAATATTATAATTGTTTACCTTGGAAGCTAGTTACTAAATTGGGACTTATTTAGTACTTGTGGCTTAGTGTGGTAATGTGGTTCAACTGTTGTAAAATATTCTTGTTTTGGTGTATAAATTGCATATTAAAGGCTTGACATGTCATATGCTATCTAGACTTGAATTATAGGACATGGTTTGTGTGGATTCAACCTTATTTGTGCATGGAAGATGGTTTTATGCATTAGTGGATTTGGTATAAGTTTGGTCTAACTTATTGATTTTTGTATAAGTTTTGGACTTATTGATTTTGGAAAGCTTGTAAGGACATATTTCACGTGATGGCTAGGGCTTGGCTCTAGTGCAGAGACAAGAGTCTTCTAAGTCATAAATGCGCACTAGGTAGTACCTTGTGGGTCGTAATTGCCCGGAATAACTTATGCATGTGCGCACTACGTAGTGCCTTGTGAGTCGTAATTACCCGGAAACACTTGCTTGGTCTAGCGACCACATATCCTAGTCTTTCTACTTTGATTTTGCATTCAATTTCAAGTTGTTAATCATGGATTACTTGTAACTTGAGAATTGGTGCTTGCCTATGTATTTTGATCTCATTTAGTATACTTGAAACTATATACTTGAACTTGTATCCTTGTTGGTGTATCTAAACTCTATCTAGTGTATTTACGCTTAGTATGCTTGTCTTGTGTGTGCGGATTTCATTTTTGTATACTTGTGCCATGTATACTTGTCTTGTACGTATGTGTTTAGCTCAGTATACTTGTGTTTGTATACTTGATTTATGAATACTCTATACATATATCGTATATTTGTGTATGTATGCTAGATATTGCTTATCCCGTTTAACATGATTTAGTATACTTGTGAGCATGTGTACTTGATTGTCGTGTATTATGTTTTAATACGGTTTAGTTTACTTGAGCATGTATACTTGTATGCTGTAGTTCATTTCAATTGCATGAGTAGCTTAGGATAATCCCTAAGTCTCACTTTGACATAGACGTTAGGTGGCATGAGCCCCTATAACATGTTTCACCTTAAGGTGATAGAATTGTAAAATGCTAGGTTGATGCATGTTCATCTCCTACGAGTAGCTTTATGTTACTCACCCACGTAATGGGGACATTTTTCAGGTACCGGGATCAAGATTCGGGATTCACATCATGCTTGGATGATTTGTAAACTTGAAGTTCTCATTTCTTGTAAATGTTGGCTTGAAATGCCATTTATAGCTTTATATGTCAAAATGTGTAAATTTGATTCTATTTTTGTAATGTGTATATAAGTACACTCTTTACAATGTATTTGACATGTATGAGATGAGGCCGAAAGCCAATGACATGTATCTTGCTTTCTATGCACTTTCGTTTTCAAGGCTTAATATGAAAATGTTGAAAAATGCTTAGACATTGTGTCATAACTTTTGCATCGGGTGTGGGAATTTCATTTTTATTCTTTCGTAGGTTCTCATTAATCATGTTTGAAGTGTAGCCAATGGCCAAATGGTAATTTGAAATCATTTGTCAATTTTGGTTTCCATATTTTCAATTTCAAGTTCATTTTCGCATTTTTGACCGTTGGGGGGTCGGATTTTGACTCGGTCATTTCCGGGAGCCGCAGACCATTCCCGCACGCTCAAAATCACCATTTACGTTTGCGTACATGATCATTTCTGGGAAAAACCCTTTCCTTTGTGATTTGAGCTTCCTATGGAACCATTTTTGAATTTTGTTGCATAATCTGTTCTAGAGGCTGTAACGACCCGGTCATTTGCCTTCCTTTCCTTTTTCCTGAAATTTTACGAATGAATTTTTTTCGTTTAATTTTTTTTTTTTGAACTCTGTTTCGTGTCGCTTAGTGTCATCTCGAGTGCTCAGAATTGGTTTCTGAGACTCTTTCATGTGAATTGACAACTTCCTTTGAGGACCGAGTCATTTTCGCATTTTTCGTTTTTCAAACACTATGCGCTATTTCGTCTTTTCCCTATTTTGTCATTTTCCCTATTTCGTCTTATCTCTGTTTGTCAGTTTTTGGCACAACCTCACTTCTCATGCTTGGAGTTGGTTTTTGACTTCACGTGCCTTCATCTTGAGTGGTTTTCTCAAAATACGTATCTTTACTTTTGCAAGAAAGTATTCTGGTTGCTCCCGGTGCCCACAGGGGCATAGATGCAAAATTCTTCAGAATCTTTTTCATTTCTTGGGGTGTTTTTCGTAAATATATTTTGAAGATATTTTATTTCAGGGGCATCTAAGAAAATATCTTTTGGAAGATATTTTCATTCTGGGGCAATTTCGCAGTTAACCCTTTTTGTAGGGGCCATTGTGCAATTAACGAAAGTTATTGCAAAAATGTCTCGTCTGGTGCCTGGATCCTCGTACAGGATTCATTTTCACTTTTCGTTGACTCGTAAATTCATAGAATTTCCTTCTGGTCATTTTTCTCCTGTTTCAGAGTTTCTAGACCCGGTTACCGTTGAACTTGTTTGGGGCATAACTTTCTGCTCGGGACTCAGTTTTTGACGCCATTTTTTCCGTTGTTCATATTTTTTTATTTTGAATCTTTTTTGTTCATAGAGTTTTGCCGTTTGAGCGTGTCTGCTCAAAATCCACTATTCAAGACCCGGCGGGGCCCTTTTGGGGCACTTTTTGTGATTTTCTATAAATAGGGGGTTTGAAAAATTAAAACAAAAATTTTCTCTTCTTCCCCACACATTCTGGACCAGATCTCATAGCCTTCCATGGCTGCCATCTTCTTTCTCCTCTTTTGGTTCACTTTTCTTTGATGAAAAGTCTTCGGCCTTAACGTTTAATATTTGTCTTGACGCCGCGCATCTTATGCCCTTATTAGAATCCATTTTTGATGATTTTTCGAGTTCGGATTTGGAGTCAAGTTGAGATTTTCATGGGGCTTCTTGCGGGTTCTTGTTCCCGGGGTAGTCCCCGACAAAACCTCTCGGTATTGTCGGATTCACAACACTTTTGTTTCGGTGGGGATTTGAGATTTTCAGCTCAAATCGAGGTAGGGGATGTTCTAGGTTTAAATTCTTGTTAAATAGCATGCTTGTGATGCTTATACTACTTGTTTGCATGATTAAATATAAAATCTAGAGATTTTATTATTTATTTTTCTTGTACGGGATCTAATTTTCCCGGTTGCTCATGACTTGGTTTAAATATGTAGCATGATTTTATATTGCCCCTTGATATGCTCATTGTCGTGTATTAAAATTGGAACATTTGAATAAGTATTAAAGATTTTATTTAATATTTATCTTAGGTGAAAAATTAATTCACATGGCCTTAACTAGCTTAAAATCAATATGTGTTAGCATATTAAATTAGGCCTTAACATGCTCTCCAACATAGTTGAATTTGAAAGTGATTGGAGGTGTTTTGAAAGTTAGTAATTATTAATTAATTTGCCCCGAGTGCACTATTCACTCTATTTGAATTCTGACTTGATATTCTTGATTTACATGCCATATAGCTTCACATATATTTGATTTAGAATATTCGGTTAGGTTTTGAAACCTTTTATTTAATTAAATTCCATGTTTAAGATTTAATCCTTATGGTGATATATAACTTGGAATTGTATTGTGGCATGCTAGAAAATTAAGTTTTGGTATGGTTGTTCACATGTATTAAATTGGGATTTATTACATGAGAATTACAACTTTTGTTTTTATATTTAACTTTAGTAAATGTTTAATTCGCATGGTCGTAAATTGAATGAAATAAACTTGTAATGTGATATTACATTAATCCTTGGCATGTTTTCTAACATAAGTTAATTTGAGAGCATTTGGTTAAGTTTAAAAATCTAGAGATTTTAATTAAAAGAATTAATTAAAATCTATTTTGTGGTCCCATTAGCTTAATTAAGGTTTTAACTTGATGTTTGTATTGACCATGACTTCTTTACTAGTGTATATTAATTTGGGACTATTTGAAGTTGTTTTAGAACCTTGGGATTTAAATTAGCATGATTTAATTAAAGTTCTACCTTATTGCTGTATTTAAACTCATGAGCTTATGTTTTCAATATTGAATATATTGTTATCTTGCGTAATGATTTGCACACTTCATATTTAACATCATTCATGCATAGCGTGTAACAAATCGCACACTAAAGATTCGACATTTATCATATCATATTAGTTGTGGACTTAGAGCATGTATTGTATAGGTTTCCAAATTTGGTTGTGCTTGGTAGATAGTTGATTATCTTACATATTCCTGTTGATATATGCGTTGTTGCACAACTTGTTGATTTTGGAAACTTGGGGATGTCGTTGTTTGGCTATGGCTAGGACGTGGTTCTAGTATGGGGGATAGTCCCTCTATGTAGTCTAGTGCGCACATAGGGAGGTTATCCATGGGTTAGTAACCCTAAAGTAACTATGTTGTCGGTCTGATCCGGCTTGACGTCCGAGTATCCACTTTGTTTGATTTCGCATTTCATTTTCAAGTTGATAACTAGATGATGTTGTAACTTGTTGTTTCTTATTTGTCGTTCCATTTTAAGTTACATGATATTAACTTTGCGAAATTATGCTTTATGCGTTGTATTGGAAGTTCCAATGTTGGTTAAATTGCATCGATATTGAAAATTGTGTTTTAACGTTCTAACAAAGCTTAGGATTGATCTTATTGATTCATTTATAACTTAGACATTAGGTGGCATAGCCCACTTCTGTTGTTTTCGTGCTTTAGATTTCAAGCTGATAGCTTTAAGAAGTTGTATTTTGTTGCCTTGTATAATATGCTTTTATGTGGTTAGATTGCATTAAAGTTATAAATTGCATTTTGATTGTTCAGCATGGCATAGGATGATTCCTTAGACTTATTTAGAACATAGACATTAGGTGACATGATCACTTTAGTTGTTTCTGTATTCGAGATTGCAAGTTAATACCTTTAAGAACCTATATCTTGTTGCTTTGTATAACGTGCTTCCATATTGTTTAAATGGCATAAATAATGTGATTTATGCTAGAAACACTCTAAGGTAGCTTAGGATGCTCCCTGAGTCTCATTTCGATATAGACGTTAGGTGGCATGAACCCCTTTAACATGTTTCACCTTAAGGTGATAAATTTGTAAAATGCTAGGTCGATGCATGCTCATCTCCTACGAGTAGCTTTATGTTACTCACCCCTACGATACTGGGGCATATTTCAGGTACGAAGACTTGGTTCGTGACGCCTAGCATTCCTTGGATGTTATGTAGCTTTCAAGTTTCCATTTCATGCAAATGTTAGCATGAAATGTCATTTTGTAGACTTGCATGTCAAAATATGTATATTTGATTCCATGTATGTAATGTGTACTTAAGTACACTTCTTTCAATGTATTTGATATGTATGAGATGAGGCTGGAGGCCAATGACCATTATATTGTATTCTATGTACTTTTTAACTTTATGAAATATTGTCAAAATCTTGAAAAATCGCAAGTCATTGCTTCACCATGGTTGCATCGGGTGTGGGAATTCCATTTTCATTCTTTCATAGGGTCTTATTAATCTTGTATGAAGTGTGGACAAGGGCCAAATGGTCATTTGACTCCATTTTACATTTTTGGATTCCATGTTTTCCATTCCAAGTCCATTTTTGCCTTTTTGCCTGTTGGGGGGTCAGATTTTGCATCGGCTATATTTTTAAGTCGTGGACCATTGTAGCACGTCCTAATAGGTAAGTTACGTTTGCGTGCATGGTCGTTTCTTGGCAAAACCTTACGTTTGTGTTTTGAGCCTCTTGTGAATTCATTTCGCATTTTTTTTTACATAATTTGACCTAGGGGCATTCTAGACCTTTCACATCAGTTTTATTTTCTTTTTTTGATATGGTCGTTTAGAAAACATGATTTTAGGGGGGGGTTTCTTTTTCGTGTTTTTCCAGAAAATGTCGTCTTAGTGCCGGAAATCGATCGCAAAGTTCAGCTCTCAGTTTTTCAATTTAGCAGCTTTTTAGACCTCCATGACCAGATTTCATGGTGGGGTATTTCGGGTATTCTACATTGCATTTTTTTTTTTTTTTTTATTTCTCTAGCGAGTCACGTAGGAAACTCATTTTTGAGGGGGGTTTCTTCTTTGTGTTTTTGCAAAAAAATTCATCTAGGCCTCTAAATTCAGCCTCTGTTCCGGATTTTTTCTGAAAAACAAACCACACAGCAGCTTTATGGGCTGCTGCCAGCCATGTGTGCACCCAGCGCTTGCGCGGCGTGCATGGGTGTGCGCATGGGGCTGTCATGGCCCCTCGTCGGGCCGCCGCGATGTCAATTCTTCTTTTGGGCTTTCCTCCTTCATCCGGACTCCGATTCAAGTGAATTTTTTTTTGAACTTGACTAATTTTTCGCTGTCTTTCCAATGGTGTGCTCGGTTGCACCCGATTCTTCCTGGATAATTACCAGTTTACCCTTTTTGCCTTAAGTGCTCGTTTTTTTTCATCATACCGTTTCTCCTTCGTCCGGACTCCGAATCATGCGATTCTTGAGTCCATCTTGATTAGTTTTTGTTGTCCTTCCAATGGTGTGCTCGGTGGCACCCGAACCTACAGTTTTCAGAAATGACTATTTTGCCCCTGGGGGCTTATTTGTCATATTTTCAATCTTTTGCTTCCGCATCAGTTCTTGTTGAGTTCCACGACCTCATGGAAGGTCACTTTGACTTCTTAGAGTCTTGTTTTCTATTTTCGCTTCTGCATTCGGATCCGTTATCGGATCATCCTTATGGTTGATCACAGGACACGTTGGCCTAAAAACCAGGGTCGTCACAGGGGCATTATAGACTTTTCACATCAGTTTTATTTTTTTCTTTCGACATGGTCGCTTTGAAAACGTGATTTTAGGAGGGGGTTTCTTCTTCATGTTTTTCCAAAAAACATCGTCTTGGTACTGTAAATCCCTCGTGAAGTTTCAGCTTCCAGTTTCATTTTAGCAGCTTTTTAGCTCTTTTGACCAGATTCCTTGGGAGGGCATTTTGGCCATTTTGCAGTGAGTTTTTTTTTAATTCCTTCATGAGTCATATGGAAAACTCAATTTTGAGGGGGGTTTCTTCTTTGTGTTTTTGCAAAAAAATTCATCTAGGCCTCCAAATTCAGCCTCTGTTTTGGAATTTTCTGAAAAAAAAACCACACAACAGCTTTATGGGCTGCTGCCAGCCATGGTGCACCCAGCACACACGCGGCATGCATGGGCGCGCACATGGGCGTGCGCATGGGTCTGTCATGGCCCCTCGTCGGGCCGCCACGACGTCAATTCTTCTTTTGGGCTTTTCTCCTTCGTCCGGACTCTGATTCAAGTGAATTTTATTTTTTTGAACTTGATTAATTTTTCGTCATCTATCCAACGGCGTGCTCGGTTACACCTGGATATTTCTGGATAATTACCAGTTTGCCCTTAAAGCTTTAAGTGTCCGTTTTTCGTTGTCATGCCGTTTCTCCTTCGTCCGGACTCCGAATCATGCGATTCTTGAGTCCATCTTGATTAGTTTTTCATTATCCTTCCAGCGATGTGCTCGGTGGCACCCGAATCTACATTTTTTAGAAATGACTATTTTGCCCCTGGGGGCTTAGTTGTCATATTTTTGATCTTTTGCTTCCGCATCAGTTCTTGTTGAGTTCCACAACCTCATGGAAGGTTACTTTGACTTCTTAGAGTCTTATTTTCTGTTTTCGCTTCCACATATCGGATCCGTTATTGGGTAAATCTTCGGTTCATCACAGGACACGCTGGCCTAAAAACCAGGGTCGTCACAGGTGGTATCAGAGCTCCTAGGTTCGAAAACCTTAGGACGACGGGTTTTGGGTGCATATCATGCTTGTGTTGCCATGCTCTATGTGTTTGTTGCTTCTTGATAACTTGTTTACGTGCTTATGTGGACGTATGTTTAGAAGTTTACCTTAACTATCACAGCATGATACATATGCTTGTTTACTTTAGTACATTGTATATACTTGTAGATCTCAGTATGTTGTATGTGCTTGTCTGCCTTAGCATATGGTATATGTTTGTCGGCTTCTGTACATTATATATGCTTGTTTGTTTTAGCATATTGACTTTCGCTTGTCTGCTTAGCATGTTGGTTATGCTTGTCTACTTTAGCGTATTGCATACACTTGTTATTCTTAGTATGATAGTATGATGCATACATTGACATGCCTTATATGACCTTACTACTTATGTGAATATGTAGTCTATTGCTATGTTACATGTCAACTACTTACTTTTATGTCTTGTTTAGGCATTGTGGGTTGTTCCAGCTTGGTTGGTTGAGATTGATGCTAGGGCATCATCGCTTGGGGTTTCGTGGTGACCTAGATGTGATGACGTCATTGGGGTCTTGTTTCTAAAGCTACGGGACGACAAGTCGGATTGACTCGAGTCCTTCCTTGGGGATTGGGAGATTCATTTCCGTGAGCCTCAATGGCGAGGTCCTCGCATTTCTTCTTCTTAGAGTGATGGTTGGAGATTTGATAGGTGCGTTGACCTAGGATTCTTCTTGTCTTGCCTTGGACAGCTCTTACGAGCTAAGGTTGGGGTGTGAGTGGTTATGCATAATTAATTGCATTGGTGCAATTAATTATTCTCCATCGTCCTTGGAGACTTGGGATTTTGTATGGATAGAATCCTGTAGAGTTCTCATCAAACTCATTGGCATCTTGAGCTGAGTTCTCTCGTTGGTGTCTCATAATGGTTAGTATTGGAACTATCCATTACACCATTGTTTGTTTTGTGTGGCGTTAGGATTCCACCTTGTGTTTGGGCCAGTCTTGGGAAAGACTTGTAGACTCTTTGTTTCGGTAACCTTAGTGTTCATTCTAGGAGATGATTCCTTACCTCACGGAGAGAGATCAGACTCATCCGGATTTTTGGGATTCACTTTTCGTGAGTTTGTCCTTCTGAGAGGCATTTCATCCCTTCTTGCTTTTGATTTTGTGGGATTGTTATTAGCATAGTCATTCTTACATGTTTATATGCCTTGTCGTTTTAAGCATGCCTTAGAAATATGTTAGGGGATGTGACTATTTAATGGCTATGTGCTGGTATAGATGGTGTGTTTTCCATTTACTATATCTGTTTGTCATACTAGTGTCATAGGTGATGTGTAGTATGTCTCTGATACTTGACCCCTATGTGATATGTAGCATATTTGATTACCCTTGTACACTATATGTTTAGTTGTATGGTGCGATATTGTTTCTGTGAAATTATTCGTAGAATTTCATTTACGTTTAGTATACTTGTACCTAGCATACTTGCACGTTGTTTATTTTATTTCCCTTTGATTTAGTATACTTGAGCCTGTATATTTGTTCACCATGGATTTAATACTATTTAGTATACTTGTGAATGTATACTTATGTATATATACGTGCATGGTGCATGACTAATTGCTTTATTAGTTTATTTCCTTTATCATTCCGCACTTTGCTTGGGGTTGTGTGACCTTGGTTGTCGGGATTGTGTGTGTGAACTTGATCCGATGTCTTGATTCCTAGGCGTAGCCTTGTAGTTGGTCAGTGTTAGGATGACGTAGAGGATTTTGGGTGCATTGTCTGGTTGGAAGTCGTTGTGGCTAGGGCGATGATGATGTTGTTTGATTTATAAAGTCCGATCCATTGGCTTGAGGGCACAGACTTGTCAGGCTTTGGATTCGTGACTGGTGTTGTTGACAGCGGTGTTTTGAGACTTGGGGTTGTCAGTTTTTCCAGTATTGGGAATTTAAGGCCTTAAGCGTAGCGGTGCCTATGACATTGTTGTCAGTGTTTTGGATTGGCTAGAATGGTCCGGCCGGACATTTTGGACCATATCGCAACTCTCACAGAATGCCTGGTTTCCGTGGTGCTTTTGGTAATGATTGTTTGACATTGATGTCATTTGTATTGATAGGTTTCACGGGTAAGCTTGTTGGGGGCAGGTGACGAATTAGGGCTTTATACTGTCATGCTACCGTACAAGTTGTGTGTGGGTGAGTACTAGTTGCCGTTGATACTACCTTACTTGTCTTGTGTGTGCGAATTTCATTTTTGTATACTTGTGCCATGTATACTTGTCTTGTGCGTTTGTGTTTAGCTTAGTATACTTGTGTTTGTATACTTGATTTATGAGTATACTTGTGTATGTATACTACATATTGCTTATCCCGTTTAACATGATTTAGTATACTTGTGAGCATGTGTACTTGAATGTCGTGTATCATGTTTTAATACGGTTTAGTGTACTTGAGCATGTATACTTGTATGCCGTAATTTATTTCAATTGCATGAGTAGCTTAGGATGATTCCTGAGTCTCACTTTGACATAGACGTTAGGTGGCATGAGCCCCTATAACATGTTTCACCTTAAGGTGATAGAATTGTAAAATGCTAGGTCGATGCATGTTCATCTCCTACGAGTAGCTTTATGTTACTCACCCACATAGTGGGGACATTTTTCAGGTACTGGGATCAAGATTCGGGATTCACATCATGCTTGGATGATTTGTAGACGTGAAGTTCTCATAAGTACACTCTTTACAATGTATTTAACATGTATGAGATGAGGCCGGAAGCCAATGACATGTATCTTGCTTTCTATGCACTTTCGTTTTCAAGGCTTAATATGAAAATGTTGAAAAATGCTTAGACATTGTGTCATAACTTTTGCATCGGGTGTGGGAATTTCATTTTTATTCTTTCGTAGGGTCTCATTAATCATGTTTGAAGTGTGGCTAAGGGCCAAATGGTAATTTGAAATCATTTGTCAATTTTGGTTTCCATATTTTCAATTTCAAGTTCATTTTCGCCTTTTTGACCGTTGGGGGGTTGGATTTTGACTCTTCCATTTTCGGGGTCCGCGGACCATTCCCGCGTGCTCAAAATCACCATTTATGTCTGCGTGCATGATCGTTTCCAGGAAAAACCCTTTCCTTTGTCATTTGAGCTTCCTATGGAACCATTTTTCAAT
The DNA here is from genome assembly GCF_030987335.1 of Cornus florida. Taxonomy (NCBI): domain Eukaryota; kingdom Viridiplantae; phylum Streptophyta; class Magnoliopsida; order Cornales; family Cornaceae; genus Cornus; species Cornus florida. The sequence continues at coordinate 52,954,265 of NW_026775579.1, read as the reverse complement.
TTTGTTGCATAATCTGTTCTAGGGGCATTATAGACTTTTCACATCAGTTTTATTTTTTTCTTTCTACATGGTCGCTTAGAAAACGTGATTTAAAGGGAGGTTTCTTCTTTGTGTTTTTCCAGAAAACATCATCTTGCTACCGTAAATCCCTCATGAAGTTTCAGCTTCCAGTTTCATTTTAGCAGTTTTTTAGCTCTTTTGACCAGATTTCTTGGGAGGGCATTTTGGCCATTTCGTAGTGAGTTTTTTTTGAATTTTCTTGCGAGTCACGTAGAAAACTCAATTTTGAGGGGGGTTTCTTCTTGTGTTTTTGCAAAAAAATTCATATAGGCCTTTAAATTCAGCCTCTATTCTGGAATTTTCTGAAAAAAAAATCACACAGTAGCTTTATGAGCTGCTGCCAGCCATGGTGCACCCAGCGCGCGTGCAGCGTGCATGGGCGCGCGCATAGGCGTTCGCATGGGGCTGTCATGGCCCCTTGTCGGGCCGCCGCGACGTTAATTCTTCTTTTGGGTTTTTCTCCTTCGTCCGGACTCCGATTCAAGTGAATTTTTTTTTTTAACTTGATTAATTTTTCGTCATCTATCCAACAGTGTGCTCGGTTACACCCGGATATTTTTGGATAATTACTAGTTTGCCCTTAAAGCTTTAAGTGTCCGTTTTTCGTCGTTATGTCGTTTCTCCTTCGTCTAGACTCCGAATCATGCGATTCTTGAGTCCATCTTGATTAGTTTTTTATTATCCTTCTAGCGGTGTGCTCGGTGGCACCCGAATCTATATTTTTTAGAAATGACTATTTTGCCCCTGGGGGCTTATTTGTCATATTTTCGATCTTTTGCTTCCGCATCAGTTCTTGTTGAGTTCCACGACCTCATGGAAGGTCACTTTGACTTCTTAGAGTCTTATTTCTGTTTTCGCTTCCGCATATCGGATCCGTTATCGGGTCAATCTTCGCTTCATCACAGGACACGCTGGCCTAAAAATCAGGGTCGTCGCAAAGGACATGTATTATGGTGAAACATGACACCATCCATCCATAATAGTTGTAATTAAAAATCATATAAAGCAAACATGACATATGAAAATCACAGTGACATTCATTTTTTTAACATGAGAGATGATTCTTAAGCGTGACACTGAAACTCAAACGCACACCAACAATATTACATATTCATGAAATGAGAATGGCAAAAATATGAATTTTTATATATTATAATATATTATATTATATATGACTACTTGCATATTCATGAAATGAGAATGGCAAAAGTATGAATTTTTGGGATGGATCTGTTGTGATTTGGGAGTGAAGAACGAATGACATTGTAATTTTCAAAAAAATAAATAAAACAATAAAATTTAGGTGAGAAGTTAATGTTCGTTAATCTATATCTATCTTCTCTTATCCCCACTTTAACGAAATTTTATTTATACAAGCTCCATTTTTTTTTTTTTTTTTTTTTTTTTTTTTTTTTTTTTTGTAGGAATAGGAAATAGAATATTAAAGGAGAAAAAAAAAAGGAGAATGAAATTTTGATTAATTTCCTTGCTTTGTTTGGTTTAATAAGAGGTTTAAATTTTTTCTTCTTCTGTTTGATAGGAGAACATACATAGACAAATCGTGAAAAGGAAGGGAAGGTATAAAAATAAAAATTATCAACTTATTATTTTCCTTTTTTTGACTAAAAAAAAAAAAAAAAAAAATGGGAAAGATTTTAAAGATTTTCTCTTCATTTCTGTTATATTCCTTCTTACGAAATTGGTTAGAAAAGACTTGCTGTGTGGAAGTCCTACCTGTTCTATGACTTTAAAGCAACTTTGACAAATGAACTCGTCATTTATGTATTTTCTGTCTATTCGAGGTGTTGAGGGACGAAAAAAAAAAGAAAAACCTTGTACTTTACAATTATTATTATATTATTTATTTATTTATTTTTCATTAAAGTGACTAACGACTCCAAAATTTTCTTCCTTATCACTCATTAATTAGTGGTCATCTCGGACTTGATCAATGAGCAGGCTGTTGAAAATGAATTCATTCCCATTGACAAATTGTTACATGCGTGCTTGACTGGTTACAGTAATCCAGTCAAATAATTGACTTTGGAATAGAGATAAGATATTCATTAGTTGTTTTTGACTCTTATAATTATTAATGTGGTTGTTGGGGTTGAAAATCACCTTTAGTCTCATTGTTCCTTTATTTTAAAATGAGTGAAGGAAAAATGGCCACGTCACTTAAAAAAGTGAGTAAAAAAAAGTAACTGAAGTTGTATTAAATGTGTGTAATAATACAGTATAGGTTATATTTATACGGCATATTGTCCATTTAGCCCTTACTTATTGTATGGAATTGTCCATTTAGCCATAACCCTTACTTTACAGAATTTGTAAAGAATGCAAAAAAGAGAAAGAAGGAAGAAGGTCTGCGTGAGTTTGCGAAGAAGAAAGAAGGAAGAAGGTCATCTGAAGGTCTGCGTAGGATGAAGGTGCTTTGTTGTGTGAAGAAGGAGGTCTGCGTGGGTCTGCGAAGAAGAAAGAAGTAAAAAGGTCCTGTGTTGCCGATTTTGTAGTTGAAGAAAACCGTAACCTCTGTTGTGCGTATGAGGCTTAGGTTTGCGAAGAGAACCATCGCTACATTGAAGAAAACCCTAACCTCTCTTTCCAAATCGAAGTCGGAAGTAGCGATTGTTCTGTGAATGAACCCAAATTTAGGTTGCTAAACCTAAGCAGGTACGAACCTCTGTTGTGCGTCTGAGGCTTGGGTTTGCGAAGAGAACCATCGCTACATTGAAGAAAACCCTAACCTCTCTTTCCAAATCGAAGCCGGAAGCAACGATTGTTCCGTGAATGAACCCAAATTTGGGTTGCTAAACCTAAGCAGGTACGAATAATGATTTTCATATTTGATTTTGAAGGGAATCGTCTTATTTCCATAAGAACTAAATGACAGAAACAAATATAACTAGTAAGAATATATATACACATTTTTTGTAAGAAATCCTAACCTCTCTTTCCAAATAGAAGCCGGAAGCAGCGATTATTTTGTGAATGAATCCAAAATTTGGTTGGTAAACCTAAGCAGGTACGAATCATAATTCTTAGATTTGATTTTGAAGGGAATCATCTTATTTCCATAAGAAGTAAATGGCAGAAAGAAATATAATTAGTAAGAATATATAAACACATTTTTGGTAAGAAACCCAGAAATAGAAAATTATTGGTGAATTTGAATTGATGGCTTTTGTATTGTGCAGTTATTAGGGGTATGAGTGTCTGTTTGTGAGGATAAAAAATGAAAGGATTTGTAGAGTACATGAGTGGCGCAAAAAGAGTGTTTTAGAGTGTTACAATGTTAAGAAAATGTTTGGTCGTTGGGCTTGTATCGCAAATTCTTCGTAAGTTGCATCCCAAATTCTTCCTAATAAGTATCCCAAATTCTTCTTTATCTGCATTCCAATATTTTTGTAAAGTGAGTCACAACATTTTCTTAATGTACATCCTAACATTTTCGTAATATAAATCCCAAAGTATATGTAAATTGTAGCCTAACATTTTCCTTTGAAGAAAACCCTAACCTCTCTTCTGTGTCTGAGGCTTGGGTCTGTGAAGAGAACCATCGCTACATTGAAGAAAACCCTAACCTCTCTTGCTCTTTCTTTCATTCAACAAAACCGAAACCTCTGTCTTGCCTTATCTCCCTCATTCCTTTTCGGTGATTAAAGAGAACCCCATAACCGATCGCCCTAAAAACCCACAAAGTGCAGAAGGTATTTATTCTTTATTTGGAGTCCTGCTTTCATCAATAGTAAGCGGCTGTTCGAAGAGTCTAAAGTTCTGTAATTGGGTGAGGGTGAATTAGCCATTTTTAGTTTAATAATGTTGCCTAATGTTTTGAGCATAGTAGATGAGGTGCCTGATGTTTGCATTCATATGTGTGCATTAACATACATACGACATTGTAAATCATAAATGTATTTGATTTCATAATTTTTTAGTGATTAAATTGCTTATCTTCACTGTAGTTGAGTTGTGAGCATAATTTGCTTTGCTCTGCCTTAGTGATGATTTTGTATATATTTAAAATTTGTCACATGTGTATGATTATAAAGTTAGTGTGTATAAATTTGGTTTATGGTTATATAATTTCTGTCCACTTAACTTTTGTTGCATACACATTTTCATTTTTGCGTATTTTCTAGTTAACAAATTGTGTGATACTCCCGGATTTCTGGATGCGCGTTGGCCAGGCCCATGCCCGACTACCCGAGGATATCAAACCAATTAGCAATAAATAAGCACAGAATACAATTAGGATAAACAGGAATAAATAAAATTTGCTGAAAAGAAAGTAGAACGATAATCCAAAAACTGAAACCTTAAAATAAATTTTATAAACAAAGAATTATTCTGATACATCCAACTTATCCATTTTTAATACAATTCGGGAATCCATCTGATGGACCCCTAATAAACTCCAACACTGGAAAAATAACAACTGAAGAACTCTAATGCTAAACCATAAAGAAATCTCCTACATCGTCGGCAAAATGAGTAACCGTCTCTACTCAGCACGAACAAGCTCTACAACCTGGAATTGTCCATTATCTGAAAAATAATAGTGGGTCAGGCCCACGAATAAGTTCAAATCTAACTGCAATCCATACAGAGACCCGATACGCAGATACACCCTAGATACCTCGTAATACCTATTTAGTCCATAAGTAGATATATATCCACACTAAGGACATTCACTGGACTACAATAGGGGTCTCAACCTGAATAGAAGGCATCATACGAAAACGCACCCAAAGGTGGGCATGAGTATCTAGACCTAATAGGATACACTTCAACCTACTATAGCCAGCTACGCATCCACTGCATATACGCACCCTAACCAACGATCCTGAGACTCAATCTCATATCGCGGTACCATAATTTATATATATAAATTCCCATCCAAACCAATGTAGTGTCGCTCAACTGTTCGTTGCCATGACACGACATAAAATTAGGATTTAAATGTTTTAATTAAATCCCTATCCTTCCTATTAATAGAAAATATAAACAACCATCCAATATGTCGTTCAACTGTTTTAGTTGACAGGACATGAAACCATGTAGGATTTAACTGTTTTAGTTAATCCATTCCGTATATATGAATGGGTTGGAATTAGCGTTTTGATCTAATCCGTCCCTCCGTATGTCACCGTCCCATACCGGTACATACCATGCATATAATCCGTAAAAGATACAACATTTTAAGCAGTACATCAATCAGTATCCACATAATCCAAGTAGTTAATAAATGCAGAATTTAAACCGTTTATCAACATCCAATCCAGAATCCATTCACGTAACTTAACGAGACTAAGTTTAATAGTTCATCAAATTAAAGTCCAGCATCCATCCAGTTAATTGACAGAGAATACATAATTAATTCTTCAATTAATTCCAGGCCATCACCCAATTAGATTGACAAAACCCAAGTATCAGTTTAACAATTTAGGTCTAATTCAATAACCCAAGTATTTGCATAATAGTACTTAATATTACTACAGTTACAGCTTAAATCCATGTATTGCAAAACAGAATTAGCATTTCAACAGTTAACATCCAAGGTATGCCTAGAGCAAACTTGATAACTAACTGACCCTAGCATGCAACCAAAAATAAGATTTATAAACATACTAGATCCCACTGGATTGCCAAAATTAAACTTAGGCAATTTAAGTTTTCTTCCATCCATTAGCCGTATAAAAAAAATGCATAAATTTTATACGGTTTGTTCCGTTAATTTAGGGGTAAACCTTGATCAATTAAAGTCCTATTAACACCTAAAAAAAACTTCTTAATCATTCTGTGTAGTCCTAGAATTTTTCCAGAATAGTTCAGTTCTACCCGTCCGTTAACAGTATGTTAAATTGTACAGTTTTATACTGTCCATCCTTTAGTGTAGAGACATAAATTATGCAACAAGAGGCTTTAACCACACTTGAAATTAGTATTAAGAACCCCAGTATGCTCACCACACAGTCCAGACCAAATTAAAAACATCCTAACATCACCTAAAACTTCAGAAAATCAATCCTCGTGAGAGACTGCTCTAAAACCAAAAGGAAAAGGCTCCAAAAACAAAAGAGCAAGCTCTAAAATAGAAGGAGAAGACTCTAAAGCAAAAGGAGAAGGCTCTAATAACAAAAAAGAAGGCTCCAATAATTCCTGGAGCCGTCTCCAAGAGGGTAGAGCTGTGTGCTGCGTCTGTGAATTCTACGACCTTCTTCCTCGACTCCGGCTGCTTCCAACCCTTTTTATTTATTTTAAACCTGAACCTAGATGTCCCAAGTATGTCCAGTATCATCCAAATTTGTTATTCATACTGAATTGCATTACTAAAATCCTTTAACACTTATCGATTATAACATGCTTATGAAAACTACTACTGTAACCAAACCTTCAGAAATCATCATAGAACTAATTCAAGACAAAGATATGATTAATTTGACATATAAAAACTTGCATAATTCAGTTATTGATCCATTAAAACCCTAGAGCATACCTAGGTGCACAGAACACAAAGCCAAAGAGAAGGAGGAAGAAAAGAACTTGCCTATGATTCCAGTTGAAATCCCAGCGTCGTGTCCACTGTTCCGGCAACATTGAGTTACTATCTAGCCTCCTCCTACTTCTGCTCTTCCCTTCTCCTAGGTCTGACCTTGAAGCTTCAGTCGGAAACCTCACAAACTTGCTCTGTTTCTCTCAAACCCTCATTCTGTATCTCTCTGTGTTTTGATACGCGAATAGGGTTTTCCAACCCTTCCTTCAGACTATAACCATATATATATATATAGGCACAGAGAAAACCTAATTCTAATGGTAATCCGAGACAGAAACCCTAATCTAAATTAACCCCTAGTCGGCCCATAGGATAAAACCCTCGTTAGAAACTTTGTCTGCTTCCACCTACAGAACTTCTAATAGTTTCAGATATAAAATCCCTAAAGACTTTATTAACGTAATTTACATACTCATTTAACGTAATTAAATAATTAAACCTTTATATTAACAAATTACGAACACACAAATGATAACAACAATTCAGATAATTTAATTAAATCCAGTAATACAAATAAAACAAATAATGATTTAATTAAATCCAGTAATACAAATAAAGCAAATAATGAAATTAAATAATAAATTCCAATTAAATAGAATAATTAATCAAATAAGGCAAATGCAAATACACAATTAACAATTAAAAAAAAAAAGAAATAAAACAATTAAACACAAAATCAATTAAGCAAATAGACACAAAATCAATTAAAAAAAAATGCACCAAAGTAAACTTTAAATTCTAATTTTATCCTTTTGGAAAATAGGGGTATTACAAATTGCGCAGAAGAGCTAGTATGCCTTGATTTGTTGATATTACCTATGTAATATGCCTTCCTAGAGAAAAAGACTATGTTTATATGATATATACTCCATATATTTTGCTATGTAGTAGGAGTATTAGTTTTGAAGATAATACAGCTTTGTCAAATAATCCACTATTTATTTATGGCTTATATCTTTCACAATAATTCTCTTCATATTAGTGAATCAGCTTCCAAATACACAACACTTGTCTAAAATCTTGTTATTTGTACACATGTAGCTTGATGAAACTTCATGGTTTGACAGATTGTGTAATAGTGATATTAGTATTTTTTTATTTTTGGATTGAAAGCAAATGCTTATGTTGGACCTGTTTCAGCAGTTTAATTGCAAAATACTGATGCATTGTGTTATATATTTGGCAGTTAACATGTTGTGGCTATGTAGCATGCAATTTACATTAATAGTCTCTATCTGTCATATCTAATTGTGGCTTGAATCGAATTTAGGTTTTCAAATGAGTAGGTTAAAGACTGTAGCACATAACAAAGGGAAAGGGAAAAGGAAAATGATACCGGTTCCAAAGAAGATAAGTATCCTTAAGAGTGGTGAGCTTGGTGAGAGTTCGAGAATGTCATCTGAGAGCGATTCTAATTATGTGCCAAGTGAAGAGGAGGTACATGAAGATGAATATGAATATGAACATGAAGAAGAATTTGAGCCGGAGGCAAACACTACTACATCCTCCAAGACTAAAGAAAATATGCCGCGTCGTCCTGCTGGAGTGTTCATTATGTTCAAATATGTATGTATTAATGTTAATTTTGCAATTGAAATTTGGTTTGAAGTCTAAAGTCATGGAAAAGTAGGAACAAATTGGGAAGTTATATGAAATTTTTAGTTTTCCGGAAATGGAAGATATATGAATTTGAGAGTGGAGAACATAAAAAGTAACTTGTGATGTATATGTATTTAAATCCTTATGCTTGGTTTATTTATGGTTGATCAGAGCTGCATATATGAGGAAATACCGAGAAGATCATGGATTGACGGGAAAAATGAAAATGTCGCTAAAAAGAGAAATAGAGACTGAAGCTATGCATGCATGGAAAATAATGAGTAGTAAAGAGAAGGCCTCATATTATGATGAAAAAAGTAGACTTGAAATGGAGTTCCGAAGGTTCGGATGTAAAACTGCAAATAAAAGAAGGAAAAAGGTAATGTCTTAAATCGAATTGTTTGTATTTATTTTATATAACATAGACTTGAAAATTGAATGATAATATAATGTTAGTAGTTTTTCAATGGTATAGAAGAAGTCAGAATACAAGATTAAGGCCAGTTTCCACAGAAGCTCCATTCCCAAATTCATAGAAATAGTTGCGAAACTGAGCTCTGAGAAGAGGAAGGATGTGGAGGATATCAGTTTTGGATTTTTATTGGACCTCAACTATTCCCATTTGTCGACTCCACTCTTCAACTACTTGATAGAGCAATTTGATGCTGACAAATGTGGCATAAAATTGAAGGGCAATCAGTTGTTGGCCATAAATGCGTTTGAGGTGCATAACATTTTGGGCTTACCCGTCGGTATAGTGCCAGTGCCTACATCCCGTCAGTTTTCTACGGACTGGATAGACGAGGGTGGATATCGGGAGTCCTTGTCCTTGTTTGTTGGCGAATTGATGAAAAAGGTTGTACAATGTGAAGCTAGAGATAACTTCAAAAGGGCCTTTGTATTATTCGCATGTGCGAATGTACTAACCCCAAACGGTCGTTATCATGTGCATGTACAAGAATTAATGGCCGTTGACAATGTCAAACCAATAAGTTCTTATAACTGGTGTCTGTATGTGGTGGACCATGTGGTTGGTAGTTTGGGTGATGGCGAGCTGAAAAGAGAGTATGTTGGTTGCTTGCTATTCTTGCAGGTATACAACTTTGAATTTAACTCCATTTGCAAATTGAAAGTTATGAATTTAAATTGTTTCGTGTATAATATGTATCATGTCTAATCTGCTGCATTTTGTTTCATACAAAATAGCTGCTTTATTTAATGAGATGTCAAGTGAAGTACCCATGCTATCCTACTGGAGATAGAAACAGCCTAGGTTATTGGGATGATGGCCTCGTACGTGATCGATTAAAATGGGAGGAACAGATGGGAGGGTTTGGAAATGGTCAGGTAATGTAGTATTTGTTAGACGTTGCAAATTTAAGTGCTTGTGTATCTTTATTTTTTCATTCCTGCATCAGGTAGAACAATAGTTACACATTGTGCGTAATTTAAATTTGGAACAGTTGATCACAGCTTAGGGCACAGTAGATCTGAGCAATATCAATGTTAGGCAACTGCATGTGGTACGTCCCAATCTAGGCCAGGCTCGTCCAATGCTGCATTGGAGGTAAATAAATATTTTAATGCTGGAGATGATGATGTATGTATGAATAGACTGCCTTGTAAATATATTTCAATTAGTGTTCACCAATTACTACATTTGTATGTAGCGTTGCATTAAAGATATGGAAAATGAAATAAGAAAAGATGCAGAAAATACAAAGATGTTGAAGAGAAAGGTTAAGGAAATAGAGATTTTAATGAAGAAGAAGTCAAGAAAGGATTGTAGAGGTGAGGAGCAATAGTCTGCTGATGAGCCAAGAGATGAAAAGGATAGGGAAGATAGGGAAACAGGTGGTGATGGGGAATCGGTTGATGTAGATGTATTAGAGAGAGATGCAGGCCACCTTACTCCTACCACCAACCCTAAAATGAATTACGAACAAAGGGAAAAGGGCGATACGGTTGTCGCCATGGCTATGGAGCAAGACTTAAGAGCAGCACCAGTTGCAGCTTCCAGTAGTCAGGTAGACATAAATGTTGCAGTGCCAAGAGATGAAGAGGATAGGGAGGATAGGGAAACAGGTGGTGAGGGGGAATCAGTTGATGGGGATGTATTGAAGAGAGATACAGGCCACCTTACTCCAACCACTAACCCTAAAATGAATGACCAACAAAGGGAAGAGGGCGATACGGTTGTCGCCATGGCTTTGGAGCAGGACTTAAGTGCAGCACCAGTTGCAGCTTCTAGTAGTCAGGCAGACATAAATGTTGCAGTGCCAAGAGATGAAGATGATAGGGAGGATAGGGAAACAGGTGGTGAAGGGGAATCAGTTGATGTGGATGTATTGGAGAGAGATGTAAGCCACTTTACTCCTACCACTAACCCTAAAATGAATGACCAACAAAGGGAAGAGGGCAATACGGTAGTCGCCATGGCTATGGAGCAAGACTTAAGTGCAGCACCAGTTGCAGCTTCCAGTAGTCAGGCAGACATAAGTGTTGCAGTGCCTCAAAATGCCATAAATGTCATGGACATAGGAGAGGATGAAGTCCTGGCAAATCTGAGACGAAGTAAGAGGATAAAAAAGCTAACAAAATAGTACTTCTCTCCGTTTGTGTACAAGGGAGGTAAAAAGATTAAATTGGACATGAAACAGAAGAAATTGTTGAGTTATGCGGCATTGCGTGAGCATGATGAGGAGTAATTAACTTAATACACTTTTTAAAATCCTTTGCAATTGTATATGTGTCATGATATTTCCATCTGTATTGACTTTTAATTAATATAATATTGCATTGGAATGAATATATTATTTGTAATTAATCTGTCTAAGGAGATATTGGTAGAAATATATGGCGGGGCCCTTTCAAGGAAGGAGATAGCTTAACTGTTTGACCCGAATTGGGTGTCTAACTTCGTGAGTGATTGTAATCGCATGTTATTGGTAATTAATCTTTATTGTTATGAATATACTTAGTGAATATAAGTGTTTACTTATTTCAGGTCATACTATTTTGGCCAAATCTTTTGAACAAACAATAAGGAGACCGTATGACAAAGTACTACTTCCCAACTACAGCCGTGCAGTTCCTTGTGGCAAAACAGTTGGTGAAGTTGAAAACTGTTGACGAGTGGTGGGCAGCCTTAGAAGAAGTGTGGGAAAATTACAGAAAGTATGCGAAAATTGATGTAGACGTGCTGAAGAAGTGTGATCTGGTTTGTTTCATTTGTTGTCATTAATTTTATTTTAGTCGGTTGTATGTGCTGTCTTTTATGTTGTTACTTCATCTTGATTCATTGTGACACAGTATTTTTTTCCTACACTTGTCGAGAGTCACTGGTTTTTGCTTGTCGTCCACCTTCTGAATAAGTCAGTTGATTACCTATGTTCGTTGGGCCGACCATATAGATACATTATATATGCCGACTACGTGGTACTACTCTATGCATACGAATTGTATTTTTTTTTTTTATCTATGTCTTCTACTGGCTTTATTAATCAATACATGCTATTTTAATCTCTCCTCATAAATGGGATCATGTTATGTATGATAGAAACAGTTCGTTGAGATTATAGTGGGGGAAAAGTGGCTATCGTACAAAAGAAAGCCTTCAAACAAAATACCAGTTCAGAATGATGGGTATGTATAGTTGAAATTTAAAAGAATTATTTAATGAAAAATGTGAAAAAAAGTTTCATATTTTAGTATTCTATAAGTCACTGAATATATATGTAATTTATTCATTGGATGTTAGAAATGCTTGTGGATTGTTCGTTATGAGGTACATGAAGTTGTGGAATGACAATGAATTATCAACTACCTTTTATGTAAGTTGGGTTATTTATTCAAACTTTATTTCATGCGTCGTAATGTGTACATAACATACTGTTGTATACTTTTGATATGATACAGGAAGAGCCCAAGCCCCTGCGTTCGCAGTTCATCTTGGATCTACTCGACCATCCCATAAATGCAAAACGAGATGAATTGTACAAGCTCGCGAACATTGAACAAATTTAAAAATGCATCTAAATAAGAGTTGGTTGGACAAGCTGCCTTATACTAAGGCTTTGTATACTACTGCTTCATGTTCTGATGACTATGGAATTGCTATTCACATCTCGAATGATTTTGCAGCAGGTTCCAAACCTTTAAAAATGCTCAAGTTGTGGTGTATGCAGGATTGTATGCCGCCTATGGTGCAGAAAGGTTGGGATATTGAGGTTTCAGGGAATCCAATCCATGTTCTACTGAAGAAGCTCTAGAATGTGAAGTTGATCATAAAAGATTGGAACAAATTTTTTTTTGGTAATGTTGGTGAGAAAATGATGAAAACGAAGGACTATTTGGATGAAGTCCACCTCCAATTATTGAATGATACCACTGATGCAACCTTCCAAATTCAAGAAGAAGCTAGATTGGCTTATTACTCTGCTGTCAGTGATGAAGAAATTCTTGTAGCCCAGAAATCTCGTGTACGTTGGTTGAAAGATAATGATAGAAGTACTGGGTATTTTTATAGTAAGCTGAAAAAACATAGAAATTTTAATGCAATTATTGCTGTGGAGAATGATAATAGATAGACGACTATGGATTTGGGGATGATTATAGCATGGTTTATGAACTATTACATGATTGATGCATGATTATAATGATGTCTGTCTTTGCAAAATATTGATCCAAATTTTGGCCCGCAATTGTTGTCTCAGGTTTTGTAATTGGGAATTCAAACTTGTTGAGTTCCATATGTCATGTATTATTATAATGTCCCTGTGGAATGGCAGTGAAGTATGAAGTACCTTACCTCTTACTTTCTTTCCCAATCCAATTTGGATTGGTGTATCTATGATAGTAGTTCCTGATTTGTATAAGTTAAGGTTGACAGTAAAATGGAGAAAACATTTGCACAGGTAGTGTCGATGGAGGATCAACGGGTGTGGTGACGGTTTTAGACATTCGGGATACAATGATGTATTAGTAAAAGCAACAGTTGTTAAAAAATTCAGTAAACAATGTTGATGTATTTGACTTAATCCATGTCCAGTTCCTCTAATTTTGTGATACTGTTTCAAAAAGATAATTTCCAAAACAAGGATACGATTTTGGGTTGGATGCATGAACTCTGTATATGGTTCCTAGTTTGGTAGGTTAGCCTAGGTAATGAGTGGATTGGATTATTTGAAATTTCTGTCATTTAGTAATTGTTGTGAAGTATTATATTATGTATTTATGGAAATATGCATGTGCCAATTATGGTAAATGATTGGAATATTTGATTTCAGTTATTAAGGTGGACAACTAATTAAGAAAAGGTAAACATGAGATAGTGGACTACTAATATGGGATAGATGCACGATAGTCATGTCGTATAATAATTGTAATAGTAACATTCAAAAAACAAAGTTTAGCTGGTGTAAAAATTTCAAACAAATTTCATGTCATGACTTTATATCATTCTTACTTCACCTTGAATAGATATGTGAATGGAATGTATGCCGCTAAACATGCATTGAATATCACTCTAACAGAGTGCTGGAGATGAAAATAAATTACAAAACATATGTGCCAGTGTATATGTGGTGGTGTATATTTTAGTCTTGGAGATGCTCTAAATCCCATCATTTTACTCCTTTAAATCCCAACATTTTCCTATTTTCAAATTCTAACATTTTGGTATTTTAAATCCCAACATTTTTCTACTTTAAATCCCAACAATTTCCTTTTTAAATTCCAACATTTTCTTACCTAAAATCACAATTTTTTCCTACTGCATATCCCAACATTTTATTGTGTAATTTTATAATAATTTTCTATTTTGTATCCCAAAATTTTGGTTCGAAAATCAGAACATTTTCCTAGATGAATCCCAAATTTTTCTAAAATTATTCCCAATATTTTCCTAATTAACATCTCAACATTTTCCTAAAATAAATCGTAACGTTATCCTAGTATAAATCGCAACATTTTCCTACTGTAAATCCCAATATTTTCCTACTTATATCTCAATAATTTTGTGCCAAAAGTCCAAACATTTGCTACATTCAATCCTAATTTTCTCATCATTACAAAAACACCTTACTATTGCAATGTGGATATGAAATTTGCAGTGTTTAAAGAAACATAAGACAAAAGTTGGTCCATAACCACAAAGAGGGATCAAACCTTACAACTGAAATTTATGTACGAAGTAAAACAGATACAGTTAACACAAAGCATAAGATAGTCATAAGTAGGGTTGGCATTGCCAGCAGGTTAAGCAATGCATTACTTGCTTAGATGACTCTCATAGTTGAAGCAATGTCTCCGGTTTTAGATTTAAGTTCCTCAACTTCATCCACCAAATTAATGTGATCTCCCATTAACTTGTCAGTTGGTAAGTCTTGTGGTTGACTTCCAAATAAAGTTGAAGATTGACCAAATCTGGTAGAAGAAATAGGATGGCACCATTCCCAGAATTCGCAACGTTCATGTTGTGGTTTTGAACATACATAATATAACTTTCCTTTATTGGCATTTTGTTTTTCTGTAATTTTTACATCTGCCGTCTCTTGACACCAACAAAGTGTATTCATATCCCTTATGTCAGGTAAGTCGATTGGCCCCATGCTTGATGTAGATGCAGCCTGGATAAAGGGAAATAAACACATTAAATACGGCTTCACCAAACCTTCTTAAAAAAAATGGGGATAATCCAATGTCATCATGGAGGAAGTAAAAATTATTTGAATATAATGATATATTTCATCAATAAAAAGAGGGAAACCCTTACTGTGTTTTGAACATTAGATGGCCGGAGTGATATGCGATTCCCACGACTGTTGGTGTAAGTGGCCATTGATGATCTTCAGTTACGGGATTTCAAAGAACACCTACTAGTTTACAAAACATAGGAGTCCATATCCAAATAGGAGAAGAATATAACCATAATTCATATGAAGTAAATTTGGGAAGTCATGATTTATAGGACTCTAGAAATACTAATTCCAATCAAAGTACAAAAATGGTCAGTTTTTCAAATTTTGAATTTTAAAAATTTTACTCTAATATTTTCCAGTAAAATATGTCTTAAACAAATACCAAGGATAAATTGTGAACATAATTCGTACATAACATTCCAACATTTACCTGCATTAAATACCATATTATTCGTACATTAAACCACAATACTTAAGTATATAAAAGTACAATCTTTACGTATAAAACATCCCAAGAATTACGTACATAACATCATATTTAAAATAAGCCTTCAATGTAATTTGTTGAAAGTTTTCCTTGCAACAACATGACATTTTAATCACACCAACAACGATGGCAAGTTATGATATCCTCATTCAAAATCCAGCATCGCCAGTTAATGTGGTTCCCTTGCAGACAACATTGAGGAACATATTCAAGGAATCTAGCATTCCGACAGTCTTGTTTCTGAATTAATGTAAGAATTTTTTTCCGGGCCTTCTTCAGTACTGTCCACAGATGCTCATTTCGCCATAACAAAGTTAATAACTGAATTCCGGCCTCCTTGTCATCATCATCACAAAAGAGTAATGCAATGCACATGGCATATGTAATACCCCTAATTTTAAAAGAATAGTCTTGGTATTTATTTAATTGTTAAATTGCATTTTTGTTAGTTTATTTAATTGGTTATCTGTTTGTGTGTTTATTTAATGGTTATTTAAATTGGATTTTGTTTTGCTTTAATTGATTAATTATTTTATTTAAATTGGTTGATTATTTTAGGTAATTATTATTTGTATAATTATTTTAATTTCATGGTTTATTTTAATTGGATTAAGTTAAATGTTTTATTTATTAAATTAGGTTATAGTTTTAACTGTAGAATGGAATTCACGTGTGTAGCCGTCACTGTTTTAAAACCTAGGTTTTGTTATGGGCCGACAAGGATTAGGAATAGGGCTCTGTCTTTACACATACAGGGAATAGGGTTTAGTTAAGCCTTTATATATATAGAACAGTACGTCAACTTAGGGTTTTGAGAATACACAACCCCTATTCACGTACCAAAGATACAGAGATAACAGAGACTTGTGAGAGAACGGAGCGAGAGAAAATAGAACAAGGCTTAGGAGGAGAACAGAGAGGACCAAGGGCGAGTTGTGGTGGATTAAACCAAAACCATAGGAGGCTTGAAGGTGGTCAATGTTTGCCGGAAATTAGGAAGATGGCGACAAAGTTTTGAGACCAAAACTGCAGGCAAGTTCTTTACTTTCTCCTTCCCTTTGGCTCATGTTCTGTGCACCTAGGTAGTCTTTAGGGTTAAATAAATGATAAAATAGAACTTACATGTTTATTGTATGATTTATTGATGCTCTGTTTGTGTTGTAATCAAATCTGTTACAATTTCATGCCTGATTGTTTCAAGTTTTGTTTTTTTAAAGCATGCTAATTTGGTTGTAAGTTTAGTTATTTTACTTGCTTGAAACCACTGTAAATAAGTCATAGGGATGCTTTTAGGCTTACAGAAGGTTCTTAGATTAGTTTTAAAAACCAAACAGAAAGGTTGCAACTGGCCGGAGTGGGAGCAGAGGTCAAAAACGAAGCTGGAACGGAGAGAAGGCTCACAGGGGGGAAGAGAGCCGGCTCTGGAATGTTAGAGCCGGCTCCTACCTATTTAGAGCCGGCTCCAAGGTTTTATGGAGCCAGCTCAATGTTGGTTTGAGCCTGCTTTATTTTTTTTTTAGAGCAGGCTCTTTCCATTTTGATGCGTACTGTAAGTTTTCAGCTATTGTTTGGGCACTTGGGGTTTCTGAACAGTTTTAAAACTTTAATGGGGTTTTCAATGATTAATTTAGGATGTAATTAAGGTATTGTATTGCATAAAATACCGTCTTTGTATTAATGGAATTAACAGTGCGCTATTTATCAACTTGTGCGCAGTTAACTGCTGGAAGGAAGTTAAATTGTCTAATTCTAGTTTGACAATTTAGGGTGCTATAATATGATTCTAAATTAAATTTTAGATGTATGAGGGAGTCTTTTAATTAAAAAATTAGACTTGTAGCATAGTTTATAGCTCGGTGCTAAAACAATAAAATAGTATACAAAGATGCAACCTAGCATGCTATTGATGGATAAAAGGAACTGAATTGCTAGAATTGATTTTAGCAATTTCTTGGAAAATATTATGATTTGAAAACTTATTTATATGCATGATAGAGTTGTTGATTTTTTAAAACTAATGTATTCATGCTCTGGATGTTAGTCGTTGAACTGTTAAACAATACATGGTTTAACTCTTGGATTTAAATTGTTGAACCTTTAAACATCTTTCTACAATGATTTGGATATTGGTTTGGATTGTCAATTACTAGCTTAATATTTATGTGTCGTAATTTACATGGATATGGAGGATTGTATGTACCGGTATGGGACGGTGACATACTAGGGATGGTTTAGCTCAAAACGCTTAAACCTAACCTATCGGATTAAAGGAATGGATTGGAAAATATTGAATCCTAACTGTGACTAAGTCAGATCAACTGTGATTAAGTTGAATGGCTTCCTGGATTAATGGATGGTGGTTAAGTCATATCAATTAAATAAGTTGAGTGACTAACTAGTATGTTTTGTCTATCTCCTCAATAAATAATTGAATGACATACTATGATTTTGGATGGATTTTAGATATATGATTATGGTACCACGATATGAGCTTGAGTCTCAGAGTCATTGGTTAGGGTACGTCTATGCAGTGGATGCATAGCTGGATATAGTAGGCAGGTGTACCCTGTTAGGTCTAGGTACTCATGCCCACCCTTGGGTGCGTTTTCGCATGTTGCCTCTTATTCAGGTTGAGACCCCTACTGTAGTCCAATGAATGTCCCTTAGTGTGGATATATATATGTATGGACTTGATAGTTATTGTGAGGTATTTACGGTGTATCTGCGTATCGGGTCACTGTATGGATTGCAGTTAGTTTAGAACTTGCTCGTGGGTCTGACCCACTCTTCTATTATTCTTTTCAGGTACAGGATGGTTCTAGCCTTAGAGTTTGATCGTGCTGTTCGAGGACAGTTTCCATTCGTCAGATTACGTAGGACTTCTCACGTTATTTCAGTTTTATTTACTTTCAGTTTTTAGTTCTATTTACTTTCAGTTTTCAGTTCAGTTGGGATTTATTTAGGGGTCCACTAGATGGATTCCCGAGTTGTAATCATGGAGGTATTGGATGTTGGATTTTATTAAGTTTTATCGGTTGAGGATTCTATATTAGTATTCATTTTAGATTTTAATATTTATTCTTATTTCATTTTGTCATCTGTGTTCGTTATAAAATACTTTAATTGTTTGATATTTCCCTCAGGTTTGGGCCTGGGCCTGATCAACCCGCATCTCGGATCCGAGGGGTATCACAGCATATAACGACTCAGACCCATTTCAAAGCAGGAATGCCAAGCCTCTATGTTTGTTGAAAACAATCCAATCCACCTGTGATATAGTCTTAATTAAAGTTGGCACGATATTCTTGTATAGAACTTTGATTGATAAATATATAAACAATAGATTCTTGTGACACGTACCACTCCTCTTATAAACCTTACATCATAATTCCTGCACTGAAAGCTATGTTATATGTACGTACACCTATCTCTGATTACATATTCTGGCCCATCACTTCAAAGTACATGCTCTGCTACACCATAACCTTCCCATGTTAGCGTTGTCCACGGTGCATTTCCAAGTTGTTCCATTTCCCTTCAACATGATATTTAAATTTCGGTCCAAACCTTTATTGAAATATATATTCTGTTATGCATGGGTACTGAAAAATAAGAACTAACCACTCATGCTTGTCCTTCAAATGGTTGAAGCATAAAACATCAACTTTGCGAATGACATCATCAATCCAATATTGCGTTTCTTTATCCATTGGATCACTGCTCTGTAAACGCAAAAATTTGTGATTTTGAATATTAATTGTGGGTGGATATGTTTTAATACGAAACTTACTTAAATACATTTGTAAACAACGTTTCATACCTTCATGAATCGGCATATAGAAAATTAACTGCTACTGCATGGCCTCTGAAGAAGTCAAACTACTCGGTGATTCCTTATTAATAGGACATTTATTGAAATAGGTTTTTAAATAGCATTTCATATAATATTGTTTTTTTAATATGCACTGCTATATATATATATATATATGGTTTATTATTCTAATAAAGAAGTCAAAGTACTTCATAATAATGAAAAGTGCATATACAATATTAACTGCTATCTATTGTGGTAAGTGTAGGAATTAAAGAAGTGAAAGTAGTTCAAAAAGATTAAGACTTGAATAAATGTCGAATGACGCAGAGGTAATTAATCAATCGAAACGTACAAAAGTCGGCATATCCAAAATTCACTGCTGCTATATATACTAAAGAAGTAAGAGTAGTTGAAATGAATTAAGAGTTCATTATTTTCTGAATGACCCACACCTAATCATAAAGTTCCAAACCTACTAAACTCCGCATATCTATAATTCAATGCATATATATTGCTATATGTACGAAATAAGTGAAAGTATATCCTTGGAATTATTAGTTTAATAAACCCAACGTGACCAACGCAGTAAAAAAGTAGATGGTTTCTCAACTGCTATATATATTGTAAGTGGGTGGTATATATATTGTACCCTAAGGCCAATCCAACGAAACCGATACACTAAGTTTGTCCACATCAATGGCTAGACATCGATATTACGCTGTTTTTGTAGGTCGGAAAGTAGGGATATACACGAACCGGGCCAAAGCGATAGCATAGACGTGAGGGTTTCCTAATGGCAAGTATTATCCTTACCATAGCCATGCAGAGGCTGTTGAAGCAGTTCATCAATGGCACATGCACGAGCTTAGGTCCACGGCAAACTCTCAAGTCGAAGTAGTAGACGTCAATCAACCAGTTCAACCTCAACAACAACGTATCAGGTATAACGAATTGGTGGGTGCAAGGACTGTGATTGTGGCAAAGTGCAGACGACTCGGGGTGACCATTCCTAGAGCACGACATCTTAAAATGCAAGAGTCGAATGCTGCAGATATAGAATCTGTCATTGTCCAACTTAAACGTGAGATCCGTCAATTAAATGTAAGATGGCATAAGGCGAAGAAACTGACAAAGGCGATGAACACATGCGAGGATCCGGATGCAGAGGTTGAAAAAATAATGATTGACCCGGAGCTAAAATTGGATTCTGATTTGTCAGATTTTTCCGACTCTGGAGATGATGACTTTGAAATTCCACCGCCAAGGAGTCGTACGTCCAAAAGAAAGTGAAATGTTGTTGGGGTTGTTGGGAATTATGATATATTAAGTAGACTACTATATGTCTGTAGTTATTATTTCAGACGGATCTGTATATGTTGCAAATGTATATTGGTTACCTTCAAGGGATTTGGCCTGGGATTATGTTGGGATACTTACTACGAATTATATGTATTAAAGTACGTATTTATTGGGATGTAATGCACAATATATATTCTGAGGCAGATTTATATAGCTGCCTTCCTGGTCTCATATCATAAATATATAATCTTAATTATATATTAATTCATAATTTCAATCTAAATTTGAAATACATAATTTTGCAGATACTGATATTAATTGATATGAATTATAGAAGTTCGACAATGAACTTGTATTATTGCCTTTAATTTACCAAACACAAAAAAAATAAACGACTGATATATATTGTTTATGAATTATATATATTGCTTATCATAGTTCATAGTAATTAATAGTCCAAATAAAGACCCAGACCTAATCAATCAATCCACAAAAGATGACCTAATTAGTAGTCATCCTAATTCATACTTCAATAAATTGTCAAATGTCCTTCTCAACTGCTGAACCCTAATGGGCCAGGATTCGGAGTCACTGCGAATTGACACCCATTTTCGATCCATTTAAGTCGGCAGTAGTCGCCATTTCACTCCCCATTTATGGTAGTTTCGTCACAATTTAAGGCATTTACGGTGGTGTCATTTTTGTTTACTTTTTCCTCTTGGACGACAGAATATACTTATTTGCCTTCATTTTTCTGAACACTGCCCTCATGCATATATATATATTTTTACGTGAACTTTTAAATATATATGGCTTCATATTTCATTCAACATTACACATCATACACACATATTTCTTACACATAAAAGAAAATACCATAATATAAATAGATATACAAGGTCCAAACCCAACCCAGCAACACTAGTTGTGAACCTTTCAAAAACTGCATCACACCTAACCTCCGCACATACAAAAGGACACCCACCCCCTCCAAAACATTCCTTCACAACCACGCAGAAAGGGTCCTTCGAAATCCTTTGTCGTTCCTCAAGTTCCATCGTCACTTGTGGCGTCAGAAGAGTTGAGAACTTTGACGACCATGTCGTTGTCAGAGTCAGCATTCCACAGCTTTTCAAGCCTTCTCAGGCGCCGTTCCACCCTCATCACCAATCTCCAGAGGTGAGTGAGGTCAGTCCCATAATTGTCAATTCGCATGATCAGGTATTGCAGAATAGGTGGAGGATCTGGACCAGTGGGTGCTTGACGAACAGAGAAAGGACTGAAAGTAGGGTAATTGGGCCTGGGTCTGCTTGGTCTGTGGTTTGGGAGAGCACTATTGCTGGTTGGTGATGAGCATTGAAAAGTGCGAATTTAAACCCCTTAAGCTTAGGCATTCTAGTACTTTTATCTATCTTACTTTACTGTTTTAGATTGATTTTGAGTTATTTCCATTTTTAGGCACTTATCCCGAAAATAAGCTAACTCAACCAAATAAGAGCAGAAATGAAGCAATTCTGGGATGAATCAAAGAAAGGAGCCAAGTGGAAGCAAAAGGAAGAAAAAGGTGGAATTCAACATCTTTGATCGATCTCAGATCAAAGTTCGATCGATCCAACATGATCGATCTCAGCACTTCAAGATGGATCAAAGCCATGATGACATTTGTAGAGATCTCAAAAGTTCGATCGATTCAACATCATTCTTCAATGGATTGAACTACCTTGTCCTTATCCAAATGATTGATCTTATCCAGTTGCACTACCATACCAACCACTTTTGTCCTTTTCCCAAAAATATCTTCGAAATATCTCAGATTTATTTTTATCCAAAAAGGCACCGCCATTGAGGATCGATCCAACTTCAGTTCAATAGATCTCAGCCATGTTCGATCGATCCAAGTCCAAGGTTCGATTGATCAAACTTCCTCCAGTGCCAAAAAGTTAAATTTCCAGCCCATTGAAAGCTGTCCTTATCCAATCATTGGGAAATATTTTGTGTACGACCCCAGCTCATTTTATGTGTCACTTGACCTACCTATATATAGAATATGATACACTTTTTGAGAAAAAGATACTTAGCATACCAAGAATTAATCTAGAGGCTATTCTTAGGGAGGAAGAAAGGAGGATGAGGCTAGAGACACAAGCTTGGGAGCTCTTCATCAACCAAGGAGTAGATTTATTCAATGGAGTTTGCCCATGAGGGTTAGAGAAACATTACCATGAGTGGCTAGACATCCTCTTGGGGCTAGAGATAGCCCCAAGCATGCTTTCTACATCTTGATTTTGTGTATTATTGAGGGATTAGTGTTGTAATACATGTTTTGGTACTTTTATATGTATATAGTCTTGTTTATTCAATGATTTATGTGGTTTAATGCTTCCAATTGATCATTTCATTCTGTCCATATGTCTATGTATGCTAGAATAGATGTTCATGTGTTTGTCTCTATTTCTTGTGTTATTGATGCATGTCTATGTGTATTAATGCCATAAATCTAGAGATTGTCAAAATATAGTGCTTAATGGAATGCTCTTGTAATTTTCTTGATAGTTCATGCTTATTTCTTGATGGATTGTGCCTCTCCCTTAGCTTAATTAGTTTAATTTCATGTCATTAGTTTAATTGTAGTGTAGTGGTAGCATAGTTGTTAGATGGGAGGACAATCCATGCTTGTTGTTTGATGTTCCATACTTTTGAATGCAAGTAGCATATGTTTTTAACCTTGTGGTGTATTTGACTTGTGAGCTTAATGAAAGGATTAATGACTTGCTCGATATATTGTGCTTCTCACATGCTATTTAGACAATATATACTTAATTGTTAGATATATTATGCTTTTCACATCTTTCTTAGACAATATATACTTAATTGGTCACCCTTGCTAGTTGAATCAACCAAACACACACACACATCAATATTGCAACACACATTTCCCTCATTAGTCACTTGTTAAGGGTGTAGAAAAGTATTGTTTGGTGGTGACCTCTAAACCCCAAGATCTCTCTCTCTTACTTACTCTTTATTGCATTCAATTATTTAGTTTAATTTGCTCTATAGTTTAATCAACAAACCAACTATTTATTTGATCACTCGACCTACTAACCCTAATAGTGATTCCACAACCAAATTTGACTCCAATCCCTTGGGACGATCCCTACTCACCCTAACTATATTTTTAGTGAAGGTAGTAGTAGCTTTTATAAATGTAAAACTTGGCCCTCGCCTTAATGCACACTTTATCAAGCTTATGGTGTAACGCGACGAACACGCCATCAATTTTTGGTGCCGTTGCTGGGGATTAGGCAACGTCGTATTGGTGGAATTCATTAGGAATTAGTACTCTTTTGATCGCATCTTTACTTTGTTTTTATTTTTCTTTTTGATTACTCATTGTGTTTGTTCATCTTTGACAAAGAGCATTGAGCTAGGAAGCAAGCAAAGGAGCCACCAAGCAAAGCAAAGCTAAATAAAGAAGGAAAAATGCTAAAAATTTAAAAAAAATTTGCTAAGCTAAGCTAAATTTGGAGTTGAAGTGCTAAATGACCTTTGTGAGATTTTTTTTACTCAATCCCTTAGTTAAATCGTCGGCCCGCGTGGAGGCTTGTTTTTAAATTCTTAGATAAATCGTGAGCCCGCGTGGAGGCATTCTTAATTGTTCTTTGCATCATTGTTGTTAAAGCATAGGAGTATGGGTTAAGTGTTTGTGGAGGAAGTTTCATTGAATTGTTGTGAAGTCGAAGTGCTTGTTCATTCATTGTGTTTATGTGTTTTACATTGTACATGTATGGTCGTAGATCACTAAGACCAACTTTTGTCCCTCTTAATTTGCATCTTGAATCAGTAGTTAGAAATCCTAGAGGAAGAGGAAGTTCTAGTTCTACCGAATCCATTACATCAATGGAAGGCCATAATGAAGAGCATGTAGAGGACCTTGGTCACATAGACCAACAAGGTATCCTCCATCCAAATATGCATCATGAGAACATTCAAGTACCATTAGACATGCCTAGGCCATTCATTCACCAACTACGACAACAACAAGGCCAAGTTCCATTTGGAATGCCAAGGCCATTGTATATTCCACAACCTCCCATCATTCAAGGAAATCAAAATCAAGGTGCCCATGTTGCACCTCAAATTGCTAATCCTCCACTTGCTTTAAGAGATCACTATGTGCCTAATGAATATAATTCACCCACATGAATTCAATTACCACCATTTAGAGCACATCACTATGAAATTAAGCCACAAACCATTCAAATGCTTCCTAACTATCATGGACTTCTAAGTGAAGAACCTTACAAGCATTTGGATGAGTTTTTAGAAGTATGTTCCACCATAAAATATACGGACATGCCAGAAGAGGTCTCAAGACTCAAACTTTTTCCATTCACCTTAAAGGACAAAGCAAAGTATTGGTTTAACAATCTTAGGCCTTTTTCAATAACTTCTTGGGCAGAAATGCAACAAGAGTTCTTGAAGAAGTACTATCCAGTTTCTAAGACCAATGCCATGAGAACTTCCACTAGAGAATTCACACATGGGGATGGAGAAACATTTCATGAGGCATGGGAATGCTTTAATGAATTGCTTAGGAAGTGTCCACATCATGACATGCCCAAATGGCAATTAGTTCAATATTTCTTTGAGAGCTTATCGGACAATTACAAAGGCATGGTTGATGCTTCCATGGGTGGCTCTTACATTGATAGGCATGAGGATGACGTGTGGCGTCTTTATGAGAGAATGAGTGAAAATTCTTTGCATAGAACATTATCATCCAAGAATGGTCGAAATTCACAAGGTAGGAAGAGTGTTGGCTTACATCAAGTCAGCCACTCAAATGAAATAGCCGCCGAAATGAAGTCTTTATCTTAAAGGTTTGATCAATTTTTGATTAACCAAAACTTGGCGAACCAAGTATCTTCCTTCCCTAACCATTCTTATCGTGCATCAAATGAAACTTGTATGACTTGTTCTAGTGTTCTTCATTCTACTTCTCATTGTCCTCACGGACAAGTGCAAAATGAACCTAATGAACAAGTCAATGCTGCTTTTGTTAACCAAGGGAACAATCCTTACGGTGCTCATTATAATCTAAGTTGGAGAAATCATCCGAACTTCTCTTGGAAAAACCAAGGAGAGGGCTCAAACCCTTCCCAAGGCGGTTTTCAAGGGAAGTACATTCCACCTCCACTTCAAAACCAAGGATCCCAAGGTTATAGATCTTATCAATCACAAGGGAATCAATTTGCTAACTCTCATTTTCCCAACCAATCTTATTCCCAAGGAAATGCTAGAAGTCCCGCATTTGAAGAAAAAGTTTTGAATGCTTTGGGCACTCTTGAGGCAAACACACAATTGATTCATTCCCACCCTCAATCTATTATGAAGCTTGAAACCCAAGTAGGGCAAATAGCAAGCACTCTTAATGCAAGAAAGGAGGGAAAGATGCCTATGAATGTGACGACCCTGGATTTTTCAACCCAGTGTGTCATGTGATTACTCGAAACGGATCCAAAATGCGAAAGCAAAAGAAGGAAGGTGACCTCTAGAGATGTACGTCATCCCTAAGGCACTAAAATAACTCCATATGAAGCTATATAACTCAAATGAGCCAAGCAATGAAGCAAGAATGCCAAATCTGAAGAGAAATGAACCAAGGGGGTAAAATGGTTATTTCACACCAAAATGGGTGCCACCGTGCACACCAATGGAAAGACAATGAAAAATTAACAAGAATAGACTTAATAATCGCATGATTCGGAGTCCGGATGACAAAAATATCAAGTTCTAAAGTCGAAGGAAGGGAAACCCTATCCCGGTTCGAACCAAAAATAGACACTACCTTACTAAAACTTGAATAGCTTGAGTTACAAGAAGAATCTGAAGCTCTAATTGGTACCATTGGAAATCTTATTTTGACGCGGTCAATTTAGACTCAAGAACAGACCAATTCGGAGTTAAAACAAAGAAGATATGATAGTTTGAAGTCGGAGGTGCAGTGCTAAACCAAGACACAAACACACACACACACATGAACAGTACCTCGAGTGCTCGTACAAGGGCTTCGAGTGCTCATAAATAGCCTTGAGAGTTTTGTTCAAAATTGGAGCGCTCGAACCCCCCTTGGAGTGCTCGTTCTGCTATAGGCTGCACCTGAAATGCCAACTTGAAATGCAATTTTGAGGTCTTTCTGGGCCTTTTTGAAAAAAACACAAAGAAGAAACCCCCTCAAAATCATGATTTCTAGCCAACCATGCCAAAAGAAAATTTTATTTTTCATGATAAAACCCCAAAATTCCCTTATGCTCAGTTTAGGCTCAAAACGGCAAAAATGTGAATTTGCACCAAACATACATCTGACCCCAAATGCCCTTTTAAGCTGAAATGAATATGCACGCAAACGTAATAAGTGATTTTGAGCGCGCGGGAATGGTTCGCGGCTCCCAAAAACGACTGATGCAAAATCCAACCCCCCAACGGCCAAAAAGGCAAAAATGAATTTGAAATGGAAATTTTGAAAACCAAAATTAACAATTGATTGGAAATTACGGTTTGGCCCTTGGCCATACTTCAAACACGAATAATAAGACCCTATGAAAGAATGAAAACAAATTTCCCACACCCAATGCAACCATGGCAAAACTATTACGTAACATTTCTTAATATTTTCGTAGTATTTCATGGAGTCAAAAAGTACAATGGATACAAAATACAAGTCATTGGCCTCCGGCCTCATCTCATACATGTCAAATACATTGAAACGAGTGTACTCGTGTACATATTACATGTTTAAATTCATATATATATATTTTGACATATAAGGCTACAAATGGCTTTTTAAGCCAACCATTACAACAAATGAAAATCTTCAAGTCCACTAATCATCCGAGCATAACAAGACTCGCATCCTTGATTCTTGTACCTGAAATATGCCACAGTAACTTTGGGGTGAGCAACATAAAGCTACTCGTAGGAAATGAGCATGCATCGACCTAGCATTTTACAATTATATCACCTTAAGGTGAAACATGTCAAAGGGGCTCATGCTACCTAACGTCTATGTCAAGATGAGACTCAGGATCATCCTAAGCTACTCATGCAATTGAAATGAATAATGGCATACAAGTATACATGCTCAAGTATACTAAGCAAAGTTAAAACATATTATACAACATATAAGCATACATCTCCCAGTATACTAAACAATGTTAAAACATGTTATACTACATATAAGCATACAATTACAAGTACACTAGGTCATGCTAAACAAGGTAAGCAATATCAAGCATACATCTCCAAGTATACTAAACCCTATTAAGACAACTCATGCAATGTCTAAACATACCTACACAAGTATACAATTAATATGGAAAGCTCATAAATCAAGTATATAAATACAAGCATACTAAACAAGATGAGTTGTACATAAAACCAGTATACATAGCACAAGTATACTAAATGAAACCTACACACACGGAATAAGTATACTAGCTCAAGTACACTAAAAGAGGCTCGAATACACAAACAAGTACACTAGTCCAAGTATACTAAATAAGGTCAAAATACACGAAACAAGTATACAGTTCCAAGTATATTACATGAGATCAAAATACATGAAGCAAGTATACAGTCTCAAGTATACTAAAAGAGATCCAGATACACAAGGCAAGCACCAATCCACAAGCTACAAGTAATCCATGATTAACAACTTGGAATGGAATGCGAAATCAAGAGTGGAAAGACTAGAACATGCGGTCAGTAGACTGCAAGTGTTTTCGGGTAATTACGACCCATAAGGCACTACCTAGTGCGCACATGTATAAGTTATTCTGGGTAATTACGACCTGCAAGGTACTACCTAGTGCACACTTATGACTTAGAAGACTCTTGTCTCCGTACTAGAGCCAAACCCTAACCATCACATGAAATATGTCCTTACAAGCTTTCCAAAATCAATAAGTTCAAAACTTATACCAAAATCAATAAGTTAGGCCAAATTTATATCAAATCCAATAATGCATAAAACCCATCTTCCATGCACAAGTAAGGTTGAATCCACACAAACCATGTCCTATAATTCAAGTCTAAATAGTATATGACAAGTCATGTCCTCAATATGCAATTTATACACAAAGTTAGAATATTTTACAACAATTGAGCCATATAACCATCCTAAGCCACAAGTACTAAATAAGCTTCAATTTAGTAACAAGCTTCCAAGATAAACAATTGTAATATTCTAGATAAGCTATATACCTACACAAGATACTTTTAAACAAGCTTTGCAAATCAATGATATTCTAGATTATGTTAAGTCCAATTACCATTTTAAGAGGTCACAAGTACTAATTATACATCAAGTTAGTAACATACTCATAAGGTACTTAGAATACTACTTTTTAAGAGATTTTCAACCTAATCATGGAAAGTCTCTAGATTTTAAATCTATCCCAAATAACCTGAAATCAATATATGTTAAACAACATAGCATACTCATTGCATATATCAAATCAAAAGGGCAAAATGAGTAAGACATCATCATGTAGAATTTAATTAATCTTAAATTAATCAAATCTCTAATTTTCAAAAGTTGTTCAAATGTTTCCAAATAAATATATATCAAGGACTAAGTCATGGTCATACCATATATCAAGTCCAAAATGGGATACAAGCAAAATCCAATTTACTAAAATTTAAATCAAATTAAATTCATTAATTCTCTAGATTTGGAAATTCATCTAAATCATCCCAAATTAATATTTACCAAATATCAACTCATGGCCATGCCATTTACCAAGTCTAAAATGAGTTACATGCAAGATATGATAAATCACTGATTTACCAAATTTACAAAAGACATGCATACACAACTTATAAATGCATTAATAGCATGCATGAAACAAAAATATAACCCTATAACATCTCCTACCTCACTAGAGAAGAGTCTCTCTAGAATCCAAGGCAAATCAACACAAAATGGCAAATCCTTCTAGGGTAATGAAGAGGAGGATGAGGGGAACAAAAAGTGTTCCAAACTTCAAGGTCTAAGGTGAGTGGAAGGCCCTCAAAAATTAAGGTCAAGGCTTAAGGCTTCAAGCTCCATACATAGAGGCTAGGGTTTTTGGTGAGGAAGGAAATGAAATAATGAAATGAGTGTAAGTGGAGGAATTAGAAATCCTCCACTCACTATGTGATCTTACACCATTGTCAACACACACTAGTTTGGTCAATTGCTCAAAAACCCTTCTTTAAAACCATAATCCTAAAGTGGCCCAAAAGTAATTTGCAAGACTTAATCCTAAGCCTACACTTGTCAACCATCCAAGCCAACAAGTGCACCAATCTTAGGCCAACTAGTGGGTGAATCTCCACCCTCCGAATGTCACAAGATGATGCCTCCAAGTCCCTCCACCTCAATGCCAACAAGTGGCTCCATGAGAGTGTGACACTTGTCACACTTTCCAAAAATTACAAAAAGGTTCTTTTTAAAAATATCTTCCAAATTTAATTGCAAAATGGTCCCTAAGATAAAAAATAATTACTTTATAGTAATTACACAAAAACCCCAAAAGTTTAGAATATTACGAAAAGGTTATGCATCCATACCCTTTACAAGAAAAGTAAGCACTTAGCATGTTTTTTTGCAAAAGTGAAAATACACATACTATAGAATTTAAATATCGTGGATGCATGCAAAACCGGAATCAAATCCGAACACAAAAAGTGAGGTTATGCCAACAAAGTGACCACCGAGAAAAGACGAAAAGTGAATAGTGTCACAAAAGTGAAAATGTGAAAAAGACTCAGTTCTCAATGGAAGTCATCAATCCAAGGAAAAGAGTCTCGGAAACCATCCCCGAGCACTCAAGATGACATTAAGTGGTGAGAAACCGAACTCAGAAAGGAAAAGATCAACGGAAAAAATATATCCGTGAAAATCTGAGAAAAGGAAAGGAATGAAAATGACTAGGTCATTACAACCTTCCTGCCTTAAAGGGATTTCGTCCCCGAAATCCAGCCTCAACCAACAAAAGGCGAAACCAGGAAAACTACAGAGTACATCTCTGAGTATCCCACACAACATGCTACACCAGCGACCTCAAAGCTGAAAAGAACCCCGCAACCCAGTGTCATTTGCACCCACATGCTCATGACAGAACAACCTCTCAAAAGGAAAGTGATCATGCGGCTACACAACAAGTCAGAAAACACAGAAACTAAGGTCAGACGAGGGAACGGAAGACAACAATCGAAATCATCCCTCCTGAAGAACCACCATAAGGAACCAAAAACAACCACCAAAAGAACTCCAAGATATCTACGTATCAAGTCAGGGTATAGAACAAAGACGACATGGCAGTACAAATAGCGACCAGAACCCGCCCACGACGTACTCAAATATGTGGTAGCAATGATAGTACTTAGTGCCCGCCCACACTTACTCGTCAGTAAGGTAGCATCGACGGCAACTAGCACTCGCCCACAGCACACAGGTTTGTACGGTAGCATGGCGGTATAAGGCGCTAGTTCATAACCTTCCTCCACTAGGTCTACTCATGAAACCTCTCGATACTAATGACATCAATGCCAAAAATGATCAATACCAAAAACACCATGGAGGCCAGACATTTTGTGAGAGTTGAGATATGGTCCAAAGACGTCCGGCCGGACCATCCTAGCCAATCCCAAACTCTAACAACAATGCCATAGGTACCGCTACGCTTGAGGCCTTAAATCCTCAATACAATAAAGCTGACAACTCCGATGTTTGAAAATACTTCCATAACAACATCAATTAAGAGTCCCAATCCTAAAAAACAAGTCAAAACATCCAGAAACTAAAAATGAATCTCATTACAAGACATTTAATCAAAAGTCCTACATATCTCCCTGAAACAGATCAACTACAAGACTACACCGAAGTCAAACATCGGATTCACATCCCTATCACAAATAACTAGATCCTCGAAACACAAGTCCACCAAGTGGCACACCTATCAAAATCCTGACAACAATCAAAATCACAAAATGAGCCTTTCAAAACTGTACTTGGCAACACCAAGTTAAATCAAAATTTCTCAATTTTCCATCGATCCATAAACAACCACTGGAACTACGATTCCTTAAAACTATGCTTAGTCACAACTAGGATGAGATGACTCCACAAACAAGCCATATCCAACAGCGATCCTTCAAAACTCCTCCTAAGAGTCAACCACATCAAGATTTCCAAAACTGGAACAAGTCTCCAAAAGACATACTCAAAAGAGCATCAAGCTCACCTCACGAATCAAACAAATCCTCAATGATATAGACACAAGTCCCTGAAAAATGATCTCACACCAATCAACTCACTCTGAGCACCAAAACTCCGTCAACAACCACGATAAAAACTCCCCAAAGGAAGACACGAAAGAAAGGAAACCACCAGTCCGAAGAAGAACAACACCATGAATCTGTCTCTGAAATGAAAGACAACAAGGTCAAAGACTTCACCCCCTACATGGAAGTAAGTCGACCAAAATCAACCAAATCCTCACCAAGGACTCAAAACAACAATGGTGATCCTCACGGACCAACCAACCCTAAAACTGTGCACAATGCAACGAAAAGAAGAGACTCACTCCTTGTGAAATTCCTTATGCGAACCAAGAAAGAAAATGAACCCTATTCTCCCACAAATGTCAACACGACAGATACGAAAAGGGAGCAAAAAGGGAAAAGTCATGCATATAACAAGAAATGCAACTACCAAAAAGGTAAATCTACTCATATTGATGAAATCAAGGGTACATGCAGCACGTCTCCACGTAAGCACAAAAGCATGTCATTAAAACATAGTACAACATGGCATCTCTAAGTATATAAAAAAGGCATGCTAATGCCACACAACAAGAAGACAAATGTGGATACACTTCCACCTACTCATGCATCACAACATCATACATCATACTACTAACATGGTAGTAAACGAAGCTTCAGAAAATAAAAAATGTAATAATGAACCCTACGGACATCGTGTCCTAGAGTGTCTAGATAAAAGGAAAGATCAATCCTAGCCATAATTGTCTCCAAAAACTAATGTGACAACAAGCTGTCTCAAAACAATCGTGAGCCCTTACCACAATGGTAAGACTTTAACAATCCATCTCCGAATCTAAGGGTGACACTACAAGTGACACTAACAATGCAATGCTCTCACTAACCCAAAACATCAACCAATCGACTTGATCCCAAAAGCGTCATCACGCAAGGAGAACTCAAATGAAATGGCTACTCTAGCCATACAATAGAACAATCAAATCAATCTCCAAAATCGTCTCCAAAACGACCATCAATCACCGTCTCAACACCAGATGCATAAAACAAAACTCACATCATCGCCAACCTAAAAGGAAAATGCCTATCAGAACAAAAACCAACGCTGATTCCATCCGAATTACGCTCGTAACTAGCCAGCACGGTAGCATGTCAGTGCCATGCACCCGCCCACAAACGTACCCGCCCACAAAAATTGCAATCTCAGAAGAACCACACCGAACAACCAAGGATCCTAAGAGGTCCATAACCTCACCATGGCCTAAAACCAACAAATCCACAAATAATCCAAAAGCTCTAATTAAGGCTATGCTTAATGACTCAACTCATAAGAGCCCAAACAAAAGGTGACCAACCACCTACCTCAAAACCAATGCTAGGTCAAAAACAACTTACACTACCACAAAACTGTGACTACAATCACCATTAACCTCAACTCGTGCCTTAATGACCAATCCCGTGTCATGCTGAATATGCAACACTGTTATGCATGTATAATTCTAATCTAGCACACATCACATGCCATGCTTTTTACATTAGAATAAAAACAGATAGCATACCACTTATAGCACATAAGCATATAAACACATAGAACATGGCAATATAAGTATGATATGCACCCAAAACCTGTCATCCAAGGTATTCAAACCTATGAGCTCTAATACCACATGTGACAAACCTAGATTTTTCAACCCAGTGTGTCCTGTGATTACCCGAAACGGATCCAAAATGAGGAAGCAAAAGAAAGAAGGTGACCTCTAAAGATGTACGTCATCCCTAAGGCACCAAAATAACTCTACATGAAGCTATGGAACTCAAATGAGCCAAGCAATGAAGCAAGAATGCCAAATCAGAAGATAAATGAACGAAGGGGGTAAAATGGTCATTTCACACCAAAATGGGTGCCACTGTGCACACCATTGGAAAGACAACAAAAAATTAACAAGAATAGACTCAAGAATCCCTTGATTTGGAGTCCGGACGACAAAAATATCAAATTCTGAAGTCGAAGGAAGGGAAACCCTATCCCGGTTCGAACTAAAAACAGACACTACCTTACTAAAACTTGAATATCTTGAGTTACAAGAAGAATCTGAAGCTCTAATTGGTACCATTGGAAATCTTATTTTGACGCGGTCAATTTAGACTCAAGAACGGACCAATTCGGAGTTAAAACAAAGTCGATATGATAGTTTGAAGTCGGAGGTGCAGTGCTGAACCAAGACACAAACACACACAAACACATGAACAGTAGCTAAAGTGCTCGTGCAAAGGCTTCAAGCACTCATAAATAGCCCTAAGAGTTCTGTCCAAAATTGGAGCGCTCAAACCCCCCTTGGAGCGCTCGTTCTGCTATAGGTTGTACTTGAAATGCCAACTTGAAATGCAATTTTGAGGACTTTCTGGGCCTTTTTGAAAAAAACACAAAGAAGAAACCCCCTCAAAATCATGATTTCTAGCCAACCATGCTAAAATAAAATTTTATTTCTCATGATAAAACCCCAAAATTCCCTTATGCTCAGTTTAGGCTCAGAACGGCAAAAATGTGAATTTGCACTAAACATACATCTGACCCCAAATGCCCTTCTAGGCTGAAATGAATATGCATGCAAACGTAATAAGTGATTTTAAGTGCGCAGGAATGGTCCGCAGCTCCTGAAAAAGACCGATGCAAAATCTGACCCCCTGACGACCAAAAAGGCGAAAATGAATTTGAAATGGAAATTTTGAAAACCAAAATTAACAATTGATTAGAAATTACCATTTGGCCCTTGGCCATACTTCAAACATGAATAATGAGACCCTATGAAAGAATGAAAACAAATTTCCCACACCCGATGCAACCATGGAAAAACTATTACGTAACATTTCTCAATATTTTCGTAGTATTTCATGGAGTCAAAAAGTACAAAGGATACAAAATACAAGTCATTGGCCTCCGGCCTCATCTCATACATGTCAAATACATTGAAAAGAGTGTACTCGTGTACACATTACATGTTTAAATTCAATTATACATATTTTGACATATAAGGCTACAAATGGCTTTTCAAGCCAACCATTACAAGAAATGGAAATCTTTAAGTCCACTAAGCATCCAAGCATGACGAGAATCGCAACCTTGATTCTTGTACCTGAAATATGCGCCAGTAACTTTGGGGTGAGCAACATAAAGCTACTCGTAGGAAATGAGCATGCATCGACCTAGCATTTTACAATTATATCACCTTAAGGTGAAACATGTCAAAGGGGCTCATGCCACCTAACGTCTATGTCAAGATGAGACTTAGGGATCATCCTAAGCTACTCATACAATTGAAATGAACAATGGCATACAAGTATACTAATTAAAGTTAAAACATGTTATATAACATATAAGCATACATCTCCCAGTATACTAAACAATGTTAAAACATGTTATACTACATATAAGCATACAATTACAAGTACACTAGGTCATGCTAAACAAGGTAAGCAATATCAAGCATACATCTCCAAGTATACTAAACCCTATTAAGACAACTCACGCAATGTCTAAACATACCTACATAAGTATACAATTAATATGGAAAGCTCATGAATCAAGTATACAAACACAAGCATACTAAACAAGATGAGTTGTACATAAGACCAGTATACATAGCACAAGTATACTAAATGAAACCTACGCACACGGAATAAGTATACTAGCTCAAGTACACTAAAAGAGGCTCGAATACACAAACAAGTACACTAGTCCAAGTATACTAAATAAGGTCAAAATACACGAAACAAGTATACATTTCCAAGTATATTACATGAGATCAAAATACATGAAGCAATTATATAGTCTCAAGTATACTAAAAGAGATCCAAATACACAAGGCAAGCACCAATCCACAAGTTACAAGTCATCCATGATTAACAACTTGGAATGGAATGCGAAATCAAGAGTGGAAAGACTAGGACATGCGGTCACTAGACCAAGCAAGTGTTTTCGGGTAATTACAACCCATAAGGCACTACCTAGTGCGCACATGTATAAGTTATTCTGGGTAATTACGACCCGCAAGGTACTACCTAGTGGGCACTTATGACTTAGAAGACTCTTATCTCCATACCAGAGCCAAACCCTAGCCATCACATGAAATATGTCCTTATAAGCTTTCCAAAATCAATAAGTTCAAAACTTATACCAAAATCAATAAGTTAGGCCAAACTTATTCAAATCCAATAATGTATAAAACCCATCTTCCATGCACAAGTAAGGCTGAATCCACACAAACCATGTTCTAGAATTCAAGTCTAAATAGCATATGACAAGTCATGTCCTCAATTTGCAATTTATACACAAAGCAAGAATATTTTACAATAATTGAGCAACATTACCATCCTAAGCCATAATTACTAAATAAGCTTCAATTTAGTTACTAGCTTCCAAGATAACAAATTGTAATATTCTAGATATGTTATATACCTACACAAGATACATTTAAACATGCTTTGCAAATCAATGATATTCTAGATCATGTTAAGTCTAATTACCATTTTAAGAGGCCATAAGTACTAATTATACATCAAGTTAGTAACATACTCATAAGGTAATTAGAATACTGCATTTTAAGAGATTTTCAACATAATCATGGAAAGTCTCTAGATTTCAAATATATCCCAAATAATCTCAAATCAATATATGTTAAACAACATAACATACTCATTGCATATATCAAATCAAAAGGACAAAATGAGTAAGACATCATCATGTAGAATTTAATTAATCTTAAATTAATCAAATCTCTAATTTTCAAAAGTTGTTCAAATGTTTCCAAATAAATATATACCAAGGCATAAGTCATGGTTATACTATATATCGATACAAGCAAAACCCAATTTACTAGAATTTAAATCAAATTAAATTCATTAATTCTCTAGATTTGGAAATTCATCTAAATCATCCCAAATTAATATATATCAAAGATCAACTCATGGCCATGCCATTTACCAAGTCTAAAATGAGTTATATGCAAGATATGATAAATCACTAATTTATCAAATTAACAAAAGACATACATACAACTTATAAAAGCATCAATAGCATGCAAGAAACAAAAATATAACCCTATAATGTTCCCTACCTCACTTGAGAAGAGTCTTTCTAGAATCCAAGGCAAATCAATACAAAATGGCAAACCCTTCTAGGGTTATGAAGAGGAGGATGAGGGGAACAAAAAGTGTTCCAAGCTTCCAGGTCTAAGGTGAGTGGAAGGCCCTCAAAAATTAAGGTCAAGGCTTAAGGCTTCAAGCTCCATCCATGGAGGCTGGGGTTTTTGGTGAGGAAAAAAATGAAATAATGAAATGAGTGTGAGTGGAGGAATTAGAAATCCTCCACTCACTATGTGATCTTACACCATGGTCAACACACACTAGTTTGGTCAATTGCTCAAAAACCCTTCTTTAAAACCATAATCCTAAAGTGGCCCAAAAGTAATTTGCAAGACTTAAACCCAAGCCTACACTTGTCAACCATCCAAGCCAATAAGTGCACCAATCTTAGGCCAACAAGTGGGTGAATCTCCACGCTCCGAATGTCACAAGATGGTGCCTCCAAGTCCCTCCACCTCAATGCCAACAAGTGGCTCCTTGAGAGTGTGACACTTATCACACTTTTCAAAAATTACAAAAAGGTCCTTTTTGAAAATATCTTCCAAATTTAATTGTAAAATGGTCCATAAGACAAAAAATAATTACTTTACAGTAATTACACAAAACCCCCAAAAGTTTAGAATATTATAAAAAGGTTATGCATCCATACCCTTTACAAGAAAAGTAAGCACGTAGCATGTTTTTCTGCAAAAGTGAAAATACACATAGTATGGAATTTAAATATCATGGATACATGCAAAACCGAAATCAAATCCAAACATGAAAAGTGAGGTTATGCCAACAAAGTGACCACCGAGAAAAGTCGAAAAGTGAATAGTGTCACAAAAGTGAAAATGTGAAAATGACTCGGTCCTCAAAGGAAGTCGTCAATCCAGGGAAAAGAGTCTCGAAAACCATCCCCGAACACTCAAGATGACATTAAGTTGTGAGAAACCGAACTCAGAAAGGAAAAAATCAACGGAAAAAAAAAATCCGTGAAAATCTGAGAAAAGGAAAGGAATGAAAATGACCGGGTCATTACAATGAATGCCCCACCTAAGCAACAATGCGTTGTGGAAACCCATTCCTCATTGGAAGGCCACACCATTGAGCATGTCAATGCGGTGACTACCTTACGGAGTGGTAGGATTGTAAACAATCAAGTTGAAATGTCCAATGAAGAGAGTGAATCAGTGCAACCTCAAGTTGTCACCCATCCCGTTTCACGTCCTATTCCTCCTTCATTGCATATACATGATCTTGTGAATGAGAAAACTTCAAAATGTGATTTGAAGAATGATTTTGAAAATGATTTGAAGAAAGATTTGCCGAAAAATGAATTTGAAAAGGTTTTGTTGAAAAATGATTTGAAACAAAATGATTTGAAAAATTCTTCTATTGAAGAGTTTTCAAAAGAAAATGCTGAAAAAGTGTTTAAGCCAAAAGTTTCATTTCCGGATGCATTAAAATGATGCATTTCAAAATACAAGCAAAAGGCAAAAACCAATGAAATCATGGAAATGTTTAGGCAAGTGAAAGTCAATCTTCCACTTTTGGATGCAATCAAGAAAATTCCGGCTTATGCCAAATTCTTGAAAGACTTGTGCACCCAAAAGTGGAAGAAGAAGAGCCAAACACCAAGAAAAGTGGTTTTAACCGAGCAAGTGAGCTCAATTTTGCAACATAACACTTTTACCAAAGTTTAAGGACCCCGGTTTACCTACTACTTCATGCATCATTGGTGATCATATCATTAATCGGGCGCTTCTTGACTTAGGAGCAAGTGTTAACCTTCTTTCATACTCGGTTTATGTCAAATTGAGCCTAGGTGAATTGAAACCGACTTCGGTAGTTTTACAACTTGCCGACCGATCCATTAAGAAGCCTAGGGTATAATCAAGGATGTATTGATTAAAATTGATAAATTTTTCTTCCCCGTTGATTTTGTTGTCATTGACACGGAACCAGTCCCCAATCCTAAAAGCCAAATTCCAGTTTTCCTTGGCCTTCCTTTCTTGGCAACCGCTAATGCCAACATTAATTGTAGGACGGGGATAATGAAGATCTCATTTGGCCACATGAAGGTGAAGTTGAATATCTTCAACCCCACACCCAATTCATTTGACAAATATAAAGAAGAGGTTAATGTTATAGATAAATGTCATAATCTTCAATATCAAAGAAGTGAGCTTTTGTGTAAGACCAAAACTTCAAAGGGATCATCTTCAACCTTGTATTCTCAAAGTGTTGTTTCAAATTCTTGCTTTAAAAGGGCATGGAAGCCCAAAGATTGTGATTGCATTGACAAGGGATTAAAAGTTTTTTTTGAGCTAAATTCAACAAGTTCTTTAAAGAACTATTTGTTGGGTGGAGTTCAAAGCATCTATCACCCCAACAAGGAGGGGATGCACTACAAGATCTTTGATCCGGGCTAAAAGAGCCCAATGTCTTGCTAGATACGTTAAAGACTAGCACGACATTTCGCAGGGTATCAAAACCCTATTCCTCCCTCATTTCTATCTTTAATTTCATTTCTTGCGAAGTCTAGATACTTGTTTTTGGTTCATATGCATTGCTAGGAACTATAATTAGGATTACATTAGCATTTATGTTGTGATTGAGCATTTTGCACAAGTTTGATCGATCTCAAATGAGAGTTCGATATGTCGAATTTCTATCTGCATCCAATACTTAGAATTTTTTTTGACCTGCATCCACCTGTATCCAAATCACCTCTCTGTTCCATCGTTCGAACTTATTCTCAGATCTATCAGAAGACCTTAGATCGATCCAACTTCAAAGTTCAATCAATCTGCAAGTTTGAACACTTAGCCAAATTTTTGAACCAAAAACCTGCATATTTTTGCTTTCTGTCTGATCGATCGAACATTTTGTTCAGATCGATCTCAGTTCTTCATTTCACCATCTTTGACTTTGATTGACTTTTTATTTTTAAAAATTCAAAAATATTTTTATTTTATTTTATTTTAAAAATTCAAAAAATTCAAAAATATTTTCTATTTTTCAATTTTAATTTTTTATTTTTCAAAAATTTCAAAAATTCAAAAAATACTTTGAGGAGAGATCATTACAGTTCGATCGATCTGAAATCTCAGTTCGATCGATCGAACTAGATGGGAAAAGTTTTTAAAAAAATGGAACCTGAGGGTCTCAAGATCGATTCATTAGATCGATCCAACCTTCCAAACCATCAGTCCCTCATTCCCGTCGCCACTGTGCACCCATCTTCATCATCCTCTCCGGCGAACCTCCGGCATAATCCAGTGAATGTTGACTTCTCTCTTCTCTCGGATTCCATCACCCCTTCGCGTCTCATCTCCACTTCTCTCATATTTTAGGTGAGATCCGAGATCCACTTTGTGATTTAAGCTTCTATTTTATGTATTCGTACTTTACATGCTAGATCCATGATATATTGTTGATGAAATCCACCATTGATAAAGCTTGAGGCTCTATGTATATATGTATATATATGTTTACATGTTTTGTATATATTTGAGTTTTGATTTGTTTTGTGGGAGTATGGGCCTAGTCCAGTGACTAGGATTGAGGAGTTGTTGTGTTGATGGGCCCACGACACTGTTCGTGAAGGCCCCGTGCCATCCACGTCACAGATCTGTGACCTTTCAATTTTCATCTTCGCATAGTTCGATCGATCGAACTTCTATCTCAGATCAATCTTGAGAGATCAATCGAACTCAGTTTTTCAGTTTCTCAGATCGATCAAAGTTTTGAGATCGATGGAACTTCATAGATTTCATACACACATTCCATGCATCTTATCTTATGTCATGCTATCTTATATATGCCCAATGCCTATGATATTCCACATTGGATGCATTTTACACTTATATTGCTTAGCATGTTCACCTCCTATCACTTGTATAGATTCATGTCATATATGTTTTGTCTATCTAATTTGACATGCATGTTTCTATTTTGTGCTTTCAATTCTTTATTTTGGCACTGACTCCCCTTGCAAGTTTTTAAATTATTTTTCAGGCTATGCCTAAGCGCAAGACTGTAGCCCACGGTCACTATCACCGCCGGGGCAGGCACACTTTCGATGCCGAGGCCGGTCCTTCTCATACACCGAACCCTGCACAAGAGGAGCCATTAGAGCCTACTCCACCTCAGTCACCTTTTCATGAGGCTGAGGCTGATCATATTCCATTTACTTCTGAGGGTCAGCCTGCATTTACACCATTTCCATCTCAATCACAGGATGAGGCTGAGGATGAGGCTGAGCATTCACCATTACCATCTCCACCACACTAGCCACCTCAGCCAGCTCGAGAGCGTGACAGGCCCGAGCCTAGATATGCATAGATGACAGTGGACCATGAGTCAGTTTTTGACACAGATTTCTTCTCCAGATCAGTGCTGACCCGATTAGCTTATGATGATATCATCCAGAGGGGCCTTATAGCTATTCTTGCCCTAGTTACTGAGCCAGTCTACCCGCGGCTAGTACAGATGTTCTTCTAGAACCTCCGACCATCCCAGCGTACCACGGCAGAGCTGGTTACTACTATAGATGGCCATCAGATTACTATCACTGTGGACACGCTAGCCAGATCATGCCATTATCCACACTGATGCCCTCCGGAGCTACAGGAGCTTTATCCTAGGCTATACAGGCCTTCTTATGCCGACATGGTAGTTTTCTTGACAGGTCACCATACCGATGGCGAGACTTTCACCACCCGCACTTATCTTCCAGATGACCTATGGTTCTTTGATTCCGTTCTCTTTCGGAACATATATATGGCCGGGCACAAGATTCAGCGGCGAGGAGACTATCTGACAGCCCTCTACGCATTTTATACAAGCCACTGGGTATCTATCCCCGCGCTCATCTGGAGCATGATGAGGAAGCTCTTCGATGAGTATATCAGTAAGGAGAAGCATAGAAAGGCTAAGTCTTTCCCATTTAGCCACCTCATCACCCAGATACTGATTGATCAACGCTATCCTTTCCATCCTCGGGAGCACCCTGAGAGAGGTTCCTATCACTTCTTGAAGAATGAATGGGACAAGAGCTATAACGCCATTATTACCTGATTACAGGAGGCCGCAGCTCAAGCGGTAGAGGACTTAGATTTAGATGATTTAGAGGCTGAGGAGCCAGCAGCAGCAGCAGATCCGGTAGCGGACGACGCACCAGTTGATCTGGCTGTCGAGCGTATGGATATTGATTTAAAGTGACCTGCAGATGACGCAGAGTAGCACTCTCCAGCTGGGTTGCCAATACACGAGGAGGAGTAGACTCAGGATCTTTCTTCTGATTCATCCGTACCTGAGGCTACTAGTCAGACCCCAGGCTTTGGAGAGCGTCTTCAGGCTCTTGAAGATGTAGTGGTTGCTATCAGAGCTGATACTGTTACCATTCGAGCTGATGCTGTGGCCCACCGAGCAAATTTTGCTACATTCTGTACGAATGTCATGATTGCACTCCGAGACTTATCTCATGATATCCGCGAAGCTCGCCCTGCCTGTTCTGCCTCGTCCACCTGAGATTCCCAGTTCTTCTATCTTTTCATACTACACCTCTGTAATCTATACTTCATTTTTGTCACTGTATATTATTTGCTACCGGATATGTCGGCTTTGCTCTTTTGATGTACTCTATACTTTATTTTCTTTATATATATTTTTGCTATGGATGTCATCTATTATGTTCTCATATCTATCTGTTTGACTCCATCAGGTGCATCACAGTGACTTCAGTGAGAGAGTGCTACCTGATTTTCAGGACCACCCTTATACCTCTCTCACTGTTTTATTTCATTTACACTTGCATATCCACTGTGCACTGATTATCGCTTTTGTTATCTGATGTATTTATTCGAGTGCCAAATTTCAGGACCACAGTTAATCCCAATTTTGGGGGGGCCATGCCACCCACTTTAGATACTTCAGTCCCAGCCATTTTTTTATCTTACTTGCACCGGTATACTTTTTCCTTTTGTTCTCTTTGCACATTGAGAACACTGTGCTGTTTAAGTTTGAGGGTAATGGTGTACTTTACAGTGTTTGCTTTTAAATTCAAAATTTTGAGCATGACTTGTGTATTTGAGAGATTTTCTATGATTGGTCCATATTAGTGATGATTTTGATCTTGCGACGACCCTGAATTTTTCAACGTAGTGTGTCCTGTGATGACCCGAAGTGGATCCAAAATGTGAAAGCAAAATGAAACCAAGTCCTTAGAGATGTACATCATCCCTAAGATACAAGAATGGCCCTTTAAGGAATTTTAAGACTCGGCGGAAGCGAAATGAAGACAAGGGTATCAAAACCCTACTAAAAGAAGAACCAAGGGTAAAATGGTCATTTTACCCTAAGAGGAAGGAATTTGAATCCTAACAAGTCAAATGAGATTAAAAACATCCAAAAACATCCTTTGGTAACTTCACATGAAGTTTCAAGGACAAAGGAAATGAAATCCCATAAGAACCCTATCCGGTTCGAACCAAATTCAACACCCTCTCACTAAAATGAGAATATCATGAGCTAGGAAAAGAATCTGAAACTTAAATTCATACCATTGGAAAGCTTATTTCGACGCGGTCAGTTTAGACTCAAGAACAGACCAATTCGGAGTTAAAACAAAGAAGTCACATCAGTTTGAAGTTGGAAGTCCAAAACTGAAAACTCTGGAAGACTTGAACCGGTTTAACATTCTTGAACTGGTTCAACATTGGAAATATGCCCAAGCTAAACCAAAATGACACCTTGAACTGGTTCAACTATTCTTGAACAGGTTCAACTTGAACAGAACACCCAAAATGCAGCAAAAATATTGTTTTAACAGAAAAATGAGTTTGCGACACAGTTTTTGAGGTCAAGATGACATTTTCGGAAAAATGTTGTAAAGAAACTCCCCTTAAAATCACATTTTCTATGTGGTGGAGTTAATAACGGAATTTATTTCCCAAAGGAAATTCCCAAAATACCCTTAAGCTGAATTTTTCAACAAAAATGTGAAATGAGTCCATAGGAGGCTCAAAACACAAACGAAAGGTGTTTTCATGAAAACGATCATTCATGCAAACATAAATAGTGATTTTGAGCGCGCGAGAATAGTCCGCAGCTCCCAGAAATGGCCGAGTCAAAATCCGACCCCCCGACGGCCAAAAAGGCGAAAATGAACTTAAAATGGAAACTTTGAAAACCAAAATCAAAAAATGACTCCAAATGACCATTTGGCACTTGGCCACACTTTATAGATGATTAATAAGACCCTATGAAAGAATGAAAATGCAATTCCCACACCCGATGCACCCATAGTGAAACAATAACTTATGATTTTTTAATATTTTCACAAAATCTCATGAAGTCAAAAATTACATAGGATACAAAATACATAACATTGGCCTCTGGTTTCATCTTATACATGTTGAATACTTTGTAAGGAGTGCACTCATGTACACACTACATATATGGAATCAAATATACATATTTTGACAAATAAGGTTACAAATGGCATTCCAAGCCAACCTTTGCAAAGATAGAAACCTCCAAGTCCACAAACCAACCAAGCATAATGAGAGTCTCAACTTTAATTCCTGTACCTGAAAAATGTCCCCACAACGTGGGTGAGTAACATAACGCTACTCGTAGGAGATGAGCATGCATCGACCTAACTTTTTACAATTTTATCACCTTAAGGTGAAACGTGTTAAAGGGGCTCATGCCACCTAACGTCTATGTCAAAGTGTGACCTAGGGAGCACCCTAAGCTTCCTAAGATCATTTCTAGCACAAATCACATCATTCGTGCAATTCAAGT
This sequence comes from Cornus florida, assembly GCF_030987335.1. NCBI lineage: Eukaryota > Viridiplantae > Streptophyta > Magnoliopsida > Cornales > Cornaceae > Cornus > Cornus florida. The sequence continues at coordinate 52,909,485 of NW_026775579.1, read as the reverse complement.
AACATGGGAGCATGCTATACCAAGCAACAAGATGTAGATTCTTAAGGTCACTAACTTGAAATTTAAAATGCTAAAACAATTATAGTGGATCATGCCACCTAAACCCTATGTTCCAAATGAATCTATAGGATCATTCCAAAGTCACATTTGAACAACAAAGCATAAATCACAATATTTACGCAATTAACCAACATAGAAGCATGCTACACAAGTATTAAGATATAGATTCTCAAGTTACCATTTTAAAATCTAAAATGAATTAACAACTAAATATAACAATTTAGTACAATTAGAATTTCCAATACCACACATCAAGACATAGATTCTCTAAGTTACCAACTTGAAATCTAAAAGTGTGAAATCGACTAAATATAACAATTTAGTATGGATGTACTTAACAACATCAATCGCCAAAAGCCAAAACCATAAGTCACAATTAAACATGATTGTCAACTTGGAATTGAATGGGAAATCAAATAGTGGAAGAGTTGGACATCACGTCTCAGATTTCCGCCGAAAACTAAATGGTTATTTCAGGCATTAACCCGCTGGAAAGACCACCCTAGTACACATTATCTCAGTTAGGGAGAGCTCATACCTCCCGCACTAGAGCCAAACTCTATCCATATCACTTGTAACAATATCCCAAGATTCCAAAATAAACCAAATAAGTTCACAACTTATACGTAATTTATATGATGCACGAAATCACCTTCCATGCATAAGTAGGTTGAAACCACACAATCCATGCATTAGAGTTTTAATTCTAAAATGGCATATATAATGTTAATTATAAAGTGTGCAATTCATTACACATGGCATCAATATATTCCATAAAGAAAACATGTTCTCATGAATATAAATATAGCAACAAAATTGTCCAATGCTCAAAACACAACAAAGTAAATACATAACAAGTTCAAGTCCATGATTTGAATATAGAAACAACTTCTAAAATACCAATAGATCCATGGAGCCATTAGATAAAATTTAATTAAACAAGATAATCAAATTCTCTAGATTTCAAATCAAATTCGAATAACCTCAAAGTAATATATGTTAAACAATATAGCATGCTCATTACATATATTAAATCAAAAGTGTCAAATGAGCAAGATAGCATCATATAGAATTTAATTAATTTAAATTAATCAAATCTCTAGATTTCAAAAGTTATTCAAATGATCCCTAATTAATATATATCAAGCACCAAATCATGGTTATATCATATCTCAAGTCTAAAATGGAATATAAGTAAAATACAATTTACTAGAATTTAAATCAAATTAAATCTATTTAATCTCTAGATTTGAAAATTCATCTAAATCATCCCAAATTAATATATATCAAAGATCAACTCATGGCCATGTCATTTACCAAGTCTAAAATGAGTTACATGCAAGACATGCTAAATCACTAATTTCTCAAATTAACAAAAGACATGCATACAACTTATAAAAGCATCAATAACATGCAAGGAACAAAAATATAACCCTATAACATCCCCTACCTGACTAGAGAAAAGTCTCTCTAGAATCCAAGGCAAATCAACACAAAATGGCAAACCCTTCTAGGGTTGTGTAGAGGAGGATGAGTGAAACAAAAAGTGATCCAAGCTTAAAGGTCTAAGGTGAGTGGAAGGTCATCAAAAATCAAGGTTAAGGCCTAAGGTTTCAAGCTCCATCCATGGAGGCTGGGGTTTTCTTTACAAGATAGGGAAGAGATAGAAATTAAGTGTGAAAGAATGTGAGTGGAGGAAATAGAAATCCTCCACTCACTATGTGGTCTTACACCAAGGTTAACACACATAAGTTTTGGTTAATTGCACAAAAACCCCTCTTAACAACATAATTCCAAAGTGGTCCAAAAATTAATTGCAAGACTTAATTTGGATCATATACTTGTCACTCATCCAAGACTCTATCTTAGGCTTAATCTTAAGCCTACACTTGTCAACCATCCAAGCCAACATGTGCACCAATCCTAAGCCAACAAGTGGTTGAATCTCCACCCTCCACATGTCATCATCCAAGGCATCAAAGTGTTTCCACACAAATGTCAACAAATGGACCAATGAGAGTGTGACACTTGTCACACTTTTCAAAAATTATAAAAGGTTCTTTTTGAAAATATCTTCCAAATTAAATTACAAAATGGTCCCTAAGACGAAAAATAATTACTTTACAATAATTACACAAATGACCCCAAAAGAAAGAGAAATTACAAGGAAGTGTGCATCCACACCCCTAAGGAAGAAAAACCACAACTAGCATACTTTTCTACAAAAGTAAAAATACACATAGCATGGAATTTAAATATCGTGGATGCATGCAAAACCGGAATCAAATCCGAACACGAAAAATGAGGTTATTCCAACAAAGTGACAACCGAGAAAAAGACGAAAAGTGAATAGTGTCACAAAAGTGAAAGCGTGAAAATGACTCGGTCCTCAAAGGAAGTCGTCAAACCAAAGGAAAGAGTATCGGAAACCATTCTTGAGCACTCAAGATGACACTAAGTGACGAGAAGCCGAACCTAGAAAAGAAAGATCAACGAAAAAAAAAAAAAAAAAAAAAACGTAAAAATCAGAGGAAAGGAAAGGAAAGAAAATGACCGGGTCATTACAACCTTCCCACCTTAAAGGGATTTTGTCCCCGAAATCCAGCCCCAACAAAACAAAAGGGAAAACTTGGGTAACTACGGAGTACATCTCTGAGTATCCCACACAACATGCTATAAAAGCAATCCCAAAACTGAAAGACAAAGTACAAACCAATGTCATTTGCACCCACGTGCTCACGACAGGACAACCTCTCAAAAGGAAAGTGATCATGCAGCCACACAACAAGTCAGAACACACACAAAGAAACTAAGGTCAGACGAGGGAACAGAAGACAACAATCGGAAGCATCCCTCCTGAAGAACCACCATAAGGAACCAAAAACAACCACCAAAAGAACTCTAAGATATCCACATATCAAGTCAGGGTACAGAACAAAGACGACATGGCAGTACGAATAGTGACCAGAACCCGCCCACGGCGTACTCAAATATGTGGTAGCAATGACAGTACCTAGCGCCCGCCCACACTTACTCGTCAGTAAGGTAGTATCGATGGCAACTAGCACTCGCCTACAACACACAACTTTGTACGGTAGCATGACAGTATAAGGCACTAATTCATAAACTGCCCCCACTAGGTCTACCCATGAAACCTCTCGATACCAATGACATCAATGTTGCAAAACAATCATGGCCAAAAGCAATGTGGGAACACGGCATCTGTGAGAGTTGGAATATGGTCCAAAGACGTTCCAGACCATCTTGGCCAATCCTAAACTCTGACAATAATATCATAGGCACCATTATGCTTAAGGCCTCAAATCCTCAATACAACAAAACCAACATCTCTTACGTCTCAAAATACTACTACCAATTACATCAATCAAGAATCCAAAGCCTGAAAAGCGAATCGAAACATCCAGAAATCAAAACGAACCTTATTACAAGACATTTCATTGAAAGTCCTTCATATCTCCCTGAAACAGATCAACTACAAGATCACATCGTAATTAAACATCAAATGCACACCCCTATCATGGATAACTAATCCTCAAAATACAAGTCCACCAAGTGGCACACATATCAAAATCCTAACAACTAAGTTCACAAAATGAATCTCTCGAAACCGTGATTGGCATCACCAAGCTAAATCAAAATTCCTCAATTTTCATCGATTCATAAACAACCACTGGAACTACGATTCCTCAAAACTATACCTAGTCATAACTAGGATGAGAATACTCCACAAACAAGCCAGATCCAACAACGATCCTTCAAAACTCCTCCTAAGAGTCAACCACATCAAGGTCATCAAAATGGAAACAAGTCTCCAAAGACATCCTGAAGCATCCTCAAACTCACACAACGAGTCAACCAAATCCTTAATCAAATGGATACAAGTCCCTGAAAATGATCTCTCACCAATCAACTCACTCTGAGCACCACAACTCCTTCAATAACCACGGCAAAAACTCCCCAAGGGAAGACACGAAAGAAAGGAAACCACCAGTCCTAAGAAGAACAACACCATGAATCTGTCTCTGAAATGAAAGACAACAAAGTCAAAGACTTCACCCCCTACATGGAAGTAAGTCGACCAAAATCATCTAAATCCTCACCAAGGACTCAAAACAACAATGATAATCCTCACGGACCAACCAACCCCAAAACTGTGCACAATGCAATAAAGTGAAGAGACTCACTCCTTGTGAAATCCCTTACTCGAACTAAGAAAGAAAATGAACCCTATTCTCCCACAAATGTCAACACAACACATACGAAAAGGGAGCAAAAAGGGAAAACCAAATATGGAAGTCATGCATATAACAAGGAATGTAACTACCAAAAAGGTAAATCTACTCACATAGATAAAATCAAAGGTACATGCAGCACGTCTCCACGTAGGCACAAAAGCATGTCATTAAAACACAGTAACAACATGGCATCTCTAAGTATATAGAGAAGGCATACTAATGCCACACAATAAGAAAGCAAATGTGGACACACTTCCACCTACTCATGCATTACAATATCATAAATCATACTACTAAAATGGTAGTAAATGAAACTACAGAAAATAAAAATGATGCAACAATGAACACTATGGACATCATGTCCTAGAGTGTCTAGGTAAAAGGAAGACCAGTCCTAGCCATAATCTGACTCCAAAAACTAATCTGACAATAACCTGTCTTAAAACAATCGTGAGCCCTTACCACAATGGTAAGACTCTAACAATCTATCTCCGAATCTAAGGGTGACACTAATAATGCAATGCTCTCATTAACCCGAAACATCAATCAATCGACTTGATCCTAAAAGCGTCATCACGGAAGGAGAACTCAAATGAAATGGCTACTCTAGCCATACAATAGAACAATCAAATCAATCTCCAAAATCATCCCCAAAATGACCATCAATCATCGTCTTAACACCAGATACACAAAATAAAACTCACATCATCGCCAACCCAAAAGGACAACGCCTATCGAAACAAAAACCAACGCTGATTCCATCCGAACTACACTCGTAGCTAGCCAGCACGGTAGCATGTTAGTGCCATGCACCCGCCCACAAACGTACCTGCCCACGAAAATTGCAATCTCAGAGGAACCACCCTGAACAACCAAGGATCCTAAGAGGTCCATAACCTCATCATAGCCCAAAACCAACAAATCCACAAACGATACAAAAACTCTAATTAAGGGTATGCTTAATGACTCAACTCACAAGAGCCCAAACAAAAAGGTGACCTTCCACCTATCCAAAGCCAATGCTAGGCCAACAACGACCTAAATTACCGTAAAACCATGTGGACAATCACCAACAACCTCAAAGAAGAGTGCCTAAACAAAACCAGACACACCAACCATCACACTAAGTGCAAACTCACCAAACAACTCTACCTTAAGTCAAACATCCTATGACTAATCCCAAGTCCTGTCAAATATGCAAAACAATCATGCATATACAAATCTAATCTAGCATATATCATATGTCATGCTCTTTGCAATAGAATAAAAACAGGCTGAACAGATAGCATACCATATATTGTACATAAGCACATAAACATGTTATCATGAAACATATAAACACATAGATTATGGCAACATTAGCATGATATGCACCCAAAACCCATCGTCCAAGGTATTCAAACCTAGGAGCTCTGATACCACTTGTGACGACCCTGGGTTTTTCAACCCAGTGTGTCCTGTGATGACCCGAAGCGGATCCAAAATGCGGAAGCAAAATGAAACCAAGTCCTTAGAGATGTACATCATCCCTAAGACACAATAATGGCCCTTCAAGGAATTTCGAGACTCAGCGGAAGCAAAATGAAGACAAGGGTATCAAAACCCTACCAAAAGAAGGACCAAGGGTAAAATGACCCTAAGAGGAAGGAATTTGAATCCCAACAAGTCAAATGAGATTAAAAACATCCAAAAACACCCTTCGGTAACTTCTCATGAAGTCTCAAGGCCAAAGGAAATGAAATCCCAGAAGAACCCTATCCCGGTTCGAACTAAATCTGACACCCTCTCACTAAAACAAGAATATCATGAGCTAGGAAAAGAATCTGAAACTAAAATTCATACAATTGGAAAGCTTATTTCAACACGGTCAGTTTAGACTCAAGAACAGACCAATTCGGAGTTAAAACAAAGAAGTCACATCAGTTTGAAGTTGGAAGTCCAAAACTGAAAACTCTGGAAGACTTGAACCGGTTCAAAAATCTTGAACTGGTTCAACATTGGTAGTACGCCCAAGCTGAACCAAAATGACACCTTGAACGGGTTCAACAATTCTTGAACTGGTTTAACTTGAACAGAACACCCAAAATACAGCAGAAACAGTGTTTTAACAAAAAATGAGTTTGCGACACAGCTTTCGAGGTGAAGATGACATTTTTCGGAAAAATGTCATGAATAAACTTCCCCTAAAATCATATTTTTTATGTGATGGAGTCAAGAACGTAATTTATTTCCCAAAGGAAATTCCCAAAATACCCATAAGCTGAATTTTTCAACAAAAAGTTGAAACGAGTCCATAGGAGGCTCAAAACACAAACGAAAGGGGACGCAAAGGTAAATAGTGATTTTGAGAGCGCGAGAATGGTCCACGGCTCCCAAAAATGGCCGAGTCAAAATCCGACCCCCCGACGGCCAAAAAGTCGAAAATGAACTTAAAATGGAAACTTTGAAAACCAAAATCAACAAATGACTCCAAATGACCATTTGGCACTTGGCCACACTTCATACATGATTAATAAGACCCTATGAAAGAATGAAAATGGAATTCCCACACTCGATACACCCATGGTGAAACAATAACTTCTGATTTTTCAATATTTTCACAAAATCTCATGAAGTCAAAAAGTACATAGGATACAAAATACATGACATTGGCCTCCGGCCTCATCTTATACATGTTGGATACATTGTAAGGAGTGCACTCATGTACACACTACATATATGGAATCAAATATACACATTTTGACAAATAAGGTTACAAATGGCAATACAAGCCAACCTTCACGAAGATGGAAACATCCAAGTCCACAAATCATCCAAGCATAATGAGAGTCTCAACTTTAATTCCTATACTTGAAAAATGTCTCCACAACGTGGGTGAGTAACAGAAAGCTACTCGTAGGAGATGAGAATGCATCGACCTAACTTTTTATAATTTTATCACCTTAAGGTGAAACGTGTTAAAGGGGCTCATGCCACCTAACGTCTATGTCAAAGTGTGACCCAGGGAGAATCCTAAGCTACCTAAGATCATTTCTAGCACAAATTACATCATTCGTGCAATTCAAGTAACATGGGAGCACGCTATACAAAGCAACAAGATGTAGATTCTCAAGCTCACTAACTTGAAATCTAAAATGCTAAAACAATTATAGTGGATCATGCCACCTAAAGTCTATGTTCCAAATGAATCTATAGGATCATTCCAAAGTCACATTTGAACAACAAAGCACAAATCACAATATCTACGCAATTAACCAACATAGAAGCATGCTACACAAGTATCAAGATATAGATTCTCAAGGTTACCATCTTGAAATCTAAAATGCAATAACAACTAAATATAACAATTTAGTACAATTAGAATTTAAAATACCACACATCAAGACATAAATTATCTAAGTTATCAACTTGAAATCTAAAAGTGTGAAAACAACTAAATATAACAATTTAGTATGGATGTACTTAAAACATCAATCGCCAATAGCCAAAACCACAAGTCACAATTAAACATGATTGTCAACTTGGAATTGAATGCGAAATCAAATAGTGGAAGACTTGGACATCACGTCTCGGATTTCCGCCGAGAACTAAATGGGTTTTCCGGGCATTAACCCGCTGGGAAGACCACCCTAGTGCGCACTATCTCAGTTGGGGAGAACTCATACCTCCCACACTAGAGCCAAACTCTAGCCATATCACTTGTAAGAATGTCCCAAGATTCCAAAATAAACCGAATAAGTTCACAACTTATACATAATTTATATAATGGACAAAATCACCTTCCATGCACAAGTAGGTTGAAACCACACCATCCTTGCCTTGGAGTTTTAATTCTAAAATGGCATATATAATGTCAATTACAAAGTGTGCAATTCATTACACATGGCATCAATATATTCCATAAAGAAAACATGTTTTCATGAATATAAATATAACAACAAAGTTGTCTAATGCTCAAAGCACAACAAAGTGAATACATAACAAGTTCAAGTCCATGATTTGAATATAGAAACAACTTCTAAAATACCAATAGATCCATGGAGCCATTAGATAGAATTTAATTAAACAAGATAATCAAATTCTCTAGATTTCAGATCAAATTCGAATAACCTCAAATTAATATATGTTAAACAACATAGCATGCTCATTACATATATCAAATCAAAAGTGTCAAATGAGCAAGATAACATCATATAGAATTTAATTAATTTAAATTAATCAAATCTCTAGATTTCAAAAGTTATTCAAATAATCCCTAATTAATATATATCAAGCACCAAATCATGGTTATACCATATCTCAAGTCTAAATTGGAATACAAGTAAAATACAATTTATTAGAATTTAAATCAAATTAAATCCATTTAATTTCTAGATTTGAAAATTCATCTAAATCATCCCAAATTAATATATATATCAAAGATTAACTCATAGCCATGCCATTTACCAAATCTAAAATGAGTTATACGCAAGATATGATAAATCACTAATTTGTCAAATTAACAAAAGACATGCCTACAACTTATTAAAGCATCAATAGCATGCAAGAAACAAAAATATAACCCTATAGCATCCCCTACCTCACTAAAGAAGAGTCTCTCTAGAATCCAAGGCAAATCAACACAAAATGGCAAACCCTTCTAGGTTATGTAGAGTAGGATGAGGGGAACAAAAAGTGTTCCAAGCTTTAAGGTCTAAGGTGAGTGGAAGGCCATCAAAAATCAAGGTCAAGGCCCAAGGTTTCAAGCTCTATCCATGGAGGTTAGGGTTTTCTTTACAAGAGAGGGAAGAGATAGAAATTAAGTGTGAAAGAATGTGAGTGGAGGAAATAGAAATCCTCCACTCACTATGTGGTCTTACACCAAGGTTAACACACACAAGTTTTGGTCAATTGCAGAAAAACCCCTCTTAACAACATAATTCCAAAGTGGCCCAAAAATTAATCGCAAGACTTAATTTGGAGCATACACTTGTCACTCATCTAAGGCTCCATCCTAGGCTTAATCTCAAGCCTACACTTGTCAACCATCTAAGCCAACAAGTGCACCAATCCTAAGCCAACAAGTGGTTTAATCTCTACCTTCCATATGTCATCATCCAAGGCATCAAAGTGTTTCCACACAAATGTCAACAAGTGGACCAATGAGAGTGTGACACTTGTCACACTTTTCAAAAATTGCAAAAAGGTCCTTTTTGAAAATATCTTCCAAATTAAATTACAACATGGTCCCTAAGACACAAAATAATTACTTTATAGTAATTACACAAATGGCCCTAAAAGAAAGAGAAATTACAAAGAAGTGTGCATCCACATTCCTAAGGAAGAAAGACCACAACTAGCATGTTTTTCTACAAAAGTAAAAATACACATAGCTTGAAATTTAAATATCGTGGATGCATGAAAAACTGGATTCAAATCCGAACACGAAAAATGAGGTTATTCTAACAAAGTGACAACCGAGAAAAAGACGAAAAGTGAATAGTGTCACAAAAGTGAAAACGTGAAAATGACTCGGTCCTCAAAAGAAGTCATCAAATCAAATGAAAGAGTCTCAGAAACCATTCCTGAGCACATAAGATGACACTAAGTAATGAGAAGCCGAACCCAGAAAAGAAAGATCAAAGAAAAAAGAAAAAAAAAAAAACAAACAAACAAAAAAAAATCCTTAAAAATCAGGGGAAAGGAAATGAGGAAAATGACTGGGTCATTACAGATATTTTGAGAACTATATTGCTTAAAATTTAAAAATTGCTTGACTTGAGAGTCCAATACTCCTTGTATGCCTTGTGGATGCCATTTAGGAGTAAATTTTTCGAAAGATTGATATCTTGCTTGCATTTGTGGTCTACATCATCTTGATTTTGTGATTGTTTTGAAATTCACTTTAGAATTCTACACTAGCATCGGCGCACACTAGCATTCATTTGTGGGGTACATGCTTTGTTGATTATTGAATTGGTTATATCCCAATTGAGCTAGTAGTGCATTGAAAGCTTTCATTCTTGATAAAGGTGGATAACAACCCCTTTTCACTAAGTAGCCGTGATTCTAGCCTCATCAAGTATTGAACTTCTCGCACCAAAAGGTGGAAGGCCCAAACTTTAGGTTAATAATTGAATAATGTTTTTTTTAAAATAAAAAAAAAAAAGTTGCAAAAGCAATAAAAGTTTGCACTTCTCCCAAAAGGTGAGAAGTGGGAAATGATTAGATGGAGGTTGTCTTGATTTGTAGCCTAGTTGATTTGAGCTTGTAAGTTCGTAGGGGTGTTTGAACACCTAGTGCCCTAAAACCGTCTGGTTTGGGAGTCATTGACCTAACACTCGACCTCATGAATCGCTAGAAAGCTTAATAGATCAACACATTGCACCATGCTTCAATCTTTGATCCTATAAAAAAAAAAAAAAAAAAAAAAAAAAAAAAAAAAATCGAGTGAAAAGAATAAGGCGCACCTAGATGAATAAAACTTTAATAAAAGGTACACTTTTTGTCTTGATGATCGGTACTAGATTTGTGTGCTAGTTTGAGGGTAAAAACGTGATTAATTCTTTAGTTGGTTAAGATAACAACATATTTGATGCCAGTCCACTCAAAAAGGATTCTAGAGTTGTTTTGATTTGCATGATCATTTTCTTGATGTGTGGAGGACCATACTTGCTTACTTGATGTTGAAATTTTGGGAGATTGCTTAGAAATGTTTGAAACATTGCATACTTGAGGTAGTTTTCTCCCAATGCTTGTTTGCAATATTGGTGTCTCTTTTGAAAGAATGAGCTTAATGTTTGTGGGTATCATTTCTAGAAACCCTCACGAGACTTCACTCGTCCACTAGGGGTAACCTAGGGGTTTAAAAGGCTTGTTGCATGTGCTAAGTGCAATCGTGTTCCCTACGAAATTGGCGTTATCCATTTAGTGCCTTCTAATTCATAGTTGTATAGTTGTTCATTTCATTCCTTTACTTTTGAGTTCATTGCTAGGGACTAGCAATATTTAAGTTTGGGGGTGTGATGAGTACTGAAAAGTGCGTATTTAAACCCTTTAAGCTTAGGCATTCTAGTACCTTTATCTATCTTACTTTACCGTTTTAGATTGATTTCGCGTTATTTCCATTTTCAAGCACTTATCCCGAAAATAAGCTAACTCAGCCAAATAAGAGCAGAAATGAAGCAATTCTGGGATGAATCAAAGAAAGGAGCCAAGTGGAAGCAAAAGGAAGAAAACTATGGAATTCAACATCTTCGATCGATCTCAGATTAAAGTTCGATCGATCCAATATGATTGATCTCAGCACTTGAAAATGGATTAGAGCCACGATGACATTTTCAAAGATCTCAAAATTTTAATCGATCCAACATCATTCTTCGATGGATCGAACTACCTTATCCTTATCCAAATGATTGATCTTATCTAGTTGTACCACCCTACCAACCACTTTTGTCCTTTTCCCAAAAATATCTTCGAAATATCTCAGATTTGTTTTTATCCAAAAAGGCACCGCCATTGAGGATCGATCTAACTTTAGTTTGATAGATCTCAGCCATGTTTGATCGATCCAAGTCCAAGGTTCGATCGATCGAACTTCCTCCAGTGCGAAAAAATTAAATTTCCAGCCCATTGAAAGCTGTCCTTATCCAATCATTGGGGAATATTTTCTGCACGACCCCAGCTCATTTTGTGTGTCACTTGACCTACCTATATGTAGAATATGATAAACTTTTTGAGAAAGAGATACTTAGCATACCAAGAATCAATCTAGAAGCTATTCTTAGGGAGGAAGAAAGGAGGAGGAGGCTAGAGACACAAGCTTGGGAGCTCTTCATCAATCAAGGAGCAGATTTCTTCCATGGAGTTTGCCCTTGAGGGTTGGAGAAGCACTACCATGAGTGGCTAGACATCCTCTTGGGGCTTGAGTTAGCCCCAAGCATGTTTTCTACATCTTGATTTTGCGTATTATTGAGGGATTAGTGTTGTAATACATATTTTGGCACTTTTATATGTATATAGATCTTATTTATTCAATGATTTATGTGGTTTAATGCTTCCAATTGATCATTTTATTCTATCCATATGTCTATGTATGCTAGAATAGATGTTCATGTGTTTGTCTCTATTTCTTGTGTTATTGATGCATGTCTATGTGTATTAATGCTATAAATGTAGAGATTGTCAAAAGATAGTGCTTAATGGAATGCTCTTGTAATTTTCTTGATGGTTCATACTCATTTCTTGATGGATTGTGCCTCTCCCTTAGCTTAATTAGTTTAATTTCATGTCATTAGCTTAATTATAGTGTAGTGGTAACATAGTTATTAGATGGGAGCACAATCCATGCTTGTTGTTTGATGTTCCATACTTTTGAATGCAAGTAGCATATGTCTCTAACCTTGTGGTGTATTTGACTTGTGAGCTTAATGAAAGGATTAATGACTTGTTAGATATATTGTGCTTCTCACATGCTATTTAGACAATATATACTTAATTGTTAGATATATTGTGCTTTTCACATATTGCTTAGACAATATATACTTAATTGGTCACCCTTGCTAGTTGAATCAACCAAACACACATACACATCAATATTGAAACACAGATTTCCCTCATTAGTCACTTGTTAAGGTTGTAGAAAAGTATTATTTGGTGGTAACCTCTAAACCCCAAGATGTGACAACCCTGGTTTTTAGGCCGCGTGTCCTTTGATGAACCGAAGATTGACCCGATAACAAATCCGATATGCGGAAGTGAAAACAGAAAACAAGACTCTAAGAAGTCAAAGTGACCTTCCATGAGTTTGTGGAACTCAATAAAAAAAAAATAAAAAAAAACACAATGTAGAATGCTCGAAATGCCCCTCCATGAAATCTGGTCATGGAGGTCCAAAAAGCTGCTAAAAAAAAAAAAAAAACCAGAAAACTGAACTTTGCGATCGATTTCCGGCACCAAGACGACATTTTCTGAAAAAACACGAAAAAGAAACGCCTCCAAAAATCACATTTTATAAGCGACCATGTGAAGACCGGAATTTATTTCCCTAACGAAAACCCCAGGATGCCCTAAAATCAGATTATGCAACAAAAGTGCAAAATGAATCCATAGGAGGCTCATTTCACCAAAGGAGAAGGTTTTCCCAGAAATGACCATGCACGCAAACGTAATATACTTATTAGGACATGCTACAATAGTCCACGGCTTAAAAATGCCACCAATGCAAAATTTGACCCCCTAACGGCCAAAAAGGCAAAAATGAACTAAAAATTGGAAATTTGAAAACTAAAATTAGGAAATGGTTTCAAATGACCATTTGGCCCTTGGCCACACTTCATACAAGATAAATGAGACCTAGTGGAGGTGCCGGAACACACTTTGCACCACCCGATTTGAAAATGAACCCTTAAAGGCTCGGTTTCTACTATTTTAGACCAAAATGCAATATGTGAATTGAAATGCAAAAATGAAAACTAAATGTTGTTTGGCCCTTGGCCATACCTCACATATGGAAAATGAATGCTAAAGGATGAATTACATACACAATGCACACACCAGTGCGAAAATGACATATTGAAACCCAAGTTTTCATACTTTTCTTATTAAAGGCAAAATTCTACTTTTTTGAATATACATGGATTACAATGAAAAGAGTGTGCTTATGCACACTTACATATATGGAATCAAAGAATACAAGTTTTATCAAAATAAACGAAAGTAAACATGATATGCTAACATGTGCATATTCAATGTCATCAAAAATATTTCAAGACTTCTAGCATGTCTAAGAGAGTTGTGTATCCCACAACAAAGCTTCTTTACCTACAAAACACCCAGTAACTTCGGGGTGAATAAACAAGACTAACAAGTTTATTCGTAGGGGATGAGCATGCATCGACTCAATTTCTTTAGAGATTTTTAGGACTAACATGATATAATTCAAAAGGAATCATGCCACCTAACGTCTATGTCAAAGTGAGACTCAGGGATCATCCTAAGCTACCATGGAGTATAAGCAACAAGAATCATGATATATATACATATATGAAACAAGTCAGAGTTGGGATAATCCAAGAACACGATAAGAAGGATGCTAGAATACAAGGATCACATTATCAAATGCAATTAACATGATTGGGAGTGATACATGAAATCAAGAACAAGGCATAATATCTATGCAATTAATAAGATTAGAGCATTCCAATTAACACGATAAAAGTAATACAAGAAATCAATGACAAGGCATAGTATCTATGCAACTAAACAAGGATGGAACATTCCATGAAACACGAAAAGAGTTATATCAAGAGCAAGGCATAATATCTATGCATTTAAACAAGGATAGAATCTTCCATACAACACGAAAAGAGTCTTAAATCTTCAAGGAATACAACACTTGAAATTTATGGAGTTAAATTACGAATGAAGCATAAAATCTATGCAATGAGACAAGTTTGGAGCATTTCCCATACACGACAAGTTTAAATCTTCAAGGAATAGCAACTTAAAATTTAAAGAGTGAAATCAACCAATGTGGAAACTCGGATATCGCCTGAATTAAAACCGTACTCTTGGGATCATTTTAGGGCTACTAACCCATGGGTACCTTCCCCTAGTGCGTACTATAGAAAACCGGAATCTTAAAATCACTTTAGGGCTATTAACCCATGGGTACCTTCCCCAAGTACGCACTATAGTGTAGAGGGACATTCCCCCGTACTAAAACCAAGTCCTAGCCATGTCAATCTTGATTGATATCACCAAGTTTCCAAAATCAACAAGTTATGCAAGTCAAGATAGCATTAAGACACAAGTAATGCATTAAACACATTTCATGCACAATCAAGATTTTAGAAACATACAAGTCATGCCCTAAGTTTTCAACTAACATGCCATGTGAAATGTCAAGAAATCATAGTATGCATCTACATAGACTACAAACTAGGATATATATTAGATAAAATCCATCGATGCAAAAATACCACAAGTATAAGATTAATGATTTAATTATTTACTAAGCAATACATGGATAATTAAATCATTCTATGACAATGATGCAAGTTCATTAAGTACATTAATGAAACCAAGACACACGGGGTCTAGTTACATGTGAAAGGCTAAAAGTTCCATGGAATACAAGTTACAACTAAGTGAACTAAGTTCCATACAAGTAAAACAAGTAAGTGTAAGTCTCAAACTTATCCGATTATGCTCAATGTAATACACGTGAAGGAACTTATGAAGACAATCATGAATACAAGGTTAGAAACTTAATCAAGTGCGTAGAACCATTAAATGGATTTTAATTTTTTCATTTAATTAAAATCTCTAGATTTTGAAAGTCATCCAAATGACCTCAATTTAATATATGTTATACAACATGTCATAACTTGATTTAAGAACACAATACAAGTACATTTCATGCAAGTTACGGCCTTGAGTATTAAACTTTAATGCAAGAAAAATAATAAATGAAAGGTTTCAAAACCTAATCAAATATTCTAGATTTAATATATGTGAAACTATACGGCATGTACATCAAGAATTTCAAGTCGAATTTCCAATGGAGTGAATAGTACACTCGGAGCAATTTAATTAATCTAATTAATTAAATATTATTAGATTTCAAAACTTCTCCGATTTCTCCCAATTTAATCTATGTTGAAGAGCATGCTAGGGCCTAATATAATATGCTATCTCAAGTTGATTTAAAGTTAGATAAGGCCACATGATTTAATATTTTATTCAAGATAAATATTAAATAAAATCTTCATTACTTCTCCAAATAATCTAGATTTAATATATGTCAATTTACATATCAAGGGGTAATATTCTATCATGCCACATGATCAAACAAAACTATGGACAACCGGGAAAATTAAATCCTTCACAAGAAAAATAAATAATAAAATCTCTAGATTTTGTGATTCAAGCTTGCAATCAAGTTGTATAAGCATCACAAGCATGTAATATAGCAAGAAAGTAAATTATAACACCCCCTGTCTCAATTTGAGATGAAAACCCCAAATCCCCACCGAAAGAAAAGTGTTCCGAATCTGCTTAAATCGAAGGGTTTTGACGGGGACAACACGATC
The DNA here is from genome assembly GCF_030987335.1 of Cornus florida. Taxonomy (NCBI): domain Eukaryota; kingdom Viridiplantae; phylum Streptophyta; class Magnoliopsida; order Cornales; family Cornaceae; genus Cornus; species Cornus florida. The sequence continues at coordinate 52,893,095 of NW_026775579.1, read as the reverse complement.
TACATGAATCCGAAGGAAGCCCCATAAAAATCACAACTTGACTTCCAACCTAAACTCAAGAAGTGGTCAAAAATGAATTCTAATAAGGGGGAATGGTAGAACATGTCGAGGGGAACAAAAACCGTAAAGGCCGAAGACTTTTCACTTAGGAAAAGTAAATCAAAGGAGGAGAGAGAAGGTGGCAGCTCCATGGGCATCCATGGCTGCTTCAGGTCGTGCAAGGAAAGTGGGGAAGATGAAAAATAAAATATTTCACCCCCCTTTTAAAGAAATCTCAAAAAGTGCCCCGAAAGAGGCCTTGTCGGGTCTGGAAAAGTGAAATTTGTGCAAACGCGCTCAAATGGCAAAACTTCGTGAACGATAAAGATTCAAAATGAGAAAATATGAACAACGGAAGAAACAACATCAAAAATTGAGTCCCGAACAGAAAGTTATGCCCCGAACAAGTTCGGCGGCAACCGGGTCTAAAAACTCTGAAACTTGAGAAAAATGACCAGAAGGAATTTCCAAGAGTCCATGACTTGATGAAATGTGAAAATGAATCCCGTATGAAGATCCAGGCTCCAGACGAGGCATTTTGCAATAACTTTCATTAATTACACAACGGCCCCTACAAAAAGGGTTAACTGTGAAACTGCCCTAGAATGAAAATATCTTCCAAAAGATATTTTCTTAGATGCCCCTGAAATAAAATATCCTCAAAAGTTATTTATGAAAAATACCCCAAGAAATGAAAAAGATTCTAAAGAATTGTGCATCCATGCCCCTATGGGCACCGGGAGCAACCAGAGTACTTTCTTGCAAAAGTAAAGATACGTATTTCAAGGAAACCATTTAAGATGAAGGCACGTGAAGTCAAAAACCAACTCCGAGTATGAGAAGTAAGGTTGTGCCAACAACGTGACAAATGAGGAAAAGACAAAATAGGGAAAAAGACGAAATAGGGAAAAGGATGAAAGACGTATAGTGTCCGAAAAGTGAAAATGCGAAATGACTCGGTCCTCAAAGGAAGTTGTCAATTCACATGAAAGAGTCTCAGAAACCAATTCCGAGCATTCGAGATGACACTAAGCGACACGAAACAGAGCTCAGAAAAGAAAATTAAACGAAAAAAATTCATTCGTAAAATTTCAGGAAAAAGGAAAGGGAGGTAAATGACCGGGTCGTTACACAAGATCTCTCTCTCTTACTTACTCTTTATTGTATTCAATTATTTAGTTTAATTTGCTCTCTAGTTTAATCAACCAACCAATTATTTGTTTGATCATTCGACCTACTAACCCTAATAGTGATTCCACAACCAAATTTGACTCCAATCCCTTGGGACGATTCCTACTCACCCTAACTATATTTTTTGTGAAGGTAGTAGTGGCTTTTATAAATATAAAACTTGGCCCTCGCCTTAATGCACACTTTCTTAAGCTTATAGTGTAGCGCGACGAACACGCTATCAGTTGGCCTAAACGAAGACATTATGTTCATGGGTGCTTGGAACACTATTCAGCACATATATTTATAGCACAACTCGTGCCACTGTGGGTGGCACTGGTGGTTGAACCGATTTATGTTTTTAAGCCAATCCATGCATAAATATTCAACTACCCCAGTTCTTGGGATTGATAATACAAATTAAATTAATTTTATGTTTGTAGTAGTTGAGAATTTATGTACGTATTTCTTACATTTTGTTAGGTAACTATTGGGATGTTGTGTACAATACATATGTATAATTTCAAGCAGAATGAAGTAGTTTGTTTGTCTGATATCCTAAATATATAGTCGTTATTTTATATTTCATAAAATTTTATATCTCAATTTAACGAAAATAATTTCGGACATATTTTTTTGAATTGATATAGGTTTTATAGGTTTATGAACTTATATGTATGAACTTATATCCTTGCCTTTCATTTACCAAAAAAAATCAACAAGGAGGAGGCCGGTATTTTAGAATTCCTCTTTTCAAATGATTCATTTTTTTTATCCATTTAGGTAAAACAATGTAGGAATGTTTTCGACTCATTAGTTTATTTGTGTCCTACCTTGTAATGTTTTCTACAAAAAAACATAACAAATAAAAACAAAAAAGGAGGTAATTTAGAATACCTCTTTCCCTACAATTATGACGGCTTTAATGGTAGAGATTTTGGAGTGATTGCGAATTGACACCCATTTCCTATCAATTTATAAACCAAATAGTCAGCATTTAACACCCCATTTATGGTAGTTTAGTCACGATTTATAACATCATACATATTTGAATTTTTCTTTCCTTTTTCCTCTTCACTTGTCTAATATTATTCTTATTCATCATTTTTTTCACACTGCCTTCATGCATATATATAGTAACGTGAATTTATACATATATATGGCTTCATATTAATTGTTTCATATACTAACGTTCACATTGCATATATATGGCTTCATATATCATTTCATATCATACATCATACACATAATTATTACACAATAAAAAACATACAAAAAAACACCATCATATATACATACATAGAAGGTCCAAACCCAACACAACAAAACAGAGAACCTTCCAAATAGTACTTCACACCAAACTTCCGCACATCGATAAGGGGTCCTTCACAACCAGTCGCCTCCAAAACAGCTGTCCTTCCTCAGGTTTCGTCATCGCTTGTGGCATCAGAGGAGTTGAGAACTTCCATGACCCAGTCGTCAAACTTCATTCCACAACGCTTCAACCCTCTTGATGCGTCGATCCACCCTCCTCACCATACTCCACAGGCGACTCAGGTCACTCCCGAAATTATCCATGCGTATAATAAGGTATTACAGGGTAGGGGAGGATCTGCAACAGAGGGTGCTTGACGCATAGAAATGGGACTAAAGGTTGGGTAATTGGAGCTGGCTATGCGTCTTCTATGGTTTGGTAGCGTACCATTGGTTGGCCTAGACGAAGACATTTTCTTGTGGGTGCTTCTATGCAAGCCTCATGACATATATTTATAGCAAAAATGGTAGCGCTGTGGGTGGGAGTGGTTGTTGAAAGCATTTGTGATTCTAATCCATGGTTCAATTAATATTCAACTACCCTACACATTTATTATTCGGTTGGGATTCTATTTACATATTATATTGATTTTATGTACGTATGTGTTGTGATTGTATGTACTATAGATATTGGGATTTTCTGTATGTATGTATTGCGATTTAATGTACGAATTTCTTGAGGTATTATGTACGTACGTGTGTGGATGTTTGATTGGTTCATTTTTTATCCTTCAAGTAACATAGTGAAACTTGTGCAACTGTGAGTGTTAAAATTAAAGTAAATTTTTGTACAATAATGTGCTATGACATGTTGAATCATTTATGTCGGCAATTGTAAGTGGACAATAATGTGCTATTGTCCACTTACAATTGCCAACATAAATGATTCAACATGTCTTTAATCCATGTAGGTAAAACAATGTAGGAACGTTTTCTGCATATTACTTTATTTTTGTCCTACCTTGTAATGTTTTATAGTAAAAAATAATTTTTTTAAAAAAGACGAAAAATGAGGTATTTTAGAATATCTCTTATTGTACAAAATTCAAACCCAAGACGAAGGGTCAACATTTGCCAACACCTAATGTAATGACCCGGTCATTTTTCTTCCTTTTCTTGTTCTCAGATTTTAATGGATATTTTTTTTCCGTTGTCTTTTCCTTTTTGGGTTTGGTTTTTCATCACTTAATGTCGTCTCGAGTGCTCTGGAATGATTTCTGAGACTCTTTTCCTTGGATTGACAACTTCCTTTGGGGATTGTGTCATTTCTATAGTTTATTTTTCCGAACACTATTCACATTTTGTCTTTTTCTCATTTATCCTTTTTCCTTGCACAACCTCACTTTTTGTACTCGGATTTGATTCCAATTTTGCATGCATTCATGATATTTGATTTCCATGATAGTGGTATTTTTACTTTTCTAGAAAAGCATGTTGATTGCTTACTTCTTTCATAAAGGGGCATTAATGCATACTTTAGTGTAATTATTCTTAACTTGTGGGGTTTTTGTATAATTAAATAAAGTAATTATTTTTCATCTTGGGGACCATTTTGCAATTAAATCTGGAAGATATTTTCAAAAAGGACCTTTTTGTAATTTTTGAAAAGTGTGACAAGTGTCACACTCTCATTGGTCCCCTTGTTGACATTTGTGTGGAAACACTTTAATGCATTGGATGATGACATTTGGAGGGTGAGGATTTACCCACTTGTTGGCGTAGGATTGGTGCACTTGTTGGCTTGGATGGTTAACAAGTGTAGGTATGGGATTAAGCCTAGGAATGAGCCATGGATTGGTGACAAGTGTAGGTTCACAATTTAGTCTTGCAAATATCTTTGGGCCACTTTAGGATTATGGTTTTAAAGGAGGGTTTTTGTGCAATTGACCATAGATGTATGTGTTGACCATGGTGTAAGAGCACATACTGAGTGGAGGATTTCTATTTTTTCTACTCACACTTAACCACATTATTTCATTCTCTTCCTTACAAGAAAACCCTAGCCTCCATGGATAGAGCTTGAAGCCTTAGGCATTGACCTTGATCTTTGAGGCCCTTCTACTTACTTTAGACCATAAAGCTTGGAATACTTTTTGTTCCTCTCATCCTCCTCTTCAAAACCCTTAAAGGATCTAGCCTAACTCCTAGTTTTGCTTTGGTATCTAGAGATTCAATTCTCTAGTGAGGTATTGATCTATTATTTTGAAGTATTTTTATGTCATTATTGAGTGTTTTACATGCATGGAAGAGAATGACTTGTATTTTGCCCTTAAACTGTTTTAACTTGAAATTAATCTTGTCAAATTAAATATAGAATATGAAAATATACTCAATTATCTTTCATTTAGTTTTGGTTTCATGTAATTTGGATTTAAAATGAATTAGTTATGAATTTTTGAAGTTGCAAGCTAGTTGCTGGAAATTTGAAGCTTTTCCTTTTTGGTTTGGAAATGAATTTATGTATGGAGCTGTGATGCTTCAATTGCCTTGAAATTTTTACTGAAACTTCCCCCATGAGTTTTACACTATTCAGAATTTTTTCATGATTTTAGAGCATTTCTAAATTTTTTTTAAAATCCGAAACTATCTGCTGTCCATGTTTTTATTGCAGCTGGAAAACATATTTTTAGATGATTTATTTCACTAACCTTTGACATTGGATCATGGCTTAAATTTTCAGTTTTATACTCTCATATGTTTACTTCCAAAATAAATTAAGTTTGCCCAATTTGGATGTCAAATGAATTTTTCATGAATTTTTAAAGTTGGAAGCTACAGGCTAAAAATGTGTTTTCTGGGCAGAATTTGTTTCAAAGTTGTGGGTCAAAACTGTTTCAATTGAGAAAATATTTTGTTAAACTAAATTGATATTATCAAATTACAGTGTTTAAGCTTTCATTGGGCTTTGGATTCATTCAATTTGGGTTAGAATTGAATTTTTTATGAATTTTACAAGTTGAAGGTAGCAAGCTGAAAAATCTGTTTTGCGGACCAAAAATTTGGGGCGATTTCATTTCGGTAGTAATTGGGATTTTCATTCCAATTGAGGTAGGGAATGTTTTAGGATTATTTGTGTGTTGTACTGTGTGTTTGCCATGATTATACAACATATATGTATGCCTTGTATCAAATCTAGAAAGTTAGTAATTTTTATTTCTTTGTATAAGATTTAAAATTTATGATGATGTATAACTTTGATTTGAATTGTAACATGCTAGGAAATTGTGCTTATATATGTTGGTTAACATATATTAAATTTGGATTATTTGATTAAGAATTACAACTTTTATTTAATATTTATCTTTAGTGAAAGTTTAATTCACATGGTTGTATCAAGCATTAAATCAAATTGTAATGTGGTATTTAAATAGGTCTTGGCATGTTCTCTAACATAGATTAAATTGAGGGTATTTGGAATTGTTTAAAAATCTAGAGGAAATTAATTAATTAGCTTGATTAATTTTGTTTTAAGTGTTTTAATCACTTAACTTGTCATTTGATGTTATATATATGATGACCATGACATGTCTTTCAATATATATTAAATTGAGATTATTTGGATTAACTTGGAATTTAGAGAATTTAACTATTTATGTTTAATTAAATTCTACTTTATTACTCCATGGATTTAATTGCGTTTTGGAAGTTGTTTCTATATTTAAATCATGGATTTGGATTTGATGTATGTTCACTTGATTACTTTTGAGCATTGGATAACATAGTTGTTACTTTTATATTCATAAGAATATATTTTTCCTTATTGAATATATTGTTGCTATGTGTAAGGAATTGCACATTTTGTATTTGACATCTTACATGCCATAGTAGTTGTGAATTTTGAGCAAGTATTGTATAAGTTTCCAAAATTTGGTTTGTGCTTGGTAAATAGTTGATATCTTGTATATACATGTTGATATATATACGTTGTTGCACAATTTGTTGATTTTGGAAACTTGGGGATGTGGTTGTTTAACTACGGCTAGGACTTGGTTCTAGTACGGAGGATTGTCCCTCTATATAGTCTAGTGCGCACTTAGGGAGATTACCCATAGGCTAGTAACCCTAAAGTAACTATGTTGTCGGTCTGATTCGGCGTGACGTCCGAGTATCCAATTTGTTTGATTTCATATTTCATTTCAAGTTGATAACTAGATGATATCGTAACTTGTTGTTCCTTATTTGATTTCCTATTTTGAGCTTAAGATGTAGCTTTGTGAAAGCATGCTTCATGCGTTGTATTGGAAGTTCCATTATTGGTTAAATTGCATCGATATCATAATTTGTGTTTTGATGTTCAAATGTAGTTTAGGAATGACCTTATAGATTCATTTTGAACATAGACGTTAGGTGACATGACCCACACTTGTTGTTTTCGTATTTTGGATTTCAAGTTGAAGACTTTGAGAATCTATATCTTGTTGCCTTGTATAACATGTTTCCATGTTGTTTGAATTGCATGAACAATGTGATTATGATAGAAATGATCTAGGTAGCTTAGGATGCTCCCTGGGTCTCATCTTGACATAGACGTTAGGTGGCATGAGCCTCTTTAACATGTTTCACCATCAGGTGATAAAATTGTAAAATGCTAGGTCGATGCATACTCATCTCCTACGAGTAGCTTTATGTTACTCACCCCTACGATACTGGGGCATATTTCAGGTACAGGACTCAGGATTTGAAGATTCCATTGCTCCTTGGATGGCTTACAGTTTCTAAGTTTCTATTTTATGCAAGTGTTAGCATAAGATGCCTTTTTGTAGCCCTATTTGTTTAAACTTGTATTCGTTGATTCGTATATGTAAAGTGTACATAAGTGCACTCTTTTTAATGTATTTAACATGTATGAGATGAGGCCGGAGGCCAATGACATATATCTCGTTTTCTATGCACTTTTGTTTTCAAAGTTTATTATAAAAATATTGAAAAATGTTAAGTCATTGCTTCATAACTTTCGCATCGGGTGTTGGAATTTCATATCTTTTCTGCCCGGACTCAGAATCAGATGATTCTTGGGTCTAATTTTGTTCATTTTTCATTGTCCTTCCAATGGTGTGCACGGTGGCACCCTTTTCAGTGAGAAATGACCATTTTGCCCTTAGTTCATCTCTTTCCGGATTAGGCATTCTTGCTTCATTTACTTGGCTCATTTGAGTTCCATGGCTTCATGGAGAGTCATTTTGGGGGCCTTAGGGATGACGTACATCTCTTGAGATCATTTGGCTTCTTTCGCTTCCGTATTCGGTTCATCACTAACGCATCGGGTTGAGAAATCTGGGTCGTTACACCTAAGCCAAGAGCCCAATGTTAGTCTTAGTGTTTGATTAGTACATTTTTTAAGCTTTCAGTAGCTTGAGTTACATTAATATTTCTGATCCATGAATTAATATTCAACTACCCCACTACAAATTTATTATTATGCTGGGATTATATTTACATATTATATTGATTGATGTTTTTGATTCATGTAGGTAAAATAATGTAGGAATGTTTTGTACATATTACTTTATTGTTGTCCAACAGTCCCTCAAAAAAAATTAATTACATAGAAAAAGAGGTATTTTAAAATACCTTTTTTTTGACATTGCCACTCATTCATACTGATACTCGAACCCAAGACAAAGGGTCAACATTTGCCAACACCTAAGCCAAGAGTCCATTGTTGGTCTCAGTGTTCCATTGTTACATGTTTTTTATGCTTTAAGTAGCTTTAGTTACATTAATATTTCTGAACAAACAGTCTATCCAATTTGACAGTGATTCTTTTATGTCTTTCTTGCTTCCAAAACATGGTCATACCTAAAATAAGACATGCATTTTGTAATGTTCGAATAGCGGATTTACAAAATACGGTGATACTTAACATGTGGAACATGTTACAAGCATGCATACAATGAATACAAGGTCAATTACATGATAGCTAAAGGTAACAAGGGCAACCGAAGTAGGCCATAAACTTTGTACAAGATGTCCAAAAGATTACAAGGATACACACAATCAATGATAAGTCAATTACATCGCAAGTTTCTTCTCAATATTGAAAGAGTTGATGCTGAATTTGATTCATCCCCAACGTCATTACCATTCCAGATGTTGGCGTCACATTTGCTTGCCCAGGTGTCTGCAATTAACCACAATGACAACAAATGTAATCTAAATATTTTTTGTCAACTGTTTTCTATCAACACATTTATAATGAGAACAATGACAAAAACATTAGTGGAGAAGGAACAAATGATTACCTCATCACCTCCCAAACGATGAGCACTCGATTCATCATATGAAGAGGGCGTACTGAACAGTTGAGATGACAACATGGCTGGATCGCCAATATCAGCCTGAAACATTTATATTGTTGACAATACATATTTAAGGTAAGATGAACGGAGGCCTTAGGCAACCCCCATAATTCACTTCTATATGATTTTAACCACACTATTGATTAGCTTTGTTTATCTGATATTCCAGTAGATAATGGATAATTTACTTGGGGTACTAAAAGGTTTAGTCCGATGAGAGTTTATGCAACGCTGGATCAAAGTCTTAAGAACCAGAATTGGGATAATGTATTTCCAAGTTCACATATTATTCTTACTCCACAACATTCATTTCAGATCATAGGGGACTTAAACTGAACATTCCTTTGCATATTGGTGGAGGTCCAAAGCCTTTCGGATTTTTGTTAGTTTGGAATACACAGGCAGTGGTTCGCAACATTATCTCTGATTTATAGTCATGGGTGGAAATCCAATCCAGAAGCTGATGTACTATTTTACATTGATTAAAAGGGCTGTAAAAAATTGGAATTTTTGTAAATTTGCGTCTTTTTTATTTTAGGTTATTAGTATTAGGAAGTCTCTTGAGTAAGTGCAATTGAGATTAGCCGAGAATCTTATGAATGATGTTTTCATTGACGAGTAGGATATTAGACAGAAATTTGAATGTGCTAGCTCTAATGAAGCAATTCTTCTGTCTCACAAGACAAGAATTAGATGGATGAAGGACCAGGACAGGTGCAGAAGGTTTTTACATCAGCAAATTAAAGAGCATACGGCTAGAACCAATATCACTGTTATTCAAGATGCGGCAGGGAATTTTATACATGATTATGAGCATATGAAGACAATGAGGAACTTCATTTTAGGGCATGATGAAGATATTATGCAGATACGAGAAATTTAAAATGGACGAAGCTTGCTGCTCCTAAAGAAGAAGGTGGTTTGGGGGTGACAACAGTTTTGGACATTGATTTACCTGAAAACTGTGTATTAGCTTCGGATTATTTACTGTCTAAAGATAGGATTTTGGTGGTTGGGTATAAACATTGTTCATGTTACCTAAGGAATACATCCTTTTGGTAGGTCATGCCAAATGATTCAGATTCTTCTATATGGAAGAGTGTAGTTGCCATTTGGGGGACTTCATGAAGATCAACTGTAAGTATGTTATTGGAAAAAGGAACTGACATCAACATTTTTCTTCATCCTTGGTGTGATGGTAAAATGATGTCAATTTTTTTTTCCACATATAGTTTTCGATCAAGAGTTTTGGGGATTTTATTGCTGCAGGTTAATGAAAAATGATAATATTCCAACTGATCTACATCAGTGTTTTGCATTAGGTTTTAGTGTGACATTTTCTAATGTTGCCTAGTCTGGGCAAAGTTTGGTGTGGGATATGTCCCATGTGACCTTTGTAATATATAGTTTAGGTGTAAAAAAAAATTTGGTCCATTTTGGAACAACAAAGAAAATAATGCATTTTAATTAGTCAAAGTACTTACATGGTTAGTTGAAGAAGTACATGGTTCACAAATATTAAGCTGTCTGTTATGGAATACAGCTGGTGGTGTTACGTAAGATTCTTCATTGAGAAATTCGACGAAAATTTCTGCACCCTAAAATATTTCATATAAACACTGTCAATGGACTTTTCAACATAATCAACATGTTAACCAACAATCATGAATGAATAGTAACTGCTTATATATAATATACTTGCAATAATACTCACATTCACTAACACGTAGGATGGGGTTGATGGACATTCGCTACTACCGGCATCTCCCAAAACAACGGTTTCATTTGATATCTAAAACAAAAAAAAAAAATGTTAGTTTCTTCCACTCACGAGTGTTTTATGACGAAGGATATAATGTTATGCACTTGAATTTATTTTGTTCGCATGTTCAAATAGTTAAACAATGAAATATCAGTGCGTGCGATAGTAACATATACTTGGCCTGTTGTTTTCGTTGACTTCCTCCTTTTCCCACTATTTAACTCTATGGCTGGTTTCAGCCTCTTAAATTGTCCTTTAGAGGTATCTTTAACTTTCAGGGATATTGGAATTATTCCACTGTTGCTTTTCATCCTTTTTTTTCCATTACCCTTTGCAATTTTCTCTACAAACTTACAACCACAGGTTATTTGTACTGTTCTTTTCCAGTCCAGTGTTTTTTCTAATAGATCATTATATCCTTCGGGGTCGGGCGATGCAATGGAATATATTTTAGTCAGTATACGGCAAAGCGTCCTATGACATCGCCTAATCTCAAGTTGAGGATCCGGATTCACGTTAGTGGAAACAATTTCTTCCAACCTGCCATCTCTAGCATTTTTAGTCCACCTTTTTATTATATATCGCGAAGGCAACTCATTCACAAACATGTAGTCTTTAAGGATTTTCAGACTGTGCCTGCACAAATAGCCCTCTCTTTGAAATTTACAACATGAGCATGACAATTCATCTTCAAATGTTCTACTCACACGATGTTGCACCCCGTCCTCACCAGTAACTCTATAAACATGGTGTCCATTGTTATCCAAGTCAGTGCAACTAATAACAGCCTGACTCGCAAGAGCAGCTAAAAACTCCTCCTGGAAAAGCTGAAATATTGCCTTGGTACCTTCCTTGCTTGATGTAATATGTGGCACTTTGTTTTTAGTTCCGGTTGCCTCTCCACCAAGCCATACTCGGCTTCATACTCCTTGTACCGCTTGTCGGATAACAATCTATCAAAGTGTGTGAAGAATTCTGGTAGAATAAGTTGTTTGGAAAAGTAATACTTCAATTGACCATTGAAGCTTTCACTCAATTGCGTGCTACTCATTCTTGCAGACCAGTCGTGTTTGACAAATGCCAAGGCCCATTTATGTCTCAAATCTAACAAAGTGGAAAGCCACTTATTACCAGCAACACCATACTCTGTAATCATTTAATCCCATTCCCTGATAAAATCATCCTCCTCCTCAATTTGGAACATTAATTTTGAGATGACCTTCTTTATTCCTTCAACGTATTTAAACAGAAATAGTAAGTTCTTCTACGCATTATTCACTAAGTGCCAAACACATAAATGATGCATCGTCACCGGCATGACCTGCACGATTAATTAACTTAATACCCGTGTTGCAAACATGCAAGTCCAAAAAAATACAACCGACTGAAATAATACAATTATTTTAGGATGAAACAATACAAGAATGGAGATGGATGAAAGTTATTCACCTGCTTTAATGTCTTCACCATTGCAGCATCTTGATCCGTAATAATTGTCTGTGGCGCTTTTCTGCCCATCACTTTCAAGAACGTTTCAAATAACCAGATAAACGAATCCGCTGTCTCATCATACATTAAGGTTGCTCCAAACACAACGGTCTCCCGTTGATGATTCATACCCAAGAAAATTGCAACCCGTGTACCACTTTATACGTTGTGTCGAAACTGATAACATCTCCAAACTGGTCATAATCAATGATTATTTTACAATCTAACCAGAATATGTTCGTAAGCATTTGCTCAGTATCCAGTTGCAAGGAATAGAAGAACGAAGGATCTTCACAACCATGCGTCTCAAAATAATCCATAAGCCATGCCGCCTCTCCATAAAGAAGCTCATTTTGTCTTCGCGTCCTTGATAATTTTTAAGATCCACTTTCAAGTATCCAACTGATTCTTTGCCACCAGACTGCCTTCCCATCAACTCATATGCATTACAAGCTGGAACTTCTGAATCCAAAGCCAACTCAACATCAATGGCCTAGACTGAGGAAATTCGTCACTTTAACGGCATCATGTGGCTGCATTCAGCAATTATGAATGGATGGTTGTGACTTTCTATAAATTTAGAAACTATGTACTTTGCCTTTGTCTTGTCATATATAATAACCATTCGTGCACCGCAATTGGTTCGTGTTTCAGCCCGGGGAGTCTTTCTAAATACATCCCGTTTGTCAGTCCCCTTCACACCTTCCTTGCTACAAACAAACGCCCTCGATGTAATTCTTCCATTAACTTTATTGCCATACTCCTTCCGGATACTAAAACCAATTCAACCACCATATGCATTGTAAAAACCATATGCCTCTTCCTCACTATCAAACTCCATTTTATACCTTGGTTTCCATTTTTATCACTTCTGGTTCTACAACAACAACGTTTCGTCCGTTTGTTGTGTCTTGAATATTGTTTACTTCACCTTCCATCTGAACGCCTCAAATACAAAACCTTTTCTCACAAATGCACAAAATATTGAATTAACAAAAAAATAATTTTACTTCTACATTCCAAGTATGTTCCATCTCAATGTCTCAAACACAAAACATTTTCACATGTATGACGAATCAAATAAAAAACCTTTTCACATGTATGAGAAATTAAATTTGACATATATCTCATTCATTTCATTTCTTTGCATGTATCAATCAAGTATATCCCAGAGAAACGATGATAAAAATCCTCGTTGCCACAACAGAACATGTATGTCCAACCAATTGATGCTAATTTCACATACACTTTCTGAAAATGTTGGGATTAATATTACACAAAATTTGGGATTTACGTTACCAAACAGTTGGGATTCACCTTACGAAATAGTTGGGACTCACCTTAGGAAAAATTTGGAATGTACCTTTCAAGAAGTTGGGATGTAATTTACGAAACCTTTGGGATTCGCATTAGGAAAATTTTGGGATATACTGCACAAATACTTTGGGATTTATATTATGAAAATTTTGGGATGTAAACTAGGAAAATGTTGTGACTCATTTTACAAAAATAATGGAATGTAGATAAGGAAGAATTTGGGATGCTTTTGAGGAGAAATTTGGGATGCAACATAGGAAAATGTTGCGATGCAAGCCCAACGACCAAACATTTTCTCAACATTGTAACATTCACACTGTGAAACACTCTTTTCCAGCCAGTCATGTACCCTAAAAATCCTCTTATTTTTTATCCTCACAAATAAACATTTAAACCCCTCATAACAGCACAATAAAATAGCGATCAATTCAAATTCACCAATAATTTTCTATTTCTAGGTTTTGGGATGTACGTTGGGAAAATGTTGTGACTCACTTTACAAAAATATTGGAATGTAAATAAGAAAGAGTTTGGGATGCTTATAAGGGGAAAGTTGGGATGCAACTTAGGAAAATGTTGCGATGCAACTCCAACGACCAAACATTTTCTTAACATTGTAACACTCACACTCTGAAACATTCTTTTCCGGCCAGTCATGTACCTTACAAATCCTCTCATTTTTTGTCCTTACAAAAAAACATTAAAACCCCTGATAACTGAACAATAAAATAGCGATCAATTAAATTCACCAATAATTTTCTATTTTTGGGTTTCTTACCAAAATTGTGTCTATATATATATTTGTTTCTGCCATTCAGTTCTTATGGAAATCAGATGATTTCCTAAAAAATAAAATCTCAAAATTATGAATCGTACCTGATTAGGGTTGGAAATAAGGCGATTTCCTACTTCGATTTGGAAATACACTCCCGCTTAGCTTTGGAAATACACTGCTGCTTCATTTTGGAAGGAAATCAGAATCTGCAATTTCATTGCGACTGACAGAACTGCTACTTCGATTTGGAAACAATTTGTAGCATCCAAATTTTGGGTTTAGTCACACAACAATCGCTGCTTCTGGATTCTATTTGGAAAAAAATAAATTTCTAAAATGCCTTCATTCATATTTTGGGAGAGACGAAGGCTAGGGCGGGATTTTATTTCTATTTTAAATGTCGCCTGAAATGAGAGAGGGAAGAGGAAGAAGAAATAAGGGAGGGAACACAAAAAGGGTATTCTGCAACAGTATATATATATATATATATATATATACACACACCAAAATTCTGTATTCCAAAAATATATTTTTTACCCAAACATGGTTAACACTGTTCATTGACCTAAAATGGAGGAAATGGGGCATTGTGGGACTGGAGGTGATCCTGGTCCGTGGTTGTTGTGCAAAGAGAGTGTAAATTGAACATTCTCCATAGCCTCCATGATTATTAATTATTAGTAAACTATGACCAGGAAAGGACTATACTCTATGGTTGTCTTTTAACCTAGTTTTTCTTTTCTTTCTTTTTTTGTTTTCCCATTTATGTGTTTATTATTCTTATTATTATTGTTTGTCTCCTAAAAATTGGGGTTCCGCTTTCCAAATGAATGGAAAGTAGGAGTGGATGTCGGGCGTGCCAGGAATTGCTGTCGTTCCAAAGTGGATATCCGAACAACTATCCAGTAGGAGATTGTAGGGATCAGGCGATTGAATGAAAGACTGGAATTACCACATTCAAAGGTTCTTTTTGCTTTGAAAAAGGACTTTAGGACTGAACTATGGCTAGTAGAAAGGAAAGTTGTATTGAAAGTGCAGGACTTCAAAGTAAGGAACTGGAAAATAAGAAAGATAAGTGTGGGACTTGAATTAAACATATTGAAATTGCATTACATAAATGTAAAGAGACATGAATGTAAAGATATTGAAATGCTGTTTGGCTGTGTGATTTGAACAGGGTTTTCAAGTGAAGCATAAGTGCTCTATTTATAAAGCTTTCCATGTATGTAGCAGCTTGATGTGGCAGCTTCAGCATATTCCATGTGACCAAATCTCGGATTGCCATGTGTCCCATGATCTTTCAACCTTCTCTAAATGTTGCTAAGTGTAAAACCATATTCTCCCATGACTTATAACTGATAGATGGTGGACTTGGTGGTTGAATATATATTTGCAAGCTTTCTCCCACGTTTTGGAACTGCCTAGATGGAAAGGCAGCAGTTGAAAACTTTCACCTGGAAGGTCCGAATCTTACCACGTGTCCCATGTCTTCCTTAGCCTTTTCATAATGTTGACACATGTAAGAACATGTTCACCCATGATTTATAATTGATAGATAGTGTACTTTGGCGGTTGAATGCATGTTTGTAGGCTTTATCCCACATTTTATAACTGCCCAGATGGAAAGGCAATAGTTCCAGTAGTTGAGAAATTTTATCTGGAAGTTCCAAATCATGCCACGTGTCTCACATTTTCCTCATCTTCTCATAGTGTTGACACATGTAAGAACATGTTCTCCCATGATTTATAACTGATAGATAGTGGACTTTGGCGGTTGAATGCATGTTTGTAGGCCTTATCCCACATTTTGTAACTGCCCAGATGGAAAGGCAACAGTTCTAGCAGTTGAGAAATTCTATCTGGAAGGTCCAGATCATGCCATGTGTCCCACATTTTCCTCATCTTTCTTCAATAAATGCATCATGTTTTTAGACCACTTTACTGATTTTTAGCAACGTCTTCACCTAAATAAGGCAAATGGTTGCCTTATTATTGGAGTAACTCCTACAAACTAGGAGATATTATAGGAGTGGGGGAGTTCTCATTCTTAATGACTAAGTCAAAGGTACACATGGCTTTCCAGATGTTTGCCACATGTCCCCTTAGAAAGTCCACGTCTTTCCAACTGCAGATCTTGTACCAAATGGCTTCATTTGATGAAGCCACATGTTGCTTCATGATTGCACTTTTGCATATCACCTTTCCAATGGGATTGGCCACGACAAACCTTTCCAGCCGAAAAATATTTATGGTGTAAACATATGCCCCCCAAATTCCATGCCTTGTGGAACAACTTGATAATAAGGGATGGGATTTGAATTCCGCCATCATGAAGAAGAATAAAAAGAAATTGAAGAAAAAGAAGTGGAATTGGAAGT
This sequence comes from Cornus florida, assembly GCF_030987335.1. Taxonomy (NCBI): domain Eukaryota; kingdom Viridiplantae; phylum Streptophyta; class Magnoliopsida; order Cornales; family Cornaceae; genus Cornus; species Cornus florida. Next base: position 52,876,553 of record NW_026775579.1, on the reverse strand, counting down.
ACTGGAAGAAGGAGGGGATATTTTGTATAAAGCAAAATGATAAGAAAAAGTTTCTGAAGTATTTTCAATATGGCTGGACTTAACTTGGAATTGCTAACATTCAAATGCATGTATAAGCAAGATGAGTAATTTTTAGTATGAATAAAACCTGGACCATGTAATGTAACCTCTTCTCAATGAAATGCTCCATACTTAGGAAATCAGTTGATCTTGGAAATTTAGCTAAGTCTGCTTCATAACTTTAGCCAATGTACTTTTCCAAGTACTTAGCTTTAACTCTTAGAATGGCCGAAGTATGGCTATTACGCTTCCTTTCCAACTTTCTGGTTTACTTGGAAAGGAAGATACCAGTCATTCTACATAGCCGGTTGAATGATTATGGATTTCTAGTTTTCATAGATGGAAGGGTGATACTCTTTCAAGTATACCCCATTCACAGGATGCTTGTGGGATCCTCCATCAATCAAAATGTAATATGGCGCCAAAAGCTGAACCCTCTTATCCACATTGGTACTAAGCTCCTGCAAGAATTGGATAATTGGTATTCTCCAATCTTTTAAGTCTAGTCCATTTATATCAACATTGAAAATCTCCCATGTCTTCTTGGCAAGTTTCATTATTTCTGGCTCGTTAGCTTAGAAATGATGTGCCATCTCATGTTGTGACTCTATAGCAGGTAGAGTCATTCTTTTGATTGTGATCATGGTCTCTTCTACACCCAGTGGGACTTTCACTCGAGAGGCTAGTTATGCTAGATCATCAGCCTCCATGTTCAAATGTCTTGGTCAATATTTTAGTTGGAAATCATCAAATTGGCAAAGTAATTTCAAGGCTAAAGAATGGAAAGGCCTCAAATGCCAGTTGTAAGTAAATTCACCTAAGGCTCCCAAAACAGATCTTCTTGCTGCTACTGGAACTGTTGGAGATTTCCAAGTCTGTTCTATCTCTTGTAGGAGGGTCATCCGCAATCAAGGAATTTCCAACCTCTAAAACCAAATCCAATAAATCATTAGGATCTCTAACCCCTCCTTTAGTTGGAAGTTCTGACAAGTCTGACAGTTTAGCTATCTTCTTTGGCTAATTGGACCGGCCATGGTTTTTCTCCTATAATTTCTTTCTATCAGCCCTCTTTCTTTGTTGCATTCACTTTTGTGTGCGAGTCATATAGGAATCATCATGGATAGGGAACTTGGGATGACCAAGCCTCTCCCACCTATTACTTTGCAAGATGGGAGGCTTAACCATTCTTGGTCAGAGATGCTCATTCCCCTTTTTAACCCATACTTCTAAGGCCAATCTTAGCCTGGAATACCTTTCACCTTCAGAACCTCTGTCTTGCCATCTGCCACTTTCATACTTTCTGCTAGGACGAAACTTGCCTCATAAGTAACCCTATTCATTTCCATGCTCCTTGGAAGGAATTCTGGTTTCCTTATTACTACCCTTCTTTCTATATGGACCCGGCTTTCCTTTTTTGGAATGGTTACAGTAACTAATTTTTCCACTTTCTGGAAAGTTAGCCGGTCATGGACCTTCCGTTTCTGACCTCAGTCGCTATTGGAGAAATTCTCTTTTGGCTTCTCTTTTGGAAAATCTCCATGGCAACCTTCATTCTGAATTTTACACTTAGGGCAACAACCTTTCTGGATTAAAGTAATCTGGGCCTCTTGGAGTTGCCTTTCCAACTCAGCCACTGTTTTTTCCATGGATGCTTCTGCCTTAGGAATTTCCAGCTTTCCACTGGCTGCTGGACCTGTCAAGCCCACCTTCTTCTTAGGGTGTTCCGAGGCAAGAGAAGCCACGTTTGTGGCCATGACCTTAGGAAAAGGATTTCCATCAACACCCATAACTTCTATTTTTTCTGGAAACTTCAACCTGCCATCTTCAATTGCATTTTGCATAATATTACGGAAGATAACACAATTGTTAGTGGAATGCCTCCATGAATTGTGGAACTTGCAATAGTTTTTCTCGGCCATTTCAGAGGCCGTTGGCATCTTGTGTCCTGTTGTGAAAATCAGTTGTTTGTTAGCCATGAGTTAATCAAAGAGAGTCTGCCCCCTTCCACTTGGAACCAGAGGCGGCCTGTAAGTTGGTTGTGGCTGATTTTGGTTTTATCAAAGCCTCACAAGTATAGGCCTTCTTCATGTTGTGCTCGGCTACATTTACTTCCAACTCCCCATCCGTTTTAGTGGTGTATACTTCATAATTAGTAGGTGCCCTTGGAAGAGCTCTTCCGGTATTGCTTCTCATTAAGAAGCTCTTCATACTTAGCCATTCCGTCGGCCAAGTCAAACAAGTCATGAAATTGTACACCTTCAAACTTCTTACGAAGTTCAAATTCTTGGCCGTTTATAGCCATCTTCACATATTCTTCTGGCGACAAAGACAAATTACATTTGTACTTGGCCCGCCTGAATCTGGAAATAAAGCTCATCACAGACTCTCTAGGTAGTTGATAAAGTCTGGAAAGGTCTGTCATGGATACTTCAGGCTCAGCTCTATAAAACTGAGTATGGAATAAATCCTCAAATTGCTGCTAACTTTGGATGGAATTGACTGGCAAGTTGGAATACCACCTGAAAGCATATCCAGTCAGTGTGTTTGGAAACAAGTATACTTTCAACCATGGATTGGCTGCTGCTTCTCCACATTGGACAGTGAATTGACTAATATGTTCAAAGGTAGACTGTTCGCCCTCTCCATTGAACATTGCAAACTCTGGAATTATGAAATTTCTTGGAAATTCAACTTCATCAATGAACTCTGGATAGGGCTTTCTATAAGTTGGCCTTCCACCCCTTCGAGTTAGGCCAAATTCCTATTGAAGGAATTCTGTAAATTGGCCTCTATCAAGCGCTATAGGTTGTAGAGGGTTATTGTCTGGCCAACCTTGAGGTTGATTGGCCACATGATGCCCCCCACCCGATATAAGTAAGGGGTTGGCATCTCGTAATTGTTCCTGCCACGGTTCCTTCTTTCTTGGTCAAGAAGTGGCTCCCTTGGAAAAGGTTGCCCCCTAACCGCCATAGGAATGACCATGGGTGGCCTTACTGGAATAGGTGCGGCTAGCTGAATGTTCACAGGTGGAACACTCTATTGTGCTTGAGGGTTATGGCATGGCCATGGTTGGCCAGGCTGATCATGCCACAGGTGTAGGATTCTGAACTTGCTGGATGGTTGGCATAGGCACAGCTTGTGGAACAATCATTTGTGCCACTGGAGCAGTGACAGGTGAACCTGAAATGTAAGTCTGTGCCATTGGAAGGGACTACACCTGCTGCTGAGTTGGAGGGAACGGCCCTGCATGTTGCTAAGAGGAACTTCCTTCAACAAACGTGGCTAGCCTGCTAACTTGGAAGGCCGACTGTTGAGACCCTTCAGAGTTGTTTGGCCGAGGAGCCAAACCTTGGTTTGAGCTACCAAGGGTTCGCTCCAACATAGACTCTAACCTTTGAGAGATTCGGTCTACCATTTCTTCTAACTTTTGCTCGTTGGCAAGAGCGGCTTTTGTATGGTCTCGACTAGCTTTAGATTAGTCTTGCGTAACTCTGGCTAAGTCTTGAGTGACTCTAGCTTGGTCTTGTGTAAACCTATCTTGTTGCATTGCCAACATGCGGATGTTTTCCATGATGAGTCCATTTGCCATTGTTTGAGCAAATTTTTCCACCATATCATTTCATCAGGTACGAATCGTGAACTTTCCACTGGAAGTTCACTGCCTTACATCTCTTTTAGTTCGGCAGGTTCTTAGACAAACTTAACTTGCCTTCTTCCACCGGCCATTGAACAGTCTGTCTAGAATGTCCCACCAGGCGTGCCAATAATGTTCGGCTCCTAAAAACCGAGATTCCACTTTCCAAGTGAATAGAAAGTAGGAGTGGATGTCAGGCGTGCTAAGAACTGCTGTCATTCCAAAGTGGTTATCTGAACAACTATCTAGTAGGAGATTGTAGGGATCAGGCGATTGAATCAAGAACTGGAATTACCACCTTCAAAGGTTTTTTTTGCCTTGAAAAAGGACTTTCGGACTGAACTATGGCTAGTGGAAAGGAAAGCTGTATTAAAAGTGTAGGACTTCAAAGTAAGGTGCTGGAAAGTAAGAAAGATAAGTGCGGGACTTGAATTAAACATATTGAAATTGTATTACATAAATGTAAAGAGACATGAATGTAAAGATATTGAAGTACTGTTTGGCTGTGTGATTTAAATAAGGTTTTCAAGTGAAGCGTAAGTGCTCTATTTATAGAGCTTTCCATGCATGTAGTAGCTTGATGTGGTAGCTTCAACAGCTTCCACGTGGCCAAATCTTGGACTGTCATGTGTCCCATGATCTTTCAACCATCTCTAAATGTTGCCAAGTGTAAAACCATATTCTCCCATGACTTATAACTGATAGATGATAGACTTAGTGGTTGAATACATGCTTACAAGCCTTCTCCTATGTTCTGGAACTGCCCTGGAAAGGTAGCAGTTACAGCAGCAGTTGAGAACTTCCACTTGGAAGGTCCGGATCTTGCCACATGTCCCATGTCTTTCTTAGTCTTCTCATAGTGTTGACACATGTAAGAACATGTTCTCCTATGATTTATAACTGATAGATAATGGACTTTGGCGGATGAATGCATGTTTGTAAGCCTTATCCCACATTTTGTAACTGCCCAGATGGAAAGGCACCAGTTCCAGCAGTTGATAAATTTTATCTGGAAGGTCTAAATCATGCCACGTGTCCCACATTTTCCTCATCTTCTCATAGTGTTGACACATGTAAAAACATGTTCTCCCATGATTTATAACTGATAAATAGTGGACTTTGGCGGTTGAATGCATGTTTGTAAGCCATATCCCACATTTTGTAACTACCCAAATGTAAAGACAGCAGTTCTAGCAGTTGAGAAATTATATCTGGAAGGTCCAAATCATACCACATGTCCCACATTTTGCTCATCTTTCTTTGGTAAATGCATCATATTTTTAGCCCACTTTGCTAATTTTTAGCAACCTCTTCACCTAAATAAGGCGAGTGGTTGCCTTATTATTGGAGTGACTCCTACAAACTAGGAGATATTATAGGGGTGGGGGAGTTATCATTCTTGATGATTAGGTTAAGGGTACACATGGCTTTCCAGATGTTTGCCACGTGTCCCCTTGGAAAGTCCACGTCTTTCCAACTGCAGATCTTGTACCAAATGGCTTCATTTGATGAAGCCACATGTTGCTTCATGATTGCGCTTTTTCATATCACCTTTCTAATGGGATTGGCCACGACAAACCTTTCCAGCCGAAAAATATTTATGGTGTAAACAAGTATATATATATATATTTTTATATAAGTCTTATTGAAAACACAAGACCAAGTAAAGTGGAGATAAAACTGAGAGAGATTAGAAATTATTGATTAGTAGGCTAGTTCAAAATTTTTTTGCATAGGATTTGTGTTGCAGTGTTCACATGCATTTTGACTTGAATTCAGATCAGCATACCCACCGTTGAGTAGTCAAAACACCTTGAACTAAAAGTGTTGTCCATGCCATGGAAATACCAAAGCAGGCCTGAAAAAGAAGAAGAAGAAGATTCATCTTAGGTCCCATGAAGTTTTGCATACTCCCATCTGATTCCATAAAAATTCAATCAAGAAATGAGGTGACGCTGCAATTAGTCCTAGAGATAGAAAATAATTAGCAAGAAGATCCTTTTCGTTTGAAGATTTTTAATTTGTTTTTTAGGAAAAAGTTCTTAGATTGGGCAGTTTTAAGATTTGTACATGTGAATACATTGAATATATAAAGACACATGCACACACACATCTAATATATACATGCATTATTCTTGGTTCAATCTTGATATGAATGATTTCCCTTGATCTCTCATAGGCTTTTTGATTAATTTTTATGCGTATTCATGTAGGCTGAATTCCAAATTTTTGGTATCTCTCTTTGTAATTAGGCATAAATAATGTGTATTAGTGTTTTAGAGAATTGTGTTGCTCTTGTTTAATTTTGTTTACAAATAAGCAGTTGTATTTGATTCAAATAACTCTTTCCAGGTATTGCCGAGTGTCTTCCAATATTCAGCATCCATATGTTTGTCACTTATCCTTATGTCGTGTGCCTCTGCCCATGTTCCAATGATTGGCCAAATTAAACCAAAATTTGCAGGGTCTTGGCTTAAAAATTTGAATTCACTTCTTATAATTCGCTATCCTAGTTCAAGAATTGTTTGGACTGCCAATAGAGGCTCCACCCTTACAGATTCTGATAAATTTGTGTTTGACAAAACTGGGAATGCATACTTGGGGAAACAAGGAGGTATAGCATGGTCCATAACTACTATAGGTAAAGGAGTTACTGCTATGCAGTTCCTTGACTCAGGAAATTTGGTTTTGATTGGTAATAATTCTAAACTGCTTTGGCAGAGTTTTAGCTTTCCCACAGACACCCTTTACCAAATCAATTTTTCTTTGATGGAATGAGACTTGTAAGTGAGCCCAATATCTGTTGGGAGAGATAACAATAAACAAGCACAGCGAAATAACTCTTCTCCCTATATGCAAGCAAATATAGTGTATCTCTACTTTTATATGTGCTGAAAATAATAGAAAAATAATCAATCACACCAAGCCACAAGAACACAAGTAATTTTTCTACGTGAAAAATTTCCCCAGTGTGAGGAAGAAAAACCTTGGGACCTAGTCCAGTTAAAATCTCCACTATCAATCAAATAATGGGTATACAAACTCTTCTCTAATTGCAATTAGAGGCTACAATACGATTTGAAGAAGAAGAAGATGTTGATAGTATATAAATCTCTCTTAGATATGAGAGGATAAGAGAGAAATGAGAATCAGTTTATAAAGGGATGTTTTGAGATGGGACTCAAATAGTTGTGAAAAAACTAGATAGTGTTGGTTAGGGAAAGAAAGAATTTCAAGCCGAAATCACCACCATAGGCAGCATCCACCATATCCACTTGGTAAAGCTCAAAGGTTTCTGTAAAGAGAGGATTCATTGCTTTTTGGCTTATGAGTACATGACAAATGGGTCCTTGGAAAGATGGATCTTCAACGACGGTCATACAGGTTTAACGTTAGACTGGGAAACAAGATCCATGTAGTATTTCCATTTTTCGTCATTTTCCATTTTTTCAGAATTTTTGTCGTTGCAAGGGTATTTTCGTCTTTCCTCGTTTTGCGTAACGGGCACCGTGGAGTGTGCCGGATGTGTCTGTGAGTTGGTTAGGGCATATCATTGAGTTTAGGACTCTTGAAAATACAAGGTTTGTTATTTTTGGTATTTTTCTGTTTTTCGGGCCGGACGGTCCCGTGTGGGGATCTGCAACCTGAATTGTCGCGTACGGGAATTTTAGTTAGGTCCATTGGCATCACATGCATTTTATTTGATGTATATTATGTGGGTTTTATATAGTTTGTGCATATATATAATTGTGTGGTGCAAAAAGGAAGAGAAATAAATTAAAAAGATAATAAATTTTGGTGGTGGGACCCACCACCACCTTAAAAGGTCACGAGGACTTTTTGGCCTCTCATTTTTTCCTCTCTCTCTCGGCACTCTATCTCTCACACTCTCCTCCCTTCATTTTTCTTTTCTTTTTTGTTTTTTACTTTAAAGCTTCAAAGGTTGATTACTTCTTCGATTCTTGGAGTTTTTGGATGTCGTTTGCAGCAAATTAGAGAGCGTGTCGAGATTTATGATTTGATCGGAACCAATCTCTCTTTGGCCACCTTTGGGGATTTCAAATTTTTAGGGTTTGGAGTGTAAATTTAGGGCTTTTCTTCAAATTGATGTAGGGGTTTCCAATCCATGACTTCTTAGACTTTTTTGTGAGTCAATTTTCCATGAATTGTTGTTTAACATGCTATAATTATGTTGATTCTCTCTAAGTTGGCTAAATAGTTGTAGATAAACTATATGTGTAACGACCTGGGTTTTGATTCAACCCAGTGTGTCAATGATGAACTGAAGATTGACCCGATAACGGATCCAGATGCGGAAGCAAGAAACAAGACAACGGTCTCCCAAGGCACTACACGCCTTTAAGACACTTTGATGACCTTCCATGAGGTCAAGGAACTCAAAGAAAGTAGGTGCGGAAGCAAAAGATAAACCAAGTCTCACGAGATATAGATTATCTCTCAGAGGCAAATGTGACCTTCCATGAAGTCACGGAACCCAAAGAAATAACCAGAAGTGGAAACTAGGATAAAAAGGTTAAATGATACCATATGGCGCCAATGACACCCAAGAGGACAAGATCTAGTTCAAATTAGACCACGTACACTATTAAATGGATTAAATAAGACCAACTAGGTTAAGTGGGAACGAATGAAACAAGCTTAACCAGTTTAGGCAACAAACCAAGCAAGATCCACAAGACAACTGCATTTCGGTCGACCAAAATGGAACATCAGTCTGCTGAAATGAGCCAGGAGAAAAGAGAAGAAAGGGCTCCCAGTTCGGTCGACCGAAGTGACAAACCGGTTAACCGGTTTGAGGTTCGAGATAAAAAGATGAGTTTCAGTCGACCGAAATAGAGAATCGGTCGACCGAAATAGGCCTCGATAGTGAAAATGGCTACTAGAGTTGGAAGATTTTGATGAACAAATGAAACCAAAGGAGAATCGGTCGACCGAAACAGGTCAAAAAACTAAGAATCAGGCCTGCTATGCACCAAATGATGAAAGAATTCCTAAGTCTCATTGGAATCCCCCATGGCATGATCAATTTGCATTATAAGCTAATGTGTGATGATGTGAATATATACGCAAGTGTAATATGACATTTTAAACATGTTACAATGGCCTACGGCCTCATTACATACCATTTACAAGATTTGACATACCAAACCTCTATGGTTGATAAAAATACATTTCAAAACAAAATGTGGCACCAAATGAGTGCAAGTGCAAATATAAACATGCTTGACCCTTGGCCTCATATTATACACGTTGAATACAATGAAAAGAGTGTACTAATGTACACATTACATAAATGAAATCAAAGAATACAAGTTTGATACATAAGGCTACCAAATGATATCTCATGCTAATACTTGCATGAAATGGAAACTCGAAACTACAAGCCAACCCAATGAATGACAAGCATCACGAACCAAGTCTTCGTACTTGAACAAATCCCCCAGTAACTTCGGGGTGAGTAAACAAGTTTACTCGTAGAGAATGAGCATGCATCGACTTGATTTCTTTTAGATTTTTAGACTAACATGAAACAATTCAAAAGGATCATGCTACCTAACGTCTATGTCAAGAGTGAGACTCAGGGAGCATCTTAAGCTACCATAGAATGATATTAACATGAATCATGATATATATACATATATGAAACAAATCAAGATTGGGATAATCCAAAGAACACGACAAGTTTATAATTTAACACGAATCACATTATCAATGTAATTGAACAAGATTGGAATAATCCTATGAACACGACAAGAAGATACTAGAACACAAGGATCACATTTTCAATGCAATTTACATGATTGGGATATACCAATTAACACGACAAGAAGCATGCTCGAACATAAGTTAACAAGAATTACATTATAAATGCAATTAACATGTTTGGAGCATTCCGACTAACACGATAGGAGTAATACACGAAATCAAGGACAAGGCATAATATCTATGCAACGAAACAAGAATGAAACATTCCATGAAACACAAAAAGAGTTATACATGAAATCAAGAACAAGGCATAATATCTATGCAAGTAAACAAGATTAGAACATTCCAATTAACACAACATAAAGTATACTTGAAATCAAGAACAATGCATAATATCTATGCAATTAACAGGATTGGTGCATTTCACATAACACGACAAGTTTTAAATCTTCAATGAATAGCAACTTGAAATTTAAAGAGTGAAATCAACCAATGTGGAAACTCGGATATCGCTCAGATTAAAACCGTACTCTTGAGATCACTTTAGGGCTACTAACCCATGGGTACCTTTCCCCTAGTGTGCACTATAGTGTAGAGAGACATTCCTCGTACTAGAACCAAGTCCTAGCCATGTCAATTCTTGATTGATATCCCAAGTCCCAAAATCAACAAGTTGTGCAACCAAGATTGTATCAAAATACAAGAAATGCATTAACCACGTTTCATGCACAACTAAGATTTTGGAACATGCAAGTCATACCCTTAGTTCTCAACTATGATGCCATGGGAAATGTCAAAAAATCATAGTGTACGTCTATATAGATTAGAACTAAGATATATAGTACAAGAAGTCCATTGAAGTAAATATACCTCGAGTATAAGATACATGATAAAAAGCTAGAAGCTACACGAAAGACAAGTCCAATTCATGAGTTTAACAAGGATTCAATATCAAGGCCTAGTTAACTCGATAGAAGCATAAATGGAAATTTAATCTACTTAAGGGATTAAATTATCAGGATTACTATGCAAGTCCAAATGTTCTACGAACAAGTTATGTCAAGGATCATGTCAAAGCCAAGTTCAATGTCAAGTTACAAGTTCATTACATATACGACACAACCATGTGAGTTATATTCCATACAAATGAAATAATAGAATATAAGTTTCAAAACTTATTCGGTTATTCCCAATTGATACACGTGAAGGAACTTGTCATGGAAATCATGAATGCCAAGTTAGAAACTTAATCTAGACCTAGGAGCCATTAAATTAATTTTAATTAATCCTTTTAATTAAAATCTCTAAGTTTTGAAATTCATCCAAATGATCTCAATTTAATATATGTTATACAACATGTCAAGACTTGATTCAAAAACATGATACAAGTGAATTCTAAGCAAGACACGGCTATGGGTATTAAACTTTAATACTAGAAAAATAATAAATGAGAAGTTTTAAAACTTAATCAAATATTTTAGATTTAATGTATGTGAAATTATATGACATGCATATCAAGAATATCAAGTCGGAATTCCAATGGAGTGAATAGTACACTCGGAATAAATTAATTAATCAATTTAATTAAATATTACTAGATTTCAAAATGTCTCCGATTACTCTCAAATTCACCTATGTTGAAGAGCATGCTAGGGCCTAATATAATATGCTAACACATATTAATTTCAAGCTAGTTAAGGCCATATGATTTAATATTTTATTCAAGATAAATATTAAATAAAATCTTCGTTACTTGTTCAAATGATCTAAATTTAATATATGTCAATCAACATATCAAGGGGTAATATTCTATCATGCCATATGTTTAAACAAAGTTATGAGCAACCGGGAAAATCAAATCTCATTCAAGAAAATTAAATAATAAAATCTCTAGATTTTATATTTAAGCATGTAAACAAGTTTTATTAGCATCAATATCATGCTATATAATAAGAATATAAATTATAACACCCCCTACCTCAATTTGAGATGAAAACCTTAAAGGCCTACCGAAACAAAAGTGTTCCAAATCCGACGATACCGAAGGGTTTTGTCGGGGACAACACGATGAATAAGAATCCCCAAGAAGCCCCATGAAAATCACAACTTGACTTCAAACCCGAACTCAAAATTTGGTCAGAAATGTCTAATAAGGGTGAAAGGTAGAGCACGACGAGGCGAACAACAAACGTTAAGGCCTAAGACTTTTCACTTAGGAAATCAAGTGGAGGAGAAGAAGAAAAGGTGGCAGCCCTATGGGCATCCATGGCTGCTGGCCAAGACAGGAAGAAGAAGAAGAAAATCTGATTTTTCTTCTTTAAGTCCCCTATTTATAGAAAATCTCAAAAAGTGCCCCGAAAGGGCCCCGCCGGGTCTGGAAAAGTGGATTTTGAGCAAACGCGCTCAAACGACAAAACTCCATGAACAAAAATGATTCAAAATGAGAAAAAATGAACAATGGAAGAAACAACGTCAAAAACTGAGTCCCGAGCAGAGAGATATGCCCCGAACAAGTTCGGCAGCAACCGGGGTCAGAAACTCTGAAACTGGATAAAAATGACCAGAACGGAATTCTAAGAGTACATGACTCAACGAAATGTGAAAATGAATCCCGTACGAGGATCCAGGCTCTAGACGTGGTCTTTTTGCAATAACTTTCGTTAATTACACAATGGCCCCTCCAAAAAGGGTTAAATGCACTAATGACCCAGAATGAAAATATCTTCCAAAAATGTTTTTTTAGATACCCCTAAAATAAAATATCTTCAAAAGATATTTACGAAAAACACCCCAAGAAAAGAAAATAATTCCAAAGAACTATGCATCCATGCCCCTATGGACACTAGGAGCAACCAGAGTACTTTCTTGCAAAAGTAAAGATACGTATTTCGTGAAAATCACTAAGGATGAAAATAGGTGAAGTCAAAAACTAACTCCAAGCATGAAAAGTGAGGTTTTGTCAACAAAGTGACAAACGGAGAAAAGACAGAATAGGGAAAAGGACGAAACAGGGAAAAGGACGAAAAGTGAATAGTGTCCGAAAAGTGAAAATGTGGAAATGACTCGGTCCTCAAAAGAAGTTGTCAATCCAAATGAAAGAGTTTCAGTAACCATTTTCGAGCACTCGAGATGACACTAAACGACGAGAAACTGAGCTTAGAAAGGAAAATTAAACGGGAAAAAAATTTATCCGTAAAATTTCAGAAAAAGGAAAGAGAGGAAAATTACTGGGTCATTACAACCTACCCTCCTTAAAGGAATTTCGTCCCCGAAATTCAGAACATACAGGAAAAGAACAGAACAAGGACTGAACAAAAGGTCAAATCAAAGAACAGCTCGTAAGGCATCGAAGGACAACTCCAGAAGTCTCAAGATCAACTAAAGGAACGCAAAACCACGAACTGAGACTACACCTCATATGAATCGGCACGTTAACTCAATGTCAACCACCGAGAGAATCCCAAGACAACGAAACATTGGAACACGATAAAAGGAGAGAGTGACAAGGCAGCATAAACAGTGACCGAAACCCGCCCACACTTACTTGTCAGTAAGGTAGCATGACAGTATAAGGCAAGTCCATAACATGCCCCAACCAGGTCAACTCTGAAAACCTATCGATATGGATGACATCAATGTCGAATATGATCATTACCAAAAGCACCACGGAAACCATGCATCTGTGAGAGTTGGGGTAGCTAATCCCAAGACTCTGACAACAATGTCATAGGTACCGCTACGCTTAAGGCCTTAGATCTAAAAGCCACAAAGGAAAAGGAAATAAAACGGTGCCTCCCTGGCCCACGTCTCACTCCACCAGACAAGGAAAAAGAAATGAATCGCAGTCCTCTATGCTCACATGAGCCTTACTTGCATCAACCGACAACTAAGGTCTCGAAACACCGAATCAAGAAAATAGACAAGAAGGTTCTCGACATGGGTCCTTACAGAATGAATTTCTCCTATCTAAGGAAGAAACACATAAAACAAGAATGCATCCTAGGAATGCGACAGATCCTATGGGACAATGCCAAAACTAAACATGAAAGTAAACAGATAGCATGCAACATAGCAACAGACTACCTACTCAAGGTGCCACATAAGCAAACAGACATGTTATCAAATCAAAACAAGTTATCAAGAAGCACGTAAGTACAGGGTACGACAATACACGTGAATAAAAAACGTAAGGTATTCTGACATACATCACATATGGTCATGCTAACCTAAGCACGCAAACATGATATCACACTAGAACATGGTAGCAACGTAGACATGGTATCACACAAAGACATGATAGTAACGCAGACTATGTTATCAGGAAGCATATATACATATAAAGTATGCTTAACAAATAATAGATGCCTCAAAACACCTAAGCATGTGAACATGTTATCATATAAGACATGTTATCAAACAAGACATGTTATCAAGATACAAATGACATATTAAAGCAAAACAACGTGAGCACGATATGCACCCAAAACCCGTCATCCAAGGTATTCGAACCCGGACGCTCTGATACCACTTATAGCGACCCAGGTTTTGATTCAACCCGGTGTGTCAGTGATGAATCAAAAATTGACCCGATAACGGATCTAGATGCGGAAGCAAGAAACAAGACAACGGTCTCCCAAGGCACTACACGTCTTTAAGACACTTTGATGACCTTCCATGAGGTCAAGGAACTCAAAGAAAGTAGGTGCAGAAGCAAAAGATAAACCAAGTCTCACAAGATATAGATCATCTCTCAAACGCAAATGTGACCTTCCATGAAGTCACGGAACCCAAAAAAATAACTGGAAGCGGAAACTAGGATAAAAAGGTTAAATGATACCATATGGCGCCAATGACACCCAAAAGGACAAGATCTAGTTCAAATTAGACCACGTACACTATTAAATAGCTTAAACAAGATCAACAATGTTAAGCGGGAATGAATGAAATAAGGTTAATCTGTCTAGGCAACAAACCAAGTAAGATCCACAAGACAGCTCCATTTCGGTCGACCGAAATGGAACATCGCTATGCCGAAATGAGCCAGGAGAAAAGAGAAGAAAGAGCTCCTAGTTCGGTCGACTAAAGTGACAAACCGATCGACCGGTTTGAGGCTTGAGATAAAAAGATGAGTTTCGGTCTACTGAAACAGAGAACCGGTCGACCAAAATGGGCTTCGATAGTGAAAATAGCTACTGGAGTTGGAAGATTTTGATGAACAAATGAAACCAAAGAAGAATCGGTCGACCGAAACAAGCCACTGGTTGACCAAAATAGATCGAAAAACTAAGAATCAAGCCTACTATGCACCAAATGATGAAAGAATTCCTAAGTCTCATTGGAATCCCCCATGGCATGATCAATTTGCATTATAAGCTAATGTGTGATGATGTGAACATACACGTAAGTGTAATATGACATTTTAAACATGTTACAATGGTCTACGACTTCATTACATTCCATTTACAAGATTTGACATGCCAAACCTCCATAGTTGATAAAAATACATTTCAAAACAAAATGTGGCACCAAATGAGTGCAAGTGCAAATATAAACATGCTTGGCCCTTGGCCTCATATTATACATGTTGAATACAATGAAAAGAGTGTACTTATGTACACATTACATAAATAGAATCAAAGAATACAAGTTTGATACATAAGGCTACCAAATGATATCTCATGCTAATACTTGCATGAAATGGAAACTCAAAGCTACAAGCCATCCCGATGAACGACAAGCATCACGAACCAAGTCTTCGTACCTGAATAAATCCCCCAGTAACTTCGGGGTGAGTAAACAAGTTTACTCATAGAGAATGAGCATGCATCGATTCGATTTCTTTCGGATTTTTAGACTAACATGAAACAATTCAAAAGGGTCATGCCACCTAACGTCTATATCAAGAGTGAGACTCAGGGAGCATCCTAAGCTACCATAGAATGATATCAACACGAATCATGATATATATACATATATGAAATAAATCAAGATTGGGATAATCCAAAGAACACGACAAGTTTACAGTTTAACACGAATCACATTATCAATGTAATTTAACAAGATTGGAATAATCCTATGAACACGACAAGAAGATACTAGAACACAAGGATCACATTTTCAATGCAATTTACATGATTGAGATATAACAATTAACACGATAAGAAGCATGCTCGAACATAAGTTAACAAGTGGAGGAGAAGAAGAAAAGGTGGCAGCCCCATGGGCATCCATGGCTGCCAGCCAAGAGAGGAAGAAGAAGAAGAAAATCTGATTTTTCTTCTTTAAGTCCCCTATTTATAGAAAATCTCAAAAAGTGCCCCGAAAGGGCCCCGCCGGGTCTAGAAAAGTGGATTTTGAGCAAACGCGCTCAAACAACAAAACTCCATGAACAAAAAAGATTCAAAATGAGAAAAAATGAACAAAGAAAAAATGAACAAAGGAATAAACAACGTCGAAAATTGAGTCCCGAGCAGAGAGATATGCCCTGAACAATTTCAGCGGCAACTTGGGTCAGAAACTCTAAAACTGGATAAAAATGACCAGAATAGAATTCTAAGAGTACATGACTTGACGAAATGTGAAAATGAATCCCGTATGAGGATCCAAGCTCCAGACGAGGTCTTGTTGTAATAACTTTCGTTAATTGCGCAAAGGCCCCTCCAAAAAGGGTTAACTACACTAATGACCCAGAATGAAAATATCTTCCAAAAATATTTTCTTAGATACTCCTAAAATAAAATATCTTCAAAAGATATTTATGAAAAACACCCTAAGAAAATAAAATAATTCCAAAGAACTATTCATCCATGCCTTTATGGACACCAAGAGCAACCAGAGTACTTTCTTGCAAAAGTAAAGATACGTATTTCGTGGAAATCACTAAGGATGAAGACATGTGAAGTCAAAAACTAACTCCGAGCATGAAAAGTGAGGTTTTGTCAGTAAAGTGACAAACGGGGAAAAGACAGAATAGGGAAAAGAACGAAAAAGGGAAAAGGACGAAAAGTGAATAGTATCCGAAAAGTGAAAATGTGGAAATGACTCGGCCCTCAAAAGAAGTTGTCAATCCAAACGAAATGAAAGAGTCTCAAAAACCATTTCGGAGCACTCGAGATGACACTAAACGACGAGAAACAGAGTTCAGAAAGGAAAATTAAACGGAAAAAAAATTTATCCGTAAAATTTCAGAAAAAGGAAAGGGAGAAAAATTACTGGGTCATTGCAATATGCCTATGTGTACTAGTTGATTTGTGTGAGAAAGCATACTTATGTGGTAAATTTCCATGCCTATTATGTATAAATTGTTGAGACTTGAGATACGGAAGCATGTTGATTTGAAAGTTACAAAATCCTTTATTAATATAGTATTGGAAAGCGTGAGACATCCATGCATATCATTGGGCATGAAATGGAAAAATTTTGATTTAAATGGTAAGTAAATGTTTTTTTTTTTTTTTGGGAAAAAAGTTTGATGAAAGGTTTGCTAAAACTTGGACGCCTAGGAGGCACCTAGTGGTCCGTGGTGTTAATGTAATCTAGAGGGAAGTTGAGCTATTTAGGCCCAGACGACGCCATGGAGGTGCCATATGGTCGAGGATTGCTAACTAACTCTCTCCTCGTGACACCATAGAGGTGTTATGGGTCAAGTTGTATTGACGATTTGGATCGGTGAAACAAAATTGTTTTGGAAATTAGGGAGAAACACTTTATGACATTGCATCCCATTGTATGACATAATTTCATTATGGCTTGGACTGTCAATTTTGTACTTCGTTTACCTGGTATAGCATGACCTCGCTTTTATATTTTCTATTCATTGTTGGATTTAAGGGGGTTTCAAGAGGTGTGTCTTAGGCACCTCCTACTGAGCTTAGGCTCACCTCGTTGTTATTAAACATTTTTTAGGGCTTGGAAAAGAAGTGGCGGACGACGGTCCACCACAAGTCTAGTTCGAGGACTTGAAGTTTATTTTGCTACCTTTTATGCAGATGAACCATTCTTTTTGTAAAGCTTAAATTTCCAGATTGTATCAATTGTAAAGCATGGCCATGTAATTTAATTATGATTATTAACTGTAGTTTAATGTGAATGTAGGACTATGTTGGCATCTTGGTAATGAATGGGAATTGCTAGTATATTCTGTGACTGATTATGGATGATTTTAACTGTATATCATTATGCATTGTTGCCGTGAACTCGGAAATAAGTGATTATAAGGTTTGGCTCACCAAGAGCCCAGGTTTCTAGACTTTTAGGCTTCACATAGCAGCACTCCAGGGCTTATCAGCCAGCTGACAAGGCATGTCAGCTGACTGACAGGCCATTTCGTGGCATTCTAGTGAGCTGGGTGTTTGAGAGCCTTATTTTGGTTGACCAAATCTCACTATCGATTGACCGAAACTCCCTCATCAGTCGGCCGATACCCCACCATCAGCTGACCGATAGTTCATTTTCCAAAGTCTCGAGAGTAATCAATTTTGAGAATCATTTCAGCTGGCCGACCCTGTGGATCAGCTGACTGATTTTGCATTTTCAGCTGGCTAACGAAAGGCCATCAGCCGGCTGACCTTTTTATTGACCTGGGTGACTTTTCCATTGACCCTAGTGACTTTTCCATTGACCCTGTTGGCCCTGTCTTTTTGATTTGTACCTTGACTCTCCCCTTTCAAACTGTATTTGGAGTCCCTTGATCATTGGAATGGACTGAGTGTTACTTATGAGCATGGGAAATGACGGTTGTACCCCTGGTTGACCTGGGCTGGGTAAGGACCCGGTTAACGGTTCAAACCCACGGGTTCGGGTCGTTATAATTCAAAATAGCTTTAGGAATGGCAAAAGGATTGGCATATCTCTATGAGGACTACAGTGTCAAGATTGTTCACTATGACATAAAACCTAAAAATGTGCTTCTTGATGACAATTACAAAGCCAAAATCGCCGATTTTGGTTTGGTAAAGCTGATGACAAGGGAACAAAGTTGTGTGGTCGCAATGGTAAAGGGTACAAGGGGTTACTTGGCACTAGAATGGATAACAGACATTCCGATATCAGAGAAGAGTAACATATATAGCTTTGGCATGGTTTTGCTTGAAATCATTGGGGGAAGGAGGAACTTAAAGGCAGAGGTAAGTTCAGAGAAAGCCCATTTCCTGACTTATGCCCTAAGGATGTTGGAAGAAGTGAGGCTGAAAGAGATACTTGATTCAAAGCTTAATATTGATGAAAGCGACGAGAGGGTACTTACTGCAACTAAAGTTGCTTTGTGGTGCATACAGAGGGACATGTCCCTAAGACCATCCATGGATAATGTAGTTCAAATGCTTGAAGGATCCTGTGCTGTAGCTCTGCCTCCTCAGATGGTTTCCCACTTCTTTGAAAATTTTGTTAAACCTATCAGAGAGGAGTACGTTTCAGTTGGATCACTAAGCTGCCATAATGGTGCAGACCTTTGTAATATGCAGTTATCTGGTTCAAGATAATAAAAGATATAAGCTTTTGAGAAAGAAGTGGTAAAATGAACTAGTTATTATGTTGTTAAGATACCTATATTATTCCAAATTTTCTTTTGTTTACTTGGGTGAATAGCAACCAAAGAGAACATTTGGTATCTTGTTCCAAATTTAAGTTTTAAAACTAATTATGGAAATTCATCAGTGTCTAGAAAACTGAATTGTTTCACATTGGAGAAGATAACAGATTTATGAAATATAACAGAGAGCAAACTTCAGTTTTATAAAATTTTCAAGAACTATTACAAATAAGTCCTCTCTGACTGAATAAGATATCCTTAATTTGTTTGTAGGCATTACCTTGATTGGCTCTTTGATTTTTATTTGTAGAATAATAGCTTACTCTCAGATCAACTAGCCCATATAATCAAAGAGCAATGATCCAGAGCCAGTCAAGAACTGAGCCAGCAACCAACCCCATAAATTAGTTACTGTAGGAGTGACCATAATTCATAGTTGGAATTTTAGTGGAGTTTTGTTTGGTGAGATTAATTATTAAAGTGTGGAAATTGGGGAATGGGGATCGTTTGTGGCTCTTTGAATGAAGGAAATGAAATTCACCTTCTATTGGATTTCTTTCTGAACACAGATTTTGTTTTGATTGATGAATTATATAGTTTTACAAAGTGCAAAATTTTCGTTTGTGGGAGTTATTTGGTTCAATATTTTCCTAAAACAATTTTCCAAATTATTGCAGTTATATAAGGGGATGAATTTACTGCGTTATGGAAAAATTGTCTGAACTTGTACTATCCTAAGAAAATAGTAACTTATAGTGTTGATGGGGAGGGAGGGACTTCCTATGTATGTACTCTCTCTCTCTGTCACACACACATGATATTTGGGTGGAGAATGAGTCTAGTATCTCTGCAAATGCCATCTAAACCCAATATATTCTGTTCAACTGCTGGGAATTGTTAGGGAATTACTACAAATTTGGTTTGTTCAAAACCTTTTTTTTTTCTCTCCTAGTTCGCGCGGGAATTACAGGAATCATGATTCCAGTCTCCAGAAATTAGATACTGCATCTTACAGAACAATTAGCTGCAAAATGGAGTTTCAAAGGAGGGAATCTCGACCCAAGTTCCAACTCAATCCTGTGTGGAGGATATTTCTTCCGTGGCACATCACAACCATTGATGTATTGACAACCATTGATGTATTGATATTTGTTCGGCTCCTAAAAACTGAGGTCCTTTACAAGTATGGATAGGAGGGTGAATGTCGGGCGTGCCAGGAACTGCTGTCGTTCCAAAGTGGATATCCAAATAACTATCCAGCAGGAGATTGTAGGGATCAGGTGATTGAATGAAGGACTAGAATTACCACCTTCAAATGTTCTTTTTGCCTTGAAAAAGAACATTTGGACTGATCTATGGCTAGTGGAAAGGAAAACGGTATTGAAAGTGCAGGACTTCAAAGTAAAGTGCTGGAAAGTAGGAATAATAAGTGCAGGACTTGAATTAAACATATTGAAAGTGCATTACATGAATGTAAAGATACATGAATGTAAATAAATTGAAGTGTTGTTGGGCTGTGTGATTTGAACAGGGTTTGCAAACTAGCTCTATGTGTTCTATTTATAGAGTTTTCTATGCATGCAGCAGCTTGATGTGGCAAATCTAACGATTTCCACATGGCTAGATTTTGGACTACCAAGTGCCCCATGATCTCTTGGCAATTATAACTTCTTCCTCTCTTCTTCTTCCTCCTCTGTTACAAACTTCAGCCATATTCTCTTTAGTCTTCTATAAACTTGTGTCGTGGGTAGTTTTAAAGTGAATTCCCACTTGTCCTCTTTATCAATTGACAGATGTCCCACGTTTCTATTCTTTTTCCTCATTTTGTCGACTTCTTTCCTTAATTTCAGACATGATTTTCTCAGTTTTAGCCTTGTCATCCATGATCCTTGATAAATTCCCTTGGTTAGTGGTAGTTCCCTTATGAAGTTCCACCACTT
Source organism: Cornus florida (assembly GCF_030987335.1). Taxonomy (NCBI): domain Eukaryota; kingdom Viridiplantae; phylum Streptophyta; class Magnoliopsida; order Cornales; family Cornaceae; genus Cornus; species Cornus florida. The sequence goes on along the minus strand of NW_026775579.1, from coordinate 52,855,663 downwards.
TCAACTGACGTACTCTTATTTGGCCAAGTGTCCCACGATTTATAGTAGTCTTCCCCTTCTGTAGAACCTTCCTTTCATGGCGTCGTGGTCTCTAACTTTTAGTAACCTCCTTATCGTGAATAATATTTCAAATATACCTATATATATATATATATATATATATATATATATCAAAAAATATAATTACCCACGTCTCTCAAACTTTGATAACTTCCATTCTGAGACTTTCCTTCTGAACTTCAGAATTCATGGCGCCATAAACTCCTGAATTTTAGCAACTCCCTCATAGTGGGTATTTTCGAGAATACATATATATATAGATTTATCCAACCCACTCTCTTTTCTTCTGCAAACCACGTCTCCTTGATTTTAGGCTGAACCTTCCATATTAACTTCATGGCGTCGTGGTTACTTTTCATTCTTCCACTGACTTTACATTGTGGGTTGTGGTTGTAGCACACTTCCTTAATTTTAGCAACTTCCCTTCAACTTTACCTCATCTGGATTTAGAACTCATGGTGCCATGGACTCCTTCTTCACAATGGTTTACTTCATTGTGTGTTAAGTCTGATAAATATATATTTGTATATGTATATTTATTGAAACAAATTAAATTCCCACGTCTTGCTAAATTTTCGCGATGGAAGTTGATTTGGCTGAACCATTGTTGAAGTCTCCTAAAAATAAGGAGAAAATCAAAACCACGTTCTCATTCTTCTTGTTTAGTCAACTTTGGTCTTGCCCTAATAGTAAGTCTCTATTTTATTAAAAACCATGACAATAACTTTAAAAGGAACTGATATATCACGATCAAGACTATGGTAAGTTCAATGGAACTTGCCACGTATGATAAGATTCATTCACCTAGGGAAAGGTGGGCCCTTGTTTTAAAGATGGCAAGTCCTAATTGGACTTGCCTCTTTCCTTTTAACAAAAAATAGAAATAGAATCCATACAGCAAATTATACTGGCCCACTTGTAATATCATATAGCTTCTAATAACAATTCAATGTGAGCTGCGATCTAGCGTGGCAAGTTACTGGAACTTACCACGTACTTCCTCCCTATTGGTGAATAACACAAAACTTCTGCAATTCCATATTATGCTTCCTCTTTTAGATATTTTAAAGAATTGATCCAATGTGGCAAACTCATTAGAACTCGCTCCATGTCGCCTTTCCATTGGTCTGTAAACAATATTTACTGAAACACTTTTATATTGATGTATTTTACATTTGGTAGAGGTAAGGGAATATTAAGAATAACACGGGTAAAAATTGATCACATAGTATGATTTAATGAATTTTTTATTTTATTTTTTATTGGCAAGAAATTTACACACAATATTCACATACCTACTTTGTTTAATTGGAGACTCTAATTCTCACTATCCACTTTAAGAGACATATGAGAAGCCCAGATACCGATACCACTGGGCCACCATAACCTTGATGATTTAATGAATGTTGAAACATCATAGTTTTTACAATTTAATTGCAATTATGGTATAGTATGGTTTTTAAAGAAAATTGCATGTAGGTGTTGACCTGGTATTCCGCCTCCAATCCCACCATCCAACGCTTCATCATATCCAACTTAGAACAACCGATTCAACCACCCAAAACCAAACTCCTCTGCCTCAAAATAGACAACATTCTCTGGTCATCTTATTGAGGGATTTATTCATCATTACGTGATACAACAGCAGATCCAAGAATGTTGTGAGTCTTAGACTAAAGTCACACAAAATGGAAATGTAAAAATAAAAAGAATTAAATCACATAAATTCACTGGCGGATCCAAAAAAAAAAAAAAAAAAAGGGGGTTAATTTCACTAACATCTCATCAAGTTTGATTAAATATCACGTTGAAATAACTTTCAAAAATTACTATTATTCCCGTTATAAACGTTTGATCCGTTTTTCACTCACACTCCAAAAGTTATTTATTAAATGTGTCAGACTACTTTTACATGTAAAAAGATATTATTACCCCTTTGACTTTGCATTGACAAAAATAGTTTAAATAACTTAAATACCCTTTTATTATAATTGTGTGAATTTATAATTATCCTATATATATATATTGGTCAAAATATAACCTTATTAGAGTATGCCACCTCATAAAAATTGATGTACATTAATGTAATTTAAAAAGAAAATTAATCCAAACCCACATTCTCTCTCTATTGTATTATCTCATCCCTCTCTCTCGGCCGCGACACCAACCCCTCTTTTTGCACAATTAACATGATATTTCATCGCTGGCAATCAGTCACTGTCATTCTTCTTCACCGACATAGTTGTCAGATCACGATTGTATAGTGGTTGTTGGCACCAAAACTTGGCAGCCACTTCAGCAGCGACGTGGACCAATGGGAAGCTGATAAGGGTTAAGCATGTCCAAGAATGGATCGGCCAGTTTGAAAATATTAGGAGCAAATATAGAAAGATATATTTCAGCCACCTAATGATATGGCAGTTGCTGAAATATAGCAACTCACATTTGACTTTTTTCAAAATGGGCTGTTAACAGAAAAGGAAAAGGCTAGAGTTTGGATGAAACTCAATAACTAAATTCCTATAAAATAGGAAGTTTAGTTTGATGAAAGAAGGAAAGCTTTGAAGACATGTATAGAAGGTTGGCAGCATGAAGTGAACAAATCTAATTGTGACAAGTGGCCTTGACATGGCGCTAAAGGATGGGCCACTTGGGATAGAACACGGCTGCCAAGTTTATAAAAGGAAGTTGCTAGAACTTAGCAACTTTTCAGCAACTTTCTAGCAACGTTTTAGCAATATCTCGGCAACTTACATGTGATTAAATCGAGGAAGGTTGTTTTTACAGAGATTTCCTACTGAAACAAAACAAGAAAGGAAGCAGAATAACGATAGGATTTGACTGAGTTCAAATCGTGAAGAAAAAGAATCAAAGAATGAGAGATTTTCTAGCAATAACTTAGGAAAATAAGTTGAGATAGAACTTCTATAAATAGAAGTATTGTATTCCTATTCCAATTTGTCCAGCACCACCACAAAACATGCATTTCAACTAAAAATGTTTTCAATTGACTCTACGTCATTTTTTCCTATCAATTTCTTTATTTCAATTTAATGGCAATTGATTAGATCATTGTCAACTATTTCAATTCAGCCATTTACTTTCTTTCAATTTCAATTATGCCAATTTTAATTACGCAATTTTAGTTAAGCTTTCAATTCAATGGCAATTGATTAAATTCTTGCCATTGAATCGTAGTGACAATTGATTAAATTCTTGTCATTACTTGGCTGATGGCAATTGATTAAATTCTTGCTATCACGTTTCAGTGGCGATCGATTAAATTCTTGCCATTGTGTTTGGCTGATGGCGATTGATTAAGTTCTCGCCATCACGTTCGGCCGGCGATCGATTAAGTTCTTGCCGCCTGTCTTCACTCGGCCATTCCTTCCATTCAAACATTCATCAGCCGTTGCATTTCTTTAAACACTCTAAAAAGTCCTTGCTACAAACAAGGCATAAAAGAACCTTGCTGGGAGTTCTTACTAGTCTCTCTCCCACACAATCGCCTGAGAGTCAGCCATCGGAAAAAGGGATAGGCTGGTGTTCAATTACATATTTTGGGTATTTTGTACAAATACTCTGGCATGCCCGTGAAGAGTCCGTCGACCGGCGTAAGGAACAAAAACCGCGCGAACACATTTTGGCACGCCCGGTGGGACCACTACTAAAGTGTAAAAAAGAGGCAAATATGCCGCGGCTCACAAAAAATTCAAAGGCCGTGGCTACTGATAAAGATTTGGAGGAAGGCGATCAGCCAGTACAGGCTGAGAACTCTACAGCAGGTCCTACTGATGAGTTAGCCGTACTTCAGGCACAGGTTAGCTCCTTGGTAGATGCAATGGGAAGGATGGGAGCACGCTACAACGACTTGCATGAAAATATGTCCCAACTCTCAGCCTTTATTTTGAACAAGCCGACTCAAGCTAGTAGCTCCAACAATCAGGAATCGGCTTCTTAGCCGAATCTATCACAAGCTGTTCAGCCAGAGAGGGCCGTTGAAACATCACAGCCATGGCCGCCAGTAGTGACGCTCCAACCAGGTACAACATCAAGTCAGCCGGTTCATACGCTATTCACCTGGGCAGAAAGCTATCCTCAGCCTACGTTGGCAGGTTCTAATCAGCCACCAGTAGTAGGTTCGCAGCCACAGGTAATTCTACCAAACCCTCCTCGGATGCCTTTGAACTCGGGGGGCAATCAGATCAGGTGGAGGCCACCGAACCCACTGTATACTTATGTGCCGCCACAGGTAGGGCTTGGGGGGTAGAATATGGTTAATCAGCCACATGATTAGCCGAATTGCTATCAACCAGCGGCTAATCAGCCGCCAGTTTTTAATCAGGTACCACCAATATTAAATTAGCCACCTCAAGTCATGTTAGATAGAAGACAATTAGCTGATTTACTCACAGAAGAATATGGCCTGGAACTTAGAGGTGCCGGCCGACCAATATATAGAACTCCTTATCCAGAAGTGGTAGACCAAGTTGAGTTCCCTAGAGGATATAAAGTCCCTGACTTTGTAACCTTCAGTGGAGAGGGGAATCAATCAACCGTGGAACACATTAGCCGATTCACAGTTCAATGTGGAGAGGCCAGTGTTAGCCCGTGGTTGAAATTGAGACTTTTTCCTAACTCTTTGACAGTGGCAGCTTTTTCATGGTATATTCGTCTACCTCCTAACTCTATTTTTAATTGGCCACAGATGGAGGAATTATTCCACAATCAGTTCTACCGTATAGAGACAGAACCTACTCTGGCCGATTTATCCAGGCTAAGTCAATTGCCTAGCGAATCGGTCGAGACATTCATTGCAAGATTCAGGAGAGCAAGATTAAGATGTCGTGTACCTCTTCCAGAACAGGAGTACATTCGTTTGGCTTTGAACGGCCTTGATTTTGAACTTCGGAAGAGGTTTGAAGGAGTTCCATTTTGTGACATGTATGACCTGGCCGAGAAAGCTACCAGGTATGAGTTGGTTCTCAAAGAGGAGAAAGAACGAAAAAATTCCTCTAAAGGTACGTACTATAGGGACCCCAACTATGAAGTTTATTCAACTGATGTGGTTGAAGAGGAAGATTTTGAAGCTAATTTAGCCGAAGTCATTCTAAAGAAACCTTATGTATGTGACGCTTTAACAAAACCAAATGTATCCACCAGTGGTACTCAGCCATCGACTTCATCGGCCAGGAAGGGTACGGCTGATACTGGTAAGGTTTATACGTTTGATCTGGCCAAAACAGAACAAATTTTTGATCATTTGTTGGCCGACAAACAAATCGTTTTGCCAAAAGGACACAATATACCATCGACCAATGATTTAAAAGGAAGAGAGTTCTGCAAATTTCATAATTCATGGAATCATACTACTAACAATTGTTATGTATTTAGAAATGTATTGCAAAAATCTATCGATGAAGGTGTATTGAAATTCCCTGAAAAGAAGCCAGATGTAATGGGGGTCGATGGCGATCCATTTCCTAATATTGTCAGTACCAATGTAATCAGCCTGGCAACTGAAAAAGCCGCTGATAATGGTAGACAGGAAAGATTACCAAAAGTTCTTGGTAGTTCATCGGCCAGTAATGATGAGCAGAAAGTTAAGGACTTGGAAATTCAGTTAAGAGAAGCTCAAATTGCCCTCATCAACCATGGTTGTTGTCCAAATTGCAAAGGCCAAAGGAATGACTCAGACAAGAGGGGCTATTTCCAATCAACCAAAAAGCGCAGTGTCCATGAAAGGTTAGGCCATCAGCCTAGACAGAATCACGAAGAAATCAATCGATCAATATTTAGAGAAAATGGGCCGAGGGCAGTGAGAATCATTCGGTCATCAGTGGCCGATAGAGTCCTGCCAGAACAACATTTTTATCCTAGTTCCAAAAGGAAACCAACAATTCAGTCAGAAATATGGGTTCAAAAAGGAGAAGAATCTAGCCGTGTAAGAACGGTTAGACCTCCTTTGGTTGACCATGGCAGATGGACTCGAGTAAGTCACCCAAAGTTTCCTAAGCAGCCTCCTACACGTACCCAAAAAAGGAGGATGCAAAGGAAAAATGCAGAACACAAAAGGAAGGAGGACAAGATCGACCATGATCAACTAGAAAGGAAAAATGAACCAGTGGTGGCTGAAGACATGGAGGTCGCTACATCCTTTAAGAATAAGGCATGCTTTTATGAAGAAACAGATGATCAGCCCGACCAGGATCCAAAGCATGCGGCCAAGTACAGAATTCGTTTTGGTTCTCTCCCGGATAAGGTAAATTGTAACATGGTATTTATTTTGCCTTCTGTGTTTGAAGCAAGGATAGAACCAACAGTGAACAGGGATGTTGAGTCAGCCAAGCAGGAGGAAAATGCTGAATCTTCAGAAATTAAGAACGATTCGACAAGTTCATCGGCCGGGATAGGATTGATCTCTCAGGATCAGCCATCTAAGGCCGATAAAATCATTTTTGAAAAACCACCTTTGTCCATGACACAGCAGTTGAGGCCGTTGTATGTTAAAGTATGGGTTGAAGGTCAGCCAATCAATAGGGTTTTGGTTGACAATGGTTCGGTGGTGAATGTCATTCCATCAACTACTTTGAAGAAATTGGGTAAAACCATGGATGATGTAGTTCCAACCGACGTGGCCATCAGTGGTTTTAATGGAGGATCTAGTAACACCAAAGGTATTCTACCTTTGGAAATTACTATTGGCGGTAAGACATCTTTTACGGCTTTCTTTATCATTGATTCAACCGCGGCCTATAATCTCCTTTTAGGCCGAGATTGGATTCATCCTAACATGTGCATCCCATCAACCTTGCATCAAATGTTGATTTTTTGGGACGGAAATGAGGTTAAAATTGTTGAGGCCGATAACAAACCCTTTATAGCTAGGGTGTATTCGGCTGAGGCTGCACTTTATGATGAAACTGTTGTACCTATCAAATTTATTGGCATTAACAGGATGGGACGACCAGCAGCGGCAACAATGAAGAAGAATTTAATTAATGCTGATATTAAAGATTTATTGTCAGAAGCAGCTCGGCCGAAAATTGATATTTTCAGGTCGACCATCAAGGACATTGAAGATGTTACTGATGGATCACAAAACCAATGAAGAAAAGAAGCGGCAAGCTTTCAGGGCCGCTTGCATCAGACTGAAAGCATATCTGGCTGAGAAGAGACTGGTCAGAGAAGAACAACTATATGAAGAGGTATCGGCCAGCACGGCCGATATAATTGAAGAAGGTTTCGAAAAACTGGATGCAATCCAACTTAAAGATTTGGAGTCAGCCCCTTCCAGGATGGAAGATAATAAAGCAGAGGTGCAAGATCCTTTATTGGAAATAAATGTTGGTACTAAAAAAGATAATCGGCCATTATTTGTTAGTGCTTTGCTTGAGCCTAAATTCCAGGCCGATTTGATTAAATTATTAAATGAATATAAGGATTGCTTTGCTTGGAGTTATGAAGAGATGCCTGGCCTGTCTAGAAAATTGGTAGAATATAGATTACCGATCAAGAAAGATTTTCAGCCATATAAACAACCACCAAGAAGGATGTCTTCGAAAGTAATGCTCAAAATTAAAGAAGAAATTGAAAGACTTCTTAAGGCAGGATTTATTCGAACAGTTAGGTATGTTGAATGGTTGTCTAATGTTCTAATGTTGTTCCTGTAATGAAAAAGAATGGCAAACTTAGAGTTTGTGTGGATTTTCGCAATTTAAATAATGTCACTCCAAAATATGAATATCCAATGCCTGTGGCCGATCAACTTATTGATTCGGCCGCTAAGCATGAAATATTGTCTTTTATGAACGGCCATTCAGGTTATAATCAAATCTATTTAGCCGAGGAGGATGTTCATAAAATGGCTTTTAGATGTCCTGGGTCAATTGGTACTTTTGAGTGGATTGTGATGCCATTTGGCCTAAAAAATGCTGGGGCTACTTATCAAAGGGCAATGAATTCTATCTTTCATGATATGATTGGCCGATTCATCGAAATTTATATAGATGATGTGGTTGTGAAATCATCGGCCAAGAGACAGCATTTGGAACACTTGAAAAGGGCCTTTGAAAGGATGAGGATTCACAAATTGAAAATGAACCCATTGAAATGTGCATTTGGAGTTTCAGCCGGGAATTTCTTGGGGTTCTTGGTACACAAACGAGGTATTGAAGTTGATCAGAACAAGGTCAAAGCTATTATAAATGCTAGGGCCCCAGCCAACAAAAAACAAGTGCAAAGGTTCCTCGGCCAGGTAGGTTTTCTTAGAAGATTTATTTCTAACCATGCTGGCCGAGTGCATGTCTTTTCGACTTTAGTAAAATTAAAGTCACATGAGAAATTTCATTGGGACGAATCCCATCAGAAGGCCTTTGACAAAATAAAAGAATATTTGGCAAACCCCCCGGTTGTAATGCCTCCAAGAAAAAAGTGGCCGTTAAAGCTTTATTTATCGGCCGCAGAAGAATCAATTGGTAGTATGCTCGCACAAGACAATGAACATGGAAATGAGCAGGCTGTCTACTACCTGAGTAGAATACTGACTGATGTAGAATGTAGATATTCATCAATTGAGAAGCTTTGTTTATCTTTGTACTATTCGGCTATAAAGTTGAGAGTATACATGCGGCCTGTTGATGTTTACATTCTTTGTCAGACTAACGTGATCAAGTATATGCTATCAAGGCCATTGATCACTGGCCGAATAGGTAAGTGGGCTTTGGCTTTGATGGAATTCAATTTTATCTACGCCTCACAAAAATCAGTAAAAGGAAGGGTTCTGGCTGATTTTTTGGCCGATCATCCTTCAACTGATATTGATCCATGGGTTTATGATGAATTAGAGTCATCAGCTATATTCTTGACTCCTTGGATCTTGATGTTTGATGGATCAAGCACGGCTGATGGAGCAGGAGCAGGTATTGTTATTATTTCGCCAGCTGGCAGAAAGGCTTCATTCTCTTTCTTTTTAGATTTTAAATGTTCAAATAACCAGGCCGAATATGAAGCGCTTATAATCGGCCTGGAGATTTTAATTGAAATGGCTGTTAGAGATGTAAAGATTTTGGGAGATTCAAACTTAGTCCTTAGCCAAATTTCTGAAGATTTTAAGTGCCTAAGTTGGCAATTAAGGCTGTTTCATTCTCTGGCCACTTCATTAATCAATCAATTTGATAATGTTCATCTTAAGTTTTGGCCGAGAGGGCAGAATAAGGAGGCCAACAACATGGCCCAAGCAGCCTCAGGAATAAGAGTACCAGTCGGAATAGAAGATCAGTTGATAAAGATAACACGAAGATCTTTGCCATCGGCCGAATTGAGAAATACTATGTTTGATACTTGGACAATTGATGTAGAAGATTTGGCCGACGATGACTGGAGGATACCATTTATAATGTTCCTTCGAAATCCAAACATCAAGGCTGATAGAAGTATTAAAAGAAAAGCGATCAACTTTGTGCTTCTAGATGGGGATCTATACAGAAAAGGGTTAGAAGATGGGCTTTTACTACAATGCACAAGCAAGGAGGAATCACTTCAGGTTATGGCCGAGGTACATGAGGGCAGCTGTGGGGCTCACCAAGCTGGGATAAAAATGAGATGGCTGATTCGCAGGTATGGATATTATTGGCTGAGAATGAGGAAAGATTGCATAGATTACTCAAAAGGTTGTCAAGCTTGTCAAAGACACGGGCCAATTCAAAATGTACCAGCAAAAGAATTACAGCCAATAATCAAACTTTGGCCATTCAGAGGTTGGGGCCTTGACCTTATTGGTAAAATTAATCCACCATCAAGCGAAGGCCATCACTGGGTGATTGTTGCCACAGATTATTTTACTAAATGGGTTGAGGCCAAGGCTTGCAAAGCGGTTGATCAACAAACAGTGATTAATTTCATGGAGCAAAACATCATCCACAGATTTGGGATTCCAGAAACACTTGTTTCAGACAATGCAACAGTATTTAGACCAACTGATGTACTACAATTCGGCCACAACATGAATATTCATATGTCAGCCTCTACGCCATACTATGCTCAAGCAAATGGCCAGGCCGAATCTTCAAACAAGATTCTAATTGAGATCATTGAAAAAATGATCAAAGATAAGCCAAGAAGGTGGCATGAGACTTTGTCTGAAGCTTTATGGGCCTATAGGAACTCAAAAAGAACAGGCACAGGAGTTACACCATACATGTTAACTTATGGTCATGATGCTGTTCTGCCTATGGAGATGAAGGTTAAATCAGCCAGAGTTGCTTTTCAAAATAATCTAACTCCAGCTAATTATACTCAAGCAATGTTGGTAGAATTGGAAGATTTGGATGAATTTAGAAGGGATGCCTTGGATCATATCATAGCTCACAAGAAGAAAGTGATGAGGATCTACAACAAGAGGGTAAAACCTAAGTCTTTTGCTGAAGAAGATTTGGTTTGGAAAGTTGTTTTGCCAGTGGGTAAAGTCGATAGGAAATATGGGAAGTGGTCCCAAAAATGGGAAGGGCCATACTTAGTCCATCAAGTCTTAAGTGGAGGAGCATATAGGCTGAAATATTTCAGTGGCCGATTACATGACTATCCTATTAATGGCAAGTACCTCAAGAGGTACATACCGGCAATCTTTGAAAGGGAAAATTAGTGTTAGCCAGTACTTATGGCTGACCATGTGTACCTTTATGTAATAAAAATCGGCCTATTTTTCTAGGCTAATTTGGTTATTTTAATAAATTCTTTCTCGCTAGAATGTTGATGCTTGTTTGGAGTAACAAAAGAGGCCATTTATTCATTGAAGTGTAAAAGATTACATCATTTAAAGATCATACGCTAAGATGGCCACAAAAGGAAGCTAATATAAAAAAAAAAAAATTTCATATGTTTGCAAATTTTTTCTTGAAATCGGCCCAAATAACTAAGGACCGATTGAAGGCCACCATGGCCTGCCTCTTTGACTCTTCTAATTGAGGTAATTCTCCACGAAGATTTGCATATTCGTGAGCAAGGTCTTGAGCTTCAAACTGCAATGTGGCAGCTTCAGCAGACAAGATGGCCTTACGAGCATGGATCTGGTCGATCTCTTTCTGAAGGACATGTTCTCTTTCCTCAAGGCCGATGAACTCTGTATTCACTCTTTCAAAGGAGGAAGCTTGAATTAACAATTGGTTAGCAAGGGTATCCTTCCTGTTTTTACTCTTGTTGAATTGGTTGATTGCTTCATTGGCTTGGAAAATATCATCGATCAGAGTTGGTAGCTGGCCTTTAAAGGTAGCAATAGTGGCTTGAAGATCAACCAGAAAGTCTGGGTACTGGCTGAGTGTAGAAAGCACTGCTGTGAGCTCACTTTCAAAATTAGGAAGATCAGCAGCATCCCTTTTCAAGATCTCAAGTAAAGATTTTTTGGTCTCTTCTAAGGATTGTATAGGGATATTGGTTGAAGTGACTGGGGTGGCTCCAGAAGATTCACTTTCTTTCTCTTCGGTCACTGAAGCCACCACATCCTTAAAAAAATTGCTCAAGGCCAATAGAGATGAAGCAGGAACTTTTTGTGGAGGAAATAAAGGAATAATTTGAGTTTTCTCATACACAACCTGACAAAATGAGGAAAGATTAGATCTTAAGTTTTTTTTTTTGGGACATGAGATAGTCAATACCTTAGATGATTCGGCTATGTCTGTCACTAAGAGTGGCTGATGACTGGTTTCTGGAGGAGGAAATTCTGGCTGAACCGCTGTGCTATCTCCCTGGGATGAAGTTTTAGCAGGAGTGACTTGAACATTGAAGGGCACCTCAATGGGATCATGAAAATCCTTCAGAGGGCTGAAATTTCTAACTGGGCTATAGACCAAGTCAAGAAGAGGAGATTGCTGCAAAAGAGAATAAATTAGGGACCATATTAATTGAACAGTTTGGAAATTTCAAGTACAGTTATCTTTACCTTTTTTTCATCTGAGGAATGATCAGAAGGAGTGTCAGCCACATTAATTACGGGATCATCGGCCACGTCTTCTGTAGGATGAAGGCTTTCTAGATTTTCTTCCACTTCCTATTTCTTACGTTTGCTCAATCTTGTTCTTTTTAAAGTGTCATGAGCAGTTGATTTCTTTCTTTTTCCCTGGAGATGGAAGCTTTATTAAAGTTTGTCTCGGCCAATAATAGTTGTGGCCGAGAATTAGAAATCAATATTGGCTAAGTATTTTAACAATTGAGCCGACATGATTATCTTTGTATGTTAATAGATAAAAAAAAAAAAAAAAAAAAAACTTTTACCTTTGGAGGAATTGGAGGAAAATCAGGGATGATGGCTGATTCAGTTATTGAAGGCTGAGGAGGTTGGCTGGAGGAAATCTCATCATCTTGGGGCTCAACGTCTTCTGGATTAAGCGAGGCTGATAAAGTTCCACTGTCTGAATCTGCGAAAAAAAAAGGGGGGGGGGGGGTAAGAGAATTTCAATTAAAAGTTTTATATATATATATATATATATATAAAGGAAGATCGTACCCTTGAGGAGGCTGATAGTGGCTTTGGCCTTAGATTTTCTCTCTTTATTGGTCCTTGTTGGAGCATCTGTTGGCTGAGAGAAAGGGAGTTTCTTAGCCGTTTGTTTTTTATCTTTGGGAGGATCTTTTTGAGGCATCTTCTTTGGGGTAACGGCCCGGGAAATTACGAATGCCCCTTCCAAGGCCACAGATATGAACTTGAAAGATTCCAATATTTTAACAACAAGGGACTGGCTATCAGCCGTCCTTGTAGAAGTAATGTAAGAAGACCACCATTGATCAAAACTAGAATCTGAGGCTGGGTTTTTGATGAAGGGTTGGAATTGGAATCCGGCTTGCAGATTTGAGAACCGGGAGGACACATGCTGTACATAGGAGTCATCTGGAAATACCACACGCCTATGGAAGTTTTTGTTGAAAGAGAAATAAGGGGGCATGGGGATCATTTGAGTCAGACCAAATTGCCTAGCAAGCTGGTTTGGATTGTAGAACTCAACTCCAACTTTTGAGTTTACTGTGCCTAGAGGGCCAGTGTTGAAGTGAAGGTCTCTTGAAAGTAAGAAACTAGCCCACATGGCCGAATGCTTATGAGCTGATTTTTTGGTAGACACTCCTTGAGGAGGAGTCAGCCATCGAGGTGCTTGTGAGCAATGAGAAAATGGAAGGAATTGGCTGATAGTCCTCTGTTCACAACCGGAGTAAAAGAAATTGAAGCAATCTCCAAACGAATGGGATTTAGGTACGGCTGATGCGTAACTTACAAAAAGTAATGGGTCATTGGCCGAAGGCCTTACCACAGGTCCGAGTTCAGGAAAAGTACACTTGAAGCCAAATTTGAAATAACCAGAGGGGACCACCATATCGTCCGAAGTTGGAGGTAAGCAAGTCATAAATCCCTCTATATAAATGAGAAAGCACCAAGGGGGCAAGAGCAAGGTGTTTACCTCTTGAAAGGACAACGGCCACATGAATGTAATCCTTTGTGACTTGAAAGGCCGGTACGCATAGAATAAACTTGTTCAGCCACGCCAACAAGAAGGCAATATGTTCAGCATCATTCACAGGGACGCGAGGATCCATGGTGGAAGTTAAGTATTTGCCATAAGAGGATTCAGATGATTTGGTTCCAGTTTGCTTTGAAGGGAAGATGAAAGGAGAATCCTTTTCTACCAATAAGGTACTTACATCAATCCCAAAGGGTTTGAGGCCGGTTAGATAGCACACGTCTTGAATGGTTGGAGCCATCATGCCACATTTCAAGTGTAAGGAGTTGGTGGTGGTCGACCAATTAAACATGGCTGCTATCATCAAGGCTCTGTCTTGGGCGATGTTAGTTTTACTTAGCTGAATGGCATCATATATGCCACAATCCTTCCATATTTCTCCCTTCACAGCTCCAACTCGGTCGACCCAATTGATCCAAGTATCATTTGGGCTATGCCATGTTCTAAAATGAAAGTGTGGCAAACTGTCATTTTCATTAGGAGGGAAGGTTTGAAGGAATGGAAGAACGTCGGCCGAAGGATAGAAATGTGAGATTGATGAAGGAGCTTCATCAAGGAAAGCAGGACCTAAGCCTTTGAAGTCAGTACAAAGATCGATAAGGGTATTGAGACAGTATTTGTAAGGAGATAGAGTTTTTAGGGATTTTTCTATGATGTTGCCATGAGTTGAAGGATCGGTAGGTTGAGGGATAGAGGTGGAATCAGTTGATTTAGTTTTCTTAGGAGCCATAGAGGACGTCAGGAACGATTTCGCCGAGAAAGAATTTCAGAGATAGAAAGTTTAAGGAAAGAAGAATGATTTTAGGGATTAGAGGGTATCAAGCTAAATACTTGTTGGATGTAATAGCGGATTAGTGTAGTCGCCGCTTTAATTGGGAAAGATAACCATTAAAGCAGGTGGTTGGGAAAAGGATTTATTACTAAAATTTGAATTACAATTTTAGGCCGATTCAAATTCCAAACGCTTCGTATCATAAGTGATAAAAGCCTTTGAAATTCAGGGGGTATTTGTTGGCACCAAAACTTGGCAGCCACTTCAGCAGCGACGTGGACCAATGGGAAGCCGATAAGGGTTAAGCATGTCCAAGAATGGATCGGCCAGTTTGAAAATATTAGGAGCAAATATAGAAAGATATATTTCAGCCACCTAATGATATGGCAGTTGCTGAAATATAGCAACTCACATTTGACTTTTTTCAAAATGGGCTGTTAACAGAAAAGGAAAAGGCTAGAGTTTGGATGAAACTCAATAACTAAATTCCTATAAAATAGGAAGTTTAGTTTGATGAAAGAAGGAAAGCTTTGAAGACATGTATAGAAGGTTGGCAGCATGAAGTGAACAAATCTAATTGTGACAAGTGGCCTTGACATGGCGCTAAAGGATGGGCCACTTGGGATAGAACACGGCTGCCAAGTTTATAAAAGGAAGTTGCTAGAACTTAGCAACTTTTCAGCAACTTTCTAGCAACGTTTTAGCAATATCTCGGCAACTTACATGTGATTAAATCGAGGAAGGTTGTTTTTACAGAGATTTCCTACTGAAACAAAACAAGAAAGGAAGCAGAATAACGATAGGATTTGACTGAGTTCAAATCGTGAAGAAAAAGAATCAAAGAATGAGAGATTTTCTAGCAATAACTTAGGCAAATAAGTTGAGATAGAACTTCTATAAATAGAAGTATTGTATTCCTATTCCAATTTGTCCAGCACCACCACAAAACATGCATTTCAACTAAAAATGTTTTCAATTGACTCTACGTCATTTTTTCCTATCAATTTCTTTATTTCAATTTAATGGCAATTGATTAGATCATTGTTAACTATTTCAATTCAGCCATTTACTTTCTTTCAATTTCAATTATGCCAATTTTAATTACGCAATTTTAGTTAAGCTTTCAATTCAATGGCAATTGATTAAATTCTTGTCATTGAATCGTAGTGACAATTGATTAAATTCTTGTCATTACTTGGCTGATGGCAATTGATTAAATTCTTGCTATCACGTTTCAGTGGCGATCGATTAAATTCTTGCCATTGTGTTTGGCTGATGGCGATTGATTAAGTTCTCGCCATCACGTTCGGCCGGCGATCGATTAAGTTCTTGCCACCTGTCTTCACTCGGCCATTCCATCCATTCGAACATTCATCAGCCGTTGCATTTCTTTAAACACTCTAAAAAGTCCTTGCTACAAACAAGGCATAAAAGAACCTTGCTGGGAGTTCTTACTAGTCTCTCTCCCACACAATCGCCTGAGAGTCAGCCATCGGAAAAAGGGATAGGCTGGTGTTCAATTACATATTTTGGGTATTTTGTACAAATACTCTGGCACGCCCGCGAAGAGTCCGTCGACCGGCGTAAGGAACAAAAATCGCGCGAACAGTGGTGATGGTTGAATAGGACCTCCATAGATGAAGAAGACGAATAGAAAGGGAATTTATATCTTGTTAACAGAAGAGCAAATCCAGTACCGGAACAACAGTTAAAGTAGCAGGTGGCAGATAAAACCACAAACCTTCCATTATCTAGCTTCTGCACATATATGTGAGAGATCAAAAAAATTAAAATTAAAATTAAAAAAACAGAACAATTTTCAAATTTGAGTGAACCCATCATGTGATTAAGAGAATGCCCATCTACAATGGGGCATCTAAGAGCTATAACTTAATATGATTATGTGATTGAGAGAATACCCATCTACAATGGGGCATCTAAGAGCTTTAACTTAATATGGAGTCATTGTAGACAAGGGCAGGACATCACATGCTAATCAATACAAGGGAAGTCAATATTTTATGCCACAAACCAATTACACTACATATATATATATATATATATATATATATATATATATATATTTATTATAACATTCTTCAACAATGAAACAGACTTTGTAAAAATGGGTAAGGATTAATTACTTTGCTGAGATAATTTATTATAGTTAAAAATAGAGGAAAGTGAAGCAAATGGAATCTTTTATGCATGTGTACACAATCTAAAGCAAGCAAGAATTTACATATGTGAAGTTTTAGAAATCAAGCAAATTAGGTAAAAGTGCAAAAACCAACTATTCACTTTGTCCCTTTAAACTACAAAAGTGTGCAAATACCCTCCGAGACTTACCGGATTAATTTTTTTGGCGTGTGTAAAGTCACGTGCCTGTTAAACTTATAATAATGCCAAAATTGCCCTTTTTAATATATATATATATATTTTGTGATAATTATATGTTTGTGGCCCCACTCCGCACAGTGTATTTTTCTATATATATATATATATATAGTATATAGATTCAGTAGTATATACACACACTGAATCTTTGATTCATCTATGTGAATCTATTTGTTAATGGAAACTTGATTTATCATACGATCCGGTCTGAATTAGCATCATATTTATAATTACAAATTTCATATCCAATATATATATATATATATATATATATGCACATCAAATACTATGGGGTCGTTGAAGAACGATGATGAATTGGAGATGGCCTCACCGGAAACCCCATCGACGACTGCTGGAATTGTGACCCAAACTGGGCCAACAACCGACAACGCCTCGCCGATTAAGCCATAGGGTTTCACTTGGGGGAGCAGAAAAGTATCAAAACCTACAATCTCAACTACTGGCTTGGAATGATAGGAAATAAGAACATCAAGTTATATAAATAATCTGCAAATTTGAAAATCTATAATTGACAAATTGAAGATCAGGCCACCAAATTGAGCAAACTCAAATTATTTACAAAGTCTCAACGTTTCTTTCTCCTAAACCCTTTCATGTTCTTTGATAAACAATAATTAGTGGTAATCATGAAAAATATGAATCTAAAACATAAAATCCAATACAATTAAACAATGAACTTGATCAAAAGATTCAAAACACAAGAACCTAGATAAAAAAAAATGCTAAAATACAAACACAGAAATCAAATCAAACAACAAAAAACCCAATCTCTCTCCGTCCCATAAAACTGGCACAACATAAATTGTGAAACATGAAGTGGGTAATATAACAATTAAAAACAAGAAATTCATGAAAAAGTTGACAGACAAAGAACTAACTTAAACCTCGAGTGAGTTTACTTCATTTCTGGAAATTAATGATAACACATGCATAAATTGTGAAATATGGAGTGGGTTGATTTGGGCATGGTAAGACCTAGAAATTGAAAATTTTTATATATGTAAATAATAAAAATTATTTATGGTCCTATGCACTACGTTTTCTAAAATAGGATTGTAATGTGATTATTGATACTTGATGGATTGGATTGTATTTTCCAATTTGGTGGTCTAATTGGGGGTATGGTTTTATACAGTTGGATTATGGTTTTCAAACTTATTCGGTATGATTTAATTCTAACCATTTATATCTAAGTTTTCTTGATAGGAAGGGAGACTTAGGTATGTTTATTTGTAGAGAAGTCGTCCCCCTATTATTGTTATATATAAGGGTTTTAAACCCTTAGTCAGCCCTATCGAATAACAACTCTCAGAAGGGGATAATGCACTCTAATATTTTGCAGGAACTCATAGAGGATTACAGGTATATGTGCATTAATCATCAATCAGGTATGAGACTAAATTATCTCTTTAATTAATTGTAGTATTCGTCATTTCTACATATAAATAATTTGATTAAAACTCAATAATTAGTATCAGAGCTAGCTTAAGGCTTAGAGTTTTCCTTGTAGAAATCAGAATAAAAGAATTAAATATATATTATATTTTTTTTTTTAATTTTGAGTACATATAAGAATTTGATCGTGTATGGTGTACATGTGTATTGCACCAATCGAATATAATTTTTCGTCGCTGCTTTCTCGACAAATTCTTTGCTAATCTGTCCGATCTCTAGGTTTTGAACTATATTAAAGTCTGTCTCTAGATTATATGGTTTTTGCTAATTGTATAGTAATATGATCATGATGTAATATATATATATATATATATATATATATATATATATATATATCGATCAAAACTAACTCTGGACTAAATTCAGCACACACACACATATATTTATAGTTTTAATTATATGGGTTTTTAAAGTATCTATGGGTTATTGCTACGTAATAATATAATATTTGGACGACATCATCATTTTGAGATGAAAAGAACAAAAGTTTAAGTGATTGAAGTATATTACGTGAAACTGTCCATTGATTGCATGAAACTTTTTTGGTTTAACCATCTTGCAATAAATATTGTATATAATATGATATGAGTTTTCTGCAAATCAAATTCTATTAAATTGCAATTCTCGATTCGCGAGCATAGAATGCATATACTTTGGGGCATTACTTTTTCCAGCATATCTATTTATATATAGACAGAATTACATATGTTCATTAATGACTTATTTAAGAAGATTTCAAGGGTTAAGTTTAATTGAATAATTAATTAATATAATATTCAATCTAAAGTATGCGGTGATATATGCAGTATATTCGCGATTGTACTCCTGCGGTTTGGAGGAGGAGGAGAATTGATTGATTAATATTTTTAATATTAGTTACTAAAATCTAATATTTTATGTGTATCAATATGAGGTATATATCTTGAATTACATGTACAAATAAATTTTAATTTAACATGAAGTTGTGTGGCCATCTAGCCATGCTCTATGTTGAGTACTTTTATTAAGTAATTCATGATATTTGTTTAATTTTAAATTAAACAACTTATAGGACTTGTGTGCCATAAGCAAGCAGTATTAATTAGCTTGACTGATTTAAAGAATCAAGTATTTTAAATTGTTTATGGATTATATAATATACATGCATCAAGTATTTATAATTTTCTTTCAATTAAAGTATAGAAAGAATTAAGATTTTTTAAATCTTGATTGATGTGCATGTTATTATATTGTTCACTATAATTTATTAATATGTATGAGGAGACTTAATTTTATTCGTTTTAAAGCCATTTATATTACAGTGAAATCAAGTGTTCCATAATATTTGGGTTTAGTTTATGTGTGTTAACCACTAATCGACTCTAGAGGGGGGGTGAATAGAGTCAATGGGCCAATTTTTTCAATTTATAGAATTTATTTCCAACTAACTATCATGCAATAATCAATTGAAATATTCAAGCAATATATAGCACAAGTATAAAAGAGATAGCGATAAGAAATAGAAAACAATGACTCGGTGATTTAGCGAAGTTCGGAAACTCCTACTCTCGGCTCAAGATTCCGCTTGAGACTTCCCAAATTCACTAGAGCTTCTCCTTAATGGTGGAGAGCAAACCTTCAATTAGAAGCAAGCCCTTGCTTCTCTTCCTTGCTAGGAGAACACCCTTTTCCTAGGCTTCTTTTGGGTCACACCAACCCTTACAAGATTGTAGCAAAGTTTGTGATTGAAATACAAGATTGAATCTCTCTCAATAGGTACAAGTGTAAGCTTACAACTAGAGTAAATAAGAATATAAATGAAGCTCAAGTTCTAGGATGAGAGAATGTAGTAATCAATGAATGAAAGCTCAGAGAAAGAATTTATGGCTATTGAATGCTCTTGAATGCTCTTCTTGAATATTCTTTCAAGTGGTGTATATCTTTAGCAGACAATCCCTCTATATAAATATAAATTCGCAGCTCAATATAGTTGTTAGAAGTAGTTGGAGCAATTAAATGCAGAAAAATTGCCATTGTAATTCAAATTCCTCAAAGGAGTCGGCTCTTTGCAAAAGAGGAAGCGGCTCCAATAAAGAGTAGAGGAGGCTCCAATAAAAGAGTAGAGCAGGCTCTACTTCAAGTTGAGCAGGCTCCCAAAATGGGAGGCGGCTCCTTTCAAGAAAAGATGTTTTACGAACCAAAATTGGCTACTAGAGTGCACAGAGCCGGCTCTATTCTTCATGGAGGCGGCTCCATTGCTGTGCAAGACTGAAAATAAAATTAACTAAGTTCTATGCACTTCCTATTATGTGTAGCTTTCATAAATAAGGTTCATGAGTAGATTTTAGGCATTTTAAAAACTGAATGTAGAATGAGTATGCATGAAAAAATTTGAGCTTAAATCTTAAGCTTTCACCATCCTATCTACCCCTTTCTTCATTCTTTTGACCATGATCGTTTAGGCTTGATGAAGACTTGCTTCCTTTCTTTAAAATGCTTGAATGATCTTTGAAGTCCAAGTTTTTCTTTGATTTCTTGCAACTTTTAAGGCTTCCTTGAATTCCTTGCTTGGAATGCTTGAAGTAGACTTTGGCTTATTACTTTATATCCATTGCTTGGAATGCTTGAAATAGACCTTATAGCTCATCATTAAGATTTGAATGTTATTCATCTATAAATCTCTCAATGAAGATATTAGGACTTAAACATCATTAATGGCTTGTAATCATCAAAACATAAGATTGACCTTTAGATTAAAATTCTTAGGCCAACAATCTCCCCCTTTTTGATGATAACAAAATATTAATGTGTTTATTGTCAAAGTGGAGTTTCATTCGAAAGAATGCTCCCCCTATCAATATGCGTATCTTGAATATTATAGCATGCTTGATTTTACAGCAAATATTTTAGACATTTAAGTGTATTTGGATTTTACGACATTTATATAAGTCTCCCCCTATCAATATGCATAAAAAATAATAATAATAAAATAAAATAAAATAAAATTCTCCCCCTTTGTCATCTCAAAAAGGTGGAAGAATAAAGCAGTTACTTACCATGTCATGAAATAGTGAAATGTGAAATGTAAGACAAATGAAGATATAGCAATAGCAAAGATTTCATTTTATAGATGGCAGATTATAATACATAAGGAGAATGTGAACACAACTACCATATGACAGACAAAAGCATAGTTCATAAAACACAGCTAAAAGAAAATAACATAGATAAAGAAATCATAGTTAAAAGGATGCTTCTCTAAAGCAAATATAGCAAGTGAGTACTCACAAAAACAGGTTTAAAATGGAGGGATACTGGTCTAAGGAGGAGGAGGTCTGTATGCTCTTCGAAATGCTTGAAAATCATCATTAAAATTATCGATTGTCACTTGCATTTCATCAAGTTGAGCTTGTTGGCTATCAAGTTGATCTTGTTGTTTTTTAAGAGTGGCTTGACTTTGACGAGTGCCTTTGAGAATTTCCAACAAAAGATCACGATTGGTGCACTTCAGAGCTGGAACTTCCTCATCTTCAGCACTGTCATCACTTTCATGTTCTTCTTTAACCCTATCATCAACATCCTCAATCTCTTCTCCTCTAGCTCTAGCCTCTTCGAACCATCGTTGCCTAGGATAAAACCACTTACCATTTGAGTCCCTTTTTAGCCCCATTTGATCAAGATTGAAAGCATCGAGCATATCTCTTGGGCCTTGTTTGGCTAATTCACTTTTGTCAAGTGGAATATGTTTATCCATGAAAATGTGAGTGAAAACCGTGGCATAGTAGAGGGGACTCTTTTCCTTTTTCTTGCATGCCAACATGTGATGAAAAATGATGTGTGCTAATTCAAATACTTTTCCATTCAACACACACCAAATCAAAAAGATTTCCATGTGAGAGACTTTTAAGCGACTACCGGTTTTAGGAAGAATGGAGTATGCAATGATTTTATGGATCAGACGAGCTTCCATAGTTAATTGTTTGGAGTTGACTTCTTTGGTATTGGTAGTGCGGGAATCATAGCTCATTTGACGAATTGCTGCTAGTTTGTCAAAACCTTTCCCATTATACCATTTTTGGGGTGAGTAGAATTGAATACCATCATCCATAAGATGAAGAATTCTGGCAATGCTGCTAACATCAAGATGGAATTCCATTCCAGCCACATAGCATTGTAATTTCTCTACACCGGGCATTTTCTCAAGGTGGGTGTAGAATAATTGCACAAGTCTGGGATAATACTTGTTGTTCATCCCAACAAATGCACCAAGGCCAATAGTATCAAAGAGTTTATAGGTGTTGAGGTTGAGGTCGTCACAAATTTTGTGTGACAGAACTTTTCCTTTGGCCACTTTCCTAAGAAGAAATTTTTTCTCATATGACTTCTTGTATGTAGGAATTCTATACAACATTGTTGCAGAAATTTGAATGGGCTTGGTGGAAGATTTGGTGCACTAGCGCCGGATTCATGATCATGGGTACATTGAGTACTCCTATTTTGGCCACGAGGAGGATTCTTTCTACGTGAAGAGGAAGCCATAGAATAAAATTTTGAATGCTCAAAAGACACTCAAAATAGAAATTAATGGACAGAATATTTAAAAGCCCAAGTATTTGTGCAAATAAGAACTGATTTAATTTGCACATTCAATCATAGTTTTGAGTGCAAAGAGAAATCATATTTTAATCCCCAAAAGACAATAGTTGAACAACAAGGTCAAGGTTTTGGAATTGATAAAATCAGCCTTAAAATGAAGACCCAAGATGGAACTTGAATGGAATCATAGTAAAATTTACAATTTAAAGCATAGATTCACAAAGCAAACCCATAATTTGTGTTCAAATCACTATATGATATTTCTAGGATTTTGAGGGTTTAACAGAGATAAGATTGATAAAGATGTAAATAGATATTCATGCTTAAGTAATGGTGACAATGAACATCAAGGAGACATGAATTTAAGAGAATGAGAAGTGAGATCTTACCAAAGAGGATGAATCCAATATTTGTGAGGAAGAGAAATGGCGAATTTAGGTGAAATAAGCATGATGAAAGAGCAAAAGAAACAAGTTAAGAGTAAGAATATTTATAAATTGAAGAGTGAGTTTCATGGATTTAACATACCAGTGAAGTATCTCAACATATGGATGAAATCGCCTAAGTCAAGATGAAGCACCCTAACCTGTCTTTGCTCTCTAGAATTTTAGGTGATATGCTCCAATAATAAGACTGCCGAGTGTAATAAAAAGGAACCAAATGAGTGGAGCTAGCTCAACCTTGATCATGGAGCCAGCTCTTTTGGGCTTTTGAGAGATGCCGAGAGATGGTATATGAAACCATTAATGGAGCCGGCGCTACATGTTTCTAGAGGCGGCTCCTCCTATTCCTAGAGGCGGCTCAACATCAATTGGAGCCTACTCTTTCACATTTTATGAATTTTCCATGGAGTCGGCTCTTCCTTTTTGTTGAGCCGGCTCTAAAGATGCCGAAAGCATAGAGTTTTAGGAAATTCATGGAGCCAGCTCTTCCTTTTTGTTGAGCAGGCTCTATTGTCTGCAGCAGGAGATCCCGAGAGCATAGACATTGAGAATTTTACATCTAGGATGGGAAGCCGGCTCTTATGTGAGTAAAGTAGGCTCTCATTCTTTAAAGAGGCGGCTCTTATTTTGATAGAGCCAGCTCTGCTGCTGCTACTTCATTGTATGACATTTTGTTCTATGATCATTCCAATTTTCATTCTAAGCAGACAAAATCTATCCTCTTGGAGTGGTATTATGAAGATATCAGCCAATTGTTTTTCCGTATTTATAAATATAAGTTCAATGTTGCCCTTAGAAACATGATCCCTAAGAAAATGGTACCTAATTTCTATATGCTTTGTTCTTGAATGTTGAATAGGATTTTTAGAGATGCATATTGCACTTGTATTACCACACATAATAGAAATGTGATCAAAATAGAGTCCAAAATCCTCAAGTTGTCGCTTAATGTAAAGCGTTTGAGCGCAACAACTACCGATCGTAATATACTCAGCTTCCGCAGTTGATAGAGCTACCGAATTTTGTTTCTTGCGAGACCAAGATACTAATGATTGTCCAATGAAGTGACAAGTCCCACTAGTACTTTTTTTATCAACTTTGCATCCTCCAAAATCAGCATCTGAGTAACCAACAAGGTCAAATGATGTATGTCTAGGATACCAAAGCCCTAATAATGTAGTATAGCTTAAATAACGAAAGATGCGTTTAACGGCACATAGATGAGATTCTTTAGGACAAGATTGAAAACGAGCACATAAGCATACACTAAACATGATGTCCGGTCTACTTGCTGTTAAATATAAGAGACTACCAATCATACCTTTATATTTTTTAATATCCACATTAATGCCCTTTTCATCTTTGTCAAGTTTCAAGGATGACTTCATTCGAATATTGGCATGTTTGACTTCCACCAGGCCATATTTCTTTAGCAAATCTTTAACATACTTAGATTGGCAAACAAAAGTGCAATCAAGTGTTTGTTTGATTTGCAACCTTAAGAAGAAGGTAAGTTCACCCATCATGCTCATTTCAAATTCATTTTGCATGCTAGAGGCAAACTTTTCACATAGCACACTATTGGTTGATCCAAAAATAATATCATCAACGTAAATTTGAATGACCAACAAGTTGCTATTAATGGTTTTAGTAAAAAGAGTATTGTCAATTTTTCCTCTAATAAAATCATTTTCAAGTAAAAAACCACTTAGTCTTTCATACCATGCTCTTGGAGCTTGTGTCAAACCATTCAATGCTTTTGACAATTTGAAAACATGGTTTGGACAATTATAGCTTTCAATGCCCAGTGGTTGTTCTTCATACACTTCTTCTTTAATGAAGCCATTTAAGAAAGCACTTTTTATATCCATTTGATATAACTTAAAGTTCTTATGAGATGCAAATGCAAGGAGCATTCTTATAGCTTCAAGTCTAGCTACGGGGGTAAAGGTTTCCTCATAATCAATTCCTTCTTCTTGATTATAACCTTGAGCAACAAGCTTTACCTTGTTTCTCACAATGATTCCCGATTCATCCTTTTTATTCCTAAATACCCACTTTGTGCCAATGATAATTTTATCTTTAAGTCTTGGAACCAATTACCAAACTTCATTTCTTTCAAATTGGTTGAGTTCTTCTTACATGGCCAAGAGCCAAGATTCATCATTTTCAGCTTCATGAATATTTTTTTGTTCAAGTTGGGAAACAAAAGCCACATAATTGCAAATATTACTTATGTGAGATCTAGTGCTTACTCCTTTAGATGGATCGCCAATAATTTGATTTATTGGATGATTAGGCACTTGCTTCCAAGCCTTAGGAAGTGTGTCTTCATAAGAGTGACTTTCTTTTGGTTCATCTTTAAGAAGATCTTCAAGAGATGGACCATTTAAATCAAGATTTTCAATGTTCTTTTCAATCTCAATCACATCTTCATTATCATCCAATGAGCATCTAAGAGGGGGCAATGGTGATTCATCAAATACAACATGTATAGATTCCACAACCACTAGTGTTCTTTTGTTAAACACTCTAAATGCTTTGCTACGAGAAGAATATCCTAGGAAAATGCCTTCATCCGATTTAGGTTCAAATTTTCTTAGATTATCTTTGCCATTTAACACGAAGCATTTACACCCAAAAACTTTAAAGTATCCAATGTTTGGCTTCCTTTTATTCCAAAGTCATAAGGAGTCTTATTTAGGAGTTTTCTAATGATGACTCTATTTATGACATAGCATGAGGTACTAACGGCTTCGGCCCATAGAGGTCTAGGAGACTTATGTTCATTCAACATAGTCCTAGCCATTTCTTGGAGAGACCTATTCTTCCTTTCAACAACTCCATTTTATTGAGGAGTTCTAGGCGCCGAAAGATTATAATTGTATTCATTTTCATCACAAAATCTTTCTACATCTTGGTTATCAAACTCTCTACCTCTATCACTTCTAATGGTCTTAATCTTACACTCTTTTTCGTTCTCGACCCTCTTATAAAATTTGGCAAAGATTATATAAGCCTCATTTTTGTGTGTAAGGAAAAATACCCAAGTGAATCTAGAGTAATCATCAACAATGACAAATGCATAGAGTTTTCTACCAAGACTAGTAATTCTCTTTGGACCGAATAAGTCCATATGAATTAATTTAAGTGGTCTTGTAGTCGTTATGTCCTTTTTCCTTTTAAAAGATAACTTGATTTGCTTGCTTATTTGGCATGCGCTACAAGTTTTATCTTTAGAAAAATTAGTCTTTGGGAGGCCTTTGACTAATTCATTTTTAGATAGTTTTGAAATCAAATCCATGCTGGCATGACCTAACCTTCTATGCCGCAACCAACTATTTTCATTTGAAAATATAAGGCACTTGACGTCTTGATCATGTAATTCACACAAGAGCAAAGTACACACATTTCCATTTCTAAGAGAAATATTTCATTATTATCCTTTTTGACAATGAATTTATCCAATTTAAATAAAACATCATATCTTTTATTACATAGTTGGCTAATACTAAACAAGTTATGTTTTAAGCCTTTAATAAGTAAAACGTCATCAATGGATAAGGAAGAGGAGATACCAATAGTTCCAATGCCAATGACCTTGCCTTTTGAATTGTCACCGAATCTAACACTTCCTCTTTTATGAGGTTTGATGGAGCAAAATTTTGATTGATCTCCCGTCATATGTCTTGAGCATCCACTATCTAGGAACCATTTGTCCTTGGATGAATATGGAGACTTCAAGCGAACCTACAAAAAGAATTTGAGTAATCTTCTTTTGGTACCCACACTTTCTTGGGTCCACGGGAGTTAGGAAGAGATGTATATGTCCCTTTAATAACCCAAATTTCTTTTACAATACATGGCCTAATAGGACAATGATTGATCTTATGTCTTAACTTTTTACAATAATTACATTTTAGACTTGAAGAGGAATTTTTAACAAAATAATTGTTCAAAGGTTTTCTCTTTTTCAATAAACACGAGTCTTTGTTGTAAGAATCGTATCCAAACCCATCCTTAGCATAAGCATTTCTTTGCTTTCCAAGAATGAGGCCTAAATTCTCTCTACTTTTTGTGAATTTGGCTAAAGTCTTAACTTGATCTTTAATAATGACTTTCAATGATTTATTTTCAGAAATTAAATCAATTGAGGCTGATTCTTTACCTAATTCTTTTTCCTTTTTCAAAGTTTCATTTTCAAGTTAAGTTTTTTCAAGGTTTTAAGAGATGATAAGCTTTTCTCTTCTAAGGCTAGCACACTTTTGAACCATTTTGCCTAATACATCATCTAATTCTTTAAAAGCATCTAGCAAATAGTTATGTGCATCAACCAATTCATCATAAGAAGTTTCTAAATCAAATGAGTCACGATTAGAATTTACCTCATCTTCATCGGCCATAAAACAAAGATTGACCATTTCATTGAGTTCATCGTCACTTTCGGATCCATTTGAATCATAATCCTCCCATGTAGCTTGCATGACTTTGCCTTTCTTTTTCCTTTCCTTTTCATTTTTGTAGGCATAGCAATCGGATTTGAAATGCCCCAGTTTTCCACAATGAAAACACGTAGGTGCTTCTCTTTTTCCTTGCTCACTTGATGAACCATTTCTTTTGAAGTTGTTGCTCTTTTGGTACTTCTTCATTTGAAGGACTCTTCTCACGGTTTTGGTAATGAGAGCAATTTCTTTTTCTTTTTCATCATTAGGAGCTTTATCAATTGCGACTTTTTTGGTAGTAGCTTGAAGAGCTATATCCTTCTTTTAAGTTTCTTTGTCTTCATCTCTATCATTCATTTCTAGCTCATAGGCCATTAATGAACCAATGAGTTCATCTATGGGGAGTGTATTGAGATCTTTAGCCTCTTGGATGGCGGTCTTCTTGGCTTCCCAATTTTTAGGCAAAGACCTAAGAATTTTTCTCACATTGTCGGACGATATATATGATCTTCCAAGAGCCTTCAAAGGATTCACAATGTTAGTAAAACGAGAGTACATTTCACTAATAGTTTCTTTGTTATTCAAGGTGAAAAGCTCATATTTATGGACAAACATATTCATTTTGGATTCCTTAACATGACTAGTACCTACATAGGTAACTTCAAGTTTATCCCAAATTTCTTTGGCCATCTCGCAATCCAAAATTCTATTGAATTCATCTTTGCTTAAAGCACAATAGAGATTAGTGATAGCCTTGACATTGCATTGCACAAGCCTACGGTTATTGAGGGTCCATTCAATATCGGGTGTTGGAACATTTTCACCATTTACTATTTTGGTTGGAACATGGTCTCCTTGTTCAGTGGCTTTCCAAACATCTATATCTACACCTCTTAGGAATGCTCTCATTTTGATTTTCCAATAATTGTAGTCATTTCCATCAAATCAAGGAGGTCTATTATTAGATTGACCTTCTTGATGAAAATTTGTATTGGCCATGATCGTTCTCTAAGATGATTAAATCTTTTTCTAGAGATTAGGCTCTGATACCAATTATTAACCACTAATTGACTCTAGAGGGGGGGTGAATAGAGTCAATGGGCCAATTTTTGCAATTTATAGAATTTATTTCCAACTAATTATCATGCAATAATCAATTGAAATATTCAAGCAATATATAGCACAAGTATAAAAGAGACAGAGATAAGAAATTGCAAACAATGACTCGGTGATTTAGCGAGGTTTGGAAACTCCTACTCCTCGACTAAAGATTCCCTTTGAGACTTCCCAAATTCACTAGAGCTTCTCCTTAATGGTGTAGAGAAAACCTTCAATTTGAAGCAAGCCCTTGCTTCTTTTCCTTGCTAGGAGAACACCCTTCTCCTAGGCTTCTTTTGGGTCACACCAACCCTTATAAGATTATAGCAAAGTTTGTGATTAAAATACAAGATTGAATCTCTCTCAATAGATGTACAAGTGTAAGCTCACAACTAGAGTAAATAAGAATATAAATGAAGCTCAAGTTCTAGGATGAGAGAATGTAGTGATCAATGAATGAAAGCTCAGAGAAAGAATTTATGGCTATTGAATGCTCTTCTTGAATATTCTTTCAAGTGGTGTATATCTTTAGCTGATAACCCCTCTATATAAATATAAATTCACAGCTCAATATACTTGTTAGAAGTAGTTGGAGCAATTAAATGCATAAAAATTTCCATTGTAATTCAAATCCCTTAAAGGAGCCGGCTCTTTGTAAAAGAAGAGGCGGCTCCAATAAAGGGTAGAGGAGGATTCAATAAAAGAGTAGAGCAGGCTCTACTTCAGGTTGAGCAGGCTCCCAAAATGGGAGGCGGCTCCTTTCAAGAAAAGATGTTCTACGAACCGAAATTGGCTACTAGAGTGCACAGAGCTGGCTCTATTCTTCATGGAGGCGGCTCCATTGCTATGCAAGACTGAAAATAAAATTAACTAAGTCCTATGCACTTTCTATTATGTGTAGCTTTCATAAATAAGGTTCATAAGTAGATTTTAGACATTTTAAAAACTGAATGTAGAGTGAGTATGCATGAAAAAATTTGAGCTTCAAAATATATTCAAATAAACTTTGACATTAAATCTTAAGCTCTCACCATCCTATCTACCCCTTTCTTCATTCTTTTGACCATGATCATTTAGGCTTGATGAAGACTTGCTTTCTTTCTTTAAAATGCTTGAATGATCTTTGAAGTCCGAGTTTTTCTTTGATTTCTTGCAACTTTTAAGGTTTCCTTGAATTCCTTGCTTGGAATGCTTGAGATAGACTTTGGCTCATTACTTTATATCCATTGCTTGGAATGCTTGAAATAGACCTTATAGTTCATCATTGAGATTTGAATGTTGATCATCTATAAATCACCCAATGAAGATATTAGTACTTAAACATCATTAATGGTTTGTAATCATCAAAACATAAGATTAACCTTTAGATTAAAATTCTTAGGCTAACAATGTGCATTATAAAGATGTTAAACTTAAATCAATGGAACTTTTGTAGTATAGGTTCTTCCTTGGGGTTTAGGAAGACCGGTAAAGTGATCGTTTCAAAGGTGGTAGCCAAAGTGGGTGATACCTACCAAAAGGTGACACACTCACGGAAGTTATTATTTTTAAAATTTTAAGGTATTGGTCTTATTGAGGTCTCACAGTGCAATTACCTACATAAGGGCATTTGTTCTACCAAAAGGTGATCAATGTCTTAGTGTGGGATAAGTGAGTAGAATATTTGAGTGTGCTTGAATTATATCTTAATAACCCTCTTACCAAAAGGTAGTGGAAATATTTAGTAATAATTCAAGTATAATCAACTAGGTTTATATGCAATTTTATTGCAAGCATAGGGGGTAAAGTAAAATCTAAATTTCTGCCAAAAAGTGATTTTTTTATGGCATTTTATCTGTTCCCGCAGGGTGGACTATTTTTGCACATAGTAAAACACCCTGAGAAATTTGGCTTAAAACCCCAAGTACGAATTAAAGTAATAATCCGTAAAGCTGTGACATATTATTTTATATGTTGTTTATGTGATGTTATTTAATATAACATTTATTCAGGTTACAGACGCTTCCGCAATTTAAAGATAGCTCATAGGGATTAAACCATTCAATGGTTAAAATTATATTACCTAGAAAACACGTTTTGATATTATATTGGGTTTTTTTTAGAAAGAAACCCGTATGCCCAGTGCAGAGTCTTCTTAGGGAAAAAAATTACTGCATTTTTATGTGAACTAAAGGTACTACCATGCCATTAGGTTAATTTATGCTTCTATTGGTGATACTATTCAGGGTGGTATTCTGGTTTTTTATACTGCCAATGAGCTTCTTGATTTTATCAAGAAAGAGTTAATGGGCATTAATGGGCAACTACAATACTATTATCTAATAAGGTTTATATTAGTCAGATATGATGGCAATGGTTCAGTGAGGGAGTACATCTGTGCAAGCTGGTTAATGATCTAAGGTAGTAGGGAATCATATTTGATGATAAGTTATTAGTTCACATGTTCCAGCTTTTTAAGGTGAATTATAATTCATAAGAAGTTAAATGTGGCATTAACTAGTTGTTAGCACTTTGTGTGATTGAAGGGGAGCGACTCAAGGGTGTTAAAATTGAGTCAGCTTATCGTGACAGCAAGAATAGTTTCAAGAAGAAACTAGGTGATAAGAAAGTGTATAAGGCTAAACAGAATAAAGAAATGCAGAACAATACATAAAAAAACATTAATCATAGAATGATAAATGTTGGTTCTTTAGAAATAAAACGACAAAAAAGAAAAAAGGCTATTGTGGTGAAAAGAAAAACAAAGCATGAAAGAAAATTTGTGACTGCCCTGGTTTTTAGGCTAGTGCGTCATGTGATTAATTGAATGTAGATCCGACAATGAATCCAGAATGTGGAAGTAAAGATAAAACAACAGTCTCTAGAGATACAACACGTCTCTAAGACACCAAAAGGACCCTCAATAAGGTCACGGAACCCAAAGAAAATAAATGCAGAAGCGACGTTTCAAAAACAGACAAGAATGAGCCTAGGGGCAAAAAGGTCATTTTAAAGATGAAATTGGGTTCTACCAAACACACCATTGGAAAGACAACGAAAAATTAATAAACCTAGACTCAAGAATCACTTGATTTGGAGTTCGGACGAAGAAAATTTGGTTAACAGATTAAAAAGGGTAAAAAGGTCAAAAGGAGTCAACCCAAGACCATTTAACCGGTTAGGAGACCATTTTAACTGGTTAGGAGGCAAAAACAAAGTGTTCGTAATTCTGCCCAAGCACATGTAACCGGTTACGAGATCCACCACCCGTACACTTGTACTACAGTTCAGCAAAAAGATGACAGTAGGGATTTTTCCAAAAAAAATGAGTTTTTGAGGGTCGAGATGACAGTTTTTGGAAAAACACAAAGAAGAAACCCCACTCAAAATCAATTTTTCTACTCGACTAAGTGAAAGAAAATGAAAAAAACCTCGCTGTGAAATGCCCATAATGCCCCTCCATAAAAACAGGTCATAAGGGTCAAAAAGCTGCTAAATGAAAAACAGAAAGCTGAACTTCGTGAGGGATTTCCGGTACCAAGACGACATTTTCTGGAAAAACGCAAAGAAGAGACCCCTCCTAAAATCATGTTTTCAAAGTAACCATATCAAGGCCGGAATTTATTTCTAGAAGAAAAACCCCAAAATGCCCATAAACCAGATTATGCAATAAAAATGTAAAATGAGTCCATAGGAGGCTTAAATCACCAAAGAAGAGGTTTTTCATGAAAATAATCACGCACGCAAACGTAACTTACTTAATAGGATGCGCTATAATGATCCATGGCTTAAAAATATCGCCGATTCAAAATACGACTCCTTAACGGCCAAAATGACAAAAATGAAGCTTGAAATGAAAAGTTGGAACTCAAAGTTAAGAAATGGTTTCAAAGTACCGTTTGGCCCTTAGCCACACTTCATGCATGATTAATGAGACCCTATGAAAGAATAAAAATGGAATTCCCACACCCGATGCAAACATGGTGAAGCAATGACTTGACATTTTTCAATATTTTCATAATATTTCATGAAGTTAAAAATTACATAGGATACAAAATGATGATCATTGGCCTCCGACCTTATCTCATAAATGTCAAATACATTGTAAAAGGTGTACTCGTATATATATTTCACGTTTAGAATCAAATATACATATTTTGATATATAAGGCTACAAGTGGCATTTCTAGCTAACCTTTACAAGAATGGAAACCTTCAAGTCCACAAATCATCCAAGTATAATGAGAATCTCAGCCCTGATTCCTGTATCTGAAAAATGTTCCCGGTAACTTTGGGGTGAGTAACATAAAGCTACTCGTAGGAGATGAGCATTCAAAGACCTAGCGTTTTACAAAGTTATCACATTAATGCGAAACAATTCAAAAGGTCATGCCACATAACGTCTATGTCAAATGTGAGACTCAGGAAACATCCTAAGCTACCTTAGAACATTTCTAGCATAAATCACATCATTCATGCAATCCCAGACAACATAAGTTCATGCTTTACAAAGCAACAAGATATATATTCTCAAAGTCATTAACTTAAAATCTAAAATACGAAAACAACTATAGTAGGTCATGCCACCTAATGTCTATGTTCTAAATGAATCTATAGGATCATTCATAAGCTACATTTGAATATTTAAAGCATAATGTACTTAACAACATTAAAAACATGCGATGATTCCTTACAAATCATAATGCATAAATGTACTTAACAACATTAAAAACATGCGATGATTCCTTACAAATCATAATGCATAAATGTACTTAACAACATTAAATCACCAATAACCAAAACCACAAGTCACAATTAAACATTGGTTGTCAACTTGGAATTGAATGCGAAATCAAGTAGTGGGAGACTTGGACATCAAATTTTGGATAAAGCCAAGAATTATGGTTATTCTGGGCATTAACCCGCTGGGAATACCACCCTAGTGCGCACTATAAAATAGGGAGAATTCATACCTCCCGTACTAGAGCCAAACTCTAGCCATATCACTGTAATAATGTCCCAAGTGACTCGAAAATAAATAAGTTAACAACTTATATTCGAAATATATAAAGCACGAAACTACATTCAATGCACAAGTAGGTTGAAACCACACAATACATGCTCTAATTCCACAACTACTATAGGATGACAATGTTGAATCTTCATAATGCGATTCGTTATACGCTATAACAATATCACATGTCGAATCTTCAGTGTACGATTCGTTACACGCTAAAATAATATAATTCAATATTGAAAACATAAACTCATAAATTAATTACAAGTCTATAATCATGATTTAAACATACTACCAATGTCAAACACATGATTTAATCAGTAATGCAATAGAAAAGGAAATTATCTCTAGGTTTCAATTCTCAATCAAATGATTCACAATTAATATATGTTAAATAACATAACATGGTCATTACATATATTCATTAAAAATCTTAATTAGGCCAATGGAACAATAAAGTAGAATTTAATTAAATCATGATAATTAAATTTCTAAATTCCAAATATATGCTAGTATACAAGTCCTAGTCATCACAAATATCAAGTTAAAAACTTAATTAAGCCAATAAAACCATTAAATAGATTTTAATTAATCCTTTTAATTAAAATTTCTAGATTTTCAAACTTCTCCAAATGCTCTCAAATTAAAGTATGTTAAAGAATATGCCATGACTTAATTTAAAAGCACATCACAAGTTAATTTCATACAAGGTATGTCCATGAGAATTAAACTTTCATAAAAAAAAATTATTAAATAAAAAGTGCAATTCTTATTCAAATAATCCCAATTTAATATATGTTAACAAACACACTAAAACATAATTTACTAGCATGCCATAATTAAATTCTAAGTTGAATATCATCATGAGAATTAAATCTTAAACATAGAAAATAATTAAATTAAATTCTAGATTATGAACAAAAGCATGCATACAAGTCGTATAAGTATCAATAGTATACAAGACAACAAAAATATAAACTATAACATTCCCTACCTCAATTTGAGATGAAAATCTCAAAAGCCACCAAAATGAAACCGCTCCGAATCCGATGAAACTTCGGGGTTTTGTCAGGGACAACACAGTGAACATAAAGCTCCAAAGAGGACATACCAAAATCCTAACTTGGCCTCAAACCCAAACTCAAAAAATGGCTAAAAACGTATTCTAATAAGGGGAAAGATGCGCGTAGTCAAGACAAATATAAAACACAAAGGTACTACGACATTTTAACAAAGGGAGGAAGTCCAAAAGAAGAGAGAGAATGTGGCAGCCCCATGGGCTTCCATAGTGATTTTTCACTTTAAGACATTCTATTTATAGCAAAACCCTAAAAGTGTCTCGAAAGGGCCCTGCTAGGTCCGGAAAAGTGGAATTTGAGCAAACGCATTCAAACGGAAAAACTCCGTGAACAAAAAAGAACCAAAATGAGAAAAGATGAACAATAGAAGAAACGGCGTCAAAAATTGAGTCCCGAGCAGAAAGTTATGCCTCAAACAAGTTCGGTGACAACTAAAGCCAAAAACCTTAAAACTGGGGAAAAACGACCGGAAGGAAATTCTAAGAGTATGCGACTCGACGAAAAGTGAAAATGAATCCCGTATGAGGATCCAGGCTAAAAATAAGGCATTTTTGTAATAACTTTCATTAATTACACAATGGACCCTACAAAAAGTGTTAACTGCACTAATGACCCAGAATGAAAATATCTTTCAAAAATATTTTCTTAAAAACCCCTGAAATAAAATATCTTCAAAAGATATTTACGAAAAACACACCAAGAAAAGAAAATGTTTCTGAAGAACTATGCATTTGTAAAGACCCAGTCATTTGCCTCCCTTTCCTTTTTCTTGAAATTTTACGAAAGAATTTTTTTCGTTTAATTTTCTTTTCTGAGCTCTGTTTCGTGTCATTTAGTGTCATCTCGAGTGCTCGGAATTGGCTTTTGAGACTCTTTCATGTGAATTGACAACTTCCTTTGAGGACCGAGTCATTTTTGCATTTTCACTTTTCGGACACTATGCACCTTTCGTCATTTTTCCTGTTTCGTCATTTCCCCTTTTCTGTCTTTTTCCCCGTTTGTCACATTGTTGGTACAGCCTCACTTCTCATGTTCAGAGTTGGTTCTTGACTTCACGTGCCTTCATCTTGAGTGGTTTCTTTGAAATACGTATCTTTACTTTTGCAAGAAAGTACTCTGGTTGCTCCTAATGTCCATATGTGCGTGGATGCACAATTCTTCATAATCTTTTTCTTTTCTTGGGGTGTTTTTCGTAAATATCTTTTGAAGATATTTTATTTCAGGGTTATCTAAAAAAATATCTTTTGGAAGATATTTTCATTCAGGGGCAGTTTAACAGTTAACCCTTTTTGTAGGGGCCATTGTGCAATTAACGAAAGTTATTACAAAATATCTCGTCTGGAGCCTGAATCCTCGTACCGGATTCATTTTCACTTTTCGTTGACTCGTAAATTCATAGAATTTCCTTCTGGTCATTTTTTTTCAGTTTCAGAGTTTTTGGACCCGGTTGCCGCCGAACTTGTTCGGGGCATAACTTTCTGCTCGGGACTTGGTTTTTGATGCCGTTTCTTCCTTTGTTCATATTTTCTCATTTTGAATCTTTTTTGTTCACGGAGTTTTTCCATTTGAGCGCGTTTGCTCAAAATTCCACTTTTCTGGACCCGGCGGGGCCCATTCGGGGCACTTTTTGAGATTTCTATAAAAGGGGGGTGAAATATTTTATTTTTCATCTTCCCCACTGTCCTTGCACGACCTGAAGCAGCCATGGATGCCCATGGAGCTTCCACTTTCTCTCTCCTCCTTTGATTTACTTTTCATAAGTAAAAAGTCTTCGGCCTTCACGGTTTTTGTTCCCCTCGACATGTTCTACCATTCCCCCTTATTAGAATTCATTTTTGACCATTTCTTGAGTTTGGGTTTGAGGTAAAGTTATGATTTTCATGGGGCTTCCTTCGGATTCATGCAGATCGTGTTGTCCCCGACAAAACCCTTCGGTTTCGGCGGATTCGGAACACTTTTTTTTCGGTGGGCCTTTGAGGTTTTCATCTCAAATTGAGGTAGGGAGTGTTATAGGTTTAATTATTTTTATATAACATGCTATTGATGCTTATACAACTTGTTTATATGCTAAATATGAAATCTAGAGATTTTATTATTTAATTTTCTTGTGAATGATTTAATTTTCCCGGTTGTCCATAGTTTTGTTTAATCATGTGGCATGATAAAATATTACCCCTTGATATGTTGATTGACATATATTAAATTGAGAGAAATTGGACAAGTAATGAAGATTTTATTTAATATTTTACTAGAATAAAATATTAATTCATGTGGCCTTAACTAGCTTGAAATTGATGTGTGTTAGCATATTATATTAGGCCCTAGTATGTTCTTCAATATAGATTAAATTGAGAGTAATCGGAGAAGTTTTGAAATCTAGTAATATTTAATTAATTAGATTAATTAATTTATTCCAGGTGTACTATTCACCCCATTGGAATTCCGACTTGACATTCTTGATATGCATGCTATATGGTTTCACATATATTAAATCTAGAATATTTGGTTAGGTTTTGAAATCTATCATTTATTATTTTTCTAGTATTAAAGTTTAATGTTCATGGCCATTCATTGCATTGAAAATTCAGAAGTCTTTTCTTCATAACTTTTGTATTGGGCATGGGAATTCCACTCTTTCTTTTTCATAGGGATTCTATAATCATGTATGAGGTGTGGCCAAGGGCCAAACACCATTTAGTGTTCATTTTTGCATTTTAGTTCACATATTACATTTTGGGCTAAAATAGTAGAATCCAAGTCTTTAAGGGTTTATTTTCAAATTGGGTGGTGCAAAGTGTGTTTCGGCACCTCCACTAGGTCTCATTTATCTTATATGAAGTGTGGCCAAGGGCCAAACGGTCATTTGAAACCATTTCCTAATTTTGGTTTCCATATTTTCTATTTCAAGTTCATTTTCGCCTTTTTGGTCGTTGGGGGGTCGGATTTTGACTCGGCCATTTCTGGGACCCGCGGACCATTTCCGCGTGCTCAAAATCACCATTTACATCTGCGTGCATGATCATTTTCGGGAAAAACCTCTTCCTTGGCAATTTGAGCCTCCTAGGGTTTCATTTTGTATTTTTTTGCATAATCTGGTTTAGGGGCACTTTGGGGTTTTCCTTCAGGAAATAAATTCCGGTCTCCTTATGGTCACTTAGAAAACGTGATTTTAGGGGGGGTTTCTTTTTCGTATTTTTCCAGAAAATGTCATCTTGGTGCCGGAAATTGATCGCAAAGTTCAGCTTTCTGTTTTTTTTTAGCAGCTTTTTGGACCTCCATAACCAGATTTCATGGAGGGGTATTTCGGGCATTCTACGTTGCATTTTTTTTGAATTCTCTCCCGAGTCACGTAGAAAATTTAAT
Organism: Cornus florida; assembly: GCF_030987335.1. NCBI lineage: Eukaryota > Viridiplantae > Streptophyta > Magnoliopsida > Cornales > Cornaceae > Cornus > Cornus florida. The sequence goes on along the minus strand of NW_026775579.1, from coordinate 52,817,461 downwards.
TTTGAGTGGGGTTTTTTCTTTGTGTTTTTTCAGAAAAAATCATCTTCTAGCCAGTTTTTGCTCTCAGTTGCAGACCGTCATTGTAGCAACTTTTAACCCTCTTGTTCAGTTCTAATCTAGGGGCATTTTGAGGATTTCACAGTGAGTTTTTTTCGATTCCAGCCTTGAAGTTGGGTAGAAAACTTGATTTTAGGGGTGGTTTCTTCTTCGTGTTTTTCCAGAAAAATTAGTTTCGACCTCCGTTTCAAGCCTTAGTTCTGGAACCTCACTTTTTTTTTTTCTTGCTGTCAGCTGGTGCATGCCATTGGGCGCCGGCATGGGTGCCAGTGGGCTCGTGCATGGGCATCGTGTGCGCCTTGGCCTTCGTCGAGCCGCCGCGACTTCTCAACTTCAAACCCTCGTTTCTCCCTCGTCCGGACTCCAAATCGAGTGAACTTTTTTTTGAACTTGACTAATTTTTTGCTTTCTTTCCAACGGTGGGCTCGGTTGCACCCGGATCTTCCTGGATAATTATCAGTTTACCCTTTTAGCCTTAAGTGCTCGTTTTTCTTCGTCAGGCCATTTCTCCTTCGTCCGGACTCCGAATCATGCGATTCTTGAGTCCATCCTGACTATTTTTTTGTTGTCTTCCAGCAGTGTGCTCGGTGGCACCCGAATCCACATTTTTCATAAATGACTATTTTGTCCCTGGGGGCTTATTTGTCATATTTTTGATCTTTTGCTCTTGTATTAGTTCTCATTGAGTTCCACGACCTTATGGAAGGTCACTTTGACTTCTTAGAGTCTTTTTTCTATTTTTGCTTTCTAATATCGGATCCGTTATCGGGTCAATCTTCGATTCATCACAGGACACGCTGGCCTAAAAACCAGGGTCATCACAGGTGGTATCAGAGCGTCCGGGTTCGAATACCTTGGACGACGGGTTTTGGGTGCATATCATGCTCACGTTGTTTTGCTTTGATGTGTCATTTATATCTTAATAACATGCTTTGTTTGATAATATGTCTTGTATGATAACATGTTCATATGCTTGGGTGTTTTGAGACATCTATTATTTGTTAAGCATACTTTATGTGTATATATGTTCTTGATAACATGTTTTTATTTGATAATATGTCTGTTTACTTATGTGGCACCTTGAGTAGATAGTCCACTATTATGATGCATGCTAGCTGTTTACTTTTATGTCTAGTTTTGGCATTGTCTCTTAGGATTTGTCGTATCCCTTGGATGTATTCTTGTTTCACGAGTTTCCTCTTTGGATAGGAGAAATTCATTTTTTAAGGACCCATGTCAGGAACCTTTTTGTCTGTTCTGTCAATTGATGCGAGTAAGGCTCATGTGAATGTAGAATCGCAATTCTTATCTAGTGGAGTGAGACGTAGGCCAGGGAGGCACCATTTCATTTCCTTTTCCTTTTCCTTCATAGCTTCTAGATCTAAGGCCTTAAGCATAATAGTGCCAGTGTCATTGTTGTCAAAGTTTCGGGATTAGCTACCCCAACTCTCGCTGGTGCTTGGTTCCTGCAGTGCTTTTGGTAATGATCATTTCTAACATTGATGTTATTTGTATTAAAAAGTTCCCTTCTGGGGCATGATATGAACTAGTGCCTTATACCTTCATGCTACCTTACTGACGAGTAAGTGTGGGCGGGTTCTGGTCGTTGTTCGTACTGTCTTATCACTCCTTTCTTTCATCACGTTTTGACATTTGTTTTTCTTGGGATTCTCTCGGTAGTTGACGTTGAGTTAACGTGCCTGTTCGTATGAGGTGTTGTCTCAGTTCATGGTTTCGCATTCCTTCAGTTGATCTTTAGACTTCAGGATTTGTCTTCAGTGCGTTGTGAGCTGTCCTTTGATTTGACCTTTTGTTCGGTCATTATTCTGTTCTCTCTGGTATGTTCTTAATTTCAGGGACGAAATTCCTTTAAGGAGGGTAAGTTGTAACGACCCGGTCATTTGCCTCCCTTTCCTTTTTCTTGAAATTTTACGAATGAATTTTTTTCGTTTAATTTTCTTTTCTGAGCTCTGTTTCGTGTCGCTTTGTGTCATCTCGAGTGCTCGGAATTGGTTTCTGAGACTTTTTCATGTGAATTGACAACTTCCTTTGAGGACCGAGTCATTTTCGCATTTTCACTTTTCGGACACTATGCGCCTTTCGTCCTTTTCATTGTTTCGTCTTTTTCCCAATTCTGTCTTTTCCCCGTTTGTCACATTGTTGGTACAGCCTCACTTCTCATGCTCAGAGTTGGTTCTTGACTTCACGTGCCTTCATCTTTAGTGGTTTCCTTGAAATACGTATCTTCACTTCTGTAAGAAAGTACTCTGGTTGCTCCCGGTGTCCATAGGGACGTGGATGCACAATTCTTCAGAATTTTTTTCTTTTCTTGGGGTTTTTTTTTCATAAATATCTTTTGAAGATATTTTATTTCAGGGGTATCTAAAAAAATATCTTTTGGAAGATATTTTCATTCAGGGGCAGTTTAGCAGTTAACCCTTTTGTAGGGGCCATTGTGCAATTAACGAAAGTTATTACAAAATATCTCATCTGGAGTCTGGATCCTCGTACGGGATTCATTTTCACTTTTTGTTGACTCGTAAATTCATAGAATTTCCTTTTGCTCGTTTTTCTCCAGTTTTAGAGTTTCTGAACCCAGTTGCCGCCGAACTTGTTCGAGGCATAACTTTTTGGTCGGGACTCGGTTTTCGATGCTGTTTCTTCCTTTGTTCATATTTTCTCATTTTGAAACTTTTTCATTCATGGAGTTTTTCCATTTGAGCGCGTTTGCTCAAATTCTACATTTCCGGACTCGGCGGGACCCTTTTAGGGCACTTTTTGAGATTTCTATAAAAGGGGGGTGAAATATTTATTTTTCATCTTCCCCACTGTCCTTTCATGACCTGAAGCAGCCATGGATGCCCATGGAGCTTCCACCTTCTCTCTCCTCCTTTGATTTACTTTTCCTAAGTAAAAAGTCTTCGGCCTTCACAGTTTTTGTTCCCCTCGACGTGTTCTACCATTCACCCTTATTGGAATTCATTTTTGACCATTTCTTGAGTTTGGGTTTGAGGTCAAGTTGTGATTTTCAAGGGGCTTCGTTTGGATTCATGTAGATCGTGTTGTCCCCGACAAAACCCTTCGGTTTCGGCGGATTCGGAACACTTTTTTTTCGGTGGGCCTTTGAGGTTTTTATCTCAAATTGAGGTAGGGGGTGTTATAGGTTTAATTATTTTTATATAACATGCTATTGATGCTTATACAATTTGTTTACATGCTTAAATATGAAATCTAGAAATCTTATTATTTAATTTTCTTGTGAATGATTTAATTTTCCTGGTGTTCCATAACTTTGTTTAATCATGTGGCATGATAGAATATTACCCCTTGATATGTTGATTAATATATATTAAATTGAGTGAAATTGGACAAGTAACGAAGATTTTATTTAATATTTTACTAGAATAAAATATTAATTCATGTGGCCTTAACTAGCTTGAAATCGATGTGTGTTAGCATATTATATTAGGCCATAGCATGCTCTTCAACATAGATTAAATTGAGAGTAATCAGAGAAGTTTTGAAATCTAGTAATATTTAATTAATTTATTCCGGGTGTACTATTCACCCCATTGGAATTCTGACTTGACATTCTTGATATGCATGCTATATGGTTTCACATATATTAAATCTAGAATATTTGGTTAGGTTTTGAAATCTATCATTTATTATTTTTCTAGTATTAAAGTTTAATGCTCATGACCATTCATTGCATGGAATTCACTTGTGTCGTGTTTTTAAATCATGTCATGGTATATTGTATAACATATTTAAATTTGAGATCATTTGGATGAATTTCAAAACTTAGAGATTTTAATTAAGTGTAATAATTAAAATCCATTCAATAGCTCATTGCGACAAATTCCTTCACATGTATCAAATTGATAATAATCGGATAAGTTTGAAACTTATATTCATTTACTCCCTTTGTATGGAACTTAATTCACATGGTTATGTCTTGCATGAAATGGATTTGTAACTTGACATTGAACTTGACCTTGATATGATCCTTGACACACCTTGTTCATAGAACATTTGGACTTGCCTCATAATCGTGATAATTTAATCCCTTAGGTTGATTAAATTTTCTTTTTTATGCTTCCATCGGTTTAATCATGACCCCTTGTATCTAGGTTTCATTAATGTACTTAATGAACATGCACACTTGTCTTGGAATGATTTAATTACTCATATGTTGCTTATAAAGTAATTGAATTATGTATCTTATACTTGTGGTATATTTACTTCAATGAACTCCATGTGTTATATATCTTGGATGTTGTCTATATAGTTGCATACTATGATTTCTTGTCATCTCACATGCCATGATAGTTGACGAACTAGGGGCATGACTTGCGTGTTCCAAAATCTTGGTTGTGCATGAAATGTGGTTAATGTATTTATTGTATTTGATACAATCTTGGCTTCCACAACTTGTTGATTTTGGAACTTGGGATATCAATCAAGAATAGGGGAAGGTACCCTTGGGTTGATAATCCCTAAAGTGATCCCAAGAATTGGGGAAGGTACCCTTGGGTTGATAATCCCTAAAGTGATCCCAAGAATAGGGGAAGGTACCCTTGGGTTGATAATCCCTAAAGTGATCCTAAGAATAGGGGAAGGTACCCTTGGGTTAGTAACCCTAAAGTGATCCCAAGAGTATGGTTTTAATCCGGGCGATATCCAAGTTTCCACATTATTTGATTTCACTCTTTAAATTTCAAGTTGCTATCCTTTGAAGATTTAAACTTTTCGTGTATATGAAATGCTCCAATCATGCCAATTGCATTTATAATGTAATTCTTGCTAACTTATATCCGAATATACTTCTTGTTGTATTAAATAGTATTGTCCAATCATGTAAAGTGCCTTGACAAATGTGAACTTGTATTCTAGTAACTCCTTGTCGTGTTGTATGGATTATTCCAAACTTTGCCTAATTGCATTGATAATGTAATTCTTGTTAACTTGTATTCAAGCATCCTTCTTGTCATGTTCTTTGAATTATCCAAATCTTGATTCATTTCATACGTGTTTAAGTATCATGATTCTTGTTGATTATTACTCTAGGGTAGCTTAGGATGCTCCCTGAGTCTCATTGTGACATAGACGTTAGGTGGCATGAGCCCCTCTGACATATTTCACCTTAAGGTGATAAAATTGTAAAATGTTAGGTCGATGCATGCTCATCTCCTACGAGTAGCTTTATGTTGCTCACCCCTACGTTACTGGGGCATATTTCAGGTACAGGACTCAAGACTTGAAGGTTTCATTGCCTTGGATGATTTGTAGCTTCTCATGAGAAAACTTGTATTCTTTGATTCTATGTATGTAAAGTGTGCATAAGTATACTCTTTTCATTGTATTCAACATGTATAACTTGAGGCCGGTGGCCAATAACATGTATTATGTATTCTATGCACTTTACTTTAAAAGTTATTATGAAAACATTGAAAATTCACAAGTCTTTTCTTCATAACTGTTGCATTAGGCATGCGAATTCCACTCTTTCTTTTTCATAGGGATTCTATAATCATGTTTGAGGTGTGGCCAAGGGCCAAACACCATTTAGTGTTCATTTTTGCATTTTAGTTCACATATTGCATTTTGGGATAAAATAGCAGAATCCGAGTCTTTAAGGGTTTATTTTCAAATCGGGTGGTGCAAAGTGTGTTCCGGCACCTCCACTAGGTCTCATTTATCTTGTATGAAGTGTGACCAAGGGCCAAATGGTCATTTCAAACCATTTCCTAATTTTGGTTTCCATATTTTCCATTTTAAGTTCATTTTCGCCTTTTTGGCCGTTAGGGGGTCGGATTTTGACTCGGCCATTTCCAGGAGCCGCGGACCATTCCCGCGTGCTCAAAATCACCATTTACGTCTGCGTGCATGATCGTGTCTGGGAAAAACCTCTTCCTTGGCAATTTGAGCCTCCTAGGGATTCATTTTGCATTTTTTTGCATAATCTGGTTTAGGGGCACTTTGGGGTTTTCTTTCGGGAAATAAATTCCGGTCTCCTCATAGTCACTTAGAAAAAGTGATTTTAGGGGGGTTTCTTTTTCATGTTTTTCCAGAAAATATCGTCTTGGTGCCGGAAATCGATCACAAAGTTCAGCTTTTTGTGTTTTTTTTTTAGCAGCTTTTTGGACCTCCATGACCAGATTTCATGGAGGGGCATTTCGGGCATTCTACATTGCAATTTTTTTTTTTGAATTCTATACAAGTCACGTAGAAAATTCAATTTTGAGGGGGGTTTCTTCTTTGTGTTTTTCCAGAAAAATTCATCTTCTAGCCCGTTTTTGCTCTCAGTTGCAGACAGTCACTATAGCAACTTTTAACCCTCTTGTTCAGTTCTAATCTGGGGCATTTTGGGGATTTCACAGTGAGTTTTTTTCGATTCCGTCCGCTAATTCGGGTAGAAAACTCGATTTTAGGGGGGGTTTCTTCTTCGTATTTTTTCAGAAAAATTCGTTTCAGCCTTTGTTTCAAACCTCAGTTATGGAACCTCACTTTTTTTTTTTTTTTCTTACTGTCAGCTGGTGCATGCCATTGGGCGCCAGCATGGGCGCCGGTGAGCTCATGCGTGGGCGCCGTGTGCCCCATGGCCTTCGTCAGGCGGCCGCGACGTCTCAACTTCAAACCCTCGTTTCTCCCTCGTCCAGACTCCAAATTGAGTGAACTTTTTTTTGAACTTGACAAATTTTTTGCTCTCTTTCCAACGGTGTGCTCGGTTGCACCCGGATCTTTCTGAATAATTACCAATTTACCCTTTTAGGTTTAAGTGCTCGTTTTTCTTCGTCAGGTCGTTTCTCCTTCGTCTGGACTCCGAATCATGCGATTCTTGAGGCCATCCTGACTATTCTTTTGTTGTCTTTCCAGCGGTGTGCTCGGTGGCACCCGAATCCACATTTTTCAGAAATGACTATTTTGTCCCTGGGGGCTTATTTGTTATATTTTTGATCTTTTGCTCCCGCATCAGTTCTCATTGAGTTCCACGACCTCATGGAAGGTCACTTTGACTTCTTAGAGTCTTGTTTTCTGTTTTCGCTTCCTCATTTCGGATCCGTTATCGGGTCAATCTTCAGTTCATCACAGGACATGCTGGTCCAAAAACCAGGGTCGTCACAGCATTCATGCCCCTATGGACACCGGGAGCAACCAGAGTACTTTTCTGCAAAAGTAAAGATACATATTTCGTGGAAACCACCTAGAATGAAGGTACGTGAAGTCAAAAACCAACTCCGAGCATAAAAAGTGAGGTTATGCCAACGAAGTCACAAACGGGGAAAAGACAAAATAGGGAAAAGGACGAAAAGTGAATAGTGTCCAAAAAGTGAAAATATAAAAATGACTCAGTCCTTAAAGGAAGTTGTCAAATTTAAGAAAAGAGTCTCAAAAACCATCCCCAAGCATTCAAGACGACACTAAGTGATAAGAAACCAAACTCAGAAAAGAAAAGATCAACGGAAAAAAAATATTTGTGAAAATTTGAGGAAAAGGAAAGGAAGGAAAATGACCAGGTTATTACAAAATTGCCATTTTAATATTTGAGCCTAACTTGGTAGAAGTATAGGTATAGACATGGTAGATGGATTCAGGTGTGATCCTACTTGCTTCTTGTTTTTCAATAGACTTAATATCTTCCGAATAAAATCGTGCTTTGGTTAGAGAGGATTCATCTATGCTATGCATAGGATATTGGGGAATGTCTCTCAAAATAGACTTGAACGCTTCGTCAAGGATGAGAGATTATTGGGCCACAAATTTTATGTATTGGTTGTGTTAAAGGATAGATGCTAAAAACGTATTTTTGAGGCTACTCGGTCATTTAGTCTTTTGGACTATATTTATACCGACATTTGTGGTTCATTTCTTATTGTAGCTTGTTTGCGGCAAAGGTATTTCATTGTCTTCATTGATGGGTTCTCAAGGTATGATTGTGTACTTAATCCACTAGAAGTCCGAAGCACTTAATGTGTGTAAAATCTACTAGACTAAAGTTAAAAGTAGTTTGTATAAAGATTATGGTTTTAAGATCGGACTGAGGTGGTGAGTTTAATTGGGAGAATGGTAAAGAGGGTGTAAATCGTAGTATTTTCAGTATACACTTAAAGAGTAGGGCATTGTGCCACAATACACCATTCCTAGTTCTCCTGCACAAAATAAAGTTACAGAAAAAAGAAAGTCTGGGGATGTCTTATAGAAACAGAGTTATATAATGCAGATATCAAGGAGCTTGATACTCACACTATCAATAATTATTTTATTGGGCATCTTGAAAGATTAAAGGATTCAATATTTTTTCTGTCTAGTATACCCATGGAGATTATTGATATATATCATACAAATTTGATGAAAGTTGCGAATCCAGTAGGAGTTTAGAATACTGTAGTTTCTTTTGGAGTAACTTTCAATATCTATTCCATTTATTTCAAACTTCATTCCACTTTCTTTAGAGGTTTTATTTATAGTTCCTATTCTTACTCTTTCAACTATTCCCACTTATCTAGTTATTTCTCATTTGCAGTCTCTTCTTTCAGTTTCCAATCTAGTTCCTAAGCCAGTTTAGCTTAGGAGATCTTCTAGAGCTTGGAAGTATGCTGTAGTTGGTGATTTTGAGGTGTTTGGTGGATATAAGATAAAAATTGATGGCGAAGTGCTTAAGCAAAAGTTTAGTGTTGATTTCTTTGAGATTTTTCTCCAGTTTCATTAAAGGACTCTTTAAGAGTCATTCTTTCATTATCACTCATTTATGGCTTAAGCAAGTTTTACAGCAGTAGTATCCAAAATTTTGATACAATGGTTACTAATTGTAGGTTTAAAGAGAATGCTATGGATAAATGCATATACCTCAAGTTTAGTAGGAGTCATTTTTTGTTTTTCTTGTCCTATATGTTTATGATATTTTGCAAGGTAGCAATGACATTCATTTGATACATGATATTGAGAATTTTATGTAAAGTTTTGACACGAAGGACATGGGTATGTAAAGTATGTCCTTGGCATTAGGATCCATAGCGATCATGCTACTGGAATACTTGGACTTTCTCTAAAGACTTATATTAATTAAGTATATATAAATAATTTAAGGGTGACCAAGCGTAGTAAGCCCATTAATATAAAGTACATTTTCATGTGTGATAAGGTTAAAGTTTAAATGTCATTAAGATTTCCCTATATGGTTATAGAAAGATTGTTGCAAATCCTCTTACTAAAGTCTTCAGCCAAAGATAATAAAGTATTTAAAGAGCACGTGATTCGAATAGGTGTTTGAGAGTCATTATGTTATGATGTCTGGTATTTCTTTTGTATATGCTACATTGCAGTTAGTTTCTTTACACCTTGTGATGAAAATTATTTTTCCTCCAGATTACACCTTATGGTGACAATTATTTGCATCCAAAATAAAGTCATGATGCATAATTATTATTATCTTGATATATATGGTTTATGCACGTGTTATTATGTTTGTCTAGGAATGGTATTTCACTCATGAGGTTGTTTGGGTTAAATGTGACATTGGCACCACATCGGTAAATCCAAAATAATTATTAAAGGTTGTCTGAGAGTGATATTTCACTCATACGGTTGTTTGGGCTAGATATGAGATTAACACCATATCGGTAAATCCAAATATAAGATTTGTCTGGGAGTGGTATTTCACTCATGAGGTTGTTTGGACTAGATGTGAGATTGACACCACATTGATAAATCCAAACATAAATATTAAAGTTTGCTTGTAAGAGAATTTCACACTCTACGAGGGTAGCTTGGGCTAGATATGAGATTGGCTCCATATCGGTAAACCCTCACACTAAACAGAAGGTTGGCGGTTTGCTATAATATGTTCAGGTGACATACCGCGATGGTATGAATTAGGACGGATAGTGAGGTGTGCGTTTAGACCACATGCAATTTGCACATCTCATGAAATACCGTAAAAACCACTATATTTGCTTGAATCCTAGATGGAATCGGTTTTGAGATCATGGAACTATTTAGACTAATATATTACTTATCTACACATTCATGATCCACTATTGAGGAGAGTGTTCGAAAGTATCAATCCATCTATTTCGATAATTGTATTTTTATAAAACAAATTGAGTGGCCACTCGCCTTTTCTAAAGTGTGTTACAATCCATAGTGTCATTTTTTATTTATTTATAAAACTTGGAGTGCATAGACCAAGTGGGATATTGTTGAAAATTTTTATATATGTAAATAATAAAAATTACTTATGGTCCTATACACTACGTTTTCTAAAATAGGATTGCAATGTGATTATCGATACTTGATGGATTGGGTTATACTTTCCAATTTGGTGGTCTAATTGTGTGATACCCCTCAGATCCGAGACACGGGTTGATCAGGCCCAAGCCCAAACCCGAGGGAATATCAAACAATTAATATTTTAAAGTGAACACAGAATACAAGATGAATTTAAGAAATAATAGTTTAAGCTGAAAGAAATCTAAAATCTAAAATCCCTTAAAATTAAATACTTAAAATCCTAGTTAATAATAATCCAACTCCAAAACCTCCAAGGGTACAACTCGAGAATCCATCCTGTAGACCCTTAATAAGAAAACCATATGAATAGAGCTCCTACATCGCCGGAGGAATGAGTGGTCGTCTCTGCTCAGCACGAATAAGCTCAAGCCTGGAACTGACGTACACCTGAAAAATAGGAGTGGGTCAGGCCCACAAACAAATTCTATCCTACTACAATCCAAGCAGAGACTCGATACGCATATACACTCTAACCAACTCAATAATAACTATATAATCTGTGTCTATATATATATATATATATATATATATATATATATCCACACTATGGACTCTCACTGGACTATGATACGGGTCTCAACTTGAGTAGAAGGTAACATGCAAAATCCACCTGAGTGGGCATGACTACCTAAGCCTAACAGGGTACACCTCAACCAGCATAGCTAGCTACGCGTCCTATTGCATATACGCTTCCTAACCATTGACTCTGAGACTCAAGCTCAAGTCATGGTATCATAATAATATATTTAAAATCCGTTCCTATCCATCCATAGGAAATCTAGTAAGTCGTTCAGCTTATTCAACCGCACAGACTTATATAAGAGATTCAGTAAGTCGTTCAGCTTATTCAACTGCATAGACTTAAATATAAGGAGAATTATGTTTTTATAATCCGTACCCTTATTAAAAAATAGGTAGGATTTAGCACTTTGGGCTAATCCAAACCTAGTATGTCACCGTCCCATTCCGATGCATACAATCCAATCCATTCAGTAATTGATAGAACAAATCACAATTATAACTATCAACTAATCTATAAAATCCACAATTGATAATAAAAATATTAAAACATAAGCATCAATTGTTCCATATCAAGCCTGCTAAAATTTTGTAAATTAACAGTCTTGATCAAAACCATTCCGCACAATACATTAATTGATTTTACAGATTATACATGTAAACCAATTACCTCCAAGTAGGCATAACAGAATACAAGAGTTCACATGCTTAGTTTTATAACACTGTAACATAATTAACTATCAAACCATTATTAAGAATTGTTATCCTAAGATTTACGCAATTTAAAGTACTATCCATCCAGAAACAGTAAACCGCTTTAATTCCAAATAAGCATATTATAATATAAATATTCACACACTTATTTAATATCACAATAACCTGATTAACAGAGAAATTTACTCAAAGAATTTCTATTTAAGATTTTAAGAAATTTTAAAATCCTTTCCATCTAAAAACAGTAAACTAGTTTAATAAATAATTGTCTACGGTCCAAGCCCGAGCATCCGTTGATTTATTTTTCATTAATCCACTCTCTGAAGGGTTAATAAGACTTAGACCACCTCAAAATACCCAAGTATAGCTTCCTCCATAATCTGAAAATCCCAAAATCCAAGTTACGTAGCCAAACAGGTCGCAGAAAAACCAAAAACTGGAACCCAACTGAAAGAGCCTACTCTTCTTTGCTAGGAGCCAGCTCTCCTATTCTTGGAGCCGATTCCAAGTCCCCTAAGAGCTGGCTCTTTGATTTTAAGAGCCTGCTCTTTGTTTCCAAATAGCCTGCTCTTTAAACTTTGAACCGTCTCTCTTCCTGTGTCTTCACCGTTTTCAATTCCGGTGAGTTTCTGATGAACTGACCTTCATCCCTAGGGTTCCTAAGTGTTTAAATTAGATTCTAGTGTGATCAAGAAATATTTTAATTCCTTATTCAAATAACAGTTCCTAAAACACATACTGCTAGAAACACATACAAACATGTGAACCAGTTCAATTTTTAGTGTTTCATCTACCCCAGGAGTTGTATTAGACATGCAATGAACACGAGCCAAAGGAAAAGAGATAGGATTAGAACTTGTCTTTGAGACTTTTGTTCAAAATCTCAACGTCGTCTTCAAAAGTTCCGGCGATTCCTACTGAAATCCCTCCTCTGTCCTTTCTCTACCTCCATAGACGTGAATAGGGTTCTAAAACCCTAGGCTGAACTTTATTATGTTTATTTATAGAGTTATACAAAACCTAAATTAATTCAAGCCCTAACAAGTTCCTAATTGGCCCAGAGAAAACTTAATTAAAACCTGCGTCGGCTACATACGTGACTTCTAAAAACAAAAACCCTAATTATATTTTCATAGCTAATAATTAATTAAAACATTTAATAATCAATTCAGTTAAAGGAAAATAATAAATTCTACTACAGAAAACATAATGCAAACAAATCAAATAATTTAATTCAATAAAACAATTAAACAAGTCATGTAACTTAAACACACAATTAAACAAGTAATAAGCAATTCAAATAAATAATTAAATAATTTAAAATTCAATTAAAAAAAATCAAACAATTTACAATTAATTCACAATTAAATCAAAACAAATTCACCATTAAATCAATAAAAACGCAACTTAAACAATTAAATAAATTCCAGGTCTATCCTTTTAAATTAGGAGTATTACATTCTTCCCCCCTAATAAAAGGAATTCTGACCTCGGAATTCGCTCTTACCTTCTTCCCATAATTCAGGAAACTGCGAGCGAATGACATCCTCCCGTTCCCAAGTAGACTCAGCCTCATTGTGATGACTCCACTGAACACGAACCAAAGGAATAAACTTATTACGAAGGATTTGATCCCGACAGTTGACAATACAACACGGTGGCTCCAAATAAGTCACATCCGACTGCAACTCAATCTCCCCAATTTCAATATGCTGATACCGATCCTTATCTCGCAGAAATTTTTGCAACATGGAAACATGGAATACATTGTGAACGGGATCCAAAGTATCCGGAATGGACCGATAAACCACGATGATAACTTCCATTTCTTCCTAAAGCGCAGAACACCTTTCATAGGCGACACTTTGAGTAAAACCTGATCTCTAACCCTAAACACCAAAGCACGAGTACGCCGATCAGCATAACTCTTTTGCCTACTCTGAGCAGTACGCATGCGATCCCAAATAAGAACAATCTTCTCAGAAGATAAACTCAGGACCCAAGAATTTGCTCTCTCCAACCTCCATCCAACAAACAGGCGATCAACACGGTCAACCGTATAGTGCCTCAAATGGTGCCATACCAATAGTTTTCTGGAAACTATTGTTGTAAGCAAACTCCACAAGTGGCAAATAATCCTCCCAGTAGCCCTTGAAATCAAGAACACACGACCGAAGCATATCTTCCATAATTTGATTCACCCTCTCAGTCTGTCCATCAGTCTGATGATGGTAAGCAGTACTAAGATGCAATTCTATACCCAAAGCCTGCTGAAAGCTCTTCCAAAATCCAGACACAAAGTTCGAATCCCTGTCTGATATAATAGATAATGAAATACCATGTAGCTTTATAATCTCTGAAATGTAAAGCCTCGCCAACTGCTCCGAAGTGAAGTCAGTGCGAATAGGTAGGAAATGAGCTGATTTGGTCAGCCTATCCACGATGACCCAAATGGAATTGTGACCCTTGAAAGAAGTGGGCAATCCCTCCACAAATTCCATAGAAATGCTCTCCTATTTCCACTCCGGTATCGATAGTGGTTGTAGAGCTCCTGGCGGCCTCTGATGATCAATTTTAACCATCTAACAAGTACTACACTGAGAAAAAAACAGAGCAATGTCCTTCTTCATACCTGCCTACCAAAACTGCCACTTCATATCCTGATACATCTTGTCTCCGCCTGGATGAACCAAAAACTCAGAATGATGAGTCTCCGTCATCACGTCCTTCCTCAAATTATCAGCAGAAGGTACCACTAAGCGTCCCTTGTACCTTAAGCCTCCGTCAGTCCCAACATGGTAAAATGGAACCTCCCCAGAAGCTATCTTTGTAACTTTGTTGATACACTACTGATCGATGAGTTATGCTTGCAAAACCTTGCGAATAATAGAAGGTGTAGCCACCATGCAAGCTATAAAAGTGTCTGAAAACTCATCTACATTCTCCAAAGCATTCCACTCAATAGTGAATAAGGCAGAAAGACTACCAACAGGTCGGCGACTGAGTGTATCTGCCACCATATTCGCTTTCCTTAGATGATACTGTATAGAAAAGTGATAATCCTTTACAAACTCTAACCATCTGCGTTGCCTCATATTCAACTCCCGCTGAGTGAATAAATACTGCAGACTCTTGTGATCACTGAATAATCTGAAGGACTCACCCAATAGATAATGCCTCTATATGCGAAAGGCAAAGACCACAGCTGCCAATTCCAAATCATGTGTTGGATAATTAAGCTGATGAGGCTTAAGCTTCCGAGATCCATATGAAATCGGTCACTCCTCCTGCATCAAGAAACATCCAAGACCCTGTAAAGAAGTATCTGTATAAACTAGATACTCTATCCCGCTCTATGGAGTAGCCAGAACCGGTACAGAAGTCAACTTAGTCTTCAGCTCATCAAAAGCTCGCTGACAGTGTTCATCCCACACGAACTGTACACCCTTTTTAGTTAGGTGCGTGAGTGGTCTAGCTATTTTAGAGAACCCCTGGATGAACCTCCGATGATATCCCGCCAAACCGAGGAAACTCCGAATCTCGGTAGATGAAGTAGGCTGTCCCCACTCAACCATGGCTGAAACCTTGGCTGGATCTACTGCTATCCCCCTTTCGGACACCACGTGACCCAGAAACTTCACTTCCCGCTGCCAAAATTCACACTTCTTGAACTTGGCAAATAACTGGTGTTCACGAAGCGTCTGCAATACTTTGTGAAGATGTCTCACATGATCGTCCTCCGACCGAGAATAGATCAAGATATCATCAATAAAGACAATAACAAACTGATCCAAATAAGCCCTGAAGACTCTGTTATTAAGTCCATGAACACTGCTGGTGCATTAGTCGTCCCAAACGGCATGACACGAAACTGACAAGAACCATATCTTGTGAGATACGCTGTCTTAGGAATATCCTGCTCCCTAACCCTCAGTTGATGATACCCAGAACGCAGATCAATCTTGGAGAAATATGTGGCTCCCCTTAACTGATCAAACAAATCATCGATCCTGGGTAGCGGATACTTGTTACGAATAGTAACCTCGTTCAACTCCCTGTAATCAATACATAGGCGAAGCGAACCATCCTTTTTTTTCACAAACAAAACTGGTGCTCCCCAGGGTGAAGTACTCCTACGAATGAAACCTTGGTTGAGTAATTACTGAATCGGATCCCTCAGCTCTCTCATCTCTACTGGTGCCATCCTATACGGTACCCTAGCAATAGGCGTAGTGCCTGGAGCTAAGTCAATCACAAAGTCGATCTCATGACTAGGTGGCAACCTTGGAATCTCCTAAAATATATCCGGAAAGTCCTGAAAATTGGTATACGATCCAATGATACAGAAACCTCCTCCTCTGTTTCCTCCTCCACATGGAACAAATACGTGCTACCGCCCCCATTAGAACGTGGCATAGCTACAACATACATACCCTGACCAGGTATGGTGAACACAATAGACCTATCAAAGCAATTAACTTGGGCATGGTAGTGAGATAACCAATCCATCCCAAGTATCACGTCATAAGTGTGCATGTCCACGACCAGTAGATTGGCTAGAAATCTGAGTCTGCCAACATCTAGTGTCACAGGCCCATCACTCTCATGTAAAATGGCTGTATCGCCCAATGGTGTAGAAATACCCTGAGGTCTAGTGCATCCCCTCATCCTCATCCTAGTCCTAGCTACAAATGAGTGTGTAGCACCCGTATCAAATAAAACACGTCCATATAAACCATGAATAGAAAACTTACCCTCAACAGCCTGAGGTGCCTGAACATCCTGTGGCACGGGGTTGTACACCCTACCATAGTGCAGCTACTGTTGTGCCTGTCCTTGAGTCTGCGGCGGCACCAGTAAAGCTAGATGTGTCTGTCCCTGAATCCGTGGAACCTGTGGAGCTGGTAGAGGCATTGGTGCCCTCTGTCCCGGTTGCACATGTTGTCTCTGTCCCTGTCCCTGTCCTGCTTTAGGACACTGGATGGTAGTATGACCATACTCTCTACAAGTGTAACAACTACCCTGGAAAGTACCAAATGGCCTCCTCTATCGGTTAGCCGGTGGCTGACCCTGTCCTGCCTGTGGTCCCCCATTCGGCTACCTCTAAATAGGTGCCCCATTCCTGTGAGCATCTGAACCACCCTTGTACTTCTTCCAAGGCTGTTGTCTATGAAACTTGCCTTGGTCATTCTATCGGTGACCATTGCCGTTCCCCTTTTCAGCTGACTGATTAGCAGAGTCTTTATCACCCCGCTTCTCACCACGAGCCTGTCTGAAGTCCACGGCCAACTGATACTGCTGTAGAGCGGCATCTACCACCTGAGCATATGTAGTATAAGCTGGACTACCTGTAATAGCTCTCTTGATAGACCACATCAGTCCCTTAATGAAACTGTTGCACTTCTTCTCCTCTGTATCCACCTCCTCCGGTGCAAAAAGAGACAAGAGCGCGAACTGCTGCTCATACTCCGCCACTGTCATGTTCCCTTGCTGCAGATTAAGAAACTCAGTCTTCATGGCTGCCCTGACTGTATAAGGGAAGTACTTCTCATTAAAGCATGCACTGAACTGATCATAGGTCAATAACATCATCTCATCTGCGGTAGTAACTGACTCCCACCATTGTAGTGCATCTCCAACTAGCTTAAAGGTAGCAAGCATCTACTTCTGAACCTCCGTACACTGAACCAAACAAAGATGTCGCTCAATGTCTTATTTCCACTAGTGAGCTGATTTCGCATCGGTGGAGCTTGAGAACACAGGTGGACTCCCCTTTGTGAAAGAACTCCTAGCCTTTTCCCATGAGTCAGTATGAACAACCGGTGTTGGTACAGGTGCCTGCTGAACCGGTGGTTGATTCCGAAGTACAGCTGTTACCCCAGCTTCTATAGCCCGAGCAACGAAGTCATTGAGGTGAAGAGGAAACTCTGGATCTCTAACCTGACCCGGAGTCTGCTGAACTTCCTCCTGCTTATTACGAAACTGACCATTGTCATCCTCAAATCCAGGCAATTATTGCTCCTCTTCCATTAGCTGACGCTGTAAGCATTCTTGCTGCCGACGTGCCGCTCTCCTCTGCCTCTTATTTCCTTGCATGTTCTGTCCTCTTCTTCTACTGTTAACCATCTGTTAACATGGAAAGACAGACATCAGTACGTTTTAAGCAAATTGTAAAAGAATTCAATGAATCTTAAACTTAAGCTCTAATCAAGAGAAAACGCTATGCGGAAGACTTAATACGAAACACCCTAGAGACACTTGAATCTGGAATGCTTTGATACCAACTGTGATACCCCTCGGATCCGAAACACGGGTTGATCAGGCCCAGGCCCAAACCTGAGGGAATATCAAACAATTAATATTTTAAAGTGAACACAGAATACAAGATGAATTTAAGAAATAATAGTTTAAGCTGAAAGAAATCTAAAATCTAAAATCCCTTAAAATTAAATACTTAAAATCCTAGTTAATAATAATCCTACTCCAAAACCTCCAAGGGTACAACTCGGGAATCCATCTTGTGGACCCCTAATAAGAAAACCAAACTGAACTGAAAAACTAAAAGAAAACCATATGAATATAGCTCCTACGTCGTCGGAAGAATGAGTGGTCGCTTCTGCTCAGCACGAACAAGCTCAAGCCTGGAACTAACGTACACCTGAAAAATAGGAGTGGGTCAGGCCCACGAACAAGTTCTATCCTACTACAATCCAAGCAGAGACTCGATACGCATATACACTCTAACCAACTCAACAATAACAATATAATCCGTGTGGATATATATATATATATATATATATATATCCACACTATGGACTCTCACTGGACTATGATACGGGTCTCAACCTGAGTAGAAGGTAACATGCAAAACGCACCTGAGTGGGCATGACTACCTAAGCCTAATAGGGTACACCTCAACCAGCATAGCCAGTTACACATCCTATTGCATATACGCTCCCTAACCGTTGACTCTTCTCAAGCTCAAGTCACGGTATCATAATAATATATTTAAAATCCGTTCCTATCCATCCATAGGAAATTCAGTAAGTCATTCAGAATCATGCTATCCTTCGTATAAATATAAGAGATCCAGTAAGTCGTTCAGCTTATTCAACCGCACAGACTTAAATATAAGGAGAATTATGTTTTTATAATCCGTACCCTTATTCCCAAATAGGTAGGATTTAGCACTTTGGGTAGTATGTCACCGTCCCATACCGATTCATATAATCCAATCCATCCAGTAGTTGATAGAACAAATAACAATTATAACTATCAACTAATCCATAAAATCCACAATTGATAATAGAAATATTAAAACATAAGCATCAATTGTTCCATATCAAGCTTGCTAAAATTTCGTAAATTAACAGTCTTGATCAAAACCACTCCCCACAATACATTAATTGATTTTACAAATTATACATGTAAACCAATTACCTCCAAGCAGGCATAACAGAATACAAGAGTTCACATGCTTAGTTTTATAACACTGTAACATAATTAACTGTCAAACCATTACTAAGAATTGTTATCCGAAGATTTACGCAATTTAAAGTACTATCCATCTAGAAACAGTAAAGTGCTTTAATTCCAAATAAGCATATTATAATATAAATATTCACACACTTATTTAATATCACAATAACCTGATTAACAGAGAAATTTACTCAAAGAATTTCTATTTAAGATTTTAAGAAATTTTAAAATCCTTTCCATCTAAAAACAGTAAACTAGTTTAATAAACAATTGTCTACGGTTCAAGCCCGAGCATCCGTTGATTTATTTTTCATTAATCCACTCTCTAAAGGGTTAATAAGACTTAGAACACCTCAAAATACCCAAGTATAGCTTCTTCCATAATCTGAAAATCCTAAAATCCAAGTTACGTAGCCAAACAGGTCACAGAAAAACCAAAAACTGGAACCCAACTGAAAGAGCCTGCCCTTCTTTTCTAGGAGTCGGCTCTCCTAGTCTTGGAGCCGGCTCCAAGTCCCCTAAGAGCCGGCTCTTTGATTTTAAGAGCCTGCTCTTTGTTTCCAAAGAGCCTGCTCTTTAAACTTTGAGCCGTCTCTCTTCCTGTGTCTTCATCGTTTTCAATTCCGGTGAGTTTCTGATGAACTGACCTTCATCCCTAGGGTTCCTAAGTGTTTAAATTAGATTCCAATGTGATCAAGAAATATTTTAATTCCTTATTCAATCAACGATATCAATTAAACATGAATTGTGACACAAAAAATTTAAACTGGGATAATTTTCCATTCATAAACATGCTGTTCAAGTGATCACCCACGCGAACTATATTCAGTGTAATATTTTCCCCAAGGTGTTCCAGAACTAATTTAAAGGTTTTAATCATCATCTATCATCAATTAAACCATGGGATAAGCAAGAAAATTAAAACAAGCAAATAACAATTCCTAAAACACATATTGCTAGAAAAACAAATAAACATGCGAACCAGTTCAATTTTTAGTGTTACATCTACCCCTGGAGTTGTATTAGACATGCAAAGAACACGAGCCAAAGGAAAAGAGCTAGGATTAGAACTTGCCATTGAGACTTTTGTTCAAAATCTCAACGTCGTCTTCAAAAGTTCCGGCGATTCCTACTGAAATCCCTCCTCTGTTCTTTCTCTACCTTCACAGACGTGAATAGGGTTCTAAAACCCTAGGCCAAAGTTTATTATGTCTATTTATAGAGTTATAAAAAACCTAAATTGATTCAAGCCCTAACAGAATCATAATCGGCCTAGAGAAAACGTAATTAAAACCTGCGTCGGCTACATACGTGACTTCTAAAAACAAAAACCCTAATTATATTTTCATAACTAATAATTAATTAAAACATTTAATAATCAATTCAATTAAAGGAAAACAATAAATTCTACTAAAGAAAACATAATGCAAACAAATCAAACAATTTAATATAATAAAACAATTAAACAAGTCATGTAACTTAAACACACAATTAAACAAGTAACAAGCAATTCAAATAAACAATTAAATAATTTAAAATTCAATTAAAACAAATCAAACAATTTACAATTAATTCACAATTAAATCAAAACAAATTCACCATTAAATAAATAAAAATGCAACTTAAACAATTAAATAAATTCCTGGTCTATCATTTTAAATTAGGGGTATTACAAATTGGGAGTAAGGTTTTATACAGTCGGATTGTGGTTTTCCAACTTATTTGGTATGATTTTATTCTAACCATTTATATCTAAGTTTCCATGATAGGAAGGGAGACTTAGGTATGTTTATTTGTAGAGAAGTCGTCACCCCCTGCTGTTGTTATATATAAGGGTTTTAAACCCTTATTCAGCTCTATTGAAGAATAACTCTCAGAAGGGGGTAAAATACTTTAATGTTTTGCAAGAACTTACATAAAATTACATGGATATTCTAAAGGTATATGTGCGTTAATCATCAATCAGGTATAAGACTAAATTATCTCTTTAATTAATTGTAGTATTCCTTATTTCTACATGTAAATAATTTGATTAAAACCCAACACAAGAAGCAATGTTGAAGGGGAATTAAATTCGGCGTTCTCCAAGGCAGAGAATTGTCTGATGAAAGAAAAAGAGGAACCAGAAAGTGATAGAAATCTTGGGTTTTCTTGGAAACTAGAGAGAGAAATTCGAATTGAAAGAAAAGCAAAATCAGATTGTAGAAAAGAAAATGAGAGTGAAGCTTCGTGAGGTTAGGAATTTTCTAAATTCGTTTTCGTTTAATTTTTTAATGTGTAAAGCTTCTCTGCAACTTCTATGGTTAGCATACTATATCTATCATCGTGGCTTGACTTTGACTCTTGGTGGTAACACTGTTGGGACCATCTTCACTCTCTATCTGAATCAGTTGATGAGTTGGCAGTCGAATTAGTGGGGGTAAAATTGGTATTTCACAATTAGGCTTTTTTTATTTTTTATTTTATATAATTTAATAAGTAAGGTTATTTCGGCCATTTCAAATCAACAGACACTGGAACGCTGATCCGGTGAGTCTCAGAGGGGTATTTGCAACAAAGTGAATAGTTCAAGGGATTTTTTGCACTTTTGCCAACAAATTAATGTAAAATTTTAAAAATCCCCCCCCCCCCCCCCCACAAAAACTTTACCCTCTCTCCCAAAAAACCCCCTTGAACTTTTATTTTAAAAGAAAACCCCCTAAACTATCCCCATTTTTGCAAAAAAAAACCCAGATGACACTGTTTCCTTAAGTATTGACCGTAAATCAGTGAATGTAGTTTTAAAAAAGGCAATTTTACCCTTATTGCCATTACAAAATTAAATCAATAAATCTCCCAAATTAAAAGTTTTACCATTCCCATTCTCAACATCTTTGTGGGTTATTAAACCTAATGAGCAATAAACCCTAAAGAGGTCACAGTTTCCATTCTCCATCTCCATTAGCATCATTCTCTCTACTTTACTACTTTTTCTCTCTAGGTCTCACCCACTTCCTCTCTTAGTGTTAAGGCATACTCTCCATCTCAACCTCTCTCTCTTTACATATATATGTGTGTGTGTGAAACTCCATTTTTTTTTTTAATAGCCATAATACCTTGGTAAATTTAGCCAAATTCTGTGAGAAATTTAGCCAACAACTTGCATGTTACAATCCCAATCCCCTCATTTGTCACTCCGCCAACTTTCAATTTCATTAAATAAAAGTTAAAATCCTAATGAAATAATTTAGTCTAAGATGAAAATCAAAACCCCAACTTCTCTATTCCAGTACAAACTCCATGAAAAAGAAATAATCAAACCTAGCACCCAACAAAAAATAAAATCAATGGATGAATCGGACATAACAATAAAAGAAAAAATTGGAGAACTTCAATTTGGAGAACAAGAGTGGTTGCAGAGAGGAACAAAATCTTCATCATCTTCATCGTTCTAGTTGGCCTCTTTGCCATTGCCATAACTTTTCATAGGCGATAGAGGTGAAGGCTGCTATGGACGATTGGGAAGAAAGGAAGAGAGAGAGAGAGAGAGAGAGAAAGGTGGAAAAGGTAGTGGTTGCCATGGACGATGGAGGTGGTGGTTGCCATGGATGATGGTTTGATTGATTTTACAGAGGCTTTAATTGGGTTTATAGAGGCTTTAATTGGGTAGGAGGTGTTAGAAGTGTGTTTGGTTTGTTTCACGTTAAAATAAGAGGGTGTTTGGCACAAAAATTAAGTGGAATTGTGATAGGGTGATGAGCTGGCACAATTCTATTGGCCATTGAGATTGCACTTGACACATCAACAACAACTACGAAACGATTGTTTTTATTTAAGGGCAATTTGGTAATCTAACATCCCCGATTACCTCAAGTGCCGGCTGACTTTTACTGTTGTCCTCAAATTGC
Source organism: Cornus florida (assembly GCF_030987335.1). Lineage (NCBI taxonomy): Eukaryota > Viridiplantae > Streptophyta > Magnoliopsida > Cornales > Cornaceae > Cornus > Cornus florida. The sequence goes on along the minus strand of NW_026775579.1, from coordinate 52,794,512 downwards.
ACTTCTTAAATAGTTTAGGGGGCAATACTTAGTTTAGGGGGGTTTGTTGAGAAAGATAGGAAAGTTCAAGGGGGTTAATTGCACTTTACCCAAAAATAAATTAATGGCGCTTCCCAAGTTGTTCATTGACAAAGTCGCCGATCAGCTTGGGTTTACTATCATGGCGCTTTGTCATCTTTCTTTCACATTTTGTCGCTCTCCGTAATTCCTCTGTTCTAATTAGATATTTTGGATAATTGGGTATGAGATGGCTCAAGGCTTTTATATATATATATCTATATATATGAGGGGTAAAATAGTTATTTTTGTTAGTTGATATTTTGGAATAAATGGTATTAAAATTTTAAGGATAAAATTGTCTTTTTGCACGATTTTAACGCTGTCAATGATGAAAAAGTAAAATTAGACCTAAATAATAGTAATTTTTGAAAGTTATTTCAATATGATATTTGACCAAACTTGAGGGGGTGTCACTGAAATTAACAAAAAAAAAAAAAGGGGGGGGGGGGGGGGAGGGGGTAAAGTGCATAAAACCCCCTGAACTATGCCTATTTGAGCAAGAAACCCCCCTGGACTACCAAATTGGCAGAAAACCCCCTGAACTTAGGACTTTCAGGTGACTGGCCTACGAATTTTACACACTTGTCTCTCAAGTGACTACCCAAATTTAATTAAATGACCATACAACCCTTATGAAAGTAAAAGACCAAAGTACCCTTATATTAAGGCTTCGTTTGGATGGGAAGATTTGGGGGGATTTGGAAAGAAAAGAAAAGAAAGGATAAAGAGTGTTATGTTTGGATGGAAAGTTTTGAAGGGGAAAGAAAGGATTTGGAAGGATTTGGAGGGATAGCTATCCCTCAAATCCCTCATTTGGAATCCATCCAAATGTGACAAGATTTGGAGGGATTTGGAGAGAAAGGGAGCTAATGACAAAAGTTGCCCTCCCATGGACGCTGATGACCATACGAAAAAGTCACTGGAAGTTACAGAGATCGTCAGCGCTTGCAATGGCGAGTTCTCCTTGGCCGTAAACGACTTGAGAAGAGAGAGACTGTGACAGCACAAGTTTTGTAAACCCGATGCGTCAGTGATGACCAAAAGATGACCCGATAATAGATCCGAAATGCGGAAGCGAAAGGTGAAACAACGGTCTCTAGAGATACAATCCGTCTCTAAGACACCAATGTGACCCTCAATGAGGTCACGGAACCCAAAGGAAACAAATGCAGAAGTGTCGTTTCAAAAACGGACAAAAAGAACCTAGGGGCAAAATGGTCATTTTGTAAAAAGTGGATTCAGGTGCTATCGAGTACACCGTTGGAAAGACAATGACAAATTAGTCAAGTTCAAAAAAAAGTTTACTTAATTTGGAGTCCGGACGGGGGAGAAAAGTCAAAAACAAAAATGATGTCATAGCGGCCCGACGAGGACAACCCACCACTGCTGCAATTGAGAGTAAAAACGGGCATGTAAACGGACTTTTTTGGAAAAAATCAAAGTAGAAACCCCCCCTAAAATCAAGTTTCCTACCCCAATATAAGACAGAAACAAAAAAAATGCATTGTAAAATGCCCAGAATGCCCCCAAGAAAATCAGGTCAAGAGGAAAAAAAAACTAATCTGAGCTACTGCCCAAGTTTTGGAAATAGGGCTTCGGGAGGTTTTTAAATTTCCTAAATTGAAAATGAAATCTTAAAATTCACCCACAAGACCTCTGGAAGTTTCGGATTGGTCGTGACGATTTTCAAAAAAAAGTCGATGAATAGTACCAACTACATTTGTACTAAAAATTTGCAAAACCTGGCAGTAAGGATTTTTCGGAAAAATATTGAGTTTTGAGGCCCAAGATGATGTTTTCTGGAAAAACACAAAGAATAAACCCCCCTCAAAATTGAGTTTCCTACATGACTTTTGAGGAAAAAGGAAAAAAATGCATTGTGAAATACCCGAAATGCCCCTGGAACAAAATAGGATAAAACTCCCTAAAAATGCTACTTAGAGTTTTTGTTTCATCAAAGAAGGTATTGTTTGCCAAAGTGAGCATGCAAGTGTATGTAATATGATAAAATGGATGTGCTACAATGGCCTGTGGCCTCATTATAATACATTTACAACATTTGACATGTCAAACCTCCAAGTTAGAAAAATTACATTTCATAGACAAATCATGAACATGCTAACACTTGCATATGAACAAGAATGCTTCTAAAGACGCTCAACTCAGCAAATCACCCAAGCAATTGCAATCTCCAATCTTGTATCCTGTACCTGAAATATGCCCCAATATCATAGGGGTGAGTAACATAAAGCTACTCGTAGGAAATGAGCATGCATCGACCTACATTTTACAAGTGTACATGATTTAATCATCGTGGTTCATTCCACCTAACGTCTATGTCAAAGGTGAGACTCAGGGAGCATCCTAGCTACCTAAGATCATTTCTAGCATAAAACACATCCTTTATGCAATTTCAACAACACAAGAGCATGCTACACATAGCAACAAGATATAACATGCTTACACAAAGCAACTAGTTAGAAACATGCTTACACAAAGCAATCAGATAGAAACACGCTTACACAAAGCAACTAGATATAGATTCTCAAAATTATCAACTTGAAATCTAAATGCTAAATCAACTAAATATAGCAATTTAGTATGGATGTACTTAACAACATCAAATCGCCAATAGCCAAAACCACAGTCACAATATAAACATGATTGATAACTTGGAATTGAATGCGAAAACAAATAGTGGAAGACTTGGACATCAGTCGGATGAGACCGATACAGGGCTAATTTGGAGCTACTAACCCCCAGGTAGCCTACCCAACGCGGGAACTTTTCTGGGCTAATTTGGAGCTACTAACCCCCAAGCGGCCTACCCAACGCGCGAACTTTTGACTTAGAGGACTCTTGTCCCCGTACTAGAGCCAAACTCTGGCCATCATGCAATGTCCCAAGTGGTTCCAAAATAAATAGATAAGTTTACAACTTATATACGTATTGAATAGTACACGAAACTACCTTCATGCATAAGTAGGCTGAAACCACACAACACATGCTCTAAATCCACAACTACTATAGGATGACAATGTCGAATCTTCAGAGCGCGATTCATTACGCGCTATAATAACATCACATGTCGAATCTTCAGAGCGCGATTCGTTACGCGCTATAACAATATAATCCAATATTGAAACATAACTCATAAATCCATTATAAGTCAAAAGTCATGCTTTAAACATACTATCAATGTCAAATACATGAGTTAATCAATAATATAATAGAAACGGAATTTAATCAATAAACTAATTAAATTCCCTAGGTTTCAAATCTCAATCAAATGGTCTCCAATTAATACATGATAAACAATATAGCATAATCATTACATACACCACATCAAAACTCGATTAAGCCATAAGAACAATAAAGTGGAATTTAATTAAATCATGATAATCAAATCCCTAACTTCTAAAACAACATCAAATGGTTCCAAATTAACATATGCTAGAACATAAGTCATAGTTATCACAAACATCAAGTTAAACATTTAATTAGACCAATGGAACCCTTAATTAGATTTTAATTAAAATCTCTAGATTTTCATACTTGTCCAAATGCTCTCAAATTAAAGTATGTTAAACAACATGCCAAGACATAATTTAAAAGCATATCACAAGTCAATTGCATGCAAGGTACGGCCATGGGATTTAATCTTTCACAAAAGATAAATATTAAATAAAATATGCAATTTTTATTCAATCAATACCAATTTAATATATGTTAACAAACATATTAAAACATGATTTTCTAGCATGCCACAATTTAAATCAAAGTTATATATCATCATGAATTTTAAATCTTATACAAAAAAATAAAAATTACTAATTTTCTAAATTTGATACAAGGCATACATATAAGTTATATAATCTTTAGAAACACTCAATACAACACATATAAAATCCTAAAACATTTCCTACCTCAATTTAAGATGAAAATCTCAAAAGCCATCAAAATGGAACGGCTCCGAATCCGACGAAACTACTAGGTTTTGTCGGGGACAACGCAGTGAACATAACCCCCATGAAAGCCCCATCAAAATCATAACTTGACTTCAAATCCAAACTCAAAGAATGGTCAGAAAATGGGTTCTAATAAGGGTGAAAGAAGCGCGTAGTCAACACGAACACTAAACGCAAAGGCCCTTCTATGTTCTGACGAAGGAATGAAGCTCAAAAGAGGAGAGAGAAGATGGCAGCCTCCCTTGGGCTGCCATTGAAGCTTCAGGTCTTGCAAGAGAGTGGGGAAGATGAAAAAATAAAATATCTCACCCCCTTTTTATAGAAATCTCAAAAAGTGCCCCGAACGGGCCCCACCAGGTCCGAAAAAGTAAAATTTGAGCAGATGCGCTCAAATGACAAAATTCTGTGAACAAAAAAGATTCAAAATGAGAAAATATGAGCAACAGAAGAAACAGTATCAAAAACCGAGTCCCGAACAGAAAGTTATGCTCCAAACAAGTTTGGCGCTAACCCGGGCCAGAAACCCTGAAACTAGAAAACAATGACCAGAAGGAATTTCTAAGAGTACACGACTCGACGAAAAGTGAAAATGAATCCCGTACGAGGATTCAGGCTCAAAACAAGGTATTTAGTAATAACTTTCATTAATTGCACAAATGGCCCCTCCAAAACGTGAAAACTGCACTAATGGCCCAGAATGAAAATATTTTTCAAAAATATTTTCTTAAAAACCCCTGAAATAAAATATCTTCAAAAGATATTTACGAAAAACACCCCAAGAAAAGAAAATAATTTCAAAGAACTTTGCATCTATGCCCCTATGGACACCGGGAGCAATCAGAGTACTTTCTTGCAAAAGTAAAGATACGTATTTCGTGGAAACCACTAAAGATGGAGATACATGAAGTCAAAGACTAACTTCATACACAAGAAGTATGGTTATGCCAACAAAGTGTCAAACGGGGAAAAGACAAAATAGGGAAAAAGACGAAATATGGAAAAAGACGAAAAGTGAATAGTGTTGAAAAAATGAAAAATGTGAAAACGACTCGGTCCTTAAAGGAAGTTGTCAATCCACATAAAAGATTATCAGAAATCACTCCAGAGCACTCGAGACGACACTAAGCGAAGAGGAACTGAACTCAGAAAGGAAAGACAACAGGAAAAAAAAAAAAAAAAAAAAAATCCGTGAAAATTTGGGTCATTATAGAGACCAAGATGGAGAAGGAGACCCGCGATGGGGAAGGAGGCTCGGTCGATGAGGCTAAGAGCTCGCTGGAGTTGTTGAAAGCAAGGCGGCCTGAGATGGTGCCAGAAAATACAGAGAAACAGAGAGGGTGTGGCTCACAATGGTGTTGGGGTTGAACATAGGGGAGAGATGAGATAGGGGTTAGGGTTTCTGAGGGGGCTTCGGGTAAAGAGGGGATGAGAGAGAGGATCTGTGATTTGGAAGGAGGTGATTACTGTCAACAGATTGACGCACCCAATTTACTATATACCAAATTGTATTGAAAAATATTGTTCCAATACCTGTTTATCAGATAAATAGGAAAATACTCAGAAATAATTAAATAAAAGAAATAAATAATCAAGGTAAGTTGCACCTAAAGAAATTATGAATTTATCAAATGTGGGTTGCATAAAGTTGAAGTGCAAAAGATCAATTTTTATTTATTTATTTATTTCTTGCAAAAGATCAATTGACGGAAGTCGAAATAACACACAGGAGAACAAAAAGTGTTTGACAAATTAAAATAAAATCGAGAAAGCAAAGGCAATAATATAGACAATTATAGTCCTCTACGATGAGCCACAGACAGGTGGAGCAAAAGATAGAGAAGAATATCAACCCTAGAACATGAAGAACTGAACCCAAGTAAAACAAGAGAGAGAAAATGGAAACTGTTCCACCCCATCATCAAAAAGGGTAAAATGGTAATTTCATTATTGCCAATTCATTTCTTTTCTCAAACAACAATATTGTCAATTTCTTTCTTTTCTTTCCTATTTATCCAAACATGAATATAATTTAAAGTAATCATTTCCTTCTTTTTTTTTTTTTTTCTCTCTCTCTTATAATAATTTCCTTTTTTTTCTTTCCTACGTATTGAAACGAAGCGTAAATGACAATTACCCTTCTATATCTATCTATATAGATAGTTAGATACATATAGTTAATATGTATGTTCATCTTTTTCATTATGCAGATAAAAACTGTCAATAAAAATTATGTTAATTGAACAGTGAACTCCTATCCCTCCCTATATATATATATATATATATATATATATATATAGCTCTGTACACATTATCTATATTCATGGCAACTTCACATCTTCCATATAAACCCCTTGAATCACTAGAACTGATTGACAAAATCCAATCACAAGCAAACCCAATTGCAAAATTCTCAACCTCTCGCCAAACCCAATCACAAGATTTGATTCACAAAATCTTCGCAAACAAACCAAATCGCGAAACCCCAGTAATTGCTAAATAACTTTTTAGTTCAAAAACACCATGGTTCAAGATCAAATTATTTTGAAAGAACCAGGGATTTAGCTGAGTTCTCTAGCAAAACCAAGATTGAAAAGATGAAAGAAAGTGTCCAAGAATTTTCCGTTGTCGTGAGTCTCGTCATCTAAACACCATCACATATTCGGATATCCATCCCAATTACGGCATCCCGATTATCAGGCCATTTATCGTTGTTAGTTGAGCCTTTAGCCGTTGTCACCACCAGATTGAAATAAAGGCTTAGACGGTGGAGGAGATTGTGGTGGAGTCTGTGGAGAGATAGAGATTGTGGTGTTGGCCGTCCATTGTGGAGATTGGGGAAAGAAGAAGGAAGAATATATTTACGTATGCATCTGTGTGTAATGTTGGTTTTGAAAGGACAAAAATAAATAAATAAATAAATAAATAAGTTGATGAGCTTTGATAATAATTGTGAAGTTTCTGAGGTGTCCAATTTTAATTGGTGTTTGTGATTACACTGGTCCCATGTATTTAGTCAATTTTATAATAATAACTTAAGGCTACAAGACAATGATTTATTTAAAGGGTAAAAAGGTCTTTTTCTACTTCCGGCGATAGAACTGGGCTGGAAAACCTTATCTGTCATTTGACTGCACAAAATTCATATATGAAGGGGGTTATTTGTAGTTTCAGAGGGTTGCACTTGTCCATAAGTTAAAATGGGGTTTCTTCCACTTTACCCAAAAATATATATATATATATATATATATATATATATATATATATATATATGAGTGACCTGGGTCGTGGGCCATCAGGATGTGAGCCATTCACGTCACGGGTGGCAAAATCTTGGAAACATTACTATTCAGGTGCGTGTGATTTGGCCCAAGACTTGGACATGAAAATTATATCAATTCTTGGTGGGCCTGAAAATAATTATCAGACAAAAAATTTAATCTGTAGTTAATTTGTTTATTTTTATGAAATATAGTCCATAAACACGACGATTCAACTCAATAAAAACGTAAAAAAATAAGTCATATTTCATTATTTGATGTAGTAGGATCACATTTAATGCGGATCGTATTACTCTTTCTTACAGGTAGAGTTATTTGTTTTATTATAATAAAATTCAGTTGTAACTCTTGAAATTTATGAATTAAAACACATTACACGGCGGAGATTGTGCTTCATCAACGGTAGAAAATGTGAGAGAACAAAAAGAACAAAAGCCCTAGTTTTTGGAAGAGTAATTGACGATAATATGTTTTCAATTATTCGAATTTACGATTTAACATTTATGTCTTTTATTTAGAATGAAGTCAATTAAAATAAAATAAAATAAAAAAAACCACACACACACACATACATATATATATAGATAAATATTTTAACTCTGAATAAGAGTGACCATGGCAAGATGATAACGAACAGCGTTAACTGCATACAGACCCCGAACCTTTTTTTCCGTAAAATTCTTGAATTAGTGGTCGGCTGGAAAATAATGATTGAGCAGTCTGTTGAAAATGAATTCATTCCCTATTGTCAAAAATCCAGTAAAAGAATTGACTTTGAATTAGAGGCAGAAAACCCAAGTCAAGTGGAGAGAGAAAACTGAGACAGACTGGAACTTGCTTTCATTTATTAATAGTTTGAAGTTTTTGATGCAAAAGGAGTTTATGTGTTGCAGTATACACATTTTGACTATTCACTTCATATATATCAGCATAACATTACCCACCCTTGAACTAAAAGTGATGTCCATGCTATAGAAATTGCAATGCAGGACTGAAGAATCCATCATGATGTTTTGCATACTCCCATCTGATTCCATGAAAATTCAATCAAGAAATGAGGTGAGTGTGCTTTCAATTCTGTGTTATATATCTATGAATCCATCAATCACCACCACAATTTGTAGCTAGCAAGAAGATACAATTTGTTTGAAGATTTCCAAGTAAACACACACACATCTAATATGTATACATGCAATCTTCTTGATTCAATCTTGATATGAATGGCTTTCCCTTGATCTTTCTCATAGGCTTTTTGCTTGATTTCTATGCATATTCATGGGGGCAAAGATACTGATAAGAATTGTGCAGTTCTTGTTTAATTTTGTTTATAAATAAGCAGTTGTATTTGATTCAAGTAACTCTTTCCAGGTATTGCTGAGTGTCTGCTGTTATTCAGTATCCATATGTTTGTCACTTGTCCTCTTGTCCTGTGCTTCTACAGCTCGCGTTCAAAATATTGGCCAAATTTATCCAGAGTTTGCAGGGTCTCAGAATAATTGGATTGATGATGATGGTAAGTTTTTGGTGTCCAACAACGCAAATTTCTCTTTTGGATTCACTGTTTTGGAGAAAGATACCACTTTGTTTTCACTTGTTATAATTCACGAACCTAGTTCAAGAATTGTCTGGACTGCCAACAGAGGCTCCAGCATTACAGGTTTTGATAATTTTGTGTTTGACAAAACTGGGAATGTCTACTTGGAGAAACAAGGAAATATAGTGTGGACCACAAATACTGCAGGTAAAGGAGTTACTGCTTTGGAGTTGCAGGACTCGGGTAATTTGGTTTTGATTGGTAACGATTCTAAACCTCTTTGGCAGAGCTTTAGTTATCCCACTGACACCCTTTTATCGAATCAAATTTTCTTTGATGGAATGAGACTTGTAAGTGAGCCCAATTCCAACAATCTGAGCTTTTACCTGGAAATGAAGTTGGGGGAAGTGATTCTCTATGGAGGATTCAGAACTCCTCAGCCTTATTGGTCTCTGGCAAAGGAGATGCGGAAAATCATTAACGAATATGGGGTAATCACCTCAGCTTCGATTTCCAATTCTTGGAAATTCTTTGATCGCAACCAGACTCTAGTCCAACAATTTGTGTTCTCAAACATTAATAGTCCTAATCTTACCTGGGCTGCAGTTTTAGGATCTGATGGTTTTATCTCATTCTACAATCTACAAAATGGGGGCTTCATTGGTGCAGAACCAATAAAGATACCAAACGGTGATCAGTGCAGCATGCCTGAACCTTGTGGTCCTTATACTATTTGTGAAAATAGCAATTTTTGTCGATGCTTTCCAGGGCTTGGAAGGGGAACCTTTCCAAGTTGCAACCCTTGGATCTCCTTTCCTTGTAATGGCTCAAAAAGTTCGGAAATGTTATTAGAAATGGGGGATGAAGTTGACTATTTTGCTCTTGAGTTTACCACACCATTTCCCAACGTCAGTCTTTCTGCTTGTAAGGATGCCTGCCTTGGTAACTGTTCATGCCTGATGTTGTTCTTCGAAAACAAGTCCGGGAATTGCTTTCTGTTTGATGATGTAGGAAGCTTTAGATGGCAGGCTCAACGAGGCTCCTCCAGGTTTCTTTCCTATATTAAAATCCCTAGTAACAAAGAACACAGGCTAAACCCAAGAGCACAAGAGAGCAGCAATAAGAAACACATGCTGCTCAATTTAATTATTGCATCTGCAGTTTTGTTACCTATTGTTGGTTTATTATTTTTGGGAGTCTGGTACCATCAGAAAAGGAAAAGCATATTTGGATCTTTTAAAGATGTCATGGGAGAGGAGGATTTCTCTTCCCACATTGCTTTAGGAGAAATGGATAGTTTATCTCATATGCCCATCCGATTTGAATACAAAGATCTTCAAGCCGCCACTAACAACTTCTCTGTGATACTAGGGCATGGTGGGTTTGGCTCCGTTTATAAAGGGATGCTTAAAGATGGGACTCAAATTGCTGTGAAGAGGCTGGAGGGTGTTGGTCAGGGTAAGAAAGAATTTCAAGCCGAAATCACCACCATAGGCAGCATTCACCATGTCCACTTGGTGAAGCTCAGAGGCTTCTGTAAAGAGGGGACTCACTGCCTTCTTGCTTATGAGTACATGACAAATGGGTCTTTGGATAGATGGATCTTCAATGACGGCCGTGAAGGTTTAACATTGGACTGGGAAACAAGATTCAAAATAGCTATGGGAATGGCAAAAGGATTGGCGTATCTCCATGAGGGCTGCAGTGTAAAGATTGTTCACTGTGACATAAAACCGGAAAATGTGCTTCTTGATGACAACTACCAAGCCAAAATTTCTGATTTTGGTTTGGTAAAGCTGATGACAAGGGAACAAAGTTGTGTGGTCACAATGGCAAGAGGTACAAGGGGTTACTTGGCACCAGAGTGGGTAACAGACATTCCCATATCAGAGAAGAGTGATGTATATAGCTTTGGCATGGTTTTGCTTGAAATCATTGGGGGAAGGAGGAACTTCAAGCCAGAGGTGAGTTCAGAGAAAGCCCACTTCCCCACTTACGCCCTCAGGATGCTAGAAGAAGGGAGGCTGAAAGAGATACTTGATTCAAAGCTTAATACTCAAGAAAGAGACGGGACGGTAATCACTGCAACTAAAGTTGCTTTCTGGTGCATACAGCGGGACATGTCTCTAAGACCATCCATGGCTAAAGTAGTTCAAATGCTTGAAGGATCCCGTGCCGTAGCTCAGCCCCCAAGCTCTTCCCAGGCGGTTTCCCAGTTCTTTGCAAACTTTGTTAAACCTATCAGAGAGGAGCCATGCTGCCACATTGATTCAGACCTTTCCGGTGTGCAGTTATCAGGTCCAAGATGATAAGAGATGTATGCTTTTGAGAAACACCTGATAAAACTAACAACCTATTATGTTGTTGTTTCTTCTTCTTCTTCTTCTTCTTCTTATTTTATTTTATTTTTTTTCATGGTAAAGGGTAAATTTATTATGTTGTTAAGATACCTATATTATCATTTTGTTTGTAGTTTCTATTTATTAAGTGTCCCAAACATTTGATCAAGTTCTGGGCATTATAACAACATACTTAACAAATGCTTAACCTGATAGATACTTTCTAGGTTGATGTATGACATAAATTATCTATTATTCTTGGTTTATTTTCCATCAACGTGTAGGAGATAAAATTAATATTCCTAATCTTCTTATGCTTACTTCCATCCTTCCATGGACTGCAACCAAACAGAACATTTGGTATCTTTTGTCAGATTTTAGTTTTTAAACAGTTTTACGGAAATTCATCTCTCTCTATAGCACCAAATTGATAAAATTTCACATTGAAGAAGGTAACAGATTTAGGAATATAACAGAGAAACAAACTTCAGTTTTCTAAAATTTTAAAGAACTATTACAAATAAGGCCTCTCTGACTGAATAGGATATCCTTAATTTGTTTGTAGGCATTACCTTGATTGGCTCTTTGATTTCTATCTGTAGAATACTAGCCTACTCTCTGATCAACTAGCCTATAAAAAGAGCTCATATACGCTTCAAATGATCCAGAAACAGCCAAGAACTGAGCCAGCAACCAACCCCATTCCCGAGAACAAGGCCATCACAACGGCTGACATTTCGGCTTCTGAAGATGGCACTAATTTAGGAGTGAGGATCAGGATCATGATGACATTTGTTAGATATCCATTGGTTAGTCCAAGCAAAATTGTCAGAAATGCCATTGGTACCTCAGTTTTCAGTCAACTGGGGCCATGAAGGCAGGCTGCAAAGAAGAGATAGAACAAAAGCCTGGCAATGGAAGCCCATGCAGCATTTTCAACACTCTTCAGGACATGTCTTGCAGTTAGAGACTTACCTACAAAATCTGAGACATTGTACATTGTGATAAGCATAATAGGATACCAATCTCTGAGAATATTGGATTTAAGGTTTTTTGCTAAAAATCCTGGAAAGATGGACAGAGTCATGGCGTAAATTATGAATATTCCAAAAGCCGGCCACCCTATTTTTCTTGTCACATTCCATAAATTTGGCCTTGAAATTAGCGAGTCATCTTGAAGAAGTTTGTAGTGCTGTTTCATGGCAGGCAACTTGTACAAAAGATTGCAACAAATGATACACCCCAGCAATATGACTATGCTGACTATAAAGTAGAAGTGAGCACTTGTTCTAAGGCCCTGTGGCGTTTGTGGAAGCAATGCCTTTGTTGTTATCCTTAAGATTGAAACCAGAACACCTGTTAGCAAGCAATGGATTCAATCAGGAGAAGTGAGTGAGCTGATAATTTGCTTGAAAATATATTCCTTCTTCTTTTCACTTGAATTACTACTCTCTTACTAGTTAAGGGCCCCTGCTGGTAAAGGAAGAATACCACTTATAATGATCACTTGAAGATGATTTTGGCGAAGGTACTCAAAATTCTTTTCTTTCACAGCTACTTTATAACTATTAAGTTGAGAGTAGATTTCATCAATTCAGGGTCACTTTTAATGTAGCCCATTGTTGGAGAATCGTGTGGATGTGTTGTTCTATCTGTATCTGCTGATCTTTATTTTGCTATGCTTATAAGATCTTTAGTTGTAGAAATTTTTTGAGTTTTACAGGTGAACAAAATCATTTGAACGAGATTACTTGATCTCTAAAAATGATTTTAAAATGACCTGGCTTAAGGTATAACCATGCTACCAGTCACATTATGCCATGCCGGCCACTTGGGGATAGTTTAGTTGCTTTCATGAACATATTTGTCATGGCAACATAAAAATCTGGGAAAAAGGGATTTTCAGAAGAGGAATGCTATAGTTTCAACAATCTTCCTTAAAATAGTGGAGGTGATAATAATCATAATTTGGTGCTTGAAAAATTATTTTATAGGATTACTTTTTTTTGTCAACCCCTATGGAGGACCTTTGTAGCTTTCCTCATATAGAAACAGTTTAGCCTGTCTTTTTTACGAATCATTGAGACAGTAAGTTAAATGCAAATTACATATAAACTACATTGGCCATCAAATTAATCAAAATTTCTCTTTGTTGACTCAGAGAACTAGAGAAGAGCAAGAAAGTTTCAGAGTTTTTCACAATTAAATGGTACCTGAAGAAGCAGTTCCAGCAAAAACAGCCTGCATATACTGTTTTGGCAGCTTGCCTGCAGATCCTATCAAGCTTCCTCCAATCAATCCGTCGGCTAAACCACACACCACAACTGATGCAACCGTCACGCCATAGGCTCCATGGATAATCAAAGTAGATTTTCAGAACACCAACTGATTCAACACTTCAGCATCACCCCCACACCTTCTTCAAAATCAATTACTATGGTTATAAATTTCTTCCGCAAGCATCTGGAACATTCTAGTTTTCAAAATCTCGTATGAGAGAAGTGTAACGACCCTAAACTGACACCATTAATAAAAAAAAAGTTCGGCATGACCTCCGCTAAAAAGGGTCCTACAACAACCTGTCCCAATACACAATGCAAATATTATATTCCAGCATCCATTTCCTCCGTTCATTATGCCTTAACTTAGTTCATCCCATGGTGGAACAACCACGTACCATTACATCTAAATATCATAATTATAGTCCCAAAATAAAAGGTTAAGATCAAATGTCCATACTTTACAACATTTAGACAACTTATACTAAAGTTACAGCCCAAAATTATAATTACAATAACAAGAGTCCACAAACCTCTATACCGAATATAACTGAACAATTTCTTAATTGTATTCAATAATAGTTTACATCTCTTTACACATGTATTTATATACATCAGTAGTTGATTTACCAGTAAGGTTAGAAAAGATATAATCCCATTGAATAAGGGATTGATACAAATAAGGAAGTAAATTAGACTTTAAAGGAATTGCAGATGTGGAGGAGACTAGTTCTGTAGACATAGTGAAGCAGAGATGCATGTAGAAGTGTTAGACGAAGAAAAAAAAAAAAAAAAAAAGACAGCGAAAAATGTGATAAGGATCAGAAAACTCGTTGGAGTATTTCAACGCTCTGATACCATGAACAATTTCTTAATTGTATTCAATAATGGTTTACATCTCTTTACACATGTATTTATATACATCAGTAGTTGATTTACCAGTAAGGCTAGAAAAGATATAATCCCACTGAATAAGGGATTAATACAAATAAGGAAGTAAATTAGACTTTAAAGGAATCTAAATATCTGGTGATAAAGAAAGGATCCCTAATCAGTAGTGATTTGGGATTCTTGCCTAATAATAATAAACTAAGGTTTTACAAAAAATATGGGACTTTATACAAAAATAGCAAAAAGGTCTTTTAATCCAAATTAGGCCGGTGGTGGAACATCATCCGCCACTTCTTTCCCGTTTTTAGAAAAAAATGTTACATATAAGGGGTGAGCAAAATTGTTCAGTAGGTAGTGCCTAAGACACACCTCTTGTGACCCCGTGAATCCAAATAATGAATAGGAATAGAGAATAGGGATCATTCTAAACCCGGGAAAACACGTCATAAATTTCTCAAGTTTAAGACTAACAAATTTTCATGCCATGAATGCAATGCTATGCATGTCACTCCCCATTTTCAAATTCACTTCAAAAACTTCACTTTTCAAACCGTTAACGTAACCCGTCCCTCGGTACCCCCTTGGCGACATGAGAGAAGGATTGACCACTGTCCCTGACCCTTGGTAACCCCGCGGCGTCATTGGGTCAACCACGCTAGGGCGATCTTCCTAGTTCCCTCTAGGCTACATTAACGCCACAGACCCTCGGTACCCCCTTGGCGTCCAGGTTTTTACAAAAATCCTTTTCTCAAAAAGGTTTCCCAAATCCCCTTTTTATTCATTTTCGAAACATTTCCCGTCCTTCATGCCCAATGACATGCATGTATGTCTCATGCCTTCATTAGTATGGAAACATGATAATTTCAAGTAAAATAATTAATCATTCTTTGCCAAAATTTTCAAAGAAAACATATATAGTTACATACATCATTTCTTGCACAATTCACAACACGATAAACATAGAAAATCAACATTTAAGTATGCTTTCAGCACAAATCAGCATGTATATATATAAAATTCATGAACTTTATATATTACAACACAATCATTCTAGGATAATTATCATCAATTAGACAAATTAACAACAATTACACGAAATTAACTCACAAAGGAACAAGAAAATGTGGGTTAGAGACCTCTACCTCAATCTAAGCCAAAAGCCCTAATTTTTACCTCAAACCCTCAAAATGGATCTCAATTTTCGGACTTTCTAGAGTGGCCAAAAGATGAAATTGCTAGTATGGATTTGAAGATCTCGTCGTGGGCTTCAATTTGCCGCAAATGACACTTAAAAACACTAAGAAATGAGAGAGGAATCAAAAGTTGAAGTTGCAAAAGAAAAAGAAAAAAGAAATGTCAATGAGGGAGAGAAAAAAAATTGTGAGAGAGAGCAGATCGTGAGAGATAATGGCTTTATGCAATTATAAGTTTTGTAATAATATGTGGGTCCCACCATTAAAAAAAAAAATCTTTTTCTTTAATTAACAATATGTATATATATATATATATATATATATATATATATATCTAATTGAAACCTTACATTCTCTTCAACTTTAAAAGATTTCGTCCCCGAAATCAAGCCATACCTGAGGGAGAAAATAACTTTGGCTACGTGGAGCGAACCTCCTGTTGAAGCTCCTAAGTAGCCTTCTCGACTCCGTGGTGTCTCCAAAGAACTTTCACCAATGATATCGTCTTCTTCCTCAACACCTTCTACTGTGTGTCAAGGCTCTGAACTGGTCCCTCTTCGTAGGAAACATCATCATTAATGTCCACATCAACCCAACTCAAAATGTGAGATGGATTCGGCTCGTACTTCCGTAGCATCGACACATGAAAGACATTGTGGACTCTGTCCATCTGTGGTGGCAAAGCAAGTCTGTAGGCAACCTCTTCTACCCGGTCCAAGATCTCAAAAGGTCCAATGAATCGTGGCGATAACTTGCCACTCTTCCCGAACCTCAACAACCCCTTTCTTGGAGAAACCCGAAGAAAAACGTGGTTTCCCACCTCAAAGGATAACGGCCGTCTCCGCTTATCCGCATAACTCTTCTGTCGGCTCTGAGCTGTAAGAAACCTGTATCTGATCAGCTTAATCTTCTCAGTAGTCTCAAGTACTATGTCGGGTCCTAAGGCGGCGGTCTCGCCCACCTCAGTCCAACAAATAGGAGACCTACAAGGTCTACCATACAACGCCTCAAATGGAGCCATCTGGATACTCACCTGATAATTGTTGTTGTAGGCAAACTCAATAAGCAGTAGATGATCTTCCCAACTACGACCCAAGTCAAGCACACATGCCCGAAACATATCCTCCAAGATCTGGATAGTATGCTCCGACTGGCCGTCTATCTGTGGATGGAATGCCGTACTAAGATGCAACGCGGAACCAAGCACTGCTTGAAGTCCTTCCCAGAACTTCTAAGTGAACTTGGCATTCCTATCCGAGACAATGGTTATTGGAACTCTATGCAACCTTACAATCTCCTTCACATAAAGTACACCAAGCTTCTCTGCATCATCTGTTGTCTTAATAGGCAAATAGTGAGCCATTTTGGTCAATCTGTCAACGATGACCCATAGGGCTTCATTACCCCTTCGTGACCTTGGAAGACCTGTCACAAAATCCATAGCAATATGTTCCCATTTCCACTACGCTACAGGTATTGGTTGCAACAAACCAGCCGGTCTCTGATGCTCAGCCTTCACTTGTTGACAGGTAAGACACTTAACCACAAACTGTACAATATCTTTTTTTATCCCATTCCACCAATACTGGCGTCTCAAATTGTGATACATTTTAGTACCACCTGGATGAACTGCAAAGCCGGAAGTGTGAAACTCCCGTAGGACGTCCTCACGACAAACTGTGGAAACAACTAATAAACCCTTAAACCTAGACCTCCATCTGCATGCAAAGTCCAATCCTTCACTATCTCACCACCCGAGATCAAAGTGTGAATGGCATCCAAATTCGGATCCTGTCTCTGCGACTCAATCACTTGTCTGACAAGAGTAGGCTGAGCCACAAAACTAAACAAGAATGCTAGCTTACTGTCAACATCGTCGTCAAAACAATACAATCCCATTTCTGCCAGATCTTCAAGCATCTTCCATTTTCGAATGGCTAAACTAGCCAAAGTTCCACGAGATTTTCGGCTTAAGGCATCTGCTACCACATTTGCCTTGCTCGGATGATACTGCAAGTCAAAATTGTAATCTTCCAAGAATTCAACCCATCTTCTCTGTCTGTTGTTCAAGTCCTTTAGGGAGAAAAGGTACTTGAGACTCTTGTGATCCGAGACCACTTCGAATCGCTCACCATACAAGTAGTGTCTCCAACACTTCAGAGCAAATACGATTGCCACTAACTCTAAATCATGAGTAGGGTAGTTAAGCTCGTGAGTCTTCAACTATCGAGACCCATAAGCCACTACTCTACCATCTTGTATCAACACACATCCCAAACCATCACGTGAAGCGTCACAATAAATCATATAACCCAAGCCATGCTCAGGTATCACCAACACTGGAGCTGTAGTCAATCTTGTCTTTAACTCATGAAAAGATGTCTCACAGGCTTCATTCCAGACAAACTTGATCCTTTTTTGGGTCAAACGGGTCATAGGCGCTGCCAAACGGGAGAAATCTTTCATAAATCTCCGATAGTAACCCGCTAGGCCAAGGAAACTCCGAATCTCAAAAACATTCTTGGGTTGCTCCCAAGTCAAAACTGCTTCTATCTTCGATGGATCCACTGACACTCCACCTTCCGAGACAACATGCCCCAAAAACTTCTACTCTTGTAGCCAAAACTCACATTTCTCATATTTGGCATACAATCGGTGCTCTCGCAAAATTTGTAAAACAATACTCAAATAGACCTCGTGCTCCTCCCGAGTCCGTGAGTACACAATAATGTCGTCCACAAAACTACCACAAACTGGTCCAAGTAATCGTGAAAGACGTAGTTCATCAAGTCCATGAATACTATTGGCGCATTCGTCATACCGAAAGGCATAACAAGGAACTCATAGTGTCCATACCGTGTACAGAACGCTATCCCTAACTCGCAACTGATAGTATCCTGACCTCAAGTCAATCTTTGAGAAACAACTGGCTCCCCTCAACTGATCAAATAAATCATCTATCCTTGGCAAAGGATACTTGTTCTTGATGGTGGCATAATTCAACTTTCGGTAATCAATGCACAACCTCAAATAATCATTTCTCTTCTTCGCAAATAAGACCGGTGCCCCCCATAGTGATACTCGGTCTGATGAAACCTTTCATCCTCAAATCATCAAGCTGCCTCTTCAATTCTTCCAATTCAACTGGTGCCATACGAAACGGTGCCAGAGAAATTGGCGCGGTACCGGGCATCAAAGCAATAGTAAACTCCACTTCTCTTTCTTCTTCGCAAATAAGACCGGTGCGCCCCATGGTAACACACTCGGTCGGATGAAACCTTTCATCCTCAAATCATCAAGCTGCCTTTTCAATTCTTCCAATTCAACTGGTGCCATACGATACGGTGCCATAGAAATTGGTGCGGTACCGGGCATCAAATCAATAGTAAACTCCACTTCTCGGTGTGGAGGCAACTCTGTCAAATCCTCCTGAAACACATCCAGAAAATCACGAACAACCACAGGATAGTCTTCTTCCACTACATCATCTTCTTCAGCTAGAAGACTAGCCAAGAAGTAATTACCACGACTCCGTCCACGAACTCCATAAAATGATGAAATGTGAAAATCTCTCCGATCCCCCATGAAAAAGAAACAGTCTCCCTCAGGAATGCAAACTATGACTCTACCTCTGAAACAGTTGATCGTAGCACGAAAGGAAACTAACAAATCCATCTCGAGAATGACATCAAAGCTAGTCATCTCCAGGAGGATAAGGTCAAAAACAAAAGTTCGCCTAGCTATCACAATGGAATAATCCCGTACAACTCGGCTTAAAGATACTGAAACCCCAACTAGCGTATCTACACATAACGCCCGATCCATGAAACTGACCTGTAATCCCGATGCAAGTACAAATGATGATGATATGAAGGAATGAGATGTACCAGAGTCAAACAAAATACGGGCCCAAGAACCAAACATTGGAAATATACCTCGGAGAACTGATGGACAAGAAGATGCATCGGCCTGTGCAAGTGCAAAAACACATCCCTGTGGTGCCTGTGCCTGAGAACTGCCAACCTGAACATCTGATTGCTGCACTGACATAGTAGGAGTATCCCTCCTAACTGGCCGTGAACCTTGAGAGGATATGGCAGGATGTGATGGTGGTGGTCTGAAACCTGACTGAACTGTAGCCGACTATGACGGCCTCTGCTGTGACCCTCTACCATTACTGGTGCCTGCTCCTCGAGTAGGACAATCCCTAATCAGATGGCCCTGCTAGCCACACCCATAACAAGCTCTCGATGGCACAGAAACTATGGTCGAGTTCATAGGACATCTGGACTTGTAATATCCAGGCTACTGACACTGATAACAAACAACTGCACTCTTATCTGACCCAGCTGGCATAGGAGTGGTAGGAGCATAAGAGTGGTAGGAGCAGATCGTGCAGACTGATGCCCCTAAAACTGAGATGAACCACCCCTGTTCCTCTTCCTTGAAGGTCCCTTTGAAAATGACCCTGTATTCCTCTCTTGCTTCCACTGTTCCCTTCTTACATCTTTATCTTTAGCCTCCGCCTCTAGCATCAATGCTCTTTCCACTGCCTTAGAATAAACCTTGATGCCCTGTGCTGTTAACAACGGCCTCATCTTGTAGTCCAGTCCAGAGATAAACTTCCGAACCTTATTAACTTTATTACTCACCATCTCTGGAGCAAAGCGAGAGAGTGAGGTGAACTTGTTCTTGTACTCCGTCACCGACATATTTCCTTGGATAAGGCCAATAAACTGATCCTTTAACTCCCACCTCTTGGGAGTAGGAAAATATTTCTCATAGAACAGCTCCTTGAACCTATCCCAACTCATCTCTTCAATCTTATACTGATTTGTGATCGATTTCCACCAAAACTTGGCATCCTTTGAAAACTTGTAAGTGGCTAGGATGATTTTCAAGTGATCACCCGTCACATCCATAGAAGTTAATTGAGTTTCAACTTGATCCATATAGTCATCCGCTTCCATTGGATCCGCACCACCCTTGAACATCACTAGCATTAACTGAGAAAACCCTTTAATAATCTTGAGACGTTTCTGTGCTGGCGTCTCATCTACCTGAACTACCGGTTGTGGTACCAGCTACGTTATCGGCTGCGGATGTGTAGCAATTGTAGCCCTTAAGGCTCTTTGTAATAAACGGTTCAATGCAAGTTCCGCCGAACTTTCACCCTCTTCAACGAGTGTTTCCACATTATCCCTCTTTGTAGGAACAACTCTTGGGGCAATCAAATCTCTAAGAAGTGTGTCCTCATTAACTGGCTCCGCCGGATTGGAGCTAAAGCTCTCTCCAACATCACCCCTTGTTGGCCTAGGGCCAACTTCCCTGGGTTCCTCACGCCTTGACATCGTTCTATAAAACAAAGAAAACAGTTCAATAACGATAACACTATGGTCCAACCGTGAACAACTCAACATAAAAGGATGCTCTACTAACACTTAGCATGCAATACTATGTAATTAACACATTAATATAAGCATATAAGCACATAAACACGTAAGCAAGTAAATAGTTAAGCATGTTTTTTCACATAGCAAAACACTTTTGCAAATAATGAAATAACAATACAAATGACTTCCCCAACAACCTTAGGTAGGCCTCTATCCGTCGTCCTAATGGTTTTCGAACCAAGGCTCTGATACCAAATTTGTAAGGACCCTAAACTGATACCATTAATAAATAAATAAAAATTGGCATGACCTCCGCTGAAAAGGGTCATGCAATAACCTGTCCCAACACACAATGCGAATATTATATTCCAGCATCCCTTTCCTCCATTCATTATGCCTTAACTTAGTTCATCCCATGGTGGAACAACCACATTCCATTTCATCCAAATATCATAATTACAATCCCAAAATACAAGGTTAAGATCAAATGTCCATGTTTTACAATATTTAGACAACTTATACTAAAGTTACAGTCCATAATTATAATTACAGTAACAAGAGTTCACAAACCTCTATACCGAATATAACAAACTAAGGTTTCATAAAAAATATGGGACTAAATATAAAAATAGCAAAAAGGTCTTCTAATACAAATTAGGCCAGTAGTGGAACGTCATCCGCCACTTCTTTCCCATTTCCTGAAAAAAAATATTAAATATAAGGGGTGAGCAAAATTGCTCAATAAGTGGTGCCTAAGACACACCTCTTGTGACCCCGTGAATCCAAATAATGAATAGGAATAGAGAATAGGGATCATTCTAAACCGGGGAAAACACGTCATAAATTTCTCAAGTTGAAGACTAAGAAATTTCCATGCCATGAATGCAATGCTATGCATGTTACTCCCCATTTTCAAATTCAGTTCAAAAACTTCACTTTTCAAACCGTTAACATAACCCGTCCCTTAGTACCCCCCTTAGCGACACGAGAGAAGGATTGGCCACTGTCTTTGACCCTTGGTAACCCCGCGGCGTCATTTGGGGCCCAATTGATTCAACCACGCTAGGGAGATCTCCCTAATTCCCTCTAGGCTACATTAACACCACGGACCCTCAGTATCCCCTTGGCGTCCGGGTTTTCACAAAAATCCTTTTCTCAAAAAGGTTTCCTAAATCCCTTTTTTATTCATTTTTAAAACATTTCCCATCCTTCATGCCCAATGACATGCATGTATGTCTCATGCCTTCACTACTATGGAAACAGGATAATTTCAAGTAACATAATTAATCATTCTTTGCCAAAATTTTCAAAGAAAACATATATAGTTACATACATCATTTCTAGCACAATTCACAACACAGTAAACATAGAAAATCAACATTTAAGTATACTTTTAACACAAATCAGCATGTATATATATATAATTCATGAACTTTATACATTACAACACAATCATTCTAGGATAATTATCATCAATTAGACAAATTAACAACAATTACACGAAATTAACTCACAAAGGAACAAGAAAATGTGGGTTAGAGACCCCTACCTCAATCTAAGCCAAAAGCCCTAATTTTTACCTCAAACCCTCAAAATGGATCTCAATTTTCGGACTTTCTAGAGTGGCCAAAAGCTGAAATTGCTGGTATGGATTTGAAGATCTCGTCGTGGGCTTCAATTTGCCGCAAACGACACTTAAAAACACCAAGAAATGAGAGAGGAATCAAAAGTTGAAGTTGCAAAAGAAAAAGAAAAAAGAAATGTCAGCGAGGGAGAGAAAATAGATTGTGAGAGAGAGCAGATCGTGAGAGATAATGGCTTTATGCCATTATAAGTTTTGTATATATATAATTGAAACCTTACAAGAAGTAGGCCATAATATTACCCTCTGCATAATTTTAGGATTGTATTATTCAGGCCGCATCCCTAACAATATTTCAACAATAAATTCAAAAAAACACCCCTCAAGTCCACATTTGAGTGTGTTTGGCCTGAAAAAAGCTGGTTTATTCTGATGGAACCGGATGGGCGTGTTAGGAACTGCAGTAGTTCGGAAGAAAGATCCAAACAATATTCCAGAAGGAAGATTGCGAGACCAGGCGATTGTGAAGAGGTCTGGAATGAACACCTCTAGGTTCTTTTTGCCTTTAATAAAGGACTTCGGGATGGTTAACTGACTAGGAAGGAATGAACTACTTGAGAAAGTAATTGAAAAAACTGTAAGATTGTCTAATGAAAAGTAAAGTGCAGGACTAAGACTAATCAAAATGAAATTACATTGCAATGTAAATGAGAATTTGTATTGAAATGCGTTGTTGTGTTTGGCGTTGAACAGACTTTCTAAGTTACAATATCATGCCCTATTTATAGAATTTAGTAATAGTAGTTTGCATGTAACCGCTTGCTTCCTTGCCTACCATGTGTCCTAAGACTTTCTATTAGAATGTCGTAGTACCTTTCCATTAGAATCGACCAACTTTCTAGGCTGCCATGACTTTGCATGTAACCGCTTGGAACCGCTCACTTCCTAGGATGTATCCCATGACTATGCATGTAACCACTTGTAACTGCTCACTTCCTAGGCTGTCATGTGTCCCATGACTTTACATGTAACCACTTATAACCGCTTGCTTCCTTGGCTTCCATGTGTCCCAAGACTTTCCACTAGAATATCGTAGTACCTTTCCATTGGAATCGACCAATTTCCTAGGCTACCATATGTCGCATGACTTTGCATGTAACCGCTTGTAACCGCTCACTTCCTAAGATGGCATGTGTCCTATGACTTTTCTTCTAACCAACTCACTTCCTAGGCTGGCATGTGGCCCATGACATTGCATGTAACAACTTATTTTCTTGGCTGTCATGTGTCCCAAGAATTTCCACTGAAATGTCATAGTACCTTTCCATTGGAATTGACCAGATCAATCTTCCTCTGGAAAGTGTAAAAATAGGGTGTAAACATTGCCCCCCAAATTTGATGTGCCTGATATTCCTTGAAGAATTGTAAGGCATATCAAATTTTAGATGTGAGTGAGAATTTACCATGTGATAGTCCTATCGTTAAGGAATTAAACAAGTAAAACTTTTCAGCCAGAATGTACCATTGGGCCGAAAAATTTTAAGCAACTTACTTATTTAACGAAGACGAAGATTTGAAATATCATGTCCAATTTCGTTGCTCCCCGGGGTCTGGAGGTTTACGAGGAAGACGAATTTGTACATCTTCTGGCCAAATACATAGTTGATTGGCCAAGTTTTGCCCCCTAAAAATCACAGGATGTGAACTTGGGACAAATAAAATAATAGCATTTTTTTTCAATAATTGGAAGAAAAATACTATGACTGTTATATTCTTCATGTGGAAGAATATATAATGATTGATAAGCTTGTGCCATTTCCAAAGGAAAATCTGGCTGTGGAAAATCTTCTTCCAATGGAAGAAGTGATAACAGCTTCATATGGAAAGTTTTGTCGACCTTCCTCATGACCAAGCCACAGTCTTGCTGGCAGAAGTCAGTAAGTTGGCTTGTATTTCCTGGCCAACGTTTGGGTAAGTTGGCCATTAGATGCCCCCCAAACACTACTGGAATTGGGTTTGGGTCTACCAAAGGAATACTCCTCTAGCGTGGATTAACTCCTTGATCAGGAGGTTTCCTTGGGGGGCGTTGCATTTTGAATGCCATTGGAAATGCCAATAGTGGCCTTGGTGGTGTGTTTGTAGGCTGCTGAATGTTCAACAGTGGAACATTCTGTTGGAACTGAAATTGAACTTTTTGGACTCCTGCTAGTGGAGGGTTTTGCATCTCAAGTGGAACCTGGACTTGCGATGGAAGTGGTTGAGTTACTGCTGGTGGAATTGACTTCACTGTTGCTGAAGGGTTCTGCACCTTAGGTGGAACTTACATATGTGATGGAAGTGGTGGCGGAATCGAATTCACTACTGGCGGAATCGACTTCACTGCTGGCGGAATCGACTTCACTGCTAGTGGAATCTGTAATGACCCAAACCGGGGGTTCGGATCATTAACCGGGTCCTTAACCAAACCCGAGGACACACTAGGGGTAAAATGATCATTTTACAAATGAGGGGGTAACAAGACCTCAAACTATTCAAATGAAGTCTAAACAATTATTCTAGTCATTCCATGATACTTGGTGAATTTCTACGGTCATCTGATATGAATTCCCAAAAATGCCCTTTGCGGTCCAAGGGAAATCCGACACTGTTCCACTAAAACAATCATAACTCTCAACATGGATGGAATTTGAAGATGAGGTTGGTCTCATTGGAAAGATAACTCAAAATCCTTGAAAATGAACTCAAGAATGACCCTATTTGGGTTCAGAACGAAGAAGTTATGACCGTCTGAAGTCAGGTGATCAAGGTTGATAAGCTGACAACCAAAATGCACACACTGGGGGACTTGAACCGGTTCAAGATGAACAGTATGCCCATACATGAACCAAATGCACCCCTTAACCTGTTCAATGGGGCTGAATCGGTTCAAGATGGCCAGAACCTTAAAATCAGCCCAGAAAGCTTGAAAATGTACACTTGTGCCTATAGGCACCCCTTTGGTCCCTTGGTAACCTTACTCAAGCCCAAACCTGTCCCAAATCGTTCATTTGATGATGAAATTAACACAGCTAGGTAGTGATACATTCAAATAAAACGTTACATAGGTCTAATATATCATTAAAATTTAAACAAGTCCATCATACACCAAATATATGGCTTTAAGGCCTTACATGGATATTAAATTCATAATGAGACCACCAAATACAAAAGAATGGTCTCAAGACCATTTCTAACCGTGTGATACATATAAAATGACCCCTAATACTATTTACAACAAAAAAGGGGTAAAATAAACGTTAAGCACTAAAGAGTCCAAGTTCGTTAACCCGTCTAGACCGGTGGTGGATTGTCGTCCGCCACTTCTTTGCCATGACCTAAAAAATGTTAATAATAAAGGAGTGAGCATAAAGCTCGTAGGATGTGCCTGAGACACACCTCTTGTGACCCCGTGAATCCAAATAAGGAATAGGAAATAAAATCGGGATCATATTATTTCTGGAAAAAATATAACCACAACATCAACAACAATAATCCGAGTCATAAACGAATAATGTCATGCCATGGAATGCAATGTCGCTCCCCATTTCCAAAACCTCTTCCATCATCATTTCCAAACTGTTAATGTAACCTGTCCCATGGCAGCTCCCTGGCGGCATGAGAGAAGGATTGGCAAACTGTCCCTGACCACAAGGCAAGCTCCAGGGTGTTATTTGGGGCCCAGTTAACTCAACCACGCTAGGGTAGTCTCCTTAGTTCTCTCTAGGTCAAATTAACGCCACGGACCTATAAGCAATCTCCTAGGCGACCGAGTTTTTCACAACTTTTCATCAAAACCTTTCCCAAAATATTTTCTTTTATTTCTTTTAAAAATAATTTCCAATTTCCTTCCCAATACTCATACATGAATGTATCATGCCATTCCAATGCCATGCCCATGGAGGATTTCATGCTTCACAAATCAAACATTAGCGATATAACATGCCTTGTAGAGAATTTCTAAGAAAGTAAACATCATGCTTCCATATCGCAATATCTAGCGTTTTCCACACCGTAGGCAAATAATATCATCAACTAAGCATGCTTTATCATATAATATTAACTAACACATAGCCACATGATTTACAAAATTTCTATGCCATAATTCATATTTTCAAGTCATGAAATTTAGCACTAATGGTCCAAAGAGTACAAATTAATCATCAATTAAGCATGGTTCACCATCACATATTCCAAGCAACACATAGTTACAACTTTGGCACAACATATATACATTATAGCATGAAATTTCTACAAAATAAAGCATGCTAACCACAAATTAAGATGATTAATTCACAAAAGGACCAAGAAAATGTGAATTAAAAACCCTTACCTCAATGGAGTAAGCCAAACAAGTCATAAGCTTCCCAAAATTTTGAATTCCTTCAAAACCCTAGCAATATGGGCCTTAATTTGAAACTCATACCAAGCTCTCTAACCTCCATTCTTCCTCTCTTTCAAAATCCCACTTTAAACTCTCTAAAGCAAAACCTTTTCTTTAGAAGACATAAATGTATGCTTGTGCATGAATATATAGAGAGAGAGTGTGTGATAGAGAGAAAGAAAATGGTGCCCAAAATGAGAAGGAGAAAGGGATAAAGTGGTGGTCTTGCATCTTCAATGGCCAAGGCTGTGCCAAGTGTCACATTTTGGTTGATTTCTAATTCAAGCCAAGTTCCTAGGCCCCTCATTTTTTTTAATGAAATGCCATTCTTACCCCATAAATATCTACCTCTAATATATAGATATAGATGTATACATATATGCAAGAAAAGTACATTATGCCCCTTTCTTAAAAATGACAAAACCGAGAGAAGTTCCCGAGTCCGGAAATCGTCCCGACTTTTGAAAATTTTTAGAAATAATAGTGTCATTTATAATTGACTTACAATGATTAAAAATACACTTCTAAAACCCTCGACTCAAAAAAATAACCAAAACGCCCTCGGGCCTGCGTGGCAAGCAAAACGAGGAAAGATGTATGTACCCTCGAGAAAATCAGAAAATTCCAAGAATTGGAAAATGGTAAAAATTGGAAACATTACATTCTACCCTCTTTAAAAGATTTCATCCTTTAAATCTACCCTCCTTAAAGGAGCCACACACTTTCCTAGAACACCTCACAAAACCCCGAGACTAAGAACTCAACAACCATATTGCCTTTGACATCGGACGTCACCAGGAAATCACACACCACTACCACTAAAACCCAATGTGGTTACCCATCTCTCACCTCATCATAACACAA
This sequence comes from Cornus florida, assembly GCF_030987335.1. NCBI lineage: Eukaryota > Viridiplantae > Streptophyta > Magnoliopsida > Cornales > Cornaceae > Cornus > Cornus florida. The sequence continues at coordinate 52,766,711 of NW_026775579.1, read as the reverse complement.
AACAACCTAGACCTTACATCTGACTCAAAATGAATATTAGTCTACTCTACGCTACCATGAAAGGCTTCAAAACCCGAGAGAAAAACGGTCGCCAAACCACCGAACATGACAACGTCCAAACCCAACTCATCCTCTAAGGGACACACAAGACCCCAAACAAGGAACCCCGTCCATCATACAATCAGACTCAAACTCAGATCTATACCTCTCAGTCAGACTAACACTTGCCATCCAACACACGGCTATACCACTACATAATTATACAACGACCACCAACCACACCAATTGGCAATCATTATACTGATCAACCTCAAGATAACTAAATAATGAATCTTCTAACAATTAAACAATCATGAGTCACCAAACCAATAAAGCGTACTATCTTGTGCCCAGGACTCAAATCCTCAAAGCAAGATCTTTAATAATCAAGCGGATTGGACACTTGATCCCACCTAATACACCTCGTCACCTGAGACAACTTCCTGAATCCACACCATCACACTAACACAACACCTAATACCATACTCTCACTATTTATGACAACTTGAATTAATTATTGACCTTTGACCCGACACCGTGCTAAAGAGGGATTGATTAAGAAGAAATGGTTGGCCAGGCTATTCTCATCCTCAATCTGACCTTGACACAGACATCGTTCCTATCCTCAAGTCCAAACCTCAAACACAGTCTCATATAGTCTACAAAACAACCATAAGATCCACTCACTATCCATTCATCGGTATACGTAACTTCAACAACTATACAATCACATACCAGTACTAAGAATCTCAATCATTCCTCAATTATATAACTCGTAACAAGCTAAAAACAACACGGCACCAAACGTCACAATCCTCAACCAGCACGAGAGATATCTAATTTCCTCGTAACACCCATACCAGGTAAATAACTCTATGTCATCACTCGGTTCAATTCCTACCTCTTCAAAACACATAATGTGACTATTTCATACCGGAGATTTCAAAACCAAAGTCAGTCACTCTTATTATTCCTCAATAGAATCACACATTCGTTTTCTCTAATCAAGTAATTCTAAGGCGACATCAACACTTATCCTCAAGACACTGCTCGAATCAAACGCCTATAAGATCATTCAAGTACATGACACACATCCCATCACTTAATCATCCTTAAACTTATAATTCACGACACACCCCTATCCATCACCGATAGTACCAAACACCAGAAACACAATCTCTATTCAGCAACTCGTACCTCACACAACACCGGTCAAGACCACCTTCAGAATAGGCACAACAAAACCAATGACTACACCTCCCTCTATGGGAGTGAGTCGACCCCATTTAACCAAACCTTTATCGACGAACTCTACAGCATAACAACCCACATACAGGTCTATCCATCTACGGATGCACACAACTCCTAGATGGAGGACAAAACGTACGACAAACGACATTCTTGCCAGGACTAGAACAAACGAAAAGGGTAACGACCCCACTCTTACAAAAGACTAACAACTCGTACCCGAATGCACCCAAAATCCTATCATGTGCTACTCACCAATTATCCAACCATGGACACCCAATCCCACCTGAGATGAAACAAACTCCCTACATACAAGGAAAAGAACCAACTGAAAATACACACGAGACTACGACCTCGATTCCAGGCGACCTCGCCACTAACGAACCGTCACACTTTATCAACACAAAAACTTCACATACGATATGTGCACCGCGATACCCCTGCTAATCAAAACTAATCAGGTAAGAGCACCGACAATCATGGTACTCTAACACTAGAAAGAATCACAGCCCTTCGGACACCACGTCCCTGTCTACCTAGAATCAGTTACTCCCAATCGACAACCTCTACGCCACGAAACGACACTTTAGTATCCACTTCATCTCTACCTACCTAGGCGACACTACCTCAATTACCGTGCACACAAGACCCGTGACCTTAGTCACAACAACCCACTGACTCTTTAAAAGAAAAAGATGCCTACCTGGCAACACCTCTCTCTCTGGTTCTAAAGACTAAGCTGTCCACAATTGCCTTAATTGGCGCACAATCCCTTCACTTACCTGACAATACACAACAAACAACTCGTAATTTCCAAACCGCATTTGGATCATACCTTAAACCGTTCCGCTCATTAGCACTAAAATATCACGCCATAACACCTCCACTATCATTCTGACCGAATGATAACCCAAACCTCTCATCCCACCGGATCATCAAGCCATTAACAAACAATTCTTCTTCCAGCATCCTTAAGATAACATCATCATAACAATAGAACACGCACTGATGAATGCTTAATATATGCATATTCGAGCCCCTAAATTTACATATGTTAAGGCCTAAAGTGATACTTCTATTCATAGTTAGATTGATTGATGTTTAATGTGTATTTACAGGTACTTTCCCAGGGAAATGGTTTAAACCCGGACTTTATGATGATATTGAAGCTTATAGAGTCATTGCCGATCATTCAGAGTAAGCCAAGAGCTTAAATGGTGAAGTTTGAAGAAATTCAAGCCCCAGAGCTCGAGCCCAAGTGTTGAAGCTCGAGCATCACAACAAAGAAAAGAAGAAAAATCAACAAGGCATTGAATCTCGAGCCTTATACCTTGGTGTTCGAGCCCCAACTTAGGGTGCTCGAGCCTTACCTAAGAGTGCTCGAGCCTTGACCCTCAAGCTCGAGCATGAGGCGTCGGAAGTTGAAGATTTAATTTTAATTAAAAGGCTATGCTCCCAGGTCTCGTGCCTAACCTTCAGGATCGAGCACTATCCATTAAAGCTCGAGCCTGGAGTCCCAAATGCTCAAACCTGGTACCTAGTGCTCGAGCCTATGAAGCTTGGATCGATTAATGTTAAAAGATTTCAATCCCAAAAATATTATAAGTGTTGAAGAAAAACATGCTTCGGAAAATAGTTGAAGAAAATTGGCCAAATGTCAAAGTGAAGATCGAGCATCAATTCTTGAAGCTCGAGCATCAATCCAGAGAAGCTCGAGCCTTATTCTTAAAGCTCAAGCCTGAACCTTAAAGCTCGAGCCTCTATTCCTAAAGCTCGAGCCTTCCATAACATGTCAGATTTAAAGTACGAAATTGCTCTCTTTATCAGCCGTATCTCATCCCAAATGGGCCAGAAGACCTAACAGTTCACCAAATCCTTATTTTCTTCTATAAAAGAAGGTGTAAGCCTTGATAGAAGAGGTCTGAAATTTCAAGTTCTTTTCACGATGTTATTCAGAAGGCTGGTAGTGTGGTGACTTTTAGGGTTCCTACAACCTTGAGAGTGAAGATCCTGAGAAGAGAAGTGCCATCCGTGACGATGGAGACAACTCCAACACAGATGACATTCGACATCGTTATAAGTAGTTAATTCCTCTCTTAGGGCATTGATGTAACCCAATCTAGTATTATGGTTTGATGTTTTAACTCTGGGATTTATTTTAATATATTATGTTTACTTGATTATATGACTATGAGCAATTGAGACAACTCAGTTGGTTTTCATGCTTTAGTAGATTATAAACTATTATTCCCTTATCTTAGATGTAATGGTTTATTTTCTATTCTCAACCTATCTTATTGTACGGTATCTGGCGGAGCCCTACCGGACATCAGAATAGAGATCATATAATGGTATTCTATTGTTTTTTTGCAAAAGAATGTTTTCATAGTCTATGTTTAGGAAAGGTGGATTGTTTACAAAGTGTTAGAGTAGTTAGAATAGGTAGGTGGATAGTCCGCGCTAACCGCAAATAGGTTATAGTTAATTGAATTTTGTAAAATATCTTTCTTTAAAACCCGAATTGAACAAATGTTATTGAGTTTAATTCATTTGAAAAACATAATTGGTAAATCCCTAGAGTTGATACAATTGACCTTAGTATGATGATTGTGGTGAAGTCAAAGTCATAAGATCTCTCTCTCTTTCTCTGATTACTTAGTTTAATATTTCAGTTTAATTTTAGTTTGTTTTTAATCGTGACAACCAAAAAACTTTCAAACCAAGTTACCTGTAAACCATAAAATGAAATTAAATACTGAATATAAATCTCATCTCCCTATGGGTTCGACATCTCTTTTTATAGCACTATTCTACACGGAATCGTCCTATTGCGAGTGGTAAAATTCGACACGATCAATTTTTGGCGCCGTTGCCGGGGAGATTAGTTATTTATTTAGTTTTTATTAGTTTATTTTGGTTTACCATTCTTCGGACTTTCTGATATCTCACCTTAATTCTTTTTCTTTTCAGGTACAAATTAGCAGCAAGGACAAAGACGCTTAAGGGATAAAAGGCTTCGGTTTATTAAACCTTTTGTGAGTTTTTATTGTTTTATGCTATATGGAATATTTTATTGTTGCTACTGTTAGGATTAGTGGAACCAGTGCATGTTAACTCGCCATAATTGGACAACACCTTTAGTGCATGACCCTGAAATAGAGAGGACTCTTAAACAGTTAAGAAAACTTAAAAGACATTTTAATTCTTTAGGAAGTTCCTCTGATTGATCAACGTAACACACCGGGTAATAATGGTAATGGTAATGGAGAATGAGATCCACCTGTACCTCTACCAGAACCACAATTGAGGGATCATTTTATTCCTACCACATACACTTTCCCTTTGTGTTTTGTTTTTCCGAATGCTGATGTAGCCCATTTTGAGATCAAGCCTGTTATGATCCAAATGTTTCCTACCTTCCATGGGTATGCAACAAAGGATACTTATAAGCGTAAGACTACACAAATGAGAAAAGAAATCATGGCATTTTCCCAAATCTCGGGAGAACAGCTCCATGATACATGGGAGAGATATAATGATTTTCTAAGAAAGTGTCCACGTTATGATATTGCTTAATGGCACTTAATACAGATTTTTTATGATAGTCTTACAGATTCTTATAGAAACATGGTAGAAGCATCCAGTAATGGAGCTTTTCTGCGTAAGAGTCTGGCTGACACTTGGGAACTGTTTCAAGCCCTAAGTGAAAACTCAGTGCAACATGCTTCTTCCTCTAGGTCTAGGTCTTCACCTGGAATGCATAAGGTTGAAAAAAATTTATGAGGTAGATAAATCTAGTAAGTTAGCCACTCAAATAGAAGCCTTGAACCGTAGGTTCGATCAAATCTTATCATCTGGCTTCACTCCTGTTGCTAATCCACAAACTGCCTTGCCAAAGAAAGTTTGCTCAATCTGTGTTAATCCCAACCATTTTGCTGACACTTGCCCTATGTTGGGACAATCATCTAAAATCCTATAGGAACAAGTGAATACTGCATTCTCTAGACCACCTTATAATCCATTTTCTTCTACATATAATCCTAGCTGGAGAGATCATCCTAATCTATCATGGCGTAATCAAAATCAAGGAACCACTGTTCCTCAATCACTTGGGCAGTATCAAAATTCATCCAATCTTATGCCACAAAATAATTCTTTCAACTAATCTAGTATTTACCATCCACCTCAGTTTAGGAATCAACCCACTCAAGCTCTTAATCTTCCACCTCCTCTTAGAAATTCTACTTTTGAGGAACAAGTACTCAATGCTCTTGTTGATCTTAAAGCCAATACCCAACTTCTTAATACTCATTCTTAAGCCATAGTAAAGTTAGATACACAAGTTGGGCAAATAGCGAGTACTCTATCTTGAAGAGAGGATGGAAAGCTGCTTAGTCAGCCAATAGCCAACCCGAAAGGGTAGACTTACATGATTGATGAAACCACTTCATTAGGTATTCATGATGAGTAAGTTCAAGCTATCACTACATTGAGGAGTGGAAAAGTGGATGATAACCAAGTCGAAAAAGGACAGGAAGAAAAAGAAAGGCTTAGGATTCCCATTGTTGCTATCATTCATAATCCACATCCCAAGGATGTTTCCTCAAGTTCTATTCTACAATCCACAAGAGGAGTTGAAGGTGGAGTCACTTCTTCATCTACTCCTAACCCTGAGACAGCTTATGAGCCAAAAACACCTTATCTTGAACGTCTCAAGGAACCCTCCCACTTTGGTAAACAAGGGGAGAAAATTCAAGATATGATGGAGGTCTTTAAATAGGTCAAAATCAATCTTTCTCTGCTTGATGCTATAAAGCAAATTCCTACCTACTCCAAATTTCTAAAGGACTTGTACACTCTTAGGAGAAAATCTAAGAGCCAAGTTTTTAAGAAAATTTGTCTCACCGAGCAAGTCAGTGCTATTCTTAAGTATAACACTCCTCTAAAGGTTAAAGATCTTGGTGTCCTTACAATTTCTTGCATCATTGGAAACAATGTGATAAGGCGAGCACTTCTTGATTTTGGAGCAAGTGTTAATCTTATTCCTTACTCGGTGTATGAGAAGCTAGGTTTTGGGAGAGTTAAAACCTACGTCTTTTGTTCTACAGCTTGCTGACCGTTTTGTCAGACAACCACGAGGTATTGTTGAAGATGTACTTATAAAAGTGGATAAGTTCTATTTTTCGATCGATTTTCTAGTTCATAATATAGAACCGGTCCACGATTCCAAAAAGTATATTTAAGTCATTCTTAGATAGCCTTTTCTAGCCACAGCAAATGCTTGCATTAATTGTAGGACTGGAGCCATAGATTTATCTTTTGGGAATATGAAAGTCAAGTTAAACATCTTTAATGCTATTCATCATCCCCACGATGATAGTGAATGCTTCTTCCTTGATGTTATTGATGAGTTGGTTGAGGAATCACTCCCAACTATTTTATCCAAGGATCATTTAGAAGCTTGTCTGAATCGCTTTAATTATGAAGATTTTGATATCGATTCTTCAATAGTTGAAGTGAATTCTTTGCTCAATTCTACTCCTATCATAGATTTTACTCCATGGAAATCTAGGTTAGAGTCTCTTCCACCACTTTCTAGTATTCCGCCTAATCCTTCCTTAGAGTCCCCACCTAAGCTTGAGCTTAAACCACTACCGGAAAACCTCAAGTATGCTTTCTTAGGTTTAAATGACAGCCTCCCGGTGATTATTGCTTCCAATCTTTCAAGTTCCTAAGAAAGTAATATCTTAAAAGTTCTTAAGCAAAATAAAGATACTTTTGGGTGGAGTGTGGTTGGTTTGAAAAGAATTAGCCCAACAATTTGCATGCATCAAATTCATTTTGAGGAGGATTCCCGAACATCTCGGGAGCTCCAACTCTGGCTCACACTCTATCATTTTACCAAACACCAATTGCTAACAATCCTCTAGTTTTGCGACTCTCCGTCCAATAGTAGCTTGACCTCAGGCTTATACTTGATATTTGTAGAAGAGTAGTAGGTAGATCAGACGCTTTCAAAGTATGATCGCTTTTACTTCTGTTCTTCAAGATTTGAACTCGATGTAGAAGAATTAAATCCTGCTCTTCATACAGAATATCTGAATCTTCAATATAGTTCTAATTCTGATGAGATAGAGAACAACACCAATAAATCACTCATAAATATATGTGTGTGCTCTCATCAAAAAATTCAGAATAATTAGATTTGATTTTTTGAATTCTCTCTCTCTAAAAGGCTTTCTCAAAATATAGAATTGATTTTCCCTAAAGCCGTGAAAAAACCAATGTATATGACATGGTTTATATAGAATATAAAATGACCTAATCCCTCTGAAAATAAAGAAAAATTCGTGCATAGGATTTGGTACAATTCTAGACCAACTAGAAACAAATCAGGAAAGGAAACTCAAACTTGTATAGCAAGCAGAACACCTTGAACTAGTTAAGAAGGGCTGAACCGGTTCAAGTTTGGTAAAAAAATTTCGAAGCCAAACTTGACATCTTGAACCGGTTTAAAGGGGATGAACCAATTCAAGTTTGGCAGACTTGAAACTTTGGTTCCTTCAGCCTAAAATCATTCTACGGCAAGTTCTGAACAAAATGGAAAGTGTTGAATGTGTCCAACCCTGTTTAGAATTCTTCCAGATGTGTTATTCTTATCTTTTTCTTCAAAAGATCTTCAATCATGGTAATTTTGAACAACTTCTCAATTCTGTAGTCGCTGTCGAACTTAATAACTTGCAGACCAAGTAACTTGAATTACAACTCGACATGGACTTATTTTCATAACAAAATTAGCCAATTACAAAATATATATCTCACATTCACTTCGGCGTTCATCACTTTGGTGGGATTGTAGGGGCGGAGGGATATGGTGGAGGTTGACATGGTGAGTGAAGAGAGAGAGATAGAAGAGGTGTTTTTTCCTTGGCAAAGGATCTTAAACCGGTAGCTAAAGTTAGTACCGGTTCCCACATAACAGAATTAAAATGAAAGGTTTAACTGTTTGGAAAAATTCTATTTTGGAAACTTTGAAGAAACATACCATGTACGTATAGCATCCTAAGTGGGAAACAACTTCTTAAAGTGTTGTTCATACATTTTTCGTAGATCTTAGTTTATCAAACTTGAACAACTTTCCAAGTCCTTAGCCGATCTCAATCTTGATTTGGTAACTTGAAAATTACAACTCGATCAGACTTGTTTTGACACCGAAATTAGCCAATTACAATAAATTATATCTCACAATCCCAAGGTTTGTCATGAATTATATATGTATCGACTCTTGTTAAAGGAAATAAACCGCGGAATTTTTCTTGAACTTCATGAAGCTTCAACACATATAACAACTTGTAATCTGCACGTTAGCTCAAACACAACTACCCATGAAGCTTAATTAAGAAAATAAACACAAGCATAAAACTAACAAATGCCTAAATATCAACACAAATGTAAACACATGCAATGATAACAATGGTTTTTCTCCCCCTCAATGCAAAAGTATATATCCCCCTAAATGATATGACTCTGATCTCTATCTCCCCCTTTTTGTCACAAATTAACAAGGGTCTCAAGGAAGAAATATCCTAGAAGCAGGAAGCAACCAACCATATAAATCTTGTAAATTGAAACCAATGAGAATGTAGACTCCACAAGATTATATGTATCAACAAAAATAATCAAGATCAATTCTTTTCAGTTCCACAAATTTAGTAAGTGTAGTAAAATCACCACCAAGTTCCAAAAACATATGATCTATCAATTGTTTAGATTCAGATAATAAATCAATGATATCATATATCCTTAGAAATCAAACAATCAACATGTGCAAATGAATTTTTTTTTTTTTTTTAATCTCTCTTTGTGCACCATTTTTCTTTTTGCACATTGGCGGCTTTCACGCTTATGAGCAGCCAACTCTTTCCCTTATTCCCATTTGTTTCGAGTCAGGGTAGCTTTCGGACAAATCCCAAAGGTAGCCTTTTCCATCTCACCTTTTTCTTTCTTTTTCAAAAACTTTTTCATTTCAAGCTGTTTTTTCAATTTTCTTTTCTTTTCACTCTTTTGGTCTAAAACACATAAATCAAGTCTAAATCCCAAGACAATGATCAATCATATCAACATTATTTTTGACCGAAATAATGACATCTCAAGTAAATGTACTATCAGTGATTCATTTACTATACAAAATAAGTAAGTAAAACCAATTTCATTAATTCATAGCCATTGTATGCTCTCCACAGATAATCCATGTAATGTTTATGATTTATATATATATATATGTGTGTGTGTGTGTGTGTGTGTGTGTGTGGTAGTAAATTTTAAAAAGAAAAGAAAAGTCAAAGTAGGATTTTTCTTGGTGGAACCCACCACTAATGCATAGTTATATGGCCAAGAGGCCATTTGACCTCTCATTTTCTCTCTCCCTGTAAAAGATCCCTCTCCCTCATTTTCATTTCTATTTCTTTTCCTTTTTGCTTCAAGCTTTAGACTTTGATTTCTCTCTCATTTTAAAGAAATTTTTGGTGCCGTTTACGACAAAACGGAGAGCTCGACGAGATCTTCAAGTTAATGTATGCAATTTCATCTTTGGCCAACCATAGAATTTTTGAAAATTGGGCTTGGAATTGGGGGTTTTCATCCTTTAAGGTAGGGGTGCTCTAATATACAATTTCTTAGATTTTTTGTGAAGTTTTCTTTTAATTAGACTCTAAGCATGCTTAAATTTAATTTTTTATTATGTTTGTTGTGGTTGTTGGTGTTAAAGTGATAAAGGCATGGTAGGTGTTAAGTGAGCTTAGAAATATGAATATTTCTTTTGTGGTGAATAAGCATGTTTAGTGTTGATATATTATATGCCTATGTTTTCAAATTGCTATGAAAAGTGATGTAGTAATTATGAAAATGAATGATTATATTTTATGCTTTATCTATTTAAGTTGTTGGATTTGCTAATTGAAAATATGTAAAATGCCATGATTTAGAAAGTATGAGAATGTGATATTGTGTGGGAATTCATATTTTAAGCATGCTTGAATGATGTGGATGAAATATAGGAAATTTCTATATTGTCATGGCATTAAAGGATTTGCATAGTTCATGCTTTATCATTGGGAAAGTAAAAAGGGAAAAGTTTGTTTTAAAAACAAATGAAATTGTTTTTGGGGAAAAGTTTTTGAAAAGTTTTGTGAAAACCTGGACGCCTAGAAGACGCCTAGTGGTCCATGGTGTTAATGTGATCTAGAAGGAGGCTAGAAAGAGACTCTAGTGTGGTTGAGCTACTTAAGCCCAGATGACACCATGGAACCCCAGATGACGCCATGGAGGTGCTATGTGGTCGAGGAAAGCTAGCTAACCTCTCCCTCATGACGCCTTGGAGGTGCCTTGGGTCGGATTGAACTAACGGTTTGGAGAATAGAAACGGTATCATTTCAAAAATGGGGAGTGACATTGCATGGCATGGCATGGCATTGCATTGGCATACATTGTACAATTGGTGGTTAGACGACTTGAGTATGCATTGTTGGTATTATCGTTGTTTTGCGTGTTTTTCCTGAGGTATGACCCCACTTACTTGTTCTTTATTCCTTATGTGAATTCACGGGGTCATAAGAAGTGTGTCTTAAGACATTTCCTACAGAGCTTATGCTCACCCCTTTAATATTTTTTCAGGACACGGGAAGGAAATAGCGAACGACGCTCATTCACAAGTTTTGATGGGTTAGTGGACTATTTTGGCATATTTTGTAGCTATGATCTCAATTTTATTACTATTATTTTTTTTCGTAGCTATTATTATGTATCGACCTTGAAATTAACCGTAGTACCCTTAGACGACCTTGGGTTCGGATAAGGACCCAGTTAGTGATTCGGACCCTGGGGTTCGAGTCGTTACAAATTTGGTATCAGAGCTTTAGGTTTGAAAACCTAAGGACAACGGGTAGTGGCTTGCCTAGAGAGGTAGAAGGTTGACCTGCATTAATTACATGTTTGATGTTTATGTATTTGTTGTTTTATAAAGCATGCTTACTTGCTACTTGTTTATATGTTTATAGTTTTGAAGGCATGCCCATTTGCTAAGTGCCTACGTGTTTAAATTACCGGTATATGTAAATGAAGTGTTTATTGTTTTGAGAAGCATGTTTACTTGTTACTTGCTTATGTATTACGGTGTTGAAAGGCATGTTTGCTTGCTAAATGTTCACATGCTTATGTATTTAAATGTTAAAATATGTGTTACATGGCCATGTATGCGGAATAATTATATGATCTAATCGTATAAACGAAATATGAAAGTAATGAAAAGCATGTTAATTGTGATAAAGTGGCAAGTGGTAGGCACGGGTTGTGTAACTATTTTTTTTATGATATTGTGACGGGTAGTCAGGTATGGTTTATGCCAGTATGTTTTACATATATAAAAGGATGATGACTAGAAAGTAGGTGTACCATTAAATTTTAAATAAAGAGATACGATTGTATCATGGTAGAGGGTATAATTATTATTAATATGTTTATGTGTGTATATGAGGTTGAGTTTGGGATAGTACAGTAGAGTACTTGTTGTGGCAGAGATGGTAGTTTGAGTTTTTACCTGAGTAGGTAAGGAGCTCGGTTGCTCCAAGGTTGTTGGGTGCCAGTTCTTACCGAACGAAGGGCGTGGATTTCTAGCTCGTGGATTGAGCTATTCGGTGCGCGGTTATCTTAGTCTTTCCATTGCTTTCATATTGCAGTGCTTGAGGCACGACTTTTGAATGATTGCATATGGCACAGTGTGGTGTCTAGGGTGAGACGTATGAGTTTTAGGTGTTAGTATATAGGTTTTATGACTGGAAGTGTCAGGTGTACGATGTGACATTTTCGTGAGGAATGTATGACCTTAGGAAGTTAGTGTTTGTGACTTGGGTTGCGGTTTGGTGTGGAGGTTCCTTTCGAACCGGGTTGGTTCTGATTATTGTGGGAACTTGTTGGACTTTGTAAGTCAAGGATGGTGTAGGTATAAACCAGAGTTATGCTAGTACCGGGTGACCGACTATTATATGTGGTTCATTACGTGATCTTGCAAGAGTATGTTTTAGAGACTAGTTAGTTGAGGAGTGATTCTTATTTCGGATAGCTATAGGAGTGTGACGGGTAATTGAGTCTTGGTAAGTTGATTGCATGGCTCGGTGGATGAGCGGAGTTATAGGTTGTCATGGTTGTCGAGAGAGTCTTAAGGTGGTGTATAGTGGACAATTTTAGCTGTGTAGTGTAGGATTAGACGATAAGGCAGGTATTATGTAGTCATCAGTATATTTGGTGGTTGCAAATGAAATGATAGATGATAGGTATTGTGTTACCAAATGAACTGTATTTTTGATATTGTAAGTTGTGAACTGGAGTTGAACTTTACGTTGCGTATGGGGTATGAGGAGGTTGTGCTTATTAATTAAGGATTCAAAGAGATAGACTGATGAATGAAATGATTGGGACGAGGATGATCCCGTAAGTCTAGTTGGTAGCCCCATTTGACTTTTGTCAGGATCAAGAGATTTATGAGGAATGGTGAAGAGGAGAGCTAATGATATTGAACCAATGCTGTGAAGTTATCTTACTTAGGCACGTATATTGTATTGGCAAGAATGGTCAGAGTAGTCAATTAAGTGTTAATGACTGATTATGTTGTAGATAGTTTAAGGAGACATTTGGATGTTGAGTATTCTGGTTTTTGCGCTCATTTTTTCTTTTGGGATTTGTCGGAATGGTATTACCGTATAAAGATTCTTTTCTAGTGGCAAATAGTGGCTGTTGTGGAAGGTATCGAGAGTAATGCTTATTCTTTTGTTATGATGGTGTCATAGGTTAAATTGCTTGGTGGTGACTTGGTGATCTGGTGAGATAAGAGGTTTGAGTTGTCATTCGAGGATGATGGTAGTAGAGGCGTTATGGCGTGATGTTTAGTATTGATGAGCAGAATGGTTTAGGGTATAATCAAAGGGTGAATTGGAGAGTATAAGTTATTATTGTATGTTGTCAAGTACGTGATGGGATTTTGCGCCAGTTAAAGTGATTGTGGTCGGCTTAGTCTTTAGAGCCAGAAAGGACGATGTTGCCAGATAGACACTTTTTCTTTTGACGAGTCAGTGGGTTGTTGTGACTGAGGTCACAAGTCGAGTGGGTACGGTGATTGAGGTAGTATCGTCTGGGAAGGTAGTGATGGAACGGGTGGTAAACTGTCATTTTATGGCATAGGGGTTTTATTTGGGAGTGACGGGCTACGGTGGCCAATGGGTTGTGATCGTTTCTAGTGTTGGTATGTTGTGAGCATTGATGCTCTTGTCTGATGGTTGTGTCGTGAGTTGTATCTTAGTACTCGACGAATGGGTGGTAGGGATCTGATTGGTTTTGGTTAGCATGGGCATTGCGGGGTATCATATGTAAGGTTTCTGTATTGATAGTGTATGATGATCCGTTAGTGGCAAGGTCACCCAGAATTAAGTTCGTAGTTCCGTACGGGTATCCATTTGGTTCTTCTTTTTGTGTGTAAGGAGTTTAGTTCATCTCAGGTGAGATTGGGTGTCCATGGTTGGACAGTTAGTGTGTAGCATGTGACAAGGTGTCGGGTGCATTTAGGTGTGAGTCGTCAGTCTCTTCTGAGAGCGGGGTTTGTTACCCTTTCAATTTGTTCTAGTCCTGACAAGGACGTCGTTTATCATAATTTTTGTTCTCCATTTAGGAGTTGTGCTCGTCCGCGAAGGGACGGACCTATGTGTGGTTTATTACGCTATTAGAGTTCGCTGGTAAAGGTTTAGTTATAGGAGTCGACTCACTCCCACGGAGGGAAGTGGGGTCTTTGGTTTTGGTAATGCTTGTTCTGAGAGTGGTCTTGACTAGTGGTGTGTGAGGCATGAGTTGCCGAATAAGGATTGTTTATTTCTAGTGTATGGTAGTAGCGATGATGGCAAGGGGTGTGTTATGAATTGTAAGTTCGAGGATGGTTAGGTGATGTGATGTGAGTTATGTAATCGGATGTTTTTATAGGCGTTTGATTTGAGCGGTGTCTTGAGGACAAGTGTCAATGTCGCCTTAGAACTACGTTATTAAAGAAAGTGAATTTGGGATTCCGTTGAGGAATAATGGGAATGATTGATTTTAATTTTGAGGTTTCAGGTATGATACGGTTGTATTGTGTGTTTTGAAGAAGTGAGAATTGAACCGAATGATGTTATGGTCGTCTACTTGGTATGGGTGCAATGAGATCATTAGAGAGTTTTTACGCTAGTCGATGATTGTGACGTTTGGTGCGATGTTATTACTAGTTTGTTAGGGTTGTATGATTAAAACATGATTGGGATTTTTAAAGTAAGTATGTGATTGTTTAGCCATTGTGGTTATGTAGAATGATGGATTGATAGTGAGTGAATCTCATGGTTGTCTTGTAGATTGTGTGAGAGTGTGTTTGGACCTGAGGACAGGAATGACATCTGTGTTAAGACCGGATCGATGATGAGAATGGCCTGGCCAACCATTTCTCCTGAATTAGTCCCTCTTAGCACGATATCGGGTCAAAGGTCAATGATTGTTTCAATTTGTCAGGGATAGTGAGAGCACGATATTATGCATTGTGTCAGTGTAACAGTGTGGATTCAGATGATTTGTTTTGTGTGATGAAGCGTGTTAGGTAATACCAAGTGTCTGGTATAGGGTTTGTGGATATCAATTTACGGATCAATCATTAATTATTGAAGATTTTGTTTTGAGGATTTGTAATCTAGGTACAAAATAATTTGTTTTATTGTTCTGGTGATTCATGATTATGTAGTCATTAGGAGATTCATTATTTAGTCATCTTAAGGATGATAAGTTTAGTGATTATCGCTTGGTGTGGTTGGTAGTCGTTGTTCGGGTATGTAATGGTGTAGTTAAATGTTAGGTAGTGAGTGTTCGGTCTAACAGAGATGTGTAGATTAGAGTTGAGCTTGATTGTGAGATGGACGTGGTTCTTTGTCTGAAGTTTTGTGTGTCCTTTTTAGGGAGGAGTTGAGATTGGATATTGTCATGCTCGTGGTTTAGAGACCGTTCTTCTTCCGGGCTTCGGAGTCTTGCGTAGCAGTGTAGAATGGACTAATGTCCGCTGAGAGTTAGATGTAGGGCCTAGTTGGTCTCGTGTTCTAATGTCATGAGTAATGAGTACCCTCATAGGGTGGTGAGGATTGTGTTTTTGTGGCAGTGGTGTGTGATTGCCTGGTGACGTCCCGTGTAAAAGGCAATAATGTTGGTAAGTTTATGGTTTTGGAGTTTTGTGAGGTGTTCTCGGGAAGGGGTGTGGTTGTGGGCGTTCTTCTTTAAGGAGAGTAGATTTCAAGGACGAAATCTTTTAAGGAGGGTAGATTGTTGTGTTTGTGATTTTTATATATTTATATATATGTGTGTGTGTGTGTGTGTGCGCGCGTGGTAAATATTAAAAAGAAAAGAAAAGTCAAAGTAGGATTTTTCTTGGTAGGACCCACCACTAATGCACATTTGTATGGCTAAGAGGCCATTTGACCTCTCATTTTCTCTCTCCCCATAAAATCTCCCTCTCCCTCATTTTCATTTCTATTTTTTTTTCTTTTTGCTTCAAGCTTTAAACTTTGATTTCTCTCTCATTTTTAAGAGATTTTTGGCGTCGTTTACAGCAAAATGGAGAGCTCGGCGAGATCTTCAAGTTCATGTAAGCAATTTCATCTTTGGCCAACCATAGAATTTTCAAAAATTGGGCTTGGGATTGGGGTTTTTGCATCCGTTGAGGTAGGGGTGCTCTAATATACAATTTCTTGGATTTCTTGTAAAGTTTTCTTTTAATTAGACTCTAAGCATGCTTCAATTTAATTTTTTTTTATTATGTTTGTTGTGGTTGTTGGTATTTAAGTGATAAAGGTATGCTAGGTGTTAAGTGAGCTTAGAAATATGATTAAACCTTTTGCGGTGAATAAGCATGCTTAGTATTGATGTATTATATGCTTATGTTTTCAAATTGCTATGAAAAGTGATGTAGTAATTATGAAAATAAATGATTATATTTTATACTTTATCTATTTAAGTTGTTGGATTTGCTAATTGAAAATATGTAAAATGACATGATTTAGAAAGTATGAGAATGTGATATTGTGTGGGAATTCATATTTTAAGCATGCTTGAATGATGTGAATGAAATGTAGGAAATTTCTATATTGTCATGGCATTGAAGGATTTGCATAGTTCATGCTTTATCATTGGGAAAGTAAAAAGGGAAAAGTTTGTTTTAAACACAGATGAAATTATTTTTGGGGAAAAGTTTTTGAAAAGTGTTGTGAAAACCCAGACGCCTAGGAAACGCTTAGTGGTCCGTGGTATTAGTGTGATTTAGAGGGAGGCTAGAGAGAGACTCTAGTGTGGTTGAGCTACCTAGTCCCAGACGACGCCATAGAGGTGTTATGTGGTCGGGGGAAGCTAGCCAACCTTTCCCTCGTGATGCCTTGGAGGTGCCTTGGGTTGGATTGCACTAATGGTTTGGAGGATTAAAACGGTATCATTTCGAAAATGGGGAGCGATATTGCATGGCATGGCATTGCATTGGCATACATTGTACAGTTGGTGGTTAGACGACTTAAGTATGCATTGTTGGTATTATTACTTGTACTTTATTCCTTATGTGAATTCCCGGGATCATAAGAAGTGTGTCTTAGACACTTCTTACTGAGCTTATTGTCACGGGCTTAGAGTTTCAACACCACTCTAGCTACTCCCATGCGGCACCAAGACGTTGCTTCTACTCTCGCAAATACTTGGTCAGCCTAACTCCTGTGCACACCTTAGCCAACACACTCCCCTCGTGCGCTTACTAGTGTTGTAGTGGCCCTCGCCCTCTCCTCACTTGGCTTGCACACTCACACACACTAAGGCACTTAAGTTGGCAAGGAAATAACTCTTTTATTACTTCAAAAAATGCTTTGTACAAGGCTAACACTCAAACTCTCTACAAGGCTCTCAAGACTCCCTCTAGGACTTGTTGGCTACAAAATGAAGTCCTACTCCTATTTATAGGCATCCCCATCCCTAATGGATGGCTAGGATGCATTCTAACCAATGGTGAAGATCGATTCTCTAGAATCTTCTCCCACCTTCTTTACACTTCCATACTTATCTACTAGTATCTACAACATTCTAGAACTCTCCATACTACTCCACACAATTCTGGAGAACTCTAGAATCTTCCACATACTTCTACAATATTCTATACATATCTAGAATCTTCCACACAGCTCTAGACAACTCCGGAAGACTCTAGAAACTCCACTCGCCATGCAGTTGCCGTGCAGCGTCCTCCTCAGCGTCTGCATGTTGCCTGCGTGGCACAACCTCCATAGGCGGGGCGTGACATTCTCCCTCACCCATTTCCGTGACACCCTCGTCACGGTTTCTTCAGCTGACCCAACCTCTCGCAGGTCACTAGCACTTGCGCATATGTCCTTGGCCCAAACGTACAAGCGCCCTTCGGGAGATGTGAGGTCCTTACGAGCTCCATCGTGTTGACTGCCACCTCTGGACTCTCCTTCCTGCCCACGAGCGGCACCATGCATGCGGCATTGCCTTCCTCGCCTCCAAGTATCATCAATGCACCAAGGCATGGTAGTGGCGCAACGTTGTTCCTGTCCATTAACTCTAGCCCCAACACCATGTCATGGTCGTCCATCTCCGTAACCTGGAAGTCGGCCTTGCCCTTCCATCCTTGCATGCATAGCTCTACCTCCTTGCACACTCTACTCACGCGTGCCTCCTCGGAGTTGATGGCCTTGATCCAGCCCTCCGTCTTGCGCATCTCCAAGCCAAGTCGTTGCGCCTCCTCCGGGGTAATGAAGTTGTGTGTAGCGCCCGTGTCCACTAACGCTTGCACGGCTTTGCCACCAACCTGCGCATCCACATAGCGCACCCCGGCTACCTTCTTCACCTTGCCCTTCTTCTTGGTGTCATGCGCCATGCTACTCAACATCTGCATAGCCCCCATGCACCTGTCTTCGTCGCTGCCCGCATCATCCACCTTGCCCTTGCCCTTATCCTTCACAAGGGCGCTCATGGTCTTCTTGTTTGGGCAGTGTCGCAATATGTGCGGCCCTTCGCATAAGTAGAACTTCGGCTCCCATTTGCCCTTGTCACAGCGCTCCCCTTTGCCGCTGGCCTTAGACCTCTCTCCATGGTCCTTGCCTTTGTCATGGCATGGGCGTTTCTCCTCATCGCTGTGCTCATCATCACTGGACTTGGGCGAGCCCCCTTTTTTAAAGCGCCGGTCTCCCCCACCTTTGCCGTGGTCCCTCTTGGGAAACGTGGCCCTCTTGTCATCACGCCTAAAGTCTTCAAGGCGCTCTGCTATAGCCATTACGGATGCCAAGTCTCTAGGCTCCCTCCTTCTCAGCTCTGTGGCTACCCAAGACTGCAACCCATCAATGAACAAGCACACGCGTTGCCGCTCTGGCATTTTTGGGATCTCTAACATCAAGTTGGAGTACTCCTTCACATACTCCCTTATGTTGCCCTTCTGCTTCAGGCGCCTTAGGTTGATCATGGCAAGGTCCTTGACATACTCAGGGTAGAACTGCCTCTTGAACTCCTCCCATGTGTCAACCGCTCTTGCGCCTCTACCGGTGAAGCACTGCCTCCACCATAGAGCAGCAGTATCCGTGAGGTATATGGTGCCTGTCTGTACCTTCTCCTCATCATCCTCGATCTCCATGCACTCGAAGTACCGCTCCATGTGCCAAAAGAAGTTGTCAATCTGGCGCACATTCCTTGCCCCATCATACTCCTTAGGTTCTGGCGACTTCTTCTTCCTTGGCTTCACCACGACCTCGCGCACCTGGGAGAACTCCTTCTTGCACTCGGCAATCTCCATGCGTAAGTCGTCTACCCGATCATGCAAGTCCCTTTCCTTCTCTTGTGCCTTGTTGGCGATGCCATCAATCAGCTCGTAGAGCTCCGCCATCCTTTGCTCGAGCCTGTTAAACTTGGTCTCCATGTAGACCAAGTGTGTGGCAAGCTTCTCCTCCAAGCTCTGCTCCAAGATATGGACTTGGTGGTCTCTTCCGCTAGCCATGTCTACTCCAACAAAGCTTCCTTAATGAACCTGCTCTGATACCAACTGTCACGGGCTTAGAGTTTCAGCACCACTCTAGTTACTCTCGTGCGGCACTAAGACGTTGCTTTTACTCTCGCAAATACTTGGTCAGCCTAACTCCCGTGCACACTTTAGCCAACACACTCCCCTCGTGCTCTTACTAGTGTTGTAGTGGCCCTCGCCCTCTCCTCACTTAGCTTGCACACTCACACACACTAAGGCACTTAAGTTGGCAAGGAAATAACTCTTTTATTACTTCAAATAATGCTTTGTACAATGCTAACACTCAAATTCTCTACAAGGCTCTCAAGACTCCCTCTAGGACTTGTTGGCTACAAAATGAAGTCCTACTTCTATTTATAGGCATCCCCATCCCAAATGGATGGCTAAGATGCATTCTAACCAACGGTGGAGATCGATTCTCTAGAACCTCCTCCTACCTTCTTCACACTTCCATACTTATCTACTAGTATCTACAACATTCTAGAATTCTCCATACTACTCTACACAATTCTAGAGAACTCTAGAATCTTCCACATACTTCTATAATATTCTACACATTTCTACATATATCTAGAATCTTCCACACAACTCTAGACAACTCCGGAAGACTCTAGAAACTCCACTCGCCATGCAATTGTCATGCAGCATCCTCCTTAGCGTCTGCGTGTCGCCTGCGTGGCACAACCTCCATAGGCGGGGCGTGACATTATGCTCACCCCTTTAATATTTTTTCAGGACACGGGTAAGAAGTGGCAGACGACGCTCTTCCACAAGTTTTGATGGGTTAGTGGACTGTTTTGGCATATTTTGTAGCTATGATCTCAATTTTTTTATAACTGTTATTATTTTTTTTCGTAGATATTGTAATGTATCAACCTTGGAATTGACCATAGTGCCCTTAAACGACCTTGGGTTTGGATAAGGACTCGGTTAGCGATTCAAACCCTCGGGTTCGGGTCGTTACAATTCATGTGTTATTAAACTCCTTGTGTTCAATATACTCAATCAATATGGTTTGCTTAACTTCCCAAAAACATAATCTAGACTATTAAGATATGCATGAAAATCCTTTCTAGACTATGTCTTTGCAATGCATCTAATCAAGATAACAGATACCAATAGATTTCCTAAAATAAGAAAACTTAGGAGCATCTAATGGCTTAGTGAGAATATCAGCCAAATTCTAATCAGTATGCACTTTTTCCAAAGACACGACATTTTGTTCAAAAAGTTCCCTAAGAAAGTGATGTCAAACGTCAATGTGCTTAGTCCTAGAATGCAAAACTGGATTCTTTGAAATATTAATTGTACTAGTATTATTACAAAAGATAGCAATAGTACCTTGATCAACTCCATAATCCAGAAGCATCTGTTTCATCCTAAGCAATTGTGTGCAACAATTTCCTGCAGTAATGTATTCAGCCTCACAAGATAATAATGATATGCAATTTTGCTTCTTGCTGTACCATGAAACAAGATTAGTACCAACACAGAAACAACCACCTGAAGTACTCTTTCTATCATCCTTGTTACCAGCCCAATCAACATCAGTATAACATGTAATCTCAGAGTTAGACTCAGAAAAATAATGCAATCCATAATTCAATGTACTATTGACATAACGAATAATGCGCTTGACTACAAAAATGTGTTGTTCTCTACGATCAGCTTGATACCTAGCACAAACACCTACACTAAATGAAATATCTGGCCTAGTTGCTGCCAAATACAACAAGCTACCAATCATACTCTTATACAAGAAATGATCAACCTTGTTATGATCAGAATCTCTATCCAATTTGGATGAAGTACTCATAGGAGTTTGAACATGCTATGAATCTTTCATACCAAATTTCTTAATTAGCTCATTTGCATATTTTGATTGAGATATGAAAATCCCATCATTAAGTTGTTTCACTTGAAGACTTAGAAAGAAAGTCAGTTCACTAACCATGCTCATTTCAAAAGTATTACTCACATCTTTAGAAAAAATATGAACAAGGTTATCACATGTAGCACCAAAAATAATATCATCCATATATATTTAAGCAACAAGAAAATATTTTCTTTTCCTAAAAATAAATAATGTTTTATCTGCTCCTCCTCTTCTGAAGCCCTTATGCATTAAATAAGAAATTAACTTCTTACACCATGTTCTAGGTGCTTGCTTTAGACCATAAAGAGCCTTTTTAAAATGAAACAAAAAATCAGGATTATGTGGATCAATAAAACCTTTTGGTTGTGCTACATAAACTTCTTCCTTACAAAATTCCATTTAGAAAAGCACTTTTCACATCCATTTGAAACAATTTGAATTTAAAGTGACATGCAAGAGCAAAAAGAAGTCGAATAAACTCAAGTCTAGCAACAGTTGCAAAAGTCTTATCAAAATCAATTCTTTTAACTTGAGTGTATCCTTGTGCAACTAATCTAGCTTTATTTCTCATCACAAGACCAAGTTCATCAAGTTTATTTTTAAAGATCCATTTGGTCCCTATGATATTAACATCACTAGGTCGAGGCACTAATTCCCAAACATCATTCTTCATAAATTAAAGCAATTTTTCTTGCATAGCCATAAGCCAATTAGAACTTTGAAGAGCTTCATCAACATTCTTAGGTTCAAACTGAGCTATGTGACATGAGTGTCCTATGTCATCTACAATGCATGAATATCCTGTATGATCACGGGTTGTACTCCTAGTACCATGCTGATCCCATGGACTTATCACATTGTCAACTGGATGACTTGATCGAACTCTAGAACTGCTAGACGTGGGAAGATCTAAAGATAGTCCAAGAATTCCTATAGGTTCATCAGGGGTGACCTCTAATTCCTCTTCCTTATTTTCTTCAATCTCTTCACCTTCTCCACCTAAATCCTTAACTCTTTCTTCCTTATAAATTGTAATTCTTTCCTTTCTCCCGCAATTTTAAATTTTGTTTCTTTTTCATCAAGTTGAGAAGAGGTTTGGTGTACCTCTAGTCGTGTCGACCAACCAAAGTTGCAATGAAAGTGTGGCCAAGTTTAAATTTATAAAGTGCCACTACTTATTCTAACTACTAATATAGCTAGGGTGAGTAAGGATCGTCCCAAGGGATTGGGGGCTATGTTAATATGGAAACAAAGTCGGATTAGTAGGTCGAGTGATCAAAAGATTGTTTGTTTGGTTAATTAAACAACAATGTAAATGAATTCAATACTAAGCAATTGAAGTAAATAAAAGGGTAAAGAACAAGAGAGAGAGGTCTTGGGATCTAGAGGTCAACACTAAACATCACCATTCTAGACATTCAATGTCTAATAAATGAGGGGAAACATGCGTTGCAATACAATGAGGTGTGATTGATTGAATCAACAATGGATTGACTAATTAAGTATACATTGTCGAAACAACCTAGTGAATAGCGCAATATATCAAACTAAGCCATTATTCCTTCCTTTAAGCTCTTAATCAACACACTAACAAGTTAGGGAATTATACTACTTGCATTCATAAGTGTGGAACATCAAACAACAAGCATGGATTGTCCTCACATCTAAGAAAGTAAAGCAACTACACTACATCTAAGCTAAGGACAAGAAAATTAAACTAAGGTAGAGGCACAATCCATCAAGAAATGAGTATGAACCATCAAACAAACCATAAGAGTATTCTATTTAAGCACTATGCCTTGACAATCTCTAAATTCATAGTATTAATACATATAGATATGCATCAATATCACAAAACCAAAAAATAAACACATGAACATCTACTCTAGCATACATAGACATATGGATAGAATGAAATGATCAATTGGAAGTATTAATCAACATAAATCATTGTAAGAACAAGATTCATATATAAATCAAGTGTCAAGACAACATTACAACATAAATCGTCTCAAAATACAAAGCATTAAGGTCTAGAAGACATGCTTAGGGCTAACTCTAGCCCCAAGAAGATGTTTGGCCACTCATTGATGTAGTCATCCAACCCTCAAGGGCCATCTCCATGGTAGAAATGCTCTTCTTCTTGATGGAAACCCTAGAAGAATGGAACAACTCCCAAAATAGTGTATAACTCTCTAAGCTCTAGCCTCCTCTCCAAGATATATGATTCTAAGTTATGTTCTATCAAGGTATGAAGATATCACGTAAAAATGGCTCAAAATTCTTTTATAGGTAGCTCAAGTGTGACACCCAATGGTCAGGTCTCTTGCATTAGGGTCCCTTTAATGATTGTACCACGAGCTATCTTTTAATGAGCTGGACTATGTTTTAACTCAAACTTAAGGAGGTTCAATCAATCGAGTTCAGATGAGATCGATCGAACTGTGGCTAGATCCATCGAAGTTAGGCCAGATCGATCAATCATTGGCGGCACCTTTTTGGAATAAGACAAATCTGAGATATTTTTGGGATATTTTGGGAAAAAGACAAAAGTTGTAGGTGGGGAAAAGATTAAGGAAGTTCGATCGATCAGAAGAAAGTTGGATCAATTGAAGATGGAAATTCTTTGAGGAAAAGGATAAGGGGTCTGATCCATCTTGGTGAGGTGAGATCGATCAATGTGAGATCGATCGAAAGTATTCCTGATCGATCGAAGATTGTTGATTTCCACCACTTTGCTTCTACTTTGCTCCATTCTTCCATTCAGCTTGAGATTGCTTCTTTTATGCTCTAATTTGGCTGAGTTGACTTATTTTGGGGATAATTACCTAAAAACGGCAATAACATGAAATTAGTTTAAGTAAGATAAATAAAGGTCCTAGAATACTCAAGCTTAAGGGATTTAAATGCGCATTTTTTAGCGCTCATCACACCCCCAAACTTAAATATTGATAGTCCCTAACAATGAACTATAAAGTAAAGGAATGAAATGAACATCTATACAAGTATGAACTAGAAAGCGATAAATAGATAATGCCACTTTCGTAGAGAACACGATTGCATTTAGCACATGCAACAAGCCTTTTAAACCCCTAGGTTACCCCTAGTGGACGAGTGAAGTCTCGTGAGGGTTTCCAGAAATGATACCCACAAACATTAAGCTCATTCTCACAAAAAAGACACCAATATTGTAAACAAACATTGGGAGAAAACTACCTCAAGTATGCAATTTTTCAATCATTTTCAAGCAATCTCCCAAAATTTCAACATCAAGCAAACAAATATGGTCCTCCACACATCAAGAAAATGATCATGCAAATCAAAACTCTAGAATCCTTTTTGAGTGGACCGACATCAAATATATTGCTATCTTAGCCAATCTAAAGAAATGATCACATCCTTACCCTCAAACTAGCACACAAATCTAATAGCGATCATCAAGACAAAAAGTGGACCTTTTATTAAAGCTTTATTGATCTAGGTGCACTTTTTTTTTTTTAATCCTAAGGATCAAAGATGGAAGTATAGTGTAATGTGTTGATCTATTAAGCTTTCTAGCGATCCATGAGGTCGAGCGTTAGGTCAATGACTCCCAAACCAGACGGCTTTAGGGCATTAGGTGTTCAAACACCCCTAAGGACTTACAAGCTCAAATCAACTAGGTTACAAATCAAAACAACCTCCATCTAATCATTTCCCACTTCTCACCTTTTGAAGAAGTCTTCACTTTTTTATTACTTTTGCAACTTATTCTTTTTCTTTTTCTTTTTTTATTTTTATTTTTATTTTTAATTTTTCTTTTACATTCAATTATTAACCTAGAGTTTGGGCCCTCCACCTTTCGGCGCGAGAAATTTAGTACTTGATGAGGCTAGAATCCCGGCTACTCAATGAAAAGGGTTTTTTATCCATCTTTATCAAAATGAAAGCTTTCAATGCATTACTAGCCCAATTGGGATATAATCAATTCAATAATCAACAAAGTATGTACCCTACAAATGAATGCTAGTGTGCGCCTATGCTAGTGTAGAATCCTAGAGTGAATCTCAAAACAATCACAAAATCAGGATGATGTAGACCACAAGTGCAGGAATGATATCAATCTTTCAAAAAATTTACTCCTAAATGGTATCCACAAGGTATACAGGGAGTATTGGACTCTCAAGTCAATCAATTTTTAAATTTTAAGCAATATAGTCCTCAAAAGATCAAAATCACAGCTAGTCATGGACCAATCATAGAAAATTCCTCAAATACACAAGTCATGCTCAAAATTTTGAATTGAAAGCAACACTGCAATTAACACCCATTACCCCCAAACTTAAATGGCACAGTGTCCTCAATGTGTAAAGAGAACAAAGGAAAGAATATACCAGTGCAGCTAAGGCAAAGAATGGCCGGGACACAAATATCCGAAGTGGGTGATATAACTCCCCCAAACTTAGGATTGACTGTGGTCCTGAAAAGATGGCACTGGGATAAAAGTTGGTCAGATAACAAAGGGGATAATAACAGTACACAATGGACATGCAAGTGTAAATAGGATAATAAATGAACTAAGGAGAGGAAAAATAATGGTCCTGAAAAATTTTGGGCAGCACTCTTTCACTGAAGTCACTAGAATGCACCCGATAATGGAGTCAAGAATAGATAGATGTATTAATATAAGAATCTGACATCCAAGCATAGCATGCATAGAAAGAGAAAAATAATGTACAGTACATTATAGTATCAAAGCCAACAGACTGGCCGCAAAAATATCATAAGAGTATCAAAAATAGTAGGTATCATAGATATATATAAAAAAATGAAAGAGAGCTATAAAGATCAAGTAGAAGAAGTAGGGCGAGCGGTGCGTGATCCCCAGATATCTCTGGATAAATCCTACAGCACAACCATGATGTCTGAGCGAAGAGTAGTCACGTCAGTGCTGAGGGAGGCCACATCTAACTGAAGAGAGACAACTGCATCCTCCAAGGTCTGTATACGCTCTCCTAGGCTAGGTGTCAGAACTGGAGCATCCAGGATAACTAGGTCAGGAAACTGAGGTATATCCTAAGCCTGCTCATGAGAGTGTAATGGCGACCATGCCGGAGAGTGATGTGATGACTTTGTTGGAGGCTCTCGCTCTAAATCTATGTCCATATGAGCGTCCACAGCCTCCAGTGGGTCTACTGGATCATGTTTTACGGCTGCTGCAGCTGCCTTTGCCTCCTCTAACTCCGCTGCCTCCTCAACTACCAAAATAGTCTCCTGCTCTAAGCTCCTGATGAGAGCATTATAGCTCTTGTTCCAATCCTTCTTGTCATAGTGGCAAGCCCCTAACTTAGTATACTCCTCCGGGTGAAAGGGATAGTGCTGGTCCCGGAGGATCTGTATAATAAGGTGTCCAAAGGGGGAAACAGTGGCTCGCTTAGGCTTGGCCTTGCTGATGTAGCTCGCGTATAACCTCATCATACACTCTAGATGAGTGCAGGAACAGAGAACCAATGCCCTGTATAGAAGGCATAAAGAGCAGCCAGAAAATCTAAGCCCCGCTGGATCTTATGGCCTGCCATAAATACGTTTCGGTACAAGACCGAATCAAAGAACCAAAGATCATCGGGCAGAGAAGTCCTCGTGGCGAATGTTTCGCCATCACTGCAGTGGCCAGTCAGGGCAACGGCCATATCTATATCAGATGGCCGCTTGAAAATAGGATAATGAAGGCCAGGAGGCAGATATGTGGGCATCGAGAAGAAGTGGCCAATGACTCAACAGTAATGCGGATGAGGTGGCCATCAATAGTAGTCCGCAGTTTTGATAGGTTACTCGGGGCCGGTCAGAGGTTCTGGAAGAATAACTGGGTGAGTGTAATACCCCTAATTTTTAGAAGGATAGTTTTGGAATTTAATTAATTGCATTTTTACGTTTAATTGATTTACTTTATTTAATTAGGGATTTACTTTAAGTTAATTGTTCTATTTTCTCTAATGGTTTTAATTTACTTCTTTGCTTATGATAATTTGACTTAATTTACTTCTTTGTTTATGTTACTTTGAATTTATGAAATTTAATATAAATGAGGAATTAATGTGGTGTAATTAAATTGTTTTAAGTTAAATTAAATTTAAATTGGTTTTCACGTGAATATAGTTTCACGGGGTTTATAGTTTGCATTGACAGCCGACAGTGTATAACCTAGGTTTGCTTATGGGCTGTATTATACATGGATTAGGGTTTAAAGTTTAAGTTTATAAATAGGCTCATTACGGTGGTTTAGGGTTTAGAGAAATAATTAAACAAAAATGTAAGGAGGCATAGAGGGAACAGAGAAAGAAAGAGCAAACAGAGAGGTTACCGGAGAACTTGTGAAGAACCGTCGGTGTAAGGCAAGTTCTATAACTAACTCTATCTCTTTGACCTGTGTTCTTTGCATCCCTAATACAATCTCAGGATGAAATAAAGATTAAATTAAATTACTTTACACGTAAATTGCTTCATAACAGTATGTTTTCCTGTATGTGTGTTTTGTTCGTTTTTAAACTGTTTGTGTTTAATTCTTATTTCAAATTGAATTTAATTAATGAATAATGAATTGAAATTACTCGGGAGCATCTTGGGTCTTAGTTTTAAACTGGAAAGAAAGTGGGTTTGAAAGATTAAACAAATTTGAACAGTATGTGTTCTTGTAGGGGTTTTAATCCACTTATAAACGGTTTTGCGAAATTCTTGTTTCATATGGTTTTGAATAATAAGTAATGAACTTAAACAACTTTAAGCCCTTTGGGACTTAGTTTTAATCCATAGGAAATGTGGGTTGGAGGAACAAAGTTGCCGGAGTTGGAGAAGAAGTTGAACAGTATGTTTTCTTTTAGGTACATGTTAAGCGTTTTTAAATTATTCTGTTTAATTCTTGTTTCCACTGAATGTGATTATTAATCAAGGAAGTTAATTAACTTTTGAACACCCAAGGACTTAATTTTAATCAGCAAGAAATTTGGTTTGGAGGATCAACACAGCCGGACACCGCCGGGATTGGAAAAACGACGCACAGGGGAAGGAGCCTACTCTATTTCAAGTAGAGCAGGCTCAATTAAAAAGTGGAGCGGGCTCTACTTTGTAGTAGAGCCGGCTCTACTTGGTAGTGGAGGCGGCTCCACTTTGTGTGGAGCCGGCTCCTTTAACAGGTTTCAGTTCTTCGCCTTTTCAGTGATGGTTTTGGCTACGGGTTTCAGAATTTGGTGATTTCAGATGCTATTAGGATCTATGCAGGGATGTTTCAATAGCATCTAAGTCCTATTAGAAATTTTGAAGGTGTGATGATACATAATAAATTACAAAGAAATCGGTAGATTTAAACCGTTATAGTTTCAGGTGAACTTGTGGACTGTTCTTGGAGGTAGAGGGTTTTTAGTGCATAACCCTATGAGTTGCAATTTATCTGGGAATGGTAATATGGTTAAATCATCTTTCTGTAATTTAAGTTAAGTTTATTAGATTGCAGAATGATTATATATATTCATAAGTGACAGTAAGACACTTTTAAGGAAGTTTACATGGTTAAAATTTTGTAGATGATTCAAGTTGATTAATTTTAAATTAGCAACTGAATTAGGAGTTTGATATGTAAATCATATAACAGGGGTATGGGATTAAGCCTATTAACTAATATAAATTCAGTTAATACTTAATAAGGAACTAGTTGATGTTACCAAGAATTTGTTTATGTCAACTTGTGGGATGTTGTGGAGTAATTACAAGTAAGCATGTATATACTATTGTTATTATTATTATGCTTATTGTGAGTTACAGGATGATTATATTTCTTCTCTGCACTTAAAAAATTTGTCAGAGAACCAAGTACTGGATGTATTGAACAAGCATGCTAATTAAACATTCTTGTTATACTTATGATTAGATATGTTGATATTGATATGTTATGCTATCATATATATATTATCAATACTGGATAAATGGTTTGTATGCACCGGCATGGGACGGTGTCATACTAGGGGGATTAGCTCAAAAAAAAGCTAAGTCCTACTTACTCTGGATTAAGGGACGGATTAACTACAAAAGTTAAGTCCTACCTATATTTTGTGTCAGATCACTAAATAGTTGAGTGACACTTCTGGTTTGGAATGAAATTTAAATATATTTTATGGTGCCACGATATGAGCCTGAGACTCAGAGTCGTTGGCTAGGGAGCATATATGCGTTGGGATACGTAGCTGGCTATGATGGTTGGATGTGTACCCTGCTAGGACTAGGTAGTCATGCCCACCTTTGGGTGCGTTTTCGCATAGTGCCTACTAGTCAGGTTGAGACGGGCCTGTAGTCTAGTGAGAGTCCTGTAGTGTGATTATATATATATATATTTATCTACGGACTATTAGCTATTGTTGGACTGGTTAGGATGTACATGCGTATCGGGTCTCTACTTGGGTAGTAGTAGTATAGAACTTGAATATGGGCCTGACTCACTCATCATTTTTCAGGTATCGTACATTTCCAGTCTAGAGCTTGTTCATGCTGAGTAGAGACGATCTTCCATTCTACCGACGACGTAGGACTTCTTTCCAAATATTAGATTTGGATTTTATTTTCAGTTTTTACTTTCATTTAGTTTGGGATTTTTTTATTAGGGGTCCACTAGAGATGGATTCCCGAGTTGTTAAACTGATGGAGTTTTGGATTATCAGATTCTAAGTATTTAATTATAAAGGATTTTACTTTTAGTTTCTTCCAGCTTAAACTTTATTTATTAAATTCATTTTGTCATCTGCGTTCGATTAAATATTAATTATTTGATATCCTTCGGATCTATGCTCGGACTTGATCACCCGTGGCTCTAGAATCGAGGGGTATCATAGTGAGCCTCGGGTAAACTGGATAAGTGATTAGAACAAAAATGGTTGATATGCCCCGCTGGGCAATATCATCTAATACCGCCCAGGTCAGAATCGACCGGGAAAAGAAGGCAATGTCGAATACCGACTTATGCACCACCTGAAGGCGTGTATATCTCCTGCTAGGCCTGTCTCGGATCTGGCCTGGCAGTGCTGGTGGTGGTGAAGGAGGTGGTACATGCTCAGCCTCATCAGAAAAAGATGATGCAGAAGTAGAAAACTGCAATCTGGTATCGGCTGATGAGGACTGAGCTGTAGCTGGCTCTGGAGCTGGGTCCTGAGCATGGGAAGGCTTTGCAGGATCCTCTATCCACCGTCTTACTTTGCGCTCATACTGCCTACGGGCGATAGTCTTTACTCGAGCCATGGCCTGCAAAAAGAAAAGAAAACTTGCAGATGAAGTCAGTACATGAATAAAGAATTGAAGTACATTATATAGAATATGTATGTCAAGTAAGATAGACAACTCAGAAAAATTGACATGAATCTATGCAAGTTGTAATACAGCCAGGTATAGACAATGAAAAAGTGAAACATACTAAATATGAGAGAATAAAATGCACCCAATGTGGAAAACACAGGCATTGGGCAAATATAAGATAGCATGGAACACAAAAGATGGCATGTGAAGTGGATATGCAAATCTGTGATGTTCAATCGATCATGAAAATATAAGATTGATCCAAGTTGGATCGATCAGGAATTGAGTGAGATTAATCTTTCTCTGATTGATCAGAGAAGAACATGATCGATCGAACTCTGCAAAAATACGAAAAGTCACACATCTATGACGTGGACAACACGGGGGGCACCCAAGCAAGCTTGTGGGTCCCTCTACACTACAACAAATCACAAATAGTCACTTATAGAGGCACGTGACCCCCAAAATTGAAATCGGGCAAAATATATACATAGATATATACATATGCTTCAAAGATCAAAATCGGCAACAATGGAACATGGCAATCCTAGATCTAAGCATGGCATCATCAAAAACATATAAAGTGAAGATCAAAAATGGAAATAAAACTCAGAACTTACCAAAATGAAATGAGAGAAGTGGAAACCAAGAGAGAGAAGTGAAATCGGGGGCGAGAGATGGAGTTCGAAGGCTTGGGATGGTTGCCGGAGGTTCACGAGAGGTGGGAGAGATGATGAACAACGACGGAAGAGAGCTGGGGTCTTGGATCGATCTTTGGAATTGATCTATGTTCTATTTTTAAAAACTATTTCCGTCGAGTTCGATTGATCACTAAGAAATCAGATCGATCGAGCAAAGATCGATCTCAGATCGATCGAATCCACAAAACAACACAGTATTTTTAAAAATTTTTGAATTTTTGAAAATTAAAATGAAAAATATTTTTGGAGTTTTTGGAAATTAAAACAAAATGTTTTTTGGATTTTTGGAAAATGAATAAATAAATAAAAAATAAAAATAAAAATAAAATGAAAGTAAAAATCAAATAAAATAAAATTCTTTCTGGATTTTTGAAAATAAAATGGAATAAAAATAAAATTAAAAATAAAGAAATATATTTATTTATTTATTTTTTAGAATGAAATGCAAAATTCAAAAAGTAGTCAAAGTCAACAAAAGGGAACATGGATTGATTAATCAAAGATCAATCTGGAAGGAACTTCGATTGATCCAAAAGGTGAAAACCTGCAGACAGGTTCGAACGATGCACAGAGAGGCCTTTTTCTTGGGTTTCAAATTTTTTTTCTAAGTATGGACTGAAGATCGATCTGAGAAAAATCTCGATCAATCTTGGAACACTTAGATCGATCGGAAATATAGTTTGCACGATACACAGAGAGCTAAAATATGCAGGAAAATTATGCTCGATGGAACAGAGAGATGATTGGATGCAGGGTTGGTAGTTTGATCGATCGAACCTCTTTTAAGATCTATCGAACAGGTGCAAAATGCCTAATTTGAAAATGACAGTGCATGCATTCCCAACCAAAATCCTTATCAATGTGTATGAACCCAAAACATATCTAGACGACGCAAGAAATGAAAGGTAAAATAAAAATAAGGGAGGAATAGGGTTGTAAACCCTACGAAGCACTAGTGTTTAACGTCTCTAGCAAGACGTTGGGCTCTTTTAGCCCGGATCGAAAATCTTATTGTGCATCCCCTATTTGACGGGGTAAATAGCACTTTGAAACCCACCCAACAAATTGTTCCCTAAGGAACTTGTAGGATTTGAATCAAAGGAGATTGACGGTCCTTTATCTATGTAATTCTTAGGCTTCCACACCCTTTCAATACTAGCTTTGCACGCATTTTTCTTTGAGCCCTTTTTGGTAAGCAAACCATGGGAATGTTCAACATCAAGCAAAGACTCAACTTTATCAAGTTTATTTTCAACACACTTCTCCATAACACACACTTCTTCATGCTTATCCATTGAATTCGAGGTTGGATTAAAAATGTTCAACTTCATTTTCATATGCCCAAATGATATTTTTATTATTCCCATCCTATAATTTATGTTGGCATTTGTGGTTGCCAAGAAAGGATGACCAAGGATAACGGGAATTTGATTCTTGGGATTTGGGACCGGTTTCGTGTCAATGACAACAAAATCAACGGGAAAGAAGAACTTATCAATCTTAATCAAACATCCTCAATGATACCCCGGGGCTTTTTGATGGATTGGTCGGCAAGTTGCAAAACCACCGACGTCGGTTTTAAGTATCCTAAGCACAATTTAACATATACCAAATAGGGAAGAAGGTTTACACTTGCTCCTAAGTCTAAAAGAGCCTGGTTAATGACATGGTCACCAAGGATGCAAGAAGTAGTAGATGAACTGGAGTCCTTAAACTTTGGAAGAGTGTTGTGTTGCAAGATAGAGCTTACTTGCTCGGTCAAAATCACTTTCTTTGATGCTTCGCTCTTGTTCTTCCTCTTTTGGGTGCAAAGATCTTTTAAGAACTTGGCATAAGCCGAAATTTGCTTAATTGCATCCAAAAGTGGAAGGTTAATCTTCACTTGCTTAAACACTTCGATGATTTCATTCACCTTAGTCTTTTGCTTTTCAATAGAAATGGACCCTTTTAAGGCGTCCGGAAATGGAGCCTTTGGCTCAAAGTCTTTTTCAAAATCTTTCTTTGGATCACTTTCAACACAAGAAGTTTTCAACTCATTCTTCAAATCACTTTTCAAATCATTTTGTAACACTTTCTCACAAAGATGATCATGCACATGCAATGAAGGAGGAATAGAATGTGAAACGGGACGGGTGTCAACTTTTGGTTGCACCGGTTCACTCTCTTCATTGGAAACACCAATTTGATTGTCTATAATTCTCCCACTTCTCAAGGTCGTCACCGCATTGATATGTTTAATTGTGTGACCTTCATTGGTTTCTACAACAAATTGTTGCTTTGGTGAGGCATTTAGAGGCATCTTCCCTTTCTCTCTAGCATTCAAGGTACTAACTATTTGACTGACTTGGGTTTCTAGCTAAGCAATGGATTGAAAAAGGGAATGAAGCAATTGAGTGTTTGCCTCTAGAGTGCCCAAATCGGTCAACACTTTCTCCTCAAAAGCGCGACTCCTAGATTTTCCTTAAGAATAAGATGATTGATTAGGAAAATGAGAATTAGAAAATTGGTTTCCATGTGATGATTGAAACGAAGATCTATAACCTTGGGAACCTTGGCTCTTTGCATTGGAGGCGGAACATATTTTCCTTGAAAACCACCTTGGGAGGGTTTGAGCATTCCCCTTGGCTTTTCCAAGAGAAGTTTGGATGGTTCCTCTATCCTGGATTGTAGTGTGAGCCATAGGGATTGTTCCTTTGGTTGACAAATTCAGCATTAACTTGTTCATGATACTCACTTTGCACATGTCTATGGGGATAATTGGAAGTAGTATGTAAGACACTAGAACAAGTCATACAAATTCATTTGATACATGATGAGTATGATTAGGGGAGGAAGACATTTGATTTGCCGAATTGTGGTTGACCAAAAATTGATCAAACCTTTGAGTTAAAGATTTCACCTCGGCAGTTATGTCATTTGAATTGTCAACTTGATATAAGCCGACATTCTTCCTTCCACCTAGAATTCTACTATTTTTAGAGGATAATGATCTATGCATGAAATTTTCACTCATACTTTCATACAATTGCCAAACATCATTCTCATGTTTATTAAAGTAAGAACCACCCATAGATGCATCTACCATTCCTTTTTTATTATCCGGCAAACTTTCGAAGAAGTATCGGACTAATTGCCATTTAGGAATGTCATAATGTGGACATTTCCTAAGCAAATTATTAAATCTTTCCCATGCCTCATGAAACAATTCCCCTTCCCCTTGAGAAAATTCACGAATGAAAGTTCTCATAGCATTGGTCTTTGATACCAGGTAGTACTTCTTCAAGAACTCTTGTTACATTTCTACCCAAGAAGTTATTGAAAAAGGCCTAAGATTGTTGAACCAATATTTTGCTTTGTCCTTAAGGGTAAAAGGAAAAAGTTTGAGTCTTAACACTTCTTCTGGCATGTCCGTGTATTTCACGGTGGAACACACTTTAAGAAACTCATTCAAATGCTTGTACGGTTCTTCACTTGGAAGTCCATGATAGTTAGGAAGCATTTGAATGGTTTGCTCTTTAATCTCATAGTGATGTGCTCTAAATGGGGGCAATTGAATGCATGTCGGTGCATTGTATTCATTTAGAACATAATGATCATGTAAAGCAATGGGGGGATTCCCAACCGGTGGTGCTAAACAAACACCGTGATTAACTTGAACTATGCGAGGTTGTGGAGCAAAAATTGGCCGAGGCATTCCCAATGGAATTTAGCCTTGTTGTTGTGGTGAAATGAATGGTCTAGGCATGCCTAATGGTACTTGGATGTTATCATGATGCACATTAGGGTGGAGGATGCCTTGTTGGTCTATGTGACCAAGGTCCTCCACATGGTCGTCACGTTACACCTCCATTGATGAAATGGAGTGATGAGAACTACCTCTTCCCCTAGGATTACGAACAACCGATTCAAGATGTAAATTAGGAGGACCTACGACCATGCATGCACTAACAAAACAAATAACAAGCAAATAGCAATCACTTCGCCCCCATAACAAATCAATCAACAAATCTCCACATACAATGATTCCATACTCCCATACTTGAACAATATGCAAAGATAAGTAAATTGCTTCCATGCAGGCTTACGATTTATCT
This sequence comes from Cornus florida, assembly GCF_030987335.1. Classification (NCBI taxonomy): domain Eukaryota; kingdom Viridiplantae; phylum Streptophyta; class Magnoliopsida; order Cornales; family Cornaceae; genus Cornus; species Cornus florida. Next base: position 52,731,329 of record NW_026775579.1, on the reverse strand, counting down.
AAGAATTTAAAAACTTGCCACCACGCAGGCTGACGATTTAACTAGAGATTGAGTTAGAAAGATCTCACAAAGGGTCCTTAAGAAACTTCAATTCATTTTTCAATTCTTCAGCTTAGCTTTGCAAATTTTAGATTTTAGCCTTTTTTATGCTTAGCTTAGCTCCTTGCTTTTCAATTCTCCTTTGCTTGACTTCTTTGCTCAATTTACCTAGCCAAATAAGAAAAAACACAATAAGTAAATAAAAAGTAAATAAAGTAAAAACACAATCAAAAGAGTACTAATTCCTAATTGTTTCCAAAACACGGCGTTGCTAATTCAATCCGCAGCAACGGCGCCAAAACTTGGTGTGCCTTTAGTCGTGTCGACCAACCAAAGTTGCAATGAAAGTGTGGCTAAGTTTAAATTTATAAAGTGCCATTACTAACTCAAACTACAAATATAGCTAGGGTGAGTAGGGATCGTCCCAAGGGATTGGGGGCTATGTTAATATGGAAACAAAATCGGATTAGTAGGTCGAGTGATTAAAAGATTGTTTGTATGGTTAATTAAACTACAATGTAAAAGAATTCAATACTAAGCAATTAAAGTAAATAAAAGGGTAGAGAACAAGAGAGAGAGGTCTTGGGATCTAGAGGTCACCACTCAACATCACCATTCTAGGCATTCAATGTGTAATAAATGAAGGGAAACATGTGTTGCAATACAATGAGGTGTGATTGATTGAATCAACAAGCATGGATTGACTAATTAAGTATATATTATCTAAACAACCTAGTGAATAGAACAATATATCAAACTAAGCCATTATTCCTTCCTTTAAGCTCTCAATCAACACACTAATAAGTTAGGGAATTATACTACTTGCATTCATAAGTATGGAACATCAAACAACAAGCATGGATTGTCCTCACATCTAAGAAAGTAAAGCAACTACACTGCATCTAAGCTAAGGACATGAAAATTAAACTAATTAAACTACGGTAGAGGCACAATCCATTAAAAAATGAGTATGAACCATTAAACAAACCACAAGAGTATTCTATTTAAGCACTATGCCTTGACAATCTCTAGATTCATAGTATCAATACACATAGACATGCATCAATATCACAAAACCAAGAGATAAACACATGAGCATCTACTCTAACATACATAGACATATGGATAGAATGAAATGATCAATTGGAAGTATTAATCAACACAAATCATTGTAAGAATAAGATTCATATATAAATCAAATGTCAAGACAACATTACAACACAAATCCCTTCAAAATACAAAGCATTAAGTTCTAAAAGGCATGCTTAGGGCTAACTCTAGCCCTAAGAAGATGTTTAGCCACTCATTGATGTAATCATCCAACCCTCAAGGGCCATCTCCATGGTAGAAATTCTCTTCTTCTTGATGGAAACCCTAAAAGAATGGAAGAACTCCCAAAATAGTGTATCTCTCTCTATGCTCTAGTCTTCTCTCCAAGATATATGATTCTAAGTTATGTTCTATCAAGGTATGAAGATATCATGTAAAAATGGCTCAAAATCCTTTTATAGGTAGTTCAAGTGTGACACCCAATGGTCAAGTCTCGTGCACTAGGGTCCCTTTAATGATTACACCACGAGCTATCTTTTAATGAGCTAGACTCTGTTTTAATTCGAACTTGGGGAGGTTCGATCGATCGAGTTCAAATGAGATCGATCAAACTGTGGCCAGATCCATCAAAGTTAGGCCAGATCGATCAATCCTTGGTGGCACTTTTTTGGAATAAGACAAATCTGAGATATTTTTAGGATATTTTGGGAGAAAGACAAAAGTGGTAGGTGATCAAGGAAGTTTGATCGATCTGAAGAGAGTTGGATCAATCAAAGATGGAAATTCTTTGAGGATAAGGACAAGGGGTCTGATCCATCTTGGTGAGGTGAGATCGATCGAAAGTATTCCTGATCGATTGAAGATTGCTGATTTCCACCACTTTGCTTCTACTTTACTCCATTCTTCCATTCTGCTTGAGATTACTTCTTTTATGCTCTAATTTGGCTGAATTGACATATTTTGGGGATAAACACCTAAAAAGGGCAATAACATGAAATTAGTCTAAAACAGGAAAGTAAGATAGATAAAGGTCTTATAATATTTGAGCTTAAGGGGTTTAAATGCGCACTTTTCAGTGCTCATTAAGGTTATCTTGGATTTTGTATCATCAAAAACCACATTTATAGACTTCATGACCACTTTGGTTCTAAGATTAAAAACCCTATAAACCCGACTTGTTTGTGAATAACCCAAAAACACACCTTTATCACTTATAGAGTCGAATTTTCCCAAGTGTTCCCTCTCTCTAAGGATATAACATTTACTTCCAAAGACTGTAAAGTATTTAACAGTGGGCTTTCTGTTATACCACAATTCATATGAAGTCTTTTTAGTTCCAAGCCTAAGATAAACTCTATTTAGGATGTGACAAGCAGTATGTATTGATTCAGCCCAAAAGTGATTTGCAATTTTATTCTCATGAAGCATAATACATGTCATACCTGTAATTGTCATATTTTTCCTTTCCACTACACCATTCCGTTATGGTGTTTTAGGTGTTGAAAATTCATGCTTAATGTTATTCTTATCACAATATTCAATAAACTTCTTAGGTTCGAATTCACCTCCATTGTCACTCATAATCCAATTAATTCGATATCCCTTCTCATTTTGAATAAGTTGGTAAATAAACCTGAAATTCACAAAAGTATCAGATTTTTCTCTCAAATATGCAACAAAAGTAAATCTAGAAAAATCATCAACTATAACAAGCATATAATTTTTTTTCCTTTAATGCTATCAGGTGTTATGCGACCCATCAAATCCATATGAATCAATTCTAAATGTCGAGAAGTGACTTTATGAATAAGTCTCTTATGTGACACTCTAGTTTGTTTTCCTAATTGACATGGACCACATATTTCATTCTCAGGCATCTTCAATTTAGGCAAACCTTAAACAAGATCATTGTTAGACAAATTTGCTAAATCATTAAAATTCACATATCTAAGTCTTTTATGCTATAAAACAGCCTCATCAGTAACTACAGAAAAATATATTAGTGAAGGATCTAAAAACACAACATAACAATTATCATAAGTTTTAGTTCCTTTTAAGATGCATTCACCTTTTTCATTAGTTATAAAACACCCTTGTTGAGTAAAATTGTCTTGAAACTCCTCATCACAGATTTGACTAATACTCAACAGATTAGCAGTTAAATCTTTAACATATAGAACATTCTTCAACTCCCCAATTCTTGAAAATTTGATTTTACCTTTTTCACTTAAAGTAGAAGCATTACCATCACCAAAAGTAACAGTACCAACTATGCATTCCTTAAAAGTGGTAAACAATGTTCTATCCCCTGTCATATGCCTAGAGCAACCACTATCAAAGTACCACCCATATGGACCAAGTGCTCTAAGTTCTGTGTGTATAATAAGGCATTTAAAATTCTCTTTCTTTACCCAAACAATTTTAGATTCATTATGCAATGATTTCCTTATTGTTCTAGGCAAAGTGTCACAAGGGTCAACAGTCCTAATCCTCCTCTTCCTCAAATTTGAACTCTCTAGATTTTTTAATTTTTTTCCTAGTTTAATTTTCTTTTCTGACACTTATACTTCATAGGCCCCTTTTCACCACAAAAATGACATGTTGAAATAAGTTTGGTAGAACTAGAAATAACATAAGGTTTGGTTTCAACTCTCATAAAAACATCTTTAGATTTTTAAAAGTACAAATCCTTTGAAGTTGATGCCAAATCTTTGTTACTCATAGCATTCTCAACCACTCTTTTCAACTTATCAATTTTGCAAGTGTCAATATCAACTTTCTAAAATGACTGTTTTGATTTAACAAATTCACTACTCAAATTATCAATTTTAAGTTCTAGTGATTTATTAAACAAATTTACCTTTCTTAAGCTCATTTTCCAGAAAATCAATTTTATAAAGAACATTCAAATTCTTATAGCCAATTTCTTCCAAATTCTTATCAGAGACAAAAACCTCTAACCTATAAATATCTCTATCAAGTTCCGCAAGATTCACTTTCTCTAACAGATTTTCAAAATCCTTTTTAAACTTTGACCATTCAATTTACATGCTTGTGACAGAATCAAAAACAGGAGGTAAAGCATCAACAGATGAATTTTCAGACATGATGCAAAAGCAATCAACAATAAATCAACAAATATGATCAACTCAAGATATTGAGTTACCCGCTCTGATACCAAATTGTGAAAATAGAGTTATGCGGGGTGCGAAAACAATTAGTTGATTTTAATTGTGATTAACTCCTTTAATGACCTAGATCTGATTATTAGGTCAACCTGCTCAATTTATGATTAATTAATTTGTATAATCAATTAAACATCCATAATCATAAATATAAATACTGAAAAGTAAAGCAAGTTAAGTTCAGAGAGATTGCACCAGGATTTTTAACGAAGAAACCCCAATTGATAAAATAGGTTAACTGTTTGCATAGGAAAAACTTTGTGGACTATTCAGTCCAAAGTAAACCGATCCACTATGTTTGAAACAAAATACACCGAACTTTGACTCTGGCTCATACTCTATCGTTCTACCAAACACCAATTACTAACAGTCCTCTAGCTTTGCGACTCCACGTCCAATAGCAGCTTGACCTTAGGCTTATACTTGATATTTGTAGAAAAGTAGCAGGTAGATCAGACAACATTCCTCGAATGCTTCAACCCTTTCAAAGTGTGATCGCTTTTACTTCTGTTTTCAAGATCTGAACTTGATGTAGAAGAATTAAATCATGTTCTTCATACGGAATATCTGAGTCTTCAATATAGTTCCAATTCCGATGAGATAGAGAACAACACCAATAAATCACTCATGAACATATGTGTATGCTCTCATAAATAAATTTAGAATAATCAGATTTGATTTCCTGAATTTTCTCTCTAAAAGGCTTTCTCAAAATATAGAATTGATTTTCCCTAAAGCCGTGAATAAACCAATGTATATGATATGGTTTATATAGAATATAGAATGACCTAATCCCTCTGAAAATGAGAAAAAATTCGCGCATAGGATGTGGTACAATTCTAGACCAATTGGAAACAAATCAGGAAACTCAAACTTATATAGTGAGCAGGACACCTTGAACCGGTTAAGAAGGGCTGAACCGGTTCAAGTTTCACAGAAACTTTTCGAAGCCAAACTTGACATCTTGAACCGGTTAAGAAGGACTGAACCAGTTCAAGTTTCGCAGAAACTTTTCGAAGCCAAACTTGACATTTTGAACCGGTTCAGAGGGGCTGAACCGGTTCAAGTTTGGCAGACTTGAAACTTTGGTTCCTTCAGCCTAAAATCATTATACGATAAGTTCTGAACAAAATGGAAAGTGCAGAATGTGTCCAACCCTGTTTAGAATCCTTCCTAATGTGTCGTTCTTATCTTTTTCTTCAAAAGATCTTCAATCATGGTAATTTTGAACAACTTCTCAGTTCTGTAGTCACTGTCGAACTTAATAACTTGCAGACCAAGTAACTTGAATTACAACTCAACATGAACTTGTTTTAATCATGAAATTAGCCAATTACAAAATGTATATCTCACATTCACTTCGGCGTTCATCACTTCGGTGGGATTGTAGAGGCGGAGGGATATGGTGGAGGTTGAAGTGGTGAGTGAAGAGAGAGAGATAGAAGGGGTGTTTTTTCCTTGGCAAAGGATCTTGAACTGGTAGCTAATGTCAGTATCGGTTCCCACACGACAGAATTAAAATGAAAGGTTTAACTGTTTGGAAAAATTCTGTTTTAGAAACTTTGAAGAAACATACCATGTATGTATAGCGTCCTAAGTGGGAAATAACTTCCTAAAGTATTGTTCGTACATTTTTCGTAGATCTTAGTTTATCAAACTTGAACAACTTTCCAAATCCTTAGCCGATCTCGATCTTGATTTGGTAACTTGAAAATTACAACTCAATCAGACTTGTTGTGATACCGAAATTAGCCAATTACAATAAATTATATCTCATAATCCCAAGGTTTGTCATGAATTATATATGTATCGACTCTTGTTGGCATCAATAACTTAGTATTTCATAATACTAGTTTTGCCATTGTGGTACCAATTTTATTTATATTTACTGATATATATATATATTGTTAGAAAGTACCAAAATAACAAGATTTGCAGACATATCCAATGGAAGTTTATGACAAGGGAAATCTGTATATTTATTGAATCAATATGAGATTACACTATAATTTCTATAAAACTTTGGAGAATTCAACATAATTCACCCTTAAGCTGGTTTTGCTAGCATGGAATTCATGATTTAGAATTAGAGTTACTATAATTAATATATAATGTTTTACACCCAAAACCATGGTGATAATATGATTATGGTGTCTCATGGAACCCAATGATATTATTGGTTGAAAAAATTGTTAAAACTGTTTCACCTTTTTTCAGCAAAATGACATAACCATCCTCTATATTTTGGCCCAATAAAGTTAAACCTTAAAAAAATAATTAAAAATAAATAAATAAATAAATAAGCCATCTTTGAAACACTTGTGGTTACTATGGATGTTTAAAGGAGTACTATTTGTAGGCCTTTTTAACAATATGTACTTTGGAGGCAAAGAACAGAACATATGGCTCTAAGGAGTAGTAGTATTACTAGTTTATTACCCAGTTTCGTTTATTATAGTTATTATGGTTCCTTGTTTATATCCATGCTTTCTAACCACTACATTATCTCTACTATACCTTATTAACCATCACTTGGATTTTTCTTAATATGATCCTTATCTCCATAGCTAAAAATGCACTTCTAATTTATCAACTCTCCACTGCTTTATAAGTGTAACATAAAATAATAATTAAAAAGAAAAAAAACTGTGACACAACTTTGGCCATGTAAACACAACTTTAGTTTTAGAAAACAAGCCATAAAAAACAAATCTAAACAAGACCTACAAATTACAAAGCTCAAACTCCAACTAGGTGATCCAAATCCTTATAAAAGGACGATCATGAAATCATACCCGATTAAATTATCCATACAAAAAACAAAAACAGAAGAAGAAACTTACATTCACTGGGATCTGTAGCGATGCGTTTGACATGAATTGCAGAAGTCAATTCCATAAATGGGTCGGTAGTGATCACAACAAGCTTATCACCAACTGCCAAATCCACAGCTCTAGCAGGAGAGTCGAAATTAAAGGAGTACAACTGCGCCCCAGTTTCAACACTCCAGAGCTTTGCTGTTTGATCCGCACTTCCAGTAATTAGCCGTGACGAATCCCCTGAACATCATACAATAATCCATTTGCTCAGTGCAATTTAACAATATATATGACAAAATAAGTCCAATTCTCTTAGAATCTGTCCGACTTTTTCTGCATCTCTATCTAGCTTCTGCTGAAGTCATACTTCACTGACAGATGAACCTCACCTAAATCTCCTTCTCTATACATGCAAAACATATATATATATATATATGGACAGACTGTCAAGATTAGTTCTTGATTCTAGTCAGAGAGAGCTATTTAGAGTTCGAGAGCTCAAAACAGAGTGATATATATACAGTATATATAAATATAGGGAGGAGAGAGAGAGAAGAGAAAAAAAGGGAAAGGGACTTGCTTGAGACATCGCAGCACCAAACAGCACCATTATGACCACGGTAGGTGACCAAACGCTCGCCGTTGTCGGTGAACCAGACGGTAGGAGTGTGGTCCTTAGCGCAAGAGAAGAGGAGATCTCCGTCTCTGTTGTACTTCAAGAATGTCAGTGGCCTCTCGTGCCCTTTCATCAATATCGGCCTCATTTTTTACTTGCTTGCTTCCTATATTTCAATCAATTCTCAGATTTCTCGATTCAACTCAAAATCACAACAACACAACTAATTCCTCTCTCTCTCAACACCACAACTAAATTCCTCTTTCTCTCACCAAATTTCTCTTCTTTTCCTCTTCTATCTAAGGTAAAAACCCTAGCCAAAGACTTCTAGCCCAGCTGTAAGATGCCTCCTGTTGGTTCTTGGAGCACATGGGTTCGAGTCTTGACACCAACTAACTCCTAACATTTACCTTTCAAAAAAAAAAAAAATAAATAAAAAAAAATAAAAAAATAAAAACCCTAGCGCAGGTCTCAGAGGAGAAGATTTTGGAACCAATGCCCAACGAAATTGTTGTGGGCTGATCCGACCCGAACCATTACTGTTGCTTACGTTGATCCGGCCACTTGGTCCTTATTTTGGATCCTTATTTTGGATCCATTTAACCCAAAATCGAACCCAGCAATTAAAGCCTAAGTCACATAAAGCGGGAGCGAGAGTGAGAGCGAATTTGAAAGTAGGAGCGTGAGAACGGTAGAATTAAATCATAAGTAATGAGAATTTGAGTGAGAGCGCATACGGAACGTGAGAGCGGGAACGCTTGGAACGTGAAAGCGACACCTATTAAGAAGGATTGTGTGATTTAGATTAAAACACTATCATCTATCTTTCACTTTAAAATAAAAAATAAAAAAAAAAAAAATTATGATTTAGATTTTTTTGCCACTATTTATGTTTGGACATTATGTTAGGTTTTTACTATATTAAGTTTTTAAAACTTCATTTTACAATTAAATTAAAGAAGTGTAAGTAAATATGAAAAAGTGTTTGACAAGAATTGTGTCTATTAACTAGAGGCATGAGAATGAGCTAACCTATAAAATATATGGTCACTTCAATAAAGTAATCTATGATTAACTTATATCCTTATACGTTATTTCTTTCTTTATTTTCTTTCAGCAACCCATATATTATATTGTATTCTTATCTTTAAATTTTTTGGGGTAACATGACATTACAAGACTTGGTGAATATTTTTTTGTGAATGTGTGCATAGAAGATACTAGAGTTGTATCTTGGAGCCTTTCATAGTCGTCACAACCTGCTCGTAGGGAGGCTATAAAAACTTTAGAACAGTATTGCATGTCTCTCCATTAAACAGCCTAGAAGTTTATTACTCTCTACTACTTTAATATGAGTTTTGTTGTTATTTTACTAGTCTATTATTTTAGTATATTATTTTATTTATACAATATATATATATATATATATATATATATATATATATATATATATATTGTGGTATAATTACACTGTGATAGAAGTGTTTTAGTCAAAGTGCATTTTGATATGATTATGTGAATAGATTTAAAAATGAGATTGTATAAAAATTTCCAAAATCTCCAACACATTATGCAAAGCAAAATATTTTTATTAAATACTTCTTTTTTTTTAACTTTCCACTACTCAACAAAAACACAAAAAATAAAACAATACCAAACACAACCTAAACTTTACAAGATAAATAATAAACAAATGAAGAAGCAACTCACTCTCCCTCTCTGATATTTTATTTGAATACAGTTGAAGTCTAAACTCTAATTTTATAACAACATGGATCAATTCTGTTAGAAACAGAGCCTAGTGGTACTTGACCGATGAAACTTGTCTGACGGTCGAATGAATTATTTACTTCTCACTTTCCCGAAAAAAAAAAAAAAAAAAAAAAAAAAAAAAAAAAATTATTTACTTCTCTAATTGTTCTTTTATTTATATCATTACAATGAATTATTTTTCTTTTCCTAAATATTACAATGAATTATTAATTTTTTTTTATTTATTATTGTCTATGTTACTGGCCCATTTTTAATTATGCTGGATCATTTAAACTTAGTTGGAAATTATCTATGCCAAACTTTGGTCTTACATTGTTTCTATACTATTATAATAAATTACCTATTTTGTTTTTTGTTTTTTTTTTGTGTGAATGTCAAAGGTTTAATATTGGATCACCATATAAAAAGATTTACCTTCAAATAAATGTATTGTATATAGACAATTTTCTAATCACCATCACATCACCATGCTATGGATCACCATCTTGAATTTGGTTTTATTCGACAAATTTTGGATTTTTCAGAACCAGGATTATAAGTATATGAAGGCACTGCATTGAGTAGATATAAACCTAATATATAATATTATTTTTGCATTTTTTTTTCTACCAGTCTTAAAATTTGACATAAGATTTGAAAGTTAAAGACTTAAAACCACCGAGATAAAGGTAGACTAATTGCATCAAGTTTAATGTTTTCATATTGGAACTTGTTTTAAAATATATAGTTATTTTTATAAAGAATTTTAAAATAATCCTCAAATATATTTGTTCCCTATTTTATAACACAATCAACAATGTTTCTAATTGGTAAATGCAGATTAAAAATTTTCATTTTACACAAGAGGTCTCAGGTATAAATATATGGTTAATTTTATTTGTTCAAAATGATCTCGTGTGACTCACCTTTGGCCACCCTTAAATAGGGGGCTGAACATTGAAACTCCGATAAGGTTTCCGGTGAGACTCCGGCATAAAACTTGGATTCCGACAAGGCTCCAGCAAAGTCCAACTCCTATACTCAATATATTTATATATATTGATATATGTATTTGAGTTTGAATATTATTTTATTTAATTATATTTTATTTTGAATATAACATTGACAACAATTAAAAAAAAAAAAAAAAAAAAGCCATCTTTGAAACACTTGTGGTACATACAGTTTATTTAGCCTATGGTACATACAAATAAAGAGAGGAAACATTTAGTTATTATATATATATATATATATATATATATATATAGTTCCGTGTTTGCATCCATGGTTTCTAACCACTAGGTTATCTCTAGTACACCTTATTAACCATCATTTGGATTTTTCTTAATATCCTTATCTCCGTAGCTAAAAATGCAATTCTAATTTATCAACACTCCACTGCTTTTTAAGTGTAACATAAAATAATAATTAAAAAGAAAAAAAAAAACTGTAAAGTGTAAACACAAGTTTTAGGGGGAGAAAAAAAGGAGAATAGATCACGTTGAACCCAATACACGAGGTATGGACCAGAAACTGCGATAATGGAATGGCGTGCAGGTAAACGTTTAAGCCTTAAAAATCTGGTGCAATTTTTCTCTAGGAAAAAAGCTTGAGGTTGTAAGAGAAATTTTATTGCTAAAAAGTGTGAAATATTAATTTATTTTGGCAATTATCGTACAAGTTGAATTGTAATTTACTTTACTTGTTCTACAAGTCATCAAGTTCAACAGGAACTACAAAACTAGGAAGGAGTTTCAACTTACCATACTTGAAGGAAGAGTTTGTGGAGAAAAGGATAAAAACACTACCTTAGGAAGGAATATGAACAAGGTTGGATATTTTACACTTTCCATGTTGGTTTACAATTTCCATTGAATGAATCAAGGCTGGAAGAATTCGAAATATCCAAGTCTGTCAACCTTGAACCGGTTCAAGATGTCTTGTTTGCAATCCAACTTCAGTTTCCTTTTTTTGAATTGTTTCCCAGTTGGTCTAGAATTGTACCAAATCTTATGCACGAAATTTTCCTTATTTTATGAAGGATTAAGTCATTCTATACTTTATATAAACCATGTCATATACATTGATTTATTCACGGCTTTTAGATCATAATTCAGACATTATTCAAAGCCTTAGGAAGTTGATGTTTCTCTGAAAAACAAAGTTGATTTTTCTGTTTACTTTCTAGAACATACACTTATTCACCTAGTAAGGTTAGAGTTGTAGTGTTCGAATCCTGATCGTGATCATCCAGTGGTATTAACATCGATCAGACAAAACATATTTTCTTCTACATCATTCAGACAATTAAAGAAAAGAAGTAAACGCAATCACACTTTGGAAGGGTTGGAGCATTCGTGGAGTGCTGTCTGATCTACTTGCTACTCTTCTACAGATATCAAGTGTAAGCCTGAGGTTAAGTTACTGTTGGACGGGGAGTCGCAAAGCCAGAGGATCGTCAGCTGTTGGTGTGATGTAAAACGATAGGGTGTGAGCAAAAGTCAAAGTTTGGTATACTTTGTTCCAAGCATAGTGGATTGGTTTACTTTGGACTGCTCTAGTCCACGAGATTTTTCCCATAACAGTTAACATATTTTACCAACTGGGGTTTCCTCGCTAAAATCCCGGTGTCTTCTCTACCTTTATACTTTGCTTTATTTTATCTGCATGTGATTAACTATTTAACTGTTAAAATAAGTAAAGTTGGTAACGACATAAATCGGTTGTTTACAAAACTTAAAACTTTTCTGTTTACATTCCGCTACGTACTACTCACAAAAAGTCTTATAATTTGCGAATTAGTGCAAAAGCAGTTAATCTATGCAATTAATTACAAAAGTCCCTTAATAAGAAAAATACACATGCAGATGCATACACAATCACGCTTGTGATTAACAGAACAAAGTTTTTAGCTTTAAGCCTTTGACAAATGCATCTTCTTCATATGAATATCACAAACTCAAAACAAATAGGAAAAGATACAAATATTTTAATCATATGGTGTTATTCAAACAAAGTGAAAATGCCCAAGTCAAGATGGTGTTATGGGTCCACAAGGGTGATTTGTTAAAGTACCCATAAGCTAACTACCCATTTCTAACATCACACCAGAGAGACCTTAGCACAGTGACTCAATGCTGAAACCCTCATTTGCGCACAAACCTTGAGATAAAGCGTGCACGTTTTTTATTGAGTGCCTCTTTTTCTTTATCTATTTCTTTATCCAGCTGTTCACCTTTTTTATTGAGTGCCTTTTTTTCTTTATTTAGTTGTGCAAGTTTTTTATTGAGTGCCTCTTTTTCTTTATCTAGCTCTGCACGTTTTTTCTTGAGTGCCTCTATTGCTTTATCTTGCTCAGCAGAGATGGTGAATGTACCATCACTCTCCTGATCTTCTTCACTTTCCACACTGGAGTCTTCTTCAACCTCATCACTTTTCACGCTGGAGTCTTCTTCAACCTCTTCTTCAGCCACCTCATCACAGTCGTCAAGAACGTCCAAAGATAACTTTGTGCCAAATGAAGGTATACCTTCTAAGAAACATCAATAGAGTCAAAACATAATTTTGCATTATTAATTCAACATTATATCACTTCATGTTTATATTTGAAAAATCATAAATTGTGCAGATGGTGAATAGAACGTGAGTAACATAGTGGCATGCATTCTATATAATAAGAAGTTGGACATTGGAGATTCCATTTTTTTTTTTTTTGACCATATTCCAATTAATTTAAACTATAAATATTGAGTATACTTTTAAAGATTAATAGCATTACCAATACACTATCTTATACTATATTATGTCTTTAAACCTGCAAGATGCGTCCATGTACCTAGCTATATCATGCTTGGTGTTTTGGAACATTTTAAGTCCATGTATTCTAAGATCTGAAATTTAGGAAGGCCTCACAGTCAAATACAAACCATATCTACCGGAGACCATGTCAAATTATGTGATCGTTAGGAATTTCTATGATATTCATGCGTGATGGTATATATTCAATATATATATATATATATATATAGATAGATAGATAGATAAATCACACTTTGTGCAGCAGCAGGAAGAGAAGCCAAGAGTTGTAGCAGATTGAAGGAACATGTATTCTAAGATCTGAAATTTAGGAAGGCCTCACAGTCAAATACAAACCATATCTACCGGAGACCATGTCAAATTATGTAATCGTTAGGAATTTCTATGATATTCATGCGTGAGGGTATATATTCAATATATATATATATATATATATATATAGATAGATAGATAGATAAATCACACTTTGTGCAGCAGCAGGAAGAGAAGCCAAGAGTTGTAGCAGATTGAAGGAACATGTATTCTAAGATCTGAAATTTAGGAAGGCCTCACAGTCAAATACAAACCATATCTACCGGAGACCATGTCAAATTATGTGATCGTTAGGAATTTCTATGATATTCATGCGTGATGGTATATATTCAATATATATATATATATATATATATATATATATAGATAGATAGATAGATAAATCACACTTTGTGCAGCAGCAGGAAGAGAAGCCAAGAGTTGTAGCAGATTGAAGGAATGTTTCATCTTAATCAAAAGTAGTTGGCTATATGCCAACATATGTCCACAGTCAATCTATTCCCACACATATGCACCCAGATCGATTTACACACATTAAATCTGGTACACGACACCAAATCACAACTTCTTCATATTAAGGGCTCTTTTTACTATGTGGAATTTCTTAGAAATTAATATCTAAATGCAGTAACATATAATGTCAAAAACTGGACTAATAAACAAAATTTTTAATTTTTTTTTTTTTTTTTTTTTTGCTTTTCTACTTTAAATAAACTTTGCTCCAACATTGTTGCATTTTCTTATATTCCTATCAAGATTTGAGGCTTTGAACGTATGCTAAGAATTCAGAGGGAAAAAAAATAAAGAAAGAATATATATATATATATATATTAAGGGCTCTTTTACTATGGGGAATTCAAAAAGGAATATAAGAAACAAGCCAAATCTAAGGATAAGGTGGCATAGACATGTTTCTATGCATGTAAATATATTATATGTTTTATTATAGTGTAATATTTAATGTTGTTTTAAAAGAATATACACAATTAAATTAAATACGATGTGATAAAAGAAAAAGGTTTCCATCTATTTCTTCTCTAGGAAACTCATCTCTACTATTAAAATTGAGTTTTCTTCTTTTTCTATCATGTCATGTCAATGATTGAAGTTTCCAATTTGGTTTCGACTGCTGACTCATATTTTGTACTTGTACGACATATGTATGCAAAGAGAAATAGGAAAGTCTGTGTCACTGAGATATACGCACATCCAAGCAAATTGCTCTCCTCAAATTTAAACGAACAATACTAAATCAATAAATTTCAGCATGCCATGTTCACTAAAGAATAATTTAACCATCTTTTGTTACGACCAAGTTAGAGATTTTCACTAAACATCCTATTTTGTCTAAAAAATGATATATAATAGAGAGAAGAGAGAGGGCAGCATATACGAAGGATGATTGAGACAGTAAGGTCCTCTAAATTGGGGAGATAGTTGTTGCAAGTGAAATCAAATTCAGAATAAATTATGTTTTCCTTGTTATCAAAATTTTGACAATACCTAAATCTAATAAATTTATGAATCTTTGGTTAAAGTGAACCAGCATAACACTTGGAATCACTTGAAATATCAATTTCTTCCAACTTATCATGTTACACACCCCACATGCCCAATGACCAAGATGAAAACTAGTAGTGATCATAAAACAACTTACAGACTTGGTACCTACCAATATGCAGCTCACGTCTCGTTTTTAGGTGATCCACTTTTGTTGTTACCGTTGCTTTCAGTGCATCTACATCCGCTTGAAGCATTATAATCTCTTCATCTGCTTTAGCAATTGCAGATGTTGATGTTGATGTTGATGTTTTTTTAATCTCTACTTCCAGTACCCCTGCATCATTCTTATCATCAAGTCTACTAGCTAAGGACTATTCTCAAATCATGTTGAATATTAATCACACTCCACATGCGCAATAATAAACATGATCACATTTTTTAGTACAACCAAGTACAAAACAACTTACCAACTTGATAGTTTTTAATATGTTGTTTACGTATCTCTTTAAGTTCATCCAATTTTGTTGTTAATGTCTTCAATTTTGCTGCTAGTGTCTCTAATTTTGCTGTCAGTGGATCTACCTCTGCTTGAAGCATTATAATTTCTTCATCTACTTTAGCAATGGCAGGATCATCTATTGTGGCACTTAAAAATGCCTTTTTAATCTCCATTTCCACTATCCCTGCAACATTCTTCTCATCAAGTCTACTAGCCAAGGACCATTCTCAAATCATGACGTAAATAAACAAACTTCACATGACCCAGTAATAAACATGATAACTTCTTCTAATACAACCAAATATAAAACAACTTACCAACTTGGTAGTCACTAATATGTTGCGCACATTTCCCCTTAAGTTCATCCAATTTTGTTTTTAGTGTCTCTAATGTTGCAGTCAGTACATCCACCTCTGCTTGAAGCATTATAATCTCTTCGTCTTCTGCCAAGGACCACTCTCTTTCCAGTGAAGGATGAATCTGACAAGCAACCAAAAGTTAAGGAATTTGGTTCTAGTACATTGTTAAGTAAGAAAAAAAATTTACATAAGACCCGTGAAAACCATTCTTTGTGAGGATGAATGTCAATAATTATATAATGGGCTATTATTTAATGATTGTTCATTCACAACATGCATTTTTGAAGTATATAATCAGAATCTATAGGATTGGGATTTCAGTAAAGAAAAGGAAATCAAATGAAATCTCATTTATGCATTTACAATAATTTGAAATTTAGAAAACTAAAAGAGGGGCAGAGTTGGACATATTGCAAAGTCTATTTGGTAATTTTCAAATACCATGAAATTGATTATTTTTCATGAGAGTAAAGATAATATTTATTATTACCATAAATTCGATTTTAAAACCATCAAAATCCTGCTATTCCAAACACAATGTTATGGTGGTTCAAAGACCAAAATTGGAGTAGAAAAACTCATGAAATGAAATCAAATAGTGAGCAATGTAGGTCTCTATCAAATAGCTGAAATTAAATTAGTGCGTACCTCATCATACACGCAACTAAGATGAGCAACATAGTGACATTCCTCACAGTAATAAGTTGGATGATGGTATCCTCTCCGTTTCTCACAAATGTCACAATAATATTCCGAGTCTTCATCGTCATCTGAATTGTCAATGACGGGAGAGCGAGTGAGGGTGAGTGAATGTCTGTCATGACAGCTATGTTTAATTGTATGTGGTAATTTGGGAAGACAGCACAAGTTGAGAGTGAAATCGCATGGCACACAACGGAAAAAAGGCAAACCTAGGCTACGTCCACAAATGCACTCATTTTCGCTAATCCAGTTATGGCTGAAGAAAGTAAGAGGATGGTGGTGAAGTTGATCAAATTTGAAAGTGGAGTAGCTTAGCGAAGCACATGCAACATCTATTGCAAAGTGACACTCGGCACACCAGTACTTGAAGCCTAAAACAGAACATTTACATGCCGCGCATGATGAGGAACGGTCACTATATTTTTTATCCTGGAGCTGAAGACGGTGTGGAGAATGAAAGGGGTGTTTGATAAATGGTGGCAATTCAGCGCATGATTTGTGTAGGAAAAGCTGGCATTCAAGACAAACATAGACTGTACCATCCTCGATGGATATAGCACAAGCAGCACAGAGAAAACTAAAATTCCCTTTGGTATCACAATCACAGGGAAGCAGATCATGACGGTGGGTGAATGTGAGCTGGTTTTCAATGGCTTTGGGTTTCAGAGAAGCGCACCTTACGTCCAGATTAAAATTACATTCAGAACATCTGTAGTGGAAACCATTCTTAAAATCCCCACAGGCGTTGCAGAAATGCATGAAAAAAGAACGAAAATTCTGGAGAGCGAGAGGATGAGGGTGAAAGTCATGTGTGATCTGCTGTATGAGTTGGGCACATGATTCATCCATGATAACGGGGCAATCTAAACAAACATAGATGATGGCCTTGATGGGTATGGGTAGGTGGCACATGGAGCATGAAAAACCAACATCCTTATTATCCCTATTGCAAGGAATCAATGGATGGGGGTGAGAGAACATCCGCTGCTCATCCTCCGAGTGATTTTTGGTAGTGGGAATGAGCGTAGCGCATTTAACGTCCAGCTCAAATTTACATTCAAAACAGTTGTAAATGAAGCCCTGACACTTCTCGGAGCACGCATTGCAGCGAGGAGCACCTCTTTCATAAGATGATTCAAAGAGTAGAGTGAGTGGATGTTCCTTGTGAAAGGGGTGTCGTATCTCTGGCGGCAATTTATAACATGATCTGCAGACCCAATACTTGCATCTTTCGCAACCATAACAATTACCGAAGATAGCCTCCCCGCACCCTTTGCAAACCTCCCATATGGATGAATTGAAGCCGTAGCGTTTCAAGTCATGCCTGTGGATGAAATGTTTATAGGTAATCTCCATCTCCGTCTCCCTCTTTCTGTGATCCAAAACAATAACTGAGTGACTACAAAAAAATATATATATTTAAGAAAAATTGTTTCAGTCAGAAAGCCAAAGACTGAAGAAGGTGGAAGAACAGAGGAGAGGGAAGAATGTGGTGGAGAAGAAGGTGAAAAAGAAAGCTGTAGAGTGTCGGCTACTACACCATAAAATAGATAAAATAAATTAACTTGGACACAGTTGGGTAAGAATTGTTGGCCCTCATGTGAGTATTTTCTGAGAAATTTGAATACAATTTTCATTAACAAGCTAGAAATTAACATTTCAAAATTTTGTACAAATTGTATTTTCCTTATAATGATGTTTATATGTCTAAAAAAATAAATTCCATTCGGTACTTCCATATGTAATATTAATAAGAAATTATATGATTATAAGACTGATTTCAATTTCATTTGCCGACCTACCAAACAAGTCTTCCAAAAAAAAAAAAAAAACAACACAAGTCTCCCCACCTATTACACTCCTATTATTGTAAGGAGTATTCGTCCCACATCAGATCCGGATGTGAGAGTGATTGGGTATAAATGGGTGGGTATAAATGGGTACTACCCAACATCTTAAGCTTTTGGATAAATAAGGAAGTGCCCACCCATTACAATTGATAGCAAAGCTAGACCCAGTCTTTAATCTAGTATCATGCCAAGTGCCAGGCCGAAAGGCGTCCGAATGGACCACCAGAATAGACAGGATGGCCTGACCGCAACGAGGAACGTTGCCAGTTCG
Source organism: Cornus florida (assembly GCF_030987335.1). Lineage (NCBI taxonomy): Eukaryota > Viridiplantae > Streptophyta > Magnoliopsida > Cornales > Cornaceae > Cornus > Cornus florida. The sequence goes on along the minus strand of NW_026775579.1, from coordinate 52,712,556 downwards.
AAATGAGCAAGCTTTTGGATTAATAAATCACCATCCCTCTCTTTCTGTGAGTGATCCAAACAAAGAAAAGAGTGACTACAAATTTTTTTTTTAAGAAAAATTGAATTGTTTAAGTCAGAAATTACACCAAATCCGAATTAAGCAAAAAGTAAAAGAAGAGGGGTGGTGGGGTGAGCCACCACTGATCAGAGTCTAAAAGCAAAAGCAGTACCTAGTCATGAGGAATCTTAAAAGAAAAAGAGGAAAACGAACAAAAGGGTAAAGTGAAAGCGGGTGGGTGGAATTAGCTTTACGGTGTTGGCTACTACCACTACTAGCTAGAGAAGGTGGAAGAGTGAATAAAGTGGTGAAAGCTTGGGAAGCGAAAGTGAAAGTGTGTGGAAATAGCTTTACGGTGTTGGCTTTGGCTACTAGAGATTTCTACAAAGAAGAATGCGTGATAGTTGGGTAAGAGTTGTTGGGCCCAATGCGTTGAGAACTTTCTGCGCATCTGCAGTTGCTGTAGCTGTAAGTAATAATTTTGTATTTCAACACTAATTTTTTTAACAGGTTAGTAAAGTCGGTAGATCTGATATGTTGAAAAAAAATTCAATTACTTTGAAAAAAAAATATAGCATGATGCAATTGTAATTTCTTTTTTATTATTAGTACAACCATTCATAGCAATATTTTCCAGAATCATAAACATCAAAAAAAATTCATATGGAAAGCATGCTGACATACATAACCAATGTCAGCAACAATATTACCCTCTCTATTCACCCAACAAAGATTGAGATGATAATGCAATTGCAAGAGAAAACAAACATCCTCTTGAACAACTGCAATGGAGCTTTGGTTAACAGTAGACTTTGATATAGCCCAGCAATCACCTTCCACATCTGGTTCGAGAAAACACCACTGAACAGCCCACTTAATGGCATGTTTGGCAGCAAGAGCTTCAGCCATTACAGCACAATCAACAGGGCCCCAACAGCATGTACCAGCATTACGAAGCTTCCATCTGTAGTTTCTCACAACTAGACCCCCTGTGGCTGGCTATACCAGACTCTTACTGATAAGCAGCATCATAATTTATCTTGAAACAGCCCATTGTTGGAGGACACCATCTGATAAACTTTATAGCTGACCCATGAACCACTGGTACTTTATTTTCCATAACCACAGCTTTAAATTCCTCCCATTGATTCAAAGATAAAAAGCAAACTTCATGTTCAGATGAAATCTTTCCCTCAAAAAACAAAAGATTTATACACTTCCATAAGTTCCAACAAATATATGCCAACATACTCATCAGATTTAGACCACAAAATTATCAGAGGCTTGAACCAACTATTCCAAGAAAGATGAGTATAACTACAAACCTCCAATCTCAGTGGGCTTTGTTTCCAAACTTTCATAGCTATTGGGCATTCCAGAAGTATATGTTCAATGGACTCCCCAGCTAAACCACATCTCTTGCATATTGCCTCCTCCGTGAGTCCTCTCTGTTTTAGATTCACTAGGGTAGGGGACTCCATTCATACAGCAGCTCTACAAAAAAATGGATGATTTTAGTTTTGGCTCTGATTTTCCAAAGTTTCTTCCAAAAATTCTGAACATGAATATGCATACTACTGCTGCCTTCACCCCTTTGTGTCATCCTTCTGCCAGTCATCTCTTGAAGAAACAATTGATAGGCAGATTTGACAAAATTCGCTTAATGGGATCTTCAAAATTCTCTGGCAATCAACCGGATTAAAAATACTCAGCACCATTCTTGTGTTCCACCCACCTAACATGTGTACAAACGCAAAAGTTAGATTTAAGTTTGGTATTGCCCAATTATTCGGGGTTAACAGAGATTTCTACTAAGAAAAAAGAAATAACAATGGCGAACCATACTCCAAATCAGACAGAGTTTGAGTATGATTGGACTGCAACGGTAGAACCTGGTGAACCGGGCGTACAACTTCCAAAAGCCTTCCGTAGACCCTTCTTCTCTACTTTCCTTTTTCTCTCTCCAAGAAAGACCATCAACGCCAGTTCTCACCGGTTATGTTCAACGCGGCCGCCGCATCACCAATGCCAACCATCTTTGCTCACCTCTTCATCGCTGGTTCATGCCACCATCCGTTAGTCAGTCTTCCGTAACAAAATTTTAGTTCAAAAGATAGAGACGTGTTAAATAATTCAGATTGCGTTCAATATTGGGCTAGGGTTCGATTATGGGGATGAATTGATTGCGCTAGATTTGGGGCTAGGGCTTGACTATCGGGATGAATTGGTGGCGGCAACAGTTGTGGGTGGGTATCTACATATATGTAGATACATGTTTAATGATGAATAATTAATGTATGGCGGATCCATACGTATCAAGGTCGACCTATGATTCTTAAACGATGGGAGAAGAATGTTAACCTAGAGAAAGAAATCTTGGGATCAGTCCCCATTTGGGTTCGGTTGATTGGGTTATCCATGCATTGTCGAGGGAAGATGTCCATTGCTAGGGTTTGTTCACAATACTCTAAGCCTTTGTTTCCTTACTCTTGCTAGAGAGGGGGGGATTAGTGAAGGTAATGGTGGAGGTTGATATTCATGATGAACTTCCTGAAGTTGTTCATATTGATATACATGGTATTGAATGTGAGGTTGTTGTGGAATATGATTGGAAGCCTCAATTGTGTAGGAAGTGTAATGGCTATACACATGGTGAAGCTAATTGTCCAATGCAGGTCAAGAAGAAAAAAGTGCTTTCTGAATGGGTAATTAAGCAAAAGGGAAAGCTTGTTACAAGTGAAGAGGCCTTAGACTCTATTGTAGATACTATTAGGGTGGAGGCTGTTGGGGGTACTCAGGCTATTCACGACTTGGTGGAAACAGTTCCTGTTACTGAGGTGGTATGTGAAAAAGGTGTGCAGATTATAGAAGAAAGATTAGAGACTATGATTGAGGTGGCTTCTGGTGAGTCACAGAGTAAGAAAAGGGATTCGATAATGGTTGAATCACTATTGAAATCTGACAATGATAGGTCAGGTGGTGAGATGATGTCAACCGATTTGAGAAGTAGTCCAGTATCTAGTATGGGGATTGATTCACCTATACAGAGTGATAAATTAAACATTGTGTCAGCTGGATCTACTAAGGAGACTCCTCCTCAAGAAAGCAGTTCACTAACAAAGAAACAGAGGAGGAAGCTTAGGCAGAAGGAAGCCGAGATGATTGTTGTTACTCCTAGAATTACTAGAGGCATGGTGGCTGGTGGAGTTGTTCCACCAACTACTATTATTATATGATAGGTATGTGGAATGTTAGGGAGCTCAATAGGAGAAGGATGCAACTTGAGGTCCTTTCCTGGTTGAGCAAGTTTTCTTTGGCCCTGGTGTGTTTAGTAGAGACTAGGGTTCAAAGGGCAAAGTTTAATTTGATCAGTAACAAAATTAGAGCAAATTGGCAATGGTGTAATAATTATGATGCTGTGGATGGAGGAAGAATTTGGTGTGGGTGGGATCCTTTGAAGTTTGATATTCAGATTGATGATATTCAAGCACAGGTTATCCTTCTTAAGGTTAAGGTTAGAAACTCTGATGTGTCTTTTTGGGTCAGTTGTGTCTATGGCAAAAATACTGCTGTAGAAAGAAAGGAATTGTGGAGATGTCTTCTGGATATGGCTTCTAGGATTACAGGGGCATGGTTACTTGTTGGTGATTGGAATATTGTTAGATATAATCATGAAAAGATTGGAGGGAAAACTTTATCAATTAGGGTGTTGAAGGAATTCAATGATGTTATTGACCTCTTAACTCTTGTTGATATTCCTGTCCTTAATGGCACTTATACATGGTGTAATAATAGACAATTTTCAAGGAGAATTTATCTTCAGCTGGATAAAGGGTTGATGAATGAAGATTGGAGTGAACTTTTTCCTTCTTCTCAAATTGAACTTACTCCACCTTTAGCCTCAGACCATTGGGGGATACGTGCACAAATTCCTTTGCAGGTTGCTTCAAGTCCAAAACCCATTAGCTTTTTACATTTGTGGAATGTTCAACCTATGGTTAAACAAGTGGTGGTTGAGGCTTGGCAAATTGCAGTGTCTGGAGATCCAATTGCTAAGGTTATTAAGAAGCTGAAAGGGGTGAAACAGGCTATTAAGGATTGGAATACAACCAAATTTGGTTCAGCTTTTGAAAGGTTAATTACTGCTAAAAAGGAACTTGAGGACTATCAGAGAGAGTTATTCCAGTTTCCTTCCAATGAAAACCTTATTCAAAAAGAGGATGATGCTAGAAGAGAGTATGACACTGCTCAGTCCAATGAGGAGCTTTTGCTTTTACTGAAGGCTAGAGTAAGTTGGATTAAAGATCAAGATAGATGTTCTAAGTTTTTTTATTAGAAGATTAAGGCTCGGAGAGTGAAGAATAACATTACTAAACTTCAAGAGGATGCTGGTAATTAGATTCACAATGATGTTGGTATTAGAAATATGCTACTTCAATACCATACTGAACTTTTTTCATCTAAAGGACAGTATAGTGCTCCATCTGCATAGTATATTAGGAATGTTTTAACTCCTGAGGAAGCAGGGCATCTTGAGAGACCTATTACAAGGGAGGAAGTCAAGAATACTATATTCTCTATGGGAGCTGATAAAGCTCCAGGCCCAGATGGCTTTCCTGTGAAATTTTTCAAGGTTTATTGGGATACTGTTGGGGAGGATGTTATTAATGCAGTGCTACATTTTTTTGTTCACTCTTCTATGGTAAGGGGCTTTATAGCACTTTTATTACTTTGATTCCAAAAGGAAAAGATGTTGTCAAGGTGGGGGAGTTCAGACCAATCTCTCTTTGTAATACTTTGTACAAGGTGATTACTAAAATTCTTGCCTTAAGATTGGGAACTGTTTTGGATCAATTGGTAGGGAAAGAACAGAATGCTTTTATCAGTGGAAGGAAAATTCAAGACAACATTATCATTGCCAATGAATTGCTGAGAGGTTTTGGAGCAAAGTCTACTAAGCCTACTTTAGCCTGGAAGGTGGATCTCAGAAAGGCCTATGATTCTATTCAATGGAATTTTTTGCTTAACATTCTTCAATTGTTTGGATTTGGAAGCAAATGGATAGGGTGGATTCAGAGATGTATTACAACAGTTTGGTTCTCCTTGTTAATTGTTTGGATTTGGAAGTCCTTGTGGGTTTTTCAAACCATCTAGAGGTATTAGGCAAGGCTGCCCCTTATCTCCTCTCTTGTTTACCTTAGTGACAGATTATCTTTCAGGTATGTTTCAACATGAATGTGAAGCAGGACATCTTGTGGTTTCTGAAGCAGCTAGAAGGGCTCATGTTGGGGTCACTCGTCAGTTTTTTGCTGATGATCTTCTTGTGGTTGTGATGGCAAACATGGCCTCAGTTATGACTTCAAGGAAAATGATGAGACATTTTGAATCAGTTTCTGGTTTGTCTTTTTCACCAGATCAGTGAGAAGAAAGTCCATTATTCTTATAATTCTTGGATGTAAACAAGGAAATCTTCCTTTTACTTATGTAGGTGTTCCTATTTCTGATAAAGGTTTGAAGAGATTGGATTGTAAACCTTTGATTGAAAAGGTTGAAGCAGCTACCACAACATGGGCAGGTATGAATTTATCTATGGCTGGGAGAGTTGAATTGATTAGAGCTGTAATTACTCCTATGGTCCTGTATTGGACCTCAGTTTATTCTATTCTAGCTGCTGTTGTTAATATTATAGAGAGAAGAATGAGAAATTTTGTTTGGGGACACAATAATCAATCTTATAAGCTCCATGGTTTGTGTTGGAAGAAACTGTCTACTCCAAAATCTGAAGGTGGTTTGGGCATAAGGAAGTTGATTGATATTGATAAAGCTGCTAAGTGTGTTTTGGCTTGGGAATTTATACTTTCAAAGGATAGATTGTGGGTTGCTTGGTATAAACAGATGAATCTGAAGAAGGCTAGTTACTGGTCTGCTGTTCCTAGGGATACTCATTCTGTTATTTGGAAGAGTATTGTGGCTGTGAGGGATACTCTGAAGATAAATTGCAGATTCCATATTGGCGATGGTGAGATGGTAAATTTCTTTCAGAAGAATTCAGTTTTAGAACTCTTAAAGAGTTTTGGCTACTGATAAGAGTACTGTCTTAAGCAATTTTCTGTTTCAAGGTCAATGGCAGCTTGCTGATATCCCTTCTGAGATCCAGAATTACATGCATCAATTCAAAATTTATGAAGGGGAAGATAATATTTTATGGCAGCACAATTTGTTCACTTACAAGGCAGCATGGGAGGCCTGTAGGTTGATTAAACCAGAGGTTTTCTGGTATCCTTTAATCTGGAATGGTGGACGGCCTAGGTGGGCAGTTTTAGGTGTTTTTGTTTTACAGAATTCAGTTCTGACTGGGTCTAATGTTCAAAGAAGGGGTATATCACTTTCTTCTAGATGTTGTTTATGCTATAATAATGAAGAAACTGTGGATCATTTGTTTGTGGATTGTGAGTATGCTTGGCAGATTTGGTGTGATGTTGCTGATATGTTCAAGTGGAGAGTTCGAAGGCAGCAAACTGTTGGAGGTTTTACTTTGGAATTGGCACAGCAATTTGCAGTTAAATCATGGAGGAATAAATTCAGTAGGATGATCTTTTCTGCCACTTTATATTTCATATGGAGTGAAAGGAATGGTCGGATTCAGAATGATGTTATTAGACACAATAGAGTACTCTTTAAAAGTATTGTTTGGGAGGTTTTGGATGTCTTGGGGGTTTGTCTTCAAGATGTCTTGGCCTTGTTTTAGCTTGTTTGATTTTATTTCTTTTTAGGATAGGGAATTTCTCTATTCTTGAGGTGTGATCCTTTTAAGGATTTTGTCTAGTGAGGGTATGCCCTCACTATATGGCTTGTACTTTTATGTTCATATTTATAAAAAATTTCTTCAATTAGGAAAAAAAAAAAAAAAAAAATGTAAGGTTGTTGGAATGGGTTTGGTAATGGTGAGAGAGAAGCAAAGGTTGTGATGGTGTTGTGAAAAAACAGAGAGGCGTGGGGCGGTGGTGATTGTGATGGTGTTGTGCAAAATCCAAGGCAATATGAATTATTGAACTAGCAATGAAGAGGTGAGCAAAGATGTTCGGCAATGGCAATGCGGGGGGTGGCGTTGAACAGAACGGGCTAGATGGAGAGAGAAAAAAAGAAAAAAAAAATTCACAGCAATGGGTTAAACCCGACTAATTGGGTTAAACCCGACTAATTGGGCATTACCCAACTTAAACCCAACTTTTGTTTTGGACACCTGTTTTAAGTTTATTGGGCCAACTTAAACCCAACTTTCATCCAACCTGAGTTGGACACAAGCATTGTTCCCAAACATAACTGAAAACAATGCAGAATATTTTAGTTGGTAATTTTTTTTAATAAACTAAACTTAGTTGAACGTAAGTCTAACATATCGTGATCTTTCCATTCATTTTTTTTTTTTTTTTTCCCCCTCTTTTACAAGACAAAAAAGTCCATTCTCACACAAAATAAATAAATAAATAGTATATTGTACAGAACAATTCCAAGAATTTTAGTTGTTATCTCTATTTTTAATTCAATATTATTTCAATTGCTTTAATCAAATTTCAGAATCAATCAAATATGGACCACAGATCATCTGTGATCAAGGTTTTCCTAAGCATTGCAGCCAAACCAAGTGTACACCTTATTGCTAATGAACAACTTTGCTTCAACGTGACATATATTACTATTGGAGACCACCATTTAGAACTTCACTGACTTTAAAGCAAAAGGTTGAAAACAATTCAGATTCCATACAGGTTCTGTTTTTTTCCCCTTCCTTTTTCTTTATGTTCAGTTTGGTGGTTCTCAAGTATCATAATCATACTTAATTAAATCAATTTTTTAACAGTTATAGGCACCATCTCATGTACTATAATCCCAAGGGCTTAATTGTATTTCTTACCGTTTCCCCAGGTGGCTGCCCCATTGTGTTAAAATCCATACGAGGCTTCTCAGCTTGTGACAGAGCAACACCTTTCAGTTTAGACCTTCCCCGGCCTTCTTTTTAGTGGCACTTGTTGCTTGGTCTTCACAGGTAGGGGCTTCAGAAGTAGCATGATCGAGTGACGGTCCACCAACTCCTATAATTTGGTCACTTGTGGGTGTATGAGGAGAGTTTGGACGCCATCACAAATGCGTAAGGCTTCTGGTGAACGCACTGCAGCCAAAACTGATTGATGCTCCTGTTGTAGTTGTTTCGCAACCTTTCTAGAATACCTGCAAATTAAAAGAAGAATAACATTAAAAACACGCTAAACATATGGTGATACTTAAATTAAAATACTAAATAACAAATAATAACAAGCTTAACTAAGACTGATGCTTACCTCAGGATATCCAGACATAATGAAAAGCTAACCAAGCTCAAAAATCAGTAATGTGAAGTTGGGAAAAAAATATCAAGCACATGCATACAAGAGAACTAAGTATAATTATCAAAATGAAGATAAAATGTGTTGAAATTTTTTCTTTTTATTAACTTACCATACACGCCTTTACTGCTGGAAACTAAAACTGACTTAAGAGAACATGTTAAGCCCTCATGAGAAGAACAGAATTGGTCATGGAAGCCCTTGGTAGCTTTTTAGGCTACCTGTTCTTGCACAAGCCTCAACTGATGAGCTAGCTGATTTTCATGCATGAGATGATCACAAAGACCATTTTTGAGACAAATTGAGTTATATCTGGATGTGATCAACGTTAATTCATATATAACTGGTAAAAGTAAGTAGACACAAAGACAGTGCTTGACATGGAAAGGTAAGTAAGATTTTATTAATGGATAGGCCAAAACCAGATTACAAACAAAATAAGGGCCATAGATGTATACAACCAAACATAAAACAAAGTATTTGGTATACCACGGATGCTCATGTATAGGCTGAGCGGTTGTAAATAATTTTACACAAGTAATACTTTTTATATTATGGATGCTTATGTAAATTTCTCATTTCTGCCAACAATGCATTTAAAAAGAAAAATGAAAAGAGAATTGTAGAAGTATTCCCCAATTTAATCATGTAAAAACCTATTTAAAAAAAAAAAATGCAACAGAACAAACCTATTTGGAATTTCGGAAAAGAAAATGTAATGAAATGAAATATCATTTATGCATTTGGAATAATTTGGAGTTTAGAACACTGAAAGAGGAGCAGAGTTCGGCATAAGTCAAATACTTATTAGTAATTATCAAATACCATGAAATCAACTAATCTTCATGAGAGTTTTAAATAGTTATTATTACCATAAATTCCATTTTAAACCCATCAAAATCCTCATTGCTCCAAACACAAGATTGGGTGTGCAAAGACCAAAACTTAAGTACAAAACTTCATATAAAATGAAATCAAATTATGATGTATCGTCAAATTACCTCATCAAACACGCAAAAGATATGAGCAACACAGTAGCGTTCCAGACAATAGAAGTTAGATCCATGGGCTTGATGTTCTTCTTTTTAAATAGTTTCGATAAAACTTTAAAAATTACCTAATAAAATCAATCACATTCTATATAAAACTCTTATTTTTAGTTATTTTTTATGAATAATTATAGTTTTTATAAAACTCTAAAAATTACCTAATAAAATCAATCACATTCTATATAAAACTCTTATTTTTAGTTATTTTTTATAGATAATTATCATAATATAACCGGCCCGGCTCAATTATGATTATGCCATTATCCGAAAAGGACACATGTCATCATTCTATTCATCCAAGAAGCCTATAAATAGAGGCATGGAGGAATGAGGAAGGGGTACAAAAATTGAGAATTCTATAAATCCAGAATTTCAGAGTAAAATACAGAAACTCTGCCAAAGAGTTTCAGTATTTATTTAGTTATATAAAAAATATTTATTAATTGAGTTGAATTTCAGAGTAAAATACAAAAGCTCTGTCAAGAGTTTTCAGTATTTATTTATTTATATAAAATATATTTATTCATTAATATAAAAAGAGTTTTTATCTATATTATTATTAGATGTGTAAAGAGTTTCATTATTTATTTATATAAAAAAATATTTATTAAATGATATGAAAAGAGTTTTTACTAAAAAAAAAAAAAAAAAAAAAAAAATCTATAAAACAGTAAAATCTACATAATAAAATTTAAATTAACCTATTTATCTATTTATTATTATCCATTTTTAATAAAAGAAAATCTAATTAGACAAGATTTATTAATATAAAAAATATTTATTAATTGATATATAAAATAAAATAATTTTTATAAAACTCTATCACAAATTAGCTTTTATTATGACTATCTTAATAAAATTAAAACTAATTAGACAAGTATATATTTAAAGAAAATAAAACAATTTCAATAAAACTCATATTACAAATTACTTATTTTATTATCAATAAAACTCTATCAACAAAAATATATTTCAAGAGTTTGTATAAAACTCTAACATAAATTACTAATTTATCAATTTATCATGAGTTTTTTTTAATAAAAGGAAACCTAATTAGACAAGTATTATTAATATAAAAAATTATTTATTAACTGATACAAAAGGAGGTTTTTAAAGAGTTTTTAAAACACAAATTACCTATTTATCTATTTATTTTGAGTTTTTTTACTAAAAGTAAATCTAATTAGACAAAAATTATTAAAATAAAAAATATTTATTAATTGATATAAAAAGAGTTTTTAAAAGAGTTTATATTAAACTCTAACACAAATTACCTATTTATTTATTTATTACAAGTTTTTTAATAAAAGAAAATCTAATTTACCTAATAAAACCAATTACATTCTATATAAAACTCTTATTTTTAGTTTTTTTATTTTTTTTATTTTTTTATTTTATGAATAATTATAGTTTTTATAAAAATCTAAAAATTACCGAATAAAATCAATCATATTCTATTTAAAACTCTTATTTTTAGTTATTTTTTATGAATAATGATTACAATATAACCGGCACGGTCCAGTTATTATTATGTCATTATTAGAAATTGACAGAAGTTTAGAAATTTAGAATTCTAGAGTAAAATACAGAAGTTCTGCCAAAAAGTTTCAGTATTTATTTATTTATATAAAAAAATATTTATTAACTCATATAAAAAGAGTTCAATTCCAGAGTAAAATACAGAAACTCTGTCAGAGAGTTTGAGTATTTCAATATTAATTTATTTATATAAAAAAATATTTATTAATTGATATAAAAAGAGTTTTTATCTATACTACTGTTAGATGTGTAAAGAGTTTCAGTATTTATTTTTTTATGTAAAAAAATATTTATTAAATAATATGATAAAACACTAAAATCTACATAATAAAATTTAAATTAACCTATTTATTTATTTAATATTATCAATTTTTAATAAAATAAATCTAATTAGACAAGAATTATTAATATAAAAATTTTTTATTAATTGATATATAAAAGAAAAATTTTTTATATAACTCTTCTATGAGTTTCTTAATAAAATTAAATCTAATTAGACAAGTATATACTTAAAAAAAATAAAATAATTTCTATAAAACTCTATTACAAATTACCTACTTTATTTTTTATAAAACTCTATCAACAGAGTTTCTATAAAACTCTAACACAAATTACATGTTTATCTATTTATTATGAGTTTTTTAATAAAAAGAAGCCTAATTAAACAACTATTATTAATATAAAAAATTATTTATTAACTGATACAAAAAGAGGTTTTAAAAGAGTTTTTTAAAAACTCTAACACAAATTACCTATTTATCTATTTATTATTAGTTTTTTAATGAAACTAAATGGAATTAGACAATAATTATTAAAATAAAAAATATTTATTAATTGATATAAAAAGAGTTTATATTAAACTCTAACACAAATTACCTATTTATTTATCATAAGTTCTTTTAATAAAAGAATATCTAAGTAGACAAGAATTATTAATATAAAAAATATTTTTAATTGATATAAAAAATAAAATAATTTTTCTAAAATTCTACCACAAATTACCTTTTATTATGAGTTTTTTTTTTAATAAAAGCTAATCTAATTAGATAGGAATTATTAAAATATAAAAATACTTATTAATTCATGTAAAAAGAGTTTAAAAATATTTTCTATAATATTCTAACACGTATTACAAATTACATTTTTTAATAAAAGAAATTTAATTTTCAGAATAAAATACAGAAATTCTACCAAAGTGTTTCTGTATTTATTTAATTATATAAAAAAATATTTATTAATTAATATAATTTTTTTTTTTATCTATACTACTATTAAATGTGTAAAGAGTTTCAGTATTTAATTATCTATTTATAAAAAAATATATTTATTAATTGATATGAAAAGTATTTTTTTAAAAAAAAAAACAAAAAAAAAAAAACTCTATCAAACTCCAAAATCTATCTAATAAAATTTAAATTAACCTACTTATCTATTTATTATTATGACTTTTTTAATAAAAGAAAATTGAATTAGACAAGAATTATTAATATAAAAAATACTTGTTAATTGATATATAAAATAAATTAATATTTCTAAAACTCTACCACAAATTAACTTTTATTATGAGTTTCTTAATAAAATTAAATTTAATTAGACAAGGATATATTTAAGGAAAATAAAATATTAAATGTGCAAAGAGTTTCAGTATTTTAATATTTATTTATTTATATAAAAAAATATTTATTAATTGATGTGAAAAGAGTTTTTATATATATAAAAAATAAATAAAAGAAAAAAAAAACTCTATATGTAACACCCCCACATTTCCCACGCATAAGTTGATCAGGCTTATACACGAAAAACGAGGGATATCAAAAACAATTGGCAATATACAAGCATGGAATACAAAATGATGGAAATAAAAGAATTTAGACAGGAAAGAAACATTAAATAATACAACATCCATCCATCCTTTATTTAATACAGTACTTCGTTACAACGTGGAAATCCTACGTCAGGGATCCCTAAATATAACCCTGAGAGTTCAACGTCAAAAGTAAATAAAAACTGAAACTGAAATACCACATAAAACTTCTACCCTGCACTGGATCGTAGGAGTAGATGAGTTCGGATGATGGTCCCACACTGCTAACCTCAGCCTTGAAACGGATACTGACCGTATCCTGAAATAACAACAATGGTGGGTCAACCCCACGAGCAAGTCCTCTCTACTATGACCCAAATCAGAGAATCAAATAAATTAATCATTATGAATCGGATGAGTACTATATCTGTATACATCCTACGGGAACTATCCGATGTATAACATGACCTCAACCAGAATAGACGGTGATCACTTAGACTCACACTAGGTGGTCAAGTGTCGCCTTTCCCTACCCGGGAAATCAGCTATTATACATGGTGCACGATACTGACAACACAGACTATAACGAACTACACAGTGATAACACCTCGCAAAGTACTGATGAATATACTGAGCATATAATTTAGGCAACACATGCCAACAATATTAAGAAATATACCGAGAATGTCAATTAGGCAACACATGCCAATAATATTAAACCACATACCCCGACAGCCACACATCTGTCTACCGCAACGAATGCATAAGGTATAAATGAGTCTAAACTTATTAGTCAGCTCACATGGTTCTATATGGCAACACATCCATATAATATAAATGCGACATAATAAACAGTCCATTTATTCCCTGAAATGCACACAGCATAATAATCATGATTTATATACGATTAACAGTATAAACATCCCATAAGATATCATGGATAATTTATCTGACTAAAACCATGGCCTTATTTAATTTAATAGTAATGTTTGATACCATTAAATACGATAATAACACTATTTATATTTAACAATGTCGTTAAATAAATCACATTAGTATCCGTACTGCGAACGAGCCAATAAATGCTTAGAGAAGATTAATCGGCCATAAGAATAAGTAACGGGTGTTAAAATAATAATTTCGTGGCCCGTTAAACCCGTAATTACCAACACAGTACCTAAAAATCCAAGTTTAAGGTTCTGGAATTTACAAAACAGGCCCTAGGGGTATTCTGGTAACTTCCAGCAGCTGTAGGGACCCCACACGCGCCCTCACGCGCCTCCCAGAGCCTTCCCACGCGCAGCCAAGCTTTCCCCACTCTCCCACGCGCCTCCACGCGCGTCTGGCATCAGCCACGCGCCCGCACGCGCTCCCACGCGCGTCTGGAGAGTCCCACGCGCGCGCACGCGCTGCCACGCGCGCACTAAGGGTGCCTTGCTGACGCGGCGTCCTCCGGTTGGTTGGCTGCATCAGCTTTCCTGCATGCGCGCCACACCGGATCAATCCACCTGCATCTCCTCCATCCAACGTTCCCTAATCCGGGTGTACCGCGGTATCATGGACCGCGATGCACCGGATCAATCAGACTCCATTAATGGCCAGGATGCGCGCGTACACCCTCCTATGGTGCGCCGCGTCGCACCGGATCACTCCGGTCGTCTCCCCCACTGCCGGCGACCGGAAAACTCGCCGGAAGGTCGCCGGAAATTGCAGAAAATGCCCGGAAAAATCTAGAAAATTCTAGAAAAATCCCTAAAGTCTTATTTAATTATTTTTAGCCATTATTAATTTCATAGGACATTAAATAAATATATACCATCCTATATAATTAAAATTCCATTAATTTAATAAAATAAAATTAATAATTTATTAACCTCCTAACCTTGGCTCTATGCATAAAAATAAGCTAAACAATTAATTTATTAATTCAAAGGGGAAAAGTAGATAATAACTTGCCTTTTTGGATTTAAAATAAATCCGCCGGTCTGCGCGTAGTCGGGTAAAATTGCCTACACCGGTCCAAGCTTCTTTCTCTTTCTCTTTTCCTTTCACTCTTATAAAATAGCTCTCTAGAATTTATACTTTGCTTCTAACTCCCTTTTTTTTCTTCTAAGGCAAGCTAGTTAATTTATATACAAAATATATAATATAAATATTACAAATATCTTATTTATAATAACTTCTCACCCATTTCTCATACTCCTACCTATATGGCTTTAAGACAATGCTATCTTTAATCAAGATATTTGATTCACCATTCTACCATAGTAAATGAAATTCTATCCTAGTATTTAATTTTTCATCATTACCTTGATTTAATACTAATATTATTATTACTAATATTATTATTAATAAAACTTTTATAATTATTATTATTAATATTAATATTATTATTATTATTATTAAACTAATATAATTATTATTATTACAAAATAATACATTATATCATCATAATACTATATAACACAAATATAATACTTTACTTAACTAATAATGATTAATATAAGCATAACCAACAAATAAAATTATTAATAATAATACATGCATATTTACATGAACAAATTTACTATTTTAACATACACAATTAATTTACATGCACCATTAAATGAACCTAATATAATAATGTGGTATGCACAAATAAATAAAATTAATTAACCTAACACAAAATTAATTTAAATACATTCTTTAAAATTTCGGGGTATTACACTATAAAACTCTAAAATCTACCTAATAAAATTCAAATTAACCTATTTATTATTTTGAATTTTCTAATAAAAGTAAATCTAAAGTTTCTGTATTTATTTATTTATTTAAAAAATATTTATTAAATGTGGAATGAGTTTTAGTATTTATTTATTTATTTATTTATTTGTTTATATAAAAAAATATTTATTAAGTGATATGAAAAGAGTTTTTATAGAAAGAAAAACTTATATAAAATTCTAAAATCTACCTAATAAAATTCAAATTAACCTATTTATTATGATGATTTTTTTAATAAAAGAATACCTAATTTTTTGAGTAAAATACAGAAGTTGTGTCAAGGTGTTTAAGTATTTGTTTATTTATATAAAAAATATTTATTAATTGATATAAAAAAGTTTTTATTAGTATTATTACATGTGTAAAGAGTTTCAGTATTTAACTATTTATTTTTATAAAATAAATATTTATTAATTGATATGCAAAGAGTTTTTATAAAAACAAAAAAAAAA
Organism: Cornus florida; assembly: GCF_030987335.1. Taxonomy (NCBI): domain Eukaryota; kingdom Viridiplantae; phylum Streptophyta; class Magnoliopsida; order Cornales; family Cornaceae; genus Cornus; species Cornus florida. The sequence goes on along the minus strand of NW_026775579.1, from coordinate 52,696,526 downwards.
AATTCAATCAAACTCTAAAATCTATCTAATAAAATTTAAGTTAATCTATTTATCTATTTATTATTATGAATTTTTTAATAAAAGAAAATCTAATTGGACTAGAATTATTAATATAAAAAATATTTATTAATTGATATATAAAATAAAATAATTTTTGTAAAACTCTACCATAAATTAACTTTTATTATGAGTTTCTTAATAAAATTAAATCTAATTAAACAAGGATATATTTAAAGAAAATAAAATAATTTTTATAAAACTCTATCACAAATCAAAAATTTTATTTTCAATAAAACTCTATCACAATAGATAAAGATATAATATTTAAAGAGTTTCTATAAAATTTTAACTCAAATTTTCTATTTATATATTTAGTAAGTGTTTTTTAATAAAAGGAGATCTAATTAGACAACTATTATTAATATAAATAATTATTTATTAATTGATCTAAAAAGAGCTTTTAAAAAAATTTCTATAAAACTATATCACAAATTACCTATTTATCTATTTATTATGAGTTTTTTTAATGAAAGAAAATCTAATTAGATAAGCATTATTAAGATAAAAATATATATTTATTAATTAATATAAAAAGAGGTTTGAAAAGAGTTTCTATAAAAACTCTAACACAAATTACCTATTTATCTATTTATTATGAGTTTTTTAATAAAAGAAAATCTAATTAGACAAGAATTATTAATATAAAAAAATATTTATTAATTGATATAAAAAGTGTTTTTTAAAGAATTTCTATTAAACTGTAACACAAATTACCTATTTATTTATTTATTTATTATAAATAGATTTCCATAAAATATAATAATTTCTATAAAACTATACGACTAATTATCTATTTTATTTTCTTTAAAACTCTATCACATATAACTTGTTTTTATCTATTTATTGTGAGTTTTTTGATGAAGGAAATATAATTAGACAACGATATATTTAAAGAAAATAAAATATTTTTTTAAAAGAGTTTATGTAAAATTTCTAATAAAAATTACCTATTTATGTATTTATTATGAATTTTTTAATAAAATATAATATAACTAGACAAGAATTATTAATATAAAAAATATTTAATAATTGGTATAAAAAACAAAATAATTTTTCCAAAACTCTACCACAAATTATCTTTTATTATGAGTTTTTTAATATAAAAAATATATATAATTAGACAAGGATATATATATTTAAATAAAATAAATAATTTATATAATATTCTACCACAAATTACCTATTTTATTTGCAATGAAACTCTATCACATTAGATAAGGATATATTTAAATAGTTTTTATAAAATTCTAACACAAATTACCAAAATTTTACCACAAATTAAGTATTTTATTTTCTTTAAAACTCTATCATATATAACTTGTATTTATCTATTTATTATAAGTTTTCTAATAAAATAAAATCTAATTAAATAAAGATATATTTAAAGAAAATAAAACAATTTCCATAACTCTATGACATTAGACAAGGATATATTTAAAGAAAATATATAAGAATATAATAATACATATAAATAAAATATAAATGTTAAAGAATTTGAACATTTCAGTATTTATTTTTTAATATAAAAAATATTTATTAATTAATACAAAAAGAGAACTCTATCACATATAAGTATTTAACCCTTGTATTTATCTATTTTTTATGAGTTTTTTTAATAAAAGAAAATCTAATTTTACAAAGATATATCTAACTAAAATAAAATAATTTCTATAAAATTGTACCACAAATTACATATTTAAAGAAAATAAAATTTAACCTAGGGTCTTCCAAAAACCACAAACTCCATATAATAAATTTTTATATCAATTTCAATCTAATGTATAATTAGTATAATTGAATTTCTATTTTAAAACTTAATTAAGAATTAATATAATTGAATTTCTATTGTAAATTAAAAATTATGCTAAATTTCAAATTATCTAATAAAATTCAAATTACAAATTACCTAATAAAATTCAAATTACCTAAAAAAATTTGTTACTTTACAAAACTCAAATATTTCACTGTTAAAATAAAAATTATTATTTAATAAAAAATAAAATATACATATTTCAGTATTAATATAAACAAATAAAAAAATTTATTAATTTACGAAATTTAAACTCTATCACCAATTTCAAAATATTTTAGTATTTATTTATTAATATAAAATAAATTTTTATTAATCAATATGAAGACAAAAATTTTATAAGTTACAAAATATTCACCATGTGTATCGCACGTGCCTTTACCTAGTATGTATATATATATATATATATATATATATATATATAGGGGGGAGAGAGAGAGTGTGTTGAATGATAATACGAGCAAGACTGCCAAGAGAGTGACGAGCCAAACTATGGCACTGTAAATATAAAATTTAGTGTGGGTAATTTTGTCAACTGAGTTGTGATAAGTATTTGGCATGACATGTAATGTGTGCCGCAAGAAACCCGATAAAAAAGAAAAATAAAAAAGAAATCCGTTACAATCATTTTTTTTTCATTTGTTTTTTTAAAATATAAAATTTGCTTCAACATTCTTCTTCTCTCCAAATCCAATTATACTTTTTGGTTTTGTGGGAATTGCATCCACTTCCATGGTTATTTCATTTGCATAAGTACCAATTTTCAATATATTATAATGTTATCATAACTTCCTAAAAATAAATTTCTCACTACTGTTGTTGATAACTGCCAGCCTTAAAGCGATAAGATAATAAACATAATATTATACATAATAAGCAATCGTTTTTTTTTTTTTTTTTTTTTGTTTTTTTAAATTATTTAGTTATTTATTTTTATTTTTAATTATTTTATTATTTTTTATTTTTAAATTAATTATTTTTTATTTTTAAATTATTTTTTTGGGAAGGTTTTAAAATTTTTTATTTTAAATTATTTTTTAATTATTTATTTTTAAAGAGTTATTTATTATTTTTTAAAATTCTTAAAAGTAAGAGACAAATTTAGAGAGAGAGGATTGTGAGTGAGAGAATTTGAGAGAAAGAAATGAGTTAAGTATAATATAGAATAGATGTGTGTTGTGTATTTTTTATGTGATGTGTGAAATATGAGTTGAATATGGTTAACCATATTCAACCCATCTTGACCCTTAAATTAAATAGTTAAAATTAATCATCCTATCTTGGCCTTCAAATTAAATATGATTGACCCATAACCATTAAAAAACGAGCAGATATGAGCGGATTGATAGTTTTTGATCCATTTTACCACCCCTAGGATATATATATATACACACACACATTTTTTTAATGAATAATAATCAACCATCTACCTCAATATTCTATTTTATTAGATTTATTTTTTTGAACTTATTATTTTTCTAATATTTTATGGAATGGAACATACATCTACTGATGATATCTTATATTGAGCAATATTTTTTTTTTACCTTCAAATTGAACTTTACGAGTATTTTTCAATTTAAGTCATCATGATTTTATCTTGCAATATCCTTTTTCCATGCTCTATTTTATAAGTCGTCAATCCAACATATTGCCGATATCTATCACGTCACAACCAAGTTTCATTATAATATTAAACTTTTGTTTCTAGATTGATTTTTTTTTTCTTTTTTTCTTTTCATAATTTGTCTCCGTAACTATGTATGAAATACCTTTAGGTTCCGTTTGGTTAGATGAAAATAAGATAGAAAAGAAAAGAAATAGAAAATGAAAGAAAAGTGAAGTGAATGAAAAGAAAAGTGATTTTCTAGTATGCATTTGGTTAGCATGAAAATTTACCTAAGAAAATTGTAGAAAAATATTAGTCTGTTAGTTTGGATAGCATGAAAGTGAAAAGAAAGTGATTATACATACCAAAACTATCATTTGAGAGAGATATATGAGTATCTATATATATATATATATATATATATATATATATTGGATACTGTGTATATATTTGGAATGAAAGAAATCGTTAAAATAGCATCCCTAATTATAAAAAATTCTGCAATTATAGATGTAATAGTGATCTAAGACTATTAAACTTATTATTTTAGTATGATTTGGGATTATAAGTGGCTAGAATGACAATATAGAACAGATAATTAAAAAAAAAAAAAACATATATAACTGTATAAATTGCGTTGCCAGAAAAACGTTGAGAGAGAACTTACCTTTGGAGAAAAGTTTGCAACGATTAAACTACTGGCGCGATTCTTTCATGCGAAAATAAAATTTTCGCATGTTTTTTGAGGGAAAATTTTTAGGGGAAAATACTTCACACGGGAAACTAAATTTTCTATTACGATTCTCTTTCTATCTATCCAAACTTTAAAAAAGTTTAAAAATTTTCTCTTTCCTTTCTTTTCTAGCTGTTTCTACCTAACCAAACAAAGGCTTAAGAAAAATAAAATAAAATCCATGTATGAACCGATCACTGGCAAGTGCTGCATCGCTAGCACCTGCACAAGATGTGGTACGATCTTAAACCAGTGCTTAATAGCTTTAGAGTATCTCTAACAGTATGTTAAAATATATTTTTTTTATGTAAAATATATACTGCCAGGTATGATGTGTAAATTTTTTAAACTTTCAGCAAGTTATTAAGATACACAGCCACGTAATCAATGTATAAAATTGTTGTATATTTTACATAATTTTTTTACATAACCACATCAATTTTTTTTTTTTCTCCTCCATCTTTCTCATTCCATTAAAAAATCAAGTCTATATTAAGTAAGTTTGTAAAAGTTATGTAGGGTCCTGACATGAGACATGATTAGTTATTCTTGGAGGATATATTTTTACACAAAAGGTATAAAATAACCGCTGGACCTAAAAATAAATAATTTAAATTTGTTTATGTAAATCTATCATGGCACATCAGATTTACATAAAAAAAATATATATATAATGGTTGGAGATGCTCTTAACATCATTAGTACTTGTAAATGTGTCTTTTTAACTTATTTTATTACTTTTGTTTTAGGGTAAAGTACAATGGCACCTTTGAAGTTTGGGTAAAGACAGTCATATATAAGTTAGCCTATTTTTGGACGATAACATCCCCTTATAAGATTTGAAAACTAAATAGAGCCTCAAAACATGTGAAAAGTCTACTTTATCCTTCATTATTTAATTAATTTTAATTATAAAATACCAAAACAATTGAATGACCAAATTACCAATTAAAACAGTTTACTTCTCTTCTGGCGACAACTCACTAATATTAGCGAACTATGCTTTCTGGCGTACTTTAAACCAACACAAGCTTCTAAATGAAGACCGACGAGCTCTTAACAAAAGAGATTAGTTCCTGTCTGAACTTCATGAGCTACCTTCACCAAAGAATCTTCAACTACTGAATACGGAAGTTTCCAACGACTTTGAGTTTCACTTCGGTGTTCATCACTTCGGTGGGATTGTGGAGGCGGAGGGGTGTGGTGGAGGTTGCAGTAGTGAGTGAAGAGAGAGATCAAAGGGGTGTGCGTTGGTGGTTGTGGGTGGGGATGGCAGTTGTAATGCTGACACTGGTGGTGGTGGTGTTCATCCGTGTAGGGATTAGGTGGTGGGTTTGAGGGAGAGGTCATTGAATATTGACTAGCATAGCAGTGGCTTGTTTGGGTTAGGGTTTGAGAGGGTAAAGAGAAGAAGAAAGCGAGGAGAGAAAATTTTGGTTTTTCATATGGGTTGTTACTCGATAATCCATTTAAAACTATTTAATCTAAGAATATTTTAGTCAATAAAAAATGGTTGTATTGTTTAAATTAATGATTTAATGTGTCCAAGGGTTAAAAACTCAATTTACCATTGTCAGAATATCTTTGTTAATTTTATCATACATGAGGGGGTGTCATCGTCAAAAAATAACCCAATTTATATATGGTTGTCTTTACCCCAAACCTCAGGGGGTGTCATTGTACTTTACCCTTTATTTTATTTATATTTTTATATCAACGGTTAAAATCATAAAATCCCATATATTTTCAAAATTGTGCATAAAATCTCAATAAAATTTTAAAAACTCCTTGAACTAACAAAACTTATCACGTAACTTCAAACCTATGACTGAATCGTTAAATTGGGTGTGAAATGTCAAATTTGCCCTTATTATTTAATACTAAATTTAAACCTATAATTATTATTTTAAAATTATGAAGATAATACTGGGATGAGAAATGAATCATCGATCGCTAATAAGATAACAACAACTCATTTAACATTAAATAGTATTTTTGTAAAGGGGCATTTTTATAATTTTAAATAATAATATTATAAAGAGTCGGTCATGGGTTTGGGGGCTACTTGATAAATTTTCTTAGTTCAGATTTTTTTTTTTAATTTTATCGACGGTTTTATGCACGATTTTATGAATTGAACCCTTATATCAAATTATATTGTTGTGTAATTGCATGATAGTTTCTTATCTGAAAATGTAATTTTTTTCAAAAATGTTAAGTCATAAAATCAAATATTGTGTTTGTATGCGTATTGTCTAGTAACCAATTAGATGCATGTTTTAATTTTTAGTATTAGTAATATATTTAGGTTCTATTTGGCAACCACTTTTTATTTTTTTATTTTTTATAGATATTCTACTATAGTGAAGTAAAACAGACATGTTTGATAACATTTGCTGCTATTTGAATAGTTTTGAAAAGTTTCGGAAAAAAATTCCAAAATCAAAAGTATCAAATTGGTGTTTCAGCTCACAGTGCCAAAAATACTATAGCAATGAACAATGTAAGTCATCACAAGTTTGACTTTTAATAATTTTTAAGTTTGAGTTTTAATAATTTTTGTAATAAAAATATGTTGAAAAATGTCACAGGGAGCAAGAATGTAAAAAGGATAAAATCTAAATCACACGAAATAAAAACCGTGACGTGATCGTGCCAAATTTAAGATCGGTACCACAAGTATTGTCTGACATAGGGAGGACAAGTGCAGCTATTGTCCTTCGGGACTTGAGAAAACTTTTAAAAAGGTTTTATAATGTTTTATTTCAAATTACAAAACATGCAGTATTCAAACCTCAAGACCAATATATAGAGTATGCTTAAAGTCAATTTAGTGTAAAATTTGGTTAGAATTTAAACTTTCAAATTTGTCACAAGTCATAATCAATTATATTTAAGGAATTTTGTAATTATATTTAAAAACATTTTCTCCTAGCTGTCGATGCCAAATGATAAGAAGTGCACAAGAAATTAAACATCCAAATTAATTTTCCGCCAATGTTTCCCTTTGGTGGCACAAATCTATCTATTTTAGGATCAACAATTTAACATTAACATCTAAATATGTATATTGCCTTGACAAATAACTTTCATAATATTTTTTTGGAAGATTTGAACACTCTACTCTACCTTTCACTTTGAAAGGAGAAAAAATAACACTAAACCACATATCTGAAAACATAGAAAAATAACTTTTATTATATTTTTAGGAAGACTTGAACACTCTATCTTTCACTTTGAAAGAAGAGAAAATACCACTAAACCACATGCCTGAACACACTCTACCTTTCACTTTGAAAGGAGAGAAAATACCGCACACTCTACCTTTCACTTTGAAAGGAGAGAAAATACCGCTAAACCATATGCCTGAACACACTCTACCTTTCACTTTGAAAGGAGAGAAAATACCACTAAACCACATGCCTGAACACGTAGAGAAATAATATTTACAACACTGTGAATATAAATTATGAGCTATCCCATCAACCGGTGTATCTCCCAGTAAAATAGGCTAAAGGTCCAACCACGGCAGCATTAATGTATGTGGCCGGCTCGGAGTGACTGTAGTCAGTTCGATCGTCGGGGAAGAAGTCATTCTGATTGGGTCCCCCCACGATGGCTCCGGTTAATATATTAGGGTTAGGGTTTGATGAATAGTAGAATGGTTGGAAACCTCCCTCGCAACCGATGGATAGTGGATGGCTTGCCACTGATGGCAAGGAGGATCCCCTGTGGTGAATTCTCTTCGGATAATCAGCTCCAAACCCTACCATGTAGGACATTTTCAATGGGTTCTCCCCCAAAATGTAGTCCACCTAAAATGTCCATAACTACCATGTTAGAACTTCATGGGTCCGAAAGAAGAAGGTCACACAACCAATTGAAATACACCATTCATAATCATAATCAATGTTAGGGTTTATTACAATGATCCCCTAAGGTTTGGAATGAATTACATGGAAATTTCCTCTTATTTGAAAAAATTACATTGACCTCCCAGGTAACGACTTTTGTTAGCATTAGTAACTTAGAATTTGATATAATTATGGCACCCATTTTTGTAATTTTTGTATTATTAGGAGAATACAATGTAATTTCTATAAAACTTGGGGGAATTTGGAATAATTCACTTTGTTTATTTTCTTTCTTTTTTGTGGGCATAATTCAACCTTGAGCTACATTTGGTAGCACGGAATTCATGCTTTAAAATTGAAATCGGAAGAAATTTAATTTAAAAAAGTGAGTTACCTGTCTCTTTGCAAGGTTTCGCAGGTCACTTGCAGTGACCAAAACATTACCACAGTTAAAGGTGTGCTTTGTGGCCGTCATGTATTTGCCGTATGTGGTAAGCAAGAAGGTTATGGAGGTCACATATTGAAGGTTACTTGCACTTAACTTGTACATCAACCCTCCTGCATTTAAAATATACAAGTGTTAAAACCATTTTAACACGAGAACTTTCAAAAATTGAGGTCTGTGTGTATTGGCATTAGCGAATTGGAAATTGCTACCACCAATTAGTGATATCTCCTCTATTTTTAAGTGAAAAATGAGGGTTCAAGTCCCATTAAATACAAAAAGTGGATATGAAAAGTGGGTTCAAGTCCCATTAAATATGAAAAGTGGGTGCGTAAAATAAAAATAAAAGTGGTTATAATATACTCCATATATATATATATATATATATATATGTATATATATATATATATGTATGTATATATATATATGTATGTATGTACCTGGTGTATACTGTGTACTTGTTGAAGGGGAGTTGGGTAGAATTCTGCACATGAAAGCCTCGGCTTCTTGTTGGAATGGCTGGAAAGCATTGTCTTTGCCTAGCAAGGCTCTCTACGGACAAAATATGAACCATAAAGTCAAAAGTGAATAATATAATCAACTCAATAATATTTTATATCAAACATAAATATATATATATAGACAATTATAAAATCAAAACCATGTAGCTAAGTTTCTTTAATAGCCAAGTTTTTACCCTTGATAGGAGAACAAAAGCACCAGCATATTTGTTGTCCCAGCTAAAAATGTCTGTGGCATCGTTAGCTCCCAAAGATTTTATGAAATTGAAGTAAGAAACATCATTTGTCGCTCTAAATAGCCACGTTGCTCCCCACAACAACTCATCCTGTAAAAATTTTGAAAATAAAAAAGAAATAGGGCAAAAATGAGTTTCAGAATTACTTTCCAAAAATGAAAAGAAAATGGTGAAATCAGAATTACTTTCCAATTATTCTTCTCCCAAAAAAAAAAAAAATCTCTGTACCAGCTAGGTGATTTGAAAAAAAATAAAAAATAATAATTTATCAGAACAGATATCAATTGGGTAGTGAGTCCATAGTTGGGAAACCCAACTGAAAAACCCATTATCTGTTCACAACTCTGGGCCAGGACCATATGAGAAGGTCCATTATGAGTTTATATTGGGAAGGCCTACGGAGTGAGATGGGCTAACTATAAGAGGCCCACTATACTTTCTTTTTCTTTGGGGGTAATTTGGGAGTGAAAAACTCAAACACCGCTCCGGGCATCTGCCAATTAGGCCACTACACCCACCCATGCACTTTTACACTTGGATTTGATAACTATAGTTAAAAGCTAAGTCACATAATTAGTTGAAATAGGCCCGTCCCAAGCCCCAATCCACAATTTGGGAGTGAATTCGTCAAAAATTTCAATTCGGGTGAGCGAATTCCATTTTGTACACTGATTTGTTGTTAGTTCATAACACTAGGATTTCTTATAAGTACTTAGGTTACATTACTTGGACTAGCGTGTATACACCCACTAATATTAACTATTTAAAGTTAAACGATGTTGCACTCTCACTCTATGTGATTTAGGTTAAAAGCATATATGCATACCTGATATCCAGAATATGAGCAATAGAATGGGCAAACTGCAGAGCCAAGTGAGTCACTATAAGAACCTTTATACTGCATTGCAAACTGCATTACTTTCTTTGCAGTTCTCAGGAGCAATTTGGAGTATACTGGATCGGCAGATCGGAAAACCAAAGAAGCTGCCGCCAATGCTGCGGCAGTTTCCCCGGCAACATCAGACCCGGGGTTGGACGGAGACACCGAATAGACGGACCGGACCGTGTCCATGTCCTCAGGCCGCTCCCAACACTTGTGATCAGCATTTGGGTCACCAACGCCCACATAGAGCCTACCCGGTGTGGCCGTGGCACATTTTAGAAGATAGTCCGTGGCCCAACGGATCGCAGCCCTTGCATTTGGCAACTCGGGGCCCATCTTCTTGCCGTGCTCGAGCGTGGCCCATGATAGCATCGTGGTGGAGTAGGCCATCGGAAAGTTGAATTTTACGTTGTCTCCGGCGTCATAGTAGCCTCCGGTTAAATCCACCTACCATCAAGTTCAAGTTCAAACATTTTTTTAGTCTATTGGAAATTTTAATTTTTTAAAATTTCTAAATATTGATATCACAATGGACAATATAAGGAAAATCAATTTTGTTGTTGAATATTAAACATATAACATCACCTTAGTGGTATGTGAAACACCTTAATTTTGTAAATCAAGGAATATATGTGTATATATATATATATTTATAATGAAAAGTGATGTGTCTATTCAGTTTTACCAATGAGTTACTCTGATTAATGTGTGAGTAAAAAATAATGGTGATAATTAGTCAACTTAATTATGAAAACAATATAATTATGGTGTCGCATGGACCACATTGATGATATTATTGGTTACCTTTTTAAGCAAAATGACTATTTTGACCCAATTAGTTTAGCAATGACAATAATAAAAACAAAAACAATAAATAATCTTTGAAACACTTGTGGTGGTTACTCATGGATGTTTACAGAGTCATTTTCTTAGGCCTTTTAACAATATCTACCTAACCTTGAATGAGGCAGAAGAACAAAACATATGCTCTAAGGAGTACTACTGCTCATAAATATAAAATGCTAAAAATAATTGATATATATATATATATATATATATATATATATATATATATATATCATAAATGCATTATGCAGGAAAATGCAGTTATAACTTTAGTAACCGTTAGATTTCTTTGAATGGTTAAAAAACAATTTATGTTTCTACACCAGTGAGCAGGTAACAGTCATCGTATGTGTATCTGTGTGTGTGTGTATATATATATATATAAAAACTAGAAAAGAATAGAAAAAATGGACATACATGGGCTTGTGAACCATCGGACAGGCCGGAACTGGACCTCCAAGAGACTTGCTGTGTTGTGGGGAGCCTCCCTGACCTCTGGCCTTGGAAGAACAAAAGGGACTTTTGTAGGGCATCTCTGTAATTGGGGTGCCCTTGGACACTGCCCCAAGACAACAAGGCCAAAGAGAACAAAATGAGGTAGACGGAAGCTCCTCTTCTCGTCAGAGCCATTGTAAGAGTATACAAGGGCTTGTTTGGCGGTTAAGTTTATGGCTTTGACTCAACCAATGACACGACTTTATATAGGCTCACAAATCCAATCACAATCACGCAATTTTAGGCTTTTCTTTTGGAGGGTCATTTTGTTTAATATTCTTGTTAAATTATATTAGGGTTTAGCCATGCTTAAACATGTTGTGTAAACAATTTTAGGGTTTAACATGTAAAAGTAGTTGTCCCTCCAAAACTAATTAATCCAATTTTGACTTCAAAATATGCTTGTTTTTACGTTTATCGGCAACTTTAAGTTACTTTATAAGCTGATTGGGACCAAATCATAACTTATTGATTTATGTTTATTAACCTTAATAATTGGTTTCCATCTTTATGAATTTGAATCAACTCGTTCGAGTTTGAGTTAAATTGTATGAGAACTATTCTAACTCGGGCAATAAAGAATCATAAATATAAATTTGCTGCCCATTAAGATTGTAATCCAATTACTATATTTTTTTGCCATATATATCATACATATAAATTTTTTGCCCATGAAGTGGTTTTGCAGTATTACTTGAATGGGAATATATGAGTAGACTTGTCAACAAATCGAATCCGACAATTTGTTACCTTAACAAATTGGATATGAATAGTGGGTAATTCAATCTTATAATAGAGAGATCATATTCGTACTCCAATTGCACTCCACTTATCTTTTTCTTTAAAAAAAATGACAAAAAGGTAATTGAATTCATTAATGCAATATTCCTTATTTTATAATGTCATAACTACCCATTATATATCTTTAACTTTTTTCTTTGTTTTTTTTAAACTTTCTTTAGTTCCTGGAAGGGGGAGTTATGTTATTTAAAAAGTAATTTATTTGTAGGTTGAAATTGTTATTTTATTTAAGATTGTAGTGCTAACGTAAAAAAATGGATGCCAATATCACTTCTCTAAAATTATATATATATATATATATATATATATATATATTATAGGTACTTCCATCCAATAATAATCTGATTAAATATATACTCTTGCTCACCGGTAAGCAAAAAAATTTATCCACACTTTATATATGGATAGTTAGATTAAATCTAATGGCCACATTCCAAACCCCTATTTTTCTTTCCATTTACTAGAAAACCACTATTGCCTATTTTAGTTTCCAAATTTAAGATTATCAATACCACCAACTTAATAATTAAGGTAATTACTAAAAAAACAAATATTTTCTATTTCTGATCATGTCTCTTGCTCACGGGTATCTCTCTCTAAAACAAAGAAATTATTTACATTCCTCTAATCTAGTTCCAGAATTTTTTAAATAAAAATCAATACCAACCAAATTTATGAAAAAAAAAACCCTACTATTGTCAAAATATTCTCTGCTCTCTTCACGTTTCTTGCTCACGTGTCTCTTTCTCTCTCAAAGGAATAATAATAATAATAATAATTATTATTATTATTATACTCTCACTTCTTTTGGAATAAAAATCAATACTAGGGATCCCCATACTGACATTTCCAGAAGATGGAATTCTTGGATTAATTCTTTTTTTCTTTTTTCTCATTGTTCCTTGCTTTGTTAATTTATTAACACCTTTATGACTTTGATATCTCGTTGGTTTACGTGTGTTTTGTGATATGCTGAGATTGCACAAAATAAAAAAACTAATAATAATGAATTGTGTGAATCTTTGTACTATGTTTTTAGATATATATTAATGATTGCAAACAAGAAAAAAATTTAAATGGATGGATTGGACTTATAAAATATATAAAAGAATATAATATTTGGTAAATTCCAATTCCTTGTATTTTCTATTTTGAAAAAATATATATATTTTTTATAATTGCCTTAATTATTAAATTGAATGGTGTTGATCGATAATCTTAAATTTGGAAACTAAATAGGAGAGAGTGATTTTTTTTAATAAAAGTAAGGAAAAATAGTGAGTTTGGAATGTGGCCGTTAGTGTGTCGAAGCATCATCTCTAGTACATGCCTTAAACAAAAGTAGTTCGGTCATCATCCTTGGGTGAACAAAAATTTATAAATACCTAAGTGCATGGGAGTAATTAATTGGTGCTTTAAATTTAAAATTAAAAAAAAAATTTAATTTAAAATTTGAACTAAATTTTTCTTCACTTCCAAATTAAATTTGTTGATTCACTGCTCCAAACGCAAAAAAAAAAAAAAATAAATAAATAAATAAAAAAAAAAAATTAATACAGTAAATATTTTTTCCCCAGATGGGTTCAAAAAATAAATAAATAAAAAAATAAAAAATAATTTCTCATATGATAAAAACTTAGCAGGGTTTTTTCTTGAATTTTCCAAGAAAAAAGAAAAAAAAAAAAAAATTCAAGAGTTCAAAGTACACGAGTGTACTTGTTTGAGTTGACTCAACGAGCACCGAGTCATTTCACACAAGGCAACAGTGAACACGGAGTATGAAATTGGCGCTAGTTTGTTTGGCGCACGCCCGACCACGGCATATAAATGGCCCCGATTACATGCAAAAAAAAGTAAGGAATTTAAATTTGGGTGTGGTTTTAGAGGCAGTAATCAAAACCTGAAAACCGCAAAAATAACGGCCACTTGTTGAAAATTTGTTGAGCAATGGGAAGGCGCGAATGGCGGGCTTTTAGGAAGCCCTTGGATCGCGCTACGAAATCGGCGCCAAAGTTAATAAAATGATGAGTGTGGGTGGGGGTTAGGCAAAGGGATTGATTGTTTTTTGTTTTTCTATGAGTATGTTGCTTTCATTTGATTCTCTTTTTCAAATCCCCATTTCTTCCCATGCTTTAGGACTAAGACTTTGATTCTCCTCTATATATTTTTTTTTCCTCTCCCTTTTTGCCCATTTCTGCCTAATTTCAATTAGAAAAACATGAAAGTATTAACTTTTAAAAAATAAAAATAAAAATTTTCGGCGGACAAAATGTAAAGACACCTTGGAAATCCAAAATAATAATAATAATAATAATTTAAGGTCAACAGCCAATAGATTGTTGACACGTAGGCGAGTTTTTAAGTAATAACATTTGAGGGGTATAAAGGTCTAACAAATTAAGTATAAAAACATACTTGAAACAATTGAGGGTAATTTAGGTATTTTATTTTATCAATTTAAAGAAGAGGTGTCGGAGCAATTTTTGTTCAGAATTACTCTAAGAGCAATAACCCAGACATGGGAGCGTGTTGGAATGTTTAATCCTAAAAAGAAATAAACTTAGGTGATATGAACATATGTAATGAAAACCTATAACATAATTACACAAGCCGTCTCTATTGATTGGAAACTTACATTGACTTCTTCTATTTGACATTTTTGTTCAACGAGACTTAGGTTTTTTGGATATAAAATATTTTTCAGAAAATACTTTTTTATTTTGTGATATTTAATTGTCGTAAAATATTTACATAGAAAAAAATATTAAAATCTAACGAAAATAACTTACTCATTAATTTTCGACAAGTTATTTTATATGCTCCGCCCAATAGACTTGATCTCATCCTTGACCCAGGCCTTTGCAAAACACCGAAAAATAAAAATAAAAGAAAATATTTTACGTCGAAACAAACGGAGTCTAGGAAGTATAATTTTACTTAATTGCTTCCGATGTTTATTATATTATTTTAGTTGAAAAATATAGTTAAAGTGAAACGAAAAAAAGGCAAATTAGGCATTTTGAAACTTAATTTCACCGACATAAGTAAATTATGTCCTTGAATAATATTAGTAATGGTTAACCTAAAATGCATTATAATCAATTGACATTAACTCAGATGGTATAATCTCTCAACCCAAAGAAAGGTTGAGTGTTTAAACCTTATTAGGGATAATATTGCGGGTGTTTGCATATATATATATATATATTTTTTCTTAACACTAGCAGAGAGGCTAATGTAATTTTTAAATCGATAGGATAAGGCTGCATAATTATGGTATACCTCAAAGAATGAGTGTCATTTGTTCAAATATTTATTATAAGAATTACTAGTTATTTCTATTTGTAAAAATTAGGATATATATATAAAAAATATTTTCTTAAAGGCATGCACAACTAGGCATGGACCCAATGTGAGACCATGCCCACAATGAATTTTTTATATTTTCATTTTTTACGTTAATTTTTTTAGAATTTATAAAGATGCTCCTACTAAAATTAGAATTTGCCTCTACTGAATTTTTTTTTTATTATTCTATATTTTAAATTTTTAAAAATTTATGAAAATTCTCCCACTAAAATTACAATTCAACCTCACTGATTTATTTATTTATTTTGCATTTTATACTTTAGATTTTTAAAATTTTATAAAAACTTCAATTGAAATTATTAAAATGAACCCACTATATAAGTTTGCCCCCACAAATTAAAAATCCGTCCCCTCTCACAAAATTCTTTCAATCCGTCACTATGCACAACACTAAAGCATAGCATCTTTTTAAACAGTGCTTGTTTCACTTCTCTAAAACAAAGAAGTTATTGAAATTTCAGAAAATTATTTTCATAATATTTCAAAAACAAAACATTTTTTAACTGAATTTTTAAAAACTAAATTAAACCAACCTTAATTTCTTTCCTTTGACATGTGCCCCAATACTCTGTTACACATGTAAATAATGTGGATGTGAATATATAGAAATGTACCCTCATAACAAAAAGCTCCGTTGTTAGATTCTGTTCCTGTCATTACTCAAGTGCATATTATTTGGGTAAAAGTGTAGAGCAGTAATAAATTCCCTTTTCTCCTTTCTTTTTGATCTTTAACAGTTTAACTGGGCATGCCTGAGCGTGAAATATGATAAAATGGGAGACAAATTGAGACTAATTGTCGGGAGATTCGGACTGTCCTTGCTAATGAAAATTGTTTAATATGTTGCAAATTAAAGATATCATTGATGTTAGGGAAAGTGTGAGGTCTCAATATATATATATATATATATATATTGAGGGACACACACACACACACGTTCAACAGCTTTTTGGGAGTAAGAAATTAATATACTTACTTTTAATTATAATCTTGAGATTTAATTCTACAATAAAAAGTTAATAAGAAAAATAACAGAACTAAACAATTTATTAAAGAAAACAAGAATAAAATAATTTGGTTACTTTTTGCCAAATTCGCAAGCAGCCGCTAAGACGAAGTAAAATTAATTTAAAATTAAAAGTCATCATTTTTAGTTTCTTTCCCAGACTTTATCAATTCTATTGATAAATTATAAAAACTTCTCAAGCAATCTTTATTTAATGACCATTTTTTATATTGCTTTTGATTATTTTTTTTACTGGACAGACAAAACCAGGCGAAAAAGTAGCCAAATTATTTTAGTCTTGTTTCCTTTAATAAATTGTCTAATTTTGTCATTTTTCTTTAACGATATTTAAAGATATGAAAAGAAAATGTAAGTTTTTTAAAATAAAGAAAAGAAAAGTAAATTAACTAATTGCCGTAGAATTAGATTTTAAGGCTACAATTAAAAGTGAGTATCTAATTTCTTGCTCCCGGAAGCAATCGAACACTACTATATATATATATATATATGCACACACACACATATAAATATATTAATAAATAAGAGATCATTGTAAATTCTAGGAAAGAAACAAGATATATACACACACACACACATAAATAGTGATCTCTTGTTTATCGTGTGGATTTGAAATGCTCAAGGATATTGGTGAATTTGGTCCGTTAAATTAAATTTAATGGTCACAGTAAAACGTGCGAATATATATATAAAAATGGATGTGATATTACGATTTAAAAAAGGATCACCGATACGACGAACCAATTATATAAAAAATCAATGGAACTACTTCAAAAAAATCAATGCAGCTCCCCTGGCCATAGTTCTTTGTTGGGTGATTTACAAATGCATGAATGTAGGCTTTTAGGATAGATTGGTTAGATTAAAAGTTATATTTATGATTATTATCCAAGTAAGATCTCCACCAATAATGATGAACAATTATAATAAAAATAGTTTTTGACCTAGCTAGCTTGGTTGCAATTTGAAGCCATTGAAATAAAGGACATTGTTATATCCATATAATAAACAGTGAATCAACGCTTTACGTCTTTTAATGCATTGCATTGATCCCATTGAAAAAGAAAAAGAAAAAGAGAAGAGAAATTGCTTGCATAGCTTAGTGCTTTTTATTTTAAATCTGCTTGCAAAATTACTCCATATGGATTTTAGAGTTTTATATATATATATATATATATATATATATATATATATATATATATATTGCTTAGACGTCAATTTGATGGCGGGTCACACAGCAGGTCAAAGATCTTCTAGCAGTTCAATGAATTCCATCCATTATCTTAAAACTTTTCTGATTTTGCCCAGTCTAGTGATAATATTGTTGATTTAAAGTACTACCTCTGTTTTTTTAATGAATAATAAGGGTATTTTTGTCCAATAGGTGAGATCAGCAATGGAGTCATAAAAAATAATTAAGGGCAACTTTATAATTTATCTTAAATAACACCTATATAATTCATGATTACAATTTTAAAAGTTAAAACTAAAAGGGAAGAAAATTGAATCAATTAATCTACAACTTATTTCACTTTAGTTGTATTAGATCCAATGTTGTACTCTACCAGATGATTTACAGTGCACATATGCGTGCATGATTACACGTGTGAGATGTGAACAATCCGATACAATATAGCACCCGTGTTGTATTTGAAAAAAATTCGGATTCCAAATTGATTAGTCCATTTTAACGTGGTCTGTTTATATCACGACAAGTTATTTATAAGAAAATGCATAGAGGCCGGTACACATATTAAAATTTAATTAAATTAAAAAATAAAGAAAGATAAAAAAGAACCATCTAATTATATTTTGGCTAATGGGATTCGACTTTCAAGATACCTTAACTTGGTCAAAATTGATGTTAGAGGTGACATGGAGCTCAAAATATTAGCCATATTTAGCCAAAAATTACATCTTTGAACTCTCTTTGTCCAAAACAATAATTTTTTTTTTTTTTTTTTGATGGAATTCCAAAACAATAAAATTAATCTGATGTGAAATTCATTCTTTTCCTTCCTATTCTTAAAAACAAAAACAAAAAAATTAATAATAATAATAAATCATTCCACTCATTAATTGCACTACTAAAAACTAATTATGACTTCGAGCTAGTCCGGGTGGGATCATGGATGAGTACTTTGCGGTCTGCTCAGAACAAATGAGACAATGCGGTCATTTGACGAGATTGTGAGGAAATGACTCCACCGGTGGTGGGATTTTCCGGTAAGATTATTTCATATCCGTCGTGATATTGCTCCATCCCTTCTGCCATGAGCTGCCACACCAATCCGCCACCAATGCCGCCGCCTCCTCCACTTCTAGCCAAGTTGTAGATGTTTCTATAGACAGTGTTCAAGAATATATCTCTTCCATTTACACTGTAACCTGAATCTTTACTAGACTTCCCGAATTCGGCTATTACCAGTGGCTTCTTTAGTATCATTCTTGAGTCCTCCCAATGGCTTCCCATCCATTTTTGCATAAATGCCATTTGTGAGTAATCATTTTGTCCAGACAACCTATAAAAAAAACATAATGCACGATACTTAGAATATATATATATATATATATATATATATATATATATATATATATATATATATAAGTTACACCCCGTCTAATAGTTTTAATTATTAACAACATATGTGTATTGTACTGAATTCGAATTCATTGTCACCCTAGGGTTAGAGTATTTGTTGGTAATTTGTGACGAAAATGTGTTTCATCACATTATACCATCATAGAAAAAAATTTATAGTAAAAAGTCCTTTTTTCTCTCAACTCCGGCATATCTGTTCGAAAACTGGGTGCTGTATCAACTAGGTTACTGAGTAATGTTCGAATGAGAATACTTAATTTAATTACCATATATCGGGATATGCATGCATAGTTGTGAAATCTATTTCCTTGATGAGATTGTTGCTAATGAAATCTGTGCCAACTTGGTAACCAGGATTATTTTGCTTCTTCTCAGACATTGAATCTCCATAAAACCCTTCCATGCCTATTTCCAGCAAGTGTTTGTTGTCTATGGATTTTACGAAAGTAGCCATCTCTTGTACCCAACCCTGCACTCGATCATTTTCAATATTAATTAGCAAAATGGATTTAAATTAAATTAAAGTTGATGATAAATTTGTGGCTACGTTGATCAATGCTCACGTTAATCGTTCTTCCAGAGTAGTCAGCTTGGCAACGAGGCTCGTTCATGAGTTCCCATGCCATGATCATTGAATCGTCCTTGTAAGGGATTCTGGTTATGGTGTTAACCCTAGTGAGTACTTTCTGCAACACAAATTATGGACGTAAATTATAAAATTACTGTCAACTTTGTTCAGGTACATGCAAAAAAATTTAATTAAATCATCAAACTAAAGTTTACACAAATAATTAAATTTTTAATTGAATACTCACCCCAACATGGTTCTTGTAATACCCTTTAATCGCTGGGTTAGTGTAGAAATCATCGTTGCTACTAAGCTGTTGCACACCAGCATTTCGAGCCCATTGAACATATTGTGGTCGCCCTCCAAAATCGTTGTAATTGTTTGCCAAACTCAAAATTAATCGAATTCCATAATTTCTTGCTTCCGAAATCACAAAATCTAATGCCTGAATTAAGCAATGCTACTCAAGTTATACTCGCGAGATGCATTGAAGTGAGACTCAATGTGATTTTAATCTCAATAAAAAAAAATTACAAATTTATAACAAAAATAAGAATAGTAAGTAATACTAATTAATAGTGAAATAAGACTGTATACAAAGAGTTATTGTAAGTGACCTGAAAAACACGTTCATTGTAAATGCCAGGTGACATTTGCAGAGCTCGATCACCACCACCGTCGCTGAAAGCCCAAGTCCGGCAAACGGAGAGGCCGGCTGCAGAGGCTTCACGGAACACTTGAGATACTTTGTACCTCTCAATGGGGTCAGCTGCAAGATTCATCATCCAGTAGGAATTGAACCCATTAAAGAGAAATGGTGAGCCATTAAGTACAAAATGGTCTCCCCTAGTTCCAACAAACCCACCATCGGTTATAACCCTAGCTTCACAAACAAGAGCTAAGAACACAAGAAGTGCCCAAATATTATAGGTGATTCTAATCAAACTAGCCATTGGGTTGATGAGACAAATATTGGTACAATGCAAGAAAATTTGTGGATGACTAACTAATGAGGTTATGGTGACTATTTATAGTGAAATGTGGATAAGGAAATTTTTCCATAAATAACTTTCCCAAAAAAAAAAAAAAAAATTCCATAAATAGAAAGAAAGAAAAAATGTAAGCATAGATTTTGGTGTGCTGAACGGTCTGAAACTGTGGGTTTGATTGTAGACTTTTTGACAACAATAAGGTTTGGTCTATTAAGATCACGAGTTCAAAATGAGAAACTGTATTTTTATATTGTTGTGGAGCCATCACAGTCAAAAAAATATTGTTTTAGACAGAGATTGTTTAGTTGGGAACCTCTTCTGTAACAGTACCGTGCAATACAGCAGCAGGGACGTTGTGTTTGTAGGGATCAAAATCGTCCATGTTGTACAACACGATACTATTACAGCAGCTAAGTTGAGAGTTGGAAAGTGATCAAGAAAAAAGGATGGTAGTTGAAATGTGAGTTGAAGGTAACATGCGTGTTTTTAGGTCATGACATCTTAGAGAGAATTGCTAATTTTAGCACGTCTTGCATATGTGTCCATGTGGGTGACTATATAATTGATGTGTTGATGGCGTGGAGGTTGTTTCATTTCCTGAAAACATGGATGATAGTTTTAAGATTTGGATCATAACAGCACCGTGTGCTATGACGGTGTGAGCGTTATGTTGTTTCAGCAGAGGATCCATTACGAGTTAGAAAGCGAGTTAGAAAGGGAGAGAAAAAGATTGTTGATTGTTGGGTCGTTGAAATGTCAGTTGAAGGTAACATGCGTTTTTAAAGGTCATGACATCACAAGAATGGCTAATTTTAGCATAACGTATTGCAGGGTGGTCCATGTGGGTGGTTTTATAATTGATGTGTTGATGGCGTGGAAGGTTGTTTCATTCCCTGAAAACCAGTTAACCAAACATGACAAACCTATTCCAACCAAAATTAAACATGGATGACATATATCTGTTTGTAATTAACATAAATTCAATTATTTTAATGCTATAACAAACTCATATTTTGGTTTGAAAAAGTAGAAAGCACTGCAAAAATCCTTTTTCCCAGATTTTTTTTCTTTTTTGTTTTTTTCCTGGCAAACAAAGGGGAGAAAAAATTCAAACACGGACACACCTGCTCAGAATACTCTACCAACCAACTAGGCCACTGGATTAGATAGGGATGGATAAAAGAAAATAATCAAAACAAAGCAACAGAAGTCCTCAATTTTTGTATAATATTTTCCCTTTAATCTCATTACAAACCATTTCAAAAAATAGTCTCAAACCCAGACAACAAAATTAAATTGTTCATAAAAGATGAATGGAAGAGCAATTTCGTCCTGTATTATTATTTCATAGACCCCATTCATGGGAACTGACTGTTCTGAAGAATACATATCAACTTGAATAAGACTTTCTCAATACCAAAATTATAATTATAAGATAATAAACAAGAAAAGGAAAGGGCAAATGCAAAAATGAGACAAAATACAATTGAGGAATGCAACACCATAGGAAACAAGACAAACCAATCCTACAACAAACCTTACAATCGCATAGAGCCACTGGCGTCGCGCTGGGGAGTGTGTGTCCACTGCTATCTTTTTTCTCTGATATTTCAGGACATGCAACAGTCCTAGGGCACGTGGTACTGATTCTATACTTGTTGATTCACATCACTCATTTATCATCCGGAGACTAAATTGAATTTTGAATCCCAATTATAGCAAATCCATAAGGGGTGGCTGCTCAGATGGCAATTTGGCACGGCTAGAGCGTGATGCTGAAGAACCGGATTGCCCTTGATTTCCCCTCCCTCTTCCTCTTCCTCTGCCCACAGAAGTTGTTGGAGGTGGAGCAAGCCTAGGTGCAGATTGCTCACTCTTGCTAGAAGTGAATATAGATCCAAGATCTTTTGTTTTCGCATCAGTGTAAGTGCCAAAAGTTGAAATTCCTTGATTTTGTTTTGAAAACCCAAGAGAGCTCTGAGGGTTGAGTCCGCTGTTAAAACTACTGGTATTCAATGTTGAATTACCTTGATTCTGTCTCAATGGCTCGACAGAATTTTGGATATTGAAGCCCCAACTGGTACTACTGTCATTTGTCTGAAAATTCAGACCATTTGGGGTACTAGAATTTGAACTGGACCCATATTTATTAGCTGATGGTGACATTGTAGAGCCGTTGGAAGATACAGAAGCACTTATGGAACCGCTAGGCCGTGGGGGCCAATTAGCAAAAGGATCTATATCATCAAAACTTGCAGTGGATGTTTCTGCATTCTGATTTTGTTTCTCGTTATCACCTAATTGATGATTAACTCCAGAAGATGACCGAGGGGGCCACTCTAGATCAACTGGTGGACATGACACCGCAGTTTGCTGGCTAGATACAGCAGATATCATAGGGGATTGTGTGTGCGCCGAAGCAACTTGAATTGGTTGATTGGCTATAACAGGCTGAATGGATGAAATGGTTGTTGAAGAGGAATGTAGACTTGGGGGTCCCTTCCTCGTTGAAATCCAATCTTCATCCCATGCAGGACTGCTCATCGTAGTAGATGGGGCAGTTGAAATAGTTCTTTTTACTGGTTCTGACTGATGTACACCAGCAGCAGGAGATGGTCTCACCTGTGGAATTCCCGAGTCAGTCAAAACTACTCCGCGCTTTTCTTCTATTTTCCTGTAATGCACAAAACAGAAAGGGACCACAAAATTAAGAGACCACATATATAATGTTTTGCAAATCTTTTGTAGACTGGAGGAAAACTTGAATAGTTTTCATGGCTCTAATGTACACCTTGTTATATGAAATCTACTTTTGCCTACCCAACCCGCCCCAATAAAAATAATTTCACAGCAGACAACTTTAGGGTCCCTTTACTATAAGGAATCATTTTCTGCTTTGCTTTCACTCGAAAGCAAAATCAGTGGTTATAAATTCATTAGTTGAAACAGAAAGCAAAATTGCGCCTACTGTTTCCAATAATTTGAAAGTTAAAAACAGTTGCAGGATCCAGTAATTGTGTCTTTTTTTTTTCTTTTTTTTTTTTGGAATTGGGAATAATTGTTAAAACTTAAAAGGTTACATTAGAGACTAGACACTTTTTGACATGTTTGTGGTCTTATTTGTGTAGCAAATTTTCAAGCTAGGAGGAGTAGAGTTCAACGGACATGTTACAGTAATTTGTGTAGTAACTGTCCTCGGTATTTCATTATTCATAGGTGTGGCAGCCCTATGGCCTGCCCTACAATTTAATTTTATTCTAGTTCATTTTGCGTACTCTCATCTTAGCAACTGATAAAGCATGTAGGCAAGAATCAAAATGCCAAATAAATAAACCATCCTGTTACATGAAAATTTTGCTACAAAGATTGGGAAACAAAAAAACCAAATCAATATTTCTAAATGTCAAATAAATAAATCACAATATTTCTAAATGTCGTAACAAAACCAAATCAATTTCTAAACAAGTAAGATCATGATATTTGAAAGCAAATATTTATTCAAATAAACTGATTTGACATACAATGGAAAAATTAAATTACTATTAAAGCATAATCATATTCCATATTAAAGGCGCATACAAGTGCTTAAGGCTCCTTCGGGCCATGGCCACAACTATCATATAAGGCAAGGCTTGGAAGCAAGCTACCAGCGCCTATCGGAGAGAACAGGGTTTGGCTTGGTTAGTAGTGCCCGCCCAGAAAAAAAGGTCTCAATGTGGACCCTCACACTGACCCAAAAGGAATGGAGAAAAGAAATTGGGCCCGTGAACTAAGGAATTTATTGCATACAAACTTACCCATCTAGATGAGAAAATCTTATTTAATATGCCAATCTCCAAGGACGTGAACAACATGGAATGAGTAGCAAAAATGCCCTTCGGAGGATAAGTTGAAGGCCTCCTTTTTCTTCTTTTTCCTCCGTGCAGGTCTGAACCTTAGCCAGACTGGAATTCGGCCACGCAAATAGTGTCAAAGGCGCACCTGGGCACACAACAAGCGCAAGTGTTGCGCATGAATGAGCCTGGAGCCTAGGCGCGCCTTTGACAACACTGGGCAGAAGCAATTCATCTTACAGTGAGAAAACATTCTTGCTTTCCTTTTTCTTCTTTAAATTAGGAATTGCTTTGTTAAAAATAATAAGCAAATATATTTTATTAAACATGATTTATACTTTATTCTGGTTTTTGGAGGTTGACAGCAGAAAGCAGATTCCTGCTAATAAAGGGCCCCTTAGGGAGACAGCGATGTAATTACATTATGCACTGAAGAGAAATAGAGAGAGAGAGAGAGTTGTAACGGATGGTAAACAATACCTGAGGATATCCTTAACAAAGAGCATGTACTTGGCAAACTGCTGAACATTCAGTTGTTGGGCAGTGAGTAGTGGTGTGAGTAGTGGAAGGACATGCTCCGCAACAAACTCTATCCCATACTGAACAAAACGCAGAACAAACAAAGGAACTATAAGCTATAATTCCACGAGTATGAAAGGGGAAAAAAAAAAAAAAGATACAAGTTGTTTTATATTAGTGTCAGGGCAAAGCAGCTATCAATGAAAACTAGTACCTGTTTCAGAATTGAGTTCGCAACGCCAAGGGTGCACATAAGGGTTGGAGCAGATCGGTCAACAGCTGTGCAACGATGGATAGTTTTCAAGATATCTAAGACAGCAGGTTTATCAAGCATGTGAACTATATCACCTAAACATAACAGGGCATTTACTCTCACCTGCCAGCAGAAAACCACTAAAGTTTCAGACAAAGACTTCATTGCCGGGCACAGCACCCATTGAAAATTCATGGAAATTATTAATAAAGAGTTATGTTACATGGGCTCTGTTAAATGCATACGCATCATACACACTGGCATGGGAATGAGTAGAAGTATGTGTCAGAATTGTCTCGTTGGACATCAAACTATTATGCATCTCTGATAATTCAAGTTTATTACATTAGGATGCATAAGAAGTGATGTTCTTTCATTACGTTATTGCTTCGAAACGAATGAAGTACCCACATTGTCATTTTACCTAGAAAATAAAAGACAAATATTAAAAATATACATATGATTATTCAACCAACTTCCATTAATCTTGATTTGGATATATGATAAATCTTTATTTCTTGGTCTACATACCCACGCTTGATACACCTACCCGACCAAGTCTGTGCAACAAAGTTCAGAAATTTTGAACTGCTTATGATGTTTCGCAATTGCACATGATTTACTAGGGGTCAATGCTTCTTGCAATAGTAAAAGGCTCAAGCTAACTAGCTTAAGGATGCAACTTTGAGTTTGAGGGCAGTTATTTCATGCAAATAGTGTTGAGTGCTAGGTTTAAACTTGGTCCACCACAAACAGCATCCAACATAGATGGGACCAGCATCTGTGAAGTCCTACTCTTTCAGAGTTTCCCACACGTTGCAGTCCTAAACATGTCGAGTTTGGAAAATCAAAACTAGATACTTAACATGAATGTTAAGGATAATATTCTCGTGTTTTCCATTGTACTCTTCTCCGGTACACAAGACTAGAGAAGTTAGGAATTAGAACATTCTGATTGAGCCAAATTATCATTAGGAGACAAGAGAATATCATACTTCTTTTTTAAGCAACTGTGATGTTGTGGCGCGAATTTGGTTCCAGATCACGTTGCAACCCATTTTCAACTCGACGACCCATTGATTGAGCTTTGTGCGGAGCAGCGTTCCAGAGGAAAAAAAAATTATTTATCTGGTTTTTTACTAGTAGGTCGTGGACCCTGTTTAGTACTCTCGTAGCCCGATATACAAGGGCGCTTAGGGTTTGGAATGGGTTGATCAAGAGACACTGAAAATCTCAGAAAAGAGAGAGTGAGACTTCTAATCGCCAGATTTTTGCATAGTGAATTCTTTCGCTAGATCTTCACTGTGGACGTAGGTTTTGCCGAACCACACTAAATCTTTGTGTTCTTTGTGTGTAGCGTGTTTATTTTATGTCGTATTTCTTGGTCATTTATTGGGTTCGCTGCGTTTGTTGTAGCACAAACAGGTACAAAATAGATTCAGTTAGACTGGGCCAGTCGATAATAAGATAGGAAAGCAGTGAATCATTGTGGCTGTTCTACCACATAAATCTAGTAGAACAAGTCAGTTAATGACATTAATGTCTGAGCATTACCAATCTTCATCTCCTTACTTGAAAAGGTATAAAGTGGCCACACTTATTTGGGGGAATGTACCACACAGTATGGTGGAGAGAGAGAAAGAAAAGAAGAGAGGAGGAGGAGGAAGCACAGAAACATCTATGAAGATGCAGTATCCACGTTGGACACATTTTGGACACTTGCAGACACGTCATGCATTTTTAAGATTCAACATGTTCGCATACCCCTGTCATATCATATCCGTGTCTGTTATTTAGCATATAATTAGGCCTTTAAAATTTCTAAAAAGAAAAGGATCCTAGAAAATTTTGGGACACAGACACAAACATTAATAGCCATATTGTCAAAGAAAAGTATTCTGGAAAATAGGAATTCTGGAAGAAGGCTGACGATATTGTCAAAGTTCCTGTCATATCATATCCGTGTCTGTTATTTAGCATATAATTAGGCCTTTAAAATTTCTAAAAAGAAAAGGATTCTAGAAAATTTTGGGACATAGACACAAACATTAATAGCCATATTGTCAAAGAAAAGTATTCTGGAAAAAAGGAATTCTGGAAGAAGGCTGACGATATTGTCAAAGTTCGGAAGCCATTGACAGATTTCATGTATGAGACTGTAGAATGTGCCAAACTGTAAATCTTGACAGATGCCGATACAATAAGGATTATTGGAAGATCATTGATAAGCCGGTGGAATTTTCAACTGCATCATGATTTGCATTCAGACAGTATGAAATAGGTATATGTTTAATGTTTTCTACTCTATGTTATAGTCTACTAATGACTGCCATTTTTATTATTAGGTTATTTCTTGAATTCACATAACTAATATCACACCACATCATTCACAAAGACTACCATAGGCATAATGAATGGAGTGGAAAAGGTCATTCGTGAATTGGAACCAAATATAGATTCTCATATCTATGGAATCAATCAATTAGCTGCTACTTAGAAAAGTAAATTAATTAATACTATTTGTTAGATAAATTTACAACTTGTAACTTGCTTGACCTATTGTTATTGGTTCCGAGAGCTGTTGACAGGTTGCCCCAATTTTGCCACCCCAAGCCTGTAGTATAATTTAAGTGCTCAACTAACCGACCTCAACGGCCCTAGCATTTTTTTGGAGCCACGGCGTACTTCTAACAGCAATGATTGTGCATCAATTAACAATGCTAAAACGATAGATTCTAACAAGGATATACATGGAGCAAACAATTTTGACCTCTAAGGTGATTACATACATAACCTTGTAAAGATGAAAAATAAAAAAAGGAACTTACCGCCGCAACTGTTGTTTTAAGAGCCAAGCCATGAACACGGGGCAAAATTGCTTGTTTTACCAACTACAAAACATCAATATAAATACAAATAATCACTATTAGAAAGTCAAATGAAGCAAGTCTATAATACCATTTTTCAAAAACTTCTATCTAATTATTGGTATTCCAAATTTTTATGCATTATTTACTTAGTTATTGGAAGTAAAATACTTTTTCTTTGTGAATGACCTCGGTTTGTGTTGGTTTGTTTAACAAAGGAACCATGCTCAAACACAATTTTCAAGTTCGATTAATAAATGAGCCAATCTAAAAAAACCCGGACTTGGCTCGTTAGTTCGTGAACGTGTTCGTGAACAAGAAGCTCTATATATATACACTAATAGATAAAAAAAATTTGGGCCTTAAGTTACTTAAAAGATAGAGATTAAACAACCCAATCCATTCCTATTGAAATTAATTAGACCACCCATCCCTCTTAAAATTAAAATAGACCTACTTATCAAAAAAAAAAAAATTTAAAATAGACCCAATCCATTCATCTTAAAATTAAAGCAGCCCAAGCCCAACTACCCTATGATATATAAGCCACCAAACCCCTATTCTCAACCTAATCTTTTTTTTTTTTTCTTTTTTTTTTTTCCTTCTTAGTTGGTACTCACACACCCATACCTACACCGAGGTTTGAACCCCTGACCTCCCTTTGAGAAGTAGGGGCTTGGTACCACTGGGCCACTGGCCCGTTGGTTATTCTCAACCTAATCGTCTTACTCCTTCTCATACTAACCCTAGCAGCAAACACAACAGAACATTGCTGCTAAGTCTGCAACCAGCAAGCCTCCAGTGACAAAACATTTTCCATCAAACATGCTGGAGACCTCAAAGCTCTGAGTCGCACATGCAAGTCTGCAACTACATATGCAACCTCCAGTGACAAATCATTTCCCAGCAAACACGCGGGAGACCTCAAAGCTCTGAATCGCACATGCAAGTCTGCAACTACATATGCCTCTCATCTCTCTGTTTTTGAAATTTCCATTGATGATGAATGAAGATATCTGCAACTACGCCAGCGTGCATGTTATCGAGCTCAAACCGATTGAAATACATAGCCGAGCCAAGCTTGATCATATTTAGGTTAGGCTCCATCAAGCTCAAGTCAAGTTCGAGCAGATCTATTGATTTTCTGAGCCTGAACACTCCAATACTCAGCTCAATTACAGCCCTAATGGTAACTACTTCCTAAAGCAATGGATGTCCCACAATCAGAAACTTATGTATACTGTTATTGGCACAAACCAGTCTAATTTATATCTAACACCAAATTAAGAACAAGGACAAATTCAATTAGTCATCCATGTGTTTAAGAATCTAATCCTGTGGTAATATCTCAAGCTCTTGCAGGCAACACCTGATGTGAACTTACCATGAAGCTTGGTTTAAAATGAGAATGCCATAGAAGTCCCACCACATCAAATCAAATTTTAACAAGGAGAAACCAATTCAGCAGCAGTCACTCTTGCAAAACTAACTTGCTTAGAGGATAGTTGGCATGATATATTTCTTTCTCCCCCTGTGAACATATGTAGCAATTAAGCAGTCTTCTCCATTCCCTAAACTACTTTAAAGGGAATTTTCTATATTACTCTTGTTTAGCCCAATGTTTATATATATATATATAATCTACTAACATATCAGTAGACACTTCTTTTTTTTTTCGGGGTGGTGTGTGTGGTGGTGTTTGGACGCGGGGGGGGGGGGGGGGGGGGGGGGGATATAATTTCATGAGAAGTGGAGGGATGCAAGTCAAGGATTCCGGCTATCAAAGAGAATTCAGTACAGATAATTGCCCTCAGGAATGCTATGAAGTAGATGACCCTCCATTACCCAAGTCTGACTCATCCTCGACCAAAAATAAGAAGAAAAGGAAAAGAAAAAAGCAAGTTATTGACGTAAAGAATTAAAAATAAGAATGTCATGTGGCAGTCACCTGAGCATCAAGTTGCTTAGCAAGGGTTACAGTTTTTTTCAATGCTTCCTCTTGCATGCGAGAATCATTATCATCATAAGCTCGAACAACCAAGGGGAGGACATGTGAAACCAAGTGCTCTTGACTTGCCTGTCATAATTACAAGACATAAGATATTATGACTTGACTGTGAACAGTGGTGCTTAACATGTTTCTATGACTAGTTCAGAAAGAAAAAAAAATATATATATATATATAAACATGCTGTCTCCAGAACAACAATAAAACCTCAAATGGAGATCATAATATTCAATAAACCATTATAAAGCGCAACTAATGCAAGAAAAAATAGAATAATTTCAACAATATCTCTGACTGAATTTGCTTCTGGATCTGGGAAAGAAAAGATTAAAATGTCAAGCTTTCTTTTTCATATAGAAAGTGAAATTGAGTAACAAGACAACAGATCTAACATCTAGTTAAATTATTTAACAATGGTCTCAGCCACAAGTAAGTCCTTTCAATTAAGAATACAAACAGGATATTAAATTTCAAGCAAGTTGAGAATCTCTAATCATTTTATCCAAAAATTAAAAAAGTACATTTAATTAGTAGCAGGATTAAGCCAAAGACTCATGTGCATGTGAGTGTGTAGGTGTGTGTGTAATTTTGTCAATACTAACAGTCACAGAAACTACATTCAGGGTGTGTAATTAATATCTTTGGTAATTAAAAGGGACAAATAAAAGAAGTAAAAGAAGAGGGAATTACAAGGACACTCAACTTAACAGCCTGATGCAGGAAAGCACTTTAAAGATTTAAAGTAATGCTTTCTAAGCTTAATTAATATGGAGGCTAAGACTTTAAGTTAAGTTGGGAAAAGGGTAATTAAAAAGATTTTAGAAGCAAAACAACAACAACAATAATAATAACAATAGTGGTAGTAGTAGACATATTGATCACAGTAAGTTGTTGAATTTCCATAAAACAATTAGTTGGAATTTCAAGACAAAAGTAATTCAGAGTTTGCATAGAAAATCAAATGTAGGAAGAGGTTGTTTAGATCAGAGAGACATTTCAAAAAAAAAAAAAAAAAAAAAAAAACAAAAACAAAAACGAAAAAAAAGAAGAAGCAAGGTTATGGGTTCAAACCAGGAGAATATTAACTAGTCAAATGGACACTTACTTATGATGAAAATTTCCCAAAAATAAATAAATAATAATCAATGAAGAGCAAGAAACAAAAGTAATAAACTAGCTAATAACTTAATCAGTAGAAACAAAAATCAAGTCCAATCTAAAAAAACCAAAGAAATAAAATTTGGCTAATTTTAAATACCTTGTTGATAATAAGGTCGGCATGCTTCACAAGTAACAATAGTGTCTCGCCTGCAGCAGTGCTCAGGACAGGAACAAGAGCTGGTAGTGTTGATAGCTCAAAATCATTTTTATCCTGCAATAGGTTAAGGACATCAACCAATGATCTCAACCAAGAAATCATGCAGCAATAATAACAAAAGCCAAATTGATAACAAATCAATTATCAGAAATCCTATAAACATTTTGCATCTACCACATGACATGGTAAATGACCGTGAAATTAAAATTATTCTTCTATGGTCACACAATATCAGGTACTCTGTGATGAACCGCATAAAGTGGTTTATAAAAATGCACAATTACAGGTGAAACCTATCAAGTAAAATGAAATGTTGAAAAAGAATTGTCACAATGTTGTGGCATCAAATTAAATTTTAAAAGCTTGCGCAGAAGGTTACAACCTTATGATGTCACCAAACACAAATTCAGGCATGAAGTAAAATTAACTTCATATAATTAACAGTGAGTTACCTTTTTTTTTTTTTTTTTTTTTTCTGATAAGATAACATTAGAAGGCTTTCAAAAGGGGTATGCATCCCACAAAAGCAACACAAGGACCAAATAGGGCCCTTAACCACTCAACAGTGTAAGTTATATGAATCATATTCATATATTCTTGTGGATTTTCATTAACTTTCAAATTCAAGTAACATATGCATATGAATGCATACCAACATACATAAATTTTTAAAAATACAAGCAGTCATTCATAAATACACGTGCAAATGTACGCGGGTACTCACACACACATGTAGTACTGCTGTGTGGTACGCACATGAACATGTGTGTATTATGTGCATGAATACGAATGTATGAATATTGTATTAATCACAAAGCAACATATGAGAACATTTATATTGAAATTTGGAAGGCAAAGAAATGAAGTACAGCATATGTATTCTTAAACTCCCCCAAAAGAAAAACAAACTTAACTGCCCAATCTCATCTGATCATAAAAGAAATATTACAGGGGAAAAAAAAAAATCAACTTTTAAATAATGATTTCAAACATAAGGAAAAGCTAAAACAAACATAAATAAGGTGTGAGATATATGTTTCATTTATTCCGGTATCTTTTAAATTTGGTATAAGAAAAGATATACACGACTTCCAATTTTTGTAACTAGATATATTACAAGTCTGCCACTGCAGACAAGCAATCACGCCCCCCAAAATTGTATACATGCTATACACAACTGTCAATTACAAGTGTGAATTATTGTCAATTCTCAAAATACCTCAAAAAAAATAATGATGCTTCTTATTCTCTCTCCTAAAATTATATAATTTTATTTTTGATGAGTCTCTCCAAAAATCATATTCATTTCCTACGGTAGCATTAGCTGATGCTTTATCAGAACACTACATATTGTCAACATGCATCTATCATTCATGATTGTGCCTGCATCACACGACAACGTATCATACATGCAGTATTTGACTACTGGTACATTCTAAAATTAAAAGATCAACTTGTTGGCCCAGTTGCACTTATGTAAAGGGAATTTGGAATTAAGAGACAGCAATTTAAGATGGCACAGTTGCACTTATGTAAGGTTCATGATTGTAATGTACTATTCTTTTTTTTTTTTTTTTTTCCATAAACTTCTTTTAGTACCTTTATTTATTTATTTTTTTCCTGAATGGGGTGTTTTTTTTTTTTTTTTTTTTTTTACATCTACTGATCTACAAAATATGCATTATCTTTTTTTTGTTCTTATTTATTTCCCAGATAGAAACAGATCTGATGCTTCTGTTTTCTCTTATTCTACATCATAGACTATTGACCAATAAATAATAATGAAATAATTCTTAAAAAGAAAATGGGAGCAATGATAGGGATTTTTCATTAAAAGGTGAGTTTTAAAAAAAAAAATTGTAGATGTAGGATGATTACATTGAACAGTAAGATCAAAAAAGTAATTATTAGTATTTTTAAGAACAAAAAAGAATAATTGAAGAGTTTTTTCAAGCATGATTGAAAGTAAACAAACTACTCAACAACAGGGCTAGGCATCAACCGATACAATTAAAACAAACGTATTTTATGTCCTTTTACTTCATATCATAATAAAGCAGAATATTTGAGACATCTGGTTATGTGAAAACATCAAGTCTACCGGTATTCAATAACAAGTCTACCAAGATAAGCCTCAACAGCTTTGTGGGCCTATTTGATTTTCACATATGCTGTGCTCAATAACTAGTCTATCAAGATAAGCCTCAACAGCTTCGTGGGCCTATTTGATTTTTACTTATGCCAAATGCAGAATTCGGATCACAAGGATGAACTAACTACAGTACCTGAGACTCTGCAATTGTTAAGACCATTGGCAGAATCATCGGTTGCATTACCATATTCCGAAGCTCAGCACAGAGAGGTGGAAGAACCTGCATGGAACATTATAAAATTCACAAAAGTGTTCATGTGGCTCAAAAGCAATAAAAGAGAGCACTGAATTAAATACATCATCCACAGTCAAGCAAGGTTGTCAAGATCAGGATTCCACATAGGATCTATGGGGGTCCGAAAGATTGGATCAAGGAGGATTGTAAGATTCTACAAAACTAGTAGAAAAATAACTCAAACTAACTTTCTCAAAACAAATATCTTCAATATAAACAGAGAATAAAGCTAAAACACACAGAAATAATACTTTTAGCATGTGTAACTTGGAACTAGGGACAACCAGATAAGTTTGTCCAATTATGTTGGAGAATGTAGCTCAAGAAGGTATCATTGCAGTAATCGCAAGTCCTAGCTTTTAAAAATCTGTGTTTTTAACGTTCGATTCCTGCTTTTTGTTCTTTTTTCTTTTTTTTTCCTTTTTCTTTTAATATATATATGTGTGTGTGTGTGTGTGTGTGCAATTAGACAAAAGAGTGGGACATTATACTTAAAAGCCTTAAATTTATTTGTACAGAATGCATTATAGGCCCAAAAGATCCAAATGAATAACAAAACAACTCCATTTAGTAGGACCAGTAAGATCGTATATCCTACTGCTATCCTCCTTCCGATCCTACTACGATCCTGGTTGGGTATAGGCCCAAAAACTCCAAAAGAAAGAACAAAACAACTCCATTTGGTGGGACCGGTAGGATCGTAAGATTCTATGATTCTGCTTCCGATCCTACTGATTCTCCTGTGATCCTGCTTTCAAGCGATTTTCCATTCAATCCGGATCAATTTAGCACTTTGGGATATGATCCTACAATCCGAATCGCGATTTTAACAACCATGCACCAAAGCAAACAAACCAAATATTGCAAAAACTTGGATTACAGACCAATTGGAAACACATCAGATACTACATTGATATGTATAACTTGACAGATACCCAGATTGCTTGTTATTGAAATGTAACCAGACACTTGAACGAAAATAGAAGTATTGAAGACGATGTGAAACTTCATGCTTTACTACTTAGAAAAATACAATAAAAAGGCAGAAAATCACTAGAAAGGATAAATTGTAACTCCATATATAGTATGAATTATACAAGAAATAATGCAAACCTTATACCGCAACACACGGGAGTCAAAATCCTTCCACATATCTGACAATGCTTTTAGAAACTCAGACTTCTGCATGTTATCTCTTCCCTGAAAGAAAATAAGATTCATTACTCAAAATATCCTATTTCAATCAGCCTGCTTACATTTTATTTTCATGCATAGTGCTCCAGGGCAACTTCATGAAAGTAGCATGCAACAACCAAACTTAAAAGTCAATGCATACAAGCATGTGGTCGAGGAAGCGAAGAGCACGCAACCTAGTGTCTTCCCGGAAAAAGGGGGAACCTGCAAAGAAATAACTTAATTTTGAGAAACAATAACATATTCAAATGAGACAGTTAAAACTGACAGTTTTTAGTTCCTATAGTATTACAATTAGTTGACTACTTCACATTAAAACAATGGATGAACACAAACCAAGTTAGGCTCTCCTACTATACAAATGAGAACGGTTCACAATGCAAAGTATAATGTAAGTGGAATCATGATTGCTCATTCAGGTTGTTTAGGTTTGGTTTTGTACCAAATTAACAACGCCAATGTTAGCAAGTAATTTTATTTGCACTCACACATGGAATATTATAACACTAGAGAGCAATTTCATCTCGTAATTGACATGAAATTCATAATGGTAGTCATATCACAACACATGAGTATCCATTAACATTAGACCAATTAAGAAGAGGAAATTCATGGGAGGCTATAGCTTAAGCTCTATTTATAGGGGATTAAAAAAAAAAATGGAGAGTTCTACAAGGCTAGCACATATTATCAAATAAATACTGCCCTATGATTGTTGGTGAAGTGCTCATCAAGAGATGCAAGTGAAAATAGTGTTGACAAGAGAATAGTTTACTCGAAGCTTTATAATAGGCAGTGAAATTGAACTTGTTTACATCCCATTTGCTTACTTTCATTTCTCCATTTTCCTTGTGTTATATGTTCTTGCTCATTATATTGTAAACAGTACAAGACTTTTCACAAACATTTTCACCTACATTACCATGAATATATGCATGTATACATCTACATATACATGGAAACAAGATATACTTAATAGTATACAAGAGGCGTGCATTCTTACCTGTAAAATCCAAGGCTGTTGGCCTGAAAGCCTCATTTGCAGAAAGCATTCTTTGCAAGTCGGGCACTAACTCTGATGGGATAGATGAGAAAGCCTCACTGGATAAGTAAGTCAAATTATTCATGTACTGCGGGCAAGAATCACAAGTAATAAACACTATTAACTAAATATAGGATTGGGAAAAATAATAAATACAAAAGAAAAGAAGACAAAAGCTAGTAAGAACTTCAACAATGTAACATTTGCAACAACTAATTTTTACACCCAAAAAAAAAATTGTAATGACCAATGGATGGCTTAAAATGCCTTGGAGAATCCTCAAAATAAAAATAATGAAACAGAAAACTGATCCTAAAATTAATAATATTTCTGGTCAGAGAATAACAAATTCAAAAGAGTACATATATAAAGAGTATGGGAGTACCTCCAAGTTCCTACCACATAGAAATTTCAAGGGTAAAGTGCAAAAAATCCCTTTATATAAAAAATGTGCAAAAAACACCCCTACAATTTAGTATGTGCATATAAATCCCTAACATTTGAAAATTTGTGCAAATTGCCCCCCTGATTGTCAATTTTGACCAATTTTTTTTATAAAATCCCCAAAATACCCTTTAATAAAAACCCCTTTTTTCTTTTTTCTCTTTTGCTTTAATAGCATTTCAGGTATTTAAGTCTTCAAATTGAGAAAATGTATTTATTTGCTCTGTAGGGGATTTTTGCACATTTTTGTATGTAACGGGGGGTTTCTTGCACTTTACCCAACTTCTAATTAAATGAGAACATATACAAAAATTGCATCGTCATGGCATACGAATGAATATAAATTGAAGGAATTCAATGTTGAAAATTTTCTAGTCTGTGTGCATCAAAACAAATTCGACAAAAAAAATCACAGAATTCAACATGATTTACATGACTTTGATCCGTGGCTGTTAAAAGCGTGTGTAGACTCCACCAAATAAAAAAAAATAAAAAATCAGGCTCTTTCAGTCGATAGGCCTCAACCTACCATAGCCAAGGCTCCTTTAGGTGCATATAAAGCTATCAGGTGCTCGCACTCAGTAGGTTCCAGAATCAACAAAACGGACTTGAGGGATCCCAAAGTGAAACCCCCAAAAAAATGAAAAATCTGATTTTCCAAGTCAGAAAGTACTCATTTAAAGGAGTACAAATACAAAGAGCGGGTGCCTAAAGCATGCTACCAGGAGCTCTACACTTAATCCCAAAAATTCCGAAGCAACATTTTTAATTGCACCCAACTTTGAATAGGAGAAGGGATAATAAACCAATTGAGGGAGAGAATATTCAAAACCAAATGAAGATTTTTGACTTGTGTCCATAGAGCCAGCAAACTCACTTGTTCAAGGGTATACGTTTTAGAGATGTATGGAATAATGCAAAAAAACAATATAAATGTAGCATATAATTGTTTAAGAAAGAACTACAAATTAATCTCTGGTAGTGCAGTTTGTTTTGGGTAGCAAGGGTATGCCCTTGCTTTTTGGCCTTGTACATTATTTTCTTCTATTTGTTCATAAAAATCTCAGTAAGGAGGGAACAACACAAAAAAAAAAAAGAATAACAATTAAGAGAATGCATGCCACGTGGCTCAATAGTACTGAAGTATGGGATATACATTGTCATGGTACTAAATTAATGAGTTACACTATGAAACTCTGGGAGAATGATTGAGCAACGACTAAGCCAGGAAACTGAAATGTTGGAAAATAAATATGAATTTATGCCGTGAAGGTCAACAATGGGGGCTATTAATTTATTGAAGAGA
This sequence comes from Cornus florida, assembly GCF_030987335.1. Taxonomy (NCBI): domain Eukaryota; kingdom Viridiplantae; phylum Streptophyta; class Magnoliopsida; order Cornales; family Cornaceae; genus Cornus; species Cornus florida. The sequence continues at coordinate 52,658,507 of NW_026775579.1, read as the reverse complement.
CTAATGGAAAGATATAGAGAAAAGAAAAAAGCTCTTCAAATGTTTCCATTAATTTAAAGAAAGCCTGGCTATAATAGAGTACCTAGAAATCACTTATCAAAAAAAATAGAGTATCTAGAAATCTAATATAGGTGGTTTTAAAAATAGAAGAGTCACAACCCCAAGGGGTTGGCCTAGATGGAAAAGACTTAAGCCCTAGTGCCTCATGAAGCATCAAGTCTCAGGATCGATTCCTGCTAGGTGCAAACAATTCCTTAGAGGGGGGGTGTGTGAGTACCAACTAGGGGAAAAAACAATTAGAAGAGTCGCAACAACTCCGTGTGTGTGTGTGTTTTTGTTTGGGGTGAAATTGTCAATCTACAAACCCATTCACTAACACAACCGGCTCTTCCTTCTGATCATTCTCCTTTACTAGCAATTCAAATCCTTAGGATTCGTTTGGTTAGCGTCAACTAGCCAGAAAAGAAAAGAAACAGAAATTTTTTAAAAAAAAATTGGGAGTTTGGTTAGGATGAAAAATAATATTTTTAGGAAAATAGGATTCTTGGAACAGTTGATTTTCCCGAAAAAGTTTCCTCCATAAAACATGCGAAAATTTTAGTTTCCCGTGAAAGTTGTATCATTATATTTTTATTTCTTGTTATGCCCGTGTTACTGACTTATTCCTATTGCATGATGATGCATATTGAAAAAAAATATGTATGTTACTTAGTATTGAACTCATAGGGGTAGTTTTGGTACGTGAAATCATTTTCTTTCACTCTCATGCTATCCAAACTAATAAAATAATATTTTTTCACAAAATTCTCAAAAAAAAATTCATGCTAACCAAATGCATAATAGAAACTTCACTTTCTTTTCTTTTCACTTTCCAGCATCAATTCCAGGTAACCAAACGGACACTTAGTTTTTTGTTTGATTTGGAGTTGATAATGTTGAATGCATCTCAAGGACATACCTAATGCTCTGAATCATATCACACCATCTAATGCAACATTCTAATGCAAGATGCTCGATAATGGTATAGATAAAATCAGCTCTAAACATACTAAATGCTCTATATGGATTGTCCCTATGCTGATATATATATATATATAAGTTTGAGAACCCCTAGATGCATTTAAATAGCTTTCATTCAGGTCAAAAGAAATAGGTCTAAAATAGGAAATCGAGTCCCGCAAGGTAGCAATCCACTCTTCGTTCAATCGATTGAACTAAAAATAGTGAGGGTCAATCGATTCGATACCTTGATCACTCAAATTCCATTTTATTTACAACTTACTTTTTCAATTATAAACTTGCTCATATCTAGACTCAGATATATAATACATATGAAATAAGTTTATATGATAGCACAAGATGGTACCCTAATTGGTTAGTAAATTCAAGAGGTTAATTTACTTCTTTTACCCGTCTGGTCTTCGATTTCTCATCATCAAAGTCCATGGATTATGAGGTGACTTCTAACTCCAACTCAACTAATTTTCAAAAGTAAACCAAATTGAAACCAAAAATACAAATTCTTATTTTCTTATAAAAATTTCAATACTAAATCCTAAAGACCTAACAAATAGCACCCTTTAGAAAAACCGAATTGAAAGAACAACAAAAGAACTAAATACCCTTAAGATGTTTACATGGCAAGAGCAGTTGGCCTATTTAACAGAAAAGAAATGGATTCCACCAGTCAACTTATAAATTGTAACACGGGAACAATAAGAGGCCAAAATTAAATGAGAATGAAAATAAATTGTGCTGGTAGATGCAGTCTTAACTTTTTACATCAAGTGGTAATAAGTTTTTTTCCTGTTATTCAATTAAGAGTACTATTTATACTATAAACATTTTGAACAGTCAATTTATATAAAACCTACAAATTTGTATCAAAACCTTACCATTTTTACATTGTTGTGGCAGTCAAACAAAGGCTTGCGAGCAATCAAGTGATATGCAATGCACCCAAAACTAAAAATGTCAGTAAAACATCCAACTGAAGATGCTTTACTTCGAACCAACTCCGGTGCAGTGTAATCCAGAGATGGCTGAAGGGGCAGCACAGAATCTTCAACATCATATTCCTGCTCAATCAAAATCGAATTAGAAAAAATTAGATACTCTTGATTTGTGGTTGGCAGAACAATAAAAACTATCACTGAAGCAGAACTAAATGAGCTAGAGTTTATGATAATCACTTAAAACTTGTAACATTCGGAAAAAAAAAACAGGAACTACATGGCAAGATGACAAATCAAAGTACCGCATTTTCTACCGTCACATGTAGGTGTCCTAAGAATAAATCCATCATTTCCCCACAATTGTGGTTAATTTAAATCAGGAAACATATATATATATATATATATATATGGGAAGGAGCTTGCTGGAAACAGTAATAAATTGCTAACCTGTGATGTGTCATGTATACACACCAAATGCATCCTGAAAAACTTCTAAAGGATCCTGGGGTTTTAGACCAGATGGAATTTACTCCTACTGTTCTAGCTTCCGTCTCCCACATAAGTTGTGAGGCTATTGATTTAGGGTTAAAGAAGGTTTGCAGTGACTCTGCTGATGTTGCGTACATTGGTCTTTAGGGTGAGCTGTTCTAGTGTGTTGGAAAGATCGGAGGTAAGAGGGACAGTCCTGCAAGGACAACCACCCCATATGCACTGAAAACTATCCATGCGCGAGATGTGTGGTTGGTTTGTCAGGAGCTAACGAGGCAGAGAACACTGGAAGGTGCAACATGAATTGGAGGACATCCAGAACCCATACTGGTTAAGGATAATATGGTCTTCTTTTAGGATGCTGGTGGTGGAATCAGTCATACCAATGGTGGAGGCGGCTCACCAAAGATTTGACTAAGTTAAATCAAGCCTCTAGTAATAGTTTGCAAGGGGCAGATTCCCATGGAAGTGTTATCTAGAAGACAGTAGTTCCTCCTAAAGTAGTTTTCTCTGGACACAAATAGCCAATTGGTATTATATGTGTAGGAGATCTGGCAGATTATAGGTCATTTATTGCTCCAATTCCATTAACATGAGATTTGTGGATGTTGCTCTTCT